>NC_080186.1:20762500-23262500 GCF_030028045.1 Hippopotamus amphibius kiboko | reverse complement strand
GTATAGTTTTCTTTTGTGGGGTTTGTCCCATGAGACAGGTCACCTTTGGGAGGTTTCGGGGGAGGTTAAAGGGATCAGATGCTCCTGATGTGGCCCCAGTAACAGGGGTGAAACCAGCTTCCTCTGACCAGGTCTGAGCCCTGCTCCCCAGCCTGGAACTGGAGGCCCCTTATTCCTGGACCACAGAGCCCCCTGGTGTCATACCCACCCCCCCATTCCAGCCCCACATCTGCCATTCCAGGCCCACTCTCCAGAAAAACACACCACCCCAAAGCCCAAGATGTCCTTCACAGTCATCTTTTTTTTTTTTTTTTTCAAATGAAGTATAGTTGATTTACAGTGATATGTTAGTTTCAGGTGTAATGTTTATCTTGTCCTGTCTCTGGCACCCGTTTCACAGATGGGGAAACTGAGTTAAGTTCACTGAATGGCAGCTGTAGAATGGCACTGAATGAGGGAGTAGAAATAGCAGAGGATTAGAGACAATAGACATGGCTTCTAATTTCAGCTCTAACTCGGGTGCTCTGGGCAAATCCTGCCTGTGTCTGTCTCCTTTAATACCTATAAAATGTCCATCACCTGCCTTCTCTGCACTGCGCCAGTCCCTGCACACATCTGCCTGCCTTAGTTTCTCCATCTATACAATGCGTCTGTGAAATAAGCACTGTGAAGTTTAAGTTAGAAAATCCATGTAAAGCCCGCAGCACATAGTAGATGTCCAAGAAACTGGAACTCGGTAGAGGACCAAGGCTGCCCAGACCCAAAACCCCCACAGAGTGCGTCCCCATGAGCAGAGGGGCCCCTCCCCAGGCCAATATGCCTGATGCCAGTCAGGCTCCAGTGGCCAAGCCTCCCAGCCACGCGGCAGCTCTGAAGAGGGGGTGAAGCACCTCAGCTTGTGGGACACCCCTGAGCAGCTCCCGTCTCCTCCCGTATTAATTGTATTCGCATCTGGAACAGATGGTGCGGTAGGTCTTTTTTTCCCCTGTTTTTCAAAGAGCTTTGGTCCAAGAGATAACCATGTAATTAAACACGGAGAAAAGCAAAACAATCCTCTTAGGCGGACCTCACCATCTTCCATCCCTTGTAAATCTATTAATGAACTATAATTGCAAAGATTAAACCCTTCCTGAAAACTGGTAACCAGTCCACCATGCAGCAAAAAGATTTCCAATGTCATCCAAGACCTACAGAGGGAAAGAAAATAATGTTAATTAGCTTGGCTCTGTTTATCTACACAAAAATAAAAGAAATATGTATTGGTTGCATAGCAATGTGACATTTGCCAATAGACTCTGGCTGCCCTGGGGAGGTGCTGGTTTTCCTTCTTTCTGGGGCTTGTTTATAACCTTCTGTTAATCAAACCAAGAGCTGAAAGAGATTTGGAAGTTGGGTCTCCTAAGGACCCAGAGCAGGTGTGGGGAGAATTGAGATGAGTTAATGGCAGGAGTTTGGGCTGGAGCGGGATCCTGATATGATGTCTGCTGCCTTCCTCGGGGCCTGGAGAGGTAGAACTAATCCCCCCGCACAGGGAAGAACGTGGGTGGAGGGAGCTGCATAGGGCAGGCGTGGGGGTCAGGGCACTGAGTGAGCTGCTAGCAGCCCACCCTCATCGCGGGTGGAGGACTGACCTGGGAAGGACATCTTTACTCTTCCCCCACCAACTCTGACCCCCACCCATCAGCGACACTCGACAGTGCTGCCCACCCAGTGTCATTTTCCCTGGGAACAGCAGCGCAGGCTTCTCACTTCTCATTATTCTTGAAGAAATCACGCCCCCACCCAGATTCAGGAGTGGACAGAGCCGCAGACCTGCATCTGCCATCACAGTGACGGAGTCAGAGATGGGTGCGGTCAGAGATGCTGATTCTTGTGCAAGCGATTTAATGAAGCGATTTAATGAGGGAGCATCTTGGGAGAAACCTGAAAGAAATGGGTGTTTGGGTGGTTTCCAATTTTTGGCTAATACAAATAAAGCTGCCACACACACCCTTGTAATTGACTTCTGAGGACATATGTTTTTATTTCTCTCGCGAAAATAGCCAGGGTGGAACCACTAAGTCATAGATTAGGTATATGTTTAACTTTATAAGAAGCTATCAAATTGTTTTCCAAAGCAGCGCTACCAGTCCGTATTCCCACCAGCAGTGGGCAAGGGTCCCGGTGTCCCCACACCCTCACCAACACTTAGTCATTTTAGCCATTTCAGTGGGAGTAGACTATCTTTGGTGGTTTTATTTTGCATTTGTGTGATAGCTGGTAACATTGTCCATCTTTTCCAGTGCTTATTGGTCATCGTGAATCTATTGTGAAGTGTCCCTTGGAGTACTTTGACCATTTTTATTGCAATTTTTATAGTAAAATCTTATACTGTTTTTTGATTGAATCTGTTTGCATTTATTTTTGGGTTTTGTTATAATAATAAATAGTATTTTTCTTTCACTTGCCAATTTTGGGGTGCTAGTACATAGAAATACAACTGACGTACATGTAGCAAACTTGCATATCCCTCAGTTGGCACCCAAGCCTGTAGTAAACAAGCATTTATTTGAGCTCCCTGAGTCTACTTAGGTTTGATAGTGCAGAAGATGGTGGAGATGGAGGGAGAAGTAAGCCTTCCTCATCTGCCAATGAGGAAGTTCATATTACATCACACTTAGTATATGTCAGAACTACATTAAATGTGTGTCTGTAAACGTACACATATATATTCACTCATTCACTCCTTACAAACACCCCATGAGGCAGGTGTTGTCATTACTCATTCCATTTTACCAGGGGAAACTGAGGCACAGAGCGCTTATGTAACTCCGTAAAGGTCACCCAGCCAGTAAATGCAGAGTCAGGTTCAAATCCAGCAGGCCTGGCCTTCTAGCCTATGCTCCCAGCCCTGACGCTGTCCTGTCTCCCGTACGTCCTTGAAGATGACCTTGAAAGTTAATTGATAAATGTCTGTAAAGCCTGAGCAGAGTCCCCCAGCACACAGTCAGCGCTCAATAAATGCTGGCTGAGGGTCAGTCCCCGCCCTGTACAGTGGGGAGACAGTGGTGACTGAGCCAGACACAGATCCCTGAGGGGCTTCCGGGGCCACGGGGAGGAGGCGTGAACACGCACTTACAGCGCATGGGGAGAGCCGACCAGAGAAGCTCCCGGCCTCGGGAGCCCAAGGAGGGGAAATGGAGACGGAGGAGGCGAGAGCATGTGCAAAGGCCTGGGGGTGAGGAGGGCGGGCCTGGCCCTGGGCTCAGAGTGGAGCAGGGGGAGCCAGTGTAGCAGGAGCTAAGCAGGGAAACAGGGTGACCAGGGAGGGTTGAGGGAGGGGAATTTGGGGAAGTGCCAGGACGAGACTGAGGAGGACAAGCTTGGCATCATGGGAGAGGCCAGCGTGAAGCAGCTGGGATGGGAGCTGGGCTCATGGTGAGCTCTCCACCCGCTACAGCCCATGATCACGGGGGTTTCCCCAGCAAGAGCGGCAGGGATATGGGGGAGCCCCCCTCCACTCTCTTCCCAAGCCCTCCACTCTGGGGTCCGCTCTGTAGACAGACCCTGGAGCTGCCAGGCTGTGGGGTGTCAGGCACCCCCTTGCTCCCCCATCCATCTCTTCCCGTTTTACCCCCCGTCCCTTGAGGCTGTTCCAGTACATTAAATGAAGAAGCAGCCTCATTTTGGAAGCGTCCAGCTCATTCACTGGTGAGGAGGGAATGAGTGAGGGATGACTCTCAGGAGAGAGCCCATGCCCAGGAGTCCTCCCCTGAGCTTCCCATCCCAGGGGGGCGTGGGGACAGGCATTCAGGGAGCAGTTCTGAGACCCCCATCTGTGCCTTCGGGAGACCCAGCGGACCTGTGTCCTACGCTCCAGGAAAGGTCAGCCCCATGAGGCCTCCCCGACTGGGTCCCTTCAGTCCTTCAAGGTAGGACCACGACATGCGGGCTCTAAGCAGGCAGCCCCGGAGGACCCAGGGCTGTGGGGGAGCAGAAGACGGTGGTCTGGAAGGGCTTCCTTGCTGGTCCCACATGCCCCCCTCATGAGGGTTTCTTCTCCTGCTGGGCAGCAGGGACTCGCTGGGGATGGACATAGAAGGAGCCTTGGCAGGGGCCGGGAGCAGGCCTGTGGAGGGGGACCCACTGAGGTAGGACCACAGGGTGATGGCAGCCAGATGCTGGCTCTGGGTTCTGCGCGTCTAGCACCCCCTTTCCCACAGAGGGAGAGAGGGGTTGAGAAATATGAAAACAACTGAGCAGGGTGGGCAAGGATGTACTCAGTGAGCTTGGTCCCCCGTCCTTGAGATGCTGAAGGGGTACGTGATTCGGTCTCCTCCTTTCCTCCCAGGAGGTAAAGATGGTGAAATGGGTGGACAAGGTGTCCTCTCCCTCCCCCACCCACTGGGAAAGGTAGGGAGGAGAGGGCAGCTATACCTGGCAGGAGAACAATACAAGCAGAGGCTCAGACGTGGGAGTTTAGATGGCACAATAAGGGGATGGTGACGATAGGCCTGAGTGAAAGACAGGACACGTGCTGGGGACAAGGGACAGATGTCTGTGTACACAGGGGGAACAGCCTGTCTTGTAGAACTCAGAAGGCTGGTGACCCACATCCTAATAGGCAGGTTGGGTGGTTCCCATCACCTCTGACTCTGCACCCCACTGGGTCCTCTCCAACCATGTGCAAGGACAGCACGCAGAGCCCAGAGGTTGGGAGGTGTGCCCAGAGGTTGGGAGGTGTCCCCAGAGCTCAGAGGACATGGGGCTGATGCCGGTCATCTGGGTAGAGAGGGATGGGAGTATTTTTCATCCGCATCCTCCTTCTGGGACCATCACTGTCATCATCTGCAAGCGGTGCCCTGGCCCTGCTCCCAATGGCCATAGAGGCCTGGTGGGCATAGAGGCACAGTGGCTGGGGACAAGCGGGGCAGCTTTCTGGAGTGTGAGTATGTTGGGGGAGGGGGTCTGGCTGGCCGCCAGCCCCTCCCTCCCCTGCAGGTCAGTTCCAGCCTGGGCGTTGGGCCTGTGCGTAAAGCTCCTGGTGGGAAGACAGGACCCTGCAAATGGTGGTTGCCAGGTGCCACTGTCCAGGGAAGGCGCTCAGCAGGGAGGCTGCTCCAGCTGGAAGGGTGTTTGCAAGGGATGCATCTCCTGATGCACTTGGCAGTGGGCAGCATGAAGCTGGGTACATCTTAGAATTCAGAACTTAGAATCGTGGAATTTTGAAGTTTCATCCCAGGACTTGGGATTCTAAGACTCTTAGAATTGAGAATTGTAGAGGCTCAGACCCCAGAAAGTGAGAATTCCCAGGCAGTTCAGGACACCTAGTCTAAATTATCTTCAAAAATACAGGGGAAAATTACTTTAAACCATTCCCTTGGAGCATAGTACATGGAGCAGCTTAAGGCCGAGCCTCAGGTTAGAGCTGAGTGGGCGCTTTTGAGACCCCTCTGCTCTCCCTCGCCACCCCACCTCATTCCCCACCAGGCAGCCCCAGGACACTGTGGTCCAAGCCCCTTAATTGAGGGATGGAGATGCTGAGGCCCAGAGGGGGCATGGACCTGCCCAAGGTCACCCAGGGACCCAGGGGCAGAGCCTGCTCCATCCTCTTCCCGCCTGGGCTCTGGCTTCTGTAGCCCTTGCTGCTGCCGGACTGGGTGCACCTGGCCAGTTGGCACTGGCACTCAGGGCTGCCAGGAGCAGATAAGCAGGAAGGACAGAGAACTGCCTGTGTCTGAGGCCGGGCACAGGCAGGAGAGACCCTGGGAGTGTGACAGCTGGGGGGAGGCAGCTGGGGAAGGGGGCCTGTCCCTGGCACTAGGCTTGATTTTTCCCTGCCCTTATCTCTGCACAACTTCTCAAAATAAAACATCTAAAATGTTTTGAGTAATTACTCTGTGCCAGGAGCTCTAACATATCAGCCATTAGAACAGTAGTTATGGAGCACCTACTGTGTATCAGGTAGTATTCAGCACTTGGGATACATCAAAGAATTTTTCCTTCTTGTATCCTGGCTCACAAAGCAGGTCTGAGTCCCTTTTCACAGATGAGGAAACTATCATTAAGCGACTGGCCCATGTCCCTCAGCTGATAGGTGGTAGGACCTGATTGAATCCAGGCCCAACTGCAAAGCCTGTCCTCCTCACCGCCTGGGGGTGTGCAGAGCCTCACCACGGCTGGCGCGCAGTGGGTTTGTGTAAGTGACAAAGCTCTGTCCTTCTCTCAGCTGGGGTCCTGCCTGCAGGGGACCTGGGACTTGATTCTCAGGGCAGTAGTCGAGGGCAGGTAGAGAGGGCAGTAAGGGAGGGCTCAGATGTTGGTGGGTTGCAGCTTGTACCTGGGAGCATTTGGCATCTTAGAAATCTACCCTCATGGAGACAGGATTGGCAAAGTGGGGACAGGGAGAGGGAGGATGCCATCCAATCCAGCACAGGGCACTGGTGCTCAGTTCTTCACACAGAACCCTCACAACAACCCTGAGAAGAGGCACTGTGATCACCCCATTTTACTGACGAGGAAACTGAGGCTCAGGGAGGTTAAGGGACTCGTCAGATGTCACAGGACATGCAGAGCTGGGGTTACAGCCCAGGCCCCTGTCTGACCCCATGGCCTGCTGATGCTGCTCTGTTTCCTGCCTCTGTGATCTCTGACCCTGCAAGCCTTCCAGAACATTCCCTTGCACCTGTGCTTGTCCCCTCCTTGCAGAGCAGGCTCAGGTGGCCCCAGTCCAGCCCAGAGGGTGGTGGCCTCTCACCTCCTCCCTGGACCCTCTTCTTGCATCGACGTCACCCACGGTCACACTGGCTTTTCCAGCAACCACACCCCTGTCAACTCACGGGGAGCCTTCAGCTTGGCTTTTGCAGGAGCTGCTGACAAGGCAGCTCTCCCTCCCTCTCTACTTTGCAGCTGATTTTGAACCTAAATGCAGAACTTTTCCAAGTGTCCAAGTTAAACAGCATCTGGTTGATCTCACCCTGAGATCGGCTGGAGGCCGCAGTGCGAGGTGTCCCTCCTGGTTCTGCCTGGGGATCTGGCTCGTTGGTGTTTGAAGTTCTTCTTCCAAGTAGACCAGGAGGCCTGGGTGAGAACAGAGCCCTGTGGTACACCACTGCAGACTGCCTTCTAGGCCAGTATCCAATCGTGATGGGTCCTCCTTAGGCACCATTGTTCAGCCAGCTTTACAGGCTACCGTCTGTCCGTGGCCCTCTGTCTGTCTTCCCTGTGGTTGCTGGTGTCTGACCTGCCCTCCCTCTGTCTCCTTCCTCATCTCTCTCTGCTTGTCATGGTCCCTTTACTCGCCTCCTCTGTCAGTCCTCTTGCCGCCTCTCTTCTCTCTCCTCACCTCCCTTCCTCTTCCACCTTCTCTCTTATGTTGATGGTCAAGGTCACAGCCACAGAGGCTTCTTCTCATCTGCCCCCAAAGGGGTCTTCGTCTCTGCCCTGGGCCACAGGGAGGGCGATGCCCAGAGCCTGCGGGTGGGGTGGGAGTAGGAGGCCTGGGCCTGCTGAGTCATCTCTCTCGTCCAGGCTGGGAAGGCCGCCCCCACCACAGTGCCACAGCAGCACTGGTCCCCAGCGTGGACCCAGAGCCATCTTAGCACAGGAAGGACATCGTGGTCCTGGCAGGAGGGGCATCCAGTGGACATCATCCTGTCCACCCCCACCCCACCACCCCATCCCGTCCCAGGCGGCTCTTGAGCCAGGACGGGCTGAGTGGAGTTTGCCTGCTTGTCTGGGGGATCCTGCACTGGCCTCTTCATCTCCACAATGACCAGTGTCCCTGAGCCCGCATGACCTGCAAGTCCTCTCTCAGGTCTGCCCCAAGCCCTGCACGCTGTAGGGCTGAGCAGGTGAACGGCTCTCTCGTCTTCAGCCTTCCCTGTGGTTAGGCCCCGGCTCTTCTCCAGTCTCAGTGCGGGTCCCACGTCCTTTCCCTCTGCCTGTTGCTCAGCCCCTGGGTCACGGAGCTGTGGCGCCTGCCTCCCCACCCCTTTTCTCCCTCCCACTTTCCTCCAAGTTCCCTGGGGTCACCAACTGCCATCCTCATCTGTAAAGCAGGGCTGGAGGCTGGGCTGTGTGGGGTCCCTGCCCAACTGCCTCTCCAGAAGCTCTGCCGTCTCGGGAGGGACGAGGTCCTCTTACCTTCTCCCTCTGCTGCTTTTGGTGGCTGGATGGACTGGTGGGCAGTGACAGGAATATGGAAACTGCATGCATTTCTTTACCTGTGCTTTGTGCCTGGTGATGGGTCCAGGCCTCTGGGGGGAAGTGAGCGTGGCGCTGTGCAAAGTGGGAACTCAGCCCTGGGCAGGGGCCAGACTCCCCGGTCATGAGGGAGGAGTGAGGATGGCTTCATGCCGCCCTTCCCGACTGCTGGGGAAAAGCAGTTCAGATTGTAAGTCTCCACAGTGGACAAGGAGAAAGGAGGATGGAGATGGGGGCACTCTGGAGCTGGAGCTGGGGCAGCCCTCGTCCTAGTTTGGGGTAGGGGGTGGTGGTGGCTATCTGCTTTGACACCAAAATATCCCAGAGTGAACTGTATCCTCATTTTCTAGGTGGGGTCCCAGCCGAAGGCCCCTGCTACTCCATCCCTTACTCTCAGCAAAGCTCCCCAGGACAGGGATTCCATCCAGTCCCTCTTGGGGGAGGCAGAGCTCTCTGGGTCTGGTGAGCAGAGAAGCGGGGTGGAGTCCCCTCAGCATCCTGAGATGTCACTGGATTGGCTCCTGGCCTCAAGGCCCCCCGACTGCCTGGCCTCCCCATCCACCCTTGGGTGCTGTCCTGCCCAGCTGAGCACACATATCTCCTGTCTACCCCCCTCTGCAGGAAGCCAGTGAACATGACCAAGACCATGGTCAACTACCGCCAGGACAAAACCCACACAATAAACACTGTGGACCAGAGCTTCACAGACCAGAGCACCTTGCAGGAGGATGAGTTGCTGGGCCTCTCCTTCATGGACACCCACGGCTACAGCCCCCAGGGTGAGTGCCCGGTCCTTCCTCATGGCCCCCAGGCCCTCCTCCCCCAGACCTCTAAGCCAACAGCACAGTGCCCCACATCAGGATGAGTTCTGTAACACCCTGAACCAACAATACTAAGCATCCTGCTAGGTACCAGCACCTGCCCTGGGAATACAGAGAAGGCACAGCTGGTGATCTGTACTGTGCATGGGAGGAGCTGCAAGGGACTAAACAAACGTAAAAGAAATGCAAGGTCAAATGTGACAGTTGTCAAAGAGGAGCTGCAAGGTGCTGCCAAATGAGCACAGGAGATCCAAGCAGGCTCACCATTTACTGAGTGCCTGCTGTGTGAGAGGCAGGGCATCCAGGGGCTGAGAGGGACTGATCTGGAGCCACACAGACCTGAACTTGAATCTCAGATCCCCTTAGCTGTGTGGCCCAGGGCAAATCGCTTACCCTCTCTGAGTGTCTGCTTCCTCCTATGTAAAATGGGGTAGACATCAGAGGGCGGCTCAGAACACTAACTGAGAAGGTACATGTCAATCCTTCAGTGCCCAGCCTGCCCCCGGGAAAAGCTCAGGCATTGTGTGTCTGTGCTGGCCCTGAGTTAGGAGCTTGTCATGTATTACTCACTCTCTTCTTTTTATGATGTAGTATTTTATTCGTATAAAAAATTCTCTATAACAAATGTGTAAATTATGAAGCATAGTAATAAAATAAACTGCTGTGATTCAGAGCTTGGGAAGTAGAAGTTTTCCAAGAGAGCTGAAGTCCCTGGATAACCCTCCCACAGTCTCCCAGAGATGACTGCTGTCCTGGATTTTGGGTTTATCATGTCCAGTTGGACCTTGTAGTTTGACCACCGATGTCTGTCCTACCAAGCAAGACATCATTTGGTTGTGCCTCTGTGTGACCCTTATAAAAATGACCTCATTAGGTATGCATTTTTCTGTGCCTTGATTTTTTCATTCAATGTTGTTTCTAGATCTGTCGTGTAGATGTGTGTGCCTGTGGTTCCTTCATTTTGCTGATGGCATTTCATCATATGACTATATCACAATTTATGTATACATTCTCTCTCCATGGAAATGAATTATTTCTACTTTTTGTTTGGCTCTTTTGATTTTTTGTTTGCTTGCTCTTCGAAGCGAGGCTGCTGTGAACATTCTTACATGAGTCTCCTGAAGCACCTGCACAGCAGATTCTCTGAGGTGTATTCTAGAAGTGGAATTGCTGACTTGTAGGGTGTGTATTTGCTCAACTTTCCAAGGCAGTGCCAAGTTGTTTTCAAAAATGACTGTGGCTGTTTCCACTCCCAGCAGTGATGTGTCAGAGTTTCCATTGCTCTACATCCAAACCCAAATTTGTCAGGCTTCTAAATTTTTGCCAGAATAGTGGGAGTAAAATGGTGACTCTGTGTTCATAATTTTCATTTCCCCAATTACTAATAAAACTAAACATATTTTCAGGTGATTATCGGCCTTTGGGTTTCTTCTGTGAAATGCCTATTTGTGTCTTTTATCTAATTTTCTACTGTTTGTTTGTTGCTATCCTAATGATTTTTAGAAGTCCTTTATTCATTTAGGATAATAGCCATTTATTGATTCCATGCTACAAATATCTTCTCCCCATTTGAGACTTACCTTTTCACTTGTAGTCATTGGATGAACAGAAGGTCTTTATTGTAATTTAGACAAATTTTTCTGTCTTTTCTTTCTTTGGTTTGCACTTTTAGTGCTTTGGTAAAGAAATCCTCCCCTATCGAAGGTCATAAAAATAGTCTCTATTTTCTAAAATATTTAAAGCTTTGCATTTCAGATTCAAATCTTTATGCGTCTGGAATTGATTTTTGTAGTGTTCTGAGGTGGAGATTTGATTTTCTTTTCCTATACGGATCACCAATTGTAGCATAGGTCATCCTGGGTCTACAAGGACAATTTCATCATATATCAACTTTCCTTATGCATGTGAGTCTGTTTGTGGACACTTTGTTCTCTCCCGATGTGTTAGTACTAATCAGTGTGGCTTTATAAGTTTAATATCTGAAATGCAATTCCCCTGCCATGTTCCTCAGGTGTTTCTTGGCTATTTTCCCCCTTGTTCTTTTTCTTATGAATCAGCTTGGCAAGTTCCTTGAAATATGCCATGGAATTTTGACTGGAATTTTATTAAATCTATAGGGCTATTTAAGGAGAACTGTCGTCTCTATAACATTAAGCCTTCTCATCTATGAATATGATATATCTCTTTTTGTTTAGGTTTTGAGTACCTTTCAATAATTTTCTACAGGAATTTCTTGAACTTTTTATTGTTAGATATATTCTTGTGTCTCATATTTTTTATTGTTATTATAAGTGGTATCTTTTAAACTAGGATTTCTAAGTGTTGCTGGTAAATAGAAATACAAATGATGTTTCTATGTTGACTTTATCTATAAACACTTTGAGTCTCTTATTAATTTTAATAATTTGTCTGTAGATTCTTTTGGATTTTCTATGAATAGAGTCAAAGAATCCTAGAATACGAAAATTTGTTTCCTTTTTTCCTTATTAATTAGCCTTTCATTTCATTTTCTTGTCTTATTGCACTGGCTCTGGCTGAGAGACTGGAACCTACAATACAACACTGAGTGGAAGTGGTAATAGCAGGCATCTTGTCTTATTTTCCTGATTTTGAAAAAAATTCTACATTTCAACATATTCTGTAGGCTTTCAATAGACACATTTTATCAGATTTAAAAAGTTCCGTTCCATTTCTAGTTTGCTAAAAATTATTTTGTTGATGGCTGTTAAATTTCCCAGAGCATATATTGAGATTAGTCTGTTAATATGGCAAAAATTATTTACAGATTTTTCTGTTAGCTGATCCTTATATTCCTGAGAAAACTCAACTCAGTTATAATGCATGATTATTTTTTCAGCAACTTAATAGGGTTTATGACTTTTACAGTTATGATTATGAGAAATATATGAACTGTAATCTTTATTAGAATACCCTTGTCTGATACTTGGAATCAAGAATATAGTAGTCTCCTAAATTTATTAGGAACTGTCACCTTTTTCCCAGTTTCTGGAATTTTGGAATGATATATTCCTTGAAAGTCTAGGGGAAATCATCTGTAAAGCAATCTAGGCCTGGAATTTTTCTTTTGGAATGATTTTAAGGTTATAATAAAATTTATTTAAATTAGCTTAAGGTTATGCAGACATTCTGTTTCTTTTTGGTCACTTTTAGTAAGTTGTACTTTTCTAAGAAGATATCAGTTTAAGTTTCATATGTATTGGCGTACACTAATTCACTCTATTGTGCTGTTATTTTTTTTAAGATCTTTATTGGAATATAATTGCTTTACACTCTTGTACCAGCTTTTGAGGTACACCAAAGTGAATCAGCTGTATTTATACATATATCCCCATATCTCCTCCCTCCCTTGACTCCCTCCCACCCTCCCTGTCCTGGCCCTCTAAGGTATCACCCATCATCGAGTTGATCCCCCTTTGTTATATAGCAACTCCCTACTAGCTACCTATTTTACAGTTGGTAGTGTAAATATATCTATGCTACTCTCTCACTTCTTCCCAGCTTTCCCTTGGCCCCCCGCCCCCCTCAACCCCATGTCCTCCAGTCCATTCTCTGCATCTGCATCCTTATTCTTCCCTGTCACTGGGTTCATCAGTACCATTTTTTTTTTTTTTTGATTCCATATATATGAGTTCGCATACAGTATTTGTTTTTCTCTTTCTGGCTTACTTCACTCTGTATGACAGACTCTAGGTCTATCTACCTCATTACGTATAGCTCCATTTCACTCCTTTTATAGCTGAGTAATATTTCATTGTATATATGTGCCACATCTTCTTTATCCATTCTTCTGTTGGTGGGCATTTAGGTTGCTTCCATGTCCTGACTATTGTAAATAGTGCTGCAATGAACATTACGGTACATGTTTCTTTTTGGATTATGGTTTTCTCTGGGTATATGCCCAGTAGTGGGATTACTGGATCATATGGTAGTTCTATTTTTAGTTTTTTAAGGAACCTCCAAACTGTTTTCCATTGTGGCTGTACCAATTTACATTCCCACCAACAGTGCAGGAGAGTTCCCTTTTCTCCACACCGTCTCCAACATTTATTGTTTCTAGATGTTTTGATGATGGCCATGCTGACCAGTGTGAGGTGATACCTCATTGTGGCTTTGACTTGCATTTCTCTAATGATTAGTGATGTTGAGCATCTTTTCATGTGTTTGTTGGCCATCTGTATGTCTTCTTTGGAGAAATGTCTGTTTAGGTCTTCTGCCCATTTGTGGATTGGGTTATTTGCTTTTTTGGTATTAAGCTGCATGAGCTGCTTGTATATTTTGGAGATTAATCCTTTGTTGGTTGCCTCATTGGCAAGTATTTTCTCCCATTCTCATGGTTGTCTTTTTGTCTTGTTTATGGTTTCTTTAGCTGTGCCAGAGCTTTTAAGTTTCATTAGGTCCCATTTGTTTATTCTTTTTTTTTTTCCATTTGTTTATTCTTGATTTTATTTTCATTATTCTAGGAAGTGTGTCAAAAAGAATCTTGCTTTGATGTGTGTCATAGAGTGTTCTGCCCATGTTTTCCTCTAGGAGTTTTATAGTGTCTGGCCTTACATTTAGGTCTTTAATCCATTTGGAGTTTACTTTTGTGTATGGTATTAGGAAGTGTTCTAATTTCATTCTTTTACATGTAGCTGTCCAATTTTCCCAGCACCACTTTTTGAAGAGACTGTCTTTTTTCCATTATATATTTGTGCCTCCTTTGTCAAAGATAAGGTGCCCATATGTGCTTGGGTTTACCTCTGGGTTCTCTATTCTGTTCCATTGAATTTTCCTTTCTATTTTTGTTCCAGTACCATACTGTCTTGATCACTGTGGCCTTGTAGTATAGCCTGAAGTCAAGAAGCTTAATTCCACCAACTCCATCTTTTCTTCTCAAGATTGCTTTGGCTATTTGGGGTCTTTTGTGTTTGCACACAAATTGTAAGATTTTTTGTTCTAGTTCTGTGAAAAATGCAGTTGGTAATTTGATAGGGATTGCGTTGAATCTGTAAATTGCTTTGGGTAGTATAGTCATTTTCATAATGTTGATTCTTCCAATCCAAGGACATGGTATGTCTCTCCATCTGTGTGTATCGTCTTTGATTTCTTTCATCAGTGTCTTATAGTTTTCTGCATACAGGTCTTTTGCCTCCTTAGGCAGGTTTATTCCTAGGTATTTTATTCTTTGTTGCAATGGTAAATGGGAGAGTTTCCTTAATTTCTCTTTCTGCTTTTTCATTGTTAGTGTATAGGAATGCAAGAGATTTCTGCGCATTCATTTTGTATCCTGCTACTTTACTAAATTCATCGATATCAGTTTTCTGGTAGAGTCTTTAGGGTTTTCTATGTATAATATGTCATCTGCAAAGAGTAACCATTTTACTTCTTTTCTGATTTGGATTCCTTTTATTTCATTTTCTTCTCTGATTGCTATGGCTAAAACTTCCAAAACTATGTTGAATAATAATGGTGACAGTCTTGTTCCTGTTCTTAGAGGGAATTTTTTCCATTTTTCACCATTTGGAATGATGTTGACTTTTGGTTTCTCATATATAGCTTTTATTATGTTGAGGTAATTTCCTTCTATGCCCATTTTCTGAAGAGTTTTTATCATAAATAGACATTGAATTTTGTCAAAAGCTTTTTCTGCATCTATTGAGATTATCATATGGTTTTTATCCTTCAATTTGTTGATATAATGTATCACATTGATTGATTTGCATATATTGAAGAATCCTTGCATTCCAGGGATAAACCCCTCTTGATCATGGTGTGTGATCTTTTTAATGTGCTGTTGGATTCTGTTAGCTAGTATTTTGTTGAGGATTTTTGCATCTATATTCATCAGTGATATTGGCCTGTAATTTTCTTTTTTTGTAATATCTTTGCCTGGTTTTGGTATCAGGGTGTGGTGGCCTCATAGAATGAGTTTGGGAGTGTTCTTCCTTCTGCTATATTTTGGAAGAGTTTGAGATGGATAGGTGTTAGCTCTTCTCTAAATGTTTGATAGAATTCACCTGTGAAGCCATCTGGCCCTGGGCTTTTGTGTGTTGGGAGGTTTTTAATCACAGTCTCAATTTCCATACTTGTGATTGGTCTGTTCATATTTTCTGTTTCTTCCTGGTTCAGTCTTAGAAGATTGTACTTTTCTAAGAATTTATCCATTTCTTGCAGATTATCCAATTTATTGGCATAGAGTTGCTTGTAGTAGTCTCTCATGATCTTTTGTATTTCTGCAGTGGCAGCTGTTACTTCTCCTTTTTCGTTTCTAATTCTGTTGATTTGCGTCTTCTCCTTATTTTTCCTGATAAGTTTGGCTAATGGTTTATTGATTTTGTTTATCTTCTCAAAGAACCAGCTTTTAGTTTTATTGATCTTTGCTATTGTTTCCTTCATTTCTTTTTCATTTATTTTTGCTCTGATCTTTATGATTTCTTTCCTTCTGCTCACTTTGGGGTTTTTTTGTTCTTTCTCTAATTGTTTTAGGTAAGATTAGGTTGTTTATTCGATATTTTTCTTGTTTTTTGAGGTAGGACTGTATTGCTATAAACTTCCCTCCTAGAACTGCTTTTGCTGCGTCCCATAGGTTTTGGGTTGTTGTGTTTTCATTGTCATTTGTTTCTAGATTTTTTTGATTTCCTCTTTGATTTCTTTACAGATTTCTTGGTTGTTTAATAGTGTATTGTTTAGTCTCCATGTGTTTGTATTTTTTTACAGTTTTTTCCTGTAATTGATATCTAGTTTCATGGCTTTGTTGTCAGAGAAGATGCTTGATATGATTTCAATTTTCTTGAATTTACCAAGGCTTGATTTGTGACCCAAGATGTGATCTATCCTGGAGAATGTTTTGTGTGCACTTGAGAAGAAAGTGTATTCTGTCATTTTTGGATGGAATGTCCTATAAATATCAATTAAGTCGAGATGGTCTAATGTGTCATTTAAAGGTTGTGTGTCCTTATTTATTTTCTGTTTGGATGATCTGTCCATTGGTGTAAGTGGGATGTTAAAGCCTCCTACTATTATTGTGTTACTGTTGATTTCCCCTTTTATGGCTGTTAGCATTTGCCTTATGTATTGAGGTGCTCCTATGTTGGGTGCATAGATATTTACAATTGTTACATGTTCTTCTTGGATTGATCACTTGATCATTATATAGTGTCCTTCCTGGTTTCTTGTAATAGCCTTTAAAGTCTAATTTGTCCAATATGAGTATTGTGACTCCAGGTTTCTTTTGACTTCCATTTGCATGGAATATCTTTTTCCATCCCTTTACTTTCAGTCTATATGTGTCCCTTGGTCTGAAGCAGGTTTCTTGTAGGCAGCATATAGAAGGCCCTTGTTTTTGTATCCATTCAGCCAATCTGTGTCTTTTGGTTGGAGCATTTAATTCATTTACATTTAAGGTGATTATTGACATGTGTGTTCCTATTACCATTTTCTTAATTGTTCTGGGTTTGTTTTTGTACGTCTTTTACTTCTCTTGTGTTTCCTGCTTAGAAAAGTTCCTTAAGCAATTGTAAGGCTGGTTTGGTGGTGCTGAATTCTCTTAAATTTTGCTTGTCTGGAAAGCTTTTGATTTCGCCATTGAATCTGAATGAGATTCTTGCTGGGTAGAGCATTCTTGGCTGTAGGTTTTTCTCCTTCAGGACTTTCAGTGTATCCTGCCATTTCCTTCTGGCCTGCAGCGTTTCTGCAGAAAGATCAGCTGTTATCCTTATGGGTTTTCCTTCATATGTTACTTGTTGCTTTTCTCTTTCTGCTTTTAATATTTTTTCTTTGTGTTTAATTTTCATCAGTTTGATTAATATGTGCCTCAGTGTATTTCTCCTTGGGTTTATCCTGTATGGGACTCTCTGCCCTTAATTATTTCCTTTCCCATGTTGAGGAAGTTTTCCACTATAACCTCTTCATATATTTTCTCAGACACTTTCTTTTTTTCTTCTTCTTCTGGGATGACTATGATTTGAATGTTGGTGCACTTAGTGTTGTCACCAAGGTCTCTGAGACTGCCTTCCATTCTTTTTATTCTTTTTTCTCTTTCCTGCTCTGTGGCAGTTATTTCCCCCATTCTATCTTCCAACTCACTTATTTGTTCTTCTGCCTCAGTTATTCTGCTGTTTATACCATCTAGAGTATTTTTAATTTCGGTTATTTTGTTGTCCATTACTGTTTGTTTGCTCTTCAGTTCTTCTGAGTCCTTATTAACTGTTTCTTGTATTTTTTCTATTTTTTTGTTGAGATTTTGGATCATTTTTACTATCATTACTCTGAATTCTTTTTCAGGCAATTTTCCTATTTCCTCTTCATTTATTTGGTCTTGTTGGGTTTTTTTCCTGCTCCTTTGCCTGCATGGTGTTTCTTTGTTTTCTCATTTTGTCTAACTTATAGGATTTGCTGTCTCCTTTCCCTATGCTGCCTAGTAGTAATTCCTCTTGTTTCTGCTCTCTGCCCCCTGTGGTGGGGTTTGTCCAGTGTCTTGAGTATGCTTCCTGGTGGAGGGTCTGGTGTCTGCTTTCCGGTGTGTGGTTCTGTGTCTTTTCTCTCTGATGATCAGGGCCATGTCAGGTGGTGTGTTTTAGGGTATCTGTGAGGTTAACATGGCTTTAGGTAGTCTGTGTGCTGATGGGTGGGTTTGTGTTCCTGTCTTGTTTGTAGTTTGGTGTGAAGTGTGCAGCATTGGCAGTTGCAGACAGTCAGACAAAGCTGGGTCTTAGACTCTGATACAGAGCTATGTGAGAGTTCTCTGCAGTTAATCTTCCCTGTGTCTGAGGACTCCCTAGTAGTCTAGCATCCTGGATTCAGTGCTCCCTCCCCAGAGCCTCCTACTTGACTTCTGGTGGAGTAGTCCAGACTTCAGAGGTTGCTTGTCCTGGCAATAAAGGGGTTTAAAGAAGACTGTCCAAACATCAAACAAATACCAGTTGTGTTGGGATCTTTGCAGTCCTTTCTGGTGTCCGAGGTTGTCTGCTGGTGTTCAGCTGGTTCTCTATGGGAATTATTACATCTTTTGATGTATCCCTGATGCATCTTTGGAGAGGGATGCATTCCACATCCTTCTACTTCACCACCATCTTTCTTCTCTGGATCTTCTGATTTAACATACAGATAATAGTAGTTTTGGGGTTGCACAAGTGACACAGTCCCTTAGAGTTCATCCGCCAATCCAAAGTGGAAGTGTGCGAGCCTGAGCCTGTGAGAGAAGCCTGTGCTGGCCTCACTGTTATTTTTTTTAATACCCCCATTAAATCTTTCAACAGCCCTTCACAATTGTTATTATCAACCCCTAATTTTACATGAGGGGAAAAAAGGTTTGAGGAAAAGGAGTTATTTGCCCAGGCCACATATCAAAAGAGTGACAGAGTCAGGGTTTAGAACTAGGTATTTCTAAGTTGCAAACACATTCCTTTCCTACAGTACAATGCTAGTCTTTGAAGAATGAGTGAGATTTGGACAGACATTTATGGGAAGGAAAGGCATTACAGCTGAAAAATAGCCAATCCAAGAGTATGAAAGTGGGCAAGTGAGAAAGACATGGAGAGATCTGACTGGGCTGGAGATTGGGCCAGATTCTCAGGTGGGTAAGGAGGAACATGGAGAGGAGGGTGGCAAAGGGCAGTCTCACTGTGAGTCTTGATGAGGTGTCCAAAGAAGCAGGAGACACAGGCTTTGTACCCAGGAGTCGCAGCATCTAGTTGGAGAGACATGACTGTCTTTGGGGAGGCAAGACCAGGCTCATTGCCATATGGTGGTATGAACAGTGGATGCTATCATAGTTCTGAGAAGGGATGCCAGGGTGGTCAGGGAAGACTTTCCTAGTGAAATAGGATTTGAACTGAGATCAGCAGGATTTGACTCATAACGAGGGATAAAGTCACTGTAGGCAGGATATAGAGCATGGGTAAAAGTATGGCAACTGGGAAACCCAGGGACTTAGGAGACTGGAACAGAGACTCAGCACCTATATATCCTTTCTCCATTTACCACCTGCTGTCCAGCATCCGCCTTCATCTTTTTCCATCCCAGCAGTAGAAGCAAGGTTTTCTTCTCTGACATCTGCCCTGACACAGGGCTCCACGCCCATATGGGCCTCACACTTGGTTTAGTACCCTATTATTATTGTTTTGAAATTCTTCTTAATTTTACCTTTGAACTTGGGTTTTGTAAGTGAAGTCTGAAGTGACGATGGAGGATGCACGTGATCTGAGGAGATTCATGCTTATATGTGTGCCACTGATCCTTACTACCTTGTTTGCAAGTGTCCTTGATACCCCCGAGCACAGAATTCCAGGGGACCCTCGATGTGTGGGTGGGCGTTCAGTAACATGCAAAGTGAGTACAAGGTACCACTTCACACCCACTAGGATAGCTATTATTAAAAAATTAATTTTATGATACAGATGAACTGATTTGCAACACAGAAATAGAGACACAGACGTAGAGAATAGACATATGGTTACCAGGGTTGGGGGAAGGGGGGGGTGGGATGAATTGGGAAATTGAGATTAACATATATACACTACTATGTATAAAATAGGTAACTAATGAGAACCTACTGTATAGCACAGGGAACTCTGCTCATGCCCTGTGGTGACCCAAATGGGAAGGAAATCCATAAAATAGGGGATATAGGTATTCATAAAGCTGATTCGCTTTACTCTAAGCAGAAACTTACACAACATTGTAAAGCAACTATACTCCAATAAAAGTTAACAAAAATTAATTAAAAAAACAGAATCGAACAGTGTTGGTGAGGATGTGGAGAAATTGGAACCCTTATACATTACTGGTGTGAAAGTAAAATGGTGCAGCCACTGTAAAAAACAGTATGGCAGTTCCCCAGAAAAATTAAAAATAGATTACCAGGTGACCCAGCAAGTTCACTTCTGAGTATAGACTCAAAGGAATTCAAAGTGGGGACTCAAACAGATGTTTGTACAGACATACCTTGTTTTATTTCACTTCACAGATATTGCATTTTTTCACAACCCTGTGTTGAGCAAGTCTATCAGCACCATTTTTCTGACAGCATTTGCTCACTTTGTGTCCCTGCGTCACATTTTGTTAATTCTCACAATATTTCAAGATTTTTCATTATTACTATATTTGTTATGGTGACTGTGATCAGTGATCTTTGATGTTATTACTACTTGCCGAAGGTTCAGATGGTGGTTAGCATATTTTAGCAATGAAATATTTTCTAATTAAGGTACGTACATTGTTTTTTTAGACATAATGCTATTTCATACTTAATAGATGACAGTATAGTGTAAACATAACTTTTATATGCACTGGGAAACCAAAAAGTTTATGTGACTCATTTTATGGCGATATTCACTTTATTGCAGTGATCTGGAACCGAACCTGCAACATCTCCAAGGTATACCTGTATATCCACGTTCACAGCAGAGTTATTCACATTAGCCAAAAGGTGGAAGCAACCTAAGGGTCCATCAACAGATAAATGAATGAACAGAATGTGATATATAACATATTGGAGTGTTATGCAGGCTTTAAAAGGAAGGAAATTCTGACAGATGCTACAATATGACTGACTCTTAGACATTATACTAAGTGAAATAAACCAATCACAAAAGGACAAATACTGTATGATTCCACTTACATGAGGGTCTTGGAAGAATCAAATACATAGAGACAAAAGTAGAATGGTTGTTTCCAGGGACTGAGGGGAGAGGAGAATTGGGAGTTATTATTTAACGAGGATGAAGTTTTAGTCTGGGAAGATGAGCGTTCTGGAGACGGGTGGTGGTGATAGTTGCACAACAAATGTGAATGTATTTAATGTCAGTGAACTGTACACTTAAAAATGGTTGAAACAATAAATTTTATCTTATGTATATTTTATCACAGATTTTAACATCAGTACAAAGTAAGTATGTTACATCTATGACTAAGTGGGGGCACTGACAGCGCCAAGAAAACCATACTTTCCATTGGGTAGTAGGCTTCACTAGAAAAACAGAACCAATAGGATATATAGATCTATAAAAGAAGGTGAACTATAAGAATTGGTTTACACAATGTTGAGACTGAACTATGCCATGACCATGCTGTCTGCAAGCTGGAAAGCTAGTGGTACAGTTCAAGCTGAGTCTGAAGGCCTATAGAACAGGGTTGGGGTGGAGTGGGAGCACTGGTCTAAGTCCTGAGTCCCAGGCCTGAGAACCAGGAGCTTCCATGTTCAAAGACAGGAGAAAATGGATGTCCCAGCTCAAGAAGAGAGAGACAATTTTCCCTTCCCCCACCTTTGTGTCCTATTTGTTCCCTGGATGGATTGAAAGATGGCAGCCCACATTGGTAAGGGCAGATCTTCTCCACTCAGTCTACAGATTCAAATGGTGATCTCTTCCAGAAACACTATCACAGACACACCCACAAGTAATGCTTTGCCAGCTCTCTGGGCATCCCTTAACCAGTCAGGTTGACATGTAAAGTTAACCAGCGCACAATGGAAACAGAACTTGTTGCACATACAGAAAGCAGGTCATGGCCTTCTAAGAAACTTCAATGACCAAGAAATCCTAGCACATCCTTTTCTACTTGTGTTACTTCCTTGCATTAGACAACCAGTTATGCTGAAAATGATGACACAGAAGCAAAGGGAAAGTAGGGGGTCCATAATTCCTTTGCTTTTCAGCCCTCCCTTCTCTTCAATAAGGTGAATGCAGAGAGTGTTTGTAGAATGTGTGCATGATAAGCATAAAATAAGCACAGCTCAGTTAGCTCTGTGTAGTGCTTCCACCATTCTGGTAAGAATGAAATACATGTTTATGATGAGCTACAAAATACAAATTGTATAATTTCAAAGATCTTACATATGAGTTAGATGTTCCTATATTTGCATTAAATTAGCATTATACAATATAAAAGTGAACAGTAAAATTTATGCTAATAATGAAAAATCTTAATTTTTTCTTTACTTAGTGTGACATTAAATATGATGAGGCCAAAATTATTCTAATATCAAATACAGATAAAGACATTACAAGAAAGGAAAACTACAGGTAATATCTCTCATGAATACAGCCACAAAAATCCTCAAAATATATTAGAAATCAAATCCAACAATGTATAAAATGAATTATACACCATTGTCATTTTTCCAAAGAAGACATACAGATGGCCAACAGACACATGAAAAGATGCTCAACATCACTAATCATAAGGAAATGCAAATCAAAACCACAGTGAGCTATCACCTCAGACCTGTCAGAAAGAGATCTTCAAAAAGGCAACAAATAACAAGTGTTGGTGAGGATGTGAAGAAAAGGGAACCCTCATGCAATGCTTATTTGATAACTAAAATAGCCAAAATGAAGGCGACTACAATACCAAGGAGAAGATGCAGAGCCACGAGAAATTTCATTCATTGCTAGTGGGTGTGCAAAACAGGACAGTTGCTTTGAAAAACAGTTTGGCAGTTTCTTATACAGTTAAGCACACATTTTCTAGGCAACCCAATAATTCTCGTCCTAGATATTTACCAAGGGGGGAGAAAATGTGTCTACACACAGACTTGCATGTGAATTTCATAACAGCTCCATTCATAACAGTCATAGACTGATGAATAAACAAATATGGTATATCTGCACAACAGAATACCAGCCAGCCATAAAAAGGAATGAACTGCTGATACACTGAACATCATGGATGAATCTCAAAAGCATGCTAAGTGCAAAAGACCAGACACAAAATCTATATATTGTACATTGATATGTTATTCTGGAGAAAGCAAAACTATAGAGACAGAAACCAGGCCAGTGACTTCCAAGGGCTGGAGATGAGAGAAGATGTATTTCAAAGGGAGGTCAGGGAATTTCATAGGATGATGGAAATATTCTACATCTTGATTGAGGGAGTGGCTATAGGACTATATACATTTGGTAGAATTCATTGAACCATGTACTTTAAAAGCATGAGTTTTACTTTATGTAAATTATTCTTCAGTAAAACTCACTGTCTCTAAGACAATTTGGTTAGAAGACCTTCCAACTCATTAGGAAATTATTCTATTCATTTCTGACTGACCCCTCCCCCTCTGGTTGACCTCTAAGCCTCCCTTGACAGCTCACACATGTGTCACAGACACGGGCCAGGCAAGAGTGAGGAGGGTCTGGTACAGATCTACCCCACATAGGAAACCCCCGAGTGTGCTGGTAGAGGTGATGAGTGAGTCCTGGGCCTGTGTCCTGGTGGGGTGGGTGGGGTGATGGGGGCCATGACCTCTGCAGAGAAGCCTCAGGAAACTGGAAAGAGTGGCAGGGCTACCCAGCACTTGTTTCACCAAATCAACATGTCCTTCCTGCTCTGGGAGCAAATCCTTGTCCTTGCTCCACAGAGTTCAATGTCTGGGACCAGGCCTGGGGGTGCCTGTCTGCTAGTCAGCACCAGCGGGCACACAGAGCCACCATCTGTTGGTCAGGAAGGTGAGCAACCCTGGGGTTCTGTGTACACAAGTGCACTTGGGCACATCCCTGCTGCCGCCTCTGCTCTCTGGCCTCCCCACCCAGGCTGCCCCATCAGGGATGTGTTCCCAAGTGGAACCCTCACTGGGAAGGGGGCAGAAGAGGGCAGCTGACAGTGATGGAGCCTCTAGCCAGGCCGGCAAGTTGAAATCCTAAAGTGATGCTCCCAACAACCCTCTGACAGGGAGATGATGACACAGAGGGGGAAACGGAGGCTCAGAGAGGGTGAACAGTTTGCCTCTGTCACACAGCCAGAGGCAGCAGAGCCAGGATTCAAACCCAGGTCTACTCCAGAGCCCACACTCTTACCCGCTGTTCCACACAGCAGCATGACCTCAAGGCCACCCAGACCTCACCTGTGACATCACCTGCCTTGCATGTGGTGAGTTTGCCAGCCCCTCCGCAGCACATCCACATGCACAGTCTCCTTCATTGCCTGCAACATCAGCTGGGGTGGGAGGTGTCATCTCCATGGGACAAAGGAGGACACAGAGCCTTAGAGAGGGGAGGGGACTTGCCCCAAATCATCAGCTGGCTGTAAACGACAGAGCTGGGATTTGGCCCAGGTCCGGGTGATGCCAGTGCCTCAGGCTGGGATGACGGGGGCTCCTCCTCTGCCAGCCCTGCCACTCCCTGCTCTGTTGACCCCCAGCTCCTCCTGTTGATGCCACTGCTTCCCACCAGCCAGGATCCTGGTGAGTCCTCTGTGCTAGGCTCTCTTTAGCTCTGGGAGAGCGTCTACTGATTGTCAGCTACAGCTCCTGCCACTTGGGAAACTGTAGTCGGGGCGGCGGTGGGGGGCGGGGGCCACCCTCAGCATTATACGTGTTAGCTTTGCTTCAGATATCAGATGACAGGATCTTGGAGGAAGAGAAAGCATTTTGGATGGCAGAACCAGGATAGGAAGAAAATCCCCACAGGCTAGAGCCCTTGAGGGAGACTCACGGGGAGGGATTCAATATGTAAATATAAGTTTAGCATGCAGTGGGAAGTTCTGAGCTGAGATGAGAAAAACAAATCAATGACTCAGGTACAGAGCAGAGAGATGACCTTGATGGGAGCTGACAGGGAGCTCAGTGTGAACCCATAGAAATCAAGTGTTTACTGTGTATTAGGTACTCATGTGAGCTTTATCCTCCCAACACATTTTCATGGAGTTTATATCCATGAAATGTTCGATTTTATACATACATAATATATTAAAATATATTAAATATTTATATATAACATTTTATATATTATGTAAACGTATATATAAATGTGTGTATGTATAAATAAATATGTATATGTATAAATCTCTATATAAACATTTTCAGTACTTTTGGTAGGTACTTGTAAGTGAAATTGCTGGGCTGTAGGGTATATAGAAACTGTTTTCCAAAATAGCTATACTATGTAACACTCCCAGAAGCAATGTATGAGAATTCCAGTTGCCTGCATCCTCATCAACACTTGGTATTGTCAGATTTTTAATTTTATCCATGACTGCTATCTCATGATATTTTCAATTTACATAACCTAGGTGACTAATAATATCATATATATTGATATAATGTATCTATATGTACATTATATATACATATATTATAATATATTAAATATAATATATATGAGATATAGATCAAATAGTGATAAGTTCTATGAAGACAAATGAGGAATGGGAAGGGGCCAGAGATAAGGGTTCTAGTAGAGAGGGTGGTCAGGTGAAATCAGGGAAACTAGATGGAGGAAGTACATAAGTCCAGATGGGAGAGGGCAGTGGCCTGGATGTGGGTGAGGTATAGGAAGGCATGGTCACTTACACAGAAGCTGTTGAAGGAACCAGACACTCATCCTAAAAAGATTCTCAGGTAGATGCAGTGCCACCCTCCAATTTCAGAAGGGTTGTCATATGGACCAGAAGTTGGTACTATTCTGGGAGCCCCAAAGAACCAAGAACATGAGTGAAGCCAATAAGGAAACTGGTTTCACTTTACAAAGACAAAGACCCTTCTGTCAGTTCTGACCAAATGTGGACCATGCTGGTTGGTGGAGGTGTACAAGCACAGATCAACTTTCAGTGCTGAAAGGCAGTGGACAATTAGCCTCTGTGATCAAAAGACCTGGATAAAACCCTCCCTCTTCTATTATCTGTGCTGCCTTGGGCCACTTCATCTTTTCCGGCCTCAGATCCCCTATTTGTAAATCAGGATCACTATCTACATCATTGCATTGTTGTGAGAATTTAGTGCAATCAAGTATATAAAACAATCAGTAGTGGGTACTTAGTAAATGGTGGTAATGATGACAGTGATGGTGGTTATGATCCTGATTGTAATGAAGATGATGATGATAATGGTGAAGAGGTCAGTGATGATGCTGATGAGGATGTTACTAGTGACAATTTTATTGTGTGTTGGTGGTTGTTGAAGGAATTCAAGCATCAAAGAGATGGTTAGACTAGAAGGCCACTAAGATCTTTTCCACGTTTAAAAACTGTACCAAACAGGGCTCACTTTGTCTTACTGGACTGTTGACTTCCTCCCTGGATATTCAAGCTTGACCGTGTTCCTCCCACACTCTGGGCAGCTCCATGAGCCAGAGAGAAGGCTGAAGGTAAGCAGGACAGGGGGTGGCATGCATGGAATGTTCAAGGCTCTCACCTCAGCTGGCATTTCCTACTGTTCCATATTCTCTAAACATCTACCTGTCCAGCCTGGGTTGTAGTCAGAGATCCTTGGAGTCATGAGGAAACTTAGATCTTCTCCCTTGTTCCACCAAGATTCTTTGTATAACTTGGGAGTTTTGCTTTATCTTTTCCATCTTTGACCCTGCTTCAGTGTTACCTGTTAGCTAGTGAATTCAGATACTGATGGAAATCTCTAAGACAGTGGCTTAAACAAATTGAAGGTGTATTTTTCTTTCATGTAATAGAATTCTGGATGTAAGAGTTCCAGGGCTTCTATGGCAACTTCATGCACAATTTTGTCAATGTTCTAGACTCCCTTCTTATTTGTTCCAACATCCACAGCACATGAATTCATCCTAAACATTATCTCATGCACATAATACAGCTCCTGGAGCTCCAGAAATCACAGCTCCATTCCAGACAAAAAGATAAAGGAAGAGGGAGCACATAGAGGCTCCTGCCAGCTGCATAAGCTCCTATCAAGAATGCTTTCCTGGGAGCTGTACTCATGACTTCATTCACATTTATTGCCACCCCTTGCCTAGCCATCTGTAGGAGATTTGCCTCATTAACAGTGCACATGGACATAGCCAACAGTGCTGACATTCTACAACTAAGGGAGAAGGGGAGATGGGATACCAGGAGGTGACCAGCAGCCTGTGCCCCAGCCAGAACCAGAATACTTGAATATGGACAAAGTGATCCTAAGATCAGAGCTCCACCCCAGAGCTTAATCCAGGAAGTCCTCTCATGGGATAAGGACATGTAGAGATTCTTTCTTACCGAAATCCATTCCAAAAAATTAAAAACAATATATTAGTAGTAGATGCTCATTAGAGAAAATTTGGAAATCATAAAAAGAAAATTAAAATCCTCTGTAATCCCCACACCAGAGATAACAACTGTTGGTATTTTTGCATGCATCCTTCTAGGTTTTATTAGTCCCTTGAGTATATAAACAAAAGTTGAAATGTACTTTATATTCAGTTTTATATGCTACTTTTTTTTTCTAGCTCTTAATTTATAAACATTTCCCAACATAATTTTCTTTTGAAGGGTTCATTTTGAATGACAACTCAATATTCCATCATAATCATTTTTTCATTCATAATTTATTCAGCTAATCTGCCATTGTTAGGCATTTAGATTGTTCCCAGCAGTTGGCCATTAAAAATGATGGGTGGATGACCAACTTTGCACATAGAGCTTGTGTCCATCTCTGATTATTTCCTTATGACCAATTTCTGGCCTCATCAGTTCAAAGGGTATGGGCATATCTAAAGCTTTTGATACATACTGTGAAGTTGTCCTCATAGAGAGCTGACCTGGGTTCCACTCCCTATGCAGGGTCTAAGAGCACCCTCAAACAGGTTTCTGACACCTCCTTCACCCTCCTTCGGCATCAACTTTCCTGCCTTAGCTGCCTCTTTTGACTCCCATGGGAAACACAATAGAAAAGGATTATATTCTGAAATAACTTAATTATGTTTTTATCTGAAGGTATTTTTAAAAGTCAGCATAATTACTCCAGTGCCATTAAGTTTAATTTGCAGCAAATTATGCCTTTAGCATGAAGCTGGGGTTGCTTTGCTGGTTGGAGAGGAGATAGGGTTCTGCTGTTTGTAACAGGAGCCAGTGATGATAACAGCTTAGCTGGGTAAACAGCTTCAGGTCCTTTCTTAGGAAGGTGTTATTTCCATGTGGGAGTTTTAGTGCCCTGGAGCTCTAGAACTGCACCAGTGCCCCAGATGAGTGTATTAGTTATTTATTGCTGCATAACAAATTGCCCCAAGATTTTTAGTGGATGAAAGTCACAAACATTTATCTCACATTTTCTGTGGGTCAGGAATCTGGGAGTTGTTCTAGCTCAGGGTCTTTCAGGAAGTTGCAGTCAAGGTGTGAGCAGGCTACAGCCAGAGGAAAGGACAAGCTCCTCCAAGCTCGCTCAACTAGGTCTCTCCAAAGAGCTGCTTCTTCACGAGGCAGCTGGCTTCCCCCAGGGCAGCACCTGGGACAGAAGCCATGAGTCTTTTATAATCTAATCTCAGAAATGTCATCCCATCACTTTTGCCACATTACATTTGTTAGAATTGAGTCAATAAGTCCAGCCAGCACTCAAGGGAAGTAAATACCTAAAGTCCAGGATCACTGAGAGTTGTCTTCAGCAGAGTCTACCATTTGGAAGAGGGAGGGAGGGAGGGAAGAGGAAGAGTCGCCATCTGGTTCGCTGGGCAGGCCAAGGTTCAAATTTCAGCAAGTCTGAAGAGCTGAAAAGCAGCTCTTATACAGGTCAGCTGGGCTAAGGTCAGAGCAGCCAAGTCATACGCTGTCCGGGATGCCATGCCCCCCGCCCCAAAGCCAAGAGTTGCAATTGAACTGTTGTAGACAAAAGTTTGATGTGGTCAGGTTTGTCTTTTGGGAAGCCCATTCTTGCCACTTTTGAGGGTTGACAGGAAGGGCGTGAGGGGGCATCAGGTGATGATGATGGCTGAAGCAGATGTCATTCATATTGTCTCCTCACCAGCTCTGGGCTCACCTGCACCTGTGCTGGGAGGTTCCCAGAGTGCTGACTCCTCCCCCGTCAGGCCCTGCTTCCCTCTGCTGCTCCAACAAGGGGTTCTCCATAGTCCTGGGGGCTTGACCAGCCATGGGCAGGGCAGCCCCAAAGTGCCAGGGATTTAACTCCCCAGGGGCATCTCTCAACCAGGGAGGATGGGAGGAGGGAATATATAGATAAATACCCAGCTTCCCTCTGAGGGACAAATCTCAGGCATGTCCCACACACTTCCTCAGAGGGTCCCCAGCAGGGCTGAGCCAAAAGTGTGACCCACTCTCTGATTCAGGCTTTAGGGCTTTCCTCCTGCCCACCCCTCTCCCCTCCTCACTGTGCCTCCTGGGATCACCTCCCACATAAACCACCTGCTCTTTTGGAGGTACCCAAACTCAGACAGCACAAATCACTCCCGAGCAGCAGCAGCATGGACAGAGGAGGATTTGAGAGATGCTCAGGGAGGACAGGGCAGTGATGGGCAGAAAGACTGGTGAGGAGGAAGGAAGGGTCAGCTCCACCTAGATTGATTTGCAAGTGAATCATGCTCCTTTCCCTAGTTTATATATGTACAGAAGTTTTGTACACACCCTCTAATCAACATCCCATTAAAATATACCACATTTCATTCCATCAATAATGTCTCTTCTCCCCTATTGCAATCAATGCTCTTCCCCCATTCCCCATCCTCCCAGCCCCTGGCAACCTTTGATCTAATTTCCAACACTGTGGATATGTTTGGCATATTCTAGAATTTCATATAGGTGGAACCATATAGTGGGTTTCTGGCTTTCACTCAACACAAAGTTTTTGAGATTTATATATGTTGCTATCTTTATTCATAGTTTCTTCTTTGTTATTGCTCCATAATTGTCCATTTTGTGCATGTGCCACAATTTGTTTACCCATTCACCCAGTGATAGACAACTGAGTTAGGTTTGGATTATGATAAATAAAGATGCTATGAAAATATTGGTAGAAGTCTATTTGTGGCTGAGAATTTTCAGGACTTTTAGAAGCAAAGTTGTCAGGCTATAGGGTTGTTGTTTATTTAACCTCATAAGAAACTGCTGAATTATTTTCCAAAATAGCTGTACCCTTTTACACTGCCAGAAGCAATGTATGAGAATTTCTGTTGCCCCACATCCTCACCAACACTTGGTATTGTCAGACCTTTTAATTTTAGCCAGACTGCTCTCTCAAGGTATTTTCAACTTACATATCCCTGATAATTAATAATATTCATCATTTTATTGGCCATTCATATCTTTTTTGTATGAAGTAGCTGTTCAAGCAGCTTACCCATGTTTTATTGAGTTGTGTTTTCATTGCTTTGTAGTTCCTTATATATTTTACATAAAAGTCCTTTGTCAGATATATGAGTTGTGACCATTTCCTCCCAATTTGTGACTTGTGTTTTCATTTCCTCAACAGTATCTTTTGAAGAGCAAAAAGTTTTAATTTTGATGAAGTACATTTTATCACTGTTTCTGTTAGTGCTTTTTTTGTGTCCTATCTTTCCTATCCCAAACTCTCAAAAGTATTATTCATTTTTTAAATTTATAAGGTTTACAGTGTTAGCATTTACTTTGAGGTCTATGATCCACCTCAAATTAATTTGGTAATTAATTTGGTGTGGTATGGTGTTAGGTAGGGGCCTGGATTTACTGTTTTTCTATATGGATATCCAATTGGTACAGAATCATTTGTTGAAAACACTATTCTTTTTCCAATTAAATTACATTATAATTATTGTCTAAAGTAGATTGCTTGTGTGGGGCTATTCCTGATGTCTCTATTCTACTCCATTGATCTACTTGTCCATTTTTATTCTGTCTTGGCCATAATAGCATTAGAGTCAGTTTTAAAATCAAGCAGTGTGTGTCCTCTAATTTTGGTCATCCTTTTTGAAAAGTTTTTTGGGTTTTATAGGTCTTTTGCATTTCTGTATACCTTTCAACACCAGTTCATTCAAAAAGCTGGATATTTAGGTTGAATCTGAGGATCAAGTTTGTGAGAATTGTCATCTTTAACAATATTGAGTCTCTCAAGCCACGAACATGACATGTCTTTCCATTTATGGAAATCTTCTCTAATTTATTTCTGCTCTGTTTTATAGATTTCAGCATCAGAGTCTTGAACATTAAAAAAAAATTCCTAAATATTTTTATCAGTATTTGGTATTGCTTTTTTAAAATTTCATGTAACCATTTTTTTGTTGTTATTGTATCAGTTGAATGGTGTACATTCGTTATAACTTGAAACCTTGTTAAATTCTGTTATTACTCTAGTTAGTTTTTTGTAGATTCTTTGGGATTTCTTACAAAAACTATTATGTTGTTTCTGAATGAGAATTTTACTTTATCATTTCCAAACTTTTAAGCCTTTTATTTCTTTCTTGCCTTATTAAAGTGACTAGAGCTTCTAGTAAAATATTGATTAAAAGTGGTTTGAATGGACATCCTTGACTAGTTCCTGATAAGAGAGATGTATTCAGTCTTTAATTACTAAGAATAATGAGCTATAGCTTTCTCATAGATGTCTTTCATAAGATTAAGGAAATTCCCTTCTATTCTTATCTCATTGAGAGGTTTTTTTTTTTTTTTTTTTTTTTTTTTTTTTCACAAAGGGATGTTGAATTTCCTCAGGTGCATTTCAGTAACTATGAAGATGATCCTTGGGAGTTCCCTGGTTGCCTGGTGGTTAGGATTCCAGACTTTCACTTCCGCAGTCTGGGTTCAATCCCTGGTCAAGGAATATCCCGCAAGCCGCATGGCGTGGCCAAAAAAAAAAAAAGGAAAATAAAAAAGATGTTCCTTCCTTTTTTCCCCCTTTATTCTGTTAATGTGGTAAGTTCACTTGATTGATTTTCAAATATTGAACCAAACTTGCATTCTTGAGATAAATTCTACTTGGTCATGATATATTATCCTTTTTATATATTTCTGAATTCAATTTGCTACTATTTGTTAATTTTTACATCAATATTCTTGAGTTACATTGGTTTCTTATTTTTCTTCTTTTTCTAATGTCCTTTTCAAGTTTTGTAATGAGGTTATGATGGCCTCATACCAGCTGGGAAGTGTTCCCTCTCCTATTATTTGAAAGAATATGTGTAAGGTTAGTATTATTTTCCCTTAAATGTTAGCAAGAATTCAAAGGTGAGGCCATTCAAGCCTGGAGCTTTCACTGTGAAAAAGTTTTCTATTATAAATTCAATTTCTTTAATAGACATAGGGCTATTCAGTGCTTCTGTTTCTTCTTCTGTTAGTTTTGATAAGTTGTGTTTTCAAGAAATTTGCCCAGTTCCTTGAAGTTGTTGAATTTATTTGCATAAAGTTATTTATAATTTTCTCATTACCATTTTAAAGATTGTACTATCTTAGTGATGGCCCCTTTACCATTGCTGATGTTGAAAACTTTTACTTTATTTTTTTCCCCGCTAGGGGCTTATTAATTTTATTAATCTTTTTAGAGAATCAGTTTCTGGTTTTTTTGGTATTTTGAATTGTTTGTCTGTCTTCTGTTATATTGGTTTCTGTTCTTCCTTTCCTAGCTTCTTAAGATACTTAGATCATTGATTTTAAACTTTTCTTCTTTTCTAATACATGAATTTTAACCTGTAATTCACTCAGAACTATTTTAGTTACATCCCACAAGTTTTGAAATGTTAATATTTTCTTAGAATTCAGTTCAAAATGTTTTTTAATATTTCTTGTGATTTCTTCATTGACCCATAGGTTATTTAGACGTATGTTGTTTAATTTCCAAATGTGTGTAGTTTCCAGATGCATAATTGCCATTGATTCTTAATATAATTCCACTGTAATCAACAAAAATATACTCTGCATGATCCCAATTCTTTTAAACTGATTGATATGTGTTTTATAGCCCAGCACATGGTCTCTCTTGGTGAAAATTCCATGTGCACTTAAAAAGAATTTGTGATCTGCAATTACTGCATGCAGCATTCTATTCATGCAATTAGTTCAAGAGCAAAGAACAGTCTGGAGGTGCATGACTTAGCCCTCATGAGTTTAGCCCTTCTGAGCCTGTTGTCGTCTATCACAGAGTGAACATCTCTTCCAAAGCCACAGGATGGGAGAAAGGGGCTTCTTTACTGGCCTGAGGGAGTGGCAGACACAGACCTATGTGGGTACCTGGACACACATACACACATACACACACTTAGAGCAAGAAATATGTAGGCACACACCTATAGAGAGACATACAGAAACAGAGAGAGAAATAGTTCAATAGAAAGACCCATGAACCAACACTATACAGAAAGACACTCAGACACGTACAGAGGGTCAGAGCCACAGAGAGACAGACATGGATACTCAGAAAACTCACACAGAGGTGATCAGAAACATCTAATCACACAGGCTTAAACACAATACCACCTGGGCCCAGGTAAACCCCCAGACCCACAGCTACCGACACAGACATAGATGTGCACGTTGATAAAAACTGGTGACAAAATATAAACACAAACACACAGTCGTCAGAAATAGACATAGAGCAGAAACGCAGTCACACAGAGACACAAATACACATCTGTTTATAGACCCAGAAACAGATACTGAAAGAGACACAGCTCTGCAGCCACAGAGAACCCGCCTGTAGAACACTCAGAAACATACAAGGGACAGACACGGAAACACAGGCACATGGAAGGAAGGGTGAGCACAGAAAGATACACAAATGGATGAGGGTACACGGATACACACAAACACACACACACATGATCTCAGACACTCAGACACACCTAGGCCCAGGATCCCACACCACACACGCAAGTACATGCATGTCCACACAGTGGAGCAGGTGCAGACACACACAGGTGCATGCACACGGCTCTTCCATAGCCTCACAGACCATACAGTCATGCACACGCAGACATACAGACGCTAGCGCGGGTCTCCACCCAGACACAGAGAAGTTTCAGGCAGTGGAGCCCCCGGGGCTGGGGAGGGATCTGGGGGAGCAGGGGCATCAGTGGTGGGCTAAGGGGAACCCTCAGCCTCGTGGGATTAGAAGGGAGACGGCAGCTGGCCGGCCCTACCCTGGCCTCTGAGGGGGGCTGACCTGAGGCTGAGGCTGTTCATCTCGGTTCTGGGGTTCCCCTGGCTGCACGCAGAGAATGCTGTGTGGTCTGGGCTCTCAGGGAAGAGGAAGCCTTTACCATTCAGGTGGAAGGGACCACACTCACAGCCCCACAGTGCTCGCTCTCCCTCTGCGCACAGGCCACGCCCCCCCCCCCAGCGCTGCCTCCCCAACCAGCCTTGCCCACTCCTCCCACCCACCCGCCCACCCCCACCGTTGCTCTCTGGTCCATCACTCTGGTTGGCAGCACTCTGGTTGGTTTCTTCACAGCCCTTATCTGTACCCGTTTATTTGCTTATTGTCTCCCCAGAATTTTGAGCAGTGGAGCCTGTGCAGCGTCCAGAACTATGCTTGACACCGAGTAGGGGCTCAGCTTTGTTGCTAGTTGGTTGGTTGAATGAGTGAACATACAGGTCTTTGCTGCGGCTGCATGTTTATACTCAGCCACAAGTCACGTACCCAGAAGTTGGGTATCTGGCAGCTTTGGTGATCCAGAACCAAACAGCAAATTCAAAATACCCTGAAGCTACCAAAATGCAAACCCCAGGGTCATGTCCCAAAGCACATAATAATGGTAATTATTGCTATTTTAATCAGAAGCATTCCCTTCACATCCTCACCCAGAGAGCAGAGACTCCTACTGCAGACGCCCTGAGATCTGGTTCCTCACCCACTGAGGGGCAGGGACAGGTTGTTAGGAGAGGTGGGGGGACTGCTAGAAGCAGAAACACTGACACCAGCAAGAAGAAACCTGTGGAGCCTGGAAAACACTGGAAAGCAGACTGGAGAATGAGGGGAGAGCAGGCTGGGCCTGAGGATGGGGCAACGTTCTCTAGGGACGTCCTGGGGTTAGAACATACAGGGGCAAGATGAGGACTCCAGGCCACGGAGCAAAGTTAAAAGTATTCTCCACAATCCACATTCTATCATCGCAGGGGTCAGGCTCAGAGGTGCCTTTTATTGATTGCTTTTTATAACGTACTTTGCTTTAGTGCAGAAAAATAAACAGAAGAAACCAGAAATCCCTTGTCATTTTACCTGCAGAGACGCCTCCATGGGGAGCTTGTGTGGTATAGGCAGCTGTGGGTTCTCTGCTCGATTCCCATGTCATCAAATAAGCTTCACAGCCATGATTGTTTTTGGCTGCATAATATTCCGTCCTATGGGTACCTAACCGTTTACCCACCTATTCCCCTCTTGGACACTTGGGTTGTTTCCTATTGTCGACTATCATCTTCAACGTTGCAATGATCATCTTATTAGTAAACCTGAACACAGCCTGCGTTGTGTTCTCTGATGGTAGAATTGTTGGGTGAGAAATGTAAGCATTGTGAAGGCTGATGATCTATCCTGTGGAACTGATATAAGCTGAGGATCAAGGGACTTTCACATTTTAGATCAGCGGTTCCCAACCTTTTTTGGCACCAGGGACTGGCTTCGTGGAAGACAGTTTTTCTACGGACCAGTGGTAATGTGCGCAACGGGAGGTGGATGGTTCAGGTGGTAATCCGAGCGACGGGGAGTGATGGAGAGCAGCAGATGACGGTTTGCTCGCTTGCCCCCGCTTACCTCTTGCTGTGTGGCCCGGTTCCCAACAGGCCATGGACCAGTACCAGTCCGCGGCCTGGGGGTTGGGGACCCCTGTTTTAGATGTTAAAGTAAGTTGAGGATGGAAGGTAAGTAGTGAAGGCTCTGTGATTTGGAAAACTCATCGAGTTTGAGACCTTTGTCCTGGATTGTTGTCAACTAGTAAGCAGGATCCTGGGTGGTCAAACTTCTGCATGTGAGCGTATATGCACGTGCATGTGTGTGTGTGCAAGTGTGTGTGTGTGTCCAACACCCCTCCCACATGCATGGTGCTTTTCTCCTCCATCATTTCACTAGCACTACCCAACCCTCTGTGAAATATACAGAGTATAGAGCTCCCATTTTACAGACGACAAAACTGAAGCACGAGGTCGTATATCTTATAAGAGAGAGGAACGTGAGCTTCGGGAGCAGACACCTGGGCTTGAATCCCATCCTGCCCTTGGGTGAGCTGGGCTTGTGTCTTCCCCCATATCTCTGAGTCTGCCCTCTTGTGTATAGAATGGACACAGAGACAAGCTATCTGTTGTGAAGATTAAGTGAGAGGTTGGATGGAAGTTTCCTGCAGAAGGTGAACATATAGTAGGGGCTCAACCAATGGGAGTTGTGGTCCTCATTAGGAAAGGCTCTTTTCCAAAGTCCCAGGAGCAAGACATGGACCCCTATATCCCACCCCCAAGTACAGTATGTGTTCTAAGCACTTGGCCTTTGGAACACACAGCTGAGGAGAAGAAAGCTTAAATAACTCTAACATGGGGTTATCTGTGCTGGGCCCCCTGAGGCTCACCTTGCTGAATGTGAAAGAAGACAGCTTCCCTGCCTAAGCCAACTTTTAATATACTGCAGCCCAATGAGGCCAATGATTGTCATCTTGTGGCCCACTAGGACCAGAAGATTTTTTTCTTGTTGAACTGAGCCTCAGCCTATCTCAATGTCCTCTCAGCCTGGTACCTGGTATTCTGCATTCCCTCATATCCTGGGTCACAGGGACCAGGAAGAAATTGCTTACGGCAGGGAAGAGAGGACTGCTTCTGCACCCAGATATCTGAGAAAGTTATTCCAGCTGCCAGCTGGACCATTCTGGGTAAGGGAAGTTAAACACCAACCAGGAAGGGCTGCTCAAGGCTTAACCCTCCCCTTCCCAGCACAGGTCCAGGCCTCAGGCAGTCAGGTCTACAGATCACTGGCCTTGACTCCCAGGGAGGCCCTGGGTCCTGTTTCAAGCTCTTCTTAGCCCAGGAAGCAGGTGGGTGTGAGGGCAGAGGGAGGACAAAGGGAGAAGAGGAACCTTTGACCTCTGAGTCATTCAGTTCAGGTGTTTGTAGACAGAGGACCCTCCCCCATGCTGGTTAGAGAGCAGAGCACCAGGGGGCCCTCACTGGGGGCTGGGTGACTTTGGGCCCCTCTTTAACCTCTCTATGTCAGGTTCCTGCAGGGCAGAGGGGCTGGAGGGGCCTCCCAGCTCCAAGTTCTAGGGCCTGTGTTTCACAGCAAGTAGAGCCTGGTTCCCTGAGAGGGGTGACGTGTCCATGCCCCCACCCAGCAGGTCCTGCTCCCTGCTGGGACCACATGTCACATGTGACAAGGTGAGGGGGACACCTCTGGGGACAGCAGGTGAGCTGGATGAGCTGACAGGAGTGGGAGTCCCCGTTACTGAGAGTCCTTTGGGAGCCCAGCACTGTGCCAGGACTCCCCACCCCCACACACAACATCCTGTACCAGCCTCAAAACACAAAAGAGAGGTCTCACCTCGACCCCTCCCCGTCCCACCTCCCTGCTTTTGCACGTGCAGTCCCCCCTTCTAGCACGCCTTCCCTCCTCTATCCGAGTCCTACCCAGCCCAAGGCCTGCCACTTCCAGGACGTCCTCCCTGATGACTGGCAGTCAAGCCCTTAATGGTTCCACCCAGCTGGCTCTTGGGTTGTTCAATTTCCCAACACAGGTTTAGAGTTTGGTGCCATGAGGCCCAGACACAGACATGAGCTCACTTCATTATCTCGCCAGGTCAATAAATATTTATTGGGTGCTGACTTGGAACCAGGCACTGAAGGGTCACAAAACCCACTGAGCTCCTGCAGATCCCCTGCCCCCTCGTGCCCAGTGGGAGCCCGAGTGGGGTCCCTGCTGGCCCCTCACCCTGTTGGAGGATGAGGAACCCAATGTCCAGAGAAGGGGGTGGGGGTGAGGTGTTGCTCAGGTCCAGCACTGAATCAGTGGCTGGGACTCAAAACCAGGCCAGACTCCAGTTCCACCTCCACCCCCATTACCTGCCCTAGGAACTCCTTAAACCCCCTCAGCTGTGGCAGGATTGGTTCTGGACCCTGGAGCCCTCTGGTCACACAAGCAGGGCTCAGGCAGCCCCAACTGTGCAGAGAGGAGGCAGGACAGGGAGCAGCAAGGCAGGACCCTTACGTCACCCCTCAGGGACACCCAGGGCCCTGTCACCCTCAGTGACATGCTCCCCACCTCTGTTGACTCCAGGCTGTGCCTCTACCTGGGAACTCAGTCCACCCCCTTCCCCCAGTTGTCCCCAGGGCCCCGCTCCAGCTGAGAAGCCTCAGGACATATATTAATCCATCTTCAGCCTTCGGGCTCCAGATGCTCTTTCCTCTTGCCTCCCCGGGCTGGTCCCTCTCCAGCTCCATCCTCGGAGAAACATTCAAGGAGCAGATGGTGCTGCTGGCGCCAGGCCCTGGGAGGGCGAGGCCTGGCCCGGAACTGGCGCTGGGTGGGAACTCCCAGCCTTGGAGCTGGTAACAATGTGTCCCAGCGTGAGAGCGGCGTGGCCTCTGTGCATCTCAGGCATGTCTGCACATGGGGACAGTGAAGCCCTCGTGCCCTTCTGGCCCTGAACTCAGCTCTGGGGCCGCACAGGGGTGCTGGGGTGAACCCCTGCTTTGCTGGTGGAGGGCTTGCCTGGTGAGGAGAGTCACCTTACAAACCCCTCTGGGGGGCCCCTCCCAGACTTCATGTTCTCAGTTGGCCTCGATTTGAAAGAAGGAGGGAGAGGCTGAGAGAGAAAAAATCGAATTGCAAACTGCAATAGGCAGAAGGCATCCCCCAGATCAATTATAACTCTTATTGTTACAGGTAAGGAAACTGAGGTCCTGAGAAAGTGGCAAAGGTTCACACAGCCAGCTAGTGGCAGAGCCAGGACTAACCCAGGGCTCCTGCCTGTCCCTGCATCCCTGTGAGATGGTGTGTGTGTGCGTGCATGTGCGTGCGTGTGCCTGTGTGTTAGGGTGAGGACACAGCTGTCCTAAATTGTATACGACCATCACTGTGCAGGTTGTAGTTTTCCCCTTTGTCTGAGTCAGTGGCCCCTTCTCAAGAAATTCTCTGGTCCTCAGCTGGTGTGAGGTGGAGAGACAGGGGTAGGATGAGGGCAGAAAACCCATTCTTCTTTATTTGGTCTTCAGATTATGGAATGAAAATTAAATCTAAACTCTTTGCGGGGAGGTAATTTTTCCTCATCACTTACCCTGCTGCTCAAATCTCCACAACTTGATTACGTCTAATTAGATTAATTGGACGGAAAGTGATTTCTTTTCTCTGAGAATATGAACTACAGAGAAGGGGGGCTGTTAGAGGCTGAGTGACTCCCCGCCCCATGACAATTTCGGCCTGGTGAGGTGGGGCCGTGGGGCCAGGTCCAAGGCTTTGCTCTAGCCTCCCCCGTCTCTGCTTCTCTCTCCTTGTCATTTGCTCTGTCACCAAGCCCCTCTGTCCCTGTCTGCCCCTGTCTCCAACTCTCTCCTGATTTGGGTTCAGCAGCCCTGGATCTGTCCTGACCATGCTGGGGTTCACCCACCTGCACCCTTTCTCTCTGCCAGGAGATGACCCAGAGCTTTCCCTGTGTTACCAAGAGGCGTGATGAGGACAGAGGCACAGTAAGACTGGCCCAGCAAAACTGGCCCAAGGTCACCTTCTGAAGCAACTGAGTGCCGCAGAGGGTGGCCTGCAGGGCCAGGCTGGACCACGCCAGCTGCAGGGCTTAGGGAGGTTCCAGCTGGAAAAATGGGGTCTGGGAGGTTCTAAATGTGGTGAGACCAGCTGGGCTGGGGCAGAGGGTGGCTGAAGGGTCTGCTCATTCCTGTCTTCCCATGGCCCAGGCTGGGCACTGCCACCTGCAGGGGCCTGTGGCAGAGAGCTCCTGGCCCCAGGCACTGCTCCTTCCCGGGGTCCTGGCCAGAGCTCACCACCTGCTCCCCTTCTGTTGCCAGAGCCAGAAATCTGGGCTGTGGCCTCCCTGCAGCCCCATCCAGGGGGATGCCTGCCCCACCTCCCTTGTCATCTCTCCCCACTTCTGTCCCCTGTCCACACTGTCCCAACCTAGTCCAGGGCACCATCTTCTCTCCCCAGATGCTGTATAGCTGCCTTGCTGTCCTGGACCCAGCCTCCCCCTCCAATTCCAGTGCACAGTCTGCGGCTTAAATGAACATGCCATGCCCCCATCAAAGACCTTCCATGGCTCCTGCTTCTCTGAGGACTAAAATCCCAGCAATGCATGCAGACTGTAGGACTCTTGGAAACTGGCCACATGGACCTCCCCATCTCTCACTACCCCTGGCTCCCACTCTGATCCCAGCTGTGTGCAGGCCTTTGCACATGCTGGCCCATCTTCCCAGAACACCCTTTCCCAGTCCCTGCCTGACACCAGCTTTCTTACAGCTTTGCTCAGTGGGCAGCACTAACAGCTGGTGTATTGAACTGGTGTGTATGCTCTGGGCGATGGACATTGCATGATTATCTCATTTAATACAACAGCTGCCCTGTGGGGATCATTATCATCCCCATTTTACAGAAGAGGAAACTGAGGCTCAGAGACAGGAAGCACCTGGCTGAGGTCACTAGGTTAGGAAGTGGTAGAGCTGGGATTTGAACCCAGGTCCTCGGCATGATGTCAACTCTCCCCATCCCACCCACACCCTCCAAGGTTAGGAGTCCCTCCTCCTGTATAAAAGCATTTGCCTCACTGCTTCCCCATCTTTCCATTGGTCCTCAGCTGTGAGCTCCCCATGACCACCCTGGGTCATACCTGTCTCTGATCCCCAGAGCCCAGCAGGGGCCAGGCATGTGGTAGACACTTGGCCAGAGTCTGCTGACTAAGGGACTCCAGCGGCAGCCTTGCTGGCTTCCGGGCCCCTCCATCTCAAAACCCTCCCCCTCCCCCCCACCCCCACCTGCCACTAACATCCTGATTTTCAAGGCCTTTAAGCCAAATAGAGTTTTCCAGTTCATTTGAGTTAATCACAGCTGCCCTTTCTGGAAACCTCTTCCACAAATTGCCTGCAGAGAGGAAGGCATCTTGCTGGCAGCTCTCCCACCCTAGACCTCACTCCATCATAGTGCCCTGGACCTCCAGGAGGGGGCAGGAGGGGGACATAGGGCTGGCCTGACATCATGCTTCCCCCAGGCCCAGGACTCCACTGGATCAGGAGGTTGGGACCTTTCCAGCCCCCTGAGTCACAGAGATGGGGTTGCTAAGTCAGAGAGGATTGCTTGGTCCCTGAGCACCCAGTGGAAATTCTATGAGCACGGTGAAGCCCCTGCTCTCATCTTCAGCCTCACTTCATGCCTGCATCCCCAGGCTCCAGGCACTTGTGCTCCCTGCCACGCCCCCTCCCACACCCAGCTCCTTTTCCTCATGCTGGTCTTTCTCCCTGGAATCCCTTTCCTTTATCTGTCACTTGTCTAATTGCAGCTCAGACTTTAAGGCTCTTCTCAGGTATTAACTCCTCCAGGAAGTCTTTCCTCACCCCCAGGTGAAGTTAGGGGCTCCTCCTCAGGACCCCCACAGCTTCTGGGTTAACCCTACTCTTAACACTTTGCAGCTGTGCTAATGATGGTGGTAGTGGTGGCAGGTCTACCTTGGTCCTCCTTCCCACTCCCAACTCCTCTAGGTTAGGAGCTCCTCAAGGGCAGGGTAGCCTTGAGACAGCCCCAGGTGCCCAGAGCCTGGAGCCAGGCCTCCCAGAGGAGGCACCTTGATACAGGGATCACGGCTGTACCATCCCCAGGGTCACGGTGGTGGCTCGGGATCCAGGTAGGTGGAGGAGCCCAAACCTGGTAAGTGGAGCCATGTGCTGGCCTCCCAAATGACCACTTACTCATCTCTACCTCTTACTGCATATCCTAAATCACTCAGTTCCTTACACCATAAAAGGGATGGTGGAGGGGAGGATAATTCCAGGAAACTTGAACTCTGGCCAAGGAATTCAGAGACTCTGGGAGGGACGGGTGCCTGGCCCTCTGCCCAGACTCATCTGGGCATCTTTATGGATGTAGGTCACCATCAGAGCAAGTCAGACACTGCCCACATAGCCTCAGCAGGCTGTTCCTCCCCATTACCACTGCTGAGGTGACTTGGCCCCACTGGCAGGCTCACTGTCCAAGCCTGGATCAGCCTTGACCCATAGTGTGATGGCTCCAGCCCCAACTTCTGGGGCTCCTCACAAATTTTGTACCCTAAGCTTTGCCCTCTGTGCCAGACATCTTGTATTCACTAACGCCAATCTCCCCACTCCAGCCCTCCCTACATTCAACAAACATTCATTAAGCCCCTGCCCTGTATCTGACTCTGCCAGGGATACAGTAGTAAATAAGGCAGACAAAATCCTTGGCTTCTTGTTGCTGGCATTTCATTGAAAGAGACAGCGAAGCAGTAGTAAGTGGTGGGGGGAAAGCTAGGAAATTTAGCGTGTGATGGGTACTGGGAAGGAAATAGGACAGAAGCATGTGATGGAAAGCGACTTCCTCTATTCTTGGTCAGCCACCATCATCTCTCACCTGAGTTTCCTAATAGCCTCCTGGATGGTCTCCTGGCCTCCAGCCTTGTCCCCATAAATCCACATCTAGTTGTGTCAATTCCTCACTTAAAACTTGTCGATAGCTTTTCACAGCTTTCAGGAGAAAAGTCAAAATTCTTCAACAAGGCTCATAAGGCCCTGATGTTGCCCCTGCCCAACCCCTGTCCCCCAGACTCAGTGATAGCATTTGTTTCAACTGTACCCTCCAGACTTAGGTCAGATAGAGCAGCATGAGAGTAGCCCTAGACATGAGAGTTGCATCCTGTGTTCAGAGAATGACAGCCTCACAGGTGATGTAAGAGGCCAGAGATGCCATTAAATCCTGCAGGATCTTGTATGCTGTGTTAAGATATTTAGGCCTTATCTAGCATATCCGTTGCCTGTCTTATGTGCCCACATTGACTATAGCTTCTTGGGAACAGGTACTCTGTTTTCTCCTCTCTTCTTTTAAGCCCAGGGATGAGACAAGATTTGGTTAGGAAAAAAGGCCAATAGAGATGTGGCCTCGCAGCTGTTGATCCAGGAACCCTCTGAGACAGCTCATGGGAAAAGGAGTGATCTAATGTCAAGTTATAGAACAGAGATGTTAGCAAAGTGGCCAGGACCAAGAAGGGGCAAGTTCGAGGGAGACAAATACTGAGATGAAGGAGTTACATGAGGCTGTGTTTCAGCACCACGGAAAGCTCTGTGGGCCAATGGAAGGCTTTCCCTTCAGCATTCTGGAGCCACTCTTTTGCTTCTGTCTTTGGGTGAAATTATCTGGCGGCTAAGGAAATTTGCTCTTGCAAACTGTACTTTGTAGTCAGAAATGAGGGCACAGACTCGAGTCAGGCTACATGTATTCAAATTCTGCATCCATCACTTACCAGTTGCATGAACTGGGTCACATTTCTTAACCTCTCTCTGCTTTGTTTGCTGTGTCCAGCAAATGAAGATAGTAAGAGTGCTTACCTGTAGGGTTGTGTTGAGGATTGAATGAAACGATGAGAATAAAAAGCTTAACAGAGATTGATACATGGTAAGTGCTTTAAAAGTTGATTGTTATTATTCTATCCCCAAGAGCTTTTTTATTATATAATGGGAAGGGCAGTGCCTAAGAGGGTATTCATGTCCTCAGGGGTCTAACAACTTTATTGGGGGATGTGTTTCAGGGGGAGGGATATTGAGATATGTCTTAGTCAGCTCAGGCTGCTATAACAAATACCATAGACTGGGTGCCTTAAACAACAAACACTATTTCTCATAGTTCTGGAGGCTAAGTCCAAGGTCAAGGCACCGATAGATCTAGTGTCTGATGAGAGCCTGCTTCATGACTTGTAGGTAGCTGTCTTCTCATTGTACATTCTGGGAGCAGAGAGCAGAGAAAAGGGGAAGGTCTCTACTTATAAGGGCATTAATCCCATAACGAGGGCTCCAGCCTCACGACCTAATTATCTCCCAAAGGTCTCATCTCAACATATACCACAATGAGGATCAGGGTTTCAATATATGAAAGGAGAGGGGAGCAGGGAGGACACAGACATTTAGTCCTTAGCAAGATATTTGATGGAGTAAGAAATGTCAAGCCAGGATTCTGATACCAACTACTTTTAATGAGCTGTCTTACTTTAGATGAGTCATATAACCTTTCCAGACTCCATTTCCCATGTGAAGATGAGACTTCTTTTTAATCTACTTGGTTAGAATTTCCTTTTTCCATTTCCTTTCCTTTTCATTTTCCCCTTCCTTCCCTCCTTCCCTTCTTCCTTTTCTTCTATAGGAATATAGTATTCATAAATCAAGCAACCAGAGCAAATTACACATTTTCTTTATTTCTTAATATCAGATAATCTAGTTATTTGGTTATCCATTCAGGCATCTCACTCATTACTATTGTATTAAATACCCATGTTGTGAATAAAGGTATAAATTGCATCAGAAAATAAAGATACTCCATTATGAGAAAAATAAAATAAAACAAATAAAACTTACCTCTCACAAACAACAACAACAAAGAATATATGCAAGTACTACTTGGTCAATTAGAAACAACGTAATACAAATGGGTGTTATGGACTTCATGTTTGTGTCCCCCCCAAAATTCACATGTTGAAACCCTAACCCTCAATGGGATAGTATTAGGAGGTAGGGCCTTTGGAGGTATTATAAGTAGGTTTAGATGATGTCATACGAGTGGAGCCCCCACAATGGGATTAGTGTCTTCATAAGAAGACAAAAGCCACTCACAGCCAGGTAAGGGCACAGCAAGAAGGCAGCCATCTGCAAACTAGTGAGACGGCTCTCACCAGAACCCGACCATGCTGACACCCTGATCTTGGACTTCCAGAACGGTGCAAAACAAATGTCTGTTGTCAAGCCACCCAATCTGTTGTATTTTTGTTATAGCAGCTCAAGCCAGCTAAGACAATGGGGATATTAGACTATGCGGCATTTAAAGGCCTTTCTAGTCCTAACTGATCTTGTGCCGTTGGTTCTGCCTTTCCAAGAGTGCACAAAGTATTAGGCTATAATAATAAGTGATGCGTTTGGGAAGGCCACAGGGGGACCTATCAAAAGGCGTTGGATGTCTTTGTTTTGGGTACATCCAATCTCTTAATCCAGCGTTGGCCCTCCCCTCTTTCTCCGATTTATGCTCAGGTCTATGGACCCTCTGAACTCTGATACACAGACAGTCACCACTTTCTGCTTGCTCACCAAGCTTCAGCCATGTTGGCACTCTTTCATAGGCTGTGATTCTTCCCCTGGGCCTTATCATGCACCCTTCCTTTTAACAGGAATGTTCATTGTCACATAGGATTCTTTCAGTTGTAGGGGACAGGAACCCAATGTGACTTCAATAAAATAATATAGGCAGGAACGGGGACAGTTTAACTGGCCCCTTCACCTGAAAAGTCCACTTCAGGTATGGCTGGATCCAGGGAGTTTTTTTGCATCGCTTTCTTTCTCAGGTGGGAGTTGGCCACAAGTAGCTCCAGACTTATATCACACAGGCTTATCACACTTCCTTGCTGATAATTTAAGCAAAAGTCCTTGGCACTTTCTCTTATTGGTCCAGCTTAGATCATCTACCCATCTCTGAACCAGAAGTGACCAGGAGCAAAATTTACAGTTAACCAGGCCTGCGTGGTGTGTCCACTCTGAAGCAAGAGCTTGAGGCCAGCCCTACTATGTGGACTGAAGGAAAGTGCTCCCCAAAAGAAAATTAGGGTGTGTTAACTGAGGAAAAGATAAAGGATGCTGGGCAGGTGAAAGAAAAAAATAGATACCATGGCTTCTTTTCACTGTTCCCTTGGCTGGTTTCCATTCATCCGTTCAGAACTCAGTGTATGTGGCACTTATTCAGGGAAGACCTCTCTGACTTACTGATCTAAACTAGGACCTTTCAATATTTTTCTCTCTCATTTTAGTTCTTAATATATTAAGAGCTAATATTTACTGAGCACTTACTATATACCAGACACTATTCTGAGTATTTTACATGTATTAACAAATTCAATTCTCATAACAACCGTAACAGTTAGTTATTTTATGGTCTCAATTTTCTAGAATAGGACCTGAGGGCTAGTAAGGTTAAGCAACTTACTCAAGGTCTCATAGCCAGGACATGGGTTCAAACCCAGGCAGGCACTCTTCAGAGCTCACCCTTTAAGAAGTCTGTCCACCTTCTGACAATAATCATGCAAAAATCATACCATAATCACACAGCTTACTTGTACTTACATGCATTATTGATGTGATGACTTGCTCAATGGGTGCCTCCTCTACCAGATTGTGAACGCACAGAGGCAGGATGCTGTCTGTCTGATCGTTGTGGTACCTCCAGCATCCATCATGCTGCACACAGCAGGACTGGGGGTCCTCACTTCTCCAATGGGAAATGAGGCTGCCCAATCCTGTTTTCCATAGGAGGGGGCTCTGTCTCTCCTCTTCCCCCTGGCCTTGCTCACTCTCTTTGTCCTTCCCTCACCCTCTCCCCTCCTTCCTACCCTCTCTCTCCCTCTGCCCCTCCCTGATACCCTCTCTCTCACCATCTCCCATTTTTCTGTTTGTATCTCATACTAACTCCTCCTCTCCCTCCTCAACTCCCCCAACTAATTAAATGATAACATAGAACAGGTTTCATTTGCATTTGGCTCAGAAGCCTTAGTGCCGTTGGCTGCATGTTCATTAAATGGCTCTGTGTAGAGGGATGTAATGAACCTATTTTATTACAACCATCATCTCTGCCCATCCTAGGAGGTGATTATGTATTCATCAAGAAGAAAGAGAACCACAAACCTCAGCTACTAGTGCATGGAGTTTAGGGGTGAGTAAGGGGAGGAGAGCCTGGTTCTGACTCAGGGAAGGGTCTGAGCTCTGTTTGTGGTGGAGGGAGTGAAGGCCAGGTTGAGTGCTGTTGTAACTCTTATTACTTCAGCATCCCTGTAACTGTGAATGGCAAAAATCCCACTGGCTTTGACCAGGATCCAAAACTTCTGGGGGTGGTTTTTGCAAGGAGGTCCCCAAATTCATCTCTACCATGCACAGTCTGTAGACAAGATAATTGGCTTTGCACACTAGGACCACTGTTTTATTATATGTGTGTGCTACTGTGATTAAGAGAAAAATTCTTTGAAAAGCATCATGGGAAAGCATTGCAATGCGCATTTGTCCATTACATGCGTCCTCGCTGAATCACAGCTGAGCAGTGTTAGTGATAATAACAGCTTCAGCCATTTTGAGCTGGGCACTGGACTGTGTGATGTACCTGAATCACTTCATTTAATCTTCACAACAGCTAGATGAGTCAGGTATTGTTTCCCATGCATACGACCCCATTGTATGCATGAGAAAACTGAGGTGCAGAAAAGTAATATGTCCAAGGCCACGCAGCCAGGATGCTGTGAATTCAGAGTTTGAGCCCAGGTCTGCCCACAACAGAGCCCTCAGCACTGCTTTCTCCTATCTGCAGTTTAAGAGGACGGTCCGTACCAGATACAAGTTCCACATTTTATTTTATTAATGCTGAGAAATGGTTCTAAAAGTCAAATACCATAGTGGTAAGTGGTGGTTGCTGCAGAAGACTCACTTTCTTCTCCAGGATTAAATTGAACTGGGCTTTAAAAGCATCTGAGTTGAAGCATTGAGTATGTGTGCGTGTATGAAGACCACCTGGGAACAAGGGGTTCACACACATACATGGGAGGTTGGAGGGTCTGCCTTGGGATCTGAGAGTCTGAGGGAAAGAGCACTGGGCTGGAATTGGTTTTGCCCTGGCTCTGCCTAAAATTTGCAGAGTAACATTCAGAAATTCTAACACACGGGAAAGACTTACTGAGCATCTACTACATGCCAGGCACTGCCCTAGGTTTTGGGGATACAGCAGTGAATAAAACAAATGACCCTTCCCTCCAGTAGGTGACAATCAGGGTGGAGGGAACACATGGCACACATGGCATGTTCTTCCTCTTTGGGTTTAGTTTACCCATCTGTACAGAGGGCAGACTGGGTCTCTACAGCAGGGTCACAAACTCAAGTAATGCCAGGGACCAAGCAAGGGACACAGATGACAGAGATAATCTGGTGGGGACCTTGGAGAGCTACAGTCCCCCTACAGGGGTTGCTGCATCTCAGCTCCAGTGACGGTTGCTGGGGGCAAGGCAGGCCCAGTATGTCAGCTTCTCTGATGTTGTTTTATGTGAAATCTTCAGATTTAAAAATTTTTACCTTCTAGTTCAAAACAAACAAGAAAATAAAACCCACTGTGTAGGTAAAAATCCATCTGTGGGTGGGTCTGCCTGCAGGCCTCTATTTTACAATAATCATCCTTCAATGACAGACGTGGAGGGTCCTGTAGAGAACCTGGCACAGAGTGGAGGATTACAATCACAAGCCCCCCCTCCCTTAATCTGGTTGCAAACTGGGCTGTTATAGGGCAAGTTCCAGGAACAGATGGGGCAGTTTGGGGAGGGGCTGGAGGAGCAATGTGGCCCCACAAGCCCCTGCGTGATGCCCACACTGCTGTGAGGATGGGGCCTCACTCAGGGCAGGGAGAAGCTTCCTTGTATTTTGTCAAAAGGAATGAACCTGAGATGGTCCTGGGTCCCCTGAGTCACGGGGGTGGGGAAGTGGTGCTGTGTGTGCCTGAGAGAGACAGAGAGAAAGGGCTTGGGAGGGAGGGGAGAGAAAGAGAGAGAGAGAGAGAGACAATGGGTCAGAATTTGAAATAGAAGGAAGGTAGTGCAGACCCCAAAGGAAACCATGAGATCTTTAATAGACCACAGGGGACAAAAGACCTGCGCAGGTCCAGAGGGGCCATTCAGGTAACGGTTGGACAGTGACCATTGCAACAGCAACAGCAAACACAAGAAGAAGCCACCTTTGCTAAGGCTTTCTGTGAGCCCAGCTCTGTTCTAAACACTTTATGTGTATTATCTCATTTAATCCTCACAGCGACCCAATGAGCGTGGTACTATCGTTGTCCCATTTTACAGATGAGGAAACTGAGGTACAGAAAGCTTGGGTTGCTTCTTTAAGTCATGGTCTGGTGCCAACCAGGCAGGTGTTGGGTCCAACAGTCAGGTTCAGACCTGACCCAACTCCATCCCTCATGGGGCCAGGGTGTGGTCCCAGGTAACCACAGCTGTCCCCTGGGGAGGACCCACTATGTGTCAGGCACTGTGCAGGGGCTTTGGTCACATTATTTAACCCATACAACCAGGTGAGGGAGGGATCACCACTCCCATTTCACAGATGAGAAGACTGAGGCTCAGGAGACAGAGGGGCTGCTGGGATTTGTCCAGGGCCGGCCCTAGGTCTCAGGTTCTGGCAGGTTACAGAGGGTCTGACTCTAGAGCCCTGCTCCTCCAGATGCTGCCCCCGTAACGATGCAGGGGCTGTATCTGGATTTGTGAGCAGAATCAGGACGAGGCTACAGGAGGCTGTGGAGCTCTCTGGGGCCCTTTGGCCCAGTTTTGACTCTTCCCACTCACTCCCACCAGAGTTCTGAGCCCAGCCTTGCCCCAGTTCTGGCCCAGACCAGTCAGGCCCTGGGTTATTTAACAAGGCCAGAGTTCCTGCTGGTCCCTTTTTCCCTAATAGAAATCAGACATGTTAAAGAATTCTGCTAACCCCTTAGATCCAGCAGAACCTTGGACCCCTGAGACCCCTTACTCTGCCAAGGGCCTATTCTAACAGGGATATTTGTTAACTCATTAGCAGAGAAGTGACCACACTCTAAATAATGCCTGGGCATGTAAACCGCCATCTGTGCCTGGTGTCCTGGGCACACTCAGTCAGGCCAGTCTGCTCCTGCCAGCAGAGCCTTGGAGGTGGTGCCTCTCCTGTCAGCCACAGTGGAGGCTAAATCTTGGAGAAGAACAAGATTCAGAACCCTGGGAGCAGAAGGGTCTGTGCAAGGAAGGGAACGTGGAGGAAATCCAGGGGCGAGACCTGGATGTGATAGTCAGGAAAAACTTAAGTGGGCTAGAGGGGAGAATGCAGATTAGTTGAGCACCTGTGACGTAATGGTGACTTCTTTTATGTGACTTCTCATCTAAGCCTTATTACTTTATGGGATAGATGTCATTGTTCCCATTTTGCAGATGAGGAAATTGAGGCTCAGAAAAATTAAGTGACCTGCCCAAGGTCACACAGGTTGACTGTGGTGGGGCAGGGATTCAAAACTAGGCCCCTGGTGACCCCTAAGTCCATCTTCTTCCTCCCAACCACACTATGTTTGCTCTTCACTGGATGGGAGTTCCAGTGGCATCTCCACCTCTGTTGTCCCCCCAAAGCCACCAGGAGTCTCCCTAGTAAGGGAAAGCCTAAGTAAATCTTAGCCTTCAACCAGGAAGGGCTGAGACCATCCCCCTGGAGAAGCAAGCATTTCCCAGCAGAGTAAATCACCAGGCCTTTTCGTCACTGCAGGTACAGACACTGCCCTCCTTCCCTAGGAAGTTTGTAATTCAAACCTTAGACCTGGATTTGCATAAGCTGCTGGGGGTGAGGCAGGAAGCAGGGGGAGGGATGCTGGGAGAAGAGCAGCACCCCAAGTCAGGCCCTGGGAGGCTTCATGGAGGGGAGGGGCACAGCATGGTGCTGAGAGACCAGTGCTCCCACCTGAGGCTCCAGGGGTGGACCAGATGCTCCTAAGGCCCCTGCCAGCCCTGACATTCTGTGGGTCCCTGACCCTAGTGTCTGGGTGTCTGGGGGCAGCTGGAGCAAAGGGTCTGGGGTTCAAGGATGGAGGCTGGAGTGGGGTTGGGAGTAGGCAGCAGCTCTGAGCTGAGCTCTGGGTGGGGGCATTTGGTGGGGAAGCGGGGGCTGATGGTCACAAAGGACAGGCCCAGGGTGGGGGTGCCCGGCAGGGCTCTGGGTCATGGCAGCTGTGAGGGACCAAAGCGGCAGGACTCAGGACCCCAGGCTGGGAGTCAGGGCCTGAGTCAGTTGTTGACTTGCTGTGTGACCTTAGACAAGTCACATGGCCTCTCTGGGCCTCAGCTGCTTCATCTGTAAAGTGGATGTGATTATTCCTGCCCTGGATGCAGGGCTGTTGGGAGGGGTGAGGAAGGTCAAAGAGAGAAAAGCAAGGGGGGCGGGCGGGGCAAGATCCATCCTAAACAAAGGGGGTGGGGCCTGACCTGAATGTGGCCTGACTGTTCCATCTTCCTCTGCTCCCAGTCTCCTGATGATTGGTCAGACTCTGGTGTCCAGCTGATTGGAGGAGGCAGGACCTTTATGCAAACGAGACTGCTGGCTCCCTCATCTCCCTTCTGCCCCAGGACCACTATCACTGGGACCTCACAAATGCTGTCTTGATTTTTCCCAGGAATGGCTGGAGTCTTGTAAAACATGTGATTTACTGTCTAAATGCAGGACAGCTCTGACCATCTTTCCACAAGATCAATTCTGCTCCCCCAGCCCTACCACTGACCCTCCCCTTTCCTAACCTACAGCCGTGCAACTTTGGGCAAGCACTTCACCTCTCTGAGCCTCTGTTAAGTGGCGATGAGAAGGCCAGCCTCATGGATGTATTCTGATTATTTACACATTCCTGAAGTCCTAAACAAATGTTAATATTTCCCAAGAGCCTCCTGCGTGCCAGGTCCTCTTCTGGTTGTTGAGGACACAAAGGTGGGCCGTGGAGAGGAGGACCCTGCTCCTTCCGCGTTCTCTTGGGAGGGTTATCGGGTGGCTGCATCGAGGACCTGGCTGGAAAGGTGTTGAAGTGACCGACAGCCATGACAATGCAGAGTGGACAAGTGACTCACCCGAGGCATGTGGAAGGTCAAGAGTAACACTCGGGCCAGGCTGGCCTCAGCACCTATAGGCGAGTCCACCCTACAATGGTACCTGCCACACAACCCCGCTAATTTCTATACCTGCAACCCAGCAAGGTCAACCGCTTCTCTGGGAACATCTGGCTCACAGGCCAAGCATCAGGTCACAGGAGGTCCAGACAGGCTGGCCCCTTTTGTCTCCAGGAGCCTGAACAGGGGCTCTTAGCCCAGGCAGATAAGGGTCACCTGTCAGGTATGTTCCCCTGGACTGGTGGCCCCTTGGCTCCCTGACCTGAGCTCTCTGTCTGTCCTTACCCTCTCTCACCCCAGAACTTCCTGCAGGATTACCTGGCACTGCAGTGGGGCCGGGGGTTGGGGGGCAGGGGGCACCGAGAGAGGCTCTGAGCCATATCAGACACTCTCCCTGGTCTTTTTCCTGAAGCCAGCAGTGACTGTCTCCCTCTCACCATTCTGATAACAGGCATTTTAATCATTGTAATAATCACCTGAGATCTGGGTCTCTGCTCTAGACAATTAAATGAAATTCATCTCTACTTTCTCTCTCTCAGCTTTAAATCTGATGGTGAACTTCATAGCACATGTGGAAACAGGAGTTAGAGGAGATCCTGAGAGGGGTGAAGGAGTCTGGGGGGGGATGTGGATGTGCCGACATGTCCGGGAGGATGTGCGTGTGTGGGCAAGTGTGCACGACAGTGGGCATGTATGTGTGTCTGTATGTGTAGGATCAGGTGTGCCTGCAGATGTCGTGTGGACGTGTGTGTGTACATGTGTGTATGAGCGGGTATACGTGTGGACGTGTATGTGCATGTGTGTGCATGAACACACCTGAGGGTGTGTGTATGAGCGTGTGCTCTGTGCACGCACAGTGAGAGGGAGGAGAGAGTGACAAGATGCAGGCAGCAGCTCAGCAGGGTCAGGGCATGAGACGTGGGGTCAGGCGACAGAGGATCGGAGGGTACCTGGGGGTGGGTGATGGGGGTGCAGGTGCAGGTCTTTCCCTGGGGGTTGGCAGGTCCCGCACTTCCTGGTTGTTTATTTCCCCTCTCCAAGCCTCTTTTTTCTCAGCTCCACTGGGCACAGAGATGGTTCCTCCTCAATGGGACCCTTTGTTGTGAGAATTCAGTGTGGTAGGCTGTGCACTCTGGGCAGCACAGGGTGAGTGCTCAGGGGTGGTTAGTTAGCAACCGTCCACCCTAGGGTGGCAGGGTGAGGACAGTGTGATGACCACACGGGTGATGGAGTATGACCGTAGGTGTTGAGAACTCAGATCCTAAGATCCAGGTGGGGCAGGGCCCAGCAGATATCTGGCTTGCCTGGAGCCTAGGTGCCCTCTGCAGAGACCGTCCTCTGGAAGGGGGTATGTGTGGGCTGCAGCCTGGACAAGCAGTTCCCATCAGGGCCCCAGTGGCACTATTGTGGAACCAAGTGGGGTGAGAATTCACTGCGGGGCATCTACAAGGCAGCTTAGCCCAGGCATCTAGGTCTGTCCTGAGTTGGCCACAGTGATGGAGGCACAGTGATGGGGGGCTATGGGGAGGCCCTGAGGTCATTTACGGGTTGAAAGAGGAGGACCGTCCAGAGCAGATCTGGGGTGGAAGGTAGGAACAGGTATGGGACCCCGAGACCTGTCAAGCTTCGGTTCTGTACCCACTCAGACCTAGCCTGGGGTCAGCCCAGCCTCCCCTCCTGCCTCCAATGTCCCACATAAGGCCCCGCAGAAGGCCCACAGCATCCCCCTCAGACCACACCGGGGTTCTGGTGTGAGCCTTTGAGTCCCCCTTCTTCCTCTAAAGGGCCAGGGCAACAGAGAGAGAGTAAGCAAGACAGGCAAACCCTCTCTCTCGCCCCCTCCCCACCCCCCTGAGCAGATGCCACAGCCGGGCTTTCCAGTATGACCTTGGGGGTGGGGTCCCTCCCCTCCTCTTAGCCTCAGTCTCCTCACCTGTCAGATGAGGATGAGGACCCCCACCCAGGGGATCAACAGGGTCTACACAGAGACGGTGCAGTGCAGTGGTTACATTCACTGCAGGATGGAGCTCACATCCTGCCCTCAACACCCCTTACATAACCTTGACCTCCTTTCTTCCCCTCCTGGTGTTCTCATCTCTCCAGTGGGAGGATTGGATAGCAGCAAAACCGTCCCTGATGCTGAGGCGTGATGAGGGCGTTGTTAGCAGACACGGACCAGTTCGCACAGGGCCTAGCGCCAGGCGAGTGCTCCGTGAGGAAGCCAGTGCATGAGATGATGGTGGCGGTGAGCATTAAAGCTGGTGACGAGGGCGGACACTTACAGAGCACGTGCAGATGAGAGAGAGGACACGTGAGCGCTTTACTCAGGGCCTGGCTCACAGGAGAGCTCAGTGAATGCCACTGTCCCTGTCACTTCCTGGCCTCTTGCTGGGCCAGAGCACTGCTCATGACCCCGGCCCCTCCACAGGTCTCCCAACGCAGTGGTTGGAGCCCTGCTTCCCCTCCCTAGACAACCATGGAAATGAGGAGCAAATTTCAGCCTAATCTCCATCCACACCTGGCCTGATCAGAGCCCACCACCCCGATCTATAATTACTCAGAGACTATGGGGTCCCTGTGGCCTCGATCAGCAGTATCTCTGAGTCCAGTAGCCCAGCAGCTTATGTTTGCATTAGAAGAGGGTAATATAATGACCAAGTGCAAATCTCCACTTTAGTGATGTGGAAGCTAAAGCACAAAGAGGGCAAGGGAATAAACCAAAGTCACACTACAGACTAGTGGCAGAGCTGGAGCTAGAACCCAGATGTTCTAACTCCCAGGTCAGAACTCTTGAGGCCATCCAGAGAGAGGATTTCAAAGGATTCATTTAAGAGTTTCCTGTTGTGTAGAATGGAGGGTAGGGAAAGATATTTGTAGTTAAAACAAGGAAGCCTTAAATGCCAGGATGAGAAAGTTGTACATTATGATGTTGGCAACAGGGAGCCATGGATAGTTCTTGAGCAGGAGCATGGCATGATCGGGGTGAGCTCTAGGGAGCTGTCTCTGAAGGAGCATGGGGAAGGACTGGAGCTGGTGAGCCTAGAGGCAGGGAGACTTGTGGGGAGGCTGGAGCAGAGACCACAGCCTGTATTAGAGTTCTCCAGAGAAACAGAGCCAATAGGATGTTCATATAGAGAGAAAGAGATTTATTGTAAAGAACTGGCTCATGTGATTATGGAGACTGACAAGTCAAGTCTGCAGTGTGTGCCAGCAGGCTCAAGACTGGGACAGCTAATGGTGTAAATAAAGTCTAAAGGCAGTCTGCTGGAGAATTCCTCCTTGCTGGGGAAGACGTGCTTTTCTCTTCTATTTGATCCTTCAACTGATTTGGTAAGGCCCACCCACATTATGGAGAGCAATCTGCTTATTAAGAGCTCACCAATTTAAATATTAATCTCATCCAGAAACATCCTCCAAGTTGATACACAAAATTAACCATCACAAAGCTACTCCCATCAAACTGACACATATACACATCTCCTTAAACCCATATTTATTCTCAAAATAAAGTCAATAACAAGGTCATAATTCTCCCTAACACAACTATCCTGTGTATAACTGATTACACACTAATCCTTTCCCCAGAAGAGAATACAGCATTCTTGGATGATGTTTACTCTTCCATCTTGGATGAGATGATGTAACAAATACTATTATGTAACAAATACTATTATGTAAGTATACTATTAGCATACTTAAATACTATGACATAAAGGCAACACATCTGAAGTTACATGGTAAGGAGATCAAAGAGGGGAGAAAACAAAAAATTGTATACACACATATAAACATATTCAAAACAAAATGAGGACACATGATAATTTGTCTTTATAACTGGTTGTGTGGTCATAGCTGTTATTCATAACTATCTTCCTTCACCACCCATTCCATATTCCCTTTGCCTTCAGTAAGCACCTCAGATGGAAATAGTTCTTTACATTGTGGGGTGACCCAAGCCTTCATTCCTGAGAGTCTGAGCCATTTGTAGTCCTGCCTGGATTGGGTTGTCGTGGTTTTCCACTGGCTTTAATCACAGGGCATGGTAAGACACCCCAGAGGCTCTGCTGTATTCCAGACATACTCTTCCCTACCTCCTTTGTGGAGTAGCAGCCCAATTTCTCTTGCTAATCAGGACCAATCACCCCAGCTATCACAGTAACTCCCTTCACTGCCTGTTGATTCAGAGTCAGAACCCACAGTAGCCAGGTAGCAGTTAACTTTCAGTTCAATAGAACTGTTGTCATGTCTCCAGTGGAAGCTTTCCTTCTCCCGCACTAAGACCTCCAGGCCAGTAAGGCATAAGGTCAACTTACACTCTGTCAACATGGCACCCATACACATCTCCGTATAACATACTTAATCTTGAAATAAAGACATTAACAAGGTAACAATTCCTCCTAACAGGATACAGCTATTCTGTTTATAACCAAGAGCAACAAATTTACTAGTGGGTCACTAGGGATGATAGTGAGTGGTGCTACTCCCATGTCCACCCTTTGATTCCTGGACCCATGAATCTGGCTTTGGAGAAAATAGCACTGTATATGGAACACTGATTCAGAGTATACACAGCCTCCTGGAGAACCTTGCCCCAGGCCTACAAGGTATTGTCACGTAGCAGGCACTGTAACTGAGTCCTCAAAAGGTCATTCTGCCATTCTAGCAAACCAAATGCTTCAGGATGGTGGGGAGCATGGTAAGATCGGTGAGCATGGGCCCATAGCCACACTTAACTTTTGCTGTCAAGTTCCTTGATCAGAAGCAACGTTGTACTGAATACCACAATGGTAGATAAGGCATTTTGGACCTTCATGGATGGTAGTTTTGGCAGAAGCACTACATGCAAGGAAGGCAAATCAGTATCCAGAGTAAGTGTCTATTCCAATAAGGCCAAAAAACCCCGCCTCTTTCATAATGGAAGTGGTCCAATGCAATCAACCCACCACCAGGTAGCTGGCTGATCACCCTGCGGAAGGGTGCCATATTGAGGACTCAATGTTCTCTAGTGCTGGCAGATTAGGTTGAGCAGTGGCCACAGCCAGGTTGACCATGGAGAGTGGAAGTCCATGTTGCTCAAACCAGGCATAACCTCCATCCCTGCCACCATGGCCACTTTGCTCATGAGCCTATTGGATGATGTCAGAAGTGCCTAGGGAAAGAGGCTGACTGGTATCTACCTAACAGGTTATCCTATCCACTTGATTATTAGAATCCTCTGCTGAGGTCATCCTTTGGTGGGCATTTACATGGGACACAAATATCTTTGAATTTTCTGCCCATTTAAAGAGGTGTATCTAAATAAATACCTCTTCCCCAGAATTCCTCGTCATCAATTTTCCAATCTTTTCCTCCCCAGTACCTGACAATCCAGTAAAACCATTGGCCACAGCCCATAAATTGGTAAATAATTGCATGTCTGGCCTTTTCTGCCCACTGGGAGGATTTCCCTTTCACCTGTGTCCTTCAAGGATGACCCAGAAGGGGCTGTAGTGCTGCAATGTCCATTCAGATGGTGTCTGTATATTATGCAGAACCATCTGTAAACCAGGCCTGAGTCTTCTCTTCCTCTGTCAGTTGACCATAGGGAACTTGCCATGAGGCTATAGGTACAGGCTGGGAGGGAGAAGGCAGTGTTGCAGGAGTGGGGACCATGGCATTTGGACCACTTCCTCATGTACCTTACTTGTGCCTTCAGGGCCTGCCTGGCCCAACCACACTTCAATTTGATCGTGGAGTGTTTCTATGCCTGCCCAATATTATGGCTTGGTTATCAGATAACCCCTCTTTCATGATGGGCAGCTCAGGTCACATGATAATTTGGTGGCCCGTGGTTAAGCATTTAGTCTCTAAGGCCTAGTAGTGGGCCAAGAGCTGTTTCTCAAAAGGAGAGTAGTTATGCAAAGAAGATGGCAAGGTTTTTCCCCAAAATCCTCAGGGCCTGCACTGAGATTCACCCATAACGGCCTGCCATAGGCTCCATGTAGCATCCCTACCTGCCACTGACACTTCACGCACCATTGGATCTGCTGGACCCAAATGTCAGCACCATTTGCACAACAACCTGGAATGGTGGCAGAGCCTTCTCTTGTTATGAGTCCAAAAGTTTCAGCTTTTCAGATCACTTGATAAATGTCAGAGTAACACACCCAAAATGAGAAATATGTTGCCTCCAAATTCCAAAACCCCACTAGACATCATGGCTCTTTTTTGTTACTGTAGGAAAGGCCAGATGCAATATCTTATCCTTCACCATAGAAGGGATAGCTCCACATGCCCCACATCTCTGGAACTCTAGAAATTTCACTGAAATGGAAGGCTCCTGAAGTTTTGTTGGATTTATTTCCCACCCCCTGGCACATACGTGTCTTAACAATAAGTCTAGAGTAATTGCTACTTCTTGCTCACTAGGTCCAATCAATGTAATGTCACAGTGTAACAGATCACTGTGATATCTTGTGGGAGGAAGATCAGGATTCCTGAGAACTAAACGATGACATAGGGCTGGAGAGTCAATATACCCCTGAGGTAGGATAGTAAATGGGTATGGCTGGCCTTGCCAGCTGAAATCAGACTGTTTCCAGTGATCCTTATTGACAGGTTTGATTTTTAAAAAGCACTTGTCAGATCAATAGCTGCATTCAGGATACGAGGGAAGATGTCAATTTGCTCAGGTCATAAAAGGACATCTGGTACAGCAGCTGCAATTGGGGTTACCATCTGATTAAGCTGATGATAACCCACTGTCGTTCTCCAAAACCCATCTGTCTTCTGCACAGGCTAAGCAGGTGGGTTGAATGGGGATGTAGTGGGAATCACCACCCCTGCATCTTTCAAGTCTTTGATGGTGGCACTAATCTCTGAAACCCCTCTAGGAATGCAGTATTGCTCTTGGTTTACTATCTTTCTAGGTAGAGACAATTCTAGTAGTTTCTGCTTGGCCTCTCACATCATAATAGCCCTCATTCCACAAGTCAAAGAATCAGTGTGGGGATTCTGCCAGTTGCTGAGTGTATCTATTTCAGTTATGCATTCTGGAACTAGGGAGATTCAAGTACACACTGGGCCCACTGTGAGACAGTCCTGAGCTAAAAGTTCATGGACCACCTGACTTCCATAAGTGCCTACTTGGACTGGAGGGTCACAGTGACATTTTGGGTCTCCTGGAATTAGTGTCAGTTCAGAGCCTGTGTCCAGTAGTCCCCAAAGGTCTGATTATTTCCTTTCCCCAATACACAGTTACCCTGGGAAAAGGCCAGAGTCCCTTTAGGGAAGGCTAGGAGGAGGTTTAACTGTATGAATTCTGGCAGTGTACCAGGGTCCTTCCTTAAGGGCACCCAGCCTCATCTTCATTCAAGCGTCCCTGTAAACTAACTCAAGTCTGGGAAATGATTGAGGAGCCGTGACTCGCTGTTTTTATGATTCAGGTTAGAATTTTGCTCTCACTTGACCCAGAATTTTATGCTTACACAGATCAAGTAAGAATTCAGTAGGCTTCCCATGTATTTCACTTCTAGGAACACCATGGTCTGTGAGAGGCAGACTATTCTGATTGCTGCCTTGGCTCTGTGTCCATTATGAGAACCACATCCACCTTGCCTTTGGTGGTTCAGCCCTGCCACTTGGCCTCTGCCACCCCGGGACCCAGTTGCTCCCATTGCCTTTAAGTTTCCCAATTCAGTGACCTCAACTCCCACTGTAAGTTCTGGGCTACAGAGAAGTGCAATCACAGAGCCCTTCAAGGACGCTGTGGCTCGCCTTACAGCTTTATTTCTCTCATCTCTGGTGACCAATATGTCTTTTGGACCCTCCCAGGGTGGATGAGTAGATCTTAAATGACAAATCCACTCTAACATTCCAATCTCACTAAGCTTTTGCATCCATTCCTCCACATTAAACCAAGGCAGGTCAGCATTTCTAACTCACTCACGTGGGCCACCTGTTGGTCCATGTTTCAGCCAACAAACCAAACTGTTGGAGCTCTTTCTAACTCCCTGAGCTGTAATGTTAAACACAGAATCTTTGCTTAGTGAGCCCATATCAATGAATTTGGCCTGTTCCAAGTTCATGTTCCTTCCATCATTCCCACACATTTTCCTCGGATTTCTGTCTGTATAAATTAGAAAATTCAAGTAGTTCTTTTGGAGTGTAACATACCTCATCATGAGCCACTTTGTACTTCACTTTGTACTTCACTTTGAGGGCTTCTGGAACTTGAGTCTAGTTATAGGTCTAGAAGCAAAGAATAATGACTGGTACTGAGAATAATTAGTATGCAAGGTAATTGGAGGACATCACAGTTTCCTCAGGGGTAATACAGAGTTAACCCCTTCAGAGGAGTTTGCTGAGGCTGTTTCTACTGGCACAGAAGACTCATCAGAATTTAGGGGCTCAATATCCCCATCTTCATCAAAGTCTTCCCACATGTCCTCTTCCCAATTTTCAAGATCCCATTTCTCCCCAAACAATGCTCTCACTGTAACACTAGACACTCTGGAAGGCTGGGGATTCCTTCTGCTTGTAGATTAACCACTTGAAGGACAAGGTTCTGGGTTTGGTTTTTAGCAATCTCAGTCCTGTGGCTACTAGAGACAAGGGTCTCTTTCAGCACAGACACAGAGGCCTTCAGATCACGTTTCCCTTCAGATCACAATTCCCTTTTAAGTTGGGAATTTGAATTACTGAGCTCATCTTTTCCTTTCCCCAGTTTGTCCAGTGACATTAGGAATAACCATCCAATCTCACTGTATTCACCAGTTTGACAAAAATATTTAAATGTATTGTATACATGGTCACTCAGATTCTTGCTTCTTATAAGTGTTTGGTTAGGAGTATCCAATAGTGATATTTTACATATCTCTATTACTAGGTCATACCATGGACTCTCAGTGCTCTTTTTACTACTGGAAATAGAGTCATCAGTGTCTTTAAATATAATCAGATTTAGAGAGCCAATTCAAAAAGCCCTAGGATTAATTCAGAAAATAATCCATCCTTAAGATTCTGTACCTCTAGAATCACTCTCAGTACCAATATTCATATTAGTCAGGGTTCTCTAAAGAAACAGAGCCACTAGGACATAGATATAAATTTATAGATATAGATATAGATAAAGATGTAGATATAGGTAGAATTATTATAAGGAATTGGTTATGAAGACTGGCAAGTCCAAATCTGTAATGTGAGCCAGCAGGCAGAGACCCAGGATAGGTGCTGGTACAGATGAAGCTGAAAGCAGCCTGCTGGAGAATCTCCCCTTGCTCAAGGAAGCCAGTCTTTTTGTTCTATTCAGGCCTGCAGCTGATTGGATGAGGCCCACCTACACGATGGAGGGCAATCTGCTTGCTCAAATTTCACTGATTTAAATGTTAATCATGGGACATCTCTGGTGGTGCAGTGGTTAAGAATCTGCCTTCCAATGCAGGCAACATGGGTTTAATCCCTGGTCCAGGAAGATCCCACATGCTGCAGAGCAACTAAGCCTGTGGGCCACAACAACTGAACCTGGGCTCTAGAGCCTGCGAACCACAACTCCTGAGCCCATGTGCTGCAACTACTGAAGCCCATGAGCCTAGAGCCCATGCTCCACAATAAGAGAAGCCACCACAATTAAAAGTACTCCCCACTCACCACAACTAGAGAAAGCCCGCGCATATCAACGAAGACCCAACACAGCCAATAAATAAATTTATTTTAAAAAGTTAATTGTATTCAAAAACACTCTTCAAGTTGACACAAAAAGTCAACCATCACAAGGCCTGATCACAACATAATGAGCTAACATTCATGAGCATATATCGAGCACTTACTGTGTGTCCAGCTCTGTACTCAGCACTTCAAATACTTCACCTCATTTCACCTTCATAACCTCCTTATAGGTTCTATGAGTCGTCCCTCTTTTGTTTCCAGGAAACCAAGCCTCAGAGGGGTGAAGTTACTCATCCAAAGTCACACAACTTATAAGTGGGGGTCTCCAAGCCTGAATCCAGTGCTACCTTTTCCACAGCACATGTCCCCAGCCAGCATGTAAGACTGACATATCTGGGACCATGTCTGTAAGGGTGGGGATAAAGGACAGGCACAGAGATCTGAGAATCTGAGCTGACAGGAGAAGAAGGCAGCAGAGTTGGCCAAGACTTAGAGTTGAATTAGAGAAGAGATGAGGATAGAGGTCAGTTTTGGGGGGAAAGATAGTGAGCTCATTCGTGTTGAAGACAGGGAAAGGCAAGGGGCATTTCTCTCCCTACTCTCTCCCAGGGTCATCTAGTCGGAAAAAATAATGTGGCCTTGTGTCAATTCCTGATGATTTCTAAACTTACATCTCCAACCCCAGACGCTGTTCTTTGTATCAGTCGGGCTAAGCTATCTACATCGTGGTAACTAACAACCCCAAATCTCAGTGGCTTAAAACCACTAAGACATTGTTTACTCAAGCCACTTGCCCTTTCTAGTCACCTGGGGCCCTGACGCACATTATTCTCACTCCAGGCTTGCTGGTCATCAAGGCAGAGAGAAAAAGTGAATGAGAATTGCGCATAGTCTCTTAAGTGCTCATTAGCTCTGGGTCTGAAGAGAGATACACAGTTCTTTCCTTAGGGTCTCAGAATCTGAGGAGAGAAATAGGCCCATTTTCAGGAGTCCTCATATACTTGGGGAAACAGTGTGCCTTTAGAAATATCCAGAATGGTGAAAGAGTCTCAGTTCTCACTAGTGTCTGCGGTCCCCTGGGATGAGATTCAATACCACTGGAGATAACTCAAGACTCTGAAAACTTATAGACACAAACTGACATTGTCCTGAAGGAAACCATCAGCATCAGTGAGGTGGCTGCTTTCATAGATGGGTACCACCACCACCATTTCTGGACTTGAGGCAGAGAGGCAGAGCAGGGGAGGTAGCTGGGCTGCCAAGGCAAAGAGCTTTCTTCCCTCCTCCTGTGTCAACATGAACAGGCCTCTGTCCCTCTCTGGGCCCTTCACCTCATCTGTGACTCAAGGCTGGTGCTGGGTGATACCTACTGCTGCTTCCACCTACACACTTGAATCTCTCTCCTCCTAATCTTGCCCAGACCCTCTTGTGCCCACCCCTCTCACCCTAACCTCCCTGAATCTAAACCCTGAAATAATGGAGCCATTAACCTGGCTAATTTGTGAGTCTGAAAATCACCCAATGGGGAGACTGTGTGGGTAGCCCCTGCTTCCACTCCATCACACACCCTAATGTATTGTCTGACACTTTGCATTTATTTTTCAATGCCTTTACCATCAGAAATGACAATTAAGTTTCCGGTATAAATACCGCTTTACCAAACTTAATTAATTATGGGTGAGGAGATAGGCTCCAGCAGTATGATCAGAGCATCTCAGGCATTAACCCTTCTGTCCTCCCCAAAGCCCCACAGGGAGTGCAGGAGGCTCAGAGATTCTCCCTGGAAGACACTGCTTGGAACCCCACAAGGGCTCACCTCACCTCTGGCCCTGATGCCCTCTTGCAGCCTTCTCTTAACAGAGAGAGCCTGAGGGCAGCAAACTCATTTCTCATTGGTAGAGCTTTGAAGTTGTAAAGTACTTGCTCTTTTGCAAATGAAGAAACTGATGCCCAGATTGTGGAGAGTCTCACTCCCTGTGGCCCATCAGAGAACTGATGTCACAGTACAAACAGATAACCTGAATTTGGGAAAAGACAGGAGTCTGCAAAGAGAAATAGAAACTGAGCACTCACATATTTGGGGTAGATGGAAGAATGTAAGCCTACAAAAATAAACAGATAAACTTTTTAAAAATTAGATTTTTTCTTCTTAAATCCCAGATACTCACAGGGAACCTTGAGGAGATTCCTGAGGGAGCATCCCTGTTCTGCTTGTCACCACCACAATCCCTGTGATGTGGTACTGTCCATTGCAAAAACCACCCAGACCGATCTCTTCTAAGAACCATAAGGCTTAATCTTCAGAGCAAAGAGAAACAAAAACTGTTGCCTTAGGGACATAGTACTTGCCTAAGACTGAAAATTAATCACATCATAAGAAATATACCCTCCCACACTCTTCCCACACTGGCTAGCAAGCACTGAGTAAAAATAACAATGGATTGTGTCTGGGAGAGCTTTAAGAGACAGGTTATCTCCAGGTTACAGCAGCACAAAGGAAAGATCCAAAGGCAGGGGGGTGAGGAGCAGACATTGGAAGCTAAGCTCTGGAAAACCAGCCAAAACCTTATCCTTAAGTATCACTAAAAGAATTTAAAGACTGTTTTATACTGAGGATAACCATAGCAACCACAGACCTCAAACCGAGCCTGACTAGTCAACTGCTGACTAGATTAACACATACTCCCACACTAAAGGTCTAGCAAAGAAAAGGTGTGCATATCTCCAAGCATAAAAAATATTTACCTCACTATCTGTCATCCTACAAAGGATGCCCAACTTTAAATAAAAAGTCATAAAGTATATGAAAAGACAAGAAAAAAGATACTAAGCAATTATCAAAACCAAACTTAGATATGACAGATATTGGAACTATCAGACAGGGAATTTTAAATTACTGTGATTAATATATTAAAGGTTCTAATGAAAAGGTTGACAACATGCAGTATCAAATGATTGTTTCATCAGAGAAGGAAATGCTAAGAAAGAAACAAGTGTTAATATTAAAAAGCAAAACCCCACAGTTACAGTGATGAGACATACCTTCCATGAGCTCATCAGTAGACTTGAGATATCAGAGGAAAGAATCAGTGAACTTATAGATAGGTCAATGAATTACCCAAACTGAAAATAACAACAACAAAAAGAAAAAGAAAAATATGTGAAAAACATTATCCCTTCCAAGAACATTTGGGCAATGTAAAACAGTATAATGTAGAAGTAATTGCAACCTCAGAAGTACAAAAGAGAGAAAAAAGAGATATTTGAAGAAATAATGTCCAAGAATTTTCTAAAATTAATGACAGACATCAACCTAAAGGTTCAGGAAGCTCTGAGAACATCAAACGGGGTCAATATGAAAAAAAAACTTAATGAATATTCAAATAAAACAAAACCAAAATGTCTAAGCAAATAAATTCAAAATCAAATTGCTGAAAACCATAGACAAACAAAATCCTAAAAAAACCCCAAAGAAATCAGACATACATACAGAGGAACAGAGGTAAGAATGTCAGCAGACTCCTTGTCAGAAAACATGCAAATAAGAAGACAATGGAATGGCAACATAAAAGTGCTGGAAAAATAAAATATAAGAAGTGTGTCAACCAAATTCTATACCCAATGAAAACATCCTTGGAAATGATGGAGAAATAAATATTTTCCAAGGCAAACAAAAACTTAACCTACTCTGATTAAGAGTAATTAAAGGAAGTTCTTCAGGCCAAAAGACTATATCAGTGCAAACTTAGAGCTACAAAAAGAAAGAATATAAATGAAATAACTGAAGATAAAATAAAATTAATTCTTCATTATTTTTATTTCCTGTAAAACATAAATGCTTAAAGAAAAATAGTAACACTGTGTCATGTGGTTATATCATCTGTGAAACTGAAATATATGACAAAAATGGTACAAAGATGGGAATCAGGATATACTGTTGACAGTATATTATACTACTCATGAAGTGGTATATTATTATTTTAAAGTACACTCATATTAATTAAAACATAAATTATAAACACTATGGGATCCACTAACACTTTTAAAAAGAGGAAAGTAGGAGAGAAAAAATAGAATCATAAAAATGCTCAGTTAACTCAAGAGAAGGCAGAAAAAAAAGAAACAAATAAATGGAGCAGTTAGAAAGCAGCTAACAAGATGATAGATTTAAAATCAACCATATCAAATCACTGTAATTGTAAATGGACTAAGCACACCAATTAATAGGCAGAGATTTTTCTAATTAAATAAAAAAGCAAGACTCAACTATATTATCTACAACAACCTTTCTCTAAATATAAAAATGTCAGGTGGTCAAAAGTAAAAGGTTGGAGTAACATACACCTTGCAAACACTAACTAAAAGGAAGCTAGAGTGATTATATAAATATCAGATAAAATCTTCTTCAGAATGAGAAATATCATCAGATGTAAAGAAGGACAAACATAATGATAAGTGGACGAGTTCTCCAAGAAGACATAGAAATCCTAAATGTGTATGCACCTAACAACAAAACTTCAAAATATTTAAGAAAAAAATAAACCTGATAAAACTGAAGCAAGAAACTTTCAAAATTCATAATTACAGCTGGAAATGTCAACACTACTCTCTCTGTAGTTGATAGATTGGAATAGGCAGAAAATCAGGAAATGTGTTAAGGATACACGTGACCTGAAGAGTATTATCATCCAACTTGATATGGCCAATGTTTATAGACCACCTAACAGCAGCAGAATACACCTTCTCAAGGACACATGAAAACTTCATCAGTATAGAGTATATTCTGGACCATAAAACAAACCTTAGCACCTTAAAAAGAATAGTAAAAATACAAATTATATTCTCAAATAATTAAATTAGAATCTAACTTAAATAGAATTAAATTAGAAATCAACCACAAAAATCTATCTGGGAAATAACCAAATATTTGGAAATTAAACAATAAATAGATCAGAAAAGAAATTTTAAGGGAAATAGAAAAAATTTTTAAATGAAGAGAATATAAAAAATATAGCACATCAAAATTTGGGAGATACAGCAGTATGTAGAGGAAAATTTCTAGCATTAAATACATGTATTATCTGCTCATGCTGCCATAACAGAGGACCACAGATGTGGTATTGTAAACAACAGAAATTTACTTTCTCACAATTCTGAAGGCTAGCAAGTCAAGATGAAGATATTAGCAGAGTTGGTTTCTGGTGAGCACTTTCTTCCAGACTTGCAGACAGCCACCTTCCTGATGTGTCCCTACATGCTTTTGTTCTATGCATGCACATACCTAGTGTCTCTTCCTATTCTTATAAGGACATCAGCTATTGGATAAAGATCTCACCTTTGTGACTTCATTTAACTTTAATTACCCCCTTGAAGGTCCTATGTCCAGAAATAGTCCATCGAGGGTTAGAGTCTCAACATATGGATTTGAGGAGGACACAATTCAGTCCATAACAATATGTATAGTAGAAAAAAATGAAGGGACTAAAATTAGTATCATAAGCTCACACCTTAAGCAAATTAAACTCAAAATAAGCAGGAGAAAAGGAATGATAAAGATAGGGCAGAAACCAAAAAATTGGAAAATGGAAAAACAATAGAGAAAAATTTAAAAACAAAAGCTGGTTGTATAAAAAAGAAAATCAACACTACTTATATATCTAGCCAGTCTCACCAAGAAAAAAAAGAGAAAAACAATTTATCAAAATCAAAAATGAAAGAGGAGAAATCACTACTGACCCTACAGACTTTAAAAAGATAATAAAGAAATACCACAAAAAAATCTAAGAAAATACACAATTACAGTTGTAAGTTTCAACACTCAATAATTAATAGAATAAGTAAATATAAAATAATCAAGGGTATAGAAGACTTGAACAGCACTACCAAACATTAGCTAAATGATTGATTGCTTGATTGATTTACATGGGCTTTCTCTAGTTGAGATGAGCAGGAGCTACTCTTCATTGTGGTGCGTGGGCTTCTCATTGTGATGGCTTCTCCCGTTCTGGAGCACAGGCTCTAGGCACAGAGGCATGCAGGCTCAATAGTTGTGGCTCTCAAACTCTAGAGCACAGGCTCAGTAGTTGTTGCGCACGGGCCCAGCTGCTCCACGGCACGCAGGATCTTCCAGGACCAGGGCTCAAACCCATGTCCCCTTCATTGGCAGGTGGATTCTCAACCACTGTGCCACCAGAGAAGTCTCCAACCTAAATGATATTTATAGAACACTCTACCCCACAGCAGAACACACATTATTTTCAAATATGTATTTAATATTTACCAATATTGGCTATATTTTAGGTCATAAAAATGTCTAAATAATTTTAAGATCCAAGTCATATAATGTATGTTCCCTGACTGAAATGAAATTCAATTAGAAATCACTAACAGAACGATCTCTAGAAAATTCCCAAATATGTTGAAATCAAAGGACACACTTTTAAATAATCCACAAGCCAGAGAAAAGAATCAGAAAAGAAATTAGAAAGTATTTTTAACTTAATGAAAATAAATATATAGCACATCATAGAAATCATGTTTCTTAATGAGCTGAAGTCTTTGAAAAAAAAGAGAGTGAATTGTCAATACATACTACAATACGGATAAATCACAGAACAGTTTGTAGATTGAAAGATACCAGACCAAAAAGAAAACTTCCTGTATGGTTCCATTTATATACAATTCTATATTATCTACAATAACAACAAGCAGATGAGTGGTTGCCTGGGGAAGGTGGTTGTGGGGGTAGTGTAAAGGAGGGATTATAAAAATGTAGGAGGAAATTTGGGAGGATGATGGCCACATTCACCATTTTGATTGTGGTGATGATGTCACAGGTGTGTAAATCTGTCAACACATCAAATTGCATGCTTTTATATGTGCAGCTTATTATAAATCAATTATACTCCAATAAATGTGTTTCTTAAACAAACACAACTTACACAACTTAAACTTGAGTTATTTATTATAAGTTGATTGTTTTTCAACAAAGCTGTTAAAAATCAGTAAATAAAAACCTACTCAGCAGTTTGTGCCTTCTCTAAGTCCCATTCTCTCCTCCATTAGGTGTGGTGTATTGCCGTCACCTCGGGGATGTTAGAATTGGGTTTTTATGGAGATTAGTACCTTCGGTAATTTTCCAGTAAGACAGGTGTTTCCTGTGAGATGCACATATTTGCAGTTTTGCTGTTGGCCTCTTTCCAGGTAAACTTTCCCTCCACCTGTCCCAAAGATGCTAGATAGGCTCAAGGTGTGGCTGCCATTGGCCACCAAGGGCTCTGCCCTCTGCTGAGCCCCTACGAATATTAATCACATTTTATCCACACAAAACCCCTGCAACATTACTTTCACTTTACAGACAATGAAATTAAGGACCAAAGGGGTGAAGGAACACAGCTGAGGTTCACAGCCAGGACAAGGTAGAGTCAGGATTCCAGCACTGATTCAAGAAGAAGTAACTTTGGGAGGCTTAACACATCCTATAATCTCCATCACCCCCCTGCCCCCGCCGCCTTCTTCCATAGACACATTATCTATGGTAAAGCAGTATTCTTGCTACAACAAGAGCAAGCCCTGGCTGCCCCCCAGATGCACCCCTACTCAAAGCCCTCCAGTGTCAGAATCCTGGAGCCCCTTCAGTGTGGAATTTCAGGGGTGCCCTGCTCAAATACCCAGGCTCCTTTCCAAGTTGTCTTGGGCTTGACCTTCACAGGTGAAGAGCTCAAGATCTGGCTGACCAAGGTTCCATCTAGTGACATCCTGGTTGACTTGGGAGCTGGGAGCTGGGAGCTGGAAGCAGGGTTTGGTCAGCAGTTGAGTGGCCCTGTTTCTTCCTAGATGCATGAGGAACCAAGCTAAGAAAAAAGGATTTGAGGGTGGTCCTTGGGGGCCATCTCTAAGGATGGTTGATTGCTCAATAAACCAAAAACATGTTCCAATCAAGATCTCTCTGAGCTGTTCTCTCTTGGCCTTTTGAGGACCACCTTGGGGAAACGAAAGCAGCCCACCTCAGTCATCTCTTAACAACCCAGAGAGAGGATTTGGGGTTCCGGTACTTCTAATGAACTCCATCCCAAACCTTCTCCACAGCCAGGTAAGCAGGCTACATGAGGACACAGATCACCAGGCTCCCAGTCCTCGAGGTCTGGGACCAGGGTTCATGTTGAAGGGAGGTGGAGGAGTGGTGGAAAAGAGGAGGAATACGTTTGTGCTTTCATTTTACTGTAGGACATAGGTTGAAAATGAGGCTAAGGACAGATCATCAGACACTTAATTCTGTTCAGCTGTGGTTTTTTACCTTGGCTGCACCTGGATGGTTATTTCAATTCATTATCCTGCTTTCCTGCAACTAAGAAAAAGGATAGAAATCATCCCATTCTGATTGGGTTCTAGCATCAGCAAAAACTCTGGAATGAGAGTATCTGGTGGGAGCTGGATGTTCCTGGAAGTTATATAAACTAGAGCAATTAAAAAGCATAATAATTCAGATTCATGGAGGTTTTACAGTGCCCTGTACATCCATACCAGCTACCTCCTATAATCCTCACCTCCACAGTTGTGCTTTCGGGACTTTGTCCTGCTCCACTGCCTCCTGGCTGTGTGACATGGGCAAGCCCCTTCCCTTCTCTGAGCCTCAGTTCTTCATCCATGAAATGAAGATAATAATAGCACCTCCTTCCAAGTTGTGGTGAGGATTCAGTGAGATAATCTTTGTGAAGTACCTAGCCTAGGAAAGACACATTGGATCAGAGGCAGCGGGTATCACCCCGAGACGGGGGTTCTGCAGGGGTCTTTTAGACAGTGAAGCCCTGAACATAAGGGTAGTTGTTCCCACAGTATTGTTTGCTCTGGGGATCCTTTCCAGAATCTCACGTGGGGGTCCATGCCTGTCCCTTTCTTGCTGCCCAACCATTTTTAGTTTCCCTGTCCAACTATGGGGGCGGGGTAGGGGGGCATCTGGCCTGAACTCAGTCTATGGAGATTGATTCTCTTCTGAATATGAAAACTGACAATTCATTGCAAGAATCATAGGTAACCGTTTTCTTTTCCACTTAATGACAGGAGCCCAGATGTGTCAGGGTCCACATTACGCTTCTATGAACAATTCAAGGTGCACGCACCCTCCCCCACTCCCTATTCACCAGCTGGAGGCTCATCATTGACAATTTGGAAAAGGCAGCCAATGCTTTTAAGACACATTATATAGAAAGCAGTTTTCACTGAACAAGACTGTTACCTTTTCTTCTTTCTTTCTAAGTGACAACATCTCTTGTTCATTCTTCTGTCTTGAGAAAGATCTACAAAGGACGATGACTCTATGAAACTTGCGAACTCCTGGAAGTTGTGCCTTTTAAAATCATACTCATTTGGAACATGAAATACTGCCAAGTACAAGTGTGTAAACTCAGGCAATTTCACAGTACAGGTTGAGTTGTTTTGCTGTAGATCTGTCTATAAATACCTCCTCCTAACTGGTGCTCATGGCTTCTGTTTCAAGCTGTGATGCTTGGGGTAGTGATGCAGGTCTGGCTGGTTTCATCAGCTCTGCCTCAGCCCTGTCAGGAAGCCAGGAAAGGCCCCACCTATACCCTCTCACCTGTCTAGGTGGACTCAGGAGGAGGCCAGTTGGGGGGGGGCTGTTTTGGATGCTCCTCCTTGAGCCCTTACCCCTTTTCTGGCCAATACCATCAGTGAGGCTCCATGGTCCAGCACTGGTCCTGTCTCTGGACCTCTGTTTGTGGCATTGGCATGGGGTCTGTGGTCTTCCTCCCCCTAGTGACCTGGTTCAGCCTCTTGGGTTTTTCCCACTGTAGAACCAGGCACATGGTCTGGCAGGTGGATCAGATCTGGATTTCATACCAGCCTCAGACCTGGGAAAAACACCTCAGAGGTCCTCTGCATGACCAAGCACACACTCTGGTTCATAGAACCCTGGGAGAACAGGGATTTCCTGATATGACTATAGGCCCCTTAAGCCCTCAGACCTTGAGAGTGGGGTCCCTTGTGCTGGTGGTTCAATTCAAAGGGCTCAGGAGAGAGGCCCTGTGGAAAACATTGTCAAGTCAGCTCTCCTGGCTCTCCACTTGTTAGTGGGAAGAGAAAACAATTCTGGAGGGACTTGAGTCCAGTACTGGATCTCCCATCACAGTACCATGGGACACTGGAAGAGCCAAATACCCCAGATGCTCCCAAGACCTGTGGTCTCTGCTACACTGCCTTGTGGGATACAGGCAGAATGAATAAACAGTAGACAGGAGGACGCCTTACAACATACCAGGACTAGGGAGACAGGTGATTATCACGCAAGTGAGCCACAGGAAGAACCAATGAGCAACTGCTTCCAGTTAGCTCAGTCAATCCGATGAACTCATTTCTTTGACCAATCATGTGTTGAGCACTGCCATGGGCTCCTATTAAGAGATAGGTGGGGGACTTCCCTGGCGGCACAGTGGTTAAGAAACCACCTGCCAATGCAGGGGACTCGGGTTCGAGCCTTTTTCCAGGAAGATCCCACATGCTGCAGAGCAACTAAGCTGCTGCAGAGCAACTAAGCCAGTGTGCCACAACTACTGAGCCCGTGTGCCACAACTACTGAAGCTTGCATGCCTAGAACCCGCGTTCCAAAACAAGAGAAGCCATCACAGTGAGAAGCCTGTGCACTGCAATGAAGAGTAGCCCCGCTGACTGCAACTAGAGAAAGCCTGCATGCAGCAATGAAGACCCAACGCAGTCAAAAGATAAATTAATTAACTAATTAATTTTTAAAAAGAGACAGGTGGGCTATCATTGATGGTGCCTCCAGATTCTCGATGATCTTGGGCCTCCGTGGGTCTCCCCACCTCCCTCACCCCACATCCTACTCAACGTGTAAAGAACATAATGGCCTTCCATTGGAAGGGAGCCTTTCAAGGCACGCAGGGAGTGGGGCTCTGCCTGACATTTCACTGGTACACTGATACACTTGCATTTTCAGGCCCCTAATAATGTCAAATATTATAATCTTTCTGGGAGAAGTGATGAGTGGAATCGAGTGGAATTAAATATAGTCCTGAAATGGGATGTGGGTCCCTGAGTGTATAGCCATCATGACAACATCGCTGCTGACCTTCCCACTCAACAAAGGGAAAACAAGCAGTTGAAGGAGAAGATGCCTATCAGGCTCTCCTGGAAATGCGCTTCCAAGTGTCCATCTCATTCTGGGACCCTGAGGACCTTCCCCTTTGTGCTCTTATGTATTCATTCAATGTGTTTGCCTAGGCACTGCTTTGTACTAGGCAGTGTGGAAAACTAGATGCTCTCTGTCCTCACTGAATTTATATTCCAAGGGGTAGCAGAGATAATCAGACATTCAAACAAATTAATGTACAAATTGAAACTGAGATTGCATCCTATTAAGGGAATGAACAGGACAATATGTGAGATTGAACAATGGGGACTGAATTGGCAGGAAAGGCCTCCCTGAGGAACCATTTGAACTGATACTAGAAGGGTCAGAAGAAGCCAGTAAAGCAAAAAATAGGTAGAAGATCTTTCCTGGTGGCAGGAACTGCTTATGCAAAGGTCCTGAGGCAGGAAGGAGCTTGGGGCATCCCGGTAACAAAGGCCACCAGTGTGGTTAGAATGAGACTGGAAATTGACAGGGACCAGGTCAGGAGGGACCACGTGGGCTGTGCCAAGGTCTAGTGGCTTATCCCAGGGCAGTAAGGGCTGTGATGCCACCGGGCTCAAATTTTTAAACTTCTTTTGTCTGCACTGTGGAAAGTGGACTGAGAAAGCATTAGGAAGGGTGAGGAGTGCTCCAGGAAAAGAGAGGAGCTTGCAGGCAGACCAGACCGGAAGGAGCAAGAGGTGTTTCAGGAACTGCCAAGAGCAGGTAGAAGCATGGGTGGAGGGGGAGGTGCTTGAGATGAGGGCGGGGATTTGGACAGGACCAGATTTCTGTCCTAGACAGGCAAGAGGCAAGATGCGCTGGTGTGTGTTGGGGGGGAGGTGGGGCAGGGTGCTGAGGTAAGGATTAAGTGACCTTAGCAGGATGAAAATGCTGGGAAGATCCATTTGGATATTCAATCGCTCGCTCACTCACTCCTTCATTCGTTTATTAACGCGTGTACATGGAAATGGGAGTTGAGCTAGTTTCTTGGCCACGTTCAAGGCAGTGGTGCAACAGGAGTTGATAGAGAGGGAGTAAAAGGCAGAGATAACAGAAATATACCTGGGGGAAATTGTCTGTCTGCTTTGGTCTCAGCTCTTCAAGATTCTTGCCTGGCAGGTTCACGGAGGGCTAGAGGTGAACCCACTCAGAGTAGAACCTGGGCAGTAAGTGGGTGAGGGGTCATCAGGTCCCTGGTGGCTCAGAAGAGGAAGAGAGAGAAGGGGATCCAGCAGGGATGAGGTTTGTCCTCAGTGCTTGGCTCAGGGGCGTAGGGCCCAGGCATTCAGAGGATGGGGGACCTGAGGCAGAGATCCAGAGCTCACGCCCAAGCTGGCACCAGTATGTGTGTCCCCCACCTGCTCATTGCTAAGGCAGCTAGGGTGCTCTCTGCTCTGAGCTGAGACTCAGAACCTCCAGGTCAAAATCTGAATGGCTTCTGTCATGTGGGGCTCGTGGGCGGGGAACTGGGATTAACTCTGCCAGGGCATTCCTGGAAGTCTACTCTAAGGAAATAGCATCTGAGTATAATCAGAGATTAAACAGGAAATTTTTAGAGGTGGGAGAACATTATAGATAAAGGTTAATGCCAAAAGCAGAAAGGGGTGGGTAGGAAAAATCATTGCAGTCCTGAGAGAGTGCACCATTCTTGTTTTTGTTGTTGTTGGGGAAGCAAAAGGCATTGAATGCCCTGCTCAGGCCTGTGGTCTTTAGTTCTTACATTTTACAAAGAACATTTACATTTATCATATTCAGCCTTTTGGGTTTCAAGGAACAGTAGCCAACTCTGGCTAACCTAAGCAAAAGTAAGGATCTGTTGAAGGAGTATTGGGTATCCAGCGGCTGAGACACATAACAGGAAAGGGCGGGCGTAGAAGCAAACCCAGAAAGTGCTCTCTTCATCCATCTCACTGTTTCTGTCTAAGGGAAGCTTTTTCTCCTTGATTTCTCCCTGCAGATAAGCGCTTTCTGTACCTCAGCCCACCTGCAGAACGTGGTTGCTATTAGCTCTCAAGAATACAAAAGACAAGAGGGGAATTACCTTTTCACTTCTAGCCCCCACATCCCAGGAACATGCTATTGGCCTATCTTGGATCAGAACCTATGTCCAGGGAGTGGGTCCCTACTAATTCATGCAGCACGTATTAAAATGAAAAAGTGGATGAATTGGAGAGAGGGAAAAAGAAAAGTTCCAGAAGTTGGCGGGGGTGGGGGGGTCATGTGGTGGGCGGGGTGGCTAAGCTTTGCTGTTGCTTAACTTACTCTTCCACAGACTTGTTTCAACGAGCATCAGAGAGGTTAGGTAACTTTCCTCAGATCAGATAGCCAAGCAATAGTCAAATCAGCACTAAACCCTTGATTTAGTAGGCAAGTATAAGGCATCTATCATCCCTATCACCTATTTGCCTCGACTGTTTTGATGATGTTGGACTTGGAGCAAGATTTAGTCTCTAGAGGAATCTTCCCAACTCAGCAGTCCCAAAATCCCAAGCAAGAGTATGGACATGTCAGGGTAAGCTCTTCTTTCCGGTTGCTGGGGGTCCTGCTGCTCACTTAGTGACCTGGTCACATGGAGCTAGGAAGGACAGGGTCACATCCCTAGGAGCAGTGTGTGTGTCTTCCACAGCCAAATCCCAGGCCAGCTTTTCAGGGAAGGGAAGCAGTGGAAAGGTTTTTGTATTGTCTGCACGTGTGAGCTGTGTGGTCTCAGGAAAGTGACCCAGCTCCTCTGAATCTGTTCCTTCCTTCGTGAAATGAGCTTAATCATGCATAATAACATATAAACACCATCTACTATATCACCTGGCACTTAACTCAATATATGTGCTTCTCTTCCCTCATGACTATACCCCTTAGAGCATCAATTCTGATCTCTGCCCTTCCCTTGGAATATAGTATTAAAGTCCCCATGCTTGGTTCACAAAGGAAAGAACTGGATCCATGCTAAAGAAGAACTAACTAGAGAGTGGCAAAGGCCTCCATGGCAACAAACATTTAACAGGAACCCTCACTGATGCTCTTGGAGAGGAAGGCAGTGGCCAGAGCCAACCATAGATAAGAGGCACACTTCCATCATATGAGCCATAGGCCCCAAACAGCAACAGTATTTTGAGTTGGAACAGTGGTGAAGCGGGGAGAGGTCAAAGGAAGGACAGAGATGTGAAAGACTTTAAGCTCAGCACTCATTCGTTGAAATAGACAGATCCCAGTTCAGCACCATGGACAGAACTTGCTTTCCTGGAGAGGGTTCTCAGGGAACCAGCATGAGGGTGAAGGGCGGGGGGCTGGTAACTTTCAGGTAATGGCTCTAAAGTAAACCCCAGGTCACAAAAATTCACCTGGCCCAACCAACTGCATCAAGGCAGCACTTTATCAAGACCACTACACAATTACAAACATGCAGAAAAAGTCAGGCTGTTGTGGGGAAAGAGCTGGGGAGGGGTCAGGAATTCAGGGGTCTATTCCCTCTCTGAGACCACAGCATCACCTCATCACCTTGAGCCAGCCACTCCCTCCAGTATCAGTTTCCTCACCTTTAAAATAAGGCTGCTACTCCAGATGGTCCCTAAGGGCTTTTAGCCAGGACACTCCATAACCTAAGGATATTATAACCTATATGGAAATATGCTTTTTCATTTCTAGCTTTCTGGCCTTGCAGACATGTCCCTGGTTATAATTCCTGTACAGCCCACCAGGACTGTGGGGAAAGTTCCATCACCCCAGCAATCCATATCACTTGGTCCCCAGCTGCTCTGTCTCCCAATCTCCTGGGCCTGCAAGGCCTGAGAAGATCCAACATGAAGACATGGAGCTGGCCAATTTTAATGAGTCAGAGCCTCAGCTTCAAACAGCTGGGTTGGAGTCTGGGCTCCACTCACCAACTGTGATGGGATTTGGGGGATGGTGTTTCACCTGCTGCACCTCATTTGATATCAATGCTGACTCAAGGGTGTGCTCAGGACATCTGCACATGGTCAGTGCCCTGTCACCCCCTCTCCCATCTCATCAACATCATACCCACTGTTTGTCCACGTGACACTCATTTGCTCATAGTTAACATTGATCTATTAAAATAAAATTTGGCTTCAACCTCTGATTATAATTATTACTAGAATCACCAGTAGCACATGAATTCACAACTATTCCCTACACTAATATAATTGCTGTTGGGTAGATGCAAAGGATTCCTGCTCTTATTAAAGTAATAAAAAATTGTTAACTGCACTCCCTCAGGTGTATGGTCTGGGTCTTTGGGCCTATCCTGATCTCATTCCACCTGGGCAAATTCATTTGTTTTATCGCCAAGAAGAAGTCATTTGTCTTCCTGTCTTCACGGTCAGCAGGGTGGAGATTGTAGCTTCCCCCTGAAGACACATCACTTTGTGAATCTATAGCAACTTCTCCTGCTTTGCTGCTGTCATTGTTGGCCACCGAGCACTGAGAACTTATCCTGGTCTAAGTGTGGTGCTAAGTGCCTTGCCAGCATTATTCCCAAGAGAGAGATGCCATTTTCATTCCCAATTCACAGAGGTGGAAACTGAGGATTAAAACTGAGGAAGTTTCCCCTCCTCACTCAGCCAGTGAGTGATGGAGCCAGCCTTTGGGCTCAGGAGTCTCCATATCCAGAGCCCATACTTTTGACACTTTGCAGCAGTCCTCTCCTCTCCCTCTTCCCCTCCTCCTCCTCTTCCTCTTTTTCTCTTTCTCTCCCCACCTTGATCTTTGCTCACAGCCCAAAACTGCCAAGGCCTGTGGACTAGAAGGCTGAGATAGGAAATTCCATCTCATAGGTAGAAACAGTGAGGGGACCTGGCCTCAGAGACCCACCTGAAGGTACAGCCCACACTGAGGCTCCTTTTACTCTAGAACTGCCAGGCTGGGGGTGTGTGACACATTTGCTTCTCCTTTATCTAGCAGCTCATATGTGCACCTAGCTCTACCCTCAATCCACCTCACTGCAGGTTTCTGAGTGATGTTAAATGCTGTTCCAGGTTTATCTCCATATGGTTGTGCCAAGGAGCCTCCTCTGAACCTCACTCAATCCTCGCAGCATCCTAGGAGGTAGAGAATTGTGCCCACTTGAAAGATGTGAAAACTGAGACCAAGAGTGTCATAGATTTTTGGAGCTGGAAATCCCCTTAGAGATCATTCATCACATCATTTTATAAATGAGGAAACTGAGACTCAGAAAGAGGAACAGGCTTGCCCAATGTCACAAAGCATGTGAGGAGCAGAGCCAGGACCTGACCGCAAGTTCCCTGATTCCTAGGCCAATGTCTCTAACTCCACGAACCAGCCCAGGATGTTTCGTGGATCTCTCAGCATTATTCCCTCTCTGCCTGCCCTTCAGAGAAATCAGGCGGTGGAGTTGCCTGGATTCAGATACAGATTCCAACCTTCACCACCAATGTGCAATATAAACTTAGGTCAATCTTATCCCTTCTAAGTCTTTTTTCTCATTGTAAGACGATTGTTTGTGGGGTAAGGGTGCTGCATTTGAGTGCCCCAGGCATCTGGGATATGGTCAGAGTGTCCCTTACTCCCCAGGGAATAAAGGCTAAAAAAAAAAGCTTTTCAGCCAACCTTAGCTTAAAGGAAGCAGCCACTTCAGTTCCACGACAACAATTTTAATTGCTCCTCCTGCAAACCTCCATGGGTCCATTCCAGCCAAATAAACTGATTTGTTAAAATGATCATTCCTCAGTGCTATTCTCGTTGGCTGCAAATAGATGGTCCTTCTGGGTACTTCTGGATAAGCCCCGAAGTCCAGCTGAGACAAATCCATCCCTCTAAAGTGACATCTGCTGGGAGGTGGCATTGAATTAATTCAGATTACAATAGCATTTCACCGGGTTCCTCTAACTTTTACTTAACTAGAGTTGGAACCTCCCGCTGAGAGGCTGGACGCTCAGAAGACTTTTCCTGGTAGGAGGATGCCTTGTGCTGTCTGGAGCATATCATGTTGTGGAGGGAAGAATGGAGGGTTAGTGAGCAGAGTAAAAGGTCTCTGAGTTGGGCAGGGCATGCAACAGTAAACCTTCTGCTTTTGGTGAAGGTCAACTTTGAGAGGACCAGATGCATTGGTATGACTTGCCTTCTGGGTCTGGCCAGGGCACTTAGATTGCTTTGAGCCTCACTATGCATATATCTGCTCAATCATTCACTTCCTTGCTCTCTCCACAAACATTTACTAACCATCTGTTGTCCAGGGTCCTGTGCTTGGTGATGGGGATACAGAGATAATAAGAACCTGTCTTTACCAAGATGCTCACAGTCTGGCCCAGGACACAGAAATGCCTAGTGAGCATCAGAGGACAAGAGGAGGTCTCCTTGGAGGTCAAGTGGGGTGAGCGTCTATCTTAGAGTAGGGGCCCCCAAGACAGATCCCAAGAAAAAGACATCAGTTCTGGTTACTTATTTGAGAGGTGATTCCAGGCACACAGTGAGGGAGTGTAAAGAATGATGCAGGGAGGGGAGCATACATGAGTGGGTACTTCTGTGGACCACAGGGCTCAGTCCCACTGCAGACCTCTAGGGAACTACGTGGAGACACCTCAGAACTATCCTCCTGGTGGCTGGGGACGCTGGGTTTTAACCCATTGACCATCATTCCCCACAGTGCAAGGGCTGCTCCTGGGATGTATTAAGTCCACTGCACTTGGATGCTGCATCTCAGAAGAGCAAGCTTCCACATTGCTGGAGAAAGCACACGGCTGAGAAGAAGAGAGCAGTAGACATTTGAGGAGGGAGGCTGACAGAGAGCCAGGAACTGATGTTGCCGCAGGACAACTCAGAATGGGCCAAGGGGACCTGGCTGAGCTGGCTGTAATGTTTTCAAAAAGATGATATCTGAGCTGGGTCTGGAAGAATCAGCGGGCATCAGCCAGCTGAAGTGGGCATCGGCAATGGTTTATCCAGGCAGTTGGAACAGGAAAGACAAAAATGGAAAAAGAGAACCGAGATAATTCCTTTAGATTACAGCTGCTAATAAGGCAAGATGGCAGCAGCTCCAAGAGCTTGGGGATATAAAGAGAAGGGTTGACTTTCAGGCCAAACGATGGGAGAGGTTTGAGTAGCTTGTACACAGGGAATTCAAGTGGTGGGTTGAAAGGAAGCTGAAGAAGTGGGAAGAGAGATGGCCAGGAGCCTCCTTAGTGGTGGAAGGAGGAGGGATCTGGTGGAAGGCACAGGGTCCAGTCTTACACGAGCAGAGGGCCCCTGAGATGAGTGAGGGTAAGTCAGTGAGGAAAGGGGGAGGGGTTCCCTGTGGCCTTTTTCTCAAATACTGAAGGGGCTACAGGGAGCTGAGCCAGTGACAGGGCTGGCGTTGGAAGCAGATCTTGAGAAAGGCAGGGCCCTGGAATCACCCTAGAGGGAGAGGGAGCAGGTCATGGAAGGTCAGAGGAGGGCTGGGTAACGCTGGTGACAGCTGAGGTTGGCACCTGTGCCCTGGCGGAAGTGCCAGTTCCCCCTGACACATAGATTTTTCAGCAATTGCTGCATGTTCAGCACAGATGTGTGAAAGCAGACGGTTACATCAGTCCCTGGCCAGTTTGGCGGGGCAAGAATGGGACGACAACACAAGCCCAGTGCAGACACAACAGTCCTGGGGCAGGACTGCCCTGCATAAAATAGCAAAGCCCAGGGCCTGGTGCATTGTAAGTGCTCAATAAACACTGGCAGTGTCATGATGGCTCTTAACCACACTGCTCTGAGCTTGTCTATTTCTCTGCCTCCTGCATTAGTCTGTGAACCTCTTAAGAGCTGGGACTCCTGCCTCTGCCCTGGGCTGATTTATTTACTCTGGTCACTTGTCAGTGTAGCCCTGGGCCCTGGAGGCTTCACGACCACACGGCTGTGTGGGCAGCGGGCTCCCCAGAGCAGGTGTTTCTCCTCTGCTCGCTCAGGGCCGTTCTGCACCTGGACTTAATAGCTCCTGCCACCCCCACACGGTCCCCCTGCCCACTCACTCTGCAGGTGCCTCTGTGTTCTGCAGGTCCCACACCTGCACGTTTCCTTCTGTCTCTACTCGGGGAATCTTGTTTTTCAAAAATCCCTTGGACATCCTAGAACTGCAAGAAAAGCAGCTCATTTCAATATTCATGATGTCCTGATGCATAGTCCCTCTCTCTCTGTCTCTCTGTCCCTCTCCCTCTGTCTCTGTCTTTTTCTGTCTCTCTTTGTCTCTCTCTCTCTCTGTCTTTCTGTCTCTCTTTCTCTCTCCCCTTCCGCTTCCCCACCAACAATATGTCAGGACAATTTGTCCCCCCGCAGAGGGACCATGAAGCAACATTAAGCAATATCTCAACACATGCAGCCAGATTGCCTAGCCTGGGTACATAAACAAGGCCCATCAAAAAAGCTACGTGTGACCGAGCCCTGCCTGGTTCAATGCTTGTCCAAAAGCTCTGCATTTGTTCTGCTGAAAACAAGGTCCCTTAACAATGGGCAATTCATCTTCGCAGGACAAGGCAGTGGGAGGGGGACTCACAGGCAGGGCTGCAGGAAGCTGGGCTGGGTCCTGGCCGGGCCACTCATCGCCTTGGACTCGAGGTGTGTGCCTCCCCCAGCAGATCCTCAGTCTCCTCATCAGCAGAGGGGGACCGTGACAGCACCTTCCTTGCTTGGAGGATTCAGAGAAAATTACGGATCATCAACACAAGAAGTGATGGTTCCGTGATGGAGGCGACAGCATCTTCTTGTTCGTCCTCAGGGCAGCCTGGGAGGCGTGTGTCCTGAACTTATTTGGCAAATGGGACATTGGGGCTCAGTGAGATTTGCTGAGGGGCCCGGGCACACTTCCTAGCGACAAAGGTGCTGGGACTCCAGTGCGCTGTGTTCACCTCCAAAGCTCAACAGAACAGCCTGGGTATGTCCGTGAGGGGACATCTGGTCCCTGGAGCCAGTCAGCTGCTGGGGGCTCCTGGGCCACCAAGTGAGCTTGGCTGCTCCTTTCTGTCTGAGCCCAGGTGGAGGCTGCAGACCCCAGCAGAGGACAGCTCCCCACCCCCCATCTGAGGGGCAGAGTCAGGGCCTCAGAGCCACAGGGAGCTGAGCTCCGGGTTCTGGAGCCACTTCCAATGCCAGAGGAGCCTGGATGTGAGGTACCCAAGTCCACAGCTGCCCTCCACCCCCGGATGACTGACTTCCTACATTTCACATGGTGTGTTCACCTCCAAAGGTGAACCTTCCAGGCCTGCAAGTCCCTGAGTTTATCCATCCTGGGTCTGCTTGAGTTTCAGGGGTGGCTGTGCCTCTGCTCTGCCACCTGCTTCTGACCAGATCCTGACCCTTGGGCCTGAGTCCTGGAATCTGACCCCTCCCCCATTGCTTCCTGACCTCCCTGCCACTTGCTGGAAGTTTCCCCATGAAAGCTCATTCCACAGTGGGTCTGGAGCTGGGATTAATTAGCCATGTGAGTGGTCACCTCTGTATACTACAATCCTTGGGGATAACCTGGGTCTGGCCCCTCCTTGAACCCTCTCATTGCGCAGAGCCCAGTGCAGGGCACACTGTGTTCATAAGACTTTACGGAATGAATGGAATATTTAGGGGTCAGAGGTCATGTCCTGGACAGCAGTGTGGGGAAGAAAGAGAAATGGGAGCTGGTTTCCAAGTCCAGCTCTCCGCTGGCTCAAAACATGGCCTTGGGCAAGTCCCTTCCCCTCTCTGGCCTCTGTTTCCCCATATGAACCACGAGGTTGGAGGAGATGGCCACTGATGTTGATGGGTCCAAGAGTCTGCTGAGATCTGACTCCAGTCACACAGACAAGAGCTGACATCGTGTATGGTTAAAACTATAAGCTCTGGGATGCGACAGCCCTGGATTCCTGTCCACCTGGGTTCACAATTTTGAACAAGTTTCTCTGAGCCCCAGTTTCCTGATCTATAAATATGAGTCAGTTATAGGAGAACATCTTCACAGGGTGATGGTAAAGACGAGTAAGTAGACATGTACAAATCTCTTCATTCTGTGCCTCCCTCGGTGCTTGATCAAGGGTGGCTCTTCCATGGGGATGATGATGGTGATGATGGTGGTGGTGATGGTGGTGATGATGATGGTGGTGGTGATGTTGGTGATGATGATGGGGGTGGTGATGTTGATGATGATGATGGTGGTGGTGATGTTAGTGATGGTGGTGATGGTGATGGTGATGGTGGTGATGGTGGTGGTGGTGGTGGTGAGGTTGGTGATGATGGTGGTGATGATGTTGGTGATGATGATGGTGGTGGTGATGTTGGTGATGATGGTGGTGGTGATGTTGGTGATGATGGTGGTGGTGATGTTGGTGATGGTGGTGATGGTGGTGGTGATGTTGGTGATGATGATGGTGGTGGTGATGTTGGTGATGATGGTGGTGGTGATGTTGGTGATGATGGTGGTGGTGATGTTGGTGATGGTGGTGGTGATGTTGGTGATGGTGGTGATGGTGGTGGTGATGTTGTTGATGATGATACTGGTGATGGTGAAGGTGATGTTGGTGATGATGATGGAGGTGGTCAGTGGGAGGCAATGGGTCCCTGGTTCATGGATCAGTTTTGCCGCAATTCTAAGCCCTGAGCAACCCCAGGAGACAGGTAGGAGAGGATCCACTAGAGCCCCAGGAAGGAAGGGACATAAGCATCACGGACGTTCAGGCCCAACATGGGAGTCAGTCAGCAGATATTTATGTGCCCAGCACTGCACCAGGTGCTGGGAATTCACCAGTGGATGAGACAGTCCCTTGTGGAGCTTACATCCCACCGAGAACAACAGCAAGTAAACAGGTAAATGAGAAAGTTGCATCCTTTAGTGGTGAGAAGTGCAGTGGAGAAGATAAAAGTGGTCTGTGTAGTGGAGGAAGGATAGGGTTTACTCTGCCTTAAGGAGTAGTCAGGGACGGCCTCTCAAAGGAGGTGGCATTTGAATTGACCCAAGGGAAGTGTGTTCTAAGCAAAAGGCTCTGAGACAGGGCTCACTTAGATTTTTAAAAAAATTTCTCATCCAAGCTTATGCCAACTTCTCCAACAATGGCCTGCCCTCCGCTACCCCCTGAGATTCACCTCTACCACTGCAGCAGGGACAGACCTCATCATTTAATCACCTAACAATTTTTACTGATCATCTACCATGTGCCAGACACTGTGCTGGTCTCTCAGAACAGGACAGATGTGGTCCCTGCCCACACGGAGCCAACGTGCTATTAAAAGAGAAAAAGGCAATTATGTGTAATAACAGTTAATGATTCTATCACAGCAGATTCACACACTGACAAAGTGCCAGGCACTGTACGTGGCCTGAGTGATCCAAAGGGATGCTTGGTCCTCTCCCTTTGGGCATCCGTGAAGAGCCAGAGATGGATAACAAAGACGGTGAATATAAGAACAGCGGCCAGGCTCACGAGGGCGCCAGTCTCAGGGCATCACAGACATCCCCTCCAGATCTTCACACCAACTTCCCGACATAAATTTGTTCTCAGGTGAGGAAATCAGGGCACGGAGAAGGGATGTACCTTGCCCAAGGCGACAGCCAATATGGGTGAGACCAACCTCCCATCTCCAGATTCAGAAGCCCACAGTCATGAACCCCCCATCTGCCCCCTTGCCCTGAAGACCCTGGAAACCTCTGCCCCCCAGTTTGACCAGGTGCCAGATTCCTCACTTGATGTGGACACAGAGCAGACAGGACCACAGGGATTATCTTCTCAAATGCTTCACTTTATAGCTGGAGAAACCGGCTCAGAGAGGCAGAGGGGCTGCTCCAAGGTCGCCTCTCTAAGCAAAGGGAGGACAATGAGGCAAAACAAGGCAGCACGAATGAACTCGGCGTAAACAGTTCAGTATCATCCTCAGGACAAGCCCGTGAGGGAAGGCGGATTATTACCCACGTGTTACGGATGGGGAAACGGAGGCGCAGGGAGGCGGAGCTTCCTGTCTCAGCATCACACAGTAAGTGGCTCAGCCAGGCTGTGTGCCCCCCAGGCCTGTGCCTGCTTTTTCTCCTGCCCCACTGGCCTCTGTCATTGTCACCAGGGGGGCTCATGACTCTGCCTGGTTGGTTCCACGTGATGGCCTGTCTGCACACGGACCGTGTCTGTTCTCCAGGTGAGCTGGGTTAGGGGGGCGGCAGGGCCAACACGCCCCACAGTGTGACTCGTTAGCTAATATCCTGCAGCAGAACATCGGGCTCACAGGCTGCTCCCTGGGCAGGGAGACTGAGCCCAGGACCCCAAAGTCTCATGTTCTATAGCCGGAACTGGGGGTGGGAGCGACCCGGAGGTGCTAGCAGGACAGGATCTACTGGGAACTGGGACCTGGGTCTTTTCCTGCTGGCAGAGCCAGGGAAAGTCCCTGTGCACCCCCGCTAGGTCAGTCTTTCTCTCTTTCGGCCCCTTCCCTGCTCACCACCCCCTGCCTGGACCCAGGGAAGGACACCGTGGCTGCCTCCTTGGTTGTGTGTTCCAGTGCCTACAGCATCTGGCCCAAAGCCAACAGTGAATGAATGAATGAATCATTGAGTGGACATCACTTCCAGGGCCCTGATATCTGGGCTTTCTGCTTGTACCTAGACTTGCAGGCATCTGGGCCTCACAGCAGAACCCCCGAGTCCCCAGGTGCAGGTGCCGACACAAAGTGACATCCTGAGAAGGCTGCCCTCCAAGGGGCCCGAACTGACCCTAACTGCAGACCTGGCTGCTATCTGGTCCCACTTGCAACACGGACTGGTGGCCCTGCTTGCTCACTCCTCACCCTGGCCCTGCCCACCTGGGCCCGAACTCTGGGAGCAGGGCTGCTGCCGTCTCCCCAACATCTCTGTCCTTGCCTCCTTTCCCTTGAGACTGGGATCCTACCTGCTGCTGCCTGGCCTCCCAGATGTGGCCAACTCACCCACCCACCCTTCACTCCTCCCTTTACTCATTCCCCAAACATCACCAATTAGCCAGATCCCACTTCTTTCTCTCCTTCCAATCCAAACTGCCTGTGTCACTTCAGCGGCAATTCACAGCCACACAGCTCCCTGAGGGGAGATGGGCCCTAAGGAGATGTGTGTGGCCGACAGGGAAGTTGCGGTCACAGCAGCCATTGGCTGATGGGAACCCAGCGGTCATCCCCTCGCACAGGTGGGACAAGACCCTCCAAATGTCAGAGCCATCAGGGGGTCCAGACCACCAGCCCTGCCCCTCCTGGTGCTGAGCTCTGGAGTCGAAAGTGCCCAGAGGTGGGGGAGGTGCCCCAAGGTCACGGGCCAGGTAGCGTCAAGCCTCAGACCAGAACCCAGGGCTCCAGACTCCCGTTCTGGGCACTTCCACTGGGCCCGCTGCCCCTCGCCCTCTGCTCTCCAGCTGCTCCAGATCCGCCCACCGTGGCATTTTCAGCATGAAGCGTACACCTCCTGGAGCTACATCTGCATCTGATTAAATAACCACAGCGGGGCTGGGGGCAGTGACACCACTGTCCCCAAGAGAAGACCCCACGAGTGAGATGAGGAGTGACACCCCCACACTCCTGTCAGCGCTCAACCTCCACACAAGGGAAAGTAAAGTTCACAGAGGTCTCTTTTCACACTTCAAGAACATTGTCCAAGAGGAACAACTGGAATTTTCTATACTTAATGCATGATAACTGGTTGTATACATCTAAATTTTCCCTATAAATGTATATTAAATGCCCAGCTTTCAAAGTATTTAGGACACTTAATTAATGAAGTATTAGCACAAAACCACTACTAATCTGCTTACTTCATTTTCTGGCCCCCACCCTGACCCATTCTCCTTGCCACCCCCCCCCCCCATTTCAGCCCCTGCTCTAGACAGCAGCCTCCTGATCTTTCTAAGATGCACATTCCAGCAAATCTCTCCAGGGCTTCCTGTCCCCCAGGGCTCCCACTGCACTCAGAGTCAAGGTCAGATCCCTTCACGTGGCTCCTGAGGTCCCTTAGATCCAGCCCCCACTGCCTCCTCCACTCCCTCAATCCTTGGTCACTCCCCACCCCCCATGTGCCTGGGTCACATGGACCCACTTGCCATCCTGCTAACATGTGTCTCTCACTTACTCTCTCCCAGGACTTTGCACGAGCTGGTCCTTCTGCCCTGGGAGCCCCCCCCCCCATCACTGACTACCTACCCCAGGGGCTCCAGGTCTCTGCAGCGATGGCCCCTCTCAGGGAGGCCTGGGCTGCTTGCCCTGAGCTCCCACAGCCCCACATGCCCGTCCTTGTTCAACGGACCACTCAGAATGGAACAGCCCATTTGTCCATCTGCCTCCCCCATCCGACTGGGAGCAACCTGAGGGCAGAGGCACATCTCACTCACCTCTGCAGCCCCAGCACCTGGCTTCAGGCCTGGTCCAGCCTGGGGCTTCGGTGCATGTTGACTGAGGGGTAAAGAACGTCAGGCTGGCAGAGCGCAGTGGGGCAGCATGTCCCAGTGGTTAGGCTGTGTGTCTGACCCCATTCATCCCTCACCAACACCCTCATCTGCTCAGGCAGTGGGTGGCAGTGGCAGGGATCCCCTGTTACCAGAGAGGGTGATCCCAGCTCACCTCTGAGGAGTGGTTTTGATTGGTCTAAACCAGCTATGGTGATCTCATCACCTTAGCCAGTGATTAGTCTAGGAGTTCCTATGTTCCATCCAATGAAATAGAAGCAAATCCCTCTTAGATGAGGCTTCTAGAAAGATTTCTTTTTCTAAATAAAAGAGAGAGATTCAGTTGATACAACTCTCTTGCTCTTTGCCCGAATCCTTCCTTCTACCTGCTATCCAGACAATGTCTGGCTGGAGCTACAGCAGCCACTTCATGACCATGAGGCTACCAATCCAAGGACAAGAAGCCACCTATACTAAAGATGGCAGAGCAGAAAGAACCTGAGTCCTGTGTGGCATCGTGAACAGCTGAACCAGGGCCCGTGTCCCGCCACACCTGGACCTCTTATCAGGTGAGAAAAATAAGCCTCTGTTTTTTCAAGCCACTTTAGCAAAGTCTCTGTTACTTGCACTTAAACACAGTTATTACTGATACAGACAGACCTGGACTCAAATCCCTTCTCTTGTACTAACTATCTCGGTGAACTTGGGTAAGACAGGTAAGACCTACCCATCCTGTCCAAATTTCTCAAAATACAATTTATTCATTTTAAAGTGAAGTTGATGATCCCTACCTCATAGGTGTCCTCCACGAGGTGAGGGCCAGAGGCTGCCTTGTTACAGGCAGGGCCCGGTACAATAGGAAAAATTGTTAAATGTATCGAGAGCTCGCCACGTGTAAATGTGGATCTAAGCAGTTTGCATGAATCGTCTCCCTCAATTCTTATCTTACTTATCACACTAGTAAGATAAGTACTAATATTAACATCCCTTCCCTTTTTTTTTTTTTTGCAAATGAGAAAACTGAGACACAGAGAGGCTGAGTCACTTGCCCTGGGACACACAGCTGGAAAACAGCAGAGACAAGATGTGAGCCCAGGCAGTCAGATCCCACATTGTGCTGTGCTAGCCTGGCATGTAGTAGGTGCTCAATAAATGCCTGCTGACCAGATGAATGAACACATTGAGACAGGTCCTGGGGGACACAAGGGCTTTTTTTTTTTTTAATCTCTTTATTGGAATATAATCACTTTACATTCTTGTGCCAGTTTTTGCTGTACAGCAAAGTGAATCAGTTGTATTTATACATATATCCCCATATACCCTCCCTCCCACGACTCCCTCCCAACCTCCCTATCCCAGCCCTCTAAGTCATCACCCATTATCAAGTTGATCTCCCTGTGTTATGCAGCAGCTTCCCACTAGCTATCTATTTTACATTTGGTAGTATGTATATGTCAGTGCTACTCTCTCACTTCGTCCCAGCTTCCCCTTCACCCCCCACCTCATGTCCTCAAGTCCATTCTCTACATCTGTATCTTTATTCTTGCCCTGTCACTGGGTTCATCAGTACCATTATTTTAAATTCCATATGTATGAGTTAGCATACTGTATTCGTTTTTCTCTTTCTGGCTTACTTCACTTTGTATGACAGACTCTAGGTCCATCCACCTCACTGCAAATAACCCAATTTCATTCCATTTATGGCTGAGTAATATTCCATTGTATGTATATGCCACATCTTTATCCATTCATCTGTTGATAGGCATTTAGGTTGCTTCCATGTCCTGGCTATTGTAAATAGTGCTGCAATGAATATTGGGGTTCATGTTTCTTTTTGGGATTATGGTTTTCTCAGGGTATATGTCCAGTAGTGGGATTGCTGGGTCATGTGGTAGTTCCATTTTTAGTTTTTTAAGGAAACACCATACTGTTTTCCATAGTGGCTATACCAATTTACATTCCCACTAACGGTGCAGGAGGGTTCCCTTTTCTCCACACCCTCTCCAGTATTTATTGTTTCCAGAGTTTTTGATGATGGCCATTCTGACCTGTGTGAGGTGATACCTCACTATAGTTTTGACTTGCATTTCTCTAATGATTAGTGATGTTGAGCATCTTTTCGTGTGTTTGTTAGCCATCTGCAGGACACATGGGCTTCTAATCCAGTTCCTTCCACCACTGCCTCAGCTTGTGAGGGGCTCCTAAGGAGATCTTGGATCTAGTGGGCAATGGGCGGAGCCCCTGAGCCCACTCTCCACTCCCACACACACCCCTACCACCCCACCCACACCCACACACATCCCCACCTCCAAACACCCTCAAGACTGAGTCTCCCCCAGGATCATGCGCTCTTAGGTGTGTCACTGGCCCATCTCAGTCTTCAAACACCTCCTCAGTTCCATCTGTGATTGAGACAACACATTTGTTTTTATATTAACTTTTATTACTTATTGATTTACTCTGCCCTGTCTCAGCCGTGTCCATTTTTATCTGCTTAAAGTAGTAGAAGCCATTCAGTGGGAGAAGCAAGAGAGTGTACAACCAAGGACCTCTATTAATGGGGCCATTGTCCTTAATGGGGCAGGAAAGGAGCCCACCCCTCACGCTGGCCACACGGGCTGAGCTGGGAGAGCCCAGGGAGGGGGTTGCCATCCAGTCTCCCATTGAGGGCACAGGGTGAGCTGGGCTTCTGGGACGCCACCCGGTGAAGTCCTGGGTCTGGGATCTGGGGTGACAGAGGAGAAGGCCCTGAGGGTGACTGCAGGGGTGTGTCCGAGTGGAGGTTGGGGGAAGGTTGCATGGGAGCCTCAGCAGGGGTCAGCCTGGGTGGGTGGTTACAGGGAAGGAAACAGAGGTGGAGCCAGAGGCATGGCCCTGACGGAAGCAGAGGCTCTGAACTGAGCTTACAGCGCCTGGGGCCTGGTTTACCCTCCCCTCCACCTGAGGACTGTGTCCTGGGCGCCATCAAGCTGGACACACATGGCTGCACACCCACCACCTGAGTCCCCATCCCCAACACTCCTCCTGAGGTGGGGCTGTTAGGTGGTTCAACCTCTGTGCACCCCCAGAGGGAGGTCCTGGGGGGGCCTGTCCTAAGGGAGAGAGTACCCTAAGTTGGGTTTCCTCTTCTGTGAGGAGAGAATAATAGTACCGGCCTCTGGGGGTGTTGGGGAGGGTGGGTCATGAGGTCTTATCAAAAGCAGCACATTGCACAATACCTGGTACAACAAGAGCTCAGTGGGGGAGCTGTGATGATGACAACGATGATGATAATGAAGGCAATGAGATGTGCATGGTGTTGGTGATAAGGATGGTGATGATGATGATGGTGATGGTGGTGGTGATGGTGGTACCACTGATGGTGGCAGCAGCAATGATGATGATGGTGGTGGTAATCATGTTGATGATGATGACGATGGTGCAGATGATGACGACGGTTAAGACAGGAATGACGATGCTGATGCTGAGGATGACAAGGACAGTACCAGTGATGATGGTGATGACGATGGTGGTGGTGGCAGCAGTAATGGAGGAGGAGGATGCAGGCAGAAAACCGTAAGTGACACCTGACCCTCCATCCCTAATCATCCATTCCCATAATGCCATGACGCCCTAATCTGGAGCCCTGATCCCAACTGCAACTCCCCATGCTTTCATGTTATGTCGGGCCATGACCCTCACAGATTATCATTTTCACAACTGCAGGGACAGGGTCTGTTTCATCGACAGCTCTATCCCCAGCACCCAGCTCAGTGCCTGGCACATGACAGATGAACACTAAGCATCTATCCAATGGCTGGAGGAGGTGGCAGAGACACAGGAACCAGCCCCTCCTGGTCCCAGCCCTGCATATCTGCAGGCTGCGCTTTCACTCCTCCTCACTCAGCATCCACATTCCTGGGTCTCAGAGGACACCAAGAGGGCTTGGAAATCAGGACTCTGGAGTTTCCTCGTCAGGGCTTGGTCTTCCAGCTCATGGCCTACTTTCGTTCACAGCAGCTCATGTTCCGAGACCATCAGCCCTTGCGGTGATGTTGACATTTACCAGTGAAGAAACCCTATTTTCTCTGCTTCCCATAGTGCAAAGTAATGGGGAGGAGATCAAGGGGCTTTGATGAACTTCAAGGCGCATGAGGCTCCCTCCAGGGACGTCCAGTGTGAGCCCTCCTAGAGCCTGCAGAGACTGCGGACTCCGCCACCTCCCATCTTCCGGGTGAGCTGGGCTTGTTAGAAGGTAGCTAAGGAGGGCAGGGCTGGGAGCCTATTCCCCTCTGCCCCACCATCCAGGACTTGGTCCACTCCTCTTCTGAACTCTCCAGAATGGTTTGCATCCTAAATGCCCCCATTCAGGCTCTCTGCACTTGATCCCCAGTCCAGGATCAAACACTGCACTTGGAGAGGGTCAGTAACTCTCAGGTTAGTGGAGGCCTCAGTCTCTCTGCAGGGGCTGCCTTTCTCCCCAGCCCACAGTCATCCGGCAGCCACGAAGCCAACATCCCCCAATGCAGGCAGGGAACAGGAGGGATTCTTGCTCTGCCAGATGCCAGAGTGAACTAAGAGTTAACTTCCTCTTTTATAACTGATGGTTGTGAGTTAGGGTGAGAGGGAGACCACTGGCCGTGTGTAGCTCACCTCCCGGCTTAGGGAGGAGTGAGGTCAACTAGCAGTGGAGGCTTAAGGAACACAGGTGGGGAACAGACAGGTGTCTCTCAATTCATTGATGAGGGAACACAAGTCCAGAGAGGTTAAGTGACTTGCCTGGGATCCCCCAGCACATTGACGGCAGAGCCAGGATGGAAACCCAGCTCTGCCAACCCCGTGCTATTTCCTGGACACAGCACTGCACCCACTGTCAACACTCCCAGTGGAGGGAGAGACAGGGAGGCCAGAGTGGGGTTTACTTGATGCGGTTGGCAGTGGGAGGGGAGCAGAGACTGTCTAGCCACATGCACTCCATGAGGACAGGGCCTGGCCTCCCTGGTTTTCTGCTGCATATGCAGGACCTAGCACACAACAGGCACTCAGTAAATGTCCGCTTCCAGCAGAAGGCCCAGGCTGTCCCTGCTGGGCTGCCAGGGCTGAGTGGGGCTGGTTGGGCTGAGTGCTCACTGGGGCATGTGCCCCCGTTCTTCCCACAGCCTGCCTCATGTCCATGAAGCCCTGCCCTCAATCTACCACATCCCTCCTAACACCAGCTGTCTCAGCAAGGACTTGGAAATTCATCTGAGTTCTGTAAATAAATAATACAAAAAAACCACTGCTGTTTCCCTCCTGCTTCTCTGTTATAGATCCAAGCACTGTTCCCACTTTTCCTGCCCCTCCAGGCTCCAGCCACCTGCATCCTCCCTCTGCCTCCCTCAGGACAGAAAGCAGCCCCAGCTCCTTTGGAAAGTGGAGGGGTAATGATCAAAGAGCTGATCACTGGAAAACCCCACCCACCATGGAGAGGGCCAAAGTGGTCCAGAAGGATCAGCCCCGCTGAACCGAAGAAGGAGGGGAATCAGCCCTCAGCCACTGAGACCCGGTGCCCGCCGGGTGCCGGACGCCGGGCACTCCACTCACTCGCTGTGACCTCATCCATCCTGAGTGCCGTGCTCGCCCACAGCCGTGGGTCCACGTGAGCCCAGTACTTCCTGGGCTGCACATCCCCCACCCACCCAGTGAGCAGGGCTGGAGCACTTGCTGGGCCTGCACGGTTCTCATCCTGAGGACGTGGCTCCTCGTGGAGCTGAATCCCAGTGCAGGAGATAGACTCCAAGGCCCCTCCCCACAGCCGTTATCCCGCTCAGCTGTCCTGATGCACGTCCTCCTGGCCATCACTGGAATGACCTCACTGAGCCCAGTCCCCACCCTTGTGACTTGGGCCGTAGTGAGGACCGCAAAGGGAAAACAGCACAGAGGGCTCTGCAGACCTCAAGTGGGGACCCGGGGTCTGGGTCCTGGTCCCACTGGCTGTTCCCATGTAGCCTCTCCCCCGACCACAGCTGTCTGACCAGAGCTGTCTGCGGCCAGCGGGCAGGACATGGAGGCACCCGCTCAATCCCAGGTTCCCTGGGCACAGACGGGATGGTCAGCAGCTTGCATGCCCAGGTCCAGAACTGGCCCAGCCTGGCTTGGCTGCCCCCACTTTGTGTGAACTTGACTGTGTTTGTCACTTCACCAAGCCTCAGTTTCCTCATCTGTGAGGTGGGCTTATGGCGGTGCTTGCCTCCCGGGGCGCTTGGGAAGAGTGGAGGCAATGATTTGAAGCAAGTGCCGGGCGCATGGGGAGCCCCTGAGCCATTGCTCTGTGTATCAGGAGATGTCCAGCTGCCCTTCCTCCCATCTGAGCTCAGCTCCTCCCTCTCTCCAGCCCCCCTCCCTGTGCCCTCAGCCCCTGCCAGAGTGCAGCCCTCTCCATCCCTCTGAGCTGTTCCAACAGCCTCTGCACAGGTCTCCTGCCTCAGCCTCCAAACTCCAGGCTGTCTCCAGAGGTGTTTTCTTACTTGCAGATCTCATCATCTCACTCCTGGCTTAATGGTTTTCCCAATGGCTCCTTGTCACCATCATCTTCCAAATAAAGTCTAAACCCTTAGCCTGCAGCCAGAGCAGCTCCAGAACACCACGTGACAGGGGCCTGGGGCAGCATCTGATGGCAGGGAGGTGAGAACGTCTCTTGCATTTCACAAATCGGTAAAAATAGTCGTTTTCCAAAGAGTTTGTATTTATTCTTCTTGTAAAGATTTAGAAGACAGTGAATATCCATACCAATGACAATGATGATGATGCTGATTTATATTTGGGGGGACTGTGGGGAGGATGTGCATTTGCTCATCCAAAAAGTATTTATTGAGCACCTACTATGCGCCAGGCACTGCTCTAACAGACCAAGGGTGGCTAGAGGCTCTCAGGCCACCTGCCGGGGCTGCTGCTGCCTGACGTTCAGCTCCTCCATGGTCTGACCCCGCTACCTCCATAGCTGTATCTCCCCCACTCCCACCCCGTACTGTATGCTCCCCTGCACCTCTTCTCACATGGGTATCAGGGAATCATTACAGAATTAGTAGAACTGTAAACCCTACTTGGAAGCGCTATTAGATCATTCACTACATCCCCCCTACCCTCTGCCATCAGTCCAGCCTAGAGGCAGCTTGGGGTTTACTCTCCCCACTTTCCATAGACCCCTGCCAACCCCCAGACCTCCAGGGCAGTGAAGCTTCTATTAAATAACCAAGTCCTTCATCAGGGCTGATTGATGCCACCATAGGTCACACTCTGCAAACATTGTCTGGAGGGAGATAAGGACACAGGGATGAACCCTAAGGATGCAGGAGATTGATGCTTGCACAGGGGGACTCCCCCAGGTGGGGGCTCCCAGAGGGGAGATCAGGGAAGGTCTTCCCAGAACAGGTGGCACTTGACTTGGCCTTGAACCAAGAGCGTATTCTTCCCAGTGGAAACAGTGAAGGTAGGGTGGAGGCTGCCCCGGGCAGCAGGTGCGTTACTGAAGCTTAGGGTTAGGATCATAGGCATCAGAGTGAGGCTGCCAAGGTGGCACCTGGTGGTCGGTGCAGGTGACACGTCATCTCTAGATCCTGATGACCCCACCCCAGCTGGTGAGGACTGAAGAATTTAGCCCACGGACCTCACTTCCGGGGTGTCGGAGCCGGTGTTCAGTGACACCTGTGATCCACGGGGGGACAGAGCCCAGAGGCAGCGAGTGGGATGATGGTGGATGCAGGGACAGGGCAGGCTCTGAGCCCAGACAGGAGTGGCCCCAACCCTGGCTCTAGTCCCCTGTCTGGGCCCCAGTTTCCCATCTGTAAGTGAGGGGGTCAGGGCCACCTTGCAGGGCTGCTGGACCCATCACTGACAAACCAGCACAGCACCAGAGCTCAGAGCAGGCATTCACACGAGCATTGTGTGAGGGCCTGGAGGCAGGCAGAGTTCCTTGAAGTGGGAGGGGTGTGAGAATTATCAACAGGGAGGTCATAATTGAAATCTCAGGAGTGAAAGAGCCCCCCCCCCCCGGGGGCGGAGAGTGTGGAAGGAGGAGAGATGAAGGGGAGGCAGCGCCAAGGGAAGCCCTGGAATCCCCGGCTGGATTCTGCCCATGGACTCCTCCCAAGTCAGAAGGAAAGACTAGACTATGGCTGTAGCAGGAGAGTGAACAGTTAGACACAGAGAAGAACTTTCTCACCATGTAGGAGACAAAGAGTGTAGAGGCTAAGAAGGTGAGCGTGAAGCCCAATCCTCCCCCCATATGAAGCTGAGCAAGTGACTTGTCCTCTCCAAGACTCAGTTTCCTCATCTCTAAATGGGGGACAACAGCAGCTGACAATCCATCTCATGGGGTTGCCGTGAGGATTAAATGAGATGATCCACGTAAAGGGCTGTGCTCAGCACAAACCACTGGGTTAGTCATAGTGATGATGCTGGTGGTGATGGTGATGGAGGCGATGATGATGGTGATGGAGGCGATGGTGATGGTGATGGAGGTGACGATGATGGTGATGGAGATGATGATATGGTGATGGAGGCGATGGTGATGGTGATGGAGGTGATGATGATGGTGATGGAGGCAATGATGATGGTGATGGAGTCACGATGATGATGGTGAAGGAGGTGATGATGATGGTGATGGAGGTGATGATGATGGTGATGGAGGTGATGATGATGGTGATGAGTTGTGATGATGATGGTGGTGATGATCACTGTCTGCCTCATGACTGCCCTATGGAGGGTGGGATTAAACACACACACACACACACACACACACACACACAAAGTGGTTTAAATGTTGAATCTGAATCTGATGATGTCACACACACACACACACACCCTAGGGGGTAAGAAAAGACTTATTACTCACATAATGAGGCCTTCTGAAGACAGCAGGGCATGCACCCAAGCTGTCCATTTGGTTTTTAAAAAGGGAGGAGTTCTGGTTTTTATTATGGTTAGAGATGAGGCCAGGGTGAGGGTTCCTGTGCATGGGATGCGGTTTGCTTGCTTTGAAATTCTTGCCAGGGCCAGGGTAGGGAGCGTGGGCCTTCTTATCATTTTTTCCAGATAAGGGACAAAAAGGAGAAAAGGGAGCATGTGACCTGAATGCTGTCAGTGGTCCAACGTCAAAAATGGAGTCAAACTCTTTATTACGAAGGAGGGGCTGGTAGCAATGGTTATGCTGCTGCTGATGATGGTTATGACGACGACCATGAAGGCAGATCCTGTGGCCTGCACCTCCCTGGTCCTCTTCTGTTTTGGCCAGAGATGCCCTCATGGTCCACCTTCCTATCCCTCCCAGGAATTTGATGCACAAAGCCTTGTCCCCATCACTGTGTCCTCAATGTTTGTTTAGTGAACATTCGTAGCTGAGAGCTGTGGGGATCCAAATTATGAAATGTGGAGGGGGGAACACAGATTTGAGCCTCAAATCCCAGAGACAAAAATTTGGGGGATGTGGAGGTGGGAGCTCCAGAGAGGCTGAGGACAACACAAATGTCAGTCTCTTTAACCCTCAGGGGAGAAACCACATGGATGGTCTGGATAAACCCCAGGCTGTCTCAGGCCACTGAGGGAGGTGGGACCACGGAAAAAAGCCCTTGACCCCTTGAAGATGACATCAAGGAAGTGGCCACTTTCTTGAGGCTGCCCCCAAAGCTTCTGTTCCATGGAAGACTGTAAACACAAATTGCAAGGCCCACGAGGGCCAGATCTTGAATTTTCACACCTACATTAGCCTCCACAAGGTGAGAGTTATTTCCACATTTCAGATGAGCAACCTGGGGCTCAGAGGTGAAACGTGGCCTGCCCAAATTTGTCCCAGATCAGTCTGAAGCCACAGCCAAACAAGGGTGGATTTTGTTTTTTATCTCATGGCATCTAGTCCCCTCCCAACAGGAGAACCATTAATGGAGGGACTGGTGAGAAATTGGGCGCGGGGCTCTGTGTTGGGCAGAATTCATTGGAACTTGATTATTGCCACTTTGCTCCTCTAAGCAGCCTCAAAACATGTAATATACACCAACATTTCAAACCTCTGTGCATCAAAGACACAATTAACAGAGTGAAAAGGCGATCCATGGAATGGGAGGAAATATTTGCAAATCCTATATCCAGTAAGGGGTTAATATCAAAACTATATAAAGAACTCCTACAACTCAACAACAACAACAAAAACAGATTCTAAAATAGGCAAAAGCCTTGAATGGATGTTTCTTTAAATATATACAGATTGCCAATCAGACCCTGAAAAGATGCTCAACATGCAAAGATGCTCAATCATTAGGGAAATGGAAGTGAAAAACACAGTGAGAAACCTATTAGCATGGCTACTATCAAAAAAAAAAAGGAAAAGAAAAAGAAAATAAAAAATGTTGGTGAGGATATGGAGAAATCAGAACCCTTACACACTGTTAGTGGGAATGCAAAATGGTGCACCTGCTGTGGAAAACGGTATGGTGATTCCTCAAAAAATTAAAAATTAAGTTAACATATGATCCAGCAATTCTGCTTCTGGGCATATACCCAAAATAATTGAAAACAACGTCCTGAAGAGGTATTCATACAGCATTGTTTATGTTCACAGCAGCATTCTTCATAACAGCCCCAAAATGAAAACAACCCAAGTGCCCACTGATGAATGAATGAATGAACAAAATGCGGAATACCTATAATACAATGGTATATTATATAATGGTATATTTTAATGATATATTATTCAATCCAAAAAGGGAAAAAATTTTGAAACGTGCTGTAATATGAATGAACTTTAAAGATATTATCCTCAGTGAAATAAGCTAGTCACAAAAGGACAAATACTGTATGATCCCACTTATGTGAGGTCCCCCTGGTTGTCAGGGGTTGGGGTGGGAGGAGAATGAGGAGATGGATTTGATGAGTACAGAGTTTCAGTTTCACAAGATTCATAGAGTTCAGGGGGTGGATGGTGGTGATGGTTGCACAGCAACGTGAATGAACGCAATGCCACAGACCTGTACACTTCACAAAGGTTAAGACGGTAACTTCTGTGGGATTTGTATTTACCACAATTAATGATTTTTTTACATGGCACTAGATCCACAGTCCTAAAGTCTCTAGAACCACAAGATGATGAGTAGGACACAACATTGGACCATCCAGGCTTGTTGAACCCTCAGACACCCCAGCTTTCCTAGTTTGTAGCTCTCACCCTTTACTTGCATAAGAACGCTAAAGCTCAGAGAGGCTGAGTGAGCTCCCTGAGGTTGCACAGTGGGTGAGAAGCAGAATTAGGCTTACACCTTGCCTGTTTTGATTCCACACCCAGTCCCCCAGCCACTGTTCCAAGCTGCTTCTAGAAGACATTTATCAGGAGCCACATTTACATCAACACTCATGACTCCTGGACCAAGATCCGGAGGTCTCCATGCCAGTTGTCCTGTCCAGGCATCTGAGGCCACTTACCCATAGTTCTCTGCACACTCCCAGCATCCTCCATGCCAGCCAGCCCCTGACCACATGGGCCCCTCATCTCCCCTCCATCTCCTACCCAGACCTTGTTTTACACCCTGGGGTTTCCTCTCCATCTGTCACCTGCTGCACATTCTTCAACACACTCGCTGCGTCCCCATAGCTGCCTGTCACCCTCCTGTGGGGAGACAGGGGCTGTGGGCTTCCAACCAAGGCCCCACAGGGTTCTCGGCCAGCATCAGCACACGGCGGGCAAACACTCAGGAGGAGCCTCAGCTGCCAGGTTCCCGGGAGGAGGCCACCATCTTGCAAGGAATACTAACACTGTCTTTCCATCACCAGCGCCTCCTTCCCAGGATAGACAGCAGCCTCCACCCGGATGATCTTGATCTGATGAGGAGAGCCTTTCCCAGTGTCTTCCTCTCTCCCCAAAATTTTGTGAAGAAATGCTGACCTTGGGGTCAAGGTCTTGGCTCTATCATTTCCAGCATCTGAGACCCCAGGCAATCAAGTGTCCTCTCTGAGCCTCAGTTTTCTCATCTGAAAAATGGAGGTAGAAGTAGTGATTTCACAGTGTGCATATCAGATGAGAAGAAATTGTGAAACCAAGGCCCTCCTAGGAAGGGCTTGGTGAATGTTCCCAGTAAATCCTCCCTTCTTTCCTTTCGATGAACTGGAAAGAGTGTGGGTTGACACCACAAAGCCCTGGCCTCACATCTGTAGTCCACCCCTTACCAGCTGTGTGAACTCGGGCAGGTTACTTAACTTCTCTGAACTTGTTTCCTCTTTTGTTATAACAGACAATGAGTGCCCCCTCCCCGCCCCCCCGAGTTGTTTCAGTGAAGATTAGATGATTCAGCGAAGAATAGGTGCTCAACACACACCAGCTGACCCCTCCAGGCAACTCCTCTTCCTCGGCACAGGCGAACTGGGTCTACACCAAGTAAAACACCACATTGATCCTGCGTGGCCTTTTCTTCTGGGTCTGCCCTCCTGGCTACTCTGAGTGGATTTCACAGCAGAAATGACTGTTTTACAGAAATGGACAGTGATGCAATCTGGAAACCATGATTCAGAGAGCAAAGGTAACCGCTGCCAAGACAGGCACGTGCGGGAAAAGTGTCTCCCTGGGGAGCCTCCCTGTCATTGGGCCCTGACGTCGTCATTGGGCCCCTGAAGCAGGGACCCTGTCAGGAGGTCGTCTCCTAGTCCTGGGTTCCCTCCAGAGATGTGGACTCAGACAGACCTAGTCTCCAGGTCCAGCTCCCCAGGTCAGTCCCCTCCCCCACCTCAGGGCGGGGGAAAGGGTGCGGCGGAGGGGGGGGAGGTGGCATCCTTCCCTTTCAAATGGTGACACTATCCGCAATCCCCTCCTCCCCAGGCTGTGCTGAGGACCAGATGGCTCAGCTCATAGAAAATGCTCCAGGCCCAGTACCCACAGATGCTGGATAAACAGTACAATTATTATTACTTACACCCAGCATTACCCCACCCATTATGTGATGATTATGGGTCATCCTTTCTACATCCTGGGCCTCTATTTCACAGTCTGTAAAATGGGCATGAAAATTCTTACCCCACAAGACAATGGGACCTTAAGTGTCTCGTAGGGAGCTGGCACATAGTAGGTGCTCACATACACACAATCCCTCTTCTTCCTTCCCCTCTCCCTCTGGACGCAGCCTATTAAACCCCTAGACACCTTTGACTTGTATAAAGTTCTAGAATTTTTCCTCATTGGTTCTTGGCCTGTGAAGTAGGAAGGAAAGCAGGCAAGTGAGACTGAGCTGCAGAAGCCAAGGTGAAATGGCATTTCCAGAAGGAAGGAGTGGTCTCTTGCGTCAAATGCCATGGACAAGTCAAAGGCCACAAGGACAGAGCCATGTTCACAGGATGTAAGGCTATGAAGGTTATTTATAACCTTGACAAGACAGACCACACTGTAGTGGACAAGAAGGGATGGCAGGGGAGTGGGAACCTGCCTGAGCAGGTAATTTGTTCAAGTGGAAGAGGGCAGAGAAAGCAGAAGACAGTTGGAGGTGGACCAGAGTCTTTATTTCCCTTTTGAATTAAGTATGGGAGAAGTTCGCCCACTGTGCTACCTCATGGAGAGGATAAGGTATCCAGAGGAAGATCGAGCACCTAGGGGTGTGGGTGGAGTCCAGGGTGAAGAAGCAGAAATATGTGCTCCAGGTTGTCTGGAGGGATGATGAGATCTCAGTAGGTGTAATTCAGATGCCAACAGGGGCTTCCTGTTCAGGGGAGAACCAGGTGTCACTGGCTCAAGCCCAGCTATCCAAGTCCAATGAATGGCCTGTGATACTGCCCGGTCCAAGGTCTGGACCCAACTCTGTCCACCTGTCTGGGTCTTTCTTCCTGGACCAGGCACAGGGCAAAGCTCAGCCCCTTCTCTCCTCCTGAAACCTACCCACACCAAGCATTTTGAATTTATAGACGTTATAAATTTGTGGGGTTGAAGGAAGGGACGCAGACTCGCCACCTCGCCAGCTCTGTTCTCTCTCTTGCTCCCCCACTTCTCAGGAGGACCCCGGGCTTGTTTGGTGAAGAGCAGTTTCACCAGCATCTTTCCAGTCACCTTCATACCAGCTGGTTCTGTGCCCCCAAGGATGTCAGCTTTTGGTCCACGTGGACATCTTCCAGACAAACACTTCTCTCTCCCCATGAAGAATTGCGATGATCCTTGTGTTCCTTGCGATCCAGAGATATTATCATCGCTATTTTACAAATGAAGTAATGGAGGAAGCTCAGAAAGTTTAAGTGACTTGGTCATAGGCGCACAACGAGGGAAGGATTTTGGTAGCAGTAGCTCCACCTGGGGTGTGGCAGCTGAATCCTTGGGTTCTGTCCAGATAGCCCTGGTTTGGCCCCAGCTCTGACCAGTTGTCATAGAGCCCACATCACGGGCCATCTATAGAGTAAATAAGATGACACATCTCAGGTGCTCGCAAAGCCCAGGCACACAGTAGATATTCAAGTAAATGCAGCCACTGTTCTCACTGGTGAGATGACCACAGAGCTTCCCCTGCCCCAGGTCCTACACCTGGACTTTCCTGTCTCCTTTCTATTTCCGTCCCTTCTCTTCTTCCGAAGCCACTCAAAAGTTCCCTCCCTGAGGATGCCCTCCCTGACCTGCCTCATTTGACTCTTTCCTGGCAGCTCGATGAGGATGGAGAATGAGATTTGGAATTGGTCCTGGGCTCAAACCTCTCTTCTTTCACTAGTCCTGGAGGCTTAGGCAGGTCCCTTGACAAGCCTCAGTTTCCCCATCTGTACAATCAGGGCAGCACTCTGTTGTTTTCAGGGTTGTTATAAAGATCAAATGAAACAGTGGGTGTGCAAACAGCTTTGCAGATAGTGAATGTCAAGCCAGCGCTTGAAGACCAGCTTGTCATCTCCACCTGTCTTTCCTCACTTTGTGTCCCCTCAGCAACCTGGAGTGTGATTTATGTTTTCCTTCCACATTTCATGATCTCCTTCCATGCAGAAACTGTGGCACTAAGAACAGATCAGACAGCAGGGGCGAAGGAATGAGCTTGCCATGTAGAAGAGTCCAGGCCAGTCTTCTGGATGGAACGCAGACCCCAATCCCCCCAAAAGTCAGAGGGGCAAAGCTGGGATATGCCAAAGCCATAGGGAAGTCAGGGCACAGTTTTGGGGAGTTGGAATTTCAGGCATCGAGGCAGCTATTTCCTGGCACTGCCTCAGCCCCATCCGCCAAGCCCATCAGAGTTGCCCAAAGAACCAGCTTATTTTTAGTTAAGATTCTGAGCCCAGGAGGGAAGCAGGAAATGATTCATTCTCTCGCTCAGCCAATGTACACAAAGGCACATTATTAATATTTACTCGGGGGCTTCTCCAAGGACCCCAACAGCAAATCATGGTGAGAGAAGGGAATAGAAGATGAGCTTTGCCAAGCTTGCTGGTTACCTACAGATGGAGTGAAAAAGCCTGCGAAACATTTTGCATGACACAAGTACCACCTGTGTCAGGACTAGAGGGGGCCTGACGGCTCCTTCTTTTCACCCCAGAGAAGGTGGGAGACCCACCCATGGTGACCCAGCTAGGTCATGACAGAGGAAGAAAGAGAATCTAGGAATGTGGAGGGATGGAAAGAGCATAGGGCTGTGAGCCTCGGGGCCTCCACCTGTAAAATGAGCAATTAAACACTGCCTGGCTAGGTGCACAGGAAGAGATGATATGCCCACTGCATCTGGCCAAGAGCATGTGCTCCACAGGTAGCATCAGTGGTGCGCTGTGATGAGGACAGGGTGTCAGTGCCTGTCCCTGTCCCCATTGCCCAACATGCTTTGCAATGGCCTGAGGTGCCCCTTCCAGTAGAGGAGGGTCAGGGTCTGCAGGCGGAGCTGGGCTGATGAAGACCAGGTTAAGAAAGTATCAATTACTCGGCACAGGAAATGGTCCCTCCTCAATTCCATTTACAATCTCCTTTCCCTGGGGCCAGACAACAGGACTCTGAGCCCATCTTTCCCCCCAGAAGCCCTATCCCTTGCTCCTTCCCAGGCTCAGCAACCCCCACCCTTGTGGCCCTCTCTATGTCACTGCCATGGGGAATGAGGTCCAGATATCATTTTCTACACTGCAGGCACCTGCTGACAGCCTCTGTCACTTGGTGGCTGTAATTGCTGCTCCCTCTCTCCTGTTTATGCCCTGCTCCACACAGACTCCCTTTTGCCTCTGCCAGGGAGTTTATTAAATAGTTTATTAAATCTCTCTGCCTTTGCTTGCAAACTGTCTCTTTTAGAGATGAAAAAATACTAAGACCCGAAGAGGCAATATGAACTTCCTAAAAGCCACACAGCTAGAATATGGCTGAGCTGGGAGTTTGTGAGTTTGTAACTCCAATGTCTCCTGGCCACTTTGTGACTGACCCTGGCAAGTGAGAGGATGCGACAGAGAACAGATGCATATTACTGAAAGCAGAGGGTCAGAGCAGAAACCCAAGCTGGTGTAAGAGGAAAAAGGAGCTTCAGAGGTAGGTGGGGACATTGGGGTCACTAGGCTTATTCCTTCATTCAACAAATGCTGATTAAACACCTAGCACCTGGAAGAGGCCCTGAAGATTCAACTATGATTCACAGACCCTGTCCTCATGGGATCCATGGGCCAGTGGAGAAAGACAGACAAGTAAATACCAATTGTGTGCCATGATAGGGGAAGCAAGGACACTGTGGACATTCATAGAAGAGACACTTAATCAGGGCTTGGCAATCAAGGGAGGCTTCCTGGAGGAGGTGGTGTCTAATGTGAGTTGTGAAATAAGTAGGATATAGTTCCGGCACCTTGCCTCTTTGATGAGAAGAGCTTTGCTGGTAATTCAGGTTGTTATAGGAGACAAAGACCAAGCTGGTATTGACCCAGAGCATCAACCCAGAGCAGCCAGATCTCTTAGAACTGGATTTGAGTGGTATGGTCAACTTCCATGTTGCTTACCATGCCAGTCAGTAAAACTCTTAAGATTCTGGCCTCTCTTCTCATAAAACATGTGTGTGGAGTGGATATAGATATACACATGCATACTTGGGAGATCAAAAGGTGTTTGTGGGTCACTTGGTTGAGGCTGTGTAAAGTTCTAGGTTGTGAGTGATGCTGAGGGCAGACAGGAAACCCTGTGGGGAGAGAAACAGAAAGGGACATGGGCAGAGCCTGGTCCTCAGTTCCTTCCTGAACCCCCTGCTCTCCCTCCAGTCAGCATCCAAGCTACAGAATGGGATACGTAGACGAAGTGCTCCTTTCACTGGGTCGCTGTACAGATTCTGCTACCTGTGACTCAAGAGGCCCTGGTTCTGACCATGAAGAGAAACTGCTGGATGGTCAGAGGGGTCCAGAGCCAGGCAGTCAGCTGACCTCAGGAGGAAGAGCCCCACCTGGCAGTGCTAAGGCCCTGGGGGGATGGCCCTTCACACCTGGAGGCTGGGGTGCCCTCCTCAGCACTCTCTCTCCTAATCCATCTTTTCCCTGCTTTGTTTTCTTCCTCCTCCTCCAGGTCTCTCTCTGCCTTTTCTCCCACACTCAGACCTTCATCAGATCATTCACTCATCCCACAGGCATGATCTGTTGCCCACCTGTGTCTGTTCAGCCCCTACACCGGCCACAAAGGGGACATCGAGGGGGCAGAGGCCATGTCCCTGCCCTTGGGGAGCTTCCAGCCTGGAGGGGAAAACAGATGAATCAATCACAGCCCAGAGTGGTCATTGCTGAGATGGGGGGACGGGGAGCCCAGGGGAGGACCCCGACCATGGACAGGGGTCAGGGAGGGACTCTGGGAGGAGGTGGAGTCTGTGCTGAGATCTGGAGGAGAAGTGGGGGAGCCAGCAGGAGGGGTAAATGGAGGAGAAGCTTATTACTGGTGTCAGCGACCGGGCACCTGTAAAGGTCTGGCAGGGAGAGACAGCTGGGACCCTTGGAAGTGGCAGGCAGTGCTGCGTGGCTGGGGCTGGGCAGTGAGGGTGGAATGGGGGGTGAGAAGGTGGAGAAAGATGGGCAGGGGTCCTCCAGGGTCGGATCACAGAGGATGGGGCTGGGCTGTGCAGGCTGGGCTTCAGCCTGAGGGCCCTGGAAGCCATGCAGGGATGGCGGAGGGGAATAAGGAAGGAAGTGACCCCTCTGTAGGCATTGGGGGGAGGGGATTCCAAGAGGATCTGGCTCTTCCAAGCCCCTGCATGGGAAGAAGCCTCGTTCTCCCTCCTGCTCCCCTTCCCACATTAGCATTTTCTGTCCTCCCTCCTCTGGTCTCCAGCTTCTCTCTCTGTCCTCTCCTCCAGTCTTTCATATTTCCCCTTCTCTCCGCTCTCACTCTTTCCTCCTTCCTCCGCCCCTCTTTCCCCCATCCTCCCTCTCTGTTCTCTCCAGACCCTCCCCACCTCCAGGCGCAGGGCTTCATCCCTGGCCAAGCTGTCCTTACATGACCCTGTAGCGCCACCTTCAGGCCAGAATCGGGACCGCCTCGGGGTCTCCCACACCAGGAGGAAGAGGTCCGCAGCCTTGGGTCTGGCTGCTCTGGGTCGATGCTGGCATCAATACCAGCCCCGCCCCTGTCTCCCCTAACAACCCTAATTACCAAGCAGGCTCTTCTCCCCAGAAACCAGACGCCAGAACTGATGAGCTTAAGCAGAATTCCTTCCCTTTCACAGCCCCTGCCCCTGAGTGCCTGCAGGCCTAAGGATGCCAGCGTGCTTTGCTCTCCTGGGAGGGGGCGCCCCACAGAGGCTACCACACGCATATTACAGATGGGGCATCTGAGACTCAGACAGGGCGAGTCACTCAGGATCCAAGAGAACCTGGTGCTGTGCACTTATTTATTTTGTAATCACTCATGGACACCCACGCTGTACCAAGTGGAGTTCTGGGACCAGGGACACAGAGATGGAAAGATAGCAGAGGACGTCCCCACCCTTGGGAATGTAAGGGTCAGTGCTGATGCTGGGTGATTGGAGGCAGAACCTGGAATGTGTCAATTGTTGCAGGAGCCCAGAGAAGGTACTGGCAACTCAGGGGGCTTCCAGAAGAGGTGGGGGAGGGAATCTTTGAGCTGGTTTCACAGAGGAGGTGGCATCTAGCTGATTCATGAAGGTAGAGTTAGTTTTTCAGGAAAAGATGATAGAAGAGCCTTCCAGGCAGAGGAACAGCATATCCAAAGACAAGAAGCTAGAAAAATACTGGAGGAAGAGAGGTCTGTGGGGCTGAAAAGAAGGGAGGGGGATTAGGTTGGAGGGAGGGGCCACACCAGGAAGGGCTTTTGAGACCTTCTTCAGTGAGCATTAGGGAGACAGGGTATAATAGCAATAATGATTCTTTATAGCCACAGCTGACACTGACTGAGGGCTTCCAGTTGGTGAGGCACATTCTGAACACTTTAGACCGACATGTCTTTCACTACCCCTATGGAGGTATGAATATTGCCATCTCTATTTTGTAGAAAGAAGCGGGCACAGATAGTCACTTGCCCCAGGTCATTCAGCTAGTAAGTGGCAGATCTGACCCCCCAGCATCCTGGCTCCAGAACCTGTGCCCTCAACAAGGACACTAAAAAGGAGGGTGTGGGGATGGGGAGGGAGTGGAACCCAGGGCTCTTTAGGAGACGGTCATCTGGACTGAGCGCTGATTAGATGAGGAGGAGCGATGATGATGATGTCCCTGTCTGGGTCTGATAGTGCCATTCAGACTCGCTCATTCTGAGAACAAATACCTGCTTCATGCCCTCCCCACACTTGGTCTCTGCCCTCAGAAAGCTGGCATTTCAGTTGAGCAATAAACATGAACACACGACTGAAGAAGATGGTTTCAGACAGTGACCCATCATGTGAGGAAACCTGAGCGGGGAAAGGGATCAGTGATTGGGGGCAGGACCTGAGGAGGACCAGCCTCCTGGGACGCACCTTTCAGCCCCTCCCCCCAAGGATCTCCCACACCCCCACTGCAAGGGACCCTGATGGCCCACTTCTAGAAAATGCCCCTGAAGACCTCTCTCTGCTTTCTGGGTCACTTTCTTCTGCATGCTTTGGTGTCCAGCCATCCCCCTTGTGGACACCTAGGATTAATGGGCCCAAAATAGTAAAGGTTTTGGCTTCTCCTGCCCACCTCCAGGGTCAGGGGTGGGGAAGGACAGCTCAGACCTTTGGAAACATAGCACTGACCTTTCTCTTTGAAAGGAAGTAAGGAAAAGAAATTCCCTACCGCACTGGTTTGGTTTTGAATAACCGCCTGTGTCACCTATAAAATATTAGACACAGAGAATCTTAGAGCAATAGAGTCTTAGATCCTCAGACTTAACATCAAATCATAGACTCTGAGGCTCTGAGAATCATGGAATGTTAGAAATAGAGCACCTTAGATTCACCTTAAATTATAGATTTTTAGAATTAAAATACAAGATCTAAAAATCTCAGAAGCCTAGGATTTTAGAATTTGGAGTTGCAGGGAACTCAAAAGTCATCTCCTGGCTCCATTTTTCACCAGCTGAAGTCTTTGGCATTGACTTCAACTCTCTATGCCTCAGTTTCCTTTTTGTTTATATATATATATATATATATATATATATAATAATAATAGTTTGTACCTGACAGACTTGCATTGAGGATTCAACAAGCAGAGAGCTTAATTCAGTGCCAGGCATGAGTACACTGTGAGCTCTACTAAACTCTTACAACTAATCTAGTTCACTTTCCCTCATAATATAGGTTAAGCAGCCTCCCACCCCTCTGCCCACCCAGCTTTGTTATAGGAGGCCATCCAGCCTAGATATGCTCACCTCCGCAGGAGGCAACCTTTCTCCTGCTGCATAGTGCTGGTTCCTTTGATGATGCTCAAGCCTGCTGTCCCCTGGTACTTCTGGCTCCTTTGTCCCAATGCTGTCCTCTAGTGCTGGAGACCCCCTCCTCAAAGCCATCATAGCCATGGGTGGGGGGTGGGTGGGAGGAGCTCAGCTGCTCAGCCCCTTCTCCCAGATGGCCTGGTGGAGGTGGTACAATTTGTCTGAAATCCTCCCCCCATCCAAATCCCCTTTTCTTCCTTTCTGGGATTGAATGATGGCGAAGAAGTTGCAAGGATGCAGAAGTTCAGAAGGGAAAGAACACGTGTGCCCCAGCCCCCCTCTCCTTCCAGCCCTACCCCACCCCATGTCGCAGGTACAGTGAATGGTCCCTGTTCCTCAGGCCTGCTCCTGTGTATGTGCCCTTTCCTCTGCCCAGAGATGCCCTTCTCTCTGCTGGTTAAACACCTCTCACTCTTCCAGCCACATGCCCCCTCCTCTGTGAAGTCTCCTCTCTCCCCACCCCTTACTCCTCTCCACCCACCTACCCCAACCATTATTCTTTTAAGACCTTTTCAGCCCCAGATCTTCCTTTTGGAAGCTCCTTCCTCCATCAGTTCATACGTATTGTGATCAGATCCCACATTAAATCCATGTATATGTAACTGCAGAAGAGCCAAGTAGAGCAGAAAATGGCTCTTTGACAATGTTATATTTTATAGACACTTAACTAAACATGTATCAGCTTTTTGTTACATTTATGTTACAGCTTTCTGTTTGTATTTATATCCCATGACTGTTTTCAGGCCTTAAACATTTTCATAGACCCCTCAGAGCTCGGAGGCCCTGGCATGGATGGAGCTGAGTGTCTGATGGAGAAACACTCCCCTCCCATCCCCCTCCCCAACCAGGCAGAACCAGCACCACCTCCAGATCCTGCACAGTACCGCATGGTGATGTGGTGATCATCTGTTTGTTGTAGTCCCCACCGGACAAGGCAGGGGTCAGGACGTGTCATTTCCAGATGCCACATGCTCAGCCCAGGGCCAGGCACAGAAGGATCAGTGAACTTGTAGGGGAAAAGTAAGCGACCAAAGCAGAGCAAGCCTGCAGGAAGCAGCAGACATGCATGTCTGGGTTTTGTGAGTTCAGAGCAGGGGTATGGACTTCTCAAACCCCATCTTTCAATATCTACCACCCTGGAGAGCAGAGATTCCTTTCCCAGGGGGGCAAGATTTTTCTTCTCTGTATCTGGAGATATGATCAGAGTGCAATATTCCTGAGGCCCTACTGTGAGCCAGTGTGCGGTGAGCATCAGTCAGCCTGTCACCCTCACACTGGTCTCTACACATCACATCTTGGGCAGAGGTGTGGGGGCAGGGCTGGCACAGGTGTGCCCTCTGATGCTCCTCTCCCAGTGGAGACGTCCTTCATCTTCTCTCGCAGCCGGGCAGGATGGTGTGGAGGGGAGAATGTGGGCAGTAACTGGGGCAACTCTGGACAGTCTCCATGCCTTCTGCAGGGGGATGGGCATTCCAGCAGCACCTTGGCTTGTTAGACCTGGATTTGGAAGTCCTGAGGTCACATTATGGCCAGGATCCCTTCTGACCCCTAAGGGAGTGATATTACCCACTGTCATACCTCCCCATCCCCCACCAGCTAATGTCCACAAGCCCACCAGACCCTTCCTGACCACCCCACCTCAATGAGCCCTTTCCTTCCTCTGGGGGACCCACAGAGGGACTGGCTTAAGATTTGGTGAAGGACTCTTGGCTCAGGAAAATCTCATGAGAAGAAAAGAGATGGGCATGTGCTGAGCACCTGCTGTGTGCCATGACTTTGACTGCTCAGAGCCATGTCTGTGAACTTATTTGATCATCACAGCAGTCCTTTGGGGGAGGAAGTTATCATTTCCCCCTTTTAACAGGTGAGGAAATTGAAGATCTGGAAAATGACTCGCCCTGTCCAAGCCCAAACCTTGGGCAGAGTGCAAGTGATGGAGCCAGTCCCAGCCCTCCATCCACTGCCCTGGGGTTGGAGGCTTGGGATCCTTAGCATTGGACTTGGTAGCTGATGGTGTGGATTACACTGTCCCAAGAGAATGTGGAGGAGGATGGAGCATTGTAGAGCAGCACGATGATAAAAGTGGGTGAGCCGTGAGGATGAGTTGAGAGACCAGCAAAGTGGTTTGAGAAAATTCCATCAGAGAGGTAGAAGGAGAGCTAAGAAGGAAAAGGAGTGATGTGGAGAGAGGGGAGTGGGACAGAGAATCAAGAAGCGGGTGGTACAGACACAGAAAACAACCTGATGGTTACCAAAGGCAAAAGATGGGGGGCGGAGATAAATTAGAAGTTTGGGATTAACAGATACACACTACTGTATATGAAATAGATAATCAACAAGGACCTACTCTATAGCACAGGGAACTCTACTGAATACTCTGCAGTAAGCTATATGGGAAAAGAATCTGAAATAGAATAGATATATGTATACGTATAATGGAATCACTTTGCCGTACACCTGAAACTAATACATCATAAATGAACTATACTTCAATATAAAAAAAAATATAATTGACCTAGTTAAGAAGAAGGAGGAGGAGGAGGAGGAGGTAGACAATGGTCAGTGGCGATGATGGCAGTCAGCAGTGACCACTGGCGGTCAAAGGCAACCCACAGTGGTCGGCAGCAACGGTCAGCCTGGGCATTCGCATTCCCAGTCAGTGATGGTTCAGGGTGGTTGACAAAGGTGAATCATGATCTGTGTGGTCCACAGTGGTCACCCACAGGTGGTGGTCCAGCCAGGGAAGCACTGAGAAGTGCCCCTTGGATGTCACCACCAAGAGATCCCCGGTGACCTTTGCAAGAGCAGCTGCAGGGAGCCGTGTGGGTGAGGCCTAGGAGAGGGAGGAGGGGAGCAGGGAGCGGAGAGCCTGGTGATAACTAGGATGAGGACTGAGCCAGAGGAGACAGGAGTTTCACGTCTGGAGTGAAGGGGACTGTCTTTTCTATTGTCACCTGCCAAGTGGGTGACTTGAGGAGAGCAATAACAGTCCAAGCAGGAGGAAGAGGAGGTGAGGGAGAAGTAAAATGTTGGTGGTGCAGCTCATGGGACATCCCACCCCACCCCTAATGTGACCAGTTGGTTTAAATCAAGTGCAGCAGGGGAAACTGGTGGAAAGGATTTGGAGTTAGGCATCAAGGCAGTCCAGTTTCACCGCTTGCTAGCTATGTGACCTTGCTTACTCGCCCTGGGCCTTGTTTTTCCTCACCTGTAAAATGGGACCCAGAATGCCCACACTCATGGCAAAGGGTGCCTGTGAGGATTAAATGAGAGAACTCGTGGAGAGCTCTGACTCAGCACATGCCCACAGTAGAGTGTTCAACAACACAGCCTCTGGAATCAATGTCACTTCCTGGATGAGATGACCTTCGGCACAAAGCCTCAAAATGGAGGCATTAATTGTGCCTACTTCGTCGTACTGTTTTGAATGAGGCAATGCCTGTAACATGCTTAGCACAGCACAGTGCAGAGGAAGCACTCCACGAGTGGCAAAGAGCAGCGGCCGCAGTGAATGAGGCAACCTTCCCTCTCTTCTGGATGGATTTTTCTGCTGCCTTCCTCTTCCCAGGACCAGTGCCTCTGCGCGTGGGGGCTCAGACTGACTTCATTATACTGGGGTCTTAGAGGTGGCAGGGAGCCTGGAGATGAGCTCTCTATGCTGACTTTTTCATGGGAAGTTAGAGAATCAGGACCAGAAAGGTTTGAGCCTAAGTTCACACAGTGATGGTAGAGCCAGGGTAGGGACTTGGGGACACCTGACACCAGGGACAAGGCCACATCCCCCACAACTCCCTGTGTACACTGGGGCCAGGGACTTGAGGGCTCATCTACCCTCCAAAATGGACCCCAGAAATCAAACCAAACCAAAATAAGAAGTAGCAGTCGGGTACTGCATGGTCACTATTCCTGAAACCATGGTCTGAGCACTTTATATGTCACCATTTAGTTCATCCCCTCCACGCTGCAATGAGGGAGGTACCATTGTTGTCTGTCTCCCCTTACAGATGAGCAACTGAGGCTCAGAGGCGAGAAGACCAGTCAAACAGCACACATGGGATACACAGCAGAGCCAGGATTCCATCCCAGGCAGTTTGGCCCTAGAACCCATGAGGCCACACCTCTTCTGTGTGCATTGGGCAGAGGGAGGAAGAGGGGAAGGGGTGGGAGGGCCTGGGGAGAAGCTCCACCCCCCGACATCTGGAGGGATCCAGGCCGCATCTGACACCCACCACAGCACATAATATGTGCTCATTTGTGTGGATGGCCTGACCCTCTGTATCTGACATGAAGAGTATGCTTTCTCCCTGAGCAAACCTGTCTACCCCAGGGAAAGGGCAGAGGGCAAATCACTCCCCTAGACTGAGCTGGTGCAGTGTGGGCAGGTCAGCAGAGGGGAGAACAGCACCGGCCAGACCCAGGCTGGGTCCCAGCACCACCAAATCTGATCTGTGCAAACACAGGCAAAGTTCTTCCCTCCCCTGGGGCTCATTTCTGCAACTTCACATTGCAGGTGGACACTGTGTAACTGCCAGCTTGTGGCATTGGTGTGGGATTCAAAAGAACGAAGAGAGAAGGTGAAACTGATGCTGAGGTTTAGGAAGGCGCCTGCGGCTCACCCAGCTGGTGAGCTCCAAAGCCAGGACTCAGCCCTTGCTGCCTCCGTTCCAGTCCTCACTCCTCCACTGACCAGTGTTGGGGACAGCAGTTTCACCTTCTAAACCTCAATTTCCTCATCTGAGAAGCAGAGATAACAATACCTTCTTGCAGCTTTTCCTCCAAGGCTTGCAATCTTGTCTTTAAATTGCCTGGTACCCAGTAACATCCATGACCCAGTAGTTAAGATGATGATGATGGTGGTGCTGGTGGTGATGGTGCTGGTGGTGCTGGTGGTGCTGGTGGCGGCGGTGATGGTGGTGGTGGTGGTGGTGGTGGTGGTGGTGGTGGCGGTGGTGGTGCTACTGCTGATGGTGGCGGTGCTGGTGGTGGCGGCGGCAGTGATGGTGGTGGTGGCGGCGGCAGTGATGGTGGCGACGGTGGTGGTGGTGGCGGTGGTGGCAGTGGTGGCGGTGGTGGTGAAGGTGGTGGTGCTGGTGATGGTGATGGTGATGGTGGCAATGATCACAGAGGTTGAATTGAGTAGAATTAACAGGGGGAAGAGAGATGGTTAAGGGACGATCCTGTGCCCACCAGGGGAAGGATGGGCTGCTTATGGATGCCCCTACTTGCCCCTCACCACCTGCCAAGCCAGAGAGGCTCCAGGAAGCTTCCGAGGATGACTCAAGGGGTGGGTGACCCACAACCTCTCTGAACATCAGCTGTTGTCCTTCCTCCCATAGGAGATTTGTCAGTCACTGCAGGCAGGGGAGGGACGACTGGTTCTGCTCTCTCCCGGGGGCAGGGGCTGGAAAAATGCAAGAATGGGCGGGAGGGTCGATGGGAGCAGGGGGATGGCAGGTGGGGTTCTGCCTCTCTGCTTGTTAGGGGGGGACCCCACCGCAGTCCTGCCCTGAGGCCAAGCTCTTTTCTTGATCTAATTAGCCTCACTGAGAATTAAACTACACAGCCCTGGAGTGAGCATGTCCCCTGAGAGCATCCCAGAACTAATACTGATTAAATATGAAATGATCTTTTCTTCAGGGCCAGAGTCGTGGTGGCACAAACCAGGGATGGGAGCTGTAATTACTACTTCTGATCATGCAGTGAGAGGTGGTTGTTGTTTTTTAATAGAATAAAATAGAAAAGAACTAGAACTAGGATTAGGACTAGGACTAAGACTAGGACTAAATATAAAATGAAATGGAATAGCATAGCATAGAATAGAAACCACCCTGCCCATTCCACAGTTAAAAACAATTAACAATATTCTGTGTTGTTTCTGCTCTATTTAAAGGAACACGAGCTTTTTTGTTTTTTATTTCCTTTCCCACTCTTATGGTTGTACTTTTTCATCCAGCTGTGCACCTACTATGTGCTAGTAGGTACCAGGTGCAGGGGTGAGGAATAAATGAGTCAAACCAGGTACCCACTTTCCTGAGGGTCACGGTCAGGAAGGGACATGGCCTTTAAGGAAAAGTCCCAACAGATGTGTGACCACACCCTGGGATGGGGCCAAGCACGCCTTGCACAGGAAGCTACGTGGGAGGATAAGAAGGGGGACTAGCTCAGAAGGGGATCTCGGGAGCTGATATTTCAACAGTACCTGAAGGGCCTTTGCCCCCATCATCCCCTCTGCCGGAAATGCTCTTCTTCAGATACCCACGTGGCTCCCTCCTTCGTCTCCCCCAACAAGTCTTTGGGAAACTGTGAGCTTCTCAGTGAGCTCTTCCTCACCCACCCGCACTTCACCCGGAGCCCCTGATGGTCCCATGTTCCCTTTCTGCGTGATTTGTCCCCTTTGCACTTGTCACCAGACTACACACGAGATACATGTGATCTTAGACGGCTGACGTCCATCCTCCCCATTAGAAGAGAAGCTTCTCAAGGCCAGAGTGCTGTGGTTATTGCTGCTGCTGTCATTTTCCATTGTAGCCCCAGCTCCTGGCCCGGGGTGGGACTCACTACCAAGTGAAGGAATGAGTGAGTGAGTCTTGTTCCGAGAACAAAAGCTGGAGGGGTCCCTCAGGAGTGGGGGCAGGGCATGAGCCAGTGCAGTGTGGACCAGCAGCAGGGGACATGGCCAGAAGGGGCTGGGAGGAGGAGGAACAAGTCGTGGTATCCGAAGGGCTGTAGGGGGGGCAGGAACTCGGGGTGGGGGATTGAGGGTAAAAACACAAACTCTGGATGTTGGTGACCAGCCAGGATGCACGATGGCAGAACAGTCTCCAGGGCGCGGAGGGGTTCAGGTTGAGGTGGGCTGCCATGGAGGGGCCTGTGGTCATCGGGCTCACATGGCAGAGCCCAGAGGTAACCAACAGGATGGGGACTGAGCGGTCAGAGGGAAACAGTAGGAGCAGCATCTCAGGCTGGAAAACACACAAGGATCTATTTTCCTGGCCTAAAACCTCCCTGATTTGTATCAAAAACAAGCAGGGGCAGAGGACGCCTGGATTTGTAATCAACCTGACACATCACCTGGTTATGGATGTCACAGCCTGTGACATCCGCTCAGGCCTGGCTGTAATAATCTCCTCCTCCCACCTGCTCGCCTATGACAAGGGCACATTCCCTCCCTAGGGGCAGGAGTGGGGTGGAAGTGGGGGTGGGGCTCAGCTCCTGCTTGAGGGCTCTGGTTGCCATGGAAACAGCAGAGGCCCTGAGGCAGAGGCCCTCAGCCAGGCTCCAGCCTCCAAAGCTGGGTCACCTGAGCGCAGCCAGGGTCTCAGCCCTCAGTTCCGTCACTGTCCCCACTGCATAGGGAGAAGGGACCCCTCCCCACTTCAGAAGCCCAGGACAGGTCATCTGCCCCCCAGGTCCTGCCAGCAGAGGTGAGAGGAGCAAAGGCTGAGCTCAGCACCTTGGGGGTCAGAGACGGCGGCTGCGGGGCTGGAAACTGAGGCTGCTGGAGGGTGGGGCGGTGGGGAGCGCAGGAACACCAGGACTTTGGGCTTGTAAAGGTCCCCAGAGGCCTTGGGATCAACCTTCTCCTTTCCTGGATGGGAGAGCTGAGGTCCTGAGGGTGCAGGGCCCTCACAGTCCCCTGGCAGCAGCAGGGACTTCCTGAGGATGATTCTTCCCAACAGACAAAGTGACAGGCGAAGTCCTCAAAGCCTTACAGGGCATCCCCATCTCCCACCTTCCTCCAGGCAGGTGGGCTCTAGCTTCACCCTGTCAGTGTGGACCCAGAGCCTGCCGGCCTCTTAAGTGACAGCCAGGACTCAACTCCCCACAGGGCACGTAAGCCCCAAACCACCCCAGCCTGGTGCCGGGCCAGCTCCTGCCCCCGCCCCACCCCATCCCCACCCCCGCCTGCAGCGAGGCCTGTGAGCCCTGAGCCTGCTACACACCAAGCCTGAGAGCCAGTTTCGGGTGGTGGGGAACAAGCAGCGTTTGGGGCAAAGTCTGGGTTTTCGCAGAGTGTGTTTTTGGTGCCCAGATGGGAGATGATGATGGAACGATAGGGAGGGTTGTGGCACCAAGAGTCCTGCGAGCCGGGCTCAGCTTGGAGTGCCATCCCACTGCCTGTGGGAGCCATGAAGGGTCTTAGGCAGAGGTCAACATGACGGTCCTGGGTTTGGGGTGATCACTCGTGGCCGAGGTGCGGGTGCAGGCTGCCTCCAGCATGTGTACAGCCCGGGGTCTGCGCTAAAAGTCTAAAAGTTATAAAGCAACTAACAACCTGTCAAACCAAGTAAGCTTTGCCTCCTACCTTGACAAATTCCTGAGCTCTGCCCTGGAACGTGGGGAGCAGAGACAGCTGGCCCCTGACCCCTGACATGGCCTGGGCCAGTCCCTTCCCTTCCCTTCCTCCCTCGGCTCGGCTGCTCCGCAGTCTCACCCGCAGTGTGTGACACCCCGGCCTGCAGGCTCTGTCCGCACCTCCCCACCCACAGCTGCACTTTGGGGTGTAGGGAGTGCGTGCTGGCCGTGTGGGTCACCCTCAGGGATGCAGACCCTGGATGAGGCCACGCAGGCCCTAGAAGCAGGTTCAGGCAATCAGGAAGGGGGTTCTGGGGCTGGGGTCGGCGTTTGTTCCTTGTCTTCCTAGTCCTTGAGGGCAGAGGCACAGCTGCAGGAGGCAGGAACAGGGCCCTCAAAGTGCGCTGCCCTGGTGGGACCCCCCTGCTCGTGTCTCAGGGTCACAGGGTGGAATGAAGGGGCAGTGGAGGGGCTGAGGGACCAGGCAGGAGGGAGGGATGTCCTGCTGGAGATGCCGGGGGCCTGAGATGGGGCAGGGATGGTGGATGTGGGGCAGGGGGGACTCCAGAAGTTAAAGGAGTTAAACGACAGGACATGACTCTCCCCTCTCAGGAGAGTCAGGAATGTCCCCTTGTTTCTGATTTGGGTAAGTGGGTGCCGGGGGTGGGGGGCAACACCGAGAAGGGAACAGTGGGAGGACCAGGTTTGAGGGGAAGATGAACGGTTTGGTTTTAAACCTCTTGAGGGGCAGGGGGCTGTGGGACCTGCAGAGGGAAAGGGCGAGGACGCAGGGGTGGCCTGTCCAGCTCAGCCCTGCGTGGCCAGGCCTTGGACAACCCGGGCACATCAAAGACCTCCCCCATATGGATCATGGCTCGGGGGGTGGCAGCACAGAGAGATCAGGGGCTGTTAGCATGTGGACAGGGGATGGGTCCACAGGCATGGCTGAGCTCACTCAGGGAGAGGGAAGAGAGGAGGACGAGGTGGGAGCCAGGATACCCGCCCTGGCTTCACCACAGCTGGGTCTGCAGAGCTGACTCCCTCCTGGCTGCAGGCAGGGGGAGCCGAGGGATGCAAGGAGAGAGCTGGCCCAGCGCCATCACCTTCCATGCACTGACACTTCCCGCTAGTGAGCTTGGCCCAATCAGTGTCCCACCTCTGGTCCAACAGATCTGCACATCTTCCTCCCTAGGGGAGCATGAAGAGCTCTCAGAAGGACACCAGAGGTGGGTCTGCCATGGGGTGAAGGGCAGACATTGCTCCCCAAAAAAGTGAGTTAGACTCTGACAACTGCTGTAATAGTGATTAGAACAAAATCTGGGCAGAACACAGAGGCGCAGGACGTTCATTTCAACTGAGAAGTGAAGAAAGCTTCATGGAAGGCCTGCCTTTGACTCTGGCCTTGAAAGTGAGGGAAGATTTCAATAGGCAAAGATGCTATTTGGTGGGGAGGGAGGGAAGTGCAGGAGAGTGTGCTGGGGGCAGGGGTGCAGGGCACAATTCAGTACACCACAGGAGCCTGGTGTGCTTTGAACAAAGGGTGCAGTGGATATGGCTAGAATTAGAAGAAGAATCCCTAGAGAAGTAGCAATGGGCCAGTGGGGGATAAAGATGGAAGATTTGAAGTGGAAAGAGGAACAGAGATAAACGCTCCCTGTGCAGCAGACAGCCCACGGCTGAGACGGCCGCCGCACCAACGGAGGGACGGGTTTAGAATGCGAATCACACAGCCTACATTTCTGAGGAGCCTGAGACGAGAAGAATAATAAAATCATAAATTTTAAAGCCTTAGAATCCTAGGAAATCTTATAATCTTAGGCTAATTGAATTATTGGATCTCAGATTCTAAAACTACAGCAATTTGGAATCTTAGATCGCTTAGGGTGTCACAACCCAGCCTCCTCCCACCCTGCAGTGATGCTCAGTGCTTTGCACACATGACGTCCTTTTGTCTCCATGACAACCGTGGGACGTGGAACTCATTTTGCCTGATTTTCCAGATGAAGAAACTGAGGCTCAGTGAGTATAAGGTCAGACACCTCGCAATCAACATAACCAGGACTCAGCCCAGATCTCTTGGCCTCCGAAGCCCATGCCACCAGCCTCTCTGCTGGTTTGCCTCCTGTGAAGCCTCCCTGCTGAGTACTCACCCATCCTCTGTGCACACCTCCAGTGACAGGGAGCTCATTACTCCTCCCCAGGGCAGCCCACCCCCCCCCCCCCCCCCCCCCGCAACTGTGGAGACATCTCTCTGTTGTTCCTAAATCGGCCCTGGGAGGCCCCACAGAAGAAGATAACCGTCACCTGGGACTCTTGTAGGGAGGAGAGCAGCTACGGGAGGTGGGACGGTGCTCACACAGGAGGGGGGGGTCTCGGGTTAAGGAAGCCCAGATGCAGCCCCTCCCTGTGATGGGGGAGGTTCATCCTGAGGGAGGGGATCAGCTGGAGACTTCGGAAGCAGAGCCCCTCAAAGGAAGTGAAGACAGCCCAGAACACTGGTCACTGGGGATGAGGGATGGATTACAACACAAACAATTCTCCAGCAGTCAGAGGCACAGGGCCTAATAAGATTGGAATCGTGAGTGCTGTGCCTTTAATTTCTTGGCTCTTCTCCCTGAAAACTTATTCTACAAAATGTGCCTTGTGCCATCCATCCTCCCAGATGGCTTTTTAAGTGAAGCTGTTTGTTAAGTGGGAGATGGAAAAGGGATGGGGGCAGAGCAGGAAGGGAGGGGAGCCGACACACCCCCAGGGCTGGAGACAATGTGGCAACAGCAGTGAGTGGAAGGACGGGGCAGGGAGAGCCCGGGTGGTCCAGGAGGGGACAGAGCAGGCCTCCCTGGATGGGAGTTCAGCACAGCAGAGTCGCAGGACCAGAGTCCCAGTGACAGTCACTGGCAGTGTCGGGGCCCCACTGTGTGCCCAGCTCTGGGTGAGCACTGTGGGCTCATTGACCCAACATGTCCTCACACAACCTGTGTACCAGGTCCCATGACCATCCTCACTCCACACAGGAGAGACTCAGAGAGGTACAGGCCTTTGCCCAAAGTCACACAGCTGGTGAGAGGCAGACGTGGGATTCCAGCCCAGGACTGTGGGACTCCAGAGCCCCAGCTCTTAACCAGCAATCACACAGCTCCTCCCAGACTGTCAGCTGGAAGAGCCTTAGAAATCAGCCCCATCACAGCACTACCACCCTCAGGGCCTCAGCTTCTCCATCTGTACAATGAGGTGGTTGGTGTAACTCCCTGATTCTCAAGCCTGACTCCACATCAGAATCTCCTGGGGGCTTTTCAGCAATACTGAGGCCTGGGCCCCACCACAGGTGGGTGCAGTCAGAATTTCTGGGAATGGAGCCCATGTATCTAGTTTTTTTTTTTAAATCCCACCACTGACAATTCTAATTGCTGGGGAGGTTGCAAAGCAACAGGAACTCTCACTCATTGCTGGTGTGAATACAAAATGGTACCGGCACTTTGGAAGACAGTTTGGCAGTTTCTAACAAAGCTAAACATAGTCTTAACATAGGATCCAACAACAATCACACTCCCAGGTATTCACTCAACTGATCTGAAAATTTGTGAACACACAAAACCTGCATGTGAATGCTTATAGCAGTTTTATTCATAATTGCCAAGAACAGAAAGCAACCAAGATCTCTTTCTACAGGTAAATGGGTAAACATACTGTGGTACATCCAGACAATGCGATATGACTCAGTGATTAAAAGGGATGAGTAGCCAAGCAGCACAGAGACATGGATGAACACCCATTGCTAAGGAGAAAAAGATCATTTGAAATTACTGCATTCACATGACATTCTGGAAAAGGTAAAATTATAGAGACAGTAAATAGATCAGTGGTTGCAAGGGGTTTGGGGAACAGGGAGGATTGAAGAGGTGAAGTATTGTACAGAAGATTTTTTTCAGGACAATAAAACTATTATGCGTAATACTATAATGGTAGATACCATACATTTGTTGAAATCCATAAAACTTACAGTGGAAAGGATGAATGCATGAAGATTTTGAAAAATCCTTTAGGAGGTCAGAGATTCCAGGGTGGGATGCAGACTGTGACAAAAGAATCTGTCTCACAAATGTATGAAATACCCTTAGCGAGGCAGGTGGAGATAAAAGATGTTGACCTCTGTGACTTTGAAAATGGGTGGAGTCTGTAAGACTAAAGGTAGCTGGAACTGCACTTAAGCACTGTCCTCCAGTGGATAAAGTTGTTTTCCATGGCAGATGGGTTAACAATTCTGAAATCCCTATATATGTACATTGGGAATAAATGTTCCTGTGGATGGCAGATGGTGGGAGCCAGTTTTCTCACAGCTGGGGTGGGAGATTCCAGACAAAGAAGGGGAGAAAGCTAGAATGATCCATGTGGTAATGGATTAGAGTTGGAGACATCAGTGTGAACTCATGTTTAGCCGAATACAGACATAGAGGTTTACATATAGAAATATGCATGGGTTAGTGCACAGAGCTTTATTTCCTTGCTCTGTGAGCTGACAGAGCCTAGAAACAATGACATCCCAGTAGCAACATGCATATCTGGTACCCAGATCTTGGTTTCTCATATCATTCTCCAATAAAAGAAGCCAGGACCCCTTAAAGAAAAGGCTGATTCTAGGACTAGGGCAGGGAATATACAAGATGAGCCTGGCACATCTTTTAGTGTCAGAAAGTAAGCAAGTGCTAAAAACAAACAAACAAAAGAAAAACTCATAATGATGGGTGAAAACCAAAGGGACACAAAAGCTAACTGAAAGGACTTCCATGGTGGTGCAGTGGTTAAGAATCCGCCTGCCAATGCAGGGGACACGGGTTTGATCCCTGGCTCAGGGAGATCCCACATGCCACGGGGCAACTAAGCCCATGTGCCACAACTAGTGAGCCTGTGCTCTAGAACCCACGAGCCACAACTACTGAGCCCACGTGCTGCACCTATTGAAGCCCACATGCCTAGAGCCCATGCTCTGAAACAAGAGAAGCCATCCCAATAAGAAGCCCGTGCACCACAACGAAGAGTAGCCGCCACTCATCATAACTAGAGAAAAGCCCACACACAGTAACAAAGACCCAACGTAACCAATAAATTAATTAACTTTAAAAAAAGCCAACTGAAAAAACGTTCAATGGCCAAAGCTGGAACAATCTAAGCAACTGAATACATAAACTAATACTGGATTATAACCCAAAAGATAAAATAAATACTCATGACTTCATACTGATATGAATGAATGAACATATACACATACATACATACATACAATAAAGATCTCACATGCAGAAGAATTTCAAATAATTTATGTAGAATCTGTAATGTCACCCCTCTCATTCCTGATATTGGTAACTTGTGTCTTCCCTTTTTTTTGTTTCCTGATCAGTGTGACTAGAGGTTTATCAATTTTATTGATTTTCTTGGAGAATTAGCTCTGGTTTCATTGACTTTCTCTATCACTTTTCTCCACTGATTTCTACTCATAATTATTTCCTCTCCGTTACCTACCCTGGATTTAATTTGATCTTCTATTTCTAATTTCTTTAGTGGAAGCCGAGGTCACTGATTTGAGACATTTCTTCTTTCCTAATGCAGGCATTTAGGACTATAAATTTCCCCTAAGAACCGCTTCAGCAGCATCCCACAAATTTTGAGATGCTGTATTTTCATTTTCTTTCAGTGAAAAATGCTTTCTAGTTCCCCTTTTGGTTGATTCTTTGACAAATGGGTTTTTTAGAAGTGTGCTATTTAGTTTCATAATATTTGGAGATTTTTCAGAGATCTTTCTGTTACTGAAAGAGCTCTTTCTGTTAAATTAGTGGTTTCTCATTTATTTCTGTTGTGGTCAGAGAACATACTCCGCACAACTTGAACCTTTCAACTGTATTGAGACTTGTTTTATGACCCAGAATGTGGTCTATCTTGGCATATTTAGATATACTCATGAAAAGAAACTTTACTCTTGCTGTTGCAGGATGGAGTGCTCCATAAATGTTACTTATATCAAGTTGGTTGATAGTGTTGATCAGCTTCTCTATATCCTTTATGATTTTATTCACTTGCTCTATTAGTTATTGACTAAGGGGTGTTGAAATTTCTGACTATCATTGTGGATTTGTCTATTTCTCCTTGCAGTTGTATCATTTTTTTTTTATGTATTTTGAAGCATTGTTATTAGGTACATAAACATTTAGGATTGTTAGGTCCTCTTGACGAATTCACAGTATCATTTCCTCTATGGCTGGTAATTTTGTTTCCTCTGCAACCTACTTTATCTGATATTACTATAGCCACTCCAGCTTTCTTTGCCCATCACTGTGGATTTTACCTTATTGGGCACTGCATATTTTTATTTTGTTATAAATATTTTGAGCTTTATTCTGTAATGCAGTTAAGTTATTTGGAAACAGTGTGATACTTCAAGATCTTCTTTAAGATATCTTAGGTGGGACCAGAGCAGCTCTCAGGTTAAGGCTAAAGTTTCTCACTCCTAAGGCAAGACCTTTCTGTGTCCTCTCTGGAGTCTTCTCTCTGTGCAGCTCTTTCCTCTCAGGCACTGTGTCCTGTGAATTCCAGCCACTCTGGTCTCCTGGAATCTCAGCTCTGCCTCCTCAAGGATTTCCCTGGGCTCCACTTAGGTTCCTCCTCTTTGTCCCATGGCTGGAAAACTCAGGGCTGGAAACCAGGGCAACTGTAGGGCTCACCTCATCTGTTTCTCATCTCTCCTTCATTGCCTGATGTTCAGGATCTTGTAAACCATTGCTTCATAATTTTGTGGTTTTCGTTCACTTCAGGTGGGACGGTCACTCCATCTTGCCTGGAAGAAGAAATCTTTGTGGCTGGGGTCGAGAACAACTGGGCTACATCAATCATCTCATTGTTCAGATGGGGAAACTGAGGCTAGGAGGTGTGGCACTTGCCCAAGGTCACATAGCAGGTTGGAGGGTCTAGGACCTGCATCCGCCATGTGTGGGATTCTCATGAGACCCCCAAGTGATTTCCGAGAGTGAGGAGGAAATAGGAATTGTCCTCAGCATATTTCTGCAGCAACCTGGAGAGAGGGTTGGCGACAGGGGCTGCTTTCCCTCTGCCCGCCTTGGTCCTCTTTGTTTCCCTCCCTGTCTTCCTCCTTCCTCAGTGCAGTCCAGCCCGAGGCTACATCACCTCCACCTCCAGCAGCAGACGGCAAACACGTCACCCTGCACAGCCTCCCAGTCCCCTGTCTAGGGCTGTGGCCCAATAAATGATGATAGAATTATAACAAGAAGGGAAAATGGAAGCCTGAGAAGAGGACGATGCTCACAGACAGGAAGCCAGGGAAAAGCCAAGCCAGCTGCTCTGGAGGCTGGTCCAGGTCCAAGCCCATCATGATTCTCTCCCATGTTTCAATTACGAAAAACTCTAGATCTGGATCCAGATATTGAAAATTAGTTTTTTTCTTCACCTTTCTTTTCCATCCCTGGGAATCTGGTAGATTTGTCTGGTTCTATAGCAGCATCCAGATGAGGGGAAAACAAGAACTTCTCAAACTGTGGCTAGAAAATGAGTGTTGGAGAGGCAGCCATTGTACCCTCTTGTGAGAGGCCATGGCCAGAGGCACTCAAGGTGGAGGGAGAAGCCTCGTTCCTGCCAACCTGGCCCTGGGACCTCAGAGCTCACTGTCTGCCCCCCACCCCTAGCCTGCTCCTCCCTGGGGTTTCCTATCCCAGAAAAACTCTTGGAAGCCCCCTCTCCATCACTACCCTAAAGTTGAATTAAGTCACTCCTGTCCCCATTCATTCACCAAACGTAGCAAGGCCCACTGTGCACTTGCCTGGCCCCTGGAACATGGCCATGACTGAGGCAGCCCTGTCCCTGCCCTGTCACCTCAGGGTCATGCTCTAGCAGGGGAGATGGCAGAAGGTAAGTGCATAGATGACGAAGCACAGCTGTGACGAGGGCTGTGCTTGGTGCCCAGAGCTGCAGAGCAGACAGGGGAGTGGAACCCCCAGGGAGGGGATGGGTTGCAGAGGCCCCTGAGGTGGGGAGAGCTGGAGGTGCTTCTCCGCAGGGGGATGCCGCAGGCTCCCAGCTCAGAGGCGTCCCATCAGCTTCACAGTGAGCCTGGGTCCTCCCAGTCCACACTCACCTCACTGGACACTGTGACCCCGTTTCCAGTCTCTAAAACACTGACGTAGTTAGGGGATTCCCTGGTGGTCCAGTAGTTAGGACTCAGCGCTGTGACTGCCAGGGCACTGGGTTTCATCCCTGGTCAGATATCCCGCAAGCTGCAGCACAGCCAAAAAATAATAGAATAGAATAGAATAGAATAGAATAGAATAGAATAGAATAGAATAGAATAGAATAGAAAAGAATAGAAAATAGAATACTGTAGTTAATTTTCAGGCTGGCCCGGCCCACAAGCCAGCCGTACCCCTCAGGCCCCTGTGCTTCCTTCCTCCCACTGACCACCGCCTGCTGATCTTCTCTCCTTTCCCAGCCTCCCCTGTGGCCTGAGATCCCCCACAGGGCCCACCACTTCTTTGGACATTGAGGGTCTCCTGGTGGGGGGGTGTCCATGTGGATGGGCTTGTATTTGACGCCCTGGCAAGAGGCCACTGGCATCTCCCAGGCCCCTTTGGGGACAGTGTCCTGGTCTGTAACCGGGCATCATCACCCCCCACAGGGCCTCCAGAGCCAGGGAATGTGTTCGAATCCTGACACTGTGCCCTGCCAAAGAGGCCCAAGGAGTAGAAGCAGTGTCACCTCGTGAACCGGCAAGGACTTGGACCCTGAGGGGAGGACATCCTGTCCCTTGAGCCTCCATCCTGAGGCAGGTGGGCCTCTGCCCACCTGTCCTCTGGTCCCAGACACCAGGCCTCCCAGGACCGGGACAATGTAACTGGACTGTGGTCAGAGCCCAGGAGCGTGTTCTAGAAGATGTGCTAGCAGCAAGCTGTGGGGGAGGGGCAGGGTAGACACAGGGGAGGGGGTGGGGGCTCCAGGCAAATCCATGTCCTCTCTGATGCTGGTCCTGATGCTGCCTCTGGTCCTGGGTGTGGACACGCGGTAACTCTGGGAAAACTCCGGAGCACGGGAGAAGGCATATGATCGTGGTGCCAAGAACTGTAACCAGCCACTGTGCGCCGGGCCCTGGGCCAAGCCCTCTCCAGGCATCATCTCTGGGATCCTCTACAGCCTCTGGAGGAAGACTCTGTTATTGATCCGATTGGAGATGAGGAGGCGGAGGCTCCAAGAGCTGCCATTGCCTGCCTTCCCCTATTCGCACCCGCCACTCCTCTGGGATTGCCTGAAACCTCCACGCCCAGACCCAGGCTGCAGCCTTTCTATCCCTGCTCAGAGGTTGCCCTAGAAATGACTACTGCCCCATTTAGAGAGGTCTATGGACCTGTCAGCATTGAAGGGGCACTGTGTCCTCCTGGACCAGCTTTGCCAGGCCAAGGCAGCTCAGGGATATGCAGAGGAAACTGCTGTGAGGACAGTGGCGCACAGGGAGAATCTATCAACCCAGACAGTGTGGTGTCCCTGGTACCCTGCAGCCAGGCTGGAAATTCACCTTATTTAGGACCAAGGAGACCTCTCTTATGGGGTGAGGAAGGAAAGGGCAATGGGATTTCTGGATCTATTCCCAGGACAGGAGTCTCTGGGTTTAGAAGTCACTGTGTCAGTAAATTTAATTCCCAGCATTTTTGTCATAATGACTGGGAAGAGAGGCCACCTCTTTTCTGAACTGGGGACTGTAAGATCAGTCTGGAAGTTTTGGGGTTTCTGAGAGGAGAGGGGCACAGGAGAAAGCAGAGCCTAGAGATGAAGCCCGAGGGACCAGAGCTTGATGGCATGACTTAGGCCTGTGGATCTACCCGAGCATGTGCACATTATGCCTTACTGCTAACAGCTCAGGATCCTGGGCCCATCCCTTCCCAACAACAGGCAGCTGTGGCTTCCAGCCACACTCACCAGCAGTTGATCTTTACTTGGGACCAGGGCGGCAGGGCTTCCTCCCCCTTCCCCGGCAGAAAGTGGCTTTTGCTTCTGCCCCTCCCCCAAAGGCAATAGGTCTTTGCCTGGGCCCTGGGGGTGTTCCTGCCCCGCTGAAGTGGTTTCAGGCTTGTGCTTCACAGGAGAGAAGGGTCTGGGAAGTGGGAGGGCTTTCAGATCTGGGTGCCACTGGAGGTGGCCCTCTCAGATGCTAGTCCTCGCCCCAGTCGTTTTCCCAGCACCACGGGAAACCGCTGTGAATGAATGTGCACTCCCCTTGTGTCTGGGGCTCCCAGGAATGTCCAGCTGGCGTGCCAGTCCGCATTCAGCCTCCACGCATTCATTAAAGTGTTAGCTGTTTGTTTCCTGCCTACTTTCAGGGCAGCCACCTCTCTCTCCAGGGTTCTGCCAAAGGTGCAATGGTCTGTGTGTTCTGTCTCTCCTTGGTGGGTCTTGCCATTCTGTGGATATCAGCTCTGGGTGCCTTGCAGCCCCAGCTTCCTGATGGGCTCAAGAAAAGGTTATGATTTTGTAGATGATCTGGGGTTTTTTTCATATTCTCTCTGTGTCTTTTTGTATCCTAAGCAGAAGCAGAAATCCAGGAGCAGACTCAGTAAGTAAACAGCATGTCAGGGAGCGTAAGCAAAGGTCGGAGGCAGCATTATGACGGGGTAAGAGTTTTCCTTAAAGGTCACTTCAGCAGTTTAATCTTTAACAAATATTTGTTGGGTACATATTATGTGTCAGGCACTGCTCAAGGCACTAGATAAAGTGGAGGCAGGGAGACCAGTTGGGAGGCAATCGTAGCAGGTTGATAAACAAAGTCCCAGAGAGGGCCATGGAATATACCCAAGTCACACAGCAAGGGAGCGCAGAGCTGGGATGGGAACCCAGCTCCTCCGACGCCCCGCCTGTCACAGGCTGCCTTCATCAAGAGGTTTGCTGGAAGCCCCTGAATCTAATTTGATTATCACCCTGCTGAGAAACAGGGGCTCCAAGGCCAGGGCTCTGTGGCTCCAAAAGACAGTGAAATATAATTTCAGGTCCGTGAAGTTAGTAAAGACTAAATAAAAAGAGAAAAATCGATGCTGGTAAATGTGTGGTGAGACAGGCACTCTCAGGCTCTGCTGGAAGTCTTTTTGGAAGGCAATTAAGTAATAAAGATCTTGAGACTTCGAAATGTCAGCGCCCGGATACAGTGATTCCACCTCTAGGAATTGGTCCTTAGGAAGTGGTCGGGGATTTGAACAAGGATTATGCCTAGAGATGTTTATTACAGCCTGAGGATAAGAGTGAAAAACCGTGATGCCTTATTATCCATCCATAAAGGATGACAAAGTAAATGATGACACTTCCAGATGAGGGACTATTATGAAGTTATTAACATGCTGCTTTTGAGGAACTTTTAGTGATGTCAAAACACACTCATGATACCATGACAAGAGAGAAGTAAGGTATAGTAAGATCTCAATTACATAAACTATATTGTATATTAAAATCTAAAGTACATGCTTACAGAAAGGGTAGGTAATAATACTGATAATAACAATAGAAAGAGAAGCTTTTATTTGAGTACTTTCTCTAGGCCAGGTACTGTGCTAAAGGCTTTAACCCTAAAAATGGACATAGGTGGTAGAAAATGAGGCACAGAGAGGTTAAGTGACATGTCCAATGTCACAAACCTGAGAGACCAAGTTGGGATGTGAACTCCGGTCTAGAAGGCTGCTGCCACTACTGAGTACTGCTGGAGCTGAGGAGAGGGCCAGGCACCACCTGGACCACTGCCGCACTGCCCCAAGCGCCTAGAGAATCCACACGCTGTGTCGGGAGACTGGGGAGGCTCTGCTGACTGCCCTGATACACTGAAGCCCAGATGCCCCCACCCTAACTACCCCCCGAGCTGTTCTAGGCCCCTGTTCTCTATTTGGTCACATCTACCCACCCCTTAACACTTGGTCTTCCGAGTTACTCAATGTGTTTCCCCAATGGGCCGAGCGGACAGCTGGGAGATGTGTGGAGATGGAGAGCCTTGTGGAGGTCTCAGGGCCCAGGCCTTCCCTCATTAGAGCTGCTTTCACATCCATCACCATCAGTGAAAGGCAAACACCAGGGCAGGAGGATCCGGGAAGCATCACTCAAGGGCTCCTCAAATAGGGAGCGGGGGAATGGTTTCCTCCCTGATCTGTTGATAAATGTTTTCTTTAATGCATTGGTTCTGGTGCCCCTGCCCTCCCTGGGCTGCCCGCATCTCTCTCCACCTAGCCTGGGGCTTTCAGAAAATACATGGCCTGTCTTGGTCTGTCTGCTCACTCACACGTGGAGAGGAATCTCGCGAGCACCCCTGAGAGTTTATCCTCCCCTCCCCGGGATGTGCAGCCGTCCCTCCACCTCTTGCTTTGATGCATCTAGATGTTCTGATCAGAAATGCAGTGCAGCAACCTGAGCAGGGAGTAAGGCTTCTTGGAAGGAGGAGGAGAAAACAGCATAGCTCGCCACTGCCCAGCTCATCCTGCCCGGCCCTGCCATCCCCTCTACTGTCCACCCCTCCCTTCTGTGGGGACTTAGAGTGGCAGCCATAATGGGGACGTGCTAGTGTGTTGGTCACTGGAGTCAGGCTGCCCAGACCTCTTTCCCAGCAGGATCTCAGATCCAGCCAGGCCCCTCTTCTTGTAGCTCGCAGCCTGTACCATAGGCATAGATGTGAGTAGAAAGATTTGTAATTAACTCGGTGGGTGTGTGTGTGTGTGTGTGTGTGTGTGTGTGTGTGTATTTTCCTTTACAAAGCACTTTCCTATCCACTCTCCTCGTCCCTGCAAGACCAGGGAGGTTATCAGCCCTGTTTTATAGATGAGAAAACTGAGGCACAGAGAGACAAGCTGTCTTCCAGCCAGTTACCATTCAGCTAATTAAGTAATGGACATTGGACCTAAACTCGGGGGTGACTGATACAAAGTCTCTGGTTTCCCCTGGTCATAAAATGAATCCTGGAGATATTGAGATGGAGTTGGGGATGAGATGCTTATTAGGGATCAAAAACTTTGAAAAGAAAGGAAGGAAGCAGGACTGGAAGAAAGGACAACAAACTGTGATACAGGTCTGATAATGCCTTGACCACCTGGTCTGGACTGGGGGAGTGAGTAGCTTGACCGGCGTCTGTCAGAGTTGACTTGCACTGGACAGAACCAGTGGGGCAGTTACATCCCTCTCTGCCCTGGAGGGTGGGCCCCTGGCCAAGGGAGCCCTCTGCAGTGGAAGCAGACCTAAAGGAGCTAATAGAGGGAGGCCCTCCACTGAAGGCATTCTCTGCAGCTGGACAACAAGTCCTGCCTTGGTAGAGCATCTCCATGTCAACTACAGGTGCGAGTTACAAGTTCAAGTGTAAGATAGCAGATAGATCCCTAATGTTAAGAGCACGGTAGAGGGATACAGGAAGGACAAAGCGGCAGGGCATCTGAGCAGGCCTCTCCACGTCCATCACGGTCCAGCCCTTGAGCTGCTCAGATCCATTTTTCCATCCGGGAAACCTCAGGGGAATCATCTCAGACTTTCTGGTGGCCCAATCCTCCAGAAGGGGAGCTTAGCAGGGGGAGGTCAGTGGGACCACTTCAGCCCTCACCCCTGGATTGGGACTAAGAGCTGCAAATGATCCTTGTCACCCTCCCCCCCATCTATTCCAGATTTCTCTAACCCTCACTCTGGTAGCTTATATGATAACATGACCAGGCTCTCCTCACCAAGTGGCCTGAGCTTCTGGCCACCAGGCTTTTCTCAGGTGAGGATGCTGTACCTGCCCGTTTACAGTCACGGTTGTCAGAAGAGCATCAAAAAGTGCCCAATCGGACCATCTGGGTTCCACACCTGCTCCTCCCTGCCCCCCTTGCATTGCAGCAGCCCTACCCTCTCTGATCAAGGGTAATTGATCTGAGTCGATGACCCTTGTCAAAACAGTGACCCTTCTTCTTGCAGTCTAGTCCCTGGATATAAGGAGCCCAAAGCACCCAGGCAGCCACCGTAGCACACAAACCAGAGGCTCTCTCTGGGTTTCCTGGCACATGTGGGTCCTTTAGGGAGCAGGAATGTGACCCTGCGTAGCCCAGCGTTACAGGGACAGGAATCACCAAGCCCCCTGGTGGTTCTCTAGGAGTGGTGGTAATGGGGCCACTTTGGTTTCTACCTGGTGTTTCTCGAACCCTATATTCTTGCTGGGGACACATCCCCTTAAAAAAGGCTGTGATTCAGTGCAATACTGCATCCTGCAAGGTGGACTCCATCCTCACAGGGCATTCCCTCCCAGTGGCACATTACCTGGGCCTGCAGTGGACCATTCCAGTGCTCTGTGAGGTTGGCAGCCTCTGAGTAAATGGCGTGTGAGCCTGGGTCAGAAGCCCGCTCCTGGTCCATAGCCCTCAGATGGTGGTGCTGGTTGAGGTCCTGCCAGCAGGACAGGCAAACGCCTGTGGGGGAGGTATGCCTGTTCCTGTGGAAACAATCCGCTGGGCCTTTCCACGTGCGAGGGGCCCAAGGTAGCCAACTCGCCAGCTGGTCTCATCAAGGAATGATGCCATCTCGAGGGCTCAGCAATGGTCTGTGCAGCTGGCAACCTGGTTTCTGGAAGCAGCAGTAGCTAGATCAGCCTTGGTAAGTGCAGCCTGGGCCATTGCACCCAGGCATGGCCTCCATCTCCATTGCCCAACACTGGGTGGCCAATGGCTGGTGCCAACTGTTGGGTGATTTTATTTATTTAGTCCTTTAATATCTCTTCCTCAGAGGATGGGCATGTGATACAAAGACAGAACACTTATTGAGCATTTACTATGTACCAGGTACTGAGCTATGAGCTTTACATCTATTAACTATTTAGTATGAGATAAGAATTCTCACCATCCCCATTTTACACTTAGGGAAACTGAGGCACAGAATAGGTCAAATAACTTGCCCAAGACTGCTCAGCTAGAGAATAGAAGAGCCAGGGTTCAAGTGCAGGCATCCTACACCCCGGCCAGGATTCTGACCCACAGGGTCACGTGGCTTCTCTGAACATCCAGACAGAGCCTGGTCCTCTTCGCTCCCCCAGCAGGTGTCTCAGCTCAGAGCTCCTTGGTGGACAAAAACAGATACCAGGTGGGGGACTGTGTCACCTGAGAGATGTCATCTATATGCCCTCTCCCAGGGGCACTCAGCCAGGCCCTTTTACCCAGAGGTAAGGTTGCTACTGAGACAGCCTTACAGGGCACATCCTTTGCAGCTGGGGTGCAGTGTAGCCTTGTGGGATATATTCATTGAGCATCTACCATGTGCCAATCCCCCTGTGATGGGGATTCATGAACAAACAAAAGCACATTCTCCTCTACCCTTCAGTGGCGATGGGGATCATGTTTAAAATGACACCTTTGATGGGTCTAATAAGACAAAATAGATGGAGCCATAAGGGTCTGTGGTGGGAGCTCTGAACCAGCCAGGGAAGTTAAAGAGGACTTCCCAGAGGAGGTGAGGCTGGAGTGGGATCAGAAGCCTGGAAATGCCCTCCCATTGCTCAGAACCACATGGTGGAAGGGACTGGAATGCCAGCTGAGTGTCTGGGCAAGATGATGGTTAAGATGCCTGGAATCCTAAAACCCTGTGATTCTGACTCAATATTTGATAGTTTTAAGATTCTATTAACTGAAGACTCTAAGACCTGGGAAATTAAGATCCTGGGAGTGAAGGACTGTTGGGTTCTAAGGTGTTGGGATCTTCACATGTGAGTCCTTGCTGCTGCAGAAATACCAGTCAGAACCTTCCATGGGTCAGAAGCTGGCTCTCCCCCTTCCTGAACCCCAGCCAGGCCTACAACACGCATACATATGCAGCTCTTTGTGGCTCAGAGAATGTAAATTTATTCTGCAGCTCGAGCATCAGGCGCTCACCTTATCTGCATGTTCCAGTCGTCAGAATAAATATTAGGAGACAAGTCTGTGGAGATTTTCTGTGTGTACACGAGTTAAATCCTCCAGCCAGTGGTTAATCCAGGCAGGGATTTCAACAGAAACGCTTTTCTTATATTAATTACAAGGAAGGGCTGGTAACTGGGCCTCTGTCACTATCTGAGGAGGGCCCCAGTCTTCCCAGGAAGGGACTGAGACGGATCTTTGTGTGCTGAGGCTTCAGGCTGAGGTGAAAAGGCAGGAGGGAGGGCAGCCCCAGCGGGTCTGGGCCGTATACGTGGATGGAGCCGTTCTCCACTAGCATCTGGGGGTCTCCGCATGAATCCCTGGGTCTGGGCTCACCTGGGACTGGTGGCAGCAGAGCCTCCCCAGCGGGGTGGGAGAGCAGGGCAGCCCCCACCACAGGTCAGACACTGCTCTGGGCCCCAGATGGGCTCAGAAGTCTGACAGAGGGGGCAGAGCTCACCAGCTCAGTTATGTGAGCTCTTCAAGTCCCTTGGGATTCAGTTTCTTCAAGGCGACCCAGAGTCTCAACCACCCCACCCACCTGCTGGCTCTAAGAATTAGTAATAGAGCACCAATCCCAGCAAACACTCTCGTAATGCCTGCTGGGTCCAGGCACTGCTTAAAGGGCTTTGCATAGTTTAATCCCAGCTCAGCCTGGTGAGGGGGTGCACTAATTACCCCACTTCACAGATGAGGAAACTGAGACACAGAGAGATTAAATAATTTGCTCAATGTCACATCGGTTAAAAAAAATGGCAGAGGCAGAATTTGCAATCAGACAGTTGGCTCCAAAATCGATGAACTTAAAATACCACACTTAGGGCAGAAGACCTAAATAGGCATTTCTCCAAAGAAGACATACGGATGGCCAAGAGGCACATGAAAAGCTGCTCAACATCACTAATTATTAAAGAAGTACAAATCAAAACTACAATGAGGCATCACCTCACACCAGTTAGAATGAGCATCATCAGAAAATCTACAAACAATAAATGCTGGAGAGGGTGTGGAGAAAAGGGAACTCTCTTGCACTGTTGGTGGGAATGTAAATTGATACAGCCACTATGTAAAACAGTATGGAGGTTCCTTAAAAAACTAAAAATGGAATTACCATATGACCCAGCAATCCCACTACTGGGCATATAACCAAAGAAAACCATAATTCAAAAAGATAGATGCACTCCAATGTTCATTGCAGCACTATTTACAATAGCCAGGACATGGAAGCAACCTAAATGTCCATCAACAGATGAACGGATAAAGAAGATGCAATACATATATACAAAGGAATATTACTCAGCCATAAAAAGGAATGAAATTGAGACACTTGTAGAGACATGGATGCACCTAGAGACTGTCATACAGAGTGAAGTGAGTCAGAAAGAGAAAAACAAATATCATATATTAATGCATATATGCAAAATCTAGAAAAATGGTACAGATCAACCAGTTTGCAAGGCAGAAATAGAGACCCAGATGTAGAGAACAAACATATGGACACCAAGTGGGGAAAGCAGGGGAGGGGGGCTGGGGTAGAATGAACTGGGAGATTGGGATTGCCATATATACATTACTAATTAGAAAAAAATATCAAATTATACACTTTAAATATATGCATATATTGTATGTCAATTATATTTCAATAAAAATTCTTAAGAAAAAAAAAGTAAAAAAAAAAACAAACCACACTACATTTAAATTTTTCCAACACCCCACCTAGCTGGGTGCCCAAGAACTGGCCACGTCTCAGCACTGGCGCCCTAGGATCTGACTCTCATTCTTCTGCTGTGAAGGAAGCTCAGGATCACAGCTAGGCAACAGTGAGATGCAGTTGATGTCTTCAGGCCTTTGCTCATGCTGTGTCCCGTCCCTGGACCACCCTCCCCGCTGGCCTGTCCCGCAACATTCACCGAGTTTGGTCTCTGTTCTAAGATACATTCTGAGAGGAAAGACCAACTCTGCGATGTTGGTATAAGTACCCCCATTTTATAAAAACTCTCACTCACATCAGTTTTATACTTTCTTGTGGCCACAGGCCCCAGTAGCAGGTAGCAGTCTGGGAAATTTGACTCCACTCCAGGCTGTCAAGGTCACTTTGTGGAGTTAATGGAGAAGCTGTTCCTGCTTAGAGGCTATAAGGTGCTCCCTCCCCTCAGGGATGTCACCCCTCCCTGAAGCCATGAGTCCAGGAGACACACCTTCTCTGTGTCACAAACCAAACCATTGCCATTTAGTTGAGTTAATTAAATGTGAATTGATTATAAGCACATTCCTTGAGATTTAAAAGAGATACACTTAAGAGAGGGATAGGGAAGAAAATAATGGAACTATATTGCTTTGGCATGTTTTTTCAGAGCCAGCCTTGCTAAGAAACTGAGGGCTAAAATAAATTTTTGAAATCTGTGGTTATTGTCACTCCCAATCCCCTTTCCCCAATTCTAGAACATAAACTCCATGTGGGTGGGAATTTTGTCCACTTTCTTCACTGCTGAAGCCCAAGCACTTAGAACACTTTATGGCACATGGTACTAGGATGATAAAAAATGACATAAATGAGAAATAAATAAATAAGTTTTTTAAAGAGATACATTTAATACTAGGTAATTAATTCAAAAAAATATGCAAGTCAGTTGAGAAAATTAGTGAAACCAAAGCTGGTTCTTTGAAAAGATCAATAACATCAATAAGCCTCTATGAGGCTAAGAAAAGAAGAGAGAGGCCACAAATTACCAATATCAAAAGTGAAAGTGGGGCCATCACTACAGATCCCATGGAAATTAAAAAGATAACAAAGGAATATTATGAACAACTCTATGCCCACAAATTTGATAACCTAGATGAAATGGATGAACTTTTTTTTTTTTTGGCTGCATTGGATCTTCATTGCTCCACATGGGCTTTCTCTAGTTGCAGCAAGCAAGGGCTACTCTTTTCAGTAGTTGTGGCTCATGGGCTCTAGAGTGCAGCCTCAGTAGTTGTGGCACATAGGCTTAGTTGCCCCGTGGCATGTGAGATCATCCCAGACCAGGACTCAAACCCATGTCCCCTGCATTGGCAGGCAGATTTGTAACCACCGGTCACCAGGGAATTCCCAGACCAATTCTTTGAAAGACGCAATTTGCCAAAACTCAAGAAAAAATTGATGATCTGAATAGGCCTATATCTATTAAAGAAATTGAATGAATAATTAATAACCTTCTGAAATAGAAAGCACCAGGCCCAGACGGGTTCACTGGTCAATTCTACCAAATGTTTAAGGAAGAAGTTATACCAACCCTGTACAATCTCGTTCAGAGGATAAAAGCAGAAGGACTATTTTCTAAGTCATCCTATGAGGCTAGCATCACCCTAATACCAAAACCAGAAAAATACATTACAAGGCAACAAAACCACAGGCCAATATCTCTCATAAACATAGATGTAAAAATCCTCAACAAACTATTAGCAAACCAAATATAAAAATAATTCCACCATGATCCAGTGGGATTTATCCCAGGTATGCAAGACTAGTTCAACACCCAAAAATCAATTAATGTAATCCATCATATCAACAGACCTAAAAAAGTAAAATCACATGGCTGTATCAATAGATGCAGGAAAAGCCTTTGGCAAAATCCAACACCCTTTCATGATAAAAACTCTCAGTAAACTAGAAATAGTGGGAAACTTTATCAAGCTGATAAACACTATCTACAAAAACCCACAGCTAATATCATACTTAGTGGTGAGAAACTTGAAGGATTCCCACTAAGAACCATATTAATACAATACCCTGGCAGGCACCATTTAAATTCTTTTTACCTTTTGTTGTGGAGCACAGGCTCTAGGCACTCGGGCTTCAGTAGTTGTGGCACACAGCATCAGTAATTGTGGCTCGCAGGCTCAGTAGTTGTGGCACACAGGTTTAGTTGCTCCAGGGAATGTGGGATCTTCCCAGATCAGGAATCAAACTTGAGTCCTCTGCAACAAGAGAAGCCACCGCTCTGAGAAGCCTGAGCACTGCAACAAAGAGTAGCCCCCACTCGCTGCAACTAGAGGAAGCCTGCACACAGCAATGAAGACCCAACACAACCAATTAATTAATTAATTAATTAATTATTTTAAAAAAGCAGATGTAAAATATTGCCTTAAAAAATTCTTTTTACCTCTTTACTTTGAAATTCACTAATGACTGCCTAGGTCTTATTGATTAGCAAACCTTTACAAATTGATGATCAAATGAAATTAATTGGCCAGAGGGAAGGGTGAGTTTGAACCAGGCCGAGGTTCTATGGCGCGGCCAAGGTAAGCCTGGAACCAGGAAAACTCTTCTGGCCAAGGAAGCACCAGCCACAGAGACACCTGGGGGTCATCATCCCTCAAATGCTCTTCAGGGGTCTCCATCCAGGCTGAGGTTTAGGCTGCCATGCTTTTTATCTATCTATCTATCTATCTATCTATCTATCTATCTATTTATTTATTTATTGGCTGTGTTGGGTCTTCACTGTTGTGTGTGGGCTTTCTCTAGTTGCGGCCAGTGGGGGCTACTCTTCGTTGTGGTGCACGGGCTTCTCAGGGCGGTGTTTTCTCTTGTTGCGGAGCATGGACTCTAGGTGCATGGGCTTCAGTAGTTGTGGCAGGTGGGCTCAATAGTTGTGGCTCACGGGCTCTAGATCGCAGGCTCAGTAGTTTGTGGTGCATGGGCTTAGTTGGTCCTCAGCATGTGGGATCTTCCCAGACCAGGGCTCGAACCTGTGTCCCCTGAGTTGGCAGGTGGATTCTCAACCACCGCGCCACCAGGGAAGTCCCTAGACTGCCATGCTTGCTCACCTGGAACATGGCCCCAGCCTCCCATTTTGCCAATTCCAATCCCATCTCCCAATTCTAGATCAGAAGTGCCTAGATCAGAGCACAGCGGGAATAAATGCTCACGTGTTGACTGTTCTCCTCGCAGGCAGTGATACAGCAGAGTCCTCACCATGGGGGGGTCCATGGTCAGGAAGAGAGCCAGTCACAGAGGCAAAGAACTGAGGATGTCAGCTCAGCACTCCCAAGGCCCTCCGCATTCCACCCCCACTCATGCCCAGGACCTGGCCGGGCAGGATGCTCCCCTCTTGTTCCCCAGCCCTGCCCATACAGATGAGGAAACTGAGGCTCAGAGGGCAGTGCAGCCTGGGGGGCTGGAAGCATGGGGTCTGGGGTCCAAAAGACCTGGGTCAGCACCACTTGCTTCTGTGGGACCTGGGCATGTGACTCAACCTCTCTGCACCTTTTCCCTTACCTGTAAAATGGGGATATTCGTGGTACTTACCTCATAAGGTGGTTGCGTTGGATTAAACTATATAAATGTCTATGAATGACTTGGCACTGAGCGTGGCACATAGTATGTGGCTCAATAAAGTTAGTTAAAAGAATGATGATAATAATAATTATTAATGTCATTCTACTAAAGTGACTTGGCTTTCCTGTGGATCCATGACCTGTTTGTTCTGTACATCTACAGACCCCTGGGGTGACTGCATCAGCCGTTTTCATTTGGGCTTTCAGCCCCTGCCATGGCTCTCAGGGATCTCAGACAGTGACTCCATGATCTCAAGGCCACTTCAGTTCATTTCTAAGAAGCATGATTGGCTTTGCTTGATATTTACACAGTCATATGTGTGAGTCTCCAACCATTAGGAATCATTCCCTTCTGCATCTCTTAAGTTCCTTACTGAAGGGTCTCCCACACTCAGGTACTGGCACTATGTTGCTTAAAGTAATTACGGGATGGATTTTTTTAACTATTCATAAATCATTGATTTACCTGATTAGGAAGTTGACACATTTCAACATTTAAAAAGGTTTGTTTGGAAAACCTCACAATTCAATATCATTTCTGTATTTAGCACTTACTCTGCCCGAGCACTGCTTTTACATGGGCCACACAGTGGACAGTGGAGGAGACAAGTTTCCAGCTCCTGAGAGTTTACATCGTCATGGGGAGATAAGAAAAGGGGATGGAGAAAAAGATGGAGATTCATGTGCAAAGGCCAGAAGAGAGAAGGAGCATGGTGCTAAGAGGAGCTGGAAGAAGTGAGAGGAGACCTGAATGGCTGCAGAGAGGTGACCAACAGGGATGTCATGTGACCTGAAAGGCCCTCATTAGGGTCCCATTCTTCATCCTGAATACTGCACAACCTCTCAAGGGAGATGCCCAAAGACTAGATGACCCCATTCTTGGAACTGGAGGTAATTCTTGTGGAAAAAGGTAGGGGAAGGGGGAGGGTCCAGACCTGCCAGCAGTGACATGGCCACTCAACTTGCAACTAAACCCAGACCCAAAGCCAAGAGTGATGGCTGCATTATCTCCTACCCCAATGGCGGCTCCAGACACATCAGTGAGATTCACCCTCCTTATGCCACTAGAAACTACTCCTGGAACCTACAATGTCGTACATGAGTGAGAAACAACCTTAATGAACTAAAGAAAGACAAATTGACAAGGCAGGATTTGGAGGGAAGTGGTGTTCCTGCTGGTGTTGGAGTGTCCCACAGGGATTTTACTGTCCTGTCTGGATTAGAAGGGCAGGGTTCTAACCTCATGCTGTTTCTGCAGAATGATTTATGACCCAAATGGCAGAGGGGTAGAGCAGACACAAGCCTACACCTCCTGGTGCTGTGTGCTGACTCTCTGGAAAGCCCAGCCAGTTCCATGAAGCTCATTGCTAAATCACGTCAACGTTTAAATGTATTTTCCTGGACTTCTCTGGAGGTCCACTGGTTGGGACCTCTCCTTCCAATGCAGGGGGTGCGGGTGCGATTCCTGGTTGGGGAGCTAAGATCCCACATGCCTCGTGACTAAAACACCAAAACATAAAACAGAAGCGATATCGTAACAAATTCATTAAAGGCTTTAAAAATGGTCCACATCAAAAAAGATATTTAAAAAAATAAAAAAGTAAATACATTTTCCATTCCGGGGTCAAGAAACACTGGTTTGGGAGGTGTTAACAGTTGGCACCTTTATACCAACAGACTATATTGACCTTTTTTTTTTTTTTTTTCTCATTTAGTGGAGAGCCTGTTACAATTTTGTCTGCTGTGACATTAGGCTAGCTGCGATCAGGACCAGGGAAACCCACATTCATTGTTCCCTCCAGAGCCATAGGGGTCCCCAAGTGAACCCGCTATTCCATAGGCTTAATGTCATCTCCTCCGACCCAAGTCCACGCCTCCTCTCCGGCCTTGCCCTTGTCTGCTCCAGGCTCGGAATTCTGGCCCAGCCAGCCCCAGGCCTGGGATCATATGGAAGAAGGCAAAACTGAGAGTCCCCAATCATGGGTCAGAAGAGCGAGTCCTGGGATGTCCTAGGTGGCGCAATGGTTAAGAATCCATCTCCCAATGCAGGGGACATGGGTTCAATCCCTGCTCCAGGAAGATCCCACATGCCTTGGAGCAACTAAACCTGTGAGCTACAACTATTAAGCCTGTGTACTGCAACTACTGAAGCCTACATGCCTAGAGCCCATGCTCCGCAACAAGAAAAGCCACTGCAATGAGGAACTCCCACACCACAATGAAAAGCAGCCCCGCTCTCCACAACCAGAGAAAGCCTGCGCAGCAACAAAGACCCAATGCAGCCAATTAATTAATTAATTTTTTTTTTTTTTTTTAAAAAGAAGTGCGAGTCCTGGTCCCTGTTCTGCCACCAACTTACTGCATGACCTTGAACAGGTCACATCCCCACTCTGGGCCTCAGTTTCCCAACTGGACCATGAGGGGGTTTAACTGGTTGACCCACCTAGTTCCTCTCCAGTCTAGTGGCCCAAGAATATCTGATTCTGTGCTGGAAGGTCTTGCCCAGGTATTTGAAAACAAAACACAGGAGCTATTGATGACGGTGTCTCTCTGGGAGGTGAGACGGGAGAAAACAGCTTCAGCCTAATCATGAACCATAATCAGAAACCAAAAGCCTTAACCTCACACGGGTCCCCACTGACCTAACAGACAGATACTTTTGTTCCCAGAGTGATTAGCTTCTGCTAAACAAAGATGATGTGTCAGGACGTAAGACTCCGACTCCTTCCCTAGTATGTAGGGTAGAGGATTAATTGAGCCAGTGAAAGGAATGAAGCACCTTCTTGATGTAAGAGCCTGGGGGGTGATGGGTCAGGGAGGAGGGGGCCTGGCCTTTGATGACAGAGAAAGGGTAGTAGGAGATGGGGGGGAGGGCAGTAAGTAACAACAATGATAACAGCTCACATGTGCCATGCGCCAACCTCCTCTCAGTGCTCTTTGTAAAGTGGCCAGCCCAGGGCCCGCACACAGTAGGTGTCTGTGCTGGTTGGACTGATTTGTTCAGCAGCCACCTGTAAGGTCCCTATTTTTGATGCCGCTGAAAGGGCATCTCCTCTCATATCTGCCATGGGCAGCCTAGTTCTCAGCTCTCAGCGAACTTCTAACAAATGATGAGATAGAGGAGGAAGTGGACAAGGCTCCCCGCGTGCCCCGTCCCAGCAGCATCTGCAAACACTGCCCACCATGAACACGAGGCTGCCCCCATCACACCACCAAGGGCAGACAGTGTCTTCACATCCCGAACATGGCACAACACAGGTGTCTCTGAAAAGTCTGGAATAGAACCTGCCCATGCATCCCTGCCCATCTCAGGCACCTCTTGGACCTGACCTCTCCATCAAGGTCCAGCTATTTTAAAGGGGACTTTAAGTAGACCCTCTGCTGCCAAGAAATTTGTGTCCCACAGTGACGGGTGCAACTGTGAACAGAAGAACAATGAGATGAGTTCAAGGCTCGGCGGCTGTTGGACAATGAGCGTGAAGTGCCCTCCCCTTCCTTCCATCCTTGGGGATGTCAGTTTCCGGTGACTCAGCAGATGTCATCACAGAGCACCCAGGCCATGTGTAGGGCTCTGGGCATGGAGAGAAACCTCGGTCATGTTCTGTGCTTGAGGAGGTCACAGTCAAATAGGGGAGGCTGACTCGCCAGCAACACACACCATCCTATCGGCAAAGCCCCAGACCAGAGGGCACAGCAATGGATGCCATTTCATGAGCACCTCCTGTATATACCTCTGCTCATTTAGTGTCTACTATGTGCCAGGCCAGGTGATTCACAGATATTGTCACTAACCCTCACAGCAACACTCCCTGCTATTTAGAGATAAGGACACCAGCTCAGAGAGGTTGGGGAACTCACTCAGGGTCACACAGCCAAGAAGGCGGTTTGAGTCAGCCTGTGCTCTGTGGACAGCAGCATCATTGCAGCTCTGCACACCCACACCCCCTCAGAAGGAGGCCAGGTCTGCTGGCATGGAGCAAAAGCAGGTGTGGTCACCTGCCTAGGTGGTCAGAGTCTGGAGAAAGTGCTAGATTACAGGTGCACTGTCACCTTCTGGTTGTGGAGATTCCTCAAGGTGACCCACAATAGCCCAGTTGAGTTTGGTCATCCCAGCCCAGGGGCCAAGCAAGAGACAAGAATCAGATTTACTTTGTGTATCATCCTCCTTCCCTCTCATCCCACCTTTCCTCACTCTTTATCTCAGTGGTTTGGCAGGAGCTGAGCCCACACCTAACTCCAAGGGTGAACACAGGATTCAGGCCTGACCAATCAGTCATTCCCTTTCCCCAGCCATAGTGATTGGCTCAGAATTGGCACATGACCCCAGTTGAGCCAATCAGAATTAGACCTGGGATTTTTTCTTTTTCTGAAAAATTAGGAGTACCTAAACTGGTCAGGATGAACCAAAGTGGCTGGTGGTCATCTTGAGATGCCTGAAAGTAAAGGCAATACAGACAAATGCAGCTCTGAAAGATGGAAAGGACGGAAAAAGAGAGGGAGCTAGACAGAGACACAGAGGGAGAGACAGAGCACGTGTGGACACGACCATGTGCACACCCTGATCATACGGACTACAAGCCCAGGGAAGGCAGAGGGTATTTTCTGCTTTGCTCCCTGCTGTATGCCCAGCACTGGGCACCATCTGGCAAGAGCAGTTGCAACTGTTGGAACCCCCAGGTCAAGTCAGGCCTGGAGCCGGCAGTCCCCAGTCTTCCCTAAGCAAAAACATTTTCTTTCCTATCTAAGCCATTTTGAGTTGAGTTTGATCATAACTCAGTGAGTCCCAGTCCTCCCTGTACTTGCTCATCCCCACGTATCTGGAGAAACAGTGCTGTGAAAAAAGAAGTGAATGAGCTTGATCATTTCTCCTTTCTCTGCCCCTTCAGCCCTCTCCACGTTCCTGAGTGCTAGCCCCGCCCTCTCAACTACAGAGGTCCTCGCTGGGACCATCAATCACGGGGGTATATAGGAGGCCTGATGAACACCTGGCAGTGTCTGTTCACTGTGCCCTTGGAAAGCACAGCTGAGCCCAGTGAAGTAGCCAGTGTTTCTGTGCAGGAGCAGCACCCAAAGGACTCACTGGAAATGGGCTCAGACTGCCAGACTGGGCACCAGGACCCTGCCCTCCTGGCCAGTGGACACTGGATAAAATGATAATGAAAGTGACTCTGCACGCATCCGCACGGAGTCCACATGGAGTAAGTGCGCCTGTGGGAGGAGGCAGGGCTGAAATTCTGGCTCTGCCACTTACCAGCCATGTGACCTTGGGCAAACCACATCGCTTCCCTGGTTTTGGGGTTTTTCATCTGCAAAGTGGCCCGGCCCACAGGGCTATTGTGAGAAGAGAGCAGGATAAGATTCAGCTCAGAGACTGCTGCATGGTCAGTGCACAGTAAATAGCCGCTATGTGCTTATCAGCTCCACTCTGCTGTGCATCCTGGGCTCCTTAGGTGACAAGAGGTTGCCTAGAATTTCAGGAGGAGCTGGGACCCAGGGTTCCCCACGTTCTAGCAGGGAAGAGCTGCCTGAACATGCATCATTCAGCTGGGCCCTAGGATGCCCAGAAGGGCTGGGCACTCTGCAGAGAACACTGAGGGAGAGCTGGGTGCACAGTGGCCAGTATGACATCCCTAACATTCCCACTGGACATTGTGCTTTAACAGAAGCCATACCTTAATTTCCATCACCACAGAATGCAAGCATGCACCAGATGCTCAGATGAATGAATGAATAAATTCAAATACATCATTTTACGCAAAGAAGGTTGAGTCCCAGGGAAGTTAAGCAAGTTGCTGAGGGTCACAGAGCTCAGATGACAGAGCAGGTCAAAAGCCCTGCCTTCTGCCGCTAAGATCCATGCTCCATCCTCCACCCCACCCTGCCTCAGAGAGGAGCTAGGAAAGGAAGAGGCCAGCACGGCCTGCAGGCATCTGGGAGGGCTCCCTGGAGAAGGGGGAGCCCAAGCTGGGCCCTGAAGGACAAACTGGAGAAGAGTATGCAGGGAGGGAAATGCAGTTCACAGTTTGCTGCTCCCAGATCTCTAAGCCTCTGGGCCTGGAATTCTCCATGAGAAGGTTCAAGATCTGCCTCAAGCAAATGCCGCAGAACCTCTCACCAGAGCAGGTGGAGCTGCTTCCTAGGCTGTGCTGGAGGCGGCCCCCAGGTAGGGGGTGGGGGGCAGGGCAGAGCAGGAGCACCTGGGAACAATTTGTTTACGGAGTGTCTGTTTCAGGGGCTCCTGAATGGGAGTGAGGATGGCAGTGACCTTGACCATCTGCTCTGAGAGGACAATGGTCTCACAAGCACTCTGATGAGGCCATTAGACCATATTCCATCAGCCAATTGGCCCCAGCAGACACAATTCCCTCAAGTGTCTTGTCAGCCCTAAAACTGCACTGTCTACAAGCCCTATGATTTCCCTTGCAAATTCCCCATGTGATCAGCACCCTGAGAAGGTAAGAATTCCCCCCATGATGTCCACAGTCAGGGAAATTAGCCTGTATCCCTCGTGTTCTGCCTCCAAAGCCCATGCTGACAGCCCATCTCCCTATAATGAGCCCACAGAAGCCAAACAACAACACACAGCATGAAAATACACATCAGCTGCTCTGTGGGGTATTCTCCTCCGTGTGCGGGTGGAGCCAGCTACTCAGGAGCTATTTTGGGAGCCAGATGCCTGAGTCGGTGGGGGAGACACATCCATTCTCTGCATAGAAAGCTTTCCAGATCAGGGCCCAAAGCTGAGCCAGCGATTCTCTTAAATCTCAAACCTCCTTTGCCTCCTGCCTGTCTTTCTTTGACAAGCAGTTACTGATGACAATTAGGTGAGGGCTCTGAGGGGACCCCTGGCTGTGGGGAGACAGATTCCTGCCTCCTGGGGTGCACCTGTCTTAGGAGGACACGTAGACTAATAGAGAAAGACCCTGCAGGGAGACAGCAGTCACTGCATCGTTAATGCCGATTCCTCTGCTGCCCCACCTCCACCCCAGGGTCCCATGAAGGAGCCAGATTCTGGAGGGCAGGTGGCATCATGTCTTCATCTCCTTCTGTCATCTTCCCTCCACACAGGAAGCTTCAGGATGCTTCCCTGGTCCTGGAAGGGATGCTTCCCTTCCCTTCCCCAGTGCAGAACTCATAGCCGAAGCTCACAAATACTGGAGAGAAGGAAGAAGAGGTTACTGAGTGGGTCTCGCTTTAGAAGCGCAAAGTAGAATTGGAGGCAGAGGAGAAAATTGGAAATTAGTAGGTTGCGGGAGTGAGGAAATCAGAAAAGCATCAACATTAAAAATGGTCCAACAGTGACCTGTGACATTTGGCTTTATCAGGAGCAAATTACTCTGCCCCCCAGGGTAGATCTGAGAGTTTCTGGTGCAAAACATTTCTTACATCTCCTACATTTCATGCTGAGCTGGACACGTCCCAGATTCCAGGAGCCAGAGAGCGATCCTATCACCGGGGCCCGGGGAAGAGCAGGGGGTCTGAGTGCCACCCCCTCGCCACCAGCCATGTGAATGAAGACAAGTTTCCATCTAGTGGATGATCCTCCTGTGTCCCAAGCTTGAGGGCATCAGGGTGACGGACGTGGGGCCACGGACACAGGGTCTGTGTGCTGTCAGAGCCCGGGAACCGTTTGTGGGATGAAGGCACTGACTCACCTCCTCTCCCTCACTCCTCATCCCAGCCCCACAGGTTGGTTCTGCTCCCACACAGACATGAGGAAACCAAGGCTCAGAGAGGTCGTGTGCATTGCCAAGGGCACACAGTTAGTCCAGGAGAGTCCAGGTCAGATGCCAGCCTCATGCTCTTCCCATGACCCCGGGTTGCATTTCTGTCACCAAAGGCACCTTCTGCCACACTTGAGGTCATATCCCTGGGCCTCCCAGGCCAGTCCACAGGACCCTGGCACTCAGCCAAGCCAGGCGACCAGGCTCATATTCCTCCCTGGCCCTGACCCCTCTCTGATCCATGACAGCAGGTTGAACTTGGCCAGGCCTTTCCTGGATGTGTGACTTGGCCCCTTTGTCTCCACCTGCCCGGGGCCACAGTCCCTCCCCTGTAAAATAGGCACTAACAATCCACAGCTTCTAAGGTTGTTTGAGGATGAAGTGAAGTAATTTGCATAAAGCTGGGGGCACATGACCAGCAACCTGTCCTCTCTGCAGGAAGCTCCTCCTACCCTGCTGCTCCCCCCTCCCTCACCCACTTCCCAGTCTCCCACCCAAGGTCCCCCAATGGCCTCTCCAAATCTGGCCTTTTTTTCACCATCTTTTTTTTTCCCCCTTCACAGGCACTTTTTATACCCTGTAACTTTTTTTTTTTTTTTTTTTTTGGTTCATTTACTCATTTTGTTCGGCTGTTTCCCAAACTGCCCATGAGCTCCCTGAGGGCAGAGGCCTATACGTCTTGTTGATGGTTATGCCCAGTGCTCAGCACAGAGTCTGGCACAGGGCCCAGCACCCAGAGCAGCCTGATAAGCACTTGCTGGATGAAGGGTTGGATGAGGAATGGGACTGATTGTATCAGTCAGGATAGGTGAGGTGCTGTAACAAATAGCCCTCAAATCCCAGTGGCTTCACCCAGGAAGAGCTGATTTCTCTCCCTCATGAAGTCCACATGAAGGTTGCTGGTCTGAGGATCTTCTGCAGGGAGGCACCTCCTCTGAGCGGTGATGCAGGGATCCAGGCTCCTTCCATCTATGATGATGTCATCTCCACACAAGTCTTCTGGGATCACCAGGGAAAGGGAGTGAGTGAGGTGAAGGTCACCAGGTGATTAACCATCTCAGCCCAGAGGGGTCCATGTCGTTTCCACCCACATACCATTGGCTAGAATGAATGTGCATCCTGCCCCACTTGGATGCATGGGGGCTAGGAAATGTCATCCCAGGCTGGGAATCCACCCCCAGCACCAGCCCTGCACTGTGGAAGGAGAGAGTGAAGCAGTGGTCAACGGCCATCTCTGCCCCTCTGCGGTGAAAACTGATGACTCTTGTCACCTTTATCTTCTTTCTGAGACCCCCGGGCTCCAAGTCCTCTCTCTAAGCCAATGGCTGACTCGATGCCTGGGTCAGGAGGGCACAGAGGGAGGCAACCCAGGAAAGGGCTCACAGCACTGCTCCCCACACTTGGCTGGGTAGGGAGAAGTTCTGGCTGTTCTGAGCCGATTGTGTTTGGAACCTTCTGTATCTGCTGAGCTGCTAATTCCGGTGCCATCTGCCTGTGTTCCTAGCACCAAAGCCCTGGGATAAACAACTTTTCTTTCTGTAGTTCTTAAAGTTTCATCAGCGAGTGGGGAGAGAGAGAGGAGGGAGGCCTCCAAATGTCTTGCCTCTGAAGAGAAGGCACTGCCGAGCAGAGGGACGAGGGACATTGCAGAGACTGGGGTGTAATTTGTATGGAGCTCAGAGCCTCATAAGAATCACCTGCGATTGCTGTGATTTGCCCCATTTCACAGAGGAGGCACCTGAGACCCAAAGAAATTAAAGAATTTGCTTAAGGTCCAAGGTCCGTGATCACTAAGCAGAGCTGGGGGCGGCTCATTTTCTATCACTGTGTCTTCCCGCATCAGCCGCTCTGGCTGGAAGCACCCTGCCCCTTGGCCCTTCCATGGAGACCCTCCTCTCACTGCCGAATTCTGGGGATCAGAAAAGCTCAGGATTAGAAAGGATGCTCAGGGGAGTAGCGGGCCATGCAGGCAAGGTCGCACAGCAAGGTGAAGCTGGGCACGGAAGGGTGCAAAAGAACACAGACTTGGAGGAGCTGCACTAAGACTGACTCCCCGCCGCGTCAGGCGCCTGCTCTGTGATCCGTGTGACCTTCACCTCTCTGTGAAACAGCAATAAAACCTCTCTTTCTCCACCACCATGGAGTTACTGGCACGTGGCACGTGGTAACAGATGTTTGTTCCCCTTCCATTCAGATGCACGACTCGGGGTCTTAATCATCACCTCCAAGAACACCCAGTCTCTGCTCTCACCCCCACCACACAGTTTCTCAGGAAATCTCATTACTTTCCAAGGCTCCGTGCAAATGTCACCGTGATTTGGGTCAATAACAATAACCAGGAAAGGATTTGGAATCTGCATCCCAGATCTCAGGTGCCTTGTTTCTGGGGTAAAATTGACTTGGGACAGGATGGCAGCTCTGTCACCTGCCCATCGAGTGAGATGACACTTGTCACTTCGCTATGTGAAAGTGTGCTTACTCATGAAATGGGGATTATACTGAAATCTCCCTCATATTGTGTTTTAAAATGAAAACAAAACCCCAAAGGTATAAAAGTTCTTCGCGCTAAGCCAGAGACAAAATATTAACCATAGCTAAGATTTCTTTTTAACAGGCTTATTGAGGGATAATTGGTATATGATACACTGTGCATATTTAAGCGTACAATTTGATAAGTTTTGACATACATGTACCTCTGTGACACTACAGCCAAAATGATGAATACATTCATCACCCCGAACTTTCCTTTGTGCCCTTTTGTAATCCTGACCTACAACCCATGCTCACCCCTCTGTCCCCAGGCAACCACGCATCTGCCTTTTATCACTACAGATTGGTTTGCATTTCCCAGAATTTTTTATAAATGGAAACGTAGCATATATAATCTTTTTGTCTGGCTTTTTTCACTCAGCATAATTATTTTCAGGTTTATTCATCTTGTTGCAATAGTGTATCAATTTAGACTTCCCTGGTGGTGTAGCAGTTGAGAATCCACCTGCCAATGCAAGGGACATGGGTTCAAGCCCTGGCCGGGAAGATCCTACATGCTGTGGCGCAACTAAGCCCATGTGCCCCAACTACTGAGCCTGTGCTCTAGAGCCCGCAAGCCACAACTAGTGAAGTCCATGTGCCTAGAGCCCATGCTCTGCAACAAGAGAAAACACCACAATGAGAAGCCGGAGCTCCGCAACAAAGAGTAGCCCCTGCTGGCGGCAACTAGAGAAAGCCCTCGAGCAGCAACGAAGACTCAACGCAGCCATAACTAACTAACTAACTAACTAAATTTATTTAAAAAATAGTGTATCAAGTCATGTGTATCAATGTTCTTTTTATTTTATTTTATTTTTAAGTAGTTTTCCCTTGCATGGATAGAATTTTTTTATCCATTTGATAACCCTGTTAATGAGCTTTTAGGTTGTCTCAAATTTGGAACTATTACAGACAAAACTGCTCTGAGCATTTGTGTACCTCTTCCCTCTAATTTCTATCTTAGCAGCATCTCACAAATGTGTCTGTGTTGTGTTTTAATTTTCATTCAGTGAAGTTACTTCATAATTTCCCCTTGCATTTCTTCTTTGTACTATGGATTATTTAGAAGTGTTACTTACTTTCCAAATATTCGGGTATTTTCCAGATATCTTTCTATTATTGATTTCTAATTTAACTCCATTGTGGTCAGAGAACATACACTGTATGACTTGAACCCTTAAAAAATGTTTGAGATTTGTTGTACATAGCCCAGAATCTTGTCTATCTTAGTAAGTGTTTATGTGCCCCTAAAAAGAACATGTAATCTGCTGTTGCGCGGCAGAATGTTCCATAAATACCAATTAGGTTAAATTTGTTGATGACATGGTTCAAGTCTTGATATCCTTACTAATTTTCTGTCTGTTTGGTCTCTCAGTTATAGAGGAGTATTTTGCAATCTCTAGCCAACTGAAGTTTGTTTATTTCTCCTTGAAGATTCATAAGTTTTCCTTCATGTGTTTGAACTTCGGTGATATGTTCGTAAACATTAATAATGGATACATCCTCCCCATAAATTGACACTTTTGTCATTATGAAATGGCCCTCTTTTATCCCAGGCAACATTGTTTGCATTGAAGTCTACTTTATCTGGGTTTTTTTATTGGTTTGTTTTTAGTTCTTTATTGGAGTATAATTGCTTTATACTATTGTGTCAGTTTCTTCTGTACAACAAAGTGAATCAGCTGTATTTATACATATATCACCATATCCCCTCCCTCCCGTAAGTCCTTCCCACCCTCTCTATCCCACCCCTTCTAAGTCATCACCAGTTATCAAGTTGATCTTCCTGTGTCATGCAGCAGCCTCCCGCTAGCTATCTATTTTACATTTGGGAGTGTACATATGTCAATGCTACTCTCTCACTTTGTCCCAGCTTCCCCTTCGCACCCACCCCATGTCCTCAAGTCCGTTCTCTACATATGCATCTTTGTTCTTGCCCTGTCATTGATATTACCATGCTAGCTTTCTTTTGATTAGTGTTACAGGTATATAATTCCCTCCCCCCTTACTTTTAACCTATTCTGTCTTTTTATATTTAAAATGTGTTTCTTGTAGGCTGCTTATAGCTGGGTCTTGTTTCTGTATCCAGTATGACAATCTATGCCTTTTAGTTGAATATATTTAATGCGATGACTGATATGCTTGGGTTTTAGATGTACCATCTTGCTATTTATTTTCTATTTCTTCCATCTGTTCTTTGTTCCCTTTTCCCTCTTATTCTGCCTTCTTTTGGATTAATTGGGTAGTTTGTATGATTTCATTTAATCTCCTTTGTTGGCTTCTTAGTTATAACTCCTTGCTTTGTTATTTTAGTCTTTGCATTAAGATTTAGAGTATACATTTTTAACTTATCACTGCCTACTCTCGAGTGTTATTATACAACTTCACATTTAGTGTAAGAACCTTACAAGAGCCTCTCTGAGTATTAAAGTGGTCATACATTTACTTCTACATAACAAATGGTAAATAGTCAATTATCTTTTAAAGGTATTTAACTAGTGAGAGAAAAAATGTATTTTATATTTACTCACATAGTTCTCATTTTCAGAGCTCTTTATCCCTAGATGTCTAGATCCACATTTCTACCTGTTGTCATTTCCCTTCTGCCTGCCTTTAACATTTCTTATAGTGCATATCATCTAGGGATGAGGCCTTTAAACATCTATGTACCTGAAAACGTTTTTAATTTGCCTTTATTTGTGAAAAATACTTTCATTTTCTGGAGAATTCAAGGATGACTCATTTGTGTTCTTTGGTTTTTTCTTTTTCAATACTTTAAAGATTTTGCTCCACTGTCATCTGGTTTACATTGTTTCTGATGAGAAATCTGCTGTCCTCATTTTTCTCTTCCTGTGTAAGTAATATGTTTTTTTCCTCTGGCTGCTTTTAAGATTTTATCCGTATCACTGGTTTTGAGGACTTTCATTGTGATATGGCTTGGTATAATTTTTTTCATGTTTCTTGTCCTTGAAGTTTGTTGAACTTCTTGGATCTATGGATTTAAAATAGTGACCAACATTGGGGGGAAAAAAATGGCCGTTATTTCTTCAAAGGTATTTCCGAACTTCTCAGCTCAATTTTAGGGACTCCAATTACATGTATAGCAGGCAATTTGAAGTTGTCCCACAGTTCACTGATAATCTGTTTATCTTTTTTATGTTATTCTTTTTCTCTTTGTGTTTCCTTTTGGATAATTCATATTTCTATGTCATCAAATTAGCCAGTCTTTTTTTCTGCAATATCTAATCTGCCATTACAACCATCAAGTGTAGTTTTCATCTCATGTATTGTTATTTTCATCCTTAGAAGGTCGATTTTGGGCTTTTGTATATCTACCATGGCTCTGCTTATCACTTTCTATCTTCCTCCAATATTTCTGAACATATGAAATAATGTTATAACCATTGGTTTTACTGTTTTTGTTTAATTACATCATTTGTGCCAGTTCTATGTTAGTTTTGATTGATTGATTTTTATACTCACTATAGGTCACATTTTCTTTGCTTGCCTGGAAATTTTTGATTGAATGCTAGTCATCATCAATTTTGTCTTTCAGAGTACTTAGTATTTTTTGTATACTCTTAAACTTCTTTCTGGGAAACAGTTAAGTAAAAAACTTGGACACATATTTCAAGTCTTGCTTTTAAGCTTTGTTAAACATGAACACAGCAGCATTTAGTCTAGAGCCAATTTCCCCCACCACCGAAGTAAGACACTTCTGAATACTCTGCCCCATGCCTGATTCAGTTTTCCACTCCAGTGGGAGTAGGGACTGTTTGAGTTTCAGCATTGTTCCTTCAAATCCTTTTGGCTGTGTTCCCTCTGCCTCAGGTGGTGTCCACACACCAAGATTTAAGCAGACTCTGTGCAAATCTTCGGTATCATCTCTGTGTGCAATTCTCTCATCTCCAGTACTCTGCCCTGCAAACTGAAGCTGCTTCATTTCCCCCAAATTCCAGCTCAGTTTCCTCAGCTCAGGAGGACAACCTAAATCTGCCTGGATTTCCTCCATCCAACACCTGGCTTATGGTCTCTCCTTAGGCAGTAAGCTCAGGAAATTATAGGGCTATTTCCCATTTCTCAGGGATCATTATTCTTTGTTGCTTGGTGGTTAATGTCTTGGCAATTGTTGTTTCATATATTTCATGCAGGTGGGTAAGTGTGGTCCCTGTTGTTCCATCTTGGCTGGGAGAATTCTTGGTAATTTACTGAAGATTCACAGAAGCCAGGCCCTGTTCATAGTACCTTCCTTGCATTAACTTATTTTATCCTCACAGCAACCTATGATATAGGGACCATTATTGTCCCCATTTTAAAGATGAGAAAACTGAGGGGCATGAGGTGGAGTTACTTCCCCAAGGCCACACAGCTGGTAAATGATATCAGCTGGGATTCCTACCCTGGCCAGGCTCTCCCATAGGCCGCCCTCTCCACTCCACCCAACACTTCCTAGCCCTGGTGCCCCAAATGGTTTATGCATAGATTTCACTTATCCAGGTGTCTGATGGCTGGTAGTTTTCACTCAGAAAGCATCACTGTCTCTTTCCCAGGGTGCTGAGGAAATGCTGTCTTTTTTCTAGGTGGTCCCTGACAAAGGAAAGTGCAGCTATGCTCTATGTTGTGCATCTTCTCACAGTAGGCACTAAATAAAGTAGCTGTCACTGTTGTTGTTATTTATATTATTCTTATCATGTTGAGTCCTGACTCTTATCATGGTACTCAACATGGTACCTCAGGATGTCTGCATACACCAGCAATTCAGGAAAATGTACATCATTTAAGAGCATGTAGGTGTCAGCTGCAAATTCCCATTGGGGTTCCTGCTCTGGAGAACCTGGACACTTCTGACTCTCCCAGGCCCCATGTATCCATTAGCCCAGATTAGGAGGGGGTGCTTCCAACCTGTTCTGCCCCTCCAAGGAATAAGGCTGCAATCTTGTTGCCAAAACAGGTCTGCTGTTCTCCTCTATGGGTTTAAAGAAGAACAAAGACATATGGGAACATTTATAACATGGATTTTGGGGTCAGAGACACACAGGCTCAAACCCTGAGTCCTTATGAGCTCCATGACCCTGAGCTTCAGTTTCTTCATTAGTAAACAGGGAGTTGTAATAGCCACCTTACATGGTTATGGAGAGGGTTAAACCAGATCGTGGATGGGGATGGGCCTGGCACAGTTTGCTCCATTCAGAACCACTGCAATCATCACCTGCTAGCCCAGTGACCTTGGATAAGTTATCTCAATTCTGTAAAATGGGGGAAATAATAGGGTTTTCCTCATAATCAAATTATAATTATGATGTGAAATAATCACATCTGCTGATTCCTACATCACTCACCTCCACTCCTTTTGTTTCACTGACCCTTAAACCCCCTTTCTTAGTGCCACCAACCTTGGGACCCCCATGCTCTGAGGCTGGGGGAGCAGAGGCAAAGGGTCTCCATGCCCCTGTCTCAGAACAGACTAGGCAACCATGGTATTGGAGTTGGCTTGATAGTTTACTAACTTCTCATAAAGCCAAACAGCCTGTCATAGAAATGAGGGTGTCGTCTCTAATTACTCTCATGCTTCATTTAAATGCAGCCATTGACCACAGGCCTCTGGGTATTTAGAGAAACAGCATAACAATATGGTTTTTGCCTCATGTGAATGTGGAATTATGCTCTCCCTGAAGCCCTGTGAGTGCTACAGATGTTTATTTGAAAACGAGGTGGGTATCAGGTTTGAGAGATGGAGGAAACTCTGCCCCCACAGAACATCTGGATGGGGCTGAATGGGCTGGGGGTCAGGATTAGACATTTAAGGAGGCCCACAGAATGGCCTGGCAACACCACACATCAAATGGTTTGGGGTCACACCCAGCACCTCACCCCATGCAGGGGCGTCTCAGTGAGTTGACACAGGCCAGAGCCCCCAGAGTCTGCAGACTCAGCAACTGGCAACCACAATGTGAGGTCAACAAACTAGCAGCCAATGTTTCCCGAGGACTTACCAGGTTCTAGTCACTGCTCATCATTCCCACTTAGATAATAAGAAAACTGAGACACAGAGAGGTGAAATGAGGTCCCGTAACTGGAAAGTGGTAGAGTGGGATTTGAACCCAGACCACCAGCTTCCAGAGCCTGCAGTAGCATCACTATAATGAAGTCCAGACTCCCCAGCCTAGCACAGAAGGCAATGCCCCTCCCCAATTTGACTCCTTCTCATGTGTATCAGTTAGCATTTGCTGCATAACAAATCATCCTAAAACTTAGAGCTTAAAACACAAGTGTGTACATTTCTAATGGCTCTGTCAGTCAATGACATAGCTCTTCTAGGCCAGGAGGCCTGACTGGGGCTGATGGTTCCTGATGTCCTTAGTCACCTGTGTGGACCTCCAATAGAACAGCTGAGGTGGATGGGGCATCTGTCCACATTGACTTTCATCCCCAGAAAGCCAGTCTGAGTTTGTCCAGGCATGGCGGTCACAGATCTCCCAGCAGCAGGAAAGGGCTGGCCCCATGCACAGCATTTTTCAAGTCCCTGCTTATGTTAGGTTATTAATGTCATCTTGATCCAATCAGGTCACTGGGCCAGGCCCACATTCAAGGTGGAGAAACAGATTCAACCTTCTGGTCAGAGGAGCAGCAACACAGCATAGCAAAGGGCATACATTGTAGCAGAGGTTGGGGTTTGTGAGCACATTGTGATCTGTCACACCATGTCTCCAGCTTCACCTATTGCCATGCTCTCTACCTGTCTTCTGCTGAAATTGCAGGATTGCTCCAGATTTCCACACATGCTGCTCCCTCTGCCTGGAGTGCTGTTACCTCAACTTCCCCTGAGAAGATCTTTCAAAATTTGGCTCAGGAGACAAAAGACTTCCCTGACCACCCATCCCAGACCCCAGCAGGCTGGTTAGGGCCTCCCCTTCTCATCCTTCTCACAGCACACAGCGGGGTGAGTATACTCCCCTTAGGAGGTTGGGAGCCCTGGGGTCAGGAAGAGCATCTTACAACCCCAGGGCCCAGCATAGGGCCTAGAATGAACAGTTAGCTCAATAACTGCTTTGGAGACTGGGAGAGAGGGAAGGGGGTATGAAGGAAGGGAGAGAGGGAGGAAGAACAGGAGCAAAGGAGGCAGGGGAGGCAAATGAATGAAACTTGGATGAAAGGGACAAGGTAACCTAGCGTCAGATACCAGGTCAGTGACCAGGCAGGTCCTGGCCCAGGCCAGGCAGCAGCTACCTAAAGACCCACTAACCCTGGCACAGAAGAGCCTGAGCTCAGGGTATATATCCTGTCTGGGGCAGGGAGATGGTAAAACATTCACTAGCTAATAACAAAGTTAATTCCCACAGACAAGAGTACTGCCAAGGCAAAGGGCAAGTGCCTGAGATGGGTTACAGGGCTTGATCCAGTCCCAGGTAAAGGGAACCTTCTTGAAGGAGGTGACATTTGATTAGAGAGAGGAATGCAGTGAGGTACTTAGAGAGCAGGGGTGTGGTAGGCAGAAGGAGTGGTGTGGACACTCTCTCCTGAGGTAGAAGGGGCAGGGCCTGTCCAAGGGGCTGAAGTAAGATTCCCAGGCTGCCACCCAGAAAGGGAATCAGGAGGGCTTTGTGTGAGACTGGGAGGGTAGGCAGAGCCTGGAGTGAAGGCTTAGGCCCTCCCCAGAAATCCTGCACAGCTTGAAGGTATCTGTGGGGTAGGAGGAGGGACTGAGTCTCAGCCTTGGAAGGTCTGGGATCTCAGGAGAAGGCACAAGACAGAAGCTCAGATGCTGAAATCCAGAACAATAAGGATAAGAGCAAATCCTCACATACCATGTACTACCACAGGCCAGATCGGTGCTAAATGTTCTCACATAATCCTTACAACCCAATGAGGCATGGTGTCCTATTATAATGGATGAGAAAATTGAGGCACAGAGAGGCTGAGCAGCTTGACCAAGGTCACAGAGCTAAGAAATTGGTGGAGCTGGGCTTCAAACACAGATCATGTCACTGCAAAGCTTTGCTCTTACCCACTATCCTCACCTGCCTTGTTATTAGACAGTCATTCAACAGCGTTCATTAATCACATAGTGCACACAGACACTGCCCTTGGTGCCGAGAATATGGCAGGAAACAAGAGAGACCTGGTCTTTGTCTCTTGGCACTGATGCTCCAGCTGGACAAAGAAGTAGAGAAGCAACTATCAGACACTGATACAGGCTCTGATGCAAATAAAGCAGGGCAATGCCATAGAATGATGGCTGGGTAGGGTATGGGGTCAAAGTTGGGTGGATAATTGGATAGTCCCCAGAGGAGGTGACATTTGTGCCAAGACCTCAGTACCATGAGTGGATGAGGAAGAAGAGAGCCTCTCAGGGAGAAGAAACAGCAAGTGCAAAGGTCCTGAGGTAGGAGTGAGTTCCATGTATTTGAGAAACTGAACAAAGGTCAGTGTGGTGGAAACAGTGAGTGACTGGAAGAAGGCCGAAGAAGAGGTCCGAGAAGCAGGCAGGGCAAATCTGGTTGGGCCTTGAGGGTCACATGTGCTGCTGTCCTCTGTGTGCCCTCCAGATTCACCCTCACCCATCTCCTCTACTCTGTGCCGGGGAGACTTGCCTGCAGGGGTGGCACTGACCAGGCACTGCTCCCTCCTGGCCCCTGGTTTCTGCTGGGTCCTGGAGGCAGCAAAGGAGACCAGGGCAGGAGGAGAGAGTCAGGTGTTCACTCATGGATCTTCCTTCTGACCATGTTTGGCAGTGGCTGCATCTCTCTCCTGTGGCCCCAGCTCTACCAGGTGGCCCTTCTCAAGTGGCTGCAGCTTTCTCTGAAGTCTGACAACTGCCCTTCCTTTGGCCCCATCAGGACTGAGATGGACACAGCTCCCCACTGCTGCTCATCCCCAGGGGCCCCACCATCCCTTGTTTGTTTCCCATATCCTGTCTATACCTTGGTGAATCATTCCTCCATCAAACTCCCTTCAGTCACCACCTCCCTTGGTCATTTGCTCCCTGCAAAGACTATACTTGATTCTCCATGGTGAGCTCAGATTTTTATGTGAAGTCTGACGGGGAAGCCACTAGCAAGGGAAGGGACTTACTCTGACTCACCTTTTAATAAGATTTCCCCATAGCTGCTGTGGAAATGGATGAGAAGAGGAGGCTAGGATGGATGGGGGACACATTAGGGTCCAGGCAGGTTTAATGAAGTTGGTCCAAGGTGGACACATTAGAGACAGGACCCAGACCATACAGGACCAGTTGCAACATCTACTGAACCCATGGCTCCCAAGCTCCTTGTCCAGGGTCCTGAAATCCCCAGTGGAGGGGAACTGTTGGGTACAGAACCAAGGACCCTGCAGAATCTGGGGTAGGGTCCGGGGAGCTCAGTGCGGGCGTGCCCTCTGGGGGCAGCCCTCTAGGATTTAAGAAGGAAGGACAGGAGTGAGGGCATGAGTGGGAGCCAGGAGATGCTCTGGGCCTTGAGGAAGAGATGCCTTGAACTGGGACGTGAGGAAGCCCATACATTCCTGCAGCTCTGTGCAGCCTGCATCTACACAAGGGACTATTAAGGCACTAAACCAGGAGCCATATGCCTCATCTTTTCTCTCCATATAATTGGTTCAGTCTGGGGAAGGGGGGACAGCACGGGGCAGGGCAGTGATGCAACTGGCCCTCCATCACTTCCTAAGGAGCAGAACCCAGATGAATCTCAGACTTCCAACAAAGGTCCCTGGTCCTGCCCTGCATCTTTTCCTCTATGCTCCACCCCAAGAGGACAGGACGTGGAAGAGTTGGGGGATCTCTGGTTGGTGCAAAAGCCAGGAAATTCAGTTGTCTTTTCCCAATTGGCCAGTTTTGTGTCTAGGAGGGATTAGATGTGGGGTGCTGGGCAAGTTGCTTATCTCTATGAGTCTTACTTACCTCATCTGGGAAATAGGATAACACCTGCACCACAGGGCAGGTGTGAACACCGAGTGAGGTAACCCAGGTGCTGTGCCTGGCCCTCAGCAGGGGCTCCACATGGGTGAGCTCCGTCCCACCACAGAGCTTTGCACTGAAGATGCTCATAGAATACAGCCCCTACATCATGGTCCCTTTGACATTCCCATATCCTCCCTTGCCCTCCATCTGGAAAGTCAAGGCATTGGGTGGATGGTCACCAAGGCCCTTTTTAGCTTGGACAGTGTGGGGCCCCTTATTTCTTTACCAAGTAAAAGCCTCACAATCTGAGCATTAACCACTGCACACTCAGCCTCAGGAGCCTATGGGGGCATTCAGGAGACCCTGAAACCCCCCTGCTGAGCTCCTAGAGCTGCAGGCAGAAGAGGCCCCTCCACTGAGTAAGGGCCTGCTGTGTGTCTGGGTCCTAGGCTCACAGGGAGGTCCTCTTCCCACTGAGGTCATATGCCTGGCGGCAGGAGGGAACAGGAACCACAGGGATGGACACTGGGCCCCCAGGCACCCCTGGCAGCAAGGCGCTCACCTGGAGACCCAGGAATAGATACACTGGGCACCCATGTGAGCACTGGGCAGCAGCGGCAGCTCCAGCCCTGAAGCCTGTCAGCACTGGGAATGATTAGAATCCTGAAAAAGCCCTCATTATTTCTCCCAGGGCCGAGGTGCCCTTTGGAAAAAGGGATGTTTCCTGCCAGATCGTCCCCTGAAGATGCATTTGTCACAGGCTATTGTGTAAATCCATGTTTGCCCCATTTGAAAAGATGTGATTTATCCACTTGACTGGCCTTAATGTGGCTTCTCCAACCCTCAAAATGCAGCTGCGATTAGGAGCCCAAATCGGATCTGTGAAACATGACAGGGTGAGGCTGGTGAAGTCACCCCCTGGGCTCTGAGCCCTTCCCTCTCGTGCTGCACAGGAGACCAGAGGGGAGGGATGGGGTTGTGCTGCTCGGGAGCTGCTGACACTTTAGGACACATGTCGGTCCTCAAGGAGAGAACCTGGCATGCTGGATAAAGTCCCAATATCAGGTTCACTCATGCAGCCACCAGGTTTATTGAGGCCCTACTCTGTGCCAGCCCACGTAGGGGTGGGGGTATAGCAGCAAACAGATGAGGTCCCTGCTCCTAGCAGCTGATGTCTGGAGTGGGGGTGCAGGAAGGAACAGGTAAACCAGCATCCACAAGAGTATCCCAGGTGGGAGAGGTGCTGAAAGGGTGACTTTATAGAGTCTGGCTCTGGGGTGGGGGATGAATAGTGCCCATGGGATGGGCGGGTCAGTGAAGGTCTTTCTGAGAAGGAAATCTGAGCTGAGACATCAATGAGAGGATGGAGGACAGAGCAGTTAGTTTTGCCTGTGGGAGGGAAAGGCTCTAGGGAGGAGGATACACCTGGTCTACATTTGGAGGATGCTTAGAATGGCACCAGGTGGGAGAGAGAAAGAGAATCCAGACAGGGAGACAGGAGCAAAGGCCCAGAGCAGAGCAGGTTCACAATGTTGGGGAAATGTTTATGGTGGCCAGAAGTGGGGCTGGAAGTGTCCTGAGGGCTGTATGAGACAGACCTCAAGTCTGTGCTAAAGAGATTGGATGCTATCCTGAGGCAAAGGACTCTTCAGAAATGTTAAGCAGTGAGCGAGTGAAACCTCTGAAGAGGATACACTCTGTGGCTTCTAAGGCCCCTTCCAGTTCTAAATCTCCATGAGTCAAACCAGCAAAGACTGTTGACTTTCGTTGAATGAACATCGCATATTAATAGACTTGTACTCAAATAGCCGTGAGTGTCTGGTGTTCACAGAGACCAGGGCTGGTGGGGGAGACCCAAGCCTCAGTAACTAAGGCTCCCTTGCATGAGGACCTCACGGAGATGGACACGGCCAAGGGCAGGGACTCCCACCCTCCTCCAAACAGCCTCTCCACTCAGCTCTGCCACCCGGAGGTGCCAGCAGCACCCGAACCTCCTGCTGCTCCTCACCCAGCACCCTCAGGAGCAGCCTGCAAAGCCAGCCCCAAATAACCAGCCCCAAACCAGGTCAGCCTCCCTCCCCTTCTATTTTAGATCAACCCAGCCAGGCTTGCCTTGAGGAGCAGCAGACTCTCATTTCTCTCCCGGGCTCACTAAATTGGTAAGACCTTGCGACTGTCCCAGCAGGTGACAGAGGGAAAAGTTTTCTGGAATTTCAGGCCCTTTGATGGAGAAACTCTGCCTAATAAATAATTGAGAGGTACCTCAACTTCCTGAGAACAATTGAGCAGTGAAGTTGTCTGTCCCACTTCCCCTAGCAAAGTGGAGTTTCTGAGGGCTCCAGCAGAGGTGAGGAAAAGCCTTTACTTAAAGATGAGTCAGGAAAGGCAAGAGGGGTGGGGTGGAAAGAGGCTGGAGGAGCCAAAGAAGGGTAAGGACAGGGAGGGGGCCTGCTTCAGATAAGGATGCCAACAGGTAGTTAGCGATTACGACCATGTGCTCCGAACTCAGACCCAGGTAAAAGACCCATTTATGTGGCATAACACAGGTCAGGAGCCCAGCTCATCCTTTCTTCCATATGGCCAGATGCATGGAAAGGACAAGGTGGAAGACACAGCAGCCCAGAGGAAAGAGAGGCCTTTCCTTGCCCAGCATCCAGTCATAAATCCCCAGAGACGGGCTCTGATTGGCCTGGCTTGAGCCATGTGCTTATCCCTGCACCAATAAGAGTAGCCACTTGGGTGGGGTACTGTGACTGGTCACTTCTGGGTCACATGCTCACTCCTATGTTGGGAGGGAATTGGTTGATTGACAACCAGTCCAGAACCCCAGAGTGGGGAAGGCACAAACAAGAAGGAAATAAAATGCTGTCAGCAGAAGGATGGAGAGAGGAGGAAGTGTTGCTGGGCACTTGGCCATGTATTCAAATCTTTTCATGATCTGGCCCCAGGCTACTTGTCCAGCCCCTTCCAGACACACCCCTCCTGCACTCTGTACTCATCTGGGTATTTGCAGGGTCCTAATACCACACTATCTGTCACCTTACCTCCTTGCCTTGCCCGTGTGTTCACTCTGCCTCAGATGGCTTCCCTTCCACCACCTGCACAGCAAAAAGTGTCACTGCTTTAAGTTTCAGGTGTCACCTCCTCTGCTAAACCTTCAGTCCTGCTTCACGGCGTACTGTGACCCATTCCCACCTGTAACACTGTGATGATGACAGTGACCATGAAGATGATGAGGAAGAGGATGCCGATGGGACTTTTCTCTCACTGGTCTGCCTCTGTTCACACTCCAACTGCACTTGAGAACAGAGATTTAATTTTATTCTTCTCTATTTTCCTTGTGCCTTACACATTACCAGGCCCATGGCAGCCATCAATGGATGTCTTTGGAATGAATCAGTTAATGAATTAACTGTGGTTATTGACAGAGCTGGTCTTTGGCATACCTGGGAAGGGCTGCTGCTCTCCATGTGCTGTGGGTTAAGGGGTTTGGGGGAGATATCCTTGTCCCAGATTATATTCCCAGTAGACATCCTGGAGAAGCCTCTTCTCTCTGACCTTGGTTTCCTCATCCGTGAAATGAAGGGCTGGGCTCCTTAACCTTTAGCTCTGGTTCCAGTCCCATGAGTCATGAAAAGGAACCTTCTTGAGAAACACAGAGCCAACCTGGGGGTCACTGCACCTCCAGAAGCGCCCTGGGAGACAGACTTTCTAGGCAGCATAGGGCAAGGGGCCAAGGTAAGAGAAGTTTCCAAGTGCATAAAGGAAATTCTATGGAATTTACAGTTTCGCTAATATTAGAATACCGTCAGATATTTCTGAAACTCAAAAAAGGGAGTTCTGCGTCTTGAATTAGCCTTTGCATTTTAATGGGGAAATTTAGACCTGTCTTTGAAAATACAATAAAATGTCACTAACACAAACTGTTCATAATTCTAGGGAGGGAAGAATATTTTGCTAAACTATTTGATAATATAAAAAGGACTGGAAGTGAGAGTGTTTACTAAAATTAGCAAATTGTTTTCAAGCCTCTTATTCACAAATTCTTGGGTCTGGAAAGGACCTCAAGATCCTCTCACTGGTTTCCTCTCTCATCCCGCTCACGTGATCTGTACCCAGGTGAGCTCTCAGATGTAGGTAACAGTAATAAAGGACCTACTATGTGCTAGCAACTGGGCTAAACACTGTTAATCCTCACGATTCTATTTCTGCTTCTCTGACCTCATCTCCTGCTCTTCTCTCCCTCACTTGGCCCCTCCCACACTGGCCTTTCCTCAGTGCCCAGAACATGCCCAGCTAGTGTGCACCTCCAGCTCTTTGCACATGCTGTTCCCTCTGCCTGAAGCTCCCTGCCCCCAGTCTCCACATGACTGGATCCTTCTTACTGTTAGGTCCTAAGTCCAAATGTCATCTCCTTCAAGAAGCCCTCCCCGACCATGCTATCTTGTATTTTCATCCTCCCGTCCCACAGCATCCCCTGTTCTAGCACATCACCCTCAGTTATTACCTGCAGTGCCTTCATCATGGTCTGAAGTCAGTCTACTTGTTGATATATTTGTTTATTACCTGCCTCCCCCTCCAGAACATGAGCTCCTGCAGGGTGGAGCCCTTGTCTATCGTTTTCATGGTTGTATTCTCAGTGCCGAGAATAGTGATTGGCACAGAGCTGGGACTCCAAAACCATGGGTTCAATGAGTGGATGAATGAATGATTGAAGGATTTCCATTTCCCAAAACCCTAACCTTACCCATGATGTTTCTCCCATAAACATTTATTAAACACACAAATGGATGTAGAAAGTAGAGTAGACCCAAACAACTCAGAATGTATCATGATCCAGGCATGAATTTATCTCTACTTCATCAACAAGTTTTCCTGAGTCATTGGAAAGATTGTAATAATTATATCTGTCCTATTTGTGAAATTTGCTTGTTTTCCAGCTATTTCTATTTACAAATTCATCACCTGAATAGGATTTTAGTAATCACATAGACCATGGCTAATTTAACAGATGAAAAAAACTGACACTCAGAAAGAGGGACAAGGGCTCAGCAAGATCATATGTGTGTCAGAAGAAGACCCAGGAGAAGAAGCCAGCTCTCTCCATCCTGTCCTTTCCATGTCTAAAACACTCAAGTGGTGCTGGCAGTCACTAAAATTAGCACAACATTTCTGGAGGCACTCTAAGAATAATAGTAAAATAATAGTGTTAGCAGTTAAAATTTCTTGAGTGTTTTCTATGTGTTGGAAAGTGTAGTAAACACTTTAATTCTTCACAATAATCCTAGGATGGGCAGGTACTGCTATCACCCCCATTATTCAGATGAGGAGATTGAAGCACAGAGGAAGTGTTTTGCCTATGGTCACATGAAGAATGGATGGTGGAGCCAAGGCTTGACCCAACGCAGTCTGGCAACGTGAATCAAAAGCATTTGGCTTGACAAATCCACCCCTGGATACTTCTCTTGAGGAAATGATCACGGTCCAGGGAACAATGAATATTTAAATTGAGTGGCCCTCTCTGGTGTGACCCATTTACAGCGGACTTCAAGGCTGTCCATGAGGAGAGAGGAGGTGTGAGCCTCACTGCCCATCACCTGGGGAGACCTATGTGAGGACGCAAAGCCCCTCCCTCCCAAGACAGGGACATGTGGGGGAGATCCTGGCACACTTTCTATCATCTGGCTCACCTGGTCTCATGTATGGAGACCTTAAGACACAACAAACACTGAGTTTACTGAGATTTCTCCATCCTGCGATTTCAACTGGAAATTATGTCTCTTGCTTCCTTTTATCCCTTCTCCTAAAATGTCGAGTAAGTCTTTTCTAGAAGCACTGAATGGGAATAAAGGGGATTAGAGGATAATTTTATCTCATTCAAATGTAACCCGGAGCAAGTGGGAGTAAACAGACCCACTTGGCAGCCACATCTCATCCCCCTTCTCCCTCCAAGTTCCTGCCCTCCTGCTCCCATCCCCACCTCCTCGAAGGTGCCCTGGGAGCTGCTGACACTGGCAGGATTCAGGCCTCCACCGGGACTCTTGCCAAGGCCTGCCTTCCAGAAGTCCAATTCCCATACTCATCTTGCATGAGGCAGGTTGCCAGTGAAAGGCTCTGATCTTCTGGAAAAGTAAAGGAAGTAATCCCCTGGGAAGAAGGCAGGAGCCCCTCAAACCTTGGCCTGGGATGACTTTGCCAGCACTTCTCTCCATGAAGCCACAGTCTGCAATGAACCTACACCAGGAGGTCCGATCTGCTGTTTCCTAGATTCCATTTACCTCCTTGCACCTGCCATCTTTGCAGCTGGACACCTTGTGAGAGGTGACTCTGCAGCACTGGCCAGGAGGCAAAGCTGAACGTGGGCAGGGATATGAAGGCAGCCTGGGCAGGGGGAATAGTGTCGGCAAAGGCGCAGGAGTGCGGAAGCAGGCAAGAAGGAGCTCGAGATGGACAGTGATGGATGGGGTGGGGGGATGGAAAACTAGGGGCAGGCAATGAGGCTGCAGACTTTGCCCAAGGACAGACTCGAAATGCCAGTTTGAAATCCATTCCGGAGATCAGAGATTTTTGTGACCTGCTTCCTCTGAGGGGCCTCAATGGTTGGGTTGCCAGATTTAGCAAATAAAAATGTAAGACGGACTCTTCATTACATTTGAATGTCAGTTAAAAGATGAATATTGTTTTAGTGTGAGTATGACCTATGCAATATTTAGGATATACTTATTCTGTTTTTAATTGTTTTTTTATTCAATAAATACATTTATTGAAATCCAAGTACTGGAGTTAGCCTTTTAAAAATAATTTTCACAGCCATCCCATGAGATAGGTACTAGTAATAAATCCATTTTATAGGTAACATCTAAGACTTAAGAGACATTATCAATGGCACACGACATAAGCACTGCAGCTGGGAATCAATGTCAAGTCAGCTCAGGACTTCAAAGCTCCTGTTCTTAATAACTCTCTGTTTTCCTACATATAATGCTTCAATTAATTCTACTTGGGATATACTTATCCTAAGAAAGAAATCTGTTGTTTATCTGGAATTCAAATATAACTGGGAGTCCTGTATTTTAACTGGCAACCCTGCTTGGGGGTGGAGCAGCAGGAGGGAGGTCCGGAGTGGGTAGGCTCCGCCCCCTCCCCACTGCTTTTTCTGGAAAGGGCCGGATAGTCCAGGTTTCCAGCGTGTGTATTGCACAGTCTCTAATGCAGCTCCTCAGCTCTTCAGGTTGAGCGTGAACGCAGACTTAGGCAGTACAGGAGCCAATGAGTGGGGCCGTGTTCCAATAAAACTTTCTCTGCAAAAACAGACTATGGGGCCAGCTGTGGCCTGTGGGCTGTGGTTTGCTGATCCCTGGTCTGTCTAGGGGCACCTTGGGGACCAGCTGAAGGAAACTGTGTTCTCTTCCCCATGATCCATGAAATCTAACCGAGAGCACCAACGTCTCTCTTTGTGCCGCTGACTTATAGGGGGAAGAGGAACAGGCTGCCTTTCTTTCCCCAGGTCTCAGGGGGCCCATGTCTAAGATGAGGCCATTGGACCCTCAGGATCTTCCCCAGGTCAGATTTGACGACCCCGTCCTGCAAGAGAACACCTGTCACCAAAGTGGCAGGTGCCTTTCTCCCTGCCTCCTTCCCCAGAACTCCCCACTACCTGGGCAACAGGTTGCAAGATAAGACACCCGTTTCTTACTCTGTCCGCTTCCACCCTTAAGGACAATGGTTTCTGTCTTCCAGGGACTGCAGACCCTCTGGCAACCCTCCACCTCTGCCACCTCCTTAGTCACTTACCTGGGTGCAATGCTCCAGAACAGGCCTCCCACCAACTCCCCTCCTGCAAGTACATAGGTGCTAACGCACTGCAAGTTGCCAAGGGCACTCATCACAGGGAGCTTGCACATAACCGGAAATATCTTTAACACCCTATTGATGGTTTTCCCCACCTATTGCTCTACGACAAAGTTGAAACAATGAAAGGCATCGATTTTCCAAGTCTGAGCTGTGAGCCCAAGATCAAAGCAGGGAAGAGGTGGGAGGGACACGGTACAAGAGGGCGGGTTTTACAATGAAATTATGGTGATTGCTGTCCTGGTAGCATTTCTTCCGTGCTGCCATGGCAGACATCTCTCCAAGTAACAGCAGGTTTGTATTTCATTAGGACACTTTAGTCAAAAGATCAATGATGCTCTCAGAACCGCTCTGCCGGTCCACGGGGGCGGATGAGCCCAGTGAGAAGCCTGCAAAGATCCAGCTAAAATTAGGCAGCTGCTGAAGGACACTGGATTCGCAATCATAGTGCATCGACTTCCAAAGTGATGCTGGATCTGAGTGCATTTCCTGGGCCTCCATGTTGTGTCTTTGTGGAGGGGGGCCTTTCATAATGAAGTGGGTCTCTCTCTGGGGAAATGGAGTTTTTAAAGGCAGGCTTGGATTTGGCAGAGTGAGGGGGTAGGGGAAGGTGGTGAGCAGCTTGGGGGCTGTACATGCTCTTTTAACCCAGAGCTTGGTTGTCAGGCTCTGAGGCTCACAAGGAAAAGCAAAGGGCTGCAGGTGGCAAGAAAGCTCAGCTTCTGACCAGCTGAATGAACTCAGGCATCAACTTCTCTGGCCTCCATTTTCCTCATCTGTAAAATGGTATGTTATTCATTGGTACTATCCAGTGGTTCCTCATCAGGGGGTTGTTCTGAGAATTCAGTGATTGAATTGGTGCAAAGTGACTGGCGGGGCACCTGGCACAAAGGAACAGCTAACTATCCAGAAGCCGTCATGATGCTCTTACTAAGTAAGCATCCTCAACCCCGCACACTGCAACTTGTATTTTCCTTACCCACCTAGATGTAAGCCCTCCAAACCCTCCTGAGTTATTGGGCTCTCGGCGGACTATGGCACTGTGTGCATCTCAGCATTCACCCCAGCCTTTCCACTGCTTTGCCAATATTCTGATCGTTTTGAGGGGCACCGCGGTTCAGGGAGAAAAGGACTTTGGTTTTGAATCAGATGAACCTGGATTCCAGTCCCAGCCCAGTCACCTCCAAGCTCTGTGATCAGCCTCAACTCATTTACCTGCTGACTCTCAGACTCTTGGGATAATGATGTCCGCAAGTCACTGGGACTGAATGGCGGGAAAATCAGTGTGGTCACCCTGCTGAAGTTATAAGCCCCCTGGGGGGCCATGCAGGGTGAGAGGGGGCATGTAGGGGGAGGGGGGTGCAGAGTCACTACCCTCACACCCCCGTGGTGCCTTGGGTAGTCGTACATTCTGCCAAATATTTTCACATCCCCCCCTTCCAGGTGTGTGATGGTACTGAACTTCCTGTCCTCTGTGGCTCAGTGAAACCATGTAACTTGTTCCAGTCAATGAGTTGTGTGAATGAAGTACTGCAAGTCACTTCTCCACTGAGCAGTTAATGGCTAGTGCAAAACCCACCAGAGCGCTCTCCATCCCTGTCTTGATAGCTACTTTGTCACCTGGGGTACGTGAATGATCCAGGTGAGCAGAGCCACCCCCACCCAACTCACAACAGGCAGGCAGGATTAGCAACAAATAAGTATGTGGGGTTTTATATGTGGAATCTAAAAAAGAAAACAACAAAGTGTGTATAACAAATACACGTAACAAAACAGAAACACAGTCACAGATACAGAGACTAACTAGTGGTTCCCAGTGGAGAGAGGGAAGGGGGGAGGGAGGAGATAGAGGTATGGGATGAAGAGACACTACACTATATATAAAATAAATAAGCAGCAAGGATATATTGAACAGCACAAGGAAATACAACCATTATTTTGTAATAACTTTAAATGGAGTATAATCTGTAAAAATACTGAATCACTATGTTGTACACCTGAAACTAATACAATATTGTAAATCAGCTATACTTCAATATGAAAATAAATAAATAGATCAAGAAACAAATAAATAAAATGTCAGTGAGCTAAATATATACATAAACATATTTTTTTTTCCAGCCACTGGAGACTGTTTGTTACTAAGCAAAGCCTTTCCTATGCTGACTGATACAGTGCTCCCACAGGCAAGGCCTCAAACTATGTGTCCTCCATGACTGGCTATTGAATTACATGCAAAAGCTGCCCTTCTGATGCTGCTCCAAAAGGGCCAGGGATGGAGGCAGCAGTGGAGGTGTTGGTCTAGCTATTGAGAGGCAAGGACAGTGATGATCAAGTCCCCACCCCACTAAGGAGACTGTCAGAGTCCTGGCAAAGGTGGCCCTAAGTGAAACAAAGCACCTGGCTTGGCAAGTCAAAGCCCAAGCCCTTTAACCACAGAGGCCATAATTCAAGGCAGTATAGTCACCCAGGCTTCAGCTAGCACAGGGCTCAGCCCATCCACCCTCAAAACAGCCTGAAGGTGACACAGAGTTTTGGGCTCCTGGTTTCTGGCCACCAGAACCCAAGGCAAGTTTGTTCTCCCTCCTCAGTTTCCCCCCTTACAAAAGTCAGACTCAGAGAACTGCATCTGCTCAGGAGTTCAGAACAAGGGTTCTGGAGTCAGTTATTGATGCCGGGCACTGCCTAGCTACGTGACCTTGGACAAGTCCCTTTGCATTTCTGAGTTACATTGTTCTCAGTTAGAAAACAGAGATAACTAAACTGGTCTCTTGGGATTGGGGGAGCGGGGTTAGGAGGACTAGAGGAGATCTTTGTAGAGGGCTTAGTGTAGGGCCAGCACAGGGAAGTATTCAGCACATGGGAGTCACAGCTGGATAGATGCCATCTTCTGGGCTCAGGGAGGTCAGGACGAAGGATGTGACAGTCCAGCTTCTTAAGTAGTTATTTTATTTATTTTTTTTACATGTTGGAATGGTATAATGTGTAGAAAAGTTCAGAGAATGATGAGTACCACAAAAGAGAGGCCCCTGGTGATACAGCCCAGCTGTTAAAGCACAGACCTAGGACATGGGAAGGATGTCAAACCTTGGTCACAGGAATGCTGTGAGGGTGACACGAGGGGGACATGCACAGTGCAAGAAGAGAGGCTGGCTCACGGCAGGCTCTCATGGACATCAGTTTTGTAGAACTGCAGATATTAAATATAACCTATTTTTATTGCTGACCTGAAGGGTGACTCGAGACCTAATTAGGAATGAGGGTGGGACGGGTCACAGCACTGTGTCTATGGAGGATTTTAAACCTGAGAAGAGAGGCATCTGTGGGCGGAGTCAAGGACACCTGCAGCTGGCTGTCCAGGGGAGACACACAAAAACATCCAGTCCCATGGGGCTCAGGGGAAAAGCCAGAACAAAAGGACAAAAGAAAGGGACTGAAGGGGGCCAGGTTCAACCTACCACATGGAAGAACTTTCTGAAACCCACAGGTTCTCTGACTGCTGAGCTCAAGCTTCCTGGCTTGGCACCCAAGGCCCTGAAGGATCAGGCCTCCTCTCCAGCACCCTTTGCCTCCAGCCCCGGGGACCCACCTGCTACTCCTTCCCCTCCCCTGCCTTTGCTCCTGATGTTCACCCAACTGGAACCCCCTCTTCTTTTCACGCCTGCAGGGCAACCAGCGCTCAGGGCTCTCCAGGACCCAGCTCAGAGAGCCCCTCCTCTCCAAGTCCACCTCTCCAGGCACTGGAGGGACTCCATAAATGCTTGTGTCATGATTTTTAACCAGTTAGTCCCAGGCTTGAATCAAGTCTCTGCCACTTCCTGGCTGTGCGTTCTTACTTAAGTGACTCGACCCACCTGAAATGCTACCTCACAGGGCTGTTATGGGCAGAGTCAGGTCCACGTGTGAAGCTCCTGGTCCAGGGCTCAGAGACACCGGAGTCCACTGAAAGCAGACCTCTCCACAGCCTCCCAGGGCCTGAGGGGCCTGCAGGGCATGAGGCATTTATTTGCAAGAGAGATGGTTGGTTATTCCAGAAAGGACATGGGGGAAGGAAAAAGAAATTACATGCCTCCCGCCTAACTTTGTAAGCATTATTGATTGAGGCAGAAGTCACCAGTGTTGCAGGTGTATTGATTGACTGGGCTGGGCCTTTCGGGGTAATGTGGGCTGCATACACAATCAGTTCTGTCCCTGCCATCCCAGCACGTTGGTTATGGGATTAAAGGTGCCCGTAAAACTTCAACAGCACGGTCAGCCACCAGCTGGTGTGGGGGAAGGCAGGGCATCCAGGAGTGTCAGTGGCACTTGAAGGAAAGCCAGTGCTCAGTTTGATGTGCCCCGCCTCCTTTTCCAGGAGGGATGCAGCGGCAGAGGCCAGCTGTGCCTGCAGAGGAGGAAGCAGCCGTGAAGAAAAGGAACAGAACTCCCTGCCCCCATGGAGCTTCCATTCTGTATGTTACAGTGAGTTTCTCACATTTAGCAAGTGAATTTCTTTGCTTCAGAAAATCTGTTCTTTAAGGCAGAGAGATGGATCTGCTTCCTTGGGGCACAGCCTTGTGCCTGGCACAGAGTAGGTACATATTTGTTTCATAAATAACGTCTTTGGCAAGAATGAGGATGCAGATGAAGAGAATGGACTGGAGGACACAGGGTTGGGGGGGCGGGGGTGAAGGGGAAGCTGGGATGAAGTGAGAGAGTAGCATAGACATATATATACTACCAACTGTAAAATAGATAGCCAGTGGGAAGCTGCTGTATAACAAAGGGAGATCAACTCGATGATGGATGATGTCTTAGAGGGCCGGGACAGGGAGGGTGGAGGGGAGTCGAGGGAGGGAGGGAACATGGGGATATGTGCATAAATACAGCTGATTGACTTTGGTGTACCTCAAAAACTGGTACAAGAGTGTAAAGCAATTATATTCCAATAAAAAAAAATAACGTCTTTGAGCTCCCCTTTGCCTGGAACCTCACACTGCTGGAACATTCAGATTATAAATATCAGAGTTGATGGATGAGATGCTGAGGCCCAGAGAGAGGAAGCAACTTTCCCAAAGCTGCACAGCGAGCTGTCAGCCCATTCAGGACTGATTCTCAGCACAGGGCCTCTTCCAGCTCCTGCTCACATCCACTGGGCACATCCGAGGCTGCGGAACAGTGATTTTATGAGAGTGTAAAGACAATTTATTTTCCCCTAAAAATAACTGAAAAGTAAATGACCAAAGAAGATACCCAAATGTTTATAAATGTGCTAAAACCGAGTTATCAGCACATAAACTGCAGAAGCATAAAGGGAAGAATGCTCCCGCCCACCAGGCAGCAACAGGCCCATACCGTGTGCCGCTGATGCAACCAGCTCTAGAGGCACCCGCTAAACCCAGTGGGAAATTCCGTGCACAAGGGAAGCTGGACCCCTAGAAAGTGAGTTTCAGATGAGTTCACTATTCCAACTTCACATCAGCAAGAGCAGAAGACAAAATCTACATTGTCTTATAAAATTGCGAACCTAGCATCTTTCACAGAAAATCACAAACAACTTTCATTCATCTAAGGGAGAAAGCTGGCTACTTCTCATGTAGAATTTGATGGGTTCTGACAAAGAAAAGAAAATGTGGTATAGAACAGCAAGGAGAAAAAGCACATCGTTTACTGCAATCCTACTGTGTGTGACACAGAGACGGGCACTTCTAACTCATTTTCGAAATTCACCCGCAAACCAAGTGGAGCGTGTGTTATTATCGCCAAAGCCCAGCTCTGCACCTGCTTCAAAAATATCTGCTGACATCAAACCCCCACTGTTTAGCTGGACCTGTTCAATTCACTTGATGGCAGAACAGAGCCACTCTACCCAGTGGCATCCTTCAGCCAAGCATGACAGTGTCGGTTTCAGCAGCTACCTGCTAACTCAGCTCGGCATCCCAGCATCTGGGAGCAGGCGCTGAGCGCTCTCTCTCCCACTCCTTCATCTCTATGCCCTCCTTTCTCTCCCCCTTCCCTCCTTTCCTTCCAAGCTGATGTTTATTTTCAGAACCTCAAAATCATTCCCAAGCCTCTGACATTTACTCTTTAGAATTAGACAATTTTCCAGTTCTCTTTCCCAGAGCAAAACTGGTGCATAAGGTTTCCCCAGGGATCTTGCCTGCCCTTCTGGAGGTGAAGTCCTGGAGGCAGAGCTGGCTTATGTCAGCCCAGCACTGACTGTGTTAACCACCAATTATTAGGCACCCACTGTGTACCAAGCCCTTTTGGGTGGACTATCACATTCAATCCATTTAAGAAGGCTGTGGGGTTGGTGTTACCATCTGCGTGTACAGGATGAATGAACCAAGGCTTAGAGCAGTTAAATAACAAGTCTAAGGGGGATGGAGAGGAGAGAAGAAGAAGAGGAAGAAGAAGAGGAGGAGAAGTAACAGATGACAAGAATGAGCAGGTGGTGAGGGCTTTCTATGCACCAGGCACTGCTCTAAGCATTTTATCCGCAGTAACTCATTTATCCTCATAACAATGGCATGAGATACATACTATCATTATCTCCAGCTTATAGATGAAGAAACTGAGGCACTGAGAAATTAAGTAACTCATTCAGCGCCATGGCCAAGCCTAGATTTTGACCAGGGTAGCCTGGCTTCATAGTTGGGGTCTTAACCACTGCACTGCACAGCCTCCCCGCAGGACTATTAATGGGCCCCATCAAGGTCGGCCTCACCTGCAAAGCTGAGTGGCTTCCTTCGGTAGGAGAGGACAAGCCCTGGAATGTTCCTGAGCAGGGAGGGGCTGGCATGGTCAAGGCTCTGCGGGACACAGAGCTCATGGCAACTGTGTGAAGGTAGGTCTGGGGGGGCAGGAGGACTGGGCAGTGTCCAGGCAGGACCAGTGAGGACCTGATGCAGGCAGCGTAGTGGGGAAGGGCTGGGGGACGGGGGCTCGTCTCCCCTCGGCCATTTGCCTTTGTGCCCGTGAGCATGGGGTGGGGCTTTGTTGATGCTACACAGCCCGGCTCTGAAGGTGTGCTGCCTGGGTGGGCGTCCCTTCCCAGGGCTCCTTGCCCCCCAGAGGAGGCAGCCAGTGCCAGACTCTGCAAACCCTCCCTGTTGCTGGGCCACAGGAACAGGCTTGGCTACAGGGAGGGCATCCCAGCCAGCTCTGCTCCGGATGGATGAAAGCACCTCCACCGCAGCCCTGCCACCATGCTCCCCCTCCAACCGGAAGACCAGGGATTCCCTGGGGATCCAGCAGGAGGCAGGGACACAGCCTGTCCTCATTGGGTTGTGTTCTGAACATTTGGCAGAAAAGCTGGTTGACTCCAGGTAAGATGGATGGAACCATTCCCCACAGGGCCACTGGCTTTATCAGAGAAGGAAATGGGCAAGGAAACAGAACATCCATCACCCGCTGCTCCGTTTGGGGGATGGAGGGAAGCAGAGAGCAGAGCTGGGCTGTGCAGAGGGCAGAGGTGATTCTTGTCCACGGCCAGTGTGGAGGGCAGCAGTGCAGCGCCACTGGCATTCGTCCTCATTGTCATCCACTGGGGAGGCCCTGGTTCGCTGACTAATAAGGGCCATCAGACTAATGATATCCCTTATCTCGGCTCCCAAATGGCCCACTTCTCTGTGCTGCTGGACCAGCTGTCTTTCTTTCCATGCCTTGCCTCAACTCAAAACACATCACCAAAGAAATGAAAAATAAACCCACAATCTCCAAGCGCTCAAGATCTCCATTCCACTGTCCCAGGAGTCCCAACCCATTCTCTGGGCTGCAACCAAATCAAAGCCCTTTGTTTGTTGATTTTTCCATTCGTTCATGACCACTATTGAGTATCTGCTAGTGCCAGGCTCTGTCTGTTGATATTAGAGGTGCAGAGGTGAACAAGACAGGCACGACCGCCCCTGCCTGTGGAGGAGACGGATGTTATACAAGTAAAAACTGTCCCCCCACTATAAACTTCCCGCCTCTGAGCATTTGCTTTTGCTGTGCCCCTTGACTAAATCCATCGAGCTGTTGATCTGTCACCTACGTCTGTAATTCTGGACACATGACGGCACTTGGGGAAACCGAGGCCAGGGCCATAACAGAGACACTGTCCAAGTCCCAAGTCCCTATATCTCAGGGACGGCCGCACCATCCCCAGGCCTGAAACCATCTTTTATCCATCCCTTTTCCTCACTCTCCCTTGAAATCAATCACCAAGGCCTGTTGACTCTGAATCCTGACTCCCCTAAAAGCCACCCCCAACCCCTCTGAGTTCTGCCCCCCCACCCTTTCTCCCAGTGCACTGGGCCAGCCTCCCTCCTGGTCTCACCACCTTCTATCTTTCCTTCTCCAATCCAGCCCCACACTGGGAGCCAGAGGGCCCTTTCAAATGCGCAAGTCTGACCACATGGTCCTGCTGCTCAAAAGCTTTCAATGGCCATCCAGCAGGGATTTATCATGCTTTCCAAAGTCCCCCACATAGCACCAAGCCCACCCAGGACCCAGCTCCCCTTCACCTCTCTGCCCTGGAGTTTCCTCTTTCCCCATCACAGGATATACTCTAACCACAAACAACTGGAGGTCCCCAGGGCTCAGCTTCTCACCTCTGGGCCTCTGCATGCTGTCTCCTCTGCCTGGTGCACTTCACCCCTTCCCACTGGTCACTTCTTACTTCTTCAAGACGGTGCACAGGCATCTCCTCCCCTGGGTTAAACCCTGCCGCATGTTAGTGCTCTGACACTGCCGGTCAGCAGGCGGCTTTCCTCTGTGCAGTGATTCAGGCTCAGGCTCCTCTCTTCTCATGGCTCTGCCCTCCTCCAAGGCCTCAGATTGCTCTGCTTCCACCTGGCAGAGGGGAAAGAGAGAGTAGAGAAGACATACCTGCTTCTTAATTACCTCAGCCAGAAGGGACACTCACATCCCTTCTCCCAGCCCACTGGTGAGAGCTGGTCATGTGGCCCCAACCATATGCAGGGGGTGCTGGGAAACATAGTCCCAGGCAGCCCCTTCCCAGCAACATCTCTGCACAGCCCCTCATATGCATCACCATCTTGTCATCATCTCTGTATAAGTTTGCTAGGGCTGCTGTAACAAGATACAAGAAACTAGGAGGCTTAGAATAACATAAATTTACTGTCTCACAGTTCTGGAGGCCAGAAGTCCATATCAAGGTGTCAGCAGCACCATGCTTCCTTGGAAGGCTCTGGAGAATGATGTATTCCAGAAGCCCCCAGTAGGCTTAGGCATTCCTTGGCTCATGGCCACCTCCTCCCTGTGTCTCATGATGTCGTCTCCTTCTGTGCCTGTGTCTGTGTCCAAATTTCCCCTTTGTATAAGGACACCAGTCATATTCCACACTAACGATCTCACTTTAACTCGATTACCTCTGGAAAGAGCCAATTTCCAAGTAAGGTTACATTCTGAGAAACTGGAGGTAGGACTTGCACGTATCTTTTTGGAGAAACACAATTCCGCTTACAGCAGTCATCAGCTCCACTTCATCGGCAACACCTGGGCCATTTTTACCGCCCTCACCATCTATACCCAGGGGCCTGCAGGAGGATGGAGGAGGTGGTTAAGAGGCTTTGAGGCAGACAGAAGTGGGCTCAAGTCCATCTTTCCAAGAGAGCAGCGATCAGGAGGAGACCAGCCCACTGAGGCGCAGGGAGGAGGAACAGGAAGGTGCTGGGCATGGATGGCTCCAAATGGCATTCCAGCTGGTCTTTAATGCTGCCGATTCTGAAAGGCGATGCACAAGAAGAAAACAGACTCAACTGAAATGGAAATGCGTTATGATGAGGAAGGCGGGAGAAAATGGAAACTGCACTTCCTTTCAAGACATGTTCTATGTCACTCCTGAAAGGAGATCTCCTAATAAATGCAACCCTGATGCTAATTAAGACGATGGAGGTGAGAGAGTCCAGAGCCCCCATGGAAAGATGCCAACAGTAACTGCGCCCGCTGTAAAGCTCGTCCGTTCAGGACGCAGCCCAGAGAGGAGGGTCTGGCACTAACGATGGGGAGCCGGGAAGGAGCCAGGAGCCCCACTGGCAGCGACTTGCCATGTGGCCCTGGTGGGGTCACTTAAAGATGCCTCCCTCCCCACCCACCTCCAGCAGCCACAATCACCCCAACCTCCTTCCTGGGTCAGAAGATCAAAGGCCATAGGCAGGTCACGTGACTGTTCAGGGAACGAAGAGGCTCCGGGTTTAGCTACACCGTGGGAGCCCGGGAGGTGCTCAAATGCTGTATCTGCACAGGTGTTAGTTACGGGTTCACCGCATTCCTGCAGGAGCCGGGCTGGAGGGAGGCCCCAGGGCCCAGCACTCACCCCTGACCTAGCCGCCCAGCAGGCAGGTTTCCCCCAGCAGAGATTCAGAGCCCAGGGACTAGGTCAGCCCCTTCCCGCCTCTCAGCAGCTGACCAACCCTGTGTGGGACAGAAGGTGGCGAGTCTGTGCGGTTATTCGGAGGTGGATTGGGGGAAGGTGAGGACAGGAGACTCAGCCCTGCAGGAATCGCCCTGGGGTGTTTCTTCACATGGGGCAGCCCATCTCCCCCTCACAGCAGACCACACTGTCCCCATTTTGCAGAAGAGGAAACTGAGGCTGGGGGCAGGAGGCAACGTGCCCATTACACAGCAGGAGAGTGGTGGAATTGGGGCTCAAACCCAGGCCTCCTGGCTCCAGAGCTGGTGCCTCTCTCAGCCTCACACAGAAGCTCCTTACACATGGGTATCTCTCCTCCAGCCCCTGTGCTCCGTCAGGGCAGCAGCTCTGCTTCGTTCATCTCTATGTCCTTGTTGTGCTGATTCCCAAACACCAGGCCAAGGAAGCCGTGCATCAGCCTCCCCTGGGAAGCTCATTAAAGATGCAGGTTCCTGGGCCCCATCCACAGCCACTGCATCAGCATCTGGGGTGCAGGGGGTCCTGAATCTGCAGTTTTTAAAAAACTTTCCTGGGGTGTTATGTCCAAGGAACACTGGCCCAGCCCCTAAGTGCCATTCTGTCTGTGTCTTTGGGCCAGGGGGGCAGTCGCCATGCTAAATGCTTTACATCTAGTGATTCAGCCAAACCTCACTGCAACCCTATGAGATCTCTACTATTATGTCCCCATTCTGTGTCTCTAGAGAGCTTAACTCAGAGTGCCTGGCATATAGTTGTCACTCAAAACACACCTATTGATGAACTCGCCTCATATATGTGAACTCATTTAAGGCCCAACAGAAGTATGAAGTGGATCTAGTTCCCATTTTACAGAAAGGGAGACTGAGGCTCAGAGGGGTTAAGTGATTGGGAGAGGCAGTGTCAGGATTCAACAGGTTCAGAGCTGACTGGTTTGCAGGACACTGTCCAGGATGGGCTGGCCTCTCCCCCTCCCCCTGCAAGGGCCGCATCAACAATGAGAAAATTGAATCCCTGGCCCAGTGACTTTGCTGAGGCTTGAAGCCCAGAGTCACCGGCTGCCAGCTGGGCAAGGAATCCAGTTGTATCCAGAGGCGCTGTTTTCATGCCTCGTGTGTGCTCAGAAGCTATAACTGTGCTCTCTGCTTCCATCATTGGTTCAACCCCCAAAACACCACCCACCCAGGCTGGAAACCCCTCCAGTGGGGCCTGAGTCCCTGCCACAGGGTCTCCCTCCAGGCCTGGCCTGGCTGTGCCTCCTGCACCTCTGAGGAGAGGCGCTGTCCACTGCCCCGGGCTGGGCAGCTCACCTGATCACCAAGTCCCTTCTCCTGAGCTGAACACTGCCTCCCGCTAGTTCCTCCTGAAGATCCCAGCTCCACATCCAGGGACAACACAGAACAAGCAGAATCACCCACCTGACAGCCTTCACACCTCAGCCACAGCAACAGCACCAGCAATAAGAGCTATTTACTGAGTCCCCACCACCTACCAGGAGCCATACAAAGGGATTCACTAGGATCACCTCATCAAGTCTCACGACAACCTGTGGCGTGTGGGCAGTCATTGTCCAGTTGTGCACATGGGGTAACTGAGGCTCATCGAGGCAGAAAGGTTTGCCCAAAATCATGTAACATGAGTGCTCAAGAAATAGGACCTGGCATACCCCCTCCCCCTGCCCCTCCCTTGGATCCTGCTGACACTTTGCTGGGGTCCCTTTCTGAATTCTGCTAAAATCCTAGAATAGGCTTCTGGGCTGTGGAATCAACCAAATCCATAACCTAATCCACCCTTGGATTCTCATCACATGCGATAATGAATGCCGTTATGATGCAAGCCACTTTGATTCGGGTTTTATTGATTTGGAGTCTGAGCAACATTATAGACACAAGGTTCATGATAACACAAAGGACTGACATGACTGTTAGAGAGATTATCAATGAAGTAGGCCCAGAGCCAGGAGAAATAGAGACACCAGGGTAATTCTGACCTCTCGCACCAATGCCCCTCAAGTCCCCTTTCACAGCTCTCCAAGCTCGTTTTGCTCTGAACAACCCCACCCATCCTTTGCAGGTGATGCTCAGAGAGGTGAAGTCACTTGACTAAGATGACCCAGCTAGTGAGGGGCAGAGCCAGGGAGTGGATCCATGTTGTCTGGTACCAAACAGGGAGTATTGCCCTGCACCATGGTCCTCAACTGAGAAATATTGCTGGTCCAATATAATTGTGTGGATTACAGAATGACAATGTCAATTGAATTCATTCATCAGACAAGCCCCTGTTTCTCCCTTAAATAAGAAAAAATGAGAGGTGGAAACTGAGGCAAATGCTTCTTGACAATAGCCCCAGGAGTGTGGCCACTTCTACTTTCAGAGTCAGTAGGAATATGGGAAGGGGGAGAGGATGATGCCCTCATCACCCCAACTAGTAATATAACATCATTCATGGTCACCGACCACAGGCCATGGTACAGGTGAGGTGGGCTAAACTTCTCACCAAGCCCCTAGTCAGCTGCAAGCCCACCCTTTCCCTCTATTCAAGAGAGCACGGGAACACAAGGGAAGAGGCAAGAGAGACAGAATGACTGCTGCTCCTGGGAGCACCCACCCAGGCCTTCCTGGAATGGGGGTGAGCCGTTTCCCAAAAGAGAAAGTGCTTTGGCTCTTTGTACCCTGGAAGGATTGATCTTTCCCTTTTCATGCTGAGGCTCAAAGGGCCAAGTTTAATCCAGAGAAGGCTTTACACTTGGTTATTAGACAAGAGTGAGGTCAACAAAGGCTAATGGGGACTATTTCCATGCGCGCACATGGTCACAGCAGCCGCCAAGAAAGAGGCGTTAGCAGCCAAGGTCTATCTGGGCCTCGGGCCTCAACACCAAGGGTGTGAATTGGGGTCATTGCGGCAGCCAGTGCTTTGCTCTGAATTTTTGCTTCCCCCACGGGCTGCAGGGAATCTGGCTTTGACATGCACAAATCCAGATGTATGGGACCCCAGGGAACGCAGTTGGTTGAAGACAGCAAAGGAATCACAGTGACCTCAGCTCTCCCTAGAAGTGGAGGAGGTTTGGGGAGGCTGCCTGACTGTAAGGCTCACACTTCCCTGTTCAAATGCCTCCAAAGGCTTCCTGCAGCTCTGACTGAAGAGACAGAACTTCTCAACATGACCTACAAGGCCCTACACAGCCTGGGCCCAATGTTGCTCCAGCCCCACCTTACCCTGCTTTATCTGCTCCAGCCACACTTGCCTCCTGGTCATGCTAACCTACCCACCCCAGGGCCTTTGCACATGCTGTTCTTTTTGCCTAGAATGTTTTTTTCTTCCCTCTTACTTGAGAAACTGGCATTCATCACTTCCTCAAGACAGTCTTCCCTGACTCTTTATAAGAGCTACATAGATGACCAACTTTTTATGCTGTCTGCTCCCACTGTAGCCTAAGCTCCAGCAGAGCAGGAACCATATCTGATTCTTCTCTCTGTTGTATCCCCAACCCCTAGCACACATTCTGTCATGGAGCAAGTAGCCAGTAAATATTGGGTGAGTAAACAAATAAACAAGGAGTTTCAGCAGTGGTTACCATAGATGTATAAGATTCTGTTAATGTACTGGAAATTACCTAATTTTCCAAATGTTCAGGGGGTCTCCCTATTTGAGGGATCCCAGAGCTAAGAGATGATTGAAAGAGCATTTTGAGAGAGCCAAATTAAGGCACAAAAGAACCACATATCAATGTCAAGGTTGAGAAGGATGGAGTGGAAAGGAGGTCTCAGGGAAGAAGAGAAGGTTGAGAGGACAGGATAGACCCAGCTCCTTCCTCTCCCACTGCCAGCTCCACCCCAACTCCCAGAAATACCCCTCATCTACATGCTTGAGTGGGGTGGGTCTGTCCGTGCCCCCCAGCAGATTCTCCCATCTTCCTTTAGTAATTGAACCTCAAAGTCTGGCTTTGTCCGTGGCTGCTCAGACTGCATCTCCCAAGGTTGAGGAAACGTCCGCCTCAGCACCTTACTGCTGCCTTGACTTGGGTACAGCCAGCGCCCTGAGCAAGCGAAAGGGAGGGAAGGAAAATGTACGGCACCACTGACAGGGATGACAGTTCTGAATGGGTGGATGTCCAGCCACCCACCCATATCACTCCCGCCGATTGAAGCCTCAGGCAGGCAGGCTCAGGAGCTGAGTCTTCCTCACTGCAGGGCTCACTCTGGCCCCCACCACCAGGCCTAGTGGAGTCATCAAATAAATCCAACATTTAGAAAAGGGGGGCAGGGGTGGGAGATTCAGCAGACACTTTCCTGAAACTCAATGGTAATAAAAGAGAAAAATGGACCAGCTCACTCTAGACAACCAGCGCCAGAAAAGTAATTATCCCACTTTCTAGTCCTCCGTGAGGATGCCGGTGGCAGAGGCACCTGCCCAGGTAATTCATCAGCCTCAGATTTATAGACTCCCCGGGAACCCAATGTACAAAGACTCCTCTCCAGTTCACCTGAAACAACACTATTTAGATTTTGTCAAGATTATTGCTCTTCTCTGCCATCCCTGAGCAGAGAGGTAGGCACCACAACGTGCGTGCAGCACGACGGAATATTGATTTGCTAGCACCAACCCTGAAGAAAAATCTCTACAAATGAGCCAGTTGTCGCCAACTGCCCAAACCCTCCCCAGGGCCGTGGTTTCCCCTGTGAGTCATTGAGCTGCTGCTGTCACACCAGGCAAACAGAGAGCCCAGCTGCGTGATCATAGGGGAATAAGATTGTGTTGTGTAGAAAGTACCACAAGCCTCTGTTTCCTGATCTGTGAAATGGGAATCACAGCATGGGATAATGAGGGCTCTCATTTTCTCTATTGTTTAAAAAAGTTTTTAAGATGAGCATATATTTCTTTTGTATGGAGAAAACTAAGCACAACAAAACAGATAAAATGAGGGTGTAATACATACCCCACTGATTTGCAGTGAGAATTGAATTAGATGAGACTCACAACACCCACGGCACAGGGCTGGGCAGGTGCTGAGCGCACAGTGACTGTGGCTGCCAGGTTGCTCTGATGACTGTGGCAGATGCTGGTTGTGGCTGTTGCAAATCAAGGTTCCAGGCAGGGTGCTGCCTTGTGACACTGGACAGGGAGGATGACTTCTCTGATTCATCCATCAAACAAGTAAGACACTGGCTTCTAGCCTAGAGGCGGGGGCATGGACTGCAGACCTTCTCATGCCATTTCCAGTCCCTAAAACCTATCTTTGAGTCACTGAGGGGTTGGTGACCTTTGATGTTAATCCTTCAGGAAGACAAGACATGACCTCAGGGGTCTTTTCATTTCTCCATGGTCCAATGCCTCCACTCACCCACTCATTCATTCATTCATTCAGGCCCCCAGAAGCACTTATTTAGCACATTATAAGCCGTGCCCCGGTCCTCCGGAAGCTCTAAGCCTGGTGGGTGAGGAACACACAGAAGCAGGAGAATCTACTACAGTGGGAGGTGCCAGCTGCAGAGAAGCATGGGGGCTGGGGAGCTCTGAGCAGCACTTGTTGGAATCTACCTGGGGAGGTCAGGTAAGCTTCACAGAGTGGCACTGATCTGAGTGGGGGGCGGAGAGTTTGTTGGGATGTCACGGTGGGAAGAGCACACCAGACAGAGGGAACAGCATGTGCAGAGGCTCAGAGGCTGGGAAGCATTTGGCCTGTGCAAGGAAGAGCACATGGTCTGGAATGGCTGGAGGATGGGATGTGTGTATAAGGGGTGGAGCAGAGATGAGAGATGAGGCTGGAGAGGCTAGTGCCTGGCAAACAGTCACATCACCTTTCAGAGCCTCAGTTTCCTCATCTGTACAAGACAATAACAGTTCCTTCCTCATAGAGTTGAATGAGATAATGAATAGCACTGTGGGAAGCACACAATAGGCACTCAATAGTTGGTCCCCATCATCAGTCTGACACATATTGAGCTCCCCCTCAGCCCCTCTCAGGTCCTCCCTCTGACTACCCCATCTCCCTGCCCTGTGACCAGCCCCCACTTGTGCTCCAGGCCTGATGTTGCACTGAGGATCTGAGTGGCTGTCGCCTTGCTCCAGGTTCAGCCACAAGCTCAAAGCCTGGAGCAGGGTGAGCACTCATGCATGTGGGTGAGCGGTCCTGTCAGAAGAGCGTCCTCCTCCCGCTGCCCAGAGCTGCCCATGCCTCAGCCACTGCCCTGTTCTGTGGCCAACCCCATCCCCCCTGCCTCCCCAACCCTGGGTAACATCCCAGCCTGCAGCCTGCTCCTAGTGCCATCCCTGAGCCAGGGTTCCACATCTGGGGTCTGCTGCATCCCAGAGACCCCTGTGAAGGGCACATCCACGGGGTCCACTTCCTGTGGCTCCTGCCTTTCTAAGCCTTGCCATTAATCTGGAGCTTCCAGGGCTAACCATACTCTGAGCTACAACCAGCTATTGTCTGGACTTTGGGAAACCTGGGTCTTCCAAAGGCAGGCTGGGGGAGCAGAACATGCCGACGTGAAGCCCTTCTGATTTCCTGATTCTGCCCGGTCTCAGAATGAGGTCATTTCCAGGAAAAAGAAACTGTGAGAAAGAATTAACAGCCAGAACGGTGAAAATAAAACATGAACATATGGCCATTCACAATAGCATCATAAATAAGAAAATACTTAGAAATAAATTGAACAAATGAAGGGCAAAGCTTGTGCACTGAACACTATGAAACATGGCTGAGATCAATTAAAGAAGATCTAAATAAATGGAGAGATATTTCATGTCCATGGGCTGGAAGACTCCATATTGTCAAGTTGGCAATTCTCCCCAAATTGATCTACAAATTAAATGCAAGCCCTATAAAAAAAAATCTCAGTAAGCTTTTTTGTAGAAATTGACAAACTGACGCTAAAATTTATATGGAAATTCTAAAGATGGAGAATAGACTTAACAATTTTGAAAAAGAACAAAGTTGGAGGACTGATACTACCTGACTTTGAAACATACAATAAAGCCACAGTAACCAAGACAGTGTGGCACTGGTTCAAGATAGGCATATAGATCAAAGAAAAGAAATTGAATCCTAAAGTAAGCCATTAAATTTATGGTGAATTGATTTTCAACAAAGGTGCAAAGACAATTCAATGTCTCATTGAATTGTCAAGACACGTTTGACCATTTGTGCAATCTTGTCAACAAATGATGCTGGGACAGTTGGTTACCCACATGAACTTAAACCCTCACCTCATTCCATACACAAAAATTAACCCCCAAATGGATCAAAGACTTAAATATAAGGGCTAAAACTACAAAACTCCCAGAGGAAAACAAAGGAATACATCTTCATGACTTTGTGTTAGGTGAAGACTTCTTCACCTTTTTGGAAGAGAATAAAAAGAAGATCCATAAAAGAAAAAAATCAGCAAATTTCCTTTATCAAAATTTTTAAAAATTGTTTCAAAGGACACCATTAAGAAAATGAAAAGGCAAGCCCACAGACTGGGAGGAAATATTTGTAAATCACATACTGATTAAGGTATTGTATCCAAAGTATATCAAGAACACTTGCAATTCAAAAATAAGAAGACAAACAACCCAATTTAAAAATGGGCTAAATACTTGGGGAGACATTTCACCAAAGAAAATATATGAATGGCAAATTAGCTCATAAAAACTTGCTTAACATATTCAACTAATGATATTATTCATTAGGTAAAACCAACAGTGAGATACCAATTCACACCCACTTTGAATGACTATAATTTTTTAAAAGGACAATATCAAGTATTGTTAAAAAAGTGGAGAAAGAGAAACTCTCTTATATTGCATTTAAGAATGTAAAATAGTACAATTACTTTGGGAAAACAGTATGGCAGTTTCTTAAAAAGCTAAATGTAAACTTCCCATAACACCCAGCAATTCCATTCCCAGGAATCTCCCTAAGAGAAATAAAAAACCTATGTTCACAAAAAGATTCACATGCAGACATTCATAACTGCATTTCTCATGACAGCCAAATGCAGAACTCCCCAAATGTCCATCAACTTTGAGTGGATACGTAAATGAGGATATCCATCCAGGGGAATACCACTCAGCAATAAAAGGGAAGAAATATGGATACACACTACATGTGGATCAACCTCAAATCTGTCATGCAAAGAAGTCAGATGCAGAAGACTACATACAGACTCCCTTGCTATGAAATGTCCACAAAAGGCAAACTTACTGAGACAGAAATCAGGCCTTCAATGCCTAGGATATAATGTGTGTTTGGGAGGAAGGGGGGAGTCGGAGATCAATGCAAACAAACACAAGGGAGCTTTTAGGTGATAGAGATGTTCAATAACTGGATTTTGGTGATGGTTACACAACTCATCTGTGTGTGTTTGTGTGTGTGTTAAATATTCTTTATTTGATATTATACATAAACTACACTAAAATGCCTTTCATTATATAAAAGGCAACATTTTAGACACAGGGAATTTTAATTAAATAAGCATAGTTAAGACCAAAAAGATAAAGTAGATACGGCCAGCTTATCTTCAACACTTGCCTTAACAGGCTAATAAACACAACTTGAAACACAGCTATGAAAAAGGCCATAGACATTTCTGTCTTGTAACAAATAAGGCAGTGGTCACCTATTACTCATTAGTAGCTTTTTTGAGATAAGCTATCAAGTCTGCCCTTTCTGCCTTCTTAATGCCAGTGAAGATAAGTTTTGTTCCATGGATGTACTACTTAGGATTCTCCAAATACTCTCTCCCTGTCTTCTCTCCCCAGTGATGCTTTTGTTCTTGTTGGCATCTGCATAAGAAAATCCAGGGGCCGGAACTGTCTTTCGCGCAAGTAGAGCATGGAGGGTTGGCCCAGTCTTGTGCCTGCCTCCCTTTTCTACAGCATGATACCGGGCCCACTACTGAAAAATCATCTTGCCCTTCTCAACATCATCCACCTTTAAATTGTTCCTTTGTCACATGTGATGCAAAAGTTCCAGATGCAAGTTGGTTATCCACAGTTCTCGAAGTTTACTAAAAATCACTGAATCATACTCTCAAAGTGGGTGAATTTTATTATAAATTATACCTCAATAAAACTAGTTATTTAAAAAAAATAACTACATGGGAATGCCCCACAGAGCTGGCTAAATGAGGAAGACAATAGGTGACAAACAAGCTCTCTGACAGCTCTCATTTCCTTCTGAGGAAAGAGGAGGGAGCTGGAGAACAGGGGCCTTAGTGTTTTGGACCAGTCTTAGCAGGAACAACTCCCATGGCTCTTAGAATAAAGGCCCAGCTCCATCCTGGCCAAGCCCTGCCCTCTCCACCATCGGTTCCCACCACTCTCCCATACCTACGTCCTCCCCAAACACTGGCCTTCTTTCAAGACTTCATACTGATGTAGTCCTTCCCACCTCAGGGCCTTTGCATGTGTTGTCACCCCTGTCAGAAACACATTTCTCTTTCTGCCTAGTTAACTTGTATTCAATCTTCAGACCTCAGCTCCATTGTCTCTTCCTTGGGGAAGACTTCCTTGATTTCCTGACCTCAGTCAAGTTCCTCTATAAATTGGTATCATGGACCCTTTCTCCTTATATAATTTACCACCATAGCAACTTTTCCTTTATTTGTGATATCATGACTTGTGTTAGACCAGTTACCATGAAGTTAGGAACCATGTCTAATTTGCTTACCATTGGACCCCAGGGCCCAACACAGTGCCTACCACACAGCACATGCTCAGTTATTTGTTAATAACTCGCCAAAAGTTAAAATTCTAAACTTCTTAAGATCAAGGGATTGTGGCATTCAAAACTTTCATCATTTTGAGATATAACAACTCACCACATCATGCAGTTATTATGTTCCTGAAACATTTCATGTGCCGGAGAGCAAAAGAAAAAAAAATCTACAAAAAAACTAGTAAAATCTGACCTTGAAGTGTACAGTTTCATCATTTAAGGAGCTTTTTTTCTCTTCTCTAGCCAGGCTGAACAAGAAAAAAGGAGAGAGTATACAAATTATCAATATCAGAAATGAAAGAAAGGTCATCACTACCGATCCCATGGACATCACAAAGACACTAAGGGAACAATAAGGGAACAACTCTATGCACACACATTTGATAACTTAGCTGAAATGGACCAGTTCCTTGAAAGACACAAACTACCAACATGCACAGAAAGACAAATAGATAACCTGAATAGCCCTTCAGCTATTAAAGAAATTGAATCAATTATTATTTTAAAATCTTTCCAAAAAAGCAAACAGGCCCAGATGGTTTCACTCGCGAATTTCACCAAACATTTAAGGAAGAAATATTACCAATTCTCTACAGTCTCTTCCAAAAAATAAAAACAGAGGGAACACATCTTAATTCATCCTATGAAGTCAATAGTATCCAATACCTAAAGACATTATAACAAAAGAAAACTACAGATAAATATCTCTTACAAACAGACACAAAAATTATCAAGAATATATTAGCAAATCAAATCTAACAATGTATAACAAGGATGAACATGTCAACCAACTGGATTTTTTTTTTTTAAATGGCACCATACTGTTTTATTTCAACCTTCAAACAATATAAAGAGGTAACAACTTCTGATGCAGAACCATGCAAGTGACGATAAAGGAACGAAAAAAGTATTAACAACAAAAAGACAATCACTTAACGGTGTTTCACAGCAGTGCTTTGGCAGTACTGGCAAGTCTTTCTGGCCAACGGCTTCCAACACGAGGAGTCTGAAGGAATTCCCTGCTCTCAGCAAAAGGACCCCCACACTTTCCCCCTGGTAGTTTACCACAGTAAACTGAGTCACCACACACCACACACCTCCACTCACCAGACTTTCGTAATGCACATCTTCAAACACGTAACTACATATTGTGCGTAATCACAACAAAAACTAAAGACAAGACAGTGTGGTAGAAAAGTAAACAAATGCCAATGTTTCCAGTAAGGCATCAGGGAATCACTGCTGACTGGGCCCTTCATGTCACCAGTTTAAAGAAAAGTTTGATTTACATTTCTCAGAAAATCCAATATTCAGAAGCTTAACCAGCAGGCTCAAGTTAAAAGTTTAAAAGACAGTCTTTTTTGGTAAATGTTGCATATAAAACATGAAATCAAGTTCTACTTCATAAAAAAAATTGAATATTTTTAATAGTAAAAATATATATGTTTATATTTCTCTTTTTAAAAAGACATTTAATAACAATACTCAGAAGACTGGATATAACCCTCAACCCCCCACCCTGCCAAGCTGTCCACCTGGCACAGATACATTAAGGCAAAGGCTCGTGGAGAGGCATGTCCGCCTGGGCGGGTGGGCTGGGGATGCCAGGGGAACACACTCCGCTCCTGCAGGGCCAGTTCAGAAAGGCTTCTCCCTCATGTTCACCGGGCCATCCTGCATCCCGAAGTAGACTCTCTCTGCCATGTTGATGAACAGGCCCGTGTTCACCACGCCTGGGATCATTTTGATAGTTGTGTTCACGTCACTCCACTTGTGCACCCGGTCAAACTTCCAGTCCAGGATAAAATTCCCATTATCTGTCACCACGGGACTTGCCTTGTTGACTGCCATTCGAAGTTCAATCACGCCCCCAAACTTCTGGATCACAGCCCGGCTCACTGGGACATAGGCCATCGGGATGACCTCGATGGGGATTCCCTTGTGTCACTGATCCCCAAGGTTCTTTGAATCTTTCCTGAAATCGGCAATCACAATGAAACGACTGGCATTGCCAGCCACAATTTTCTCCTGGGTCAGGCAGCCTCCACCGCCCTTGATGAGATTGAGATCAGCATCTACTTCATCAGCACCATCGATGGCCAGGTCAATCTCCGGGTGTCGGTCCAGGTCGCTGAGAGTTAAGCCGTACTGCAGGATGAGCTGACGGGCCTGGAAGGAAGTGGGAATACAGACGAGGTTCAGATTATCTTGTTTCACTCTTTCAGCTATTCGCTGCACAGCGTGGACAATTGTAGAACCGCTCCCAATTCCCAGTACTTGGTTATTCCTCACGTGGTTCTCCACGGCCGCGCGGCCCGCCAGCTTCTTGGCTTCCTCGGCCTTGGACATCGCGGAGGGGGCCGGGCAGACGCTGTTAGCGTCCCCGCCGCCGGTACCTGTGCTGCCAGCGCCGAACTGCACGCGTCCCAACAGCTGCACGTGGGAACCCGGAACGCCCCAGCTGTTCCCGCCTCCCCCAGAGCCCGCGCCCCCGGCCCTCCCGGGCAGCGGGGCCAGGACCCACCCGTAGAGGGTGCTGAAGGGCCCGGGGTGCTGCCAACCAAGTGGATTTTATTCGAGGTTCATGGGCTAGAAGACTCCATATTGTCAACAATAGTTCAACATTTGAAAATCAGTCAGTGTAATCCACCACAGCAAAAGGCTAAAGAAGAAAAATCATATAATCATTTCAACTGATGCAGTAAAAGCATTTGACAAAATCTAATGCCTATTCACCATCATCAAAAAACAAAACAAACAAACAAAACCCACCTCTCAGCAAACTAGGAATAGTGGAAAACTTCTTCAACACAATAAAGAACATCTACAAAAAACCTACAGCCAACATCATATTTAATGGTGAGATCAAGATTAAGAATAAAGTAAGGAAGTCTTCTTTCTTATCACTCCTATTCAACATCATACTGGAAATCCTAGCTAGTGCAATGAGACACAAAAAAGAAATTTAAAACGTATATCTCATAAAGGAAGAAATAAAACTGTCTTTATTCATAGTTGGCATGGTTTTCTACAGAAAAAAAAATTCTGAAAAAAGAAAACCCTCCTAGAACAAATAAGTATAGCAAGATCATAGGAGACAAGGTTAATATACAAAAGTCTATTGCTTTTCTATGTATCAGCAATGAAAAAATGGAATTGTAATTTTTTAAATACCACTTACAACAGCATCAAAAAACCAAAGAACTGAGGTATATACATATAACAAAATATGTTCAGGATCTATCTACTAAAAAACACTAATAAAAGAAATTTTTAAAGGTGTTAAGTAGAAGAGACAGTCCATGTTCATGAACTGAGACTCAACATTGTTAAGACATCAATTCTTCCCAACTTGACATATAGACTCAATGCAATACCAATCAAAATCCCAGTGAGCTATTTTGTGAATATTGACAAACTGATTTACATGGAAAGGACCCAGCATAGCCAACAAAATACTGAAAAAGAACAAAGTTAGAAGGCTCACAATTATCCAATTTCAAGATTAACTATAAAGCTATAGTTTTCAAGACAATGAAAGTTAGACATTTAGATCAATGGAACAGAACAGAGAGCCCCAAAATAGACCCACATAAAAATAGTCAACTGGTTTTTTACAAAAGGTCACTGCAAGTCAATAGAGAAATAATAGTGTTTGCAACAAATGGTGCTGGAATTATTGTATATCTATTTGCAAAAAACAAAAAACAAAACAAACAAAACTCCCCAAAAATAAAAACAAACAAACAAAAAACAGCCCACGCACAGACCTTACATCTTTCACAGAAATTAATGCAAAATTGATCATAGACCTAAATGTAAAATACAAACTATAAAATTTCTAGAAGAAAACATAGAAGAAAATCTAAGTGACTTTGGCAGCTATTCCCCCTACCATCCCTCAGCTATGCTTCTGTCTATAGTTAAGCCCCATCTGGCTGTCCCACGAGCCTGAGAGATGTTGAAGATAGACACAGCCAGACATTAGTTACAGCAGTGAAAATAGAATTTATCCAATAACTACTGACACTAAGGGAAAGAGCTGAGCTCCACCCCAATCTGTGCAGAGGTGATTGGGCATTTTAAAGGGAGAATGATGGAGGGGGAGGGGCAATGGCAGGGGCTTGAGCAGAGTCAGGAAAGTGAAAAATCACAAAGAGTGGGAAGGAAGGTTGGTGCATGTAAAACCCATCTCGGTTTGCTAAGTGGCACTCATTGAGTGGCACTCCTGCCCCCCGCCCCCTCCACGAAGGCTGGGAGGCAGCAGCCATGACTTCAGGTGTTGGCTGGAACAAACAAAGCTTCTTTTGGCATCCTTGAGCTTTGTCAGTCAGGCTCTTTAAGAGAGGCTAGGGACATCCTAGGGATGTGGCCTTGAGCTGTTAGAAACTATGTTAGTGTTTTGTTCAATTCTTTAGAGGCTAAGGTTAGGCTTAGTCAAGAGGAGAGCTCAGAGGAACCAGGCTAGTGTTCAATCGAGGGAAAAGTTTTTGTCGGAAAACAGAGATATTTCTTCATTCTGGGCTGTCAGTTCAATCTGCTTATGGTGCTTAGGGTTTTGCTAAATTTTCTGTGGCATCAGCTCCCCAGGTAAGTTCTTCTTAAAAGCCTCCTCTGTGAGAGAGTTGACAGTGCCAATTTCCCTTGGAACGTGGATCTTATTCATCTCTGTTCCCCCCCACCCAGCGCCAAGCACAGCGCCCAGCTCTTGATAAGAACTTGGGAAGATACTTGTTGAACTGGACAGAACTTGAAACAGAAATTGAGAAGGTTTTCAAGGGTTGCATTGGAGCATAAAAGAAAGGGGTTATAAATCAAAATCGCTTTCTGTAGGCCCCTGGAGAGTGCAGCATTTCAAGGAAGGCTTGGAAAATCTTTTTTGTAATGTGTGGGATTGCTTTCTATTGTAAACAGTTCTTGTTTGTAAGACTGTTTCACACACACACATGAGCTTGTGTGCACAAATTATAGAGATAATATATGATTTTTGGTAGAAAGAAAAAGAGAGAGAAGGAGGTAGGGAGGAAGAAAGGAAGAGAAGAAAGGAGGCAGGAAGTCAGAGAGTCAGGGAGGGAGGAATGAATAGGCTGCTGGATGGTAAGAGCTTGGAGTTCAGGGAGAGGTCCAAGTTGAGACATACATTTGGGATCCATCAGCATATGAATGGCATGTAAAGGCCATAAATCTGGTGAAGTCCCCAAGGGGGCAAGGGAGGATAAGGAGAAGAGAACCAAAGGCAGAACCCTAGAATAACTCTAGGGTTATAGGTTGAATAGTGAAGAAAGAACCAGCAAAGGAGATGGAGGTGGAGTAATCAGGGAGGTAGAAACCAAGAGAGGGTGGGAACCCAGAGCCGAGAGGAGAGAAGATTTCAGAGAAGTGTGAGCAACTATTCCAAATACTGATAGGTCAAATGTCATTGAAAGTTGACCACTGGGTTAATCAATGCATAGGTAATTGGTGACCTTGACAAGAGCAGTTATGGTGGAGTGTGAGGGGACAAAATGCATTTAGAGTGCAGTGCAAAGAAAATGGGGGAGGGGCATTAAAGATAGTACTAATGGTGACTCATTTTTATTGTAAAGGGAAGCAAAGGTAGCAGAAGAGGTTTGACAGATTTGTTTTTACTTGGGGGGATTAAAAAATTAATGCTGTGTTTGTACCTTAACTGGAATGGTCCAGAAGGGATGGGAAAGTTGATGATGTAGGCAAAAGAGGAAGGGATCTCAGGCACAAATAGCCTTGCATAACGGACGTAGAGTTCATGTAATGAGAGGGCCTTATTGCATGAGGAACTTTCCTGAGAGTCTGCCACACAGGCACACATCCTTCCAAATACTTACTTACCTGTGTACAAACCAAGATCATTAGACTCTATATCATGCTGTTCCTATTTTTCAGCAGCCTACTTTCTTTATTCAAATAACACATCACGGACATTCTCCCAAGTCAGAGCATAGAGGCCAAATTCAATCATCGTAATGGCTGCTCAGTATTCAAAGGTATGGTTGTGCCATAGTTTAAGCAACCAACCTCCTACTGATGGACATTTAGATTTCTCCAGTGTTCTTATTACAAATAGCATTGTAGTGAAGAGCCTTACGTAGCTTTGTACTCTAGGGTATTTCAGAATGATCAACTCCTAGAAGTTACGTTGCTGAGACAGGGTATGTGCATTCTGAATTTTGGTAGAGGCTGCCCAACTGTCCTCCGCTAAGGTTACCCCAGTGAATATCCCACCAGCAGGATGTGAGAGAGGGAGTGTAACACCAGGGGCTTGGTTTGAGTTTGGGCTTTCCATAGCAGACTTGCTTAACGTAGTTCAGCCTGAAAGTATGTATGTGTCAGAACCATAAGTGAGAAACCACTGCCCTGCCATCTTCAGGCTGCAAGAATGTGCTGACCCCAGCTGTTCTGGGGAGCTGAAGAGGCAGAGAATTGGGACAGTGAGAGAGGAGAGAGAGGACAACGTGGGGCAGGAGTGCAGATCTGGGGAGCTGTTGGATGTCTGGAGCAGGGAGCCGGGCTCTAGCCTGGTTCTTCAAACCATTTCTGTAGGGTCCCGGACAAGTGGCTCAGCCTCTCGCTGTCCTGTCACAACAAATGAGCTTGTGGGGATCCAGGCAGGTAGCAAACATGAAAATGAGACTGTAAATACTGGGGCAGAGACTGCAGGCTGCCCACCACAGGCACCTTCCTCTCCTTTCTTACTACCACAACCCCTATTCGGTTGGGGGACAACAATTTCCCCTACTTAAAAACATGACATTTCCCGCCCTTCTGCAGGCTGTCATGTGACACAGCTCTGGCCAATGAGATGGGAAAACACACAGTCCCCACCCCCTGCAGGCAGTCCTGTGACACAGTTCCCACCAATGAGACAGAGGCAGAGGTCGCTGTGGGGAATTCTGGGAAGTTCCCTGGAAGGGCAAGCATGTCTGTGTTCTCCCAGTGGACCACCAGCTGCCCAGCCTGGAAGGGGGCTGGAGGCCCAGGTGGAGCAGCCTTGCTGTGGCCTCAAGGGCATCTGCATGCCCCGAGGACACGGAGGGGAGATAGAGGAGGAGGCTGGCCCGATGGCATCTTGGAGCTGCTGGGCTTTCACCACTCCGCCACCCCCCTGCCCCGCCCAGGTGCCTTATTGGGTGAAAAAAATAACCCCTGACTCATCCACACCTCTGTTGGTCAGGTTTCGTTACTCTCAGGAAGGCCATTCCCAACTGTACAAGTGGCCGTGTGCAGGATGACAGGGTGCCAAACTGGACTCCAGGCACCCTGGCCCACCCCCTCTTCACCACTGAGCAGCTGTGTGAGGGAGCCCAGAGGGCTGGGCCTCTCCCAGCCTCGTTCTTTCACCTATAAATAGGGCAACAGTTCCAGGGACTGCAGCCTTGCAGGGATCAAGGAGGATAAGGTGACATGAACTCTTTGAAGGCTTCTGTCCTGAGACACAGGGGGCTGGCCCTGATCTCTGACTGGTGGGCAGCTGACCTTGGACAATCCCCAACTGCTTTCTGGCCTTTGGTTGTTTCATGTTTAAATAGGAGAATGGATACAGCTTACAAAGGGTGACACTGTTTAAGGGAGACAGGCTGTCTGTGTGTAATATGTGTAACTTCAGGATGGTTGATGGTCTCCACCAGGGGCGGTGAGAAGGGCAGCTCAGGGCTCATGCAACCAGCAAGGCCAGTGCAGTGGTGGGAGAGCATCAGACAGGGAGCCAGGAGCCCTTCTACCACCTTGGAATGGCCCTCCTCTCCTGGACCTCAGTTTGTCCTCTATAAAATGCAGGTTTTGGCTAGATGACTACAAAGGTCCTCATCGTCTCTCATACTCTTGGAGTTAATTTTTCTGCTTTCACAGACCTGCAGGGAGGCAGGTCAGGTGGCAGGGGTTGGGGTCAGCTACCGATCAGGAGTATGAAGTGTGTAGAACCCCAGGATCCTCTGAGAGTCTCCAGCAGGGCCCAGCTAAGTGTATCTACTGAGATACCTGCCCATGCAGGGGAGGGGGTGGGAGGGGCAGGGAGGTGATGAGAGACCCCCTTTTCCGCTCACCCAGAGCAGGGTGGACTCTGACCCACGTAGGCTTTCCTGCCTGTTTGAGTGAGAGCCAGGCTGGCCTTGCAGAGTGTGCACTGTAATTTAGCAGCATCTCTGAACAGATGGACACCAGCTGGGATGCCCTCTCTCTGAGAAGACCTGAGCCTTCTACTAATGAACTGTGTGACCCAGAGACAGTGACTTAACCTTTCTGGCTCTGTTGCCTTATATCTAAACATAAGGGTGTCAGACCAGGTGCTTTTAAAGATCCTTCCAACACTCAAATATAGGATTCTGGATTTAAGATAATAGTAGCCACACTCTAATTAGACTATTGGGAAGATGAAATAAGATCAGCCATGCTTCATGGATATTAGGCTTCTCTTTCCCTATTCCTTTTGATTTTATACATTAGCTTTTCTTGCCCTCCACCCCGACACCGCTGGAGGATATCTGTAGGTTGTTGCCATCCAGTGCCCTGGCGCCCTTTTACTAGTAAAGCTGTTATTTCCCCCAAGATTTTCCTCTCTCCTACTCTCAGCCCATCCCAGGCAGATCAACCCTGCCCCCAGATTGCAGGATGGATCCCCCAGATCCCTGGTTGGATTAAGCCAATCACCACATTCCCCCTCACTGACCCAGATCGGTTCAGGGATAGGTGTGTGGCCCTTAGAGCCGATGGTAACCGGCCCAGGACTTTTGATTATTTGTTGAGGAAGCTCTCTCTTCTCTGCTGGACTCCATCTGGACTCCAAGAAGGGGGCTCTGAGCATGGCCTTACATGGAGGAGGAATGCAAAAAGATGGAGACGGTCCTGGTGGCATCATCTGAACCCCTGCAACAAGGTCAAACTAAAACCTCATCCCTGAGCTTGTCAGCGGCATAAAACCGATAAATCCTTTCTGAGCTCAGATTCAAGCACTGAGGTTCCTGTCACAGGAAATGAAAGAGCCTAATGGCTGCCTCCCCTCCAGCTTCTAAGGCTCCAAGCTGAGACCAGCACAAAACTTTGCTGTGTCAGCCTCTCCCCCCAGGGGTATGAATCAGGTTCATCTCCCACTGCCCCTTCTCCCCATTTTCTTTCCTCCCACAGAGGAAGCAGCAGAAACCACCCCGTAATGACATCTCCAAGGGCGAGGGCACATCATCCCCAGACTCTAATGAACCGAGCAGCCCTGTCCCCGCCAGACCCGCATCACGCAGTGACCAAGAGGGCTGCTGACTCGTCCCTGTGGGTTCCTGGTGCTGACTTGCCATCTTCTGGCAGAAGGCGGGTTTGAGCTGGGAAGCCACTGGTCATATTTAAGGTGGGGGCTGGAGGGAAGCATTCACACAGAACCCTCTAGAGTCAAGGCTCTGGGATGGGTCTTAGAAGTGTCTTGTTCTGCAGATGTGCAGAGAGGTCACGTGACTTGTCCCAGGTCACATAGTGGTCTGGAGACTGAGTTGGGCCCAGAACCCAGATCTCCCTTTTCTGAGTCCAGTTGCTCCTTTCACTCTGCCACAGCTTCCTGCCAGGATTACCTCTGTTCCCTCCCCAGGTCCTAAGCAGCCCCTCCCATAGAGTCCTTGCTGTCTCCCAGAACCTACCCTACACTGAACACCCCCAGTTGTGTGCCAGATATTCCCAGTTTTTCCATCAGCAGGCTCTGCATCAGTGGATGCAGCAGGGATATGGATGGGTACCACGGGGTCTGCCGCACTCATTCTCAGGGCCTGAGCTGCCCCCTGAGCTCAGGCACTGCCCCTTTCCTCACATCTAATGGATGCCCTTCTTCACCCCGAGTCAGGATCCCCCCTCACCACCTGCTCCTTGTCCCCACGGCGGGTGGAGCTCTACATGCCTACAGGACACATCCCTGCTCTGTTTTGTTGCTGGAAGGCCTGGACTGACCTTGCCAATCATCTCTCACCTGTCCCCAGTTTCTCTAAATGCTGAGTCTCATCTCCTATCAGCCACGGCTGGGGTTTCCTCCAAAGCACTTTTGTCTTTTCGAGCAGGCAAGTCTGTTGCCTACATCCCTGAGTCTCTGTGTCTGGTTGGCCTTGATGTAGATCCATCCTCCCACTGCCCAGTGGTGCCCCTAACCTCCCCAGACAATCAGCAGTGGGACGGGGAAGGCTAGAAGCCAGGACTCCCCATCACCACCTCACCCAGCTCAGCAAGTCATCTGGCACCCAATTCAAGTCAACAGCCACGTATCTGAGCAGCTACTGTGTGCTGAGAGCTTCCCACAGCCCCTCTCCTGTGACCCTCACAAGTGCCCTATGAGGGGGGGTCATCCGTTCTACCTTCCAAGTGGGGAAACTGAGGACCTGCCCCAAGGTCACCTACCTGACCCTAAGACACTCTGAAGGGAGTCCCTCCCTTCCTCTGCCCCTGTCCGCAGGGATGTGGTTTTCTGTAACCTCCAGGTACAACCCTCTCTGCAGTCTCCTTTCTTAAATCCTTGGCCATTGTTTCCCTGGAATATTCCCATGGATCTGCTGACTAAATGTCAGAGATTGTCTCCTGGAACCAGAGGCCGGGACCATGTGGCCGGCAGAGCCCCCAGCCCTGCTCCAGAGAGGGCCTTCTTTAACCACAGTCACCAGCGCACTACATCTGCCCCACTTTTGACTTTGCGACAATCACAAGAGAGCTTGTTATCAAAACTGATCTGTGGGAGTTGAAAGGCTTCAGATGAAGATCTCTGTGGAGGGACCTCCGAACTTAGGCAAAAATGCAAGGCCATCAGCTGTTTGGGTGAAACACAATGACTGTCATGAAATTTTAATTAAACTCTTACTGGCGTGAATAATTGAGAGTCAAGTGCACTGACTTCCTCGGGCCTGCTCTGGAAGGAGAGCTGGGGCAACCTCAGCATCAGGTACAGGCCTCTGGAGGGATCTGCAAATGGCCCAGGTACCAAGGGGGCAGTGACGGGACTTCACCCTCGCCGGCCCCAGGAGCTGCCCCCGTTACCTCTCACCTCAGGGAAGTCATTTCTCCCTGTTTCCCGCTCTGCTTGGCCCAGCAGAAAGTGGCAGATGAGAGGAGCAGATGGGAGGAAGAGACAGAAAAGCAGGAGGGGTTGAGGGCTACAGTCTGGGTTGCAGCTGAACCTCAGGTATAATTCGCGATTCTCCGGCTTGCTGGCTGTGCGATCTTTAGCCACTCACTGTACCTCTCTGAGCTTCAATTTCCTCATCTGAAAAATAAGGACTATAACTCCCATCATTTTAGAAATGTTGATTATTTTCTCCCAGCCCATCCCTCCCTGCTCAGCCCACAACCCCGATAAGCTCCTCTCCCCTTCTCACAACCACCAGCCACCCTCAGCTTACTAACCCTATTGAGGTGGACACCTGGTCCACGCTGGCCAGATTATCAGATTTCCCCTCCCGGGAACCTCAGTTTGGAGCATGGAGACAGAGTCAGGAAGCTGCGGCATCCAGCTGGAAGAGCCGGGAGCTCAGGGCTGGTAGATGCCACCATCTTGGTGTGGCCGTGGTGGGTCAGAGTGAGCAGAGAGGCGCCCCACCCCCACCCCACCCCACCCCACCCACACACACATACTCATGAATGAGTACAAGTGAAAACTGGGGAAATATGAGTAAGATGGCTGGGTTGTATCAATGTCAATCTCCTGACTGTGATATTGTCCTGCAGTTTTACAAGATGTTACCATTGGGGGAAACTGGATAAAGGGTATGCAAGCTCTCTCTTAGTCCTTTCTTTTTTTTAAATTAAGCTACATGTCACTTCCCCCCCACAGGACAATGAATGCACTCTCAGCTGGGGGCTCTGGTGGCACCCATCTGGCCAGTGTCACCTGATGAAGTGGGCAGGGCTCCCCTTAGGTCCAGGTGGAGGAAGCAGCTTACCTGGGCTGCCTTCTGTTGCCAAGTTGGGGCTAATAGAGAAACTGGACCTGGGTTTCCTTCTTCTGTGGGTGGGTGGGGTGGAAGGTCTAAGACATCCTGCCACCTTGCTGTTCCTCCGGTCCTGGAGCCCCTAATCTGTCTGCCTTCCTCTGTCTACTTTACAGAGTGCTCCTTTTGTTCTCTTGTCTTTTCCAGCAATGATAGCTATATCTAGTGGGGAGGAGCAGGGAAAGACCTCTGTATTATTTCTTATAACTTCATAGGGCTCTTCAATCATCACCCTCCTCAAAAAAAGGTTCATTTTAAAAATAAACATATGCCAGAAAAAAATAAATAAATAAGACTAACACCACCAATCTCATTGGATAACTGTGGAAATTAAGTAAATTACCATGTGCAAATAACTTAGCACATGTCTGGCATGCAGGGGTGCTTACGGATATTCATTCTTCTCCAATAATTTAGGAATGTTATATTCCTAAAGATTTTTTGGAGTTCACAATATATTTTTCCCTAAAACTCTGTTATAGACTAGGGTTAGTCCAAAACTCCTAATGGCTTTTACTACTCCTGTGATAACAAGTCTTCTTTGGGGACATGTAGTCCAAACTCCAGACATCAACACCACATCCTCCCTTCCCTGGGCCATTCCCAACAAATGGAGGAAAAAAATGTTTGGATACCCTAAACAGAGAGAGCAAAGCAGAGTGAGACCAGGCTCTACAGACATAAGAGGTAGAGTTAGGGTTGATGGAGACCAGGAGCGTGAATGCACCTCTGATTCACAGCCGGTTAGAACACCAGCGTTACCACCCATGGTTGGTCGGGGCTTACTGTGCACCAGGCAGTGTGTGTACCACCCCATTAATTCTTACCACCGCTCTCCAAGGAAGAGTGCTAACCTGTTTCACAGCTGAGGGAACTGACACTGAGAAGTTAAGGAACTTCCCAAGGTCACAGCTTGGATCTAAATCCCAGACCTGTGGCGACTCCACCCCCGGCCCCTGACCACTGCCCTCACTGCCCCTCCGCTCCTGGGTGTCTATTTGTGCAGCTTTTAGGGCTCCTCTCCTCAACCACCCTGTTAGGGAAGAGCTGTTTAAATCATTGTCCCCATCTACAGATGAGGAAACTGAGGCCCAGAGAGGGGAGGCAACTTGCCCAAAGTCACACAGCAGGAAAGTGGGGGATCCCTGTGTTCTTGACTCCTCCTGCAGGCCCCCCTCGCCTGCCCCTCATCACCTCTCCACAACCATTCTCAGAGGAAAGCACAGACTGAGGCCCCCTTCTCCATGTGGTTGGGGGAGTCGTGGGCTCACAGAGATGTCTCCATTTGCGGTATCTCCTGCCCTGGTGGCCAAACCCCTCTTTCTCCGTCTGCACCACATCCTCCCTTCTCCTCCTTCCCTGAGCCCTGGGGCTGTCACTTCCTTCATGTGCCCACTTTAATTATTACCTTTGAGGAAGACTCCATCCAGGAGGTAAACACAGAAGACCTGATTCTGATGACTGAAGGCATCCCTCCTCCCTCGGATGCAAAGGGAGCCCCTGCAGCCCCTGCAGTAACACACCATTAACCTCTGCCAGGGCTGGGCAGCCCCCAACATGGTGCATCCCCTTCCCCGCAGGCGCTGGGCCTGCATGGAAAGGGAGAAGGGGATAGGGCCCCACTTTCTACAGAGCCCAGGGGTAAATCCAGGGCTCTGGGCTCCACAGCCAAGAATGGGGTGGGTGGGGCCCGAGGAATCAGTGCACAGCCAAGTAGCAGCTCCAGGCTGTGGGAGGGATGTGCACAGTGCGCACCTTTAGCCCCTGAGACCCAGTCACACCCAGCCTGGTCAGACCCATCAAGGGACACTCCTGGGTGTTCAGGCGTCTGTAGGGGCCCTGCTCCCTCCTTACCCCGCTGCCTTGGCTGTGGGATTCAGCTTTCCTAGGCCTGGCTCTCAGCTTCCCCTTGGGCTCCACTGTGGAACATTCCTCCTGCCCCAGTGCCATGCCCTGTCCTGGATGGGAGCTCTCCTCTGACCTGGCCCGTTGGGACACACCCCAAGACCAGCCTCAGGACAGAGCCCAGTTAGCCTTTTCCCTGCCCCTCCCCCCACCCCACACCCTGGAAAGAAGAGATGCTCCCAGCAGCAGCAGCACCTGGGAGCGTCTTAGACATTAGCATCTCGGGGCCCACCCAGCCTCCTGCATCAGAACCCCACCTGCAGGACCCCAGGACCAATGACAGAGACACAGCATGGAAGCCCCAGCTGAGTCCTCTCTCCACCCACAGGGAGGGCCGGGCTGAGGTGGGAGATGTGCAGATCCAAGTGGCCTGGTGGCAGCAGGATGACATTTGCCACTGACAGGGGCTGGGTTGGCCTCAGTCAAGGGAGGGTGGAGTTTTGCTGGTTTGGAGCCAGGGTACTCCGTGCACGGAATGCTCTTAAGATCGCAGCAGACACTGTGGGTGCCCCGCCGGTGTCCCCTGGGCACTCGCCCTCACACGTCAAGAAAGGCGGCCCCCTGAGGGCACCTGCAACTCTGTGACTCCTGTTTCCTCCGCTAGAGCATGTCCAACGACACTCACTCACAAACAGTGTCCACTACACAACGGGAGTTGTCCCAGGCTCGGGGACACAGCTCTGAGCAGGACAGGAAAAGGCACATCCTCATGGAGCTGATGTTCGGTGGGGAGACGTGAACAGACACAGCCATGTCCAGAGGCAGGTGGTGACACGCACTAAGGGAACACAGGGCAGGGTGAGGAGACAGAGGTGACAGAGGCTGACGTGGCCTCACTGTGCGCAGAACGAGATGGGGACCAGGGCTCATCCTGCCTGAATCTCCAGCCCCGCACAGAGCCAGGTGCAGGCTGCCCTCAGCCAGCACCTGCTGACTGAGTGTCCAGAGGGACAGAGCCCCCTCCCCAGGCCCTTGGGTGGGGAAGGGGTGGAAACGAGGGGCAGGTGGGGCCAATCCCTGTTCTCCTGCCCCTGGTGAGATGTCTCCACTCGACCATATTCCTGGAGAACTGGGACCGCTGCACCCCTTTTTCCCGGGGTGTCTGGGCTCATTTCAGCAGATGGGGCCCAGAAGGGAGGAGGCGGATGGGGAGAAGGGGTGAGGAGAGAGCAAGACCCCTCCCCACCTTGCTTTCCCAGGCAAAGCCATCACCTTCTGGAAGGGAGGAGAGTGACTCAGACACCCCCCTCCCAGTGGGGGCAGAGCAGGAAATGAGCAGAGAAACAGATCACACATGGGAGAGAAGCTGCTCCAGGATGTACATTCACCTCTTGAATGCAAATGCAGACATTTGTGACCAGATGTGAGTTCAGCGGCATGTGGTACACAGGCCCTCTCCTCATCCTCCCCATCTTGATACCTGACAGCCCTTTATTTCCTTGTATGGCGTGTTTCAAGCACATTGTTTTTCTCCGTTTGATAAAGTATAATTCGTTTAAGGTTCTCATGGTTATTTCATGTCTCCAAAGCATACTTTTCACGGGAAGATCAATTCCAAGAAAACACTTAAAGCCCTCGGAAGTTAGATCCATTAACAAGTGCTAAGTGGCCAGTCGCTCACCGGGGGAAGGGGGGGGGAGCCTTTGACTAAGACCAAGAAGTGATAGCTCTGCTGGGAGCCCTGGAACAAGGTTCTGTGAGCCTTTTCTTTTTCCTCTGCCTGAAATTAAAGTTCATTTTGGAGACCAAAGAAGATGATCCAAAGAACAGACAGAAGGCAGCTGTGATAGAGGGAGGGGGTGCTCCCAGGTCACTCCCTGGAAAGGGTCTCTGCTCTGCAAAGACTGTAAATATGTCAGCGATGTTGTGGACCCAGGGACCCGTCATATGGGAATCAGTCATCCTCACGTGCAGTGGCAGCAGGGAAACCTGAATGTCATCTCGATGCCAGAGTTGGGGGGTGTGAATCAGCAGAGATCATTTCTGGAAGAAGAGAGAAGCCCAGGGGAGAGCAAGGAGGAGGGACAGACCACTTACTGTCAGAGATAAATGATGGGGTTCCTTCCAAAGACTGAGTGCTGAAAAGAGGTAACAGCCAAAGCCTCATCTGATGACAGATCCCCTCAATAGAAATAAAACATAATGATATCAGCTTCCAGGCACCGGGAAGCTGTGCCTGACCCTTTTAATGCTTTATGTGTGTTACTTCAGTTTAGTCTCGTAATACTTTATTGAAGTATAATTGACAGAAAATAAACTGCATGTGTTTAAAATGTGCAATTTGGTGTTTTGATATACATGCTTGAAACTATCACTGTAATCAAGGTAATCAATGTACCCATCACCCCCAAAAGTCTCCATGTGCTTTTTTAAAAAATTTATTTATTTTTGGCTGCATTGAGTCCTCGTTGCTGCCCACGGGCTTTCTCTAGTTGCAGCGAGTGGAGGCTACTCTTTGTTGCGGTGTGTGGGCTTCTCACTGTGGTGGCTTTTCTTGTTGCGGAGCATGAGCTCTAGGCACGGGCTTCAGTAGTTGTGGCACACGGGCTTAGCTGCTCCGCGGCAGGTGGGATTCTCGCCGACCAGGGCTCGAACCCATGTTCCCTGCATTGGCAGGCAGATTTGTAACAACTGCGCCCCCAGGGAAGTCCCTCCACGTGCTCTTTTATAAGCCCTCCCTCCTGCCCCTCTCTTTCTTCCCCTCTCCCAATCCCTGGACACCCATGCATCTGCTTTCTGTCACTATCGATGAGTTAGCATTTTCAAGAATTTTATGTAAATGGAATCATACAGCAATATGATCCTTTATATCTGGCATCAGTGTAATTATTTTGAGATCCATTCATGTTGCTGCATGTATCAATAGTTATTTTATTTCTGAGTAGTATCACATTATGTAAATATGCTGAATTTTTCAGCCATTGATATTTGGGTTGTTTCTAGTTTGAGGCGATTCTACTTAAAGTTGCTATAGACTTTCATGTTCCCATTAGATGAATAACTGGGAGTGGAAGTGCTAAATCACATGGTAGGTGTTTCACAGTAAGAAACTGTGAAACTGTCCTCCAAGTTGGCTGTACCATTTTATAATACATTCCCACTGTCAACGTATGAGCGTTCCAATTCTTCCATACCCTGGACAAAACTTGATATGATCCATCTTTTAGATTTTAGCCATTGTGATACCCCAGGTCTATAGGAGCATTTCATTGTGGTTCTAATTTGTGCTTCCTAATCACTAGTGATGTTCAGCATCTTTTCATGTGCTTATTTATTTGCCATTCATGGATTTTCCTTGATGAGGTGTTCAACTTCTTAGCTTATTGTTTATTGGTTGTTTGGTTTGTTTGTTTGTTTGTTTGTTTTTAAAGAATGTTTACTTTATTAAGACCTAACTCATCCTGTAGGGCACTGATAGACCAGACCTTCACCTTGAGATCAGTTTTGTTTTTTGTTTTTTTTTTACCAAGGGTTTTGATTCTTATTATTATTTTTTTTGGGGGGGGTACACCAGGTTCAATCAACTGTTTTTATACACATATCCCCATATTCCCTCCCTTCCTTGACGCCCCCCCCTCAAGTCCCCCCCACCCTCCCTGCCCCAGTCCTCTATGTTTGTTTGTTTTTAAATTTGTTTATTTATTTATTGGCTGTGTTGGGTTTTCATTGCTGTGCACGGGCTTTCTCTGGTTGTGGCGAGCAGAGGCTACTCTTTGTTGTGGTGCGCAGGCTTCTCATTGCAGTGGCTTCTCTTGTTGTGAGCACAGGCTCTAGGCACGCGGGCTTCACTAGGTGTGGCACATGGGCTCAGTAGTTGTGGCTCAAGGGCTCTAGAGCTCAGGCTCAGTAGTTGTGGTGCACAGGCTCAGGTGCTCCGTGGCATGTGGGATCTCCCAGACCAGGGATCGAACCCATGTCCCCTGCACTGGCAGACGGATTCTTAACCACTGTGCCACCGGGGAAGTCCCTGGTTGTTTGCTTTGAGGGTTCTTTACATACTCTGGATATAAATCTTGTAACAGATATGTGATTTGCAGATATTTTCTCCCAGTCCGTGGCTTATATTTTAGTTCTCTCACTATCTCTCAAAGAGTAAATGCTTTTTCATTTTTTATCAGCATTTTCTTTTACAGATCATGCTCTTGCTGTCATATCTAAGAAAGCTTGGCCTAACCCAATGCCACAAAGATTTTCGCCTATTTTTTTCTAGAAGTTATGTTATTTTAGGATTTATATTTAGATCTGTAATCCATTCTGAGTTAAGTTTTTATGCGATGTAAAGTATAAACTGAAGCTCCCTTTTTTGCATAGGGACATCCAATTATATCAGCAACATTTGATGACAAAAGTAGTTCTCTACTGAATTTCCTCTGCACCTTTGGCAAAATTCAGTTGTGCATATGTCTATGGGTCTCTTTCTGGACCCTCTCTCTTGCTCTATTTATCTTTTTGACAAATATGTCAATATGACACTGTTTTAATTACTTTAGCCTTGTAAGTCGTGAAGTTAGGTACTGTCAATCCTCCAAATATCTTCTTCTTCATAGTGTTTTGACTAATCTAGGTCTTTTGCATTTCCATGTGAATTTTAAAAGCAGCTTGTTAAAAAAAAAAAAAACAAGTAGCTTGTTCATTTCTTTAAAAAAAAATGCCTACTGGGCTTTCAATTGGATTGAGTTGACCTAGAGAATTGACACTTACAGTATTAGGTCCTCTGACTTGAACAGTGTATATCTCTTCATTTATTTGAATCTTCTTTCATTTCTAACAATTTTGGGGGGGGGTCCAGAGTATGCAGGTCTCATACATCTTTTGTCAGTTATCCCCGAGCATTTAAAATTTTTTGATGCTGTTGTAAATGGTATTTTTTTATTTCAGTCTCTAATTGTTCATTACTGTAAATATACAGTTGATTTTTCTGTATTGGTCTTGTATCCTGCAACCTTGCTAAGCTCATTTATTAGTTCTAATAACTTAGATTCCTTTGGGTTTTCTAGGTAGCTGATCACTTTGTCTGCAACGAAAGTTTTACTTATTCCTTTCCTGTGTGGATGCATTTCATTTCTTTTTCACACCTCATTGCATTGGCTAAAGTACAATGTTGAACAGAGCAGATGCTGAGAAAGGACATTCTTCTCTTGTTCCTGATCTTAGGGGTAGAGTATTCACTCTTTTCACCGTTAAGCATGATAGCTGTTGGCTTTCATAGGTGCCCTTTATCAGTTTGCCAAAATTCCTTTTTATTCCTAGTTTGCTGAGAGTTTTCATAAGGAATGTAAATGGTGAATTATGAAGTGTTAAAACATGTGAAAACTGATTAAAGTGGCCTCTATACTTCTTCTCTGTCTGCATCTGTCTCCTGAGCTTTGAAATATGGCTTTGCTTCTCTTCCCATCAAGAAATGAGGTCTTTTTCCCCAGATCTTGGATCTGGGATGGCCCTGTGACTTACTTTTGCCCATAGAATGTGGTAGAAGTGATGTGTCAGTTCCCAGCTGTTCTAAAATATACCCAGAGTTGTTGTTTTTTGGGTTTTTTTTAACTTTTTATTTTATATTGGAATAGAGTTGATGAACAATGTTTTGTTAGTTTCATTGTACAGCAAAGTGATTCAGTTATACATATACATGTATCTATTCTTTTCCAAATTCTTTTCCCATTTTAGGTTGTTACATAATATTGAGCAGAATTCCCTGTGCTACACAGTAGGTCCTTGTTGGTTATCCTTTTTTCTTTTTATTGGAGTATAATTAGAGAACAGACGTGTAGACAGAGAGGGGGAAAGGGAGGGTGGGATGAATTAGGAGATAGGTTTGACATAAATACACCACCATGTGTAAAATAGATAGCTAGTGGGAACTTGCTGTATAGCACAAGGAGTGCAACTCAGTGCTCTGATGACCTAGTGGGGTGGGATGGGGGTGGGGGAAGGAAGGTCCAAGAGGGAGGGGATATATGTATACTTATAGTTGATTCACTTCATTGTGCAGTAGAAGCTAACACAACATTGTAAAGGGTTGGTTTCTTTTTAAATCAGGTATGGTAAGACACGAGACACAGAAATGATTGTCATCAAGGAAGAAGTTTGTACTCACAGATCCCTAGGAGACAGAGGCACAGCACTCTGCACAGGGCCCCCTGGGGAAGCATCAGGGTGGGTCAGGAGGCAGAAGGAGAGGAGGGGAGAGCATGGCCCAGAGTCTTTGTGAGAGAGAATGGCTGAGGCAAGGTAGGTATGCTGAGTAACCTTAGGATTGAGCAGTTTGAATCATTTCAGCAGACTGTGGACTATTGGAGTGGTCCCTAGGTGTCTGGTAACTGGCTCTGGGGTCATTTAGGTCAGGGGAAATACTGGCATGGTGTGTGAGAGCTTGATAAAGAAGAGTGGTGGGGTGTGGGCTCTGGCTTGTATCTCTAGGTGGGTAACTTTTTTTTCCTTTTTTTTTTTTTTCATGTCTGTCTTTGACCATAGTTTTCTTTTTTTCCTTTGTCCTTAGGGTGTTTACCAGCTGGACTCCAAGTGGTCCCCAGTGGCCTCCGCTGTGAGCGGTGGCCTCCCTTTCTAGGGCATCCCACTCAAGTTCAGAGGGGCTGGGGTTTACATCCAACAGAGCACCTGTGCTACCAGCTTTCTTTTTCAAGTTTTTTTTTTTTTTTTTTTTTGAATGTGGAACTCACTGGTACAGACAAGCAGCACTTCAGAGAACCCTTACACATTGATTAGATGCTTTACAATTTTTTATTAATTGAACCATATCCTCAGGGAGTGGGGGGTTTGAGGGGAGCCAGTACTGGGATGTTCCTTTCCTTTCCCATCTTTTATTAAATATTGAGCCACTGGTCTCCAGGGAGGGACCTCCTATATCTCACCAGGTGGGGAAACAAATCGCAACAGCAGCAAGCAGATGACAGTAGAGAAGCTTGCAGCCTGAACCACAGGGATTGCAGGGTATCACCGTCCCCGGAGGAGAAGGAGGAGGAAATCGCATTGACCTCACAAATGGCCCTCGACACATGGGGAATGTTCAGGTGGCACAGTCCCCGACTGCTCCACGGAAAAGGCACAAATGTGACTCCACCAAGCTCCAAGGGGAAAGGGGACGTGGTTTATTGACAGTCACCAGGAGTATATAATGTCCCGGGCACTAGGCACATTCATCAAAACAACTCAGATGGCCCCACGGCTTGTAAGTCCTGCCCAGTCAGTGGGTCAGACTCATCCCATGGCACCAGGAGGGTGATCACTCCTCGTCCCCTTCAGAGGGACCTCTTGGGGAAACTGAAGTAGCTAATTACCTCCACACCCCTAGATGCTCTGTCCTGAACACCTGAAACTCTAGCCCACTGGCAGCTTGGGGAGGACTCACTTTTCAAGCTCCACAATTTTCAGCTGGGAAATCATGGCATCACCTGACAAAAACAGCACAATGCAGCCATAGTGCCGCACACACCCAACAGCCAACTGTGCCACTCTGGGCAGTAGCCGCTGCCTGTGGAGTCCGGTTAGTAAGCAGAGAGCAGCCTGAAGACTTAACACCTCCGTCTAGTGTCAAACCACCCTGCTTGCTCTACCAGTTGTATTAAAAGGAGCATCTGATTAGTGGAAAAACTAGTGAAATGCAAATTAAGTCTGGAGTTTGGGTAAAAGTAATGTACCAATGTCTGCTTCTTAGTTTTAACAAATGTGCCATATAATGTAAGATGTTAGCACTAGGGAAAACTGGATGAGGGATATATGGAAACTCTCTGTGCCATTTTGAAACTTTTCTGTAAATCCAAAATTATTGCCAAATAAAAGTTCATTCTTCAAAAAAAAAAAGGAGTATCTTTTCATGTGCATGTTGGTCAGAAAAATAATACAAACGAATCTATAAACAAAACAGAAACAGACTCACAGGAATAGAAAAAAAACTTATGGCTACCAAAGGGGAAAGGGAGGGGAGAGGGATAAATTAGAGTATGGGATTAAGAGGTACAAACTACTATACACAAAAGTGATAAGCAACAAGGATCGACTGTATAGCACAGGGAACTAGATTCAATATCTTATAATAACTTATAATGAAAAAATATATATACATACACACACATATATAAATGAATCACTTTGCTGTACACCTGAAACTAACACAATATGGTAAATCAACTACACTTCAGTTTAAAAAAATATACTTCAGGTTTGTTTTAACCAGGTGTGGTAAGGTATGAAGAGGTTGTAAAGGAGAAAGTCTATACTCACAGATCCCTGGAAACAGGATACACAGCACAGCATGCAGGGCCACATGGGGAAGCACCAAGGTGGGTCAGGAGGTGGAAGGGGAAGAAGGGAAGGCATGGCCCAGAGCCTTTTGAGGGCTTTTGTGGGAAGGAATGGGCAAGGCAAGGTAGGAATGCTGAGTAGGCTCAGGATTAGATAATTTGAATAATTTTGTCAGCTCTGGGCTGTAGGGGTGATCCTTGGTTGCCAGTACCTAGTTTGGGGTGATTCAGGGCAGGAAGAATATTGATGTGGTATGTGAGAATTAGATAGGGGTGGTTGGGGCTGTGGGCTCTGTATTGGTTGGTTCTTACATCAAAGGCATGTTGACAAGGGAATCACTTTTTATCTCTAGGAACTAGCTAGCCCCTCCTGGAGAGAACCAGGCTCTAACACAGAGCATCAAGAATATGGAAAATAAGAACCTATGGTCAATCTGCCAACCCATGCCTCAAAACAACTCTGTGTGCTTTCACTTCCTCTTTAGAACTCTTATCTTCACTGTGAAGATAGGGGCAGGCCCACTGTCAGAAGAGGCCACATGAAACAGAAATGAGCCATCCCAGCTGAGGCCATGCTAAACCAGGGACCCCACCCCCACCTCACAGCCAGTCCACAGCTGACTTCAGGTGCATGAGTGAACACAACCAAAATCAAGCAGACTCACACCATCAGCAAAAGCACCCAGCTTACCTGCACACTCCTGAACTAAATAAATGCTTTTTAATTTAAGCCAGTATGTTTTGGGGTGGTTTGTTATGCAGTATTAGCTAACTGATACACCACATCTCTCTCACTGCAGAGCTGTGGGACTCAATAGCCTTGCAGTGTTTCCTTAGTGCCTTGATTCTTCTCAGTCATCTCTTCACCATCCTCTTTGTTCCTAAGATTCTGCAGGTGTTGTGCCCTGACTAAAGAAACTGTAATTGAGCTGGTAGAATTCATTTCCCCTTTTCACTGCATCCTTTATTCAACCACTCAATAGATACTTAAAATGTGCCTACTATATGTGTCAGGCACTGAAGAATAGACAATGAGGAAGCTGGTGATAGAACCTGCCACCAAAGAACTTATAGGAGATATGAAAATTTAATAAATAATTGCAGAAATAATTACAGTGGAGTTAAACATAGCATTTCACCCAGAATTTGCTCCATTCAGCATATAAAATATCCCCAACCTGCAATTAAGTTGCAGCCATGACATTCAGTCAGAACAGTCAGAGCCCACCTTGTGAGAGATCAGGTGCCCACAGTGAGGGGAACTCACATCCCTCCGTGAACAGCTGGGATCCCCCTGCAAGGAGAGGACACGAGCTCCAGATCAGAGGAGACTCGCATAGCTGTAATGAAGGCATTACAGGGTCCCAGAAGATGGAGTTGGGAGGGCTTTGAAGACAGACCACCAGGAGGGAGAGAGCAGGTGGGCTGGGAGAGGAAGCCTCCATCAGGGTCAGCCAGACTGGGTCTCAACCTCAGCTCTCCCACCCACTCGCTGGTAACCTTGGGCAAGCCCCTTAACTCTTCTGAGCCTCAGTTTCCCTAGGACCCTGTGAGGGTTGCATGAATATAATGCATGTGAAAGTGTCCAGCACAGCCTGTCAGTAAAAATGGGCTGGAATGAAACCTCATCCACTGTGATGAGGAGACCTGGGGCCAGGACCAAATGTTTTGATGCCTGAACTCTGACCTTTCTGCCTTCCCTTCTGTTTTAGAAGCTAAACCCAGCATCCCTCCCTTTGGATCCAATAATCAATCACTTTACACACAGTGCCTCCCTTAGCCATGTGCCCTTCACAACATTCAAAGATGTGAGGATTCATCAGGGCACCGCTCCCAGGGATGACCGCAGCTCCACACCAGCTTCTTTCCCATCTCCCTCCCTCCCTCGAGATTTCATATCCATGGGACAATCGCTAAGTGCATTTGCAGAGAGTTTCTAAGGCTGGTCCCTCTAGGACTAGTGCATATTCCCTATAATGACATTCATTAGTCTGTCTGACATCAATACTGTTCTCAGGTTAATATGTTTAACTTAATGAGGCATTATTTTCAGTTAGAAAACTCTTGAAGAAGCATGTTTTCTTCCGATGAACTAAGCTAATGAATAGATTAATACCAGACTTGAAAAGCTGACCAAGAAATTGAGTCTAACCAGCTCCTTTTTCTTCTTCAAGTATAAACCAAGCTTTAATTAATTTGAGTTAAACGTCATTTCTTAGAGGAAGAAGCAGGAAGAAGATCCCCACTTTGGCTCTGTGATTTGTCTTCCATGTGCCTGTTGTTTCCCTCCTCCCATCCCCAGCCCCAGCAGCTCTAAGACCAAGACCAGCAAATGATGGGATTGGGAGTAAAGCGGGGGGTGAACAGGGAGGTAGTGTCTGAAACTGAGCAGCAGGAGGGGTCAGAGTGTGAAAGGGGAGCTTTCACGTGGTGACAGAGACAGCAACCACATTGGACACAGCTGGAGTCCAGCTGGCCCATCTCTGTCATTGCCCACTTTGTGGGGTTCACTGTGCCCAGCACCTAGTAGGCACTCAATAAACATTTGTTGAGTGAGTTCAGTAGATGATCAACAAATCGCCCTTATTTATTCAAATATTCACATGATTTCAAGAGAGAGAAGGTACTCAATGTCCCAGATACATCTGGTAGGTGAGTCAGTGTTTACGACTCCTGACTTAAGGGCCAAATATGACCTAAAGGCCAATCTCCTTTGATTAATTGACCAATGGATAGTCCCACATCACTCTCCCCATGGACATTTAGAGCCACTGCCAGCCATAAGATGCCAGCCAATATGTCCTACCCCTTTCCTAGAAATGGGCTTCCAGGTCATCCCAATTCAATGTTGTGTTTGTACAAAAGTCAGGTGGCAGGAAGGGACTCAGCACCCTTGCTGTACCCACCCTGCCCGCTGACTTCAGATAAATCCAGCCCTGTTTCCACTGAATTCAGAGTCAGGGGTGGGAGTGTTTGCTGTGGAATGAATGACGGTTTTACAGACAGAGTTTATTTCAAACCTCACTTATGTCCCTCCCCAACTGAAAGAGCTTGGACAAGTCCCTCTACCACTCTGAGGCTACATTTACTTAGTTGTAAAATCGTGATGATGCTGCATTCTTTATTGTGTCATTAAAATGAATTAAATGAAACCACACTTGTAACACAGTGAGTGCTTGGTGATTGTAAAGTTCAATTGGAAGGATATGATTTCATCAGGCACTTCCTAGGATTTTACCTTCCAGCCTCCTCAAATCTATCTTCCCTGCTGCTGTCCTTCAGCCCAACTGATTCCAAGTTGTGAGTTTGAGCCATGGGGTCTCCTTCTCTACATGGTTCATCTACTCCACATCCCTAGTCTTCCACCCTGTTGGCTGTAGCTGCTCCTACAGAGTCCTGACAACCAGCCTATCTAAGGTCTTAGATAATAACCTGACTACAGCTTGTGAATGCTCTCTTTTCTGTATCCAAGTGTTCCTCTCCCCACCCCCATCATATGAAGATACCAAGGCTGATGGAGAGAACTTGGCTCTGGCATCCTTTTTTCTGGACCACCCAAATGTAGGACATACACAGCTCAGTGCCTCATCAATGAGAAAACAAAACTACAGCACCATCCACTACTGCTGTCCTGTCTCCAAAGGCCTCTGTCATATGTGTTTTCCAAGGTTTGGTTGGGGAGGGCACCGGGAACCTGGCACATGGGGAAGCCATGAGACGGTAGAAATAATGATTCTAGGGGGGATGGAGTGAGATTCTGAAGCCCATTATGCCCTCCTTCCCTTAGCTGTGGGGACCTGTTTGTAGGGACTGGCCCGCACTCTCCTTCAGGACCTTGGACAGTGGCCATCCTGACCTACGTTCTAATCTCAAGTTCTGTGTGTTTCTCATGACTCAAGGAATAGTAATTTAATATACTGAAAGGAATCTTGGAGAGAGAGTTTAACAATCTCTCTCTTCATTTGACTGGTGAAGAAATGCCAGGGGTGTTAGAGTAGTGATATTATTTGATGAAATGGTCACTGGACTAGAAGGTCCATGACTTAGATCAGCTTTATGTCCCCAAATAAATCCCCTCTATGAGCCACATTCCTACGATTCTAGGATGTCTGATTTGAGGTACAATGTAGGTGCTATCTCTGAGTTCCACAGCCCTAATTCTGCCACCATGTGGGGAAGGCATCCAACAGGCTCGTGACTCTGCTGACTGCCCACCATATTTTGGTACTCCAAGTGTTTTATCCCTTCTGTTCTATATAGAAGATTCTTGATGAATGGCTAATAAATGTGACCATAGTCATCAACACCAAACTAATTAGAAGGCTTTCTAGAAGTTTCTTTATCAGAGACCTCATGGGACGCTGAAATCGTTTTCAACAGGTCAAGAGAGCTACTCCCAGATTCCGAGAATATTCCAGTTGATAGTGCTGTGGCAATTGTGCTATCCAAACTTCTGTATTTTATAGACGAGAAAACTGAGGCCCAGCGAGAGAAAAAGGCCTGCCAAGTGTCCCTCTGTGAGTTAGTGGCAGAGCTAGAACCAGAACCCAGATCAGCTCTTGGTCCCCAGCCGACATCCCTGTCCACTTCCTTCTGTAGGTGCTGGAGAAATCCACCCAAAATATTTCAGTCATGTCCCTGGGCTGAAGACCCTAAAAATCAGGCCTGCTATGGTGATACCTATCAATAGCAATGATGTCATTGTGTGTTGGCTGCTTTGCACTCATTATTCCATTGATCTTTCACAGCAGCTCTATGAAGTAATCCCCAATGTTAGTGGTACTCAAAAATGAAGAAATTGAGGATAAAGACATTTGACTGGTTGGTGTGGAATATGAGATACCCGCCAACGATCTTAACCACGTGCTCTTTATTTCCCAAAGGCCCTCTATGACAACTCTAGCTTCACCTTATTCTATTCACCAAGACCTCATCTTACTTGTCCTACCCCCAAATCTCTGCTTCTCCAGTTGGTGGGGTCCCAGGCACAGCACCTTTTTGAACGATAAGCCAACCTTCCTAGAATATCAATACTACTCAAAGATTTAGTGGGAGATTTTTTTAATTCAAGAAAATATAAATATTTAACAGAATACAGTGAAAATTAACATGACGTTTTTAGAGATCAGTGAGCAGTCTTCAAAATGTTCTGTTCTGTGGTGGCTCATTTCTGTTGATGCTCTCAGATTCCCAGAAAGCATTCACTACCCCCTGCCCTAAGACAGTTTTGTAGGAAAAGTTTCAGGAGCATTGCCCTCAATCATCCTAAAGATTATTCAAGCCTTCACTAACCCCAGTCCCTAAAGGTCAAATGGATCATAAAAGATGTGACCCATGAGTGTACCTGGGGAGAGCACTCCAGGCCACAGGAACCACAATTGTGAGGCAGGAGGTATGAGTGTGCCTGGCATACTTAAAGGTCAGCAAGGAGGGTCAACCCTCATGTGGTTGGGGTGGAGTTGGAAGGAGGGTTAAGGGAGGGGAGGGGAGAGAATTCACAGGGATCTTGGGTACCAGTGAAGGACTCTAATCTGAGGAAGATTGGAGCCATGGAGGGTGTAAGTAGAGGAGGGAAGAACCTGGTTGCATTGGCAGTTTCAAAGACTCTTCTGTCCCATAGAGACAAGACCGTAGAAGGCAAAAATGAAATCAGGGAGAAAGTTGAACATCTCCTGCAATAATCCAGGCAGATGTGGCTGTGATCAGGGTGGGAGCTTAAATAAATGTATTTTCTGGGGTTATGGTAAGGATCATGAATAATGAATAATAACTAAACAAACAAGCACCCAGCACAGTGCATGGCACATCTAGGCCCGCGGGAGATGGTAGCTATTATTATCAGTAAAAGGAAAGGGCTGATACATCTGAAATCAAGTCTTGCAGCTGCCTGGCCTCATCTGAGTCCTATAGCTCCTTCTGGTCTCTCAGAGGAAACTAAAGAAACAGACCCTCAGGCTGCAAAGAGAAATTGCTGATGATGCAGTGCAGCAGGGGGTCCCTGGCCCAGGTCTCCCCATCTTTGGGAAAGGCTTAGATAAATGATAAAATACTCACATTTCACACATTCAACATGAGCTCAAGCGACCTACATCTGGGGTGTTTTTAAGGGGAAGGTAACCTTTTCAAATAATTTTCTCTCTCCAGATTTAAAAATTAAATTAAAAGTTTAAAAGCAACTTGAATTCTCCCAAATCAAAGCTCTTCTTTTGTCATAAACTTTTTTGATGGCATTTTTAATTACATCAATAGAATGCTATGTTCACATTGGCAATAGATCAAGTGTGCTTGCTTTGGAGTGAAGCTGACAGCCAACTCAGATCAGAAAATGTGGCTTTGGGGGGAGTCTAAAAAGAAAATAAGGCCCCAAAGCAAATTAGCCTCTAGTTTTTCAAAGACGGCATTAATGCTTGTTGGCTTTTGTTCTTTCTGAGAGTATCTGTCAGAAAATTCCCAGTCGAGGTTGAACGTCTCCCTGGAGCATAGAGTAGGAGCTACATTGAGCAAAGACATTGATCCTGAGTGGAACTGAGAGCTGGATGACCTTGAGCCCATTGCTCCACTTTTCTGGGCCTCAGTTTCCCCAATGTGTAAAGCAAGGGGGTTGGACCAGTTGGTCTCTAACAATCTTTCTGAGTCTAAAATTAAAATAAGTCAAAGCAAAACCAAGATAAAGGAAGGCAAGTGAGCAGGGAGTGGAAAGGAGAAGGGAAGTGGGATCCTGAAGGGTGATGCATAGAACCAAGTGAGGGAAACACCACCCTCTGAGAGAAAGTGATGACTTACCCAGGATGGATGATGCAGCCGGGTTTGTTAACACCTTCACCTCCATCACCTCACTCAATCCTCCTCATTGTCTCAGGAGACCAGTCGTTTAAACCCCACTTCATGACTGTGACATCTGAGACTCAGAAAGGTAATGGGACTTGCCCAAGGTTACACTGCTGGAGAATCAGAGAAGGGAAACAGAAGAAAACTGGGTTCAGCTGACTGCAGCCCCCATAGGTGAGACTCTCCAGATCTTCCAGCTCCAGCTCCAGGGCCCTTGCCTTCAGTCTCTGGATTCCTAACAGCCTACTGAGCATCTCCTCCTGGATGCACTGTTGGCAACTCCACATGTTCTAATCACCAAAATCGGTGTTCTCATCTTCCAGTCACATGGTTAGACATGAATGCATTTGAGTCTGAGGCCAGGTCCAACTGATTGTAAAGTCCAGGTACTTTCTATTCTATGACATCACCACCCCCACCCCACCCCCAGTAAATCAGATGCCAAGTTCTATGAGTTCTCTCCATGTGAAGTTTCCTCTGTCCATTTCATTCTCTCAAATCTGACTACACATCTATGTCATAGCAAGAAAAGCCCAAGCAATATCTCAGACACTACTCTGTGAACTGCACAAGGGGAGGAACTACACTGGTTATCAAAGACCCCCAGCGCTCAGCCAAAGGCCTGACTTGTGGGCCATTTATCCCACGACGTAAGTCAGGGTGCCTGGGAAACCCATCCCCCAACAAAGTCCCCAAGGTGGGAAAGGCAGCCAGGCTGGGCCAGGTCCAGACAATGTCACCCAGAGTGGCTTGAGAATATGTCCCCAGGACCAGGGCTGCAAGGAGCCAACAGCAGAACCAGGGAGGAGGAAGGCTCGCACTGAAGCCCCAGAGAAGAGTGAGACTGGGAGGGAGCACTGAGCACCTGGGCCAGGGGGCCTGCGACATGATCAGGTGACGTCATGGTGGGGGGTGAGCAGTTCAAGGGCAAGTCTATGGGGAAAAGATAGGCCCTACACACTGGTGGTGGGAATGCAAATTGTAATAACCACTTTGGAGAAATGTGTGATGGTATCTGCTACAGCTGAACATGCGTATAATCATATACACATATACTGTGTATATATGTATCAGTACTTGTGTATATTGTTATACATAGGTCCATGAAATAGTCCATGAAATCCAGAATTCCACTCTTAAGTATCCATCCAGCAGAACTTCATCAGTATACTCCCCAAAAGACACATGCAAGAATTTCATAGCGGCACTATTAATAATAGCACAAAACTGGATAGTACTCAATTTCGTCTAGTTAGGTGCATACATAAATAGTTGCATACTCATACAATATACAAATACCACACATCAACATGAGTGAACAATGTACAACTCAATGCAGAAACATGGATAAACCGCACAAACATAATGTTGAAAAACAGTGGAAACAAGACACACACAGGCACAAAATAGTGCAAATCCATTTGTATGAAGTTCTGGAACAGGCACAGGCAATATAGAGTGTTAGACATCAGGATGCTGATTACCAGCCTAGACTTGGAGGGACAGTGACAGGCTGGGGTACTGGCAATATTCTCTTGCTTGACCTGGTGCTTGCCCTACAAGTATATTCAGTTTCAGAAAATTCTTCTAGCCATACAATTATGATTTGTGTACTTTGTTCTACATAAGCTTTACATTACATTATCCTATAATAAAAAGCTGGCTTTAAAAAAAGATAAGCCTCAAGACCCCTTTTACCGAAATGCCTAGAAAAGCCAGAGAGGTGGCATGGCTGCAATCACACCAGAAGGACGCACCCCACACATTGCATATGAACAAACCATTCGCTGTCGAATGATGAATGAATGAATGAATGAGCAACTGCATTAACCATTGAATAAAGGAGTTAACCAAGGAATAACAAACAAATGAATTAATGAAGTGATGAGTGAAAGAGCACATCCTCAAGTGGTAGAATGAGTGACCCAGGGAAGTAAAGTGTGAAGGAATGAAGAAGTCGCCGGTTGACTGAGTGAGGAACTGGGTACATAAATAAACAAGGGAAGAAAGAGTGAATGAAAGCACAATCAAAGGAAGGAGGAATGAATAGCAAGGAATAAACTAACATGGGATGAATGTGTGAACAAATGAATGAAAAGAGCAATAAATGCATGAAAAATAAAATTAATGCAAGAGGTGAATGAATGCATACAAAAAACAGAAAAAAACAATCAGCAAATGCTTAATTGTACAAAGGCATAAATGGAAAAATGGTTTGATGTGTTCTGGCTGGACATGAAGGGGAAGTAACTCTGAGGAAGCGTCTCCACTTGATTTGGACATAATAAGAATATGACTGCAAACATCGCTGGTGCCACTGAGTAAGCCACTCATCCCCCAGGATTAACTCTGGGTGCAGTGGGAAGAGCTAAATAGCATTGACTACATTGTTTTCCCAATTATGTTCCAGATAATTACCTATTATGTAGCAAACCCCCAGCATGATTTTAATAATCACTATTTAAATAACACAGTTTCACTGTCTCCTTGCAAATTAAACTCTGGTAAGTATAATTGCTGTCAGCGTGGGAAAGTTTGCTCTATGGCCTGGGAATAAGGAAGGGTGTTGATGCTGCCGCCGTGATCGTCCCATGAGCCCCCGAGGCCAGGTGATGCTGGGGATGGAGCTCAGGTTTTGAGAAAGTTGGGTCCAGGATGTCAGGTGGGTCCCTCCCCCATCTGGGCCTCAGTCAGCTCCCCTGAGAAGTGAAGATGGTCTCCAAACGCCCAGACTCCCCAGGTTATCAGGGAGCTCTCACTCTAGACCCAGGTCAGGGTCAGAGTTAGTCACTCCCCAACTGTGTCCCCACAACTCAGGCTCATCCTAATCACAGGGTAACGAGGTCTCCACTTGACAAGTTCCCTCCCCCCCAGACTGGGGGCAGGACCTATCTGGTCTTCAGTACCTGCTCAGCTCCCAGTGCAGGGCCTGCACATAGTAGGCGCTCAGCGAACGCTGAGAGAGGAACACATGGATCTTTTTTTTTCTTCACATCTTTATTGGAGCATAATTGCTTAGAATGTTGTGCCAGTTTCCTCTGTATAACAAAGTGAATCAGCTGTATTTATACATATATCCCCACATCCCCTCCCTCTTGGGCCTCCCTCCCACCCTCCCTGTCCCACCCCTCTAGGTCATTACCAAACATGGAGTTGATCTCCCTCTGTTATGCAGCAGCTTCCCACTAGCTATCTATTTTACATTTGGTAGTGTATATATGTCAATGCTACTCTCTCACTTCTTCTCAGCTTCCCCTTCCCCACCCCACCCCCAATGTCCCCAAGTCTATTCTCTGCATCTGGAACATGTGGATTTTGCTGTGCAGTGTGTGTTTAAGAAGCTGCTTCACTCCTCTTCAGAACCACAAGGTTTGATGAGGCGGCCACTCACCACATCTTCGTGGAGCTTCTCCCAGTGGCCCCATCACTGACGCTCTTCCAGTTGTCACTTCTTCCCTGAATGCCACCTGCGTCTGCCTGTCTCAGCCCCTCCCCGGCTCCCTGTGTGCTGCCTCTAGTACCTGATGACAGCCTGAAAGTATGGAAACTGGTGCGATTGTGTACAGAGTGAGTATTGACGGGCTCTGAGGCAGGGCTGGGGCTCTGCTCTGATGAGAGTGCATGAGGGTTAATGTGTCTCCAAGTCCCCACGCTGACCCTGACCTGGCCTGGCATTGACGAGGGGTCAGCGTGTGGTCTGACCCCCCACAGGGATGCAGGGAGACCTGCTGAGTTCCCCACGAATGCCTGGAAGAGCTGGATGGAGGATGCAGGTCCCTGACAGTGACCTAGATGCTGTCCCATCTGTCCACCGTGTGGATTGAATGCTGTATATCTAGTCTGTATTCACGATTGTAGAATTTCTGCCTGCTTCCAGAGTGAGGGAGAGTTGGAGAAGGACTGTCCAAGAGGGAGACCAGGCTCCTCTTCTTAAGTTTGCTACATTCTTCAAACTGTCCTTGATGGTGACAAATTGCTCTTAGAAGAAGGAATTATACAAAGAAAAGAGAAATAGACAGAGGTGGCTCCTTTGAAATGAGGTCAAGTTTCCTTCTACACAATCAGATGTGGGCATTTAAAATGCCCTCTCACATGGTTAGAGTAGATTCTTCACTAATTAAGTGACTGGCGATTCCAGCTGTTTTAGTGGTATAGGAATCTTGTGTTCTCAGCTCAGAGGAGTCTGCCCCTTCACAGGCCGGGAAACGATCTTTTGCCCTGCTCTCCATGTCACAGGGTCCCTTTCTGGTCTCCCTTTTAAGTGGATGAGGGAAATCAAGATGAAATCCCAAGGGGGATGCAGAGATGATTAAGGGGGAAGAGCCAACTGGCCGCACTGGGGGAAGGAATGAAGATGGTACCATGATATTTTTAGTTATCTGAATTAATTAATAATAAGTATTATCACTCACATGGATTGAGAGATTTCTATGTACCAAGCACTGTTCTGTGTATTGTTATTTAACACACACCATTCTGTGTATTAACAAGCTCATGAGGTTAAGTATCACTATCATTCCCATTTTACACATGAGAAAACCGAGGCACAGAGGAATTGAGTTGATCACAGGAAAGGGAGGTGGGGTGAGGGGTGCAGACTTGGGAGTCAGTCAGGTCAGAGTCCATATCTCTCCCCGTTTTGCCCCTCATCACCTGTGTGGTCTTGAATAAGTGATTCCAAGTCTCTGAGCCTCAGCTTCCTCCTCTGTGAAATGGGGAGATGGGGTATGAAAGCTGCAGGACCTGGAGTGCGGTAGGGGCTGCAGAGATGAGATGCCCGTCTCCTCTCTTGAAGCTGGAGTCAGCTTGAAGCTCCCACCAGTTGGACATGGGCACATTCAGGGCTGGACATGATCAGAGGAGGTTGCTGGTCCCTCGGCAAGAGATGGATTGTCTGAGCCAGGACTGCCCCCAAGTCTATGGGTCGGAGAAGATCCAGGGACACATAACCCCAGTGTCGTTTCTTGGTGGAGCCCCATCCCAGCAAAGGGCAGTGAACACTCAGCATCTCTTCTGAAAAGCTTTCCAGCAGAAGAGCTGAGTTCCCACACATAAGCCCAGTTTTGGGTAAATGGAGTGAAACAGCTGGATTGTGGCGTCGATGCAGTTAGGTTTTTAAGAAACAACCAGACTGTTTTCCATCATCGTCGTAGCACTTCATGTTCCCACAAGCAATGTATAAGAGCTCCATTCTTCCGCATCCTCACCAATACTTGTTATTTTCAGTCTTTTTAATTTTAGCCACTCCAGAGGGTGTGTAACGGCATCTAATCGTGACTTTAATTTGCATCTCCTTGATGACTAACGATGTTGAGCATCTTTTCTTGTACTTATTGGCCATTCATAGACCTTCTTCTTTGATTACTTTTTAATGAAAAACACATTTGCATCCAAACTGAAATTATATTGTCAGCAGTTAATTACCACTTGTCAAACCAGTGTGTGCCCAGATTGTGGATTTAATGTTCATATAGGTTTGCAAACGCCTTGTTCCTCGTGTTTGACGAGGCCTCTATGAGCGGGAGACATTCATTGTTGGAAATGATGCTTTTTTTTAAAGCAGTTTTAAAAATAAATAGGTTTCCTTGGTGTCTGAGTCAGGGCTCTTTGCAAGTAACAGAAAACCAGTCTCGCTTAGGCAAGAAGAAATTGTATGTGGATGGAGTATTTTACCAGGCGTGGGGTGGGGGGAGTGTCTCGTGGGAGACCCTGCCTCACCAGGGCCTGAAACCAGGACCTGGAGCCCCCGCTGGGACCCCAGACAGCTGCTCATCGCCCACCCCACCTGGGGGACTCATCTTGGCTTCTCTCTGGGCACCTGTTCATCCTTCTTTCTACAGCTCATTCGCCCGCTCCTCTCCTCTCACTGCCAGAATGACCTCCCTCCTCCCTTGAAACCACACACCCTCAGGTCAAGGGCCAGCAGAGACGGGCCTGACAGAGACGGGCCTGACAGCAGAGACGGTCCCTTGTGCCCTGGCTCGCCGGTGCCCTGAGAATCCTCAGCCTCTCGGATCTGTACGCGTCACCCGTTTGACCTGTATTGTGTGTGTGTGTGTGTGTGTGTGTGTGTGTGCTGCTTGTCATCGCGATAGTAGAGCTCTTTCCTCGGCTGGGCGAGGAATCAGAGCAGGAGGGCTCTCCGCCTGGCAGAGTTGGGGCCAGTGGCTCGAGGACGGGGGGCTCCGTGTAGGCGACTCCTCAGGGCTGGGAGCAGAATCCATTCCTGACTCCTGAGAGGGTGAGAGTGAGGGTGAGGGCTGCCGCCACCTCCACCCTCTTCATCCTCTCCATCCAGGGGAGAGTTGGGTGGAGCACTGGGGACGGGAATGACACGCACAAGCCCCCACTCCCCTCTGCCTTGTGGGCTCACCTTCCCCTGCAGACCAGGCTTCTACAGCTACCTCTGCCTCTGATCTTGGCCAAATGAACACGTCTGTGTGTGACATGAATGGGTGTGTGCAAGGGGGATGTATGTAGGTGTATTTAGGGAAGATACGTTCATGGGTCTACGTGTATCTGTGTCTGTCTCTGCGTGTGTGTATCTGTGTCTCTGTGTGTGTCCATGGGTGCACTGAGCATATCTGCACACGCGTCTACACATACAAAGGTTCTGGGTGGCGCTCGCATGGGTCTGACTCCAGGTCCCCAGAGTCCCCGGTCCAGTGCTCTCTCCACTGCCCGTGATGCACACCCCCCCCCACCATTACTGAGGAGAGTGCAATGCCCCCAGCTCCACCCCCACACAGACCACCTTTCTCTCCATCTCCAGCTGTAATTGACATAAATGCTGTTCTAATTTCTAATCATTTTGTGCAATTTGCAAAATGGTCTCTTTGGTTCCTGCAAAAGGGGCTACACAGTCAGCTCTGCTGTGCTTCTCCCTGGAGGATTTTTATGAATATGATGTGGCAAAAAAGTGTTGTCTTATAGTTAAGCAAAAAGAAGGAAAAAAATAATAGAGCATCCTGAGGGGGAGGGAGCGTGGAGTGAAGACAGGCGGCCAGGCAGCATGCAGTGATTACAGGGAGATGATGGGAGACCGTTATTTCAGCAAATCATTTCTTAACTAAGCGTTAGTTCCATCCGTGTACTAATAGGCCAGCCTTGCCATCTCCTGTGATGGGAGTTTTTTTCCCTCCCTTTTTTCCATCCACCCCCATGGCTCTCAGCCCTCACCACCCCCACCCAGGAGCATGGGGCTGACACCAGCGGAAAACTCAGGGACGGTTTAGTGTAAAACCAGATGTGTTCAAAAGAATCTTCCATACAGTCTGGGAGCAGAAATGCAGGTGTGGGCCATGCAGGTGGGAGAGACCAGGGTCAGTGACTGCTCACATCTGATCCTGGTCCACTCACTCCCCTGCTCAGCCCTCCTGCCCCTGGACACTGGTGGCTCCCATGTCATTTCTCTCAAGACAGAGGATAGATGGCCTTTCTTGCTTTCATTTTCATTTCCAGAGTAGCATTTTCACATAGGTGACTATCGCAACTTTCATTCCAATTTGATGGACATCTGAGAATCTGGTATGAACTCTTTCCTCCACCTCTGGAAAGCAGCCTCCACCTGTCCCTGAGATGCCAGGAGTGAGCAGTAAGGCACGTGAGAGAGGCGAGGTCTGAGCAGGGCCAGAGGCTCACCCTGCTCCTATCCTGCCTCCTCCCACCCCAGGGGAGGGTCGCCCTGGTAACAGGTAACCTGGACAACCTCTGCATTGTCCCAGGCCCCTCACAGGCCTGTTTCCCAAAGAGTGGGTAGAACAGAGCATCACAGCCCCATTCTGCCCAAGAGCCGAGTTGCCCAGCGAGTGCCTGGGCAGTGATATTCCTGACCCTAGGGCGGAGACGCTCCTCCCTTCACCAGCAGAGCATCTGTGAGAGATGTTCCTGGTGGCTCCAGTGGCCGTGCCCAGTAAGGAAAGCACGTGACCTGATTACCCACCACCACCCGCCAACCAGTCCAGCTGCTGGGCCTCATATGCAGAGGGCTGTTGCTCTGGTTCTATCCTCATGGTCCAGGCAGCTGTGAGCAGAGCAGGCAGACCCTGTCCACATTCTGCAGCACCCGCGGGGTTTGTCCCACACTGACCCATGCCCGCTGTCCCATCACCCCCCTGGCCTCTCTGGTGAGGATGCTCCAGGCAGAGGGAAAAATACCAAGGCTCAGACATTTGCGTGGCAGGATAAAGACCAGTGTGCCTGGACCATCTTGAATGAGGGGATCAGAGGTGGACAGAGCCAGACTTTCCTGGGCCTTGAAGGCTGCATCAGGAATTTAGGACTTGAGCTTAAGTGCCACAGTAAGGCACTGAAGTATATGAAAGTTGTATTCTTAAAGCTGCCTCTGGCTGCTTTGTGCATAGAGGTGATGGGTTGAGACCTCGGGGCCCAGGGCCACTGTCAGCATGGACTACGCCCCCTTGAGGCAGAAGCCCTGGGACGGGGAGCAGAGCAGGGACGGCTCCACCCCGAGTCTCACAAGGTCACCCAGCTCCTGCAGGGAGAGTGACGGGAGCAGGGCCAGGGCAGAGTCAGGGGCCAGGCAGGAGGCCACTGCACCAGTCCAGGCATGAGGGTGGTAGGACCAGGATGAGAGCCGGGACAATGGAGAAGATCTCAGTTCCAGGGCTGAGTGACAGTCAGGCAAATGGAATGATTCACTCCCTGCATACGAGGCTTTAGCAGTTCTTAAAACTTCATACTACTTTATCTAACTCTCCTTCCTTACATTCAGCTATTCTAACAAAACAGAAACTTAGAGAAGATTAAAGAATGAAAATATGAATTGCAATGATATTCATAATGGTAAAAAAAGGAAACTATCTAAATTACATAAATAGGATGTTAAATAAACTATGAAACATTAATCAAGTGGATTATTCCCAAGAACATATGAGATGGAAAACTGGTCAGAGGGGAGTGTCAGCCACGAAAGACCTGAATCTGTGTGTGCAGCACAGAGGGCACAGCTGGCGTTCTCCAAGTCCCAGTCCTCCTGAGCACCCCCCCACCTCCACAATTGGGGAGTGGCACACCCCCATCACCTTCCTCTCAGTCTTCATGTCCCTCAGACCTGCTTTGGCCACGGAAACATGAATGGAGGTGGGGAGTGTCCCTTCCAGGAGGGAGCACTCAAGGGTCAGAGCTTAACATCCAGATCTTCCTTGTTGAGAGAGACACATGGAGATGCTGACATCCCGGGGTGCCTCCATCAGTGAGGGTCCCTGGGGACAAGCAAAGCGCTCCCCGCTGACTCTAGTGGACACATGACACGAGCAAGAATAACCTCGGTTGTTTGGGGGGGTTGTTTATTATTGTGTCATATCTGAGTTTACCCTGACAGTCACATGAAAATGAACATATACGTGGACAAACAGAGGAATAAAGAAAGATAATTTACTGGCCACTATCTTTGGGAGATGGGGCATCAGATGATTTATGCACTCTCATATTTACCATTTTACACTCCAAACACTTCACCAGAAGTAGGCATCACTCACATTAAGGGGAAAGGTCAGTGTTATTAACAAGAGTGCTGGGCCCTGGCAAGGCCGTCCCTGTCTCAGGCTGCATCCCAGGCTCCGGGCTCACCAAGCGTCTGTCCCACCCCATTAGCCCTTTATAACAGATCGTTTTGTTCTCTAATCGTCCGCCCTGCATAATTTAGCAGGTCATATGCTGTCTCGGTCTCAAACGTTTAGTATAATATCTCTTGGTCTCAGTTTCTCACCTCTGAGTGCAGTGGTGGCAGAAAGAGAGATCTTTGTTTTAAATTAATTTTTATTGAAGTATAGTTGCTTTACAATGTTGTGTTAGTTTCTGCTATACAGCAAAGTGAATTTGCTATATGTATACATATATTCCCTCTTTTTTGGATTTCCTTCCCATTTAGGTCACCACAGAGCACTGAGTAGAGTTCCCTGAGCTATACAGTAGGTTCTCATTAGTTATCTATTCTCTACATAGTAGTGTATATATGTCAATCCCAATCTCCCAGTTCATCCCACCTCCCTTCCCCCCTTGCTATCCACATATTTGTTCTCTACGTCTGTGTCTCTATTTCTGCTTTGCAAATAAGTTCATCAGTATCATTTTTCTAGATTCCACACATAAGCGATATTATACAACAGTTGCTCTCTTTCTAACTTACTTCACTTTGTATGACAGTCTCTAGGTCTGTCCACATCTCTGCAAATTGCACAATTTCATTCCTTTTTATGGCTGAGTAATATTCCATTGTATATATGGACCACATCTTCTTTGTCTATTCCTCTGTTGATGGACATTTAGGTTGCTTCCACGTCCTGGCTATTGTAAATAGTGTTGCAATGAACATTGGGGTGCATGTTTCTTTGGGGATTATGGTTTTCTCTGGGTATATGCCCAGGAGTGGGATTGCTGGGTCATATGGTAGTTCTACTTTTAGTTTTTTAAAGAACCTCCATACTGTTCTCCATAGTCGCTGTATCAATTTACATTCCCACCAGCAGTGTAAGAGGGTCCCCTTTTCTCCACACAGAAAAGGAGATCTTTAGAGGCCCCTCAACACCAACATGCCCTCGAGGCCTGGAATAATAAGAGCTGACTCTGTGCAAGGCCCAGTGCTCAGCCCTTCATGTGCATTAGTTCACTTAATCATTTCAACAATCCTATCAGGGAGGCACTGTTGCTATCCCCCCATGTTAAAGATGAAGATGCTGAAGCACAGAGAGGTTTAGAAACTCATCCAAGCTCACACAGCTCAGAAGTGCTGGAGCTGGGCCTTGAACCCCAGCAGTCTGCTCCCCAGTCCCTGCTCTTCCTGCTCTATGGAGTGTCGGCCTCTACTATGCCCATACCCTGCATCAAGCCCAACGTTAAGATGGGGGCATCTGCCTGCAAGCTGATTTATGAGCATCATAAAAATAATGGCAACAATGCCAGGGAGTGTGCACTCAGGGCCAGTGTGTACCAGGCATTTAACACATGTTAGGGCGTGGAGTCCCCACGACATTCTTCTCACCAGAGACTGTCACAGTGGCTGTGTCACAGATGAGAATCTGAGGCACAGAGAGGCCCTGGGTTTGCCCAGAGTCCCACCTCCAAGTGCTGCCTGGAAGTATGATGTCAGCCCAGGAATCTGCCTCCCACGGAGGTAACCTCATCAAATCCTCACAATAACCTTATGTGGTCAGTATTATTGCGCCCACTTTACAGATGGGAAAAGTGATGAGGTTCATGGAGATTAAGCCACTTGGTCAAATCACACAGCGAGTGAGCACCGGAGACTGAATCTGAACCTGGGTCTGTAGGATCCGAGGCCAGTCTCTCCTCACTGAATCAATGGTGAGGGGCCCAGGTGGAGCCAGGGGCCTCCAGGTGCAGGAGGAGCTGCCCACCTGGGCGGGCTTGGGGCCAAAGAGATTACCAGCTGTGACACAACACAGAAGTAATAATAACAGGATCTGTCACTGACTGTGTCACATGTGTTACCACTCCTAAGTCTGGCCCCCACACATGAGGCAGATGCTTTTATTATCTTCAACTCACACATGAAGGGGCTGAGCTCAGAGAGGTTAAGAAATTTTCCTGAGGTCCCACAGCAAGGAATTGGCTAGAAACCAGGGTCAGCCAGAGCTTGTGGTCTAACCAGTAACCCACACTGCCTCCCTCTGACATAGGGACCATTAACAGGGACTGAATCTCTACTATTGGGGTTTGGGATCATAATATGAAACCCTTCAGGAGAGGCCCCTAGGGGTCTATATTCAGATGCTATCCTGAGAACAGGGAGGGGAAAAGTCCCAGGTGACGCAGGGCAGCTTGAGGAGGGCAGGGGGTAAAGGAAAGAGCTTCAGAAGAGATCCAGATTCAGATCTTTCTATCCTCCCAGCAGCTAAATGATAGTGATCATGTACTCAGGGCTGGAAGGATGCCAGCAAGACCACCCAGACCAGGGGTCTCATCCTGGGACCATTAGAGTCACTGGCCTGATGCCCATATACCCTCAGCCACTCATGTACAGATGGGTAGACAGAGGCTCGAGGAGCTGAAGAAGGAAGTGTGAGGACTGATCCCAGGCCTGTCGGGCTTCACCCTCTGCTTCTCTCGGCTCCTAGGATATCACCCCTGTCAGCGCTAAACCACCATGGACTGTCATCATTCATCTACCTACCCCCCACCAACCATGTCTCTGAGGATAGGGACCCGTCCTTGCTCCTCTCTGCTCCCCTTGCCCACAGCATGGGGGCCCCACCTGTCACCCAGAGACATAAATATTTGCAGAACCCGAGAGTGGCTGGAGGGCCAACCTCCCTGGGTGAGCTCAGTCCCCTGCCCACCAAGCCCCTGCACGTGTTACCCCCACCCCCGGGGATCAGCATGGCCCCACCTTCACTTTCTTCAATTCTCTGCTAAATGTCACCTGCTCAGCGAGGTCTTCCTGGACCCCTGCAGCCCACTTCAGGTCTCTGCACGTGGCCCATGACCACCTGGGACTGTCGTGTCTCCCCCACAAGAACACCAGCTCAATCACGGTGCCTGGAACAGAAACTGGCACACCATGATCTGTGAGAGAGTGACAGGTGAAGCCTCAGTTTCCCTGTCCGGGAAAGGGGAAGTTCACTCTCTGTGATCTTCAGGGTGTCTCCCACGTCCATCCCCTATAAGGTCTATCTCTCTGGGAGCTGGGGGCCCAGGAAGGCTGGAAACGGTGGGTGTGGGCACAGGTCTGAGTGGGGGGCCAGCAGGGGTGACAACAAAGGCCCCCCACAGGGCTGGGCTGCAGTTTCATTTCACACTTGGCTTGCATCCCAGTGCTGGCCAGGAGCCTCGTATGCAGTTATTAAATGTGATGTGCTGTAGGTGTATAATTGTCAGAATGGTTTTGCATATTTTAATAAATCTATAAATATGGGTCGTAATTATCCATCATTAGTATATGCTTCTGTTCTGAATGAGTGTACGTTGTTTCCCCGAGGATGCAAGCTGCCAATTCACAACCAAGACAAAGGGACCCCAGCCTGATGGTCATGTGTCCCCATCACCCAGGACACAAACGTGTCCCTTCATCATCCTGGGGAGGAGGGGCAGCAGGGATGGTGGAAAACCTCCCCACACCACAGGCAGGTCCTGGGGTCCTGGAGCTCCGGGAGGGGCAGAGGGCAGGGTCAGGAGAGAGGTCAGCCCCAGCCACCAGCCGGGACCAGGTGACCGCTGGGGGGAGGGGTTACCTGAGCACCTGCCTGTGGCTCCACCCAGGGCCCTGCAGGGGGTCAGAGCTGGAGCCCCGTCTGCCCTTACTTGACCTGGGGTCACCCCTGAGCCTCAGTTTCCTCGGCTGTAAAATAGGAATGAAAGCAGCTCCCTCCTCCTGGGGTGGTTGTGAGGGAGCGCATGCAAGTGAAGGGCACCCAGCACACGCAGGAAGTGCTCACTTGTGTGAACTGATGCTCCTGCTGTTGTCACCCCAGGACTGAGACAGAGGAGGTGCACTGGCCCATTTCACAGATGGGGCTCATGGCTGTGGTGGCTCCCAGCTGTTGATAGCCCCTTGGGCCAGGTGCCGCACATCCAACCCCACATCCCCTTTGCAAGTGCCTTATGGGACAGGTGCTGTTCTGGTCCCCTCTCCACAGCAGCGAGGCTGTGCCTCGGGCAGGTCAAGCACTTCCCAGATCACACAGCCCTCAGGGCCAGAGGCTCACAGCACCGCTTTCTGCCCCCGGGGCCCAGGCTGGGCCACCACCTGAGATCCCACTGCTCAGGACACTCAGTCACAAGAGTGGCAGACACTCCTGACTGCCCACCCAGCAGCCCACTCCTCCTTCCTTCACTCACAGAGCCCTGGGTTTCTCCTGCAGCACCTGGTGGGCCTTCCCAGCCTGGGGTGAAGCCAAGCCTGGAACCCCACCCAGACATTGTTTTAAGGGTGACAATGAGACCCATACCTGGCCATTGAGATGTAAGTGAAAATCTGCTGGTAGATGGATTACTTCTGGGAATTATTTTTTCTGCTTCACTCCACTCCCTCCCTTCTTCTCAACTTGAATGTTGTAGCATGAGACATGATGTTTGGAGCTGTGGCAGCCATCTTGCAACCATGAGGCAACAAGCAAGGAAAAAGGCCAGTATGGTCAAGGATCATAAATAGGAAAGAGGGAAAGACCTTGGCTTTTTGACATCACTGAGTATCTGACCAATTCCAGAATGACCTCCCTTGAGACATCTTTTGGTGCTTGATCATTTCATGTCTCAATAACTTGAGCCATGGTTGTTGGATTTTCTGTTACTTGATACCCAACACGTCCCAACTGATGGAAGCACTTACCATGTGCCCAGTCCATTTCTCTCACAACACTCAACACACAGAGTCAGGGCTATTTGTCTACACCTCTGACTCCCATATCAGACCCTGGACCAAGACGACCAGGGAAGGTAAAGAAGAGGGAGAGAAAGTGTCTGCGTTTGTTGATATCTCTGAGCTTCTGATCAGCCCAGGAACCCTTCCAGGCATCTGTCTATGTGCAATCATTTCATGTCACAATGGCTTGAGGTGCTGCTGTTGAATTTTTGCTGCTCAAAAATCTGAACTGATAGCAACAACCCACTATGTGTCAAGCACTCAGCTATTTGTTTACAACTTTGTCTCCCTCACCAATCTTTGAACTCTTAGAGAGCAGAAGTTGTGTCTTGCTGATCTCTGTATCTCCCCTACCAAAGGACAAACAGCGCATGGCACACAGTCAACACAGAGTAACAGGAGTAAACGATGACCAAATGCACAGATGAGTGAATAAATGAAGGAGTGACTAGGTGAGCATAATAGATCTGAAAATGCTTTGCAAACTGTAAAGTGCTGAGCCCAAATGCAGGGTTAAGATCTGGAAGGTGGACTGAGATGGGGGATGGAAGAGGTACAGGGTGCAGATCAGGGATTAGAGGAAAAGCAGCAGCCCCTTTTCTCCAGCAGGAATGAGGCACCGCTGTCTTCCCAGGCGTCTCCCTGCCTCTCCATCCTGCTGCACAAACATCAGGTCTAAAATTCCTACCCCATGTGCAGTCATTCCCCTGGGCTGCTTTAGCCTTTGACAGCCACCACCTCCTTCCCCAAGCCAGAGAGACAGGCTTTGTTCTCTGCCATTTTCCCCCTAAAAAATTGTTTTGAGAAACCAAATGGCTATCATTACACCAGATGCAATTCTTTGCTGCATTATTTTGTAAGAGACGGAAGACAGGGCACCGGGAGAAGAGGCGGAGGCAGAAGTGAGGAAAACCATTTAGGGTGAACAGGCTTTAAAATTTCAGTTCCAGGTTTTGCAGGGAAACTGGATTAAAGAATCAAATCAAATGAATTTTGCCATTAGAGTAAGAGATCTATCTCCCCTAAAATGCTTTAATTTGACAGTTGGCTTCAAGGGGGTTGGCAGAATTCATTTTGTGAGCAGACAAGATCAAAGAATGAAGCAAAACACAGCCTGCCATGAGAACCCTGTTAACCACTTGACATCATTGTTTTTCACCCAGAGTTGGATTTTTGGCAAAACTAAGAAGTCATTTTCCTTCCACTGACGTTTGATATTTGTGGTGTCTGGAAAAGGTCCTGTGGGTGCAGGGAGTCAGCAGACAGGCAGGGGCCTCCCTGCTCTGCCCTCCTGCCCTCAGAGTCGCCCGGGGAAGCTGGTAAAGGAGAGCCCTGAACAGTAACGGGCGCTGGGACCTGGCCTGTCCTTCGACGTAGGGGCTTCCTCGGGGCTTGCAGCCCTTGCCCCTGCCTTCACCATCTCGGTGCCAGAGGGTGGATTTAGAGCTGGACATTGACCCCCTGACCCCGTCCTGACTGCCCAGAACAGCAGCCCCTACCCTTGATACATGCACTTTCGGCATCACCCTGGCCACTGGTGGTTCCAAGTGGGGCCTGAGTCCTGCCCCCGCCTCCTCACCCCAGCATCTCCAGGCCCATTAAACGGGCGATTTATGGGCCTGACACGTAGATTTGTACTAACTGCACTAAGATCAATTTTAATGCCTCCTTTAAGATTATGCCCTTGAACATCTCCTTCCCCTCGGAGAGATCTGAGCACTCTCCCCTCATCAATTACCAAGCAGCCACGTCCTCCTATCAGCCTGCCCACCTCCTACCTGCCTGGCCCCTCCTACCAGCCTGCCGACCTCCTTACCGACATACAGAGTGACTGTACATTCATTCATTCATTCATCAGTTATTAGGGGATGTACCAGGATGAATAAAACTCCCTTGCCCTCTGGAGGTTTATAATCTGTTTCTTACTCTAACATAGCTGCTCTGAAGGTCAGGGTGGAAGAACTGGGCTGGATCTCAAGAAGAACTTCTTGGGGGGAGGGGCAGTGTGGTGCAGTGATTACAGGTGCAGACTCTGAGGATGACAGACCTGGGATTGCATCCCAGCTCCAGGCTCACCAGCTGTGTGTCCTCAGGCAAGTAACTTAACCCCCTGAGCTTCAGTTTCCTCAACTGAAAAGTGGAGATAACAGTATCTACCACGTCTGGGGGAAGAGCCTGGCACAAGGTGAGCACTCACTTCAGAGCAGCCTTTATGCTCTTGGAGGCAGCTGGGCTTTGGGGAAAGAATCAGGCAAATCCCAGCTCCACTGTTTCTGCCTCATTTGACCTCTGTGAGCCTCAGTTTCCTCATCAGTGAAATGAGGAAGACACAGCCCGACCCTTGGGAGGGGATTGGGGGAGGAGCTGGAGGAGGAGGGGCAAATGGGACCCTGAAGCACCAAACCCAGCACCACCCTCCCCCACAGGAACTGTCAGGTCCTCCTCCCCCTCCTCCCCCTCCCCTCCCCCTCCTCCTCCTCCTTCTCCTCCTCCTCTTCTGTCGTCTTGACCTTGGTGTTGGGGTCACATGAAGTGTGAGGAGGGGGATACATGCAGAGGTGAAGTCCCAGTCACACCCCAGTCCAGCATTTGATGCCTCAGTTCCCTGCTAAGTCTCTGGGGACCCCTCCAATGACAGGGAGCTCACCACCCACTGGACTGGGTGGCGAAAATCCAAGGGCACCAGAGGGGATGAGGCAAGGAGCCCTGAGATGCTGCAACCTCTAGGCACCGGCCCCACAGGACACAGCCGGCGCAGGGCCACATCCTGAGAGGTGCCCCCAGAGTTCCAGGAGCAGTTTTCTTCCTTTCTATATGGAAGAAAGGAAATAAAAGAATCTAACTATAAACACAGTTGGCCCCTTAACTACTGATTCCAGGGGTGGTGCAGAGGCCTTGGCCACTCAGCAGTCATGTTAGGGCAACATGGTTTGGTAGCAAGAGCCCTGCTCTGGAATCCACAGCCATCTTGCTGTGTGGCCTTGGGATATCAAGCTCCCTCTCTGGGCCATTAAAAGGTGTGACCAACGGGCAACACATAATTGTGTAGGGAGGGGTAGAAAAGACACTGGACAAAAAGACAAGAGGAAACCTCTTAAACCTGGAAGGTGAGGAAGGGAAAGACCAAAGAGGTGCAGCCCCAGTAATTTTGACCTTCCCCCAGACCTGACTCCCAGGTCTTGACTGCACTGGAGGCTTCACCCTCCACCAGGAACCATGGGGCATCCTTGACCCCTCCTGCTCCTTCCCTGCAGCCCACATCAAACCCACCTCCAGTGTCATCTCCCCAAACTGATGCCATCATCCTCTCACTCCAACTCCACGGCCTCTCCCCACCCCATCACCTCCCATTTGGACCATTTCTCAGCCTCCTCCCTGCCTCCTGCCCACCATCCTCTCCTGACCAGAGGCTGCAAAGAATGACTTATTGTAGAAATCCACTCAGGCCTCCCAGCATCTGGAAGTTCCCTGGTGCACTCAGGAGGGGGACAGAACTGCTCCCCATGGCCAATGTGGTCCAGCAGGGCCCAGCCCAGCCCATGGCCCCACCTCCAGCCTAACCTGCTTTCTCCTCTCCCATCACACCTCCCCCAGCCTCAGACACCACCACTCAGACCCTGAATTCACCACCCCCTCCTACCACAGGGCCTTTGCACATGTTCCTGTGGCCTGGAGCACACCTCTTCTCTATCTCCCCAGAGTTTCCCCTCCTTGCCCCTCAGATGTCCTCAGGGAAGCCCTCCTCAACCTTCCTGTCAAGGTCAAGCATAGGCTCCAGAGCCCTGGGAAACTCATCCTAGGCACACTGGTCTCAGGACAGGTTCCAGGTCATTTGGGGACTGTCTGTGCCCCCACTGGGCTCTGAGCTCAGGGCCAGGGAGTGTCATTGTTTCATTCTCTGCTGTAGCCCCCAGAACAAGGCCTGACACATCGTAGGTGCTCAGTAAATACTGGTGGGAGGAAGGGACGGAAGGAGAAGAATTCATGGAGTTCACTCTGTACTGAGAACTCGCCTGGGAAACTGAACCATGACACAGGACGAAAGGAGGGAGGACAGGGGGCCCCGAGCCACAGCCAGGGACTCAGGGGATGTTGTCTCCATCCAGGAGCCCCTGAGGCCTTTCAGGGGACAGAGGATAAGAGTCACTCTGGGAGACCCCAGATGGAGGCCCAACAGGCGGGACGGTCAGGAGGGATACAGCCTCCCCAGAGGAATATGGTCTCCACTCAAGTCTCCCATATGTGGGAGGACCTGCCACTCTGACCACGTCCCTCCCCTGCTCCCAGACCATCCATGACTCCCAGCGCCCCCGCTCAACCCACCTTCCCTGCCTCACCTCCCTCCAGACCTAGACTTCAAGCCTCCCTGGGCCCCAACCCACTGCTTCCCACTTTGCCCTCCTGGGCCCTCTCCTGGAATGCCCCACCCCCACCGCTACCTTCTGAAACTCAAGTCCCCTTCCAGGCTCAGCTCAAGTGTCACTTCCTCCAGGAGGCCTTCTCTGGTTCCCTTTGCTGCTTGTCCCTCCTCTGTTCCCAGAAAACCCAGCTGATGTCCCTCCTACAGAGCTTGTTTCAGTCTCACCACTAGACCATGAGCTACTGGAGGTGACAGGAGGTTTTATTCTTCTCTCCCTGATGCCTGGCACACAGCCCAGCACACAGTGGCTCTCAAAGTGGGCTGGAAGGATGAATGAATGAGTGAATAGATGGATGGATGGATGGATGAATATTACCGGCCTCCATTTACTCAGGACCCACTGTGTACGAGGCACCTGCTGCCTTTTTACAAGCATCGTTTCATGTAATCCTCCCTTCAACCCCTTATAGAGTGTACTGATATATGCCCATAGTACAGAAAGGGAAACTGAGGCTTGGGGGATGGGTCACTCACCAAGGTCACACAACAGGTAAGCTGAGGAAGTAGAACCTTCCTGCTCAGCTCCATCCGACGCTTCTCGCTCTCCTCCTGAGCTGAGTTTACAACTCATGGTCACATCCAGGGCTTCCTGCTAATCCCTCCACTAACCAGGGACCCGCAATGGCTGCTCTGGCTGAAAGTCATGATCACACACATCCAGCCTCAGTCCTAGAGCACTAAAGGCCCCACAAAGAGTGTGTCTAAGAGAGTCTCTGCTTCCACAGGAAACCCTCCCAGTCCCACCCACAGCTCCTCAACTGTCCCCAACAGCAGTGGAGACCACTTCCATGCCCACACAGATGCTGGCAGTTCCCTCTCTCAGCCCTGGGGTGATCTGTGGATCACGGGAACACAGGCCGTAAAGTCAAGGTCTTGCGTGTGTCCACACTGAGCAGGGGTCGCAGAGCCGTCCGAATCCCAGAGATTCTGGGGAGGGGAGGAAATATCTCAGAGAAAAAGCAAAGAGAGTGAAGAGGAAGCAGAGATGTGTCAGGGAGAGGAATCCAGTGCTCACACATGAAAGGAATATGTTCAATTCTATTCCGTTGCATTTCATTGAAATGTACATGTCGTACTTAGCTGCCTGCAAGCCTCAGATTACCCAGAGAGAAGGTGCAAGAAAGACAAGAGAATGAAAATACAGACAAAAAAACAGTCCTCAAATTGAAACCAATAAAAGAGAAAAAAAAACCTGACTTGAGACAAAAACTGCTGCTGGTCACCAAGGCCCTCTCGGCACTGACCCCAGGGCCCTGTGGCCAAGCAGTCCAGCTCCAGCCCGAATGCCCCACTCACTGGCACCAAGGAAAGTCCCAGGCAGGAGTCAGGAGGCTGCATTTCCTGTGTAAGAAGCCCAAAGCCTTCAGAGGCCACTGGAGTGGTGAGAGGGTGGAGAAAAGAGCAAGAAGAGGTCACACAGGGCCCAGCCCAGGGCAAAGGGAAACGCTGAGACCCCTCCCAGGAGCCGTGCCCTCCTCCACAGGTCTGCTGATGAGCCTGGGCCAAGGGTGCCTCATGAATCAGACACCTCCTCTCTTCCAGCACCTTCTCTCCCTCAAAGAGAGAGAGTCTTGGAGGGAAGGGGCTTCCCAGAGCCACCAGCTTCCTGGCTATTGATTTCATCCTAGAATGTGGGAAACCATGGGAGGGCGCACCAGGCCGAGAAGCTGGAGAAAGACCGCCTACTCTGTGTGTGCGCGCGCGCGTGTGTACGTGTATGTGTTGCGTGTGTGTGTGTGTGTGTGTGTGTCCACTCACAGGCTGCCAGGCCAGGCTCTCCCTGACCAACAACAATGTCTCCAGCCCCAGCTGGGCCTGCAGCTCTGCCAGCCCAAGAGTCCCTCAGGAAGCTTCTAGGGTCAGGGTCTAAAAAGTGTGTCTAAAAAGTGTTCCCTAGGCACTGGTCTCCATCTCTCTCTCTCTCTCTCTCTCTTTCTCTCTCTCACACACACACACACAGAGTCCACGATCCAGGCCAGAGACCAGATTTCACCTTCTCTGCAGGAGTCCCTGCCCAGCCCAAGTTCAAATTCTGCAGCTCCTTACTGTGTAGCCTCAGGCAAATTGCTCAGCTTCTCTGACTCCAGTGTCCACATTTGTGACGTGAGAATAAGAGTCTGGCCTTAGGATAGAATGAGACGGCGCAGGCAGTGCCTGGCATGGAGCAAGCAACTCAGTGCTAAAATTCTGCACTGGTTTTTCATCCTTCAAAACTCAGCTCAGGCATGCCCTCTGGCAGGGCTGCTATCTCTCTGCACAACTCTAGGGGGCCCCATTGACCACATTCGTGGTACTTGCATGAGTTGTGCAGTGCACAGCCTGCACAACAGTACACTGTGGCCCTGGATTCTAGGAAGCTTTTCCTGACTGGCCCACCTTGGTCAGAGGTCCCTTCTTCTTCTGTCATCCCCACCACACCAGAGTGAGCTCCATGAAGAAAGAGACCTGGTCCTGCCCACCCTTGTGTCCCCAGGATCAGCTAAAGGCCTGGTAAGAAGTAGGACACACACCAGCAGCCATTCTCACAACTAGTAAGTGGCTGAACAGGGATTTACATCGAAGTTTAGGCTCCAAAGCACTTAACTGCAGTCCAGAGAGGTCAAGTAACTGAAGTAGTTACACCTTACTCTGTACTGACAATGCAAAGACACCATTAGGTGGACAATTAGACTTGCTCTAATTGTGACCTGCTTTGGCCAATGAGATGTGAGAGGCAGTGGCATCTGTCACTTCCAGGAGGGAGCTTTAAGAGCCAGCGCCCATTTTGTGCAGTGATCTCAGAAAGCCCACATAGAGGTGAAGCCACATCAGCCCATACATGGGGAGCAGAGCCGGCCACCTGCCCTGGGCATGTCAGCGCAGAGATGGGGCCTCCTCTCAAGTTGGAGATGCTGTGGCCATTGGTTACCGCAGCGTAGCCCAGGCTCCCTGAGTGATGCCACCGCTGGAACCAGGTCACATGATAAGTTGTGCCCCCAGGCCCCCCTGGATGCTGGTCCCTGTGGGATGGGTCACTCCATGCTGCCCCAGTCACAGGTCTGGAGGTCCTGCCTGTATCCAGGAGGCGGCTCCCTGGGCTCTGACTTACTGAGACCTGGGCCAGACATGCACATCCCATAACATGCAGGTTACCCGAGAGCCTCTGGGCTCCTTGCTCCTCTGTTTACTCATCCCTTCAACAAAGAAGCCCCTGCACAGAGTCTGTCCCAGGCATGTGCTGGGAATAGCCAGGAAGCACCCCTTCCCTCCTGGAGCTCACAGACTAGTGTAGGTGACAGCTGGTGCCAGTGAACATCCAAGAAAAGAATTATCAGGTGGTGCTGAGTGGCCCAGGGAAATAATCGGGGTGGGGAGAGGACACCAGGGGAGGGGAACCAAATCTCCAGGTGGGGTTGGCCAGTCATAGTTAGGCTGAGACCCAAAGATGAGAGGGACCAGCCAAGTGAAGGGAGGACAGGAAAAGGCATTCTGGGTAGAAGGAACTGCGTGTGCAAAGGTCCTGTGGCAGGAAGGCCTTGGGGAGAAACAGCAGAGCAGGGGGAGGGGAGGGAGACAGGGAAGGAGGGGACAAGGCCAGACCACACAGTCCTGCTAGCCACAGGGATGAGCCTGCACTTGATCCTAGGGTCAAGGAGAAGCCACTGAAGGGGCCAGGAGGGGAGGGTCATGGCCAATTCACTTTCGGAACATTCTCTGGGCCCAGGACACAGGGCCTAGCATACAGTGGTGCTCAGCCAATGCTTGCTGACAGTGGCATCACATGAAGGAAGGAGACGCCCTTTAAGGCCCTACTGACTCACCCTGGTCAGTCTACATGCTCCCTACACCCAGCAAGGGGTCTGCTTGAGGACAGGGAGGAGCTGGTGTTTGTGGAGGCGCCACCGCTGCCTGGAGCCCAGGCTTCTCACGTGTCACCTCACGTGTCAGCTCATGGGTCAGCTCATGTATCTTCAATGAGGACCCCATAAGGGGGTGCACAGAGTCCCCAGTGAGTTACTGATGTTTTTACAACAAAATAGGTCCAAAAGGAAAACACTCTAACCCTAATTTGAAGACACATGAAATACGATTCTCATTAGAAAGGGCATCAATACATATTTCAATATGGAAATTGATGGATGCCCATGAAGAGAATTACCAGCTGTGTAAGGAGGACGGGCAGGTCAATAGAACTGAGTAGATGCAGACGAAAGAAGCCACAACTCTCTCCCTGATTATAGGGTGGGAAACACTGACTTGATAAAACAATGACATTGAATTATGAGGAAATGTGCAACTTCTTAACAGAAGAGGCAGAAACCAGCTAACGTGATAATGAACTTCTGAGGGAGCATCAGAGCCTGTGGCCAGGTCTGAGCATTTTCTAGGCACATGAGTGATTCCTGAAGCCCGACCTGCATCCCAAAATGAGCCCTGGAGCTGGACCTCAACCTGGCACCATCCTCTCTGAGCTGTCTTCCCAACACCTTCTCTGGACCTCAAGTTGGTCTGTCCTGCTCATCTCTCCACCCTCAGTGTGTAGGCCACGTCTTCCAGGAAGTCTCCCCTGATTACTCCAGACCCAGTCACCCAAACTCTGACCTCAGACCATCTTCCCCCTAAATGTTAGGTGGTCCCAGCAGAACGTGAGATTAACAGATTGCAGAGCACAAAGGCAGATGGTAGGGTCAAGTTCTCTCTCCCGTAGAAGGTGACCTCATCTGGCATTTCTAGGGCACTTTACAGTTGGCAGAGCCCATCCACACCCTTTGTCTTAGTGGACCCTCAGATCCCCAAGTTGCAGGCAAGTGTGTGAGTCTGGGGGCAGAGTGTCTGGATTCTGGCCTACACCACCTCCTAGTTACCCTGTGCAAGTTCTTTCCTCCGTTTGACCTTCAGTTTTCTCACCTGTGAACTGGGGCTAACAATGCTATCTATCTCCTTTGTAGGACTGTTATAAGGTCTATACATGTAAAGCACATAGGACAGTGCCTGGCCTATAAAAGTCTGTCCCTCATATCTGAGAGGTTGATCATCCTCCCCACTTTACAGATGAGCAAACTGAGGCTCAGGGAGGCTAAGGCACGTGTCCAGGACCACACAGATGATGACTGTCAGAAGCAGCTCTTTAACTCAGATCCAAAGTGTCTGGACTCGCATCCCATCTGCCATGTGTCAAGGGCTGTGCTGCTCCCTTTACATCTCATCTCATCACACAGCCGTCCTCGGAGGGAAGTCTCCTCATCTCACATTTCACAGGTGAGGGAACTGAGGCCCAGGGTGCACATGGAACTGGCTCAAGGTCCCATACCCAGTAAGGCAAGAGTCCTCCAGAATTCAAACCTGGAGCTCCTATTCCCAAACCCACAGCAAAAGTGGTTTCCTCCTCCCTTCCTTGCTTGGAGGCTGCAGGGTGACAGATGGGTCCCAGCTGAGGGGAGGGGGCTGCAGGGACAGGGGACCAGCTGGGGCCTGTAGGGAGGCAGACTGGGCAGCCGCCCTCAGGGCTCTGGAGATCGCCTGAACTCCGAACTTTGTCTGCCAGAAACTGCAGACTTCAATCCCTTTGCAATGCCAGAGGGCTTAAGGCAGAGCCAGTTCTCTGAGAGCCCCGGAGGGGAGGCAGTAGGTGAAGCTCATCTCCTGGGGTTTACGCCTCCTGCAGAGATGCTCTAAGGAGCCAGCGATAAACCCTGTAAAGATGGATTTGTCATAAACTCATTATCTTTCCCTCCCCAGGGTCGGAGGTCACATCAATAACTTCCTGCCCACTCTCCCGTGCAGATCTGTGGCGAGGCTGCAAGCCTGTTTTAGGAGCTGTAAATCCATTCCCCTCTCCGCCTGGAAATCAATTGGAAACCTGGTTGCTAAATCAACCCTAAATGTAAACACTCTCGAACCACAGGCCTATTCTGGGCTTGGATGGGGCTCCCGAAGGACGTGCCCTGAGGAGTCACCATCGTGGAGTCAGACCCAGGTTCTGTCCAGGGTCAGGGGGCACAGTGGGGACCAACCAGGCCAGGACCAGTCAAGGACACAGAGAGTAGACGGTGGTGGGGAACCTTCAGCCAGGTGGAGCTCCAAGCTTAGCTCCCTTTCTCCTCCCTCTGAGAGGCCATTCCCTCCACAGTCTCTCTGTCAAAGGGGAGAAGACCCACTCAGAGAGGGCAGGGGTCTCACCAACTTCCCCAAGAGTCAGGCTGAGGATGGGGAATATGGCCTGGTCCCTCAGTCCAACCTCAGTCCAGGAGACGAGGCTTTCTCACTGCCTTGAACGTGGAGTTACAAATCCAGGCTTTTCCTTAGGATACACTGACTCTGAATTAAAGAGATTCGTCCCCCTAAGCTGCTCTTGCTGTTTGTGAAGAAGAGGAAACTTTCACATGCAGGCGGAGAACTGACCGTCCTGTGTTCACAGAAATGGGGGGACTATTCCTGTGAGTGTTGCTAGGTTCAAGTCTCCTCTTCGGTTCTAGAACAGAAGAGAGCAGGCCATGCGTGTTTCCGGAATGAAGTGACTGATGGATTTGGGTGGGTCAGATCCAGACAGATGGAATTGGGGGATAACCTCTGACCAGCTTTCTGCAACAGCAACAGTCTCCACCACCAATGGGTCAATTTTAAAACAAGATTACAAATTCTTTGATGTCTCCTCCCACAACCCTTCGATCAAGAGTCAGGGGTGGAAGGCATATGACGTCCAGGGCTAGATCCTAAAAGCTCCCGCATGAGAAGTCCAGCCACCCACGAGGCTGCCGTGCGGTGAGGAAGCCCACGCCCCAGGGAAAGCCTTTGGTCTACAGTCTCAGCTGAGTCCAGCTTTCAAAGCCATCCTTGCTCAACCATCAGATATGTGAGTAAACAGTTCTCTGTGTGTTGTCAACACCCAGCTATTCAGGTCACTCCCGGCCATCTGAATCTTTCCTGCTGAGGCCCCAGACATTGTGGAATGGGGATAGACTACACCCACTGCATCTTGTCCAAATTCTTGACTCATAGACTCTGGTTGTTATTTCACATACTGAAATTCGGGTGGGGGCAGGGTGGAAGTTGTTATATAACAGTTGTTATATAAGCAGACCACCAACCTAGGATACGAAAAGATATGTAAAGTGGTTTGACTCTGAGCCTCTATCTTAAAGTTCTCAGGAAGTTAATGTTTTAATCCTGAGGAAGACCACCAATGCTGAGTGCTTCAGGTAGCCTTTGCTGTATAACAAAGCACCCTAAACCTCAGAAATGAAACAGCAGTAACATATTGTTTCTTATAATCCAGTGGCTGGCTACGTGATGCTTCTACTGCACTGCAGTGGCTTACCCCTGTGCTGCACTGCTTCTGGCCTGCAAAGTCCAACCTGGCCTCTCTCACTCTGCTAGTGCTTGGATGTTGGCCAGAGGGCCTCAGCTCTCCACACGCCCACTCATCCTCCAGCAGACCAGGCCATCTTCCACATGTGGTGGTCTCAGGGCTGCATCCCAAGAGGGCAAAAACAGGCAGCTAGGCCATGAGGCCCACTCTCAGAAGACGTATAACATCTCTTCCACTGAGTTCTAGGGTCAAAGCCAGCCACAGGCCTGCACAGATTCAAGGGGTGGGAAAGGAGACTGTCTCTTAATGGAACAGATGGCAAAGTCATGCTGCAAAGGTGTGAGCACACGGGAATGGAGGAACTCTGGCCATATTTTATAACCTACCCCACTGAGGAAGATCTGGGTGAGCCAGTGGGAGGAGACTGTGTGTTCTGTGTGGAAAGAGAGGCTCAAGGGTAAACCTAAGGCCCCCAAGGGGTTTACTCAGTCCCACTAGGTAAGCCCGTCTCATCGCTGCATCCCCAACAGAAAAGAGGTACATGCTCTCTCTCCATGGCCCCCGCAGCCACCTGGCCTGTCCTGCCCCTAGTGGCAGGGAGCAGGGAGCAGGGAGGAGGGGCCAACTGGTGTTATGTCTACATTTGCTTTCTATTCCCAGCCCCATGGCCTCCTGCCATGGGTATGTTTTTGTACACACACAGAGACAGCCCTGCTGAGCACATGGGGAGGTGTGGATGGCAAGGGGACTGGTGGGGGTCTGGCTGCCAGGCTGAGGGTGCTGAATGGGTCTCCATAATAGAAGTGAGTGAAAGCCCATTTCCAGGGGCAACCCAGGAGGAAGGAAGGGGATGAGATAAAGGCAAAAAGAAGAGCTGGGGGCTGGTGTGAGGTTAGGGCAGGTTGAGAAAGGGGGTGCCTACACTCCACAGGAACTTGCCCATGGTGGGGTGAGGGAGACCCTTCCTCCCAGGCCCCACCCTGGGTGTCTCCCACCAACAGCATGTGGAATAGGAATCCAAATCCGTCTTGCCTAAATCTGGAAGATCTGTGAGACGGGGGACCAGGGATCAACCCAGCTTGGGTCAGGTACCAAGTTTAGACTAAATCATAGTGGCCAGGCAGGGGACAAGGTCAAATAAGACCAAAGGCACCCCTGCTATCACCATTTGGAAAGGGATGGAGGGCAGATGGATTGAGGAAGGAGGAGAACTGGGAATGTCTCAATCCTCAGGAGGAAGCAGATGAGGAAACTGAGGTTCAGAGCAGAGGAACTTCCCAAGGTCACCCAGTGATAAAGCAGTTGAGCTGGGACCTGAACTCTGGACCCTCTGCTCTAACCACTGGGCAGCAGAGCCTCAGGCTGCAGGCTTAGGAGACCCCACAAACACTGGAGGGGCTGCAGGGCCCCTGGGACCAGACAAAAGGGTCCTGAGCCCTGGGACACCAGGGAAAGCAGGCACTCTGCCCCTCTCGGAGGGCTCAGTTGTGTGAGCACATTCAGAGTGTGGTGGCTGAAGTGGGAGCTCATCTCAAAGCTTCCAGTCCTCACAACCAAAGCTGATGCCAGTAAATTACTCCAAATAATGGGGCTGTTTGCTCAGGAAATCGAGGAGGCAGTAAACAGTTGCCAAAGTAATTAAACACAAATGGTGAACATGCCATGCTTCTCAACACCTCCGCTGGCTGAGATGAAGCCACTGGGCTGTTCATCTGTTGAGCTGAGCAACTGAGAGTCAGGGAATCAAAGAAAATCCAGAGGGGATAGTGTAGGGGTCGGGTGCCTTGGGAACCACTGAATATAAAACCCTTGGTTTACAGATAGGGAAACTGAGGCCCGGAGAGAAGGAGAGACCTGCCCAAGGACAGCAGACTATGGCCAAGGTAGGTCAGGAATGTTCCCAGTGCATCTGGCTAAGTGCAAGGTCAAGGTCATGGGGATAGGATGGAATCTGACAGATGATGAGTAAGGAAACTGAGGCTCAGAGAAGCTAGGTAACGTGCCCAAGGACTCACAGTAAGTTAAGTGGTAGAACTAGGAGTTGGACTCAAGTCTGTTTGGCATCTTTTAATTGTGCTCTGCTTCCTGCATCTCTTCAGCCTCTGGATTAGGACTTAGAGGAGAGGGCTTGGGAGAGGTCAGAGAGAGCAGGTTTCCAGAGGCAAGGAATGGCAATCCAGGCTGAGGGGAAAGCGTAAGCAAAGGCCCCGAGGTGGGACCCTGTTTGGTATACATAGCAGTTAGCCCTCTAAGTGGCAAGTAGAAGTCCCACTCACCCTGCCTTGAACAGTCAAGGGAATATACAGGCTCACATAACTCAGAGGGCCCGAGACGGCCACAGGGAAGACTGAATATCTCCCATTTGTCCATCCAGATCCCCCACCCCTGCTCCACACCCCAGAAGGATGACCTGTGTGGACTGCTCTTCCTCTAGCTTCTCTGCCAGTGGGGAGCACCAAAGGAAGGCTGGAGGCAGGGACACCAAGGTGCTCATTGCTCCTCTCCCCACGCAGAGTCACCAGGGACAGTGACTGACCAACACACACAGCTTCTATGGGCGACCCTCTCCAAACAGCCCTCTGTCTCCAGGTTCTGATAACTGCTCACTCCCCCTCACCCTTTTCAGGCCCAAGAGTAGTAAAGGCCCCTCTGCTACTTGCCCTGGAGTGCTGAACTATCCCTCGTGGTGTCCCTCCACACTGCTTTCAGTCATGTAAGTTGTCCACTTATTAAACTTCCCTCAAATTGACTCGTAAAATTGGCTTCAGGTATGTCTTGACCCAGCAGCTCAAGTGACATCAATAGAGACCCAGGTTCTGTCCATCTCCCTGCTCCACCTTTTATGATACCAGTTTCATCCTCAGGCTCCTGATGGTAACCCCCTTCCCCCTTACCTTCCTACCCCATCCCCCTAGTCCGCCCCACTCTCACCTCCAATGACCCACATTCTCCCAGTCTCACCTCCCCACATCACATAATTCAGGGGGAAGAGAGAGTCTCTTTGGGTAGCTGGATGGAAAAACCTATTTGTTTCCCTGAAGCAGGAGCAGACTTCTCCACATCTCATTGATTCTGATTTGATTATGTCCCCAACCAAGCCAGTAACTGTGGCCAATGGCTAACTGGCTCAAGCCAATCAGGGCCCACCCTGAAGCCGTGAGCAAGCCAATCCCACCAAAACCACATGGTTGCGGATGGAAAGGGTGTCAGGTCCAGGAGAGCCTGGAGGTGCTGGGGCTGGGGGGAAGGCAGTCAGGAGGCAATGGGCCAGGTAAGCACTGATAGGGCCTGGCCTAGCACAGAGCTGGAGGCAGCGAGAAGGAAGAGGGCACAGGAAGAGATGTGCAGATACCTATTCCTGCATCTCACGGGCCCAGGTGAGGAGCCGAATTCCAGAGGAGGCTTCAGGTGCCATGTGGTTCAGGACCTGCCTCCCAGGCTTTCCCAGACCATGTTGATGGATAAATAGCAGCTATTGGAAGTGTGTACACAGAGCCAGGGCCCAGCAGCCACCCACACCCACAAGTGATGGGGATCGGGCCACGGATGGAGAAAAATTAAGCACCAGATGGACCCAAAACAGGGTAGGATCCTCTAGTGGGGAAAGACTGACAGCCACGTAGGACAGGGGAATGGCCTGGACTCTGAATCTCATGGACCTTGGCCCACATCTTGGCCCTGCCACTCACTTTCCGTGCAACCTTAGGAAAGTTACTGATCTCTCGGGGTCTTGGGTTTCTTATCTGTACAAAGACAGCTTAGACTTGATTACAGGGACCAGCTGCTCAAAGATCGATCCCCAAGTCAGGAAAGGAGAAGTCCCTTGCTGTAGGCCACTACCCTGCCACCCCCGAGCTACCAGAGAGGAAGCGTGGCACCTAATTGGATTGTCAAGGTGCTGGAGACAACATGGGCCTCGTTAGGTATTTTTTTGAGCCGTATGTGTAAATTGATCAGAAATCTGTCAGAAGTACCTGGGGACCTGACGAGCAGGGGGTGCTGCAGGCAGCATGACAGGATGTCTCAGCAGCCCTACCCTGGGGACTTGCAAACCCAAGGACCCTTGTTAACTCAGGTCTGGTTGCTGACTCGAGCCTCTGGTAAAGGGCGGTAGTCCCTGCCTGCAGGCGCTCGGTGGGGATGCGGACGCCCTGCCTCCCTGACCCAGCTACCTGGCTGCACTCCATCTGAGAAACAGCTTCTGGCCCACTAGGGGGCACTGTGGAGACTAAACCACGGGACCTCCAGGGGATGCAGGACCTCCAGGGAAGACTGCATCCCCATATTCCCATCTTGGGTTGAGTCCACTCAGGGGCTAACCCCAGCGTTGGAAAGACACCGCAAGACTGGCTAATTAAATGGAAATGGAATATTCAAGAGGGAAGCCAGTCTGGCCCCACAGGTGTGTCCCCTAAGCTGAATAGGGTATAACCACACTTTTAGGGGCCGTTGTACTTCTCAGTTGCCCACAGGAGCAGCCTTTAGCTACTTGAAGATACCAATTTTGGTCCCCAGAAGTCCCTTGGGATGCTTGGGCTTGGTTTACAGACAGCTCAGCCCACGGCTGATGATGGTGTCCACTGAGCAGCTGTCCAGCCCTAGCAGCTCTGGAAGCCCAAACTGAGAGCCATCCCCCTTTCCTTAGACAACACTCACTCCTGAGGACAAGATGTGTTATGTTTTCACCAGTTCTTGGGCTGTAGCTAATGGCCTACGTATCTGGTCAAGCACACAGGTGATGGTTGGCTGATATATTAAAGACGCTTCTGTGGAGCTGTGAGCTCTGCAGAGCCATTGCCACAGCCCAATGAAACATTAATAAACCCGTGTGGGTGCCAAACTCACATGACAGTGGCTGGAACAAAGCCGCTGATCAGGCCTGACAGCCCAGGCAGCCAGCATCACTACTGAGCTGCCTCACTGTATTGGGCACAGCAGCCCTGCCACCATGACCTATTGGCTTCAAACGGGGGTCTCCATCTGCATGGCAAGGAGGAACCGTGGTACCTGTCAGCAGTCACCACTCTAGCTGCTCACTCTTTGCAAGAAGGGGACTGGCTTGTGTAGCGCCTATGACAATGTTTGCTTCACCCTCAATAAGTGCCAGAGATTTAGCCCTGGGTTTCTCTGCTTCACTACAACCCACCGCATTGTAGCATCCACCATTGGGTCCTCCACTCTTCCCTGTGGGACTTGGAGCAGGAAAATCAGTGCAACTTTACTAACGGTCCTACTGCTTGTTATGTAGAGTAATGGACAGTTTTGCTCTGACCTAAGTCTCAAGTCTACTTCTGACCCCCGTGGAGTGGTGGCAGGGTTACTCCTTGCCATCCTCTCTGAGGTTGGGATTTTCCCTGACAGGCCCCAGGGCTGGGGAACAGAGAGGAGAGCTCTGAAAACAGAAGAGCTGCAGGAATTGTGGTCTCAGTGCCTCCAAGGATTCTTTCTCCACCATCTTTCATCTCTCTTGTCTCTGCCTCCTTCAGCAAAGTGGTCTCACCTGCTCTCATCAGACCCATGGGGACAAGAAAGGTGACCCTAAGCAGCTGCTTTCAGTTCCATGATCCCAAAGAAAAGAGTTTCCCCCACTAGTTTCAGCAGAAAGTCTCAGGGAGGGCTCTGATGGGCCCATCTGTGAGCCAATCAATAAGGCCAAAGCACAATACTCTGATTGGCCAAATCAGGGTCACATGTCCATCCCTGGGCTGGGTGAAGTAAAGTTAAGGAATTGAGGGTTCTCAGAATCACAGGGGGCTGATAGAAGTTCTCACAGAGTGAAAAAGGTGCTATTGCCAGAAGAGGGGAGGGGGAATAAAAAGGGAAACATTCTACCTACCCCTCACACACTCACACTCTCAGAGTCTGTTCCACCTGGTTAATTCCTCCTCACCCTTTAAGACTCAGCCCTGCCTTCACCTCTGCCAGGAGCCTCCCTGGCCACCTTCAGACTCTGTCAGCAGCCTCTCTCCTGCATCTCTGCAGCATCTTGCACTTGCTATCACAGCCCCTCCAACTGGTGCAAGTGCATCTCCCACTCTGACCAAGACTCCTGGAGGGCAGAGCCCTGCACCGCCACCCTGGCATAGCGGAGGTTCCAGAAACAGCTGTTGGAGGAATAATTTGTTGAACTCCTCCTGAACTTCCCTAGGATTCACTAGTAGAGCAGACTGAAATCCTTCAAATAACCAGTCAGTCTGGGTCGGTCCGTCCAAAACCCAGACAGCACCAGGAGGAGGGAGAGGGAGGCAAAGTGTGTAGCGCTGGTCCTGCAGGCAGCTCACAGGGCTATTCTGATCACTCTGCCCAAATGGCTACTTGGTCAGGAGCTCTGTGTCACCTGGAGCTGTCCAAGAACTTGGCCACATACAGCAAACTATTGGGCAAAGAAAAGATCCCTCCTCTCTTGCCTCATGCTAGCTGTTTGCACAAACAGCCACCCAGGACCGGCAACCTGCATCTTCCCCGGCATCCTGGGAAGTCAGACAAGACCTAGCCTGGCCAACCCTTCAACCCAGCAATTCCACATCTAGGTATCAATATCAGATGCACACAAAGTCCCACGTGCACACAGTAAGGCATGAACAGAGAGGTTCATTGCAGTCATTTTTATAGAAAGAAAAATAGAAACAACCTCAATATCCATAGGGGAATGATTTAGGAAGGAAGAGAGGGAGGGAGGAGATCTGAGCAATTGAACATGACCCCTGCCTTGTGAAAAAGAAGGAGGTAGCTCAGTATGTACTGACATGGAAAATGTCATTTATTTTAAATGCCAAGAAGCCAGATGACAAAACAATACATATAGCATGATGCCCTTAATGCTTTTAAAATCACACAGAGGAAACATGCATAGCTCGGCGCACCTTTATATGTACAGAAATGCATATTCAAAGGGCCTGTAAGGATTACCTACCACATTGATAACAGCATCTATGGGGGAGAGATTGAAAACAATGGAGGTGATTCTGGAGGAGGATAGAACAGAGGCACTTTTCTTTTATCTGAGTTCTTGTATATGAAAAAATGAGAATGTCTGTGCACAGCACTTGTGTAATTAAAAATAATTTTAAGTGATGGGGAAATGGCAGGATAAGCTTATTGCAACACTGTTATAATAGCAGATAAGGCAAAAACAACCTAAATATTCATTTATAGGGAACTAACTGAATAAATGATGGTGCCTATGGCAACAGAACATCAGGCAGCCAGAGAAAGAATGGAGCAGCTCCATGTGGGAAGATGTTCTCAAATGGAAAAGCAACTTGAAAACAGAGTGTATTGTGATGATCCCATTTTGGTTAAAGAAATAAAATTTAGAATATACATAAAAATGCATGCCATATTATAAAGAGTGGAGCTTTGGAATCGTACAGACCTGGGTTGAAACCTCTGCTGTGAGTTACTAACAGAGTGGCTTGGGTGGGTCACTCCACATCTCTCAACCTCAGTTTGGCCAGCGTGTGCACGGAAGATTGATTGAGATAATGTATGCAAAACGTTTGTCACAGCAGAGACAAGACAGTGAATTTATGATTTTTATTTTGTTGTTGTCATTTTCAGTGTTTCATCTAGAAAGTGGATTTGGGTTGGAGGGAATATGGTGCTTTTATTCTTTTTAAAAGAACTTCATTGAGGTATAATTGAAATGCAATAAGCTGAACATATTTTTTAATAAATTTATTTATTTATTTATTTATTTACTTACTTACTTACTTACTTACCTACTTATTGGCTGCATTGGGTCTTTGCTGCTGTGTGCTAAGTGTTCACTGGACCCCTTCTAGTTTCGCCAGTGGGAGCTACTCTTCGTTGCGGTGCACAGATTTCTCATTGTGGTGGCTTCTCTTGTTCAGGAGCACGGGCTCTAGGCACAAGGGCTTCAGTAGTTGCGGCAGACGGGCTCAATAGTTGTGGCTCAAGGGCTCTAGAGCACAGGCTCAGTAGTTGTGACACACAGGCTTAGCTGCTCTGCAGCATGTGGGATCTTCCCAGACCAGGGCTCAAACCCATGTCCCCTGCATTGGCTGGCAGATTCTTAACCACTGAGCCACCAGGGAAGTCCCAAACTGAACATATTTAAAGTGTAAAATTGGCATGAAACCATCACCACAATCAAGATACTGAGCATATCCATTACCTCCACTAGTTTCCTCATGCCCCTTTGTAGTCCACCCCTCGGGGTCCCCAGCCCCAAGCAAGCACTGGTTTGCTTTCTGATTCTATAGATTAGTTTGCATTTCCTCGAATTTAGTGTAAAAGAATTCACACAGTGCATGTGCTTTTTTATCTATTCCTCCCACTCAGCATAATTTTGTGGTGATTTAGCCATTTTGATAAATGTATCAAGAGTTCATTCCTTTTTACTGCTGAGGAGTATTGCATTGTCAGATTTCTAGAAATCTTTTGTTAGTGTTCATCGCTAAGTATTTCATGTTTTTATGCCATTGTAAATAGGAGATATGAATTTAAGTTTCTGATTGTTCATTGCTATTGAAATGATGTTTTTAAAGTGTGTTAATATGGTGAATTACATTTATATTTCTATGGTAGATATAGGGTTATTCAAGTTACCTACTTCTTCTTGACTAAGCGTTGGTGGTCTGTGTCTCTAAAGGAATTGGCTCATTCCATCTAACACATTTATGTGCATAGTGATTCATAGTATTTCCTTATTATGCTTATAATGTCTTTAGGCTCAATACTCCTGATACTGATAATTTGTATGCTCTCTCACGCTCTCTCTCTGGCCTAACTAGAAACTTACCAATTTTGTTTATCTTTTCCAAGAAGCAGATTTTGGTTTCTTTGATTCTCTCTATTAATTACCTGCTTTCGGGGGCTTCCTAGGCGGCACAGTGGTTAAGAATCCACCTGACAATGCAGAGGTCACGGGTTCAATCCCAGCTCCAGGAAGATCCCACATGCCATGGAGCAACTAAGCCCGTGTGCCAAAAAAAAGAAAAAGAAACCACATAATTACCTGCTTTCTATTTCATTGATTTATGCTTCAATTTTTTATTATTTTCTTCCTTCTGCTTGCTTTAGGTTCAATTTCTTCTTCTTTCTCTAATTTCTTAAGGTTATTTTTAAAGTTTTCTACCTTTTTTTTTGATCTTTTTATTTATTCATTTATTTACTTATTTATTAATTGGCTGCATTGGGTCTTTGTAGAGAGCCAGGGCTACTCTTCATTGTGCTGCACAGGCTCCTTATTGAGGTGGCTTCTCTTGTTGTGGAGCATGGGCTCTAGGCACGCAGGCTTCAGTGGTTGTAGCACATGGGTTCAATAGTTGTGGCTCTCAGGCTCTAGAGCACAGGCTCAGTAATCTTAGCACATGGGCTTAGTTGCTCCATGGCATAAGGGATCTTCCTGGAGCAGGGATCGAACCCTTGTCCCCTGCATTGGCAGGCGGATTCTTAACCACTGCACCACCTAGGAAGTCCCTCTTCTTTTCTAATATATGTATTCAGTGCTATAAATTTCCCTCATAGGCATTGCTTTAGCTGCACCCCACAAATTTCAATATTATGTATTCTCATTCTCATTTAGTTCAAAATCAATGTTAATTTTCCTTAAGACTTCTGCTTTTTTGATCCATGGATTTTTTAGAAGTATTTTGCTTAATTTCCAAGTATTTAGAGATTTTCTAAAAATCTTTCTGTTATTGATTTCTAGTTTAATTCCATTGAAGCCAGAGAACATATTTTGTGTGATTTATGTTCTTTTGAATTAGTTAAGGTTTGTTTTTTGGCCCTAGACACAGTCTATCTTGGTGAATGTTGCGCTATACTTGAAAAGAATGTGTATTCTGTTGTTGTTGGGTAGAATAGTCTATAAATGTCAATTCATTGTTAGTCAATTTGTTGTTCAAATCTTTTGTATCTTTACTGGTCTTTCTCAACTGTGGATCAATTTCACCTGACTGTCTTTTCTCCTCGTTATGAGACCTATTTTCCTGCTTGTTTGCATGCCAAGTAATTTTTGATTGGGTGCCAGACATTGTGAGTTGTGTCTTCTTGGGTGCTGGACATTTTTGTACTCATACATAATTGTGTGCTTTGTTCTGGGATGCACCTAAGTTACTGTGAAACAGTTTCATCCTTTCAGGCCTTGCTTCACCTTTATTAGACAGTCCCAGAGGAGGGCTCAATCCAGGGATGGCTACTCCCCATTCTATTTTAGTGTCGTGTTAGTTATAAAGTTTCCCAATTTGGCTGGTGAGAGCAGATGCTATTCCTAGCCTTGTGTGAGTCTGTGGCACTGTTATCTGGGTGATATTTTCCTCCAAGCCACAGGCAGATTCCTCCCATTGTTGTCCTGATTAGAACTCAGTTGAAAAGTCAATAGGCCCCCTGCAGGTCTCCCTCTCTGTGTATCTCTTTCCTTTCCAGTATTCTGTCCTGTAAACCCTTGCCGCATTGGTCTCCCCAGACCCTCAGCTCCATCTCCCCATGTCAGGGAGTCCACTGTGCTTTGTCTGGGTTACCCTGTCATACCCTGTATCCAGCTGAAAACTCTCTTAAGGGAGTGAGTGCAATCATAGGGCTCACCTTGTTTGTTTCCTGCCTCTCAGAGATTACTATTCTTCCTTCCTAATATCTAGCATCTTGCAAATGGCTGTTTTGTATATTTTCCCCTTTTTTTGTTCTAGGTGGCAGAAAAAAATCCAATCCCTGTTACTCTATTTCAGCCAGAAGCAAAGTCCCTCTCTTTTATTCTTCATATACTTTTACACTGTGTGAATGTTTACCATATGCTTGTATTATTTTCTGAATTAAAAAGGAAGGCATACTAATTAATATTCAGATGAGGTGAGGGAATAACCCCTGCCCAGCATTTTCCTCTGATGTGTTCCTTCTCCTGGACTCTATATCCTTACATCACCCTGAAATGGGGACCCTGCAGCCAGTGTGCCAGCCACTGCTGGCTCCAACTTCTGGCAAATGTGCCTGCTTATCTCCACCCTCATCTCAAGAAAATTGCTTTCATTTCTACAACAGTGACTGTGGGAAAGTGCGCATGAAATGAGCCAGGTCCTTAGAGCATAGTGAGGCAGGCTAAGATTGTCCTTCCCTGGCAAGAGATGGGATGTGGATGACAAGTGTTCTTGTACTGCTCACACATGCCCTATGATTTAACATAGGTTTGAAACTTCTCCAGCTGCCTGTGGTCAGGGCTCCAACCACATGAAATTGTGGAGATAAAAACTTAGGCAAAGGGCACTGAGACCTTGGCTCCCCAACATTTTGCCACTGGCTCTGCCAGAGCCCAGCTGGCACATTAAATTGCTGGAGTCAATAATGAGATGCTGCAGGCACCCCAAATAAAGTGGAGAAAAGGGAGAAAGATTGGGACCAGTGCAAAATGGATTCTTCTTTGAGAGTCACATGGTTCTGTTGCTATTGCTTTTGGCAAAAAGGGGCAAAAGGTAAGTCTTGGGACGCTCCATCCAATTGTGGAGAAGGGACTCCAGGCAACTGGCAGCACAGACAGGACATTGGCTCCGCAGAAACGCAGACAGCTGCTCCGTGAGCCTTTGATCTTCAGGGCACAGGTCACTTTTGCAAAAGGGGAAACATCAGTCAGCTCAGCTATATGTTGAAGGCTGAGGAGCTCCAGCCCCATGCATTGAGCACCTATTGTGTGTCTGGCCAGTGCAGCCCCCAGGGGTGCAGCAGTGACAGGACAGGCAAGTCCTCTGCCCACGGACAACAATCAGGATAAACAACAACTACTACTAAAATAATAATAATATCATTGTTCCTTGCTTGCCTGCTAACTGCCCAGCTCTGTGTTAGTGCTCCACATGCTTTTTTTTTTTTCATTTAACACTCACAAATACCCCCTGAAGTAGAATTTTATAGAAAAAGAAGCTGAGGTTCAGAGCAGTTGAGACATCAACAATTATGATACACTTTGTAAAAGGATCTTTGGGATTTGAACCCAGATCTCCTCTGTCCCCAGAGCCCATGCCCGACCACTGCAGGGGCGGCATCTTTCATTCTCTGGGAACCCAGGGGCCTGACTTCTAGCCCTGGTTGGATGCTGTGTGGCACTGGGTGAGCCGTGAAACCTTGTATGATTGGTTATGTCACCCCTGCCCTGGGAACACTCTAACAGCTCATTAACTCAAGAGGAGGTTTTCTAGTTATTGTTTTTGACAAGCTTACAGGTCTCTAAACCTGCCCTTTTCCAGTGCTGAGATTGCAACCCTCACATCTCCTTACCTTTCCTCTGACTCCTGAGATAATCAGGCATGGAGGCCTGGAGTCTCTTGGGCAGGTCCATAGGTGGGGGAGGGCCGAACAACAGTCAACAATGATGCTAGAGGGGCTCCCCAGGGCTTAGCTGTCTGACACCTGAGAGACTAAACTCTGAGCCAGCGAGGTGGGGGTGAGGGATGAAACTGAGGAAACCAGATCCTGGGTTGGGACCTTAGGCCTCAATGTCCTCATCTGTAAAATGGGGATAATAAATTCAAACTAGGGAGGGATATGATAATGTGGAAAGAAATACGGAGCCCCAGGCCACAAGAGAAAAACAACTAATCACATACAAAGCAAACCCCATTTCCTTTGTATTATCAGCCGATTTTTCAGCAAAAAATTTACAGGCCAGAAGGAAATGACAAGATAAAGTGCTAAAAGGAAAAAATTTACAACCTAGAATACTCTACCTGGCAAGGTTATTATTCAGAATTGAAGAAGAGAGAAAGAGTTTCCCAGACAAGCAAAAACTAAAGGAGTTCATCACTCATAAACCTATGCAAGAAATGTTAAAGGGTCTTCTTTAAGTGGAAAAGAAAAGGCCAGAACTAGAAATAAGGAAATATATAAAAGAAACACAAAGTCCCATCTTCTGCATGAAGCAGATGCTTGGAAAATGTTAGGCTCTCTTTGCTACGCTTACAGCTCCTCCCTGCGAGGATAAAGCCACTTGGAGAACTCTTTGGAACTTTTTCATGCAAGGGATAGAAAACCTAATCTGAGCTTACTTAAGAAAAAAAGGAACTTATTGGACACAGTAACTGAAAAATGCACGGGGAGTTCCAGTTTCAGACCTGGTTTCATCCAGGGGGTTCACATAATCCCCCCAGGACCTGGTTTCTCTCTCTTCCATCCCTCACTTCCAGCTTCTCTGGTCTGGCTGCATCCTAAGACACACTCTCCGCTGATGGAGACAAGCTGGCTGAGCAACAATGCATCTGTTCTGGGAGTCAAAAGAGTTTTTCTGGTAGACAGCTCAAGTCCTAAAAGTCGCTTTGATTTCCTCCCTGATCTTTGTGATTTCTTTTCTTCAGCCTCCTTTGAGCTTAATTTGTTCTTCTTTATCTAATTTCTTAAGGTACCAGCTTCAGTCATTGATTTTAGATCTTTCTGCGTTTGTATAGGTTTTTGGTGCTATACATTTTCCTCTATGTACTGCTTTAGGGGCATCCCACAAATTTTAATACTATGTGCTTTCATCTACATTCAGTTCAAAATACTTTCTAATTTCACTTTTGATTTTTTCATTGACCCATGGGTTATTTAGAAATGTGTTTTAAAAAAAAAATTACCAAGCTCATAGACACAGAGAACAGATTGGTGGTTACCAGAGCCAGGTGGTACAGGTGGGGAGTGAAACAGGTGAAGGAAGTCAAAAGGCACAAACTTCCAGTTATAAAATAAATAATTCATGGGGATGTAATGTACATCATTATGACTACAGTTAATAATACCGTATTGCATACTGAAAGTTGCTAAGAAAGTAGATCTTAAAAGTTCTCATCATAAGAAAAAAAAAACTGTAACTATGTTTGATGACAGAAGTTAACTAGACTTATTGTGGTGATCATTTTGTAATATATACAACTATCAAATCATTATCTGAAACTAATGTTGTATGACAATCACACATCAATTTTTTAGAAAGAAATGTGTTTTTATTCTCCAAATATTTGGTGGGTTTTCCAGGAAACTTTCTGATTTTAGTTCCCAATTTAGTTCCATTGTGGTCAGAAAATACTTTGCATAACTTAAATCTTTTTCAATTCATTGAGACTATTTTATGGCCCAGAATAAGATACATTTTGGTAAATATATTCAATGTGCACTTGAAAATAATGTATATTCTGCTATTGTTAGAGGGAGCATTTTACAAATATCAATTAGGTAAAGCTAGTTAATAGCATCATTCAAGTCTTTACAAAATTTCTACTTGTTTTATCAATTATTAAGAGAGTGATATCAAAATCTCTGACTATAATTGTGGGTTTGCCTATTCCTCCTTGCAGTTCTTTTAGTTTTTGCTAAACTCTGTTATTAGGGGCATAAAAGCTTAAGATTCTTAAGCCTTCTTGGTGAATTGATCACCTTATCATCATGAAATGTATGATAAAGTCCTGTATTCTTTACCTCTGTATAGTCTATGCTCTGAGATCTACTTTTTTTACGTTACTATGGCCACTGCAGATTTGTTTTGATTAGTGTTAGCATGGCAGGTGTGTTCTCATCCCTTTTACTTTTAAGCTATTTGTTTCTTCATAAAGTGTACTTCTTGTAGGCAGCATACAGTTGAATCATGACTGTTTATCCACTATGATAATCTCTACCTTTTGATCAGGGTCATTAGACCATTTATATTTAATGTGATTATTGATATAGTTAGGTTTAAGTCTCTTATTATGCTGTTTGTTTTCTATTTTTCCCAACTGTTCTTCATTCCGTTTTGTCTCTTTTTCTGCCTTCTTTTGGATTGAATTTTTTAGTAATTCCATTTTATCTTATTTCTTGACATATTAAATCCATATTCCCATCATGCTAGTGGTTTGCTTTAGGGTTTATAGTATCCATTTTCAACTTAACACAGTCTGTCTGCAAGTGCTATTACACTACATCATACATAGTACTAGAAATTTACAACGATGTACTTTCTTTTCTCCTTTTCTGACCTCTGTGCTATTTTTTCTCATACATTTTTACCCTATGTGTATTATAAAGCCTAGAAAAGATTGTCATTTCTTTTGCTTTAGAGCCAGTCAATTGCCTTTTAAAGAGATTTAAATAATAAGAAAAAAAGTCTTTTATTATTTACCCATGTATTTACCATTCCCAGAGATCATCATTCTTCGGGTGGATCCCTATTTCCATCTGGTATTATTTTCCTTCTGCCTGAAGGACTTCCTTTAACATTTCTCATAGTGTAGGTCTGCTAGTGACAAGTTTTTCCAGAACCTGGTCCTCAGGTCTTCTGCACCCAGAAGACCAACACCGCAATTTCCCAAGGTTGACACTCTCCAAAAATTCAAAGTGAACCAACATTTCCTGTCAGTCTGAGGTGGGGGCATGGAGAGCTGGATATAAACACTACAAGACCATTAAATCTCAGTCATACAAGTTCCTCTTTACAATTAATTCAGTAGGAGACCCTTAGAGTTGATGCTCCGGTAGACAGATGAGAAGAATGGGGACACCACAGGTTGAGAATCTACTATGTGCCAGGCACTGTGCTGAGCGTGACACGTACCTCGTAGGATCGTGATGAGGAGGAGATAAGCCCAGCACCTGGTACATAGCATCCCTCAGCAAAAGGTAGCTGTTAGGATAACCTTCCTCAATAATTTTAACAACAGCACGGGACAGCCATTTTGATCCCTGAGTCACAGATGAGTAAGCCAGGCTTAGAGAATTGAATCAGTGAGGGAACTGGGATTCAAACCCAAATCTGTGTGACTCCAAAGCCTGGGCTCTATGCCACGTGCTCTGTCCTCCAGGGACAGGAGCTGCCAGGGACAGGGCAGGACTGATCTTCAGGCAATTGAGCCCATGACTAGAGGAAGCATGGAAAGAAATGTCCAAGAAATGGGACTGCACTGAGTCAGACCCTACTCAGGAATCAATCTGAAGGATCCAGGCAGGGGTAAAATGAGGCTCTGGCAACAGCAGGGGGGCGGGGGGAGCACTCAGAGCCAGGTCTGGAGCTGTTTGCACAGAAATTCGATGCACTCCACCTACCCAGATTTGTACCCAGGACATGGAGAGCTAGGCAGCACATTTGATCGTTTTCTCTTAACAAATCAGTGTGTTTTTCCTCAGCTGAGAAGCGTGGAAAGTACAACGTGTGCAGGCATCAGAGGCATAAAAACTAAACTCCGATTCTGAAGGTTTTATTGGTGTCACCCATGGTTGCCCACAGCCACCCCCAAATTCAGGGGTCACCCAGGCACTGGCTGTGTGCTCTCAAAATCCTGAGCTTCAGTCCCCAAAACAATTAACATCTGTTTTCTCTGTATTCCTTTTTTTTTTTTTCTCTTTTTCTCTCCTTTTTTCTTTCCCTCTTCCTCCTTTGCTGCTTCTCATTTCTGAAGACAGGGAAATCAGGATCTAATTCCTTATTACAGAGCTCAGAGATGAAGATTTCCAGGAAGACAAAAAAGAAAAAAAAACAGGCACTAGTGGTGATGAATATTTCCATGTTCTCTGGAAAACAGGAATTATTCCAGGGTGTAGTTTTCTTTTTAAAGAGCTTTAGCATGGGAGATGCTGGGAGCCCCGCCCAGGGATTAGCAGATACCCCACCAAGCAAAGCAAGAATTCAAAGGAAAGGAGTGTTGCCAAGCTGAGACCCAAGAGGGTGAGCCTTGAGGAAGGATGGGGAGACTCCGCGATAGGGGCTGGAGCCGGTCTGCCCCACCCCCAACACTACCAAGACAACTGGATGCTTTGGGGGCGGGCACAGGAGGAGGGAGGGAACAAGAGCATCAGGATCACATCTGCCAAGTTTGCAAGACAGTTTCCAGTTGTAAACCCCTCCCAATTTTCTTTCGCTGCCACCTCCCATCACACTGTCCTGGTTAAAATGGTCTCCATCCCAGAAGGTGATGAGAGAGGATCCCCATGGCCAGAGTGGAGGCCACTTTGGGGAGAATCAGTAAATGAAGCCAAAACATGCAGACTCAGGAGAAACTGTTCCAGTCCTGGGGAGAGAGGATACGGCCTGGGGAAGAGGAGACAGATCCTGCCAGGAGGCAGCACATAGAGTCAGTGAGACTTGGTGACTGTGGCCATGTGGAAAAGCACTTATGAGAAATGGGTATGAAGACACCCCTACTAAGTGCCAGGGCCACATCCAAACCTGGACACACACATCATGCTCAAAAGATGATGTTTCTGGGGCAGAGATGACAGTCAGAGGTGGTGGGGGTGGGAGCGGAGGAGCACAGTTGCCTTTGTTTTCCATTTCTCCCTTCTTCTCCTGCACATTCCATGCTGGGTCCTCTTCCCCATCCCCCACTCATGGTTCACCCTGTCTCCTAAGGAGGGTAAACCTCCTGGAGGTTCACCCTCTAGGAGGGTTAACCCTGACCCGCAGTCCAGGGCCCGGCCCATCACCCCCTCCCTAGCTGGTGGCCTCAGTTTCCTCCTCTGCCAAGTGGGTTAATGCCCCGTTCCTTTCCACCCTGTTGGGGCTGCAATGAAATCGTGGCAGTAAAGGAAGCCAGAGGGGCCCAGCACCGAGGTGACGGGGACCAGCATCTGTGCTCATCTGTGCAACTGGTCCCTTCCATGCCCTTTGGTAACATCGGGTTTTATCAAATTTGGGGAATTAGAGGATCCAACACAAACCAGGACCTCAATCAATAAGCGTGTCACATGAACACACTTGTTGATGGGTCCAAATTCTTGCTTTGACATTTAATAGCTGCATAACCTCTGGCTAGAATATAGAGTCATTCACTCCCTGGATTCCAAGTAAAAACATCTCAGTAAAACAGACTCAGATTCAGAGATGGGGCTGGGAGCTGAAGGACAGAAATATTTTTAAAAACACCATTAGGGAGACAGGGTGTGCACAGGGACACCCAGGACCTGGCATGTTTGGTTAAATTCTCCGCTATCACCATCTTGAAATTCTTCATAACTTTAATTTATGCTCTGTAAGTGACATCTGACGGGATGGTGGTGTACGTGCGTGTGAGCAGAGGGTACATGCAATGTGTGTGTCCTCTGTTTTTTGCTGCCCATTCATGTATAATGTCCACAATGCCCCCGTGAGCTCAGAATTCCAGGGACCCCTGTGTGGGGCAGCTCAGTGGACTCAACATGAGTACAAGGCAAGACTGTTTCATCTACAGCTGAGTACGGGGGCCCTGACAGCCCCCAAAGGCCAGGCTTCTCATTTGAACTAGGACATTCTACAGGCGCAGAAGAACTCAGTGTTATTCTAAGAAACGTCAAGGATCAGAGATCCTTTCTTTCTTACTGTGTTACTTCCCTGTACGAGCCAACCACTGAAAATTATGACGGGAGGAGAGGAAAAGATAAAACAATCCTGATTCCTTTCCTTTCAGCTTTTCCTTCCTCACCAATGAGCCAAAGGTAGAGACTGTTGGTACCAAGAAGTGAAATAAAAGCTGTGGAGCTGGTTTTATGAAGTTTCCACTCTTCCGGGAAGAATGAAATACACACTCAGGAATGAGCTTTGAAAAATAAATTGTGTAATTTCAGTGATTCCCTATACGAATGAAATGCTCTTCTATTTGCATTTAAAACTGGCATTGCACAATATAAAGATGAACGGTAAAGTTCACGCTAATAATTTAAAATTCTAATTTTTCTTTACTTAGAACAACGCTAACTAGGAAATAAAAAAAACACCATGACAAGAGAGACTGCAGCAGAAAGGAAAAAGCTTTATATTTTCCAGTGCTTAATGGCATTTTTTCCAGCTTTCTGAACAAGGGCCCCAAATGTTCATTTTTCACTAGGCCCACAAATTATGTAGCCAGTCCTGCAGGGAGAAGCCAGGCGCCAACGCACTTGGCCCGGGCAGAGAGGCTGGGTTTCTGTTATATAACTTCTCAGCTAGTGGGATGTGCTAATTAAGCATGAGATTTTAGGAAATGTGGGTCCTGGAGGAAGTTTCTGATTAATGTTTCTCTGAAGGTAGAGAGAAGGTGGGTGGTGGGGAGCCGTGCAGGGGAGATGAGCCCTGGGACCCATTCAAGGCTGAGGTGAGAATGGAGAGAAGTGAGGCAGGAGGGAGGGAGGGAGGGGGCTGGTGTCCAGGGCACACGTGCTGCTGTGTGCACCCAGCACCATGCTTTCCACACACGGCTCGTTTCATACCACAGCCAATCCGGGGGATGTGAGTTCACCTCTTTTACAGATGAGGACACTGATGTTTTAAGTGGTCAGGAGACTCATCTAAGGTCTCACAACTAGTGAGGCGCAGAGCCAAGTGCTGAGGGAGGCTGGCCTTGTGCCAACCAAGGATCTGGAACCCATCATTCCCCTCTAGTCCCGCAGTCCCACCGGGGACAGACGATGAGGATGCAGTGGGATCTGATGGGGAAGCACAGGCAGTGTGGGAGCAGAGGGGAACCCTCACCAGCCTGAGGTGTCAGGGGCTCCCCAAGGAGGGGCTGTCTGCTCTGGGGCCTGATGGTGAGCAGGGGCTAATCCTGCCAGGAGGAGGAGAAAGAGAGGGAGGAGGAGGGGGAGGAGGAAGAGGGAATAATCAGTTGAAAGGCCCCTCTTGCTGAGCCCTTTCATTCCCTCCCTGGGGGGGAAGCACCTTAAATTCACTGTCCCATTGACACAGACGCCCCAAAGGCCCCCAGACCCATGCCCCCTTCCCTGGCTGCCCCTCCTCCTCCTCCCTCTTTGCCCCCTCCCCAAGACAAAGGCAGCCCCTGGGGTCCCAGAGCAAGGCCTGCTGTGTGTCCCTGGGGGAGTCACTTGACCTCTCTGAGCCTCAGTTTCCCCATCAGTGAAGTGAGGGGTTTGGACAAGGGAAGAAAGTGCACCTTGATGAGCCCTCATGTGTGCTGGGCCCTGGCCTCCTGCCCTCCCCAGAGCCCTGGGCACCAGGACCATGGTTCAGGGGTTCCCTCTTGAGCCCTGGCGCACAGACTACATTCCCGCTCCTCCCCTCCCCCGCCCGACATTAGGGGTCACCAGGCAGAACAACCATCCTCCACATCACCTGCATCGCTGCTCTAGGACCTGCTGTGGCTCCCGCTGGCGGCTGCCTCAGGCCATCATGCTTCCCTACTCGGCAGCTTTACCACCCGCCAGCTCTCCCATCCCCACCCCCAGGAAACTCCAGGCAAAGAGGGTCTTCAGTGTACGCCCAACACCCTAACTCCACCCCAACCCTGCCAGGGCTTTGCTCCTGCTGTATCCCCACTCCTTTCCCCTCCTCCCTCTGAGGAACACCTATTCATCCTTCAAAGCCCAGGATTCACCTCTTTGACAAAGCCCTTTCCAGGCAGATTAGTCACTCCTTTAACTCTGCCCAGAGCAGCTGGTAGAGAACATGTCCTGAGCCTGTAGCATGTGCTCACCCATCACCTGTGTCACCTCACTTAGTCCTCACCCCCACCTTGTGAGGCAGGATCATTGTTATCGCTGCTGTACAGATGAGGAAACTGAGCTCAGAGAGGCCTGCAACTTGCCTGAGGCCACACAGCCAAGAAGCAGTTGCACCCCCACCTCTCTACTTTGTGGGATTATCTGAGTCCCAGGTTGTCTCCCCAACTAGGTAGTGAGCAACTCAAGCAAGAATCATCCTGGGTCCTCCCTGTGTCCCCAGAACCTGAGAAAGCAGAGCCGGGCTGGGTCAGTGAAGGTTTGTTCAGTGAACACATCTGCCCCGGCTTCCTGCCTCCCAGCTGTGCCCTGCGATGCCCCCGCCTGGATGCGCTTCCCAGTCCATCTGCTGCCCAGTGCTCTACGGTCCCCACAGCTGGCTCTTCAGGGAGGCCTGGCGCTTCCCCCAGGAAAACCCTGAGCCTCTCTCCCTAGATGTTTGTTTGGAGGTATTTCCCCGAATGAGGTGCACGTTCCCAGGGTCCCAGGACCTGCCTCTCTCGGACCATCCTCAGAGTGACCACCTGGGGTTCACAAGAAATGCTCAGCACTCAGCTGAATGGTACATGGGTCAGTGACAAGTCCCACCGCTGACATCTGGGTCCCAGCTCCCCTGATGCACAAGTCCCTGTGTCCCTCCTCCACGGGGCCAGGGAAATAGCCAGGACCCCAGGGTCAACCAGGCCTGGGCTCTCATCCCCTCCTGCCACTGGCAAGCCAAGTGACCTGGGGCCAGTCAACTCATCCCTCAGAGCCCAGACTCCCCTGCAGAAAAGTGGGAGCAGCAGTGCCCGTGGGAGGAGGACAGTACAAGGACTGATGGGGTTCAGCCTGTGCCCGGCCCCTGCACACAGTAGGCCCCCCCACCCCGTCCCATGCAAAGGCAGGCAAACTGTAAGTTGCATCCAATTCAGAGCTAAAGATTCAAAGAAGCTTTTGAATGAATCCATTATCCAGTAGCCTCCAAACCCCCCAGCCCCACCCCTCCCTCCCAGGCCCCAGCCCGGCCTCCAGCCTACTTCAGCCCTGATGCTCCGAACATAATTTATGTGGTGTCTGCACACTTTACATCCATTATACAGAATAAATCTTCCAGGCTGTTCAAATTTCAACTTTTTATCCCCCTCCCCCCAAAGCAATGGCTGCGTTTGGAAGGTCACACATAAAACACATGATACAGGACGGGAGAAGGAGGCCAGGACTCAATTAGGAAGCAGGTGCCACTCATCAGGGAAATCGAAGCTCTCCTTCCAAGGAGCACGCGCTCTTCTGGGGCTACAAACCCAGGGAGAAGGCACTTTTCTCCTGGGAGCCTCCGAAATGCGCGATGTGAGAGCCCCGAGCTGGGCGGCTGCTACAGCAATATCTCGAGCTCTGGGTGTTGAGCGCCTGCTTCCTTGGGCCCCGAGCCCCGCACAACCTGGAGTGTTACCCCGGCTGCGCGGTGGGGGCCACGTGACACTGAGAGGAAGGGACTCGCCCAGGATGGCGCCGGGCAGTAAGAGCTGGGGCTGGGGTTGGAACCCAGGGCTGCTGGCTCGCGGGTCCCTGCTCCTCTCCAGGTCCTCTGCTCCCTGGGAACACGGAGGATGGTGATGGGAAAGGTGAGGAGAGAAATCAGCCCGGTCCAGGCAGACGCCCACCAGGCTTTGGATTCAACCCACTCCTCTAGTCATTTGCATATATTTGCATGCAGGGCTCAGAGGGCTCAGTTATAGGCAACAAAATCGATTAATTAGTGCAACCAACCAGTGGGTACTTAGCTGCAGGATACCTTTAACCAAGGTAAAAAGTGGAACAGATTTTGAAGATGATCCATCTCATCGCCTCCTGGGTCAGCAGAGCCGACCCTGAATTGGGCTCTGCCTCCAACCATCTGGGTGTTGGCTGGGAACCATCAGCTCCTCCAGGTCAGAAGCAAGACACTCAAGGGGAAGGGCCGCCCCTGTTCAATTTTCTAGAAGAACAAACTAGGTATAGATGATATAGATACAGATACAGATGTAAGGATATAGATTGGATAGATAGGTAGATAGATAGATAGATAGATAGATAGATAGATAGATAGATAGATAGATAGATATAGATGATAGATAGATGATAGATAGATATAGATAGATAGATAGATAAATAGAAAGATAGATGATAGATAGATGATAGATAGATAGATTAGATAGATAGATAGATAGATAGATATAGATGATAGATAGATGATAGATAGATAGATAGATAGATAGATAGATAGATAGATAGATATAGATGATAGATAGATGATAGATAGATATAGATAGATAGATAGATAGATAGATAGATAGATAGAAAGATAGATATAGATGATAGATAGATGATAGATAGATAGATAGATAGATATAGATAGATAGATAGATAGATAGATAGATAGATAGATAGATAGATAGAAAGATAGATGATAGCTAGGAGATAGACACAGCCATACAGATGGATAGAGCTAAAACTGGGACATGAGTAACAGGATAGACAGCAGCTTCTGTTCTCTGCAGATGACCTAAAGGTGCTTCTCCCAGCCCTCACACACCCTCCCCAGAGGTGAAAGGACTTCCTGGGACAGACCGAGGGCAGGTGGTCTGGCCCAGGTCACCCAGAAACCCGGAGGGGCAGCGGGTGCCCCTCCAGATGGGCTGCTCTCACCTGCCCTCCAGGGTCCACACATTAATGATGTCCTGTCCCTACTTGATCAGAGGGGAGAGGCAGGCAGGGATCCTGGGGATATGAGACTCAGATGAAGTCACATCCAAGTTCCTTCAACTGCCCGGCCCCCTCACGGGCATGGGAGGGACCCTGACTTACAGCAGAGGCCAGAGTCACCCACGGGGCCAGGGGCTAGGGGAGGACAGGTCGGCAGGGTGGAGTCAGCCTCGAGGCACCAACGAATAAATGCTTAGAGGAGCATGTGACCAGATGGGAGCGTAAATCCTCCCTGCCTGGGTGCATGGATGCTGCAAGGATGGTGGGGGGAGGGAGGCAGCAGACAGAGGGAAGCCTTGGGGCGTGGGGAAGCAGAGTCTTCCCTTTGCTGTCTCCTTCAGCCTGTGCTGCCGCCCTGTGGGGGAGCTCCATCATGATCACCACCCTCAAGCTGACCTCATGAGGGCAGGACAGAAAGCACAGAGAGGTTAGGTAACTTGCCCCATGTCACACAGCTCATGGGGGCAGAAGTGAATCCCAGCCCAGACACTCGGCCCCAGGCTCAGTGTCTCAGGCTGTTTTCCCAAATTTGCCGTGGGCCGCCAGCCTCGCCAGGAGACTTGGCCTCCTTTATAAACTTAATAAAATCCAGCTCTTTATGTCAGAATAAAACCTTGCCAGATCCTTCTAAATTGCTCCAATGTTCCAGCCCCGGGTTTCACCATGAAATCGTTCCATGTGCTCAGCCCTGGGTGTTGGCTGGGAACTCTTCTCTCTTCTGATGATTGTTTCTGACACGTTTCAGTTTGTTTGGCTTTCCTGGCCCTGTCGTGCATTGGGGTCCCAGGAGGCTGAGTGGCTGCGTTCTGTCCCCAGGCTGAGGATTAAAGGAGGGTGGGGCATCTTCGCAGGACGGCACCTTCTCCTCCCACGGCTCCCAGGGCCCTGACTCCACCCTCCAGGGCAGGGACACCCAGGGCCCCACTGCCCCCAGACCCTGCCTGCAGCTTCCCCCCACACCCCGACTCTCCACACACACACACACACACACGTCCTGTTCCCCAAGTACTCCTGACAGGCTCGTGGCCCCCAGGCTTTTGCACATCCTGTTCCCTCTCCCAGGAATGCCATTCCATGTCTTCTTCATGTGGAGAAATCCTGCTCATCCCCCAAGACCCAGGCACGAATGGAGGGTGGGGGGCGGGCTGACATATTTACCCTCCTGCCATGTGCCAAGGGCCCCGCGAGAGATGAGCACCCTCAGCCAATCCACTGCAGCCCGGGCACCGATCACAGAGTGGGCTTCATTAGCCCACTTTACAGATGGAGACACTGAGCCTCTGAGACACTGAGTAGCTTATTCAAAATCACCCAGTGGTCAGTGGCAGGGCTGGGATAACTCTGACCAGGTCAACTGACCCACACACCAGCCTTGTCCACCGCCCCAGCTCTGGGCATCCTCCTGACCCCAGGAAGGGCATCACTCCTTCCTTCATGCCTCCTCGAGCATTACTGAGCATCCTTTCCTCATGGTCATTCCCTGTCTGTCTGCCTCTGTCCCTGACTGGTCCCTCCTCAACGAGAGGAGCGACTGAATTCTTCTCTTGCTCATTTTGTGGGTCGAGGAAAGCCAAGTGGCCCCATCCCATTCCCATGTCCTTGTGCCCAACTCTGCCCTGGAGGGAGACGGACCCAAGAGGATCAAGCTGTGCTTGCCTAGGTCAAGCCTCTGTTTTGGTGTCCAGTTCACTTTTTCCCATGTTCAGTTCCTCACGAGGGGCTGGGGGGCTCAGGCAAGAGGGGTGGGTGTGTCACGTGGGAACAGACTTCAGCCCAGCAGCAGCAGCCCGAAGTGCCCAATGGTAGGACAGGTTCCCCTGTTTGATGCTGAGTTCCCCATCCCTGCAAGAGTTCAAGTTATTATAGAATAGTAAAGTGAGGGTTTCCTGCATTACCACGGGTGTTGGACTAAGGTGGCTTCCTGTGCTAAGATTCTGACTCCAGGGTGTCTATTTCAATGCCACGTTCCTCCGGATTGATTCTGTGATTCCAAGGGTTCCGTAAGTGAGGCTCCAGGTCTTCTGCAGAGGTTCCTTAATTCTGTGGCTCTCAGGCCCTTGAGTCCTCAAACGCTCCTATGATTCTAGAATTTTAGGATTCTGTGAAAGGGACCAGATGCTCAGGTTCCGTGATTCAAAGACTGTGTGAAAGCATCTGTGAGTCTGTGAAAGATGCTCTAATTCCAAGATCCCATGCATTGCAGATGCCGTGAAAGGGGCTGACAGATCTGAAAATTCTGGGCTGGGAGAGAAGGAAGATTCCAGGACCCTCCCCTCCCCGGTTTCAGCACCTGCAGGGGGAGGACACTGGGAGATCCTCTCGGCACTAACATGCGGGGTCCCAGGAAACCCCCACCTCCACACTCCCCCTCCTCACCCGGCTCACCGCCCAGGTCCCCGCATGCCGAGGGGGTGACACGGGTCCTGAAGCCCCAGGGACAGAGCCCACATGACCAGCATGTCGGTGGACGCGCCCCAGATGAGCCCTTGCTGTTCTGTCCTTGTTTTCCTGCTGCATTAATTATGAGGAGCGGCCTTCGCAAGTGGAATTTTCTGGTGCGTCTCCCTCGGGATAAGCAGCTTAGGGGCAGGAAGCCAGGGGCCCAGTTTCATTTCAGTTCTGTTTGTGTTTCCTGGTCCTCTCGCCCTGCTCCACGGAGCTCTTCACCTATATTCTCTGTTTAATCTGGGCGCTGTCCGTGGGCTCTGAGCACTGGCTGTCCTGCCGGCTTCCTCTGGTTTCTCTGGAAGGAACTGGATCCCAGGGAGGGAGACGTGCGCGACCGGAAGGGAGGGGTTGCAATTCTGGAGGAGGCCGGGTCCACAGTCGGTCCTCCAGGACGTCCCAGGGCGGCCCCCACCGGCGGCCCCCACCCACGCACCCCGACCTCGGTGGAAAGGTGGGGGTCCCAGGCACCGGCAGCAGAGAGGAAAGCAGAGGGCCACAGTCTTAGCTGTGGGGATTGGGACAAGCCACTCTCCTCTCTGTGCCTTAGAAGACGTTTTGGAAATTTTCCCAGAGCTGGCTGGGAGCACCTGTAGCCCTGAAACACTGTTCCTGTCCAGGCCACTCTGACCTCCACCAGCTCAGCCAGTGGGCATCCTTCAGCCCAGACTTGGCCTCTGGGCAATACCCAGGCTGTACCCCTCTCCTGCTTCTCCAAACCCTCTCTCCTCTTGGCCCTGGGAGCCCTCCCCATTGCCCTCTGACCCCTCTGGCCACTCCTCAGCCTCCCTCGCTGCTTCTTCCTGGGGCTCTGTCCCAGACCCCCCATCCTGCCCTTCCCTCTCTATGCCTCCCTGGGGGGCTCCTCACCCCCTGAGGCTTCAGTCACCTGTATATTTGCTAGTGACCTCAAACCTCTACCTACCACTAGGACCCGCCTCCCATCTGCCACCCAGACACCCACAGGTGCCTCAAGTCCACGGACACAGCCATGCCCGGCATCTCCCCCACCTCAAACCTGCTCCTCCACCCAGGGACCTCATGAGGGTCACCCAATCAGCCACTCAGGCTGGGAACCTGGGCACCCACCTCAACCCTGCTGCCCCTCACTGCGCTCATTTCCTTCATTGCTGACATGAAAAACCAAAGCCCCCACCGCCTCCAGCCTGCCTTGCGGCCACCACCTCCTGACTTCTTCTCCCCTCAGCCCTGTCCACCCCCCCACAGTGGCCAGGGGGACCTTCAGACCCCAGTGTGCTTGGGTCCCTCCCCTGCTCACACCCTGCACTCAGGATAACACCCAGCTCCCCAGCATGGCTCCCACAGCCGCTGCCCCCACCGACCCCATTGCCACCCCAACCACAGCAGCCATGTTTCTCGTCTTGGACTCATCCCACCACCCGATCTGCACCTCCCAGGGGAAGCTGAGAACGTCACCTGGACAGTCCCCTCCCACCCACCCTCCTTCACTGTGAACTCCTCTGGGACAGGCCCCCGATCAGATGCCCCTTCCTCCAGGAAGACTTCCTCGATTCTCACAAGGGCCACCCTCACAACAGCCTGCACTCCCCCTCCACAGCCATTCTCATGCTTCCTGGGGATGTGTGCTCAATGCTGGTTTCTCTGCTCTCCTGAAGCACCACAAAGGCAGGACCCGGACAATCTTGTTCAGCACTGTCTGCACCATGGCCTCTGGCACACAGTAGGTGCTCCGTCCCCATTTACTGGATGGATGGGTGGATGGATGGATGGGTAGATGGATGACCATGTTAGGGATGAGACATCTAACACTCAGAGCTGGTTTCGAACCCCCTAAATTGCACCAACCCTGCCTGCCCAACCAGCAGAAGACAAAAATCTCACACAGGATGAAGCCCTACTGCTCTGGGAACGTGACCTTCCTTTTTTGTTGCTCCTCACAGCCACGCCCCTGTGAGGTGGGTCTCTTGGTTTCAGTCTACAGTCAAGGATGCGGTGGCTGCACGCGCTGTCACTGCCTGGTGGGCGGCCCAGCTACCCAGCCTGCCTGGCGCAGAGCTGTGAGCACGCGGAGGGCATCCCTGCTGGGGGCTGCTCGCCTGGGGCTGTGCTGAAGCCTGGGTGACAGCTCTCTTCCCGGCTGAAAGCCACGGGTCACCTCGCCCAGAATAAGCCCCTGATGCCAGCAGTGATACTAATACTAATAGTAATACCACCATCCGCTGCGGCCGCAGCTCCGGGCCAGCCCCCCGCCCTCCGCACCTGGTTTAACCCCCGCCACAGCCCCGCCAGCCGCTACTGCTCTTCCCCACGTTACAGAGGAGGAAACTGAGGCTCACGAGGTGCAGCGAGCTGCCCCAGGTCCGCCCGTCCCGCCACCAGCAGAGCCAGGCTGGACCCCGGGGACCTCGCTCGAGCTCCCGGGCCTCCTCAGGGTCTCCCGAGCTCCAGCAGCTTCTCTGACCCTCGCGTGCGTTTGCCACCTCCACCCTCCCCCTGCACGATATTGATTTTGATTCAATCAGTCCCTTTGATTTGAAATGGCCTCTCTTTCTCAATTTGCCTCACCCTGTGCAGTAACATCCATGAAATTAAAGGTTTAATGCATTAATTGCTTGTGGATCTTTTCCTGATACCCATTAAAATAAACACATGACTGGTAAAATATAAAATATTAATGTTTGTCCATGAACCCCCTGCAGTCACCTCTCAGACCCCCCACCCCCTGGAGACTCCAGGGCTGCTGCTGGAGAGGCTGGGAGGAGGGGGAGGAGAGGAAACAGCATCTGAACAGGTAGACAAGGCCTGGCCTCTCCCAGCCCAGCCCAGCCCGGCCCAGAGAAACAGCAATTTTTTTCTCCTGGGGAGGACCCACCTTCATCTGCTGCCCCAGGCTGGGCCTTGGAAAGGAAAACACCATGGTCTCTGGAGGGGGCCCACCGACCACAGGCCCTGTGATGGAAGACCCTGGGGAGAAGGGACCAAAAGGCTGTGATGGCCCTAGTGGCCCTTTAGAATAAGATGCCCCTCCCTCCAAAAGGAAGCCCCAGGCTCCCGGGGGGGCAGAATTCCTGGTTCTGCATCACCACAGGGAAAGAAGCCAGGTGGTACCTTCTGTTCATGTGCAAAGAGTCCTGCCAGAAATGAAGACAGGAAACTGCAAAGGCAAATCTGACAACAAGAAAAAGGGAAGAGAACCTTCCAGAAAGGCAGCCACATCCTCAACCAGCTGCAGCAAACGTGGTGGGGAGGGGTGGGGGCGGAACTGGCAGAAAAGCCTCCAGGCTGGAGTGGGGGCTACAGGGATGGGTTAAGCGTGCTGAGATGGGGTGTCTGCTTCGGGCCTACTAGAGGGGATGCAGTCAAGCTGGAGGAAGTTCAGATGTAGCACTGGCAGGGGAGGGGACCCCAATTCAACTGCCCCAAAGAGTTTGTGGGGGAACGAAGTTTTTCCACTGGTAGAACCGACGTTCTCACCAAGCCTTTGGTAGAAGCAGCCGAGGAAGCAGGAAGCACTAACCCTTCACAAAGGAACAGGGAGCCTCAGAGAAGGAGAGGGACTCATCTAGCATCTCCTGTGCTGGGAGCAGGGAGCCAGCAGCAGGTCACAGGCCTGGCTTCCAGTTCCAGCTCCAACTCAAGTGCCTTGAGCAAATCCTGCACATCTCTGAGTCTCCATTTAACACCTGCAAAATCCCCCTGCTCCCCATACATAGCCCAGTGCCCTGCGCACACCTGTCTATAAAATGGGTCTGTAAAATGATCACTGTGAAGTTAGAAAATCCATGTAAAAATTTCGGCATGTAGTAGGTGCCCAAGAAACGGTAACTCAATAGAGGACCAAGGCTGCCTGGACCCAGATCCCCAGATACTGCATCCTTGTGAGCAGAATGGCCCCTTCCCAGGCCAACAAACCTGATGCCAGTCCAGCTCCAGCGACAAAGCCTCTCAGCCACGAGGCAGCTCTAAAGAGGCGGGAGACGTGTCCTCCCAGCACAGAAGTCCCCTCCCCATGTCTATCTTTCCTTATATAATTATATTTGCAACTGGGACAAATGAGGTGTTGGAATTTTCATCCCATTTTTCACAGATCTTTGGGCCAAGATATAGCCATGCAACTAAAAAAGGAGACGTTCAAAGCCATCCTCTTATTAGGGCTCAACCATCTTTCCTCTCTTGTAAATTTGCTAATGAATTGTAACTGCAAAGGTAGACCCTTTATTGAAATCTGGTAACAAATTCACTATGGGGCAAAGCTGTTCCCAAGACCTGAAGAAGGAAACAAGTGTATATTAATTAGCTTAATTCTTTACCTATTTAAAAAGCAAGAAAACAAAAATATTGGTTAGAGAGCAACTTGCCCTAGAAGGATGCTTGTTTTCCTTTTTCTGGGACTTGTTTATGACCTTCTGTTAATCAAACCTGGATCCAAGATCCCTGGGTTGAGAAGATTCCACGTGCAGCAGAGCAACTAAGCCCATGCACCACAATACTGAGTCTGCGCTCTGGAGCCTGCGAGCCAGAACTACTGGAGCCCGAGCGCCTACAGCCCGTGCTCCACAACAAGATACAAAGCCCACGCAGCGCAACAAAGAGCAGCCCCGGCTCACCACAACTAGAGAAAGCCCGTGCGCAGCAATAAAGACCCAATGCAGCCAATAAAAATAAATAAATAAATTTTTTTTAAAGTGAAAAAAAAAAAGCCTGGATCCAAGCGAACATGGGGATAACATGGAGAGGGTAGATGGAATGAGGCCCTGGAGCAGATGTGGGGAGAATTGGGATGAGTTCGCAGCAGGAGTTTGGGTTTGAAAGACCTCAAGATGCCAGCCCCCAGCTTCCTCAGAGTCTGAAAAGATGGGCCTTTTACACTCGGCCCCTCTCAGGGAAGAATAGGGTCCCCAGGAGGGCGACCATGTGGGTGAGGCTGTGCCAGGCAGGGGGAACAAGTGTAGATCAGGTTCCTTAGAAGCAGGGTAAGATGGGGGCCTGTGGGCAAGTGGCTTATGGAGGGGCTCTCAAGAGGGGGGCGATGGAAGCAGGGGAGGGAGGAGAGGCGCCAGGCAAAGCTGAGGGCTCAGCTCAAGTCTGACCTCAGCCTGAGCCCATGGGGAGCCCTGAAATGTGCACAGCACCACATGGCTGTGCTCCTTGGGCCATGAGCCAGGCCTTTTGTGCCCGAGTCAGGTGGTCATTAACTGGAGGTCACCAAGTGGGGAGAGTGTAACCTTGGCCTTTTCAGGGTGAGTTGGCAGTCAGCTCCCTTCAGCTGAGGTTAATACTCACTTCCACTAGAGCACAGGTACTGCACTGGCCCAGGGAAGAGGATCTGAGTGAGACACCTTCTTCCATGCCTGTTGTGGGTTGAATTGTGTCCTCCAAAAATTCCTATGTTGAGGGAGTTCCCTGGTGGTCTAGTGGTTAGGATTAGGATCCTGGGCTTTCGCTGCTGTGGCCCCAGGTTCAGTCCTTAGTTAGGGAACTGAGACCCTGCAAGCTTCGTGGTGTGGCCAAAAAAAAAAAAAAAAAAAATCCTATGTTGAAGTCCTAAACCCAGTACTTCAGAATGCGACCTTATTTGGAGATAGGGTCTTTACACAGGTAACAAGTTAAAATGAGATCATTAGGGTGGGCGCTAATTCAATATCACTAAGGTCCTAATAAAAAAGGGAAATTGGGACATGGATACATACACAGGGAGAAGGACGTGTGAAGATGAAGGCAGAGATCAGGGTGATGCTTCTTCACACCAGGGAATGCCAAAGATTGCCAGCAACCCACCAGAAGCAAGGAGAGAGGCATGGAAAAGATGCGTGCTCACAGCCCTTGAAGGATCCAGCCCTGCCAACACCTTGATCTGGGACTTCTAGGCTCTGGAACCATGAGACACAATGAATTTCTGTTGTTTAAGTCACCCAGTCCACTTTGTAACAGAAGCCCGAGGAAAGAAATATAAGGCCCACCTCTGACTCCAAACATCTGTAACATCTGGTGATTCTGCCCACCCAGCATCCACACCTCGCCTTTGATATAAGCTTCCTAATCTTCCTTGAGGAACCTCTGGGCAGCCCTCTAAGTCCTTGGGGGTCCTGCAGAAATCAGTAAACCCTCAGATCAAGGGATGAGTAAAGTCCTGTATCTGCCTGGCCACAGTTATTGGTTCAGAAATGAGCACGTGACCCAATCTGAGCCAATGAGGCTGAATTCTGAGACTTTCTATGGACTTGGAGACAGCAGGGTGTGAGCATGGTTCCAGCTGTAGGACCAGCTGGAGGAAATGGCCTGCTGGAATGTGAGGCCTCTGTGATAGGACTCAGCCAAGAATGGAGACCTGATGACATCATTTACTTAAGTATTCAGCTTTCATTTCCCCCATCATCCTAATTTCTATCCATGTATATATACTGCACCTAATGTATAGCTGTTTCAGATTAGTTTGGGAACATCAATTTAAAAACTACAAAGAATAGGTTGATGCAGACTGCAGTCCAGGGTGATCTTGAATTGGAAAGTCAGACTGCCTTATTAAACAAAAATTACAGTGATCATTTACTGAAGGTGAATTATCTACTACATATGCCCAGCAGTAATGCATTTGTTTTACATGCCTTACCTTAAACCCCACAATCATCCCTTTGAAGTAGGGCCTGTTGTTCCTCCATTTTTTCAATTGAAGAAATGTGTGTTACTTTCAACCAGCCATTTCTCTACCCTGATACCAAAAAAAGTGATAGGACACAGAAAGAAAACTATAGGCCAATATTTCTTATTTCTCCCACTATAATTTTGGATTTGTCTATTTCTCCTTTCAACTTTATCAGTTTTTGCTCTATGTTTTTTGACGTTCTGTTATTGGATGCATACATATTTAGGGTTGTTATGTCTTCTTGGTGGATTGATCCTTTTATCATTATGTAATGTCCCTCTTTCTTCTTCTCTCTAGTAGTTTTCTTTGCTCTGAATTCTACGTTATCTGATATTAATATGGCCACTCTTGGTTTTTTTGTTCATTTTTCAATTACCAAGGGAATTTAATGGAATCTCCACAGCCCATGACCAGAGAGATCTGCCTAAGTTTCCAGATTCTGGGAGCCAGCTCCAGGCTGGACCCTGCTTCCAGGGGACAGATGATGTCCCTACCTCAGTCCCAGGGCTTGAGGGATCCCAATGCAGCTGCTCAGACCAGAGCCCAGCCCACAGCAGTGTTGAAGACTTGGGGGTTGGAACTGGCTGATTGGCTGGGACCAGGTGCTGAGGATGGGACATCTCAGTCACCAATAAGTGAGGCTGCTGGTGAGAAGGGCTGGGTGATGCCTGTCCATCTTCATGCTTTTGTTCCAGGTAAGGAAACTGGGGCCCAGTAGGGGGTTTGGAAAGGGCAACCCATCCAGATGCCCAGAAGTTAGGTGAGGCTAGGCTTCAGCCCAGGAACCTGGCCTGGCCTGCCATGGGAGCCCCTTCCCCTTCCCCTGAGGAGGGTAGTCTGCTGGGGGTGGGGGGGGGGAATTAGCCTTGCCCTGTATGACATCTTGTTTTGACATGAGGCAGTTCACCCTGCATGGTACCCAAGGCCACAAAGCCTGGGGGTATCAGGAGGCCTGGGATCTGGTACTTCAGGTAGGAGAGGTACCTGTCCCAGCCCAGTATCAGGCTGTTGATGTAGATGACTCAGAACCGAGGTCAGCTGGTGAATTTTCTCTTCATTACAGATATTGAATACCACAGTAGATGGTTTTAAACTTTTGCCTCTACCACAAAATATGATGTACAAAATGCATGGGAGAAAGGATTGCATATTCTATTTACCCCTCCTCAGTCTGCTTTTCCTCATTCCTTTTTGAAGTTCCAGGCTTCCTTCTGCTACCATTTTCTTTCTGCTTACACAACTTCTTTTAGCCATTCTCTAAGGATACATTTGCTAGCAATAAATTCTCTTAGCTTTACTTCATCTGAAAATATCTTTACTTTCCTTTATTCCTGAAGGATATTTTCACCAGATATAGAATCCATGGTAGACAGCTCTTTTCTCTGTGTACTTGAAAAACTCTTAAGCCACTTAATTTGAGCCTCCACAGTTTCAAAAGAGATATCCCCTGTCATTCAAACTAATGTAAGTAACAAGTAGTTTCTTTCTGGCTGCTTTCAGGACAGTTTCATTGTCTCTAGTTTTTGAACATTTAATTATGATGTGACTTGGCATCAATTTCTTTGGGTTTATCCTATTTGGGATTTGCTCAGCTTCTTAAATCTGTAAGTGTATATGTTTCATTAAATTTGGGAGTTTTTAGCCATAATTTCTTCAAATATATTTTTAGTCCCACTGTCTTCTCTCCTTCCGAGACTCTAACGATATCACTGCTAGTTTTTTGCTATTGTCCCACTGGTCTCTGAAACTCTGCTTGATTTACTTGTTTGTTTGTTTGTTTGTTTTCCAGTTGTTTTCTGTCTGTTGTTCAGATTGGGTAAATCTGTTGATCTGTTCTCAAGTTCACTGATTCTATCCTCTATCATCTTCACTCTACTGTCAAGCAATTCAATGAGTTTTTATTTTTGTCATTGGATATTTTAGTATTGTGATTTCCCTTTGGTTATTTTTATAACCTATATTTCTTTGCTGAGATGTTTTTCATTTGTTTCCAGAGAATTCATAATTGCTTACTGAATCATTTTTGTGATGGTGCTCTAAAGTCCTTGTCAGATTACTCCAACGTCTGATTCATCTCAGTGTTGGCATCTGTTGATTATCTTTCTCACTCAAGTTGTGATTTTCCTGGTTCTTGGATGAGTGATTTTATTTTACTTTTTATTGTATTCTTGACATTTTGGATATTATAAGACTCTGGATTCTATTTAATCTTTTTTTTTCTTTTGGTTTGTGTGCTTGTTGGTTGGTTTGTTATTGTTGTTGTTGTTGTTGTTTTTAAGCAGCAGTTATAGCAAGAGGCCAGGTGGGTGTGTATGCTCAACTACCCCAGCATGCCTGCAAAAATAGGATACCAACTCTACTCTCTTGTTGCTGCTGAATGGGGATGTTAAGCTCAGCTTCCCACTGTGCCCTACTGACAGCAGGGACAGGGAAGCCCAGGGTTGACTCACACTACTTTGTTGCTGCAGGGTGGAGGGAGGAGCTGAGCTTCCCACTGGGTCCTGCTGACACCAAGAGAGGGGAAAGAGGGAAGTAGAGTGCCAACTAGCCCTGCCTCCCACCACCTCATTCTGCCTCATTAATGCCAGGTGGGGGTAGAGACTCTTCTCTTTGGGTCCCACTGATACCAGCTGGATGATGGATGGGGCACTGGGTGTGAATAGCTGCACCTTCTAGCACCATAAGTCCCATCACTGCCAGGTGGGAGAAGATGCTTAGCTCATGGCTAGACCCATCTGACACTTCTGGCAGGGGAATCAGAGCATCTACGCTTCCTTGCAAAGGGGGTAGGGGTGGAGGAGAACATCAGCTTTCTGCTTAATCCCACTGAAAATGCAGGGGTGTGGGGAAAGGGAAGAGTAGTTTTTCTGTCGCATTTTGACTGGAGTAAGGCAGATTTTAACCAAAAGGTTTTCTGCTGTTAGGCCACCCTTTTCCCAGTCATCTGGCTAGAGTGGCAGTTTTTTCTTGGAGATTTCTCAGTCTGTGTCTGTTTGTGGCTCTGGGTTGGAGGTTTCTGCAGCACTCTGTCAGGACATAGGGGAGGCAACAAGGAAACCACCATGTCATTGCTCAAGTTCTGAGATCCTGAGGCAGGGTACCTTCTCCTTTCCATCTGTCGGAGTCTTCCCATACTTGTTGTTGTGTTATGTGCAGAGTTATTTGTTGTAAGTAGGAAGACCTGGGAGGCCTGGAGCTACTCCATCTTGGAAGAAATGGAAGTCGCAGCCTTTACATATGTGCTGTCACTCTTAGATACGAACACAGAAGCCCTCCCAAACAATAGGTCAGCCCCCTTACATATTTCCATGGCAACACATGTGCTTCCTGTGTAGCACCATCAATTATATGTGCATATGTATGTGTGTGGTGCGGGAAGTCTTCAACTAATATCGGTTCCCACACTTCCACCTTATCAATAGAGCCCACAAGAGTCCAAGGACAGGGAGAGGTCCTGCTCACTGCTGTATCCTCTGTGCATAGCGCAGAGCCTGAAAAGAAAATGGAGAGATGCACTAAAGCACAGGGATTTGGGTGGCAGGGGCTCCTTTAGATAGAAGTCCAGGAAAGGCCTCTATGAGGTGGTGACATTTAAGCTAAGACCAGAAAGACACAACAATGCAGACATGCAGGTGAAACCCTAAGCTTCCCCAGTGACAAAGACTTACAGTGGGAATGAGTTTGATGTGCAACCAGAGCAGCAAAGAGGCCAATGGCCCTGAGGAAATAGATCATTCAGGTCTTTGTAAACCAGTAAAGGAGGGGGAGGAGAGGTCATTAAAGGATCTGTGGAGGAATAAGGGGCACAATTTGATTTGGGTCTTAGGGAGATCTCCTCTATCTACTGTGATCTGCGGGAACATAACAGGCACCCAGTGCAGAGGCTGTTGAAATACTGGATGAGAGATAGGAAATGGGGGTGGGGGGGGCGGGGAGCGGGATGCTGAGTTAGGTTAAGAGAGCAAGTTACGGGGTGGCTGGATTTGGGAATGAGCATCTTTCCATCTGCAGAAGGATGTGAGGGATAAAATTGGGACAGAGTATGGAAAGCATCAGGCATATAGCAGGTGCCCCCTATTAGAATCTGGTTTCTACCCATCTCAGCTCAAGGCTTTCACCCCATCTCAGGGGCCTCTGTAGCCAGCAGGGTCTGCACAGGCAGCTCCAGCTCTGAAGGAGATGCTGTCAGCTGGCTCCTGCAGAAGCCAATGCTTTTCCTGCACCTTCTGCCTGTGACTTGTGGTGGCAAGTACCAATTGGAGCCCAACTGTTCTGCCCTGTTGCATTCCAGCACTTCCAACACAGGGGCCCCCCCAGAAGCACTGCCCCAAAGTCTCAAGTGCTCAATCCAGCCCACCTCACTTCAGGCCAGTCTGCCAGCCACTACCTGCCAGAAATCTGGCACGTCATCTAGGCGCTGTGGCCAGGATCCTGGTTTGAATGTACAAGGGGAGCCCACGGGTTTTGAAGACTGCTCTGAGTCTGGAATCTCCACCGAGAATCATAGAGGCCACGAGCATTAGCACTGGGACCCCAGGCATCATGCACTCCAGCCCCTTCAACTTACAGATGGGGAAACTGAGGCTCACAAGGGCAAAGGTTTTGAGGCTTAGTTACTAAGAGTACTTTAGGGTCAGGTAGATCTTGGATTCACATTCTAACTCTACCACCTCGTTGTTGAGATCTTGGGCAAGGGACTTTCCTTCTCTCTTGGTTTCCTCATCTGTGAAATGTGGATAATACTAATAGCCAGCACTTACTCTGTGCCAGGCATTTATATATATGTATGTGTGCATATATATATATATATATGTGTGTATATTTTATATGATCTCCTCTTTAAATCCTCAGAGCAACTCCATGAGGCAGGTAGCATCATTACTCACTCCATCCCACATGAGGAAACCAAGGCACAGAGAGCTTATGTAACTTCATAAAGATTTACCCAGCCAGTAAATGCAGAGCCAAGTTCAAATCCAACAGGCCTGGCCTTCAAGTCTGTTCTCCCAGCCCCAATGCTGTCCTGTCTCCAGTACGTCCTTGAAGATGACCTTGAAGGTTAATTGATAAATGCCTGTAAAGGCTGAGCACAGTTCCCCAGCACACAGTCAGCGCTCAGTAAATGCTGGCTGAGGGTCAGGCCCCCCACCCTGCACAGTGGGGAGAGGTGACTGAACCAGACAGAGCCCTGAGGGGCTTCCAGGGCCACTGGGAGGAAGGAGGTGTGAACAGTCACACTGCAGAGGAGAGCCGACTGGAGAAGCTCGGGGCCACGGGAGCCCAAGGAGGGGCAGTGGAGACAGAGGAGGGGAGAGCATGTGCAAAGGCCTGGGGGTGAGGAGGGCAGCCCTGGCCCTGGGCCCAGAGAGGAGATGGGGGAGCCATTGTAGGCCCCAAAGGTCCAGAAAGGGGCACAGTGAGACCCGAGGGCTTTTTCATACTCACTCTGGGGGGAGACAGGGATTAGATGGGGGTGGGGCGGGGGCGAGCCTAGAGTTGGGGATGCCAGTGACCGGCTGCTGGGTGGGGGCTGGGCTCACATTCAGGGCCTCACTGCCTACATTTCATGGGCAGGGGACTCCACGAGAAGAGTAGGGGGTGCCCCTCACTGCCCTCTACTGATTGCTTTAGACTGGAGAGAGCGATTCCGCAGACTCCGGAGCTGCCAGGCCATGGTAAGCCCGTCTCCCCTTCTCCCCTCTCCTTGCCACACCCCGTCCCCTCTCCCTCCAAGGCTGTTCCAGCGCATTAAATGGTGAGTGGCCTCATCACTGAAGCCTCTGGCTCGCTAGCAGGCAGCTGGAGGGGCTGGGGGACCACTGAGGAGAGACCAGACTGGGTGGGGAGGGGAGCAGCAGAGCCCGGGCAATAACAACCGTCTGCACGGCACTTTCTGCTGAGTTCCGGGTATTCCGATCTGCACACAGACATCCTGGGCGTTTTTAATCACCGACAATCCCATTTGATCTTCACCACCTGCGTCTCTGTGCTGCTATTACAGTGGGCCCCGTTTCAGACTGTGGCTGGAGGCACAGAGAGGGGAAATGACTTCCTCAAGGTCAGACAGATGCAGGTGGCAAACCACCCCAATACCAGCAGCCACATGGATGGAGCTCCTCCCATGTGCCAGGCTGTTACCTGCAGTACAGGCGGAGCACTTATAACCCTAGCAGGGAGGCACCATTGTTATCCCACTTTATAGACAAAGAAACTGAGGCACAGAGAGGCCAAGGTACTTGCCCAAAGTCACACAGCTCCACCTTTCTTACTCTCAGACCCTGTTCCTTCCACACTGAGATGGAGTTGGGGTCTTCTGGGGAAAGGACCAAGCCTCACAGGGGTCCAAGGTGATGACATCCTTCCCCTCCTCATATGATGCCCCTCCAGGAGTTCTGGGGTCAATGAGGGGCCAGGGCGTGGCACTGATGCTGAGACTGGCACAGGCCTACAGTGAGCCCTTTAGAAGCACGAGGGAAGAGGCCCCTCCTCTGACCCAGAGCCCCCTCCCGCCCCCACCAGGCCAGCTGACCCTTGTCCTCCCTCAGTCTCCCACTCAGGGCTCAGAGTCTGAAGGACTTCTGTGATCCCAGGCAGGCAGGAAGCCCACAGTCATCTCCTCCTCTGAGGCCATGGGTATCTGATGGTGACTGTTGTGACATCATTGGAGAATGTCCAGCCGGGAGAGGGGACTGGCCAGGCCCATCCAGAGCATCCCAACTCATACCGGGATAGAGATGGAGGGCATGCTCATTCTCAGCTTTTCTCTTGGAGGGTCCTGCCTAGGGAGACATGGGGATGGGCTTTCCAGAAGCTAGGGCAGCTGGTCAGAGAGGATGATCTCTCTGGAGTGGCCAAAAACATGGTTCCTCAACTGAACCTTTGCCTCCTATGGGAGCTGATGGCACCATGGGGGCTACCTCTGCCAGGGAGAAGGTGCTGGAGGCAGGAGGGTCACGGAAGAGCACAGGCATGTATGACAGTAGGCTCGGAGGTACACGTGGGGGTGTATGTGCAGATGGGTGAGGTGTGTACATGGGGTGTGGGGAGGGAGGCCAATGGGGGGGTATGTGACCATGTCGAGTGTTTGCATAGGTGTGAGACTAGGTGTGTCCCAGGAAAGGGTAGAGACAGGGAACCCAACCTTCTCCTTTCTTTGACCACTCAGGGAGCCTGTGAGCAGGAGTCAGGGGTATAGTAAGGGCCAGAGAGGACCTCGGTGGGGGAAGCCGCATGATAAGCTGTCAACGAAAGATCTGGGAGTTCTAGTCCCCAGAGGACCTTGCTGTGTGACCTTTGGCACATCCCTTCCGCTCTCTGAGCTCCCCGTCCTTATCTGCATAATGGGGATCATCCCAGATCAAGATGCTTTGTTCATGCTCATGTCTGTTACTGCTGGGACGTGGGGCCAGGAGAGGCCAGGAGAGGCCTGACCTCAGGCTGGGAAATGGAGGCTGAGAGGGGCCTGGGCTGGTGTTTACAATGGGCTAGTGACAGACAACGAGTGGCTGGTGACCAGGACACTGGGGCAATTCCCTGCAACTTAAAAGCTCGAAAGAAACAGCTGGAGAGCATGGCAAAGGCATTTCTACCTCCCAGAGCACAGGCTGTCGGGATGGAGTGTCTTATGCCAAGGCTGTGACTGGATGTATTTCAATTTGCCAGCATTCATTATTTACTCTCTGCTCCGTTCCACAGAAGATTTAGAGGAGCTTACAGCCAAAGGCCATTCAGTAAAGTGATGAAACTCGATAGAAACACACAAGTCAGGACCAGAGGACACAAGTCTGCCATCAGCACCTGGATAACAGGTTCAAGGCCACAGGGGATCTCAGAGCATCCTGGTGACCCAGGGGAAAGGGCACAGAATCATTCCTTCCATCCCATTTCTAGCTTTTCTGTTCTTTACCTCAAAACCCAGTGTTGTAGCTTCTGTGTCATTTTACCTGGGCCTCTGAAAGAGCTCTGGTCGTAGGCACCCCAGGACAAAGATCCAGGGCCCAGGGCTGGCATTTGGAGCCTTAGCCATTTCCCTGGGGACAGTTCCATGGGGTGGAAGGGAGGTCTCCCAGTCCCCTTGTCATCCCCTCCCAGAGTCCCCGATACTTCTCCCTTAAGGCCTGTCCCACACCCTGCAGCCCCGGAATTAGGGATTTATGATACTTTGGGCTGAAGGGACCAGATGACAGAGGGCCTTGTAGGCCATAGTAAGGAGTGTGGGCTTTATTCTAGACTCCTCAGGCATACAGTGAGGGGTTTTAGGCAAGGGAAGAGGGGCAGGATCTGGGTTTATCATTTACAAAACAATTTGTCTGTAACAAGAGGCAGAACCAGGATTGACCTAGGTCTGTCTGCCTAATTTCCAAACTCACACCCAGCCCACGTGACATGCTGCCCTCCTCCACCCACCCCATCTTCTGTGACCAGTTCAGGGCCCTGGACCCCCTCCTCTGTCCCAGGGATGGATGACATGCTGTGTGACCTCGAGTCAGTCTCCTGCCCTGGCTGGGCCTCAGTCTTCCCCTCCCCTCTCCTTCCCTTCCCTCCCTGCTGACGGGGTGACGTGGGGGTGGGCGCGTGGAGGACCCTGGCGTGGGCCTGGCTGGGGCCTCAGGAGGGAGCTGGCTCTGGGGTCAGGGTCCTGGGCCTGCTCTGGACTCGCGCTGACCCCCAAGAGCCCCGGGCAGACCACAAGTCTCCGGGACCCGGCTTCCCCACCTGGGAGCTGGGAATCAGACCTGCCCCACCTCCTTACTGCCGGTGCCTTGAGGTTGTGCCAGGGCTCTTGACCCACCTGCGCTCTGAGTGCCCGTGAGGGGTGACCCGGCTCCTCTAACGGACCCCTCACCCGGGGGCAGTCTGGGTGGGTGGGGGGGGCCGCAGTGGCCCCTGCCCCGGCCACTCATTCCCTCCCAGGCACAGGGGCACGCAGAGGGCTGTCCCCGCAGGGGCGGAGGGGCCTGCAGGGTGGGTGGCAGGGGGCCTGCGGTGGGAGGCTGTCTGCAGGGGTGAGCGCGGCAGTTACCTTGAGAGTGTGTGTGTGTGTGAGTGTGTTTGTGAATGTGTCTGCGTATGTACCTGTGTGTCAGTGTGTGTGCGGGAATACATGTGTATGAGTGTCCGCATGTGTGTATATGCCTGTGTTTGTAAGTGCATGAGTGTGTCAGTGTGTTTCTGTGTGTGAGTGTGTGTATCCGCATGTGTGTGTCTGCACATGTGAGCGTGCAGTGTATTTCTCTTTGTGAACGCGTGTGTGTGACTGTGTGAACGCTCTGCTTCCCTCCAGGCCCTTTCCCCACCACCTCCTCCCCCCAGCAGCAGGCTCGGGGAAGGTTCTAGAAGGGGCCTCGGGTCCTAGTCCCCAGCGACTGAGCCCGGCCAGCCCTTGGGGCAAGGAAGGCCCTTCTGACCTGTGGGTCCCCGGCCAGCCCCGCCCCCAGCAGGGAAAGCACCAGGCCCCTCCCCGCTGGTGGTGCCGCCCGGGCCCGGCCTTGTGGAAGGACCGTGGTCCACCTGTGCTGTTCTCTTTGCACGCTGCCAGGAGAGACCACTATGCCTACTCCTACTACCCGTAAGTACAGCACGTGCCTCGGGGCCCTGCCCCCTGGGGAGCCCCGCCCCCACCCCTGCCTGGCCTGGGGTCAGCCCCTCCTCCACCACCACCCTGTCTCTGAGCTTCCCTCCTCTGCTGTGTGTCGGCTCTCCCTGTCGTCCTCCTGCGTGGAGATCACGAGCGCTAGCTTTGTGGTCTGAGTCTTGGGTTCAGACCCGGCTCTGCTGAGCTGCCACAGGCAAGTCACTCAACCTCCCCAAGCCTGTGTCCTCTTGCCTCCAAGGCAGCCCCTTGTGTCTTGAGCCAGTCCTGCTGGTCGGGACCTCCTGACGTCAGAGCACAGTCCACCTCCAGGAAGGTCCTCACCCGGGTCCCGCTCTGGGTCCACAGCCATGTGCACGTGCACGTGTAGGGGGCAGACACACGGCAGCTCTCCCCACGGTGCACACGGCTCCCAGGGCACCACCAGCCCTTCTCCCACTGGTGACCCCAGCTCCTCAGACCCACCGTTTCCTGGGCGCCTCCCCTGCGCTCAGTTCTTCACACAGAATCCTCACAACCCTGAGAAGAGGCACTGTGATCACCCCATTTTACTGATGAGGAAACTGAGACTCAGGGAGGTTAAGGGACTTGTAAGAGGTCACAGGACGTGCAGAGCTAGGGTTACAACCCAGGCCCCCATCTGACTTCATGGCCTGCCGATGCTGCTCTGTTTTCTGCCTCTGTGATCTCTGACCTTGCAAGCCTTCCAGGACATTCCCCTGCACCTTGTCCCCTCTCAAAGCAGGCTCAGGTGGCCTCTCACCTCATCCCTGGACCCTCTTCTTGCATCGACGTCACCCACTGTCACACTGGCTTTTCCAGCAACCATACCCCTGTCAACTCACGGGGAGCCACCAGCTCGGCTTTTCCAGGAGCTGCTGACAAGGCAGCTCGCCCTCCCTCTCTACTTTACAGCTGATTTTGAACCTAAATGAAGAACTTTTCCAAGTGTCCGAGTTACACAGCATTTGCTTGATCTCACCCTGAGATCGACTGGAGGCCACAGTGTGAGGTGTCCCTCCTGGTTCTGCCTGGGGATCTGGCTGGTTGGTGTTTCAAGTTCTTCTTCCAAGTAGACCAGGAGGCCTGGGAAAGAACAGAGCCCTGTGTTACACCACTGCAGACTGCCTTCTAGCCTAGTATCTACTCGTGACAGGTCCTCCTTGGTCACCATTGTTCAGCCAGCCTGACAGTCTGTCCTCTGACCATGGCGCTCTGTCTGTCTTCCTTGTGGTTTGCTGATGTCTGTCCTGTCCCTCCCTCTCCCTGTCCCCTTTCACATCTCTCCTTGTCATGGTCCCTTTACTCTCTCTTCTCCTCCCCATCCTCCTCCTCCTCTGCACCTTCCTAATTCTTTTTCCCCTTCCCTCCTCCCCGCTCACCTCCCTTTCTTTCCCTCCCTCCCTCCTCCACCTATATTCTCTCACATTGTTCAAGGTCACAGCCACAAGGCTTCTCATGACCTGCCCTCAAAGGGCTCTTTGGCTCTTCCCTAGACCACAGTGAGTATGATGCCCAGAACCTGGCAAGAGGGGCGTTCAGAGGTCATCCTGTCCTTCCCCTGCCCCAGGCACCTCCTGAGGTAGGACAAGTTGGTTGGAGTTTTCCATCTGGGAAGATCAACTCATTGGCCTCCTCATCCCTATGAATGATCAGTGTTTCTGAGCCCCATAACCTAGAAGGCTTCTCTCAAGTCTGCCCTGCATCCTTCGTGCTATAGGGCTAAGCAGGTAAACAGCCTTCTCGTCTCCAGCCTTCCCTATGATTGGGCCCCCAGCTCTTCTCCAGCATCAGCATGGGTCCCAAGTCCTTTCCCCTTCGCCTTGTTTGGCACCTCAGTCATGGAGCTGTGCCCACTGCTGCCCCAGCCCAGCCTTCTTGCCCCTTCTTCCTGGCCTCCAGGCTCCCCTCCTCCACCCTCCTGAGTGAACAAATCAAGCCCTTCAGTGGTCTTCCCCATATCAGGTGATTTCTGTATTACCCCTAGCCAACACTGAAGCATCTATTGTGCTCCTACGGGGTACCAGTACTCACATGTGAAATACAAAGAAGACAGAGGTATTATCCTGGTACTGAAGAAGCTTTAGGAAAACTTAGGACTTAGACACTGACACAGAGCTATAAAAGGAGTGAGGAATAATTAACCCTTTACTGGGCACTGCCCTCGTCCCACCTAATAAATATTAAAAGCAACACCCAGCAGGATCAAACTGTTTCCAAGTAACTTAACCATGTCCCAGAACAAAGCTCAAAAATATTTATAGGAACACAAAAATATCTGGCCTCCAACCAGGTAAAACAGACAATGTCTGGCACCCAATCAAAAGTTACCAGACATTCAAAGAAGCAGAAAAATATGTCTGCTAATGAGGAGAGAAATCATTCATTTGAAACTGATCCAGAATGCAGAGCATGGTCAAAGGTCAGGTGGCTAGGAAATTCAAGCTGTGCTCAGGAGACTGGAAGAGGGTCTCAGCATCTTCTATGTCCCTTCTCCACTCACCACCCACAGACCCAGTCTCCATCTCTGTCCTTTCTTCTCCAAGGAGTAGGGACCTAACTCCTGTGGTTTATATCCTAAAGTCACATTAATTTTGACCCTTCCTTAACATGCAAGTTTTTTTTTAATGGACTTAGGGAACACACTTAGCATCCAGATTTGGATTCTAATACCTTTTCCCAACAAAAGGAACCAAGAATTCTTGGAGAAATGGCTGATTCTAGGACTAAGTCAGGAAATGTACAAGATGAGCCTGGAGTATCTTGTAGTGCCAGAAAGTAAGTAGGAAGTGTTGAACACATATACGCACAATGACGGGAAAATGTCAAAGGACCAAAGCCAGAAACAGTTGAGCAACAAAGTAAATAAAGTCGTATCAGATTGTAACCCCAAGTATAAATAAATATTCATGAGTCCATAGTATTTTAATAAATGATTGAATAAATTAATAAATAGAGACGATTAGACAAATCTGCCATGCAGAAGAATTCAAAATAATTTAGGTAGATTCTCAGCACTCAAGGAGGTGGAACTTACCTCCTCCCTAAGTGTGGGCTACACATCATGACTCCCTTTCCACAAGTGCAGTATGAAAAGGGGAAAAGAGGAAACTTTTGTAGAAAAGCCTGACAAACACTACCTTAGCAGGTGATCAGTTAATATCATCACTGAAAAGTCATGTTGATAGCATGTACTCTTAATATCATCAGATGAGAATGGCACTTTCCACCCAAAAAATCATAACCCCACTATAATCATGAGAAAGAAACTGAACAAACCCAACTGGAGGTCAACGGATGATGCTGGGACAACTGAATATTCGCATGCAAATGTGGACCCCTACCTCATGCCATATACAAAACTAACTCAAAATGGATCCAAGTTTTAAAAGCAAAAGTTAAAACTATAAAACTCTTGGAAGAAAACAGGTGTATATCTTTACAACCTTGGATTAGGCAATGGTTTCTTAGATATGACACCTAAAGCATAAGCAACAAATTTTGACTTCATTGAAATTAAAAGCTTTTGTGATTCAAAGGATACTCTCAACAAAATGAAAATAGAGCCCACCGAATGGAAGAAAATATTTGCAAATCATATATCTGATAAGGGCCTAGTGTCTGATATATATAAAGGCCTCATAACTCAACAATAAAAAGGCAAATAACTCAATATGTAAATGGGCAAAGAATTTGAATAGATATTTCTCCAAAGAAGATATACAAACAGCCAGTAAGCCTCATATATTACTGTGGGAATATAAAATGGCACAGCTGCTTTGGAAAACAATTTGACAGTTCTTCAAAAGTTAAACAAGAAATTTGAAAATATATAGTCAAGCAAAAATCTTACACACAAATGTTATTTCAGCATTATTCATGATAGCAAAAAAGAGAAACAACCCAAATGTCCATCAAGCAGTAAAGAGAGAAACAAGGTGTGATGATTCATACAATTGAATATTATTCTCCATAAACAGCAATGAAGACCTTACATTCATTAGGATGGCCACTATTTTTCAAAAAAATGGAAGGTAAGTCTTGGTGAGGATGCAGAGAAATTGGAACATTTTTGCACTGTTGGTGGCAATGTAAAATGGTGCAGCCACTATGGAAAACAGTATGGCAGTTCCTCAAAAAATTAAAAACATGAATTTTTCATATTCTTTTGAAATTACCATATGATCCAGCAATTCCACATCTAGATATATATCCAAAAGACTTAAAGGCAGGATCTCGAAGAAATCTTTGTACATCCATATAACAGCATTATTCACGATAGCCAAGAGGTGGAAGCAACCCAAGAGTCCACTGACAGATGAACGATAAGCAAAATGTGATATCTCCATAGCGTGGAATATTATTCAGCCATAAAAAGGAATGGAATTCTGAACGGTGCTGCAACATGGATGAACCCTGAGGACGTTATTCTAAATGAAACAAGCCAGTCACAAAATGAAAAATACGGTGTGATTCCGCTTATGTGAAGGATCTCGAGTACTTAAATTCATAGAGACAGAAAGTAGAAGGGGGGTTGCCGGGAGCTGGAGAGAGGGGAAGATGGGAGCTGTTTAATGAGGCTCACATTTCAGTTTTGCAAGATTAAAAAGTTCCGGAAACTGGTTGCATAACAATATGAATATGCTTGACATTCTTGAACTGTACACTTAAAAATGGTAAGTTAAAGATGGTAAATTTTGTGTTATACATATTTAACCACAATTGACAATTTTTTTTAATTTTTTTAAAGGCATGTAGTCCTGATCCATGCTACAACTCCTGGAAAACATTATGCTAAGGGAAAGAAACCAATCACCAAAGGCCCCATGTTGTAGGATCCATTTTATATGAAATGTCCCAAACAGGCAAATCCATAGAAACAGAAAATGGATTAGTGGTTGCCGGGGGTTGAGGGGGAGGAGGGTTTGGGGGGGTGACTGGTAATGGCCACTGGATTTCTTTCTGGGGTGATGTAAATGTTCTGGAATTAAATAGTGATGATGGTTGCACAACCTTGTGAAATACTAAAAACCACTTTAGAAGGGTACATGTTATGGCAAGTGAATTAACACCTCAGTTTTTTAAAATCCCAACTGAGAAACATTCCACGAATTACCTGACCACTAATCCTCAAAACTGTTAAATTCATCAAAATAAGGAAAGTCTGAGAAACTGTCACCGCCAAGAGAAACCTAAGGAGACATGACACTAAGTCCTAAGTGGGATCATGGAACAGAAAAAGAACATTAGGTAAAAACTAAGCAAATCCAAAAATGGGATAGACTTTAGTTAAGAATAATGTATCGATATTGGTTCACTATTTATAGCAAATGTGCTATACTCAGGTATGATGTGAATAATAGGAGAAACTGGGTCTGGAGCAGATGAGAATTCTCTGTACTATCTTTGCAACTTTTCTGTAAATCTAAATCTATTCTGAAATATTAATAAAATGTTTATTAATTTAAAAAGAAATCGACTTAACATAGCGAGGCAAGTTGTGGCAGGCTGGTGGGAGGGAGCTTGCCGGGAATTTACCTTACTATTGAAATTTGAGCCCCACTGACTTCAAAGCATCGCCTGGAAAGCCCCCAGATCCCTCTGGGCCTCATCCACTCTGAGCTCTTGATCCTGCTGGGTGCCAGCGGATTGCACCCAGACGGTCTGCCGCGTTAAGTGCCAGTTTCTCTCATCATCAGCTGATAAAGGCTTCTTTCTCAGAAGAGGGACAATAGGGGAAGGCTGATGGACAACAGGACCCCAGAGTCCGACAGGGCTGGGTGTGAACATCAGTGCTGCCACCTCCCTGCTTGGGTGGTCAGGGAGAGCCTGTCTTCCTGGGCTCAAGGTACACAGGGCTGAGAGCAGTGTCATCACTCACCGCCCCGTCCCTGCTCGCCAGCTGTATTTACAGAACATCTTGTGTCGTCCTTGGACTCAGCCAGGATGCTGCCCTGCCATCACCCTGACCAGGTGGTGCTATTTGCTTGTCCTCAGCTGGCCAGGAGCTCTTCCTGTGTCCGCTCTCGAGCCGCTGAGAGCGGCCAGCCCTTCAAAAAGCCTTCTCACACCCCCTCCTCCACCTGGAGAGTTTTGTTGCGCTGTCAACACAGCTTCCATAAAGAGCATGAGTAACACTTTGTCACCCAGTCCCCCCTTTTGGAGCTCCTGAGAGCCCCTGGAGCAGCAGAAAATTCTCCCTTGACATCCATGCACATGTGATGTGTGTTGACTGCAGAGGCCTCTTAAGAATCATCTCTCCAAAGCTACCGTTCAAGTCCTGGTCCAAATCCTTACACTAAGGCGGATTAAGGGCAGGTCAAGCACTGCTCTTGTCAGCTCCTTCTTTCCTCTGAGAAGCTGCCCTCGGCTTTCTGGGACTCAGTGGGTGTCTGACTTCACAGTAAATTCTAATAATACCAACAGCTGCTGTCTGTGGGCATTCATCAGATGCCAACAATGGACTGGGTATTTCTCATGCATCATCTCATTTAATAATCACAGTACCTCTATTGGATAGTAATGACTTTATCCTCATTTGGCACATAAGAAAACTGAGGTTCAGAAAGGGTTAGTAGTTTTCCCAAGGACACACAGCCAATAAGTGGCACAACTGGGATTCGAACTCAGACGTCTTAACAGATTCCTTGCTCTTAATCACCCCATCACACTTTTTATCTAAAGATGTTTAGTGAAATAAGCAAACAAACAAAAAACCTCCTTGGAAAAAAAGAAATTTGGGAAGTGTTGCTACTTCTGTTCTCCTCCTGGAGTGTCACAACACACGTTAGCTTGTTGCAAGTCCTGAGATGTCCTGCAGGGAATGGACCTGTTTCAACTGAAATTTTCCAGATTCATTTTAAAAAGTTGATCATTTATTTTGTAAATGGACTACCATTTAATCATCTTGCACAACCGGTCTTCTCTGGAACACACTTTGGGAAACACTACCTTTGACAAGTCACTCCTTTCCAAGCTTCAGTGGAGCTTCTGGCCATGATGGAGTCCTGGATGGGCTTCCCTCCCACTGTAAGCAACTATATAAAACAGGGCAAAATACATGAAACAACTGTTTTCAGATCTTGGGCAACAGGCAGCTTAGGACTGTGGTCCCTGAGAAGAAAAACAGCACAAGGTGAGGCCTGCGATTGTGAGTGTCGGAAGCTCGGTGTGGCTGAGCAGGGGTGTTTTGCAATCCCAGGACCTGCTCTAGGGACCAGGGTGGGATGTCCTTGGGGATGCTGACCAGCAGAGCCAGGGAGTGGTGGTCTGGGGGAGGGGACAGTTTCCCGGGGTGTGGGGCACTGTGAACCTCTCCACCTGTTCCCCGTGGGCTCAGCCTCCACACAGGCTGACAATGGAAATGCTTGCGCAGGAGAAACGCCTCTATTCAGGGGCTTCCCGTGAATGTGCGGAGGGTGTGGCGGCAGCAGCTAATTTTGGGACTGCTTGTCTTTGAATGGGGTGATTGCTGGGAGTTGTCAATGTTCCAGATTGTTCCCTGGAAGAGGGGGAGGAAGGAGGGATGTCATGGGCTCTGCTGAGCACTGCCCCCTGCAGGCAGCGGGTGAAGTCACAGGGGGTGGGCCCCGCAGGGGATCCCAGGAGGGTGAGGGGACCACGGGATCACAGCCAGCAAGGCTGAGCCAGAAGGACCCTTGGAGGTCACGTGAACCAATCCCCTCATTTTACAGATGGGAAAACCGAGATGCAGCAGGGAAGGGGCTCGCCTAGGGTCACACAGGGTGGGCCCAGCCAGCTACTTGGCTCCAGCAAACAACTCAGGTGTCCTCCACCCTGGCCGTGCTCCCTTCCCTCCTGCGGCCCCTGAGTCCACGTGCGGTTCCCCCCGCTGGGGCCTGTGCGTATTAGAAACCCCTTTCCCTTTCTCTGACTGCAGGAGACCAGCGCAGTGGTGGGGTCACTGAGGCCAGCAGCCTCCTGGGGGCTCACTGCGGCGTCCGTGTGGCCGGAAGGGCTCCCCGTACCACACGGGGCAGCTGCATCCCGCGGTGCGTGTGGCCGACCACTTATAGCACATCAACCAGATGAAGAGGGCGGAAGGCTACAGCTTCAAGCAGGAGTATGAGGTGCACGAGGTGCCCCAGTCCAGCCAGGGCCCCTCGCCAGGGCCTCCCCGGCTCCTTCCTTCCATACCTCTCCCACAGGACGGTCATGGACAAAGTAGGAGATGGTGGGTATAAACAGGGGATGATGCACTAGGAGCTCAGCTGGCCGCGGCTGGCAGCACCCATCCTGCTATCTTCAGTCCCACCTCTAGGGGCAGGTCGGGTGCCGCAGGGTCGGTCTAACCTGCCATCACCCTGGTTGCCCTCCACCTCAGAGCAGCACCCCTGCCCCAGCCTTGAGCTTACCCTGTCCTCTTCATGATCCCCCTGTGCCCGCCCGGGAAATCTCAGGCTCCAGCCCCCTCCCCCGGCCTCCCATTCTCCCCTCCTGTTCCAGAAACCACACATCTTCCCCCGCTCTGCAAACCTGGAGGCCTACCTGTATGGAGAGGCCACCCACCCTGCAGGCAGGTGCTGGACCCCCTACAAGGAGATACAGGTCACTGACATCGACCCTCAGAGTAACCTCTCTGCCGTGGAGAGTCAGTTCCAGGGCGGGGGCTTGTGTGCGTGCGTGCGTATGTGTGTGGTGCATGCACGAGGGTGGCGTTTGCGTGTCTACATGCCTGTGTACATGTGTGTGTATGTGCCTACATATGTATACGTGTGTGTGTCTGCATGTGTGTACATGTGTGTGTATGTGCCTACATGTGAATGTGTCTGTGAGAGGGATGTGCATGGTGTATGTGCATGTGTGTGTGTGTGTGTGTTTGTGTGTGTGTGTGTGTGAAGGAACGGGGGCATATGCTGTGTGCTCTGTGTGTGTGTGTGTGTGTGTTGTATGTGTATATATGTGTGTGTTAGGAGAATTCTCAGTGCTGTGAGGGCCCCTGTGTGCCAAGCAAGAAGGTCCCGTCCATGACCACAGCTAGAGGTGCTGAGTTGCAGTACTAGGACAGACTTCCAGACAGCAGAGGACGTGGCACCACAAAGCAGTTAAGAGGACAGGCTTTGAAGTTATATAAATCTGGGGTCGCATCCTGACTTGCCTTGAGAGACCTTTAGCAATTCACATGGCCTCTCCAAGCCTCAGTTTTCATACCCATAAAATAAAGGAAGTGGCATTTTACCCTCACTCCAGCCCCAGGGCATAGGCATATTATTATCCCATTCTACAGTCAGGTAAAACTGAGGCTGAGAGGTACAGGAATTTGTCTAAGGCAAGCAAGCCCTCCAGTCTCCAGGGCTCCATCCAGCCCCGGGCAACCTCGCACAGGGAGAAGTGCTGAGCGCCACCCAGCCCTGAGGGGTCATGGGACCAGATGATTGCTAGGATCCTTGAGATAAATCTGATTGCAGAAAGGCAAGAGCAGGCCCAGGAGACGGGAGCTGGGCAGCCTGGGTTTCTGCCCTATGTTGGTCACTCTCACAATTTAGGCTTGGCCAGGGGCTCTCTTGCTGGCCTTTGATTTCTCCATCCATGAGACAAAGCTAATAGCCCCGGCCAAGCTTCCCTCATGAGGCTGTTAAGAGATCCACGTGCCTCACTGCTCCCCCAACTCCTGGGAGATACTCAGTCACACCAGCGCTGGACATGGAAGAACAGTGTGATCCTGCTGCCCCAGAACCATGACAGGGACACAGCATGGCTGTTCTGCCACCCGACCACTGCCAGCCCTCCCTTATCTCCACCAGTGGGGACCCCAACATCTACATCCCCTTGGCCCTGACTAATGTGAGAGCTGTGTGCAAAGCATACCCCTCAACCTCATCTGGGAAAATCCCAAGGACTAAGGAAGCAGGGCTGAGGACCGTGGGGGTGTCCCCTCTGTGCCCCTGTCCATCTCCCTGGGGACCAGGCCTGTAGGGTGGTCCCCTCCCCTCCAATGCATCTCCATTCCAGGCCATCAAAACCAGCACTCCTCCTCCGTGTGCCCCTCTGCACACGGGAGCCCTGCACTTCTCTGAGCTGGGGAGGGTCATGCTGGGGCTCCCTAGTGCTGGGTGGAGAAGCAGCTGGGGCAGCCCTGTCCCCTCCTGGGGTCCTTGGTCCCTGATGCCAGCCACCTGGGACCAGCTCAGGAGCCAGGAGGCCCTGATGCTCAGACTACACTGAACTCGTCAGCAAGGGGTCGGCCAGGGTCTGTTTGGGGTCAAGTCCGCAGGGAGCCACATTGGGTACCCAGACCTGAGTTTTGGAGTCTGGCCAGCCCTGGCCTCGAGGAGCTGCCAGCCAGCCTGCATCTGCGCCTTCAGAAACTCCTGGGGAGGGGGAGCTGGTGAATTAGAGAGGGGTCCCTCATTTCTATGCCCTGCCACCTTACAAGATTACAAAGGGCAAGTCAAGGTTTGGTTACGGTACAAATCAGGGTCAAGGCCAGAAGAAGCCAGACAAGGGTCAAGGCTCTGGGAGCCTGTGCCAGCCTCTTGGATCAGGAGGAAAGGTGGGGTCAGGTCTGGGAATGGGGTGTTAGGAGAAAAGCATCAGGAGACAGAGGGAGGCATAGACGGGTAGGGCAAGGCAGGACAGCAGGAGGCGATGTGGAGCTGGAGCAGTGATGGGGAGAAGGCTGGATGCCAGCCCACCTGCAGGACGAGGTCAGGAGCAGGGAGCAGGGTCAGTGCCTGTCACTGTCTGGGAGGCGGGGTTGGGGTCTCAGATCTTCCCAGTCACAGAGTTGGAAGGAACCCAAACAATTCATTCATTTATTTAAATATGTTTTGTATTTATCCCCAGGCCCCAGGGATACTGAAATGAACAAGACAGGAGCCCTCTTTCCTAGACTTTACATGGAGGGGGCGGGGGGCAATACACAGACAAGCCTGTGATGAAATGTCAGCAGCTGGTCAGTGCTGCAAAAAGCCATCAGGCAGGAGAAATGCTGAGAGGGCTCCTGCCCACGAGATGTGAGACTGTGTAAGTCAACTGCCCTCTCTGGGCCTCAGTTTCTCGCCTGTAAAATGGGAAGCATAATGTTAGGATGGGATGAGATTGTGATCAAGTGCCTGTGTGGTGCCAGGCATGCTGAAGGGGTTCCATCCACAAACACACGGCACAGATGCAACGCATCCCTGCTGGGGGTGATGCTCCAGTGGCCAGAGTCCAGCCCATTCCCAGCCCTGGGCTGCCTCAGGGGGCGGAGCCAGAGGAGAAGTGGCTGGGTAGTAGAGACTCAAGCCACTCCTGGCTCTGTCACAGACTTACTGTGTAGCCCTGGATAAGACACTTCCTCTTTCTGGGCCTCAGTTTCTTCAATGAAGACTGGCTCTACAATACACTGATTCTATCTGCACACTGGCTGACACTCTGTGCCTGAGTTTCTCCATTGGCCAGAGGATTCAACCTGTTCTAATGACTCTAGGATCCAACATCCTTTCATCTGAATTAGGAACATATGGGACAGCGCGAACCCCTGGCTCGTCTAGTTGACGCCATCACTTCCCAGCAGGCCGTGGTCCTGGCAAGCCCCTCTGGACCAGGCTCAGGTTTATGGGGGAATATCAGCTGCAATCCCTGCTTCCCAGGAGCCTTCAGGTCACGCAGAGCCACAGCGTCATTAGCAATCACCCCACTGGGGAGGCGGGCTCTTCAGCTTCGCAGATGACAGGCTCTTGAAAGAAAAGCAAGTGTGTTGGATCAGGATGGGAAAGAAAACCCCGCAGGCCAGAGCCAGAGACTGAGACTCACACGACGGAATTTCATATGTGCGAGAGAGTTACACATGCAGTGCCAACTCAATCAACAGCTCAGGGACAGAGGAGGAAGACAGGCTTTGAGATGAGACCGACAGGGAGCTCAGTGGGAACCCACAAGGTGACATGTCTCTCATGTCACCTGTCCCTTCCCTGGTCTCCCCTTCCACCCCACCCTACCCATCCAGCCCAGTCCCAACCAAGGCTTTTCCCCTGAGATGAAAGGCCCTAAACCTGGTTAGTTGAGTAACAACAGCAACAGTCATAGCTACCAGTTCTCAAATGCTTACCCTGCACTATGTACTCACGTTTTCTCTCTCCTCACAAGTTCACAAGGTTGGTATTAATAACATTTTACACAAGAGAAAACTGAGGCTCAGGAAAGCTAAGTAATGCAGAGCTAGTAAGTGGCAGAGCTGAAATTCGAGCCTCATTCTGATTCCAAAGCCAACATACTTCTGTGCACATCCTGCCACTCTTTAGGCCGGTGGCCCCCAACCTTTTTGGCACCAGGGACAGGTTTCATGGAAGACAATTTTCCCACAGACTGGGGAGAGTGGGGGCGGGGGCAGTTCAGGCAGTAATGCAGTAATGCAAGCAACGGGGAGCAGCAGGTGAAGCTTCGCTCACTTGCCCACCGCTCACCTCCTTCTGTGCGGCCTGGTTCCTAACAGGCCGCGCGGACCAGTATCCATATCTGTCCGTGGCCTGGGGGTTGGGCCCCCTGCTTTAGGTCATGTAAATAGAGATATGGAGTCTAGAAAAAGGGGGGAAAGAATCCTGTTCAACTCATGAATAAGGTGAACTTTGCCTAAAGGCAGGGCCTCCAGATTTAGAAGACATGTGATCAAGGTTACATTGATTAACTAATTAATTTAAGAAGTATTTATTAGAATCTGAGTACTAAGCTCTCTTCTAAACACTGGCGCTATAGAGGTGAAGTAGATGGACAAAGTCCCTGCTCTCCTGGAGCTTGCATTCCAGTAAGGGAAACAGATAATAACCAAATAAATATGTTTTAGGAAGTTGTAAGTTCTGAAATGAAGGGGAAAAGTGAATGGAAAGAGACCAGAGATGAGAGAGCTGTATTAGGGAGGGTGGTCAAGGAAGGCCACTCTGAGGAGGTGATATTTGAACAGAGATCTGAATTAAGTGAGGGAATGAGCTTTGTGATCATTGTCAAGGGAGCAACAGGTGCAAAGGCCCTGAGGCAGGAATGAGCATGCTGTGCTCAAGGACAATGGAGAGCCAGTGTGGCTGGAGCCCAGAAAGTTGAGGAAGAGGGCTAGGAGATAAGATGTGAGGAGTCAGCAGAAGGAAGATCATTTAGAGTTGATAGGCCACGGTAGAGTTTGGATTTTGCTTTTAGAGTTGAAGGAATTCACTGCAGAGTTTTGAGCAGGAAAGTGATGTGATCTGATTTGTTTTGAGAAGATCATTATGGCTACTGCGGTTAGAATGGTAGCAGGAAGGTCAGGGAGCAGGGATTACAAAAGTCCAGGAGGACTGGCGGTGGTGTAGGGGGGTGTGCAATGAGAAGTGGTCATTCACACGTGGAGTTATTGAAGGGACGGAATGTTCATCCTCAAAATGAAGAGGCTCAGGTGGACCCACGAGCTGAACTCCAACTTCAAAAAGGCCATCCCATGGACCAGAAGTCGAGCCCACTCTGCAGTCCCCAAATGTCAGAACCAGGACCTATGGGTGAGACCATGGGAAAGCAGTCAGTGCTGACCAAAGATGGAGCAGTTTCCTGGCAAGGGCATGCTCACCCCTCTGGAGCAGCACAGCAGAGGTCAGCTCTCAGGGCTGCCTGGTGGAGTGGACAGAGTTCAGCTTTTGAAATCAGACAAATCTGAATTCAGATCATTTTCCCTTTTCTGCTTATTGTCTGTGCTGCCTCAGGCCACTTTACCTTTCCGAATTTCAGCTTCCTTATCTGTAAATTAGAACCAATACCCATCTCACTGGACTGTTCAATAGAATATATAAAGTACCCAGCACTGTGCCTGACAAATAGAAGTGCTCAATAAGTGGCAGTGGTAATGGTGGTAACTGTGATGATGATGACGGTGGTGGTGGTGGTGGTGGTGATGGTGGTGGTGATGGTGGTGGTGGTGGTGATGATGGTGATGGTGGTGGTGGTGGTGGTGATGGTGGTGATGATGATGGTGATGGTGGTGGTGGTGATGGTGGTGATGATGGTGGTGGTGGTGGTGGTGATGGTGGTGGTGGTGGTGATGGTGGTGATGATGATGGTGGTGGTGGTGGTGGTGATGGCGGTGGTGGCGATGATGATGGTGATGGTGGTGGTGGTGATGGTGGTGGTGGTGGTGGTGGTGATGATGATGGTGGTGGTGGTGGTGATGGTGGTGGTGGTGGTGGTGATGGTGGTGGTGGTGATGGTGGTGATGGTAATGGTGTTGATGGAAACTGTGCTGGTGATAAGAAGAAGGAGAATAGTGATGGTGATGATGATGCTGGTCTTGAAATATGGTGATGATCATACTGATGATGGGAAGGAGGAGGATGGTGATGATGATGAAGATGGTGATGAGGATGGTGACAAGGGTGATGAGAATGTTACTGACAGCAAAATTATTTTTTTGTTTGGCAGTGGTTTTTGTGGAAGGAATCCCAGCACCAAGCAGGTGATAGAACTAGAAGACCACTCAAGTTCTCTTCAGATAGCAAGGTTTGATGAGAAAATGCTCTGCAAAGCAGCTCACTCCCTCTACTGACATCATCACTCCCTCTGCTGACTCTGCTGCCCTGGGAGTGCTGGGGTGGCGTGGAGACTATTATGCCACCAGGCTCATCCTCTAAACAGGGAAGTCCTGACACAGCAGGGGGTTGACACTGTGCTGCCCATGTTCTGTGCACAAAAGTCCCTCCATGTCCCCCATGCTTATTTGTAGAAAAAATTTTTAGTCTTCTAGGCCTTCCAAAGAGCAGACTGAAGCAGTTAATGATTAAGACAGTAGAGTCACTGAACTCCTAGCTTCTCCTAAAGGGATAGAGATAACAATCTGATGCATATCTTTGAGTTGTCCTGCAGAAACTGAGACCCCCCCCACCCGGTGGAGGATGGTGACTACATGCTAACCACAAACAGGTAGACCCCAAACTGGTTGGACCCAGAAGGTTGATGATTGAGATTCCCAAAACATCACTGTTACCTTACCACCAACCAATCAGAAGAAGGGTCACAAGCTGATCAGGCATCCTGCACCCTCTCCCTCACACCTTGCCTGAAAGCCATCAGAGAGTTCAGATCTTTTGAGCATTAGCTGCCTGTTCTCTTTGCTTGGTGCCCTACAAATAAATGCTATACTTTCCTTCACATTCAGTGTCAGTTGATTGGGTTTGCTGTGCATCAGGTGAGCAGAACCCAAGTTCAGTTCGAGAATAACTTTATCCTAAAGGTTACCTCATGGTTACATGATGGCTACTGGAGTTCCAGCCCATGAGAGCTGCATTCTAGGTAGGAAAAAAAAAAAAAAAAGGAGGAAGGAGAAAGGGGCTCCTTCCAGCTGAATAAAAACTCCCATTGAAGAACTTTCCTGGAAACTGCATCCACCACCTCCACTCACATTTCATTAGCCACCCCTATCTGCAAGGAAGATTTGGGGCACAAAGCCATCCACAACAGTACTGGCCTCTTGCTACTAAAGGAGAAGGGGAGACTGAATGCTGAGCAGAAGAGCAGCAGCATCTTCCACAACCAGCAACCAGGAAATTTATATACAGATAGAGAGAGCCTGAGATTGGAGCTCCAACCACAGAATTTCCTCCAGGAACTCCCCTGAGGGGGAGGAGAGAAAAAAAATCCCTTCTCACTTAAATCTCCTATAAAAATAGTTAAACGTGATAAAATAGCAGGAAAAAATTTAAGCATAAAAAATAGAAAAGAAAATTAAAAAACCCTCTTAATTTCATCATCCAGTGTGATTTTCTGGTTTATTTTACATACACGTGCATATGTATATATACGTATGTATGTATTTGGTCTTCATTCACTGTTCCTGGCACAGAGCTCCTAAAACCCTTGTAATTTCCTATACATATACAAGCCATAGGGGCTTTTTTATAATACTTTTTCATAATCTTTTGTTATAATATTTACTTTTGTTCCTAGTTCCTAGTTCCTAGTTCCTGAAATAGCTTCAGAATATAAAGGTAAAATGAGTCTCTTTTGTTATTCATAACAAGCCCCTACCAACCACACCTGAGTTTATATTAATGAGGTGACTTTTGAAAGCCCCTAAGGATGAGGGCTGGTTGCCAGGGGAACCAATCATGTGACTAGAAAGTTGGAACTTTCAGCTCCACCCCCAACCTCCTGGGAGGGGAGAGGGGCTAGAGATTGAATTGACCACTAATGGCCAATAATTAAATCAATCATGCCTACATAATGAAGCCTCCGTAAAAATCCCTGAACTACAGGGTTCTGAGAGCTTCCAGGCTCATGGACAAGAATGCAACCATGTGCTGGGAGTGTGGCTGCTCTAAACACCACAGGGACAGACTTTCCTGTGCTTGAGACCTCAAGGAACCTCAGACCTCACCCTATGCACTTCCTCATCTGGCTGCTTAATTCATATCCTGTGTAATATACCACTAATCTAAGTCAGCTGTTTTCCTGAGTTCTGTGAGCTGCTCTAATAAATTAATCAAACCCAAGAGGCAGTCGTTGGAACCTCCAATTTATAGCCAGTCATCAGAAGCACAGGTGACAACCTGAACTTGCGGTTGGCATGGGGAAGGGGGCAGTTTCGTGGGACTGAGACTTTAACCTATAGGATCTGACACTATCTCCAGTAGGGAGTGTCAGAATTGAGTTAAACTGTAGGTCACCCAGCCTGTGTTGCAGAATTGCTTGATGTGGGAAAAACCCACACAGCCATCCCTGTCAGGAGTGAAGCAGTGTTGCACAGAGTATCGAGACAAAGGGGACCCACAGGACTGTGCTTCTTCTCCTTCACATTAAAAATTAATTGAAAACTGTTAGTTTTCTTGCACACTTCCTCCTGGGATTTCTTTTTCTCTGGGTATATTTGGAATATAGTTTCTATCCAGATCTATATATTGCTTTTTTCCCTCTCACTCCTATTTTATGAGCATCTTCCCAAGTCAATTACTTTTTGACTGTCTGATTTGTAACGGCTACATTACATTCCCTCGTGTGTCTGTCCTGTAACTGAGATAGCTAATCCTGCGTAGTTAGGAATATAGATGGTTCCCACCTAAATGTGTTTGCTATACATGATGCTGAGATGACTGACTCTTCACGTAGATCTTTGTCTCCATCTGCTTATTTCCTTATGATAGATTTGTGGACTTATCAGAGCACTAGGTATGGATATTTTTAAGGCTTTGGATATGTTTTGTCAAATTGCCCTCCCAGAGGCTGTCCTGGGACCCACTCCCCCTGCGGGTCTAAAAACATCCTCAAATGGGTTTCTGAGTCCTCCCTCCCCCCTCGTTTAGCATCGTCTCTCTGACTCCCACCTCAGCCTCCTCTCCTCCATTTCTGTCAGGAAACACAATGGGAAAGTTTATTTTCTGAAATATCTAATCATGTATTTATCTCTAAGTACTTTAAGAAGTCAACATAATTACTCTAGTCCCATTAAGTTTAATTTGCAGCAAATTATGCCTTTAGCATGAAGTTGGGGTTGCTTTGCTGGTTGGAGTGGAGATAGGGTTTGGCTATTTATAACAGTAGCCAGCGATGATAACAGCTCAGCTGGGTTAAACAGCTTCAGGTCCTTTCTTAGGAAGATGCTATTCCCAGGTGGGAGGCTCAGTGCCCTGGCTCCCATACCCTGTGTCCCCTGGGCCATCTCTGCACTCCCCAGCAGCAGGTGAACAGAGTGGTGGGCTGTTTCCAGCCAGCTGACCGCTCCCCCCTCAGGCCCTGCTTCCCTTTGCATCCCCACCTGGGGGTTCTCCAGTGTCCTGAGCGCTTGACCGGCCAAAAGCAGGGCAGCCCCAAAGTGCTAGGGCTTAATACCTCAGGGGCACCTCTCAACCAGGGAGCGATGGGGAGTAGAGATAAATAGATAAATACCCAGCTTCCCACTGAGAGACAAGTCTCAGGCATGTCCCACACACTTCCTCAGAGGGTCCACAGCAGGGCTGAGCCCACAGTGTGACCCACTCTCTGATTCAGGCTTTAGGGCTTTCCTCCCTCCCGCCCTTGTCCCCGCCTCACTGTGCCTCCTGAGATCACCTCCCACGTAAACCACCTGCTCTTTCGGAGGAACCCAAACTCAGCACTGATCACTCGAGAGCAGCAGCAGAGGGATGGATAGAGTGGAGGAGCTGAGAGGTACTTAGGTAGCCCTGGGCTGTGATGGGCAGAATGGTAAGTGGTGAAAGCAGACTTTTCCCCATTTGAGACTCTGATAAGACTGCAGCCTTCTGAGATCCTAAACAGAGCACACAGCTGACCTGTGCCCAGACTCCTGAACCACGAAAACAATTCTCATTTATCATCTCACAGCTGTGGCTGTGGGTCTGTCATCCCTGACCTGACTTCCATTCCAGGCACTCAACCACCGCCTTCTCCCCAGGGTACATTACCCCTCTTAACTAGTGTCTGGGGCCCCTCTTGTTCCCCGTGCTCACAGTTCTACCTCCCAGGCCTCCATCTGGGGCCCAAAGCCTGTTGGGAGGTTTGCCTGATGTCACCTGCCAGCCAGGTAGCTGGGCCTGGAAAGTGGCCCCCTGTCTCACCCATTCCATGGCTAGGCACCAGGTCCTCCTGGTCACCCTTCTACTCCCTGCCCTGGGTTCGCCTTCCCCTCTCCTGGTTTTAAGACCCCAGCCCCCACATATCCTGCTGTGATGGTTAATTTTATGTGTCAACTTAGGGTGTGTTTTGATGTGATATTTGTGTTTAAATCAATGAACTTTGAGTAAGCAAACTGCCCTTCATAATGTAGCAGGCCTCATCCAATCACCTGAAGGGAATTCTCCAAGCAAGAGGGAATTCTCCAGCAGCCTGCCTTTCCAGACTGCTGGCCCACACTGCAGATTTTTGAGTCACCAGCTTCTATAATTGCATGAGCCAATTCTTTATAATAAATCACTTTCTATATACAGATACACATCTTACTGGTTCTGTTTCTCTGGAGAAGCCTGACAATACACTTGCCCAGACCAAGAGCCCAAGGTCCCTGGGGCTGTTCTAATATTGAGTGGGTAACCTCCAAAAGCCAGCTTTCCTGGGTCTGGGGACCACATCTTTTCTTAGCTCCTTACTAGCCTGCTCCCCCTGCTCCTTCCTGTGAATCACTTTCTCGAGAATCTTCACCTCAGTCTCTGCTGCTAGGGAACCCAACCTCGGCTAATTGGTAGTAAGGATGGCCCTAGGAAGCAGGCTCTAAGATGAAATTGTGGAGATGATGCTGTATCCGGCCTCTGTACACTGACATTAAATCTCAGAGACAGAGTTTTGGGTGAAGTAGTAAAGAATAGCTTTATTGCTCTGCCATGGAAAGGGGACCATAGCAGGCTAATGCCCTCAAAACTTTGTGTCCCAACCTGGGATGAGGGGGTAGTTGCAAGGATTCTTATAGTCCAGGGGCGGGGTTGCTGATAAGGATCAGGGTGCATGCAGGGCCTTCACTCCTTCCGTTTAGAGCTCTTCTGGCATCAGGTGGTCTCGTGATCTGTGGCTTTCAAGATTATTAAACTGTGACCTTCTCTCTGAAATATCTTCCATTTGGTGGGGGGTTAGCTCTACAGAAAAGCTCAAAGATATTATGTGTATCCCTTGTGCAGTAACCAGGACCCTGCCCAAAGGCTGCACTATTGTTTCTTGACTGCTCCTCCCTTGTCTCTGCATCTCCTCCCTTCCCTGGTTAGCAACTGTTTGAACCTGCCCTTTGGGACTCAGGGAAGGGGACCCAGAAAAGCTTTTGTGCCCAGGAGCCCTACAGAGTCCTGCTTGGTTTCAGAGACGGCAGTGAGGACCCCATTATTGGTCATCCTTGTAAGAGAAGTAGAGACAGTCCCTGATGTGTGGTGGTAACACCATGGTTAAGACATTGGCCCAGAGGGAACAGGGAAGGGATCCAGGTGGAGTGGGGTGCACTGGCTGGTGCAAGGCCCCAAGTAGCCTGGAAGGGAAGTAATTATAAGGAAATTAGAATCAGGAGCTGTTGTCAAATGGCTGTGTTACACTGAAGACTGAAAATTATAGACTCAGATTAATTAACCGGCAACTTGAAGCAAATGTTCACCCGAGAACTGACTTGGCAGCACGTGGAGAGACATCCATCTCCTGCAGTCAGAGACCAGACATGAGCCGTCACTATAAGAGTGGCAGAGCTTCAAAGAAGGATGAACTCTCTGTATAGGAAAGTTTTCTGTGCCAAAGTCAGGGCCCCGATGGAGCAGGAACAAGTGCCTGAGACTCAGGGTGAGGATGTCAGGATGGATGGGACTTGAAAAACCAGATTTTACAGAACTTTCAGGCCTGCAAAGTGACCTACTCCCCTTGTTGGAGGAGAAAAGCCCCCTTTCCAGAGGATGGTGCAGGGGCCTCAAATGAGGAGGTCTTTACACGAGAACACGTGCCCTCTTCAGGATTGGCCCCTATATCCCCTTTCGGCCACCAGAGCCACAACCAGACTTAAATCTAAGCATAAGCCAACTGCCGAAGCACTGGGTCTGTCAAGAGAGGAGAGAGACTGATTATATATCCTAGGAGCTGCAGGACCTGGCTGTAAGGACCACCAAGAACCAGGAAAACAGGCCTGGGCATGGATCCCAGAGGAGGATCTATGGATCAAGGAGGGCAGGATATACAGCTGGATAAAGCCGCGTGTTAATATAAGGGGACCGTCCTGTGACACGGGATTTAACCCGCTGGGAAGGGCCTGTTCCAAAGCAGCGTTCCCTGGCAGCTACAGGGATGAAAGGATCCCTCTGTGGCAGATGGCATAATTATTGTGATGAACAGTAAGGTTGAAATGGCAGCCTCATTAAATCTAGAACATGTTGTTTCAAAAGACTGATAAGAGATTGAAAGACAAGCAGCAGACAAAGAGAAAAGATCTGAAAATCATATATCTGATAAAGGACTTGTTTCCAGACTATATAACGAATTCTCAAAACTCAATAAATAGAAAATAACCTGATTTTTTTTAATGGAAGTATAGTTGATTTACAAAGTTGTGTTAGTTTCAGGTATACAGCAAAGTGATTCAGTTATACATATATATATACATATATATACACACACACACATATATTCAAATTCTTTTCCATTATAGGTTATTACAAGATATTGAGTATAGTTGCCTGTGCTGTACAGTGTTGATATTTTATATATAGTGGTATGTAAATGTTAATCCCAAACTCCCAATTTATTCTACTCCCCCCCCCCTTTTCTCCTTTGGTAACAATAAGTTTGTGTTCTATGTCTGTGAGTCTCTTTCTGTTTTGTAAATAAGTTGGAAAATAACCCAACTTTTTAAATGGGCAAAGGACTTGAGCAGATATGGATGGCAAATGTGTACATGAAAAGATGCTCAACATCTTTAGTTACTAGGAAAATGTAAACTAAAACCACAGTGAGATACCACTACACACCTATTAGAGTGGTGAACCTTACAGCTCCCACACACTGAGGGGGGAAAGCACTGTGAAAAGTAGTCTGGCAGTGTCTTAAAGTTAAGCATGAAATCTGCCGTGTGACCAGCCATTCTACCTCTTGGTATTTACCCCCCAAAAAATGAAAACACAAGTTCACCAGAGACTCATGCACAAATGTTTATGGCAGCTTTAATTGCAGTATCAAACACCTGGAAACAACCCAAATGTTCATCACCAGGTGAATGGATTAACAAATCGTGGTATATCCAGGTAATGGGTTGCTATTCAGCAATAAAAAGGAACAAACTATTTATACACACAACATGGATGAAACTAAAAATAGTTTTTGAGTGAAAGAAACCAGACAAAAAGTACATGTTCTATAATTCCAGTTAGATACAATTCTAGAAAATGTAAACTAATCTATAATGAGAGAAAGAAGATCACTGATTGCCTAGAAAAAGAGGAGGCAGAGAAGAGGGAAAAAAAAAGGGGGGGGGGGGAAGGTAGTACTGCCCATGGAGACGAATGGCTGTCAACTTGTGGTCCACTGGGACTGCGAGCTCTCTCTTATGCTGAGCAGAGCCCCAGTTTCTCTCAATATCTTTCCAGACTGTCCTCTCCTGGAGTAAGTGTCAGAGGGACCAGGCAGGATTTGCTGAAGGCTGGGAAGAGAGGACCCCTTCTCCACCCCTTCTCCACCCAGGTCTCATGGAAAGTTACTCCAGCTGCCATCCGGGCCATTCTGGGTAAGGGATGTCCTTTCATTCATGTTCTCTGGGGGATGGGCCACTCCTTAATCTGCTGCAGTGTCTCTAAGTTAGAAAACATTTGTTCCATGGGGCTCCTGATAACCTTTAGAAACTGCAAGTTAAACACCAACAGGAAGGGCTGCTCAAAGCTTAACCCTCCCCTTCCCAGCACAGGCCCAGGCCTCGGCCAGTGGGTCTACAGATCACTGACCTCGACTCCCAGGGAGACCCTGGGTCCCATTTCCAGTGCTTCTCAGCCCAGGGAGCAGGTGGGTATGAGGGCAGGTGGAGGATGAAGGGAGAAGAGGAACCCTTGACCCCTGAGTCACTCAGTTCAGGTGTCTGTAGACAAAGGACCCTCCCCCAGGCTGGTTAAAGAGCAGAGCACCAGTGGGGCCTTCTTTGGGGGCTCAGTGACTTTGAGTCACTTCCTTAACCTCTCTGTGCTGGGTTCCTATAGGACAGAGAAGTTGAAGCGGCCTCCCAGCTCCAAGTTCTAGGGCCTGTGTTTCACAGCAAGTAGAGCCTGGTTCCCTAAGAGGGGTGACGTGTCCATGCCCCCACCCAGGTCCTGCTCCCTGCTGGGACAACATGTCACATGTAACCAGGTGAGGGGGCCACCTCTGGGGACAGCAGGTGAGCTGGATGAGCTGACAGGGGTGGGAGTCCCCGTTACTGAGAGTCCTTTGGGAGCCCAGCACTGTGCCAGGACTCCCCACCCACACACACAACATCCTGTACCAGCCTCAAAACACAAGAGAGAGGACTCACCTCGACCCCTCCCCATCCCACCTCCCTGCTTTTGTGTGCAGTCCCCCCTCCTAGCACACCTTCCCTCCTCTATCCGAGTCCCACCCAGCCCAAGGCCTGCCACTTCCAGGAAGTCCTCGCTGATGACTGACAGTCAAGCCCTTAATGGTTCCACCCAGCTGGCTCTTGGGTTGTTCAATTTCCCAACACAAGTTTAGAGTTTGGTGCCATGAGGCCCAGACACAGACATGAGCTCACTTTATTATCTCACCAGGTCAATCCATATTTACTGGGCGCTGACTTGGAACCAGGCACCGTGGGGTCACAGAGGGGACAGGAACAAAACCCACTGAGCCCCTGCAGATCCCCAACCCCCAGTGGGAGCCCAAGTGGGGTCCCTGCAGACCCCTCACCCTGTTGGAGGATGAGGAACCCAGAGATGGAGGAGGGGGGAAGCTACTCAGGTTTGGCAGTGAGTCAGGGGCTGGGATTCAAAACCAGGCCAGATTCCAAATCCACCACCACCCCCATTGCCTGCCCCCAGAACTCTTTAAACCGCCTCAGCTGGGGCAGGATTGGTCCTGGAGCCTGGAGCCTTCTGGTCACACAAGCAGGGCTCGGGTGGCCATAGCTGTGCAGAGAAGGGGAGAGAGAGGGGGCAGCAAGGCAGGACCCCTAGGCCGGACTAGGGTGAGGCAGGTGACACCCTCATCCCTCTGGTGACTCCCCAGTCTGTGATCTGCCTGGAACTCCAGGCCCCCTGGCTGTACACTTGCCCGTCCCCTTTCTCCAAACTGTTCCCAGGGCCTGTTCGTAGCCACAGCACATGATGAATCTGCCTTTAGGATTCTGGCTCCAGATCTCCTGTTCTCTTGCATTCCCGAGCTGGACCTCCTAGTCAGCAAGATTCTCAGAGAAATATTAAAGGAACGGATGGTGGCCACTGATCCCAGGTGGCGGGAGGACAAGGCCTGGACCCGGAACTGGAGCTGGATGATGAATCCCATCACTTGAAGCCGGTAACCCCTTTTCCTGCAGATTGTGTCTCAGCGTGAAAGCAGGGTGCGTACGCATCCGCCTAGGTGCGCGTGGGGGCTGTACATCCCCTCTGGTTGCCCGGGCCTGGGGCTCTATCTCTGGCTCCGACCTAGGGCTGCTGGGGTGAGTTCCCAGTTTGGTGATGGAGGCTACAAATGAACATCAGCTTGTGACTCCACTTTGAGCTGCCCCTGGGTCAGCTTCAAGTTGAGAGAAAGAAGAAAGAGAAAATTGAATCCCGACATGCTGCGGTCAGAAGGGTCCCCAACAATCTGAGTCTAACTCTCATTGCAGATGGGCAAACTGAGGCTCTGAGAAGGTGCCAGAAGTTTACACATCTGGGCAGTGCTGCAACAGGCACACAGGACTCCTGAGGGTCAGTGCATCCATGTGAAATGGTGCGTGTATGTGGCTGTGTGCGCATGGTGTGCACACACCTACCTGCCTTATACATGTATACACAGGCTTTGTTAGGATGTGTGTGTGTGATGGTGATCTCAGGGCACACGTGCGAAGGTCACAAGGACAGATGTGTGCATTAGTGTCAGGGTGGCGGTGTGTATGACTGAGTGTGTGGGAGGGATGTGGAGGTGGGCATCCTTGAGGGTGAGGGTGGTGGTCTCAAGATAGTGTGATATTTTCAGAGCATGTGGATGCCTGTTTCAGCAGGGCCAACCAGGGTGGGGATTCAATGACTATTTGCAGGGAACTTCCCTGGTGGCACAGTGGTTAAGAACCTGCCTGCCAATTCCAGGGACATGGGTTCGATCTCTGGTCCAAGAAGATCCCACTTGCAGCAGAGCAACTAAGCCCGTGCACCACAACTACAGAGCCTGTGCTCTAGAGTCTGTGAGCCACAACTATTGAGCCCGTGAGCCACAACTACTGAAGCCCATGCACCTAGAGCCTGTGCTCCACAACAAGAGAAGCCACCACACTGAGAAGTCCATGCATCGGAACGGAGAGTAGCCCCCACTTGGCCACAGCTAGAGAGCAGCCCGCGTGCCGTAACGAAGATCCAACACAGCCAAAAAATCTTTAAAAAAAATTTTTAATTACTATTTGCAGAATATAGGGGGGAATCAGTGATAGTGTGTGCAAGGCGCCAGGCACTAAAGATGATGCTCAGAGGCCAGGACTTGGTACTGAGCCCCAGGGGGTGAAACTGATCCCCACCCTCTCCTGCTACAGGTCAAGGTCAATCCAGGACTCAGGCATTGAGCCTGAGGTGGGACCAAGTGACCTCAGCTGTGGTGTGGGAGGAGGCCAGGCTGCCCAGGCTATGCAGGCAGTGGCTGGCATGGCTCAGATGGTGACCTACATCCCTAGATGTAGATCACAAATGCCTGGGATGTCAGGGGAGACCAGTCTGGTTCCTCCCCAGGTCTCTATCAATTCCTAGGCTGACAACTCTACCACACCCCTCCAAAGGTCCTGGAATTTTGCCAGCTCCGGTTTCCTACCATAACTCCCCCATCTTTGTTTATGGTGAAAGGGACTCCATGATTTAGAACATAGTTGGGATCTGCAGTTAGCAAGGAACACAAGAGGTTTGTCCAGGAGGCCAACTCACTGTCCAGTGGGAGGAGACACACCCTGAGACCTCCCTGGGTCCTGTGACCCTAGGGAAGGTACATCCCACTGACCCCATACCCAGGTCAGGATGGAAGGGGAGGTGGCCAAGGTGAGACCAATAGCATGATGGTTAAGAGTGTGTTTTGGAATCAGACAAACTTGAGTGAAACTTACTTGTGGTGTGACCTTGTACAAGTCCCTCCACCACTCAGAGGACCGACATCTTATCTAGGCAGGTCTCACACTGGGCTCTGGGACATGGGAGTTGTTTCAGAGACCATTCATATTCCCAGAGAAAAGAAATTATTTTCCATTTAATTAATATAATTAGCGGTAATCAATTTGTGGACATCTGTGCAGCAGGGTGAGTGATTAGGAAAAATTATGTCCCTGCGAAGAGTTTATATTTAACCTTTTTGGTTCCACTATCTAAACACCAAAAAAAAAAGAAGAGTGAGCTCTCTGTCCCCACCCCCACTGGCCAAGAATTCCTTGAGGTGGGGGCACCAGCCCAGAGAGAGGGTTAATCTATGACCAGATGGGCAGAGGGGCACAGCGGGCCTGCAGAGACTGTCACCCCCAGGCTCTGGGAGATCTGTGCTGTCTCAAGACCACCACCTGCTCCTTTGGGGACCCCACGGTCCCATGTCAGGCCTCTCTCACACACCCAGTCACATCTATACACACCCATATCCTGAGACAAATGACATGTCTGTCTTTGAGTGTCAAAGTATTCTTATACTTTACTCCAATAGACCCTCCCTTAAGAGAACCCAGAATTCTTGGGAGCCAGAGATGGTTATGTTGTGTGTGTGTGTGTGTGTGTGTGTGTGTGTGTGTGTGTGTGCACGCATGTCCTGGAGGAGGAGTTGCGCTAAATTCACTGCTTCCTATCTCTGTTGGGTTTGGCTCAGATGGAGTGGAGTGAGTAGGTGGGTCTATCAGTAGTCTTCATCAGGAGAAGCTTAGTAAAGCAGCCTGAGGGATGACATTGGGGTAGGGCATCCCCAAATGGATGAATGCCCTGATACTCTGCAGTGCCTATAAGGGTTTCTTAAATCATGCTCTCTCCTTCTCCTCCTTTACTAACGAGTAAGTCCTTGGGTTACTTCAGGACGTAGAACCTGTTTACTGAGAGCAGTGCCCTGTGCAGCCCACCCATCACTTAGGGATGGGCAGAGCCTGGAGACAGTTATTTTCAGCCCTACTGAGTCCAGCAGATTGGCCCTTCCATCCACACCCATTCTCAGCTTGTCCCCCAGTCTGCATGGGGCACCTCATTGTGGGCAGAGGAACTGGGAGTAGGTGGACTATAGAAGAAGGTGGGATGGGATGGAGGGAGAGGCTTCCTTCCCTCCCTTCCCTTTACTGGTTGCCTCTTGGTGGGGGGAGGGAGACAACATTCTTCAGAGGAGCTGGGTGTCAGGATCTCCTTCTCTTCCCCAACACTTGCTATGGGGTTTGAAGAGGTATGAACAGGACACAGTAGTCAGAACAATAAAGTCCAGTACCCACAATTTAGAATTATATAACTGAGGATCAAGACTGTAGAATCCTAGACCACAAGAGCTATAGATTATAAAACTTTGAACCACCAAACCTAGGAGTCACAGAATCACAGAATTTTAAACTCAGAAATTCCCAGAACCAAAGTCACAGAATACAGAACCATGGAATCTAGAATAGAGAGTAAAAGACCCTGAACCCAGAATTGTAGAACCCAGAGCCCTATAACACTAGAGCCTAGGACTTTTTGCTCTCACTGAAATGCACTCTGCCTCCTACTCCATCTTAAATCATTCAGTGACCCACTTAAACACTTTTTTCCACAGGAAGCCTCCCTGATGCCCTCACCTTTGGCAGACTCTTCTTCATTTGAGTTGTCCAGGTTTCTCCTAGATCCTGTGATGCCGCCCACACCTGTCCTCCCCTACCATTCACATTGGGTTCCCATCTGCATCCACACCCCATCCCTGCACTGGGTCTGACCCATTTCCATGCTCATGGTAGACATTCAAGGCATGTTTATGGAAAGAGTGTATTCTTGAATCACTTAGCTTGAAGTCCCTCAAGTTCTCTAGGGAGTGCCTGAAGCCCAGAAAGAGAGTACCTTTTTCCCATAGTCACACAGTATATTTGAGAAATCTCAGAGAAAACCCTAGCTCTCTTTATTCTAAGCATAGAGCTCCTTCTCTGCCCAGATTGTCTCTGAAAAACTGGGGTGATGACATGGAATGCCACTATATCTCATTGCTTTATAATAGCCCCATACTTGTTAGTTTCACCCTCAAAAGCCTCAAAAGTTTGGGAGAAACTACTCAGCCTGGTAGTAGTGATGATTGTGGTAAGGATGAAAATAGGCCTCCTGGAGGAGGTGGCACCTGAACTCAGTTGACATGTGGGAGTTTATGCCAGTTAGAGAGCAGTGAAAAGGCCCAGAGATAAGAGATGCATCCTGTGTTCAGTGACTACAGGTAGAGGGTAATCACAGAGACAAAATGTCATATTATAGGAGACCCTACAGGGTTTTGTATGTCAAGAGATGTTTAGTCCTTACCTAATGTATATCTTGCACATATTATATCCCTAGATTGCCTGTAGCTCCTTGAGGGCAGGAGCTAAACACAGGTTTGATCAAGAGAAAAAGTAATGAGGGTTATGGCCAGGCAACACTGATGGTCCAAGGCTCAACTAAGGCAGCTCATAAGAAAGGAGTGAATGTCAAGTTAGAGCATATGTATATCAAGAGTAGCCTGAGTATGTCGAGGGATAGGGGATGAGTGGGAGAGGGGTAGGAGAAGATTAGTGGAGGTCAGGAGAGTGGACAGAAAATGAGGGGTCCTGTGTCAGAGTGTCCATGTTAGTTTCAGAACCATGGACAGCTCCCAGGGCATTTAGATGCGCTTTCTCTTCGGATTCCTGGGATCACTCATTTCTCTTGGTCTTCTAGATGGAATTATCTGGTTGATTTTTTTTTTTTAACTTTGCTCTTGCAAACTGTGCATTGTGACCAGGAATGCAGGAATCGGCTCTGAAGCCAGACTGCCTGAATTCAAATCCTGACTCTGCCCCTTACTGGTCACAAAATCTTAACCTATCTGTACCATGGCTGCCTTATCTGCCAAATAAGGATAACAATGGCAACCTACCTCATAGGGCTGTGGTGAAGAATAAATAAAAGTAATGAAAGAAAAGAGATAGTGACTGGCACATAGGTGGTGCTAAAAGAATATGTGATACACCTGAAACTAACACAACTATTGTAAATCAACTATACTTGAATAAGAAAAAAGAATATGTGAGCTGTTATTGTTGTAGATATTGTTATCTCAAGATCTTTCTATGCAAGATGGGGATTCTTGAACCCAATTCCCATTCTCTAAAATGAGGCCATTTGTTTTCATCCATACTACTAGACTTTCTTTTACTATGATAATGTATTTTTATAGTATTCGGTCAATTATTTAAAATAAAATAAAATAAGGATATTGGACTAAGAAGTATTTATGTTTCATAACCGTCCAGCCATAATTGTCCCAAGATCTTTGATTCAGGACTTCCTATGAGTGGAAAAAGAGTTGAACATGAGGCATAATGAAAAATGAAGCCGGGGGGTGAAGGGGAAGCTGAGACGAAGCGAGAGAGTAGCACAGACATATATACGGTACCAACTGTAAAATAGATAGCCAGTGGGAAGTTGTTGTATAACAAAGGGAGTCCAACTCGAGGATGGAAGATGCCTTAGAGGACTGGGATGGGGAGTGTGGGGGGGACTTGAGGTGGGGGGAGTCAAGGGAGGGAGGGAATATGGGGATATGTGTATAAAAACAGATGACTGAACTTGGTGTACCCCCCAAAAAATAATAAATAAATAATAAATAAATAATTTTTAAAAAATGAAGCCTTTGGAACAGATCATGGGGTACACCAATTATAAAGAATTAGAAGTTCTTATCAATGTTTTTAGCCTCTATATTGTTCCTCTCTACTTTTCCCAATGTATACTCAGGTTTTTTGGCACCCTGTACTATGGTATCCAGACACTCACCACTCTCCCTTCATATACCACTACATACTTTGTCTCCCCTCTTCTGGACATATGGATCATCTTTAAGATCTCAGCTTGAGATGCACCTCTTCGTAAAAGACTGTCCTGACTTCTGAGCTTAAACCATGGCCCTCTAGTCCCTTTGCTGTACTTTTTAGTTTGGTTTTTTTTTTTTTTTTTTGGTGAGGTCATGCAGCATGTGGGATCTTAGTTCTGCAACCAAGGATCAAACCCTACATTGGGAGTGTGGAGTCTTAACCACTGGACTGCCAGGAAAGTCCAACTTTTTAGCTCTTTTATATTCAAAGTTGGAGTTTGTTAAGAAGGCTCAAAAAAAAAAAAAACAGACACTAGTTAAAGCAGTAAAGACAAATTTTATTCAGAAATTATTGCAATAGGGAAAAAGACTTCAGTATTTTTTTTTAAATTGAGCACAGTTCCAAATACAACAAGGACAAGTGACTACTTATAGCCAAGGAGCAGAGTGAAGGGGTCTGTTGAGACACCAACAGTAATAGATTCTTGCTAACCTGACCTAGCAGGATTCTTACTGAAGGCAGATGAGGTGATCAGATATCAAGAGGGAGAGAGTTTTTCTAAGCCAACTTAGCAGGATTCTTGCTAAAACTGGATTTAGCAAGGACAGACATGCTAGCCCAAGGTCAAGTTCTGGGCAAGAAGAGCGTTTAGAGGAACTTGCCTAAAGTTCAGTCAAGGAGAGTCTTTGTCATTACTTACTAGGCACCAAGCACTATGCTAAGTGATTTACACATATTAACTAGTTTAATCCTCCCAATTTCCCTATGAGATAGGTTCTTTTATCTTCACTTTAGAAATGAGGAAACTGTGGCCCAGAGAGGTTAAGTAACTTGCTCAAGTTCCCACAGCCAAAATGTGGCAGGGCTGGAATCCAAATCCAGGCAGTCATTTTTCAGTGCCCAGTCTCTTAACCACTCTGCCACACTCCTCCTAAATATAGTCATGCAAATAATCACAAGCTTACCTGTACTTATGTGTATTCCTGATGTGATTATTTACAAAATGCCTGTCTTCTCCACCAGACTCTGAAACCCACGCAAGCAGAGATCTTATTGGATCCCATCTGTCTCCTCCAGCACCCAGCACAGTACATACAGCACATAGGACTTTGATGTCCTTCCTTTTCCAATGAGAATAATGAGCCAACCCTGCATTACCCTCCCTGCAAGGGGCATTTAGAGAGTCAAATCCAAACTTGAGTCCCATCTCAACCTCTTTCCCTCCTGGCTCACCCCTTTCCTTCCTTCACCCTCTTCTCTCCTTCCCACCCTCCCTCATCCTCTCTGCTCCTCCAGGAATCCCTCTGTCCCTCACCCTCCTGCTCTCCCCTTTCTCTATCTCAGCCCCAGACCATCTCCTCCCTCTCCCTACCCTACCCCAGCTAATTAAATGGCACTGTGGAATGCATTTAGTTTGCATTTGGCTCAGGGGCCAAAGAGGGTCAGCAGCCCTGTGTTCATTAAACTCCTCTATGGAGAAATGTGTAATGAACAGGTTTTATTGCAATCGTGGCTCATCCTACGAGACAATTATATATTCATTGGTGGGGGGAGAACCACAAGCCTTAGCCACCAACGCTTGAGACCTGGGGGTGGGTGAGGGGAGGAGGGCTCGACTCTGAATCTAGGAAGGGCCTGGGCTGCTAAGTACTCTGCTTGAATGGGGGAGCAGGGGAGGAGGTGAAGCTGGGTCCAGGTGACTCCTGGACTCGTTACTGCAACATTGTCATCACTATGCAGTCAGAAATCCCTCTTGGCTTTGACTAGAACAAGGTCAGAGTCAGAGTGTGGTTATTAAACTCCTGGGGGTGATCATTGCAAGGGATGCTCAAATCCATCTCTTGTACACCCAGCACCTAATAGCATGAAGCACTTTGTGTACATGGAATTATTGGCTTAGCACATAAGAGGCCACTATTTTATTATATATGTGTGCTACAGCAATTATAATGACAGAGAAATTCATTGAAAGCCTTTCTGAATTCCTAGTAGGTTTTGGCTCATTATGTACAGTAAGTCCCCTACATATGAACCTTCAAGTTGCGAACTTTCAAAGATGTGAATGTGCCTTCCCTCAATGTCAGGCATGAGTGAAACTGCAGCTTGCCCTCCATCTCCTATCACTGATGATCCTTCAGCTCTACCATCTCCCACCTCCTCTCCCTCCTCCTCTCCCTCCTCCAGTCAGTAACTCTTCTTGCCTGTTCACTCGATGCCAGCCCCTCTATGCCAGCCGTTGTACTATATACTACTGTACTTTTCAAGGTACTGTACTATAAGATTTTAAATGTTTATTTTTTGTGTTTTGTTAATGTATTATTTGTGTGAAAAGTATTATAAACCTATTACAGTACAGTACTATATAGCCGATTGTGTTAATTGGGTACCTAGGCTACCTTTGTTGGACTTACAAACAAATTCAACTTATAAACGAGCTCTCGGAACAGATCTTGTTTGTGTGTAGGGGACTTACTGTATTTCCTCAGTCATTGGCGTTGAATAGTCGCAGTTGTCATAGTGATATAATGATGGCAGCCCCCATCTAGTGAACACTTAGTGATTTAGTAGACCACAACTCTGGGGGTTGCGGGGGAGAGTCGTTATTGTCTTTTGTGGCTTAGGATACTGGGGCTCAGGACTAAAGTGCCAAGACCAAGACACTGAACAACAGCCAGCTGAGGTCAGTGATCCCTCAAAGGGAGACAAAAAGGTGAGACCAGTGATTCCCCAGCTTCCTGTCTTGAGAGAATTCCCAGGCCAAGATGCTGGGAGGAGGAGTCAGCTGGAGCTGAGTTAAAGGGATGGAGCTTAGAAACCAGGAAGAACAAGACAGAGGTCACAGGACCGTGCACCAAGAGGAGAGAGGAAGAGAGAACTGCGGAGGGTCCCCCAGGCATTCAGCTAAGTGCTGATGAGTGCCCCCGCTGGAGGAGACGTCAAACTGTGGAAAGAAGCACCCCAAAGGATGAGATTAACAGTGACAGCATCACACAGGGCTGGGAAGAGTGCCTGGTCCCACTAGGCAGACTGGAAAAATCTCACGGTTCACAGGCAATTGAGTAAAGTACACAGAAGGGTCTTGTCTCAATAGTGGGAAGTAAACCAGCCTAGGTTAAGCACTACTTCAATTCCTCTAACCATTCTTAAAAGCAAGACCTGAAAGGATCAAACTATTAACAAGTAACTTAACTACACCCCAGAAGATAACTTAAGACATTCTATAGAAATACAAAAATATCCAGCATCCAATAAGGTAGAATTCATGATGCCTAGGATTCAAATAAAAATTAGCAGGCATTCAAAGAAGCAGGAAAATGCAAGCCATAATGAGGACATTAAATGTGTCAATCAAAACAAACTCAGAACTGACACAGATGATAGAATTCACAGACAAGGGCTTTAATGGTTCTTATAACTGTGTTCCTTATGTTCACAAAGTGAAGTAGAGACATGGAAGATATTAAAAAGATCAAATGGAACATTGAGAGGTGAAAACTATGATGCATGAGATGAAATAGACACTAGATGGAATTGATAGATTAGAAATTGCAGGAAAAAAGCTCAATAAACTTGATATCGTAGCTACAGAAACTACTCAAACTGAAACAGAGAAAGAAAAAATATTTTTTTAAATGAACAGAGCAGTAGTGAATTGTGGGAAGAATCCAAGCCCTCTGGTGTACATGTGTAATTGAAGTCCCCAAAGGAGGGAGGGGCAAAATACTTGAAATAATAAAGGCAAAAAATTTACCAAATTTAATGAAAACTGTAATCCTACAGGTCAAAAACAATGCAACACAATTTAAGCAAAAGAATCATGAAAAAAAATAGGCTTTTTCATAGGAATTGATAAATTGATTCTAAAATTCATATGAAAACACAAAAGTTCTGCAATAGCCAATCTTGAAAAAGAACAAAGTTAGAGGACTAACACTTCGTGATTTCAAGACTTATTATAAAACTAGTGATTAAGACAGCATGATGTTGGCATAAAAAGAAACAAATAAATTGATCAGTGGAAGAGAATAAAGTCCAGAAATAGACCCACAAACATTTAAAGACAATTGATTTTTGACGAAGGTACAAAGGCAATTCAGTGGAGAATGGATAGTCTTTTCATCACCTGGTGCTGAAACAACTCAATATCCACATTAAAAGAATAAATAAATAAAACCTTCAATCCATATGTTAAAATGCTGTAGGTAAAAATTAACTTTCAAAGTATCATAGACTTAAATGTAAAACCTAAAACTATAAAACTTCCATAAGAAAACATAGGAGAACACTTTTGTGATCTTGGGTTAGACAAATATTTTTCTTTTTTTTAAATTAATTAATTTATTTATTGGCTGCATAGGGTCTTAGTTGCTGCACGTGGGCTTTCTCTAGTTGCAGAGAGCGAGGGCAACTCTTGCGATGCGCGAGCTTCTCATTGCAGTGGCTTCTCTTGTTGCTGAGGAGGGCTCTAGGCTTGCGGACTTCAGTAGTTGTGGCGAGCGGGCTCAATAGTTGTGACTCGCAAGCTTAGTTGCTCTGCAGCACATGGGATCTTCCTGGACCAGGGATCGAACCTGCGTGCCTGCATTGGCACTGTGCCACCAGGGAAGCCCTAGGCAAATATTTCTTACAGGTAACATCCAAAGCAGGATTCATGAAAGAACTAATTGTTAAATTGAACTTCATCAAAATTTAAAACTTCTGCTCTTCAACATAGAAAACAAACTTATGGTTACCAAAAGTGAAGAGGGAGTGTAAATTAGGAGTATGGGATTAAAAGACACAAACTACTATACAGAAAATACATAAGCAATAGATAAGGATTTACTGTATAACATAGGGAACTATATTCAATATCTTATAATAACCTATAATGGAAAATAATCTGAAATATATATATATATATATATCTGAATCACTTTGCTGTACACCTGAAACTAACACAACATTTCAAATCAACTACACTTCAATAAAAATAAAAAGCTAAAAAAAAAAAAAACTTCTGCTCTTCAACAGACACTAGTAAGAGGATAAAAAAGCCACAGATGGGAGAAAATATTTGTGATTCATATTTGAATAAAGGACTTGTATCCAGAGTATGTAAAGAACTCTTACAACTCAATTTATAAATGGGCGAAATATATGAATAGACATTTCTGCAATGATATACAAATGGCCAGTAAATACTTGAAAAGATGCTCGACCCTGTTAGTCATTAGGTAAATGAGAAGTGCAAATCATACCACAATGATATATCACTACATAGGTGTTAGAATGCCTAAAACAAAATAAAACTGACAATAACAGGTGTTGACAAGAGTGCGGAGAAACTAGAACTCATACAGCTGATGGAAGTGTGAAATGGTTTAAGCACTTGGAAAATGTCTGGCAGTGTCTTAAAATGTTAAATATGTGATCCAGCCATTTTATCCTTAGGTGAGAAAACTGAGGCTCAGGAGACAGAGGGGCTGCTAAGCCCCCCTGGTCTCTGGTGGCCCTACTGGGTTCTGACTGGTCTGACTCCATGTCCCCTCTCCTTCCAACACGGCACCCTGCTGGCTGCAGCAGCAACTTTGAGAATGGAAGGTGTTGTTTTGGGGTCCCACCCTGAGGGCCCAGAGATCCCTTCAGAGGGAGTGGAGCTGCCTCCCACCCACTCTCTCCAGGGCTCCGACCCCAGCCCAGTCAGACCCCCACTCTCTTCTTCCTTATTAGAATCCAGACAGGTTAAAGAATTCTGCTGACCCCTTGGATCACAGCAGAACTTTGAGCCCCAGAGCCCTCTTACTCTGCCAAGGACCGTTTGTAGACAAGATGTGTTAACTCACCAGCAGGGAAGCAGCCACTGCTAACAATCCCTGGGTGTGTGAACCATCTGTGCCCGGCGTCCTGGCACACAGCTGGGCCCATCCTGCCCAGGGGACCTCGTCCTTCTCTTTCCTGAGCCACAGGGACCTGGAACCTGAGAGACTGACAGGGTCTGCTCTCCCTGAGGACAGAGATGGGTGCTGGAAGGCACTTAGAGGAAAGCTGGGGTGGCGGGGGAGACCTGGAGGAGGTGATCTGGCAGGGAAAGGGAGGCCTGAAATGAGCAAGAGGGGAGCACCTACTATGTGCCAGGCATTTATACTCACCCCCTCGTCTAAGCCTCATCATCGTGGAGGGCAGATGTTGTTACTAACCCTATTGTGTGATTAAACCCATTTTTCACATGAGGAAATTGAGGCCCAAAGAGATTAAGTGACCCTGCTAAGTTCACACAGCTTGGTCATGTTGGGGCAGGGACTCAAACCCAGGACCCTGGGACCCCTAAGTCCATCTTTTTTCCAACCTCACTGTCTGGGGTTGCTCTTCTCTGCTTGAGGGTCCCCATAGTTCCTTCACCTCTGTTGTGCCCCCACCCCAAAGCCACCGGGCAGGTCCCTGGGAAAAGGGAGCCCCAATAAATCTTAGCCTTTAACCAGGAGGGGCCAAGATGATCCTCTGGAGAAGCAAGCATTTCCTGGCAGAGTAAATCACCAGGCCCCTTAGTCACTGCAGGTGCAGAGGTCTCCCTCCTTCCCCACGGAGTAAATCAAACCTTCAACCTGGATTTAAGAATCTGCCGGGGGAGGGGTGGGGTGGAGGTGGGGGTCAGGTAAGTGAGGCAGGAAGCAGGGGAAGAGATGCTGAAAGAAGAGCAGCACCCCAAGTCAGGCCCTGGGGGGCTTCATGGAGGGGAGGGGCACAGCGTGGTGCTGAGGGACCGGTGCTCCCACCTGAGCCCCCAGGGGTGGACCACATGTTCCTGATCTCCCTGCCAGGTCTGACTTTCTGTGGGTCCCGACCCCAGTATCTGGGTATCTGGGGGCAGCTGGAGCAGGGGGTCTGGGGCTCAGGGATGGAGGCTGGAGAGGGGGCTTGGGAGTGGGCAGCAGCTCTGAGCTGAGCTCTGGGTGGGGGTGTTTGGTGGGAAGAGCAGGCTGATGGTCATGGAGGATGGGTCTGGGGAGGGAGTGCCCAGCAGGGCCCTGGGCCAGGGCAGCCAGAAGGAAGCCAGAGGGACAAGACTCTGCACCCTGGGCTGGGAGTCAGGGCTTGGGTCAGTTCTGGTGCTGCTGGCTGGATGTGTGACCTTGGACAAGTCACTTGGCCTCTCTGGGCCTCAGTTGCCTCATCTGCAAAGTGAAGGTGATGAGTCCTGCCCTGGATGTGGGGCTGTTGGGAGAACTCAAGGAAGTCAGGGAGGTCAAGGAGCAAAAAGGCAGTTGGGAGGGTCCATCCCTGAACACAGGGTGTGGGGCCTGGCCACTGACCTGGGTGGGGCCTGGCTCTGCTCCACCTGCCTTTGCTCTCAGCCTCCTGGTGATTGGCCAGGCCCTAGTGTCCTCGTCCCTGAGAGCCCAGCTGATTGGGTGAGGTGGGGCCTTTAGGCAAATAAGGCTGCTCTCTCCCCCCCTCCCTCCCTCCTCCTCTTTCTCCCCCAAGGCCGCCATCACTGAGGCCTCACACTTGCTGGCTTGAGTTTCCCCAGGAATGGCTGGAGCCTTGTAAAGCATGTGATTTACTGTCTAAATGCAGGACAGCTCTGGCCGTCTCTCCCCAAGATCCATGCTGCTCCCCCAGCCCTACCACTGCCCCTCCCCTTCCTAATCCCTGCCTGGCCCCCAGCGGTGTGATTTGGGGCAAGCACTTCACCACTCTGAGCCTCAGGCTCCTGCCCTGTTAGAGGAGGAGGAGGATGCCCCCCGCGTGGACGTGTCCTGATTATTTACACACTCGTAGTCCTTAGATAAGCATTTCTTGGGAGCCTCCTGTGCGCCAGGCCAGGATCTGGACACTGAGGATACGGAAATGGGCAGTGGAGACCAGGCCTCTGCTCTCTCCACACTTCCACCGTGGCAGGTTGTTGGGTGGCTGCAGGTGAGGAGCGGGCGAGGAAGGTGTTTGCAAGTGGCCAGGAGCCGAGGCCACGCAGAGTGGGTGGGGGACACACCCAACGTCACGGGTGGGTCATCGGCAGAGCCCAGGCCAGGCTGGCCGCAGAGCAGGCACGTGACGCGCCCCTGTGACGAGCCCCACCATGTGGATTTCCAGACCCACATGTAAGGTCACCTCCTGGAGCAGGGACGTCAGGTCCCAGGGCAAGCCTCAGCTCATGGTGGAGGCTGAGACCTCCTGGGTCCCTTTGTCTCCTCGGGCCCCCCCCGAGGGCTCACGGCCTGTACAGGTGAGGGTCGCCTGGCCACAGAAGAGCAGCTCTTGGCTTCCCCTTCCTGAACTCTGTCACCCTGTCTATTCGCTCCAGAATGCCCAGCACACTTACCTTGGGACTTGGAAGTTTAGAGCTGAAATCTAGTTACCAGAACATTCTGCTTCACTCATCCACCCCAGCCAGCTGTGCAGGCAGCCCTTTCCTCCCCACAGACGATAACAGAATTTTTAATTATTATAATTATCACTCAAAATATTGCTGTACAGCCACTGAGAAAGAAAAGGAGATCTGACTCGTCTTTGCCTGTCTCTCCCTTCAGCTTGAAATCTGATGACGGGTTTCATGACAGGACCAGAAACAAGCGTGGGTAAGGGGAAGCCCTGGCGGGGACTTCGTGCAGGGAGGGGTTTATAGCGGTGAGTGTGCATGTGGATGCGGAGACACAGCGGGGCGTGAGGGCCCCTCGTGAAGGCCTGAGTGTGCACCAGTGTGTGTGAGTGTGTGGGCAGGTGCTTGTGTACCCGTGCAGTGATGGGGTAGGCGGGGGGGCAGCGCCTTGTCAAGGGCGGGGCACGGGAGGAGAGTCGGGTGAAGGCACCTGGGGTGGCTGATGGGGACACATGCAAGTCTGTCCCGACGGGTAGCAGCCAGGGGGCTGGAGGTAGATGGGCCCCTGTGCCCACCTGCCGGTTGTTGATGTCCCCTCTCCAAGCCTCTTTTTCCTCATCTCTAACTGCGCACAGTGACTGTTCCTCCTGCATAGGACCGTTAGTCGTGAGAAGTGAGATGGGCTGTGACTCATGGGAGCGCTCAGGGAGGGTTAGTTATTAGTATCACAGGCAGGGTGGTGGGACAGGGCGATGACAGGTGACAGGGCATAACCATGGGTGATGAGGAGTCAGGTCTGAGGGTCCAGGCAGCAGGGCCCAGGCTTCAGGCTTGCCTTGGCTGGGGGCCCGAAGGCCCTCCCTAGAGAGACCCGTCCATCCTCCCAAGAGCGAGTGTGTGGGCTATGGCCAAGCCAGTCTTTTCTCCTGCTCCCGGCACCCTCCAGGGGGAGCTTAGGACCCCACAGAGGGGACCATCAGGCCCCAATGCTAGAGCCCAGCCTGCAGGAGCCCCAGCCCCAAGGGGGATGGGAAGGCACAGCCATTCCTGAGCACCTACTATGCACTCAACACCTGTGCCTGCCTCGGCTCCCAGCCTCCCAACAAGCTGCGCCTGCCCCATTTTACAGAAGAGGAAACTGAGGCTCAGAGCGGTTGAGTGACTGGCCCAGGGCCACAAGCCCAAGTGGCATGAGCCTGGGTCTGTCAGAGAACAGGGCCTGCTCCTCTCCCACAGTCTCTCTACTGAGCACTCACTTGGGGTCCTTGGGTGAGCCTGTGAGCTCCCCCCTTCTCTAAATGTCAGGGTGGTGGAGAGAACACGAGGAGGGCAGGCACCCCTCCCCATCAGGGTACAGATTCCACCCCAGGACTTTCTAGTGTGACCTTGGGTGCCTCCCTCCCCTCCCCTTAGCCTCAGTCTCCTCACCTGCCAAATGAGAGCAAGGAACCCACCCTGGGGGGTCGTGGGGTCCACATGGAGACAGTGCAGCGCAGTGATTACGCACTGGGTGCTGGGCCCGACAGCCTGGGTTCTGATCCTGCCCTCAGCACCTGTGAACTGCGTGATCTGAAGTAAATTGCGTAACTACACAATTTTCTTATCCACAAAGCAGGAGGACCACAATAAAATAATAGGTGCCTTGTAGAGGTGTCGTGAAGATTAGGGAAGTCAGGAGCCTTGGAGAAGTTACAGCAGGGCCTGGTGCAAGGTAAATGGTCAGTAAATGGGAGCACAGTTTAATGTGATGATGGGTAATTATGAAGATCAAGCATAATAGTAACAGCTGACACTTATATAACACTTTGCAAAAAGAATATGAGACAAACACAGTGAGTGTCACTGTCCCCATTACTCCCTGCCCACCCTCTGCTTTCCTCTCCCTGGGTCTTAATGCAGCCCACCCACCAACCTCCTTTCACAGGCCCCCACCCTCACCACCAGCGCTCAGAGCTCGGCCCACCTCCTCCCAGGACCCGAGCTCTGAATCATGGAAACAGAGCAGTTTCCGTCTAATCATCCGTCCAGCCCTCCTGCTGATCAGAACCCGCCTCCCTGAGGCTTAATTACCCAGGCCTGCAGAGTTCCCAGCAGCCTCCATCTGCACCACCTCTGAGCCCAGTGGCCCAGTAGCTACAAGGCTGTGCTTTGTCACCTGGGCTGAATTCTCTCCCACGGCAGGAGAGAGAGAGTGGGGAGGAGGTGGAGTGGGACAGGCCAAGCCGTGCTGGGAATGGGGTAGCAGTTTGGCTCCAAAAGGCAGAATATTTGTTTGTTTGTTTTTCAAATGACTTTTTTTTTTTGACTGCGCCACGTGGCATGTGGGATCTTAGTTCCCTGACCCTGAATCGGGATCGTCAGGTGCCCCCTATAGAGGAAGCGCAGAGCCCTAACCATCAGACCACCAGGGAATTCCCAGAATGTTTGTTTTATAATGAAGCATTTAGGTGATGGAATTCTGCCCCTGCCCTCCCCTCTACTTATCAGATGAGGAAACTGAGGTCTAGAGAGAGCAAAAGACTTCCCCAAGGTAACAGTATATGTCAGTTAAAAGCGGGGATTAGCACTCAGGTCACCTCTCAAGCCAGGGCTCTTCAGACCACTCTGATTGAGGGATTAAAAGACTTGTTTATGGGAGAACAAATGGATCCATTTGCTGCTGTGTGGGAGAGGACGAGGAAGGGAGGCCCCTAATGCCAGGATGAGGAGGTTGGACTTTGTTACGTAGGCAGTTGGGAGCCATGGATAGTTCTTGAGCAGGAGAGTGACGTGGTCAAGGCTGGCTTTAGGGAGCTGTCTCTGGAAGCAACCTGAGGGCATGATTGGAGGTGATGAGTCTGGAAGCAGAGAGACTGGTGAAGAGCCTGGGGTGGTGACCCAGGAGGCTAGTGATGAAGAGTGACCAGAAAATAGTGATGTGACACTAGTGACCACATACTGACTACTTATGGGTTCCAGGAACTTCATGTGCTTCATTTTATTTAATTTTCAAAACTGTCCCATTAATAGCCCCATTTTTCAGGACACTGAGCCTCAGAGAGGTTAAGTTACTCCCTGAGTGTCACACGTGAATTAAGCGGCTGACCCCAGGCTTGAACCCAGCACTGCCTGCTCCACACAGGGCTAACGCATCTGGGACTGCGCTGTTTGGGTGGGAAGGAGGGGCAGTGCCACAGAGATCTGATCTGAGAGGACAAACTGACAGGAGAGGGAGGTGGCAGAGTTGGATGAGACTTGGAGAATCAGCCTGGGAGTTTGAGTTTCTGCAGGCATGTTGGGGTAGAGCCTAGGTTTCAGGGGGAGACGGTGACCCCATTGGGCAGATGTGTAATAAGAGGCAGAGAAGGCAAGAGGCATTTTTCTCCCTCCTCTCATTCCTAGTATCTTGTAATCTGAAAAAAAAGAAAAGGCTTTAAGTCAATCACTAATGACTCCCAAAATTACAGGAGCACTTCTCTGAGTTCCAGACTCTGAGCTTTGTACCAGTCAGGTTATGCTAGGCTATGTTGTGGTAACAAACATGTCCCAAATCTCAGTGGCTTAAAACTAAAAGGGCTTCTTCCTCACTCATACCACCTGTCCTTCTTGGTTAGCTGGGCCTTCTGATCCATGTTATTTTCTCTCCAAGACTCAGGTTTCTGGGCCTGAAGGGAGCAATTCTGGTCTTTCTAGCAGAGAGGAAAAAGAGCAAGGGGAATTACACTGTTCTTAGGCTCCCACCTGCACATGTTACTTTCACTCACATTTCATTGAAGAAAGTCAGTGGCCTCATCCAAGTTCAAGTGGGCAGCAGAGTGCAATCCCATGTGTCTGGGAGGAGAATAGGAAAATTTGGTGCACAGTACAAGTGTCCGTGGCATGTTTGATTTCCCCAGCTGTGCATCCAGGAGGCAGCTGGAACCCAGCATATCCAAAAGAGAACGTCCTCTTTTTCAGATCTGCCTACCCCAAGCCTTCCCTGTGCCTGCAGACGGCACCTCCATCCACCAGCTCATCAGTCTGAGAACTTGGCAATCTCCCCTCTTCCCACCACCCACATCAAATTCATTGCCCAGTGCTGCTGATTTGACCTCCATGATGTGTCTGAGTTCCATCTTCTTCTCTCCACCTTCACTGCTCCCCGCTGGACACCTTCAGTGGCTCCTGCCAGGTCCCCTGCTCCTTCTTGCCCTGCCACACTCCACTACCCACAACATACACAGCTGTGTCACTCTCCTGCTTAAAACCTTCCGAGGGCTTCTGCTGCTCCCAGAATGAGCTTCAGAGTCCTCACTGTGGCCACAAGGTTGCGTGTAAAATGACAGCTGTCTCCAGCCATTTTCATGGGCTCATCCTATTCTACACCCTCTCATGTACCACAGCTCGGCCCCCCAGCCTTTGGATGACTCCTAGATGGTGCCAAGGTCATCGTAGTCACCATCCTGATGCCTGGGATGCCCTTCTCATCCACAGATCTCAGCCTAAAGGCTTAAAGCCTTCCCAGACCCCCTGGAGAAAGGACCCCACCCCAGGCACTCTGCACCACATCACGTCTTGTTCCCTTCATGGCATTTAATACTTTAGGGAATGTTGTTGCTTATTTGTTTATTGGTGTGTTTATTAACAGTCTCCCCTACAGGTACACAAGCTCCGTGGGGCAGGGACCTTGTCTGTTTCGTGCCCTGCTGCATCCCCAGTGCCCTGCTGCATTCCCAGTGCCCTGCACGGTGCAGGCAGGTAGGTGCTCCAGAAATACTTGGTGAATGAATGAATGAGTGAATAGGTGGGAGCCCGGAGTTCCTGCCTCCAGTCTGGGCTCTCCGTGTTCCACAGTTATCAGGAAGGAGGGGGTTTTAAGCATGGTCAGGGGCTGATCCCTCCCCTGCCTGGTTCCTCCCAGGCTGGAGGACAGAGTGGGGGCCTGTCCGCATGATCCCTTGTCCTCCTAACAAGGCCCTTCCCCTGTATCCAAGGGATTTGAGAGTCAGCACGTGGCCTCCCCTCCACTTCCAGCCTTCTGCCAACACCCCCTCCACATGTCTGCCAGGTCTGGACAGAACCAGCCTGACCACTGGGACTTCAGTAGACTCCACCCACTGGAAGACCTGTTAAGGGGACTGAAGACAGGATGCCCAATGGGGAGGCTTGTCCACTTCATTCAGGGAGAGTTCAGGTGGTGGGGGAAGGGGCAGTCCTGACTTTAAGAACCCTGTCTGAGAGAGGAGATACCGTCTGCTCTAAGGAGCCAAAAACCTGGGGGGAGATTCAGAGACCTACCCCAAGGAGTCCCCTTTGTGGAGGCGGCAGGGCTTGTCCTAAGGAGATGCTAGTTCACTGGAGGAGAAAGCCCTGCCTTTAGAAGCCTGCCATCAGCTGGGGGAGCCTAGTCCTCCCCAGTCAGGAGCCCTCTGGGAGAGACGGAAACTGCTGAGGAGACCCGGTCCTTGCAAACTCACAGAGACATGATCTCACACTGTCCCGACAGAGACCATCGGTGAGGTGGCCCTCTGGTAGGTGGGTACCCCCCTCCCTAAGGCAGAGGGGCAGCTGGGGCAGGTGGAGGCTACCCTCCCCAGATGAGTGGACCCTGGATCAGAGCCACCAAGAGCATCCCTCTCCTGGGAGGCCAGACCCCATCAGTATCCCACCCTGGCCCGGCAGTGGGAGGAGGGAGCCTGGACCCCAGCCTCACTGTGCCCCCAGCAGCCTGTGTCATCGCAGATGGGCCCCTGCCCCTCTCTGGGCTGGGCCGGGTGACACTAATGCTGCCTCCGCCTCCAGGCTGGACCCTCTCCTCTCTCACCTCCCCGTCCCCTTGCTACCACCCCTCTCCCCGCCTCACCCCTGGTTCTTAATCCTGCAATTGTGGAAACAGAAACTTGGTTAATTTCTTGGTCCCGCAAATTGCCCAATGGGGAGGCCAGGTGGGCGGGCCCCGCTTCACTCCATCACCCACCCTAATGCATTGTCTGACACTTTCAATTTATTTTTTAATTCCTTTACCGTCAGAAATGACGATTAAATTTCCAGCATAAATACTGCTTTACCAAACTGAATTAATCACAGGAGAGGAGAGGCAGACAGGCCCCAGCGGCACCATCAGAGCATCTCAGGCATTAACCCTTCTGTCCTGACTGAGGTCCCATTGGGAGGGCGGGGTCTCTGGGGACCTCCCTGGGGTCACCTGACTCAGACCCCGTTGCCCTCTTGCAGCCGTTCTCCCGTCGGGGTCTGGGAGGAGAGTCTTGCCCAAGGTCACCCTCCCCATCGGGGCAGAGCCTGGGACACCGGCCCCTCATCCCCCCACCTGGCTTCTTCCTGACCTGCCTCCAGCCCCTCAGGGACTCAGTTGGGGAGGGGGCGCTCCATGGCCAAGAGAGGACAGGATGTGGGGAGTACCAGGGTTTGCCTTTTTTCAAGCCACACATGGGGCCGGAGATCTGCAGGCATGAGGATGACGGCTCCCTGTGATCCCAGAACCTGGGACGACAGGAGTCCTGGAGGGAAGCGGGTGTGCACGGCTTGCCATCCCCTCACCCACAACCATCGCCACTGCCCCCCACTCCCCACCGTGGCTGCTCGTACCAATCCAAATAGCCGTCGTACTTTACATGTCTCCCCTCTTCTCCATCTCCCACCCCCAACCTCAGCCCAGTCCTCCCGCCTGGGTGACCCCCGGCCTCCCCGCTGGTCTCCCCACTTCCACACCTGCCCCCACTCATTCCCCATCCATCTGCAGAGTCATGGGCTCAAAATACTGCCGCATCATTTCCTGGCTGGAAACCCTTCAATGCTTCCCTCTGTTCTCAGATAAGGTCCCCGCCCTCCACGGCTACAAGGACTGGGGAAACCTAGCTCCTTCCCCCTGAAATCATTCCTCCACCTGGAGGGCCATCTCCCTTCCTAATATCAAATTAGATGTCATGGCCTCAGAGAACCTTCTCTGACCACCATCCCCCATCTAAATGAGTTTTTACCCCCTACAATTCTATTTCTTTTCCTTATGAGCACATAACATGGAAGATAAGCGTGTTCTTATTTGTGGGCTTGTTTGTTTCACAGATCTTCAGTGAGGGGGGTTCTGCCCGGCTCAGTGCCGCAGCCGTAGCCCCTAGAAGCGGTTCTGGAATACCGCAGGGGCTCGGTGCAGACTTTTGACCCACGATGGCAGATGATCCCCCGTCTCTGAGCTCCCCGGGCTGGGGCGACACACCCAGGCAGAGACAGAGGGAGACATCAGGCAGAGAAGTACACTAAGGGAGGGACAGAGTAGGAGCTCCTGGGGCACGTTCAGGAGGCTTCTCCAAGGAGCCCTCTCACCCTTCTCACCCTCTTTTGCTCTGTCCCCTCACCGGCCCCTGCCCCATTTCTGTCCCTCAGTGTCCCTCTGCCCTGAGGAGAGGGCTCCTCACTGCACCCCACTATTCAGCCAGGGCAGCCAAGCATGGGCAGGGAGAAGGAAAGTTAGCAGTGGCCCTCCCGCAGGGCGTGAGTCCCCATTCGGTGGCTGGAAAGCAGCAGGGGCGTCTGCAGGAGGCCCAGGGCTCTGGCCACCCTCCCCACCGGATGTGAGATGGGGCAGGCGGCTGGGCCTCGATGCACCGTGTCACCCCAGGCAGGTGGCTGTCTTTCTTGAGGCCTTGGTCTCACCACTCGTAAACCGAGAAGAGCTTCTCAGAGGCACCTTACCAGCTCACCTCGGCCCCAGCTGTGCCAGGAGGATCAGTCCCTCCCCTAAGCTTCTCTTTCTTCATCTGTAAAATGGCTCATTAATGTTTGTTCTGAAGCTTGAAAAACGTGGGGTAGCAGAGATGACATGATAGATGTATTAATATAACATAAATGTTCATGGTGAAAGGGCTTTGTTAACTGTCAGGTACTGTGCCCACATCAGGGCTGTGGTTGGTGAGGAGAAAGGACTGGGGCTGAGAACCAAAAGGGTCTCATCCCTTTTGGTTGCTGGGCAGCTGGATTAGTCAGGCTCCTCCCTGTTACTTACTAATTCACCAACCCGTTAAAAAGAATTTATTAAGCACCTGCTGTGTGCCATGCTTCGTGGAAGGGGTTAGGACACCATGGTGAGCGGAGCCCGGCCCAGGCCCTCCGTTTCCTCCTCTGTGAAATGGGGCATCACCCGGACGGTCCAAGGGCCTCTCCAGCCAGCCCCGAGCCTTTCAACTAGAATTACTCCCTGAGACCAGGCTGAGGGTGCGGCCCGCAGAGCCAGAGCCTGGGCAGTGGGTGGAGAAGAGGCTGCAGACTGCAGAGTGGCCGGTGGCCAGAGGGGCAGGAGGGGGGATGTGGTTCCTGAGCTGGTTTCACTCCTCAGACAATGAGAGTTTCCAGAGACGGGCGTGCTCCCCACCCCACCCCTCCTGCTCAGCCCAGTGACCTTGGTCAGTGGCTGCTGTGACCTCATCCTCCTCTGGGAGCCCTGGGCTGGGGAGGAGCCCTGGCCCTGCCATGGACTTGGAGCCTGACCGCTTGTCTGAGTGGGGAGCCCCCTTATCCCTCTGTGCTCAGATGGGGAAACTGAGAACAGAGAGGTAAGCAGCTTGCCGGAGGTCACACAGCAAATTAGTGATGATTTGTTCCACCATGTGTGTGCTTCTGATGAAGAAACTTAAAATAACAATCATAGTGATAACCCGTGCTGAGCGCCTACTTTGTGCCAGCACCTGCTGAGTGCTTTACAGGTGAGACCACATTTCACCCTCACACCCTCCCCTTGGGGTGGATACATGATTGGCCCCATTTTACAGACGAGGAAACTGAGGTGCAGAGAAAGAAGGGGCTCAGCCAAGGTCACTCCCATTGCAGTCCCTCTAATCCACCCCCCACCTGGCTTCCTATGCTGTGGGTGGTTATTTATCCACATCTGCCCTGCCTGCTCGTCTCTGACCTCCAGGACATCCGTGGCCATGTCTGTTTCACTCTCCACAATACCCCAGCCCCTGGCAGGTGCCCATCATGTAACAGGGGCTCAGTAAAGATTTGTGACAGATCAGTAAAGTGAGAACTTACGGAAACCAAGTCTCCCAGAGAAACTGTGCCCCCACCCTGCCCCCCCACAACAGGCAGACCCCCAACTCCTGGCTCCTGTTAGCACCGCCTCCCACACCCCATGTGCCCACATTTGGTGCCGTTGAGACAGGCTGACTCAGAAGGAGCTGACAGCCCGTCTCGGGATGGGATTCCTGGTCTGCCTGGTTGGCTGAGCCCGTAAGTAAGCCCCACACAGGGGAGAGCAGGCTGCTGGCAGAGGGGTGGGCGTGCACACCAGGGAGAGCCAAAGTCAGCCCCTTCCCTCCCGGAGCCCTGCGCACTGGTTCAAAGCACCCCCACATCCCTCCCCCCTCCTCCCTTCATCTTCAGAGCAGCCCTGGAGCTGGAGCGCGCTGCTGTTTACTCCTGAAACAGAGGCCCAGCGGGGAGATGACAGGCCCAGGGTCACGCAGCTGTTTGGTGGTGGAGCTGGGACCTGCGGCCCCTCCTCTGATTTGCTAGCACACTTCCTCCTCCTCCCTGGCTCTGTGGGTCCTTGAACACTGAGCTCTGGCTTTCAGAGTCCCTGCGTGCTTCCCCGCCTTCCAGCCATCCTTCAGGGCCTTCTGCCTGCCTACCAGTCTACCTCTTAGACTGAGCAGCTCAGCTCTAGGAACTGCCGTCCCTCCCCTAGGCCTGCAAAGTGCCAGAGATCGTAGAAGATTCCCCCAGAAGAGCTGTCACTCTGGCAAAGCCCACAGAGAAGAAACATGAACTCATGTCCCAGTTCCTCTGTTTTCCTTAATTCATTCACTTACGCACCCATCCACCCAGCCTCCCATCCGCCCAGCCTCCTATCCGCCCAGCCTCCCATCCACCCAGCCTCCCATCCACCCAGCATTTGATGAGCAGGCAAGGCACTGCTCTAGACACTGGGGAGCAGCAGTGGACAGAAGAGATGGGTACATTGTAGGCTCTCAGGACACAAGAGCTGTATCACTGTTACAGTTACACTTCAGTTATTACTGTCTGAAGACCTCACCTGTTCTGAGGTCTCAGAAGCCACCAATGAGGGGTGTGGGGTGAACACTGCCTCCCCTTGATGAAGCTGCCCCCCTAGGGGTTGTTGGGGGGCACAGAACGCCCTGAGCATCCACAGGTAGGGGGTGCACCCAGGCATGGAGTCAACCCCCCCCCCATTCCCCACCCTTGCAGACAGGCAGGTGGCTCCTGCTGACCGACTGTGGTGCCAGGAACCTGGGGAAGGTCTAATTAATTATGACAATTGACACCTTCGCCAGATGTCCGCCGTGAGACGCCAGCTCAGATGATAAAAGGTTCAGGTAATTCTGTCTGAACGGCACTTTCCAGGCAATATGTTTTCATTTGGGTCACCAGGAAACGGATTTATTGTTGAGGACACCGCCAAAGAAGGGCTGGCTGGGCTTTTGCTCCCAACTGCTGGAAGGTCACAGAGGGTGCCAGGGCAGACAGGGCTGGGCAGCAGATTCTTCCTGCACGTCCCCTGGGAGAGCCATGTCCTCCCTGGGCCTCACGACAGTTGGGCTCAATAATTCTCTCACCTCTGCCTTGCTCTTCTCCAGGTCTGCATAGTCACATAACTGTGGGGTAGGGGGACTTCACCAGCTCACCATCCCCCGTCCCTTTCCTCCTGCCCCATCGCTCACAGATCTTGGTCTGTTTGTTCCTGATGTGACCCCAAGCTCCTTAATGCATCCTTAATGACATACACCGAGTGCTTACTGGGTCCCCGGCCCCCACAAGTTCTCATGTAAAGCCCACCACAGGCCTATGTGTGATCATGGGTGACAATCATGGCTGGTGTTTGTTAGTCAGAGCTACGGGCCCCCACAGCTCTAAGCACTTCAAATGGATTAATCCTTAATCCCCACGAAGGCCCAGGAGACAGGCACTATTATTAACTTCCACATCCAAGTGACGTACGTCCCTTGACCGAGGCTGCTTGGCTGCCGAGTGGCAGAGCTGAACCTTGAGCACCCGCTGCAGGCTGACTCTGCCCCCGGGCTGTGTTATTTCCCCATTTTACAGATGGGATCCCAGGCTTGCCCAGGTGTTCTGGTTCTCTGTCGCTGTGAAACAGACCACCCTAAAACTCGGTGGCTTAAAATTTTGCTCACAATTTACAGGGTTAGGAATTGGGCACATGGAGGACAGCTCGTGTGGCTGCTGTGACAGGCCGCAGCAGGGTGGCCGGCAGGGCTGCGGATGGCTGCAGGGCTCGATGGGGCCTTGTGTCTGGGCCTTGATTCTCGTTGTGAGTGGCTTCAGTTCTTCCCCCAACAGGCCTGCTGGGGCTGTGATGGGCCAGACGCCTTCTTCCTTCACCTGTGTGTCACCTGGGATGCCTCAGCCGCCACAGCTGGGGTCAGCAAGCATCGCTCTCCCCAAGCCGTCCCTCGGTCGTTTCTTGCACTTCCTCGCAGCCCGTCAGACAACTGACACTGGCCTCCCCCAAAGGGAGCATTACCAGAGGCAGGAAGGGGGAGCTGCCTGGGCCCAGAAACCAGCCCAGCGTCATTTCTGCCATATCCTATTGGTCAAAGCAGCCAAAGACCACCCCCAACCAGATTCAAGGGGACAAATCACACGGAACCACAGCTGGTCCTTGAGTTCTGTGTGGCAGACGTCACCCAGCGGCAGGCGCCACCTGCCCCCAGTCTTGAACACCTATCCTACGCCACCTGCCTTTCCAGTAAAGCCTCTTCGCCCCACTCCATGAGCTCTGCTCCACACCTTCCCCCATCACCTGCTGGACGGACCCCCAGCCCACTCAGCGTCCTCCTCTTCCAGCCCAAGGCCCAAGAAGACACCTCTGGGTCCCCAAAGTGTGGTCTGAAGCCTCCTGAATGGAGGAGGGGCTTGTTAACACGCAGATTCCCAGGACCCTCCCGGACCCAGGCCCCAGAACCTCGGGGATGGGGTGGGGCCAGGGAATCTGTATTTAACCACCTCCCTGGGTGAGTCTGCCATGCTCCAACCTCTGGGAACCACTGTCACAGTTAGTTCACCCCTTTCCCACCTCCCCCCAGGCCCTCCCAGCGGTGCCAGTCCCAGGGACCTCCACCCACGTGCCCTGCCTGTGCCATCCTCACGACAGCCCTGCGGCCTGAACACCCACTGCCCTTCTCCAGGGTGTCAGGCAAGGCTCGTGGGGGCATGACTTGTCCAGTCTCTGCCCTCAGCTCCGCCCCCCACCATTCCTCCCCCTGGACCCCAACCCAGGGCCAAGGAGCCTGATGGGCGCATCCTTGGGGAGTTCTGGGTGAGGAGGGCCCTACTGACTCGCTCACATTGGCCCCCCAGGAGGAACTGAGGGGCCCCGGCCTCAGCTTCAGAGTCTCGCGGCCCCCAGGAAGAAATCTGGAAGCCCTCAGGTGTTTGTGACTCAGCCCACCCAGCCATGTGTCCACAGCGTCCACAGCGCCCCCATCCACACCAGGCCTCCATCCTGTGACAGGACCTGCATCCCCACAGACCCGCAGGAGCCGCAGCTCTGCTTTCTCCCATTACAGCTCCCAGACCTCACCTCAGGGTCTAGGTTCGTGATTCAGTGAGAGACAAAATTACTGCAGATATCTGTTTCCCAACTTTCCACCACCAGGCGATTGGGGTCTCTTGGAAAGTTCTAGAAGTCCTGAGTCTGAGGTCTCTGGAAGCTGACCTGTGCCAGACACACGGACTCCATCTGCCTCACCTCACTGAACCCTCCTCACAGCCACACAGGGTGTGTGACTCCGATGGGGCCACCGAGGCCCGGAGGAGTCTGCATTCCAGCCACAATGCACGAGGCAGCCCTGGGGACAGAGCAGGCGGTGGACCCCAAGCCTCCTGCCCGCAGCGCTGCCCTCTCTCCACCACCTCCCGCTCCACGCGGGCCCCGGGGCCTCCAGCAGCCCCTGGGCGGTGATGGTGCCTCAGCCTCCCCGTGCTCATCCCGGAGAAAGAAGTCACAGCCCCTCCAGATGCAGGTGTTTCTGCTGCCGCCAGGGTCGGGGCCGGGGCTATAGGCAGAGCGGGTGGAGATCGGTCCAGATGGAGCTGATGAATCAGCCCCACGTGCTTGCTCCTGAGCCCATCGCTTACTCTAAAGACCGTGTTGTGCCTCCTCTTCGCTCCGTAAATTTTGAAGTGGGCTTTAGTCAAAAGCAAAAAAATTCTGACCCAGAAAAGTTAAAAGGGCTTGAAATTCTGAGCCCAGAGCGCTGGCCTGATGTGAGGGCAAGGTGGCTGAGGCGGCAGAAGGAAGAGGATGAAAAGCGCAGCCGCAGTTCCCTCCCCGCGGCTCCTCCAGGTTTGCTCTGATTCTGCCGGCTCAGAGCCCCGACCTGACCAGCGAGTGAAGAGGAAACGAGGAGGTGGTGTCAGGGGGCGTCCAGCCCGGGGAGGGGCATGTACAGGGTCACTTCACCCTGAGGACCCCCAGACCCTTCAGCAGGGTTGGCCCTGCAGCCAGGAGATCGGGAGTGAAGGGGCAGCTGCCCACCTGCCAAGGCCAGGATGGTTTTCAATATTCGGGGTTCCCAGCACCCTGGAATTTTTGGCAGCCCACTTAAAGGTGTCCCAACAATCCAGCCATGATGACAAGGCCACGTTTTGCCATGTCCACAAGTTTCTTTTGCCCTGTGCTCTGGGTCTTCCTGTGCAGGCTCTGCTCTCCCACATCCTGACTATGCCTCTTCTAGATGTTTCTGGCTTTGGCTTAAAGCTTAGATGGGGCCTCCTACCTTGCTCCTATGTAAGTTTTGAGATTGGTTTGCATTTGGCTGACCACAAGAGGGAAGGACATTCAAACAGGGAAGTGGAGAATAGGGCCAAACTTACCTAACTTAAGTAGTTTTTCGGACAAAGCAGGAAAGGTTACATGAGTCCTGCCTACCTCTGTCCACCACGTGACAGTGGCAGAAAGCAGAAGAGAAAGGCTATATGGGCCCTGGGCTTGTAGCACAGTCACCCTGTCCCCCAGTAACTGTGGCTCTGATGAATCAACTCCTCCTCTGCAGGGTGGGGTGGCCAGGAAGGCAGAAGTGGGCAAGACTGGAAAGGAGGGAGAAGACTCCCTCCTCCTCTGTCAATCATACACTCAGCAGATGCTGCCCAGATCCCAGGCACATCCCGTCAATGCTCCTCACCCCAGACCCTGCCACTAGAATGTCCCAGCAACTACCCATGAGTCTCCATCTGAGGCTTCCTCTTGGCCTGCATGCAAGGCAGTCAGCCTTCCACCAGCAATGGGTGAGGACCTGAAGGACCTGTGTGCGATAGCTGCAGGTATGTTCTAGAATGTTTCCTAGCATTCTTCACAGGGACTGAGGCCCGGTTACCCCCAGTGGTAACTGTTCTGAAATGCACTTGGACTGCTGACTTTGAACCCCTCCTGGCTATGCCCTAGGTAGGTCACCTCCCATTCTGACTTCAGTTTCCTCCTCTGTGAGGATGCCCACCTGGCAGCTTGCTAGGGAGGTTTGTGGTCCTGCATCCCAAGTGCTTAGACCAGCATCTGTGGCTGTAGGTGCCCCACCTAGCAAGTGTACTTGCATCAGTTCTTTGCTGCCCCAGTACTTGTTTCCTCTTATTCCAACAACAGTCCTTGATCTGGGGAGGGATCAAATGTACTCCCGTTCTCCTACTCTCAGTCTGTGGCTCTGGGTGGCCCCAGCTAGTCAGGGATTTACATGAAGCTGGCCACAGTTATTGGCTCAAGGGTGGTCACATAGCCTGAAAAGAGCCAATGAGGTGCAATGAAATGCTGGCTGGGAATGCTAGGACTGAAGCACATCCTCTTTTCCTCTGAAATTGAATCTGAGGGAACAAACAGGCTGCTGCAGCATCTTGCCACCACACTGGATCTAAGGATGGAACCAGTGGGGCAGAACAAGAGCAGGGAGAGAGAGTGAGACTCAGACCTTGTTTGAGCTATTGATCAAGCCATTCCTGAAACCCTCCTCCTTGACTTTTCAGTTACTTATGCCAATACTTCCCCTTTGTGCTGAAGCCAGTTTGATAGGAATTTTCTTCTCACCATCTGTAACTGAAAGCAATGACACAGACACTTTTTGCTATTACTATTTACCCTCAGGCCTCAGTTTCTCCATCTGCACAGTGAAAGGTTTGAGTCTGATGGAATCTCTGATGTGCTGGAATTCTAAGGAACCTGAGGGCCTGACAAGGCTTGGAGCTCCCAGAGGCAGGGATGGGTTTTCCTTGCTCAGACCACAGAGAGGATGGCAAGCAATGAGAAAATATTGATAAGGACAAGTCAACCATAGCTTCACTTGCTCACCTGCTGGAGGATTTGGCTGAGGAGGAAAGGATGCCAGGGGAGGGAAGAAGAGCTTCTTGCTGAGCCCTGGGATGCTCAGTGGTGACAATGATACCCAGGCTCACAATAGTCCCTCTCACCTCTCAGGTATGTAAAATGTATCCTAATCCACTTGAACCTCACCATTGTACCATGCAGGAAGCAATACCCAGGAAGAAAGGGCAGCCCAGATAGGTTAAGTGGCTCACCCGAGGTCACACAGCCATTATAAGACTAAGCCTCCACCAACCTGGTAGTGGCCCCAGACAAGTGGCTTCCCCTCCCCAGGCCTCGGTTTCTTCATCTGACAAGTGGGCAGGATCATCCCTGCCTGGCGCACCTCACAGGGTTTGGGTGAAGAACAAATGAAGGGGTGATTGGGTGGGAACTGCTCTGAGATGCCAGGACAAGGCATTGGAGCATGGAAAAGGAAATGGGGAGCCTGGGAAGGCAGCTTTCTGTCACATTCATCCCACACTCCATTCCTGTCCTCTCTCTCCCTCTGGGACAGGGAAGGCCATGCCAAGGTCAGGGGTTGTACAGATGCCAAAGATTGTCATCAAACTAGCCATCTTGCACCTCTGTATCTGTGCAACTGTGCCGTGGCTGTTGAGGAGGTGATCCTGGAGGTTGGAAGGGCTGAGTGGGAAATAGGTGTGTGCCTCTCTAGGGTCCCCCATCTCTGCCTCCCAGTGCAGGGCAGTCCCAATTTCCAACTTCTAAAGCCTGGGGTGGAGGAAGAACCAGGGACACGGGGCTACCTGCCCTGGGCCAGCCAGGAAGCAGAGTAGAAGGCAGGAGGGTGAGTTAGAAACTACACGACCTTGGCACCTCCTCCTGCCTGGTTCCTCTCCTGCCTCCTGCCTCTGCCAGGCAGCCTGGGTAATGTTCTAAAATGTAAATCAGTTCACATGCCTCCCGGCTTAAAACCCTCCAGTGGCCTCCCACTGCACTTGGAATAAAATCCAGCCTTCTCACCATGGCCTCCACGGCTGCCTGTCTGTCCACAGCCTGGAATGCTTTGCCCTAGTTCTCCATCCCACAAGCTTCCCTCATCTTTGAAGTCTCAGCTGAAATGGAGTTCAACCCCACATGTGCCACCCACTTATTTTCCATCCATGTCCCCATGATCTGTCTCCCTGGCTGTCCAGAGCCCTGGGAGGAATATCCAGGGCCCATAACAGGGCCTCATGGGTGTTTGAGTGAAAGAATGGATCAGCTAATTAATGCACTAGAGCAAAGCTGTTTGACTTACTGGAGGTCACAAGTCTCAAATCCTTAAGTCGTCATTCCCAGGCCAGGCTCTTACTACCAATCGTTCTTAACCTCACTGTGAAAGTTGGGGGTGGGAAAAAGAGAAGAGAAGAGGCCAAAGGAGATGCCAAATCCACTTCTCTCTTCCTAAATGAAGCCCCTAAATCCAGGCTTCTCCAGTGTGAGAGAAGAGTTGGGGACTGTGGAATAGATGGGGTGGGAGATATGACATGCTCAGGACCTTGGTCTTTGCTACTCAGCCCACAGATTCTGGAACCAGACTGACCAAGTTTGAATCCCTCATCTTCCAGTTAATAACTGTGTGACCTTGGGCAAATGACTTAAGCTCTCTGTTGGGCTGAGAACAAGAGAAACCCAGGGAAGTGTCTCAGCAGGTGGGAACTGGGTGGTACAACTGGGTGTGCAGAGAAATAGATTGAAAAGAGCCAGTTTGAGTGTGAAGAATCATCATGGTAATTATAGTTCAGACCCTAGTGGGCTCCTACAGAGTGGGCTTGTAGTAAATGTCAGCTAAGCTGGAGTCTGTGTGTCCCATTCTTTGTCCCACACTTGGATGGTAAATACAGAGGTGGATGCCACCCTAGTCATGGTGTTAAGGCAGCACTGTGCCTCCCATCCCCAATGCCCCTCAAAATTGACCATCTGCTACTCACCCAGGAGGCCCCCTCTCAGCTCTTCCTCCCTGCAGCCCTCTGATACCTTCCTGTAGTTTCTGCAAAGATATCTCCTAACACCCCACTTTTGTCAAAATGCCAGCTTTGATTTCATTGAGCAAGACACAATCTGAGATCTGACCGATGCCACCAAAATAATTTTAAAATAATGAAGTTTGATTTTGTAAAAAATGGCAAATGTATAGTGTAAGACATTTAAGCAATACCAACTACTACAAAAAGAATAAGTTCAACATTTGGTAGATCTCATTCTAGGCATCTCTCTGTGCACATATGTAGCATAGAAGGAAAGATAGATGAGGGAAAATGAAATTTTACACTTTTAAATAAAAGGGTGTTAAATATAATTTTACTTAAATTTAATGAAAGAATTTAAAATTGAGGTTAAACTGAAATAAGTATTAACTTCAGATAAATGTTGCTTCACAAGAGATTTTTTTTCCTAAAAATATTTTTACAGTTAAGAAAAAAGCTTGGGGAAAAAATAAACACATTAAGTTGTTGTGGTCATGCTTTGAAAAAAAAAAAAAGCTTTATGCTTTTATCTTAGATTGAATACATTGACTCCATAGTAATAAAAGTTAGGAAATTAGTGCATACCATACCTTAAAGCATTATTATTACCTTGTCAGGGTTTACAACATTTCCTGCTGTTATGGAAGCACAATTTTCATGGCAATTTAGAGTGAGCTTTACATTTAAATAGAATCACTTCTCAGCCCCAATCCATCCTTTCTTCCTTCTTTCTTATTCTAACTTTTAACTATATCTTTGCCTTTCCTTTTATCTTTTTTTACTTTCAATTTTTTGTTAATAGAATTTTTTTTCCAGAAAGACTCATGAATGTTGTTTCCTGAGCTCCACACACTTGAAAATGTTCCTGTTACCTTTTTACTTGAAAGACAACTTGGCTGGGTATAAAATTTGGGAGTTGTATTTTATTTCCCTCAGATTTTGTCACACTGTTCCACTGTCTTCTAGCATAGTGTGGAGACCTTAGTGCCCATCTGATTTCTGTGTACACTGTTATTTGACTTTTCTACCTAGATGAACAGATGAATCTTTTATTTTTGAAGCTCAATTACTTCATTCAGATTTGTCTTAGAGCTGATATTTCTTCAGCAATTAATTATTCCTGGAAGATTGTGTGTATTTTGGATCAGAAGATTCATGATCTTATTTCCAGACTTTTATTTTAGTATAACTTTGAATATTTTTATACCATTTTTCCCATACAAGTTTTATCTGTTGGCTAACCTTTGTCTGTCTTTTATGCCTCTCATCATTCTAATCTTTGACTCCCCCCAAAAAAATTCTTCTTTTCTGTTTAATGCACATGACTTTCCAGAGCTTACCCACAATATTTATTATTTTAGTTTAGTCATATTCATTTTATTTGTTGACATTTCTAATGTGCTTTAATCTCTTGTTTTGTTTTGTTTTTTTTCTATTTCATTCCTAAGAACAGCCAGCTTGATTTTCACTCTTATAATCACTTCTTTCCATTCTTATATTTCTTTTTTTTTTTTTTAATTTATTGGCTGCGTTGGGTCTTCATTCCTGCACACAGGCTTTCTCTAGTTTCTGCGAGCGGGGGCTATTCTTCATAGTGGTGCACAGGCTCCTCATTGTAGTGGCTTCTCTTGTTGTGGAGCACAAGCCCTAGGCACGTGGGCTTCAGTAGCTGTGGCACATGGGCTCAATAGTTGTGGCTTACGGGCTCTAGAGCACAGTCTCATTAGTTGTGGTGCACGGGCTTAGTTGCTCCGTGGCATGTGGAATCTTCCCAGGGCAGGGCTTGAACCCGTGTCCCCTGAATTGGCAGGCGGATTCTTTACCACTGCGCCACCTAGGAAGTCCCATTCTTATATTTCTTATTTGAGTCTTCTAAAGAGACACTGTGTCATTTGAAATAGATGAAGGCTATAAAGCACAATTGTTTTTCCCTGCTTCTTTGGACAATTCTTCTTGAAGAGTATTTTCCTCATCTGCGTTCGTTTATGTTTCTTTTCTCCCTTTTTGCAGGATCTCTGCACAGTTCCTGTGCTGGTTTCTTCTTGACTCAGTTTTGAATGGGGCCAGCTCTTTGTGGGAGGGTAGCATGGGAAAGGGTGGGAGGGATGGCCTCATGGAGACCACAGCTACCATTTGGGTTTGTCATCTCAGACTATTTTACCACATGAGTTGTTTCCTTTGCTGTGGGAACACAGCTCAGTGTTTGACACCCAGCAGTCAGTGTGGTCCCTGCAAAGCCTCTAGGGAGGCTGTGACTGTGTCCCAGTGCTCTAAGCCAAAGTTTTTTGGGTAAAGTTTTCAGGTTTGGGATGTATCCTGCAAAGCCTCAACTTTCCTGTCCACAAAACATACTAGGGATGTTTGTGTAGTTTCTCTGTTTCCTCTGGGCAATGGTCTAGATTTCACAGTATTTGGGCAAAAAGCCTTCAGTGTTTGTGGTTTGGGGCTGTGGCAATTTCTGATTTCAATAAAAATTCAAGGGAAAAAATTCCCCTATCTTCCAATTTTGATTGTTGTTGTGGTTAGCTAATTTTGAGAGAGGAAGGTGATTTAAGTAATTCAAATGATTCCTTTAGCCATCATATTTACCTGGAAATTAAATGGTTTTTCAACCATTATCTCTTTTAATTCTAATACCAACCTTAAGAAGTGAATTATGCTATATCACCCTGGGATGGGTAGCAGTGGCAACAGGGCTAACAACTAGAAGATACAGGGCCTGAGCGTAAAATAAGAGTGCATGGTCATCTTAGCTAAGAGCAACCTGCTCTGCCTCAGGGACAAATCCTGATATGTCAGCCAAAATTTTCTCATCCTTTGGGTTTGGGTATACACAAGACTTACATGGCAAATGCATAGCACTCACACTGCTGCTTCTGCATTCATCACCCATGGCAGACATCACTAATCAACCACAGTAATCTTTTTTTTTTTCCTCCTGCATCTTTTCAACACTACATTGTAGGCAGACATTACCAACTAACTAAACTTGGCAAGTGAAATGAAACCTATTTGCCACCCTAGTGTTAGAGATTCTTCAGCTACATCAAAAAATGACAGAGGAGTCAGAAAAACCTGGGTTGAATTTTAGCTCTGGGATTACTAGCAGAATGACTTCAATCAAGCCTTTACTTCTCTGAGCCTAAACTTTCCCATCTGTAAAATGGGGATCATTGTTATTACATAAAATTATTGAAGGAACCACATTAGATAGTACATGTTAGTCATGGTTGCATAAAAAAAAAACTCCAAAACTTATATCTTAAAACAGTAAGCACTTATTTATTTCATGAGTCATAGCTGAGGAATTCTTTTGGTCTGGATAAACTTGGCTGATCTTACCTGGACTTACACATCTGTCTGTGGTCACCTAGCAGGTCACCTGGAGCTGGCTAGTCTTAGGTGACATTACTCAAATGAATGACCATTATCTGGCTGTCATCTGGGGTAATGAGGGTGATTAGGTCCAGGAGGCCTCTCATCTTCTAGCAGGCTAGCCCAGGCTTGTCCTATGGCAGCAGTAGGATTCCAAGAGATTGGGTAGAAGAATACAGTGTCTCTTGGGGTAAGGCTATGAACTGTCACACTGTCATTTCCACCCCATTCTATTGGGCAGAGAAAGTCACAAGCCAGCCCAAGTACAAGGTGGGAAGAAATAAACTCCCACACTTGATGAAAGGAGCTGCAAAGTCATATTGCAAAAGGCTTTATTACAGGGACAGGTGGAGAATTGTGGCCATTCTTGCAGCGAGTCGAGCATAGCCCTTCACACACTGACAGCCACAGCTGAAGCTCAATAGTGGGTTTGAAGGGAAAAAATTAAAAGTCACAAATTGCGTACTTTTTCTCTGGGTTGATGGAGCTTATAAAGACTGGATACAGCAAATGGCTTTTATCTCATGAGTTAACTCCCATATTGGACAAGATTGTGAGATCCATGTGTAGTGGAAACAGTGCTAAATTCATCAACACCATCTGCCATCAGTATGTGATGGGAGGCAGTGGTAAGTGTGCCCACCGTGTGCTGGGCAGTGAGACCAGAGCTCAGAGGAGGCAGGCCCTCCCCACTGTGGATCACAGGTGCATGAAAAGAAGAGTCTTTTTTTGACAATGTGGCATTTTTTTTTGCTAACCTGCTGACAGTATGTTAGCCCAAAGCTGATAGGGACCAGGATTAACGGGTGCAATGGGAAGGTCACTGAATGTAGCATCAGAAAGCCTGTATTCTGATCCCAAATCCCATGGACCAGCTGTGTGATGTCAATATGAGTCTTTTCCTTCCTGGGATGGAGGTTGGTTGGAAAGGGATGGAGGGAGAATGTTGTCTGGCCAGGAAAATGGGGTGAGCCCAGATGAGCTCTGAGATGTGCAATGACTCAGTCTATTAAAGAGAGGCTGCCGCTAAATCACCACACTCCACCCCAACCCCAACCTCCCTCCCCCACCTTGCTTCCCCATTTCCTAAACAAACCCTCAAAGGTCACTGCTGGTCCCATGGAGTTAATGGGCATGAACCTGCCTTCTAATTTAATGCAAATCTCAGCCCACCTTATTGTGCAGGAGTTTCAGTTCATTTGTACTTTCTTGGTGACACAATCCATCTCTGTCTCCAGTGAAGTCTCTAATCCCTGCGATTTCCATGGTGCGAGTAATTATGGGGAAAAAAGTCTGAAGCACAGAAATCATGCACCCTGTTTATGAGATTATACACTTTATGGAGTTTATTAAATTTATTTTGCAGGTACTGAGATTAAACTCACTGTGCAGCTCCAGAGAGCAAAACAAGGATCAGTTGGCATAACCTTCCAGGAGGCAGGTCAGAAATCAAAGGAAGAAGCACTTTCTGATAATCAGAGCCAATTGGTACCAAGTGAGCTGTCCCAGGAGGCCAGAGGTGAAGCCAGCAGGGTCCAGAGCCCAGTGTGGTCACTGTGGGGGGCAGTGAAGACCAAGGGCTGAGGGCCATTCCTGGGTCCATTTCCCAATTTGTACTTCTCAGGAGTTTGGAAGAGTGAGTCAACTTTCCTGAGCCTGTTTTCACATTTCCTCCTCTGTAAGAAGGTGACCTCCCTGCCTAGTACAGAGCTACACCCAGGGGGTGGTCAGGCTAGTATTTGATCACTTAGAGTTGGGGATGCCTTCCTCTCCCCTCAAGTTTCCCCATCAATTGTATGGAAACTGAGGCAGAGAGAGATTTGGTAAATTACCAAAGGTCACACAGCCATTAAGAGATGAAAGAGGGATTTGAACCAGGGCACTCAGGTTCTAGAACCCATGTTCTTAGCCACTACACTGTTGTTCAGCAACAGAGGGATGGTTCAGTTTTGACTTTAGGAACAGTCCTCTAGTGGCCAGTCTAGGTGGTCACTTTGGGGACACAAAACTTGAGCCTGGTGATAGAAGCACATGACCCCTGTCCAGTGAAGAGTGGCAATGGTCACATCTACTGGATGGTGGCCAGCTATGAAGCATTTGCACGGACCCAAACATCAACTGTGTCAAATTCCCATGTTGGCCTTAGACCAGACTACTGGGGAAACTGGCAGGGGAAGCCCCCAAGCCAGTGTCAGATACGTCACAGGGGGCAAATGTGCTCCTCAGAACTGCTGTTGACAAAGACTCAGATTTAGAGCAAAAGCTAGAAAGTCCTGCGTCATGGGGAAGTGACACCTGGAGACAGAGCAGTATGAATAGGAGCAACCAGGACTCTCAGACACAAGGACCCATAGAACCCAAACCAGGCAAGAAGGAAGGGAGGAAGAGAGGCATTTGTCAGAACCACACCTGGACAAAGGGTTTACACTAGTTGCCTGGTAAAAAAACCACTGGCACCTCAAACAGAGATTTCATTCATTCATTCATTTATTCTCAGAGACTTGTTTAGCAGCTTCTACATGTTTGTTATATACTGGTGTCCACCACAAGGGTGGATGAGACAGACCAAGCCCTGCCCACGTGGAGCTTGTATTCTCCAGAGCCCCCATCAGTAGGGATACTGAATGCTGGCCAACACCATAGACACACCCCCAAATCTCAATGATTTAATAAAAAAGTCCTTCTCATTCACATTAGTCTGATGTGGGTCTATTGGCTTTTCTCCATCTTGGAGCTTTGCTGTCTAGAACAGGTGGCCCCTGAGGTCACTCTAAATGGGAAGAGAGGGATGGAGGAGTTACATTAGCTGTTTGCCATCTCAGCCTGGAAGTGACATATTACTTCTTCTTACAAGCCATTAGTCAGAATGAGTCACGTGGGGAGGACTAAGCTGCAAGGGAGGCTGGGAAATGCAGGGCAGCACCTGCATTTCAGCAGATCCAGAGCTAGAAAGATACTGTCATAATCAGAAGCATTGCCAGGTACTGGAAAAGGGCCATCCAACAGTGAAGATCAGGACTCAACATCCTGGGACCCTATCCACCATGAGCAAGACCCTAAGCAACCTCTGGAATGCCACCAGCATTTCACCATTCTGGCCCAAAAACATTGATAAGATTCACAACTCAACAGTGAGTGGCCACAGGCTCCATCAAGTACCATTCAAAGTTGCATTTAGTTTTATGGTACATGTACAGTGAAGTATCAACCGTCCTCTTCTCATAGGCTGAATTTTCTCAAGGAATCTTCCAGTCAATGTCCTAAAGCTCTTGAGTCTGGGAGCTCCTGAAGGTCATGCACAGCCCAATGGAGGGGCAAGCACCACAGACCACAGTCGAGTTCTGGAGCCCAGAAAGGGCCACACCAGAAAGACAGCCCTAGAGAAAGTCACCTTCCCTTTTCCTCAGTTGACAGATAACTTTAACACCTCTTTTCTCCTGGATGTGACAGGAAGGGCAAAGAGAAACAAGATTGGGGTGAGAACTGAGTCTAAAAGAAGAACCTCATTAGTGGGAAGACCCAGGTGCTAGCTCTGGAATGTTCCATGACAGTGACTGAGTGGCCAGACTTGGAGACTTCATTAAACGTGACAGCAGGCAAACCAGGAGACATGGCCAATTCATCACATCTCCTCACCTGAGCAGTGCTAATGTTTCTGAGTGCCCAGGGCCCCCTTCTTGGGAGACTGCAGGAACCAGGAAATCAAAGGTCACAGAGTCATAGGCCCAGCAGGGACCCCAGAACAGTCACCAGTCCAGGCTCCTCATGTTAACAGTGGCCCACACTCCTGAGATGCTCCCATGTTCATTACCTGAAGAACCTGTGTGTCCATTGGAGGGTGGGAGGAGGAAGTTCTTGTTATCCCCACATTTCAGAAAAGAAAATTGAGCCACAGAGAGGTTAGTAGCTTGTCAGAGGTCACACAGCTGGTGTGTGGAGGAGTTGGGTGTGGAAACCAGGGCTCCACTGTCTTCCAAGCTGCTATTTCTCTTTGGGAACCAGAGAAGTGATGAGGCCTAAATTTATCCAGCAACAGCAGGCCCTCCTTTATCCTAAAGAGATATTGTTCTCATATGTGATTGAGGGATAACCTTTCCAGCCCCTGTAACTTTATCAGTCAGGACAAGTGAGGCTCAGCTGCAGTAACAAATAGCCCCCAAATCAACAAAGATCAAAAGTCTATCACTCAGGGAGTGAGTCCGAAAGAGAAAAACAAATATTGTGTATTAACACATATATGCAGAATATAGAAAAATGGTTCAAATCAACCAGTTTGCAAGGCAGAAATAGAGACACAGATGTAGAGAAAAAACATATGGACACCAAGTGGGGAAAGCAGGGAGGGTTGAGAGGGAATGAATTGGGAGATTGGGATACCAAATTTTACACTCTAAATATATGCAGTTTATTGTATGTTAACTGTATCTCAATAAAAGTACTTTTAAAAAAAAAAGCCTATCACTCAGGCTTTATATCCATGGAGGCCCAGCTAAGGCTCTGTCCCCTGCAGTCTTCACTCAGGGACTTAGGCCAACAGAGTGGCCACCATTTGCTACACTGCCAGTCATTGTAGCAGATCAACAGTGAATTCTGGAGGGTTTCCGGTCAACAATAAATGCTCCAGCTCAGAGTTGGCACACACCACTGCCTCAGTCATCTCAAGCTGCCATAACAAAATACTAGAATAGCATTGGGTGGCTTAAACAATGGGAATTTATTATTCACAGTTCTGGAGACTAGAAGTCCAAGATCAAGGTACTGGCAGCACTGATGTCTCGTGAGGGCTCTCTCTCCTCTCTCATGGTTGCAGCGGCCACCTTCTTGCTGTGTCCTCACATGATCTTTACCCCATGCCTGAGTATGGAGAGAGGTAGAGGAAGCAAGCTCTGGTGTCCCTCCTTATAAGGACACTAATCCCATCACAAAAGCCCCACCCTCAGGACTTCATCTAAACCTAATCATTTCCCAAAGGCCCCCATCTCCAAATACCATCATATTGAGGGTTAAGGCTTCAACATATGAATTCTGGGGGAACACAGTTCAGTCCATAGCAAGCACTTTTGCTCACAACACAGTGGCCAGAATAAGTTGTCCAACTACTCCCCCCACAACCACAGGGGGTTAGGAAGTTGACCCTTCCTTGTGGCAAGCAGGAATACTGAGCAAGAAGTGCTGGGGACTCCCACACCCAGCTTTCCAGCAAGGATGACTGGGTGTGCTGCTTTTAGAAAAGTCACAGGACCCGGGGGCAGGAGCACAACTGAGGGAAAGATCATGATAATGACTTTCATTGAGAAGTCACCCTGAGTCAGGCCAATGATATGTTCTATATATGTTCTATATACGATGTAATGTAATCATCATGACACATGTATAGGGGAGGTGTTGACATCCCCTTAACAGGTCAATTTGCACACAAATAGTTATTGAGTGTCTCTTGTGTGCCAAGCTGTGCTCTAGACAGCAGGAAATAGCAGTGAACAAAACCAGCCAAATATCTGAGCTTGCATTTTACTGAAGAACATGGACAATGACCAGATAAACAAATGTGCATATGATCTGATGATGTCAGAGAGAGACACGTGGTAGAGAAGAAGAAAGCAGAGGGGCAGAGGGAGCCGTGGGAAGCCTGCAGCGATGGAGTGTTCAGAGAAGCCCGTCTGGTGGGGGGACATCTGAGCAGAGAACTGAGTGAGGTGGGTCTTGTGCATCGAGGTGGATAAGCATCTGGGGCAGAAGGAAGGGCACATGCCAAGCCCCTGGGGTGAGATGTACTGGGTGTGGTCACGGGATGGCCAGGAGACCAGCGGGGCTGGAGCAGAGTGAGGAAGAAAGGGAGGGAAAGGAGGTCACAGCGGATGGGGACCAGATCATTCTGGGTGTGGGCTGACCTTGGGGTGAGCCGGGTGTGTGGGTACCTGGGCAGTGTAATTTTGGCACCGGGCAATCCTGCCCCAAAAACCTGGTTCTGCCACTCCCCAGCTGACTGAACTTGAGCAAGTGTGTCTCAGGTTTCTCATCATCAGGGATGTCACCACACCTACTTCAGGTGACACCTAATTAGGGAAGAGCATATAAATGACTCAGCACAAGCCTGGCACACAGCTGCTGGCACTGCCTCTCATGACTTGATAGCATCTTCTTAACTGTTTGTGACAATGTCTCCCCCCTACCCCGGCCTCCAAAATGCCCACTCTGCCTTGTCACCATTGGTTGACATTCTCCCCATGAGGGGCTCCTGGGGCAGCCTTCCAGTTAGCTTCCCCTTCCCCACTGCCTCCCCCACCCCAGCAGAGGGACCCCACAGCCTTTTTGTGTATCACCCTGCTCCCAGTACAGGCAACTGGACCAGGAGTGGTCGCCTGACCCGAGCTGGGCTGAACAAGAGTATTAGACCCATGAGTTAATTCTTTCCTTGGCCAGACCTGTAACATGTAAACTGCATAAACTCAAGAGGTCTGTGGTGGGGTTCTGTCATGGACCTGGACAAGGAGGACACAGCGGAGGGAGTGGGGCTGGGGGCAGGTGTGTGGATCACAAGTGAGAGGAGCAGCGAACAGGGCCATGAGGGGGACCCCCAGCTCTGCCCACTCCCTGATTCTCTATTCTAGGGTCTGGCCACACTCCTGCCCTTAGATCTGGGGGGCTACCCCAGGTCCTGGATCCCCCTCTGGGTGTAAGTTAGCTTGGGTGAGTTTCTGATTCCTGCCACCAAGAGAATGTCATTGCCTATGACTGCACACCCTCTTTCAAGGTCCCATTCATCTGCGGGCCCCTCCGTGGAGCTCATCCTGACCTTCCCCTGGTGGGCATCTCCCGCCTCCTCTGACCCCAACACCTTGAACCTCCCTGTGGTCCTCCCATTCAACAGTGGTGTTTGTCCAAGTGTCTCATCATTCCTGCTGGACTGTCTCCTCCCAGGGGGTTGCGAATCCTGTTTCCTGAATCAAACCCCCAAACCCCAGGCCCCGGTGTAGGCCTTACATACAGCAGGTGCTTTGTGCCAGTTTATTGAGCCAAGAGCTAATCAGAGTAGAAGTGACTTCAACTGGGCGCTGCTGCTGGGCCAGGCATTTGCACTTCATGCTTCCATCATCCCATTTAATCCTCATGAGGTGCCAGACATCCTAGGTTCAAGTCTCAGCCCTGCCACTAAATAGCCATGTGACCTGGGCAAGTTGTAGACCTTCCCTGTGCCTCAGTTTCTCATTTGTAAAATGGGGGTAATCATGGCGCCTCCCTCATGAGGTTGCTGTGAGGATTAAATGAGTTAACACAGGGAAGGTGCTTAGACTTCTACCTGGCATCAGCAGGTGCCGCGCAAATGTCAGCTATTTTGGGATTAGCACAGATAAGGCGGCCTGAGGTCTAAGGTTACTGAACACACAACAGTGCAGACCCTGCTCAAGAGAATGTTGGGATGCTAGGCCCACCGCTCACTGCTATTGACACCATGCAGATGTCCACTTACAAGGCTGGTGGCCTGTGGGGCAGGCTGTTCTGAACAGTGGCCCACATGTATTAATAAAGATCTAAGGAGGAGAACTTCCCTGGTGGCTCAGTGGTTAAGAATCTGCCTACCAATGCAAGGGACACAGGTTCAATCCCTGGCCCAGGAAGATCCCACATGCCATGGAGCAACTAAGCCCGTGTGCCACAACTACTGAGCCTGTTCTCTAGAGCCTGAAAGCCACAACTATTGAGCCCATGTGCCACAACTACTGAAGCCCACACACCTAGAGCCCGTGCTCCACAACAAGAGAAGCCACAGCAATTAGAAGCCCGCGCACCACTACGAAGAATAGCCCCACTCTCTGCAACTAGAGAAAGCCACATGCAGCAACAAAGACCCAACTCAGCCAATAAATAAATAAATAAATAAATAAATAAATAAATAAATTTATTTTTTAAAAGAAAAGATCTAAGGAGGAAGTGTGCACAGACAAGCCTGAGGGTGCTGCTAAAGCCAATAGCAGATGTTGACCCTAGAGAACAAGGTGGGTGGTCTCGGCAGAGTGGCAGTCATCAGGGAATGTTCACCAGGAGGCGCTGGAGCAGCCAGAGCAGTGGGTAAAAAATGCAGAAATGTGCCTTTATTGGTTGGTATCAGTTGCCATCCTGAGCCCCATGTGCCCCAGCCCCTCTCCAGGTACCCTCCCACCTCCTCACCCTCCAGTAACTAAATAGTTACCATCCAGCCCAGCAGAGGGCTTCTGGGGCCCCGCCCAGCTCTGGCAGCCTCCAACCCTATAGGTCAGTACCTTGGGTCTACTGTTTAGTAAGTATTTCCAGTCTCTCCCCAATCAAGAGACTATTTTAGCCAGCTTGAAACCCACTCCCTCTTTCTCTAATGAAGAAACCACCTCCTCCTTCCTCTAAGGAAGTACCATCTCCTCCATTTTTCTTTGGGGACCCACTGCCACCACTTCCTAGGTCCTTGGTGGGTTGGGTTCCAGGAGATGAGCACATAATGTCAGCCTGACTGATTAGTAATTAGAAATACTGCACATAACCTCTGGCCATAGCAATTAGCTTAGGGATGGGCATATACCTTAGGACTGACCAATGAAATTCTACCCTGAGACTTTTTGGAATTCTTGAGCTAGTGAAGCTCTTCCTTCTGCTGGAACTTCTGGGGGTCTCCAGGAAGAGAGGGGTTGTATGGTAGAGAAGTGAAAAAGGAGAAAAATAAGAGTCAACTTACAGAGAGAGATGGATTCCTGATGACCTCATCTGATCACCTGGATCCAGCCATATCTGAAATTCCCCTGGACTTCTCATTTAATAAGCTTATAGTTCCTCTTTTGCATTTCTTTGCCTTTTAATCAAAAGGGCCCCAACTGACCCAATTATTATCCCCATGAAATATTGTCCCTGGGAAGTAACTTATCCACAGTCACGCACCTGGTCACGCACAGAGATTCAAGTCCAAATCCAGCTGTCTCTAGTGGTGATGGTCTTTGAAGAAAGCTTTAAGAATTGAGCTGAGGAAAGCGAAGTAATAGGCCCTGCTCAAGATGCAATTTGCAGAGTCTGAAATCACTCAGTGAGGCAATCTGATTTGAGGAGGCCCAAATTGCAGGCAATCTCCACAATTTCCTGGAATCCTCACCGCTCACCTCCCAGGGCCAGATTGTCCATGGACCATGACAGTTCTGTTATCAGGCTTGGCAGGACACAAGCTGTTGCTGCGACTGCCAGTCCAAATAGGTGGTGAGGTACAATGGAAGGTAATTTCCCTCTCTCTCACTTCCTGGGAAGCAACTGCCATCAGGACGGCCTGGTGGGGGATGGGAGAGTCTCCAGGAGGCCAAGGGCTCAAATGAACCTTGACAGGTAATCATTCCCCAGAGCAGCAGGTGAGTAGTGATTAGCACTCCCAGGGAGAGAAAGAGGTGACCGTGCCTCCGCCAGTTCCCTAGAGCTCCAGCCTGGAAGTTGCTGGAACTAGTGCAGGTGAGGGGAGGCTCCAGATGCTGTGGGACCATCTTCCTGTTACAGCCCAGGATCCACGACCAAAAGGCCCTTCTAGATTGATCTCTGCTCGGAGATTCAGGGTTAAAAGTCAAGGTGAAGCTGAGACCACGATCCCTGAACATTCCCACATCTGTCTCTCCTTCTATATGGTGACTCCCTTGAAGATGGCAAGGGTCTCATCTCACTGTTGGCTCCTGAAGGCCCAGCACAGTGCCAGCACCTAGGAAAGCTTTGTTACATATTTGTTGACTGATTGAATAAATGGAAAAATAACTGAACTGAGAGGCCCTCACTTCACAGGTGAGGAAACTGAGACCTACAGAGAACTCACAGCTCATTTGCAGTCATCACCAGCTATAACACGAATAGGTAGGGCACCCTATGCCACCACTTGGCCCAGGACAGTCCAGTATATGCCTACTGCCCTGGCATAATCATGAATAGTGCTTCCTCTTGCTCTCAAAAGTGTCCTCATTTGGATAATATTTCAGAGTCTTTGATGGGGTGGGGTCTCTGGAGAGTGAAGGGAACCAGCATCACTAAAAATTACATGAGCTCAGCTTCCTTCTTTTAATTCTCACAACCACCCCCTATTCTTGATGGCTTTCCCACGCCTTGAGCTTTCAGGTATTCATAGATGCTCCATGACACAGGTGTTCCAGGGCCAAGTTAGTTTTGGAAAGGCTGAGCTAAACAGCCATAAGCTGACTTTCTCACCATAGTGTTTCTCAGTGCCTCTCCTATGCTAATCAAGCAGCAGGAAGAAAGAAAAGACACTCACCCAACACCACAATTCCAGAAAGGAGTTGGTGTGGGATTATGCTAGTCCCCTTTAGTTTATGTCTTCACCCAGACAGGGAGTTTGCTGTGCCTCAGAATGTTATTGAGTTAACAGGAAAGAAAAAAATGCACAAGCATTTTATGAGGCTAAAGAGAAGCTCAGAATAAATGGCTTTTTTGCTCTGTCAAGTAAAGCAAGGGTTTTTGATTATGCAACATGAGCCCTAAGCTTAGTTTGGGGTGGAGGTGGGAAAAGGACAACAGACATGGGAGAGATGGGTAAAATTGAGAAGGGAAAGAAAACCAGGAGAAGCAGTTATCAGAAGAGCCTAAATCCAGGGGAATTTGTAGACCTCTTTGGGAATCCCCTGGACTTTGCAGAGAGTCTGAGCTGTGGTTCAAGCCATTTTACAAGACATTAAAGGAATGGTGGCACCAGTAATCTGGAGGACTGGGGGCAACCCAGCTGAGCCATCTGAGGCCTGGGTGTTCCATGATTCTGAGTCTCAGTGTTACAAAGGGAGATTGGACTTTGTGTTTCCCATCTTTTTCTCCCTTCCTGCCTCTGCCATGTGGACCTGGACAGCCCTAGAACACGCAGGCTTATGATCTTGGCTTGGCTATATGACTTGCTTTGGCCAATGGAATGTGGGTGCAAGTGACCACAGCACTTCCAAACTGAGGCCTTAAAAAGTAAGGGGCCCTTGGGACTCAGAGAATGTGGGAGGAAAGCTCAGGGAAGTGGGGAGTTTGAGAAATCCATCCAATAATGCTGTGTATGAAGTCCTGGACACAAGCTGGGTGTATATGGAACTAAGCCAAAACAACATATTAAAGTCTTGGAGAACTGAATTACAATGTAGTGTGCCCTGAGGGGATGAGAGGTACACCCTTGGGGAATAATTAGATAGTATTGCAAAGTCTTTGAAAACGTAGCTGAGGGGATATGTGTATAAAAACAGATGATTGAACTTGGTGTAACCCCCCCCAAAAAAATAATAAATAAATTTAAAAAAAAAGGAGCTGAAATTGAAACTGCAGCCTAGAGAAGATGGGTGAGGATTTGCAGCCTGCACCCTCCCCAGCTGACCACCTGCTTTAAAAAAAAAAAAATCAAAGTTCACCACAAAATTTTAAAAGAACCTGAAGTTTCAAAATGTCCAGGATATACTCCAAGATTACTCAATATACAAAGAATCAGAAAATCTCAACAACTCGGGAGAAAGACTGTCAATAGGAGCCAATTCTGAAATGGTAGAAATGTTGAAATTATCAAAGATTTTTAAAGCAGCTATGATAACAATGTTACATGAAATCAGGGAAAATACTCTTAAAACAAATGGAAAGATAGGAATTCTCAGCAAAGAAGTAGAAGCTTAAAAAGAACCAAATGGTATTATCCAACCTTAAGAAAAGAAGAAAATTCTGACATATACTACAATGCAGAGAAACCTGGAGGACATTATGCTAAGTGAAATAAACCAGCCACAAAAGACAACTTCTGGATGATTCCACGTATACAAGGTACTTGGCATAGTCACTATCATAGAGACAGAAAGTAGAATGGTGGTTGCCAGTTCTAAGGGGTCAGAAATGAGGAGTTATTATGTAATGAGTATAGAGTTTTACAAGATGAAAAGAGTTATTAAGATGGATGGTAGTGATGGTTGCACAACATTATGAATGTATTTAATACCACTGAACTGTACATTTTTAATGGTTAAGATGGTAAATTTTATGTCACTTGTACTTTACCACAATTTTAAAAATGGAAAAAAAAATAACCAAATGGAATTTTAGATCTGAAAAAATGAAATAACTGAAATTTAAAATTTCATTGGCTGGGCTGCATAAAGCAACAGATATGACAGAGGAATGAGTCAGTTAGCCTGTGGATAGATCAATAGAAGTCATCCAATCTAAACAACAGACAGGGGGTAGAAGAATGACAAAATAATGAACAGAGCCTCAGGAAACTGTAAGACAATATCAAAAGGTCCAACAGTTGTGTCTTTGAAGTCTTTCCAGAAGGAGAGAAGAAAGAGATCAGTGCAGAAAATGTATTTGAAGAAATAATGGATATAAACTTCTCAAATTTGTAGAAAGACATTATTTTATGAATTCAAGAAGTTCAGCAAACTCCAAATGGATACACTTAAAGAAAATCGTGCCTTAATAAATCATAATCAAATTACTGAAGACCACAGACAAAGAAAAAGATCTTGAAAGCAGCCATAGGAAAACAACATTTTACATATAGGAGAAAAATGATACAAATGACATGGATTTCTAACCAGAATTCATAGAGCCAGAAGACAATGGGATGTTCTTAAAGTATTAAAAGAAAATTACTGTCAACCCAGTATTCTATAGCTACTAAAAAATATCCTTCAGGAATGAAGGCAAAATAAAGACATTCTCAGATGAAAGAAAATTAAGTGAATTTATTATCAGCAGACCTTCTCTAAAAGAAATGCTAGGAAGTTCAGATAGAAAGGAAAATGTACTGGTGAAACACTTGGAACTTCAGAAATGAAGCTAGAGTAACAGAATTGGTAAACATATGAGTAACAATAATACACTATTTCTCTCCCTTTAGTACTCTAAAATATGTATGATAGTTGAAAACAAAAATTGTAACATTATCTGGTGGTATATACATGTAAAACATATGACAACTGTAACACAAAGGTTGGAGAATAAAAGAAATAATGGATTGTAACATTTCTAAATTTCACTTGAAGTGGTAAAATATTAATTTTAAGTAGACTGTTCAGCGTGTATATTGTATGTTAAATGTGTATATTGTTATCCCTAGAGAACCACCAAAAAAATCTGTACAAAGAGATATAGTAAAAAGGCCAAGATATAAATTTAAATGGGACAATAAAAATATTCAAATAACCCAAAATAAGTGAGGAAGGGAAATTAAGGAACAAAAGTACAAGAAACAAATAAAAACAAATAAAATGTCAGTCTTAATCTAACCATATCAATAATTACATTAACTGCAAATGGTCTAAACACCTCAATTAAAAGACAAAGATTGCTAGATTGGATTTCTTTTAAAGACCCAACTACACATTATCTACAAGAAAACCACTTTTTATGTAAAGATACAGATAGGTTAAAAGTAACAAGTTGGTAAAAATGTATCATGCAAATATTAATCAAAAGAAATCTGGCATAGCTATTAATATCAGGAAAAGTAGATTTCAGAAACAGGAAAGTTATCAGAGATAAAGCAAGATACTACATAATGACAAAAGAGTCGATTTACAAAGAAGACATTTCAATCCTAAATATGTATGGTGCTAACAAAAGAGCTTCAAAATACAGCATAAGGAGAAACTGACAAGTCCACAGTTACATTTGAAGACTTCAGTATTCCTCTTTGTAACTGATAGAAAAAGTATACAGAAAATCAGCAAAAGTAGACCTCAACAATATGACCAACATAGCCTAATTGTCATTGAAAAAATACCCCACCCAACAACAACAGAAAATATTCTTTTTAAGTACACATGGAATATTCACCAAGATAGACCATATTTTGGGTCATAAAACAAAGCACAAATCTAAAAGAATTGAAATCATGTAAAGTATGTTCTCTGGCCATAATGGGAATAAACTACAAATCAATAACAGAAAGAGATCTGGAGATTCCCAAACACTTGGAAATTTAGCAGCACATTTATGAATAATCTATAGGTCAAAAAAAAAACTAAAGGTAAGTCAAAAGATATGTTGAAGAACGTATATATGGTGTCTGTAACTACTGCTCACCTACTCAGGGGGTGGGAGATTTGTGGGCTACTGGAGAAGGGTGGTTTGAAGAGTAATAATACACCTATGGGTACACTTTGAAGTTAGTAGCACTTTTGGCTCATGGGACTGGTGTTATTGAAAATCAAAGACCATTAAATAAAATTATTCTGGTTGGTTCCTGTATACTAATATATACCAAAGCATATAAAAGGAAATACTTTACCCATGAAAAAAAAAAAAAAGATATGTTGAGCTTAACAAAAATTTGTGGGATGTAGCTAAAGCTGTGTTGGTAGGAAAATTTATGTTAAATGCTTATATTAAGGTGAAATATCTTAAAAGAAATATAAAAAAGATAAAAAGAAATATCTCAGGCCAATAATCTAAGTTTCAATGTTAAGAAAGTAGAAAAAAGAAGAGCAAAATAAAAATGCAAGCAGAAGGAAGGAAATAATAAAGACAGAAGCAGAAATCAATGAAATTAAAAACAAAAGCAGTAGAGAAAGACAAAATCAAATTTAGTTAATTTAAAAAATCAATAAAATTGATAAACCTTGGTCAAACTGCTCAAGAAAAAAAGGGAGAAGACGTAAATTACCAATATCATAAATGAAAGCAGAGACTTCACTACTGGCCTCACAGACAATATGAGAATAAGCAAATAGTTTGACTAACTCTACAACCATAAATTTGACCCTTAGACGAAATGGACCAATTCCTTGAAAGATACAACTACCAAATCTCACTCAAGAAGAACCTAATGATCTGAGTAGCCCTCTGTCTGTTAAGAAATTTAAATTTATGGTTGGAAAACCTTCCAAAAAAGAAAATTCAAAGCACAGATGGTTTCACTGTTAAATTCTATCAACATCTAAGGGACATAATACTACCAACTCTATACAATCTCTTCCAGAACATAGAAGAGAAGGGACCACTTCCCAACACACTTTATGAGGTCAACATTACCATGATAACAAAACCGGACAAAGACCATAGAGGAAAAGGAAACTAAAGATTAATATTCCTTAGTGAATATAGATGCAAAAATCCTCAATTAAATATTAGCATATCAAATCCAAGAATATATAATAAGAATAATACATCATGGCCAATTTTGTTTATTCCAGGAATGAAGATCATTGAAATTTGAGAATCAATCCACGTTTTCCACCACATCAACAGACTAAAGAAGAAAATGTATATATACACATATACATATATATACACAGAAACGTATATATGACCATATTAACAGATGCAGAAAACATTTTCGCATTTGACAAAATTCAATATATGCTCATGATTTTTAAAAAATCTCTAGGAATAAAAGGAACTTCCCTAACCTGGTAAAGGGCATCTACAGAAAATTTACATCTAATATCATACTTGATAGCAAAACATGAAAGGCATTTCTGCTAAGATAGGGAACAAGATGAGTATGTCACCTCTCACTATTCTTATTTATCTTCGTACTAAAAGTCCCAGGCAGTCTAATAAGGGGAAAAAGACAAGCAGATTGTATGATTTCACCATATATGTATACATATTATCAAAACTTCAAGCACCACACTTTAAAATACACAAATTTTGTTTGTCAGTTATACCTCAATGCAGCTGAAAAAATAAATAAAACTGTCCCTATTCACAGGTGACATGACTGTCCATGTAGAAAATCCCAAGGAACCTATTTTTTAAAAATTTCCTAGAACTAAGAAGTTCTAACAAGGCCATAGGATACAAAGTTAACATGTGAAAATCTCTATGTACTATAATGAACAGCTAGAAATCAAAATTTTTAAAACATTACCATTTAGGATAGCTCCAAAAAATTAGAACTACTTAGGTATAAATGTAACAAAATGTGTACAGGATCTATATGCTGAAAACTACAAAAAGAAAAAAAAAACTGATGACAAATCACAGAAGACCTAAACAAATGCAGAGACATACCATATTCATGGACTAGAAGACTCACTACTGTTAATATGTCAATTCTCCCCAAATTATTCTGTAGATTTAATATAACCACAATCAGAATTGTACCAAATATTTTGTCAGATATAAACAAACTAATTCCAAAATTTATATGAAAAGACAAAAGAACTGGGTTAGTGAAAACAATTTTGTAAAATAAGAACAAAATTCTTAAAACTAAATCTTCCGAATTTTAAGACTTGCTATAAAGTTATAGTAATTAAAACAGTGTGATGCTAGTGAGAGGATAAACATATAGATGAGCAGAAAGAAGAGCGAGCCCAAAAATGACCCACAAGAATATGGTCCATTGATGTTTGACAAAGGTGCAAAGGCAATTCAATAGGTAAGGGATCATCTTTTTAACAAATGATGGTGGAATTCTTGTGCAAAAAAAACTGAACTTCAAAACATACCTCACACTTTACACAAAAATTAATTCAAAATGGATCATAAGACTTAAATGTAAAATGTAAACCTATAAACTTTAGAAGAAAACATAGGAGAAAATCCTTGTGAACTTGAGTTAGGCAGAGTTCTTAGATGTGACATCAAAAGCACAATCCATCGAAGGAAAAATGGATAAATTGAACTTCATCAAAATTAAAAACTTAATCTATGAAAGACACTGGTAACAGAAAGAAAAGACAAGCTACAGATTAGAGGAAAATGTTGCAAATTACATATCCAGCAAAGAAGTTGTGTTCAGAATATATAAATAACTCTCAAAACACACAATGTAAAAATGAACAACCCATTGAAAAAACAGACAAAAGATTTGAAGACAAAAGATTCTTCACCAAAGAAGGCATATGAATGGAAAATAAGCACATGAAAAGATGCTCAACATCACTAGTCATTAGGGAAATGTAAAACAAGACTGGAATAAGATACCATTACACATCTACTAGAATGGCTATTAATTTATTTTAAATTGGCAATACTTAGTGCTGACAAGGGTGTCAGTGCTTCTCAATACAGGGCTGGTCAGCATGCAAAATGGTACAGTCCTTTTGGGAAACAGTTTTGCAGTTTCTTATAACATTGAGCGTGCACTTACCAGATGACCCAGCCATACTATTACTATGTATTTGCACTAAAGAAATAAAAGCTTAGCTTCACACGAAAGCCCGCAAATGAATGCTTAGAGCAGCATTATTTATCATTGCCCCAAACTAAGAATGACCCAAGTGTTCTTCCACAGATGAATGAATAAAAACCCTGATAGGATTAGCCCTCCAGATCCCCGGGCTCTGCAACCGTGGAGTCATTGAAGATCAAAAAATATTAAGAAAAAAATTTTTCTAGAATGTTCCAACAAGCAAAACTTAAATTTGCTGCACACCAGCAACTTTTTACATAGCATTTACATTGTATTAGGTATTATAAGTAATCTAGAGATGAAAAATTATGTGGGAGGATATGCATAGGTTCTAGGTAAATACTATGCCATTTTACATAAGAGACTTGAGCATCCTCAGATTTTAGTATCAACAGGGATCTTGGACCAATCCTCTTCAGATACTAAGGGAAGCCTTTACATCCATTCAGTGGAACACTACTCAGCAGTAAAGAGGACCAAACTACTGACACACACAACGTGGATAGATGTCAGGATAATTATGCCAAGTGGAAGAAGCCAGACTCGAAAGGCTACATGCTGTGTTTCCCTTTGCATGACATTCTGGAAAAGGCAAAACTATAAGCATGGAGAACAGACCAGGGGTTGCCAGGCTTAGAGGTGGGGAAAGTCTGTGACCACATGGAGGCACACAAGGGAATCTGGGGCTGATGGAAACGTTCTGTGTCCTGATGGTGGTGGTTGTGACACTAAGACATGCATGTGTGAAAAATCAGAGACCTGCCCACCACCAACACGTGGATTTTACTGTTTGCAAATTTTTTTTTAATGTTTAAGACAAAATACTTGCAAAAGGGTCATTGAATATTCCTGCTCACCCCTCTTAAGCTCTCTTCGTTCCTCCTGGAAGAGCATACCCAAGGGAGCTGCTGGCTCAAGGAGGACTCAGCCAGAGCCCACCTACACCCTGAAGAAGAGCTGTCTCACCTGCCATGAGCAAGGAAACATGTTTGCTATTGCAGCCCACCGAGATTTCCAGATGACTAATTACATAGCAAGAAAACTGACTAATACTGTTATGCAAACTGATTTGACCATAGAAAACACTTCCTGGCATCTCTCAGCACTCTGTGTCCCTTGGACCCTGCTGCTCCGGGAAGGGTAGACTATTCTTCTTGTAATCAGAATGTCTCAGAGCAATAAACAAAGGGGCCACATTAACATCTGACAAGAGCCCTTCACCCACCGGAGGCCCACAGAACCTCACTTCCCTGGTGGGTCTTCCCGGTTATCTCTGAGCATCCACGGTGGGCGCACACTCATGCTCAGTGTTGCATCCACCCTCAGCGTCCACTCTGCCCTCCTCCTGGACTACTGACCCCTGCAGGCCATCAGTGGTCCTGCTCTCTGCCACCAGTGCTGGCGTCTCTGGGAGCCCACACTTCCGCTGAGGGCTGAGGTCTCTCCCTGCTCCAATAGGCTGTGACCCCAGAAGGCCCAGGAGGTGCTGGGCAGACAGCCTGCTGTGGGGGGAATGCCCCATCTCCTGTCTCTGGATGCTACCTGGGCCCCTGAGCCATACTGCTTAGGAGCTGAGGCTCACACAGCGTGTCATGAATACAGTCAAGCTCTGGCCTTCACCCATCTCCCTGTGGAATTGGAGACCTGTTCCTGCAGCCGGGAAGGGAAAGAGTGCAATGCAGGCACCCGCCCCCCCTCCACCCCTCCATCTTCACTTCCCTCTTTACCCACAGGCATTTGCCTACAGAAACAAATTCTTCTCTTCTCCTTTAATCCAATGTATTTGAATAATGAAAAAAGATACTTATTGGAGGGGTGATACCTAAATCTACCTGCCAGGAGAACCTGGGCCCCAGTTCCTATTCATCCAAAGCACCTCTGTCCATTTAACAGATGCAGAAACTGAGGCCCAAAGAGGTAACACAAGTTGCCCAAGGTTTCACAGCTACTAAAGGGTAACAATGGGGATGAGCCCATAGCCCAGTGCTTCCAAAGATCTTTCCATGTAGAAAGGTTCAGAGGGGTGAGGTTGGGGGTGGGAGTGGGGGCAAGTGGAAAGTCCTTTGAACTCACGTTTATCTTTAAAATTCACATGACTCCAGATAGATGTATCTGTCTTGGTTTTAATAAAAAATGTTTTATATTTGCCATGGAGGGTAGCGTAGGGTTTATTAATGTCCCTCTGTCATGGAGCAGATCCCCGGGGCTGAAGCTGCCCTGGATTGAGAATTCTGTAAGTACACATCCTGCTGTCCCTGGGGTTGGGGGGAGAATGTGCTGGAGGCAGGGGGTGAGCCTGATTGACCTGCTGTCAGAGGCTCAGGAGAATTAGGCTCAGGGGGGAGGGGCAGTGCCTGGGTGTCATCTGCCAGCACCGGGGGCAGAAACCAGGGAATTCAACCCAGAAAACTAATGAACCGTCCTGGACTCTGATGTCTCCATTTTACAGATGGGGAATTGAGGCCCAGAGACGGAAGGCCACCTGCACAAAGTCACCCAGAGAAATGGGAGCTGAATCCGGGCCAGAATCGGGTCTCCTCAAGCCCACTCCATGGAGTCCAGAGTGTGGGGGCCGCCCTCCGGCGTCCCCCAGGCCCTGCAGTGGTCCATGGTGGCCTCGCGGCTGCTGGTGCTAACTGGAGGTGGGCAGTTCTGGGCTCTGTCCTCCAGGAGTTCCCAGGTCAGGGGTTGGGAGGGAGGGGAGCAGGCCACCTCCCCAGGCCCTGCTCAGCCACCTCCCAGCTGTGTGACCTTGAGCAGTGATAGCCTCTCTGAGCCTGGGTCTCCTCAGCTCTGCAACAGGGACAGTGATGGTTGTATATGGGGAGGACCAAGTGACACAAGGCGGGGGCACTGACCACGGGCCCAGCAGTGATCGCTCTGCACAGGTCACAGTTATTTTCTTTCTGATTTTGACTGTTGTCACCACGGTCACTCCTGGAGGCAGATTCAGGATGAGGGAGGGTCTGGACAGCACTCTGGTTGGGGTCCAGGTGGGTTTTATGGAGAAGACTGCATCTGAGCCAGGCCAGGAGCACATGAGCAGGGAATGAAATCTCAGTGCCGAGGGTGGAGGAGCCCAGCAGGCAGGGAAAGCCCTGCTTTGAGCTTGGAAGGGGTGTGGGGGAGGGGGAGGGGGGCAACACTTCCAGGGGACAGATGAAGATGCCAGTGTGACCTGATGTGGGTCCAGGTCTTCTCACATGCAAACCATCATCTCCACTGCTCAGAGCAGCCACATGAGGCAAGTGTCATGCCAGGGCTCAGGGCAGACCATCCCAAAATACGCCAAAGTGGCATATCCAGTAGTGTGAAATAAAGCTCCTTGAGGAACAGCCAGTCCAAGAAGAACACTCTGACCCTCCTCTTTCTCCCCTGAAGGCAGAAAATAAATCTCCTGTGTGAAGGGTGCCCTCCCTGTACCAAGAGGCAGAGAGCCACCCTTATCGCCAGAAATAGGGAATTCAGGGCCAAGAAGGCTATGTAAACAAACTCTGCTTAGATAATTCACTAATTAGTACCCAAGCCCAAGTTTCTTCATCTTGTCAGTTCTTCACAAATATACTGTTTCTGTATCTAAAAGGTATAAAAGCTGCCTGCTTTGGTCATTTCTTTGAGTCTCACATTTCTATAAACTCCCTTATGTACAAAATTAAAATTTGATTTTCTCCATTAATCTGTCTCATGTCAACTGAATTACTAGACCAGCCAGAAGAACCTGGAAGGGCAGAGGAAAATTTTTTTCCTCCCCAACAGTTGGCATAGTTAGCAGGATAAACTGTCCTGGCTGGACACTGAGAGATCCTGGGACCTCTGACAAGTGCCAGCAGAAGGTGAGAATTCTTACCACCTGAGCCTCCTGCATCTCTGCCTCCAGGGTCTGCTGCAAGCAAGAGTGGTGAGAGCCCTTTTCTTTTTCTAAATTTTGATTATCAGGAGAAAATATTTGTGGAACTAGTTCCTTGTGACATAGAGACTCCGGTTAAAAACTGTGTAACGAGGACTCTCGATTTTTATCGATCCTTTTCTTCCCAGAGATGGTTACTGTTTTTGTTTGTCTTTGCTGTGTCATTTGTCATCAGGAGGAAAAACCACAGGGCAGAACACAGGCGTAGAGCCGACAAGCTACTCACAGACTGGCAAGCTCACAGTTCTCATCAGACCAGAGTTTGTTTAGAGAAACTTTTCTGTTTGTCAAAAACATCCCCTCTGTAAAAACTGGATGAAGTTTTTGCTTTCTTCTTGTTTCATTTCCTGAGAGCTTGCTTTGTGGCCAGTGAGAAGATTCTTTCCGGTCTCTGCCATCCAAATAGACTGAGATTTCAAGACAGTAAGTCAGAAGCAGCACTCCGTTTGTCCAGCTGTGCCAGCTGCCAGCGGGGTTTCTCATGAAGTGTCCCAGTCCAGAGGGAGCCTTTGTCATTTCAATTTCCATTACTTTGTTAGTGCTGGAAAAGTCACATTCCAGTAGCACTCGCCTGGTGTCACAGATTAGCAGCTTTGTAACTGGAGGTGTCTCGTTTTCCCAGGAGAGACAGGAGATACCATTTTCACTACACCATCCTCACACCTGTGCAATGAAGGCCTTTACTTTCTTAGACTATCTTTGAGAGTGAGCTTTCTGGATCTTGTAAGAGCTGCACTCTCTTATGGGACAACTCTTGTATCCTTGCTTAACCTGAAAAGGTTTATTGGTTTGAGTGGCTAGTAAGACTCTACTTGTCAACGGCCAAACAATGGATTCTTTCCATTGTAAATAGAAATTGAAAAAAAAAACAAAATTTTTAGACAATTGTCTTACTGGTACCTATGAAAAGACTGAATTAAAAGTATAATGACCAAACGAAAAAATATAATGGCTAGCCTTAGGAACTTCCTAACAAGAGGAAAGAACAGGAATTAAATTTAGAACAAAGTTAAAGTCCTTGTCCAACATAAATTACCCTTCTTAGAATCCAGCCCCAACTCCTCAGCAAATTCCCTTAACTCCCAAAATTCCACCGTCCCCAGAAAATCCCTTAAACACCCAGCTGTTTGTTTTAACTTCCCTTTTCCTACAAGATTTACAAAGAGCACTCCAGCCTGGTCTGTAGGCCTAGAGTATACAGGTTACGCCTGTAAATGCTAAAATCCAGGAAAAAAATTTAACAGAAGCATCCAAAATAGACAATAAGGCTTGTTCGGGTGGGCGCTATAATCAGACTTTTCCAGCTTCAGACCTTCCTATGCAATGTCCTTTGCAGATATAATTCTAGAATCCCACCCAAAAAATTCATGTCCCCTGGGCCATAGAACTTAGAAATCATTTTATTTCCATCTTAGCTGGAATTTTTCTTCCTGATATAAAGAAGAAAGTTCAAAATAGTGTGATGGAGTGGGCAAACCAACTTCTAAGCATTAAAATGAAAATAGCTACCCAATTCTTTGAAGATAGATTGAAGGAATGCAAATGAAAAAACAGTTAAAATCAACAATTCTTAATTTACAACTTGACTCTAGAAAAACAAAGGTATAACTCTGAAACAACTCAAAATCCACTCAGACCTTTTCCTCTGCCTTCAGACATCTGTAGATATTGTGAAAAATCAGGACATAGAAACTACAATTTGGGACTTCCCTGGTGGCACAGTGGTTAAGAACCCACCTGCCAATGCAGGGGATTACAGGTTGGAACCCTGGTCCAGGAAGATCCCACATGCCACAGAGCAACTAAGCCCATGCACCACAACTACTGAGCCTGCACTCTAGAGCCCGTGAGCCACAACTACTGAGCCAGAGCAAAACGGATAGGTGTGGTTTCAGGGGGCTCTGAGGAGCCTGGTCCTTTATGTCTCAGTGCAGAAAGAATTCAGCGAGAGGCAAAGTGATATATAAGAAGTGATTTATTACAATAGGATGCTTGAAGGCTTACAAGCAGGAGGGCAAGAGGGTGCGCCCTGAGAACTTAGTGGGCTACAGTTTTATAATCAAAGGAAAAGTGGGGGTGGGGAAGGGTTTCTTTGTCTTTCTTGAGTTGATGTCATGATTCCATCTTCAGCTCCTCCTCCAGGTTGGGCAGGGGAGTTTTTTGTCCCTACATGGTCAAGCCAGCACTGTAAAAATTATTTCAGGTCTCTGTACAATGAGCACCTTTCCATAAATTACTGTTTTTTATGTTTGCAGAGAGCATGTCCTAGGGATCATTAATTTACTGAGCTCACTGGTCAGTATGTGGGTCTCTTGCCACCATTGTTTTATTGTTTTGGGGCATGTCTTGTGCTTGTGTCTCGTGGTTTTGTTGCTAAGCAAGCCTGTTTGGTTTTGTGGTTAAGCAAACCTGCTTTCTTGAGTAATCATTAGCTTAGAGAGGTGTCCCATACTTTTTTCTACTTACAATTCCCTAGTGGGATTAACTATTTAATCACCTACTTTGTCCCTTTACTCTGTCCCTATCACAAGGGCCACAACTACTGAAGCCCACACACCTAGAGCCTGTAGTCCGCAACAAGAGAAGCCACCACAATGAGAAGCCCTCGCACCTCAAAGAAGAGTAGCCCCCACTTGCCACAGGTAGAGAAAGCCCATGCGCAGCAATGAAGACCCAATGCAGCCAATAAAAATTAATTAACTTTTTTTTAAGTACGGTTGTCCTGCACTAAAGAAAAAAAAAAGGAAAGTTTTAATAATAGTTTCCTTAGGCTTCTAATAATAGACAAATATATCCCAAAACTCCTAGGGAAAAAAACTTGCATTCTTTCTTTGTCCCTTGAAGTTATACATCTTATCCTGTCTTTGAAATGTAAACACAGCCCACAATTGCCTGAGACTGAAGGGAAGAAAAATAAAAGGGAAAGAAACATTTTTAAAATATAAACTGCAAAAGAGCTCTCTTGCCAAACTCTAGACAACAGCCTCCTTAAGATTACTTCCATAGACAAATACAATTCTTAAAATTCTTCTCTGCAAATAGTAAAAGCCTTTACTGAGCAAATATACTTAATTTATTCCAACTTATTGACTGAAAAAAAAAGTGTACATCCTAATAATTGAGAGTTATGTTTTATTCAGTGGACAAAACTGAGGACTTAAGCCCAGGACACAGCATCTCAGTTAACTCTGAGGAACTGCTCTGAAGAGGCAAGCGGGGAGCCAGGATATATAGGAGCTTTTGCAACAAAGACCAGGTAGTCAGAACATCAAAAGATTACTATAAATTAAAGAAAACCAGATGTCTCAAGTTAAAGAATTTAGTGCTTTTTTATGTATGGGAAGATGCAAAGTCTGGGTTCATTGAAGTCATTCCTTTGATATGCACCTCAGCTATCTGGGGCCAGTATCCTGTGCTTCTCACCCCCTCAGGGTGCACCACTAGGGGTGGCTACAGTGGCTGACTGCTAAAACGGGGTGGGGAGGGGGGCAAATCCTGCCTCCATCTTGAGTTCCCTCAGGGTTCCCCATTGGGCAGCTGTAATGTGATGGCTTGATGGCTGCAACATCCTTTGTTTACTGATATGGCAGGTGGTATTTTTAGTTCACAAACATTTATAAACTAGTGAGTTTTATATTGTTTTAAAATATAAGCTATAAGATCTGTTTATATGTATGTGTGTATGTATATATATTTAAATACGGTATTTATCTACCTCTGGGTGGTAATGCCAACATTAATTTGTAAAAGAGCTCTATTTAACCAACTTAAAAATAAGCACGCATATAAATTTAGTATTTATAAACTTCAGAAATATAGAAACTAACTCAAATGCTCTCAAGTTCACATGATCTGAGAAAAATCATTGGTAAACAAAAACTAGTTTAAATGTGTTGGTTTAGTTAATACAGACATATCTTTAGAGTTATCAACATTAAATATAATACTTTTATCCTACCTAGATTTACTGACAGTCAAATAAGCTTATGTTATCTGTTGCAAAATTTGTCATCAGGAAAAATAGTTTGTAATGATGGTTGATTATGTCTAATGTCTCATGAAGTTTTCATGAGGAGTCTAAACACAAATGCTGGGAGTACATGATTTAAATAATGTAAATTGGGATAAGAGTTTATAGTTGACCTTTTTAACAATAATTATGTGTTTGGTATGTATATCTCTTCCAAAATCTTTTTGGTAACTTAAAACTTTAGAGCTTTGCTAAGTTAAATGGTAGGAATTCACTGAATGTCTAGATCATTTCCAAATAAGATAAAATACTGAAACATTCATTGCTAGACAAGTCTAAGTTTACCTACTTTTGACACCCTATTACAGAGACTGTAGAGGTTTGGTTCTATTAATAAACATGTTTTCTGCCACACTGAAAAGATCTCCTATGAGGAAATGTATATTTCTAAAAATTATTTGCCAATCTAAAAAATGCTGATGTAACAGTTCACAATTGCTTACTTCTTAGTTTTCAGTAGGAAATAAAATCTCTAAGTGTTAAGAATTCTAGTTAATATATGTAATTAAAGCTACTAAAGTAAAAAGGATAGAAGAAAATGACTATATATGAAAAGTAGGGTGTATATTTTTAGTAAAAGAAGGTATGCAGAATGGTAATACATTTTTATTGAGGAAAATGAATGTAATTTTGTCCTAAAGTAAAATGACTGCTCCAGAACAGGAAAAAATAAAAAGATAAGACAAAACCAAAATGGACATAGAAAGTTATAGAAGGTTTGTGGAAAAGGAATTTTGTACATGGACAGGACTGGCTAAGATTGGACTGAATGAATTTTAATATCAAAAGCAAGCTGGTACAAAATTAAAATTTGTTTTTCTCTGTTAAAAGAACAAATTTTTATTGGACTTTTGATCTACTTTTGATAACAGATTGTGAAAGCATCTTTACCTTTTAAGTAATATGTCTAGAAAACAAAGATTTTGTGTTTTGTCAAAACAATTTTCTGTATTTGTTTTTATCAGGTCTTTGATTACCTAGGAAAACTGTCTTCTTAATATTAAAAGAGCTAAGTTTTGTTCACAACTGTGTAAACTTTTGTATATGTCTTTTATTGTACTTTAGTCAGATAAATAATTGAGTATTGTTTCATAATCATCTATAATCCTGTTTAGTTAAGAGTTTAAACCTTTCCATATTTTTTTTACAAACTTCCCAAAATCAAATTCTAAATGAGGTCTTTTTTTACCTCAAACTAACTTTGAAATGTTCCAGAGGATCCCTGGAACATTTCAAAAGATTTGTTCTCTCTCCTTATAAAAAAAAGAACTATTAAGCTAATTAGGCTTATCTGATAAGTTAAGTTACATGGAAAACATTGTCAAATAAGAAGTAATACAGGATTTCCTAGGTGGTGCAGTGGTTCAGAATCCACCTGCCAATGCAGGGGACACGGGTTCAAGCCCTGTCCGGGAAGATCCCACATGCCGCGGAGCAACTAAGCCTGTGTGCCACAACTATTGAGCCTGTGCTCTAGAGCCCATGAGCCACAATTACTGAAGCTCATGTGCCTAGAGCCTGTGCTCCACAGCAAGAGAAGCCACTGCAATGAGAAGCCCAAGTACCACAATGAAGAGTAGCCCCCACTCACCACAACTGACCAATGCAGACAATAAATAAATAAATATAAATAAAAACTTTTTTTAAAAAAGGAATACAAAGCCTTCTTTATGTTGTGTGTATACATAGATATATATTATGTTATAAAATTATATAAAATTCCTAAAATTCTATGTCCTAGTATAATGTTATGTTATACTTCCATTTATTATCTTAAAATATTTTTTGTTACAGAAATAACCAAATTTCTTTGCCAATTCTATTATAATGAACTCTCATCAGATCTTTAATAATATACATTTTAAAGTCTTTTATCATTTACAGACAGTTATTGTTTTACTCAGATGCTTTTACAAAAGCTTCTAGCAAATATGTTTCATCTTTGGAAAAATTCATGAAAAGGAACCTAATAAGTATCTAGAATACAAGCTTCTAATAACTTTCAAATCATGCCACTGAACTGGGTAAGAATTTACAGAACCTAATGGAGAAATGGATGGCTTCATAAAACTTCTTACAAAAAGTTAAGCAGAACAATAATTAATTACATGGGACTGAATAAACTGATAGAATGATCATAATTTTTATGACTTTTTATTTAAAATATTACTTGCTCTTTAATCTTTTGTTTTCCAGATATAAGGAAATATTTCCTCTTAAGCTAGCTATGGCTTAGAATAATTTGGTAAATTATACTTTTGTAAGCAGAATTGAAACATTTATCTTTTCTCCCTATCTGATCTTTCCAGAATTCAGAAATCCTCAGTGAGTGTTCTTATTTTTTTTTGACAATATAGTTATTTGCATAAGTTCGATATGAATCTGTTGTCCTTATAAGAGGACACAATTGGAAATATTGGTAATATTATCAAGGCTTTGACTCAAATGTCATATTGAAAGAGACATGCATAGACTCAGATATAACCAGATAGCTTTAAGGAACTAAGATTGACTTTGTGGAGCCAATAAAGCTTCTTGGAAAAAAGAGACATACCTAGCTTACAGGGTTCCCAGCAGCCAGGTGAGTAAGGAAGATTACTTCCTGGTAGATACAAGAACCCCAGGAAATTTGGGGAACCTCAAGAAGAAAGAAATTTACCCAAATCTATAGGTATTGCTGACAAGTCTGATGGCTTGATTTCTTGGCTTGATTTCTTGGCCTCAAGAGGCATTAAAACTTCAGTCTGAGAATCCTTATCAAAAATTCCAGCAAGGCAGATTTAAAAGAGCCTATATGCTATACTTATGTAAATAATCAAGACAAGCTTATTAAAACTGGACTTATTTTGCAAACAAATTAGTCTTAATGTGGCTATCTTTGGTAAAAATCAGGATAACTTTTGAGAGAAAGATTGTATTTCAGTAGTACATCTTTGTGGACATCAGATTATGGACATCAGATTCTGGTTCTGCTAATTGTTTTTGAGGTTTGTTATCTACTCATAAACTGGACTGGAAACAAATTTTTCTATTTTCCTCCAGTATCTAGCTACAACTCTCTAAACTAAAATGTCCAATTATTCTCCCACATTTCTGATTCAAAATCACTGAGAAATAAAACTGCCCTTTTTCTGAAGCCATGTAAACTAAAGTTGGACAACTTAATATAAACTTCAGAGAAATCACCACAACAGCTCATGCATGGATAAATTTTCTGCCTGTTGCTAAGTGACCACACAGAAAAGTCACTGGAGACATTCAAACTATGAGCCAGGAGAACCTATCAGATTGCCACTGCCTGCCCTTATTCCATCTAAAGATGCTTCAAGTCTAACATCTAGGAATAATCTTGACTGGTTACCTTCTGAATTCAAAAACTGGTTTATAATTTGCTCCATAATTAACCATTGTTCTTCTTTCTATTTTCCATAGAAGAGGCTCTTATTAAATACTCCATTGCTTGTGCAATATAACATAGGCCTAACTTTGGAAGTTCACCTACATGACCACCTCCTGAAATGAGTTTAACTAAACTGACCTATTCTCAGGACTGAAAAACTGGTTCAGTGAGATATGAAACAAACTACCACTCAGCTACTAACCCAATTCTTCTCTCCACAGCAACCGGCTCAGCTATTAATGTGCAAAACTTCCAGGGAAGTTTCAGAGGAGACAGCTGTTGGGACTCAAGGCAGGTCACCCCAAAGTGGCATATTCATTAGTTTCAATTAAAGCTCCTTGAAGAACAGCCAGTGCAAGAAGAACACTCTGACACTCCTCTTTGTCTCCTGAAGGCAAGAAAATAAATCTCCCGTGTGATGGGTGCCCTCCCCGTACCAGGAGGTAGAGAGGCATTCTTATTGCCGGAGATAGGGACTTTGGGGCCAAGAAGGCTGTGTAAACAAACTCTGCTTAGATAATTCACAAATTAGTACCCAAGCTGGATTTTCCTTGTCTTTATCAGTTCTTCACAAATTTATTGTTTCTTTGTTTAAAAAATATAATGGCTGCCTGTGTTGGTCATTTCTTTGAGTCTCACATTTCTATACACTCCCATACATACAAAATTAAAATTTGATTTTCTCCTGTTAATGTTTCACGTCAATTTAATGACTAGGCCAGCCAGAAGAACCTAGAAGGGTAGAGGAAAATTTTTTTCCTCCTCAACCATCACATCTGGGGAAACTGAGGCTAAGAGAGGGGAAGTCCAGGTACAAAATTTGAGCTTGAGTATTTGCCTCCAAGTCTTGGCCTTTTGGATAGAAATCCCAGGCTCTTTCCAGTAGCCCAGATATCGCAAATCGGCGGCCTCGAGCAGAATCCTCCTCCCAGATGGAATTTGTTTGATACCCACAGTATAATAAAAACTTGAAAATTTCATAGAAAATCACAAGGTCTCTGATTTCTCTTGAAAAAGCAGGGAATGGAGACACTGTATTCCAACAGTCCTACATGGCAACAATTACAAGGCGTCAAGCTCATCTTCAAGAGCATCGCAGGCCTTGGAGCCAGACGCCTAGGTGACCTTGGGCAAGTGACATATCCCTTGGGCCCCAATTATATCATCTGTATGATGGGTATATCACTGATATCTACCTCAAGGGTTGTCCTGAGCAATAAGTGAGTTTAACACACATAAACTCAGGTGGGCTCACGGGCCAGGCTAGCATTGTGTTCACTCTGGTTCTCCTCTGATGGGACCTGCCCTCTCCTGGTGCCCACAGTTCCCTCCTCTGCCTTTTATCTTCACTGCTTTCACCCTCTCACTCATGTATGTGACCTGCCCACCTGCCCCAGGCCATTAGAGCTTGTGAGCCCTGCCCTCCCAGAGCCACTTCCCAGCCCAACGTGAGAAAGATTTAGGCTGAAAAAGGGCACGACTCAGATATGGGTCAGAATCATCGAAGCCAGCATGTGCTCAACGCGAGTTCCAAGCTGGATTCTGCCCTCAGTCTGTGTGTGTGAAACTGCCCTTCTGCACCTGGGGTGCCTTCACCAACCCACGTATCTATGCACAGGTGGTGTGGAGGCCCCAGTGCCCGGCAATAGAGAGAATGGTCTGAAAGGGGCAGAGACCCTGGAGGACCCACCAGTATCCTGGGGCAACATCAAAGTGACCATGATGACAGGCATCCCCTCCCACATCTGCAACTCTGGGGCTTCCCCAGGCTCTGCTGCTCCACGCAGGGGATGCCTAGGGCTTCCATGAGCTCCCACGGCGGGCTCCAGGCCAGTGGGGGAAAAGGATCCCTGCTCCACTGTCCTCAGAAACATCCATCACCACCAACAGGATGGTATGAACAATACATCAGCTCCCATGGACACTGTCAGTAGAGCCAAGCAGGGGGCCTGGGTGAACCTGGAGGGAGAGAGAAAGATTGATTTTCAGATTATCTCACAATCCATAGCTGTCAAGGAAGAAAAAAGACCTAAACAATCGTAAAATTAAATCAAACGACTTTCTGGATGCGGAATCGCCTCTCTCCCGCCCACGGACCCCTTCCACCATCCCTAGGGAGGGGATGATGAACGGGCTCACCATGTGTTTATTCCCCCACTGGTCCCTCTGACCATCCATGCATCTCCGCAGTCAGCAGAGATTGACTGTGCTCCTACTGTGTGCCCAGCCCCGTGCTTGGTGCCAAGAATCTGGGGATGAATGGGCAAACGCCAGCCCTTCCTCATGGGTCCACTGACCAGGGGGCAAGGCCTGGCAGCAAACGACCACTGCAAGTCCAGAAGCACTCCCCCTCCTCCTGTGAGTCTTCCCTGTCTTCCCTCCAGAGTCTCCGCAGTGAGCCCACCCTGACCACCCCGCTTGTAACTGCAGCCCCCCCAGCTCTTCCAACCCCACGTGCCACTCTTATCATCTTCAAATATACAGTATAATTTACTTATTCATTGTGTTTATTGTTTATCTGTAATACACATACACACACACACACACACACACACACAGAGGCATGTAAGCTCCAGATGAGCAAGGACTTTGTTTTGATTTGTTTCTGACATATCACCAGCATCTGCGATGGTGGCTGGCATGTAGCAGGTGCTCAGGAAATATTTGTGGAATGAATGAATGATCCTTGACCTAGTCACCATTCTCATTACCCACCAGAACAGTGACAGTCCTGGGCCCATTGCCTGAGCTCAGCCCGGAAGTGGGCATCCTCTTTCTCAGTTACCACTGGTGGTCAGTGGTGGAAGGTGTTTGCAGCTCCAGGTGGGAGGAGAGAGCTGGGGAGGTGCTCTTAGGGGTTGGGATACAACAGGGGGGAGCATTGGTTTGGAGGAGGGGGAGTGAGTTTGAAAGAGTGCACTTGAGGGAGGAGCGGGAAAGCTGAGAACACACGTGCAGCTGATGGTGGTGGTGGCTTCAGGGAGATGCTAGGTCTAAACAAGGCCCAGATGAGGAAAGAAGAGGTGAGGAGCAGGGCTTGGGTCCAGGCCAGGGATGGGGCCAAGAGGGCCAGCAGGAAACACCCTGCCCCCCAGTGGGGTCCTCACTTGCCTTGTGTGAGGATGAGGTGAAGGGCTGCCCCCCAGTGCTTCACAGGGGCTCAGGCTCTGGCACCTCCCTTCTCCCTGCCCCTCCCCCCTCCTTCTTGTCACCTGCTTCACTTGACCCTGCTCTGGGCTTGAGGGCCAGCTGAGGGCAGTGGGTGCATTATCTACGTTCAGACTCCCAGACTGGCCTTCGGGAAACCCTCGTCTACTCCACCCCACTGCACTTATGGGAAAACTGAGGCCCAGAAAGGGCGAGGAGTGCCTTAGATTGATTTCCTCACTTTTCCCTTTCCTGCCTCTCAAGAGTGGACGGGCCCTGGATGGGAGGCCAGGAGATCTAGACACTCTTCCTGCTGTCTGTCCCCTGTCACCTGTGCCATTGGGTAAGTCATTATGCTGCCTCAATTTTCCCGTCTGTAAATTGAGCCCAAGAGGCAATGTCTTCCTTCCTTTGAGCCTGTGCAAAGCTGCATGCTCCAACTTCTGCTCACATTGGACAATTCATCTTTTAAACTGAACAGAACGAACCTCCTCTTTGTCCTTTGCTGGAGGGGAGGGGAGCTCAAAGTTACTGAGCAGCTCCTACAGACCGGGCTCATTCATGTATATTCTCTCACCTAGTACTCACCACAGTCCTGGGAAGCTTTCCCATTTTACAGATAGAGAAACTGAGGCTCAGAGATATGAAGCAACTTACCCAGTCACCCAAAGCCAGTGGGAAGCAGAATGGGGATTTAAACCCAGCTCTGGGTAAAGCCAAGCCCACTGTCCTCTTTGCACCCTCAGCCTCTGACCTCTTGTCCCCACCTCCATTCCTGCTCTGGGGGAACAGGCTGCCTCCTTTCCTACCCGCCCCCTAACAAAAGTGGAGGAGTCTAGCTTCTCTCTATCAGGCTCCCCCTGGCTGAGTCAGCCCCTCGCTGTGGTTCCCTTCCTCTGATTCCCTTCCTCCGGTCCCCCCAAGGCTTGCAGCATCTTCACAAATGGAACCTAGAAATCTGCAATTTGGAATGTGCTCACTTTGAACTCCACCGCTTTGGTTGAACAACACTGTCCAGGAGCATCTATGAAGGAGGCACCAGGGCAGGGCAGGGGCTTCTGGGCCGGCTTTCAGCGGAGGGGTCGTGTCCTGCCAGCCCAGGGTGCTTCACTCTGCCCTCCCGCCCAGCATCTCCCCTATGTGGTGGGTGGCCCTGATTTAGAGACGGAGGGAAGGAGGGAGCCCCAGTTTGACAGTTTAGATCCTGCCTCCAGCAGCACATTTGCTGAGATGGCATAGGCTCCATGCTAAAAGCAGGACCTCATCACTAGGAAAACACAGCAGATCTGTCTTGATCTTCACCCCTCTGACAGCCACTTCCCTGGCCTCTGCTCTAGCTTGTGGCTGCTGTCCCTAGACCAGACAGTTCTGGAACCAGGAGAGAGGAGGGCCTTGTGGTGCAGTGGTTACATGCTTGGGCTTGGAGCCAGCTGAACCTGCATTCAAGTCACAGCTGTGCTCCTCACTAGCTAGGTGCTCTCAGATGAAGTATCTATTTTATGCAGTATTTATTTTATATTATACAGTAAAATTTACTTTTTGGCATCTGGTTCTGTGAATTTTAGCACAAGTGTAAATTTGTGTGACTTCCCCCACAGTCAGGACACAAAACAACCCCACAACCCCAATAATATCCTTCCTGCTTTTGCCTCATAGTCCCACCCTCTCCCCAACCCAGACCTCTAGCAGCCACTGATCAGTTCTCCATCACTACTGGCTTGTCTTTTCGAGAATGTCATATAAAGGAAATCACACACTAAAGTTTTGAAACTGGCTTTTTCACTCAGCATAATACCTTTGAGATTCATCCAAGTTGTTACATATATAAATAGTGCATTCCTTTTTATTGCTGAGTAGTATGCCATTGTGTGGATGGACCAATACTTGTTTCTCTGGTCAAACACTTGAATTGAAGGATATTTGAGTTGTTCTTTTTGATGATTATGAACAGAGCTGCTGTAAGCATTAGTGTACAAGAGTGGAATTGCTGGACCCTATGATAAGTACATAATTAATATTTAAGAAACGACCAAAGTGTTTTCCACTACACCATTTTGCATTCCCATCAGCAAATGTGTGAGAGTTGTTCATACATCTTTCCGTTGTTCCACGTCCCTGTCAACACTTGTTATTGTCAGTGTTTTTATTTTAGCCACTCTAATAAGCATGTAGTGGTATCTCATTGCAGCTTTCATTTTCATTTCCCCAATGACTAATGGTACAGAACAGCTTCCCCACCTATACATCTTCTTTGAGGTCAAGTCTTTTGTCCATTTTCTAATTGTGTATCCTTACTGCTGAGTTTTGTGAGCTTTTTACATATTCTAGATACAAGTCTTTTGTTGGCTATGTGATTTCAGATATTTTCTTCCAGTCTATGGCCTGTTTTTTCATTCTGTTGAGTGCTTTTTGCATAGCAATTTTTTCATTTTGATGAACTATCATTTATCAGCCTTTTATTTTGTGGATCATGTTTTGGTGCTGTTTGGGTGCTTTGCCTAAACCCAAGGCATGAATATTTTCTCCTATGTTTTCTTTCCATTGTTCTTTTTACATTTAAATCTGTGATCCATCTTGAGTTGATTTCATATAAAGTGTGACATTTAGATGAAGTTCTACTTTTTGTGTATGGATATCTACTCATTCCAGCATCATTTATTGAAAAGACTCAGCAAAGTCTTTAACCTCTCGGAACCTCAGTCTCCTCCTCTAGGATGGGGTTGATAACAATAGCACCTGCTTCACAGGTTTCTTATGTTATAATTGTCCTCTGTTCCCTCCTGATTAGTAAAGAATCTGGGTTCTGGACATATTAGGATTTTTATGTTTTTCACCAGCAGTTTACTTCACAGTAAGTCTGTGATGAATAAAAGATGATGTTTATTTACCAGTTCCTGGTATGCAGCAGGTGTGCAGTATATAGGAAGTGGCTGCAGCCACACAGCCTGGGTTCAGATCCCAGCTCTGCTGGGAAATGGGGAAGCTATTTAACCTCTCTGGGCCTGAGTTTGCTCACCTGTAGAATAGGGATGAGGATAGTAGCACCTATAAAGTGTCTGGGACAGGGCCTGGAACACAGTGCAGATGACATGCTCATGGGCAATTAGAGCCTCCTGACCCTCCTGCCTGTGGCCAGTCCCTTGGATGCCAGACTCATTTCCTGCCACCTTGAGTAATGTGGGCAAACACTCATGAAAAAATGTGAAAGGAAAAAGGATTTGAAGCTGTATGTGCAGGATGACACCAGCTACACACACACGGGTATGGGCACATATATGGGGATGGGCACGTGCCCGCTCACACACACCCTGGCAGCAGCCAGTCACCTGGGCATTGCTCGGGAGATTAACCAGCCGTGGCTGGATAAACATGTCCCTGCTGCTGCTCATCCACGTGGGGCTGCCCAAGTGAGAAGCAGCGAAACAGAATCAGTGCACCTGCCACTGTTCCACTGTGACTCGCGCCCAGGGAGGGGGCAGGGAGAGGACGGCAGACAAAAGGGCTTATGTGACACATCCACTGCTCCTGGATGCCTGCAGCAGTCCCACCCAAGTGCAGCCCCACAGGCCTCTCTGGGTCTCAGGTTTCAACTGCACCGCACCACTTGGTGGCTGTTAACTTCTTTGCAGTGTCCCCAGGGCATTTTGAGGTGACTTCATTGCTTTCAAGTCAGACCATCCAAATGAAGCCTCCGCATTTGGTGAAAACCTTCAGAGCCATTTTCTTCCATTGGGGTACAGACAGAAATTTAATTTCATTTATGGTCACACATATAAAAGGAAACTTGAAATATGCCATAATGTGAACAGTGGTTACCTCTGAGGAGTGGGATTATGGGTAACTGCTACTTTCTTCCTTACATCTTTTTGCTGTTTTCCTCAAGAGACATGTATTACTTTCAGAATCATCTCAAAGTAAACACTAGTTAAGAGCCTGCCCTGCAGTTGGCATTTTCCTCCACCAAGTCATGTTCTTCCCCACCAGGTAATCAAAAACATGTATGGTGGATAATTGATCATTGCAGAAAGGTCAGGGCTCAGTCTGTATCAAGATTGGCACCCAGGTCAGGAATTTTCCAGAAAGACAGGTGTTACCTGCATCTTTGCAGTCTTGCCATGGACCTCTTTGCCCATTAATTCCACTATTCCTGCCCAGAGGACACTGGGTGGGCCCTGGGGGCGGCTGCAGCCAAGGCCACGATGGCTGTGACTGGCCACTCTCAGGTGACCACCATGGGTCTGGCCCTACAACAAGTCTGCGAAGTGGGCATTGCTGGTCCCATTTGGCAGATGAGGAAGTTAAGGATCAGAGAGGTGACGTGACAGGGCTGAGGTTACACAGCTCGGACGTGGTAGAGTCAGGATGCCAATGCAGTGGCCACCAAGGCCTGATTTAAGGCTCAGAACACGCCGATAAATTCCATCACCCCCCCACAGGCTCCCTTAAGTAAAAGTATTGCCTAGGGTAAATGCAGCTTTAAGGAAGAGCTCTGCCCCCAGAGCCCTCCCCCATGTCAGAATCCTGGAGTAGGGGTGCCCTGCTCCAAAGCCCAGGTCTCCCTCCTCTCCAGATGGCTTCTCAGATTCCACCTTCCCAGGCAGAGGCCCGGAAGCTGGCCGTGCAGGGCTCGCTCCCGCTTAGGAGAGGCTGGGAGTGGGGAGGGGACAGCTGGCTGGTCAGTAAGCCGACAGTGTGCCTCCAGCCATGGCCTCTCTGAGCTGTTCCCTCTTCGCCCTTCCAAAGACCATCTTGGGGAAAAGAAGGCAGCCCACCTCCATCATCTCTCTCGTTCCATTCCCGGAGAGCAGAGCCAGGGTCCCGGCCCTCACAGGGAACATTGTCTCCACCCCTTCTCCACAGCCTGTGAGCAGGGAACATGGGAGCGCAGACCACCAGGCTCCTGGTGCTTGGGTCTGGGGTCAGGCTGGGGTGGGGTGTGGAACAGAAGGGACGGGTTTCTGCCTTCGCTTCACTGTGGGACACAGGTTGAAAATGAGGCCAAGTACAGCTCACTCAGGTGCTGGGTCACCGTTATCAAATCAGAGGTGCTGTTTCTGTTCAGCTGTGGTTTCTGCCCTGCCTGCACCTGGATGGGTCTTCAGCTCCCCGCCCTGCTTGTATTGATTTGGGAGAAAGGAGAGATAAGATCCCACCCTGACTCGATCGAAGCCTCTGCAAGAACTCTGGAGTAAGAGTCACCTGTGGGTTTTGGCTGTCCCTGGAAATTTTAGAAACTGGAGCAGATAAAAGGCATAATAATTTCCATGTATGGAGGGACGGGGAATTTATCTTACTTGTGCTCTCATACCTGCTATCTCTTCAACCTCGTCATAACCAGGGTGGGGAAGGGATTATTATCTCACTACCTCCCTTTTAAGGATGAGGAACCCGGAGCTTCAGAGGGGACAGGATCGTTTCAGGTCACAGCAGCAGAGCCGGCATTAGACCAAAGTCAGAATGACTCTGCTGCCTGCCTTGTTACCAAAGGCCATCTGCAGCCACTGTCACCTGCATGCTCTCACATATCCAGAGAGATGGGCAGTGTGGGAACTGGGATCCCCACTATACAAACAGGAAAACTGAGGTAAGACAGCATGGGTGACCTGTCCACAGTCCTGCAGCTTATTTGCTGCCAGGCTTATTCCAGAGCACAGAGCTCCCACTCTTCAGCTGAAGATGTTTGCAATGCAGATGGAATCTCCTGTATTGCACTCTTCGTCCCTGGCTTTCAGTCTTTAGATCGCTAAAGAACCACCTGGGGATGGGTGTGTCTGTTAAAATGCATGCTCCCAGGCCTGACCCAGAGACTCTGACTTACAGATGGGGATAGAGCCAGGGAATCTGTATTTTATGCAAGGCATAACCCCTCTCCCAGGCGTTTCTGGCAGGTCAAGTGCATGCAGACCACCCTCAGAGAAACACTGGCTTAGGGTGTTCCAGGCCCCATACTCAGTTCTATATGGACATTTTATAGCCCAGTGTTTAAGGTCTAAGATTCTAGATTTATCCAACTTGGACTCAAGGATCAGTTCTTCCCCTCACCAGCTTGAACCCAGGGGAAGTTACCTAACTGCTCTGTGTCCAATGTCCCCACCTGAAAGTGGGGATAATAATAGTACCTCCTTCATAAGGTCCTTGCAAGGAATGTTGAGCACTTAGCATAGTGCCTGCACAGAGTGAAGCTTGATGATGGCGATCCTCAAATAGCCCTGCAGCATAGGCATCCTAGGCCCACCCTACAGATGAGGAGATGTGGACACAGAGATGAAGTAAGTTGTATGAGGACACACAGCTAATGAGTGACAGAGCTGGGACTTAAGGAACAAAGTGCTCTTAAACGCTAGGTGACCCTGCTCCAATAGCACAAACTCCTTGGCCCTGCTCTTTGCACCTGCACCCACAGGGCAGTGCCACACAAGAGTCTCTGCTGGGCTGAGATTTTCTACAAAGTCCTAGGGATTTGCACTATGATTCTCCAATTGGTGCTGGTCAGAGCTTCCAAATAATATTCCTTTTCACCACAGATACTTTAAATGTTATTGGATCTGTAGTATCATAAGGCCAAAGGGATAGAGCAGTTTGCACTGCAGCCTGGAATTACTGCAGAGACTCCCTTTCCTAGGTTCCCACTCAAAAGTGGCAGCTTAATACATGATCTTGCTTCGGGTGGAAGTGGGCCCATATGATGCTTTGTGGAATGCCAAGACAGCCAAGACTACATGATGAGCCACAGTAGACTTGCCATAACCCTTAGGCAAGATGCTGACAGTGTGCTGTTGGCCCTGCCAGGTCAAAGAAAAGTGCTTCTGGTCAACCTCACAAAACCGGCATAGAGAAAAAGGCATCAGCAAAGCCAATAGTTCTATTCTAATTGCCAGGGGACATGTTGATTTGCTCCAGCAAAAGTATCAATACATCTGAGAAAACAGCTGCAATTGGAATAACCACCTGACTATGTTTACAAAATCCGGAGTCATTTTCCAAGATCCATCTAACTTCTGAACAAGTTGATGAGACTAGTTAACACAGCTGTTTAGAAGCACCCCTCTTTCATTCGAGTTTCTTTTAAGTTCTTGTGCAAGGAGTTGGGGGTGGGGGGTGCTTGTTGATTTTTTGTTTTTTATATAATTTTGAAAAGTTGCTTTCCATTTACAGTTATTACAAAATATGGGCTGTATTTCCCGTGTTGCACAATACATCCTTGAGCCTATCTTGCACCCAATAGTTTACACTTCCCACTCCCCCACCCCCATATTTCCCTTCCCCTCCCCACTGGTAACCACTAGTTTATTCTCTATATCTGTGAGTCTGCTTCTTTTTTTGTTATATTCACTAATTTGTTGTATTTTTTGATTCCACATATAAGTGATATACAGTATTTGTCTTTGTCTGATTAATTTTGCTTAGCATAGTGCCCTCCAAGTCCATCCATGTTGCTGCAAATGGCAAAATTTCATTCTTTTTTATGGCTGAGTAGTATTCCATTGTATATGTATATATACCACATCTCCTTTATCCATTTATCTGTTTATGGATACTTAGGTTGTTTCCACATCTTGGCAACTGTACAATAAATAATTTTGCTATGAACATTGGGGTGCATGTGTCTTTTCGAATTAGTATTTTTGGTTTTTTGATGGTGGCATTAATCTTTGCAATCTGCTCCATCACCACCACCATCACCTCCTTCTCCTACAGGGAACATTATCTCTTTGGGTTTACTACCTTTCTAGGGAGAAAAAGTTCCAGGACTTCTTCCAAACCCTTCCTGGGCCAGAAAACCAAAATGGGAATTCTACCAGTTGCTATGTATGTCTATTCAATTACACTTTCAAAAACTAGGGAAATAACAGCCTTGGCCCACTGTGAGATGAACTTGAAATAAGACCCCATCTACTACCTGATTGTTTTAAATTCTCACTTTGACTAGTGGACCACAGTGGCATGTTGGGTCCCCAGGAATTAGCATCAATTCATAGCCAGTACCCAAAACTTCCTAAAAGGTCTGAGTCTTTCCTTTTCTCCAGTGACAGTCACACTAGTGCAGGGATTGGCAAACTATATCCTGTGTACCAAGTCTCATCCGTGGCCTATCTGTATGCCCATGAGCTAAGAACAGTTTTAACCTTTTTTAAGAGTTGTTTAAAAAATACCATCTTTGCTGGTCTATATCCTGGAATCTGTTGCAGGACCAATTCTATATCAGGATCTAGACAGAAAATAGCATCACATAATTGTATTAGGAAAAGTTAATATAAAGAATGATTGGCTAGTAATGGGATTAGTTACTAAGAAATAGCTGATCTATGGAGTGGAGGCAGGGTACTCAAGGAGGAAACAAATTTGAAAGAACCACACTCTCCTCACTTCTCCACCCCCTCCTCACTTCTCCACCCCCACCCCCCAGTGCTGTGATTCAGACCTCATTGGAGGGGAAGCAGCTGGAGTCACTGAAGTTTGGGGAAGAGTCTGCTGAGGCCCCAGAGGCTGAAGCTGGCAGAAAAAGCCCACTGCGGGGCCAGACCAAGTCACCAGGCAACTGCTCCCTGCGGTGCCACCGAACCTCGCTGGGAAACCCACCCCCTCTGCGAGATGGAGACACTGATGGTACTGACATGGTTGTTGTGAAGATTCAGCAATTTAAAATACGTGAAAGGCTTAGAACACATGGTGTTTCTCTAAGTGCAGGGAAGCCCTTGGTCAAGGTCAGCGATCTCTGTTACTGTCATCACCTTTATTAACAGTCTCCCCAGGGGGAGAAAACTGAGCCTTGGAGAAGTGACCTGCCAAAGACCACCCCAGGACACAGCAACACTGGACTCCAAGCCCCAGCACATCGGTTACCAAAGACCGTGTTCTTTTCACTTGCACCAAACAAGAAGCTCCCGGTCCACTCTCTATGTTAGATAAATGGGGAATTTGAATCTGGGGTCCAGAGAGTAGAAGGAACATGCCCAGAGCTGCACAGTGAGAGAGGCCAGACTCAGGCCCAGGCCCCGCTCTCAGCCGTCTCCAGGCGGAAGCCTGGAGACAACAGTAATCCCAGTCACCTGTGCGAATGTGACCCCACTCTGCTAACCTTCCCCGCAGCTCCTGTCCATGCTCCCCTGCCCCTCCTCCTCCTTGTCCAAAGTTGATTTAACCTGTGGTTTCATGGTTAACCATCTCGTAATAAATCTCTGTTTTAATCTCCCACTGGGCCACCCAGACTGTCTTTTTATTAGGAAATAAATAGTGCAGGTACTTTGTGCCACACCGTGGCCAGTACGGGGAGCTTGGCGATGGGAGGAGAGACTGTGGAGCCTGGAGGAGGCTTGAGGCCCTGGAGACAAAGAGAGGTGTGAGAATAATTCCAAGACGATGGGTGTGTGGGCATGGTTTATGCAAGACACAAAAGCTGGGATAAAATTGGCTTCTGCTCCAAAGCTCTAGGAGAGATTTTTTTTTTCTGTTTTTTTTTTGGCTGCATTGGGTTTTCGTTGCTGTGCACAGGCTTTCTGTAGTTGCCACGATTGGGGGCTACTCTTTGTTGCAGTGTGCAGGCTTCTCATTGCGGTAGCTTCCCTCGTTGCGGAGCACGGACTCTAGGCGCACGGGCTTCAGTAGTTGTGGCACATGGGCTCAGTGGTTGTGGCTCACGGGCTCTGGAGCGCAAGCTCATTGTTATTTGTGGTGCATGGGCTTAGCTGCTCTGGGGCATGTGGGATCTTCCCAGACCAGGGATCGAACCCGTGTCCCCTGCATTGGCAGGCAGATTCTTAACCACTGTGCTACCAGGGAAGTCCTAGGTGAGATTTTGAATGAAAGGATCTGCTGAGGGGTACGTCTCCGCACTGCTGCTTACGTACTGTGCCACCTGAGGCTGGCCGGCCCTCTCTAGGCCTCCTGGAACCTGAGGAGGGGGTTTGGGAACTGTCACTCAGGCGTGACCCACCCACCCAGCATGGTGAGAGAGGACAAGGGCCAGCTCAGAAGGAAGCTCCCCCCACAGACCTCTGAGGAGCCCTGGGGTCAGCCCTGCCCCACCCAGCTTCCTCTCTCCCTGTCTCTCTGAACAGAAAGAGCACTGGACAGGAAGTCAGAAACCTGAGGCCTGGCAACCAAAAAAATACAGAAGGCTGCAAATAGGAAAAGAGTTTATGTAGAGTCTTAAGAACTGCAGTTTGGGAGACATAGATTCAGTTAAAACCTAAAGAGTGTCCTGGGGAAGAGAAAGAGTCAAGGGCTTATTAAGGAAAACACCACAAGGCTGTACTCTGACACAAGAAAAGAAACATTTGTCCTTAAGTGATGGCTGTCACAAGCTGTTTTAGGGGAAGGGTCCCATAATTATCTTGAGTTTCTGGCAGACGTTCTGGATCCCTTCATTAGGACAATAAGTGGTCACAAGGTCGGATTCTCTCCAGGCTGAGCCGTGCACAAGTCACACTTCCCCAGTGGCCTCCCGGCTCCATTTGAGAGAATTCTCTTAGCAATCCTGACTCCATTCTTATTGTCCTTTCACAGGCCTCAGCCTAGCCTGTACAACAATTTGCTACATAACCTTGGACAAGGGTCTTCCTCTTTGGGACCTGAGATATTGTGACTTATAAGAAATATGTACTTGGTCTTCATCCACTGTTTCTGGCACAGAACTCCTAAAACTCTTGGAATCTCCTAAGCGTTGAGAGAAATAGGTATGAATGAGGTGACTTTTGGAAAGCCCGTAAGTTAACCTCAGGATGGGGACTGGTTGCTAGGGGAACCAACCAGGAGATTGGAGGGTTAGAACCTTCAGTCCCTCCTCTCCCCAGCCTCCACCAACCTCCAGAGAGGGGAAAGGGGCTAGTTCAATCACCAATGGCCAATGATTTAATCCATCGTTCCTATGTGTGAAGTCTCTTCCCACATGCCTTGCCCTGAGCATCTCTGCCATCTGGCCGTTCCTGAGTCACATCCCTTTATAATAAAGGGGTACTCTAGTTAGTAAAATGTTTCTCTGGGTCCTGTGAGCCACTCTAGCAAAGTATTCAAATCTGAGGATGGGGTCTTGGGACCCTCTCATCTATAGGTGGTTGGTCAGAAACACACGTGAAAACCTGGACTTGCAATTGGCATCTGAAGTGAGGTGGGCAGGGAGTTGTAGGACTGAACCCTCCACCTGTGGAATCTGACACTACTTCTAGGGAGACAGTGTCAGAACTGAGTTAATTGCTTTGTGGTGTAGAGAAAAGCACTCACATCAGATATCTCATCTGTCAAATGAGGGACATACTGGACCCCAGTGTTCTTTCCAGTGGCCCAGGTTCTGGGGGCCACCTCAGGCTGGTCCACTCAATGGGAGGAAAATGTGAGGACTGGAATGGGCCCCTCTGTCCAGCTGCCTGCCACCTCCTCTCCCTGACCCTCTGCCTCCCTCCCCCATCCCTGGGGGCCCCATCTGGCACCATCCTCATCCCCGCTCCCCAGATGCAATGGAAATATTTCAGCACGGCTCAGTAGGATGCAGAGAACTGAGTCTCTCCCTCCAGATGGTGATGTCCTCTCCTGCTCTAAGCCCTAAACTTAGACGTGTTAGAGATGAAAACCAGAAGCTTTAGCTGCTCCTTCCCGTAGCTGTCATCCCACAACCTGTGCTTCAAAAAGCGGTGCCACAGAAGAATTGGAAGCGGGGTATGGAAGAGCTCTCTGCACTCCCACAGCGGCATTACAGCAGCCAAAACGCAGCCCACCTGGCCATCAGCAGATGAATGGGTGAGCAAAACGTGGTCTCTCCCTGCAATGGCATATTATCCAGCCATAAAAAGAAAGGAAATCCTGACACATGCTGCAGCACGGATGAACCTTGAGGACATTATGCTAAGAGAGATAAGCCCGTCACACAAACATTGCGTGATTCCACTTAGATGAGATATTTCGAGTAGGCAAGTCATGGAGTCATAAAGTAGAACAGTGGTCACCAGCTGTTCGGCGGGAAAAGAAAGAAATGGGGAGATGTCATTTAATGGGGATGGAGTTTCAGTTTTACAGGATGAAGTTGTGGGGATGGATGGTAGTGAGGGCTGCCCAACAGTAAGAATGCATTTAATACCATTGAACTATATACTTAAAATGATTAAGATGGGGGGACTCCCCTGGTGGTCCAGTGGTAAAGAATCCACCTTCCAATGCAGGGGGTGCAGGTTCGATCCCTGAGCGGGGAGCTAGGATCCCACATGCCTCGTGGCCAAAAAGCCAAAACATAAACAACAGAAGCAATATTGTAACAAATTCAATGAAGGCTTTAAAAATGGTCCACATCAAAAAAAAATCTGAAATTAAAACAAAATGATGAAGGTGGTAAATTTAACATTATGTGTATTTTACAACAATAAAAAAAATTCAAAGATTAAAAAATACAGTGCCAAGTAAGAATAACAACTACCCTGCCGATTGGTGACCATTTACCACCTACGTACTGGACACTGCTTTAAGTAATTCACATGCAGGCATTTATTTACGGCTCACAACAAACCTGTGAGAAAGAAACCATTACCCCCATTTTAAAGATGAGGAAACTGAGGCAGAAAGAAACTAGGTAACTCGTCCAAGGTCACAGGGCTGGTAATGGCCGAGCCGGAACTGGACCAGACACTCTGGTGTCCTCATCCTCATGGTGACCCATGTGACAGCCCTTATTGGCCCTGATCTGGGCTTTTCATGGATTTGCCCAACGAGACCCCAGAGGAAGGCTCAGGGGAAGCTGAGGGGGTCCGACGTGGATTCCACAGGAGGACGAGGACTGTCCCCCATCAGCCCCTTCCCCACGATCCCCGGAGCCTGCGGGGCATCCCTGTGGGAGGGTGAACCACTGTCAGCCCAGCCCCTGGAGCCCCCAGTCCTGCAGCGTGTGGAGCAGCAAGCGCCTGGCCCTGGTGGCTGCTGGGCTCACCCAAGGGTGGGGACACAGATTTTACATCAAGTGGGGCTGGATCGGCAGCAGCTTGAAGACTCCATGAGCGCCGAGAAGGAAAGTCACTGAGAGATTCAGAGATTTCTTGCTCTTAGTAAAGGGAGTGGCCAGGGCTTTCTGGGTAAGAGAAAGTTCCAGAGTGTGATCACCTTCCAGGAGGCTGGAGGCAGCTCTGGCTGAGCCCAGGGAAGTCAGTTGTCAACTCTTCATCTTGTCTCTCATCCTCAGGAAGGTTATCAGCCCCAGCGCTGGTCACCACTGCCTTCAGGAAGTGACCGCAGCAGGGACCAGCTTCCTTCCCTGTGCCTGGCCAGTCCCCCTCTGCATCCCACCCAGACTTTCCCAACGTGCTGCAAAGATTATCACTGTCTTTAGAAAAATCAAAAAACACAGAGCTGATTTCAGAGTTGCCATGGGACAGAAAGGAAAGAGGAGGACCCAGGGTCAGGCGAGTTTAAGTCACTTTCTAGTGGAATGAACTTACAGCCTCAAACAATTCACGTCCCACCTCTGAGCCTTCATTTCAGTGGGAACAATGACTCAACCTCACAGGTCACGCGAGGATGAAATGTGATCAAGTCCGGTGGGGGCTGAAACTCTTCCATCACCTCTTTGCTCTTGATGGAATGTCTTTCCGTGACCCAGGAAGGGAGGAGGTACCAGCCAGTGAAAAGGAACAAGAAAACATTGAAAAGTAAAACATTCAGCATGCCTAATCTTTGAAAACCAAACCTTTCCTCCAGGTTCAGGCAGGAATTCTCCCGCTGGGTCCTGGCTCTCTGCCCCCTTCTCCCCTCACTCAGGGGTTCCTGCTTTGCTTCTGTGCCTGGACCCGAGCCAGACAGACACCTGGAGCCCCGCCAGCCATTGATGCGCTGCCCAGAGAAGGACCAGGCACCCAGGCAGCGGGAAGGAGCCGGGAGAGAGGCCAGAAGCCAGCGGAGAAGACGGTGTGCACGAGTGTGTGTGTGTGCGTGCGCGTGTGTGCCCGTGTGTGTGCATGATAAAAGAGACAGAAAGATGGAAAAGAGAGTGAGAGAGAAGACAACACACAGAGGCAGAGACAGAAAGAGAAAGAGAGACAAAAGGAAAACTGGGAATCCCTGTCTTTGCCTGAGGCCCTCCCTCCTCCCTGACCCCTTTTCTGTCCCACCTTCACTCCACAACCACCCCAACCCCACCCCCCAGCTCTGGTAACTGAGCCCCCCTTCTGTAAGTAGGGGTGATCATAGCACCACCCTGGGGTGCGGTGAACCATCGCACAATAGGTGTTGAGTAAACATGGCTCTTACGGCGCCCCTTGCTCAGGGACGTATTGGGTAGCATCTGGGCTGTGCCTCCTGAGGGAACTTCCAGAGGAATCGGGACCCTTCTGATGTATCCATCACCTCATCCAGAAACCCAGGACTGCTTTCAGCTGTTTATTTCTTTTAAACGTTTTGATGTTTCATTCATGAAATATGGTTTTCCTGGGGCCTCTTGAAATACAGAGGCTGGAGTGAAGAATTTAATGAGAACTCAGGCCTGCGCTCCCTGAACAGCACTGAGGACACCACTCCCAGAAGGCCATGTGGGCTCTCAGAGCAGCAGTCCTTGTCTTAATTCTGCAGATGAAGTGGGGGGGAAGGGTGGGAAATGACCTTCAGCTACAGGACGGAGAGGGGGTCATGGACCCATTGCACAGGAAGGCAAAGTGGAGTCACCTCAGCATACACAAACACACACAATAGCTGGAATGGGGGTGATAGTGCAGACTTTTCAAAGCACGTAGGAGGTGCACAGCAAAGATTGACAGAATGAATGAAGGACATCCCATTCTCAGATTTGACTTCGGTCCCAGAATGCCCCTGCTGATGGGGGAGGGCAACTGTCATTATCTCGTCTCTCTGGACAAACAAGCAAAGGTTCAGAGAGGTTAAGCTACCTGCCCAAGGACACACAGCAGCAGCTGGTACTCCTGGCTCCTGGGGAGAACTGAGTCCAACCTTCCTCTGACAGACAGGAGCTCAGGCTCAGAGAGTGATGGTGGTGAGCCCAAGGGCAGCAGCCAGGCCAGTGCCAGGGCTGGTCAGGACTCACACCCAGGCTGGGTCCCTGGATCCAGGCCTTCTCCTTCTCTTAGTCTCCTCTGCGCTCCCACCTCCCTGTTTCTCCTCCCTTCCGGAGGCTGTGATGGCCCTTGTCCCAGCCCCTCCCCAACCTCAGCCTTAGGAGCCAAATGTCTGGTGCTCACCAGGCCGCTGCAGCTATGCATCCCGTTCAGCTATCTACAGCCTCCAGGGAGTTGTTCCCCTGTGTCCTCCCCACCAGAAGGTCAGAGAACACGGACCTCCCCCACAGATGTTCTGCATCACCCCAGAATATGGGCCATGGCCCCTCCTGTGACCTTAGGACTCCGGTTGCCAAATCCAGTACTGAAATACCTCTCAGGACACTGCTACCTGGCCTCATGACTGGGCCTCACTTACACACCTCCTGTGACAGGACACTCACTCCCCAAGTCACCCACCACAGGGAGGCAGCCCCAACTGTTAGAAAGCCTTTCCTTAGACTAACCTGAAATCTGTCATGTGGTCTTACTATTCTCTCCCAGACACAACTCCTGGGGCTACCCAGCCTGATTCCGCTTTTCCCATGGCAGCGTTCTAAGTATTTGAAGGAGGTATCATGGTCACTCCTTCATTCGCGAAATACTTACCAGGAGATAGTCATGGTGGCTTTTTTCGTTCATTCATTCACTCATTCATCTTACTCTGGGCTGCCTTCTGAGGATGCAGCTGTGATACAGCCACAGCCACAGTCTCTGCCCCCAGCATAGTTGGGAGGCATTTGAATGGACCAGCAGAGATGCTGATGACTCGATCCTTGCAGAACTGGGTGACGCGCAACTTTGTTTTACACCAGGCTCTCTCCTTTGGTGACACACCCCACCCCTTGGCAACTCAGTGACCTTTTCCTTCTCCCCCTCATGCTCTGCACCCAGGAGCAGGTCCATTCTCAGAGTGAATGTGGACAGAGGGGAGATGACCATTATTAGGGCTCAGAGGGTTCCCTCACTTCATGGGAAGGGGCTGGTGGTGACAAAGGGACAAGCTTTGGAGTGTATCAGTCTCAAGTCACTTAACCATTTTGAGATCAGTTTTCTCATCTAAAAACTGGGGTGGTATGCATTGATAATTCTTGAAGCTAATTGATGTATTTGTAGGGATTTATTACACTACACCTTCCACGTTCCTGTATGTTTGAAGTTTTCCATAATAAAAAAATTTTTTTTTAAATGGGATGATAAATCACACCTTGAGGAGGAAGTAGGATAATAACACATGTAGACGGCTCAGTGCTGGGCAGCCTACAGCAAGTGCTCAGTGAGCACCAGCTGTTACCGTTATGATTAAAACAAAAACCATCTAGTCCAAGCCCCTGTAATTACATGGAGAGGGAAACTGAGGCCCAGAGAAAGCAAGAGATGGGTTCCAGATTCCAGAGTTGTGAACGGGGTGGGGCCAGAAGGAAGGCCCATGTCCTCAAAGCCTGCATCCCTCACCTTGATGGGTCTCAGCCCCACTAGGGATCTTCTGCATGTCCTCAGAGAAGCCTGCAAATCCCCAGCTTCAAAGGGTAGTGTTCTAAGAAAAGAAACACTCCCTATCTCTGATATTAGACAGGAACCATGTCAGTGTCTTAAAGGGGCCCCTGGATTGGGAAGGGGGTTCTGGGGAGGGAGCTCAGACACCCATTGAGCACATACTCATGCCAGGCACTTTAAGTCAGACAAGGCTGTGCTCAGATCCCAGCTCTGCTGCTGACTTACTATGGCCTTGAGCAAGTCCTTTACCTCTCTGAGCCTCAGTTTTCTCATCTGTGAAATGGGAATATAAGAGCCAATTTATGGGAGGAGGAGAGGAATAAATGTAATCATTCACATGGGGCACCTGGCACATGGCAGGAGCTCACACAATCCAGTTCTCTTCCTGTCAGCACTGACTGCACTGGTGACCTGGATGACCCCTGCCCCCTGGCGCCATCCCCTCCTCTGAGGGAACCAGCCTCAGAGCTTCACACTCCCCCCCTGCACAGCAGCTCAGGGTCCAAAACACCACATTTTCTCTGTCTGCTCCTTACAGACCAACAAAGGCTCACCCTGAGGACCAGGCTGGGGACACAGTGGGTGCAGGGGCAGGGAGGGGGAGTGGGAGGGGCTGCTTTTTGAGAAACAGAGGAGGGTCCGGCAAGCATGACTGGGAACAAAGAGAATCTACCCTTCACCGATTCATGGACAGATGATGGTGGTGAGGATGGTGGTGATGGTGACGGTGATGGTGGTGATGGTGATGGTGGTGGTGAGGTGATGATGGTGATTCTTATGGTGATGATAATAGGATGACTATATCAGGCAGTTATATGGCATTGCTATGTCCAGGCAGGGTTTTTAGTACTTTGCATATATTAATAAATTTACTCTTTCCAACAACCCTAAAAATTTGATATCAATATTATCCCCATTTTATAGATGAGAAAACTGAGGCATAGAGAGGTTAAGTAATTTGCCCAAGGTCATGCAGTTGATAAGTGACAGTGTTGGGATTCAAACCAATCTGGCTCCAGAGTCTACATGTTTAACCACAATGCAACGATAACACTGACTAAAACAATGGACACAAATAAAAAGAGCAGCCAAACATTATTAAATGTTGATAATGTGTCAGGAGCTGTTCCAAACACTTTAAATTATCTCATTTAATTTTCACTATATTCCTATGAAGAAGGTAATATTTCCCCTCATTTTACAGATGGAAAACTGAGACAGAGAGGCAGAGCAATTGGTTCAATGCTTTAGACAGCACAGGATGCAGTCTGGAGTCCTTCTCTGGAGTCTGAAGACTCAAAATCAAGCTTAGCTCAGTTCCTCACTCACTGTGTGACCTTGGACAAGCTGCTCACCCTCTCTGATCCCTGGTAGTCCTCAGCGTCCATTCCACCCCATCCAATATGGCTCCTCCACTTCACAGCTGCATTCAGAATCCTCTCCCCTTCCCCACCCCCACACTCACATGTCAGTTGAATCCAGCCACCCAAAGGCAACTCCCCAGACACTTGCCTCTGGCCAAACCCAAGGAAACTGCCCATCTGAGGTCATTGCTCACAGATCCTCGGGTCTTGCTATGTGTTTGGCCCCTCTTCCAGTAATCAGAGTGGAAATCATGTTCTCATCTCCAGGTCTGCCTTTTTCTCTCTTGTCTTCCCCACTCCCACCCTCTGTATACAAAACAATTGAGCCAATTTTTCCCCTAATAGTGCAGAAAACAGAAGCATAGACGCTGGAAAGTAGCAGACCCAGTCTTGGGAATCTCAGCTGTGATGCTTTCTGTGTGATCTTGGATAAGTTTCTGTACCTCTCTGAGCCTCAGTACTATGCTGGCAAATTGTGGTTAACAATAGCAGCTACCTCGTGGAGTGCTTGTAAGGATCAAATATGATAGCATAGTATCAAGTGCCTGGGTAGTAGAAACTCTTAATTAGCGGCAGCTGTTAGCATTGTTATTCTCTGCCCCATGTCCACATTCACCCATTCACCCTGGTTCAGGGTCCATCTCCCCTCTGTCCTCACCTAATGAGATGGCCTCCTCCCCAGGTCCCATGCCTGAGGTCCCCCAACCCCACCTCTCCTTGTCCATCTTGCTCACCGCCAAACTTCCTCTCCTTCAAGAGCTTCAGGGGTCCCCATTGCAGGGTCATAACCTGGCACTTGAGGCTCTGCCCCTTGCCCCCCTCGACCACCACCTGCATTGCAGCCACGGCTCCCACCGCTTCCCTCCTGGTGACCAGTGCGCCAGGCCAACCAAGCTCGCCCTCAGGATCCCTGACCAAGGTGCCCACTGCCAGCCCTTTGCACAGACTGTTCCCTGGGCTGAGCGCGCCCTTGTGCATATGTCCACATCCCACCCAAACGTCAGGACCCAGCTTGAGTCTGCTCTGATTTCTTACTTTACTCCTGAACATTGAGTAAGAGTTCTCCTCTGTTTCCCCCTCCCAACTTCCAGAACAGTTCCCCGGTCTTTGTTTATAGCACGAATCACAGTCTATTTAAATGTTCAACTTATACACACACACTGTATGTTCTCCACACTATGTCCCCTCCCCTCCAATGTGGGCTGGCCTGTCCCCTGCTTTGACCAATTACGTTTGGCAGAGTTGATGTTATGCCAGCCCTGAGCCTCGCCTCGGTGGGGTCCGGCAGCTTCTGCCGTGGTTTCTTGAAGGCCCGAGCCTCTGTGTAAGAACCTCACCTCTCAGGATGCTGCCACCCTGTGAGGAAGCCCAAGGCATATGGAGAGGGTCTGGAGGAGGGGACACCCCAGAGAGAGAAGAGCCCAGAGCAGCAGGAGCCAGGCTTGAAGCGAAGGAGTGAAGCGGGCATTTGGGGAGGGATCTCCGGAGCCTACATTGCCCCTAGCTGAGCCCCTCCCCAGTTCCTGACCCACAAAATGGTGAGCCAAATAAAACGGTCTCTTTAAGCCACCAAGTGTTGTGGGTGGTTGCTGTGCGGCGATAAATGGCTAGAGCAGAACGCCTTCCCCAGCCGAGCAGAGCTCAGCTCCTTCTCATCCTTCACGTTCTCACTTCCTCAGGGAAGCCCACCTTGACCTCCACGTGGAGTCAGATGCCAGGATCTGTGTGCCCCTCACCCTCTGTGCTCCTCCATCATGGTGTGTGGTCACCCACGTGTTTTGCGGGTGTTGAATCGCTTCCTCTCCCCTCCAGACCAAGCTCCCCCAGCCCCGCATATATCAGGGTTCAGTAAACACCTGGGAAGCGAGTGAGCACAGCTGTCTGAGAAGTGGTGCCATCTGTCCCAGCCCCAAGTGCAAGGCGGGCAGGATGGTGACCCCAGCCACGCTTCCCAGCACCAGGCCTGATTCCCTCCTTTTAAAAAAAAAATTATTTTTTATTTATTTGATTTTGGCTGCTTCAGATCTTAGTTGTGGCATGCAGCATCTTCTGTTGCTTCTCGCAGGCTTCTCTCTAGTTGAGGCGAGTGGGCTCAGAAGTTGTGGCGGACGGGCTTAGTTGCCCCGGCATGTGGGATCTTAGTTCACCAACCAAGGATCGAACCTTTACCCGCTGCAATGGAAGGTGGATTCTCCACCACTGGACCACCAGGAAAGTCCCCCTAATTCCTTCCTGACGACAGGTTGGATTCAAAGGGCTTGGTCACTCTGCCAGCCCTGAGACCTGGTCCCCGGCTCTCCACCTCCATGTAGCCCCTGGAGGTGGCCTTCCCTGGGGAGGGGACTGGGAGTACTGGGGAGTGGGGGAGGGAGAGGCCTGAGCCAGGCCAGGAGGGCACCAGCATCAACCTCCTGCTGCCCTCCCCACACAGCACCTGCCGTCTGTGCCCCAGAGCCTGTCTCGGCACTGCCTCCATGAAGCCTCCTCGGCTCCTTCATGACCACCAGCGGCTCCTCTTCCCAGCGTCCACCTGTGGGCTTTAGGCCACACTGGGCGGTCTTTGAGTCTTGACTCCTTCTCTATTTGTTGTGCCCCTCATGCCGTGTACTGGTCTCCAGTTCTGCAACAGCCCCATTTTACTGAGGAAACAAGATCAGAGAGGTTGAGCAACTTGCCCAAGGTCACACAGGAAGTGGAAGAAGCAGGACTTGATCTTTGATTCTCTGACCTTGGGTCCAGTGTGTTTCCCACCACATCTGGACAAGGTGACTCAGGAGCCCCTTGGGATTCACGTCTTCCTTCCCTGAGGATCAGCCAAGACCTGCCTGCTGCCGAAAATGGATTTCTCCTTCCAAGAACTCGAGGCCCTCAGGTTCCCATGCTCGTATCAGCAGCAAATATGGGGTGGGAGGAGTGAACAAGGCAGACAGAGAGAAATTAAATGGTTCATTAAGAAAAAGAGATAGAGAGATCAAGCAGCCTTTATGAAACACAGACACTAGGCTCACACATAAATACGCACACACATTCACATGGAAGGAAAGAAAGAAACACACACTCACGATAAGAGATGGGATGTGTGGAAACGATAATAGATATAAAGAGAAAGGAGAAGGAGGGAGAGAAAGAGGAAAAAGCAGATTCAGACAAGGAAGGAAAAACAAAGAATAAGAAATAGCCAGAGGAAGATCAAGATAGAAATATACAGAAACAGGTTGAAAGGTACAAAAGCACACAAACACCTATACAAAGACACAGACAGCCTCTTGTGAAGAGAGAGCGCCATTGTGAGAGGATGTGAAACTCAGAAAGAGACTGAGAGAGAGAGAGACTTAGAGACGCACAGCCAGGCAGAGGTGGACAGACAAACAGACACCCATGTGGAGAGACAGAGGCAAGTTACAATAGATACAGGCAGAGGAATAGAAGACCAGGTCAGGGAGATTAAAAAAAGCCGCCAGTGAGTGAGACAGAAGAGAGAATGAGAAGAAGATAATAAACCGAGAGAGAATGATGGGGAGCTGTGAGAGAAGCTGGAGGGGAGGGAGATGGAGGGAGGCAGGAGCCCGCAGTGCCCAGAGCATCAGATGCTCGGAGCTCACCCCTCTCCTCCTTGCCTCCACCTCCTCCTGACTGGCTCACAGGAGTCTGAACTGTCAGCGGAGTGGAGACAGTCACCCTCCCAGGTCCAGTCGCCCAGATGCACTCTGCCTCCACCCTGATGTTGTGGGCTCATCCGTGTTGAGTAGGGCTTTCTCCTCCTGTTCTCACCTTTTTTTTTTTTTTTTTGGCTGCACCACACGGCATGTGAAATCTTAGTTCCCAGACGAGGGATCAAACCCGCACCCCTGCAATGGATGGAATTGCAGTGTCTTACCCACTGGACTGCCAGGGAAGTCCCTCCTTGTCTTCACCTTGAACCAGACTCCCTGATGGAAGGACAGAGACCTGCCCAGCATTTGCTCCCCAAGCCTGGGGCTCAGAGCTGCTTTGTTCTCCTGCTGGTTTCTGAGTCACAAGCACTGGTAGTGGGTACAACCCACATCCCCTCAGCAAGCCTCTGCAGGTGTCCACCACGGGCAAGACAGAGCCCCTGCCCTAGGGAGCCTCACGTGGGAGGCAGACAGCCCGGGCTCACATGCCCCTCTCTGGCTGCAAGACTGTGGTGTCACCTGACCTCTCAAAGCCTCAGTGTCCACCTCTGTGAAATGGGGATAATGGGACCTCCCTCTCAGGTTGATGAAAAAGTCAGAAGTGGATACTGATGAAGCACCTGACACACAATCTGGCATAGAGCAGGCGCTCACTAAGCACTAGCTTTCTCTCATTGGGAAAGTCTGAAAAATACAGCGATAAAAGCAGAACGTGAAGTATAGCCAATAAGAGTGAAGGGGTCCTGAGAAGGGAGAGGTCATTCTAGTTGGGTCAGGGAAGATGTTGGTGGCGTTTGAACCAGGCCTTGCAGTATTTAAAAGTGAGAGACAGAGATGGGGGTGGTGGTGAGCATATACCTTCTCAGTAAGGTGGATGTTGATAAACTTCACTCTCCTGGCCGCTTGGATAAGTTTAGACCTGCACAGATTGGGTAGCAGCAGAGAGCTGGATGGCTCTGCATGAGTAAGAGAGAAGAGCTTGGAGCTCCCAAAGGCCACCAATTAAGGGGAGAGGGGAAAAGGAGTAGGGAAAGGAGGGGAATGTTGCCGTTGTCACAAATCAGGTCACAGGGTATGAAGTTCTCAGGGACTTGAGCCAATGATTCCTAGAGCGGAGAAAGACTAAGCGACCCCAAGAAGCTAGCTTAAATTTTATGATTATATATAAATGCACATTTTCCTAGAGAAAAGATTCACAATTTTTATCAGATTGTCTAAGGGGTCTGTGTCAGTGAGGACGGGCCAGAATTATGCTTAGTAACAAACAGCCCCAGAACTCCCTGGCTAGGAGTTTATCTCTTTATCTCTCATGAACTGCACTGTGGGACAGGTGACTCTCCAAGGCTGCTGTCTCCCATGGGTTGACCCAGCGATCCAGGCTGCTTTGAACTTATACCTCGACTATCCCAACATGCTGCCTCCGTGATCTCCAACAAAGAAGAAAGAGCTGCCACATCTTCCAGGGGCCTCTTCCTGCTGCAGCCCACATGACACACATCACTTCCACTCACTATTCCGTAGTCACAACTAGTCACATGGTGCACCTCACGGCAAGGGAAGCTGGGAAGACGTCCACGTGCCCAGGAAGGGGAGGACAGTTACGACAGGGCCCCCCCCCAAAAAAAAAAAGTTAGGAACATTAGTGTTAGAGAAGTGAGTCCCAAACTCTGATTTATAGACCACCTGGCTCAGGTAGTATCTGGAAACTTTGGGGAAATGCAGATTCCAGGCTATAGTCTTAGTTATGTGCTAAGGTCCAGGAATCTGTATTTTTAACAAGTTCATGGGTGAATGTACAGAACAAAGTTGGCAACCCTTGGGGTGGAAGGTCCTCTGATCACAACTAGGAGTTGCCTCGAGGTCATCCCGGGTTAGAATCTTGAAAGCCTCCAACTGGCTTGCTCTCCTCTTTCTACATCTTTATGCTGCTGGGGTAAAATTACAAAGCCCTCTGTCAAGGTTGATGCCTGCCATCACTCGGAATTCCCTAACCCAGGCCTGTGCTTCTCATGCCAACACTGAGATTGGGCACATGTTGCTGATGTGATACTCCATCCCCAGTAGATACGGTTCCCTAGTATTTTCCAGAGCAAGTGCTCAAAAGTGCTCAAACACCGCACTATGGCCCATTCTCTCTCTGCCTCTGTTTAATTCCTCCCAGAGAACAAGATTGGAAAGACAGTGCTAATTTAATTTGCCAGAATGAATAAAGATAAGACCATAACCGAGGGTGATGAAGCGCTGGGAGCACATAATTCACATCCCCACAACCCGGGCTCCTTCCATCACAACTGCCTTCCCCGCACTGGAGCCGATTAAGCCAGAACGATGGCAGTTAATTACCTTCCTCTGTCGCTGAGGAAGGCTGACTTCCCCCAGCCAGGCCGTGGGCGTGAGGGGGATTATACATGGGCAAATGAGATCAAGGGGAGGAAGGAGGGAGCAGGGGCTTGTGGACCCCTCTGGGGTCAGCATGATGTGGGCGAGGAGAGCATTCCGAGAGCGTTAGTTAGTTCACCAATCAGCCCCCAGGGCTTGGAGTCCGGTTGCTCCTGGCAGCTGTGTACGGGTCCACCTGAAAGTGGGTTCGTCGCTGAGCCCAACGACCATCTGGATCCACAACTCGGGCAGCAGCATCCAGTGTGTCCACAGACAGCATGGCCAGTGCTCGCAGGACATTCGCCTCCCTGTGCACAAGGAGGCTTTTCATGGGTGCGCACAGGGATGTTGCCTGTCAGGGAAGCAACGCGTGTTTTCCTGGTGCCTGGTGGGGTGTGCACTGGTGTGAGGGCGTGTGGGGAGACTGAGGGGCTGGTTCAGCACTGCACACATGGTGTCATGTAGAAGGAGCCATATTCACACGGCCCTGGGACAATTCCCTGCCCAACTGCTAACTAGTGGCATGACCTTGGCTAAGTTTCTTCTCGAAGCCTCAGTGTCTTCATCTGAGGAATGGGGACAGTTGTAGCACCCACGTTATAGAGTTCCGGGGAGGACGGAGAGATAGTGCCTGGAAAAAACCCGGCTCAGCCCCAGCCACAGGGAGGGCTCCATGATCACGAGTTACCATCAGTGTCATTACCAAGAGGATCACACGGCTCCTTCCCTGGTGAACGTGGGGCACGTGTTTACCCGTGAACATGGGGGGAGGGGGCCCGCTGCGCTGGTTCATGGACCTCATGGGCAGTGGCATTTATGGGCACAGGGAGGGAGCTTTGTGTCACCTACAAGGTACGGTGCCACCTTCCTCTGTGGTTCAGATAGCAAGGACTCTGTGCCCAGCTGGGAGGGTGGGTAAGCAGGGGGAAAGCTGTCCCTCCAGGGCCCGAGCGTGGACTTTATGCAAAGCCTGAGACCTACTTTGCTAGAACTGAAAACAATTTGCAGCAACACAAAAGGAGGCATTAGAGAGACAGCCGGGAGCCCTGCAAAGAAAGAAAGAAAGAAACTGACTGCAGAAGAGCAATGTAAATGCGACCACCTGGAATGAAGGGTCTGTGTGCAGGTGCCCTGGCCATGATGGCGGGAGGGGAGGAGCAAACCCCCCCACAGTTGCAGAGACTCCATGGCTCAGCTTTAGTCTCCTTCTGTGTAGAGCCTAAAATGAAGACAGCCGGCCTCGGGGCCTGGAATGGGGACACCCTGGGACCTGGGTCAGATAAGGCTGGAATTCTTCTGGGGGTGAGGGAGAGGGCAGAGTCACAATTAAAGATGAAAGGGATTTGGAGCTGAGAGGCCTGTACCAGGCACAGGTTCAAGGAGTGACCCTGGCTGTGAGGGGGGTTTCAGGGAGCAGGAGCAGGTGGAACTGAGTAGAGCTGGGGGGCTCAGAGCAAAAGGCTCAGGATAAGCCTGTGAGCTGGGAGACGGTGGGATGTGGTGCCAGGTGTGTGAGGGGCCCAAGGGCTTAGAGGAACAGCAGCCTGGCTCTGAGACCCCCCCCACCTGAGCCCCAGCTCACGATTGGGCTCTGTGACCCCTTGGGAGACAGGGCGGCCCTGGATTGAGGAAACGTAATGAAGTCCACTATTGTGAAATGTCAACCAAGAAGACGCAGAAGGCTGAAAGTAGGAAAAAGCTTATTTGGGGTCTTAGGAACTGCAACCCAGGAGACACAGATCAGGTAAAATCGAAAGAGTATTCCAAGGGAAGAGAAAGAGTCAGGGGCTTACAAAGACAAGCCCACAAGGTTAAGTTGTCTGGACATAATTATGATCGACCCTGACACAAGACAGGAAATGCTTGTCCTCAAGGGATAGGCTGTCCTGAGTTATTTTAGGATAAGTGTCCGATAAGTGTTTTGAGTTTCTGGGACTTTGGGCAGATGTTCTGGATGCCTTCAATAAGACAATAAGTGGTCAAAAGGTCAGATTCCCTCCACGCTGGGACGTCCAGAAGTCTCACTCCCTCCGTGGCCTCCTGGCTCTATTTAGAGACCTGTTTTAGCAACACCAGCTCCATTTTGATTTTCTTTTTACAGAGAGTTGGGGATGGGAAAGCTTGTGGACATAACCCGACCCCATAACTAGACAGAATGGATTCCCAGGTCTAGGGGTGTGGAGTGATGGCCTGAAGTCTCTGTAGCCGTTTGGATTCTTTTCAGCAAATGTTCGCAGCCCTCACCCTACTGATGCAGTGCTTGGCCCTGTGACCTGTTTGGGCCAAGAGAGTGTCAGTGATGTGACAGGTGGCAATTCTGAGCCAAGTCCTTAAGGAGCGTCCCATGTTTCTGCTCAGCCTCTTGTGCTTGTGCCATTTTCAATGAGCAGAACACATCTTCAGGAGCCGCTGATCCACAAGGGTTTGTGCCAGGGCCCAGCAAGAAGGGCACGTGACAATCACAGGACTGGAGATGCATGACACAGTGGCCAATATTGGACTCACGAATCTCTCAGTCTATTGCACACGATTAGCACACAACACGGGTCATCAAAGTAGGGATAGAAGGGGTGACAGGTCACTCCCAGGAGAAGTCTGGGATGGAATCGTCTCAGTGTGAGCAGCGGTCTCCAGTCCAGCAATGGGTCTCGCGACAAGTGGGAGTGGGAGTGTGATGGATGCTGCCAGAGGCCCCCTGCTCCAACGGGGCCTCCGGCAGCATCCGTCTGACAGCATCTCTCAGCAGCGTGGAGTCGGGTCCTCCAGCAAAGAGCCTTCAAGTCACTCAGCTTACTGGTCTCTTTTTAGGGAGGGATGGTTACCTGGGAGAGGTCTTGATTCTATCAGCATCTCCTTCTGTTGGAGTGACGTACATGACCAAACTTCTTATCTAAAGCAACACTCTTAGTTCATCACTCGAAGACACTCGCAGCCCCACAGTGAGCATTTCAAAAGGACCAACATGGAGTTCACACTGGACACAGTGACTCCATTTTGAACTACTTATCATAGCTTAAGTCCTATAAGTTTCACACAGGATGAGTAGGAGTCAAAACAACAGAGGACAAGAGGCATGTGGAGCAGACCAAAACCCAGCCCAAGGTCTGGAGCCAAGTGCGTCCAACTCAGAACCCGGGCAGGGCTGCCCAGCCAGTCCGCAGACCCATGAACAAGAAGAGCAAGTGCCCCCTGCTGTAAGCCACAGCCTTCAGGGGCGTGCTCACACAGTGTTATGATGGCAAAACTATTGTGACATGGTGTGATATTGTGATTTATAGTGAGAAATATCTATTTGGCCTTCATCCCCATTCCTGGCACAGGGCTCCCAAAACACTTGGAATTTTATAAGTGATCAGAGTGATGAGGGTGTCTTTTATTATGTTAATGAGGCAACGTTTGGACCCCACCTAAGGATGGGGGCTGGTTGCCAGAAGAACCAACCACGTGATTAGAGGGTTAGCATCCCATCCAACCTCCCTGGAGGGGAGAAGGGCTGGACATTGAATTAATCATCAGTGGTCAATGATTTAATCAATCATGCCTACATAATGAGGCCTCCACAAAAACCCAAAAGGACAGAGTTCAGAGAGTTTCCAGGTTGGTGAACACGTGGAGGTGCAGGGAAGGTGGCATGCCTGGAGAGGGCATGAAAGCTCTGCCCCACTTCCCACATACCTTGCCCTGGGCCTCTCTTCCGTCTGGCTGTTCCTGAGCTGTATCCTTTGACAGTAAACCAGTACTCTAGTGAGTAAACAGATTTCTGAGTTGTATGAACGGCTTTAGCAAATTAATCGAACCCAAGGAGGATGTTGTGGAAACATCTGATTTAGAAGCAGAAGCACAGGTGTCCACCTAGACTTTCCACTGATGCCTGAAGTGTGTGTGGGGTGGCCAGGAACAGAGACTCAGCCTTGTGGGACTGAGCCTTTACCCTGTAGGATCTGAGACTATCTCTAGGTAGAGAGCGTCAGAACTGAGTTGAGTGGCAGGACACCAAGCTGCTGTTGGGAAATTGCTTGATGTGGGAAAAACTACACCCACACAGGAATGGGGAGCGGGAGTACAAGCTGAGCCACACAGCAAGTCAGGGGCTGAGCTGCGCCAAACCCCAGGCAGCCCACTGAGAATGAAGGACTCTTTCTCCACCACCTTTGTCCCCTCCAGGGCATCACACTTCTGACAACATGTTACGGAGGTCTCACTCTTAAGAGGCTGTGTTTGGACGCTCCCTCTGGGTGTGCCCTCTCCAAGGGGCCTCTGATAAAAGGATCAGGCTGCCTGGAAGGGATGTGCGGGCCCTCTCCCTCTCCTGTCAGCCCGGCATCAGGGTCCCTCTCAGACCAGGCAGCGACACTGCGGCGACGTGGCGGATCGGCAGGTGGCTGTGAGGCAGAGCAAGCCCAGGAGGAGGGCTGGGTGGCCGCAGAGGAGGCGGTGCCCAGGGCTGGGCGTGTCATGGGAGGGAGGAAGTACAGGGTGTTGAGTGGGTGCTGCGCCCCAGGGACCACTTTCCTGCCAGGATGAGCTCTTGGGTGTGGAGTGAGCAGACGGGGACTGCGCCCTGCTCCACATGGGTTTCTCTGTGACCCTAGGCCAGTGGCCTCGCTGCTCTGAGCAGGAATATGGAGATAATAACACCCCCCAGGGCTGCAGTGCGGAGTAATAGACCCCAAAATATACAACAGGCCCAGCTCAGAGCCTGGCAGATGGACGGTCCCTGCCATAGGGAGCTCCCTCCCTGCCCACCCCTGGACAGGACCCCCCAGCCTGTGAAGGCTCCACTGTCAAGGTTCTGGGACCTGTGTCCTGCTCTCCTGCCTCCGGGCTGAGAGACCCTGGGCAAGCACCTCCCCCTCTGAGTCTCAGTTTCCTCATCTGCAAAATGGAGATAATAATAGCACTTACCTCCAAGTCGAAGTGAGGACTCAGTGAGATGAGTAATGTGCTGGCGCAGGGTCTGCACAGAAGTTACCCTCGATCAAAGGCGGCCGACGTCACCCTGCTCTGAGGACTCCACGGGGGCATCTTAGTGAAGCCCTGGACCCACAGGAGGGTTGTTCTCAAAGTTATCATTCACTCCCGGTGTCGCTTCCAGAATCCCACATGGAAGGTTTGTGGCTGTCCCTCTCCTGCCCCAGCATGTCCTCTCTACCTCCCCATCGAGCTTTGACAGCTGGTCTGGCTCTATGTGAAAAAGGATTCTCAGCTCCCTTGAAAATTTCACAGAAAACCACATCTTCTACCTGATTGATGACAAGAACAAAAACATACCAGCATCTTTGCATTTTGCCTTTATGAACAACCAAGCTGTCCCATGTGTGAGGGACTTGGTAAAAACTATCCAGGGACACATGGCTCTTCCTTTTAAGTCACAGTATGTTAAAAGCAGTTTCCTCCCCACTATTACCTTTTCTCCTTTCTTTTCTTTTTTTTTTAATCAAATAATTAATATTTATTGGCTGCATTTTGTTTTCATTGCTGGTCGCAGGCTTTCTCTAGTTGTGGCAAGCTGGGGCTACTCTTCGCTGTGGTGCACTGGCTTCTCATTGCGGTAGCTTCTCTTGTTGCGAAGCACGGGCTCTAGGCATGCAGACTTCAGTAACTGCAGCACACAGGCTCAATAGTTGTGGCTCACGGGCTCTAGAGCACAGGCTCAGTAGTTGTGGCACACGGGCTCAGTTGCTCCATGGCATGTGAGATCTTTGCAGACCAGAGATCAAACCCATGTCCCCTGCATTGGCAGGTGGATTCTTAACCACTGTGCCACCAGGGAAGTCCCTTTCTTTTCTTTTAAATATTCATTACTATGGACTTAATTAAACCCTGCCCAAAATTCATATGTTGATGCCCTAATGGAGGTGATGCAGGTCAGATGAGGTCATGATGGTGGGGCCCCCATGATGGGATTATTGCCCCATAAGGAGAGACCTCAGATTGCTTGCTCACACACTCTCTCCCCTCACATCCTGTGAGGACACAGCAAGTAGGCAGGTTTCTGCAAGTTCCCTCACCAGAACCCAACCATGCTGGAACCCCGATCTCAGATCTCCAGCCTCCAGAACCGTGGGAAATAAATTTCTGTTGTTTAAGCCCCCATTTGTTATAGCAGCTGAGCTAAGACATTCATTCTTGTGAATGATCTGTTAAGGGAGATGAAGCTAGGAAATTCATGTACTGCTGGAACAATATGGCTCTTTAGAAAAGCATTCACTTTTGGTATAAAATACAGTTGAGTGAAAGTGTGTAAACCCAGGCAAGGTCAATGGGCCATTATGGTGCAGGTTGAATAGCTCTGCTGTAGCGCTGTCTGTAATTACCTACTCCTAACTGGTGCTGAGGACTTCTGTTTCTATTCATGCCCTACACGGAAACAGTAGAGGTCTGGCAGGGTCTGTCATCCCCTTAAGGCCCCAGATGTACCCTGTCACCTGTACAGCTCTGTTGAGCCCAGCTCCTTTCTCTGGTTGACTCCATCCTTGGGGCTCCAGGCTCAAATGGTCCAGTCTCTGGATCTTTGTGCATGGCCTTGAAATAAGGTCTGTGAGTCTCCCTTTCCCTAATGACTTGGTCTGGCCTCTTAGGTCCTTCCCACTGTAGAAATGAGCAGACAGCCTGGCAGGTGCTGCAGGGCTGGATTTCATACCATCCTCAGACCTGGGCAAGACAGGCCCTTACCCTGGACCCCAGACATGAAAGGACCCTACTCTGTCCCTCCTCTAGCCATGCCTCTCCTCAGAGGATGACGAACGTGTAGCCAAAGGGACGTGCTCATTGGAGACTAGCCCCTAACTCAGACAACAGTTTGGATACACAGGACCCCAGAAATCCCCATCCAAGAGGCCTGAAGCCCACTTCCTGACCCAGGTGGGCCTCTTCCCTGATCCACTGAGGGTGGACGCACTGGGAGGAGGTGAGCACCCCAGGCCTGTGGGGTGCCAAGGGGCAGCTCTTCCTGGGGGTCTTGAAAGGAGTTTGAACACATGCCCTGGGGTGTCCACAGCCTTGTACTGTGGGACGGACCTGGGGAGAGGAAGAGAAAGGGGTGAGCCCGGGAGGGGCCAAGGCAGGCGCCCGAGAACTTTCAAATCAGACCTGGTCTCCCAGGTCGTTATAAGGTTGTCTCTGTCAAGGTAGCAAACAGAATGCATATTATTTCCAGTTCACTGGTTTGATTTATCATTTTAAATATTTAGGAACAAGGGCCTCCCTTAGGTGCGGTCTCCGTCCCTCAAGTGTCAAGGGCGACGTGGAGCAGCTACAGCACACAGACAGCGTGCTCGGCCCTGGGGTCAGCGGGGAAGAAGCCCACCTCCAGCAGGTAATGCCGGCCCCCTCGTCCTGGAGTGGAGGAGTCTGATCTGGTCGAGGGGCAGGCGGAGCCCTCACCAGGTCGTGTGCTCCCACCGTGGGCCCTGCACTCAGCTCAGGCATCCATCCATGGGGAAGGTTTCATCACGCCGTGTGAGGGATCATGCTCTGCTTCAGGACAACTTCAGTGCTCTTCCAGAGAAAAGCAGGGCGCTGCAGGAGGAGAGGCTGGAGAAGGTGGCAGAGGCCTGGCAGCTGGGCGTGCGGCTCTGCCCTCTTTCTGTTCTGTCTCACTTACTCCTCACAACCAGCCCACAAGGGGGTATGATCACCTTCCCATTTGCAGGTGAAGGCACCTGTCCCTGGTCACACGGTCAGCGTAGGTGCCCCCATCCTCTGACCGTCAGCCCAAGGCCTCTTCAGGGGTCAGCTGAGTGTCAAGAGCAAATGCCCAGAGCAGCGTCACAGGCTGGGGTGGGAGGGAGCTGGGAGCAGCTGAGAGAGGTCCCAGTCACTCCTGTTTCACCCCCCAGGACCTTTAGTGCCCAGCACAGTCTTGGCACAGAGGGAGCATCCCCTGAGACACGTGGCTGGTGAGGGGACAACAGCTGTGGCACCTGGGTGGGGAGGCCCCCCAGACCCCCTCAGCCTGGTCTCTCCTGTTTCCCAAGCCTCCGTCAATTGCTGATTTCCCCACTCTGTTCCCTCTGCCCTCCAGCATTTAGGGCCTCCTCTCAGTCTCCCAGAATGCACCAGCTCCCGCCCACCACAGGGCCTTTATACATGCCCTTCACTCTGCCTAGATCACCCTCTGGGCCCCCATGGCTCTTCCTGCCCTTCCTGAGCAGGTCAAGTCCATAATGTCGTGTTTCTTTCAGAGCTTCAAAGCCCTCTCCTGCCCGAGAGCTGCCCTGGGCATGATGAATTAAAGATGTGGGCAGTGATTCATTCCGGGCAACTACTCTCCACTGGCTGCAGACTCCATGAGAGCAGCCACTGGTCATGGTCACCTGTCTCTCCAGCATCACAGTTCACATACAGGAAATATGCAATGGGTGATTAGAAGGATGAATAAATGGAGAGAATGAGATCTGAGCTGAGCCTGTGACCGCAGCCTGGAACCCCGCCCCCGGCCCCACCCCTCAACCTTCTCTGATCCCTAGACTCAACCTGAGGTCCTCCTCTGGGTTCCCGCCCCAAGCTCACCCCTCATGGAAGCCCTTATCACTCTAGGTGGTCTGTGTAGAAGGTTTGTGTCTCCGCCTGCCTCCCCATCCAGACCAGAGGCTCTGAAGGTGGGATTCCCTCTAGGGCCCCAGTGCCCACCCCAGGGCAGGATAAGGGTGGGGACAGTGAGTGTGTGTTGAGTGAATAAAAAAGGGGCTTTTAAGAGAAGGGAGGCACCTGGATCTATTCAGAGGCAAGAACTCTGGGCTTTTGCTCTGCAGGCTGAGTTGTGGTGCCTATTCTTCCCAATACAAACACACAAATACACACACACACATGCACTCATGTCTATGGCACAGATTTGGCTGCAACCCTCAGAGGTCCTTGGGGAAGACAGAGGGAATAAGATGGTGCCTGGGAGCTAAGGGGCTGGGAGTACGGCTGTGAGTGTAAGAGCATCAGTGAACTGGGTCCTCCTCTCTCCTCTGAGAAGAAGCAGGTGTTGGCATACCTGAGACTGCTGTCCGGTGGTCTGGCTTCTATTGTGGCTGTGGAGTTGGTAGTATCTGAGAGGCACTGGTGGAGTGAGGGCTTCTAACTCACCCCCACCCCCTTGAGGTTTGACATCTTAAAATTCATGGAATCACAGCACCTCAGGGCTGCAGGGACTCTCCTAGACTCTTACTGATAACCTGCCTTGGCAGGAGCAGGATTTATTATTGTGTGCATATTTATTTGCAACCATTTACACACACACACACAACTTATCTTTACCCACCCAGCTTCTCCCCTTCCCCTGCCCTCTAAACGAGAATGTTATCTTTGCAGGATGGTTTCTGATGTGTGTGCACGCCCACTTACAAAGCAGAGCCAGGAGAACTGACAATGGGGAGGAAAACAAAGGAGAAACCAAGACTGAGGTGATGGTTCTACATGATGCAGTGGGGGAGGGGGAGGAGAGGAGACAGAACAGCTCTGCAAGCTGAGGGCTGGAAAGATCTGGAAATTTCCGCTTGTGAGAGGCTCTGCCGTTCCCTGAAGGTGAAGAATGGGACCTTGAGAAAGTGTTGTGGGAGGGTACGAATTGCATCCCCTTTAGTCTTCTTCAGGAAATTGAAGTAACATAGGAATTCCTTTTTAAATGGTTATTGCTCACCAGATTATTTCTTTGGGTACAACACTGAGTTGAGACTGGGCTCCATGTAACCCAGGCCACGGTGTCATGAAGGATGCAGATGTTTCTCAAGGGCAGAGGTGGGGTTGCGTGTGTCATCCCACAGCCCAGGACCCAGCCTGTGCAAAGGAGACACTTCATAAATAAGAGCTGAACCAAAGGAGAGTCTTTACTTGGAGGAGTTCATTTTATAGTCAGAGAGTTTGCAGAACAAAATAATGAACAAAAGACTATCTTATTTTTTTTAAGATTTTCACTTTTTTTTAAATTTTTATTGGAGTATAGTTGCTTTACAATGTTGTGTTAGTTTCTGCTGTACAGCAGAGTGAATCAGCTGTACACGTACACATGTCCCCTCTTTTTTTTGGATTTCCTTCCCATTTAGGTTGCCACAGAACATTGAGTAGAGTTCCCTGTGCTATACAGTAGGTTCTCATTAGTTATCTATTTTATACATAGTATCAATAGTGTATATATGTCAATCCCAAATTCCCAATTCATTCCTCCATCCCCTTCCCCCCTTGGTATCCATACCTTTGTCTCTATCTCTGTGTCTCTATTTCTGCTTTGTAAGTAAGATTGTCTATACCAATTTTTCAGATTCCACATATATGTGTTAATATATGATACTTGTTTTTCTCTTTCTAACTTATTTCACTTTGTATGACAGTCTCTAGGCCCAACCATGTCTCTACAAAGGATCCAATTTCGGTCCTTTCCATGGCTGAGTAATATTCTATTATATATATGTACCACGTCTTTACACATTCCTCTGTTGATGGACATTTAGGTTGTTTCTATTTTCTGGTTATTGTAAGTAGTGCTGCAATGAACATTGGGGTGCATGGAGAGATATACCATGTTCTTGGATTGGAAGAATCAATATTGTGAACATGACTGTACTACCCAAAGCAATCTACACATTCAATGAAATGGCTATCAAATTACCAACAGCGTTTTTCACAGAACTAGAAAAAAAATTTTACAATTTGTATGGACACACAAAAGACCTCAAATAGCAAAAACAATCTTGAGGGGAAAAAATAAACACAGAGCTGGACGAATCAGGCTCCCCAACTTCAGACTATATTACAGGGCTGCAGTAATCAAGACAGTATGGTACTGGCACAAAAACAGAAATACAGATCAATGGAACAGGATAGAAAACCCAGAGATAAAACCATGCACCTATGGTCACCTAATCTATGACAAAAGATGCCAGAATATACAGTGGAGCAAAAACAGCCTCTTCAATAAGTGGTGCTGGGGACTTCCTAGGTGGCACAGTGGTTAAGAATCCGCCTGCCAACGCAGGAGACATGGGTTCGAGCCCTGCCCCAGGAAGATACCACATGCCATGGAGCAACTAAGCCTGTGTGCCACAACTATTGAGCCTGAGCTTTAGAGCCCATGAGCCACAACTATTGAGCCCATGTGCCGCAACTACTGAAGCCCATGTGCCGCAACTACTGAAGCCCATGCGCCTAGAGCCCATACTCTGCAACGAGAGGCCACTGCAATGAGAAACCCTCACACCACAACAAAAAGTAGCCCCCGCACTGTAAAATAGATAGTCAGTGGGAAGTTGTTGTATAACAAAGGGAGTCCAACTCGAGAATGGAAGATGCCTTAGAGGACTGGGGCGGGGAGTGTGGGGGGGACTCAAGGAGGGGGGAGTCAAGGAAGGGAGGGAATACGGGGATATGTGTATAAAAACAGTTGATTGAACTTGGTGTACCCCCAAAAAAATAAAAAAAATAAAAAAAAAGTAGCCCCCGCTCGCCACAACTAGAGAAAGCCTGTATGCAGCAACAAAGACCCAACATGGCCAATAAATTAATTAATTAATTAAAAAAAAATAAGTGGTGCTGGGAAAACTGGACAGCTACATGTAAAAGAATGAAATTAGAATACTCCCTAATACCATACACAAAAATAAACTCAAAATGGATTAAAGACCTGAATGTAAGACCTGACACTATAAAACTCTTAGAGGAAAACATAGGAAGAACACTCTTTGACATAAATCACAAGATCTTTTTTGACCCACCTTCTAAAGTAATGGAAATAAAAACAAAAATAAACAAGTGAGACCTAATGAAACTCAAAAGTTCTGCACAGCAAAGGAAACCATAAACAAGACGAAAAGACAACCCTCAGGATGGGAGAAAATAATTGCAAAGGAATCAAAAAAGGATTAATCTCCAAGATATACAAACAGCTCACACAGCTGAATATCAAAAAAACAAACAACCCAATCAAAAAAATGGGTGGAAGATCTAAATAGACATTTCTCCAAAGAAGACATACAGATGGCCAACAAACACATGAAAAAATGTTCAACATCACTAATTACTAGAGAAATACAAATCAAAACTACAAGTCAACACCTCACAGTGGTCAGAAGGTCAGAGTGGATGTCATCAAAAAATTTACAAACAATAAATGCTGGAGAGGATGTGGAGCAAAGGGTACCCTCTTGCCCTTGGGAACCCCCATACCTTTGGTGGGAATGTAAATTGATACAACCACTATGGAGAACAGTATGGAGTTTCCTTAAAAAACTAAAAATAGAGCTGCCATGTGATCCAGTAATCCCACTATTGGGCATATACCTAGAGAACACCATAATTCAAAAAGACTATCTTAAGGAGGGTGATCAAGTTAGCATTTACTGGGTGCCTCACTAAGAGTCAAGCAACAGTCTGATCAGGGGGTGTCACCTCCCCCAACCCACAGAAGAGGAAATAGACTCAGAGAGGGGAAGAGACTCACCCAAGGTCACACAGCCGGGCAGTGAGGAGCTGGGTGCAAACCCCGCCTGCCTGGCTCCCCCTCCATGCTCTTTCCACTCACCCCCGGAGCAGAGGAGGGGGAGGGGGCGGCTTTGGGGGACCTGGGCAGGAATCAGGAGGTGGGGGAAGGTCATATATGAGCTGGAGTTTGAAGGAGGCTAAGGATTCTGATGGACAGAGGGGATAGGACACGGGTCATAGGCAAGGGAGGGGCGGTCAAGGTGGAAGAAGCAGCATAAGGAACAGCCAGGAAGTGGGGAAGCCCAGAGCATCTTTGGGGCATAGAGAAAAGTGGGGTTTGGTCGGATCAGCAAGGGGAGAGATAACAGGATGGGCAGTGTGGGCCCTGGCCAGGAAGTCCCTCCAAGGTCGCAGCTTTGCACAAATCTTCCAGCCCCCTGGAGTCAAACGTGTGGACTCAGTTTGGATGTGAATACTTACACACGTTTTTGCAGCCCTTCCAACTCTGGTTCTTTCCCTGCTCTATCAGAAGCCAGCCGCCAGCCCTCCCTGACCTCTCCCACAGGCCCAGCTCTGCACATCCAGGTTCAGCCGGCCCTGCAGACTCCATGTGCCCGCGCTGAGCCCATCACCCGGCCTCCTCAGGCTCCACATCGTGGACAGCTCTGAGCCAGGTCACAGCTGGGGTCAGTGACGACAGTGGCTATTTGAGGTGCCCACCCCTCTTGCCTGTTGTCCAGATTAAAGCCACATCTTCCTAAAACACCAGCAGAATGAGCCACCCCCTGCTACAGTCCAACAATGGCTCTCCATCCCAGTGTCCGTGGCCATTAAAGCCACACATGCGCCGCCACCTCCCAATACTGCCACTTCAACCCTGTTTTTCTCACCGTGGGAGGAAATTATTTTTCGGGCTATGCAGCTGTTGATTTACTACTCACTCCTAAGCCACCCACCAGCCATCAGGCATGGGTCGAGGCTGCAAACACTGCTTCCACCTGACCACTCTCCTGGGCTTTCTATCATCTACTCTCCCCTAGACGCAACCCCAGTGTCCCTGTGTTTGTCTGTGGCCTATGCTCTGTCCTGGGCGTCAGGCCTTGTGCTTTCCTTTAGAGCATCTGCTGGGTATAGCTTTCTCTCTGGAGACCCAGCCCAGGGCACTCTGTCTCTGTCTGCAAGTCTGGGAGAGTGTCACTGTCAGCTCAGGGGCCACACTCAACATCTCTGGGAGGGGGGCAGGTTTCTGGCTGGTCGGCAGCCACCACCTGCCAGATGCCTGGGTCTCCACCATGAGCCATGGTGGGGGACAGGGGGAGCCGTGGGCCACAGGGGAAGCCATGGGGGAAGCATTGCTGTTGCCAGAGAAGCCTTCTGAAATGCTGATTCCCCGTGAGAAAAAAAAGAAGCACATCACACTCTCAGTGTTCTCCAGCTTCCCCCCCAGTCACCTGAGTGCTGAGCCCTGGAGTCAGGCCTTGTCACTGGGGTCAGGTGCTGATGTCACAGACAGCACAGGCTCTGCATTCAGCCGGGCCTGAGCTCGAGTCCTGTGCCCACCTCTCGCTCCCTGGGAGACCTGGAATATGTCCCTTGTTCTCTCTGGACCTCAGCCGCCCATCTGTTCTTGGGGCAAAAGATGAGGAGGAAAAGATGGGGTGAATAATGGCCACCTCGGAAGGCAGAGGAGAGGATTCAAAGAGATGAGTCTTGCAAGTGCTTGGCCCCGCGCCTGTGTGTAGGAGAGCTCGGCACGTATCAGCAGTTGTCACCGTCACTGTCACAGGAGCAGCAGGACAAGGTGGTGACAGCTCGAAGCCAGGAGTCAGCCTGGCTGGGTGTGAATCTGGGCTCCACCCCCTCCCTGGTACGTTACTGGGAAAGCTTCTTAACTGTGCTGGGCCTCAGTTTCTGCATCTGTAAGGTGGGGAGGATGGTGATGCCTTCCTCGCAGTTTTGCTGTGAGGATTCAGTGAGTTCTCGTGGGCAAAGCGCTTGCTCACAGCACCTCCAGGTGAGCCATCCCCACCATGTTCACAGTGGCTGTTTCTGGGCCCATCAGCTTCACCCAACCCCAAGCTCCCCAAGGGCAGGGCCAGTGTCTCCATTCAGGTGACCAACTCATCCCGTTTTACCTGGGACTGTCCCAGTTTCAACACTGAAAGTCCTGCATCCCAGGAAGCCCTCAGGATCCAGTAAACCAAGACAGTTGGTCACCCTAGTCTCCATTTGGGCATCCCCCGACCCCAGCTTTGTCCATCCAGTTCCAGCTCATGTCACCTCCTCACAGAGGCTGGACCTGACCCAAGACATATGTCCCGCCCCCAGTCCCTATGTCACTTGTCACATTAATGTCTCTGGAACAAGGGGTCCTGCTCCCCCTCTTCCACAGGATCCCCAGCACCCAGTTAAGGTGCAGCATGTAACTGGTGCTCAATACATAAATAATGTCATTCATTTATTAAGCCCCTACTATATGCCAGGTCCTGTCCTAGGCACTGGGGACACAGCTCTGAGCAGGACAGATTCAACGCCCTGGGAAGGAGGCACAGGCAGTGGACAGATCAGAGCAGACAGTCCAGCGTGGGGGCATCAGGGGCCCTCCCAGAGGAAGTGGTGTCTCAGCTGGGGTGAGGAGGATGAGAAGGGCTACTCAGGCCACAGGAGGGGAAGAGTCTCCCAGCAGAACCACCAGCAGAGCAAATGCTGGGAGGAGAGAAGAGGTGGAAGGGTCCAGCAGAGTCAATGTCACTGAAAATTCCAGGAATGGAGCCGCCCAAAAGTTTTGCACGGCCAGAGCCATTTCACCCAGGAGAGAGCCAGGCCTGGAGAGGTCAACAGGCCTGCCCATGTTACCTAGGGTTTGGTGATGGGATCGCTGGGCTGGGAGACCATTGTCCCGGACCGCTGGCCAGCCTCCTTGGCCTCGAGTCTTTCTTTGCATCCCGGTCCATCCCAGCCACTGTCATGCTGATCTTTTTCCTCTTCTCTAGCAATTCCTCTTTCACCTTCCACCTTGGTGGCTAAGACAATTTCTCAACATCCAGCCAAGGGGTAATACTGATTGGATTTGATTTAAGTAAGAAAACATTTGCTGGCCCAGCCATTCAGGTCGGAGAGCGGGGAACAGCGTGTACCAGCTGCAGACACAGGCATCAGTCTTGCTGCTTTCCCAGCATGAGACCTCAGAGGCGCTGCCTGGGGGCTTTGGGGCCAGTGGCCCTGGGGATGGATCTTCTGTTTCCAGACTTCATGAGCTTGGGTGCGTCTCTTCACCTCTGGGAGCCTCAGCTTGCTCCTGTGTAAAGTGGGGCACCACTGTGTACCCCACAGGGTTGTCGTGAAGACTAGAGATGCTGAGAAGCCTGAGGATGGTGTGCCAATTGGCATCTTCCCAGAGCCCCTGGGGTTCCAAGTCCTGACAGGCGGGGGCGCTGTGGCCACAGCTGTCTTGGTCCTGCCCCCTTTGCAGACAGAGCGCTCACTACCTCCCGCATCAACCAGCACACCTCAGGGTGGTTCTGTGTGGAAAGAAACAGATCAACACACCTGTCCAAGTTCTCCAGGCCCCAGGACAGGCTCTGCCCACCCTCTGAGGCCCTGCCCTGCCCATGGGGAGGACGGGGCACTGGGCAGAAGCTCAGGTTCAAGTCCTGGCCCTGCATCCCCACCCCGTTCTCCCATAGCTGCTTCCCCATCAGAAAGGGGGACTCGGGCACATAACGGATGCCCGCGCTCCCCAGTCTGTGCCGCCCCACGTTCTGTGATTGCCATCATCAGTGTTAGCTTTTCCCCACTGTCTCCTCTGCAGGTTCTCTCAGAGCCAGGAGCTCTTCCTCTGGGAGCCAGTCCCTGTTCTCATGATCCTCTCCTGTCTGGACTTTGAGTTCCCCTCAACAAGGTTTAATCCCTTTTTCCAGCCTGAGGTTCATTCTTTTCTATTTGTTATACCATCTAGAGCAGCACTACCGTAGAGATCATCTGGTCCAATTCCATCTTTGTCAGATGGGGAGACAGAGTCCCAGCAGGTCGCTCGGGGACTAAAAGCTGAGACTAGAGCCGGAGAAGCCCAGTGCCAAGCCCAGGGCTGTCCACCTCTCCAGGGGGCCCCCTTTTGATGCTCCTTCCTGAGACCCACCCCTGGGGGACTCCACACACAGCCTCTCCCGGATCAGGAGAGGGCAGGTCCACTCTGCATTAGTCACAATAATCCCTGCCTCTCAGAGGTGCTGGGAGGAGAGCCTTGCTTGGAATTGTCCCAGTCAAGGAACACTGCCTGGCTGGATATGGAAAATTCAGGAGTGGGTTGAGGGGTCAGGCATGATGACTTTGAGGGAGCTATTGAACACATCACGAGCCATTCAGAGGTATTTGAAGCTCATCCACCTTCCCTGGACTGATCGTCCTCTCTCACGGCCTCCATCCCTCCGGCAGAGGGTGAGCTGAGGAATAAATAAACAGCAGCTTCCCCCCACCGCCCCCCCCCCCACACACACACACACATCAGCTTCAGTGCAGACATCACCCATCGGGCTGGCGGGGCCAGAAGAGGGAACCCAAGCTCGCCTCCCTTCTGGGATCAACCACAATCCTAATGCCAATGGCTAGTGTTTACTGAGCACCTACTATGTGCCATGCATCCTCTTATTTCTGTCTCACAAGAAGAAGTGAGTTAAGCACTATAATTAGCCTCAATTGACAGAATCGTAAGAGGGTCAGACAGCGGCACAGAGAAGATGGACTCTGAGTCAAACTGGCATGAGTTCGAATTCCAGCTCTAGCTCTTGACCGTTGTGAGGCCTTGAGCAAGTTATTTTCGCCTCTTGAACCCTAAGTTTCCCCATCTCTAAAACAGGGAGTAGCAATCTCACTGGGCTCTTTTGAGGATCCCATGAGCAAGTGGGTCAGGGTCTGCAACGTAGTCATTATTCAGCACCTGGTGGCCTTGGTTAATCATATTATCATTGTTGTTTAAGCACTGTTCCTAGGTTATTTCTTTCCCCTGTGCCACCCTGGCTGCCTATGCTGGGAGAATTGGGGAGATGAAACCAACCAGAAAAAGAGAATGAACTTCAAGTGGCTACAGAGATTTAAGACCTCCCCACTGGGGGTCAGTGCCTGCACGCACACGCGCGCGCGCGCACACACACACACACACACACACACACACACACACACACACTTTTCCTCCAGCAAGAAGAGGTAGGGTGGGGACTCCTTCCTGATGGCAGCTCCTGGGCACGCTGCAGTTCCCAATGGATGCAGACAGGTTGCCCTGGCTGGGCAGGGACATGATTTGCTGGCACTAAGCAGAAGGCAGATGAAACCCAGGCAGGCAGGAGGCTTGAGTGAGGCTCTTCCTCTTGGGGTCCTGCTTCCACTCTTGCTTTAAGAATCTATTCTCAGGACTTCCCTCGTGGCACAGGGGTTAAAGAATCGACCTCAATGCGGGGGACACAGGTTCGATCCCTGATCTGGGAAGATCCCACATGCCGCGGAGCAACTAAGCCTGTGCACCACAACTACTGAGCCTGCACTCTAGAGCCTGTGAGCCACAATTACTGAGCCTGTGTGCCACAACTACTGAAGCCCGCATGCCTAGAGCCCATGCTCCACAGCAAGAGAAGCCACTGCAATAAGAAGCCCGCGCACCACAATGAAGAGGAGCCCTTCTCTCCACAGCTAGAGAAAGCCCATGCACAGCAACGAAAATTCAACGCAGCCAATAAATAAATTAATTTTTTTAAAAAAGAATCTATTCTTGACCTGCCAAATTGTCTCAGTACCCAGCACAGAACTTGGCACAAAGGGGACATTCAGAAAATATTTGTTAAGTAAGTGGCAAATCCTAAGATTCTATAGTTTTAGGTACCTAAGACTCTGATCCTAAGATTCTAGGGCTCCGTGGTTCAAGAATCCTAAACTGCTAGTACTTTTAACCAAGGATCCCAGGCTCGAATGCCAAGAGGAGACAGGCAGGGAACGTGTGTGAGTGAAAAGGGTCAGATATAAGTGCAAACACACACACCATTTGAGGGGGGCAGGCTGGGAGGGTCTGGGGAGCCCAGTCCCATCATAGCTATGACTCAGTATGAGACCGGTGTGGCCAGATCTTCCGATTTTTCAGGGCAAGGCAGACAGCTGGATTTGTTTTCCCTGTTCTCTTTTTGTTGTTGTTGTTGAATAGCCTCATTTTTTTAACTGCCATGTTTTTGAAAATAATAGGAGACTCTAGATGTGGGGTTTATGGGAACCCTACTCTGGACCATCTTTGCAACTTTTCTACAAATCTAAATCTATTCTAAAAGAAAATTTTTATTAAAGAGAACAAAGACACCATGACAGCCAAAAGAAATAGACCTGTGAGCTGAATCAGCCCCATGGGCGACTGTTTGCGAGCTTTGTTCTCAATAGAGGTAAAGCTAGGCACTAAACTCTAAGCCAAAGCCCAGGGTCTGAAGAGCTCACACACTCCCACCTCCTGGCCAGGCTGGAGAGGCGAGGCCCACACCTAGAGGTGGAGGCTGGAGGGCACGGGGGAGAGGCCGAGAAGAGTAGGTGAGGGGTGGTGTGGGGCTGGGTGGGGGTTCCTGGGCAGACAAATTAAGCTGAGAGGCCTAGAGGATGTGGAGAAAAGGGGACCTTCATGCACTGTTACTGGGAATGTCGACTGGTACAGCTGTTATAGAAAACAGCATGGAGCCTCCTCAGAAAATTGAAAATAGAGCTACCATGTGATCCAGCAATCCTACTTCTGTAGGAAGGACCAGAGGAAGAGGGCCCGTCTCCCTCTCGGTGTCCATATCAGAGGATCCTGTTAATAAGGGAGAAGGGCGGGCTCTGGACAAACCCCTCAGAGCTCCTGCAGACGAGCTGACACACCTCTCACTTCATAGGACCTGGGGAGAATGAGGGTCTGTCTCCCTGATGGGACTGTAGCCCCCAGCCCCCAGCCCAAGAAGGTGAGCTGTGAGATCCATGGGGTCAGCAAAGGCAGGGGCGGGCTAGATCAAAGGGCTCAGAAGATAGACAGTGGCAAATGTGGAAAGGTGGGAATCTGTTCCTGGCCTCTCTGATCTGAAACCGGAAGAGAAGGGACAACTGGAGGGACTGGAGGCCAGGACTTGACCTCCCATCACAGTCTCCAGGGCCCCAGGAAGAGGTAATGCCCCTGGCCTTCTCCTGGGCTCTGGCCAGGCTGCCTCCTGCTTCTGGGGCAAATGAATGAACAACAGGAAGGTGGATGCCGTAGAATAAACCAGGATTGGGGAAGAAAGTATCAGCAAACAAATCACAAGAAGAACCAATCAGCAGGGACCTCCAGTCAGCTGGACCAATCAGATAAATTCATTTGTTCAGCCCATCATGTGTTGAATGCTTCCATGAGCTGCTATTAAGACACAGGGGGGCTGGCATTGCTGCTGCCTCTAGATTCCCAATGACCTTGGGCCTCTAGGGGTCTCCCCACCTCTCCCACTAGGGGTCCCGTCCTACCCAACGCGCAAAGGACAAAAAGGCCTTCCATTGGATGGGAGCCGTTTGAGGCATGCAGGAAGCCAGGGACCAAGCCAGATATGTCCGTGGTGCATTGAGACACTCATGCCTCCAGGCCCCTGATGATATCAAAATGCTATGATTTTCCTGAAAGAAATGATGAGTGGAACTGAGTGGAATTAAATATTGGCCTGACTGGAGAAGCTGCTGCTGAGTGTGTAGCCATGGTGACAGCATCCCTGCTGACTCCTCACTCACCAAAGGGGACATGGACAGCTGGGAGAGAAGGAGCCTGTCATACCCTCCTGGGGACCCCACCCCTGAATCTCTGTCTCATTCAAGAGATCAAGGACCTTCAACTTTGTTCATTCATTCCCTCACTCATTCCATATATTTCCCTAGCATCTATTTTGTTCTGAACACCCCAGCATGTTCCCTGTCCTCAGAATCCTATAGTCTAGCTGAGCAGGGAGACGTAAATAGATAAACAAATGAATATAATTAGAAACTGAGGTGCTTATCGTGAAGTGAGAGAATAAAACAACATGAGGGAGAAGAAAATGGGGGCTTAACCTAGGGGGTCTAGGAAGGGCCTCCCTGAGGGAACATTTGAACTGTGACCAGGAGGGTCAGGAGTCAGACAAAAAGGAAAAGGAAGAGCTTTCCTGGTAGAAGGAACTGCCAAGCAAAGGCCCTGAAGCAGGAAGGAGCTTGGAGCATCCCGGGAACAGAAGCCACCAGTGTGGTTAGAACAAGGCTGGAAACAGCCAAGTCCAAGTCAGGAGGGACCACGTGGTCTGGTAGTCATTTATCCCAAGGCAGTAGGAGCCGTGGGAGAGCTTTAAGCTGGGCTGTGATGCTACCAGGCTCGTTTTTTTAAAGCTCTTTTGTCGTCTCTGTGGAGAGTAGACTAGGGGAGGGAAGGGAAGGGAGAAGAACTTCCCAGGAAGAGGAAGCAGCTCTCAGGTAGGTCAGGCCTGAAGGAGTAGGAAGCCTTCCAGGAACTGCCAGGATCAGGTGGGAGCATGGAGGCAGGGGGAGGTGCTTAGATGAGGGTGGGGATGGGGCGGGGCCCTGCCACAAGAGGGCTTCACTGGTGCCTCTTCAGAGTTTGGCTTTTAAATGGGGGAAATGACATGATTCAGTTTTCTTAAGCTCCCCTTAAGCTCAGCCCTGCTTTTTCCAGCAGCCACTCCTGACCAAGGTTTTAGGAGGCTCAGCTGCTATTGGACAGGAAGGGGTGGGGATGGGGGGGATCCTCAGACAGACAGGGGTGTTAGGGCCCTGGCTGTGTCCTTCTCAGCTGTGTGACCTTGGGTGAGCTCCTGAACCTCTCTGAGCCTCATCTTCCTCCTCAGAAAACAGGGCTGAGACCCCTCACTCCATAGGGCTTCCCTGAGGGCCTGACGAGCTCTTGTGTGTGGCTCAGTCCTTGGTGCTGTCACCCACATCATCTTGAACCCATCTTCCCCCTGGGGAGGGGCATCACAACATCCCTGGGAGGCAGAAGGGCCAGGGGTGTCTCTTCCATTTTCCAGATGGGAAAACCGAGGTCCGGGGAGGGAAAGCAACTTGCCCAAGGGCAGTGAGTGGCAGGCAGTGCCCAGGAGACAGAGACTGAGGATGGTGGGTGGTTAGAGTTGGTGCTCTCTGGAGCCCCATGGACATGGGTTCAAATCCCATCTCCTAGTCACTGGCTGTGTGCCTCGATCAGGTGGCCCAAACCCTCTAGGACTCAGTCACCTCATTCCCAGCCTGGCATAGGCTCAAAATGACCTAGGCCACCCCGTGTGTGGAGCCTGGCACAGGCTGCTTAAGCTGACGAAGAGGAAGAGCACCAGGGTGAGACGGTGACACGGTGACACTGCCTGGGAAAATCACTCTCCCCTCCTAGGGAGCAGCTGCCCCAAATCCCCCCACCCTTGAACTTCTCGTCTCCCACTTGGCTCTTGGCAGGATCCACTGTCACTTCGACACAGAGATGGCAGTAACAGTAGCGATACTAATCCCAGTTTCTAGACCCTTCCTCCCAGCAGTGCTTTGCAGCACCAGCCGCACTCCACCCACCTCCCCAGAAAGAGGAGCACTAAAAGCAGTCTTAGGGTAGGACACCCAACGCTAATACATCATGTAACTCTGAGCAGGGCTTTTTCATCCTGGGCCTCAGTTTCCCCATCTGCACAAAGCAGGTATTGAACTAGATACTCATAGATGTCGGAAGTGCCAGTCACACTGGGCCACTAACTTCTGAGGATGTTCATGGGATGTGTGTGTGTGTCGGCCCCTCCGACCTTATCTGTCTCCCCTCTTCCCAACTCACAAAGCAACAGCCACCAGGACCTCCTGCCATTCCTCAAACAGGCTACTCCTATTCCAGCCTCAGGGCCTTTGCACTTGCTGTTCCCTCTGCTTCAGCTTCCTTCAGCTGTAACCAGGTTTGGCCCTTCATTTCATTTAGATCTTAGCTCAGACATCCCTCAGAGTATCACCCACCCCAGCCTATCACTCTCTGACCCCCTTAATTTGTCCCCCACGAAATTCATGTGTTCAAGTCCTAACCCCAATACCTTAGATTCCGACTGTATTTAGAGATAGCACCTCTAAAGAGGCAACTCGGTTAAAATGAAGCTGTTAGGAGGGGCCCTAATCCAATCTGACTGGTGTCCTTATAACAAGAGATGAGGACACACAGAGAGACAGCAGGGATGTGTGTACACAGAGAAAGACAAGGCAAGAAGGTGGCTGTCTACAAGCCAAGGAGAGAGGCCTCAAAGAAACCAAATCTGCCAACACCTTGATTTTATAAATTTATTTATTTATTTATTTACTTTATTGGCCTGTGTTGGGTCTTTTTTGCTGTGCACGGGCTTTCTTTTTAGTTGCGGTGAGTGAGGGCTACCTTTCCTTGCCGTGTGCGGGCTCCTCGTTGCCGTGGCTTCTCTTGTTGTGGAGCACACAGGCTCTAGGCACATGGGCTTCCATAGTTGCAGCACGTGGGCTCAATAGTTGTGATGCAGGGGTTTAGTTGCTCTGCAGCATGTGGGATCTTCCTGGAGCAGGGATCGAACCCGTGTCCCCTGCATTAGCAGGCAGATTCTCAACCACTGCGCCACCTAGGAAGCCCCCAAAACCTTGATTTTAGACTTCTAACCTCTATAACTGTGAGAAAACAGATTTCTGTTGCTTAAGCCACCCAGTCCATGGTATTTTGTTAAGGCAGCATGAGCAAACTAATACAGCCCTATTTTATTTTCTGTATAGCACTTATCAGGTCTGACATTATTTATATACATATATATATTTGTTTATTTTCTGTCCCCTCTGCCCCCCATACAACAGGAGCTCCGTGAGGTCCAGAACTTGGCCTGTTCTGTTTCCTGCTCTATCCCTGGACCACAGGACAACACCTTGCACATAGTAGGTCCTTAGCAAATGGAGAAGTTGGAGCCATACATTCCTGAGTTCAAGTTCTAGCCCCTTCACTCCCTTACACTGTAACCTTGACCTCTCTGAGCCCAATGTATCTCCTCCATAAAACGGACCTAACAATCATGCCAGAATCAGAACGGGGTGTGACCCTACGGTGGACTGATGCAGGCAAGCCGCCTAGTGCAGTGCCTGGCGCACAGCGTATGCTCCAGAAATAAGAGAGAAATTGTTCCTGTTATCTTGACAGTAGTAAGTCCATTCATTCACTCACACACACACACACTGATACCTCTTCTGCTGCCGGATGCTAGGGACACGGAAAATCAGGCTTGGCTTCCGACCTAGAGGTGCTCCTAGTTTAGTGGGGGAGACACACCAGGGGATCGGTAATGAGGGGCCATGAGCAGAGACAGAAACAGGCTCTGCAGGGAAGGGTCACAGAAAAAGAGGGTATGGGCGCTGGGTCTTGAGGAGTGAGTAAAAGCTCACCAGGCCAATAGGGAGGAGAAGGGCATCCAGGCAGCGGAAAGTGCAGGAGCAAAAGCTGGGGTGGGTCCTTACCTGGTGTGTGCCTGGCTAACGTTTGTGCCTCTGCATAGCCGGTGCAGGGCCAAGGAGTTTGGATTGTGATCCAAAGACACCACGAGCCTGGGAAGGATTTCCAGCAGGGGGGACCTGGTCGATTTTGTGCTGTGGAGGGTCACCCCAGGGCAGAGTGGAGGGTGGGCTGGAGGGCGGGTGCTTGAGGGCAGAGAGGCTGTCAGGGCATAGAGCTGGCGCATGGGGGTTGGGAGGCCTCAGCCAGAGGAGCAGGGAGGAGCCCAGCGGTGAGGATGGGCCCCAGGTCAGCTCTGGGGAAGCTTCCAGGCCGAGGGGCTTGACGTGGAGATGTCTGAGCGGAAGGATGGGTCTGCCCCGTTAGGGAGAGCTGGGCTGACAGGTAGGGCTCCGTGGCTGTGGGGTCAGAGAGCTGAGGCAGGTCAATCAGGCTGTTATCGTCACAGTTCACAGGAAGTCAGGAAGAAACACTCTGTCAACCAGAACCAGACCGGGAAACTTGACAGGACTCAAGCAGTTTCCTTCCACAGGAAAGCCAAAGGAAAATACATTTGTTTCCATGACACATGTTTTCAGGACACCATGTGATTGTTTTTGCACTGGAAAGCCATGAATGGAAAATTCCACCTGGCTGAGGCAGACACTTCCTCCTCTAGGCACTAAACAATAGAGGAAGCTTCTGTCCCGAGTTTACTGGCACCTGAAATTCTACCATTTGAACTTCATTCCTAAGGCTTGAGGCTTTGTCCTCTGTTAATATGCAAACAACTTGACAGAAGTTGTGTCTTCAACACAGACCTCTTTTCATTAATTCAACAAATATTTCTTGACTTCTTGCTCTAAACCAGGCAGTACCTAGAGGCTGGGAATAAAGAGATTAATTAAGACTTGTCCAGGTCCATACCTTTGTTTTAAAATGATTAAAGAAGATGATGTAGGGGATACAAACAAACTTTAACACTTCATGAAGCAGGAAGTCTTCATTCCTAAGGGTCCAGAGAACTGCAAAACAGGGCTGAAGGCAGGAAGCATTTATAAGACAAAGAATAAGGAACAAGGAAGAGAAAAACAGAAAATGAATGTAGAACAAGGATGAGAAAAGGAGAAAATAAATAAGGAGCAAGGAAAAAGCATACAGCCCAAAGCTGGCTTGGCCTTTGGGGACTGGCTTACTAGGTACACTGCACTGCTGGTCAAGTGGAGTGTTTACAGGGACACAAAAGTTATCTGGGTTTCGTCCTGCTGATGTGGCACCTTGGGCAGAGGTAGCTCCATCTTGAGCCTAGAGATTTATTTCAACACCTTCAAGGAACTGGCAAGCTCTGTGTGTAGCGGGTGGGCGGGGGACAGTAGAAAACCTGGCCACAATGGTGCCGCGAATGGTAGTGGGAGCCTCCAGCAGTGGTGACTCATTTCCCAGTTGCAAAAGGTGAAGCTTGAGCTGCCATCTAAAGCGTGAAGGGGGTTGGAGTGGAGATGGAGCATCCCAGCTAAGGGGTACAGCCAGAGAGAATAGATGCAGTCATGAGCCAGGGTGGTGGGGGACAGGGGACTCCATGCCTCTCAGCAGCCTTGGACGTGAGGCAGGACATGGGAGATGGGGCTGGAGTGGCAGGGAAGACTTCTCATTAATTGAATGTTATTACCCATCTCAGGTGGTGGCACCTGCCACATTTGCTGTCCCCCACCTCCCAGCTTCCATCTCACCTCTTCCCAACAAGCCCACCACATGCCCCTTGGGAGAACTTCCTGTTTCCACTCTCAGTCACATGGTATGAATGACTCACCCTCAGCTACGGAGGTGGGGCCTGATTGGCTTAAGCCATCAGCCTGCCTCATCCTGCTGGTACATGATTGGTTTGGGGCAGGGCACATGACCCAGCTCAGGCCAATGAGAGGCTAGATGTTTGCTGGGGATTCTGGGAAAAGGATCCTCCCCTCTTCTCTGAGGGACCCCCCAGAAGGGACCTGCGCTTTTCTTCTGGCTCCGCTGAGTGAAGACGTGAGGGGCCAGGGGTGAAAGCAATGCTGGAGAAAAAAATGTCAGAGAAATGGAGCCTACCTCTGCGGGTCTCAGTTCACTGAGGCAGAAAATTCCCACATTTGTTTAACCCATTTACTGTTACCTTCAAGTGAGAAATTCCTAACTGAGGCAGGGCATTTCTGGAGGACAGAATTGGATAGAGCTAGAAAAGGAGCAGCCAGGGGTGCACCGACCTGGGGTGGGGTGGAGGTGGTCAAATCTCCTTTCTTTTTTATTCTGTCTCCATAAAAAGTGCTTATGAGTTAAGATTTTTCCCCAGAAAATATCCCCTGACCCCTAACACTGCCCTGGCTCCTGGTTGGGCAGCCCAGGTGGCAGGAGATCTGGGTTCTATCCTAACCCAGCCAGTTGCCTGACTGTGGGGCTGGAGAGGAATCATGACCCCTCTCTGGTCCTCCACTTGTGATTCACCCACCAGCCCCCAGACTGAGCTCTGGGGCAATGTCCAAGCAGCCCCAGAGACTAGGGCAATCCTGGCACAGAGCAGATGCCAATTGGGTTGTTGACCAGTCAGTGTGGAAGCTGAACTTTCCTACTCGAACTTGCTATGTCAGGGACCAGCTGCTGTTCCTTTGTTCACCCAGAATGCCTCCTGGAGACCCCAGCCCCATGTTAGAGCAGCAGAAAGAAATTTCACAGGAAGAGATTTAGCATGCAACCTGCATGTTTCAGCTCACACAGAACCTCTAGTGCTATTGAGGGCTCACTGAACCACAATTTATCTGTAGGGTGAGAAAAAAATTCCTCAAAAGCTCAGTCCTTTACTTTCCAGCTGCAGCTGACCTGGGCAGTCAAGCTCTGAGACTGTCTTCTCAGTCTGCTCATTGCAGGCAATGGGGAAGAGCCCATGCCTGGTGACAAGATTCAAGGACTGAAATAAATCAATGGGGGCACAGGTTGCATCTCAGAGTGCAGGACATGTGTCTGTATTCACAGGCAGGATCAGAGAAGGCAGGAGTGGAGGGACCCACCTTTTTAATGAAGAAAGGATACAACCCAAAGAGCACTGAAGGGTGAGTCAAGGGTTCAATGGGATCCTATATATGTGTGGCGTGTGTGTGTGTAGTATGTAGCTCTTCCATGAGATGTGAGGGTGGGGCAGCCATGAAAGTGGTGGAGGAAAAGGAGGAAGTAGAAGACAATGATGTGAGTTCTAAGGTAAGTATCTTGAACTTCATCCTGTGAGCACTGTACCCCATCACACACACACACACACACACACACACACACACACACACACACACACACACACTTGCCAGAGGAAATTTTAAGGTGTGCCCAGCAGTACAAGAAGCCATAACATAGGCATAGGACATCCTCCCTGCTTCAGTTTTACTCTCACACATGGAAAATATCCATTGTTTTGTATTTTATATTAAAACAATCATGGGTATAATATAGAAAGCAAAATATGCATATTTATGAAATATTAAATTGGAGAATTCAGAGAACCTGTGAGCTTGTGGTTTGGGGTCTAGATGAAGCACTGTCTACAGTCAGACCTTTTGGTAACGTGGGTGTTCCCATATCCTGAGCCACTAGCAAGAAACCCAGTTTCTCCTCTTAGCAGGGGTGGGGGTGAGGGTCTGTCCATGGTGCTGAAGCAGGGTTAAGTCATTTCAACTGGTGACTTCAGACCTTAAAGTTTCTGCTCTATCTCCTGGAAGGGGATGAAAGGGAAGGCTCAGATAAGACCCTCAAGAAGTTAAGCAACCCTGAGGCCTAGGGAGTGAATATTCCTTACTACTTACCCTTCAGTTCTGGGGGGAGAATCTTTGGGGCAAGGTAGGGATTGAGGTTAAGGAGGAAAGCTGGAGGAACAAGATTAGGGCAATTGTGTGTGGCATTTGCAGACTTCAGGGAAAATATTTTCTTGAGTTTGGAGACTTTTTTCCACTTCCTAAGAACCATCTAGGGTTATTGAAGAAGGAAAAATCCCCAAAGACCTTCTCTTCGTGTGTGTGTGTGTGTGTGTGTGTGTGTGTGTGCGTGCGCACGCGCGCACGCACGCGTATGTATCTGACTGCATGTAATAGATTCTCTACATGATACATCTCTCATATCAAACAATTGGCATCTCATAGTTCAGTTACTCAAGAGGGAAAATCTAGGACAAATATTTAGCTGGCATTTTGTCCCAATTCAAAGATGTGTGCATTCCATGATCATTTTGAAATAAACAGAAATATCCAATCAGTATGCTATATAACAGGAACAGACATAGTGTTGTAGGTCAGTTCTACTTCAAAAAAAAACTCATAGAAAAAGAGATAAGATTTGTGTTACCAGAGGCAGGGGGTTGGGTGAGGGGGAATTGGATGAAGGCAGTCAAAAGGTACAAACTTCCATTTCTAAGATGAGTAAGTACTAGGGATAGGATATGATAAATATAAGTAACACTATTGTATGTTATAAATATATGAAAGTCATTAAGAGAGTAAACCCTAAGTTCTCATCACAAGGAGACATTTTTTTAATTTCTTTAATTCTGTATCTAGATGAGATGATGAATGTTCACTAAACTTATTGTGATAATCATTTCATGATGTATATAAATCAAGTCATTATGCTGTACACCTTAAACTTACACAGTGTTGTATGTCAATTATATCCCAATAAAACTGGAAGAAAAAATTTAATAAAAAATAAAAATTAATAATTAATTAATTTTTAAATGTGTGCATCCTGAGTTTTTTCAGCTCCACCCATAGCTTTGTGGTCATAGCAACCAGGTAGATCTTCTAAGAAGAGAAATCTCTGGCATCTCTGAGGGAAGAGTACCCATCTTGGTGGGTGCTGAAGGGAAAGCCTGCAAGGATTTCATAACCCCAGGGAGCTGGAAAGCCCACAGCTCAGTGCATCCATCCTTCTGGCAGCCACGGTCCCTGGTTATACTTCATATCCAGCCATCAAGACTGTAGGGAAGGTCCCCTCACCCCAGCCCCTCAGCCCTCAGCTGCTCTGCCCCTCAATCTTGCTGGGCCTGTGAGGCCTGGGAAGCACCACCCTGAACATGTGGTGCTGGCCAGCTTTGATGGGTGGTTAGAGCCTTGGCTTCTGGGTTGGAGTCTGGGCTCCACTTGTCCACCGTGGGATTTGGAGGATGTTGTTTCACCTCCCGCGCCTCATTTGATATTGATGCCCAGGCAAGTGAGTGCCCCATCACCCCTTCTTCCATCTTTCTAACATCATATCTGTTGTTTATAGGTATGTGACCGTCATTTGATGATGGTTGACATTGGCATTTCTTCCTGATTGATCTAATGACTTTAAATTTGCCTTCTTGTTATTTTCATCAATTAGCCACCATTAGCACATGAATTGTTGTCCTCACTAATATAATTGCTGTTATCCAGATAAGAATAATTCCTGCTATGATCAACACAATAAAAAGGCATTAACTGTATTTCTTTCCATGTGTGATCTGCGTTTCTGTGCTTCTTCAGGCTTCCGTCAACTTGGACAAACCCACCTGCTCCTCTACTTGATCAAGCCCTCTTGTCTTCCTGTAGCCACAGTCACTGGGATGGATTCTGCATCCCCTCCTGAAGAACACACTAATTTTGTAGATTTCCAGCTACCCTCTCTGTTTGTGTGACCACTGTAGTTACTATGTATTGAGAACTTACCCTGGGCCAGGCATGGCGCTAAGCACTTTGCCAAGATTATCCCTAAGAAACAGGCACCATTCTTGTCCCCATTTTACACATGTGGAAACAGGTTTAGAATGGTTGAATGATTAGCCCAAAGTCCCCCATATGATGAGTAGATGAGCTGGCCTTTGATCTTGAGTCTTTCTGATTCTAGAGCCCACACTTTCTGCTTGCATTTTGCATCATTGAATGGAGATAGTCATCCCACTCCAGATGTTCCTTCTCCTGCTCTCTGCCCTCCTCTTCCTCTCCTCCTCTTCCTCTCATCCCCTTTTCTTCCTCCCCACCCCCTTGTAAATCGCCACTTTCTCCCTTTCCCTTCCTTCAGCTCTTGCCCACAGCCCAGCGCTGTCAAGATCCCTTTGGGCAGGCACCCTGAGATATGACATTCCATGTCACTTGCTGGGACAACAAGAGGGAAATGGCTTCAGAGACAACCTCACCTTATGGGAAGGAAGTCCAGATTTAAACCCACCCTGAAACCCCTTCACTGGCTCCAGGGCCACTTGGTTAGGAGACGAGCATTGGTTTCCTTTCACTCCTTCTAGCAGCTCAGATGTGAAACTAACTCTACCCTCAGCATCACCTTGTTGCAGACATGTAAGTGATGATAACACTGTCCCTGAGGTAGCTTTCACACAATTGTGTCAAGAAGCTTCTTCTGGACATCACGTGATTCTCACAGCATCCTATGAAGTAGAGCATTATACCCCTTAAATGGGGAAACAGAGGCTCAATGTGATTTTTGGAAGTTGAAGGGTTCTAGAGGTATCATTAATCTTCCATTTGACAGATAAAGAAACTAAAACCCAGAGAGGTGTCACTGGCAAGAGAGAGCAGAACCAGCATCTGATCCCAAGGTCTCATTTTCAAGACAGTGTCTGTGACAAAATGGCAGGCACAACCTGGGAGTCAGTCCAGGGTGTTGGTTTTTTTTTGTTTGTTTTGGTTTGGTTTTAGTTTCAGCATGATTCCTATCTTGCCTGATCTTCTGAGAAGTTGGGGACTGTTGGGGGAAGATCTGTTTGGATTCAGACTTAAGAGTCCCAGGTCTGCCACTGACCACTGTGTGTGACCTTGGGCAACCTCTCTGCCTCTACACACCTCTGTTTTCTTATGTGTACAACGACCGTTCACAGGACCAGGTCGAGTTCCCCAGCACTCTGGATGTACTCAGAGCATCCCATTCCCCCAGGGGTTCAAAACTGGACATGGTCTCCACAACCTCTTGGCTTAGCAGCAGCTGCTTCACTTCCCCAGCAATGATTTTATTTTCTCCTGCTGGAAACTCAGCTCCATGTACTTGGGCTGAATAAGTTGATTTGTAGAAATTACCATTTCCTGGGGCTGCTCACATCAGAAGCAGCAGGTGGTTGTTCTGAGTGCTTCTGAATGAGTCCTGGAGTCCAGCTGGGACAGATCTATCCCTCCAAAGCGACATCTGCCAGACGGTGACATTGAATTATGTCACATTATAATAGCATCTCACCAGGTTCCTGTAACCTTTACTTAACTGAAGCTGGAATCTCCCACCAAGAGACCCACCTCCCTGTCTGGGGCCTTTTCCTGGCAGGCAGTGTCCTGAGAGCAACGGTGTTATAGAGGACAGAACGGGTGTCAGTGGCAGTGGGAGGGAACTTAGGACCTGTGGGGGGGGCAGGGATAGGCCCCCTGATAGAAGAGGAGAAGGTGGGGGTTGAGAGAGGGCCACACCGTTGGGATAATTCACTTCACAGGGTCTGTCACCCAGTGTAGGTGCCCTGGAGATTCATGCCATCATTTACCCATTTTCTTTCTCACTCCCTCACTCAGCAAACACTTCTTGGCCAGTGATGGGCTGGGTAATGTGCCAGGTGAAGGGGACACTGGGGTGATGAAGAGCTTGCCTTTAGGGACTTCCCTGGTGGCACAGTTGTTAAGAATCTGCCTGCCAATGCAGGAGACATGGGTTCGAGCCCTGGTCCAGGAAGATCCCATATGCCTCAAAGCAACTAAACCCATGTGCCACAACTACTGACCCCACCCATAACTAGAGAAAAAACCCGCATGCAGCAACGAAGACCCAACACAGCCAAAAAATAAAATAAATTAAAAAAAAAATAGCTTGCCTTTATCCTCAAGGGGCTCACAGTCTAGCACAGGAGACAGAGGCTCTGCCTCAAGAAGTGCAATAAGAGACACCAGGGCGAGGTGGGGCAGGTGTGAGTCTTAGGATGGGGGCCCCCAAAGTGGACCCTGAGATAAGGGCTCTGGTGCCAGTAGTTCAACTGGGAGGTGAGCCCAGGGAGCATGAGTGAGGACATGGAGAGACTGAGCAGGGCAGGGAGGAGAGCCAGCAAAGCCTGGGTTATAGTGCATCATAGTGGTGGGCACCGGGGCTCAGTCCTGCTGGGGACCCTCTGAGGAAAGAATAAAAGAAATGCAGGCACTTGAGGTGGGAAGCTGTCAGGAGGCCTGGGACTTTCTGTAGCTGCAGGCGAACTCAGAAAGTCGAAGGGAGATGAGGTGGGGGATCAACAGCATCTGCTATGGCGTCTTAGAAAAGCTGGCATTTGAGCTGGGTTTGAAACGTGACTAGGAGTTTTGCAGCTGGAGCAGGCATGGGGAGTGGCTAATCTAGGCAGCTTGAAGAGTATATGGATGCAAGGGGAAGACATAAAAGTGGCTCAAAGGGCCAGAGGATTTCAAGACAAGAAGCTATTTTAAAATTAATTATGGGGGAGATTGGAGAAGCCTTAATGCAGGGAAGCCTTAGGTAGTGGAGTTCGGGGAGTTGACAAATGGGAGAGAGAAACAGAGACAGAGAGAGAGACAGAGACAGAGAGAGAATACTCAATAGAGACAACCCCCTGCAAAGGCAGAAAGGAATGAATCCAGAGGACAGGAAGAGATGCCTTCTACCAGAAGAGAAAACTTTCTCTTCCTGAGATGGTTAAGAACTCTGTTCCTGAGCTGGTTGAGAATAGGTTTAGCTGTAGGAGAGAAGGGAGTTCTCAAGAAAGTCAGTTACCTGTTGGGAGTGAGGGAGTTGATGACTGGGATGGGAGATGGCTTGTGAAGGTGGAAGACTTGAATAGTCCTTGAAGGTAGGTAGGGGAGTGGAACAGACTGCAGGAAGGCCAGAAGAAGGATGGACAATGCCGGAGCCAGCTTATGTTGGCACTGACTCCCTGGCAGTGTTGCCAGTACTCATTGACTGCAGTTTTCCTGATGGCTTCCTGGCAGCTCAGAACAGGAGTTGAGAAAGCAGATGGTTGCATTGGGAAATGGCTGGGGTTTGGCAGGGCAGGGTGGCAAGAGGAGAATGCCAGCCCCCTGCAGGCACAGGATTCGTGGGGGCAAGCCTTCCTGGCTTCCCATCTCCTTTACTATCCTTGCACCAGGAAGAGTGGGTGGTAACAAGGCCCTGGACTGTCATTCAATTCCTGCTGCCCACGTTCTGTGTGACCCTAGGCAAGTCATTTCCCCTCTCTGGACCTCCATTTTATACGTTAATTCAGGACTTCTCAACCTCAGCACTATTGGCATTTGGGGACAGATAATTCCTTATTGTGGGGAGCTCTCCTGTGCAGTATAGGATGTTTAGCAGCATCCCTGGTCTCTATCCACTAGATGCCAGTAGCACAAACACACACCCATTGTTACAACCAAATGTCTTCTAAGAAACAAACTGCCCCAACTGAGAACCACTGTACTAATTGGAATAAGAAGAAGACCTATCCAGCCAAACCATGTGAAAAATGGTTCTCATGAGGAACACATAAAATAATGGGAACTGAGGCTGGGAGAAAACCTTTGACAGCTGAGTAGAGAAATATGAGTAGTTATTTATCACAACTTCTATTCCATTTTCCCACCTGTAAAATACATGGTTTGGAGACTGAGCTGGGTCTAGAATCCAGGCACCCTGCTTCCAAGGTCCAGGCTCTTTCCATCCTACCAGTTTTGTGAAATTCAAACTTTTTGCAAGGTACCCTCAGAGGATGCCACATCCTTGTCTTTGCACAGTGACGGGGTGTTCCCAAGATGGACCTGAAAGAGGCAGAGGTGAGAAGAAAGGCCAAGATGATAAGAACAAAAGGGATTCCAAATCTTCCAAGGGTTGACATGGAGATAGCAAAGGAAACCAGGGTGGAGAGTATTTGAGTCAGGGTCTGTTCAGGAGGCAGGAAGCACATTAGTAATTTGGACATGGAAAGTTTACTGTAAACAAGTGTTAATTAGGATAAAGGGGATTAACTACTACAAGGAGTAAAAAGGATACTAAAGAACAGAGAAATAGCAAATGTAGGGAAATTTTACTACCTCTAGCAATGCCTGAGGGTGTGGCTGAAGCTGGTCTGGAAAAATGGCTGCCCGGTGAGGAGAGCATAGCCTGAGGGTGCTATGGAGCTGGTCCCTGATGGCTGCTAGTCGAGTGCCACTGGGCAGCACCCCCCAGAAAAGAAGGGCCTTTTAATGCCATTGCCTTAAAATATCCCTCCAGTGCCCTCTATTGACAGATATTAACATTGCACCAGCTGGCAGAGAAGAAATGTTTACAGGGTCCAGCTCCAGTATCACAAAGCAGGGCAAAGAAGGGTAGACTTGGAACTGAGGGAAAATATAGTGACAACTGACACAATCCTTACCTTGGGCTAATCAGCTTCCACATACACCTTCCACCCACTTTGGAACTTCATTCACAACATAGCAACTCTGTTTCCACCTAACAGGACAAAGTTATCCTTTGTACAAATAAAGAAGTTTTTGCAGTTGCCTCAAAATGAGGACATGCATAATTTCAACATCATTATATCCATTTCTGACTGTATGAGTGACTCCTCAAATTCAGTACAGTCACACTGAATATTCTATTTCCTAAAGACGAAATTGTAAAATTAACCTCCAATAACATATATAGATAATAACAGGAAGAAGGAGTGAGGAGAAGAAAATTTATATATATAACATACATATATATATATTTGTAAACATAACAAGCAAAGCTACTATAGTCCTCATTTCTATAATTAGTCAAAGCTGTCATTTTATCTGTGACTTCCTTCTGCCACCAGCCAGTCCACATTTTCTTCACCCTCAACAAGAACCTCAGCCAGTTGGAGTTTTTTACTGGGAAGAGTAAACCAAAACTTCATTCTTGAATGGTATGAATTCTCAATTATTCTGCTTTTTTGGGTTGCTTAAGTTTTTCAGTAATATTTACAATTGGACATGGAAGTATTAAGAGCTACCCCAGAGAATCCCTTGAATTCTGTACACAGTCCTCTGTACTCTCATTATGTAGAAGCAACCAAATTTCCCCTTGTTAATCAGGATCGATCCTTCTGTCCAGTAAAGCAGCCCTCTTTTTGGCTTCAGTGTTTGTTCAGTGACACAAGGATTTTGAATGGCTACATGGCAGTCTCATCCTTCTGCACACCAGAACCACTGTTGCATCCTCTAGTATGTCCCCTCAGGAACAAAGATCTCTGAGCCGGGAGAGCTCAAATTTGCTATGACAAGAAGCAACAATTCTGGCAAGCGAGTGATTAAGAGTGATAGTGAGAAGTGCCAGTTGTCATTTATTGCTTCTCAGCACTAAGTCCACCCTTCAGGGCCTGCTTGTGGTACTAGAACATTTTTCCTTAGAAGCGTGACGTTAATCTTTGTCAATCCTGCACTGGCGGTACACAGGACACTCTATCTGACTCCAGTGCACTCTGCTTCTTCTTGCTCCTGTAGCACCATGTTTTGTGCAGGACACTCTGCAGAGCACACCCCTCGTGGTATAAGCAGCAACCCCACAGCTGGCTTCCCAAAGGCAAGGTGGATGGGAGCCCCAGCTCACATCTAAGAATCTTCCCAATCTTCCCTATTCCCTAACCCTAACCCTAACCCCAACTCTGTGGGAAACTTCTTAACAGCCGGTTCCCCAGCTGGCTTCTCAATAAGTTCAATAGCAACCCCCACAGGCAACTTCTGGATTTCATTAGCACCTCAACAGGCCATTCTCTTCCCACTAACCCTGACCCACCATTAGACCACCTCTGGCCTGGACAACCCAGTGAACTTTTTTGCCATCCAATGGGCTGCATCCACTCTCTGTCCAATGGTCTGAATTCCACCCATAGGGAGGATCCTCCCTCCCTCCCAAGTTTTACGCCTTGCATTCTCTCCTTCCATCTTAGTGGCATTCCTTAGAGTCCTTTTTTGTTCCCCCTTAGTTAATTTAATATAGTTTCTATCTCCTGGTTGGACCCTGACTGACACAGAACACTCCCATTTCCACAGCTTGATTAATGGACTCATGTATTCTAATGATGAGGGAGGCAGCATCATACAATGGTGTCTGATTCAAAGCGTATATTGCATCCTTTCAGACTTTGTCTGCCAACTGGTGCCATACCTGAGCCTTCAATATGCCATTCCCCCTTTCAGTTAGGCCATCCACTTCCAGGCGATGAGTTATATTATAGAACTAATGAATTCCATGGGGATGAGCCTACTACGGCCCTTCCTTTGTTATAAAATGAATTCCTCGAGAAGAGGCAGTTGTGGGTAGAATACCATGATGGTGGCACTCTACAAGTGCTCAGATGGTGGTGTGTACAAAAGCATTACAGGCAGAGACAGCAAATTTATACCCAGAAAAATAATTCTGTTCTAGTAAGGAAGTATCTTTGCTCCATATATGATGGAAGAGATACAATGAAATCAGCCTTCCACCAGGTAAACAGCTGGTCTGTCCAAGCAGTGGCGCCATATCGTGGGCTCATACTGGTCTTTTCTGTTGAAAGATTAAGCACCCAGCAGTGGCAGTACCCAAGGCAGTCCTTAGTAAGCGAAAATTCATATTTTTGAGCCTATGCATATCCTCCACCCCTGTCCCTATGGACACTTTATCCACAGTCCTATTGGACAAGAACAGAGACAGCTGGGTAACTGAAAACCTCAAAGCATGGCATATTGTCCATCTGATACTTGAGAGCCTCCAGGGCAGCAGATTTCTTTCAGTGAGCATTCACATTGGACACAAATCTTCACAGTCTACACCCATCTTGAAGCATCCATCCTCCTACCTCTTCCCCAGAATCCCTTGTCACCAATCTTCCAATCCCATTCCTTCTAAGCCCCTGACCATGCAGCCAAATCATACCATTCACAGCTGCTCATAAATCAGCATAGAGTCATACTTCTGGCCATATCCAATTTCAAAACAGACCACCAAATATAGTGCTTAAAGTTCTACCCTCTGAAAAGATTCTCCTTCACTGCTGTCCTTCAGGGTCACCCCTTGATGGTGCTGTAATGCTGCAGTCTTCTGTTTTGGGAGGGTACTAACATATCATGTAGCACCATCTGTAAACCAGGCTTGAGTTTGTATTCCTCAGCTCAATGGCCATAAGGAACTCCCCACAGAAGCATCGGCATGATTTAAGGAAGAGGAGACGATGAAGCAGGGTCTGAATCATTGACTCATACGGGTTACTCATATCTTCCAGACTTGCCCAGACGTGGTCTTTTTTATACCACTTCCATCTGATGGGAGAATGCTGCTACACAAAGTTGAATTTATGGCTAGCTGTGTTAGGGCAATCCTAAATGGGGATCTCAGGCAGCATGGTCACCTGCTGTAGTCTCTTACCACAGTCGAGTAGAAAGCTAGAAGCTGTTTCTCAGAAGAAGTGTTATCTACATAAGAGGGAATAGATTTACTCTGAAATCCTAGAAGTCTGCACTGTGATCCCCCTTTGCGGGCTTGCCTGAGACTACACAGCATCCCTATCGGCTACAAAATCTTTGATAATCATTGGATCTAATGGATTATATGAATCAAGTGGTAGAAGGGCATGTAATAAAGACTTAACTTGCCGTAGCATCTTCTTTTTCTTTGCTCCCCACTCAAAACTGGCAGTCTTGCAGGGATTTTGTTGATGGGTCAAAGAAACACATAAATATGATATATGCTTCCTCCAAAATCCAAAAAGCCTACCAAGTGCCATGCGTTCTCTTTCGAGGTGAGTAGCATAACGTGCAGCAACTTGACTTTCACCTCGGGGAGATATCTCAATGTGTTCCATACTATTGAACCCTCAGCAACGTTACTGAAATAGTGATCTCTGAAATGTTGTGGCATTTATTTCCCACCCTCTCATTCACATATGCTGTTCTTGCTGCCTCCTGTTTATCAAATGCAATAAGCTTGTCATCAGTGTGGTTCACCAGTGTGATGCTTTGTGGAATGTCAGGGTGATCACATTATCTGTGGACTACATGATGGCAGAAAGCAAGAGAACAGACTTAGCTCGGAAGCAAGACTGTGAAGGTGTATTTTTGGGCTTTCCAGGTAAACAAAAACTGGCTTTGGTGGTTCTCACAAATTGGTTTGGAGAAAAATACATTATCTAGGTCAATGGCTACACACCAAGTATTATACTGAGCTGCTCCAGTAAAGATACTATATCTGGGATAGCAGCTGCAGTTGGAGTCACCACCCAATAAAGTAGATGAATAATCTAGTCATTCTCCAAAGGTCATCAAACGTCCGCACAGGCCAAACAGGAAAGTTAAATGAGGATGGGATGGGAATCACCAACTCTGTATATTTCAGCTTTCATCAATCTCTGAACTTTCCCAAGGATAGAAAATTGTTTCCAATTTACTATCACAGTAGATAGGAAGGTCCAGGAACTTCCAATGAGCGCTTCCTTCCACAATTGCCCTGACTTCATGAGTCAGAGGCCCAAAATGGGGATTCTTCCAGTTGCCAAGCACGTCTACTTCAATTATACAATCCAGGAAATGGTGAAGTGACCCACTGGACACACCTGAGCTAAGGATCATTTGACTGATGGGTCTCAGTGGCATTTTGCATCCCCAGGAATTTTCATAAATTAAGAGCAGTGTCTAGTAACCTCCAAAGTCTGAGTACCTTCCTTTCCCAAGTGCAGTCATCTAGTAAATGGCCACAGGTCCCTCTGGTGAAGGCTTGGAGGAAGATTTACAGTACATACTCATAGCACTGCTGCAGGAAGCTTCTTCAAGGCCTGGCCGCCTCTTCAATCAAGGGGCTCTGATCTATCTCAAAACTGATGAGAGGTCACCACTCTCCAATGTGGTGAGTCCACTCCGGTTTTGGCCACCAGTCTAGAGGTTGATTGGTTGGGTTTTTTCTGTTATGTAAATCAAGCAATAGGCTGTCCACCTAGTTCCTTCCTAGGAATGCAATGATCAGTTAGTCACTACCAAAGATCTCTGTTGGCCAAGGCACACTGATTACTGGTCCATCCCTGCTGCCATTAATAGTAAATGCACTCACCTTGTCTTTGGCTGTTAAGCACTGCCACATGGCCTGTACACTCCAGGATCCTACCATCCCCATGAAACCAGGGAGCCCATCTGAATGACAGCATCGAAACATCTGATCTACAAAGGTGAACATCCACAGAGTATCTTAAGGACATAGGTCCTCACCTCACTAATATGTGTTTCAAAGCCTTGTTTATGAAGGTGTCTTCTTGGAATTTTGTGGAGCATAGTTTAAGCATGGCTGTGCAGGTCACACATGATAAATCCAGTCCAAAATCCTCTATCCTTAAGCCTTTGGATCAAATGGAAATGTAGGCAGAACACTCTTTGACATAAATTGCAGCAATATCTTTTTCAATCCATCTCCCAGAGTAATGGAAATAAAAAGAAAAGTAAACAAATGGGACCTAATTAAACTCAAAGCTTTTGCACAGCAAAGGAAACCACAAACAAAACAAAAAGACAACCCACAGAATGGGAGAAAATATTCACAAACAATGCGACTGACGAGGGATTACTCTCCAAAATTTACAAACAGCTCATGTGATTCAATATCCAAAAAACAAACAACCCAATAAAAAAAAAATGGGCAGAAGACCTAAAGAGACATGTCTCCAAAGAAGATATACAGATGGCCAAGGGGCACATGAAAAGAGACTCAACATCACTAATTATTAGAGAAATGCAAGGCAAAACTACATGAGATATCACCTCACACCAGTCAGAATGGCCATCATCAAAAACTCTATAAACAATAAATGCTGGAGAGGGTGTGGAGAAGAGAGATCCCTCCTACACTGTTGGTGGGAATGTAAATTGGCACAGCCACTATGGAGAACAGTGTGGAGGTTCCTTAAAAAACTAAAAATAGAGCTACCATGTGATCCAGCAATCCCACTCCTGGGCATATTTCCAGAGAAAAACATGGTTCGAAAGGACACATGCACCCCAATGTTTGTTGCAGCACTGTTTACAGTAGCTAAGACATGGAAGCAACCTAAATGTCCAGTGATGGATGAATGGATAAAGAAGATGTGGTACATATATACAATGGAATATTACTCAGCTATAAAAAAGAATGAAATAATGCCATTTGCAGCAACATGAATGGACCTGGAGATTATCATACTAAGTGAAGTAAGTCAGAAAGAGAAAGACAAATATCATATGGTATCACTTATATGCAGAATCTTTTTTAAAAATGATACAAATGAACTTATTTACAAAACAGAAACAGACTCACAGACTTAGGGAATGAATTTATGGTTACAAGGGGGAAGGGTGAGGCATGGATAGATTGGGAGTTTGAGATTGACATGCACATGCTGGTATATTTAAAACAGATAAACAACAAGGACCTACTGTAAAAAAAAATAAAAATAAAATAAATAAAATAGATTATCCTTTAAAAAAGGAAGTTTTGGAGTCCTTCTTCCACATTATTCCATGGAAATTCTAGCATATCCACTCATTGATTGTAAGCCACTTTCAAGTCCAAGTTTCAGTCAAGCAACTAAAATGTTAGAGCCATCTTCAGCTGCACAAGCTGTCACTTTAAATCCCAACTCTACATCCATGAATTCAGAATGATTTAGTATTCTCTCCCACCCTTAGAATCAACTGCCATATATATTCCCCAGGATTGTGTCAAATCTTGCCATTCTTCTATTGTATAAACTGTCTCCTCCTGGATCGCAGTTTATACCTGACCCGTTGGAGCACGTTGAGATTTGACCTTCATTATGAATCTAATGGCAGGAGAGGATGCTTGTGTTATGTCTTGAGGAGAATGGTCATCCCTTTTCAAGGTATCTGCCCCATATCACAGGGTTTTCAAACAAAGGAAAACTAGTCTCTTTAGATACAAGAGGGAGAGTTCTTTCCATCGGTAAAGGGAGCCTCAGAATGACTCCATTTCATCTGAGTCCAAACAGATGTCTCTACCAGATGCTTCAGGAGCCCATTCTTTCCTAACTTATGCCCAAACTCTCATGTGAGAAACTTGACAATGCTATAAATTTAACTGGCATTTAAATCCTGTGACCCACACCATTAAATTTTATATTTTCTTTCCAGCAATATCAGCCCCGTGGCTACACGAAGTAATATTCTTTTAAAGATGCCATGGAAGCTCTGTGGTTCTGAAACCACGATTTGAGCTGAGAATTAAATGACGTGAACTTATCATTTTCTTTCAAGTAAGTGCTCCCAGTGCATTCACGAATCCATCTCACACCACAGTCTTTGCAGCCACAATTACTGACGTGATGGCCAATTGCAGTAGTCACTTGGGATCCCCAGACACTTGCTTCAGTTAGCATTGCATCAAAATCCATCACAGGTGAGAGCATGATTACAATGCCCCCAAGCTGTCGATTACTAGCGTCTCGTGTCCCATTGGCAAGGAGCTAAGCACTGTGCTCAAGTCCAAGGGCACAACGAAACCCATCAAAACCCCACCTTTGAGGGTCTGTCTCCTGGGACCACCCCTGCTCCCAATTCTATATCAATTAGAATCCAATCAAGAGACAGAGTTCAGAACCCATAAACTGAGCATGGAAATTTTTAATATAAAGAATTGTTAGGGACTTGCCTGGTGATGCAGTGATTAAGAATCCACCTGCCAATGCAGGGGACATGGGTTTGATCTCTGGTCCAGGAAGATCCCACATGCCACGGAGCAACTAAGCCCAAGCATCACAACAACTGAGCCTGTGCTCTAGAGCCCACAGCCACAACTACTGAGCCCGTGTGCTGCAACTACTGAAGCCTGCACGCCTAGAGCCTGTGCTCCACAACAAGAGAAGCCACCGCACTGAGAAGCCCATGCACCACAACGAAGAATAGCCCCCACTCACCACAACTAGAGAAAGCGCGCGTGAAGCAACAAAGACTCAACTCACCCAAGAAATTAATTAATTAAATTTTTAAAAAAGAATTGTTAATTTTCAAAGGCTAGTTAATTACTAACAGGGGTAAAAGAAGACTCTAAGGAACCTGGAAGCACCCAGAAAGCACCTAAGAAACACCCAGAAGAAAAAGTGGTCTGCAAAAAAATCAGCCAATATTCTAGGCTGAGAGAGAGTGAATAATGATGGAACTAAAAGACCGAGGAGAAAGTCCTCCCCAAGACTGCGATTCAGCCCTCTTCAGGGAGAGTGTGAGGACCACAAGAACATGCAGCCTCTAGTGGCTAAGAAATGTGCCAGAGAATGTGGGCTAGCACTGGTCTGTAGAAATGGCCCTCTAGAGGGTGAAGCTTGAGGGTACATGCGAAACTGGTCCACAAGGGCCACTGAGGTCATGGCTCCTGTGCTGAGGGGAAAAAAAAAAAAATGGATGAATGGAGGATCAGAACCTGGAAAAGTAGTGCACACCTGCTATCACCTTACAGTGTCCCTCTAGTGCCCCCTACTGACAAAGCCTAACATTGCTCCAGCTGGCAAAAGAACTGTTTACAGGGTCCAGCTCCAGTATCTCAAAGCAGGGCAAAGAAGGGTGTAATTGAAGCTTAGAGACAAAAAAATAGATAACTGGTATTGTGGGAGAGACAGACATGGAAGGGATCAAAGTGTCTGTCAGGGAAAGAGGCTAGAGGGACAAAGTTTTCTCTGCCTTTAGCAGGAGAGGGGCCGGCAGGGGCTAGAGCCCTGGGGAGCAAACTGTGTTCCCAGCGCTCTTTAAAAAGAGAATACAGTCCCATAATAAACACAGCTCAAGAAAGACACATTGTTCAGCTTTCAAATGAACAGAAAATAAATTTCCTGGACAGGTTCCCTCTCCCCATCCCTGGGAGTAAGTAGGAAGTGAGATGCATTTCATTTTTCTTAAAGAGGCTTTCTCAGCTCCTTGGCTCCTTGCTGACTCAGGCCACCCCCACCATCTGCAGATTCAACAGGCATTCAAACGTTCATCCAACAGCATTACCAGCAGGCCTACTAGGTGCCAAGTGCTGAGTCTGGGAGGCTGTTTGACTGTGCGCTTCAGCTAAGCCTGTCTACAGCTGTCTGTGGCTGAGCCTGGCTTGAGTGAGTGTTGAGAGGGACGATTGATCCACGGACAAGAGAAATTGCAAGTAGCTAATGTGGGGACTTCCCTGGTGGCGCAATGGTTAAGAATCCACCTATCAAGGGGACATGGGTTTGATCCCTGGTCCAAAAAGATCCCACATGCCACAGAGCAACTAAGCCCGTGCGCCACAACTACTGAGCCTGTACTCTAGAGCCTGTGAGCCACAACTACTGAGCCCATATGCTGCAACTACTGAAGCCTGCACACCTAGAGCCCATGCTCTGCAACAAGAGAAGCCACTGCAATGAGCAGCCCAGGCACTGCAACAAAGAGCAGTCCCCACTTCCCACAGCTAGAGAAAGACTGCACACAGCAATGAAGATCCAACCCAGCCAAAATTAAATAAATAAATCTTTAAAAAAAAATAAACAAACAAAAAAAATAGTTAATGTGGTTCAGGTTCAGATTCCCCAGAATTTCTGTGAGGATTACAAGAGCAAAGGCTTTGGAGTCAAGTGACATGGGTTCTATTTCTATCTCGGTTCTTTAGTGGCTGTGTGACTTTAAGCAATTTGCCTCACCTCTCTGAGCCTGTTTCCTCATATATCAAATGGTTTTCGCTGTATCTACCTCAGGGTTGCTGGGAAGATTAGGGATAATGTCTGTATTAAATGTAATCTGAGGACCTGCCAGGGTAGGTGCCCAGGCCCATCTGACCAAAGCCCAAACCACACCCAAGGTTTCACCAGCCTCAGCAGATGCTTAGGCCAGGGGCCTGGCACCACCACCAAACAATGCCAGCCCCATTGTCACTGATATTGAACCATCAGTGCCCTACCTGTTTCCACCTCCTCACTGGACAGATCAGGATACTGAGCCCCAGAGAGGGCAGGTGATTTCCCAAGGCAACACAGCACAGTGGTGGCCAAGCCAGCACTGGAGCCAGGCCTCCAATGGCATCAAGCCACTTGGCCATCTGGAAGACTAAAAATAATGTGCTTCAGAGTATGGGCTCTGGAGCAAGGCAGGCCTGAGTTCGAGTCCTCCCTCTCCAACTTTCATTCACTCAGCGAATATTTACTGAGTGCCTGGCACATGCCAGGCAGCCGTGCTCAGTGCTGGGTCCGCAGGGGGACCAGATCCACACGGCCCCCGCCCGTTCACAGTCTGGAGGGCGAGACAGTGAGCAAATAACCAATGAAAAAGCAAGTACATCACCCACTGTGGGAAAGCGAGGAGGGACATACCAGGGGTGGGGCCCTGAGACAGACAGGACAGCAGGGCAGGGGGCCCCCTCAGGGCAGTCAGAGAGGGCCTCTCCAGGGGGCATCTGAGCTGAGACCTGGACACCAAGAAGGACCAGCCACGCAGAGACTGGCGGACGGCGTCCAGGCAGAAAGCTCATAGTGGTGAGAAGACGTGGGGCCCCCGAGTGAGCAAAGGAGCAGGAGGGACACTCAGAGAGAGGGCAGAGCCCCATCAGGCAGGGCCTCGGAGGTCATGGCCAGGGGCTCAGCTTCACCCATGGAGTGGTGGGAGGTCACTGAGGGTCTGAGCAGGCTGGTGATGGGACCTGATGTATTTTTTCAAGCGATTGCTCTGGCTGCCACTGTTTGTCAGTCACTCAATGGCTCTGTGACCTTGGGAGGTCACTTAAGCTCGTGGAGCCCCAATCTCCTCACCTATAAAGTGAGGGTGACAACAGCACCTGCTTCACAGGCCCCCTCGGAGGCCGACAGGACAATCCACATGGAGCACTTGGCAACGCACCCCGTGCCGTCTAAGTGCTGAATAAAGCTTTGCTTTTTCATGTCACCATGTCCAAGTCTCTCGTCCTCCACCAGCAGGATGTCACTTGGTCTGAAACTGTTGAAACCATAGGTCCTTCAATCCCATCAACACCACCCAGCCTCCCACTGCCCTTGGAGCACCACGGTGCCTGGTTCTTTCTCCTTCCATTTCTCATATGAGGCCCCCAAGGTTCATTGAAGGTGAGGGTCAGTCTCAGTGCCCCCACGAGGAGGAGGCCCGCAGACCGAGGGCCTTGGATGCCATCATCCCTGCTCTCGCCACCACGTCACAAGGTAGGTTCTGCCCACATAACGACACCATTATTTCAGCACTGGCCTGAGCCCTGGGAGTGTCTTTAGCCCCTGTCCAGCAGAGTTGCCAGGGAGGTCAGTGGGAGCCCAGTGACAGGGAGCAGTCAGGCCCTGCCCTCAATTAGGGCTTTGCAAGTGGCCTTAGCATCCATCAAAGTCAGGGCTCCATCTCCTGGGTACCTGGGATATATAATATGTCCCAATCAGGACCTGACAGAGAGGTTGTGAGAAGTAATAATTGCCTTGGCAGGTTCCTACAACCAGATTTATTATGACATAAAGAAAAAAATTTAGCTCCTAGAAGTTAATAGGCAGCTGGCCCCTCTGTGCTTGCAGAGATCCTATTTACTGGAATGGGGCAGGTGGGGGCTTCCACCCACATCTGCTCTGCCCAAGGCCCTGGGCAGAGCCGGCCTGGACCATTCATCTTCTTGTGCTCCAGGCCTCCTTGTCTGAAAGGCCACAACCTCTGACACATTTCACAGCATTCGAAAATCAGCGTCCGGGCCACAGATCACCCATTTGGTATTTAATCAAGGGATCCTCTGGCTTTCAACGCCATCCAGACAGGCACAGAGAAGGGCAGTTAAAGGCCCAGGCTTTGGGGTCAGCCTGACATGTGTTCAAGTCCAGGCTCTACTGTGCTCAACGACAGACAATGGTGACCATGTTTACTATCCAGGGACTTCAGTGTTATGAAGGAGATGGCATTTACTGAAGGTCAATGATATCACCAGTGACTATGCTGGTTCTTTTTAAACATTTTATCCCCAGACATCACAACCAATCCCGCAAGTAGGTAATGTTATGTCTTTTTCTAGATTAAGAAACTGAACCTGTGGTGGTTCGGGGACTTGAGCAAGGTCACAGCTGGGGGGGTGTGGGAGCTTGGCTTGTTGATTCTGGAGCTGATGCTCCTCCTAATACACAGCCCACCCTCCCAGCTCCTCTGAAAGGTCAAGTAAGGCCAGAAGGACAGTCAGAACCACATTCTCCTACCTACCTCCCTCATGCCAACATTTCCTGAGCAGCAGCTCCAAGTCCAGCACTTTTCTGGGAAATGGATACACTCAGATGAACACAGAAACACTTCCTACCCTTAAGGAACTCAGCACCTGATGAAGGGAGAAGCAGGGCTGCTGATCCACTTAATAGAACATGTATGTATCAGCTAGCTTTTGCCACATAACAAAGGATCCCCAAACTTACTGGCTTTAAAAAAAGAACAATTTATTATCTCTTCCAGTTCTGGAGTTAGTTGGGCAGTTTCTGCTAAGCTTAATCATGTAGGTACACTCACCTGACAGGGCAGTTAGGCTGGAAGGCCCAAGATGGCCTCGTTCACCACATGTTGCTTCTTCTCCACGTGCCCTCAAATCTCCCAGTAGAAAGACAGGTTTCATTACATGGCAGAGTGCCAAGAGGGCTAAACCAAAAGTTGCAATGCCCCTTGAGGTCTAGAAGCCAGAGCTCACATGATGTCAATTCTGCCACATTCCACTGGTCAAAGCAAGTCACATTCTATTGCTTGGCCAGTATCTATGACATACATTTGTGGCCCATTAGGTAAGTCTTAGCAGTCAGTTCAGAATGAGTGTGAGGGGGTCAGTTTGTGCCCTAGCTAAGAGGGATCATAATGGTCTAAAATATTTTTAATTCAGATTAAAGGATGTTGAATTGCAAGTTGTTAGAATGAGTCATATCCTTTAACCAATGGAGAAACTGAGGCAGCGTCAGCCACTGTGTGAACAGAATCAGTATATCATAGAGCCAGTTTTCATATGAAGAAACTGAGGCCCAGAAACAAGAAGCATCTTGACCAAGTCCTACAGCAAGTTTGTGACAATGCCAGGAGGGACACAGGCCCCTGCCAGCCAGCCCACTCCTCCTCCCACTCCACCTCCTGAGGAAGCCAGAGACTGGGAATGGGCTGGACTCAGGCAGCTGGACAACGGTCCCCACAAGATGTGTGTCTGCTCTGTTCCATCTCTGTTGTTTTAAATGGAGCTCTTTCCGCACACCTGGCACCACACAGGCACTTAATCACTACCTCGCCTTATCCTAATAGAACTGTCCCCATTTTACAGATGGAACACCAAGGCCAGGAGAAGCAGCTGATTTGCCCAGGGTCTCACAGCTGGTGGGGACCATCTGCCTGACACCAAAGACGCAGCTTCCCATGCTGGATCTGAAGGACCTCAACCTAGATCCAGGCCCCCAGGGGTGAGAAGCAGCTCTGTGGCCCTCGGAGGTCTCAGGATAAAGCCCCCTGCCTGAGTAAGTGCTTCAGAGGCTTAGGTGGAGACAGCAACAGCCAAGGTCCCTTGAAACCAGCTCTGTAAGTGGAAGGCCCCTGAACGATGTTCTGGTCCACACCCCTTTCCCCATTGTATGGATTGAAAATCCAAGGCCAGACCAGGGCCCTCCCGCTGCACTGGGAGGTTGGGGGCAGGCAAGCAGGCCCCAGTCAGGCTGGCCAGACACACACAAGGGCTGCTCTGTGGCATTCAGAGAGCATGTTTATTTACAAAGCGCTTTACAAACATCAGCTTATGCCTCCCCACAGCCCCCTGCGAGGTAGGTCAGTAGTCGTATCTACAGTTTACAGATGGGGAAATTGAGGCACGGAATGGGGGTGTGGCCTGCCCCATTTTAAAGAGACCTTCCCACCCACCCATCAAAACATAAAATAAACAAAAAAGCATTGATCCTCCATCCCAAAATATACCTTCTTTCTGCAAACCCTAGGGGTGGTGAGCACCCCTGATTCAACAGCACCTCAGTGAGCAGCCCGACCAGAAGCCACAGGGACCTCGATCCCAGGGGCTGTCATTCAGCCTTGCAGACTGTCACCAACCCAGGCTGAGCAGGAGCCCAGCCAATGAGGCCTGAAAGTTATAGGCAGAGGGGGCTTCATTCTGCTGACACTGGGTCGAGCCGGGAAGGGACCCCACACAGGACAGGGTAAGGATGGGCAGATCCTGGTTCAGGGAAGCTCAGAGCACATTCAGGGAAGCAGAAATGGGGAGGCGGGTCATGAGCAAAATATCCCCGGGGCTGCAGGGAGGCAGCGGGTGGAGAAGGCAGCTGAAGCTCCCCGTGGGAGGACCAGTCTGATGTGCCCCCTGGCAAATCAAGGCAGAGTCCAGTCTCCCCAGGACCCTCCGGGGCTGGGCCATTTGGGATGCTAGACGCCAAGCCCCAGTGCACCCTCTACCCGTGTCGAGCCAAGCTGGTTGGAAACCCTGCCCTGGCACTTGCTCTACAGGCCTCACTCATCTCTGCCAAGGGCCAGATGCGGTCCAGGGGCTTGGGCCTGGGTCCCCCAGAGCTGGCAGTTCTAAGCCCGTCACTCTGCCAGGCAGCACCAGGCCTCTCAGCAGGCCTGCAGGACCCCACCGCGGCAGGCTGGGCGGCAGTCTTGCTAAGCTCCTCCTTGGCCGGCAGTCTGTCCACGGACGTGCTGAAAGGCCCTGCCCGCAGTGGAAGGGGGCGCCAGGATGGCCCAGCAGCCACTCCGCTGCTTTCGCTGTGGGGGCTGCGGCTGAGCAGAGCTGGGGGAGCAGGTCTTCCTCCTCAGTCCGGGATGGTGGGCCTGGCCCTGAGTGCGCCGCGGGTGCCCCAGGCCAGGGGCCCCTGCTATCTTGACTCCAGCCCCTCCAGGTACTCCAGGGCCACATCATAGCAGAAGTGGTACTGATCCTGGGGAGAGGGAGAGAAGCAATCAGCAGCCTGGTCCCTGTCTAGTACTGGGGAGAGGGGGAGAAGGGGAGAAATGGCGGTGACGTTTTGGCATCACGGGACTAGAACCCAAGGCCCAACTGTGGGGGCCAATGATGGGAAAGCGGTGCTGAGGGGCCTGGCCGGGCATGGACCCGGAAGTTGGAAGTGGCTGGGCAAGGGGTCTGTGGCCCCTCACCAGGGTCTCCACCATATTGGGTTTGTAGTTCCTAAGCGTTTTGGCAGCAAAGAAAACGTCCACCAGGCTGTGACAGCGGATCATCTCCAGGACAGTGGCGCAGGCGCAGAAGGTGCCGCTGCGGCCGCCCCCATTTCTAAAGGAGAGAAACAGGAGATCTCGGGTTGGGCTTGCAGGGCAGAGCCAACTCAAAGGTGAAGGGCAGGGCCAGGGAACCCAGAAGGGAGGGGCCCGGGAACTCACGAGAGAGGGGCGGGGCCAGGGAACTCACGAGGGAGGGGCGGGGCCAGGGAACCCCAGAAGGGAGGGGCCAAGGAACCCAGAAGGGAGGAGTCAGGGAGCCTAGAGGTGAGCAGCCAGAGAGAATGTTAAGGGGGCGGAGTCAGAGTATAAAAGCCTAGCATCCAAAGCATAAGGTATCTAGGAAGACAGACCCTCCAGGAGAAACAGAGCAGGTTCTGAGAGAAAGGCGGCTTGGCACACTCCAGGAGAAAGACACTGAGACAAAGCCAGTGACTGAGGAAGGCTGCAGGGCAGCAAGCAAAAAACCAGAGAGCAGGACGCAAAGCAAACACTGAGGACGCCAGTCACCCCCAGTAACACAGACACAGCCCCAAAACGCACAGATACTCTCCCAGTCAAACCCGCAGCCTCTCACACGGAGACCCTACCATTCCCCCCAGTCCCCAGCCCTGTCCTTCCTCTGTTCCCTGTGATCCGGGGTGTGGGGTTCCTCTTGGGAGATGGGGCACAGACCAGGCCCTCCATCCCCTTCTCGAGGGGTGTGTCCCATTAGAACCAAAGGCCCTCAAGGGCCAGGCCCTGCCTGACTCAGCTTCCTGTCCCTGCATCCTGTGTGCCCAGCGTGGCACAGGGAAGGGTCAGTAAGTGCTGAAAGCATGGAAAAGTGGGGGGCAAAAGAGTGACTGCACCCAGACATGTGTGAATAAATGAATTTGTGAATGAAGCATGTGAACGAATGAATGAAAAAAGCTACATGCATGCAGGCATGAACAAAGACCAGAATTCTGCTGGTTTGAAAAGTGTATTACCGTATCATGGGCCAGACTACCCTGACAGGACTCTCTCTAATTAAATGGGCAAAGTCAAACATCACACAGAGGCCACTGGGCAGGTGTTCAGGTTTGAGTCCAAACCCTGGGAAGTGACTGGGCCCCTCCTTGGAAGGCAGGGCCAGCCTCGCCTGCTGGGCAGAGTCCAGCCCGCGCTGTCTGGGAGCTCCGGGTTTGGGCGCCAGCCCCGAGGCCCTCTCTCTAGCACTGACCCCTGCCCCTGGCCCCGTGGGGCCCTGACCCCTCCTCCCGCCTGAGGGAGGGCCGGCACTCACAGGCAGTGCACCACGGTGCGCCCGTCCCCGCTCTCCGCCTGCCACTTGTCCACCGCGGCCAGCAGGTGCAAGAAGGCCTTCTTGGAGTCCGGCGTGTCCCGGTACGCTGACCAGCGCAGGAACTGGAAGTGTCGCACCAGCAGGTGCCCCTCCTGCAGCTGGGGGTCCAGGCAGTCAGCCAGGGGACACGGTGCCAGGGGTTCCGCGGCCCCCTGGGGACCTCAAGAGGGTCAGGCAAGGCCACCCATCCCCCACCCAGTTCTCACCCTGGGGCTCCCAGATCACTCACCCGAGATACGTTCTGCACCCGGAAAACACGGGCCACCAAGTCCTCGTTCACTGTGCCCGACACGAACTCCACCTCCATGAGGCCATACTGCTGCCGGCCTGGCTCCGGCCAGTACTGCAGGCACGGCTGGGAGCACGGGCAGGGGGAGGGGAGGGGAGCTGAGCCGAGCTGAGCAGAGCCAGCTGGGCCGCTGCCGCTCACACCCACCCCCAGAGCTCCATGCTTGCCCGGGGCCCACCACTCACTCCAGACTCACCTTCAGTACCCGCCCCCCCTACATCCCACCGCTCACCCATCAGACCGCAGTGCACACCCGCCCCAGTGCGTTTGTACTGACACACTCAGGTCAGCCGGGGCAAACCCTCTGTAGAGGGTACACTGACTGCCGTGCCGCTGGACAGCTCCACCCAACACACTCACGAGCACACACACCCTCGTGGGGCTACCTTCTTCCACAGACAGGCCTCAGATCACCCCCACCCACCCCAGCACCCTCGCCCCGTGGCCTTATCTCTTGTTGCCTCCAGCATCAGCTCACAGACGTGGGGTGTCCCTGTGCTGTGACACAGCTCAGCACCACCACTCCTGCCCCAGGACCCCTCCAAGGCGTCAGGGTCCTAAGTGTACCCCCCTCCAGGCCACAGAATCAAGACAGTGGAGGAACAGAGGAGGTGCAGCTCCACACACATACATACACGGGCAGTTGGTCCGAGACCCCAGCTTCTAGCAGCCTTTAGCAAGGCTCTGCCTTCTCTGGGTCCCCATTTCTCCATCTGTGAAATGGTCCCCAGGCCCCTCCCAGACAACACCATGCTCCATCTGCCTCCCTCTCTGACCATGAAGAGAGGACACTACCTTCCTCTTCTGCCTGGGGGCCTGGCAACAACTTGCATTCAGGCCTTTGCACATGCTGCTCCTGTCCATGCATCACTGTTCCCCACCTCTTCACCAACTGACTCCACCCTTCCTACACATCTCAGTTCTGATGTTACCTCCTCCAGGAAGCCCTCCCTGATACATCATCCTCCAGGCTCCTGTGCGTCCCTGTGCCAGCTCCATGACAGCCCTCTCCCTCTGCTATCACAATCAGTTTTTGAACCTGCTTTCCCCTGGACCGTGAGCTCCGGGAGGGGCCATGTGTTTTTCTGTCTCCCCACCCAGCTGACAGGGAGTGGCCCGTGAGGAAAGGTGGTTGAATGAATGAGCAAACGGGTGACCAGGGAATGACATCTGTGTAAGCCTCCATCTGGGTCCCTCCCCTCTGTCTTGGCAAGGCCAGGTCCTTGCCACATGGGATTCCCTGCCCAGGTGCTACGGCCCATTATCCTGCAGTCCTAGGACATTTATACCAAGTGCCTGACTTGCAAAGAACCCGGTTAACAATCTTCCCCAGGCAACCATTAAGAGGCTGTGATGCTCATTTTACAGTAAATCCTCCTGGCCTCCTGGGATGGGGACCTGGGGAGAGCCAGGGTTCAGAGATCTAGAGGAGATGGTCACGCAGGATGGAAGCCTGGGCGTCTGTACTTCCCAGGAGTTCCAGCTTTGGGAGCCCCGAAAGGAAATGAGGGTAACTGCCCCTAGGCTGGGATCACTGCCAGTGTCTGGACCAACCTCAGAAGCGACTGTCACCCTCATCGTCTTCATCCCTGCCATGTACTGAGCACCTGCTATGTGCCAGGCATGATGCAGGGCTAAGCACATGTCTCACATGGTCCTGACAAGAACCCCTGAGAGAACAGGTGCTGTGATGGTCCCCATTTCATAGAGAAGGAAGCTGAGGCTCGAAGAGGTAGATTAACTTACCCTAGATCAAACAGTCAGAAAGTAAGGAGGCTGGAAATTGACTCTCCCCATGGTGGGCAGTTAGTTGTGCAACTGAAAAAGCGGAGGCTCTGGAAGGAGGCAGCCCAGGGTAGGAGGCACAGCTCTGCCACTTTCCAGCTGTGTGACCTTGGAGAAGTCACTTCACCTCTCTGGGTCTTAATTTTCTCACCTGAAGCCCTTAAGTGCAAAGCCAAGTCCCTGGCATGCATCAGGTGCTCCCTAAACAGCAGCTATTTTCCTCCAGCCTGAGCCTTGTTTTACAGAGGAGGAAACCGAAGCTCTGGGAGGGAGCAGGACATGTCTAAGGTCACTCAGCAAGTAGGTGGCAGAGCTGGAACCCAACCCCTGAGTTTTAAGATGTGCCCTTGAACACACTGAGGTCCTGGGCTGCAGGCAGCCAGCCTGCCCAGCCAGCGGGGCCCTCACCCAGGCGGAGTTGGACTGGTGCAGCTGGTTGAGCATGACGATGGAGGTGCACCCGTAGTCGTAGACCAGCCGCCAGAAGTCGGGTGTGGTGCTCTGCAGCGGGTGCAGGGTCACGATGAAGGCTGCGCTCCGTGTGTAGCTCTGCAGGGAAACCAGGACTCAGCGCCCCTGACACCGCTGAGCCTTTGCCACAGGCTATCCTCCTGCCCCATCCACCACAACTCTGCCCCAAAAGAACGAGGCTGCCTCCAGGGGCCCACTTGGGAGGTTGGCCAGCACACTGAGGCCTGAGTTGACAGGGTGAGCTCCCAGGCCTCTAATGCCCAAGCCCATGGCCCCCAGGAGCTAAACAGCAAAAGGTTCCCAATGGGTGGCAATGGGAATTTGGGCAAGGTAGGCAGAGGCTGGCCAAGCTTGCTCCCTGCCTCAGGGCCTTTGCACCTGCTATTCCTGTTGCCATGAACAAATTTTCCAAGTGTATACATGGCTCTCTCCCTCACTTCTTTCTGGTCTTTGCTTACCTTCACCTCTTCAAAGAAGCCCTCCTTACCAATTCATCAAAAATAGCTACATATGCAGGACTTCCCTGGTGGTTAAGACTCTGTGCTCCCAATGCAGGGGGCCCAGGTTCTATCCCAGTCAGGGAACTAGATCCTGCATGCTGCAGCTAAAGCTCCTGCATGCCTCACCCACATGCCACAACTAAGACCCAGCGCAGCCATAAATAAATAATAAGCAAATGTTTTTTTAAAAAATAGCCACGTACATACCCCAAAACCCACATTAAATACTTCTGCTGGTTGTTTTCTGTAGAAATTACCAGCGACTGACATTCCATTGCATATTTGTTTGTTGACTGTCTCAACCCATCTCCCCAAATACAAGGTTCAGGAGAGTGGAGATTTCAAGGTGTGGCCTGTGCCCAGAACTTTGTAGGGATCCAACAAATATTTTTAAATAAATAAACATCTAGGTCCCTTCCAACTCCATGGATAAAAGGTCTGAGACCCCAACCCAGGACCCCAGACCAGTGACAGGCACTGACTCTGTTCCCCTCTCCTCACCTCGCCGCACCAGGTGCGCTGGCACCAGCCTTTCCCCCTTTCAGTGCTCCAGCCCCAAGTCTCCTCCTAGTGCCCTGCCTTGTCCCCCTGGTACCATGTCCCCCTCCCTCTCCTGATGCTCTCTTCCAACCCCCTTCCCAGGACTCACTGAAGGCTCCCTGACTGGCAGCTATCAAGGCCAGGCCTAGCCAGACTCCAAAACTCAGGCCTGGGCACCCAGTGGAGCTCCCTGAAGACTTAACCACCCACAACAGACCCCAGGTGGCCCCGAGATTAGCTCACCTCAACCCAAGCATCAGGGCCTCCTGGCTCATGAGCCCCGGGCTCTGCATGGCTGGGATCAGGTGTGGGAGGTATCACAGCCCCAGGGAAGCTTCTCCACCTGACACGCCCATTCCCACCCAGGGCCAGGGAGCCCAACGTGACGCTGTCCAGCTCGGAGCCTCTCAGGACCTCAGAGAGCCTCCTCTCCAACCCCGCACGCGCAGATAGGCACACTGAGGCCAAAGAGTAAGCTGAGAAGGGGGCCACAGATTCCTATATCCCCATCCAAACCTTGGTGGCACCCTGTGCCACCTCCCTAGGACGCTGGCCCCCTCTCTCTTCACTCCGTTCAAGGAAGGGAGCCTCGCTCGAGGGCGGGAGCTGCTCCCCCTCTTACCTTCAGCTCATTCCAGGAAGCCCCTGGGAAGCAAGTGTGGGAGCTTTCCCTCTTTAAAGAAGCCCCGCTGTCCCCTGCACGGTCATGCCAAGGGGCTCTGGCCAGGAACCAGGCCAAAAAGTCCCATATCCCTCGTCCCTGCTGTGGGGGAACCTCCCTCCCCACATCTCTCATTTCCACGTGGAGGGACGTCCAGCGGTGACACACCTGGCCTCGGCCCACCTTCGTGCACGCCTCCCACGGGCAAGTTTGGAACAAGGCCCGAGTGCGCTCAGCTCGGCCCCCTCCCCTCTTTTTCCAGGCCAGCCTGTCCTCAGAAGGTGTGCTTTCAACTGCTGCTGCTCCCTGCCACCCGCAAAGGCCTGTCCCTGATGGGGGGTTGGAGGGCGAGGGTGGCTGTGGCTGGACAGCCGTGTGTCCGGGAGGACAGGTCTGCCTGCCTGAGGTGTAAAGGACTAGCTGGTCCACTTAGCCCCATAGCTGAAGTCACATCCTCCAGTGTCACCAGTTTTCTTAAAACGGTAACATTTTACCTCCACCTGTCTGTCCCCTGCACCTCCCTCAACTGGTTCCAGTGTGGGAAGGAACGGGGGGACACTCACAGACTCATCGCCCTCAGGCAGCAGCACTCTGCACTTATTCACTGGGCCCTAAAGCCCCTGCTCTGCTTGCAATGCCCAACAAAGGAGGTGGAGCCCCCTGAGCTGAGAGCAGGCGAAGGGGCTCCTAAACAGCTCCTGAGCCCTCAGACCTCAGCCAGGCTGGGCCCAGGGAATAAGTCACTACTCCAGGCCAGGTCCTGGGCAGGCTCTGGCTCGATGACCCCCGGACAAGCTCCCCTGGCTCCAGATACCAAATCTCAAGTCCCAACCCCAAACCCTCCCAGCCTCCCCAGCCAAGACCCTCGAATCACTCATCCTACCCCAGGCTCTGCTGTGCCTGACGCTGGAGACAGCCCTGCCTGAACTCCACCACCCAGACTCAGGTCAAGGGTAATACCTGAGGGGGAGCACCAGCTTGAGTGCCCTGAAAGGAAGATCCTTGGGGGGGGAGGAGGACCACACAATGGGCCTGGTCTCAAAAAAGGCAGAGGGTCCCCTTAATCAGAGCCCTCAGCTCTGCCCCCCTGGCTCCTGGACCTTCCCAGATGCTGCTGGGTGGGAGAGTCCCAGAGCCCACCCCACCCCCACGCCCTCACGTCGGTTAGGGCTGCGTTGATGTAGTTGTTGGGGTCCCCGTCGGTGGAGATGAGGAAGGGCAGGCAGCGGTCAGGTGGCAGGACGTCCATGCTGCGGTTCTTGTCCCGGTTCCGAGGCAGCAGGGCGATGCTGCACTCCTCCACGTCCAGCGGCGGCGTGACCGAGTTCAGCGTCTGCAAGGAGAGGGGAGAGGAAAGGAAGGGCACGTCCCATGTTTGTGGGGCCTCCTCCCAGCCCCATGAGGGAGACAGGGCTGGGTTATCAGGCCCATTTTATGGATGGAGAAACTGAGGTCCAGAGAAAAGGGAGAGAGCGAGGGATCCAGGCTCCCTGTCTCCAGGCTGCACAGTGCCCGGACAGAGCTCTGGAGACCGCAGTCAGCCTCCTCACCACCTGTGTAACTTTAAACAAGGAGCTATATCCCTCAGCCTCATTTTCCCTCAACTGTAAAATGGGATAATAACATGCCTACCTTAAGGGGCTGCTGGGAAGATAAGTGAGATAATGCCAACATGCACAGCCTTCAATACACAGCAGACGCCATGAGGATCATTACCAGGTGCTTGCAAGGAGCTAAGCCCTGAAACCCCACATCTTCCACAAAGCTTGCCCAGCAGCAAGCCAGGGACTCTGGGTCACCTCCCCTACCCTCCTGCCTCATGCCTCAGGCATCCTCATTTGCGGGGTCTCCGTTTCTTCCTCTTGTTCTTGGGGCTCCCTAACAGGGAACCCAGTCTCTCATGATCCTCAGGGCTTGATATCCTTCTCCAGGAATCAGAGAGAGCATTTCCTGTGACATCACTCTGTGCCAGTCCTAGAGCACCAGGCACCCGGCATGTACCACTGAACCCTCAAGGGAACCCTGGAGTGGACAGAACTTCTGGGGTCTCTCCCTACCCAGTGACCACGCTCAAACTTCTCTGGAGAACCAGCCTTCTCCCATCTCAGTCATGTGATATGGTGAGACCAACCCCACCCCCAGAACCAGGCCTAAGCCAATCAATGTGCTCCATCTCTCTGGTCCCAGCAATCAGCTCAGAAATGGGCACGAGATTCTGGTTAGGACTTTTACTGGGGCTGTTGGGAGCAGAAAGTGCCCTCTTCCAGAGTCTTCTGACAGCAAAGATGACATAAGCCTGGCACTGTTAGGGGCCAGGGTGTGAGTCTGAGAATGAAGCCAAAACCAGAAGAAAGCAGAACCAAAAATGGACAGAGACTAAATCTTGGCAACATCATTTGAGCCCCTGGATCCAGCCATAACTGAAGCTGCACTATCCTCAGACTTTTCAGTTACAAGAGCCATTGAGTTGGATGTTCATCACTCACAACAAAAAGAATCCTAATGACTACAAAGACTGCAAGGACGATATTAACTATCTTCCTTTTCTGGGTAAGAAAACTGAGGCTTAGAGAGGTAAGGTGATTTGTTCAAGGTTATTCACAGCTTTTAACTAGGTAAGCAAGGATTTGAACCCAGGTTTATCTGACTTCAAAGATTGGACTCTTAATTTCTTGGATGCATTAGCTCTTCCACTGTCTCTAAGTCCTTCCTAGTAACCCAGCTCTGTCCATCCTGCTTGGCCCTTGATAACTTCTACAGCACTGAGGGCCTCCTAATAACACACACACACACACACACACACACACACGCACTCACACACTCACCCACTCACAAACCACACCTATACACACACACTCATGCCTCACCTGGAACTCCTCCCGCAGCTGGGAGGAATTACTCTGGGGGTCAATGCGGATCATCTCCTTGTAGGTGGCCTTGAATTCGCTGACAGGGATGGTGGTCTCCCCACACAGGCAGGCCTCCAGGATTGCATCGTGGATGAAGATGTACTGCTCCTGGAACAGGAGACAAAAATATGAGGAACCAGGAGGGGAGCAAAAGCTAGAGACTTTTCTCCCCTTAAGCTCGTGTTTGAGGCTGGGGTGCTCTGAGGTAGAGTCCAACCACATGTTACTATAGGTTGGACCCACTGTATTCGAAACAATCTTCATTGATGTTTGCTCACTTATCTCATATTTCAACCCCATAATAACCATACGAAAGGCTCTGAAGGTGAGGGCACAGCCCAGGGTCACACATCTAGTGAGGAGACAAACCCTATAAGCATTATGTCTTGACTGTAGAACCTAGGACCTTGGCCCAGTGCTGTTTAACCTCACCCAGCTGAACACAGTGGAGCTGAGTTTGGGAAGACCCTACGAGGCTGACAGGCCAAGTTCAGGGATGGGAAAACAAGGGGAGATCCTAGGACACCCTTCTGACACACTCCACCAGCTTCAGGCTCCTGCACGAGGGACTCCTGTCCTGGAGGGGAAGTGGGGAGAGGGCTGCACACCCACCTCCGTCTGGATCATGTTGACACGCCGGGAGCAGAGGGTCTTCACACAGTTATAAATGTCCACGACGCCCTCACACTCCGCCATGTCCAGCATCACATCCAGAACGATGTAGCAACCTGTGCGCCCGGTGCCCGCACTGGGAAGAGAGTGGCCCGGGCCCAGTCAGGGCCTTGGGGAGGGAGTCCGGGACCAAGCAGAAGAGAAGGGGGGGCCTGGAGCCCCTGGCCATACCTACACCACCCAGGGGATGGGGGACACAGGAGGAGCCAGGGACAAGGCTGTTGGAAGAGTTTCCGTGAAATGTGACAGAGGACAGAGTGGGGACTGAGCCTTGGGGAAGGAGAGGAAAGAAAGGGTAGGGAGAATGCAGATGCAAAACCAGCCCAACTTAGCAGCTATGAATGGGGGAGAGGAACAAAGGTGATGCTCAGAGAACATTAATCTAAGAATGTTCTGGCCTCCTGGATGTCCTGAAATCTCCTACACATCCTTCAAAGCCCCGCACCTCAAACCCACTCACATACTCAGTGGAGCCTCCAACAGATGTCATGCTTTTGAGTTCCCAGCGCAATTTGGGTGGACTTTTATCAAAACGCCCTTCCCGCTCCATGGTCATTGTTTATGTGGCTGTCTCCCTAACCGACTGGGAGCGCCTCGAGAGCTGGGATGGGTCAGACCCATCTCTGGGATCCTCACATTCGGCACCAGGTTGAGCACAGTTGAGAGGAGGGGAGAAGAGGACAAAGATGACACCAAGATCTCAAGCTTGAAAATGGCCGTAGCAAAGTGTCAGCCAGGACACACAGCCACTGGATCTCCTGTACACCACTGCTGGGGGCTTGTTAGTGCAACCACTTCAGAAAACTGCAGTATCTAGTAAGGCTGAACACTCACATAGAGCCATTCCACTCCTATGCACATACCTCTGAGGAATGCGTGTGTGTGAGTACGCACGCACGCACCAAAAGACGTAATAAAATGTCCTTAGCAGCACTATTCACAATAGCTCAAAGCTGGAAACCACCCAAATGCCTATTCACAGCAGAACAGATAAAGACCTGTGGTTTATTCACCCAGTGGACTAGGATATAATATGGGCGAACCTTATAAACACAAGGTTAATTTAAGGGAAAGTCGGACTCCAAAGAGCACCTGATGTATGATTCCATTTATACAAAGTTCAAAAGCATGCAAGATATGGTCAGAAGTCAGAATAGTGATCACTCTGGAAGGGAGGAGCGGGGTACAGACCAGAAGGGGACTCCAGGGGCTTCTGGGTGCTGTTTATGTTCTGTTTCTTGATCTGAGTAGTACTAGGTACCTCACAGTGAATTTGTGAAAATTCCAGAAGTTATATAGGCACTGATTGTTTGTGTGCTTTGCTTTAAGTATATTTTACATCAGTAAAGTTTTATTCTGAAAAGATTATCTTGAAGAGTCCTAATGAGATCAAAGGGAAGCTGGTTTGGGAGTGGCAGGGCAGGGAGAGGAATGAGCCTGCCCTGTGGGCCATCTGGAAGCTGATGAGAATCCAAGCAGAAGAGCCAGGACAAGATACAGAGGCCAAGGGCTTGTGGGCCCTGGGGACTCCCCAAAGCCACAGGGTCAGAGGCTAAGCTGTCCCAGGGGATTGGGGGCACAGAAACAGGACAGGACACTGGCCCCCACTTAAGAGGCAAGAGGAAGACGTGGAGACCGCAGAGCAGAGAGAGGAACGGCAACTGAGGTCACAGGGGCCAACCAAGGCGGGAGCTGGGAAGGGAAGGAGTGGAGGTCAAAGCTGCAGAGGGCGTGAAGGCCGAGGGGAGAGGAAAGCCCACTGGGTTTGGAGGAGAGAAGGTGAAGTCCCCCCCAGCACCTGGGCCAAACCTAGCACACAGGTGTGCCACGCACACATGCTCAAAGGAAGCAAATGGAACTCGATCCGGCCTGGCACCTCACCAACTCCTCACCCCCTCCATGTCTCCAGTGCCTTCTGGGCATCTGGGCAAAGGGCCTCCCCAGGTCTTGGAGAGCAGATGAGGGTGCCAAGCCCAGAGCCAAAGCTCAAAGGGCAAAGGGCCCCTGGAGGTCATTCTCCCCTGTCCTCTGTCTCTGAGAAGGATGCACCCAAGCCCAGTTTCCTTTGGGGACCTCGAACAACCCCGTCCCCTGCCCCTCTTCTCCCTGGGCTACCCAGCACCCCACCTGCAGTGGATGACAATGGGCCCAGCGTCCGGGGGCGTGGAGGCCTTCACGCGCCGGATGAAGGCCAGCAGCCCCGTGGCGTGGTAGGGGACGCCGTGCTCCGGCCACGCCGTGAAGTGGAACTGGCGGACCTCGTGGCGGGCAGAGTAGCCTCTCTGGGAAGACAAGAGTACTAACAGTCAGAGTCCCTGCTGGCGTCTATCAGACACTTGCTGTGTGCCAGGCACTGGGGTGAGCATCTCACTGCTGGACTCGGTTCACCTCAATGAGACTCACGAGGTGGGTATTAGTGACTCATTGTACAAGCAAGAAGACTAAGGCTCGAAAGAAGAGAAAGCACTTGCCCGAGGTTAGACAGACAGATATTATGCAGAAGTTGGGCTGAGATCTGCCTGATGCCAAACCTGGGCCAGCAGTCATCCACCTCTACCACGTCTGTTACACAATAGCCCCAGGAGACCATTTTGACTCTCCGGGTCTAAGTTCAAAAGGGGAAAAACTATCTTTCCTCTGAGGATTTTACAAATGATCAAATGGGACCATGGACAGGAAGACCTGGCCATCCCTGGCCCTGTGACCTTTCAGGGTGATGTAACCACTCTGAGCCTCACTTTCCTTATCTGCAAAATGGGGCTAATGGCAAACACCGAACCCCCCAGAGCTTTCCAGAGCTGAAACATTACGTGTAACGGGCTTAGCACAGCACCCAGCACAAAACAGGACCGGCACCTGGCTGCGACCTTCATCATCCTCATCGTCTCGACTTCCTCTTGGAGTCACCAGCAAAGACGGCTACCTTTCCACCCGTCCGTGGTGCTCCCGGCAGCTACAGAGCAGCTGCCCTGCTGGGTATGCAGAAGTGCCCTCCCCATACTCCACTCCTGGGCTGGGGGAGGTGGGCTCTGCCCCACCTCTCAGGGACCCCGGGAGGGACCCCAGGACAACAGGAGACTCACCCGCTCCAGGGCGAAGCTGCGCACGACATACTCGGCTAGAGTCTCCGTCTTCACCAGTGTGATCTTGATGTCCCCGTACATGTCCGAGTCCTCTGGCCAGTACCGCGAGCATTTCACCTGGAGGCCCCACGGGGAAGGCTCAGTGGGCTCTTCGCTGCCCGCTGGCCCGCCACGCCCCTCCCCCAAGGCCCCGCTTACCCTGCCCACCTCCACCAGCTTGGTGATCATGACAATGCTGGCACAGTGCTCCTGCCACACCATGCGCCAGAAGTCGTAGACCATCTCTGGCTTTGGCCCTGGGGGTGCAGAGGGTGCTTGTTCCTGAGGCCAGGTCTCCACCCAGGCCGAGCACACGGCTGCCCTGCACCACCACCCCAGGCCAGGGGACCCCTGAGCCCCAACAGGGGCTTCATGTTCCCCCCACAGACACCCCACCAACTGCCAACTCATGCCAGCTGGGCCCTGAGGGGGTGGGTATTATTAGGGAGGGCCTGCCTGGAATGCAGGAGGCAGAGCTGGACGGCCACGGCACAAGGCTTCAGGCAGGATGGACAGATGGACAGCTGAGGGGGAAGACGCAGCCAGGGGGACTGAGGCAGCCCCCAGACTGAGGGGCACAATCCCCACCCACGAGGACTGGGCCTGGCTGGCCCTTGTGCAGACAGGCAGCTGGATCAGGAGGTACAGGTGGACGGCGGACAGCGGGGAGACACGCACACAAAGAGGTGCAGAGACACATGGCCGGGTTCCAGAGACCCAGCCGGAGAGTGGGGTTCAGACAGACAGAGAGACAGAGGGGAGGCAGACAGGGAGGCAGGCAGATCAGCAGGGAAGGCAGGAAGGCAGGCAGAGGGCACTCAGCACACTGTGGGGCCCATGGGCGGAGGTGCCAGGTACCTTGAGTGGCTATGAAGTGGTTTGACCTGTGGTAACCCTGGAACAGGAGAAGAGGGCGTGTTAAGACCCCAAGGAGCAGCCCCTCACGCGCTCAGGCCCCCCTGCCCTCCTCTCCCAGAAGCTGCACACACACCCCCAGGGAACTGCCCCACCCTCCTGGCCAGGGTGGCCCTGTCCTCCCAGTCCCCAAGTAAGGAAGGAAGTACAGCTTGGACACCAGTGTCTTAGGTGTAAACCCATCTTTGCTATGTGACCCTATGGAGGACACGACTCCTTTATGGGCCTAGAGGGTCTCCCCATTCACAAACTGGAGATAATTATTCACAATCTGCTTACAACCCGGCTGCTGTTTGGAGACACATAAACTGCAGGGTGACCCTGCCCTGGTCCTAAAGCCCCAGAGATGCTAAGCAACCCCAGACCCCAGGCTGGGTCTTGTCAGCTATCCCCGCCCCTCTCAGGGCAACCAGAACGGGCAATGCCCCTCCCCACTGGCCAGGCACCCAGAGCTTGGTGGGGGCCAGATGAAGGCTTCGGGTTAGGAGCACAAGAGCCACAGGAGTTGCTCATGGCCCTTAGATAAAATGTTTCTTTAAATCTTTAAAATCAATAATAATAATAATAATAAATAATTAAAATAATTATTTATTAAAATAATAATAAATTTTGAGGCCCTATCATGGTCACATACTGTGTTAAGCACTTTACCTACATTATCTTCCACAAAAGAGGCCAAGAGCTACTTTGTCCGCCATCCCCAGAGCCCTCAGGCTGAGAAGTGGAACCAGCCAGACTCCATTCCCGCCCTGGGGCCTTCACACCCATGAGGTCCTGCCCACACAAGACACCCAGGGAATCAATGCAGACGACACAGGATAGGTAAGAAGTACTGCAGGGCCAGTGCAAGAGAAACAACCAAGCTGGGCCACTGGCCTCAAGTTCACACCCTCAGCACAGCACCCAGCAAATCCTCTGGCCCTGAGGGCTTCCCAGGCCCAACAGGCCCTGGAGTCAGACTGCCAGAGTTCAAATCCCTGCTCTACACAGCTCTTGCTACGTGTGTGCCCTTGGGCAAATCCTTTACTTCTTCTCTAGGTCTGTATTTTCGCATCTATAAAATAGAACTATTTATAGTATTTACCTCCTTGGGCTTTTGTGAGGAGTAAATAGTTACATACATCAAGGGTTAAGTACTGGCTTTGTGCTTGGCACCATGGCACCCCTGAAGATCCAAATGGTGTGAATGTCAAGAATTCCTGGGCTGACAGTGATTTATGACAGGGGCTAAGACTCTGAGTCTTGGGTCAAGTTGACCAGGGTCTCTGTTACAGCTCTGTCAAAGTAGAAGCTGGGTGATTCTAGGCACTAAGCAGGCACTTCTCAGCCTTTAACGTGCACTCAGATCTCCTGGAGGTCTTTTTAAAAGGCAGATTCAGATTCAGAAGGTCTGGAGCAGGGTTCGGGACTGTGCATTTCCAACCAGATCCCAGGTGGTGCCCAGGCTGGGCTGCAAAACACACTCTGAGTAGCCAGGCTCTCTAAGCCTCTGTTCTCCTCCAGAAAATGAGGATAATAGCAAGACATGCACCTCAAAGAGTCTGCTGTATACCTACACGTTCCCGCGAAAATGACCAAAACATAGTCACAGTTACCAAGAACGAAAAGCTCCCAGAGTCCCTCAGCCCTCACTACGGGACCCTCTCTGGGTCTAGCCTAATTCCCACTTGCTGTCTCCCCAGCCACGGCCTCTCCTCAGGGGAGCTGCTGGGCAACTGGGGTCAGAGGGGGACCCAGCAGAGGTGCTGCCAGCGCTGCCCTCCACCCCCAGCCTTCGTCAAGCTGGGAACCAGCTACTCCACCCATGACCAGTTTGCCTGAGAATCTCATGTGAGGGCCAGGGTCTCTTCTGATTCATCCATCTCTGTCCCTCCAGTGCCCAGCACAGCGCCGGCACTCAGTCGCTAGTCAGTACATACAGCAAACTGCTGAACAAGTTTTCAGACAGATAGCCTTCAATATCTGCATGTTAACTTTTTAATTGCATACGTGCATTATTGCACAATTATATCACACAGAGCACAGTGAGATGGAAAGTTTTCAATGATCAGATGTTAAAGGAAGACAAGGAGACCACCTTGAGCATACCCACTTTAGAGACCTGGATTAGAGAGCAGAGGTCCTCACATTCCAGGCATCAGCATGTCCTAGGAGCCTGCTCCCAGCACAGACACCCACCCCTCCCTGGCGCCTCTGAGTAGGTGGAGCTAGAGGACTGACCATTTGCACTGTGGGCAAGACCCCCAGGGAATCCTAATGCCCCCAAAGGGAGACAGCCACGGTCTCATGAAAGGGTGGAGGGCTCAGGCTGGGTCTGAGCTAATCCAGAGTCTCGGGGCTGTGAGTAAGCCACTCCGCCTTTCTAAGCCTCAGTTTTCTTATTTGCCAAATGTAGGTCCCAACCTTGCAGAGTGTGGTAAAGATGACATAAGGTGCCTGAGGTGCCTGGCACAGAGCAGGTGCCCAGTCAAGGACACTCCTGTTAACAGGCATTTGAAGATGTATTAAGCCAAGTCTCCTCAGGGCATTTCGCAAGAGTCTGACAACAACTAAATGAGTGGCATAGTGTGATATATGGAGGTTGAGATGTAAAGTCTAACAATCTATATGTTCATCACCTTCTAATGGGGCACTAGGGCTGAGTACATCCACTGCCTTCTGTGGGCCTAATATTCCACTTAAGTTTAGGAACTTTACAAATCAACTGTTTAAACAAACTCAGAATAAGGCAGAGGGTGTCTAGGAGCACATCTGGGATAACCGCCATCTCCAGCAGATGCAACAGTGGAGACTTTATACTTTATATATTAGGTATCTCCGTGTTGTCTGAAAGTCTAATAATGAATTGTATTTTTGCAATCATAAAAAAGCAAGAAATATATTTGTAAAAGGAAAAAGGAGATAAAATAGACAAGGTATCCAAAAAAGAAAACAATCCCATCAGGGATCAACTATTATGAAAATAACATAAAAGTCAAAGCAGAGGATTGCTATATGAATTGTTTTCTTTGGGTTGTTTAAAACTCTTAAAGGGCCCAAACACAGCACAATTTTTGAAAATAAAATACCCAAACTGCTCCTCCAAAATAAAACATTCAAATTAGGGCTAACATTGAGGGCAAAGTGGTGTGGGTTGAGTTTCAAGCAAAACTGATCACAAAATAAATAAAATTTAAAAAAAAAAAAAAAACTGATCACAAAGGGATTTGAACACCAGGGAAACTAGTATTTAAGGGGACTGCCCCGGGCCACCCTTGCTTCCTTGAGGGCCCTGACCCCCAAGCAGCGGAAACAGGGCACCCAAGGCAGCTCCTCCCGTCCCACCCCTCCCAGGCCCGCAAAAGGTGTGGCTAGTGAGGACTCATCGGGCATGGGGGGCCGGGGACAGGGTGACAGAAGGGGTGGCCGGTGAAGAACAGGGCCTGGAGAGGCACCCCAACACTGCCGGCCCAGCTCAGGGCAGAGGAGAGGGAGGGAATGGGTTACAACAGGGACCGTGTGGCATCTGAAGCCCTGGGCAGCCCCTTGCCAGGCTGCTGAAACAGACGGTTGGTGCTGGACGTGCGCGTGGAGGGGAAGGAGGACAGAGACAGAGAGAGAGACAGCCAGAGACTGTGAGAGAGTCTGAGACGCAGCCGGTCAGACAGACAGGAGGAGGAGGAGGAGGAGGAGGAGAGGGGGAGAGAGATACTTACTTCACGGTTTATCCGAATCTTAATGATTCCAGTGAGGGAACAGTACAAAGCAAAAGAGACAGATATTAGGCCAGAGGCAGATGGAGGCGGACGGAGCACAGGAGTGGCCAGAATGGGTGATGGGAGTAGGGGAGGCAGAGCAGAGACGGGTTGTCCAGGCTGGGCAAGAGAGGGGGAGGGGCAGGTCCCTGCCGGGGCCTAAGGAGAAGCCAACTAGGACCTTGAGGAGACCAAGGCAAGCCCCCTGTCACCAAAGCTGCCCAAGTCTGAGAGGCACGGCCAGGCCAGGCCTGTACCCCAGCCAGGGGAGAGGATGGGAGGTAAGGGAGAAGGCCAGGAATTCTGGAAAACATGGGGTAGCGCATCTGGCCACCAGGAGGGAGTGAAGAAGAAGGAGAGGAAGGGTCACCTCTAGAGTCCCTGACTACACCCCACCCCCAGACACACACCTCCTCCACCTCCGGCCAGTCATGCTGCTCCTCCCTGGGCCATCCTTCCCTTCCCTCTCCAGCCACCCAAAGCCAGCGCAAGCCCTCTGCCTCCATGCTGCCTGCCATGGCTAACCCTGGCCCTGCCACCACCTTGCTGTGTGATGCTGAGAAAGTCATTCCTCTTTTCTGGCCTGTGATCTCCCACCTAACCTGACTTTATTTTACTTGTCTGTTCACCTGTCTCCCCAGCTAGAATCTCCATGGTCAAGGAAAGCAGGGGCTGTGTCTGCTTGCTCACTGCTGTATCCCTGCGGCCCAGCACAATGCCTGCCACACAGGAGGTGCACAAAATACATCTAACGAATGAACGAATGATACTCTGCCAAGCTTGGCTTCCTGAGGCCGGGGAGTCTGATCAGGGTCCCCGGGCCTGTCCTGTCTCACCCTCATCCACACCTGGGGAGCAGACGCATCACCTCTTCTTCACACCCAAGCCCAGGCCCCTGGCTGCCTGCCCTGTCCCGGGCCCCTCCCTCTGGTCCAGCCCGACCGGTTGCTGCTGTGGCTGGCAGGACAGCCTCGTGGTGAGCAGCAAAGGCTTTGGAGACCCTGACAGACTGAGATTTGAATCCCTTCTTGACCACTCACTAGCTGTGTGACCTGGGAAAAGGAGCTTCACCTCTCTGAGCCCCCGTTTCCTCCCCTGTAGAGTGAGGCCACAATACTAACCACGGCACAGGGTAGTTGTAGGGATTATACAAAATTAATTGTTTGAAATACACTGCTTAGCACAGTGCTTGGCACACAGTACATGCTCAAGAAACCTGAGTTATTATTCTTACAGTACCATCCTGATCATGGTCAAACACTTTTAATGACTGCAGGGAGCCCCTAAGAAAAAGCCCAGATTCCTCAGGCTGCCCCCGGAGGAATCACAGCCCAGCCCCTGCCTGCTTCAGCCTCCCTGTGTATCCTGAGGACCCCACCCCCAGCCTCTTGGCCCCTCACTGAGAGGGGAGCCTTCCTCGCATCTAGGCCTAGCTGTCTGCCCTCTTCCCTCTAATCTGCTTCACGGATACCCCTCCCCACACACATCTCTCAGGCCAACTCCAGCTGCAGGAAGCCCTGATGACGGGTGCGGCCCACTCTGCCCTCCCCTCGGCTGAGCTCCCCGACCCCGACGGCAGGAGGCGGGGCGCTCAGAGCCCAGCCGCGCGAACCCCCACTTACTCCCTGCCGGCTCCCGCCCGCCGGGACAGGGAGCCTGGAGCGGGCAGGGCCGGGCGGCAGAGGGGACAGGGCGAGGCACTCACGTCTATGTAGTTGGCGTTGATGTCGTCGGCGTCGGGGGCTCCCAGCATCGGGTGCAGCTTCACGCGGTGCCGATCATCTGGAAACACACAGCAGGTGGCCATGGGGTGGGCAGGGGCTGAACTGGGGAGCCCAGGGCTGGGGCTGCGGGGGAGGCTTCCTGGAGGCCAGAGGTGGGGCACAGGCAGAGCAGCCAGGGAACCTAGAGGCTCCGCCAGTAGCCCCTTGGGACTGCTGGAGGCCGGGCAGGCCAGGGGTTAGAGTCTGGGCTGCAGCGTCAAGGAGGCCCGAGGTCCTGTGCTGCTCAGGCAAGTATTAGCTGTGTGACCTTGGGCAGGGGGCTTAACCTCCCAAGCCTCGGTTTCCTTGTCTGTAAACTGGGGTTTCTACTACATCCCACTTCACAGGGCTACTGAGAGGACTGAGTGAGATAACAGGCGTGACGCTCAGCACATGGCCTGGCACGCACCAGGCCCTCAACAGGCAGCTCACTCTGCTGTTTCTCTGCTTCCTGTTCCCTCCCACCCACCCTCTCTCCCACCCACTCCAGACCCCAGGCCCGCCCGCAGGACTCACAGGCAGGCACGGGCTCCTGCCGGCCGCCCTTGACCTTGTCTTTCTTCTTTGTAGCATCCCAGCCTTCAAAGAAGCTCTGCCAGAAGCGGAAGTGGTGGTTAGTGGCGGAGGGAAGACCCTCCCCTCATAAGAGCCTTATCCCCTCAACAGGATGGGGGTGGGACCACGATAAGGACCCGGCTCAGGGTTAAACTTGGGGCCTGAAATAAAGCATATCCCTTTATAAGTGAGGGACTGAGTCCAAATCCCTGGTCAGGGAACTAGATCCCATGTGCCACAACTAAGAGCCCACATGCTGCAACTAAAAGATCCCGTGGGCGGCAACTAAGACCCGGCACAGCCAAATAAATAAATAAATAAATAAATAAATAAACAAAATAAGCTGCAGGGGGATGAGAAAAGAGGGGAAAAGAGGGTTCAAGGTCAGAGACTCTTTTTTTTTTTTGCCGCACCACAGGGCATGTGGATTCCCTGACTAGGGATCGAACCCATGCCCCCTGCAGTGGAAATGCAGTCTTAACCACTGGACCACCAGGTAAGTCCCCAGAGACATTTTAGAATGAGGGTCACGTTTAGGGCAAATCCAGGTTTGAGCTAAGAAGGTAAAGGTGAGGGTCAAATTAAGTCCAGGTGGAGGTAGGATGGGATTCAAGTCAGAGTTCAAACGGAGCTTAGGATGACAGTCAGGGTCAAAGTCAGACCACGGTTTAGGTTAGAGGTCAGGGTCAGTGTTGGTGGTCAGGTTCACATGAGGGATAGAATCAGGATCCCAGCAGGGTCCAGATGGAGACTGAGATAAGATTCAAGGTCAGACTTCAAGTCAGGGTTAGGATGAGAGTAAGAAACCAGGTCAATCTGAGACTAGGATCAAGGTCAAGGTCAAAAATTAAGTTGAGTTGGGGGCGGTCAGAGCATGGGTCCACCCAGGGCTGGGCTGAGGGCTGCCAGAGTCCACAGTGAGGAGGAACCAGGCAAGGTCCTGGCGAGGGGTCCTGGCTGGACTGGGGCACCTCGTGCACCTCATACTCCTGCTTGAAGCCGTAGCCCTCCGCCGTCTTCATCTGGTTGATGTGCTGCAGAAGGTCGGCCACACGCACCGCGGGATGCAGCTGCCCCGTGTGGTACGGGGAGCCCTTCCGGCCACACGGACGCCGCGGTGATCCCCCCAGGAGGCTGCTGGCCTCAGTGACCCCACCACTGCGCTGGTCTCCTGCAGTCAGAGAAAGGGAAAGGGGTTTCTAATACGCACAGGCCCCAGCGGGGGGAACCCCACGTGGACTCAGGGGCCGCGGGAGGGAAGGGAGCACGGCCAGGGTGGAGGACACCTGAGTTGTTTGCTGGAGCCAAGCAGCTGGCTGGGCCCGCCCTGTGTGACCCTAGGTGAGCCCCTTCCCTGCTGCATCGGTTTTCCCATCTGTAAAATAAGGGGATTGGTTCACGTGACCCCCAAGGGTCCTTCTGGCTCAGCCTTGCCGGCTGTTATCCCGCGGTCCCCTCACCCTCCTGGGCTCCCCTGCGGGGCCCACCCCTCTGTGACTTCACCCGCTGCCTGCAGGGGGCAGTGCTCAGCAGAGCCCATGACATCCCTCCTTCCTCCCCTTCTTCCAGGGAACAATCTGGAACACTGACAACTCCCAGCAATCACCCCATTCAAAGACAAGCAGTCCCGAAATTAGCTGCTGCCGCCACACCCTCCGCACATTCACGGGAAGCCCCTGAATAGAGGCGTTTCTCCTGCGCAAGCATTTCCATTGTCAGCCTGTGCGGAGGCTGAGCCCACGGGGAACAGGTGGAGAGGTTCACAGTGCCCCACACCCCGGGAAACTGTCCCCTCCCCCAGACCACCACTCCCTGGCTCTGCTGGTCAGCATCCCCAAGGACATCCCACCCTGGTCCCTAGAGCAGGTCCTGGGATTGAGAAACACCCCTGCTCAGCCACACCCAGCTTCCGACACTCACACAATCGCACACACTCAACACTCATTCCCTCTTCCTAGCCTGGGTGAGGTGCAGGGGTTTATTCTCTGTATGTACCACCACTGTTCTCTACCCAGCTCTGAGCTGGCGGGGCGGGTGGGGAACTCCCGGCAAGACCTGGATGCCAGCCCTTCCCTTCCCTGTGCCTTCACACATGCTTTTCCTCTGCTTCAAACACTCCCCCCTTTATGCCTGGTGATCTCATATTCATCCTTCAGGTCTGAGCCAAAATGACCTTTCTTGGGGAGCCTTGTCCAGTGCCTGGCCTCTTACCCCTAGTCATGACCACCAGACAGAATGAATGCAGAACTGGGACCGACACCACCGACCCCTCCCCTATGCAGCTCTACTTCCTCAAACTCCAATCTCTGCCTCTTCAAATCAGGGGGACCTCAGGCCCTGCTTGGGTTCCCCTTCCTGTGCCAAGGTTTGAAAACTGCCTCCAGGTAGAAAGGCCAGAGCAGGCAGGGCTCACCTCATTTGTTTCTCTTCTCTCAGGAATCACAGTCTCGAGCTGCCTGGTGCCCAGTGTCCAAAAACAACTGTTTCACGTATTTTATCCAGATCTGTAGTTGCTTACAGCTGGAGGGCAAGCCACGTGCCAGTTACACAGTCGTGGTCAAATGACCCAAACCCTTAATTTTTCAGACAGGGAAACTGAGATCCAAAGAGGAGAGATCTGCCTAATGTGATGGTGGCCCACGTGTGTTCCAGAAAGCACTGTTGTGCCAGATGACTCAATGGCACTCCATCAAAAAGAAGAGGAGGAGGATGAGGAAGGGTTCTATGTTTTAAAGGAATCTGTGAAAATCTGGTTTAAACAAAAATAAGTAGGTTTTATTTTCCCTGTTAAACCCCTCAGGGCTTCTAACAAGGTAATGCATACTGTAAATCTCCAAGAGATGCATGGACATGGCAAGGTTTCATCTCCGTCCTTCACCATGGAAAGCTTGTTTGTTTCATGAAGCATCCTCAGGGAAACACAGTGTAATCTGGAGATTAAGAGACAGGCTCTGGAGTCAGACAGGCCTCAGATCAAATCCCAGCTCTGCATGTGAACTTGGGGATGTTACTTACTCGCCAGAAATTCCCCTTTTCATATGACAAATGAAGATGAAAACTGTTACTATCCAATATGACGATATAAATATTCAGTAAGATTATGTGTCTAATGCACCCAGCCCAGGGCCTGGCACATGAGCACCTGTAGATGGGGCTGTTGACATGATTCAGAGTTTCCAGGAGAGAGAGGATGCCCTCGAGTCCCAGAAAGCCAGGGCAGTTAGTTGATAAGAGGCGGCCTTTCTGTCTTGGTCCTTCTCCACTGTAGGATCTTCGTCCAAGACCCAATATTCTAAAAAGCATCTATAACAAGCACACAAGTCAAGGGCAAAGATTTCAAGAAAAAAAAAGATTTCTGCTGGCTCGAAGAACTCGGAGACTAAGGGGTCCTGAGTGTTCTTCGTGGAAACCATGCCAACAGCTCCACAGAGAGCTCTCCAGGTGAAGAATCCACCAGCTCATCCAGAGATCCTGAAGGGTTGGAAGCCCTGATACAGCCTCACAAGCAGGCATGGAATCAGCTTGCAATGGCTGAAGACAAGCAAAAACTCCCGCCTGCCTGGGGTCCAGACATGAAGCCAGAGCCAAATCTGGGTGGCTTCTAGCGGAGCCCAAAAGCAACACAAGGTGTTCTACAAATAAGATCACCAGAAGACAAGGGATGATGAACAATGACGCTGCCAAGAAGACCCTCCATTTCCTGGGCCCAGAGAAAACAGGTCCTTACTCTTCTCATCCATGAATTCCCAGGGGATTCCCCCCCCACACACACACACACACTCACTCTCACACTCTCCCCTACACATACCCCAAGGACCAGCTTGCCCATAGCTGAAAGACCCTAAGAGGGAGGAAAAGAGGAAGGAAGGTGAGAGCCAGCCCTCAATTTCAAGGTCACCACGCAGGGGCTCTCCCAGGCTCTCCCCAGCTCCATCATGATTGCAGGACATCTTTTGGGAATAACCACTAGACAGCTGATGGTTTGGAGGGAGGGCTGAGGCCCAAAGGAAGGAACACTGGGCGTGGAGTCAGAGAAGCCTGAATTTGAATTCTGACTCAAGTCACTTGACCTCTCTGGCCCTCAGTTTCCTCATCTGAAACTGAGATTTTCCTCAGACTTTCCTCAAAGATGGGCACTTTCCCCAATTCCCATCCACCCTCAGATGAAGACAGGCCACTGGTTATACAATCTAGCACCACGCTATATTTTTCCTTCACTATTTGCAATTAGCAACTAACTTTAAAGAAACACAGCCTGTAACAATAGCTAACAATAGCTAACATACTGAGTGCTTTCATATGCCTGGCATGACTCAAGTTATTCAGGCCTTAGAACATCCCTATGATGTAGACGCTATTGTTATCCCCCCACAAAACAAGGAAGCTGAGGCCCAGAAGGGTTAAGTTACCTGCTCCTTAAGTGGTAGCATTAGGATTCAAACCCAGGTCCATCTGACTCTGAAACCCTGTTGTCTTTCTCTGTTTTTCTCTCCCTGATAAAGGGGCATTTGTGGTTTCAAGTAAGGGGCATTTATTTGACAAACCATTTGGCTGGAACCCACTGGTTCCCACAGGGGTCAAGAGCTCTGGATAGACAAGGGCCCAAGGGGGTTGAGGGTTTTCATAGGCAGGATCAGAGGGGACAGGGGCACATTCCAACATCTTGAGAACATCCCAGCTCAACATTTACTCAGCATGGGAAGTTCCAATTTAAAATTTCCATATTGAGGATGCATCAAAATCAACATGGCTTTCTGTTCTAAACCACAAAAATCTGGCCTCCACTGTTTGGAAAAGAAAAGAAGGAAGTGGTGGCTAGACCAGCATGGGGCATAAAGAAAGACAGAAGCCTTGGGACTCAGCTCCAGTCTCCTGAATACACCTTGAGCCACCCAGCTGTCACACCTTCCCTGTGTCCTATATCCTGCCTTCAGTGCCCACACCCTCCTCACCATTAGTCAAATCAGCTGAAACCCTGCCCTCCCCTGCCCAAAGGTGTATCTTCTCAAGGCTATGGCAGCACTAATTGTCCCTACTGTCCCCCTGGAAATCAGCCTGGTGTGGACTTCCCTGAGTCAATCTCATTCCTTGGGAGCAAAGCCCGTGTTTCCTGCCTCCCTGTGTCTCTCCACAGGACTCAGCTGTAAGGCATGTGCCACATCACCCTCACCTCCCACTCTCCCCAATACCCACTTGAGTTTTCAGCCCAAGCAAACCTCTCCAGGTCATCCTCCGTGCCCACCTCTGTGCATTTACACATGCTATTCCTCATGCAGGTTTGCCTCTTCTCTCCCATCTCTGACGGTTCAAATCCTACCCAGACCTCCAGGCCCAGCATGATACAGCAGAAACAGCAATTTGCAATTCAAAAAGACCTGCATTTAAATCCACTCTGCCACCTTCTGGCTGTTTGACCTGGACAAGTGATTCTCCTCTCTGGGTCTCTGTTTCCTCATTTGTAAGATGAAGGATTGATAACAGCTACTGCTGTGTGTGTAAATTTAATGAGGGAGGTCACAAAGAGAATGTGATGCATAAATGCACATCAATGACTTTGAAAACATACATGAAATGGACACATTCCTAGACAAATATAACTTACTAGAAGTGTCTTGAAAAAAACAGAAAGCTTGACTAGTCCTTTACTCCTTTAAATAGATTGAATTAAAAGTTTTAAATGTTTCCATAAAGAGAACCAAAGAAAAAGATTGTTTCACAGGTGAATTCCACCAAACTTTCAAGAAGCTAATTACTCTAATCTCCTGTGATAAGGGAAAAAGAGAAGAGACCTCAATGCATTTTATAAGACAAATAGAATCTTGATACCAGAAACCAGACAAAGATAGTACAAAAAAAGAAAAATTACAGGCCAGTTCCACTCGGGGATACAACTTTAGAATCTTGAACAATACTATAATTATACTGAATCCAATAATTCATAAAAAAAGTTATGCATCATGACCAAGTTGAATTTATCCCAGGAACTGAAGGTTATTTTAACATTAGAAAATCTAAAAATGTCACTCACCTCACTAACAAACTAAAGGAAAAATATACGACATCATACTAAATCCAGAAAAAAAAGATTTGCTAAGTTTAATGCCTGTTTAAAATAAAACCTCTTAGCAAACTAAAAACAGAAAGGAATTTTGTTAATCTGATAACACATTTCTTCCAAAAACCTATGGCAAACTTCATTCTCGGTGTTTTAATGTTAGAAGCATTTCTTTTAAAATTAGGAAAACAAGATAATGATTTCTGCTATAACCACTTCCATTCAACACAGTATTTGAGATTCCAGCCAGTGCCATGCAGGATGATAAGAAAAAAAGGGTAAGAAATGAGAAAGAAGAAACAAAATTGTCAATATTCACAGATCTTTTGTACTCAGAAAATCTAAATGATTCTACAGACAAATTAGAATTAATCAGAAAGTTTAGACCCTGAATAGCCAAAGCAATCTTGAGAAAGAAGCACAAAGCTGGAGGTATCAAGCTCCCTGACTTCAAACCATGCCAGAAAGCTATAGTAATCAAAACAGTATGGTACTGACACAAAAATAGACATAGACATCAATGTAACAGAATAGAAAGTCCAGAAATAAACCTACATACATATGGTCTATTAATCTATGACAAAGAGGCAAGAATATACAATGGGGAAAAGACAGTCTCTTCAACAAGTGGTGCTGGGAAAACTGGACAACCACAAGTAAAAATGAAACTAGGCCATTTTCTCATACCACATGTAAAAATAAATTCAAAATGCCTTAAAGACTTAGGAATTTTTCCAAAGAAGACATACAGATGGTCAACATGAAAAGATGTTCAACATCACTAATCATCAAAGAAATGCAAATAAAAACCACAGTGAGATATCATCTCACACCTGTCAGAATGGCCATCCTCAAAAAGACAAGAAATAACAAGTGTTGGCGAGGATGTGGAAAAAAGGGAAGTCTCCCGCACTGTTGGTAGGAATGTAAATTGGTGTAGTCTCTATGGAAAACAGTGCAGAGATTCCACAAAAACTTTAAAATGGAACTACTGTATGACCCAACAATTTTACTCCTGAATATTTATGCAAAGAAAGTGAAAACACTAGTTCAAAAAGAGATATGCACCTCAATGTTCTTTGCAGCACTATTTATAATAGCCAAGGTATGGAAGCAACCAAGTGTCCAATGACAGAAGAATGGATAAAGAAGATGTGGTGTATATATACATAATGGAATATTATTCAGCCATAAAAAAAAAAAGAATGAAATCTTGCCATTTGTGACAACATGGATGGACCTAGAGGGTATTATGCTAGTGAAATAAGCCAGACAGAGAAAGACAAATATTGTATGTTTTCACTTATGTGTAGAATCTAAAAAGTCAAACAAACAGACAAACATAACAAAATGGAAACAGACTCACAGATACGGAGAACAAACTAGTGGTTGCCAGAGGGGAGAGGGGTGGGAGGATGGGCAAAATAGATGAAGAGGATTAAGAGGAACAAACCATCAGTTATAAAATAAAGAACTCACAGATATAATATACAGCACAGGGAATATAGTCAATAATATTATGATAACTTTGCATGGTGTATAATCTATAAAAACATCGAATCACTATATCATATGCCTGAAACAATATTGTAAGCCAACCATACTTCAATAGAAAAAGCAAGTTTATCAAGGCGTATGGATATAAGATCAATATCTATACAAACAAAAGTCAATTGCATTTCTCTATATGACCAATACTTAGAGATGTAATAGTCTAAAAACATATCAATACCATTTATGTTGGGAAAATCGGACATCCATATGCAAAAAGAATGAAGTTGGACCCTCATCTAACACCATAACACAAAAATTAACCCAAAAGGACTAAATACCTAAATGTAATACCTAAAACTATAAAACTCCTAGAAGAAAACATAGGGCAAAAGCTTCATGACATTAGCTTCATAAGCAAATTTGGTTTGTTTATGACCAAAGGCATAAGCAACAACAGAAAAAAACGACAAAATGGACTACATCAAAATGTAAATGTTTGTTCATTGAAAGATACTCTCTGCAGGGTAAAAAGGCAACCCACAGAACGATAAAAAATATTTGTAAATCATTTATCTGATAAAGATTAATATCCAGAGTATATACAGAACTCCTAAAACAACAACAAAAGAACAAACAACCCAATTCAAAAATTCTCCAAATAAAATACACAAATGACCAATAAACACATGAAAAGATGCCCAACATCACATCATCCAGCATTAGGGAAATGCAAATCAAAACTACGAGACACCATCTCACATCCATTAGGATGGCTGCTATAACAAAAATTCTCTTGAACAGAAAACAAGTGTTGGCAAGGATGTGGGGAAAACTGGAACCCTTGTGTACTACTGCTGGGAATGTAAAATGGTGCAGCCACTGTGGAAAACAGTATGGCAGTTCCTCAAAAACTTAAAAATAGAACTACTATATGATCCAGCAATTCCACTTGTGGGTACACACGCAAAAGTACTGAAAGCAGGGACCCAAAGAGATATTTGTATATACCCATGTTCATAGCAGCCTTATTCACAACAGCTAAAGCATGGAAGCAACCCACGTGTCCATCAACAGACAAGTGGATAAAAAAAGTGTGTGTACACATACAATGGAATATTATTCAGCCTTAAAAGGAAAGGCAATTCTGGGAATTCCCTGGCAATCCAGCGGTTAGGACTCTGCTTCCACTACAGGGGGCAGGAAGTTAAGCCCTGGTCAGCGAACTAAGATCCTGCGTGCTGTGTGGCGCAGCCAAAAAATTTTTTTAAATAAATAAATAAAATATTTTTTAAAGCAATTTTAAAAAACATGTAAGAAAATAAAGGCAATTCTGAAAGATGCTACGACATGGATGAACCTTGAGTACATTATGCTAATTGAAACAAGCCAGTCCCTGAAGACAAGTACTATATGATTCCACTTGCATGAGACAGGGTAATCAAAGTCATAGAGACAGAAAGTAGAATGATGGGCTGAGAAGGGAGGGAACAGGGAGTTTAATGGATACAGGGTTTCAGTTTTACAAAATGAAAACTGATCCAAAGATTCAACAGAAATTCATCCAACAAAGTTTTCCAAGGAACTTGAAAAGATGATTCTAAAATCTGTAAGAAAGAAAATGAGCGCAAATATAATCCAGACATCCTTGATGAAGAACATGGTTGGGAGGGCTAGATATCCACCCTAATCGGCTAGTTTGGTACTGGCACAGGGATCACCAAACTGGCCAATGAAAGAGAATAGGGAGACAAACACAATTCATATATATATATGGAAATGTGATATATCATAAGGGTAGCACTGCAAATCAGTGGTGAACGTACAAACTATAATACCCGATACTGGGACAGTTGGTTTTCCCTATAGAAAAAATAAAATAAAATCCTTAATTCATATCACATAAAAAATTAACTATAGGGACTTCCCTGGTGGTCCAGCGGTTAAGACTCCACACTCTCAATGCAGGGGGCCCAGGTTCAATCCCTGGTCAGGGAACTAGATCCTGCATGCTGCAACTAAGAGCCTGCATGCCACAACTAAAAGATATCACATGCTGCAAATAAGATGTAGCATAGCCAAATAAATATTTTTTTTAAAAATCAACTACAGATGGGTAAAAATTTTAATGTGAAATGCAAAATATTAAAAGTTTTAGAAAAAAGTAAAAAATATCTTATGACCTTGCATAAGGAAAAATTCTTTAAGTAAACACAAAAAATAGAAATCAAAAAGGAAAAGATTGAGGAACTTGACTACATTGAAATAAAAATCTGTTCATCCAAAGACACTATAAATAACCTGCAAAGATGAGCCACAAATTGGGAGAAGATATTTGCAATTCATAAGGAACAAATGAGTCTCATCCTAAATATATAAAGAACTCCTAAAAACCACTAAGAAAGCAACAGAAAACCGAACAGAAAATTAGGTAAAAGGCATGAACAGGCATTTTATGGAAGGAGAAACCTGAATGGCCAATGATGATCTGCAAATATGTTCAACCTCATTAGTAATCAGAGAAATGCAAATGAAGACTATAGAGAATTACCATCTTATGCAAACTAGTTTGGCAAAAATGAAGAAGCCTGGCAAATTTGGATCTTGATGTGGAGCAATGGAAACTCTTACATCCTCCTGCTAGGAGTGAACACAGGCAAAGACACTTCAGAAAACAATTTGGCACTGTCTTATAAAGCAGAACAAGCACATACTTTATAATCCAGCAGTTCTACTTCCAGAATCTGCTGTGCAGGTGCATCTGGAGATTCATTTAAGAATGTTCACAGCAGCCTCGTTTGTAATAACAAGAAAACTAGGAACAAATCAAATGCCCATGGATGGCAGAATGAAGAAATAAATTGTGATATATTCATACAATGGAAAGCTATACATCAGAGAAAATAAATGAACTATAGCAAAACATCCACCTGGGTAAATATTGGAAACATGGTGTTGAGTTGAAAAATAGAGAGCAATTTCATTTTTATCAAGCTCAAAAATGAGCAAAAATATATAATGCACTGTTTGGGGACACACGCACATATGGTAAAATTACTCCCCCAAAGGCAAGAAAGTTAGAAACATAAATTTCAGGGGAATATTTACATGTAAGAGGGAGGTAGGGGATATGGGAGGGGCACCCAGATGACGTTCAAATTCACCACTGGGGTTCACCGGTGTTTGTCGTATTATTATGACTTTATGATTTTCATAAATACTATATTTTTTGTACAAATCAGCACTACATAGAATACACAGATGTGTGATGAAGTGGTTTATGACAAGCTCCTAGCATATACAGCTGACTCACTGTACTCTCCCTGCAGGCCAGGCACAGCACTAAATGATGTGCACATGTTCTCTTATTTAGTCTTCCAGCAGCCCTGCCAGCAGAGATGATCTTTATCCTCATGTCACACATGAGGAAGCAGACATCCAGAGAGGTTAAGCCACTTGCCCCAGGTCACGCAGCTATGGGGACCTGAGATGCAAACTGAGGTCTGACTGCAGAGCAGGTCCCCTCTCACAGCAGGAAGGAAACTACTCTGCTCCCACAGCAGCACCCACTCCTCTGAGGCCCCAGAACACTTCCCACAATTAACATGTGAACTCGTGCTCCTCCTAGATGCATCTGTGTCTACGTCCTCCGTTTTCCTAAAGTCCCCCAGTACAAAGGTAATACCTGTACCTTCCCTGAATTCCCAGGGCCGGTGCTGGTACCTAGCAGGATGCTTCGTACTGCTGGTTCAGGGCGTTACAGAATCATCGGATGTAGGGCTCTGTGCTGTTGGCTCAGAAGTCTGGGGAGGAGGGCCTGGGGGCCATGAGGAAAGGCCGAGCACTCACCCCGGGGACTGTAGCCGTGGGCGTCCATGAAGGAGAGGCCCAGCCGCTCATCCTCCTGCAAGGTGCTCTGGTCTGTGAAGCTCCGGTCCACGGCGCTCATCATGTGGGTCTTCTCCTGGCGGTAGTTGACCGTGGCCTTGGTCATGTTCACTGGCTTCCTGCAGAGGAGGGTTGATGGGAGCCATGGGTGCTCAGCTGGGCAGGACAGCACCCAGAGGTCGATGAGGGAGCCAGGCCGTCATTGGGCCCTGAAGCCAGGAGCCAGTCTAGACGCATCTCAGGATGCTGCGCGGACTCCACCCCCCTCCTCTGCTCACCAGACCCAGAGAGCTCTGCCTCCCCCAAGAGGGACTGGGCAGGGTCCCTGTGCTGGGGACGTTTGCTGACAGCAAGGGATGGAGCAGCAGGGGCCTCCAGCTGGGATCTGCCTCCTAACCCTCACTGGCCCCGAGGGCTCAGGAAAGGAGAGGAAAGTCACTCTGAGTGACTATTTTGGTGTCACAGCAGACAGTCACGGCACCCCACACGAGGAAGATGCCTGCCCCAGCTCCGGCCCCAGTAAGCCTCATAGGTAACCTTCCTTCCTCCAGCCTCACCAGACAGCTGCCCTGGGAACTCTTCCTCCTGCAATGGGGTTACTCTACACTCCTTCACGGCAGAGTCTGGCTAGTACTCAGCCAGTCTCTTACGTTTCCACTGGACACAGAATGACTCCAACCATGACTTCTTCTTACCCCCCAGAATGCCCAAGATGGTCCCACCACAGGCAACACGAGACGTGCAAAGAAATCCACGCGGTGTCCCTATTCCTGTCACTGCCCACCAGTCCATTCAGCCACCAGAGGCAGCGGAGGGAGAAGGTGAGACGGCAGAGCTCCTGGGGAGGCCGCTGGGCTGGGGCCCCGCACAGCCCAGGTCTGCAGCCCAGCTTTACAGATGAGGATGGCAGTTGGTGACCCCAGGGGACTTGGAGGAAAGTGGGAGGGAGAAAAGGGGTGGGGAGGCAGGGGTCACAGCTCCGTGACCCAGGGGCTGAGCAACAGGCAGAGGGAAAGGACGTGGGACCCGCACTGAGACTGGAGAAGAGCCGGGGCCCAACCGCAGGGAAGGCTCGAGATGAGAGAGCCGTAATCACCTGCTCAGCCCTACAGCATGCAGGGCTTTGGGCAGACCTGAGAGAGGACGTTCAGGTCTTGTGGGCTCAGGGACTCTGGTCATTGTGGAGATGAAGAGGCCAGTGCAGGATCCCCCAGACAAGAAGGCAAACTCCACTCAACCCGTCCTGGCTTAGGAGCCACCTGGAGCAGGGGGCTGCAGGTCATGGGGGGAAGGATGACCTCCAGATGCCCCTCCTACCAGGACCACGACGTCCTTCCTGTGCTAAGATGGCTCTGGGCCCACGCTGGGGACCAGTGCTGCTGTGGCACTGTGGTGGGGGCGGCCTTCCCAGCCTGGATGAGAGAGATGACTCAGCAGGTCCAGGCTGCCTACTCCCACCCCACCCACAGGCTCTGGGCATCGCCCTCCCTGTGGCCCAGGGCAGAGCCGAAGACCCCTTTGGGGGCAGATGAGAAGAAGCCTCTGTGGCTGTGACCTTGACCATCAACATAAGAGAGAAGGAGGAAGAGGAAGGGTGGTGAGGAGGGAGAAGAGAGAGGGCAAGAGGACTGACAGAGGAGGAGGAGGAGAGTACAGGGACCATGACAAGCAGAGAGAGATGAGGAAGGAGACAGAGGGAGGGCAGGTCAGACACCAGCAACCACAGGGAAGACAGACAGAGGGCCACAGACAGACGGTAGCCTGTCAAGCTGGCTGAACAATGGTGCCCAAGGAGAACCCGTCACGAGTGGGATACTGGCGTAGAAGGCAGCCTGCAGCGATGTACCACAAGGCTCTGTGCCCACCCAGGCCTCCGGGTCCACTTGGAAGAAAAACTTCAAACACCAACCAGCCAGATCCCCAGGCAGAGCCACGAGGGACACCTTGCACTGCGGCCTCCAGTCGATCTCAGGGTGAGATCAAGCAGATGCCGTGTAACACAGACACTCGGAAAAGTTCTGCATTTAGGTTCAAAATCAGCTGCAAAGCAGAGAGGGAGGGAGAGCTGCCTTGTCAGCAGCTCCTGGAAAAGCTGAGCTGGAGGCTCCCCATGAGTTGACAGGGGTGTGGTTGCTGGAAAAGCCAGTGTGACAGTGAGTGACGTCGATGCAAGAAGAGGGTCCAGGGAGGAGGTGAGAGGCCACCACCCTCTGGGCTGGACTGGGGCCACCTGAGCCTGCCCTGCAAGGAGGGGACAAGCACAGGTGCAAGGGAATGTTCTGGAAGGCTTGCAGGGTCAGAGATCACAGAGACAGAAAACAGAGCAGCATCGGCAGGCCATGAAGTCAGATGGGGGACTGGGTTGTAACCCCAGCTCTGCACGTCCTGTGACCTCTTACAAGTCCCTTAACCTCCCTGAGCCTCAGTTTCCTCATCAGTAAAATGGGGTGATCACAGTGCCTCTTGTCAGGGTTGTTGTGAGGGTTCTGTGTGACGAACTGAGCCCAGGGGAGGCACCCAGGAAACGGTGGGTCTGAGGAGCTGGGGTCACCAGTGGGAGAAGGGCTGGTGGTGCCCTGGGAGCCGTGTGCACCGTGGGGAGAGCTGCCGCGGGTCTGCCCCCTACACGCGCACGCGCACACGGCTGTGGACCCAGAGCGGGGCCCGGGTGAGGACCTTCCTGGAGGTGGACTGTGCTCTGACGTCAGGAGGTCCCGACCAGCAGGACTGGCTCAAGACACAAGGGGCTGCCTCGGGGGCGAGAGGACACAGGCTCAGGGAGGTTGAGTGACTTGTCTGGGGCGGCTCAGCAGTGCCGGGTCTGTTTTGTTTTGTTTTGTTTTGGTTTTTTTGGCACACGGGCTTAGTTGCTCCGTGGCATGTGGGATCTTCCTGGAGCAGGGATCGAACCTGTGTCCCCTGCATTGGCAAGCAGATTCTTAACCACTGCGCCCCCTAGGAAGCCAGAGCCGGGTCTGAACCCGAGACTCAGACCACAAAGCCAGCGCTCGTGATCTCCACGCAGGAGGATGACAGGGAGAGGCCACACAGAGCAGAGGAGGGAAGCTCAGAGACAGGGTGGCGGTGGAGGAGGGGCTGACCCCAGGCCAGGCGGGGTCGGGGCGGGGCTCCCCAGGGGGCGGGGCCCCGAGGCAGGTGCTGTACTTACGGGTAGTAGGAGTAGGCATAGTGGTCTCTCCTGGCAGCGTGCAAAGAGAACAGCACAGGTGGACCACGGTCCTTCCACAAGGCCGGCCCGGGCAGCACCACCAGCGGGGAGGGGCCTGGTGCTTTCCCTGCTGGGGGCGGGGCTGGCCGGGGACCCACAGGTCAGAAGGGCCTTCCTTGCCCCAAGGGCTGGCCGGGCTCAGTCGCTGGGGACTAGGACCCGAGGCCCCTTCTAGAACCTTCCCCGAGCCTGCTGCTGGGGGGAGGAGGTGGTGGGGAAAGGGCCTGGAGGGAAGCAGAGCGTTCACACAGTCACACACACGCGTTCACAAAGAGAAATACACTGCACGCTCACATGTGCAGACACACGCATGCGGATACACACACTCACACACAGAAACACACTGACACACTCATGCACTTACAAACACAGGCATATACACACATGCGGACACTCATACACATGTATTCCCGCACACACACTGACACACAGGTACATACGCAGACACATTCACAAACACACTCACACACACACACACACTCTCAAGGTAGCTGCCGCGCTCACCCCTGCAGACAGCCCCCCACCGCAGGCCCCCTGCCGCCCACCCTGCAGGCCCCTCCGCCCCTGCGGGGACAGCCCTCTGCGTGCCCCTGTGCCTGGGAGGGAATGAGTGGCCGGGGCAGGGGCCACTGCGGCCCCCCCCACCCACCCAGACTGCCCCCGGGTGAGGGGTCTGTTAGAGGAGCCGGGCCACCCCTCACGGGCACCCAGAGCGCAGGTGGGTCAAGAGCCCTGGCATGACCTCGAGGCACCGGCAGTGAGGAGGTGGGGCAAGTCTGATTCCCAGCTCCCAGGTGGGGAAGCCGGGTCCCGGAGATTTGTGGTCTGCCCGGGGCTCTTGGGGGTCAGCGCGAGTCCAGAGCAGGCCCAGGACCCTGACCCCAGAGCCAGCTCCCTCCTGAGGCCCCAGCCAGGCCCACGCCAGGGTCCTCCACGCGCCCACCCCCAGGCCACCCCGTCAGCAGGGAGGGAAGGGAAGGAGAGGGGAGGGGAAGACTGAGGCCCAGCCAGGGCAGGAGACTGACTCGAGGTCACACAGCATGTCATCTATCCCAGGGACCGGGGGTGAAGCACGTCCAGGGCCCTGAGCTGGTCACAGAGGCACTGTGGGGAGGGGGACGGGCTGAAGGAGTGGTATTCTTCTGGTCTCAGCTGAAATATCATAATTTTAAAAGGGTCTTCCCTAAGGACTCCCCCATAATCACTGTCTCTCTGCCCCCTGACACCCTGATCGTCTCATAATTTGTAATTAACACAGTTGTGCTTTCTCTAGTTTAATGCCAGGCTCCCCACTTATAGCCACAAAGCACAAGAGGGCAGCATCCTGGGTGCTTTTGCCCACCGCTGGATCCCCAGGGCCCAGGATGGTGCCCAGCACCTTATATTCTCTCGATATTTTATTGACTTGAGTAATCAATAAGTGAAGGAAAATAAATGAAAGAACTCCACCTCTATGAGCTTCCACTTCCTCCCTAAACAAGTGAGGTTAAAGATAATCCACACACACACGCACGCACACACACACACATATACGGCAAGCACCCACATGCGCTCAGCCCTTCCCTGCCCCCTCTGCTGCCAAGTTGGGATGGGGGTTCAGGAAGACCCGAGTCCCCTGGGCCAGACCCTGGGGATACACAGCCAACAAGACAGAACTTGCTCGGTTCCCATGCAGCTCTCAGTCCAGCAGGGAAGAGAAACACTGAGCAAAGCACTGCAGATACGTCAGTGACATGTGGGGGGAGGGGGGAAGTGCTGCAAAAGGAAGTGGGGAGGGTCTCTAGAAGCGGAACGAAGAAATCCAACCAGCCTGGGGCGCCCGGGAGTTCCCCAGGGCAGGTGCCTCCAACCTCACTGTCCGCAGGGCAGGGCAGGGCAGGGCAGGATGGAGAAGTTGATACCTGCCCCAGCCGAGTCTCATAATGCCCCCACCGCAGGCGCCTCCTTCCTCTAACATGGGTGCACAGGGGCTAACTGGGAGCTGCCCTCCCTCCACAATCTGTGCATTACATCTGTACCCCAGGTTGATCTGAACACTCCCATCCCTCCTGGAGCTGCTCTGCCCCATGGCACCCCACGATGCAGACCAGGGTGGCCCTCAGGGGCACAGGGAAGGCCAGGAAGGATTCAGGGGATGCAGCCAAGTGCCACAGAATGGGACTGAATGGCTTTTAGAAGACCTAAGGAGGGGCAGGGGGCGGGGGGCAGGTGGATCCTAGAGGCTTCCAGTAGCAGCTGCATAAAGTAGAGGGTTGTTTCCTAGCGAGGCTCTGGCAGCATCTCTGACCCACCCTCTCCTGGGCCCGGCCCGGGTGGGTCACATTTCCTATTTTGCCAATCTTCCCTCGAGGGTAGATTTCTAGAACCTCAAATATCACCTGCAACCCCCAAAATCCAACCCCTCTCTATCTGCCCCACTCCCCAGCCCCCAGGGCCTTGCCACTTACAGGAACCTACTGTGTGCCAGCTGTGATGAGGGCCTTCACGTGCCCGGCCGTGAGGAGGACAGGCTGTGCAGTCAGGCCTGGGTTCAGTCAGGACCTGCCACCTAGCCAAGTGACATGGGCAAGTCGCTTACTGATAGTTTCCTGACCTGTGAAAAGGGACTTAGACCTGCTTCGTGGGTCAGGATCCAAGAAGGAAAAATTCTGTGATGCATCCCGAGTTCCAGAACAGTGCTTGGTACACTGTAGGTGCTCAGTAACTACTGTTCTAATGGCTGATGTGTACAGAGCTCCTGGCACAGAGTAATATTTGTTAAATGATAGTTTAAGATATTTTGTCTCAGGAAGCTCTACAGGGAGTACGGGAAGGGAAAAATCAGAGCCCAAGGACCTGGACTGGCCATCCCCCCACCACCCCACCGCTGGCATGCCCCACCCCCAGACTCTCTGGGAGAGTCTCTTTCCTGCCTGTGCCCGGCCTCAGGCAAGGGGGCCCTGGCCAGTTGCCCCTCCTCTCCCTGGATGCTGCTTACCTGCTCCTGGCAGCCCAGAGACCCAGAGCCAACCCACCCATGTGCAGCCAGCCGGGCAGCAGCAAGGGCTACAGAAGCCAGAGCCCAGGCGGGGAGAGGGTGGAGCAGGCTCTGCCTCTGGCTCCCTGGGTGACCTTGGGCAGGTCCATGCCCCCTCTGGGCCTCAGCATCTCCATCCCTCAATTAAGGGGCTTGGACCACAGTATCCTGGGGCTGCCTGGTGGGGAATGAGGTGGGGCGGGGAGGGAGGGCAGAGGGGTCTCAGAAACCTCCTCTCGGCTCCAACCTGAGGCTCCATGAACTGGGCTCCTAGGAGAGGTTTATATGGTGTTTTGAAGATAGGTTCTGCTGCTTTTTAAAGACTGGAAAACCACTAGGCTAGATGTCCTTGAGCTACATGGCGGCTCTCAGTGTCTGGGCTCTGAATCTCTACAATTCTAAATCCTGAGATTCTGAGAATCTCAAATCCTGGGTTTCTACAACTCCAAAACTGTAAATTCTAGATTCTAAGATATGCTGGGATTCACTCTGCACTAGGAAATGCATCCCTCACAAACACACTGGGAGATGGCACAGGCAGGAGAGAGGTCTCCTCACGGGCCCAGGAGGACTCCTCAGGGCTCAACAGTAACAGAGTCCAGGACACACTGAGCCCAAGAGAAGGAGGGGCCTGGGAAGAGCCACAGCTCAGGGTCCTTGGTTTGAAAGCGAGTGAGCCCCGCCCCCACGGCTCAGAGTCAACACCACAACAAGATGGCAGAAGATCTGTGGGGGGGAGAGGGTTCAGAGTCATGTGACCTCCATGCCATCCCCATCGGAATAGCCTAGCAGGCACAGGAGGGCGGTGCCCACTCCCAGCATGGCTCCGTGGCAGCCAGCAGGGGGCGCCCTTCCCTGGACAGGGGCACCTGGCACCAGCCAGCCCTGGGCTCCAGCCAAGCTGCTCTGGGGCAGCTCCATGTGCAGAGTCTCTGTCTTCCCCCCACCCGGCTTGAGTCCATCCACAGGCCTGATGCCCAGGCTGGCAGCCCTGCACACACCCGCCAGGCGGCGGCCCGACCGGCCCCCAGCCTCCTCTCTGCTCGCTCGGCCTCTGACGGAGAGGAGGCTCAGGCAGGCCAGGGCCCCCGCCTCACTCACCGCTTTCGGGTGATGATAATAATGGCCCCCAGGAGGAGGATGAGGACAGCAAGTCCCCCTGCACAGATGCCCAGGATGAGCCCCATCTCCTCCGACCTCTGGGACACCTCCAGGGGCTGTTTGCTTTCCTTGCAGGCAGCTGGGAGAACAAGACAGAACAAGGGATGAGAGAGATCAGGACCACCTTAAGCCCCAAGGAATAAACCGGGCTGCACAAACAGGTGCACAGGGACCACGGCCCGTCATCCTCAGCATGTGTCCCGCCTTTCAGTCAGACCCATCTCCTCGCCATCCCGCACACCTTCCGCATTCCCATGTCAGAGGCTTTACGTGCCCTGTGCCCCTATCAGGCATAGCTCCCTTCACCTCTCTGCTTCCTCAGATCCTCCCCATCGTTCAGTGGATGGGGGAGGGAGGATGTGTGCGCCTTCAGACCCTCCTGCCCTCCCGGGAGGCAATGGGGGGAGAGAATTATGTACCCAGGGCACGGCTAGGGCATCTCAGGATGGGGAACCAACCACATTCCCCGTCTGGGAGCAGGGATGATCCCTGCACCACAGGGTCCATGCTGTCCCCACTTCTCCCCACCACAGGAAAGGCGGCAGATACAGACCTCAGAACCAGTGTCCAGTACCCACCAACCCTGTGGCCCAATCGTAAAGGCCCACTCTCTTCCAGGCCCCTGCCAAGACCCCTTCTGTAACCATGGCGGGGGGAGGGTTTGTCCCCACTGTCCAGTCTGGAAGAAGGGGCCCTTGAGGCAGGGCACATAGGGACCATGTTTCCTGACCCCAGGCCTGCCGGCACACCCTCCTCTGCTCCCACGGGCCTGGCTGTCCAGGGTCCACCTCCCCAGAGCCCAGAAAGTAAGAGGCTGAAGGACTGAATCCAGGGGGACTTACCTTTCCTGGCAATTCGGATGCAATTCAGCCGGGTCTCCTGGAAGCAGACGTGGGGGTCTCAGCACCACGGAAACCAGGACCTGACCCTCCCCAGAGGGAACCTCAGTGTCTTGGGCCTGGTCAGGGCTTTTCTGCTGCAGACTAAAGATAGCCCACCTGTCAGGAGGGCCTAGGGGGAACCAGGGAGGGAGGGCCAAGAGGGGAAGGCCTGAAAATAGGGTAATGTCTTAGGAAAGGGAAATGAGATAGGCCGAACAGGGAAAGAAACGCTGGGTAAGAGGGGTGGGAGGGAGGCGCTCAAAAATGAGGGTAGGGCCTAGGTCCAGGGGTCTGCTTAGGAAGGGGGCCGCCTGGGAAGCAGAGAGCCGGGAGAGAGGCGCCTGGAGAAGGGCGGGGCTTCAGGGAGGAGGCGGGTCCTAGGCCTCAAGGCCTGGTGAAAGCAGGAACCTGAGATGGGGCCCCTCTGGAGAGAGGAGTCGGAGACAAAAGACCAGGACCTCAGGAGGGGGCAGGGACCAGACTGGGCGCTTGGATAGAAGAGTCTGGGGAAAATGTCAGGAAGGGAGTAGTGCTAGAGGGCGGGACCAGCACGGTTGGGGCGGTCTCTGGCCTCCGTAGCACCCTGCTCCAAGGTGTCGGCCTCCTGGCCCCCAACCGCCCCCGCCACGACCCTGGCCGGGCCCTCACCCCCTTCAGGTGGCTTGTTGCCTGAAAATAGATGAGGTAGGCCTTCCTGGGCTCAAGCGGTGGGTTCCAGAAGCCACGATAGGTCTGGTTATCACCCACGGTGAAGGGCATGGCCTCAGACAGACTGCTGGGCGCCAGTTCGGCCCCGAAGTAGTGGACCAGGCCTCGGGCCAGCGCCGCATCGAAGGTCAGTGGCACTGGGAAGCAGTCCTGGCCGCCTGGCTCCCGCCGGAGTCTCCGCGGCCGCTCCTCCTCCACAATCACCTGGTACACACTGGACATGGAGGGGGAGAGCGCAGTGGTCACGGTAGCCAGAGAACAGGGAGAGCCACCTGGTGGCTAAGGGCGTGGGCTTTGGGGTCAGGCCCAGGAGAGGGCTCATCTCAGCTCTGCCTCTTACTAGCTGGGCAAGTCACTGAAGCTCCCTGGGTCTCAGTTTTCTCCTCTGTAAAATGGGAGTGATTACAGGACTGTTCCCTAAGGTAGAGGTGAGGGAGGAGGCAAGTTTAGCAAGCAGCCAGTGCCTGTCGGCTGTTAGCACTGTTACTAAGACTGAAAGAATGTGGGCCCTGCTCAAGGGAACCAAGCCCTAAAGCCCCAACCTGACTCCTCAGTGAGTCCTCCAGGGCCTGGGAGCCCCAAGCCTCAGGCTCCACCCTGGTCCCCGCCAGCTCCCTCTAGGCTTCAGTAAATTCGAGCAAGACATGATGCATTCACTCATCCAGAAAGTGTTTACTAAGCTCAGACGTAGACCCCGTGCTGGGCACTTGGGGATCTGGGCTTCCTGGAACTGCCCTCCAGTGGCGGAGCCGGGCACTAAGCAGGCAAACGAGGTCACACTGAACCCACATCTCGAGTACCCTCCCAACCCGGAGGCAGCCTTGAGTCTGCAACTCGGAGCCTGCCGTCTCCCGGTCCTGATGGCTGATTTGTGTTCCCTGGTCTGTTTTCCCTCCGATTTGTGTCTCCTCATCCCGACTTGTGTGTTTCTATTTATTTTCATCACTTTACTGAATGGCCTTTTGCTGTGAGCTCCTCCAAATCCTCTGTGGAACAAAGCCAAGAGTAAATAAATGAATGCTGACAAATTTAAATATTTTCAGTCCCAGCCTCGGTCATGTCTTGGCATGTGACACCCCATACTGACAGCCTGCACTCTGGGAAAGTAGAAATGCCTTTTCCTTGCTCTCCAGCTGTTTCTTTTGAACTCCCAGTTGGGAGGGAATCACCCCAGCACCCTGGGCCAGACAGGTTCATTCTGTCACTAGCCAGTCCAGGCCCTTCTCAACCCTCCACTTCCTAGACTGATGTGAGGCCTCTCCTGGCCCCAAGTCGCACCAGGAGATGCTAATAATCATTAGCCGTGAACAAAGCACATCTTGATCTGGGATGATCCCCATGACGCACTCTAATGAAAGGGAGGCTCAGAGAGGTGAAGGGACTTGCCTAAGGTTGCACAGCCATCAGGCCTCTCCCCCTCACATGGTCCACCCCTCACCCAAACCCAGCCTTGCCGTCATCATCCCTGAGGGACGCTGACCAGGCCTGCTCACAGGATCCCCGAAGGGGACAAGGAAAGGAGAAGGTGCTGCTGGGTTTCCCAAATCCTCCCAGATTCAGTGGCAAGAGGACCCTGAGGCTCCTGCTAAAGGCCAAATGCCCCTGAGATGCCCAGACTTTTTTCTGGGTTTCCCCTTAGGGTCTGGGTATCAGCCCAGGGCAGGCTTTGCAGTGGCAAATACAGGAGAGGCAAAGCAGGAGAAAAGAGTGGAAGGGGGGAGAAGTGAGGAAGTGAGGGGGTATCATGGGTACCTGGGTAATCCACTGCCTTCATGGGGGGCTTAAGAGGACCCTCCCATGCCCAAATGCAGGCTGTCACCCTCTCCCAGTGCATGAACCTTTATGGAAGGAGGGGGTGGACCAGAGAGGCAGAGGGGCTCTGTGACTTCAAGGAAAGGTACAGGCTTTGCAGACAGACCTGGCTTCCAATCCCAGTGCTATCATTTACCAGCTGTGTGGCCTTGGGGCACATTATTCAGGCTCTCTGAGACTGTTTCCTGATGATAAGATAAGGGCTCTAATACCCACTCTACAGGCTGCCATGCAGATAAAATGACTCGTGCAGGTAAAGTCCCTAACACGACATCTGGCTGACAGGAAGTATGAGCGCACATCCCACAAACACACTCACACCTCCACACCACACATCATACACATGTCACATGCCTTCATCTCACACACACACACACACACACACACACACACACACACATACACACACCTCATCTTGTCTCCAGCACCTTCTCCCCAACAGAAACAGCCACTATGGCATCAGCTTTCTTTGCAAAGATGTGGGGAGGGCAAGCTCTTGGCCACTTCAGAGAGATGGCCCCATCTGGCTGGCTGCCCTAGCCTTCCAGAAAGCCCATCTCTGTGTCTCCCTGGACAGGATCCTCCAGGGAAAAAACTGGGAAAAACAAGGCCCCGAGAGTTCACTTCTCCAAGGTGTCAGAAGGAGGCCCTCTGGAGAGGCCTGAACAGTCCCCTCTCCAGGCTGGATGTTGTCCAGAGATCTCGTGACAGTCACCACCAGACACCCCGTAGCCTCAGAGGGGTGTGACCGCAGGCTTCCCACCTGCCCAGGATCACAGAATATCCTCCTGATACTCTGAATCCTGCGTGGGAGACTGAGCAAGGACAAGGGTCAGCTAGCCTGGGGGGTGGGGGCTCTGGGTCAGAAGAAGAGCCTCTGCTCTACGGCCCCGACTTCCCGCCACATCCGTGCAGACATCCCCACCTGATGGGGGCCCCGCGGCCCTGTGCCGGCCTCAGCAGCACGGTGATGGTGTTCTCAGACTCGCCCAGTGGCGACGGCATGTCGGCATAATCAAAGCTGGGAGCTGGGGAAAGGGACAGAACATAAGCACGGAGCCTGGCCACTGGACCAGGAAGGCCAGGCCTCCAGCATCCTTGAACCCTGTACTTAAATCTCTTCCCCTTCAGCCTTCGCCTCCTTCTTCCCTCTGACCTAAGCATCCCTGACCCCTGACCTCAGCCCTCAGATTCCACCGACCAGGCTCCAGACCCCTTTGATTTAATCCTCCCTGACCCCTGACCTCAACCTCTAAATGGTACATCTATCTCAGCAGGAGCCCTCCATCACTAACCCCAGGAAGCCCCACCCCCTACCCACGGAACCCTGGGACTCTGGGCCTCCTCTAAAGGGTCCAGGCTGGGTCGGGCGGGGCTCACCTGAGATGTTGGTGGTGATCTCAGTGAGCGCCGCCTGGCCAAAGCCTTTGCCAGTGCGGGCCCGCACGGAGAACAGGTAGGTGGTGCCCGGGTGCAGGTTGGAGAAGACATGGTAGGTCTCATTGCGGAGCTTGGAGATGGTACGTCGTGGGCCCGGTACGTTCACTGCTGGGTCTGATGACTCGATGCTCTGGTAGCTGATCTGGGGGCAGGATGGGCAGATAGGCGGGCACAGGGATGGGGAAGGGCATCACTGGTCCCATAGCCTCCCCCAATCATGGTTCAGGTGAGCCAGGGATAAGGTTGCGCAAAGGGGAGAGGCTTGGGGGCACCATGGACACCCCTTAGTCCAGGCTTCTGGGCACCTCTGCCTCTCTCTTCTGCCTTCAGGGCCCCTGCCCCCATAACCCGTGGGGCACAGATCCCAGCCAGAGTTGAAGGAACCCCGATGATGACCTCTGTTCTTCTATGCCATACACGTCCCTCTCCAACCTCTGGGCCCACCTTCTACCAGGGGCCCCAGTTGTAATAGGGTCCAAACCCACCTCATACTGAGTGATGAGGCCATTGGGTTCCTGGGGCTCCTCCCACTTGAGGAAGATCATGTCCTCTAGTGGAGTGAAGGTCAGGGACTCAGCCGCGATCCCGCCAGGCACTGCGAGGGAAAGGTGACATGGGGCAGGGAAAAGCAAGCTTTGGAACCAGATACCTGAGTTCAGATTCCAGCTTTACTATTTCCTAGCTGGGATGCTTGGACCATTCAGCCTCTCTGAACCTCAGCTTCCTCACCTGTGAAATGGGGATGATAATAACCCCTCCCTCACCAGAATTAAATGATGTGATGTACATAAAGCCCCAAGACAAATAAATATCAACACTCTCATATGGTTCAGCCTACGCCTGAGTACTTGAAAAGGGCAGCTGGCATTTTCATCACTGTGCAGGATGCATTTGGCAGAGAAAGATGAATGCTCCTATTTTGTTCCAGTTGAGTAGTTTTCAGAAAATATAGACATTTGCCAGAAAAATGAAAACAACTGCATTAGAGTGGCAGGATTATGGGTGGAGCTCTTGTCTAAAACTTACTAATTACACAAACAATATGTTCGATGTAGAAAATCAAAATAAGCATAAAGAAAATTAATGGCACCTACATTTCCATCACCCAGAGATAAATACTGTCAACATTTCAGCAGAAGCCCTTTCAGGTATGGTTTGGTTTGGTTTTGGTTTTGGTTTTAGGTATCATCTTAATATTAGGCTCAAGGAATTTCTCCTAGGAAGAGAATAGCCTTTGTTTGAGAAAACACCTTGATGAACCACTGTGGGGAAGCTGAGACCAAGGTAACAATCAGTGATAGCTCAAGGGCCTCGGGTTAACATGAACAGCTAACAAGGCGACACCTTGCTACCCACCCACCAAAATGATAAAAGGAAGAAGACAATTCCAAGTGTTGGTGAGGATGCAGAGCAACCAAAATTTTCACACACTGCTACTGGGAGTGTAAATTGATACAACCACTTGGGAAAACTGGATATATCTACTTATCATGAACCCACATCCTATGACCTAGCGGTTCTACTCCTAGGCATAAACCCATCAGAAATGTGTAGATCTACCAAGAAAAGAAAGAATTTACAAGAATTTTATTTGCAACACAATTTAAAATAGTTGAAAACAATCCAAATGCCCAACAACAGTAAACAGGATAAAGAAATGTGGTATATTCACATAATGGACTATTCACCATTGAGAGTGAATCCTCTAGAACTGTACACATGACAAGGCTGAATCTCTCAAGCATCAAGCTGAGAGAAGGAAGCCAGTCCTAAAAAGAACGCTTCCATTGATGTAACGTTCAAAACCAAGCAGAAATTCATCTGTGGCATTACAGGTCAGGATAATGATTACCTTTGGAAGGCTGTGAGGGGGAGGGTGCATAAAGGGGGGCTTCTGGGTGGCTGGTAATGCTTTTTCTCTGTCTGGGTGTGGGTTATCCTGATGAGTGCAGTCTCTGAGAGTGCATTGAGCTCACCACTTAAGATAAGCACACTTCCCGTAAGTATTATACTAACACTTCAAGGAAAAGTAACAAGTATTAAGTAATGAGCAGTTATCGGAGGGAGCGGGGGCAGAGGGAGAAGAGGGGCAGAGAAAGAAGAAAGAAAACCAAGTGGGACTTCCCTGGTGGCACAGTGGTTAAGAATCCACCTGCCAATGCAGGGGACATGGGTTCGATTCCTGGGCCGGGAAGATCCCACATGCCGTGGAGCAACTAAGCCCGCGTGCCACAGCCACTGAGCCTGCACTCTAGAGCCCGTGCTCCGCAACAAGAGAAGCCACCGCAATGAGAAGCCCGCGCACCACAATGAAGAGTAGCCCCCGCTCTCTGCAACTAGAGAAAGCCCGCACACAGCGATGAAGACCCAACACAGCTAATAAATAAATAAATAAATATTATTTTTAAAAAAGAAAAAAAGAAAGAAAACGAAGTAACCCAAGTGAGGCCTGGCCAGGGTTGGAGGCAGGGATGAAGTGGCCACAACAACATAACTTTCAGGGGGAGAGGGGAAAGGTCAACAGATTTTAAGAATGAAGCAGTTTGATATTCAACTTGAGGTCACTTGAGAAGGGTATCAGTATATGCTACCGCAAAATATGCCACTTGGCATGAGATTATTTTGAGCTGAACTGAGAAGGCAATGTAGGAGCATACATGAGAAAAAATTCTCCACCCTCCCCCTCTTTGCCTAAAAGTAGGACATAAATTTGTAAAGGTGCCCCCCTCCCCTCTCTACCTGGAAGGACAAAAGTTAATCACTGAGAAAACTAGACCCTGATCAGCCTGAAGGAATCAACCTAACAGACTTTACAGACTACCATTAGTTTCCCCATATATTGGGTTGGCCAAAAAAGTCGAAAAGCCCAAACAAACTTTTTGGCCAGCCCAATATTTGACTTTGCCTAATTTGCTGCCCGTAGAAGCTCAAAGTCCTTTCCCTTTGTCTTTTCACTTCTCTAAAAATTCATTGTTCTTTTGTTAAGACCAGCTATGTAAGCTCAAGTTCTCACAACCCCACTGAGTTACTCATCACTGAGTACCCCCTTATTATGTGTGATGCACGTGTCCATAAACTACTGTTTACTAGAATGGAAAATAATCTGAAAAAAATTATAGATAGATGAATCACTTTGCTGTACACCTGAAATTAACACAATATTGTAAATCAACTATACCTCAATTTAAATTTTTTTAATAAAATAAATAAAAATAAAAATGAACTCCTCTTTGTTTTTCCCTTGTTCATCTGTCTTTTCTCTGTCTAATTTACAAGGCCCAGCCAATGAACCTAAGATGGGTAGAATAAAAAAGTTAAGTTTTTCCTTCCCTACATTTGCAGTGATTCAGGGTAAACCCCTCTAGTCCTCACTCTCACCCCCATCAAATCCTCAGCACATCAGTGCCTCAGGTGAGTGGGGTTTTCTAGAAAGCAAAGAGGGAGCTGAATTTTATATCTGGGTCACTGCTGTGCAGAACAGAAAATTGCATTTGTGGGGAAGCAAAAAAAAGAAAACTATTAACCAAGAAGCTTAAGGGTACCTGGGATTTTACAGCAATCTGGAGGAAGGCTTTTGCTGGCATTAGAGTATAGCAGTTGAGAAAAACAACTCTCAAACAGATGGCCAGGTTTGAAACCCAGGTCTGCTACCCATCTACTAGCTATGTGACCTTACCTGTAAAATGGGAATGGTAATAGTAACCGGATAGGGCTGTCATGAGAATCACATGCATTAATATATGAAAAGCATTCAGAATAGTGCTTGACATGTAGTTAGTGCTTAAATATTAGCTTGACATAAGTAGAACAATTGCACCCAAAAATGACAGAACGCATTTTCTTTAAGTACATATGGAACTTTTATCAAAATTTAACCATATGTCAGGCCATAAAGCAAGGATCAAATTTCAAAAGACCAAAATTAGAGTATGTACTCTGACCATAGTGGAAGTAAGCTAAAAGTCAGTAACAAAAAGATAATTAGAAAAATCCCAGCTGCTTAGAAATCAAACAATATAATTCTAAATAACTCTTGGGTCAAAGAATAAATCATAACAGAAATCAGAAAATGTTTTAAACTGAGTGACACTGAAAATAGGATATGTCAAAACTTGTGGGATGCAGCTAAAGCAGGGCTTAGGGGGAAATTTATAGCTTTAAATGTATATATTAGAAAGGAAGAAAGGCTCAAAATCAATGATCTAATAAACTTCCATCTCAAAAAACTAAAAGAACAGTTGATCAAATCCAAAGAAAGTGTTTTAAAAAAAGAAATGAAAAGAAAATAAACATTCAATAAAGAAAATAAACTAGGTCAAAAGTTGGCTCTTTGAAAAGATTAATAAAACTTATACACCCTTACCAACAGTGAACATGAGAAAAAGAGAGAAGACACAAATTACCAATAACAGGAATGAAAAAGGCGATAGCACTATAGATCCTACAGAAGTTTGATAAATATAATAAGAGAATATTATAACCAACTTTATGTCAAAAAAATTTGACAATTTAGGTGAAATGATCAAATTCCTTAAAAACTCAGTACACAAAAACTGATACAAGAATAGAAAATCTGAATATTCCAATATCTATTTTGAAAATTAAAATTGTTATTTAAAAACCTGCCACAAAGAAAACTCTAGGCCCAAATGATTTCACCACTAAATGTCCTCAAACATTTAAGGAAGAAATTATACCAACTTAAGCCAAAGTCTTCCAGGGAATAGATATTAGTATCATTATTTTATTGTTATACAGTTGGTTTAATCCTAAGCAAAAAATTTCCTACAATAATTTCAATCTCAGACATGTAGCATATATGGGAAGCACTGAGGGCACTAGGAATCAGGAGGCCTCTTACCGTCTTCGTCCGTCTGGAAGGTGACCTCCTTGCCCTCCTTGCGCCCCTCAGGGTTAGTGAGGACAAGCCGCACATGGACATTTCTGTAGGGCAGTAAGTTCTTGATGGTGTAGCGGCTGACACCCCGCTCCATCTTCACACACTCCCGGATGGTCTGGTTGTGGCTGCTGCCCAGGGTGTAGTGATAGCACAGGGACACAGTGTAGGTGTGGCAACGTGTCACGTTGTAGCCCAGCGGTTCCCACTGCAGAGTCAGCTGGCGGGCCTGGATCTCAGCAAAAGCCAGGCCTTTGGGGGCCCTCATTGGCTCTGTGGAACCCAGGAAACAGAGAGAAAAGGTAGAAGAAATGGGAGGAGAAGAAGTAGGACAGGAGAGAAAACATCAGTTAGTTGATGGAAATCAACCCTCCTTTGCCCCCAAGAGCCCAAGGAGCCCCCTAGAATAGCAAACAGGGAGTAAAAGTGTGTGTTTGGGGGCCACATCTGAATCCTGGCTCTGCCACTTGCACCTGGCAACCACTGGCTAAGCTGCTTCACCTCTCTGAGCCTTAGTTTTCTCAACTGTAAAATGGCATAAGGATGGCTGTGAGGTTTAAGGTAATACATGCAAAGCATGTGCAGTAATGGCTAATATACAACAGGCCCTCAAGAATAGTAGCTATAATTTTTTTAATAATACAGTTCACTTCCTACTTCTAGATCATGCTGGAGGATGTCAAGACAGTCTGAATTAATCAATTGCTATATTTTCCTTAATTTATTGATTCCAAACTTGTTCTAAAAGAGCTTATAGTAAAACGCATGATACGATAATATAGAGAAGTCAGGATGATGGGGGAAGTGAGAGCCAAATTGTTAAATAATGCCAGAAAATGTTAGGAAAACAGAAATGCATGCCATTAGGAGCTAAAGATAAGATTCAAATTAGGTGGTGAGTTCCCTGGCTGCCAAAGGGAAAAGGGAAATATAATGTTAGATGATAATAATGGCTGTTACCATTTATCAGGGGCTTTGTATGTGATAGCATTGTTCTAGAGGCTTTAAAATGCTTTATCTCATTTCTTCCTCTCTGTAATCCAGTAGACAGGTGCTGTATTAGCCCTGTTATACACATATAGAAATGGAGGCACACAGGAGAGATTAAGTAACCTGCCCACAGTTGTAAGTGGTAAAGCTGGGATCCAAACCTGGACAGGCTGGCTTCAGAATCCATACTCTTAACCACACTACCCTGCCTCCCCATGAGGAATTCACCAGCCAAAAAATAAAAATAAAAATAAATCACACCAATGCCTCCAGAAAGGCAGCTACCCCAACATGAGGAAGATGTATATTACTGTGCTTTACAGCCTCTTGATGAGTCCATGCAACCAGAAAGTTATCCTCATTTTATAAGTAAAGAAATCAAGGCTTCTGAAACAAAGCCAGGCTGGAGCCCAGGGGCTCAGGCCCCAGTCCTGAATCTGCACTGACCAGCTGTGTGATCCTAAGCAAATCTCTGGGCCTCAATTTCCTCATCTATAAAATGATGGAAGAAGCCAAGATTACTAATGATCCTCTTCTCTCTTGCCCCCTGACTGTGCGGGTTCTATGACACACTGCAAAGCATCCCCAATTAGAGGACCTCAGGACACACCTTAAGAACAGGAAAGAAAGTACTACTGGTTGGCCTCTTAAGATAATTAGGTATGACCCTATTACCATTTTTATATGATTAATCTGCTCAGGATGTTCTTTACAAAGACAATGCAAAGAGGAACAGCAAGCTGCTCTTTACTTGGGAGTGAAGGGGTAAGGGGCATAGCTTTAGACATTGATCCCAAGGACAGCACAACGCAGGTTTGTTTCCACCCAGGAGCTTTCCTTCCTTTCTCCTTCCCTGGACCACAGGCAAGTGGCAGTCTCCAGTCATGCATCAGACCACCAAAGAGAGATTTCAGCACATGCTAGGAGCAAGGCCCACCTCTTGACTTCTTACAGAGAGTCTGGTCCCCTCTCCCCACAAACAAGGCAGACCCAATTCCCACCCGACAAAAACATTAAAGGGCTGGCTCCCTGCTAACTGCAACCTGAGGGCTGCTGGCTGCAAGCCCACTTATCACACTTGTGTTTTCTCTCCCATTTCTGACCCACAGAGATTTTCTTAATGTTTTTCTATATAGTTTTGTTTTAACCCGTCGTTCTTATGTGTTTGGAGAGCAGTGGGCAGGTTTTGTGTGTGCTCACTCTGACATCTTGTTCAGAGGTCCTCACTTTATTCCCTGACTTTCTGGCTCTGGTCCTGGTTGCCCGATGTGTCCTCTCCCAAGTTGTCTATGGGAGCCCAAGTACCATGGCTTTATTTGCACTAGTGAGAGCAGATCTCGATTCCCTGCAGCTCTGCTCACACCATCCCCATTCCCAGGAACACCTGCTCCACATTCTTTCACATCCTTCCAGGTTTGGCCAAAGCACACTTCTTCCTTCACCCTCCTGCAGCATTTAGAGAAGGACATGAAACGTTAAATGTAAACTGGTGACAAAAGCCAGGTTGGGACTATGACAAACAAGACGATAAGTGTCCCACCCAAAAGGGGCAGCTGCCACACAGTTCCAGGCGATGTTGCCACACAGGACTACAGGCTCAGGGTTGCCAGATCCTCCCATTTCTTAAGAGAAGCCAGAAATTCCAAATTTTTGTGTGTGTGAAATCTCCAGATTTTTAAATACTGGCAACCTACTCAGGTTTTTTAAAACCACTTTGCAAGGGACTTCCCAGTGATTAAGACTCCGTGCTTCCAATGGAGGGGGGACGGGTTCCATTCCTGGTTGGGGAACTAAAGTCCCACATACCACGTGGACAAAAAAACAAACAAAACCAACAAAAAACAAACAAACAAAAAAAACACTGGGCAGGGCACAAAATAGTAACCTCTAACTTGGAGGATGAAACTTCCACCCTCGTGCTTCAGTATCTCCTTCTTCAACGGCTGTGCTAGTCCCATCCACCTCACTAGAAGGTCTTTGAAAAGAAAGCTCACTTTTCTTTCTCTCCCTACCCTGAACAAAGCTGGGCAGATCCAGAGGCTCGAATAGTTTGTTGACTACAGGCTGATATGTTGATTGAGGGGTGTGAATTCATGAGTCTCTCTGTGTTTCCAAAAACCATCTGGCACCCAGACACACTCTCTTCAGCTGCCAGCACACACTGGCAGAAGAGAACTTGGGGACCTCAAAGCCCCAACCCTCTAAATTCCAGCCAGCTGTAGGCCACTCAGAGATCAAAGGTCAAAATGCACATTAAAACAAGAAAGCTAACAGTAAACATCCGTTAAATTAGGTCAAAATGTGTTGATTTTAATGATGCTAAAGAGGATTCAACAACCCTGAAACATTAACTGTTTCTTGAGGAAGGGGCTTTGGAGTGGGGTCAGGCACTCCAGAGTTCAAATCCTATCTCCACCTCTCATTAGTTCTGTGACTTCAGGCAAGTGATTTAACCCCCTTTCAACATCAAGTTCCTTGACTAAAACACGGAGATACAATAACACCGACTTTGAAGAGCAAGTGTGAGAGTTACAAGATAAGATGAGTCTAACCTATGGTAATTAATTAATGAATAGGTGCATGCTAGGGGTGAAATACACCCTTATATACAGCAGCACCCTTTATAGGAGTGGTATCAATTAGTACAGCCATTTTTTAAAGCAATATATGTCAGAGCCCTTTCTTAAACCATCCCTGACTACTCATCCGAAAGAAGTAACTCAAGGAGGAAATAAAGCACAATGAGCACTAAGTTTTTTAATACAGTATTATTCACAATAATAGGAATCTAGAGACAAATAGCCCAGCCATATGGAGACACTCAGTGGACTCCTACAGCCAATAAACATAATTATAAACAACATAACACATGTAACATCGCTAAGAAAAGGAAGCAGAATACAGAATGCTTTCTACATCCCAGTGACAAGGGTGTGAAATGTGTGCTGTAGGCATATGGGCAGAGATGTGAAGAAGGCAGGAAAACGAAAACAGCTGTTGGGCTAGGATGGTGAGATTTAGAGTGATTTGTTTCAAATGCCTTCTACTGATGTTATTATTGTTACAGTAAATAATATTGTGGGAGGGGAGTTTCATGGGGACCAAGGAGATGACAACACAACTGGCCAACAGCAACACAAGGCGCCTAAGCAAGGAGGGAGTGGTGATGCCAACGAAGAGGAGGCAGGGCAAGTTGTTCAGATCCTATCTGCCTGGTCCCTGCCCCAGCTTCCATCCCGGCCGGCCTACGTAAAGTGTTTAGCAGTGCCTGGCACAAAGTGGGCACTCAGCCCACATCGGCAGCTGCTGCCGCTGTTCCTGGTGGTGTGGTGGTAGCAGTGGTGGTGGTTTCAAACAGTAGATTGGAAGTCAGGACCTTCAGACTTTGGTTCTGACTCTGCTACGGGCTCACTGGGTAGATTTGGGCAAGTGACTAAATTTCTAAATCTGTTTTCTCATCTGTAAAATGGAAATACTCAACAGCTGTCTCCATAAAACCTGGGTTCTTAACCCATTATATGATCACAGGAAAGTGCCTTCCTCTCTCTGGGTTGCGGTCCCCCCATCTGTACACTAAGGGGAGTGGAAGAGAGATTCTCCGTGTACCCCTGGCTCTGATTTATTTTATTCTAAGTACCTAACCAGAACTGGCTTTGAAGAGTTAAAACCACCATAACAACAACAGTTGTCATTTACTGAGAGCTTACTGTGTGTTAGGCACTATACTTCACAGGCATTTGACACATTTACATGCATTCACCTGCATTTAACCCAAAACACTGGAGGGTCCCACAGTTCAGGTTTCACTGCTCCTCTCTTTTCCACCTACACTTATTCCCTAAAACCTAAGGACTAGATCAGGGGTTCTCAACCTTGGCCTTACTGACATTTCAGACGAGATCATTCTTTGTTGAGGGGGCTGTTTATATACTACAGGATGTTTACCAGCTTCTCTGGCTTCCTCTCCCTCTTAGATGCCATTAGCACCCCATCCCCAGTTGTGACAATCAGTATGTCTCCAGACACTGCAGATGTCTCCTGGGAGACAAAAATCACCCCCTAGTTGAGAACCACCAGCATAAAAGATCTCATCCAGTCTCATGGCTTTAAATACCATCTACACCATGTCTATACTGACGACTTTCAAATTTATATCTGCAGCCTGAACCTCTTCCCTGAACTCTGCACTCATAAATCCATCCGCCTGATGGATATCTCCACTGGAACGTCTAATAGGCATCTCAAAGTCAACATTTCCAACACAGAACTCCTGATCTACGGCCCCCCATCACACCTGCTCCTCCTGCAGTCTGCTCCCTAGCAGTAAATGATAACTCCATTCTTCCAGCTGCTCAAGCGAAACACCTTAGAGCCATCCTTGACTTCTATTTCCCTCTCTCACTGCACATCCAATCCATCAGCAAATGCAGTTAGCTCTACCTTCAAAACAAACCCAGGAAATAAACCACTCTTCACCACCAGCACCACTTCCTCCCAGCTCCCAGCCTCCACCATCTCCCAGCCAGATTGTTGCAGTAGCCTCCTCACTGGTCTCTCCTCTGGTCCCCTTGCCCTCCTGGCATCTCTTCTCCACCAAAGGACCAAAGTGATCCTTTTAAACACAGTAAGCAATGTCACTCCTGCTCTCCAAACCTGCAATGGCTTCCCAGCCCACTCAGCGTAAAACGGATCTGAGTTTTACATCCCCAGCATGACTTTGACCTTCTCTCCTGCCAGCTCCCCCTCAGCCACTAGACCACAGCTATACTGGTCTCCTTGCTGCTCCCCACACATGCCAAGCACACCACAGACTTCCTTGCTATTAGGTCTGCCTGGAATGCCCCTTCCCCCAGCAATTCCTCCAGCTTCCTGCATGGCTCTGTCCCTCACCTCCTTCAGGTCTCTGCTCAAACATCACCTTCTCGGTAAAAGTATAGTGTGATTGCATGTAAATGCATTAAATGCCTGTGAAGTATAGTGCCTAACACACACCTGAGCCTTTTTGAAATAACAATTCTCCTGTGCCCACACCCCGTACCCCTTCTTGCTTTATTCTTCACAGCCCTGATCATCTGACAATCTTTATATTTCACTAGTTGACTGTCTCCTCCCGCCAGAATGTGAGTTCCATGCAGAGCTCTGGCACAAGGAACTCACACATTAGTGGCTTTTATCTGTCTTGGTCACAGTCTTATATCCCCAGCAACTAAACAGTACATGACAAATAACAGGCACTCAATAAACATGTGTTGAATGAATCTTCACACTTACCCTGGATGGTAAAGATTATTATTATTCCCATTTTATAAAACAAGGGGACTAAAGCTTGGAGAGGTTAAGTAACCTGACCCAGATTCCTCAGCTATAAAGTAATTTCCCCTGGAATACTCTTACCCACCAACCAATGGTTTCTCTAAATATGGCATTAAACTATATTTTAGATGGTTCCTGGATCAGCTTTTTAAAACACTTAAAAATATTGATTGGCAAAAAATAAATAAACCTTGACCTAAACCTGTAGCTTACCCAAAAATTAACTCAAAATGAATCATGGATTTACATGTAAAACTACAACACTTTAATTTAAAAAAAAAAAAAAAAGGAGAGGACTTCCCTGGTAGTACAGTGGTTAAGAATCCACCTGCCAATGTAGGAGATACCGGTTCGATCCCTGTTCCAGAAAGATCCTACATGCAGTGGAGCAGCTAAGCCTGTGCACCACAACTACTGAGCCTGCACTCTAGAGCCCATGAGCCACAACTACTGAGCCTATGTGCTGCAACTACTGAAGCCTGTGTGCCTAGAGCCCATGCTCTGCAACAAGGGAAGCCACCACAACGAGAAGCCTGCACACCACAACAAAGAGTAGCCCGAGCTCACCACAACTAAAGAAAGCCCACGCGCAGCAGCAAAGACCCAACGCAGCCAATAAATAAATAAATAAATTTTTTTTAAAGAAAGGAGAAAATTTGGGGGCTCTAGGGTTAGGCAAGGAGTTCTTAAATTTGACACCACAAGCACAATTCATAGAAGAAAATTTTGATAAATTGGCCTTCATCAAAATTAAAAATGGTTGCTCTGTGAAAGCTCAGGTAAAGAGGATAAAAAGACTAGCCAAAACTCAGGGAAAAATGTTTACAAACTACATACCCGACAAAGGACTAGTATCCAGAATGTGTAAAGAACTCTCAAAGCTCAACAATAAAAAATGAATAATCCAATTAGAAAATGGGCAAAGACATGAATAATTCACTGAAGAGGATATGCAGATGGCAAACAGCACAGGAAAAGATGTTCAACATCACAAGGCATTAAAGAAATGCAAATTAAGACCAGGATGGGATATTACTACACACCTCTCAGAATGGCTAATTTTTTTTTAAATAATAATAATAACACTAAATGCTGAGAAGAATGTAGAAAACTAGATCACTCATATATTGCTGGTGAGAATGTAAAACAATACAGCCACTCTGGCAGTTTCCAATAAAACTAAATATGCAATTAACATATGATCCATCAGTTGTACCCTCAGGCATTTATCCCAGAAAAAATGAAACATTATGTTCATGAAAAACCTGTACATGAATGTTCAAAGCAGCTTTACTTGTAATAACCAAAAACTGGGACCAAGTTCAGGTGTTCTTCAACAGATGAATGGTTAAACAAACTCTGGTATATCCATACCACGGACTCACCCTAACCCTAACTACTCAGCATTAAAAAGGAATGAACTATTGATTTACACAACAACTTGGATGAATCTCCAGGGAATTACAATAAGCAAAAAAGCCAATCTCAGTGCCAAGACAATTTAATGGGAAAAGAATAGTCTTTTCAATAAATGGTGCTGGGACAACTAGACAACCACAAGCAAAAGAATTGAGATTGGACTCCTACCTCACACCATATACAAAAATTCACTCAAAATGGATCAAGGACCTAAACGTAAGAGCTAAAACTATAAAACTCTTAGAAAAAAATAAGGGTAAATCTTCCTGACTTTGAATTAGGCACCGGTTTTTTAGATATGACATCGAAAGCACAAGCAACAAAAGAAAAAATAGATACACTGCACTTCATCAAAATTAAAAACCTTTGTGCTTCAAAGGACACCATCAAGAAAATTAAAATACAACCCACAGAATGGAAGAAAACACTTGCAAATATATATGATAAGGGTCTAGTATCCAGGATATATAAAGAACTTTTACAACTCAATAATAAAAAGACAAAAACTGAACTTAAAAGTGCGAAAAGGATCTGAAGAGACATTTCTACAGAGAAGACATACAAATGGCCAATAAGCACATGAAAAAAATGTTCAATATCATTAACCACCAGGGAAATGCAAAAATCGCAATGAGATACCACTTCATACCCACTAGGAGGATTATAATTAGGTGACAGGTAATAACAAGTGTTAGTGAGAATGCAGAGAAACTGGAACCCTGATACACTGCTGATGAGAATGCGAAGTGGAGGGGCTGCTTTGGAAAACAGTGCAGCAGTTCCCTAAATGGTTAAACATAGTTACCATATTATATATACGACATATATACATATATATATATGCTATATACCCAGGAGAAATGAAAACATCTGTCCATACAAAAACCTGTACCTTAATATTCACAGCAATACTATTCATAATAACCAAAAAGTATAATCAGGGCAAATGCCTATCAACTGATGAGTGGATAAGTAAATTATGGTATGTCTACACAATAGATATAATTCAATAATACTAAGTACGAATGCATGCTGCAACATGGATAAACCGTGAAAAATTATGCTAAGTGAAAGAAGCCAGTCACAAAACACTACATATTGTATGATGCCATTTATATCTGTCCACAAAGAGGCAAATCCATAGAGACAAAAAGTAAATGAGGGATTCCCTGGTGGCGCAGTGGTTAAGAATCCACCTGCCAATACAGGAGACACAGGTTCGAGCCCTGGTCCAGGAAGACCCCACATGCCACGGAGCAACAAAGCCTATGCGCCACAACTACTGAGCCCATGCGCCACAACTACTGAGCCCACGTGCCACGACTACTGAAGCCCACGTGCCTAGAGCCGGTGCTCCACAACAAGGGAAGCCACCACAATAAGAAGCCTGCACACTGCAACGAAGAGTAACCCCCGCTCTCTGCTACTATAGAAAGCCCACATGCAGCAACGAAGACCCAATGCAGCCAATAAATAAAAAAATATATGTATATATAAAAATAAATAATTTTAACAAAACATTTAAAAAGTAAATGAGTGGCTGCCTTGAGCTGGAGGAATTGGAGGAAATGAGGGGAGGGGTGGACTGCTAATGGATACAAGTTTTCCTTTGGGGGAGATGAAAATGTTCTAAAATTGATTATGGTGATGGCTGCACAACCCTGTGAATATACTACAAACCATTGAATTGTACACTCTGAGTGAACTGTATAGAGTGTGAATTGTATCTCACTAAAGCCATTACCAAATTAAAAAGCCAATTCAAAAGGTTATCTACTGTATGATTTCATTACCCACGTAATATTTTTAAAGTAACAAAATTTTAGAAATGAAGGACAAATTAGTGGTAACCGGGGTAGGGGGTAGAGGAAGGGACAGAAATGATATAAAAGAGCAACACGAAGGATCCTTAAGCTGATTGAACTGTTCTGTATCTCGACTGTGGTGGTAAATACACAAACCAACCAATACATGTGATAAACTGTATAGAACTAAATATACACACATACACACAAATGAGGACAAATGAAACTGGGGAAGTCTGAATAAGATCTGTGGATTTTATCAATGCCAGTATCTTGAGTGTAATATTACACCACAGATATTTCCTGCAAAATGCAGGAAACACGGTAAAGTGTATGAGGAAATTTCTCATATTTTTTCTTCCAACCACATATGAATCTTTTATATCACAATAAAAATTCAACAACAAAAACGCTGAAGTCATAGGGTAAGATGATTGTTCTGTTCTCAATTTCTCTTCTGATTAGACAAGAAAAGTCTCCTCTGGTGCAGGTGTGCCATTGCTCATAACAGCAGTCTTACCCTTTTAAACAAGCAAAAGCAGATCTCAGGCTCAATTACCCAGACAGGAGAATCAGCTAGAACTTAATAACACTTTTATTTTATTGTGTTTAATTGCTTATTTTATCTAGATGACACAATGTAGAATTAAGAACACAGATTCTAAAGCCAGCCGGTCAAGAGTTCCAATCCCTCACTGCTCTGCTACTTACTAGCTGTGTGACTTTGAGCCAGTCACTTAACATCTCTGTTAATAATAATCTGTACAGAGGTTACAGATTTTACACCTCATCTGTAAAATGGGTATGAAAAGAGTACCAAGATCATGGTGTTACTCTGAGTTTTAAATCAATAAGTGACACACACATATTTGTATGTGTCCATCACAAAGTGAAGTGTTAGCTATCATTATTTTCTTTACCATAACTCGGATTGAGGGAAAATCACGATGTTTCAGAAAATTTTAGAAGCACAGATCGAGGCCATACTACCGCTGGGAATGTGCCCTTCACCCCTCGTTTGCCCTGAGTCCATACCCGGGTATCCGGAGGAGGGAGTGGGGCCAGGAGGCACCCACCTGCGCACTTGGTGCGGCTGACGAGGGGCGGCCCGGGGCGGCCAGTGCCGCCGTCGCCCGGGCGCGTAAGCAGCACGCTGATCTCGTACTCCGTATCCGGGTCGAGGTGCCACAGCTTGTAGGTCTGCAGGCTGACCGCGTGCACCTCGGCCCACGGGCCGCGCACCATGCGGTACTCAATCTCCTTACGCACGATCGGCCCGTCGCCAGTGATGGAGTTGGTGTTGAGCTGGATGATGAGGTAGGTGGGACCAGCGCGCAGCAGCTGCGGGGGCGCAATGGGGGTAGGGGGCTCTGCGAGGAGATGGGAGAGATACGGAGCCCACGGATGCCGCTAAGAATCCCTGGCCCTCAGCTCCTCATCCCACCACACCCAAAGCCCCCAGAGCCCTCCTGCCCCGCAGGCTCCTCATGCAGCCCCCAAGCCCTCGACGAGACTGCCTCTCCCCACTAAATCCCCAGGCCCCAAGAAGCGCCCCGCTCCAAAAGCTGACCCCGCCCTCACCCCCCAGCCTCTACACCCTCTCCCTCACACCCTTCTGAATCCCCAAGTCCTCGCCTCCAAGGGCTGACCGCTTGCCCGCTCCGGCCAACCCTCGGGCCCACTAGCCAGATCCCGCCTCGCCGGGCTCACACCGTGACCCAGTCCCCACGCGGGCCCACCTCTCAGTCAGGTCCCCTTCACCTTCCATCCCACCAGATCTCGGGTGAAACTTTGCCGGCTCCGCAAGCCCCACCCCGCGGGCAGACCACGCCCGAGTCAGACCCTTCCCTCCCGACCTGTCCACGGGCCACGCCCCCCGACAAGACTCCGCCCCTGGTAGAACCTGCGCCCCCACCCCCCGCTCGCCCCTCGCCTCCCCGAGGTCCGCCCTCCGCAGGCATCCCCGCGCTCACCTTTGACGATCAGCTCCGCGAAGTTGGAGACGCCCGCGCCACGCGGGGCCTGGGACACGCAGCGGTACAGGTCCTGCTCCGCGCGGCCCACGGCGGCCAGAGGGAAGGTGGCCAGGAAGCGCCGGTGGCTGATGTGCCGCACGCCGGCCGCGGGCACCAGTGCCCCGCTCTGTCGCTGAGCGGGGAGAGGGGCCACTGGGTCAGCGGCGCCGGGGAAGAAGGGTCGAGATCTCGCTCTGACCCGGGCGAGGGGAGTGGTAAATGCCCCGGCCCCATTTAGCCATCCCTACTACACAGGGGCATTTGGGGTTCCTGGAACCAGCTCTGCCACAGGAAGGTGTGGGTCTGAGTAAGGGAATGTGGTCGCTCTGCCTTTGATGGAAGGTGTGGTTGGAGGATCCTGGAGCCACGCTCTGTCCTCGGGGGACGGGGCACCCAAGAGAGCAGAGCAGAGCCTAGGGAGAGCCAGGACGCATGTGTATGGGTGCTGGAGAATGATGGAAGGACTCAGCATTCCGCAAAGGAGCCAGAACTTTTCATAAGAAGTTGGCCAAGGTCCCCCCCGCACCCCCACCGCCACTCACCTGCAAAAGGAAGCGCTCGGCCTCTGCTGCTCTGCCCGCCGCCATGCACTGGAACGAGGCGTTCTGGCCCGCGTTGACCTCCACGTCCCCCAGGCGGGAGAAGTGCGGGGCCTTTGCTGCCGGAATAGAGCCTTGGCGTGAGCTGGGCCTGCACCCCTTGTCGGCAGGAGCCGCGGTCGCCCGCACCCCTCACCCTGCGCCCCAGCGGGCTGGGACTCACCGCAGGGGTAGCTCAGAAGCAGGATGTCATCTAGGCCCATGTAGCCCCTGTGGTCAGAGGCGATGAGGGCCTCAAACAGCACCTGGGGGAGGCGGGAGGGTCCCTGTGATGCTGACATCCCTCCAGCCCTGCCTGGGGAGGTGCCCACAAGAGTCCCCTTTCAGCTCTGCTCCAGCCCCATCCTCCTCAACAAGCAGCCCAGCTCAAAATCACCCTCCATAGCAAGCCAGCTGGTTGTGGAAGGGGGTGTCAGCACCCAGAGGTACCAAGGTCAAGGCCAGAGGTTCCATCCCAATCCTGGACAGTTACCTTCAAGCCACAAAACTTCCCAGCCAGACAGGGTTCCCAAGTCAGCACTATTCCAACTTACCCCAACCCCAGCCATAAACTATTCCTATTAACAATGGCTTCTGATGCTGACCCAGACTGAACCATCACTGAAGAACCCAATGCTGACCACAGACTGGCCACTGACCTTGACCACAGACCGACTCCTGATGCTGAACACAGGCTAATGCCACCCTCGGCCACTTGCTTACTCTGACCTCACACTGACACCCCTCTAACCACACCCCCAAGCACAGACTGACCGCAGACTGAACCCAGCCCACCTGATATTCATTGGGCCAGAAGGTGCTGACAGCCAGCTCAGCCTGGTGCCACTGACGGCCATGGGATCCCGTCATATTCCAGACGGCACTGCCCAGGGGACCCCCATTGACACGCACATAGATGCCCAAGGTGCCCGGGCTGTGCCCATCCCGGCTGTACAGGAAGTAGCTGAACTGCACACAGTGGGTGTCGTTCTCACTCAGGCTCTGGAAGATGACATGGGCCCGCTGGCCTGGAGCATGCTGGGAAGCGTTGACCATCAGGTAAGAGCCTGGAAAGAAAGGAGGAAGAGGCAGGAGCTGAGAACTTAAGGGAGGATCAGGGTCAGGTGGGCACAGAGGAGGAGGCAGAATCAAAGGACTCCATCTGGCGGCAGGGGCCCTGAGTTCTGGTCCCAGCTCTGACTCACTGGGTAAGTCCCTTCAATTCCCTGCATCTGTTTCCCAAAGGAAAGACTTGGAGCATCAACACACACACAGATCTGGCTTTGCCAAAACCCTTATGGCTCCTCGCCTCACCCTTTACGACCTCAGTCCAAGCCCGTGCTGATCCATCCCTTTCCCCACATTCCGAGCCGTCCCGGGAGGCAGGGACCAGCACATCCATCTCAGGAGTCAAGAGTCTGGCACAGGACAGGCCCTCAAAGTCCACCTCTTCTGAAGCCTACCCTCTCCATCCCTCTGTGGGTGTCTCCCCTGGCCCTTGGATCATTAATAAGGTGTGTATCGCTCTCCCCACCAGCCTGAGATGCCTCAGGGCTCCGCTGTGTCCCCAGCACAGGGTTGCAAGCTGACTGAACATACGGAACATAGACTGAATGAAAGGACCCTAACATCCCTTCCAGCCCCCACCACCCTGAATCTAAATTCCTGGGATACAATTCTCTTGATTTCGAATCTGGAGAAAGGCAGCCCTGCCCCTTCCCCAGAGATCCAGGCTGTGTGCTGGGAGTGGGGGAGGGATATGGAGGAGGAAAGGGAGCTGGACTCCTCAGGACTTGGCTGGGGGATTATGGCCTCCCTTCTGTGGGGAGAAGGCCCCAGCAGCTGCCAAGGGGGTGCCCGCAGCCACCCAGGGCTGCCTCCTCCCAGGCCTGGCTGCCAGCCAACACAAGCTCATTCAGATCCCAAACCATGAGGCTCTCTGCTCCGGGAGGGCTCTCCAGGGATGCCGTTGGAGGGAATCGCATTCATTTCTGGGAGCCAGAAGCCTGTGAAGAAGGAGCTCCTGCATCAGTCCTGGTGGGGCAGTAAACAAAACTCCAGGTCCCCATCCCCACCCAGGAAGGAGCGCATCCCAAGCCCCCAACACAGTCTCTCTTGGCCCACTCCTCCATCCTCTCTCCTCTCCCTGTGAGCAGCTGTGTGTGTATCTCTCTCCCCCTTTCAATCTGACACTTTGTTCTTGCCTCTTCCTCCTGCTCCCTCTGCCTCTCTTCTTCTTCTCTAGTTTTTTCTCACTCTGCATCCCTCCCCTTCTCTTTCATTTACTCCCTTCATCCCTGTCACCTCTCCTTCTCCTCTCTCCTGCTCTCTGACTCTGAGTGCGAATCTCCCTCCGTCCTTCTCTCTCCACCTCCAACTCCCTTTCCTAGAATGTGAGCACTAACACAGCAGAGACTGTCCATCTGGCCCACCACTGCATCCCCAGGATCCGGCCCAAGGCCCACACTATATGCAAAACTTCTCTCCCCCTTTTCTCACTGGGTATGCCTCTGCTTGTGTCCGGGAGAGAGAGAAGCAGAGCCCACACAGGATGGTCTGGACTGTAAGAGGTGAATTCAAATCAGCTACCTTGTACCTGAATGCTAACCTGTACCAGGCCGAGGCTGGGCCCTGGGGATAGGAAGTCGGCCCACTCAGCAGCCCTGCCACGGAGGGCACCTTGACAGATCACTGGTCCCTGCCAGGACAGAGGTCAAACAAGGAGCTGAGAGCCCCGTGAAGGTGGAGATGAATGTCCCAGGGAGGGCACCATGTGAGCAAATGCACAGAAGAGGGGAGGCAGGGGGGCCTCCGGGAGGCCAGGCTGCGGGGGCTGACTGTGCCAGGTGGTGGAGGGCCTCTCTCCTGTTGGCTTCAGGTCCTGGCCCCACAATGAGAACCTTTGCTGCCCCTCCCGCGCACTCTTGACAGCAGACGTGACCTCAGCCATGCTGTGAGCTGAGCAGCAAAAGCCCTGGCCCACTGCTGTGACAGGGCAAAGGGGAGGGGCCACAGACTGCCCAATTCTGGGTTCCCTCAGCAAGCCCATTTGGTCCTCCCACTATGCTATATCCACCGACCCAGCCTTCATCAGTTAATAAAGGTGATAATTTGGCCTCCACCTGTCTTATCCTTTCCTTAATCCCCAGTTGATTCTGCACCCAGTGAAGAGGGGGGCTAGTAGTTGGACCCCCTCAAATATCTCCAACAGTAGCATCTAAGCATTAACTGCAACCTTACATGCCACCCCCATGTTATGTGCTTTATAGGCATTACCTAATAATCTTATGAAATGGATTATTGCGCTCTCCATTTTATAGTTAAGGAAATGGATGCTCAAAGAAAAAAATAAAAAGGAAATGGAAGCTCAGAGAAGTTAAGTGACTTATCCAAAGTCACACAGCTGGTAAAGTGATGAAGCAAAGATCTGAAGCCCAGTCTTCATGACTCTGCAACCAGTGCACTAAAGGCCATCATCAGGGTAGAAAGCCAGGACTAGAATCTACATAATTAGTCTCCTGACTCCCAGTCCAGTGTTCACGATGCCAAATATTCCCCATCCTGAAATAGGAGCAGGGCAAGGCAGAAGCTGGGAAAGATCTGAGACTTCCAGCAAGAAAGCGGCAGAGGAAGGAAGGTTTTACACACATCCAGCCCCCAAGGTTACTGCTCTGTCAGCATCTTCAAGTCCTGGGAGACCAGGATTCAGAGGCTCACAGGGAGAAGAGAGCCTCCCTGAAGGTGGAGGATTTGGGACCTGGCAGGAGTAAGGTGGATCCTGAGCTGAGCTGCCGTAGGCGTAACGGGAGGTGGGCTTTAACTTACAGTTTATAAGGGTCCTTGATGACTTGAACCCGCACCCACTTTACAGGTAAAACTACCTGATGTACACAACTGGTCAGGGTCCAGAGAGCTGCACGTTCACAGTGTCATATGTGTCATTACAGATGTCAGAGCAGATGAGGCCCAGAGAGGTTAAGCAAGATACCCAAGGTAACACAGCGGGTGGGTAACATGCCCCTGGAAGGAGACGAAGGGGGAATGGTGATTGAGAGTAGGCTCACCGTGGGGCAGGTCCGCAGGAGCCCGGGTGCCAGGGTGGATCCGCACTTGCTCCCACTGGAAGTCGTCGTACTGGGCCTGGCTGTACTCACAGGGCACTGCTGGGTCACTTGCCTCCTCAAAGGTGCAGCCGGCTGTGAGGACAGGGCCTGCTTAGCCCAGGCTAGAGCAGGGCTGCTGGCCGGAAGGGCTCCTGGGTAGGTGCCCCCACTGCCCCCACCTACCCAGGCCCACCCTCTTCCCCTCCATCTCCTCAACCCCTCCCCCCACTGCTCCCACCCTCTAACCAAACACTGCCTCCCCCATCCTCTTCTTCTTTCAAGGCCCTCTTTTCCTCGTCTCCTCCCAATGCCAAGACCTCCCCACACTGCCCACCCCAGTAGTGCCCAGGACGCCCCACAGCTCAACCACCCATCCAAGACCATCCTCAACAAAAACTAGTTATCATTATTACTGCCCATTAAAGCCTCGCAACAACTTATGAGATCAGGACTAGAATTATCCCCATTTTACAGATGAGGAAACTGAGGCCCTAAGAGGCTGTGACTTCCTTAAGGTCACACAGCAGGTCAGTGACAGAGGTGGGGTTTGAACCAAGATCCCCCTGACTGCTGCTAGTCAGTGTCCCATCACCTGCCCCTCCATCTTTGCAGAGAGGACAGACAGCGGGCCCCAGGACGGGCAGGGTCAGGAATGCCCTAAGCCAGCCCTGATGGTATCTCCTTAAAAATAACAACAACGTCCACTGATCACATCAGGCTGAGGACGAGCCCAGCATAGTGCTAAACGCTTTAAGTGTGGAGTCCCATTTAGGCCTCGCCTCCTGAGGAGGTACCACTACTGTATTATTCCTACTTGACAGATGGGATTAAGGGATGCACGTTACCCAAAGTCACGCAACTGAGGTCTCTGCCTGGAGAAATGTGACAGGCAAAAGCACAGTCACGTGCGGACTAGGGACACATATGACTAGAGGGAGGAAATGCCCATGATTTGGAAGCAAATGCATAGTTTAAATAAGGAGGGGATTGAAATTCATGTGAGTCCTTTGGTTGGTAATGAGGTCCATGTATCTTAGCTGGCTCATGAGAGCCCTAAGTTGGACCTAATACACCTGAGAACACCACTGGTTCAAGAAAGTAACTGCACACTGGTCCCTGCGCTCACTCCCAAGCGTAAGCGTTTGGCGCCCCATCAGGGGTAAACTAAGGCATCTGAGACCCAGGAAAATGCCTGGACAAGTGATGAGGAAGCAGGCACAAATCGTGCCAGGCCCTGTCCTGGGTGCCTGCCAGCCACTGGTGCTTCTCCGCACTTGACAGATGAGGTGACTGAGGCTTCGAGGGGTGAAGGGATTCATTGGTCCACAGTATAAGGTGGTAGATAAGCGAGTGGGCTTTGGCATCAGACGGACTTGGGACTGAACCTTGACCCTGCAATTTGCCAGCCCTGTGACCGTGACCCTTTCTCATCCTTCGTTTCCCCACCTACGAGTGGGGTTGTTGAGGCTTCAATGCGGGGGTCCACTTAGCACAATGCCCAGCACACGCCAGTGCTCAGGAGCTAGCAGCTCTGCACCCATGCCACTTAGGCCACATGAGTAAGAGCAGCAGGATTTGAATCCATGGTGGTCAGGGACTGAAGTCCACACTTCCCACCAGAAAAGCCTTCACTATGAGAAGGAGCAAGTTTGAGCTGCTTCCCAGCCTCAAGAAGAGGAGAGACGAGAAGCAGAGCGTAACTGGGGAGTGAGTGCCACGTGCCAGGCACAGTGGTGGCATCTGCATGCACAGCTGGTGACCTCACTTCTGGGAGGCTCTGCTGTTTCATCTGCAGCAGGGTCCTCTCCAGGTTGCTGCAGATCAATGCGAAGCAGCATCTCGAAATGTACAGCCAGGCACAAAGGGGCTCGCCATTTTGGGCAGGGGGGGCAGGGCTCCCCTTCCTCTTCATGGACCCCATCGGACGGTAAAATGAGAAAAGGTGGGCATCAGGCTGGCACCAAGTGGATGGGACGAAATAACAGCAGCCTGTCTCCAGAGCTGGGATGGAACCTTGGCTGAGCCCTTTGCCTCTTTGTGTGAAGAGCCCTGGTCAGCATGTGCCCTGTGGCCTGTGGGAGGTGGGTTTTAACCTCATCTGTGCTGGGGAGGCCTCAGCTCCCCTCCTAGAAAAGGATCCATAGCACAGCACAGAGAGAGAACACAGCTAGTAAGGATGGTCAGGGAGGGCTTCCTGGAAGAGGGGACAGCTGACTTCATTCAGCCTGAGCTAAGTCTGTGCCTGAGGGCCTTAGCCAAGGCCTCCCCAAGCCAGATGAATTGCCAGAAAGGGAACCCCAGGATCTAGAATCCCGCTGGGGCTCAGGTCCTTCCTGTTCCTTCTCAAGTAACAGGGCTGCTGCCCCAGACGTCTCACCCATGGCTCTGTGGCAAGCCTGGGAATGCCAGCTTCTTGGCTTCCTCCTCTCCATTCTGAGCCAGGCCACATGAGCTGCCAGGCCCCCCAGCATGACTGACCTGGTCAGAGGGACCCCCCAGACTGCCAGTCTTGGCCAAAGTAACCCTGAGAGTGCCTGACCCAGGTCAGTGACCGATAGACCTGAGCCAGAGTGGCCCCATCTTCATCTGGATGACCGCCAGACCATCTGACTTCAGCCAGAATGATCACCAGACTGACTGACTGACCCCAGACTAGCTGACCATGGCCAGAGTGACCCTTGACTTCTGTCAAATAACTCATACAACTGACCCCAGCAAGGGTGATCTCCCCAGCTGACCATTCCTATCCAGAGCACCCCTTTCGAGAGGCAGAAGGATGCCCTCTCCCTGATCCATGCCCATCCCCAGCCCTGTGTCTCTGGGCCAGGCCCATGCCAGCCACAGCCCTCAGGGGGTAACATCTCTGGCACCAGGCACTCCAAGGAGAGCCCCACCCCCACCTGCTCCCCAGCTCACCCTGGGATGGGAACGATCAGCCCTCCCGGATCCTGGGGAAAGCCCATCACCTCCAATCTGGACGGCTCAGGAGCTAGGAGTCCCAAAGCCAAGTCCCCACTTCTGCTAGAGACCCAACGACTGCTGGGGGCCACCAGCCCAGGGGGAGAAAAAATAAATCAGACTTTGGGTTGAGAGCAAGAACAGTCAGGGAATGCCTCTCGGCTCCAGGCTTCATCGACACAGACATGCACACACACATCAACGCCACCACAAGAGGGCTGCCACTTACCACCAAGGCCCCCGGCACCATGGATCCCTCATAATAAGTCACAGGGTCAGTACTGTTATTATTCCTATTTTACAGATGGACACCGAGGCTCAGAGAGATGAGGTGGCTTGCCCAAGGCCACATCTTAAGTCCCAGAAGTTGGGACTTAAGCCACCTATTTTTATTCAAGGAGACTAGGTACAAACAAAGCAAGGCCCTGGTATTCTGTGAGCCACATGTGTCAATTCGGTTCCATTCACTGGACATGCGTTCACTGACAACGCAAAGCAGGCCCCAGGTTGGCACTAGTAGAGGCACAGGATGGTTAAGACTCTGCTCTGTCGTCAAGGACCTCCTAGTCAGAGTGGAGGTAAGGGAGTGAGACAAAGCAGAGAAGGGTCAAGGCCACAAGGAGGGTTCAGGGGAGGAGGGTGGGTGCCAGGGAAGGCTTCCTGGAGGTGGGTGCATCTGAGCAGAGCCTGGAAGGATGGGTATCATTCTGCCCAGTAGAGATGGAGAGAGAGGCATTTGAGGCAAAGTGCCCAGCAAGAGCGAAGGAAGGTGGTGAGTAAACACAGCTGATCCAGGGCACAAAGAGGAGCCCAGAATGACCAAAGCAGTGGGAGAGGAGACTGGAGGGAGGGAGGCTGAGGCCAGATCATCGAGAGTCAAGTGCCAGAGTGAGAAGTCCAGCCTCATTTTAAAGGTATTTGAGCAGAGAAGCATCTGGATTCAGATGAGACAAGCAATACATCCCATAAGGCATGAGGAGGGCAGGTGGCTTCTCCAGAGGGCACTGTAGGATCAGAAGTGGGACAAACCGTCAAGGGGTCCGGAGTCAGATGTCAGAAACTGGTGAGGAAGGGGCCTCAAGTCCCCATCCTGGATGCAAACGGCACACACTCCAGTCACACTGACAGAGATGCACAGCACACACAGACACACACACACTCAGTGTTCACAAGTACACACTCTCTTCCCCCAGCCTCGTCCGAGCCTTGGGGACACAGTCTCAGCTGGGCTGGGGACAGGGAGAAAACCACACCTCTCCGTGGGTAGCCATCTCTGCCAGGGCCTCTCAGAGAGGGTGGGCTGAATCAGCCCTGGACCCCCAACAGCTCCCCCAGCCTCAGCTCAAACTGGCCCAGCTACATTCCTCAGCTAATCTCCCCAATCTAGCAGGCGGTTGCCTGAGCAACCGTCAGCCACAATTTGGGAAGGCAGGATGATGGTTTATCCACATCCGGCTGGGCTCTGGATGGGGTGATGTAAGGGGCAAAGCAACCTCTGCAGGAGAAGCCAGGGTCGGGGGGAGGGGGGGCGGTTTCCCTGGTGTGAGGGTCTCCACCCCTGCATGTGCATGTATTGCCATATGCAGATGTGCGTGTGCGCGTGCACACATGTGCACACATGAACACGGCCGTGAGAGTAATAGCCTGCTATTGACTTGTGAGTACTCGACTGGGAGGCAGGAGGCCTGGATCTAATTACTGCTGAGTCTCTAACTCCCTGTGTGACCTTGGGCAGGTGGCTTGCCCTCTCTGAAGCCCTGCTTCATCACCTATGAAATGAGAATGGGGACCTCAGTGACCTCTAAGGCTGTTGCACCTCTAGAATTCTGATTCCAGCTGTGTGAGCATGCATAAGGACAGAGAGGGATGCCATGAGGGAGAGGCATGTGAAGGTGAGCGTGGGTCTCAAAGTGCGGGTCCCCCGGGGACTGTGCTGTGCAGCTGTGGGTATGCAGGTGTACGTTTATGTGCAGAGATATAAGACACATTCAGCAGCACGTGTCTAAGGGGGAGGTGAGTACACACGGTAGGTAGAGGGGAGCCGTGTGTGTGTGCGCGCGCGCGCGCGTGCATGTGGGTGCAGCAAGCATGGAAGCCCCAGACTTCCTCCCCACAAGACAGGGAATGGTGTTCTGTGCCAACTGCGGCTGCCAGCCACCATCCGTGTTTTCTGAAGACCCCAGGTAAACAGAGTCTGTTTGCAATGAGATTTGTGTTCCCTTTGGTGTGTCAATAGAACATTCAGTTCCCAAGGCACGGCCCCAGGAGAAACAAAACTTCTCCCAACAGATTACAAATTTAGGGGCATCATATTCAACCCCTGGCACAGCCCCAACCCTGGCCTGGGGAACCCAAATACAACCCCAAGGATAACACTGGTCTCTTTCATCACCTGAAGCCACAGCCCCTTTCTAGGAAGCCCAACCCAACCCTCAAATCAACACAGACCCACCCTTGGACATTCCTGCCCAACCGAGCCCCATCCCACTTTCTACACCCCAACTCCAGCTCCATCTCAGGCCTGTCTAACCTCTGCCTCCTCCCTTCTTGAGGTCAGAGACTGTCTCTTGTGCCTTTCAACCCCATCCCCAAGCCCTGTGTACAGCAGAATGCCAACCGTGGCTGGACTTATTGACCCCATGATCCCAGCTAGTCTGATCCAGGCTCAAGGACCCAGGCTCAAGGACCATGACTCCAGCCCAGAGATCTGGCCCAGCTCATTTCACTGCTCTCCTGGCCCAGATCAACAGAACCAGCCCTTGGCTAGGGCTCCCTGGAGCTGCCCTCCAGAGCCCTGAATAACTGATGAGCAATTTATCAAGGGCAGGGCTGGCAGCAATATGCCCACCTTCTAATCACTCAGCATTCAGCAGAGCTGCAACCAAGAAGAACACCCAGGGCCAGGCCACAGGGAGAGAAAGCTGAGCTGATACCCCTGATAGGGGTACAAGAGCCAATACAGAACCCAGCGATGCCAACATCCTTCCATCTCTACTGAGAATAGAAGGAAGCCAACGACAGCAGGGAAAACTTAAGCCAGGCTCACTCCCCATCTCCCAGATCAATATGCACAGCAAATCCCAAAGTTAACAGCAGGCCTGCAAAGAGTACACAGACCCCTGTAGCGCACACACTCTGTGTCATGTAAAAACACAACGCGGAGTAGAAAGGTAGAGGCCTGTGCACGAACACGTACAGTGCAAAGATCTAGACTTTCTAATGGTCCCGTGGAGAGACAGGGCTATGTGGCCACAGGAGGGCGTGCTGGGGGGACAGTGCAGCAGCCCCACACTGTACAGAGGCGGAACTCAGATGTGCAATGCAGGGGGGCAGAGCAGTGTACACAGACCCTCACACAATACCTGGAGCAGCACAGCAGGGTGGTTGGTGCCAGGATGCAGTGGAGAGGTGGCCCATCCATCGTGGCCATGACCCAGAGCTGCACAGAGCCACAGGCACCCGTGAGCACACAGTGGTACGCTGGGCTGGAGCTCAGCACCAAGGGATGGGTGATGGAGGTACGCCGAGGGGTATGTCCGAGCCTTACTAGACTTGACATGTAGTTGGCGCTCCATGAATTCTCACTGAAAGGATGTCTAGTGGAGACACGCAGAACATGCAGAGACAGAGGGAAGAGGAGGATGAGGTGCAGTGCAGAACGAACCACTGGATGCTCAATACAGCCCCAAGAAGTACAGCAAGTGTAGAAGCGGGAGAAAGCAGCACCCAAATGAAATGTAGTGAAGACGCCGTGTGGAACAGGGAATTCAGTGCAAGAACTCTGGATCTTAAAATCCAGTAGCGCACACACAACCCAACAGTGAACAGGTACAGTGCAGGGTAGAGGCCCAGGACAGCGATCGTGTGCAGGGCACAGATGCAACACCAGGTACTTGCAAAGGTAATGCCTGCCAAAACCCACGCCAGTCCCAAGCCCAACAAAGTGGCCTCGAGCTGCAGCACAGCTACCGACTCCTCGGGCATTGAGCAGCAGGGGCCAAAGGAACACTGCAGCGAGGCCTCTTGAAGCAAAGTGTTGCTCCACTGGGGCTGCCAACAGAAACCTAGGGAAGGACACCAGCTGACACCTCAGTGGCTATACAGGGAAAGGCTGAGATAACACAGGGGGTGGCGTTACAGCAGCAGCGGTACAGTGTGATGGGCTGGGCCAGGAGAACGCTCATCTCCAGTGCAGTGCAGTGAAGCAGTAGGATAGAAGTGCTGTGCCGGGCAAAGGGGTACTGTGTTTGTACAGTGCGACAGTGGACTGCAGACAGGCTGTGCCTGGCCATACCTGATGCAGTGCAGATGCCCCCTGCAACAATGCAGCGCAGTACAGAGAGGTCACGTGATGCAGATGCAGTGTCGTGGTAGCGTGCCGTCTGTTGGCACAGTGCAGTGGTGCGTTGCCAGGGGCTATGCCCCTCCCAGCAGGGTCCACAAGCCCAACACAACATCATCGTCCAACAGAGTCTCACAGCACAGAAGAGAGCCGCAAAGACACAAATGGCAGCACAACTGCAGGACAGACGTACAGTACGACAGGGCAATGCAGGTGGAGCGAACAGACATGCAGGAGGGTCCACACAGCCAACGCAAGGCAGAATCTCACACAGTGCAGTCACGCTGTATAGGGCTGAGACGCAGTGCAGTGCAAGGCTGCCATGCAGTGGCCCAGTCCTGAGGTGATGGGTCCGGGACCCCCCACAGAGCACACACCCAGAGCAGTCCAGGGCCGTGATGCAGAGCAGTTCTCAGCGTGAGGTGAAGAGGTGGCACACCTCCCTGTGATGCACTGGACAGCAGGGGCGCCCGGACCCCCAGAAACCCTGTGCCTACAGCTCTGCCTGGCTGGGCTGGCCACCCCATGGGTTGGGGGCGAGGCCTCATCTGCCCTTGGGGCTTCCCCCCATCTCATCTCCCATCCCCAGCATCTTCCACCCCGGTGACTCTCCAAGGGCACAGATGAAGCCACTGTCACCTGTGGGGTAGGCAGCCAGAACTGAGCACAATGTCCAGGTATTTCTATCTGAGCAGGGCCCCAGCACGCTGGCAGGCGAACAATGAACTCAGATTCTGCTGAAAAGCTTTTGGACAATTAAAGCTCATCGCCTGGCCCCCAGCCCAGGGCCGGGCAGTGTGGGGCCAGACGAGAGAGAGAGACAGAGGGGGAGACCTATTGGATTAGGCCCTGGCACAGGGTGGGCGGGAAGTGGAATGAACGGAGGGGCAGGGGTGAGAGGCGCACCAGCCCCAATGACCTGCACGATCACTCCAGCACTCCCAGCCACCATCACCCCTCCCAAGCCTGGATTTCACCAGCCAAGAACAAATTTTTCTGAGTACACAGGATGTACACACATATGCACACATTTAATAATAGTTTAGTACATACAGTGCTTACTACACACTAGAACCTGTTCAAAACTATATATGTATGTACATAAAATACATCCTCACGGCAACCCTGTGCAGTGTGTTCGTTCCATTATTATCCCCATCTCACCGATGAGAACACTAAAGGCCCAGAGAGGTCAAGTAACTGTCCCAAGGGTGACGTGGCTAGCAGTGGTAGAGCCAGGATTCGAACCCAGCTGGTATGACTCCCAAGTCCATGCTCTTCACCACCACACTCTAGGTACAAACGCACAGGCACACATGCACAACCACAAAGGTGTACACGTACATACATGCAAACACACACATACACAGGTACACACATCCCGAGCAATGCATTTCCCACTCTCTCTGCTGAGACCCACCTGCCCTGTCCAGATAGGTTTCTGATACCTCCCAGTTGTCACCTCTTATCCCCCCCTCAGCTGTCCCATCTCCCCCTTCTAGTCATCCCTCACCTGTCCCCCAACCCTCAGTTGTTCCCCCAACACCACCTGTCCCCTCATTCCCAGCTGTCCCCACTCCCCAGATATATCTTTATTGCAAGTTATCTCCCATCCCCCCGTCATCCCCCACCCTCCAGCTGTCACTCCACCCCTGGCTGCCATTCTGTGCCCATCAAATATCTCCAAAAAACACCCCTTCCCCATTCCCCTATCCCAATCCTTACCGCCCCCCCCTCTTCTATACTCAACTCCCAAACCTTAGGGACCCCTCTAAGCCGCCCTTTTCCTCATCCCTTCGGAGTCACCACCAGGCCCCGGGGTCTGTACCCTGGGAAACTGCTCAAGCCCTCCTGAGTCGTCCAGCAACAGCTGTCTTCTCAGTTGTCCACCCCAGGGGCCCTCCACAGCCATTCTTCAGGCAATGGCAGCCCGACCCAGGGCCAGCCAAGGGGGGACACCCGCCCCCAACCATGACTGCCCTCTGGAGCCCCAGCTCCACCCTCCATTCCCTCTGAGCCTCCCCTGTGTCCCCAGGGGTTCACACCAATGCAAACACGGAGTGGGCGTGTGCCACACACAAGGCCCTGGGGACGGGAGATGACAGAGACCCCGCGCAGCCCTTCCTCCCAACCTAGTGGGGAAGGAGACAGAAAACACTGCCGCCCACTGACACGTGTGCATAGTGGGAGAGACCTGGCCAACCACGCCCGGTGGGGTCCAGGAAGGCTTCCCTGGGGAAGTGACATCAGAGCTAGGCTCTGAAGGCTGAGCGAGTAGGCAGGCCTCCAGGAAGTGAGATGGGTGGGAGGGGTGTTCTCTGCAGAAGGCACAGCACATGCAAAGGTAGAGAGGTGTGAAAGGGCCTGGCAGGTTCTGGGATCAACGTTGGCCTGGCGAGCCTGGATCATGAGGCAGTCGGGGGAGTGGGGCCAGGGGAGGAGAGGCAGAAATACGAGGCTGTCATGGAAAGCAGGGGCTGGGTCAGGCAGGGCCTCATCTGCCATGTTAGGCTTTGGTCCCTGGGTGCTGGAGAGTCTTCAGCTTAGAGCAAGGAAGTGGCAGCATCCTATGCCTGCCTGAGAGGTCACTGAGATCCCAGAGTGGTAGAAGCAAACCAGTGGCAGAATGGAGACTAAGGAGGGGCCTGCTGCAACGTCCAGGCAAGAAATGATGGGGCTAGGGACTTCCCTGGTGGCGCAGTGGTTAAGCATCCACCTGCCAATGCAGGGGACATGGGTTCCAGCTCTGGTCCAGGAAGATCCCACATGCCTCAGAGCAACTAAGCCCATGTGCCACAACTACTGAGCCTGTGCTCTAGAGCCCGTGAGCCACAACTACTGAAGCCCGCGTGCCTAGAGCCTGTGCTCTGCAACAAGAGAAGCCACTGCACTGAGAAGCCCGCGCACCGCAACAAAGAGTAGCCCCTGCTCACAGCAACTAGAGGAAGCCCACGCGCAGCAATGCAACCCAATGCAGGCAAATAAGTAAATAAGTAAATAAATAAATTGATTTAAAAAAAAAAGAAATGATGGGGCTGGAGAGAAGGGGACATGGATTCAGCAAAACCTCCTTCAGTGGCCACTGAGTGACAGGCCATCCACTCCCTGAGGTGTCCAGGTCTCACTAAAGATGCTGTAGGCTTTGTACCCCTAACCAGCACTGTCCATAGAATTTTTTGCTGTGATGGAAATGCTCTCTACCTGCACAGCCTGACCAATACAATAGTTACCAGCATGAGGCGACTCTTGAGGACTTGAAATTTGGCTGCTGAGACTGAGGAACTGCATGTTAATTTTAATGAATTATAGCTAATTAAATCTCATAGCCATATGTAAGTGGCCACTAAATTGGAGAGAGCAGGTAGAGAGCATTTCTATCATTTTAGAAAGTTCTATTGGATAACACAGCTCCGGAGTGACTAACCATAGAGAAGCAGAACCACTGGGGCCTCCTGCAGAGGGTCCTGGGACTGGGGACTGTGGCGAGATCAGGAGGCAAGCCCCAAAGAAGGCGGTGTCACAGGCTGAGCTGGCACAGTCTCAGTCCCTGGTCCATAGCTAGGCACAGTCACCAGGACACTCCCCACCCAAACATGCATAGCCCTTTCCTGGAGATGCAGACACCTAGATGTACAATAGACACACCGACCACAGGGCAGCCCACAGGCAAACTCATAAACACCTGGATACCCCAACGCATGCACACCCCACTGCTGGAGACACAGATACCCCACACCCAGAAACCTGGGTACCTCTACCCAGACACCCAGGAATCTGGGCAGCCCCACAGCTGGACACAACACAACTATGCTCCCACACACCCATTAACCTGAAGACTCCCAGACACCTGGATACTCCCACCTCCGGATCCAGAGACACTGGGATATCCTTATGCTGACACACCCGATCCTCCCACATCCTGGTACTGGAACACCCACACCCAGACCCTGAGACACCACCCACCTAAAGAGCTCCACACCCAAACTCCAGGAATCTGACACTTGGATACCCAGACACCCCAGCATAAGGCTCCACAGGGATCAGATCAGCTGGTAGCCTCCTTACTCCAAATTCAGATCCTGCCACACAGGGTAACCAGATGGCTAGGCTCCCTGAGAAGCCACTCTTCTGCCCTGTGTCCCAGGCTACAATCATACAATCACAAGCAAACACACACACACACACACACACCCCCACTCTGACTGCCCAGATGTCAGGATCACCTGCACACCCCTCAGCAGGCCTCCCTGAACCCCACCTGCAGGGGGCAACTCTCCTCCCTTCCTGGGCTCACAGGCAGCCAGGACAGAAGCTGAGACAGAGGACAGAGTCTGCCCTCCTGCCGCAGGGCCCTGCCCCTCCTCCCCGGACGCTCAGACTGTCGGTTGGGACTCGATGCCTCTCACCAACTGCCGAGGCTCCAGTACAAAGAGCTGAGACCAGGGGCCAGACAGGCCCTGCCAGCTGCTGGAGAGCAAGGGCGGTTGGGGTGGGGGCCGGAGGGTGGGAGTGGGGATGGAGGACAGTGGCTGGGGGGAGGGGCTGGCAGGCAGAGAGTTGACCTGGCCAACTCACAGCTCCCAGACGACACTCTCCGCATGGCCTTTTCACACACAACACCATCCCCCGGCAGAATTTTCCAGATTCCTGGAGGGAAACCTAGTTCTTTAATCTCTACTTTCAGTGGAGTCAGTGCGCCCCCACCTGGCATCTCCAGCTCAGAACTCGACCCACTGGACATCACTCATTCTTTCATGCTAGGTGTGTTTACTCAGCAGAAGTGGGCCAGGCCTTGTAAAGATTCAGAAGTGAACTAAATACCCAGTCCCTGTGCCCACAGAGCTCATGGTCTGTAAGGGAGAAAGGACCAATGAACTGTAATTACAATAATTACAGTGCTATGAAAAAACCCTATCAACCCCCACCCGCCCTTCTTAGGCTAGACGAGGGAGTAACCAAGGAAGGCTTCAGAGAGGAGGTGATGTCTAAGCTGAAACCCAAAGGAGAAGCAGTTCACCTGGTGAAGAGGTGGAGTTAGAGAGTTCAGGGGAGAAAATACAGCTTGTGCAAAAACCCAGAGAGGAGATGGCAGGAGTGGGCATTTAGTGGGTATTGGTAAGGAGGTTAGACTGGCCACAGCATAGGATGCAAGGCTAGTAGCACAAAGCTGATGGAACTGGACAGGCAAGGTAGGGGTTAGAACAGGCAAGAGGACCTAGGGGGATAGACTTAACCCGGGAGGTAATGAGGAGCCTTCAAAGGGTTTCAAACCAAGGTTTCAAATGTGTGTTTTAGGAAGAGCCCTGACATCATGGAGGGAGGGGTGGAGGGAAGAGGCTGGAGGCTTCCTGCCTGTGAAAGATGGATGAGGATGGAGAGAAGGGGACAGATGAGAGAGATCCTGAGACGGCATAAAGGTAGGATGCATTAGGATGCAGGGAGAGAAGCTTGGAGGAGGAAAGCGGGTTGAAAGAGGAAGGAGGGCACAAGGCAGCCCCAGCAACTCTAGCTAACCCAGCCCTGCATGAAAAGCCACCCCCTCCCCCCACAGTCTAGCTTAGCTGACGAAAGCCTGGAAGGTCAGCGGCATGCCTGGAACAAGCAGGGTGTCCACCCTGGATTTTCCCAGAGATAGGCAGGAGGCCGCCCAGGAGCTCAGCACCCCCCACTCTGGCCATTCTCATGCCTTCCTGCTGAGTTCCTCCCCCACCCCAGGGAGAAGGGCCAGCTACCCAGACAAGCCTTTATTGCCCAACCTGAAACCACTGGGCAGCCTCTCCCTCATTCCTGCTGTCCACAACTCCAGCAACCAAAAGGACAAAATGAGCTAGAACACAGCAGAATAAATTACTGCCAGATTTGCATGGCTCAGAGACATCACCACCCACCCTTTGGGGGGAGGAGGGACTCAGGAGGCCTTCAGGGAGCTGGGCTGACTCTAACCAGCTTGGGGACAATGGGAGATCACCCCTCCTTCTACTAAGGGCTTCTGAAGTAAGCTCAACAGTAATAGATACAGGTGCCACAAACTGTCGAAGTGAAGTGACTTGCCCAGGGTCACGAGGACAGCAAGTGGCAGAGGCAGATTTGAACCCAGGTCCCCCTGGCTTCAAATCACAGCCTCTGGGGCTCTGCAGCAGTCCTCAAAACCATCTTTTGTTCCCTGGCACTCACAGACAGAGCTTCACTTTACAATCTACGAAGTACCATACACCTTCATATGAAGCCCACCGAGCAGATGAGGGAACTGAGGGAGAATGGAAGTAACCCTCTCAAGATCTCACTCCCAAACCTCAGTTCCTGACAGTCCTCCCCTCTGGCGGAGCTGGGGCACCTGAGGGTTCTGGAATCAAGGTGATGATGGTAGGGATGGGGGAACACGAACCCTCAGTTTCGTTTCGAGGTGGGGGAGGGGGACAAAGTTGCTGCGCGGGGGTGGGGGGGCGCCGGGGCGGTGCGGGTATTGGAGGTAGATAAGGAAGGAGGTCGCATTAGGCGTCCTCTCGGGCACCGAGGGGTCAAAGCTAAAGCTGTGCGCGATGGCCTGGGGCCACTGGGCCCCGTCGAGCTCGGAGCCAGAGGCAGGAGCGGCCGCGGGTGCCCAGGGAGCTCCGCCCTAGAGGCTGGAGCGGGCGGCGGGGCAGCGAGAGCGATCGGGAGAGGCCAGTTCTCGGAGACCCCGCGGCCGGAAGGCGTCTCTCTGGGGCCGAGATGGCTCTGCATGTGTCTCGGCTTGGATGCCCGTCTGGGGCGTCTCCCCGTTACTCGGCGCCCGGGGTACCAGGCCGGAGCCGCCCAACCCGAGGTGGTGGGGATGCTGAGGCCGCCGGGAGGGGACCGGCCAGCCTCGCCCCAGGGGAGGCATCGGGCGCAAGTCCGCAGGAGAGGGCCACAGTCTGGGAGCCCAGGCCTCAGGGTAGGATGGGAGGTGGGGGTGGGGGGGAGTGGACAGACACACCAACACACACACAGCTGATACACGGCCCATGGCACACACGATACACAGACGCAGCTCTGTATACACACATTCAGAAACGCGATCACACGTACAACTACACACACACCACACACCCCAAAAGACGCCAGACTCCGAAACACACCCAGAGACAGCGCGGTCATACAGCGCACAAGCACGGAGGCAACACGCTCACACACGTACATTCACACACGGCGGTCCCGGCCGGCGGGGAGGCCGCACAAAGTTGCGGAGTGGACGGAGGGGTGTCCCGAGAGACCCCGGCGTCCGCGGCGCCCCCCGCGCGCAACGGGACGGGGCGCCGTCCGGCCGCCCAGAGCCAGGCCCGGCCCGCCCGGACTCACCCCCGCCCCGCCGCCCCGGCGCAGCCACGGCCCGGCCCCCGCAGGAGCGCCCGGCCGCCCGGCCCGCCCGCCCGCCTCGGCGCGCCCCGCCGCCCCCCGCGGCCGCCCCCCGCGCCGGGCCCTCCTCGCCCCCGGCCCGGGCGCCCCGCAGCCCCGGCGCCGCCTCGGATCCGCCGCCCGCCAGCGCCGCGCGGAACTTGCGAAACAACAAACAGCCCGAAATGTCGGAGTCGGCGGCCGCCGGGCCCCCATCCCTCCCTGGCGAGCCTCAGGCCCGGCCCGACCCGGGAGGGGAGGAGAGGGGAGGGGGCGCCGCCACGACAACTTGTTCCGGGCCCGCGCGCGCCACACGCACACCCGAGGGACACACACACACACACACACACTCCCTGCCACCGCCCCCTCGGGCGGCCCCGGGCCCCGGGCACACACTCAGCCACGGCCCAGGCGCGCACCACACTCGCAACATTCCTGAACACGCAGCCAGCACGCAGGAACACACTCACACACTCACACACTCACACACTCACATCCGCTCCAGACACGCTCCTACACACGCATTCCCGGCACACTTGGCATTCACTCGGACCCACGCAGCCCCCGGCGGCGCACACCACCAACCCCAGACACTCCCACACGTACACATCGCGCACACAGCGCCCGGACACACACGTTCCGGACCCGTTCCCACGCCTTCACACACGTACACCGATCTCACAGGCACACACATCGCACACGCGTTCCCTGCTCTACACGCGGGCAGAATCCACAGAGCACTCTTCGCCACACGGAGCACACAAACACACAAGCCATTCTCGGACACACAACAAACACCACTCCGGGCTAGGGCACACAAAATGCCCACAAATGCAACACATTAGCAGATACAACTCCTGCCACACAAGCAAACTCAGATGCACACACGACAGACACGCAATCCAACTTGGCCCCACACACCCTACACAGTGGCAGACACACAAGACAGCGCACACCCCATGCCTCGATGAACACAACGTTCACCCCCAACACACTCGTGGATACACAACACACACAGCACCTTTTCTTGCACATAACTCAGGACACACAACATTCGCAGGCGCACAACACGCTGAGCACACGATCGCACATCCAACACTCCAGACACACAGGCAGCAGGCTCGCCACGTCCGGTCACCTAACACTCCCACTTTCTTTCGAGCTACGCCACGGGCGCCGGGGGCTCCGCGGGGCAAGCTGGGTCCGACCCACGCGCGCTTACCTGCCGGAGTCTCGGTCTCGGGTGCGCAGAGCTGGAAGGTGAGCGCCAGGACGAGAGCCTGGGCGCGGGCCATGGTGCGCCGCCGCCTGCCCCGGGGCCCGGCGCGGGGGGCGCCGCCGCCGGAGCCCGAGCCGAGCCCGAGGCGAGCCAGAGCCGGAGCGAAGCGGCGCGGCGCGGAGCGGGACTGGCGCCGAGTCCAGAGCGGGAGCCCAAGCAAGCGGGGCGCTGACGTCAGGCTCGGCCGCGCGTTCCTCGGTCTCGAGGCGCCCCCTGCCGGCAGCCGTGCGCGCCGCTGCCCGGTTCGGTTGCCCGCGGCCCTGGCGCGCCCCTCCCCCACTCCCGGAGCAGCCCCCCCTCCCCCACCCCCCCGCCACCACCACCACCCCCCCACCTGGAGGTCCCGGGCTGGGCCCCGACGCCCTGCACCCACCCGGCCCCGACATTCTTAGGTGAGCAGGTCCACGCCTCTGCTCACTGCCCGGGCCTAGCGCCCACACAGCTCTCCGGGACAGAGACCCAGGGACACCCGGCCTTTCTGTCCCATTCAGTGCTTGAATCTCCTCTTCCTAGAGCCTGTCAAATGCGCTTCCGTACACATCTCCAAGGACAGGGAGCTCATCACCTACCGAGAGAGGGTGGTGGGGTCTTTGGAAACGCTAGCTCTTAACAGTCGTTCATAGTATTCCTTTATCATCCTTTTAATGTCCATGGGATCTGTAGTGATGTCCCCCTCTTTCATTTCTGATATTAGTAATTTGTGTCCTCTCTCTTCTTTTCTTAGTCTGGCTAGAGGCTTACTGATTTATTGATCTTTTCAAAGAACCAGCTTTTGGTTTGGTTGATTTTTCTCTATTGATTTCCTATTTCCCATTTCACTGACTTCAGCTCTTATTTTAATTATTCTCCTGCCTCCTTGGCATTCAATTTGCTCTTCTTTTTCTACTTTCCTAAGGCAGAAGTTTAGACGATTAATTGCAGATTTCTTCTTTTCTCACATATGCATTCAGTGCTATAAATTTCCCTCTATGCTCTGCTTTCCCTGCATCCCACAGATTTTGATAAGTTGTGTTTTTGTTTTCATTTAGTTCAAAATTTTAAAATTCCTCTTCAGATTTCTCCTTTGACCCGTGTGTAATTTAGAAGTGCATTATTTAATCTCCAACTACTGGGGATTTTTCAACTCTCTTTATGTTATTGATTTCTAGTTTAATTCCACTATGATCTGAGAGCAATCACTGTGTGATTCTTTTCTTTTAAATTTGTTAAGATGTGTTTTATGGCCCAGTAGGTGGTCTATCTTGGTGAAAATTCCATGTGATCTTGGGAAGAATGTGTATGCTGCTGTTGTTGAAGTAGTCTTTAGATGACCTTTATATTTAGTTAACCAATGATGTGGAATTCAACGATGTCCTTCCTGATTTTCTGCCTGCTTGGTATGTTCATTTCTGACAGAGAGGTGTTGAAGTCTCAAACTTTAATAGTGGATTCAGCTATTTTTCCTGGCAGTGCTGGCTTTTAAAAAGTTCTTCTTCATGCTGTGAAATCTGCCTCCCTCACTGACTCTCATTGATTCTAGTCTATCCCCTGCCTACACAGGTTAAGTCCATTTGGGCCTCTAGCCCAGTATACACCCTTGTACAATGAGTACAAACTAATTGTCCATTAGTACGTAAGACCAGGCACCTTCTATGTGCTTCACCCACACGGACTCATTTCATCCCCACCATTATTATTGCCATTACAGAGTTGAGAAAATTAAGGTACAGGAGAGAAAGTGACTTTTCCAAAGTTATACATAGTATGCAGCAGCACCAAGATTTGAACCAAGGCCATTCGGCTTGAATTGAATACAAGCTAAGACCTGTCTTCCATCTGGAACAAATCAACAAACACCGGATCCTGATTCATCTGTTCAACAATTACTCTAAGCGCAAGTGGAGATATAAAACAGACAAAAATCCCTACCTTCACAGAGCTTATATTCCAGTGGAAAGACAAGAACAATGAACAACCAAAAAAAGCAAATTCTCTGGTATGCGAGACAGTAATATACTAGAGAAATGGGGGAGAGAAACAATAAGGGGGATTATTGTAGTTTTAAACATTGCACCTACTATGTGACATATTCGTTGTGTCTGCATCTCTGCAACGTGAGCTCCCTAAGGGCAGGGACTCTGTCTTATATCCCACTGCTTGGTTTCTGGCATGTAGTCAGCACTCAATAAATATTGAATGGATGAATGGATAACTGAATGAATGTAGACATGTTTCTTGCCTTCATGAAACCTACATTTTAGGGAGAGAGACCAACAGCAAACATGCAGAGAAGAGACAGAAAGCATCATCTAGAAAAGGAAACTCAAGGAGAAAAATCTGATGAAAAAAAGAAACAAGCAAGGATGCTGCTGTTTGCAGAGGACTCTTGCAGTTTACCATTGGTCCCATTTGGGGGGATGTGGAAACTGAGGCTCAGAAAGCATAAGGCACTTGCCCAAGGTCACGTAGCTAGTATACGGTGGGCCCAGAGCTCAGACCTAGATCAGACTGATTCCACAGCCCTTTGCTCTTTGTGTAGGGAAAGACTATAGGCAGAGACTGTGATGGAGAGAGAAAAAGAACACGAGTAACAGATGGACAGATGAAAAGAGAACATTCTGCTCCACGGGGAAAAGAACACAAGCATCTCTAATCCTTGAGAGAAGAGGGAAGGGAAATGGAGAGCCTTGGCCTGCAGTGACTGGCCCAAATCTAGGGAAAAAGAGATAGCACCACACACAGGGCCAGGCCATGAGGAAATTCAATTACTTTCAACTCATGGAATATTCATGACACCTACCCTAAGCCAGGCCCCATATTGGGTGCTGGTGTCATGGAGATGCACTAAACATGGTCCTACTCTTGCCTGGAGGGGGAAATGGGCACATAAATAAATAAGAGACTATGTCCTAAAGGTCATAACACCAGTCCAAAAAAAACACAAAGGCACCAGGGATTAACTCAGCCTCGAGGGTTGGAAACAACATCAAAGAAGTGATATCTAAACATGGAGTTTCCTAGATAGGCAAGGCAGGAAAGAGCATTTCAGGCAGAAGGAGCAGTCTGAATAAAGGCACAACACATGGAAGTACTGGGAAAGGTGGGTGTCAGGTATGGTTGCATCATAGTCTCCACATGGTCCAACAGCAGGAGATAAAGACAGTATGGAAGTCAGGATGCAAAGGGTCTTGAATGCAAAGCCAGGACAATTGGACCTGAACCCCTCAATTGGTGGTTCTCAAACTGTGCCCCTGAGGAAATCCGGGTGTTCCTCAAGCCAAGCTGAGGGGTCCTACTGTTGAATTAAAACCACAGTCATATTTTTTCTGATTTATAAGAAAGCAGATTAATTACGAGTAGAAATTTTTTGTTGTTGTTTTAAGGTGTTTTTCCTTCATATATTTTTCTGAAGACTTTAGAGCGTGTCAATAGTGTGAGAGAATGATAGCATTAGCATAGAATCATAGTTTTGTTTACAAGTTTGTTTAATATATCAATAGTTCACAGTGTTCTATAAAGAACTGTAGCTTCTGGTTCTCCCTGAGTATTGGGGAGTCACGGAAGGACTTTAAACAAGGGAATGATAAAATCTGGTCTTTCTGTTAGGAAAAAAAAAAGTCATCCTGGAGGCCTGAGAAAGAAGGAAGTGGGAGGGAGAGAGAAGGGAGAGAATCTCAGTTCAGAAGCAGGTTCAAACAAGAGCTGATGTCCTGGGTCAAAAGTGAGGGCTATCAGGATGCACAGGGGGCTAAGTCCAGCCCCCAAAGAGGAAACCCTGCTGGGCAACTCTCCAGGCTTCCTGGCTGAGCTCCCCAGGGAATTCAGAGGAACCAACTTAGTAAAGAAGATAATGTCAACAGCTCAATGTCACCTGGGGAGTCTTCCAACAGAAGTAGAACTGTGGGTTACTGTGAAAATAGAAGATAGGCAAGGACTTCCCTGGTGGTGCAGTGGTTAAGAATCCGCCTGCCAATGCAGGGGACACGGGTTCAATCCATACTCCAGGAAGATCCCATATGCTGCGGAGCAACTAACTCTGCATGCCACAACTACTGACCTTAGTGCCACAACTACTGAAACCTGCATGCCTACAGCCTGTGCTCTGCAACAAGATGAAGCCACCACAATGAGAAGCCTGCGCACCACAATGAAGAGTAGCCCCCACTTGCCACAACTAGAGAAAGCCCACACAGCAACGAAGACCCAATGCAGCTAAAAAATTAAAATTAAAAAAATTTTTAAAAATTTTTAAAAAGAAATGGCTTCAAAAAAATAAATTTAAAAAAAATTTTTAAAAGATAGGTGAGACTGTGTGTGTGTGTGTGTGTGTGTGTGTGTGTGTGTGTATACTGTAGGACAAAGTCTTTCTCCCACCATGGAACACCCACTTTCTCTAATAATAAAAATAAGTACAAACACTTTTTAAGCATGTACTATGAGCCAGTCTGGGTGTTTTAATTGTGATATTTCTCACTTAATCTTTACAATAATCCCCAATAACAGTTATCAAATGCTTTCATGTACAAACATTGTGCTAAATGCTTCAAGTGAATAATAGCTCACAACAGTCTTGAATCAGATACTATTCTTTCCTTCATTTTAAGGATAAGGAAATGGAGACACAAAGAGGCCAGATGACTTGTCCAAAATCAAATGGCCAGACAGTGGCAGAGCCAGGACTCAAAGCCAAGTTTGCCAGGTTGCAGCACGTGCACCCTTCATCGGGACACTTTCTTTTCTTCCTCAGAGGCTCTAAGTTGGCAAGTTTGGGATCAATAAAATCCAATGAAAGGAATTCTTCCTTATCCTTTGAAGCCCTGGTTCAGTGTTTCTCAAGTTTGTTCCCCAGGCCACCTGCATCATAATATTGAGAGCTTATAAGAAATGTAGATTCCCAGGCCTCTCCCCAAGATTCTATTTCACTAGGTCTGAGATGTGACCCCAGGTGCTTTTTATGCATATTGAAGATTTTGAGTCACAGGACTGCCTCCAACAGCACCTTCTCCAAGAGCCCCCACCCCCACCAGGATCCCAAACACCTCTCTCCTTCAGACTGCAGCAGTGCCTCTGTCATGCCCTAATATTCCACTGAGGTGTTAGTTATGCTCATGTCTTCCTTCCAGTAATAATGTGATCTAGCATCTTTCCTGGGCTACACCTTTTTACCAAGCACTTCCATTGTCCCCGCTGGATCCCTGCTGCACCACGAGCATTTTGAGAGGGGGCCCTGCTTCTGATCCCTCCCTCATAATCTGAGCACACAGCATTTTACAATGTGCGATCTGGTCCGCGGCATTATTCTGTTGTTTTATCCAATCCTTACAACAATCTTGAAGGAGGTATAGTAGCCCCATCGTACTGATGAGAAAGCTGTCTCACAGTTTTAGTCACTTGCTAGAGATGGCCAAGCTAAGAAGTGGCAGGTCTAGGATCTGAATCTAAATCTTCTAACTCCAAACGCAGGATTCTTACCTCCATATCAGCTTACATCTACTCTATTTGGTGTAGGGAGGTAAACTCTGCCACCCTATGCTGCCAAAAGACAGCGGGGATTAAAGGAGATAACGCCTCGAAGGGCCTGGCACAGTGAGCGCTCAGACGGTGGGGAGGAGAAACTGCGGCCAGGGGAGGGGAAATGCCTTCCCCCCCAAATCAAACACCAAATTCAGACCATAGACACAGCTTTAGGCCAGTCTCAGACGTTCCTTGTTAGGACTTCCACTCTGGCAGGCTCAGAATCTCCGAGACACCCTCACGTCCCTCCACCGACTTCGCCTAGCTCCCCAAGCTGTCTCACCAAGCGCCACCGCGAGGGCCGCGGAGGAAGGGGACGGCCCTTTCAAAGGAGCAGGGGGCGTGGCCACGAGGCGGGGCGGGGCGTAGACGCCAGGTCGCTGAAAGATGACGTATCTCTCAGCGCCCGGCTCTGAGTTGACTAGAGGGAACATGTGGGTCTGCGGGGTGCTCTGCGGGGCGCGCACCACCGCCCAGTTTCGGCGGGGGCTGCTCCCCGCGTCCCGCCGCTGCCGGCCTGCTGCCGCCTCTTTCTCCGCATCTGCCGCGACCTCCCGCGTCCAGGCGCTGGTCTATGGGCACCACGGGGACCCAGCCAAGGTCGTCGAGTAAGACACGGCGCGGAAACGGGGCAAGGGGACTGGGTTTTCCCGGAGGGTTTTAAGATGTGCCGTGGAGAAGGAGGACTGGAAAGGGAGGGACAAGGCCCAAGGAGGAAAGCAGGGAATAATAGGACCGAGACTGTAGCCCAGGGCATGTGTGGTAGCTCAGAAAGTCCATGCTTCGAAGAAGTTGAAAAGCCGAGAGTCACAGTTATAATGGTAATAGTGGCTGACTTTCATTGATCCTCTACTCTGTGTCGGGCAATCCCTGTGTCAACCTTTTGGAGTAGGTACTTGATTTAGCCCCACTTTGCAGATGAGAAAATGGAGGCATGCGAAGTAAAATCACTTGTCCAAGGTCACACAAGCCAATAAGTAGCAGAGTTGGAATTTTTGAACCCAGGTCTGTCTGACTGGCCTGAGTCCCTACGCCCTGTTACATTATGGAAGGAATTTTCAGAATACTTTTTCGTCCACTTGGATCTTCACTTCTCAGAAAGTAGATCAGAGGTCATTGTTTCCATTTTACAGAAAGCAAGGGACTCATCCAAAGTGATATGGCTAATAAAGACTGGAACAGACACAGGAATCTGTGGCTTCTGAGTCCTGTTACATGTGATTTCCTCTCCACTGCGCTGTGTATGTGCCTTTAACCAGTTAAAACGAGCTCCTGTTTTGGAGCCATACAGACCTAAGGTCAAATACAGGCTCAGCCTCTTAGTATCTGTTTGATCTTGGACAAGTCACTCTGCCCCTCTGGGTCCTTGTTACTTGTATGATTATGTCCTAAAATTCTGTTGGATCTTAATCCATGATTTTTGCATGTGGCTGATAAAAACAGTATGTGAATTTTCAACAGTTATATATCTGCACATAAGGGATTATAGCCATTCAAAAGAACTAGTGGGGTCACTAATGGCACTAGGGCAAAAGCACGGGTCTGGAAATCAGAAGACCTGGAGTCAAATCTTGCCCTCCCTGTCCCAGCTGTGTGTGTTTGGCAAGTTACTGAGATTCTGTGAGCCTCGGTTTCATCGCATTTAAAAATGGAGACAGAAGCTGGGACGAAGTGAGAGAGTAGCATAGACATATTTACACTACCAACTGTAAAATAGATAGCTAGTGGAAAGTTGCTGTATAACAAAGGGAGATCAACTCGATGATGGGTGATGCCTTAGAGGGCCAGGACAGGGAGGGTGGGAGGGAGTCGCAGGAGGGAGGGGATATGGGGATATATGTATAAATACAGCTGATTCACTTTGGTGTACCTCAGAAGCTGGTACAAGAGTGTAAAGCAATTATATTCCAATAAAGAGCTTAAAGAAAAAAAATGGAGACAATATAGTCATAGCTCATAGAGCTAATCAGCTGCAATAAAAGGAATGCTCTTCACCAAAAAGCACCTGCATACTCTCTTGCAGTCCCTTGTTTACAATTCTTTGATTGCCAGCAAATGGTTTGATTGTTTTTCAAAGGATACGCAAACAAGGAATTATTTTCATGATTAAAATACAGGCTAGAGTGCTGGCTTCAGCAGCATGTATACTAAATTTGGAATGATACAGAGATTAGCATGGTCCCTGCGCAAGGATGACATGCAAATCTGTGAAGTGTTCCATATTTTTACTTTAAAAAAATAGAAGCTCAATGTTTTGACAGCTGAAGGGGATAAGCTTCAGATAATTCATGGTCATGCACTCAGCCTAGCCACATCCACCATTAGAGCAATTGAAAAGAATATTGAGAAGACACGTCAGTCAATAAACCTCAATTTGTATGTTGATCATAGGTAATAAATCACCATGTTGGGAAGACATCTCCCTGAGGACTGCTGTAATGAGTTGGTAAAGCTCTGGTGAACACACTTTTTCCAGGAATGCACCCCAAATGGGAACGATGTAATGCCCTTCTCACAGGCTGGTAATTTATGCATCTAGTGCAGGACATGCCACAAAGTAGGAGCTCCAAAAATGTTAGTTGAATCTGAATCCAATTTCTGTAATAAGTGCACCTTTTATTGAGTTCTGTGGTGATGAGGAAGGCATCTCCAATGTGCAGGGACCCTGAGAAAAGACATGGGAAGGTTAGGCAGCTGAGTGCAGCTGCCTCCTGATTGATTCCCTCTTGGAGAGCCAGGGAAGCTAAGAACAGGCTGGTCTGGTTGTAGATACCACTTCGGGGGAAAAGGCAGCTTCTCTTGTCTCCTTGTGTGGAACCCTGATAATTTCCCAGAAGTTCAAGGCATGATACTTCCATGAAGCATTGTATTCAAACTTGGCCTCAGATCTCAGTCACCTGTGGCACTTATGGAAACTATGTATTCCCAGGTGCCACTCCTGGGGTACTTCGTGGGTCTAGAACAGCCCTGAACATCTGAGTTTTTAAAGCTATCCAAGTGACTCTGATGCCCAGGCCAGGGTTGAAAGCCATTGTGGATTCGGGCTGTCAGGCACACAGTAATTCTCTCCGCCTCTGAAAGGGCAGCTTTCCCTCCTGACCCAGATTCAGGTGACCTGACTTGTTCGTGTATGGACTGAGGCCAGAGGCTGGGATTCTCTTTGTAGTCACGTCTTAGGTGGTTTAGGGTAACCACACTGGCACAGAATCAGGTGTCCTTTAAACATCCCAGTGACTGGATGTATCAGGTTACACCAGGTGGGGTCATGATGTCTGAGCTGAGTATTCCCCGACCTGGTGTGGGTTGCGATGCTTGCGCGTGGGTGGGTGGGTGGAGCTCCGGGAACAGCAGGGAAGGAATGAGGAAGAGTCTGCTCAGATCTGAGGTTTTGCAGAACGCCCCAGAATGAGGCCTCCAGGGACCTCCTGTTCTCGTGTCAACGTTCTGAATGTCCCTCTCTTCATTCCTCTTGGCCCCAAACATTCCAGCTGTTCTCTACTAAGTACTTTTCCTTTGGTCTCTTAGAGTCTCTTCCTTTTACCCCCAAAATGAACCCCCTAAGTAAGCAATTGGGCCTTTTTCACGTAAAGAATTGACCTGCTGATCTAAATGAAGCAAAACTGCAGGAGAAAATTACAAACATGGGAGAATTGTAAACATTCCAGAAATTTCAGAGGTCCCCAAGACCATCACCCCTTGTGCAGAGTTCTGGATTCTCTATCAGATAATTCCTAGAAACTCCAGTGACCTCTTTCCTTTTGTTCCTGGAAGTCCCCTTTTATTATAGAACTTCACGTTCTCTGGATCTTGTGGTAAAAACAGCTCTCATTTGTTGTATACCTACTAGGTGGCAGGCATTGGCTAATTTCTCCACATGTATTATGGATTTTAAAAATCACAGTAACCCAGTTTGGTCACTGCTGTCACCATTTTACAGATAGGAGAACTGAGGCTAGAGGCACTTAAAAGTCACTTGCCCAAGATCATACAACTAGGACGTCCCTTCTTTGCTACAAGTCCACGATACAGACATAGACCTGAGGAAATAATGACAGTCATCTCAAATGTTTTTTTGAGCATGAGACAGAGTATAAAACTGGGAATAGGATAGGTCAGAAGAGGGACTTCCCTGGTGGTGCACTGCAGGGGGTGCAGTGTTTCAATTCCTGGCCAGGGAACTAAGATCCCACATGCTGCGTGGCACAGCCAAAATAAATAAATAAATAAGGTTCATTAAAAAAAAAAGAAAGGTCAGAATAGAAGGTGAAATTATAGGTCATTCAGGTGACCGCAAGTCTCTGCTTTTCACAACAAGAGCAGCCTCCCTCCCCACCCCACCCTCTACGAAGATGGTAGGAATGCTATCCTCTGTCTCACCCCCTTTTCAGGATCCTGAAGCTTTCATAAAACAGCACCCTAGTCATCATGGCTTTCTCACCTGCCGGCTGCTAGCGCAGAATGAAATGAAGCTGTGAAACCTTTGGACAAATACCCGTTCTGTCTTAGCCAGATGGAATTTGGGGGAGCAGGTGGTGGGGACCCAGGCTGTGTAGGTAGTGAGTTCTCACCGTAGGGCACTGTTTACTCTCAGGAGATTTCTTCTTTTTACAGTTGATGTCAGGGTTTAAAACTGAAACTCTATGCAAGTGACTTGGTTTTTAAACCAGAATTAAAGTACTTTGAAAAAAATTTTAGCATTCTGGTTTGGCACCCTGTTGACAACTGGGATTTGTTTGCTTGCTTGTTTGTCTCCTGGAGCTCTTTACTGTGGTCGTGAATGAAGGAGGAGAGGACAGAACTCATTGTGCACCTACCATGTTAGCCAGCATTTACTCTTCGAGGGCCTGCTAAGCGCTAGGTACTGAGGACACAGAGATGAGTAATCTGTGGCTTTTGCCCCCAAGGACTCTAGCCCAGCACATGGTCCGGGGATAAGTGCTGTGATAGCTGTGTTTAGAGTCTGGACACCCAGAAGAGGAGCACATGACCCCCTCAGGGTGGTCAGAATGCTTTCTCTGAAGACATGAGGTCTAAGTAGAGTCCCCCAGAAGAGGTGGGCCATATCCAAGGAGAGAAAGTAGAAGAACCTGTATGGGCAGAAGCCTAGAAGGAAGAGAAGATGTGGTGTGTCTAAGAATATTTTTTGGGTGTGCTCAGTATGTGATCCTTGAGGGAGGAATCTGTGGAAACAGGCTCAGAAGGGACTTGCCTGAGGTCACAGGATTCAGACTCAAGCTGGATTTCACATCCTGTGACACGCATTACATTACCTTCCCTTTGGACGTCACACTATGTGGCCAGGTTCGGGACCTAGCCCTTCTACCCTCGTTTCCTCATTCTTGCCTGTGAGGGTGAAACTTGGCGGTGACACACCTCCAAGGAATTGCAGCATAGATGAGGGTTTCCCAACACGCAGAGTGTCTGGGAGGAATGCTGCCACCCAGGGCAGCTCCAAGTTCTTATGGTCTGGCCCTCTCCTAGCAGCTCCTGCAGCACGCTGGTGTGGTTCCCACCTGGATGGGTCTTCCTTTTAGAGAAGGAGAAGCAAAGATAACACAAGGCTAATCTGTGGCTCAAGGTGTGTCACTGGGATCCACCCACAGGAGCACTGGCCTGGCTTCTAGTCCCACCCCTGCCACTTGTCGTTAGAGTGAGGACATCTCTCCAGTATCCATTCTTTTCAGTTTTGTTTTTTGGTTGGTTTTGTTTTGGGGGGGTGCATTGTTTTTTTATTGAAGTATAGTTGATTTACAATGTTGTGTTTCTGGTGTACAGCAAAGTGATTCAGTTATATATACATATTCTTTTTCATATTCTTTTCCATTATAGTTTACTACAGGATATTGAATATAGTTCCCTGTGCTATTCCATTCATTTCAGTTGTTTTTTGATAAAGGGGTTGACCAAGGTCAGCCATGGTAAACATGGGCATGCATGCCATCCCCCCGCCCCGTCTTCTGTGCCAGTGACAAACCTTCGCAGCTCCCTTTTCTACGTACCTCAAAACCTACACACCTCTTTGCCTCATTCTCCCCAAACAACACTTTTTCCTGCCAAGATAAGAGGAGGCCTCAGCATCCTTCTTAGCATAATCCTGCAACCATGGAAATGGTTATGAGACTTGAGTCCTCTGATCCAGCAAATTGTCCAATTCTGACAAGTCTGTGAAGCTGAAGCAGGTGTTGGACTGCCTGCTCACCAGTGTCTGCTCCAGCAACCTCCCAGGAGCAACAGTGTGACTTGAAATAAGGGGTCCTGGGCACGAGATTTCACCAAGGGCCCCCTTTGCCATTGGTTAGTTACACAATCAGCGGCCCACCAGGCAGGGGCTGCGTGGTCATCGTGGTACCCTCAAAGAGACAAAAGCAGCTGCAGGCAGGGCCTCTGCCCCCTGCCGTGGCCCAGTCTTGCTCTCTGAGGCAACTAGGAGAGTTAGGCCTAAGCAAACTAAGCAACAGACTCTCTGCAGCTCCCTTCAAGCAAGTTTCCTAATGTTAGCAGATTAGAATATTGTGGGGCTTGCAAGCTTTCTGGTAATCTTAGAGGAGGGAAAGTACGAAATTGAGAGGGCAGGGAGAGGGTTTCTTTGTCAACCCTGGGTAGAAACTTCCAGAAATTGCCATCTGTCTCTGATTCCCTTCTGTTCAAAGCAATTGTGCCACAGAACAAAGAGTCCTGAATGCTGGGAGGGCAAGATGACTTGGAGGCAGGGAAGCCAGAAGAGGCACAGGCAGGCAAGCGGAAGTGCCCGCACTCCACGGAAGATGGAACACGGAACACGTGAGCTTTGCCCAGGGAAAAGGACTCCATGAGAACCCCAGCAGCTGCGACCGCCAGCATCCCCTGCTGTGGGGCAAGCAGGAGAACTTCATTCCTCCACAGTTGCCCAATTGTGTCCTGCTTATTAATGATTAATCAAACACCAGAACAATGTACCCAGCACTTCACTGAATCACAGAAGGCAGCTTGTTTGTGACCATGGGGATTGCAGACAGACTGGGGAGAGCCACGTAAGACATTGGTTACCTTCACCCAGTGCCCTGTGACGGAACACACATTCTTGGCTCTCTGTAATGAGCAGAGGAGAAAGTCTCTGTGGCCCATGACAACTCTTCGTGCGCAAAATGACAAGTGACCACTTTGAGGTGATTGAGTGGAAGATGCGAGATAAGTACAAATGATTGCTAATTAAATGCGGAAGGCGGGAAAGATATCTTAGCAGAGCTGGCCGATGGCTGCCTTACACAGCCAGCATAACTGAGCCAGTCCCCAGAGTACTGGCCTCTTTTTCCCCCCTCTCAAAAGGCTCTTTCTTCTGCCTGCTTTTGTCTCCCTTGTAGTTCATATGGCATCACAGGTGTACAGCCCTGGCCTCAAAGGAGCCATTGTGACCTTATCCAGTCTGGGATCTGCTGAGTGAAGGCAGAGGCATCCCTCTGAGTTGCGTGGCGCCATTACTCACAGGAGAAGGCACTGAACAGTCTTGGGAAAGTGACTTGAGATCCAGCCAGGCTGTGTTTGGGTGCCTCGCTTGCACTCCATAACACAGCCACCAGTTCCTTTGGTGAGTTTAAAGAGAAAAAACAAGGAAGAAATTGCTAGCATTACACCCAAGGTCCACCTCCCAGAATTCAGACTCCGCCCGGTTTTCCTTCCTGTCTCGGCAGAATGGTATCCTTGACGACGCTGTTAGAACTGTCTGCAAGAACAGCAGTGTCTGGTATTGATGGCATTCCGTGGGGCAGGCTGGGGCTGGTCTCCCTGGTGAGATGCAGCTGGACCAACACACCTCCCCCCGGGTGAGCAGCTTGTGTCAGGCCTGTCCCTGCCCTCACGCATCTCTGTTGGCAGCTTCAACTTTCCATCTCCTGCACCACTCCCCTTCCTTCCCACTTCTGTGAATTGCAACTGGTGCAGAGAGCGGCTAGGCTCCCAGAAGGCCAGGAAGAGAACTGGGAGCAGGTTGCAGCCCAGTGCAGCGCTTTTCAAACTGCTGTTTGGGGTTACTCAGTGTGCTGGGAGGGTAGTGTTCCCAGCCGAGTTAACTCTGGAAACTCTGGATTGCACAAAGCCACATGGGTTTCTTTACTTGGGGACTTCTCAGACCCTTTATGACTCTAATGTGCAGTCTGAATCTTATAAAGGGGGTTTCGTAGGCAATGTTTCTCAAAAGTATTGCACCCTAAGGAATACCTTCTAATATCTCCCACGACAGAGATTCCACACACACAGTTTAGGGGATGCTGGCTTAGTGTTTGACAGTCTGAGCTTTGGAGTCAAGCTTATTATCAAGTTTTGCTATTTACTAACAGTTTAACCTTGGGCAAGTTACTTCTCTGAGCTTCAGTTCCCATCTGAAAATTGGAGTGATAACACCCAGACATTTTGAGGACTAAGCAGCATCTTGTATATAAAGCTGAGCACAATGTCTGGAGTTCAGTAAGCTGTTAACATAAGTTATAGTTTAATTATCCAGCCAAATCGCCCAGGATAAGTTTGTCTGCTACCCTAGACTCCACCCACACACAGCTGACTCACAGCTCTGTGTCCAGCGCAGAATACCCTCTGTTCCATACTGTACTGCAGGCCACACGCTCCAGGCTTCAAATGTAATGCCTTCCTCCCTGCTCCACGCCACTCTTCCTTCCTCCTATCTCAACATCCAGTTGCCCAAACCAGAAGCCTGGGAGCCATCAAAGACTCCCCAGCCACCCCCTGTGGAGTCAGCCACCAAGTGTCATCAATGCCACATCTTCTTTAAGAGATTCCAGGTTATCCGATCCTTCCCTGCGTTGCCACAGCTCCAATCCAGACTGCATCTGGGCCTGGCCTACCCTCAGGTCAGATTCTTTGCCATTCCCTCTGGCAGGGAATCCTTCCTTTCTCTGGGTCTCCCCCACAAACTCCTGTTTATCCTCAAGCTCCAGCTAAGGTATTACCCCTTCCGGAGTCCCTTGGCTAACCCTTTGCTCTCTCTCCAGCTGGTCACACACTCAGTTGGCTTTAGCACTACAAGCCCCCTCCCAGTGTTTCCACGTGTGAGTCCCCGTGCCATCAAGCTCCTGGGCAGGAAGTACTGTTTTTTTTTATGTTTAGAGCCCTTGGCACAGTACCTGGCACTTAGTAGGATTGTCAATAAATGTTTATTGAATTAAATTTACTTGAATTTTCCAAAAAGTTGCCACCTTCCTTTGAGTGATTCGGTGATTTTTTTCAGAGGTATAGCCAGCTATTTCAGAGGTTTCCTTTGATATTCCCACCACTGAGAACAGCTGCCATTTCTTCAGCATCTACTGTGTATCAGGTACTCGAGCCCGTGTTTTATGTCCATTCACTCACATAATCCGTGAGCTGACTTTTAGTGTTCTCCCATTCCACAGATGGGTACTGTGAGGTTCAGCCAGCTGGTCACTGACCAGGATAGGGTTCACACCCAGGACTGCCTGTTTGACTCCAAATCCATGCTCTACCCTTCATCTATGGACTGAGATCTACCAGTGTTCTTATCCTGACCATGATCATCTAGATTTTTAAGAATCACAAACGTACTACAAATCTGATTTGCACTCTTCTGTGAGGAAAAGAGGCATGGGTTTTTGCTTAGACTGAACTGCCTTAAGGATAATCTCTGTTTTTATTTGCACCCATCATTCAGGGTTATTTTCCTAAGCAGCCCAGGACCAGGGAAAGCAAGTACCAGCCTCAATAGCTAAGTCCCTGGGGTGTGAGCCCCTCCCTTGATTCCCTAAATGACTGTCACTTTTACAGCACATTTTCTCACTAAAGAGGAAAATGGGATAATTTCTTTAAGAAGCATTCTCAAGCACTGTTTTGGTCCCAGACGCTGTGCTAATTAAACACTGAGTTAAGACTAAAAGTTCTCTGCCCTCCGTGAGCTTCCAGCCTAATAGAGAGACAACACACATTCTGACTATAAAACTCAGTACTAAGTAAAAAGAACCCTGAACTGAGACTGAAAGACCTGGATTCAAATGTGAATTCATATCTGCACTCCAAAATCCAGAAAGTTCTGAAAACTGAGTTTTGTTTTTTCCATAACTCGTTTGGAGGCAAAACCTGATCTGGAATGAAGTTTTTGTATGGCACTGTTCAACCCACTTAGTGTGAATACTGCTGCTTTTTGCTGCAGAAACAATGTGTCTGATCAGAGTGCTGCCCGGCCCCCAGGAAGGGGTGCAGATAACACACGGGCCTGAACTCTGGAGGACGTCCAGCCCCAAGAGTTGGAAAAGGAATATGAACTTATGCCCTGTGATCCATTGAAGAAAATGTGGGAAAAGACTTCATACACTAGATCATCTTAAATGGAACAGTCACCCCATCTGTGTAATGGGAGCACTGAGGGTGGAGCAAGTGATTTTTTTCAGGGCCAAGAAGAGAGTCAAAAGATGGCTTAGCGGAAGTAAAATTACAGCCGGGTCTTAAAGGGTGAGATCAGTTTCTCATTTCGCAGAGAAGCTGTGGAAAAGAAATTCTGGGCTGAGGGAAGAGCGTGTAGCAAATGTGCAGGGAAAAATGTCTTTAAGTAGCTTGAGCGCATGGACTCTGTCAGCTTACCGAAAAACTCTGATCATCTGTCAAAATGCAAGAGAGAAGCAGTACAGACAATATAAAGGGGCAGCTAGTCCACGGTGCGTTTGCTCTAGGCAGGATTTTTCTCTGGAATGCAGACGTACACATGCACTCACAGAGAAGCAGCGCCATCTGGGCTGACGCCTCCTTGCGCATCCTGGTGGGGAGACGGGAGCTGCCGGCTGCCCTCGTCTCTCCAGGCAGGCGGGCCCAGCAAGGATCAAGACCACCCACCACTCCAGGCTGGTGCTCCTTGCAGCCCTCTGCGTGGTCTGGGGTCAGCCCTTCACCAGCTGGCTTCTCTAGCATCAGAATGCCAGGTTCAAATCAGATCAGACACTTACTACTTTTGGTGGCCTTAAACAGGTTATTTATCTCTTTTGCCCCTTTGTTCCTCAGCTGTAAAATCAGAATAACATGAAAGCTCACACGGAAAGCACTTAGCTGAGTGCCTGACTAGTACGCACCCAAACAGTAGTTATTATTACAAGGACTCTCCCTCCTCCAGCTATGTATAAATACATACATTCCTTAATACTTAACCTGAAAGGGGGAGAAAAAGCCCTTTCTTCATTCTTTCTGCCCTGGTCATCACCTCCTTTCTAGTTAACTATTTTCTGTAGAGAGTTTTTATTTTGATTTTTTGCAGCTGTTTCTCAATCATGGTAAAGCATGGCCTCCCTTACTTTGGTCATAATGCAGTACAGGGATCCCCAGGTTGGGTCCCCAGAGGTCCTTGTAGGCAGTCAGAGGGATTCCCATGCTGATTTCAGGTACTGGTTTAGAGCAAGGTAAGTAAGAGCGCCAAGTCTGGAAGTGGATAAGCCCCACCCTAACCAGCTCTCTTACTCTGTAAGTTTCATCATGTCCAGGAGCCTTCCTTTCCTGCTTGATAGAATGGGAATATTCATCCTTTTGTCACAGCAGTGTTACATCTTAAATTATGTGCTCAAAGCCCTTAGCACAGGACCTGGTGTATAACAAACACCTCATAAATACTTGCCACCATGATTACTACTGGTACAAGCCATTTCTTGGAAATCACACTTTTACTCCAAGTAGAGCCTCAGGTATAATTAAAAGATCAGATCTCAGCAGGAGGCGGGTGGAATTACATCGGCTTAGTGCAGTGACACTGTTGCCTAATGCTAAGAACCTTTGGTTGGCTTTTATATGTGCCTTTGGTAAGTAGAAATAAGGAGAATTATTATTTAACAAGTACACTTAGGCAGAGAAAAGCACTGCAATCATGAAGTCGTAGAGGTGTGGAGTGAGACAGAAAACGAATCTCTGGTAATTAAAAGTCACGGGGATCCATTGGTCTAATACACTGATGAGCACTTCCCGGTTGGAAGGTCTCCTTTTATTTAAGAAAGAAAAAAAAAAAAAACTAGCACGTGGGCATTGCCACTGGGCAGGTTTTACCCATTAACCAACATTCCAGTGGATAAAGACATTATTCCCTGATGTTTTGGGCGCACGCACTGTGAGCAAAGGGCGTTACCATACAGACTTGAAATGGGAAGAGATCTTGGAAATGATCAAATGCAAGTGGGGGTGACGGTGGCATCACTCCCATTTTACAAATGCAGAAACAAAGGCCTAGAGCAGGGGAGAAACCTGCCCGTGGTGACGCAGCCATCCTGTGATGAAGTTTCACACCTGAGGCCCGCAGCTCTCCATCCAGCATCCTTTCTGATAGACCAGGTCCTCATCTGGAAGGGACATCTCTCCAGAGGGTGAACCCCAGTCACCCAGGGAGTTCTTTCCCAACTCTGTGGGCCATCACTGTTTCCCTCACCACGTGGGGTGCCCCTTATCTGGAGATTTTGATTCCGTAGGTCAGAGCCGGGGCTTGAGAATCCATAATATTAGTATATCAGGCATTTCTCAGAATCAAGCAAGTTTTGGAAAACACGAGACTAACCCATGCCTGCAGGAGTTTTCACTATTTTCTGCCCTAGAGTGGGTGGTGGGGTGAAGAGGTCACCAGGAACAGTCCACTTGCCGTTAGTGAGCATTAACCTGTATCCTGTGCTAATTCCTTATAGCTCCTCTCTCCTTCCTAACAAAACCCTAATTCCTGGGCACACAGTGGCAGCTCCAAAATGTTGCTGCCTGACCTACTTTGGGGAGATGATTTGAGCAAAAGACTCCCTGTCTAGCTTGGGTGACATGAACATCTCTCTCTGGCTCTGTGCGTAGACTGAAGAACCTGGAGCTGGCTGCTGTGGGCGGATCAGACGTCCACGTGAAGATGCTGGCGGCCCCTATCAATCCATCTGACATAAATATGATCCAAGGTAACCTTGGTTTCTGGGGCTTACGTTAATGGGCTTTTTTGCTTAGCCACCACCTGGTTTTTTATTCCTCCCCAGGTGTGGGTGTGAGATTCCTGTGATTAGCAGCAGCTGTTCCCCAGATGAGCCGCCTGCAGACTGCGTGACCCCCCTCTGGCCTCCCCTCCCTGGAATGTGAGGCTTTTTGAGTCAGGAAAATTGCAGCGGGGAGCAAACCAACCATTGTGACGTGCCCGCGATATGCTGGGCTCATTTTCTACATTATCTCATCTGATCCTCATAATAACCACGAAGCTGAGGAGTGTTATTCCCTTTTACAGATGAAGAAGCTCGGGTGCAGCTTGGTTAGTTACACAGCTGGCCAGAGGCCAAGGCCAGGTTAGGCTGAGGTCTGTCTGACTCCAAAGTCCATGCTCTTTCACTGCCCAAGCTTCATTGGATGCCCCTCTGCTCTTCTCCCTTAGGAAATTACGGCCTCCTTCCCAAGCTACCTGCTGTTGGAGGGAACGAAGGTGTTGGACAGGTTGTAGCAGTGGGCAGCAGTGTGACCAGGGTGAAACCAGGAGACTGGGTGATTCCCGCGAATGCTGGTTTGGGTGAGTTCTCCAGGGGTCTGCAGCTTTTGGTTGTTTCAGGTCCTAGTTCACCCTCACAGTACACGTTTGCTCATTGGCTCAGTGTAAGTAAGCAGCACAGGGTTTATTACTAAGTCCATATACCCGCCTCCCACAGGGATGGCAGCTGGACCAGGAGAGCAGCAGTTCTGTTTCTTTTGCTCAGGAGGTGCTGCACCTGCTCTCATCACTGTGGGCCCATGTTGATCGGAGCTGTGAGTGCCTACATCCCTACATCCTAGGGGATCTAGGGTGCAATGGGGAATCAAATAAGACCGTCCCTGCCCTCCAGGAGGTTAAAATCTAATTGATGAAATCTCCAAACCAACAACCTCCATAAAGAGAGTGCTGCAAGTTCACAGGAAGCAGAGGGTACTTCTGGCTACTCTGTGTGTGAAAGAGAGACAGTCTTAAGGATCAGGGCTTCATGGAGGAGGCTTCATTGGAGGGGACCTTTGATGGATGAATTTTGGTAGGTGGATATGCGCCTCAAATCATGACATTTGGAGGAAACAAAACGAGCAAAGACACGGAGGTGAGTTTGGGAAATGGAGGCGAACCCAGGGTAGCCTCAGCAGAGGGTGTGCGTGTGGGCAAGGACTGCGGCCGGGGGAGGGGGGGTGTGGTTACAGAGGGTGGGACCACCTGGGGAAGGCCCTGCAGAAGCCACACTGACAGTTAGCGTTTTCTTTGACATGTGGTAAGGAGTCCTTGGTGAGATTTGTTTTTCAGCACTTGATGGTTTTTGAGGCACAACATTATATAAGTGGATCCTGACAGGAGCTGCAAGAGGGAAGCAGGGCTGACATCCACCCCATTGGACATATGAGGAACTGAAACCTTGGAAGAAGCCCTTGTCCAAATGCAAATAGCAAACCAAAAGGAGAGCCCCCTTGGACTCTTGTCTCCTCTGTTTTCACCACTACACTCCAATGTGAGGACCCTTTGGGTTGTAACTTGCAGAGTCAACTCAAACTTGTTTTGCCAGAAAATAATTTAATTGGTTTGTGGAACTGGGACGTGCAAGAGATGGAAAGCTTCAGGCACAGCTGGATCCAGAAACCCCAGTGCTATGAGAGCTCGTTCTCTTATTCTCATTAGCTCTCCGATGGGATCTCCCCACACAGTGATATAGGAATAGGAACAAATATTGACCACTCTCTTTGTACCAGGCACAGTTATAAACACTTTACCTATATTTACTCAGTCATTCCCACAGCATGAGGTAGATACTGTTATTCCCATTTTGCAGATGAGACAACAGTAAATGTAAAGGATTAAGCAACTTGCCCAAAGTCACCCAGCCAGTACGTGGTGGAGCTAAGATTCAGACCCACACTGATATATACCTTCCATAGGTGGCCACCGGCAGCCTGAGGTTTACATCATCCTGAGAGCAAGCAAATGAGCATGTCCTCCACAGTGTGTCCAGTGCAACCACATCCATCCCCTAGAAGGGCTCTGACCAGCCCTGCCGGGGTCCTTGCCCATCCATGAACCTATCACCAGGGGGTGGGCTTGGGCCACCCCAGTTGCCCTGGTTGAGTCTCTTGCCACCTCTGTGGTATAGAGAGTGGGGCCTTGTGGTTGACAGCCCCAGAGGTCAGGAAGGAGCAGTTCTAGAAAGAAAAATGTACCAAGCAGGAAAAAACAGTACCAGGAGTCTACTAGAAGTCTTTCCCTCTCTGAGATCAGGGAAGTGCTAAGAACGGCCCCACCCTCTCCTAAAGTGCCCTGGCAGTGAAAGAGCATAGCCAGGTGAGCAAATGAGAGCTGCAAGGATTCCCTGGATACTGACTGGTGCTTCGGTCCAGCCCCTATGCCAAGTAAAGGGCACACAACATGGGTCAGATACAGTCTGCCCTCAGAGTGTTCTTGGCTGGAAGTGGGAAAAGAGCACTTAACACAGTGCAGTGTAATGAGTGCTGTAATCACAGGATGAACATAAAGGCAAGAGTCCCTTATCTTGGGAAGCATTAGGAAAGGCTTCCCAGAGAAGTGATGCTTAAACTGGGTCTGGAAGACAGTAGAAGTACAGCCAGGGGAGGAAGGGCTTCCCAGGCAGGGAGTGCGGCGTGGACAAAGGTGTGGTGATGGGAAGAGGCCCACAGCACCGTCAGCACCACTGGTGGTTCAGTGTGGCTGGGTTGTGGGCAGATGGGGAAAAGCGAGATGAGGCTGGAGAGGTCGGCTGGGGCCCTGTCAGGGAGGGCTCGCATCCACAGTCAGTGTGGGCCTGATAGAGTGAGCATGATCAGATTTGTGCAGTGCAGAGAATGTTCTGGAAGGGCAGAGAGTGGAGGCAGGAAGCCAGTGAGGAGGTGGCTGAGCAGTCCAGGCTTCAGATGATGAGGGTCTGAACAAACAATGCTGCACAACTGGAGAGACGGTGTAGATCTAGAAGCTAGAGTAAGAGGACTTGGCGATTAGATTGGGGAGAATAAAGGATGCTTGCCAGGTGTGTGGGTAATTGCACATGTGTGGTGATGGTGGTAGCCAGACGGGAATGTCTCCCTGGAGAAAAGATGGTTCTTTTAGAGCAGGTGCCAGTCGGAGAGGATGAGGATTTTATCATTGTCAGGATAATTAAATCAGTTTACTTCAGTTTATTCAGTAAACATTTTGTGAGCATCTGTAGCGTGCCAGGCTCTAGCATACAGCAGTGAAGAGACATGGTCTTTCTTCTAGTGAAGACTGCAGTTTAGTAGACTGTCAGTCATTAAACAGGTGAGTCTTCAACTGGCCAGATCTTGGTCATTTTCCATGCACTGAGCTGCTCAGCTGTTGCTGTGCCTGTGGTGGCCAGCTTTTTCCCACGTACAACCAGTCCCAAGGGAGACAGAGCCAGAGACTGTGCGAACTTTCTCACTGGAGATACTCCAAGCCCCCTGAGGCAGCGCAGGGCGTAGCCAGCACAGGCCTGGGAATCAGATGCAGGCCCTCCTTCCAGCACCCCCACCAGCACCCCCACCCCCGTGACCTTGTTTAAATCACAGCTACTCTCCTCTTCTCTAAGATGGAGCTAATTGTTGTTGCCTGGTGTGTCTCAACTGAGGGGATGCATACAATGGTCTCTGCAAACACTGAATTTCCATACGCATTAGATCAGGGGTCAGCAAACTTTTTTCTTGAAGGGCCAGTTAATAACTATTTTAGGCTTTGCAGGCCCTTCCACTTCTACTCAACCCTGCCCTTGTAAATAGCCATAAATAATACATAAAAAGTGGGCTATATTCCAATGAAACTTTATTTACAAAAACAGGTAAACCCGTGGGCTGTAGGTTAGCAACCCCCACGTCAGATGACAGAGACGGTTAAGGGTCAGGTGCACATGAGTGAAGAATGGGAGTCCTCAGAACTCGGGCCTGGGAATTTGGATCAGAAAAGGAGACAAGGGGTGTTCTACGCCTGCTGTGTACCAGGCACAATGACAGTGTACAATGTCATCACTTAATCTTCACACTGTGACAGGACTGTTATTCTCTGCATTTCATAGATCAGAAAAACTGCAACTTAAAAAGGGTATCATTCGAAGTCACACAACTAGTGAGTGGCAGAGCCGGGGTTTTTAAGCAGGTCTCTCCAACTCCAAAGTCTAGGGGTTTCTACGTTAAGCCCCTGAAAGCCCTGGAGGCTGACGTGGGCGTTGGCCCCATCCCACCCAGGTTCTCTTAAGAAGAGGATTAGGGACGGCCAGGGCCCAGAAATCTGTGTCAAGGGCTGGATTTCCATTGTCCTGCCTCTAAGGGGAATTAGAAAACACCTTGGATTTCACGCACAGAAAGCCATTCACTAAGCGCTTGGCACAGAGTAGAGTACAGTAAATGTCAGCTGAGTTGAGTGGGGGTGAGGATTATGAAGATGGTGCTGCAGATCTGAAAACCAAGCTGCACGAAGCCCAGAAACAGACAAGGCACCTCCTGGACTGCAGAGCAATCCTTCAGTTTTTCAGCCTCTGATTTTCTCAGCCAGAAATCCACTCTGGGATCGACACGGCCTTTAATAAAGAGTGTGCCTGCCTCCTGTCCCCAGTTCCTGGCCCCTGAAGCCCACCTTGGTTCTCCCCTCCTGCAGCACAATTAGCGCTCTAGGCTGGCCCCTGCTCCCCACGTTGGACCACGTAGAGCCTGGGCACTGTCAGAACCCCAGCCACTGAGTCGTGAGCCACACTCGAGAGCTTTGGAAGGTAGGCCATGGGCCCCTGAGACATCACAGCCACCAGACACCAAGCCAACGAGGCTCTAAGTCATTTCCCTGAGGTGACCTAGCAAGTGCGCGTCAAGCCAGGGCTTGAATCTGCATCTCTCTGACTCCGAGGGCTGTCCTCTTCACCTCTGCTTCATATGGGATCCTGCCTGCATGGGCGGGGAGCTGCCACCCTGCACCCAAGGCTCATCAAACCCTGTTGATTCCATCTTCAAAACAGAACTCAAATCCAGCTACTTTTCTTCATCCCCACTGCCGAAGTCTAGACAACCTCACCTCGCATCTGGGCCTCTCAGGAAGCCTCCTGATGGTCCTCCCTGTTTCCACTCTGCCCCTCCCCCTCCCCATGATATTTCCCACACAGCAACAAAGTGATCTTAAAGCATAAATCCAGCCACCTCAGGCTTCTTTTAAAATCAGGAGCTTCCTATTCACTAAAATAAAGTCTGTTCTCTATGCCATGACCCTGAGCCCTGTGTTTTTCAGACTGCAGGCTGTGACCCACTAGTGAAATCAATCCAGTGGGTTGCAAACAATGTTGGGGTTTTTTGTGTTTTGTTTTTTGTTTTTTTTTAACTAAAATCAGTCAGAATAGAATAGAAAATAACAGTCCATCCCATAGAGTAGGGTAAGTATTGTTCCGTGAAACTTTGGCCTCTGTTGTGTATCTGTGTGTGTGTACATTTATGTATTTATATATGTACAAGTACTGAGTTAGACTGTAACACACAGTTACTGTGAGTCGAGGTCATGAGAGCCTGTGTGACATCTGTCCAGCCTGTGCCACATCAGCCACGTCTCCAACCACTCTTCGTGCCACTGTCTCCCCTCCAGTGTGCGTTCCTCCTGCTCCACTCCTGTGTCTGTCCTGCCTCAGAGTCTCTGCACATGCTTCTTCCTCCATTGGAATGTTCTTTGTGGGCTCTAAGTGCATGTTACCTTCTCAGAGAAACTGTCCCTGACTCCCATCTAAAGTAATTCTCTCCACTGTCTCTCTCTCCCTGTATAACTCGTAATTCTCGTACTTGCTTGTTCACGTCTCACCTGTTCTGCTCCACTGGGGTGAGAGCGCCGTGAACGTAAGGACCGTGTTGTTGCTGGAGGGCCTGGCTCACAGCCGGTGCGGGATGAGTATCCGCAGACAGAAGGAGGCGACTCAGGGCAAGTCACAGCCTCAGTTCCTGCCCTCTTGAGTGAGGACTTTTTTTTTTTTTTAATATTTATTTGGTTGGTTGTGCCAGGTCTTAGTTTCAGCAGGCAGGCTCCTTAATTGTGGCATGTGAACTCTTAGTTGCAGCATGTAGGAATCTAGTTCCCCAACCAGGGATCAAACCTGGGCCCCCTGCATTGGGAACTTGGAGTCTTAACTGCTGCGTCACCAGGGAAGTTGTGAGTGAGGACTTTAAACTGGACATCTTATTATCATTTTGTCTGGAACTGGAATGTGGGCTGGGGGTTAATGAGCTTTTTTTCCCTCAGTTTACAGGATTGTTTCATTTCTCATATCATTTGCTCGGTGTAACAGCTCTTGGGGGAGGCCAGTCAAGGCTCTTCTTGCCAGTGTCATCTACATATTAGAGTAACCAAATCTCAGTGACTTAGGGCTGTGCTTGGATAAGCAGACCAGCAAAGCCAGGGCCCACACCTAGGCCTTCGACTTCGACTTTGATGCTTTTTTTCCATAATACCACCCAAGTCACCCTGCCTTAGGTGAGAATGAGGGCCGAGTGGGAAAGTGGGGCTTTCTCAGCTTCTCTTGCCCTGGTAATGATGTTGCTTTCTCACCCTCAGAGTCCAGTAGTTTGAGATCCTCAGCCACCTGCTGTGTGCCAGGAGCTAAATCTACTGGTATCTAATGTGGGAATAAGACAGTCTCCCCAATGTCATTGTCATGAGGACTCAAAGACATTCAAAAAGACTTCGGGATACTGTTTTTTTCTCCAAGCATTATTGAAGTCCACTGTCCTCTATGCCCGTCCACTGAGGAGGTGGAAATGGGGTTGGGCACGGAGGGGGTCCTTTCTTACTCCCCTGGCCTCCCCCCACTCAGGTACCTGGCGGACCGAGGCTGTGTTCAGCGAGGACGCGCTCATCACAGTTCCGAGTGACATCCCTCTTCAGAGTGCTGCCACCCTGGGCGTCAATCCCTGCACGGCCTATCGGATGCTGATGGACTTTGAGCGGCTGCAGCCAGGTAGGGACCACAGTGAGTGAGCAGGACAGGCTTTCCTGCCTGGGGTGTGACCACATCCTGACCCTGAGGCCTAGGCACTTACTGGTGGGGGCCTGTAAAGAAGACGGCCCCATTCTAGATGAGTGTTATTGTTGCTTTATTTGGAAAGATGTTAGCTTGTGTCCTGGAAAACATGCTGAAACCTCACGAGGAGTCCACCCTGGAAAACCGCTGAAGGGTTGCATTCCCTAGAGCTTGGGATGGAATTCTGTCATTCAGCAAAATTGTATGGAGCTGTGCTGAGCTCTGGGGCTGCAAAGCCAGACAAGATAGACACAGTCCCTGTGTTTTGAATAAAATGCTGAACTTAGTGTTAGTCTTTCCACTCAGCACTGCCAGAGCACTTTCCAGCCCACATACATGCCTTTCCAGGCATTACTCGGTCGAACGCACTGGGCCATCTGAGCAGTGTGGTGAGGTCCACAGCATGGGTCCGAACCCCAGCTTCACCTCACTAACTGGGAACTGACCTCTCACATCATCAGGCTTTTCATCCGCAAAATGGAGAGTAAAGGGTTCTGCAGGCTCACTGAAACATGCCATGTGACACTTAGCACAGGGCCCAGCCTACATTGTGGTAAAGGTGCACACTGCTGTTATCATTCTCCCTCTTTATAAATGAGGAAACTGAGGTCCAGAAAGCTAAATTATTTGTGTGAGATCACTCAGCAAGGAAGTGACAAAGCCAGGTGTTTTATTCGGGGTTCCCCTGAAAGCAGAGCCTAAGACAAGACTGGGGGCTGACAGTTCGCTGGGGAGGTGACCCCAGGAAGCAGGAGTGAGGGACTGGGGACAGGGACGGGGAAGGAGGAGAAACCAGTGGAGGCTGAATCCTGCCATGGGCGACCAGGGCCCAGTCCTGCAAAGGACCCTCCACAGACCCTCACAGGACCCTCCTCGGAATTAACCTCCAAGTAACAGGAGGCTGGGCCAGTTACCCACCAACTCCCATCCCCTGTGGTTGCAGGGTTACCCCGCACACCACGCATGTCCAGGAGCTGCTGGGGCCCTAGTCCAGCTCTGTTGTGCCGATGAGGAAACTGAGGTGAAGAGGTGCCAGGGTGTGATGAGCTTCCGTGGTGGCTCTGCTCAAGGCTGGTTGAAAACCAGTCCCAGCTTCCTGCAGAGACGAATGCTGGTTCTTCCAGCTGCACCAGAGCAGCCCTAGGTCTCTTTAGTGCAGCAGGCCAGAAGGTGTGATCAGGGACCTTTGCTCAAGTCCCAATACAGCAGATGCTTTGGTCGCCTGCATCCCCTCTCCTCGGGCCTCCTCTTATTTGGGCTGCAGCTGTGGTGGTCACATCAGGCCATTCGGATACCACCCATCTGAAGTGCCCACGGCGCATCTCTCCACTTTCCTGCCCCAGGGCTGGTGTGAAACATGTGATCTTGACCCGTCATAAGAATGACACTTTACATTGTCATCCAGTAGGTAATGTATATGAATATACACGTAATGGAAACCAAAGTTTCATAGAAGAGTATTTACCCTCACACCACTATTTTTTATTCTGTTTTCCTCGATTTTAACTTTAAAACAAACAAACAAAACGCTTGCAACCTACTAGGTTGGTTTCATAACCCACGGATGGGTGACAATCTGTGGGCTGACCCTAGCTAAGGAGGATGGGCCTTCTTCTTCCAGAAAGTCCTCTGTCTCTAGCAAAAGATCCCTGCTGCCTCCCAAAACCCAGATAGCATTTCAGGGGAATGGAGCCCCTTCCCGAACACAGCAGCACCAGACCCTAATGAGGAGCACCCCAGTGGGTGCTCCTAGGACTCCTGTTTTATGGGGGAGAAACTGAGGTTCAAAGAGGTCAGGACTTGCCCCACCCCATTCAGTTTCAGTTACAATCAGTGGAGAAGCTGGGACTCATACCCCGGTTCATCTCATTGCAGAGCCCATGCTTTTCCCAGCATGGCCCGCGGCCTTCCCAGTTAGCTGAGTTCAAAGTTAGGCCTGGGCTTTGACCACAGACTACCTGCAGGACCCTGTTTCAGGGGCTGCCCGTTTCTCCAGTGCAGCTGTAATCCAGTTTTGAGGCAGTGCAACTTCCCCTCAAGAAACTGCAGGCTGTTGATAGAAATGGACTGAGATGCTACCAAGTATAAAAGTCAGGGCTGACGGCGAGCATTGACAGAGATGGCCGCAGAGTACAGTGGGAGCATATGGGGGAAGAATCTGGGAAGGCTTCATGTAGGAAGCCACACTTGAGCTTCAAAGGATATATAGGATTCCAAAACGAAGGGAAAGAGAAAGAGGAAAACATGGCAAACCAAAGAAATAACCTAATCAGAGACTTGATATAGAAATTGGGAGGATGATGAAGGATGCAAAATCATTTACACAGCAGGGTCTATGTTGCCTCCAGTGTGAACTCTGAGTTGCCAAATCCTGGGAGGCATCCTGGGTGTTGTATAGGTTTGGGGTGCACTGGGAGAAGAGCATCACTCCAAGGACTGAGAAGGCTCAGCAGCCAAGTCCTGGGTCCGTTCAGAGTCTGAGGACTCCACCTCTGGCCATATAATAGGATCCTAGGCTGGAAGCCCTATTACAGATCTCAACTTGAGTCTCTTCCTGGCTCCACAGGGGATTCTGTCATCCAGAATGCATCCAACAGTGGAGTGGGGCAAGCAGTCATCCAGATCGCCACAGCCCTGGGCCTGAGGACCATCAACGTGGTACGAGACAGGTGTGTGGGAAGGCCTGATCCCAGCCCACTGCTTGGGCCTTTCCCCCAGAACCTTTGGGTGCCCACATCTCCAGCAGGTGGCGCCCTTGCATAAGCGGTCCTCCCTTCCTGCAAGCAGCAGCTGATAACAGCTGAGTCAGCCACCAGCACTGAAGTCCAGTGTCTTTGGCTATAGAATGAGTGAATCTGAAATGTAAAGGGAGGCCAGGAGGGAGGTGGAGAAGGCCCTTACTGAACAGCTAAGAGTTTTTGAGATGCCTGACTTGTGATAACCCCATGTTTTCAAAACCACAGTTCACAGTTCAGAGTATTTTAAGCTGTGTTACTCTTTTTGTGAACTGACTAACCCAGGGTTAGTTCCCTTGCATTTGTGTAATACTTTGAAGTGCACTAAATACAGCTGTAAAGGAGATGGGGCAGGTTTGTCATCAGAGAGAGGAAGCCACTTGCTCAGGAAGACACAGCAAATCAGTGGCAAACTTAGTTTACCGACTCATTTTCTCTCTATCATATCATCCAGCTTCCTTAAGCCTCACTGTCCATGCATGTGCTGTGTCTGTCAGGGAAGTCCAGGCTTAGCAGGAGAACTGATACTCACTTCAGTTCCCCATCTTCTTAGTTGTGTTAACAAAAATTGTTCTGTTTGCCTTGGTAAAGAGGCCCAGAGCTACTCCTGGCCTGGAGTGTGTTTGCACAACACTCTGAAGAGCCCCTTGAAAAGAGAGGGGAAAAGGAAGCAGAGTTTGTCATTTCAGTAGAAGAAACCAGGAAGTGAAATGACTCCTCCCTGGGCCCAAATGGTTTCTAGTGTCCTTGAGCTGGTAGGAGCAGTAGAAACCACCCAGTGCTCTCTCACACCAATGAGAAAACTGAGGCCAGAGATGTTGGCGTGTGATGAGACTGGTGACCGGGCTCAGCTTCCCACAAAGAGAAACTCAGGTACTCACAGCTGTGGCAGAGGGATCCTGGGAGCCTTCTGTGGAGAAAATGAGCAGATGTGACTGAGGACCTTGGATTGTGTTTGGTTTCCAGACCTGACATCCAGAAGCTGACCGACAGACTGAAGAACCTGGGGGCCGATCATGTTGTCACAGAAGAGGCACTAAGAAAGCATGAGACGAAAAGCTTCTTTAAGGTACCAGTGATGAGGGACATTGCACCTCCATTCCAGGCCCATCTCCCTGAAGGAAGAAATTCATTTGAATTAGAAAAGCTGGGCACTGGCCCCACTGTTTGTCTCCAAAATCCCCCCTTTTTCTCTTCGTGGAAGGATAAAGCCCTTTCCCTCAGCCAGCAGACAGCACGCATTAAGTATCCGGGGCTGTGAGGGGGCAGGAGAGACAGACAAGGTTTAGGAAACCCTGTATGATTTGTATTTATGAATGTTTGTGATGGGCTACGTCAGCCCGCACAGCCAAGGCGAATCTCAGAGCTGGGAGAGGAGCTGAGGAGACCGAGGCACAGGAGAGAAGAGAAAGAAAAGTCACATTTCCGAAGCACCAGCCTTATGTTTTATCTGAAAATCCCCACAAAAGCCCTACAAAGTAAGTGCTATCTATTTTATAGATGAGGAAACCAAGACTCAGAAAAAAAGAAAGGACTTTACCGAGACCACTGTCATAAGTGGTGGCATCGGGCTGGTCCCAGGCCTCTCTGAATTCAAAGCCCCTTAACCCTGCCTAGCACACCCAGTAAGTGACCGAACTACATCTTAGCCTCTTGTCACTGAACCCTGGAGGGGCTGGACGCACACTTATTTGAGAACACACATCTCTTGAGAACATTTCTGAAGCAGTAGGTCAGCACATCTAATGTAAAGTGAGCTGTAAGTCTCGAGAAGAGGGGGAAATGAAAGTTCCTCAAAAGAGAATGTAGATGCCCTTTGTCTGTTCTTTCCCAGAGGAGCTGAGTTTTGAACAAAACCCCTAAAACAGATAACAGGATTAAGGTGGTAAAGAAAAGGCCCTTCCCGGGTGGAGTTTGAAGGCACGACCGTCCCATTTGCTTTGCTCCCTCCTGACACAGCCCCTGGGCCAGGGAAGTACTGTTTGTAGCAGGCTTCAGACCCCACTGCAGAGGGGTAGCTCGCTCACTGCAGGTCCCTTATTTTCCAGGACGTGCCCCAGCCTCGGCTTGCTCTCAACTGTGTCGGCGGGAAAAGCTCCACGGAGCTGCTGCGGCACTTGGCGTAAGTCCCTTGGCCCCTCAGGTCCAGTGCGCCGGTGCCCTCCCAGGCTTTAGCCAGGAGGACCACCAAGTGACCAAGCCCCAGTGGCCAGTGCAGCCAAGGCCAGGTCAGCACGACCCTGAGTAAGAAGATGGGGTCCATGTCGTGTCCTAGTTGTCTGGGCCCGCCCTTTCTCAGCCTCCTCCTTCACAGGTGACCAGGAGACCCACCCGGTTTTGTTTTCTTAGGCACCCCAGAAGTAGACTGCTGGGCACTGTGTGACAGGGGAACGGGTAAGGATTCATAACCTAGGGGCATCTGAAAAAGTCACTTGGTCCTAGCTTATTAGCTTTTAAATTTTTTATTAGCTTTTAAAAATACATTCTCATTTTAAAGGGAACATCATGCTATCACAAAACATCTTGAAAGCATGTACAAATACAAAAGGAAAAATTAAGCACCGCGCTTACCTCATCCCACCGCAGAGCGGGGTCAGCACCGTTGACACAGTGTTGACAGTGCATGTCCTCCCATTCTTTTTCCCCTTAATATAAACTTCCTGAACTGAAGGGCACCTGAAAGGACACTTCCCAACTAGAGCACCAACATTTGTTGACTCATATTTGCTAGCACTTCCTAGCCACTGGGTACCGAGATGGCTGAGGCACTGCAGGAACCCTCTAGAACTCACAAGCTGGATGGGAAGATGGGTTGTGTGATCAGAGAGCCGTAGTAATGATCACGGAGCATTTACCATGCGCCAGCCTGTGCAGAGTGCGTCACGTACCCCTCCCACAGCCACCTAGGCGAGGGGGACCACTCCCATCCCTGTCCAGACGAGGCCCAGAGAGGGTAGTCAGCTTGCCTGAGTGGCTGTGACTCCGGGCACACCTCTTCGGCCCTGCTCCAGGCAGCCTCCGAGGCCAACCGCAGTCCCCGCGTGGCTCACTGTAGGAGGAAGCCTTGCGCAGTGGTTACCGGCGTAGACGCTGGAGTCAGAAAGGCTGCTGCTGACTAGCTGTGGACCTGTGAAAAGTTAGGCAGTACGTGAAAAACGATCCAGGTCTCAGTCTCTTCATCAGTAAAATGGGGGCATATAAACCCTTTCTGCCTCAGAAGGTGAGCCTAAGGGGCTCTGAGGTCTGCACGAAGCGCTGGACAGATGAGAGGTGGGCCCCAGCTTTCTCGTCTATGAAACGGGAGTCATAAAAGTCCTCCCTTGGGGTTACTGTGCGCGTTCACTGGCCAGTACGTGCGGAATGCTCAGACCTGTGTCTGGCAGCCATTCTGATTAGACCAAGCGTAGTGCAGGCCCACAGAGGGAGGGCTCAGCCCCCCACCCAGGAGCCACTCCAGACCAGGTGCCAGCTGAAGCGAACGTAAGACCAAACTGGCCCCCAGCCTCAGGGTCAGAGAGCTACCTGCCTCTCTCAGCAGCTTCTTCCATCCTGTAGTTCACAGAGCCTCCCTTGTGTGGTCCCAAAATGTACCTTGGGTCATCCTTGACCAAACATCTCCTAAAAGAGCCAGGGGAGCACGGAGCGGAACACAGGGTAAGACAGGCATGTGAAGTCCTAGCTTACGTTTTACAAATTATATGAGTCCCTCCCCTGTTTGACCGCTGGGGCAGGTGTGGGTGTCAGGCAGCAGGGCCTGACCGTCGCCATCGTCCTCTGCACCACCCACGCCATTCCTCAGCTGCACAGCTGCTTCGTCTCGCTGGTGCTTTGGGTGAGCGTGTGCAGAAGGAGAGGCGCGTGGCCCGCTCTGCACATGTTGCCCGAGGTCACACACCTTCAGTGGAGTAGCACCCGGCTGGATCTGCTCCCGGCTCCACTCGCGACTTGGGATGTGAGCTTTGCTCAGCAGAGCCCTCTTCTCTGCAGCTCTTCCTCAAAGCCTGACCAGGAGCTTAGATCAGTGGGCTCCCAACCCTGTCTAGACATCCGGGTCATCTGCAGAGGGTGTTTTCTTGTGTGTTTGTTTTCTGTTGTTTTTAATATAGATCCTTCCTCCTGATTCTTAAGGTCTGGGTCAGGCCTAGGAATCTGTATTTTTCAAACCCTTCCCAGGGATTCTGAGAATGAGGTTTAGGAACCAGGGTTGGAATAGATGTGTCGTAGCTGGTTCAGGAAGGGCTCCGTCTCTACCTGCGACCACTCTCTTCTCTCTGGACCCTTCAGGCCTGGAGGAACCATGGTGACCTATGGGGGGATGGCCAAACAGCCTGTCATCGCCTCTGTGGTAAGCTGGTTGTGGGGGGGAGAGGTGCCTGGAGACAGGGGCCTGGACACCACAGTTGTCTAAACTCAGGCAGTGCCCCTTCCCGGGGGGATCTGTACGTTAAGCAGTACCTGAAGTTCTTGCCCTCAGAGCCCTAGTATGCCCTTCCTGTGTCCACAGAGCCTGCTCATTTTTAAGGATCTCAAACTTCGGGGCTTTTGGTTATCCCAGTGGAAGAAGGACCACAGTCCAGGTAAGTGGATGATGGCCTCATTACCGAGGGTCACACGAGAGGGCAGTGCCTACTGCAGAAGTGATCAGCCACTCTGAGCCCTGGAGAGGTGATTGGACCCCCAGGACCACAACAGCATAAAGGAAAACAGTCTATGAATACAGCCACAGTCAGCAGATAGGTATTGAACTAAAGTGGGCTAGTCCTTGAGGTACCACATTGAACGAGGCAGCCCCTGCCGCCCTCCTGAGGAGCTGACAGTGGGGAAGACTGCCATGGAAGACAGCCAAGTAAAGAGAACAAACTCTGGAACCGGCCTGCCCGGCCCCAAATTCTGCTTCCACCGTTACTGGCTATAGGTTCTGCCGAGCCGAGCTGTGGAACATCAGGCAAGGTACTTAACCTCTGCCTCAGTTTAAATGTCATAATTGTCTAAACGGTCGTTAGCCCTGTTTGACAGAGGAGGAAACTGAGGTTCAGAGTGGTTAAGTAGCTTGCCCAAGTCACCCCCACCTGAAGCGTGTGCAGCCAGGATGTGAACAGCCAGTCTCTCTGACTCCAGACCGGAGCCAGCACACTCTTCTCCTCTCCTGGAGGCCCGGCTCCCCAGAGCGTGACCACCACGCCCCGCCCCAGGCTGAGCCTGAGGAACAGCGTGGAGTCATCCCAGGGAAGGGGAGGGAAGCGGTCATCTGAGTGGGGTGTTCCAAGCAGAGAAAATAGCCTGTGCAAAAGCCCATCATAGAGCATGGGAAGCTGGACACATAGGTTGTGACCAGATTACAAAAGGCCTCATAATCCTCGTTAAGGAGCTCAGACTTGCTCTTAAAGGGAAATCGGAAGCATTGAAGTGTTTCAAGCAGAGGTTACGATTCATTTTGAATGTCGAATGAATTGATGTCTATGAAAAAGCACTTCTGAGCCAAGGCCTTCACTTCTCATCTTCCTCTACCATATTGGGTCCTTAGTGGGAGGCAGGCCCTGGGGGGTGTTGGCCTCAATTGGTGAGGTTCTGAGGGAGTCTTGGGCTTTCAGGGAAAGCTCTTTTCCCTGAGCAGAGCTCATCTGTTCCACATCTGCTGGTGTGCCAGGCACCACCCACCCCCTCCCTTTGCCTCTTCTGGCTTCCACGTGTCTGAGCGGTCCCCGCCCTCCCACCATTCAGGACTCCCAGTTACACCCAGTCAGGGTCTGTGGGTCTGAGCCATCGTAGCCACCACTCTGCCTGTCTGTCAGCCCCTGAGGCGCTCCCCGTGCTTCTGTCCCCACCCTGGCCCTCACTGTCCTGAACACAGGTGGGAACCAGGCCACCTCCACAGCTGCTGGCCAAGCCCAGGGCTCTCGAGGCTTCCCTGGAGCTCAGCACCAGCTCCTGCCGGCAGGGGAGGCCCGCGTGTCATCTCACCGAGCCCTGCGGCCGCTCCCCTGTCTGATGCCCTCCACCCTCCCACAGACCAGTTCAAGGAGCTGATCCTCACACTGTGCGCTCTCATCCGCCGAGGCCAGCTCACAGCCCCCGCCTGCTCCAAGGTCCCACTGCAGGACTACCAGCGTGCCTTAGAAGCTTCGACGCAGCCCTTCGTGTCTTCAAAGCAGATTCTCACCATGTGATGTGATAATCCCAGAGGAGCCGCAGCCAAGTGGGAGGGAGATGGATCAGCAGGACTGGTTTGGGCCCCCGAGTTGGGGCCCTTAACCTTCCGCAGGCTGCTCCTCTCCCCACTTCTGACTCGGAGAATGGGAGGCCAGCCAAGGCTTTCCCCCAGGGCCAGCCTCATGGTGTCTAATAAAGTCCAAACTTCCTGAAAAAGAAAAACACAAAAAACAATAGAAGTCATCACTGTCAAGAAGGACCATCTCCGTGCACCTGCCATCTCCCAAGCACTAGGAGCCCCCCTTGCCCACCCTCCGCCTGTCCTCCAGCCATCATTTCCTGACCACCCTGAAAGCAAAGCCTGGGTGGGGCTGGCAGGTACAAAAGCCAATAAGATAGATCTCTGCCCTTAAGCCCTCTAAGCCCATGGAGGAGAATCTTCTAAAAAGGAAGGCTTGACTCATTCTAACGTCAGTCTGGGGCAGGGGGAGGGTCGGCTCCACAGAGGAGTGAATGCCAGGCTGAGAAACCAAGGAAATAGGGTCTCAGGTGTCTGGACCATCCTCGTGGAACTTCCATTCTACCTGAGGAGGTAGACGTTACACCAGTGGTTCTCAGCCTGAGGTCATTTGACCCCCAGGGGACACTGGTTGTCCTAACTGAGGGGCTGCTACTAGTGCCTAGTGAGGTCAGTGAGGCTGCTGCAGCATCCGACAGTGCACAGCACATCCTCCCTCAACAAGGGCTTTTCCAGCCCAAATGTCCACAGCGCCACCATTGAAAACCCCGCATCAAACCACTTGTCCCAACAATGATTATCAGAGTGATGAGTGCACCAAAGAAGATGTGTGTGAGGTGCTGTGAGTGCCTAACTAAGGTCTTGGCCTAGGCCTTCCTGAGGTGAAGCTTGAAAGTGGGCCCTGGAAAATGAGTCACTTTATTCAGACGAAGAGAAGAGTTTGACACTATTTGACTTTTTGCTGTTTGCTTCCTGATCCACTCACCCAAAGCAAAGAACTAGGTTCTCCCTCATTACGTGGCCCTCTGCGCCTGAGCTCTAGAGCCTCACTGTGTTGGGGGCAGGAGGACGTACTGAGAGCCTAGTGTGTGCCTGAGGCCAGGGCTGCCCGTGAGCGACATGGGGCCGGCCTGCAGGTAGCTAAGCCCAGTGCACAGCACACTCGTCAGGCCGCTGATACAGAAGCGTTCAGAGGGCCTTGGGGACACAGCAGCTCTGCCTGAGGGTTTAAGGAGGGCCTCCCAGAGGACGTATGGTCACAGCCAGTCTTACAGCCCAGCAGGAGAAGGTGTACCAAACAAAGCCCACAGCACGCGTGAGTCGGGAGGCCCAGGAGAGCCTGGCAGTCGGGGAACTGCCGACAGGCAGGTATAGCTGCTGCCTCGGATGCGGGGGGCATGTGGAGACTGAGATGGGAACAGTGGGCAGCAGTCAGAGCAGGAGGTCTCAGCACTCGCCCTCGAGACGTGGGGCGGCACTGAGGGATTTTAAGCAGCGGAGCGATGTGGAAAACTGGCTCTGAAGGCTAGAGGACACTCAGGTTTAGTTGCACACTAGTATGTACATGGGGCCCGGCATCATCCTCTTGCCTTTGGGAGCATCATGTGTGTCCCCTGGAGAAAAGGACTCTGCTTCAGCCTGGGGCTGGGAAAGGTCTGCAGGTGCCCTCTGGGTATGATTTGCCACCTTGCACACCTGGGCTCAGAATCAGCGCTAGCTCGCCCAAGTCCCTCCTGTTCTCTATCCTCAAGGTGAGTGGGATGGATGATTTGTGCAGTTGGTCCAGGTGGGCAAGTGCAGAAAGCCTGAGGGAAGCAGGAGACTGCCCAAAGGCTACAGGAGTGAAAGTTAGAATTAGGTTCTGTAGAGGGACTCCGCGAGGCTGGATTTAGGGGCTGTGATGAGCCTGCAGCCGTGGAGAAGGAGTGGGCCCCTGGTGGAGACTCAGAGCGGGCAGACAGGAGGGAGGAAGGTTCATAACACCACATCCCGGTTGGGGCGGGGGTGGTGCAGCGTCCTGAGAATAGTGCCTCTGGGGGTCTGGAGCTGACCTTTGCGCTGGGCTTTAAAGGATGATAATATTTTCTCAGGCAGGGGAGGGAAACAAGCATTACAGACTAAGGGACAAGATGAAGTTGTAGAGGCACGACATTTATGTCAGAATCTTCTCATTTTCCCCCAATGCCCTTCATCCCTAAGAATTAAAACTGATGACTTTAGGTGGGCACTGTGGTAGGCTGGAATAAACACTATTTCCCTGCCTCCCTTGCAGCTCACAAGATTTGCCCCATGTGACATAAGCAGAGGTGGTAGGTGCCTTTCTTAGGAACCTCTTTAAAATATAGCTGGCATCCATCCCGTACCTTTTCCTTCCCCTTCCACCTTTCTCCTGGCTGGGATACAAACATGGAATTTGCACAGCCGTCTTTGACCATGTTGAGAATGGGACAGCAACAAGATCAAAGGAGCCCGTCTGGGTCCCTGAGACCCGGAAGCCCTGACCGCCCACCGCAGGACTTGAGAAGTAAGTTTCTGTGTTATTTAAGCCCCTGGTGTTTGGGCTTTCTCTGAACCTAATCATAACTGATAACATATTCTGTGATTTAATTTGTGTTGAAATCATGTCGATCCATCTGAAGCTGAAAATTTCACAAAGATCAGTCTGAATTGTGGCAGTTTGTGATTCCCAGCTAAGGAATTTGGACTTGACCCTGTTGGCAATAGAGAACAAAGTATTTCTGAACCAGAAGATCAGAACTGTGCTTTAGAAATATGCCTCTGGGGCTTCCCTGGTAGCGCAGTGGTTAAGAATCCACCTACCAATGCAGGGGACACAGGTTCGAACCCTGGTCCGGGAAGATCCCACATGCTGTGGAGCAACTAAGCCCGTGCACCACAACTACTGAGCCTTCGCTCTAGAGCCCACGAGCCAGAACTATTGGGCCCACATGCCACAACTACTGAAGCCTGCGCACCTAGAGCCCGTGCTCAGCAACAAGAGAAGCCACTGCAATGAGCAGCCCAAGCACCACAACGAAGAGTAGCCCCCGCTCTCCGCAACTAGAGAAACCCACGCACAGCAAGGAAGACCCAACGCAGCCAATAAGTAAATTAATTAATTAATTTATTTATTTATTTACTTATTTAAAAAAAAGAAATATCCCTCTGGCAGCAAGTTGGGGGACAATTTGGAGAAGGGAGATGCTAAAGATAATCAGAAATTCCCAGGTAAGTAAAGTCTCCCAAAATTTTGAAGACCAACATAGGGATTACCAACATTTAATGAGGCCAGCAGAGGAAAGGCTCCTGAGGCAAGACAATGTCAAAAGAGCATCTGACTTAAGATGGATCATCTCTTCCCTGCTTAACAAGTATAGGAGATTATTTTTAACTTTCACGCTGAATAATCTCTCTGTGGAGTTGGGACAGCTCCTCTGGCCCACTAAGTAAACGATATCCCTTTCCAGTGACTGAAGGAGGAAACTTTGGCTCCAGGAGACTAAAGGAGGACAAACAGGCACGACCTCCCAAACCAAAACTTGGGTGCACCTGAGGCCATGAGGCTTCATGACTGGCTCTCCCTGTTGTCATCTGGGAGCATCCACCCTTCAACTGCCCACAGCCACTGCCGTGATACTGATGACTGTCTGGTGTCTTGGGATCAACCCTGCTTTCTTCAGGGAAAAACTGATGCCCAGAAGAAAAAGGTTCTTGCATTAACCTGTGTGTACCAGGCACCTCTGCCCTGGTCCCTGGAAGCTGTCAGCAGCTCCCTCCAGCCCCATGCTTATTGGCAGGTGCCATGCCCTGCGTAGGATGCTGTGCCCAGCCAGGGCAGCTGGAGGAAGTGGCAGAAGAGGAGAGACTCAGTCCTGTCACAGCATCTGCCTGTATCTGAAGGCAGGAGGGTCCTGGGAAGACAGAGGGCTGACCTGCAGGTGAGTTGGCACCCTCTGAGAGGGAAGAAAGCTCGCCCTATGTTCCTGACCCTTTGCAGTGTACAGGCACTTCCACATGCACCTTCATTTGATTTTTACAACTTCCCTGTGTCACTGAGGTTTTAATATCACCACTTTTCAGAAGAGGAAGATGCTGAGAGAGGAAGTGAGCTGCTCAAGGTCACACACCAGGAAGCAAGCTGGCACCAGAAGCCAGGTCCCCTGACCCTGTCTGGTCACCATGCCAGTCAGCCCCAATTCCTTTGGGCCCACAGTTGGCCTTGAGCTCACTCTTTTTTCAGGACTCCTTGATTTTGTTCAGTAATAATTGACATGTCACTCAGAATTTCCCTGAGTCTATGTCTCATGGGGAAGCATGAAAAAAAGTCAGGAAGCCATCGAAGTAGTCCAGGCGAGAACTCACTCACTTATTCATTCAGTAAATAGTTTCAAAACCCATTATGTGAAAAGCACTGTCAAAGGTTCTAGGGATACAGCAGGAGACAAAAACCATGGCCTGTGATACCAGGGAGCTTACAGTCTACTGGAGGAGAAAGACAGTGAACAAGTGAATAAACAAGGTAGAGTGTGGCAAGTGCTGTGAAAGAAAAAAATACAGTGATAGCATAGTGATTGGGGAGTGAGGGGTGTACTTGAAAGAAGGTGGGCAAGGAAGGTCTGAGTCCCGAGTAAGAAGTCAGCCATATTCCAGGCAGGAAGAGCAGCGTGTTAAAGCCCTGATGTGTGAACAACGTGACGAGGCCTGAACTGGCTTAGTTAAGTGGGAGTGAAGTGAATGGATTCGTGACTATTTAGAAGGAAGAATCAATAAGACAGAGTGAATGGGGTGTGTGAAGGTTGAACTTTGGCACCTTGCTGGAAGGAGGTGCCATTCCCTGAGTTAGCAAGCTCCAGAGGAAGAACAGGTTTTGGAGACAGGTATTTTGCCTGGGGCGGGGCGGCACTCTTTCCCATCTGTACAATAGGTTGAGAAGATTATATAACAACCAAGTTTAGCACTGCTTCTTTAGAATACAGGTACTATGATCCTCTCACTTTACTAAATACAGAATGGATCAAGACTGCAACATAAAAATCAGTTCTAGGGCTTCCCTGGTGGCACAATGGTTGGGAATCCTCCTGCCAATGCAGGGGGCACAGGTTCGAGCCCTGGTCTGGGAGGATCCCATATGCCTCGGAGCAACTAAGCCATGTGCCACAACTACTGAGCCTGCGTGCTGCAGCTGCTGAAGCCCACACGCCTAGAGTCCGTGCAATAAGAAGCCCGCACACCACAACAAAGAGTAGCCCCCGCTCTCCACAACTGGAAAAAGCCTGTGCGCAGCAGCGAAGACCTGATGCAGCCAATAAATTAATTTTTTAAAAAATCAGTTCTAAAAGGAACAGAATGAACCATGGGAGGTTTTTTTTTGTTTTTGTTGTTTTCATTTATTTATTTATTTGGCTGCGCCGGATCTTAGTTGCGGCACACTTAGTTGCAGCATGCAAACTCTCAGTTGCAGCATGTGGGATCCAGTTCCCTGACCAAGGATGGAACCTGAGCCCCCTGCATTGGGAGCGTGGCGTGTTAGCCACTGGACCACCAGGGAAGTCACCCCCAATTTTTTCAAACTTCAGAGTGAGGAAAACCTTTCAAACTACAACACAAAATCCAGAATCAAAGAAAAGTAAAGGATGGATAAATTCATTCCCATAAACATCCAATGTTTTTGCATGGCAAAAAAGCACTCTAGGCAAAGTCAAAAGTCAACATACTGGAAAAAAATATTTGCAACTCATTTGACAAAATGCTAATTTTCCTAATATATAGTGAGGCCCTATGAATCAATAAAAAGTGGGCAAAAAATATAAACAGACACAGAAAGGAAAATATGTCTCAAACTTAGGAGACTCACTCCACTCAACATAAATGCAAATCAGATTATCCCAAGATACCATTTTTCAGCTATCAGATTGACAACAATCGTAAAGTTTCATAATGTTTTGATGAGATGGAGAAACAGGTGTTTTTGGAAAACTGAGCAATAGCTATCAAAACTATGCTTGCCCACACCCTTTGAGCCAACTATATCCTACTTCTAGGAATAGATCCTACATATATGTATATATACAAAGTTACTTATTGAAGCAGTTATAACAAAAGATTTGAATCCATCTCAATGTCCTCTCCTAGGGCACTGATTAAACAAACTACTGTGTGTAAAATGGCATATTATGAGCCATAAAATAGTCCTCCTTGAGGAAGCTCGTTTTGTACTCTAATGGAATGATTTTCAAATTATATTAAGTGCAGAACTGTATGTATAGTATAGTACACCATTTGCTTTATGTGTACAATACCTCCGAAAGGACATTTAAGAAAACTGATCATATTGTCTGCCTCTAGGCCACCAGAGGTAAGAGATGGGAAGACTTTTCGCTGTGTATCACTTGAACCAGTTAATGAATTATCCGTTCAACATATAATTTTTAAAGTAAAGTAAATAAAAGTAAAGCAATTAAAAACAAAATTCTTTTGTGGTTCTAGGTAAACTGTGTTAGTGAGACAAGAACCAATATTTACTGAGCTCCTACCACGTTTCAGATATGTTCCAAGCCCTCCCATATACACTTATAGTTACCCTGGAGGTCCACTGAGAGCATAAATTGTTTTTTACAAGTTAGAAAATAGATTGTTTCTCCAGTAATTTAGCCAGTGTCAAGCCTAATCTAGCCCCAAAGTTGCAGCCTTCTCCATTTTCCACACTGCTTGAAACAAGTCCTGTTTTTAAAGTAATATTGGTATTACTTTATTGGGCATTCACGATGTGCTGGGAACAATACGCCTATAATTCCCAAAACAACTCTAGAAGGTTGGAATTACTATCCCCCTTTTACAGAGAAGACAAACGAGGCTCAAAGAGGAGGCGCGTAACGAGCACAGGTCGCAGATAATTAGACGGTTAGAAACCAGGTTCAATGCCAAATATGCTCTAAAGTGGAAACCAAACCCGGTTCGAAGCACAAAAGCAGAAACACCCAAAAAGCTGCTGCGGGGGAGGCGCGGACACTTCCGGGGGGAGGGGCGAAGCCAGTGGGCTACGCAAGGCGGCGCAGGCGCTGCGCGTAAAGCTCGCGAGAGAACGTACTCGGGGACAGGCGGCCCCCGCACCGCCTGTCGATCACCTGGCCCCGCCCCACGCCGGCGCGCCCCCGGGAAACCCCGCCCCCACCCCTGGCCGGGCGGGAAGCGAATGCGCGCTCCCTCCCGTTACTCTCCGCCGGCAGGGAGGGCGGGGGAGCGGGAAGCGCGTGCTCGCGAGCTGCGTGCTCGCGTACGTCGCCGGCTTCGGCTGCGTCCGTCCCGCCGCCCGCCCGTTGCCGCCGCCGCCGCGTTCTTGCTTCGCCGGCCGCCGCCTAAGGGGGCTGGGGCCGGGCCAAGCAGCCGCCGCTGTTGCCGGGATGCCACGGGTATACATCGGCCGCCTGAGCTACCAGGCCCGGGAGCGCGATGTGGAGCGCTTCTTTAAGGGCTACGGGAAGATCCTGGAGGTGGATCTGAAGAACGGGTGAGGAGGACGGAAGAGGGGCCTGCTGGGTGGGGACGGGGCCCCGGCGGTGGCGGGAAGTCCGCGGGGACGGGAGCGGGACCCCTGCCCCGCGCGGAGCTGCTGTGGGCCTGCTCCGGCTCCGCCATAGTCGCGGCGCCTTGGGGGCGCGGGTAGGCCCCGGTTCCCACTGCGCCTGCGCGGGTGGGGGTGGTGGAGGGATAATGGGAGCGAGGGTGAGGCTCCGGGTGGGACGGGGAGAAGGAAAACCCGAGTGGGATTGGGGCTGCTGGAGGGAGGGCACAGCTCCAGGGCGCCGGGGAGGCCTGGGTTTTTCCTTCCCAGGCCCTGCGACAGGATCCTGGTTCGTCTCCAGTAGAGACCGACCTTTCCCGCTCTGAGGGCTGCTGGAAACAGATTTCCTCCTCCCCTTTCACCTCTTCCCCAGTCTGATGGATCAGATGGTCACAGCGCATCTCTCCCAGCGACGGGAGCTCTGAAGGGACGCCCTCTTTAGACTTGCCATGTGCTGCACTTTTTGGGCGGGAGACTCTGGTTTGAGTAGTCTAGGGACGGTTTCGAAAGTATCGGCTTGCGGTGCTGGAAGCCTTCACCGTTCCCTGTACAAGGGTAAAGTCTTAGCCCGCTATCTTTAAGACTGCGTACAGTTTCCATGCTGCGGTTTCCGTTCTCCAACTTGCCAAAAAATTGCTTTGTCGGTGTAGAATTGGTTAGAGAAAGTCGACTAGTTGATGTAGACGGAGACCTACAGTTAGGAAATCGCTGATATACTGCCTACCTGGCCTGTTACTTGTATTCCTAATCCATTTTGGTAGAGCAGCGCCCGCAGGGGCTACACGTTTCAGGGAAAACAGATGAGGAGTCATGCCTGGAGAAGATATTCAACAGGGAAAACTGTGAGAACCAGGAAACGTTAGGTGGGACTTCAAACACATGGATATAAAAAAAAGAGTAAGGGAAACATTTTAGGGTACTAAACTTTGGATGTTAGAAGAACTCTTGGCTTTTTTTTTTTTTTTTAAGATCTACTTTGCAACATGTCTGATAGGGCTTGAGTTTACTCCCTTAATGCAGTACTGGCAACTGACACTTGAGAAGTAGTGAAAGATACCTAAGTTGAACATTTGAGAAAAATTGGAAGCTACCGTGTACTCTAACTGTTGGCTGGGTTTAAAAAGTCAAATCAAATTGATTGTTAGGAAGAATCACCTTCTTACTAAGGAAGATGTCCTTTATCAAGTGTTAATTATCAATGTTGATTTCTTTTAGAGCAGAAAGCTTAGGAAATTACTCATTTTGTTCAGTAGAGCTCTCAGATCTTCAACATACTAGGTAAAGTGGACAGTGGGTTGTTCTTGTGATACATATCATATGTCTGGACAAGCAAGTTCAAACTCCCAGTTTTCTTCAGAGCCCAACTAAGTTGACAGAATAACTAAATTTTGTGGGGAAAGCATAGGACTTGAAAGCAGACAGGCCTGGGTCAAATCCTAGCTTCACCACTTACTCTCTGTGGGCAGGTTACTTCTCTGATTCTGTTTCCTCATCCACCAGGCAGATTAGAGATAATAATTGTAAAGCATTTGGCTCATAGCTGTAAATGGTAGCTATAATCAGAGGGATTTGACCATGATCATAAGGAGACATCTTCACTTGTTATGTTTAGTAACATAACATGAAGTGTATTTGGTGAGGTCTGTTCTCCAAGGTTACTCAAGTGATAGTGAACAGGAAATGATGTTGATGTTCATGGGAAAACTAATTAATGGAAGAAATATGTTGATAACCAACAAGATGCCTGCTACTGTGTTAAATGAATGGAGGAGGCAGAAAAACAGTCTGTCTTTGAGTAAATTGCTTATGGTTATAACATACACTTTGAGTTAAGAAATGCTTGTTCTCAGTTTAAACTCACAAGTGAAACTTGGAATGGTTTGAAAAGATTTGTTTGAAATAGGCTTTGAAGTGTGGATTGACTGGGGCTTGAAGTGAAGTGTCTGGGAATAGTGTATGTCATAACCGGTGATGGTCAAATAAGGAAGAATTTTAAGATATAGTAAACAGTCTAGCTTGGATTGAGTCTCATGAATGATCTAGAAGTTTAACAACATAAATCAGAAACAAAAACTGTAAGATTTTACACTAAACATTCCAAATCATGGGTAGGAGTTCAAATGTTCTGAAGGGAATAATTGAGCAACCTGAGAGATGGTGATCTAAGAGGAAGGACTGATCCTTCCAGGACCCTAAATACGCGGGTCTCTTGGGGAACTATTCATTTTTACAGTTGTTTACAGCTGCTAAACCATGATATTCATGAAGTCTGTGATTGAAAGTCAAGGGAATGAGAAATGGGAAGTCATTTTAGGGATTTGAAGGCAGGTGTGACAGTCACCAAACAGGTACACCTCCTGGCAGCATTCAGGAATCAGGGCAGGGGAAAATGACTTCTGAACAAAGCATCAGTGGTGTATTATAGATGTATTTCAAGCAAGAATTGACTATATTAGATGGCAGTAGAGCAGAGGTGTTTGAAAGAATGGCATAATTGACTTTATTTAAGTGGGTTTTATTTTTTATTTTTTATTTTTTTGGCTGTTTCCAGTCTTCGTTGCCGCGAGCGGGGGCTGCTCTTCATTGTGGTGCGCGGGCTTCTCATTGCAGTGGCTTCTCTTGTTGCAGAGCACTGTCTCTAGGCGCACGGGCTTCAGTAGTTATGGCGTATGGGCTTAGTTGCTCCACAGCATGTGGGATCTTCCCAGACCAGAGATCGAACCCATGTCCCCTGCATTGGCAGGCAGCTTCTTAACCATTGCGCCACCAGGGAAGTCCAAGGATGGCATAATTTAGCAACGTGTGTAAGCTTATAGTTCTGGAAACTTTATGAAGGATAGTAGAGCCCCTCGAGAGGCATTTTTAATGTTTCTGGATTGTGATTATTAGTAACTGAAACTCAGAAGCAGATTTGGGATGGTTAGGGCTTTGAGGAATTGCTGAAGAATTCAGATTTGTGGAAGTGAGATTTATCAGTAGACAGTAGATATGTTGAGCTAAACAGTTGTGGGTAAAGTTCAGAGTTAATTAAATAGGTATAAAGCAATGGAATAATAGAAAGTTGACCAAATGAGGAAGCAGATGAGCTCTCCAAAGGAGATTTAGTATCCAGGAGAACATTTTATGGACCTTCCTGGGATTAGGAGAAGGGAGATGTATGCAGTAGTGCATTGCCTACTTTTATTGTACCAGCTAACCCTAATCTAGATTGCTTTTGTTTTAGAGAACTCCTGGAAAGATGGTTCAGTTTGGGACCATGAACGTGATATAAATCTTCCATGACCATATAGGCCACACCAGATCCCCTCTGGTTGCCTTCATTCCTATGTGCCACTCTAACTCCAGCAAGAGCCACTGTGGGATCAAGGCTCAAGGAAGCAACAGTATTAGCACTTGTTTATAGCCTTCCAACTCTGTGGTGACTTTTGCTTTTTGATTATTTGTGAATTCTGTGAGCTTTCTTTTTTAATAAATTACTTTTTTCATGTAAGATGTGGATGGCTTTTTAATATAGTACTTTTTTTTGCCACAGAATATTGTGGGTTTGGTCATAGATCTTTATATTTTAATTTTTCCTTATTTTAGTTAATGAATGAAACATATCACATCCTAAGATTATTATATTTGCCTAATAGCTGGATAAACCCCCAAACCATTGAGGGGTTGGGGGGGGTGGTTTTGGTTTTTTGTTTTAGTTGGTTAAATGTGCGAATTAAAACTCTTCAGGGAAACTTGGCTATAAATTTCAGAACCTGTGTTTCACATTACTGTGAAATTATGAACAACCAGAATTTTCAGGGGTGTCCTGGTCTGTGTAATTGGATTTTCACAAAATCTAAGTATCACCAAGAAGTTCTTTGCTTTCACCCTTTGTTTAAAATTCCTTCAAGTAGAAGTTACCTTAATTTTTTAAATATGTTAAGGCTTTCAGTGAGTCAGGTCATTGTTCTGTTTGTCCCTGAGCACTGTAAGGCATTGTTAGGCCTGAGATACTGGGATGAATCTCTGCCAACCCCAGAACCTACACAGGGATTTTCTCTTTTGACTGAATGCTTGATAAGAGCTCGTTTTCCTTCTTGTCTTTTAAAGAGGCAATAAGGAAACTATAATTGATGTTCCACGTTATTGGTTTCTGGTTAATTGTACTGTTGGTTTATTATTAAAAATCTATTCTTGGGACGTCCTGGCAGTCCAGTGGTTAGAACTCAGCGCTTTCACTGCTGAGGGCCCAGGTTCAATGCCCGGTGAGGGAACTAAGATCCTGCAAGCTGCATGGCGTGGCCAAAAAAAAAAAAAAGCCCATACTTAATTTGTATAATGTTTCAAAATAGTATATATTTATTTCTGATTATAAAAATTTTACATATTTGTTATACATTTTTTTAAATATAGACAAAAAATTAAAGATGACACAATCTGCGCATTGAGACTGCCTTTTTTTCCCCTGTGCACACGTGCATGCACTTCCTACGCCTCCCTGCCTCCCTTTTTCACAAACTTGGATTCATACTGTACTCTGTTTTGTAACTTGCTTCCACCTAACAGCTTGATCCTTTGTCATTAAGTGTTCTCCTATGGCCTCGTTCTTAAGGGCTACATAGTATTCCCACATGTAAATACTATTTAATGTACATAAGCAACACCATGTTGCAAAACAATGCATTTGTCTTTGGTTTCCCATTATTTTACACATATATAAATAAAACTGTGGCAAACATCCTTTATGTAAATCTTAGGGCAGATTCCTGAAAATGGACTTTGGAGTCAGAGTGTATACAGTTGTCCCTCACTGTATGCATAGGGTTGGTTATACATAGGATTGGTTCCAGGCACTTCTGCCCAAATCTACGGATGCCCAAGTCCCATAGTCAGCCCTCCATACCCACGGGTTCAACCAAGGATATGGAGAGCTGTCCACATTTTTAACTTTTGCTATCTTTTGGTTTCCATAGTATTTATTTATATTTTCACCTGCTGTATTTAATAGTTACTGTTTTTCTGAACTCTCAACTGTTTACCGCAATTTTTTAATATTATGACTTTTTAATTAGAATGTCTAAAAATATACATTAGGACGTTTTCTTGCAGCGTTTAAGCCTTATCCATTTAGCCTACCAAGCATAACAGAGTCAGGAACTTTGCCTGATTAGAAAATAAATACAGGTTCATTTTAGATAATTTAGACAATGCCAAAAGCAGAAAGTAGAATAGAAGTATCATTAAGAATCCTTTTAACATAGACAAGGTCTGATGTGCAATTTTATGTCCCACTTTTTCTACTTAATTTTTCTCTTGTGTTTTGTCTATTACATTAAAATCTTTGTCATAAACATCATTTAGTCGCTGCATAAAATCCATCGTATGGCTGTATCATGATTTACCCACCCATTCCTCCTGGGTTGTCTCTAAATTCTTGCTGTTCTGTATAACCTTGTGATGGATATCATGTACATCAAACTTTGTTTGCATTTTTAATCATTCCTTAGGAAAGGTTCTGTGAAGTAAAATTCATGTGTCACAGCAGGAGTGAACACTTTGAAAGCTCTCCATGCATGTAGCCAAATAACTGTCCAGCAAAGCTGTGCCAGTTACACTTGTACCAGCAGTGCATTAGCACACCCATCATGGCAGCCTCATCAGCATTGAGCAGCCGTACTGTTTAGTCTTTGGTAATTTAACAGGTGAAATGGTTTCAGGTGTTTTAACCAAGAACTTTTTCTTAAACGAGTAAGAAATCATGAAAAATAGGACTGTGGATTAACTAGCATTCTGTCGTTGTTTTATTCATAGTACAACTATTACAAATGTGACCAAATTGTTTTTGTGCTGAAGTCAACATACCTCCAAAAAAATATATATTAACTATGTTACTTTTTTCCTTAAGCCATGGGTAATTTTTTAATTTGTGTCATTTTGAAAAGTCAGTGCCAAGAAAACATACCAAGCTGCGATTTGACCAAATGTTAAATCGCCTTAAACTGCCCTGGCTTGAGACTTCCGCTTCTTGTTCCTGGTTTCCCAGTCAGTTTGGTGATAAGAATAAAGCATCGTCTATAATTATTTGGCCAAGTCATTTTAAATCCCTGTTCCTCGGTTTAATAGCTTGCTCCTCCCTTCCTTATTGAGGTACCATGTGAATAAAAGGGCCATTTATGAAGTGTTTTTCCCTTAAAAGGTAGGCACAGGATGTAGCCTAGATAAAACGTGGTTTGGGTTCCCACTGTTTTGGGATACTTCCAAGTAACCTAAACAGAAAATTGTTTTGAACTCCCGGAAGAAAGGTGCTCCAAGCGTCTGAGAGAATACTATCGGGGGTGGTATTTATAAATTTGTAAGCTAACACTGAAATTTTAAAATAAACAAGTTTTGTCTCTAGTTTGTTTCGATAAAGGATTAAATGGCTGGGCCAAGGTTACAAATTTAGTTATTGACAGCTCTGGAAACTGAAGATCTTTCTTATGCACATACCAGATGCAGCATGGGCAGTGTCAGTCAAAGCTGCTCCCATGCTGTTTCCTTCCAGATGATTCAGCCCTATCGTTTGGGGCCTTGCCTCCAAGAATGAGAAAGTTCCACGGCCTGAAGTCCTTAGTCTCTCTGCAGAGACTTCCAACAAGCTGACAAGTTACTGCCAAAAGTGAGACAGGTGGTATTTTTTTATGACATTGGCCCTGGATGGAGGCTGCTGCTGATTCTCCTCAGGCTGCTCTTTGAAGAGCTGAATGGTGGCTTCAGCTTTGTGATGGCTGAGACCAGGGTAGGATTTGTGCAGGTAAATGCAGTGAACAGTCTCTGCCCTGTTGTCATTGCTAGGACTGTCTGGTCTTCGAGTATGCTGAAGGTGGGGGGTGGATTGTGCCCTGGATTTGCACACCTGTATTGTGAGGAAGTGCCCTGCATGACCTTTCCTGTGTGTTGAGTGAAAGTCTAGAGGTCCTGGAACTGCACATGATACCCGAAGAAGCACTTAAAGGGCCCTCCACCAGGGCCCCCAACCATGTCTTGTGCCTGGATGCCAGATGGGGGCCTTCATGAACACAGGCCTTCAAGACCTGGAGAGGGGGAAACTGGAGGAGAGAGGTTGGAATTCAGCCGTCAGGAGTGAAAGATGTGAGCAGGAGGCTCAGGAAGGGAGTCAGTAACCACAGGCCAGATGAGCTGACTTTGAGAAAAGTTATTTCGTGTGGATGAAATGAAGCTATTGATACACTAATGTTTAAGGAATTTGAGACATCTGTTAAAATAGTGAATTAAATGACTGATTTTCAGGGGAAGGGCATCCCCGAGAAATAGCATGAGGAGTGGCATCTTTAACTAAAAAGAAAAAGAAACAGGGACTGTGGGTGGTTATGAGGGACATGGAAACAGCCAAGATGGCCCTAAGAGGCATAACCTCTAAAAGGCTTCAACACCTGTCACCCTGCTCGTAGTGTCGTTTTAGAGGTAAGTACCAAACTGGTTTTGTTTGTAGCTTTGGTGTGGAATCAGGTAGTGTTGTCTGCTGAGTGTACAACTGTATTTCATTAACTACAAGTAACTACTGTTACTTGTAGTTAATGATTCTATCTTATGTTCCAGAAGTTTTATTCTAAACTAGCAATATGACTTTCATCTCTTGAGTTTTTTTTAATTGTTTTTAATTTGTGATTGAGTGTTCGTGAACTTTAGCGTGTCATCAGGGAATAGTTGACCTCTTGTGAGACCTTTTCATTTCATTTTCCCTTAGTGTTGATAAGTGTCAGAAAATTGAAATGGACACAGATATGATTATGCTTGCCCCCTTTTAAGGAAAGTAGCCCTGTTGACTTTAAAAGGTCACAGTGACACATTTCATTATGACAGGGGTTATGGTTGTAATAGTTTAATCCACAAACTACATGCAAGTATGTTGCTTTCTGGGAGTAGTCCAGTTTTATAGGGTAGAAATATGATAGTAGGCTAGTAAAAGTGAATTTGCTTCCTTCATTTTTGAAAGGCTTTTGGATAGTTGAAACAAAATGGCAAATAGGCCCATAGACCGGTTACAAAGTAAGACTAGATTTGAATTTGGTTACAGATTCCTCTCTCCCTCCTGCTTTCTGAAGGAATTTTGTATTATCACTTAGTTTTTAGAATAAAGATTGTTTCTGTTCTCTTTTCCTCACTCCAGTATGTGAATGTTCCTTCAGAGATGGGCTGATATTTTCTCAATGGTTTATCTTTCTCTATTTTCCTAGACTGATGTTAAAATGTTGATAATTGATATGTAGGTTTGGTTCCACTAGTAGCTTAGAAGATGTTCACAACTTACTAGTATTAGTACACATCAGATGCAGAAATGGTATTTCTTGCCATGTAATATTTCTCACAAGAGGCTAGTATTCATGTGGGCATTTGTCTTCCACAGCACATAATTTGTTGTAACTGATTTTCTGTGCTAGAGCTTGTGTTTCTCAAACTTTGCTCTATGGACCACTTCTTTTCACTGGTACGGAGACAGTAGAACATGGTGATGGAGTGTTGATTTTAGGTTAGGACCTAGGGTTGAAGACTCCTGGGTGTTGGGTAGTCTTTACTTAACTTCTCTGAGTCTTCATTTCTTCATCTATGAGATTATCAGTAAATCTCAGAGTTGTGAACATTATTATAAAGGAATTTGAAAAGGGAAAGAGTCCTGGCAGGCTAGAGTAGCCATGTTAATAGTGGTTTGGAGTTAAATCAGATCATAGATGCCTGCCATCTACAAAGTACTTTTCAGGTTGCTGCTATAATCTTTGTATAATTGAAAGTCTGTAAACCTTATAGTATTCTTTAATTTCTGGTTCATTTTTTTCCCCCTACACCATTCATGCGTATATTTTTTGGTCACAGTCACCATTGCTTACAAAACTAATTAAATGCATTCTTAAATACATAATACTGTCAATATCCATTCACATCTACCACCTCTAGGCCCAACTTTCCATCATCTCTATGCTGGTCTAATTTTTGCTGAGCCTTAAAACCAAAGACAGATTCCAGGGGTTATGGGGCCTCCAGAATGGGGATTGCACAGAATAATCTTATTTTTCCTCTATTCTTCTAGTCTGTTATGTTCTGAACCCACACATGTTTTCGGAAGGACCAGATGGCTGACACTGGCTAATGGGAACCAAAAGACGAGTGAAAGTAACCTGGTTGTCACATACCCCAAGCTTAGAGGTGCTTCACCTGTCCCAAGATCAATTTCTTTTTTCCTCTGGAGACTTTACCCCGCTGTATCAAAAAAATGTTAATACAGCCTGGCTTATTAGGTTAGATTATCAAGTCAAGCACTTCTTGAATTTGAAAGGATTGTGCTGAGGACTGTGGGAGAGAAGAAACACTTGCCTTTACAATGGCAGTGTGACCTTGTGGTTAAGAGCTTGGGTTTTGGAGTCAGGTGGACCTGGGTTCTAATCCAGCTATACTGCTGAAGAGCTCCTTGACTACGAGCCAGTTGCTTAGCCTCTCACAGTCTCGTTTTTCTCATTGTAAAATGGTAGTGATAGTAGTAGTAGTAGTGCATTCTTCACATATGACATGAGGAATGAATGAAATATTATAGCTGAATTATTTACTGTGTGCCAGGCACTATTCTAAATATTAACCTTTGTTAATATTAAAGAGCTCATAATCAGATGAGAGGATAAGCACAAAGGAAAAAGAGTGCGACTTGAAAGGTCACCAGAACATTATCATGTAAAACATAAAATCGAATAAAAGTGCTAATGTGAAAGATAGTGCTAAAATGCTTGGAGTCCCGCAAGTTTCTGAGACTTCATGAAAGAGAGAATTCTCAAGTCTATAGAAGATGGTTGCTATGATTCACCTTGTGTAATCAAGGCATTCCAGGTTTAGAGAATGGCATCAACAAAGATCTTTAGCAGTCAGTGTAGATCTCTGAGCCAAAGAATGATATAGCAACTGAGTTTTCCCTGCTACATATAAAGAGACAAGTTGACTAAGTAAAAATAGCCATATTTTGGAACAAAGTAAGGTGATCAAATAGGAAGAGACTGCCCTGAGGGCCCAGCAGAATGAGCACACTGTAGAACTGGGGAATGCACTGAGTGGGCAACCGGAGAGAAACGGTCAAAGGCGATGACAGGGTTGTTAGGGGTGAATCAGGTGGTCAGGGGGACCAAGAAGAGAGGAATCATGAGGTAGGTTTTCTTCTTTGAAGGTGGGGAAAGATCAAGTGCAGACTGAGCTGTGGCCAACGTGTGCAGACCAGGAATCCACACTAGCTCTAAGCAGAGAGCTCTTGGTGTGCGGGAACTGCCAGTTTGCCGACGTGAAAAGAGCCCCAGACTGGGTACTGGTGAGCCCTGAAGTCGCACCCCAGCTCTGCCACTCAGTGAGCACGGGTAAGTCATCCACCTTCCACGGGTGGCCGTGATGGCCCTCCCTCCTCTGAGGCTAAAGAGAGGGAGGCCGGAATGCCCAGAGCAGCCTCCTTCCTGTCTCAGGATAGAAAGGAACTCAGGAACCCACTTCATGTGGTAGGAGCTCCTAGTGGTGGGTTATAAACAACCCTCGGTTACTGGGATAGCCAAATTGCAACCATAATCAGTGACTCAGAGCAGTGAATGTGACATTGGTTAATTCTACTTTGAGGGCCTGACCACTGCTTCCCTGGAATTTTGCAGACCTTTGGAATTGGGGGCAGTTACATGGTTGTCACTCACAAGCTTTCTCTGAGTTGGCCTCACCTGAACACTAGAGAGTTGGTTGCAGAAATATCTTTCTGCAGTTTTCCAAGCACTTTATGCAGAGCGCAAGAATTTCTGGGTTTTGTTACTATCCTATTAGTGTGCCCTAACTTTTTTCACCTCATAACACAAGCTGGATAAAGCATAGGATCAACACTGAGTGCTTTGAAAGAGAGCTGTTTGATTCCTGTTCACTGAATGCCGTTTCTTTCAGGGTAGATTTAAGGGCTCCGCCCTTAAAGTACAGTGCTGTTGACCCTAGTTTCAGGGTTCAAGCCACCCCATGGGTTAACTTCAACAGATGAAAATTTTTCCTTGGCTACAGCAACATCCCTAATCCTGACCAGCCATGGAGAGGTTCGGTTCTTGCAAGGAAAATGAGTGAATGTGGGAATGGCTCACCACATTGGGAAAACAAAACTCACATCCTGCTGATGGTTGGCTGAGGACTGTCATGTCCACATACAAAGAAAAGCATGTGGCACAGTTTTAGGACAAAGGTGAGCAGAGATCCACCGTGGAAAGGGGCACATTTTTCTTATAGAGAGAACATCCAAGGCATGCCCCGTGGTAAGCAGTACTGGCGGTGACAGCAGGCACACGCATGGAGGCTTGCTTTCCCTCGCTCCTCGTCCCCACCCCCCGTCAGTCAGCTGGTGGTGTGCACCCCTTAGTCATGCCCTGTTCAGTGAAGAGGTTTGGAAGACGGAGATGGCCCTAAGCCATTCCTAGAGGGGTGAGGCAGACTCCCCATCCTCTTCAGTAGGACATACAAAGTGGTATTTGGGACCGCTGATGTAGGTTATTAGGAGGTGGTCATTTTTCTTGGGTGAAAGAGTGTGATTAACATTTTGAAAATTGAAGTCTTAGAGTACTTTAAAGACATCTCATTCCTGTTCTAGCCTTTCAGAGTTCTGATTGATAGTATGAGAGCATTGACAGTGGTATAAGAATGGACTAACATTTAGAACAGTCCACATAATTCATCGTGGCTTTTGTTTGTGGTGTCCAGATACCTGTCTATACTTGGTAAGAATCATAGTGCCCACTTTTCTTAGAAAATGGCAGGAATTCCTCATCCATCATTTTTTGGCTAAATTTGTCAGGGTTAAACGTGGTCTAGAGGAAAAGAGTTTGGGAAAAGGCAATGGAAGAGAAACATTGAAGAAAGGTTCGTTTTTGTTTTTATCAGTCCCTGCCTTAGAGGGATTTTTAAATTTGTCATAGATTCATTCTCTTCAATTCCTTCATCTTCTTCGTTCTCATACTAGAATTACTGAGAGATGGTCGTTTTTAATAGAGAAGAGGAAGGGTTTCTGCAGCTAGAATTGAGACATTTATCTGCTGGGTTATGTTTGTGAGGCTTATTTACAGGTCACGGCAGAGATATGTAAATACGTGCTGACACACAGTGTGTGCATACGTGCATGCGTGTATTTTATGTCCCTCCTGTGACAAAGGATTCAAAAGGAGAGTACTTTTTGAGAGACGAGGTTAGCTTCACGTTTTTTGCTACAGAGGACAAAGGGATGTTAAGATCGACTTAGAAAGATTCTCTGAAGTTACCAGGGAGAGCTTTACGTTCTTGAAGGCACTAAAATTTAATTCAGAGACAGTTAAACCATTTAAATAAAACTAAAATTTTATCCCATCGTTAAGCCAGAGGGGGACTAATTTTAACTATCAGACTTGTGATGTTAGGGGAAACCTCAGAGCTCCCTCATTTCACAGGTACACTAGGACCCAGAGAAATAAAATGATTTAAATGTGCTTTTCAGAGTTGGTTTATAGCAGAACCAGGACTAGAACCCAGGCCAGTTCCCGCTGTTCCAGTCTTAATAGCGTTCTGTTTTGCTGTTTTCTTATGCACATTGTTTAACTTGGTGTGCCTCAGTTTCCTCATCTGTAAAACAGAGATAACAGTACCTGGCTCTTGGGTATTGTGGTTGTTAAATAAGATAACATTGTTTAGTATTACACATAGAGATTACTTAATAAATGTTAAGTACCATTTTATTGTTGCTATCTAGTCTTCCTGTCTTATTTGGGGAACCCATTCACTGCTACTGAGTGAAGTGAAGTCATTTCAGTAAAACGGGTCTGAATAAACAGTGATGTCGTAAAAGCAACCACTTGCTGATCTGGTCTTTACTTTGCTCTCAGAACAGAAATCCTGTCAGGTATGGTGTATGGTGCAGGACGACATTTGGTTTAATCTTCCAAGCCCACCCAACATGTCAGTGACAGAGAGAAGTGACAGTCAGGTTCCTGATTTAATCCTTGGACTGGACTTTGACATTAAAATGTTCCAAATAGATTTTGTGGCTTTTCACAGAGTAGTAGCCAAGATTTTTATGTGAAGTAAATTTTATCTTAAGTCAGCTGTTTTAATAAGTGACTAGGATATCCCCACCCAAAATGTGGCTACTAAGTAACCCGCTTGTTGAAGAAAAACAGAGTGTTTTGTGATTTCTTTATTTAATCCTCAGGAGTCAGCGTTGGCCTTCTGACATCACGTGAGATGAGTTAGGGGCACTGAATGGTGCTGAGCCAGTGTGAGCCCTTAGGGGGAGTAGGGGCCATCGCATCATGCTCATGTTGGGTGTTTTCTCTCCTCCCTCTATACTTGGCATCTGGGCAAGTGGGCCGAGCAGACCTGTGACCAGTCTTGACAACTAAATTAAAGAAGGTACTTTTGGGGACAGGGGGTATTTTATGATCTAGTTAGAAAATAAACCAAAGTAGAAAGTAGTTAGGTGTGATTTTTTTTATTAGCCCTTTTATTTACTTTATCTCTAAAAATGATAGTATAGCTTTCCTGATCACTCATTCTATTTAGGAAAGGAAGAAGCAGCTGCAATATATTTTATCTATTAGAGATTTTTTAGTGATCATAAAGCACTTTTTAACATAGGAAGTTATTGATTTGGAGAGGCTTTACTTGCTTTGTCAGATATGACAGTCCTGGTCAAAATCATTCTTACTAAGCTGCTCGGCATTTCCAGCTTATGGAGGTGTGAAACCATGTTTTAAAGACTCCATAACCCGTAAGTTGAGCCACGTGTCTTTCGAATTGTGTTATTGCAGAACATTTCCCATTAAACACTGGGTGTTTCTGTGTTACTTTTCTTTAATGGAGTTGAGATTCAGTGACTCTTAAAGTTTGAATGCCACTCATAGACATTTCCACATAAAGAACCCTCCAAAGTTTTTAGCTGTACGTTGTCACCTTGAGAGACTCTTGTTTGAAAGAAACTCTGTAATCGTTAGTAAAGGAAGAAGTTCTCAATTCTGAGTTCTCTCATTTACTTAACATGTTGCTGAGAACAGCATTACATGCTAAGGAAACTGGAATGATTCTGGTCAGGCTGGATGAACTTCCGACACGTCTTGTAACCTGTTTTTAGTTCCGGTAGGTTTAAACCCAGAGGAGGACTGTAGTCAGTGTCTGCCTGTGCACATAGCTCTGCTAGAGTTTAAAGATGTTGCTTGTAATTTGTATGATTAAGTATGATTAAGATGGTTTTGGTTGTTAAGTATAGGCAGTGCTCACAAAGCCACATCAGAGCAAACTAAAAGTTTATTGATAACATAGTTTATAGGGCATTTGTTTAACCTTGCTTATACATATCTTACCAATTTGGCATTTTAGTTTTATGAGTTGTGCTCCTCAGCAGGCATTAATAGGATTGGGCAGGGGGTTGTTTTCTTTTGGATGTGTGTTAAACCGAGAATTCCACCCTACCTAAAACCTCATGGTAATGAGTTTGGAATATCATGAAGGAGACAATAGCTCCAGATTTTTTTCACTAGTAGTTTCTAGAATAGTTAATTTACTTGTGGCTTATTTGTTTAGATAGAGAAATAGGAACTTTAAAAATTGTTTTTCTTTCACTAAGGAGCATCAAGGTACTGTGGTTTTTCTTTTTTTTTTTTAAGCCTGCTTTGTTATTCCAAACATGATTTAACAGTTAAGACACAGTGCCTGAATGTAGGTCTAATTGTTCTCTAAGATACCACTTTGGGGCAAAGCTAAAAAAGATGAGTTTTTACATGATTTGAAAGAGCAAATATTCAATCTTGTAGAATTATGTATTTTAATACCTTATACCAAGCATCCCTGTGGAGGTCTTTGCAGTTGCCACCAGCTACTTGAGGAACAGAAGAAGTGGTCTCTGTATATTTAGCCAGCCTCCTATTAGAAAGAGAGTAAACCTTGAGAAGTCTCCCTGCCCTCTTGCAGTGCCCGTGGGCGCAAAGCTGAGTGGTTTCCGCTAAAGGGAAGAGAAAGCTGATCTGTAGTTTGCAAAACCAACCCGCCTAACCTTTGCTAAGCATGAACCTCATTGCTTTCTCTTTAATGTTAGTGAAGCTGAGTGTCAGAATGGTGCCAACCAGGATTTTGTTTGCTTTCTTCTAGATATGGGTTTGTGGAGTTTGATGATCTGCGAGATGCAGATGATGCTGTATATGAACTGAATGGCAAAGACCTTTGTGGTGAGCGAGTAATTGTTGAGCATGCCCGCGGCCCACGACGAGACGGCAGTTACGGTTCTGGACGCAGTAAGCATTTAAAGGGCATTTGTATCAGTGACATGCCTCTGTTATTAAATGTTGATTTTTGAAGTAATTAATTAATTAATGTTACATTGAATTGTATTAATATTTAAGCCATTTGTTTTATAAATTATGTATCTTTTTAAATGTAAAATTGCAAATAAACATCTTTAATAATGTTTAATTTTAATTAAATTAATGACATTTCTTGTTTTAATACTTTATAAATATGTTTAATGATGTGTGTTTGTGTTGTTTTTTTTCTCTGTAATGCAATTGTTTAACATAGATTTAACAAAGACCTCAATGTTTTAATTAAAAGAATCCTTTGAGGCTAAGATGACTGCCTGTTCCATTTGCTGACCTTGGGTTACCTTTCCATGCGTGGCTCTTTGAACCATTGTGGCCCTTGGCTGACCAAAAACAGGAAGCCATGTGACGACCGCAACCTTTCCCCATTAGACCTGGGTGGTGAGGATCCCAAGGGTTAGACACAGATGAGATTAAACTGAAATAGGTGCCTGAAAATCTTTTTTTCATATTAAATATTCACAAAAACTTTAATCACTGTGAGTAACACCAGTAACTGATTTAGTAATTTGGTTACTTATTTCTAAATTGTTAAATTGTTAATAGTTTTTAATTTATGCATGTTAATTTTAAATATAAATATTAATGAATATACATACTTACAACTTTGTAAATTAAAGTAAATTTTCATGTTAGCTGATTGCTTTTTTTTAATCTAGATTAGAATTAAGGGTGGGGATAGAGTTAAAATATATATACTATTTGGGGTGGGGGTAGATGGTATATTTAAGGGGAATATGTGCTGTATCATTTTTTCTTTTTCCTCCACTGAAGTAATCTCATCTGTTTGAACCTTCCAAAGGTGGATATGGTTATAGAAGAAGTGGCCGAGATAAATATGGCCCTCCTACCCGCACAGAATACAGACTTATTGTGGAGAATTTGTCAAGTCGGTGCAGCTGGCAAGACCTAAAGGTTTGGGCCCTGTTAACCTTCTGGGATGCGGTTGGTCAGGAGTTAAGGTTGGGAAAGCAGTCATTTTATGCAGGCCCAGGCACACAGAGAAAGCGTTCCCAAAACATTTGGAAATTTTCCAGTTAAAGTTTCCACAGGAACACAAAAGACATCGGCACCTCACGACTGCTGTATGTTATGGGGCCAGCACGCTAAGGACAACCTACGTTAAGTGAAGTTTTCCTCTGTAGAGAATGTTATAGAGAGATAACAATGTCATTTCTCCCTTATAGAAGAAAAAATTGCAGCTAGCAGTGTTGCCTGTAGTTTTAGTTGTAATACGCAAGTTTGTGTCAGCTTCCTTTGTAGAGCCTCATTGGTGAAAATGACTATCTGACCCATGTTCTTTTCTAAGATTTATTTGTTTTTCATTGAATTTTTGTCCTGAAAGAGCTTTAATGTCAAAAAGTACAGTCCAGTGCTATACTGGCCATGCAGCGTACTGATCACAGCTCAGTTTTTGAGAACGGTGTTGGTTTTTAATCTCAAAAGGGAAAAAAAACCTTACTGAGCGTGCCTTAACCTGGATGGTCTTTGGAGGGCAAATATACAGGTTGTTCAGAATTGCCTATCTCACTTCTCATTTTTAGTCCATCATTAAACAGGTCATCTCTAGCAAAACAAGTGAGTATATTTAGGTTCAGCAGAAAGTAGTTAGGAATCCTTGACATGCCGGTAGTCTTAACTTATCAAAGCACTTTTACATTTTTTTTTTCTCTTCTTTTTTTAATGTGCTCTCAGCAGTCTTTAGCAAACAAGGAAGATGAGATCCAGAAAACGTTAATTCACACAGTTGGTCTCAGCAGAAGAGCTGGGACTAAAACACATGCTGGTGTTTTTCCTAGTGCACTGTGTTAGTTGTCAGTATTCCAGCAGGCCCTTACTGGGTGTCTGCCAGCAAGACTCTGCTCCCTGAAGGAGTGACTCCAGTGTTCTCAGAGCTAAGGATTGAACATTATGGGTAGAAACTAGACAGACTTTCAGACTTGGGGTTAAAATGGAGCCTAGCCAGCGTCCTCAGTCAGTTGTATACTTCTGTGCCTTTGGCAGTTTCCCTCTCAGGAAGGGAGAGTAGTCAAGCCGATTTCCTAGAAGTCAAGGGAGCCTTCAGAGCAGGACTCTGGAGCCCACCTGCCTGGATGGAATCCCAGCTCTGCCACTTATCAGTTATTTTACTTCAGCAACTTACTTTCCTCTTGTGCTTCATATTCTTCAACTGTAAAATGGGATTAATATTCATTTCTACTCAGAGTTATTGTGAGAAATGAATGCATTTTTATATAAAAAGGCTAGAATGGTTCCAGGAACAATAAAAGCTAGCTATTGATCAAGGAAATGCAAAAATAAGACAAATTTAAGGGATATTGTTAGTTTTTAAAATGTGTAAATTCGTAACACCCAGTGGTGGTATTGAGGTGAAGTTTATAGAGTAGCAACATTGAGAATTGGTCATTTCACCCACGATGTGGGGGTATTAAAAATTTAGGTCCTAAAGTCTGGTTGCTTGTGTCCAGACCCCAGCTCCTTCACTTACTACCTGAATGACCTTGAGCAGTTTGCTTAATATCTCTTGTATTTCACTTTCCTGTAAAATGGGGGTAATGATTGTATCTACCTCATGTGGCTATAAATAGGACTAAATTAATTAAATCCTACCTCTCATACAATGAACATTCAATACATTAGCAGCTAATATTATTAATTTGGAAGTATGGCAGTATCTCAGCTTGCCCAGGACAGTCCCAGGTGTGGCATAACTTAATAACATCTTCCTTTCCTCTTAGACATATCCTAGTTTGAATGATAAATTATATGGGCTCCCTGCCTTTTGCCCAGAACCCCCCACTCCTGCAAATAATTTAGTTGAAGTAAAGTAATTTTTGTATGAATGTGTTCATTACTAGATTATGAATAATAGCAAAAGACTATATATAAAACCTAAAAGTCCCAACAATTGGGAAATCCTCAGAAAAAGTATTGGACACTAATTAGGAAGAATGTAATGTATGTTAAGACATGTAAACATTTTATGATGCAGTGAGCAAAGGAATAGTATCAAATGGCATATATTCAGTGTTTGTAACTTGTAAAATATGGAGAGGAAAGCGTTAACAAAGGTGACCTGCTATTGAATGTTCATATATTCATTCCACAAATATTTATTATTGAGTATATATTATATATAAACAGACATGGGGAAATTGGCCACAAGAACCTAAGTTTTAAGTTTATCCAGATTTCATTTTCTTTTTAAACACTAATCACATCTCCTTTTATTTATATAGCACTTCAGTATTTATCTAGCATATTAGTTGTATTCTCTTGCTGGATTATATTGAGTCCTCAAAGACAATGAGGAAGGAGGCTTACAGTGGTGGAGGGACATGGGTGGTCATTCCACTTTGAAGCCAGAGCTGGACAAGATTGTTCTGTTGTCTTTTTGTCTTTCATAATCCATTTTTTAATTTGTTTACATTTTACCTTAGATATTTATCAACAGCTATACATATTTTCCATAAGGATTTATGATGAAATGCAAAAGACCTGACCGAAATGTAGTAACTTGAGCTTCTGAAGCTTCTATAAACAAAGAACTTGCTACCATAAAATCTGGGAAATGATAGTTAACTAAAAAATTGTATATTCAAACAAAGCTATTTAAAGGAACAGTTAAATATTTATTATCTCTACTACCCATCTAATGCCTAAGGCTTTAAAGAACCTCAGTAAATGGTTGGTGTGTGGCTGGAAATACTTAAGAGTTAACTTCATTCTGAGGAAAGCGGGCATTTCTTCCTAGAAAGGGAAAACTTTCATTTTGTTGATTGTGTTAGGTATTTTCGCAAAATGTGTGTTAACCTCTTTGGGGATTTTCTTTTTCTTTAGGATTATATGCGTCAGGCAGGAGAGGTGACCTATGCAGACGCTCACAAGGGACGCAAAAACGAAGGGGTGATTGAATTTGTGTCTTACTCTGATATGAAAAGAGCTTTGGAAAAGTTAGATGGAACTGAAGTCAATGGCAGAAAAATCAGATTAGTTGAAGACAAGCCCGGTTCTAGACGACGCCGGTCCTACTCCAGGAGCCGGAGTCACTCAAGGTACTGCTGGCGTCTTTAAGTGTTGGAGCTTGCTGTAAATTCGTTAACAAGCATATGGATAGCCCGTTGTCCTTCTCCTGTTGAGGTCTCAGTACGGTGGTTCTGTCTGGCTCAGTGACTCTGAACTTTGAACTGAACATTTATTTGTGAAACTCTTGAACTCTTTTGTCGTGAGTACAAATAGATGTAAAGTCCTTCCTCTGAGGCAGGCATCAGTGACCTTCTTTCACATTTCTTCATGGATCCCCTATATCATACCATTACTGGGGGCAAACATGACCACTGATGCTTTGGTTACTCTCCCAGATACTCCAGCTACTCAGGAGTGCAGACCGTCTTATTTGGCAGTTCTCCTGCAAGTGGGCCAGGCAGTTGTGAACAAGACAAATATGGTCCTTGCCCTCATGAACCTCAGTCTAGTGGAGAAGACGGGCATTGAGCAAATAATTACCATCGTGATAAGTGTGTCAAAGGAAATACACACGGCCCAGCTCGTCTGGAGAGCTGGCAGAGGCTTCCATAAGGATATGTCCTAGAAACTGAGCCCTAAAGGATGAGTTGGGCTTGGTGGGCAGAGAGAGGGGATAGTGCCTTTTTAGCAGAGAGAACAGCATGTTTTGAAGGCCCTTTGGCGGGGGGTGGAGCAGAGGAGAGTGGCTTGAGATGAGGCAGAGAAGAGCGAGATCCTGCTGAGCCACAGGCCAGGTTAAGGGTTTAAGAGCAGCAGGAAGTCATTTGTCTAAGCTTTCCAGGGTTTTTTGGGGTTTTTTTAGCTTTTTGTTATGGAAAATATTAACTGTATAAAGCATTAGGGAAAATATGACTCTTGAGTCCCCTTATACTTGTCACCCATCCATCAGTACATTGTATTTTGCCAGTCTTGTTTCATCACCCCCTCCTGCTGCATTGTTTGAAGGCAAATCTAGACATCCTGTCATTCCACCTATAAAATGGGTATCTCTAACCTTTTAAGTAAAATCATGAGGCCACACCACAGCAGCACATCTGTATTCACCTTTCCCCAGTTGCCTCAAATGCATATGTATGTTTGTAGTTGGTTTGTTTGTTAGACTCCCAGCTAGGTCTACATATTGCAGTCAGATGACATGTGTCTTAATTCTCCTTTTAATCATGGCTGCGTCCTCCTTCACCCTCTTCTTATTTTCCATCCGTTTAGTTGTGGAAGAAATGGTTTTCTGTTTTGAGGATTTTCCCATAGTTGAGGTTTTGCAGCTTGTGCTCTTCTGGTGATGTTTAACACATGCCTTTATCCTATCCCCCATGTTTCCTATACAGTCATAGTTAGGTCTTGAAGGCATTTAGAGTGAGGCCAGTACTTTAGCAGGTGCTTTGTACTTCCTGTTGCAGCACTTGTGTGGTGTCTGGATGTCCCACTGTGAGTGAGCCGTCCAGTGTACAGTTCTGCCCAGCGTTCCACCTGGCAGTGTTAGCATCTGCTGATAATCGTTACCTCAAGCCATTCAGTAGTAGTTGTAACATGATGAGTTTCTAATTTTGTCATTCTTTATGCATTTAATTGTTGTAGGGGGTTTTTTGGTTTTTTGTTTTTTTGACATGGACCATTTTTAAAGTCTTTATTGAATTTGTTATAATATTGCTTCTGTTTTATGTTTTGGTGTTTTGGCCACAAGGCATGTGGGATCTTAGCTCCCTGACCAGGGATCGAACCTGCACCCCCTGCATTGGAAGGCAAAGTCTTAACTACTGGACCGCCAGGGAAGTCCCTCTTTGTGCATTTAAAGGCTGTAGTTCTGTGAAGGATGATTTCCCTCTTCCACCCTTTTGCTACCACCTTAGAATAAATTTTTTTATAAGAAATGGAAAATAAAAGTTGATATCTTTATTTATCAGTTGTCAGAATATTGAATGTGCCCAGCAACATCCAAAAGTGGTGATGAGGTTGCTATTTAGTACCATTTTGAATGAATTCTTGGATCTTTGTGTATTTAATGTTTGAGCCATTGCAGTCAATTTTTTTTTTGGCTCAAATTGTTCTGTCTTTGGTCATTGGGAGCCCTTCAAGTTGGCTTCTGTGTCTTTTGGTTTTGTTTGATTTTTGTGTGAATGTGCTTTACTAAATATTTCCCCAGATTTTTTATTGCAGCATTTTTGAACATAAAATCTTGAAAGAATAGGTTCATGAACACTCATATGCCCTCCTTCTAGCTTCAACAGTTACTAAAATTCTGCTGTTCTCTCTATATATCTACAGACACGCCCTATACATTTATTTTGCTGTAGCATTTGAAGGGGAGTTGTAGAAACTGACAATTCACCCCTAAATACGTCAGCATGTTGTCTCCAGGAATGAGGATAACACTTCTGTCTTCTAACCTGAGAACATTAACAGTGATTCCAGAAAGTCCTCTGGTGTCCAGGCCGTATTCACATTTCCCCAGTTGTTCATGGGTGTCCTTAGAGCAGTGTTTTCTCCTGGCCAGGGTCCATCCAGTCATGTACTGCTAGGGGTTGTTGGGTCTGTTCAGGCTGAAGCAGTCCCCTACCTCATCCCCCAACCCCACCCCACAACATTTACTGTTCTTAGCTTTTTTTTTTTTTTTTTCAAATACTGTCCCACATTCTGAATTTATGTTTCCTCTTTATATTGTTGAACTTGTACTTTATCCCCTGAGCTTCCATAAACTGGACATTAGGTCTAGAGAGGTGTGATTGAGATGTAGATTAAACATTTTGAGCAAGAGTTCTTTCACAGATGGTAGTGCCCAGGAATCTTTGAAGGTCTCTTTCCATCATGATGAGATGTTCCATCTTTGCATTTCCTGCCCTGCACCTGGAATTGGTCATTTTCCCCAAGGAGTCTTGGTTGCTTTTGGTAGGAAACGATAGAGTCTACAGTCTTGGTTTATTAAAGATTTTTTAAGCTTGGAGTGAACAGCTGACCCTTGAACAAGTGGGGCTTGGGGTACCAGCCCTTCATATCCACAGTTCCCACACCTGTGGATTCAGCCAACCCCAGATTGTGTAGTACTGTAGTACATATTTATTGGGGAAAAAAAACCCATGTGTAAGTGGACCCATGCAGTTCAAACCCGAGCTGTTCAAGAGTCAGCTGTAGTTTTTAAAACAGCTCTCTGGTCTCAATGAATTGAATAAATAAGTGAAGAGCAGAAGTGTACACAGGAGGGCTAGTTAGGGGGCTGCTGTGGTACCAGGGAGAGCGGTGGTGGCTTGCTGCAGGGGCAGCCGAGATGGGGAAACTGGAGAAGATTAAGAGAATCATCAGCGCAGAAGAGGGTGAGGGAGGGAGGTGAGTCGAGGATGGCTGTGGTTTCAGGTATGAGGAGCTGGTGAAGAACGTCGGCATCAGTGGGAAGAAGGAAGGAATCCAGCAAAAAGAGCAGGTCTGGGGGAAGTGGGTTTGGGATCGGAGGCACTGAGAGTGTTTGTGGGTGTTTGTGGGTGACTGGATCTCTGGGCCCAGAGCACGAGAGAAAAGTCCTTTTTCAGCTTTGTGCCTGGACACAGCCAGGGCTGTGCATGTTTTTGATTGAAAAGATGTCTTCATTGACTCTTAAGCTATCGTTTTGTCAGCAAGTATTAAAAAAAATTTTCTCCCCTAGGTCTCGCTCTCGAAGCAGACATTCTCGTAAGAGCAGAAGCCGAAGCGGCAGCAGCAAAAGCAGTCATTCTAAGAGTAGATCGCGATCCAGGTGGGTCTTCCTAGTATTCGTGCAGGGCCCACCTCACCGTTTCTCACTTTGATGTGACTCGTGTTCCCAGTCTTCCCAGGTCTGGACTGGAGTGTCAGGTTCAGAAAGCAGTCCTTGGCCAGCACAAGCCGGGCCTCGTATTGTGGAGCACAGCTCCACACACAGCTTTAGTCTGTTCTTCTCGTAAGTAGCCTGAAAGTACCCAGTCACACGCGGCTTCGCCCTCCCCGTGTCTCCCCAGGTCAGGCTCCCGTTCCCGGAGCAAGAGCCGCAGCCGCAGCCAGAGCCGCAGCCGCAGCAAGAAGGAGAAGAGCCGCAGCCCCAGCAAGGAGAAGAGCCGCAGCCGCAGCACCGACAAATGCCGCAGCAAGAGCAAGGACCAGGCGGAGGAGAAGGTCCAGAACAGCGACAGCACAGGCAAGTCCAAGAGCCGCAGCCCCAGCAGGCATAAAAGCAAGAGCAAGAGTAGAAGCCGCAGTCAGGAGAGGGGTGCGGAGGAGAAGCGGGGCAGCGTGAGCAGAAGCAGAAGCAAGGAGAAGAGCCGGAGCCAGGAGAAGAGCCTGCGCAAGAGCCGCAGCCGCAGCCGCAGCCAAGGAGGGAGCCGCAGCCGCAGCCGCAGCAAAAGCAAGGACAAGAGGAAGGGGAGGAAGAGAAGCAGGGAGGAGAGCCGCAGCCGCAGCCGCAGCCGGAGCCGCAGCAAGAGCGAGAGGAGCCGAAAACGAGGCGGCAAGCGAGACAGCAAGTCAGGCAGCAGCAAGAAGAAGAAGAAGGAAGACACCGACCGCTCCCAGTCCAGATCGAGATCCCGCTCGGGCTCGAAGGAGCGGGAACGTGCCAAGTCCGAGTCTGGCCAGAGGGAAGGCCGAGTGGAGAGTGAGGATGCTGGCGCCAATCAGGAGACCCGGTCCAGGTCGAGGTCCAATTCCAAATCAAAACCAAACCTTCCGTCAGAATCACGCTCCAGATCAAAGTCCGCGTCAAAAACCCGATCTCGGTCCAAGTCTAGATCCAGGTCTGGGTCCAGATCGCCCTCCCGGTCTAGATCTAGGTCCCACTCAAGGTCCTAACTGGCTACAACCACAGCTGGAACTACCCAAGAAGTCTTTTGTACATGTTTGGTAGCCGTAGCACAAGTGATTGAAGTAGAACATATGTCACTGCTGTACATTTTTAACTCCCCTAATGGTGTGTCTACAATTGTTAAATCTAAGTGCTTCCTCTCCGTAAAGCCTCCTGGCGTCAGGCCTTCCTGCTCGACTGAAAACAATCTTCTCTTTGAAAACCCCCTTTACTCATGGCCCACAGTAGAATATCCAAAATGCATTGGCTTTCAGGCCTGGCCTTTCCACAAGGGAGCTCAGTACCTGGATGGCTTTAAGGCTGGAATGATGACATAGGTAGGTATGGTGAGTTCAACTGTTTTGCCCTTGAATCGATGCCCTTTGATGTATGCCATTTAGTGAAAGTGCGAAGTCTTATGTTTCCTACCACTTTGGTTTCATATTTTGGGACTTAACAAAGTTGTGAATAGCACAGTCGAGGAAAATTGATACCTGCAGTAACCCATAGAAAATAAACTGTAGAGTTCCATATTCTGGTATTGTGATTATATTGTTTTATATTAAAAAAGAAAAGAAAAGAATTTTTTTTAATTTTATTTTTCCCCGTCTTGCAAAGTATAGTGACCCCTGTTTCCATTAAATTTGAATAAAGACTATTTTTGCTTGACAAAATTTCATGGTGCTTGAATTGAAGTTACATTTCCTGATCTGTCTTGATCTTGTTTTTCTTAGCATAAAAACTTCATGGTATAATGGCTCTTTTGTTCCTTGAGATCATCCATGGGTAGGGAGCCAGTACTTTTCCTGAGGATTTTTCTCACCCAACAGAATAAAGTCAGGTTTCTTAGGAATTTGTAAATCCTTCCTATCAAGATGCCTGTGGCCAAGCTGGTAAGTGCATCAGTTTGTCAACTCAGAGCATCATCACCAGATGAGCTCCTCATGAACAGAGTTCTTCTGTGCTGCTTGTTGAATGTCTTGCCATGATGAATCTGAAGTGTAGGATACCTCATTGCCTTAGAATTTGGGTTAATCAAAACCAGGAGGAAAAACCATTCAGCATAACCCTTGTCCCACTCATTCTCTGTGTTGTCTGACCTATCTCTAGAGAAGGTTCCAGAGATACAGTGGTTCTCATCTGGTCTCCACCCTTGAGGGACTGTAGAGGGGCATCAGTCAAAGCAGGGGGGAAGCTGGAGGGCCGGTGTGATGTGCTGTGGCAAGCTTGGAAGAGGAGAGACCCACTTTCCAGACTGTTGCCTGTGGATGTACTGGGGGCTGGACCTAGATTTAAAATACTGTCCTGCTGCCTTCTATAGACCATACCCTGTAGAACACATTGGGAGGACACAACCAGTGTTTCTTGCCCTCCTGGAGCTTGTGATCTGGTTGCAAGTGATAAACACCACTAGGGTGAAGTGGGCATTCTGAGAAGGGAGTTGAAACTTCATCTAGTTTAGAAACATCTCGGAGGAGACAGCACTTAGGCTGACCCTTTACATATGTGGGGGTGGGAAGCCGTCCTGTTGAAAGAAGCACCTGTGAGCAAAGCCGTGGAGCTGGGAAAGCACTGGGCAGGGCACTCAGGGAACGTGGACTTTGCTAACGGGGAATAAGAGAAGCAGGTTTGGCAAAGTGGTTCAGGTTAGAGGACTTTAAATACAGGGAGGAGGAATTTGGCCTTTGGGTTACATAGAAGATATCTGAATAGAGAATATGGGTTTTAGAGCTGCGCTGCTGGAAGGTGGATCTGACGGTAGGTGATAGATCGGAGGCAGGGAAACCAGTAGTAAGTGCAGATCAAGGGACCTGGGGAAAGGGACTGTCAGAGGTGATCAAGATGGTGAAGCCATTCTGAGGAATGGGGAAGATGAAGGTGAGGGGGTTTAATTTTGGAAACCTGGAATTTCAGGAACAGATGGGGAAGCCAAACCAAGAACCTAGAACCTCAGTTTGCTTCCCTCGAGCTTTCCCTGCATTCTTGTGTCATCCCACTGCCTCCGATTTCAGATTGGTCTCCAGTAGGTGACACGAATTCAACATTCCCTAATTTTATCCCTGTAAGGATGGGAACATTTCTTTGAGGGTTATTTGGTTTTGGTTTTGGTTTTTTCAAGTTTAAATTTTTTAAGGTTTTGTTTTTTGTTATTTTGTTTTTTCCTCTTAAATCTTGGCCACGCCACGCAGCTCTCAGGATCTCAATTCCCCAATGGGGATTGAACCTGGGCCACAGCAAAGCACCAAATCCTAACCACTAGGCAACCAGGGAACTCCCTTAAGCCTAATTTTTGAAAATTCACCTTAATTTCACACAACTTTATTTTCCCAAATTCTCTTCCAAGCATTGTTCCTATTCATTCATATTTTAGACATAGTTGTGTTTATATAATTTAATAAACTTTGTCATTTAACATCACAAGCATTGAAAACTTCTCATTAAATGTTTAAGGGACATTAATTCTAACCAATGAACTATTAGCACATGTGATCCCTAAGTATAGTGGTATCAAAGTTCCATGTGTACATAGAATGGATTTGCAGTCATTTTTTTCCCAGTACTTTTAAAATTCATTTACATTTCCTTAAATTCTGAATGAAAAGAGGTAAAACAAAAACAAGAGAGATGAAAACTCATCTGCTGAGTTCCAAACATGCACCAGGGATTAGAACTCTCAGAATCATTTTGTGTCTTGTTTTCACACCATCCTGAGATCAGTATCGTTAGGCTCAGTCACAAAGACTCCAGCGTGATGTCCACCCACTCCCAACAATGTTAGGTTACCATCAGTGCCTTCTAAGCACTCATGTTCTAAGCAATGTTCTGAGGTGCTGAGAATAGAATATGAACAAGACAGGAAGGCTCCCCTTCACAGGAAACATATACACAACTTTTTTAAGACTGGGATCATAGGGCTTGGCCCATGGTGATCTCAGTACTGAGTGCTTTCCCTGGGCCAGTGTTCACTGTCTTTGACAAATCACTGCATACAGCCTCTCTCCTGCCACCCCTTAGAAAAAGTTATAAATGCAACTTGTTCTAGACTGCATTGTTTCCCCTCGACAACAGATTGAGCCGAAGGTAGCAGTAATGTTTGAGACTAAAGTTTGGTGATGCCTGCCCCTCCCCTCCCACCCACCCATGGTCCAGTGTAAGAAAGACCCTGGGAAGCTGAAAGACGAAGACTCCAAGTTTGATTAATTTGCCTACCAGCATCTATGAGCTAGGTACTTTTAAAATGGAACTTTGTAATAGTGTACATAAAAGATGAAGATAAAAGGTGAGAGGTGAAGGAATTTGCCCAAGTGTGCAGCATTCGTGCTAAAATTCATCTCTAGATTTCTCTCTTTGTAAATTTTTATCGTTTGCGATACAGTTACAAGAAGACATTTGTTTGAAGTCACAACAGCTAGGATTTGAACTCAGGTTCAAGTCAAGCAGGGTTTCTACAAGAATCTGCTTTCCTTAAAAATTTCAAAGTTGCTGGGACTTGCCTGGTAGCACAGTGGTTAAGAATCCCCCTGCCAGTGCAGGGTACATGGGTTCAATCCCTGGTCCCGGAAGATCCCACAGGCTTTGGAGCAACTAAGCCCACGTGCCACAACTACTGAGTCCATGTGCTGCAAATACTGAAGCTCCCACACCTACAGCCTGTGCTCCGCAACAAGATAAGCCACTGCAACTAGAGAAAGCCTGCTCGCAGCAACGAAGGCCCAATGCAGCCAATAAATTAAAAAAAAAAAATTTTTTTTTTTTTTTAATTTCTAAGTTGCTGTAGGACAATGCCATCAGCCCACTGCTGGGATTAAATTTTAATTGCTTTGTCATTTCATCAATACTCAAAAGGCCTGCCAGGGAGTGCCCATTTGGCCAAGCCCAGGTCATCATCCTTGATCCTAGATGCCAAAAAGTGATGAGAAGGAGGACAGCGTCTACAATGGGAAGCAGTACATTAATGCCCACAAAAATGCACTCAATAGGGAATTTCCCCCAAATAGGAAGCGGCCAAAGAAATACAAATGCCCACTATAATTCAACTCAGGATGCTCAAAATTCACAAATACCCTTCTTTCCATACTTAACCTTCCTTACCTCCCCCTCCAAAAGAGAAAAATAGGAGCACAGAACAGAGGTAACAGGAAACAGTAACACATATGGTAGATACTGAACTATATCAGTAATCACTTCAGATGTCAATGTTCTAAATAATTAAAAGACTGATTGTTGGTGGATTAAAAAACAAGACCCAAGTATATGTTGTCTTTATATTTAAGATGGGTTTCTTGGGAATTCCCTGGCTGTCCAGTAGTTAGGACTTGGCACTTTCACTGCAAGGGCCCAGGTTCAGTCCCTGACTTGGAAACTAATATCCCACAAGCCATGCAGTGTGGCCAAAAAAGAAAGTATAGAGGAAGATATCATGGTAACACTAATCAAAAGAAAGCTGGAATAGCTATATTTCAGACAAAGCAGACTTAAGAGCAAGGAAAATTATCAAGGATGAAGAAAGGCACTACCTAACAATAAAGAGGTCAGTTCTCCAAGAAGATATGACTAATGTGTATGCACCTAGCAACAAAGCATCACATATATGAGGCAAAAACAGAACTGTAAGGAGAAAAAAACAAATCCACTCTACAGCTGAGGACTTCAACATCTATCAGTAACTAACAGATCCAGCAGGCAGGAAAATAAGTAAGGATATAGTTGAACAGTGCCATCAATGACTGGATCTAATTGACAGTAATAAAATCATGCTAAGTATGCTCTCAGACTACAATAGAATTAATCTAGAAAAATCAACAGAAAGATAGCTGGAAAATCCCAAAGTACTTGGAGATTAAACAACACACTTCTAAATGGATCAAAGAAGAAGTCTCGAGAAATATTTTGAGCTAAATGAAAATATAGCTTATCAAAATTTGTGGGATGCAGCAAAAGCAGTCCTTAGAGGGACATTTATAGCATTAAGTGCATCTATTAGAAAAGAAGAGCTGAAATCAATAATCTAAGCTTCTGCTTCAGGAAACTAGAAAAAGCAAAATTAAGTCTAAAGTAAGCAGAGGGAAAGAAATAAAAATTAGAGCAGAAATCAATGAAATTAAAAGCTGAAAATCAAATGAGAAAAAATCAACAAAACCAAAAGCTGAATGTTTGAGAAAATTGATAAAATGTCTACCTAGGCTAACCAGTAAAAAGAAGGCACAATTACTAATATCAGAAACACGGGAGTTGATCAGATCAAGACGGTGGAATAGGAGGACATGGAGCTCACCTCCCCCTACAAACACATCAAAAATATATCTACATGTGGAACAATTCTCACAGAAAACTAACTGCAAACTGGCTGAAGAACTCCTATACAACCAAAGGTACAAGAAAGATTTCCACATAACCAGGTAGGACAGACAAAAGGCACAAGGTCAGGACCTACAGCCTCAGGAGGGCTCTGAACAGAAAAGAAAGTCAACAAGGGTGGACCCTCACCCTGGGGAAAAAGCAGGTTGAATCACAGACTGGGTAGCCCAGTCTGGGGTCCTATGGGGATGAGACAAGCCCCCTTGGCTACTGGGAGAACTGCAAGGACAGAAGGGCTGGAAAAGCCTAGACTCTACTCATGAAGAATGCATGGGTGGGACTTCCTAGTGGTGCAGTGGTTAGGACTCCGCCTGCCAATGCAGGGGACACGGGTTCGATCCCTGCTCCGGGAGGATCCCACATGCCGTGGAGCAACTAAGCCCATGCGCCACAACTATTGAGCCTGCACTTTAGAACTGGTGAGCCACAACTACTGAGCCCATGTGCCACAACTACTGAAGCCCACGTGCCTAGAGCCTGTGCTCCCCAATAAGAGAAACCACGGCAGTGGGGAACCTGCGCACCACAATGAAGAGTAGCCCCCGTTCACCACAACTAGACAAAATACATGTGCAGCAATGAAGACCCAATAAAGCCATAAATAAATAAAATGTTTAAAAAAAAAGAATGCATGGGTGTTGGCTTGCCAACAATCAGAACAGAGAGCTCTGCACTGGCAGCTGCCACCTTGCCACATTCCCCAATCCAAGCAGGACAAACACCCCAGCCCTGCTCACTCCACACCACAGCTTGGTGTGGGATCTGAGCCACTTGGGCCCTGGGAAAAGACACAGAGACAGCTTGGGGCCCTAGGGTGTGGTCCAGGTGGGGTGGCATAGGCCACAGTCAGTGATTATTCCTATGACAGCACCATAGGAGACACTGCAACCAGCATGCCACATTCAGTCTCCCAGCCTAGCTAACACTCCAGCCCTGCCCACTCCACACCACAGCCTTGCACTAGATCTGGTACAACCACAACAGGGGGAGGAATGAGCAGCAACAGCCACTGAGCGGAGAGGAAGTCCTGCCTCACACCCTATACAGGTTTTAGATCCTCCAACACCAACCACACCCCCTTTCAAAGTGATAGCAGCCAAGCACACCCTGAGGAAAGACATGGCTGGCATCCATGTCAAAACCAGCCCTCACACCAAAGTCATCGGACACACACAGTCCACACAGGGATGTTCCCACATAAAAATGCCCCTTCAAGACACAATAGATATTTGTTGCTCCTAAATTCACAAAGTTAAGTAAAAGAAAAGGCAGAAGAATTATTCCCAATTAAAAGAACAAGAGAAATCCCCTGAAAGAACAAACAATGTAACAGAGCTCACCAGCCTACTAGACCCCTAGTTCAAAAAGGTTGTAAAAAAAATGTTAACTGGGACTTCCCTGGTGGCACAGTGATTAAGAATCCACCTGACAATGCAGGGGACACATGTTCGAGCCCTGGTCTGGGAAGATCCTACATGCCTTGGAGCAACTAAGCCTGTGCACCACAACCACTGGGCCTGTGCTCTAAAGTCCACGAGCCATAAGTACTGAGTCCATGCTCTAGAGCCCATGAGCCACAACTACTGAAGCCCACACACCTAGAGCCCGTGCTCCATCATAAGAGAAGCCACAACAATGAGAAGCCAGCACACTGCAACAAAGAGTAGCCCCTGCTCGCTGAAACTAGAGAAAGCCCAGGCACAGCAATGAAGACCCAACACAGCCATAAATAAATAAATAAATAAATAAATAAATACTTTTTAAAAAAAAAGTTAACTGAATTAAGAAAGATTATTGATATCAAGGCAGAGCACTGTATCAAGGAACTAGAAACTATAAAGATGAAACAACCAAAATAGATAATTAAATTTCTGAGATAAAAAGCAAACTAGGGGTTCCTAGGTGGCGCAGTGGTTGGGAATCTGCTTGCCAATGCAGGGGACATGGGTTCAATCCCTGCTCCAGGAAGATCCCACATGCCACGGAGCAACTAAGCCTGTGAGCCACAACTATTGAGCCCATGTGCTGCAACTACTGAGGCCCGCGTGCCTAGAGCCTGTGCTCTGCAACAAAAGAAGCCACAGCAATGAGGAGCCCACACACCACAACGAGGAGTGGCCCCCACTCACTGCAACTAAAAGAGGGCCTGCACACAACAAAAAAGACCCAATGCAGCCAATAAAGTTAATTAATTCATTAATTTTAAAACAAAGCAAACTAGAAGCAATGAATAGCCGACTACATGACAAAGAATAAGTGACATCCACCCTCACCACTTCTATTTAACGTATTATTGGAAGACTTGTCTGATAGCCATAGAAATCAGACATGAAAAAATAAAAGTTATCCAAAATGTAAAGGAAGAGGTAAAACTCACTTTTTGCAGGTGACATGATACTCTAGAGAACCCTAAAATCTCTACATATAACTATTAGAAGTAATAAATGATTTCAGCAAGGTAGCAGGATACAAGATTAATATACAGAAATCTGTTGCATTTCTATACACTAATGAAATATCAGAAAGAAAGTAATTTTTTAAATACCAGTTAAAATTGCATCAAAAAATACCTAGGGATAAATTTAACTGAGGAGGGGAAAACCTATTTGCCGAAAACTGTAAAACACTGATAAAGGAAATGGAAGATGATTCAAAGAAATGGAAAGATATCCCCTGCTTTTAGATTAGAAGTAGTATTGTTAAAGTGGCCATACAACCCAAAGCAATCTACAGATTTAATGCAATTCCTATCAAAATATCCATGACATTTTTCACAGAACTAGAACAAATCATCCTAAAATTTATATGGAACCACAAAAGACCCAGAATTGTCAAAGCAATCCTGAGAAAGAAGGATAAATCTGGAGGTATAACCCTTCCAAACTTTAGTCTATACTATAAAGATACAATAATCAAAACAGCAGGGACACAAAAACACAGACATAAATCAATGGAACAAAATAGAGAGCCCAGAAATAAACCCATGCACCTATGGTCAATCTATGACAAAGGAGGCAAGGATATACAATGGAGAAAAGACAGTCTTTTCAACAAATGGTGCTGGGAAAGCTGGACAGCTACATGTAAAACAATGAAATTAGAACTTTCCTTCACACCATATACACAAACTCAAAATGGTTTAAAGACCTAAATGTAAGACATAATACCATGAGACTCCTAGAAGAGAACAAAGGGGAAACATTCTTTGACAAAAATTATAGCAATATTTTCTTAGACCAGTATCCCAAGGCAAAAGAAATAAAAGCAAAAATCAACAAATGGTAAATGGGACCTAATCAAACTTAAGAGCATTTGCACAGCAAAGGAGACAATCAACAAAATGAAAAGACAACATATGGGCTGGGAGAAAATATTTGCAAACAATGAGGCCTACAAGGGGTTAAAACCCAAAAAATACAAACGGCTCATACAATTCAACATCAAAAAAAGAAACAAGACAATCAAAAAATGGGCAGAAGACCTAAACAGACACTTTTCCAATGAAGACACAGATGGTTATCAGGCATATGAAAAGATGCTCAACTTGCTGGCTCGATTTGAGATGCAAATCAAAACCACAATGAGGTATCACCTCACACCTGTCAGAAAAATTAGCATCAAAAAGTCTACAAATAATAAATGGTGGAGAGGATTCTCACTGTTGCTGGGAATGTAAATTGGTGCAGCTGCTATGTAAAACAGTATGAACTTTCCTTAAAAAATAAGAACAGAACTACCACATGATCCAGCAATTACACTCCTGGGGACATATCTGGAGAAAAACTCTAATTCAAAATGAAACATGTGCCCCAATGTTCACAGCAGCGCTATTTACAATAGCCAAGACATGGAAGACAAGACATTGAACCCAAGTGCCCATCAACAGATGATTGGCTTAAGAAGATGTAGTATATAACAGAATATTACTCAGCCATAAGAAAGAATGAAATATTGCCATTTGTAGCAACGAGAATGGACCTAGAGAATATTATGCTTAGTGGAATAAGACAAATATTGTATAATATCACTTATATGTGGAATCTAAAAACTAATACAAATGAATCTATATACAAAACAGACTCGGAGACACAGAAAACAAACTTACAGTTACCACAGGGGAGAAGGGGGTGGGAGAGGGACAAATTAGCAGTATGGGATTAACAGACACAAACTACTATGCATAAAATAGATAAACAACAAAGATGTACTAGATAGCACAGGGAATTGAATCCAATATCTTATAATAACCTATAATGGAATATAATTTGAAAAAAAAAATCACTATGCCTTACACCTGAAACTAATACAATATTGTAAATCAACTATACTTCAATTAAAAAAACGAAAGAAAGAAATGAAATGGGTCATTGCTGCCGATCCCATGGGGAATTAGAAGGATAATAAAGGACTATTATAAATAACTCTATCCCCACAAATGTGATAATCTACATGAAATGGAACAATTTCTTGAAAACCACCATCTACCAAAACTAACAAAAATAAATAATCAAACAGGCCTATATCTATTAAAGATGGGAATTTGCTGGCAGTCCCGTGGTTAGGACATTGTGCTCATTGCTGGGGCCCGGGTTCAATCCCTGGTTAGGAACTAAGATCCTGCGAACCACATGGTGTGGCCAAAAACTAAAATAAAAATAAAACATTTGTTCTAAAAAACAACAACAGGGACTTCCCCGGTGCCACAGTGGTTAAGAATCCACTTATAAATGCAGGGGACATGGGTTCAATCCCTGATCTGGGAAGATCCCACATGCCTCAGAGCAACTAAGTCTGTGTGCTACAACAACTGAGCCTGTGCTCTAGAGCCTGAGAGCCACAACGATTGCGCCCACGTGCCACAACTACTGAAGCCAGTGCGCCTAGAGCCCATGCTCTGCAACAAGAGAAGCCACCGCAATGAGAAGCCCAAGCACCGCAAGGAAGAGCAGCCCTTGCTCTCTGCAACTAGAGAAAGCCTGAGCAGCGCAGCAACTAAGACCCGAGGCAGCCAATAAATAAATACAACTTTTAAAAAACTTATTAAAAAAAAATAGAAATCTGCAAAAGGCCTGCAGCTAACATCATCCTTAACGGTGAGAAACTCAGTGCTTTCCCCCTAAGATCAGCGACAAGGCAAGGATGTCCCCTCTCAGCATTCCTATTCAACAGCGTACTAGAAGTCCCAGCTGATGCACTGAGACGAGGGGAATAAAAGGTGCACAGATAGGGAAGGAAAATTTTTTAAGTGGTCTTTATTTGCAAATTACATGATCATCTTTGCAGAAAATCTCAAGAATGACATAAAACTCCTGAAACTAATAAGCAATTATAGTAGCAACTTTTCAGGATACAAGATTAATATACAAAAGTCAATTGCTTCCCTATGTACAGCAATGAAAAATTAGAATTTGAAATTAAAAACAATACCATTTACACTTGCACCCCTCCCAAAATGAAATACTTAGGTACAAATCTAACAAAATTTGTACAAGAACTCTGGTGAAAGAAATCAAAGAACAAAATAAACGGAGAGCTACTCCATGTTCATAGGTAGGAAGGCTTACTATTATTAAAATGTCTGTTCTTTCCAACTTGAGCTATAGATTCAGTGCAATCCCAGCAAGTTTTTTTGTGGCTATTGTTACCAAACCAGGTTCGTTTTGCCAGACACACAGCAAGCCAAAAAACTGACAGACCAAGGTTTGCAGCAAGGAGAGGGTTTACCTGCAAGGCAGCCAAGCAAGGAGACGAGAGGACAAATCTTGAATCCACCTCCTTGAAGGTAAGGAGCTTGGGGTATTTATGAGATAAAGAATAGAAGCAGGGCAGTGTGAGGTACGGGGAGTGTGGGGAAAGGTGACTGGGGACAGGTGCAGTAATTGTCATTCTGCACAGGTGTAACTAGGCTATGGGCCTCAGCAAGTGTGGAGGGTGGAGTTCTCAGCCGTCTGGTGGCAAAAGGAGACAGTCATGCATGCTCAGTTAAAGGGTCAGGAAGTCCTATCCAGTCTTAGCCAACTCAGCTGGAACTAGAAGCAGCTGACTGCAAGTTTCTAGACAATAACTCGGGCAAACATCTTACTGTACAGGCTGTGTGCCTCTTGGAGGACATGCAAGTCAAAACAACCATGATTAGTGAAGGCAGGTGAAATGGATTTAACCCAAGGCTTCACTATCAACAAACTGATTTTAAAGTTTACATACGAAAGCAGAAAACCCAGAGTAGCCAACACAGTATTGAAGGAGAAGGAAGTCAGAGGACTGATACTACCCACCTTCAAGACTTACCATAAGCTTCAGTAATCAAAACAGAGTTGCATTGGCTAAAGAATAGGCAAAATAGATCAATGGAACAGAATGGAGAGCCCAGAAATAGACCCACTGATCTTTGGCAAGGGAGCAAAGGCAATTCAACACAGAAAGTCTAGTCTGTTCAAAAAATGGTGCTGGAACAACTGGACATCTACAGCGAGAAAAATGAAATCTAGACACAGACCTTACACTTCTCACACACACAAAAAATAACTCAAAATGGATCGTAGACTGAAATGTAAAACACAAAACTGCTATAAGATAACAGAGGAGAAAATCTAGGTGACACTAGGTTCGGCATTGAATTTTTGGATAAAATGCTGCATTTTATCCTGAAAGAAAAATTGATCAGCTGTACTTTATTAAAATTACAAACTTCTCTGTGAAGGGCACTGTTAAAAGAGCGAAAAGCCAAGTGACAGACTGAGAGAAAATATTTGCAAAACACATATCCAATACAGGACTTGAATCCAAAATATACAAGAAATTTTTAAATCTCAACGATAAAAAAACAAACAACCCAATTTAAAATAGGCAAAAAAATCTGAACAGACGCCTCAGCAAAGAAGATATACAGATGGATAATAAGCATATGAAAAGAGGCTTAATACCATATGTCATCAGAGATTTGCAAATTAAGAAAACAATGAGATATCTCTATAGAGCTATTATTATAGAATGGCCCAAATCCAAAACCCTGACAGCACCAAAAGCTGGAGAGAACGTGAAACAACAGAAATTCATTCATTGCTGGTGGGAATGCAAAATAGTGGCCTCTTTGGAGGACAGTTTGGCAGTTTCTTACAAAGCTAAACATACTTTTACCATGTAGCAATCATGCTCCTTGGCGCTTACCCAAATCAGCTAAAAGAATTAGGTCCACACCAAAACCTGCACATGAATGTTTACAGCAGCTTTATTCATAAATTTCAAAGCTTGGAGGCAGCAAAGATGTCCTTTGATAGGTGAATGGATTACTAAATCGTGTTACAATCATACAATGGAATATTAGTGATAGAAATGAGCTATCAAGCCACTAAAAAATGTGGAGAAGCCTTAAATGCATATTACAAGAGAAAGAAGCCAATCTGCAAAGGCTACCTAGTGCAAGATTCCAACTACGTGAGGCTCTGGAAAGGCAAAACTCCGGAGACAGTAAAAAGATCAGGGGTTGACAGAGGTTCAGGAGAGGGAGAGACAGGGGGTGGGACTGCAGGGGGACAGGGAATTTTTAGGGCAGTGAAACTATTCTGTATGATACTGGAGTGGTGGATACAGGTCATGCATTTGTCAAAACCCACAGAATGTACAACACAGTGAACCCTAGTGTATGGACTTCAGTTAATAATGCTGTATCAGTATTAGTTCATCAGCTGTAATAAATGTACCACACCAAGGCACCAATGTTAACAACAAAAATAAGAGACGAGGGGGCAGGGGATGTACACAAACTCTGTCATTCCCACTCAACTTTTCTGTAAACCTAGAGTCTACTGATGTTTTTAGAAGTGGAAGGAGTCAACCTAATGTCACCCCAGTATCTATAAAACCCCTCAAGTATTTTCCACTCTTTAGGTCTTTCAGTAATCCCATCCTGCTATCCTGTAATCTATATGTTAAATTAGGGGTCAGAGAACTACAGCTTGTGGGTCAAATCCAGCCTACCGCCTGTTTCTATGGCCCTTGTGCCAACAATAGTTTTTACATTTTTATTTTATTTTATTTTATTTATACATTTATTTACACATTTATTTATTTATTTATTTATTTATTTATTTATGGCTGCCTTGGGTCTTCATTGCTGCACTAGGGCTTTCTCTAGTTGCGTTAAGAAGGGGCTACTCTTCATGGTGGTGCACGGGCTTCTCACTGCAGTGGCTTCTCTTGCTGGGGAGCATGGGCTCCAGGCCCTCGGTCTTCAGTAGTTGCTGTGCATGGGCTCCGTAGTTGTGGTGCACGGGCTTAGTTGCTCCGTGGCATGTGGGATCTTCCTGGACCAGGGCTTGAACCCGTGTCCCCTGCATTGGCAGGCGGATTCTTAACCTCTGCACCACCAGGGAAGTCAGTTTTTATATTTTTAAATGGTTGAAAAAAATCAGAAGAATATTTCATGATACATGAAAGCTACACAAATTCAAATTTCAGTGCCCACTCTTGGTGCCCAGACATGTTTGTTCATTCATTTATGAGCTGTCTGTGGCAGCAGAATTGAGTCATTGCAACAAAAATTGAGTAGGTGTCAAATTCCAAAATATTTGCTGTGTGGCTCTTTTTGGGGGGGGGGGCCGAAATGCAGAGTTTTTATAGTTTTATGTGGCTCTTTACAGAAAAAAATTTGCCAACTCCTATACTAAATGACAAATTTAACCACAGCCTATATACAATAATGAGGGGAAAGGAAAGAAAAGAAAATTATTTTAAATATATAAATGGATGCATGACATATCCAAAAAGTAAACACAGGAAGAGGCTGCGGTCCTATTTTATTACAACCAGTCAAAAGGCCTCAGCTGACTTTATTCTTCCCTCTATGTATGGCATCTATTTTAAAGCCATGCATAAATAATACCTCAATGAAGCTGATTTTTAAAAGGAAGTTTCTGCAGCTGCCTGTTAGCAAGCTACAGAACAATCGTGATGTTCCTAGTGCATGCAGACTCCAGCAGAAGCTGGGGAACCTGCTTGGACAATGGGCGAGCATCCAGGCAGTTCAGGACAGCCGGCAGCAGAGTCCAACCGGCTGGTAGAGGGGGGATCTAGTTCCCTCAGGTTCGATGAAAGGGGTGTGGAACTGCTTTACAATGGGGGGGGCTCCCCAAAGTAGAAGTGGGAGGCTGGGAGGAGGGCAGTCAAACATCCACACATTTCTGCTACACATTTTCAAAATTTGGTGTCATGACCAGAGGAGGATTCAAAGATGTACCAGAGATGAATCAGACAAGGGACTTGTCTTCAAGAAGCTTCATAACCTAAGTGTCCATCAACAGATGAATGGATAAAGAAGATGTGGTACACATATACAATGGAATACTACTCAGCGGAATGAAAAAAATTAAATTTTGCCATTTGCAGCAACATGGGTGGACTTGGAGGGCATTATGCTAAATGGAAGAAGTCAGACAGAGAAAGACAAATACGATATGATATCACTTATATGTGCAATCTAAAAAATACAACAAACTAGTGAACATAACAAAAAGGAAGCAGATTCACAGATATAGAGAATAAACTAGTGGTTACCAGTGGGGACAGGGAAGTGGGGAGGGGGACTATAGAGGTAGGGGATTAAGAGGTACAAACTATTATGTATAAAACAAGCTACAAGGATGTATTGTACAGCGCAGGGTTTATAGCCAATGTTTTATAATAACTATAAATGGAGTATAAACTTTAAAAATTGTGAATCACTATATTGTACACCTGAAACTTTAATATTGTACATCAACTACACTTCAATTTAAAAAAAATTTTTTAAAGAAGCTTCAGTTAGTTCCAGAGAGCCTCATTTTTACTGCTAAAATTCAAATTTAAATTAATCCGTACTTGGTGGAGGAGTGCCAATTACAGGAGGCAAAAATGCCAGGACTTGAAATGCAGGATGTTTCATTTCACCACTAACATGCCAGGTGAATTAAAAAAAAAGCAAAACCGTGAAAGAGAGAAAGGGAGGGAGGGAGGAAGGAAGGAAAGAAGGAAGGAAGGAAGGAAGGAAAGAAGGAAGGAAGGAAGGAAGGAAGGAAGGAAGGAAGGAAGGAAGGAAGGGAGGAAGGAAGGGAGGAAGGAAGGAAGGAAAAAAAATAGAAAAAAAAAATGGAAAAGAAAAGAAAAGCCAGCACCTGCACCTCCTGGCGTGGACTTGCTGGGAATGTGCAGGCCAGGCTGGGCGCCAAATGACGTGTACAGGACTGTCCTTAGCAGCCTTATTTAATATAAGGGCTGAAAACTAGAAACAGCCCCAAAGTCTTTTCAATAGGAGAATGCACAAGCCGTGGCATGCTTCTGTGACAGAGAACTGCATGAATGAAAATGAACAAACGACAGCTACAGGAAGCAACATTGTAGGAACCACAGAGGACACACAGGACACAGAGGACACGGACTTGGAGTAACAATCCTGAGAGCGCATGACGGGCTACATGGCTTCAGGCAGTTCTGAAAGCAGAACTAGTCTCAAGGAAAACCGACTGAGATAAAGCAGTCATATAGCCCGATGGCTCCAGGCTCCAGCTCCGAGTTAAAGATTCACTCTCTCCCCTAGTAGTTATAAAAAACAAGGTGTGCTGCTTTTTTCTCTAATTGAAGCACATACCTCGTGATGTCCATTATCGTGATTTATAATCCAGAATGCTAGAATGCTTTTTCTCAGTAAATACGCTATGGGAATCAGAGCTCGGGGCTCTTGACTGGCTTGGTCTTGAGTCCCCTGACCCCATGCTTTCCTATGCTCTTGTGTGAATTTTCTTAATTTCGCCGTGCCACTCACATTCAGGTTCATTCGTGTGGATGAGATCTCTACACAACATGACCAAAAAGTCTACAACGGGCCCAGCTACACTGTAGCTGTTTTTAAAAACTTAAATGTAGTACTAGAGCTCAGAACAATGTGTACTTTGGGGCGGAGGGAAAACGGGATGATTGCAGGGGGTGCCTGTTGGGGGTGGGATGGGAGTTTGCTTCAGGAAAGTTTACGGAGCTGGACCTTCAGGTTTTACGTGCATCCCTAGAGGTGTGTTATATTCACAACGAAAGAGTTATACCAAAAGGCACGTGGAGATCTAATCGGGTCCCATGGAAGTCAAAATTCCTTTTTTCCTAAGATGGAACACTTATCCTTCATTCCCACTTTCCAGAAAACCCTGGCGCTTCTCAGAGAGTCTATTAAGAACCTGGGGATCTTCCTAAGAAATGCAAGTTAGAACAACCATAGCCTACTGCGTTACACCGGTATCTATTATGAACTCCAGGGAGGCTGGGCTGTGATTCTGAGTGGCCACAGCCAGGCAGCCAGGATGCAGGGAATCACCCAGAACTGGGAGGGAATCTGGCTGGGGCAGCACTGGGACCCCCACCCCCAGGCATTCATCCTGAGGTGACAACTCAAAGAAAAGAGCTCGCAGTACAAAGGTGTTATACTGGTGTCATGTATAACAGGAAGATGGGTGGGACCCATCCAAGCCCAACCACAGGGGACCCGCCAGGCCCAGTGTCCTAAGTCCCCTCCCCCAGTCCTGAGTTTATTTCTATGAAACATCTTACAAAGGCTTAGATATCAAAATATAATTCAGTGAATCACCTTTTTTGGGAAACTCGAATTACTTGAAAAGAAATGAACTATCTATTTAATTTATTTATTGGCTGTGTTGGGTCTTTGCTGCTGCGCACCGGCTTTCTCTAGTTGTGGTGAGCGGGGGCTACTCTCTGTCCCCGTGTGTGGGCTTCTCATTATGGGGGCTGCTCTTGTTGTGGAACACGGGCTCTAGGCATGTGGGCTTCAGTAGTTGTGGCCCCTGGGCTCTAGAGCACAGGCTCAATAGTTGTGGTGCACAGGCTTAGCTGCTCCGAGGTATGTGTGATCGTCCTGGCCCAGGGATTGAACCCATGTCCCCTGCATTGGCAGGTGGATTCTTAACCACTGCGCCACCAGGGAAGTCCCAGAAATGAACAATTCAGGACCACACACATCGGTGGCTGCAATGGGATGCTATCTGTGTCATTTAGCCACCATCAAAATTGACTGTGGGGTCTTTCAATGACCTCTTAGTCATTTTCATGTTTTCCCTCAAGCATCTGTTGACAAGAAATCTGCAAAGTCTCTAGGGGTTCTTCCAAACCAGAAACTTGTGCCTGAGCCAACAATGTCACCAATGCATGGCGAGTGCTCCAGGCACGGGCATCGTAGCTTGATGGATGGAGGCGCTGGTGCCCCAGTGAAGAAACTCTGCCAGGGCCTGCAACTATCTGAAGACGTTTTCTCCTCCTCCTCTTGGCTTACTGGAATATGATGTGGGACATACATCTCCTGGGAAATAACAGTAAGAGACCAAGTAAACGATCTAAGGCTGCCTCTGTGCCAGCTGCGGGCCAGGCTCACCAGTCCTGTAAGGTCAGCGTGTAACCCAACTTTTACAGATGAGAACATGAGAGATTTTAGGAAGGGTGTGACTTTCACTCCTTCTTGCTGTGTGACCTTGGACAAGTGACTTAAACTCTCTGGGCCACAGTGTCCTCATGTGTAAAACAGATGATAATTCATCCCCTACCTCTGCATTCGTTGTGGAGAAGACTCTGAAGTCAGACTTGGCCTGGAGTCCTGACCCTGCGCTCTATGCTGTGTGACTTGGCGGAGGTCCTTTCACCCCAGAACCTGTAAACAGGAAATAGCTCAGTGCCCGCTTCAGCTGCAGGGGATGAGGTCAATGGCTGGTTTAGAGTGAGTGCTCAGTGAGTGAGTGGTTCCCTTCACCCCAAGTGCCTTTCCGGCCCCTCCAAAGCTCACCGCACACCAGCTCCTCCACTGGGGCTGCCTCCTCCGGTCCCCACCTCCCTGCTTGGAGCCTTGCGGCTGGGGAGGGAGGTGCGGGCATTGGGGACGGACACTGCAGCCTGCCACGTCCTCCTCTCCTCATCTGTAAAACGCGCAACAAAGCTGCGCAGATGCGGGTGCCCTGGGGCGAGCAGCTCTCTGCACCTCCTGCATTTCAAGTGAAGGCAGGCGGACAGGGCACTCGTCAGGTTGGGAGCTCCCTGGGCCACCAGTCCCCTCTGCAAAGGGGAAATAGTCACCATTAATGTCAAAGGATATGCGACCTGTCTGATAAAAAGGCCACCGTCTGCAGGCCTGGGCTGCACGCCCGAGCTAGGGACCCGGCCAGGCAAGCGTGGGGGTGGGCAGGGGCCGAGCCCCGGGCAAGTACTCCAGGGCCAGAGTTTGGGCTGAGACCAGGCAGTCCTGGGGCCCCGCCCAGCTCTGTCGGGACCATTTCGGTATCATTTCGTGTCTCCGAGCCATTGTAGGGCTGGGGCGGGCCAGCGCTGCCCCTCACTGGGCCGTTAGGACATCGGAGGGGCTCCCACGCCGGGTGAGTCTAACTCCACCCTCCACCTCATGCCCTCACCGGGCGGGCTTCGTCCCCTACGATCCAGCCACGCAGTTCCGTGTCCTCCCTCTCCCCCGACCTCCCCGGGCGCAATCCTTCCAGTAGTAGGCAGCCTGCGGTTTGCAGGGAGCTCATGCGTGAGGGCTGAGGACCCGGAATCCCCGGGTTCCGCATGAGGACTGGAGGAGGACACGTGCGCGCCCGGGATCACCGCGTGGGAAGCAGGCGGAGAGGCGGGATCCGGCCCCCGCTTCTCTGCTCCACGTGCGGCGGCGCGGAACCCCCAGGGGTGTAGTGTCAGGGCCTCGCCGCCAGGCGGCGCGCGCAAAGGCCCGCTGCGTTGAGGCTTCCCTGAGCCGCGCGTTCTCCCGCTCCCTGGCACCGCTGCGGTGTCTTTGGCCTCCCTCTGCCTCAGGCCTGGGTACCGAGCCTTCCGCACGGTTCGGAGGCAGGAGATTGCCCGCTTGAACAGGAGTCCTGCATCTCCGAGATGGGGGAGGACGAATTGGGGTGCCTTGACTCGTCATCAGGCTGTGTGACCTTGGACGTGTCACTCACCTGCTCTGGGCCCGTTACTTTTATTTTTAAAAAAAATTTTAAAGCTCTTTATTGGAATATAATTGCTTTACACTGTTGTGCCAGTTTTTGAGGTACACCAAAGTGAATCAGCTGTATTTATACACATATCCCCATGTCCCCTCTGTTACTTTATCTTTAACAGTTTACAAAGCATTTCATTCAAGATCTCTGGATACTGGCACTTGACCCCATGTAGTAGACAGAAGGGGCACCAGTCCAGGGTTCCAGCGTGGGGGTGGGAGAAATTGGACTATATGACCGGAGAGCCTGAGAGTTGCTTTCTGCAGGACCAGGGTGACTGAGAAATAGATGGACAGAGAGTCCCCACTGGTCCCTGGCTTTTCTTGGCACAGAGGGTGGGAGGATGGCTGGCTGGGCATGCTGCCAACCCCAGGGCTCCCCTGACCAATAGGCCTGCCCTACAGGATTCTCACCTTGAATCCCAGGCCAGCCTCTGGTCCCTACCCCCACCACCAGTGGTGTGGCGCTCACTGCCTCACCTGCAGTGTGATTTGTCACCAAATGGAGATGCCATATCCCTGCCATTTGGCAAAGTCCTGCCTTGGCAAGGACTCCTAGCTGTCTCCCAATATCCATTTCCCAGCCTCCCTTGGAGTGGAGTGTGACCATGTGCCCTAGTTCTGATCAATGGGAAAGCAGCACTCTGGATGTGTACACCAGGTATGGTGCCTTTACAGGGGGAGGGCACCCCCTTTCCCAGCCCCATTCTCCCTGGTTAGTCTGCAGACTCAGGGACAGGGAATACTAAGCATCTTCAACTATGAAGATAGGGCAGATGCCACACCTTAGGGATGCCAGGGCAACAAGATGGAAGGAGCCTCCAGCACAACTAACAGAGAGAAAGAGAAATATTTCTATCTTGCTTAAAATCATTGTTCTTAAATTCTGCTCTGGCAACATCAGCAGGTTCATTGTTCTGTCATTGAAATAAAGCAATCACATGATTAGCTACTATTTAACAAGTGATTACTACACCAGGTGTGTTAGTCAGCTTTCACTAGGTTATGCTACAGTAACAAATTACTCCAATCTCAGTAGTTTACAACAAACACAGATTTCCTGTTGCTGTTACATGTTGCCAGTGTGGGTCCACAGCCCTGCTCCACTCTAAGGCATGCCTGCCTGCACAGATGCTGCTATTTTCTTAATTTACAAGGGAGGAGGGAAAACATGTAGAAATAATTTTCTCAAGAGGTTTTTCTTGCCCTGCGGTTCCTGCTGTGACCTGTCTGCTGTGAGCACTCCCAGGGGGATGAAGGGGAAGCAGATCTTTGCAGGGAACCTCCGGCTCCAGTCCTTTGCTGGACACATGTCATGGCTGAGCCCATGGGTGGCTCTGCCCAAGGTCACATTTCTGTCCAGCAGGAGATCACCCAGCTCCCAAGGTCCCACCCCATCCCCCAAGGCTGGCAGTCACTGCCAGGACCTGACACCCTCTCCCAGGCTTCTGAATCTACATTTCTAGCCCCTACTCCTTTGGACCTCCTGAGGGATCCCCCTCTGGTCCTCAGCTGATTGGACCAGGTATAGACACCTGATCCAAGCTCAGCCAATCAGAATATCTAAGAAATTGAAAAAGGACACCGAGATGAGGTAGAACGTCTGAGCTAAGTTAATAGCAGTAGAAATAATACCAGTGACAATAATGGCAGCTAATGTTTACTGGGCACTTCTGGGGAGGCTCTGTCAGTTCTTGACAAGCATGGAATCCTCATGACCCAGTGAGGTAACTGGCACGTAGTCAGATGTAGTGAACTGAGGCTCAGAGAGGGGAAATGACCACCTTGAGACAATTTGGGTGTGCACGCTGCTATCTCCCATGGGATTAACCCCTTGAAGAGGGCATTCAAGGCTCTTCAAGACCTGGTACCCAATTCCCTGCTGCTTCATCCCCTGCCCTTCCCCCAACCTCCCTCCAAATGACTCACAATTCCTTTCCTTCCACCCTCTTTGCCTCTGCCCTTGCAGCAACTTCTGCCTGATCTTCTCCCTGAGCCCCGGCTCAAATACCTCCTCTTCCAGGAAGCCTTCATCCTCCCTCTCCTCCACTGCAGGTGCCCTGGGCCCCCAGCACTCGGCACAACCCGGAGACCACAACTGGTGCTCCTTCTGTGTGTTCCTCTTCAGTGCAGATCAGCCTCATTACAGGCAGGGCCCGCTTCGGGTGGGTACCTGGGAGTCTCTGCTGAGCCCTCTCACGCCCACCCCACTTCATTCTCCCAACACTCCTCGGAGCGGGGGATGTACAGCATAACTCCATTTTACAGAGAATGAAAAGGAAGGCTCAGGAAGACAGAATGATCTTCCCTGGGTCACACAGCCTGTCAGTCAGTGGCTGGGCCACAATTTTAGCCTCAGTCTCAGACTCCTAGGTCTGGGCTCTGCTCTAAATCACTTCCTTCTCTATCTTCCTTCACTCCTGTCTCTGAAAGAGGAGGTGAGGAGGGTCCCAGGGGACCCCAGCTGACTTGGCTACAGTCACAGGGCTAGTGGACAGGGGTAAAGCAAAGGAACTGGGAGGGGTCAGGGTGGGAGATGGCCAAAGCAACTGGCTTTGGAGACAGAACCATAAGACCTGCTGCTTAGAGATCCTTTTCCCCGTGGCTGCCAGGGGCCTCATCTCCCTCTGCAGGTGGTAAGTTTCCCCAGCCCTATACTTGCTCCTGGGCCAGCCTTGAGCTCCACATCATGCCACTGCTCTCCTGTGCTCTCGCAGAAACAACTCCAGGTCCCCCACTGACATTTGGAAAGTCCTTCCCCAGGTATATATGGGTCAAGCCACACCTCTGCTCTAAAAGCTCCCATGGCTCACAGTGCCAGGGAGTTCAGCCCCACATGCCGAGTCTTGTGTTTGAGGTGCTCTGCAATGTGGCCCTGACCCCCTTTCATCCCCTCCCCTGATCCCCCTCTAGCACCTAACACCTGTCTATGCCTCCAGGTGGTCTGCATGCTGCCTGGAGTATCTTCCTGCTCTGCAGCCTGGAAAACTGCTCTGACCCTGAGACCCAGCGGGAATACCCCCTCCTCCATGAAGTCCTCCCTGCTGTCCCCCCCCCACATGGAGTCAGCTGGTGCTTCCTCAGCTTTGGGTGGATGGTCTATTTACCCCAACTCCTAAAGCATCTGGATGAGGCCCAGGGCTGACTCCTCTCTGGTCCCCAAGAGCCAGCCCAGAGGAGGTGGCTAAAGAAATACAATCGCTAGCCCCGGCTTCACATTTTACAGGTGCAAGAACAAGCTAATGGCCAGAAAACCCCTGGCACGGGGCTCCATCCTCATTATAGCCCTTTGGAGTATTGCTACCACTGTCCCCATTTTGTAGAGGAGGAAACAGAGGCATAAAGAGGTAAACTGGCTTGGCTGCAGTCACAGGGCTAGTGGGAGGTAGTGTAGCATTGTGGCTAAAATCCGGTTCCATCCCCAGCTCTGCCGTTGACCAGCTGTGTGACCAAGGCGAGCCTGGACCTCGCTGAACCCATCTCTGTGCATGTGACATGGGGTGACAGTGGTGCCTCACTCACGCTGCCTTGCACACTTATGAAGGTAACGGGTATAAAGGGCCTGGTAGCCAGGGGGAGCTCCGCGCGATGGTGATGTTCCTGCTGTCTTCCCCTGCCTAGGGGCTCAGGTGGAAGGCGGGCTTCGCCCTGTCCCTAGGAGGGTCTCATCTCCCTGCCCTCCCAGTGTCGCCCAGGCTCTTCTCTGGGCTGCGGAGGGCAGTGGATTCGGGGAGCTCATTGTCTCTTAGGGCTTTACCCGTGGCCCAGGGACACCGAGTGAGAAGCCTCGTTGCCCAGCTCAGAGCTTCCATGGGTGGGGGGAGATGGATGTGGGGTTTGTATCCCAGAATCCTCTGAGGGCCTGAGCCCCAACGGGACCTGTGACTGTGGGGCTTTAAGCCTAGCTCTGCGATTTACCAGCTGGGTCACCCTGGGCGAGGCACCACCCCTCTCGGGCCATTGGTTTCCATCCTTGTACGGGGCATCAGGACTGGGCTTCTGGATTCTACTTGCCCATCAGTTCTCACTGAACCGGCACACCAGCCCTTCCTGGGCAGGACATGTCACAGAGGCAGGGGCCACGTGGGAGGGCTGTGACGTGGCCAAGGGCACCCAGCAAAGGACTGAGCAGCATAGTCAGACCTGGGGCCCAGAGCCAGGCTCTCTACTCCAGGTCGGGGTTCTGAATTCTTACTGAGGCTGTGGTCCTGCTGCAGGCGAGCCACGCTGACACAGGGCTATGATGGTTTTAGAAACCCCTGGGGCCCGGGCAGGAAATCCAGGGCAGCCCGGCCCCAGCCAGCTCGGCTGTTCCTAAAGTCAAGATGGGAGAAGATGGATTCCCAGGTCCTGCTGATCTATGGCCCCAGGGTGGGGCTGTGACATGCAGGAGATGACAGCTGCTCCTTCCCCATGGTGGCTGCTGGAAAGGACATGGAGACTCAGTTAGGCAGGGACCTCAGGGTCCCTGTGTCTGGTTCCCTGCCTTCACAGAGACGCTTCCGGGCAGCATGCTGACCACCCTGGTCCCTAGGGGACAGCTCATCCAGGCCCCTCCTGGTTCAGAAGTGAAGGGGTCCAGGTCACACAGAGGCCAGAGCACGTTCAGGAAGAGATCAGCGTCCCAATGTTGAGACACTGGCTGTCTACACACCTGCACATCCGCGGGGCCAGACCACCCGCGGGTGTCCCTCTGTGGAGGATGAGGCACTAATCAGCCTGGCTGTGTGTCCGTGGGCAGGTCTCTTTGCCTCTCTGATCCTCATTTATAAACTGGGCATAACACTGACCTCCTAGAGCCCTCAAGAGAATTGAGAGGGGTTATGTCTAGGAAGAGGGACCCTTCTCTCCCCCATCACCCCAAATGACCACGGAAGGTTTCTAGGGCCCCCAAACACTGCCCTCTGGGCCTGATACCCATGGTCAGAGGAGAGAGCGGCTGTGCAGCGGACATCCCCTGTGTGCCAGGTGCTGACCACGTGTACTCTAACCTTTAGAACAACACTGGGAGTATCACTCCCTGCTGTTTTACAGATGGGGAAACAGACTCAGAGAGCGGACTCCTTTTTACCTCCTGTTGTCTAGGCTGGGGGCCCAGGGGTGGGGGAGACACAGGCCGGCCGAGGGCCAGCGGTGGGCAGGTGTTGAGCTGGGCACAGGACCCTGGGGTTGAGCAAGACAGGCTGAGTCCTGCCCCCTCAGAGCTCACGGCCATGGGGACACAGGAAATAGACTCAGTGCCCAAACACTGATTTCGGTCTGCCCGTGCGCAGTGCTGCTGCGGGGAGGCTCCTCTGGGGGTGCATAACGGAAGGGTAGAGGAGGGGCTGGTCTGGGCTGAGGGCTCACAGAAAGCCCAGTGAAGGTGTGAAGGACGAGGAGGGGCCAAGGGGACCATCAGGGGAGTAGGTGCTCCTGACAGGATGCAAGGCAGGTGCCGAGCCCAGAGGCTAGAAGGCAGGTGCCAAGCCCAGAGGCTAGAAGGCAGAGAGAGGATTTGGGGAGGGAAACAGGCTCAGCGACCCAGGAGGCTGGAGTGTGAAAGGGGCAGGGCCCCTTGTGGAGACGTGAAGGGATTTAAACTCCACTTGGGCAACACTGGGGAGCCACTGAGGGTCTGAAGCAGGGAGTGAGTGACGGGTCCAGATTCAGTGTAGAAAGATGCTTGGTGTCCCACTGCCGAGCAGCGAGGAGGGCCTGCAGTGGGACAGCGGCCCTGGGGCAGGGAGAGAGTGGCGGATTCAAGATCCCAAGATGAGGGTCCACCGTACTGGATGGATCAGACAGAACGGGGAGAGGAAGGAGCCTACGGTGACCCCTGGTGTAGCGGGCCTTAGGGTGGACAGTGGGGCCTTTGGCAAAGTGGGGGGAACCGAATGAGCAGGAATGGGGCTGATCGCGGGGCCCAGGGTGATGGCTGGCTGCTGGAAGCGCGGCTCGCCTTGTGGCCCAGGATGGAAGAAGCCCCAACGCTGGGGAGGGCAGAGCGCTGAGGAGGAGGAGAGCCGGGAGGGGCAGGCGGGAGGAGCAAGTGGTAAACGCCAGGGCAGGTGGAGCAGCAGCCGGACAAGCGCTGGGAGACTGCCGGGCTTTGGCCTCGGCAGTTGGTGTCCCCAGGAAGAGCAGTGAGCGGGGAGGGACGGCGGTGGCGGGTGGGCGCTGGGGAAACGCTGAGAGGGCAGAGGTGGGGTCCGTGTGTGCGGAGCAGACGAAGTGCTGGGCAATGGAGGGGTCTCCAGCAAAGGAAACGGCGGAGGCGAGAAGCGGGAGGCAGGAAGGAGGCCGCTGCCTCAGTGGAGCGCGGGCAACAGCCCAGACTCGAGCTCAGGCTGCAGGAGCCCGCGTCCCACGCGGGTGGCAGGAAGGCGACCGCGGCCTCGCTCTAGGGCCCGCAGGGATGAGGCCCCGGGAGCCGAGGCTCGGCCCCACCCACTGTGGCCTCCTCGGGGACCCCGGCATCCTCGCGGTCGGCCCACCGGAGGAGGCCCCGCCCCCGGCGGTGGCCCCGGTGGCTCTGGAGGATGCCGGGTCCCCGGGGGCTGGGAGAGGGGTTCCCGGGGGCGCCGATGCCACCCCTGGTCTCCTCCACTGAGCCAGAGAACCGAGGCCTGGGTTCGAGGCCGAGATGCGTCGTGTGGCCCCGGGACCTGGCTCCGCCACGCGCAGCAGGGCTGGGTGGCCCAGTCCACCGACTTCCTCGAGTTCCCCCTCCCCGCCCCGGGCGCACAGCCGGGTCTCATTACCGCCCATCCCCCTCCACTAGCGCCCCGCGTGCCGGGGGGTCCCCACGGCTGGGGGGAGGGCCGGGTTATAATCAATCCCAGGCCGGAAATTCCTCCCGAGGGGCCCGGCTGGGCGGCGGGGGTGGGGGTGGGGGGGCCGGCGCGGAGGCTGGCAATCTGCCCGCACCACCCCTCCTCCTCCGAGTCCGCCCCCCGCATCATGGAAACTGGGCCGCCGGCCGACCCCCCTGGCTCCGCTCCACATTCTTGCCTCCGGGGGCGGGCGGGACAGGAGAGCTGGGCTGCCCCCTTCGGGCCGGTCCACGGGGGGCGCCGCGAATCTCCGAACCCTCCTCCTGATTTGGGACGAGCACCGCCTCCCCACTCCAGCTTGGGCACAACTGCTTCGGGGAGGTTAGGGAGACCGGCAGGACCCGAGACACTCCATTTCATTCACTCAGCTCTGAGAACCTGGCTCATCTCTAGTTACCCTCCCCCCACGTGATTACTCTCCATTGAGCACTCTTGGGCTTACGCCGGGCTGCGCCCGTGTTATGCGCCCCGCCCTCAACGCCGGATTTTCACCTCTCAGCATCTTGCGAGGCAGACACCATTATGCCCATTTTACAGGGAAGGCAGTGAAGTTCACATACAGGAAGGTTCAGACAGTAGGGTCGCGCGGAGCAGGAACTCGGGCCGCCTCCTCCGGGAAGCTCCCCGGACGGCGCTGGGCATCTGTATGTTCTCAGATGCCCCCTCTCCCGAGCGACTGGAAGGAGGGACTCTGCGAGGCTGGGGAGGGCGTGCAGGCTTCAATCCTGTCTGCTCGCTCAGGCTGTGGGGCTGCGCAGGGGTCTTAGTTTCCCCAAATGGGAAGAGGGCGCCCTCCCAAGGCCTTCTGAACGACGTTAGACAGGGACTCGAGCCCCCGGATCCTCCGCGTCACCGGGCGCGCACACAGCGCTTACCTGCGAGCCTCAGACTTGAGTCGCTACCTCCTCCCAGCCGTGGGGCCTGACGGGGCACTGGCCACACCGTCCCTGGGGCTCCCGGAGGGCGGGGCCGGGGCGGCGCTGGGCGGGGCCGGCCCAGGGGGCGGGGCCGGGGGCCAAGATTCCAAGGAGACCGCGGCAGTGCCGCCAGCCGCTGCGAGCGGACTCGGACCCGGACCCCCCGGGCGCGCAGGCGCCAGGTGAGCAAAACTAGGGACCTGGGATTCGCCCACCCCTACTTTCCCCAACTTTTTCTTGGCCTCTCCCTCCAGATAGGCCCTGGTGGGGCAGGAGCCGGGTTCCCCCTTTCCCCGGGGCCCGAGTGTGGACGCGCGCAGAGGCGGGACCCCGGAATGTCGGGGATCCGGCCCCGAGCAACTTCCTGCGACATGGGACCTTCGGACTGTGTCTCGAAGTTTCTGCCTCTCCGGGGTCCCCAGCGTCGACTCACGCCCTCCAAAGTCTCAGGGTCCCTGAGCATGTCCCCATCTCTGCACGCCTCCGCTTCCCTCTCCGCCGGGGCCCGCGGGGGCTCAGGGGTCACCTTTCCGGAGCTGGGGCCGGAGCGCCGGCTCTGGCCTGGGGCGGGGTGGTCAATTTCTCCAGTTTGGGGCTGGGGAAAGGGCTCCACACACTCAGAGGCCAGGAGCAAACGGGCCTCGCCTCCTCCCAGGACGCTCCTGGGGCTGTGCCGAGAAGTGCCCAGCGTTGGGTCCTAGTGGAGCCCCCGTCCTGTGTGGCCTGTGACCCCGGCAGGCCCCTCCGCCTCTCCGGGCCGCAGTTTCCCTCTGTGAACACCAGGCTTTGGACGCGGAAGACACCGGGGCTCCATGCTAGGCCCTGGGCCTTTAGCGCTCTTGTCGGAGGCAGGGATGGGGTGTCCTGCTTTGAGCTTCGGGGGTGCGAATGGGGAGTGAGTAGGGTAACAGGGCCTCCTTCCTGGGGCTTTCGCCACGGGTTCCAGCGTTGGAACTGTTGAGAAACCAGAGTGGGGCAGTGAGGACTCACCACTGGACAGAGAGGTCCTAACCCTCCTCTCCAGCGGCCGGAGCGCCTGGGCCGGGGCACCATTTCCTCCCACATCCTCCCTTCCGTGGGGGCCACACCACACGCAGCCCCGGGACTCCTGCCCCGCCCGGCTCCAGTCCTCAGGCCGCAGGCAGGGCCGCACCAGCTGCCGGGAGGGGCTTAAGCCCGGCGGCACAGACCCTGGGGCAGCCTGAGGTGCAAGGGCGGTGCTGCTCCGGCCGGGACGCGGGCCACTAAGGCCTCGGGGCAGAGGAGGCAGGAAAGGAGGCCAGGCGGCGGGAAAGGGGGATGATTCATCCCGAGGAGCCCGAATTGGAAACGCTGCAACCTGGGGGAACAACGTTGCCCGGGCCGACAGGAGAGCCAGGAGGGGAGCTCACCCGGCACTCGCAGCCCCCTGCCTCCTGCCCGGAGCGTACCCCGGCCGCTGGAGGAGGGGAAGGCCTCCTCTTCGCGTAGTTTAAAGAAATCCTGGGCAAAGTCTGCTACTTGTTTTGGTCAGAGCGGTCCTCTCGGGGTCTAGCTGAAGTCTCTCTTGCTGCAGCTTCAGTGCTGACTGAGGAGGTCTGGAAGGAGGGGGCGGGCAGGAAGAGGCTGGAGTCCCTGACACCCCCTCCTTCCTCCGCTGCGGTACGTGAAGCGCAGCAGGGGGGAGGTGGGGCCCGCGAGCGACCCCAGCGGCCCCGGGCGGCTGAGTGCCCCCTCCCTCCTTTACTACGGTGCAGCCACGTGCGGGGGTGAGCTCGAGCTCCGGCCGGACTTACCCTGGAGACGCCGCTGCCGGGGGCCCCACACCTCCCGAGGACCGGGACCCGCAAGCTGGCCAAGAGGGCGCCGGCGGCCGGAGCCCCGCAGCCGAGGATGCGCCAAGGAGCAGCCCGCGCCCCCCTCCCTCGTCTCCGCCCGCGGGCCCGGCCAACTCCGGCTTCTGCCGCGCGTCCCTGGCTCTCAGCTCCGCTGCGGAAAACCCGAGCGGGGGCGGCTCCCCGCCTCGCAGCCCGGGAAAATCCGGGGGTGGCCGCCAGGGATCTCCAAGCGTCCTGGGCAAGGCAGCCCCATCTTCCCTCCCGGATTTGGGCCCCCGACCTGGCGCTCCTACAGTAGGCCCGTCGGTTCATCCCCTGCCTCCAACCTTCTCTCCGCAGAGCGCCCAGACGACGGCGGGATGACGGCCGGGAGCCCCGGAGACTGCGGGGAGGTGCGGAGGAGCCCCGAGGGCCGCGTCTCCCGCCTGGGCCGCCGCCTGGGCCGCCGCCGGCGCCCGCGCTCCCCGCCCGAGCCCCTGCGGGTGCGGGCGCGGCTGCGGCTGCGCTCGCCGTCGGGGGCGTTCGCGGCGCTGGGGGCGCTCGTGGTTCTGGTAGGCATGGGCATCGCAGTGGCCGGCTACTGGCCGCACCGCGCCGGGGTCCCGGGGCCCCGAGCTGCAAACGCCAGCGCGCCCCCCCTGAGCGAGCTGCGGCGGGAGGGTCGCGGCGCCGGCCGGGTCCATGGCCCCCACGAGCGGCTGCGACTCCTTGGGCCCGTGGTCATGGGCGTTGGCCTGTTCGTGTTCATCTGCGCCAACACCCTGCTCTACGAGAACCGAGACTTGGAGACGCGACGGCTTCGCCAGGGGGCTCTGCGGGCTCAGGCGCTCAGGCCCCCGGACGGTCCGGGCTGGGACTGCGCTCTCCTCCCCAGCCCCGGCCCCAGGACTCCCAGAGCCATACGGTGCGTGGAGCCAGAAAGCTGGGACCTGTCCCCGCGTCGGGGTACCTCACCCGTCCCGTCAGTGCGGAGCCTGCGTTCAGAGCCTGCTAATCCTCGCTTGGGGTTACCTGCCCTGCTCAACAGTTACCCGCTGAAGGGCCCAGGGCTGCACCCACCCTGGGGTCCACGGACCCAGACTGGACATGTGATTATCACCGTGCAGCCCTCTGGTTCCTGCATTGAACATTCCAAGTCTCTGGATCTGGGCCTTGGGGAGCTCCTGCTTGGGGCCCCAGCAGCTCAAGACTGTGCTCACCGAAGCTGGCCTCGGCTGGACCGCCTCAGTCTGGGGGGTTATGCCAAGTTGGGAGGAGGAGGGGACTTGGGGGCCCGGGTCTGAGGAGCAGGGAACAGCCTGCTATGAGGCTGTAGCATGGACCATGGTACAGGACTAGGAGTCCCAATGTCTAGTAGATGCTTCAGTCACATCCCAGACTGAGGGTGGATGCTCTAGCCCCAGCAGCTGCTAAGGCATTCTGACTTGCATGTCGGCAGAGAAATGCCAACTGCACAAGGGTTCAAAAAGCTGGAGAGTGTTTTTTAATGTGGAATCTGGAGACCAGCATGACTCAGCCTCAGGAATTCCTTCAGCCTCCAAAAGTGGCCTTAGCCCTGGACAGGTACCTGAGGGGGCTGGAGGTCCAGGCCAGGGTGATTGGGAGACGCATCTGGTGTCTTGGCAAACCCAAAGTGGTGGGCAAGGACCCTAAGACTTGGAAGGTAGGTTGTGATGTTACAGGCTGGGACAGGCTCCCTCCAGGGTGGCACTGATGATGGGGTTTGGGCCTCTGGGAAGATGGGCAATGGGGTCAAGTTGAGACATTCCACTGCCATCTGGGATAGGGACTGAGCCTTTAATTCCCACCCCTTCAACCCCTTTCCTCCCTCAGCCATGCAGGGTACATCCCACTAGGGCTACACTACTGCCAATGCCTTCATACTGAGGGTCTGGCCCCTCCCCAAACAGGTCTGAGAAGCCCCCCTTCTCTCCTTTGTCATGGCCTATGCCACGAAATTTCCCTCCAGTTGGCAAAAAGCATTTGCCAGTTCTCAGAAATCCTTTTATGTATTGAAGCTGCGTTTTGGTCAATGTGGATAGCTTTAGAAAATGGCTTGGATTTGGGTCACCCACATGGTTAATTTTTCCCCAAGTTGCCGGTAGGGGAAGAGAACTTTAAAAGTTGATCAGTCTTCACAGAGTTAGTCCTTTTCTTTTAAGTTTATTGAAAAATGCAATAAAAGAAGAAGCAAGACCAAACAGTATCTAAACACTACCACCACTTCTCTTACTATGAAAGGCCAAAATGGCAGACCTAATTATTGCCTATTTAATCTAAGGATTTTGCCAATTTGATTCAGCTGCCATAGTTCCTATTTTGTCAAGAAATGTAAACAACTACTTGATATGATTCATAATTTTTTTTTTTTTAATTTACAAAGCTCCTTCATTTTTGTCACCAAAATAAAACATTTGAGAGAGATTTGTAAAACCAACCAGCCTGGGGCTGAGAGCCTGGGCAGGTATTTCCCACGAGCATTCCTTGGTATTAGTTAGGCCGTAGCTCTGGCTCCGCTTCCCAAGTGGACTGTTGCCCCCTCACCCTCAGCTGCCCCGCAGAATACACAGTGGGGGGCTGCGGGCTGGCAGAGATTTCCCTGACAGGTCCCTGCAGCCAGGCTCTGCTGATGAAGTCAGGTCCTGCTTTGTGGGTGGGTGGGTGGCAGGGACCTCACATGGCTCGGAGGAAATCTTTATTTCTCAAGTGAGATGAAAATAAAATTGCAGCGAGAGTTGTTACTGTGGTACGTCTGAGTCACTTTAGGAAAACTGCTGTCAAGTCGTTGACCCTGGAAATGAACTCTTCTCCCCTCTTCACCATTTCCACCTGGACAGTCTGTTTTTCTTCACACACACGCACACAAAATTGCAGGAAGAAAAAAAAAATCCAAACAATTGCCAAACCCCAAGTTCTGTAACCAGAGAGGGAGGAAAGGGAAAGAGGCTTGGAAGGACACCTCTTGTTGTTGGCTTGTCCAAATCTTGGCTTCTCATCACCGAAGGGCATTGGAGATCTTCTGGTCCAATTTATAGACAAGGAAGCAGGGTGAAGTGAGTTGGTGACAGATTGAGGGGAAATTCGGGCCCCCGACGTGTGGTCCTGGGCTGTGAAAGCGGCCCCACTGACCTGGATGGCACAGAATACTCAGTGTGCCCTCTTCCTTTCCCCATCTTCATTCCACAGTTTTCAGCTCTGTGAGCTCTGGCAGCTCTTCCAGCAGGACAGCTGGCCATTGGCAAGCAAGCTCACAGCTCATGCCTGTTTGATGTGAGCTGGAATTTTGGGCTCTAGCACGGTCAGTAAAGCCCTATCATTCCAGACCCTAAGCCCCCAGGCTGTGAGTCTGTCCCTGAGATAGGGCACTCTCCTTCCCCCACCAGCCTGTCACAAATCCCACCTGAGCTCTTCCTGTCCCTGCCCAGAGAAAGCTACCTGTTGGTTAGTAACAGTCCCAAGTAAGTACTAAGAGAAAAACGCACACGTGTGAAATCAGTTCAAACCAACTGAGTTTGTGTAAACAAAGCTCAGCCAGTAGTAGAGACTCTGGACACGTGCTGGGAGCAGAGCTTGTAGACTTCTCTCCTCACCACCCTGGAGCCCCCGGTGACTGCTGACTGACCCACTGTCTGCCTTGGGGAGCTCACTTTCTGTCCTAGAATTAGGATTCTAAGAACTTGTAGGCAGATCTGTTTGTGGGGAGCAAGCTGGAAGATTAGAGAAGCTCTACTGAATAAAAATGCCCCCAAATCTTTACCAGGAAGAGTGAAATTGTGGAGATCAGTCCTCGTTTTCAAAAAGGAAAACAAAAAATTAAACTCAAACCCACCAAAAAATTCAAGCCACAAAACCTGACAGACCTCAGATGGCAAGGGGGAATGAGTGCAGCTGGAATTTATGCCCCTCGTCAAGTGGGGTTTTGTGGGGAGGGTGGCCCCTAAAAGCTAATTCCCATGCTCCAGAAGGGTATCTGCAGGCAGGTGCCGGTCTGGAGGAGAAAGGTCAAGGACCACGGTCGCCTCTGCTCTGAGTCATATTCCCTCTCACCCCAGGATTAAAGAGAGGCCCAGGGACGGTCTCCTGGAAATACTTCTTAGCAGGAACCAAATGAGGTAAACCCCACCACTCCCCTGTGTGAGGTGCACATTCCCAGAGCTGGAAAAACTTCAAAAAATCTCGTCAACTTTCTCTGTCCAAATCACCACTAAAAATGTGCCATCAGTGCTTTTGGCCAAAAGTGCCTATTTTTCCGTGAGTTTTGGTCTCCTGAGATGGGAGGTGGGGGGAGCACTTAGCAGAGCCACTGCTTCTGATGAGGTAAAAGGGGAGGGAGGGCAGGAAGGTGAAGGCCACAGATATGTTCAAACATTCACAGTATCGGATATAGCTGAAGCAACTTCTCATGTCTTTGATCTAAAGAAGCTCCAAAAAAAAAAAAAAAAAAAAAAAGGAGAGAGGAAGGAAAACAATACTACATTCTTAGCAGAGGTCTCTGCCTCACCAAACCACCCTCAGCAAAGGGACAGGGACGTTTTTTCCTGGGGCCTATGGATCAGGGCAGCCACCCTGCCTGACATTCTAGTAAAGTTACATCATTGGCTCTGAGAAAGGGCTGGTTTATGAAATTTCTGCTGTCATCTAAAGGGTATAAACTAGGGGAGGAGCAGGGAAGCCCCATTAAGCTGGCTTTGTCTCCCAACACAGCTGACAGAGTCACTGGAGGATTTCCCAAAGAATGCTGTGGACCCTGTCAGTATAAATGGGGAGAGGCTGGGCTGAAGGGGTTACAAAGCACCCCATAAAAAAACAAAAGACTCTTTAAAAACAGTCTGTAGAGTGAAAAGCTGAACAATTTCTGGTATCACAATATAGAAAAAGGTATTCAAAAGGACCAGTGATATCTAGAAGACCTTCTTGGTATAAACTCCAAATAGAAAATGAAATTGATTTTCTGGTGGTTTAGAATCATCTTAAAAGTCTGAAGTCTGACTACTGCAGGTTAGCTTCTTAATCATTCCGCTGGTTTTCTCTGGGATGGGAGATGGGCAGGGAGTCGGGTGAGGGGGGAGGGTAGGACAGTTCCTAGAGGAAAGAAAGAAGCAAAGTTTTAAAATCCTGCAAAGGAGGGACTTCCCTGGTGGTCCAGTGGCTAAGATGCCACGCTCCCAATGCAGGGGGCTCGGGTTCTATCCCTGGTCAGGGAACTAGATCCCACATGCTGCAACTAAGAGTTCGCATGCCACAACTAAAGATCCCACATGCCGCAAGGAAGATCAAAGATCCCGAGTGCCACAATTAAGACCCGGTTCGGCCAAATAAATAAGTATTAAGAAACAAAACCCTGCAAAGGAGACTGCTACCCAGTCTCAGGGTCAAGTTCCTATGGCCACAAGTGACAATCAGGGCCTGAAGGGTTTTGCAGGGCCCTATCCTGCCTGGCTTCTTCGTTATTTGTAAACTATTTTTAGGCATGAATTTATCTGGAAACTTGGGCTCCCAAAAAGCAGCTACCCTGCTTCCAACTCTCTAGTCTGGCCCCAGAGCTTCAGTGATTTCTTTCCTTTCCCCAAACCCCTCATTTCCAGACACATGGTCCTGCTTTTCTTGGTTTTGTTCTCCTCCTCTGGCCCTCCCAGGTTTAGACTCAGAGCAACCTGTGACAGCAGAGAGTAGAGTGGCATGGAGAAGGTGTGGGGGCAGATAGAGAAGCAGGAGGATACATGAGAAGTGGGTGGGGTTTACATCCACGTTTGGGTATCTCTTCCAACCCATCACTGCTGGCACTGCTGAGGGCAGGAGGAGATGTAGCTGCTTTAGTTGGAGCCAGATACTTAATAACCTCCCACATCCTCCTCCTCGGCCCTCCTCTGCCTTCAGTTTATCAAGTGCCAGTGTGGACACCTCTGGGGGGATGGCTCTGCCCCACGAGGACAGCCCATACCTGAGCTCACTCCTCAGAGATTTCGGTTTCCTGATGGACGACCACCTTGGTCACTGACATGTCTGGGTGCTGCTCCTTTGCCTCCTTGATGGCCTGTACGAGGACCTGAGAAAGACAGAAACAGCGTCTGTCAGGCAGAAAGCAGCCTGGCTGGTGAAGAAGGCAGGGATCATAGGACACCATTTCTCTGGCAGGTTCAATCTTTCCGTCTGCAGAACCAGGACAGCATGCAGGCTAAGCCAAGCTGATGATGGCCGTACCCACCCTATCCTGCTTAGGGAGGCTTCTGGACTGAACACACAGACATAGGGAAAGCTGAGAGTTGTCTTCAAGGAATCAGGGAGGGACTTCAGGGGTGACAGCCTGGGTGAGACTGGGAAGATCCACTCAAGAAAGGGAGTCTAAAGGACAAAGCAAAACCTGTGTTCAGTGCAGGGTAACAGGGACCCGCAGGACAGGGGAAGAAAGTAATGAAGCATGCTACAAAAAGGAAGAGATGTCTTTGGCTAAAGTGGAGAGAAGAAAGGAAGGAAGAGTGGGAGGGCCTGTGACGTGCCACGCACTGGCCTAACTACATTGCTTATTACCATTTACTTGATCTTCACAACAACTCCATGAATGAAGGTAGTATCCTGAATTCAATCTTACAGATGAGGAAACTGAGGTTCAATGGTTAAAGTGCTTAACATTTCATAGCTAGTAAGTAACACAATGGGGATTTTCACTTTATTTTCTATCAGACTTTCCTCTTTACCACCCTGTCTTTTAGTTTCAGTGGGAGGTGAAAGGGGATGATGACCCTATTTTAGTATCTGGAGGAGTTTTGATCATTTTAGAAAACCTGAAGGGAGCAGAGGGAAAGTCAAAGAAGAGCAATGACACCACTACTCCCCTTGGGCTGCAAGCTCAGAGCATCCCAAGGTAGAAGACCCCAACACAGCCTTTGGGGGATGGTGGCATGGGATTCTCAGAGACAGGTCCCCCATCAAAAAGTACTCTAGCTAGATCTGACCAGCTGACTGTGACCCTGGCTCTTAAGACTACCTCTAGGAGGGACAGAAAGAAGGGAAATCCCTCTTTAGGTCTCCTGACTCCATGAAAGCCGTTTTTGGAACTGCTACCTCTACAGGCCCCTGCTCATCCTCCTTCACCCTGTTTGCCCAACTGGTCTGCTCACCCTTCAAGGCCCAGCCCAGGCCCTTTCTCTGATTACTCTGGCCTACACCCCTCTCTCTGACAGGCTGCACCTTCTTAAAGTGCCCCCTCCCCACCCAGAGCACACCACGTCTTATCCCTTCCATGTGTCCCTCGTGCCTCGGAGACTGAGGGATGCTGGAGCACCTCTCTGAGCTATTAAGTGTGCTTGTGCCTTTGTCACAATAACCCTGAAAGAAACCTATGATTATTCACATTTTATAGATGGTGAAACTACAGCTCACAGAAGTAAAATAACTTGCTCAAGGGCATACAACCAGTTAAGTTGCAGAGTCAGGATTCAACCCAGGTCTGTCTCACCCCAAAGCCAAAACACCTTCCCATGCCATCTAGCACAGACTGAGCATGTGGCAGCGGCTCAGATCACATCAGGCCCAGGGGGTGGGTGCAGGCTGGTAACGCAGCAGGATCCCCTGAGCTGGGGCAAGCGGGCTGCAAGGCCTCCCACTTGGGCTTTTGCAGCCTTGTTGCTGGGACCCTCAGCTTGGTGTTCTCAGCTGTAAGTCTCAACCCTGCTACCAAGGGAATGGCCAGCACTGCAGCTTAGTTGTTTTTTATTTTTAATTTTCTTTAAAAGGCACTCGGCATATCAGCATAAAGGCCACAGAACTATTGCTCCAGTGCTCCTGTCAATGATTCCAGAAGCATTTGCATACAGTCTCTTCCACCCCCTCTTCTCTGCAGCTTAACTGTTCTAACCTCACCCAGCAGAGAATTGGGAACATTAATCCTGACCTTATTATTTGCTAATTGCTTGAAGCACACAATTAGCACCTAATTAACATAAAAGCATAGAATTTTAGCACTCAAAAGGGTCCAGAAATTATCTAGATCAACCTACTCTCTTTTAGGAGAGGAAAAAAAATATCGGAGGTAAAGTGATTTGTCCAAGGTCATACAGCAAGTTAGTGATAGATCTAGGACAGAAATAAAGTTCCAAGTCTCCTGAGTTCCAGCCCATCCTACTGTGTCCCCCTAGCTGGTCCCTCTGAGGGCAGAGACCACACGCTTGTTTGATATTGTCTACTTTTTCCAGCACAGGTTTGGGTACATGATAGCCCCTGAACAGCAACAGCTCCATTTACTTGAGCCCACCACATGCCCCACGATGTACATCTGTATCTCACTTGATTCTCACAACAACCTTGAAGGAAGATGCTATCTTACAGATGAGGAAACAGAGACCTAGGGAGTTCGAGCTGGACTATGGTAGGAACTAGGATTTGAACTCAAGTCTTTTGAGTCTAAAGCCCATGTTCTTTGCATTACACTTCCCTGCTTGTCCAATTTGCGGTCCCCATCCCACAGGCCTCCATGGTCTGATTTCCTTTGTCCTTTGTCTCAATTAAGAGCTGGAGTAGCTGAGGGGGCTCTCTGGAGATAAAGCTGTTGTCTTTTGCAAGCCAACTCCAGCATCCATCAGTCATCCTGCCCAGAACCACCCCCCCCCAACGCCCCGAATCTCCTCAGCATTCCCACCTGATCGTGGTCAATATCAGCATCTCCTGTGATCACAATTCTCTTTTCAATCCGGGTCTCTGAAATCCCACCTTTTACAGTCTGAAACCAAAAGGAGGTGATCATATGAGAAAGAAAAACAAAAACAAAAAACCCAAACAGCAAAACAAAACAACAGCAAGAAATTAGTCTGAAAACTATACTTCAAATTTTAATCTGCTGCTGGGTACTGGATAGGATAGCTTTCTCACACACTTGGTCAAAATCTTGGCTGTACCTGCTAAAATGAGCACACCTCTACTCCCTTGTATTGCTAAAATCTTCAGTAAGCTAAACAGAAAGTCATATATCTCTATTTATTTACTTTTACCCTTTTCTTCCTCCCAAACACCACAGAATTTCAGTGAGTAAATAAAACAAGTGTTTCTTTTTGCTCTTTTTCCTGTATATTTTGTTTTCAAGAGGAAAAAAAATCAGAAGACTATGAATGAAAATGTCATGCAGCTTGAAATTAGGCTCTTTATTTTAAAACATTTTCATATTAGTGATGTCAAAAGATCCTCAAATAATCCCCCCAGCGTGGGTAGGTTTCCCTACTTGGCAGATGAGGAAACCAAGGTCTAGACACATAAAGTAACTGGCTCCCAGTCATCTGTGTGTTGATGATGGAGCTTGGTCAGATTTCTTACTTATAAGAAAATGCTTTTTCCTCTAGTGCTAACGCAAACATGGATTATCTCTGATTTTCTGGGAGTAGTTCTGATTTTAGATACTTCGTCCCTCTTGCCCCCCTAAACATTTTCCTAATAATTCTCATATTTCAGCAACCAAACTATAGTTCCCATGGCATTGATCCTGGACATGACACAAAAATACTTTGTGAGGGACTTCTATGGTGGTCCAGTGGTTAAGACTCCACGCTTCCAATGCAGGGGGCGCAGGTTCAATCCCTGGTCGGTGAACTAAGATCACACGTGCCATGTGGTGCAGCCAAAAAAAAAAAAAATCCTTGTAAGGCCCCAAGTTCTGATTTGGGGCTTGGAAAAATATGGTTGCTTAGTAATACCAACAACACCTGCCCTTTAATTGACTTTTTAAACTGACCTTCACCGCCAGATAGGCGACTCACTGACCAGGGAGACGGACAAATGTGTAATGAGTCCACTAAGTAGGCAGGGTTGCTCAGGGTCTCCCTGGGTTTGTTGGTGGGGAAAGCAGCAGGGCCCTTCCACCCCGGACACTGGGGATAATTTGGCTCAGCAGGGATGAGCTGAAAACCCTTGTTTAAGGACCGGGGTTCTTGCGGAGACGCAGCAAGCTTGGCATGCCGCTGGATTTCAGAAGGAACTTCTCGCTGTCTGTTACCTTGGTAATTTGAGTTGTGGTGGTGCTGCTGGTGGTCTCAGATGTGATGGTCTGAGCTGTCAGCAAGACTCCCGGGTCCAAGTCCCCGTTGCTGTCGTCAGTCTGCAGAAGGAGACAAAATTCATCACCATGCCTCTTGGGAAGCCTCACAGGCAAATGTTATAGATGCAGCTTTGCTCTGCAGCTGTACATTCTAAAGCAAAAGCCCAATTCCCTTACAGCGATCTCTTAATTAATAAACAAAATTAACCCCCTGGGAACAAAGCTCCTAAAAAAACTGGATGAGTCCAGTTTCTTCAGCATTGGGTCAGTGACAGGAGTGGGTCAGAAAAAGCAGGCAGGAGTGTAACCACAGGTTCAACAGGAGTGACAGTAACTATGCACATGTATACAGCATTTTATAGCTCACAAATGGCTTTCAAAACTGTACCTTTTTTGATGCTTAGACAAGCGCTATGAATATGAATAGAAAAGACAGAAACTTATTAGCACTCCCAGGTAAGACTCAGGCTCAGAGTCTAACCCTCTCTACGAATCTGGAGCTCTTTACACACCACCCAAGCCAGGTATAAACTTTTGGTTGCTAAAGCGTGGCTAGGTTCGAATCATAGGCTAGAACTTTCCAGAAAGAACCAAGGGTTCTTGCTGGAGTTTAAAGGGCCAAGGAATCTCAGGCTATCTTCAAAGAAGGAAGACTGGAGCACGTGAGGTAGGAAATGTCCTTTTAAGGCAAAGTGGGAGGAAATACATATAATATCTCAATGACATTTCTGAGAACGAAACTATTATTAAAATGGGATCCCCCTCATTATGGGAGAGGTTCAAAAGTATTTAAAATTCTGGGCTACACAACTAATACACAGAACAAGGGCTGGGGCTACTTCTTGTTTCTCCAGAGCTCACCGTACTATGACCAAAATAAATATGTTATGATTGGACTGAGAAATTACATTAGCAAAAAGGAGGAGAGGGTTGGCAGGAGCCAGACTCAGCCTGACGAACAGTTATCAGCAACCATTTGGGCCATTAGCAGACTCAGAGCTGCTGACAACCCCTGACCAAGATGAAAACAAATGAGATGAGGAGGACGGAAGCTGCCCTACAGCTACATGTTTTTCAGGGAGTCATGACCTAAAATACCTGGTATACTGACTCAGAGGGTGATTTAGAGAATTACAATTATTTTCAATAAAGAATCCTGCAGCAAGCAATGTGTTAGGTTACCATCTTTCTCTGCCTCTTAGTATATAAGTCATTTGTATTATAAGCAGACGCCTCCAGCCCCTTTATGAGCAGGGCCACATGTCATGGAGCCAAAACTTTGAGATACTGGGGGGAAGACAGAAGGAGGAGAAGAGAATTAGGAAAAAGCAGAGTCCCTGGCTGGGTTCCCTTCCAGGTGGGAATCTAGACAAAACAAAGAGAGGGAACATGACTGTGTCACCTAAGTCTTTCACACATGCCACCCTCATACAGGCATATTATTGGCTAGTTCACTAACACTTTCTTCAGCCCAGACCCATTTCTCTACCTTAGATTCAGACTCAACTAATATCTATTGCACTCGTAGTGTATGCCAAGCACAGAATGCCACTGTTACCTCAATCACACCTCTCAATACCTGAAGTAGGTACTATTATTATACTCACTGGATAGTTAAGGAAACTGAAGTCCAGAGAGGTTAAATAATTTGTCAAGGTTCTATACTAGTAAGTGTTTGAACTAGGACTGAGGGTAAAGACTTCATGTCTGAAGACTGGGGTTCCGGTCCCAGCTCAGACAGTGGCTGGCTGTGGAACCTTGGGCAAGTCATTCTGACTTTTCTGAGTTTTAGTTTTCTCATTTTTATAACAGGCAATCCTGTAATATGTGCTCTGCCTCCACTGTAGCATTGCTGTGAAGATCAAAAGAGATTTTAGAAATAAAAGTACGTTATAAGTTGTTATTAAGAATTTGTGGGCCAATATATACACAATGGACTATTATCAACCATAAAAAAGAGTGAAATAATGCCATTTGCAGCAATATGGAAGGACCTAGAGATTATCATACTAAGTGAAGTAAGTCAGACAGAGAAAGACAAATATCATATGATATCGCTTATACGTGGTATCTAAAAAATGATACAAATGAACTTATTTGTATCAAAACAGAAATAGACTCACAGACATAGAAATCAAACTCATGGTTACCAAAGGGGAAAGGGCGGGTGGGGAGGGATATATTAGGAGTTTGGGATTAAAATATACACACTATTATATATAAAATAGATAACCAACAAGGACTTACTGTACAGCACAGGGAACTCTACTCAATATCTTGTAATAAGCTATAAAGGAAAAGAACCTAAAGAACAGTTATACATACATATATGTATGTATAACTGAATCACTTTGCTGTACACCTAAAACACAACATTGTAAATCAACTGTATTTCAATAACAATTTTTTTTAATTAAAAAAAAAAAAAGAATTTGTGTACCAAGAGGGCTAAACCTTTTTGAAGAGCTCCACCTCTATTAAACCTGAGAATCTATTTTCTTCTACCTCGCACCCATCCCTTTACTCCTCCTTTTCTGTCTCTGAAGAAGGTAGAAGAGGGAAGAGACATTGTTATGATTTCATACTTACACTCTTCCCACATGGGGCCTCTTTTCTTACCAGTGTTTCCTCAAAATGGTACTGTGGCTTTCACAGTTGCTTATAAAGTTAACCATCCCTTTATCCTATGACACAGCAGTTCCACTCTTAGGTGTTTACCCAAGATAAGTGAAAACATATGTCCATAGAAAGACTTGCACGTGAATGTTTAAAGCAGCTTTATGTATATTTGCCCCAAACTGGAATCAACTCAACTGTCCATAAACAAATGAAAGGATAAACAAATTGCGGTACCGTCATACAATGGAATACTACTGAACAATAAAAAACCACGAACCATGGATTCATGTAACATGGACGAATCTGAAAAACATGTTCAGACACAAAAGGGGATGACTGTATACTTCCATTTATATGAAGTCGAAGAACAGGTAAAACAAGCTATGGTGACAGAAATCAGAGCAGTGGCTGCCTAGAGGGGTAGGGATGGACTGGAAAAGGCTATGAAGAAAGTGTCAGGAGTCACAGAAATGTTCTGTGTCCCAAATGTGCCTTGGTTACACAGGTAGATACATTTGTCAAAACCAATCAAATTGAACTCAACATCTGTGCATATCACTGTATGTAAATGTTATCTCAGGTACACATACACGCACATATATGCAAACGGCAGAACCCTATTCTGATTCCCCACCTCCTCTCACCATGTCCCAAAGTGTAGGAATTATGGACGGACTACAAAAAGGCTCCCAGGTTTACTTGTCTGGCAAGATAATAAAAACAGAAGCAGAAATAATGATAGTAAATAATGACAATAGCATGTAATTATCTGGCGCTTATTATGTGCAAGGCACTTTTTTCTACACATTATTTACACCATACTGCATTGTACTTTTCTATTTACCAATTTATCACGTAGATATTCCCATCAGAAGCTTTTAAAAATAACTGTAAAGAATTACCTTAGTTGGATGTACTATAATTTAACCTGTTCCCTACTGATGGACATTTAGGTTGTTTCCATAGTAGTGACAACTTAATTTGAAACGCACATTCTGAAATGCACATTTTATGTACATTAACTCATTTATTCCTTGCAACAACCCAATGAGGTAGAACTATTATAGCCCCATTTTACAAATGAGCAAACTGAGGCACAGAGTGATTCAGTAACTTGACTGCACACTAGTTAAGTGATGGAGCAGGTTTGAACCCAGGAAATCTATTTCTAAAGTCAATGCTTTCCCCAACTATACTCCGCTGTCTAGTCAATAAGAAGTAATTTATGCCTTGGCTGACTGTCTTAAGCCTGATTACAATGAAATAAACGTAATGTATAACATTATAATAGCTACCATTTTGGAATGTGCCAGGCAAATATTACTGATATCTTTATCTCAATAACCTCATAAAGGTATTTTTCAGAAGAGAAAGCTAAGGCTCACAGGTTAAGTGACTTGCTGAAGGTCACAAAACTAGCAAGTGTTGGAATTAAGATCCGGGTCTCTCTAACTCCAAAGCCCACGTGCTTTATCCTGCACATCACGATGCCTCTGACTTTCTCTTACATGCTAGGATATTTAAAAATGACTGCTTCCTTTCCCTTTTTTGTAGGGGCTGTACTCAAACCAAACACGAGCTTCTGTGGGCAGGATGGCCCTAGCAACTTTTTTAATAATTTATTTTGAACCATTAAAAAACATTTTTTTTGATATGCACATGCTACAAAACTTAAAATCTTCAAAATGGAGATGAATAAAATGTCAGTCTCCCTCCCACTCCTGACCACAGTCCGCAGTCCCAGGCCTCTTCATCCCAGGCCACCACTGGTAGTTTTCTGGTGTTTTGAGTAGCCATTCAGAGTTAGTACATTCACATATAAGCCTACTCATACACAGCTGTACATACAACCCTTTTCCCTCCCATAAAACAGTAGCACATTATTTATACCATACTGCACTGCGTTTTTTCATTTACCAATTTATCACGAAGATTATTCCCATCAGAAGCTTTTTTTAATGGCTGCACAGAATTACCTTAATTGCATGTACCATAATTTACAAACCTGTTCCCTACTGATAGATAGCTAGGTTGTTTCCATGGTAGTGACAACTTAAAGGGTTCCCTCCTGTATGCAAGTACTTCTTTCCTAAACGTCCCTGGCTCATAGTCTGCACAATCTTAAAGGAATGTCCCCTCCTTCCTTTGTAGTCCCTTCACTGCCCAGTCCTGTTCCTTCATCTCTCTCTCCTGACACAGCTCCCTCTTCTCGTTGCCTCAGGCTACACTTCAGTTCTTCACGAGCATCCCCCCAGACCTGCCATAGCCGTATTCCTGTCTCCAGGCAGCCCCTCCTTTTTAATAGATCCACCATACAGCTTAGGAACCATCTTCCAAAACCACTGCTTTAATTAGGCCACTTTATCACCACTGTCAGAAAACCTGAAGCAACCTCAAACTCCACGCTCCAGACCACAAGAGAGAGAGGGGGAGGCACACTAACGTTAACTGAATGTCTACGAATGTGCCAAGCGCTGTACAGACATCAATTCACTGAATCCTCCCCCAAATCTTGCAGTGGTAGGTAGTATTACCCCCATTTTACAGGCAGGAAACAGAAGCTTAGAGAGATTAGCGATTTGTTTAAAGTTATCCAGCTTGTACACGGTTCAGCTAGGATACAAATTCTACTTGTCTAACTGCAAAGCACATGCTTTTAATTGGCAAGCAACACTGCTTCCTAAAGGTGGATATCATCATCCAATTTATGGTGATGTGAGGATTAACTGAGATTTATGTGAAATCACCCCAACAGAGCTCCACGTGGCTGCCTCCTTCCCATCATGCAGGCTTCTCAGAGAGGATTCTCCTGACTATTCTAGCCCCAAAATAGCAACTCTTCATGGTATTGCACATTGTCTAACTCTTGATCCTATTTTAGTTTCTTTATATCACTTATCACTGTCGGAAATTCATACATTTATGTGTTTTATTGCCTCTTTCTCCTGACCAGAATGTCAGTTCCAGAGCGTAGGGCCTGTCTCCACCTTGTACACTGCTTTGGCCTAATATATAAATGTTCAACAAATATTTGTCACAGTAATGAATTAACAGCTCAGTTTATAGAGGGAAATGTTTTTCTCACTTTTGACTTCTATGAATAAAAAAGGAAAGAAAAACAACTCAACATAGGCAACCAGAGCTCAAATTATTAACAGTGAAGGAGAAATTTTCCTAAAAGGAAGTAAAAAATATTTTAAGCACTAAATTCTTAAATGATTTTAAATGTAATTGTAATAAGTTGATTATAATTATTATAGCTATTACTTATTTACACTTTCAGGTGTGGTGCTCAAGTTGATTCCATACAGTACTGTGTCTTACATAAGCTTCACAACAGAACCATGAGGTAGACATTAACATTATGTGGGTGGAGGTGGGGGTGAGGGGTGGGGATCCAAGCTCACAGATGTTCAACCACTTGTTCCAGTTAGTAAATGAAGAAGCTGGGACCTGAACTCAGGTTTGTTTGGCCCAAAGCCCATGTTCTCAACCATTACACTAGACTGCCTTCCCTAACTGATTTGGGTGGATATAACCAATCAGATCCAAGATAATTTTGCTTTTAATAAAGTATTTGGGGACATCCTGAGATCAGCAACCTCTTCTGAAAAGAATTGCCCCAGAAAAGCCGAGCATTATTTGCAGCAAGTGATTAGAAACCCTGTGAAGAAAGGTTATTTATCATGTTTACTGCAGTCTTTGGTTCTGTAACATCAAACCGTGTCCCACCTGGGCAGCCTCATAAGTGATGGTCTTGGTCTCAGTGTGGACAATAGGGACATCTTTGGTTGGAATTTCACTTTTCATAGCATTGGCAGTGTCTGAGATGGTGACAGTCTGAGTCTTCACCAGGGGAGGCTGTGAAGCAGTAAAGAAACAGAGTTACTGGAGTCTCCTGAAGGCTGTGGAAAACTAATCTTCTGACATTGATCTGATCAAAGTGATTGCTCTTATCAAGCAAAGGGCTAGCTCAGTCTCTACCCAAGATTTGGACACTCTTCCAAAGTAGCCCTGACACGGTGTCAATTCATGAAAGATATTAAAGAACAGCAGGACTGTAATCACTTTCATATGCTTAATGGAAAGCTATAATATCAGACAGTTACGACTGGTGATATAAAACACTTCAGACTGACCTTCAGAATTTGAATATAAAACTATTTGCCAAATAGCACTCACTTTTGTTTGTCCTTGTGACTGTACCATTAAAATTAAGAAAATCAGCCACATTTCCTCCCCTAAGTACAAACGGTACATGAAATAGCAGTGGCATTGGAACACATTACCGTGGAATTCATTAACTTCTTTCAAATCAATGTCAGACATTCACTTTGGAGTTATTAAAAAGAAACAGTATTTGGAAAACTGGAGAGAAAATAATCAGTTCTACCACCACCTGGTGATTCATCTCAGAATTTCAGAAGAATGAACATTAGCGAAATATCAAAGGTTTCTTGTCCATCAGCTTGCCTTCCCCAAGACTATAAATCACCCTAAGACTACCATTTGATTGTGGTAAAGTTAAGTGGCCATCCACCTTAGCATAGGAGATTAGTGGTCATGGAAGCTCCCGTGAGTGGGGTCAGTGGGAGTGGTGGACTGCACTATGTGGCTGTGGTACATAAAAAATTATTTGGGGCCTGACTCCTCATTTAAAAAGTCAGTTACCCCTTTTAATTAAGAGTATTTGAATTTTTTGAGCAGGGTCTCAGAACACTGAAGGCTCCTCATCATAGATGGCTCAGAAATTCATCTCTTTACATAGCCCATACTTGAGCAAGGAAAAGAGGAATGTACTTACACCAGCTTCATACAGATAAACAGCTGGAGTTTACCCCTAAGAGTTTTATTAAGTCATCAGGGGAGAAAGCGTTTCTAGCCATGGTGTTAATGACTTTGAATACATTTCTTTGTAGTAATCAAGAACTTCAATTTTATTCTGTGATTTTGAAAAAAAGCCGAGAGGCTACTACCCTCACCACCGCCACCACCACCACCTCCTCCACAGAATAGATTCTGGCCCTCTCCCAAAGTGAGTCATTAGATCTGCATCATTGAATCAGTTACTACCTGGAAACTTCGAATGAGGGTGGGGAACTGGTTACCCACACGAGAGTCAAGAAATGATCCATTTTGCTTTCCAACAGGCTCTGCTGGTGTAACATGTTCTTCACTACTCTCTGCCTTTTTTTCACCAAGTTGCAGCTGAGGGGAAGCTGGTGGTATGGAGGACTTTAAGGCACTGGCCTGTTCCTCCACTCTTACGCATTCCCCACTTGGACCTCTCGGCACTTCCTTAATACCAAGATAGCCAGTTGCCCCCTGCTCCTTCTCTTCTGTCTCCTTGCTGCTTATGGAGAGGGAGCCAAAGTCAAAGTTTTGTGGAGACTCCGACGGGGTGGTCATTTGGCTCTTACTAGAAATTACTGAATGCTTGGGACCCTCCCATTCAGAGTCAGGGTTGGTAGATGGCCCCTTGGTCATGGCAGCCACCTCCTCTGTGCGAATGCCATTTATATTCTACAAATGAATGAACACATACAAAAGCAAGAAGATTAGCAATATGTGGGGAATAGAGTGAACTCTGAGAATCAACAATGATTTCTAAGAGGCCTCAAAAATATTAACACGAATATAAACCAAGAATCTTAGCTTCCTGAGGTGCTCAAAAGGAAGAATTACTGTGCACTAAACATGTCAGCAGCTTAAGCAATTCCAACGTCATTTTGGTCCTATTTCTACAACATGGTTAATCTAAGAAATGATTCTGATGTGCCTCACATGGTACCAAGCACTTCGTATTACTATGGTTTTCTCTGTATTAACGCATACTCTTCATACCTAGAGGAGTCACTATTCCTAAATACCTAACTCTTTACTATGCACAGGACACAATGCAATTTATGAATCAATAAAACATATGCTCGAGGAGTCTGATCAGATTGAAAAACATTCCACATATCTCCAAGCCATATGTATCATCATGCTGGCCCATAATGGAGAAGCTAAAATCTAGCCTTTGGTTGGCAGAGATATGGAAGCTGAACACATCTAGCACAGACTTAATCCAATCATGGTCAAAGAATTAACTATAATGTCAAAAATAGTGAAACATTTTGTAAGCAGAATAAACGTGCCTTAGCAGCTGAGAAGTATTTCTCCACAGACGAATGACATAGTATCTCCAACTCCTAAGAGAAATAAATCCTGGAAACACAGAGTTCTCTCCTGAGCTAAGTGCCTCACATCACAGGAAAAACAGATCTAAAATAAGAACTTTGAAGAGAATGTGGATGAGAAGATAACATCACAGTAGATGGACTTACTCCTAAAGTTTAAAGAAAGGTGCTGTGGGTGGAAGAAGAGTAGGAATTCATACTAGTAGGAAAAGAATATGAACCATTTGAGAAATGAACAATCTAACAGAAGCCAAATGTTAGGAAAAGCTGCATGTGCTCACCAGAGAGCTGTAAATAAGCCACTGAGGACTGAAATTTTGCTAAGATCAATTTATCATATTACATGCCATATAGAACTTAACAGAAATGGACTTGTTTAAAAAGGTGTTCCTGGAGTAAATGACATGTGCTTGGACCAGCTTATACATTTTACTATTCAAATCACACTATATGTATTATGTTAAAAAAAAAAATCACTGCTGCTCCTTAAGTTGTAAAGCAGCCTACATTGTGACGAATATAAACCAGTGGCCTAATAAGGCAAGAAAAGATGCACTGCACTCAAGAACTCCAGCCCAAGTTTACTTCTAAGAACAGTCAACTCAAGAACATCTAAAAGTGGCAGAAGTTGAACTCACATTAGGCAGGTCTTTCATGGACTGATCATGAATATTACTTAGGACATGAAAAATGGAATTGAGAGATGACAACAGAAACTTGTCTCTGTCTGCAGATTTATCAGAGATACATAAATTACTCTTGTAAGGGTATACGAATTTCCTCGTATTTAAAGCCAGAATAATACTTGGTTTGGCTCACAGGGTTCTGAAGATCAAATACAACAATATATACGAAAGCACTCTGTAAATTTTCAATTACCATGCAGAGTCACTTAATTCAGTCAACATTACCTGAGCACCTATAATAGGCTAGGGCCTGGGGGACACTAGAATGAGTTTGTTGTTATGTTATTAGCACGCAGTACTACTTTCTAGGGCACTTGTCTCACCATTTCTTTTGAGTCAGACAAACTGTTATGGAGCTCCCCAAAAATAGACCAGCTGGTAATAAACAAATAGGCTTTCTCAAATTGCTATATGCTAGCTCGAGTGCTGTAAATAGCATATCCAAACCCACTCACATGGAGAGGCACTTCATGGCTTCTCCAAATAATTCTGTCCTAACAGAGAAGGCTGATTAATTACCAGGAAAATACCTAAGATAATCAAGTAAGAGCCAATTTTATACCAGTCTGCTCAAGTGATAAGTAGTAGTCTGTCATCAGGAAGCCATTTGTGAATTAAACATTGCTTAGGCCAGCACCACCTGGCCTAAAGTTGCCTACTGCTGAGTAAAATTAGATAGATCAATCATTTTTTTCAAAGCAGGAATAGAGGAGACTGAGGGTAAAAGCTGTAGCCACAGTAATATCAATTCAACAAATATTTACTGATCACCTAACATGTATTAGTCATTGGAAATAAAAGGAAAACTGATAATAGTTGGGTTGGATTACCACTTAGAGCACTCTCACATATGGTCAAATCAGCTGCTCCAGTTGGCTCTGCTGTCCAGATCTCTTGGAAAACACAGCCAACTACTTACTGGACACTCTCCCAGGCATGTGGAATGCAATATGCCCCAAACTAAACTCAGCTTTTCTGCTTTACTATCTCCTTTATCTATCTGCTCTTCTCTGTTCCTACACTTACTGTCTTCATTCGGGCTCTAATAATGCCTCATCCCACTTACTATTAATGCCCTAAACAATTTTTCTTCTTTTCTTTCTTCCTTCTTTCTCTCTCATCTCAGAAATTTCCCGAACACATCCTCTATTCTGCTGTGAAAGTATTTACTTCTAAAATGAAACATTGAGGACTTCCCTGGTGTCACAGTGGTTAAGAATCCACCTGCCAACGCAGGGGACACAAGTTTGATCCCTGGTCCGGGAAGATCCCACATGCCGCAGAACAACTAAGCCCGTGAGCCACAACTACTGAGCCTACACTAGAGCCCGCAAGCCACAACTACTGAGCCCAGGCACCGAAACTACTGAAGCCCATGTGCCTAGAGTCCGTGCTCCACAACAAGAGAAGCCACCACGGCGAGAAACTTGCACACCGCAACAAAGAGTAGCCCCCTCGCCACAACTAGAGAAAGTTCATGCACAGCAACAAAGATCCAACACAACCAAAAATAAATAAATAAATAAATCTTTTAAAAAAAAGAAAAAAGAAAACAAAAAAATAAAATTGAAAATTCCATTTTTCAGCTTAAAATCCTCCAGTGGTTCTTCATTGCCTTCTGGTTAAAGTTCAGGTTCTTTACTAAGACATAGAAAATACTTTAAGGTATGACTCCTATCTCTCTCTCCAGCTTCACCCTGCTACACCTCCACACACACCTTTCTCTCCATTATTTCAAGACCATTTGCAGTTCCTAGAACACAGCATGCTTTCTTTTGCCTCTATGCCTTTGTCAATATCATACTGTTCCTTCTTCCTGCAAGTCCATACTCAGCTGTCAGTTCTGGAAGTTTCCCCTGGCCGCCTAAAGTATGTTTAGATACCATGCCTCTTTCGTTCCCATTGTACTGTCATTATTGGTTTAGTCATCTGTCTTTTCCAATAGACTGATAAGAACTTCCTAAGTTTCTTAGCTCTATATCTCTCCTGCACAGTTTTTGGTATGTAATAGATGTTCAGTAAAAACTTGTTGAAATTATACTAAATAAATCCAGGAGACCTGAGAACTACTTTGCCTTGTGCTATTCAAAAACTGAAAAGGCTTGTTTAGAAAGAACATAAAAAGTGGCCCACTTGACCAGACCAGCATTCTAGTCCAGCATTCTATCTCCTACATCAGTAAAATAAGAGGAAAACTAATATTATTGCATGTTCACCATGTGACAGTCACTCTAACATGTTTTCTCATTTAATTTTTCACAACCTCCCTGTGAGGTAGTCACTATCTCTGTTTTATAGATGAAGAAACAGAGAAGGTAAGCAAGTCCGAGCTAGGAAGTGGTGGAACTGGGGTTTAAACTAAGGTCAGTATCTGATTCAAAAGCCCATTTCTTCCCATGGCAACAGAAAGTATTTTAAGTAGGCTCGAAGGACATGTCCTATTATGTTCAAAAGAATATACACTAAACCTGACTATTTTTTTGGGAAGTACAAAGACTGTCCAAAGTCCTCGCAGCAGAGTCTGATTTTAGTGGTCGACACTGTACTTTGAAATACAAGGAGAAAGCTGGAAAGCCAGAAGAAAAGACTGGGGCGAAAAGAAGATCTAAAATCCCCATGACATAAGACACCCACAATTTAGCATCTAACGTGAGCGAGGAATTTTAACTGACAGTGTGGTGCCTTTGGCTATGGCCATCAGCATGCGCCACTGGATTATCTAAGATTCTGTACAGCTGCATATACCAAATTGGCCAGGAAACTTTAAAGGGATCTTCTCAAGGATATGAACAAATATATGACTGCATCTGAACCATCCACACTGACAGATAAAATTGAGATTTAATGTGTTGCTTGTGTGGCCTGATGCAGGATCTCTAAGAAGGATGCTACAATAGAGAGACCAACTGTCTGTATAAAGTACCACAAGGCTGTCTAGCTGGTTTCAAGAATATGAGAAGGAAGAATGTTAGACCAATATTTAAGTGAGCAGGAACATTATTTGATTGAAAATTCTCAATTTTACTTAAAAAGTCAATGGTTCCTGCTAAGTATGATAATTCAGAAATCAAGAGATTTTTTTCCCCAAAGGCTTTCTCTTGAAAATGACTTGTTCAAACAGATTATGTCACAGGATTGTCAAACCCTGAGTATGTATGTGCCTTTGTGAGTTATAAATAATGTCTCCCTTGACTTAGGGATTACAGACATCATTAAGAGCAGGAGATAGGTGTTTTATAGGTATTTTGCTGCTACTCCATTAAATGCAATCCAGAGTCTTTCTTTTTAGGTTATTTTTGAAGGAAGGGATTTATATATTTGAAGAGACTATTGAGAGAAGTACAGTTATGCTGACAAGACTCTCTTATCCTATAAGCATCACAATGGAAATAAATCCTGAAAATCCTTCTAAAATTTTGCTACATAAGCAAGAGCCACGTAAGTTTTTTTCTGGAGGACCTATGCAGTAGTCTTCCCCACACACATTTTGTCCTTATACCTTGCTTAGTGAAGTCCAATTTTACCTCCAGATGGCAACAGGAAAACAATTCCTTTCTAAGAAAGAAAGAAAGAAAGGAAGAAAGGAAGAAAGGAAGAAAGGAAGAAAGGAAGAAAGAAAGGAAGAAAGGAAGGAAGGAAGGAAGGAAGGAAGGAAGGAAGGAAGGAAGGAAGGAAGGAAGGAAGAAAGAAAGGAAGGAAGGAAGGAAGGAAGGAAGGAAGGAAGGAAGGAAGGAAGGGAGGGAGGAAGGGAACCTGCTATTGTCTCATTTTATCTTCCTATACATTAAAATCAGTTAAGGACCAAGTAAAGAACAGCAACTTTTTCACTGGCAACCCTGTCATATGATTTCAGGGATATACTTTCATTTCAGGACCATGATCAGATTGTTGGAATAAGGGAAGAAGGCAAAAATGCTAACTTCAAAAACTAAATCCCCTCTTGATAATATGCTATGTTTTATTTCTTATTCATTTAAAAATTATATTTTCCAATGTTGAAAAAGACCTCAAGGTATACTAAAATACCAGTAGGGTTAGGATTACAAATAATTTAATTTATTTCTTTCTGTTTTTCTGTATTTCCCAACCTTTTTAAAATGAATATGCATTACCTTTGTAATAAAAATGCTATTAAATAATTTTTCTTATGCAGGCTTTTACATTGGTTTCATAAAGAAACGATCTGTAAAACCCGAAGAGTCTGGTAAACAATTTATGAAGGAAGTGCTGATAAGTCCTTAATATCCTCCAATCCTTTGAAAACAGTTAAAAATAAACCTTAATGGTTTCCTAAATGAAAAAATAGTTAATGAAAAGAATAAGAAATGTCAGTAACTGGTAAATAGTATAAAAATTCTCTTTTATATAGAGAATAAAATATAAAACTGTAGTAAATTAGTGAGTGGATTTTGAAAGTCAAAGTCAACGATGATGGAAAATCTATTTGAGTATAAAAGAAATAGCTCAAATTTAAGGTGTAGCTTCATTACATTTTGTTTAATGTTTTCTGATTTAGACATGGCAGGGATATTCCCAGGAATATGAATAAAAATATGATTGTATCTGTGAGTTGTCACAGATTTTCTGTGAATTTCTTATTAGACATCTGTCTTTGAAACAGTGAAGACACTTAAGGAAAATTATCACCTTCTTGCCAAAGTCAAGATAGCAACTGGGAATATAAAATATTAAAGTATCCAAGAACTGATTTGAACATTAACTCTAGATTAGTGATATAGACTACAGATAAACACTATCATACTTTACATCAGAATGCTTTATATTTCTCGTGTGTGTGTGTGTGTGTGTGTGTGTGTGGTTTTTTGTTTGTTTTGTTTTGTTTTGGCTGAGTGCCCTACACCTCAGGCTGAGGTCTTCTTTTACTGAAATTAAGTATACGACATCAGAATGAAATGACCAAATTCAATAAATAGTTGTTTAATTGCCACCTCAGAAGAGAATCCTCTTTTAGGTGATTTTGAGATAAATAAAAGAAAGAAGTGATTCATTTTCCAGGGTACTTAGATTTAGCTGAATGAAGATAATAACAGTGATATGTGCTGAGAGCAGTTAAGTATGTCTGCATAATAAACTCAGGGCTATGTGGTGGATGGGGCAATGGTGGAACCTTGGGGAGAAGGCAAACCCTTATTAGAATTGGTCAGTAAGCTGAATTACAATGTCTTATTTTCTGTACATTCTCAGGTATTATAACATTACACTAAGCACAGAAATAAGCTAGTCAACAATGTTACTGAGCCCACCATTAGCAGAATTAGCTGACAGAACAACTCTGAAAGAAGGAAGAAAATAGAGTCATATCAGTTACAAAGCTAACTTCTAATGCGAGTCTTGGCATCAATATATGTTTAATATTAAGTTTCCAGAAAAATCCTTTTCCTTCATATTCTACTTAGTATTTTCAAAGGTCTATCTATAGAATACCTGTGAAAATTTTATCATCATATATATAGTGCATGTTCAAATAGGCATTACAGACAAATAAATAAATATGTATTTTCTTACCTGCTGAAATTGTACAAGACAAATTTTAAGGGAAGGGCAATTAACATGCTAAGGTGACATTTTATTTTATCAAGTGGACTAAATTGAGAAGAAGGAAACACAAATGATGATTGGAAAAGGGACTTTTAGTCTGGCCAGACCAAAATACAAATTCTCACCAAATTGCATAAATATCCTGTCTTAACCCACTTGACCAATGCCATCTTCAATAGCATCAAACACCCCCTTCCAAATCAGCAAGTTTCACTTTTACATAAATATACTTAGAGGCTCAAGCACAGAAAACCAAAAATACTTTCTTTGATGAAGAACAAATACTTATTAGAGTTACAAAATGTCTTTCGGCTTGATGACAAGGAGTTTTTGGTTTGTTCGCTTTTGGACACCAATCTCATTTTCCTCAGACCTGGTAGCTGAGGTTTGATTTAATTGATGGGAATTTGAACTACTGATCTATCTAAATATCCCCAGTAAATACGTAAAGGAAACAACTATTCTTTTCAAAAAACAAAAATCAATTCTTTTTATTGAATGATTTTTATTTTTCAAACCAGGAACGAGATTATCCCCAAGGCCTAACAAAAGCCCTGAGACTCTGCCTCAGCAACAGGCAAGGCTTCATGTCTTATTCCCATCTTCTGGTTCCTACTGACTGAAAGATTCTATTTCACGTTCTGGGACATTCTGTGAAACAACCTGAGGGATTTAAGGTAAGTTAAGGGCAGTCTAGTATTAATAAATCAACTCATTAGTGGTTTGGGGATCTTAGAGCACCATTTTTAATACCTAATTTTATAAGTCATTAGAGTCTCATAAATTCCAATCTTCTCCTTAATTCACTTTCTGTAACTTTCATCACATTTTCATTTAGGGACTAAGTGACATAACAGAATATCACTCGACTGAAAGATCAAAGACCTGGGTTGTAGCTCTAGTTCTCTCACTTAAAAACTGCTTCTTCTTGGGACTTCCCTGGTGGCTCAGTGGTTAAGACTCCATGCTCCCAATGCAGGGGGCCTGGCTTTGATCCCTGGTCAGGGAACTAGATCCCACATGCATGCTACAATTAAGGAGCCCGCCTGCCGCAACTAAGACCTGGCACAACGAAATAAATAAATATAAAAAAAAACAAAAAATAACTGCTGGTTCCCTGAACCATTGTGAGACTCAATTTTATCACAGAAAGCAAGAACACCACTACCTACCTGAAATGGCTATTGTGAGGGTTAACCGTGTAGAGTGTTCAAAATAAAGTGCTATAAAACAAGATTATTTGCAAATACTAGATATTATTTGTCTTTGTACTATATTTCTTAAAATACTATTTTTTGCAAAGAAACATGACCAGAACCAGTCCCTATATGGAAGTAACTGTTTCTTGAGTATCCAAATTAGCCAACCCATGGATTTAACAAAGGCTGGTCTTCCTTTCAGCTTAGCACTTTCTGAGCCAGGTTCTCATATTTTAGAGGACATCACCAGGTAGAACTTAGAAGAAAGAAATTGTGATAGAAGATAAGAACTAAAATTGATACACTATGAGGATATTTAAATATTCCTGAGCCAAGATTCTCATGAAGAACACCGGATAGGCCATTTTTAATAGTTTTGAGAACATTTCTGATTAGTCACAAAATTTACAATCATTTTAAAGCTTAATAGATTTATTGCTGTTTCTAAGCCCAAAACATATCTTTTTATGTTACGACCCACAGATTCGGCGTCCAGAAATTCCTAAATTTTCTGTAAAAAGAGACTCTGAGATTTAGCATACTATCTCTATAGTCACTTTACCCAATGGAACCCTATATCCACCACATCTATTAAACTACTGTTGGTTTTCACATTCTCTTCATTCTATTTTGCCATTCAATGAATTAAACTGAGCGTTAGGACTGGCCTTGGAAATACTGCTTAATGATATGATCAACTCTGTAATATCACCATCATCTTTGCAATGACTTTGTGGCCTGTTGAAATGCAAATACCTCAGGAAAAGTTAATCAGCATTTCTGTACATCAGGAAAAAAGGGGGTTTGGGGATTCGTTAGGCTTATATAATTTTAAAAAATAAGTTTTGATTAAAAAAATAAGTTTTGATAAGAAAAAGGGAGAAGAAGGTGGCAGTGGGACTGAGGAGGAGGGGTGTGCACAGACACACATACACCCACAGAGCACATTACCCTTGCTTTGCAAACCCAGTAAGAAGTGCTCTGCACTGCCAATGCCCACAGAACCATCAGGAATCGAGGTTATCTTGCTAAGCACAGAAGGAAGATACCCAGCAGAAGAGTCCAGCTTCTGGTTCTTAACTAAAGTAAACAATAAATATTACAGTCACTGAAATTATCAAGATGTATTTAAATAATACCCCCAAATGGTCTGCAACATGCAAACTAAAAAATGTAGACTCCAATCCTGATAAGATCAGTTAATTGCGAGTGCTTTGTTTCCACATACTTCTAACAAAACATGGCAAGTTTATGTCTCAGCAAAGAATGGCTTTAAGTGCCTTGGGAAAAAGCTCTAAAAAACAATACATATGTCTTTATACATTACTATATTATCGATATTTGTAGTCTCATTCCTATTTTGAAAAATTAACATCGGTGTTTCCCTTGGTTATATAATAACGCTAACCTGGTGATTTTTTTTTTCGGTAATTTGTTAAGTTAAAACAAATCCTTTTAAAGGGGCACTTGCAATAAGAGATAAATCAGATGTGGTAATGGCTTCTTTTGTAAAAGCCATGTGTAAACAGCACATAAAGATGACAGGTCAAGCAGCAGTAGCCCATTCTTCAGCCAAAAAAGGAAACAAACGAAGAAAGGAGAACAAAAGTCACCAAAAAGAAAAACATCCCCTGGTCCCTCCACCCCCAAAAGCTTCATAAATAATAGTTTTGATACACTTTCAGTGGAAAACTCAGGCCAACTGGCGGTTTAGAAAAGGACATTAGAATCACAAACACTCAAGATGGGGATAAACTAACAACAGAGTAACCATGTGGCTAGCAAAAGCTGATTTTAAAATTCTATCTTTTCTCTCTAGTGTATCATTCTTAATCATGCAATACGTTTCTCTTCCTTCTCAATATATTCTCTCTTGGATATATCCTCCCCTACTTTTTTTTTTTTTTAATAAAGTTGGTATGTTACTGGTCCCTGGCTAGAAATACATCCTTGTAGTGCTCACTAGCTTCTCTACAAAACTTGAGTCATTTTCATGGTCTGTTGCTATTCTCTGGCATATAAAAATTACATCTGGATAAAGGAGCTTACTTAGGAAGATGCTGGCTTTTATTAAATTACAGTTGGTAAAATTGCCTATTGTAGGAAAATCACTCCATAATGCAGCATTTCACAAATGCCAGCAAATGGAATTTGCCAATGACAATGATCCTACAAGCATAGTTTTTATAATTTCCTAAATAGTGCTGTTATTAGATTATCCCCAGAATAGGTGAATGTAAAAGCAAACAGCTGTAAAATTAGTGCCTGATGCAAAATTTTAACTATTAGATAATAGAAAATTTTGCCTTAACACTGCACTCACCAGCAAGGACTCCACAGATCAAATGAGTGTTCTCAAACCTGAATAGAGCTATAGAAATCAAAGCGATTGAGCATATTTTAAAGGTTACACTAAACATGTCTAGGAGACCAGATATGACCAGTCAAGTTTATTTCATTATTCGAAGAAGGGCTGAGTTGGAAAGATGGAGACGGGGAGGAAGGGGCTATCACCAGCACAAAAACTCTGATCGTTTAGTTTGGAAACAATTAAACACACTGGGCAGGATTTCTCAGAAGTCCCAATTCAAAAAATGATTAAAGCCATAACAAGCACTTCAGAAAAATACTATATCCCAATTTGATATCTAGAAAATAGCATCTTGATTCCACAGAATTACATACAACAGAAAACGATGATTAGATATTAATTAGCTGTGTCTTCTCTTCCCGAAAAATCCTGTAATAATGAAATGGCTTTCCATGTTAACATTTTCAATAAATTCCTATAAGGAATGTGGCTTTGGAGAAACACTACAAAATTTTATAGTACTCAGACATGGCCACAAGGTACATACTTTGTGCTAGTAAACACACCACTTTGAAACGTGGAGTGTTGGTTTTAAGTAATCACCTGAATGATACAATAGAATCTAGAACTGTGAGAGTAAGATAAGCAATAAGGTTTACCAAGGTGAAGTGAGAGATTGAGCAGTGTACCTTCTCTTAATTCCACATTATAGGAGCAAGCTCTCCTGACACCCACACACCCACACCCACCGCAACCTCAATTTTCAATATGATCATAGCGGCATTAATAACTATTAATTTGTAGAGTGCTTCTTTAAAAAAAAAAAAAGACAAATTCAGCATATTAAAAATGCTTCTAACAGATGTGACAATTACATGTGTTGTAATGACTGATTAAGTGGGTTAGGAAAAAGTTATTTTTAAAACTTGGTATAAATAAATCAAATAGTTCCAAAGCTGATTTAAAACATTAATATTCTCAGAACTGAACACGTCAATAAGTTATCTCTGTTTTAGGAGTGAGCATAAGACAATTACTAGGCCACAGAGAAGAGTGAAGATATGGTAAAAACAAAAGAACTTTCCAAGAAAGACTGGCTGACAATATCTCTTACTGATCTGCTGAAGCAGAGGTTCCTTCCCTGCCTTTCCTGTTAGTGGGTCTGTCTATGTGCAGCTTTACTGACTCCTATTTCCTGAATGATTAATAGCAACCAGAATCAGATTTGCAATAAGATTTATTCATGATAATTTTACATATTAACAGAGCAAATAACGTGAGAAAAATATCAAAGAAAATGTTCCCAAAAGAGAAGTTCTTAGCAGATTTCTTTAGGTTTAAATATCTTGCTTGACTGCTAATGGATAAACAATTTATTCACCCAAGGATCATAGCTAAAAGGTCCTGGACCAGGGGACTCAAAGGAACATAGATTTAGGGATGTATTAGAAAGCACCTCCTAAAGCTAATTACAGATCAAGGAATCCTTCAGGATACAACCATGTCAAGTAGGGAGCAAAGACACCTCCGAAAGGATGTAACTTAATTTTATCCTGACTTCTTGATAAATACTACCCAAATAGGCCCTGAATTAGGGAATTCCTCTGAGAAATCTCTTTATTTTGAAAGAGGAACCCTTCTAAAATGTTTCCCTTAGACACCCAACCTTAAATTTATACACTGTGGTGTACCAAAAGTTCAGGGTGAAAATCATTTCACTTTCTTTAGCATGTTCATTAGATAGCTCTAAAACCTAGCTAAAGAGAAGGTGAATCTGGGAATTGTTTCTTTATTCCTTAGCGAGAAATGCAGGCAGACTCTTAAAAACCAAAAAGAACAAAGGGGTTAGCTGGATTTGTCACTGAACATGTTAAGAGCACAGTTAACATAGAACAATTTGGAAACTGACAGAGGCAGGGGTGCTGTGGTGGTAAAGATATTTTAGGTTATAGTTCAGATGTACCCTGGCTGCCAGATAAAGAGGAATGAGTGCCTTGTCTTTTGTTTTCCATTTCTAATCATAAACAACACCAAAAATACTTCAACACTGAATGAAGATGTTAAGATTGTGACTACAGCTCTTTGAAAAAGTACAAAGGCAGAAAATCTAATCAGTTCTCTGTTTCTGTAGACCTATGTCAGGGATCAGCAGACTACAGCCAGAGGTCAAATCCAGCCCTTTCCTTGCTTCCGTATGGCTAAGAGCTAAGAATGGTTTCACATTTTTAAATGGTTGGGAAAGAAACAGAAAAATATTTAGTGACACATACAAATTACATGAAATTCAGAGTTCAGTGTCTACAAATAAAGTTTGACCGGAACATATTCATGTTTCCTTATTTATTGTCAATGATGCTTTCACTCTACAATGGCAACGCTGAGTAGTTTTGACAGAGACTCTATGGCCTGCAAAGCCTAAAATATTTATTATCTGGTCCTTTACAGAAAAAGGTTGTCAACCCCTGGTCTACCGATATACAAAATTCTTGATAAGAGTTTGGTACATTTGGTGTTTTTATAGTATGTAAAACACAAGACAAATGTATCAAACTGCTCTCCGAAATGTATTTTAGATAAACACCAAATATCAAATAACAGGTTCTCTTTATGATATCACACTCCAAGATGTATTTGTGCACATAAGCAAGTACCCCGATCTTGATAATATGTTCTACAGTGAAAATAGTTGATTATCACTGGGGTAAATGGATAAGAGCTTTTAACTGAATCAAATTACAAGAGATTAACAAGAGAGACTGACACCTATCATAGAAGTATACGTAGATTCTTTGAGTAAATGAAGGACCGTACTATAGGATTAACAGGAGAGACAGTGGCTTCTGGGCCAAATATGGGTTTTTTGGGCTGCCTGCATATACTGATTGGGCATGTGGTGACCACTTTGGCACAAACTTGTGTACCAATACAAGAGATTCTACGTGAAAAGTTAGACTTTCTGCGTTACCATATGACTAATTATATAATTCAATTTAACAAATATTATTTGTTATATATCTGAGACACAAAGGTATTTTTGGCAAACAAAGATAGATAAAACAAGGCTTCACACCTCTGAGAATCTCACAGTTTTGAGGACACAGGCAAAACTAAAAGAGGTGGATTAACATTTCAAATTTTTAACATCACTTTTTCTGGTGAAGCTCTGAGTCCTAACCAGAATGCTAAATAGAAAGTAAGTTTCCATAACTGTACCATATCAAAGTGGTATAAATCAAATCATGTGAGGCTATCAGAGGATGTAAAGGTTAGCTAGGCTGTCAGACAAGGCAAGCACACTTAGAATGCTGGCTCTGGTGGTATGCTTCTTCAGGATATAACAGCAATGCAATCTTGTCAACAGATTCTGGGCGACAAGAAGTTTCCAAAGCTACAAAACTCTCCCACCCCTGTCCCCAACTTTTCAGATAAATCTAAAAATCAAACAAGAAACCCCAAGTGCCTGTGTGATCTATGAAGAAGCTGGGGTTTCTAGGAATTTCAAAATGTTCTTTTAGAGAGGGCAAGTCAATGGGTAGGGACATAAAACAATGCGCAAACGGAGCTGGAAAGAAAAAGAGCTGATAAAACAAGAAAAGCTAGAAAAAGAAAGGAAGACAGCAGAAGGATAACATGCTAGGAGGAAGACGGAAAGATCTGGATATCAGATGGTAAGTTATCTGAGGGCAAGAACTGTGACTAATTTCAATATGAGAGTTACTTTTAACTATGTGAAGAGCTTATGATGTGGAAGATAGAAAATTCTTCAGAATGCCTCCATTTAGGACAAAGAAATGAAAGCTGCAGGGAAACAGACTTTGACTTAATACACGAACGATTAAATATCCAAAAATCTGGGATGTCCAAAGACATAATGTGTTGTATCTTGGGATATATTTAATCACAGGCTGGGAGATCACTTGGTCTCTGAATCTCTAACTGATATTGTACAGAAGAGTCAAGCATCAGAGGGGAGAGGAGTTGGATTGGGGGCCTATCCAATCCTAAAATTTTGATAATGCTGCCTCTTTGCATTCCATCCCTGTAATACATTGCCCTAAAAGGCAATGAATAAATGAATGGATAGCAGTAACCATGTTTTTCCTTTAATTCTTATTCTCTGGGTTTTGTTGAGATAGGATTCTGCACATAAGGAGACTCTTCTTTAAAGAGACAGTAGAGGAGAAAATGAGAGGTTAAACTGCATCCTTTATTGATTTGGGGGACCTGAAAAAATAGCTGCAACTCTATGCCTCCCACCTCCTTTAATTTTTAAGATTAGATTTATTCTGTTATTTACCCCAAACAGGATCCTGACTGTGATTAAGGGGAGGGCTGCCCTCTAGGATATCAATCACAAAAGATTAGAAAAGCATTCCCAACGCAGATGTTTCCTCAACAATCTGTCATCTGTACATTTGGTTAGGCTATTATTAAAGTTATTTAGCTTTTAGTCTTTTTTTCAGATCTGTGGGAGTAATAAACTACTCTACTTTCTCTTCTTTTTATCTTTTTTTTCTGTTTTGTTTTTGTTTTTTTGGCACACGGGCTTAGTTGCTCCGTGGCGTGTGAGATCTTCCTGGAGCAGCGATCGAACCTGTGCCCCCGGCATTGGCAGGCGGATTCTTAACCACTGCGCCACCTAGGAAGCCCTCTTTTTATCTTTTAAGTTCTAGTATGATACGAATTTCGTTTACAAAATGAAATACTCCATGAATCTGTAATTGCTGATCATAGCTGTCCCTCTTCCTCTTCCAGCCTAACTTTATATGGCTTTCTCACTTCAACAACTCCTTAACCATTTCAGGTGTCCATTCCTAAGGTCCACACCAGCATGTTTCTTTTTGCATCATGTTCTGAGGCAGTAAAAAGGAGATCCTAAGGCATAAGGGGGTAACAGCAGCAGAAATGAGCCAGATTTACTGATACTATTCCCTACCGTGTAGAGGAGGCAGATGGAGTTATCCCACAGATAAGAATAAGGAGTTATCTCCATGTCTACTACCAAAATTACAAACAACAGGGCTCCTTTGAGTGTGATGAAAAAAAGCAAAATTTCTATGTATAATAGAAACAATATAATGGCCTTTCTCAATGTGATAGAGAATGTTGTAAAGAAGTTTGGGATTTTATAATTTCTGTGAAGAACAGAAGGGAAGGAAACTCGGTAGAAGAGTTCTGCATATCTTTACTATGCTCAATACTCTTGACAAGAAAAAAGCAGCAATGAGAAAGTGTCTCACATTATTTTTGAATTTTCTGTCTTCCTTTTGTAAATACATGATCACTGGGTAAAGCCTAAATATAAATTTTGATGGATAATGCCTTCAAAAAATAACCAAACCTCTGATGCCTAGGAGGTCTTATATGCTTTTCTATAGGAAATATAACAGTAGTGACTTTGGAATGTAGGAAGAATTGAACTGGCTTATATCCATAGAAATTTCAGAGTAAAACAATATTTAATAGAAAGAAATGTACTAGGAGCTAGGATGGCAACAAAATCTAGGCCACAGATAATCCCTAGTCTCATGTTAGTCAACAGAGTCAGTATCTTCTCCCTTCACAACTTTTACCAACGATATAAACAAGTAGTAAAACTGACCCATGCAAACTGAATCTCCTTCATAATCCACGCATTAGCATAAGAAGATGGCTAAAAGATAGGTCCAAAATACAGATGCTGCATTTATTTTCAAGGATGGTCCACTCTAAGTTACCATATGGGTAAGACGAATTGCTTAAGAGTGTGAGGAATTTTTAATTTTAGTAGTTTTAAGTGTTTGGTCAATATTAATACGAAGTAGATGGAAATAAACACAGCTATTTAACTGCTTACTTTTATTTTAAAAAATCCAGGAAGTTAGTGTGTTTGTTTTTTAATTTCCAGTCCCCAAAAGACCATGAATTTAATGACAACCAGAGCTTCTGGGGCCTGGAACATGTTACAGATTCATTCTCATGAGGTAGGTTTGTCTCTGCGTTACTAGGTGGAAATCTGGGCACCAAGCAGTTAAGTGGACTTCTCAGAGTCACCCTTGAAATGACTGATAGCAAAATCAAGGCAAAAACCCAAGACTTTTTACTGGTCTGTATTGATACCTTTAGTCCAAATTATTTTTCACTCATTAACCTGATGTTAAGAAGCTGAACCAGGGTAAAACCAACACACAGTTATTTGGATCTCTCTGGTATCGAGAATGAAATGAGATGTGAGAGGGAAACCAAGACTATTTACAGCTTTATGTTATACATATTGGCAGCAGCGTAAAATATTTTTCCTCTGATAACTGTGATGGGCATATCTTTTGAGCCTGCATTGGCCAGCTTATTAGTCCAATACAATGGATCGACCCTTCCCCTCTCAACCATTCTTTCCCTGTTAGCAGAAGAAAGGGCCTCTCCTTTGACCATCAGTAAGGATCTCTGAGGACTCCTGCTGCACTTCAGAAAACTGAAAAGTATTGTTGGCTTACACTAGACTTTTAATGGACTTGAAATAACTCCAATACAAAGGGAAACAAAACTCAAGGTGACATTTACAATAATAATTAATAAAAAGCTATGTACAAGGATGAAAATGGGAAATATCTGAAACAGTTATAAAAGTATCAATAAAATCCTAAGATTACTTCCTTTTTAGTTTCTTAAAAAAAATTTAGAAGAATCTAACCAATGCTATAGTTTTATTATTTCATAAAGAAAGCTCTCATAACTCTATTTCACAGATAAAGGGGAGGACTTATGAAGATCACTTTCTGGGTTAAAGAATAGCTCTGCAATACTTCAGGCTGATTTGAGGTCTCTCTTTTCATATTGTGAGTGACTCAACAGATATGCTTAATTACAGAATATTTCCTATAAACAGACATAGCCTGTGACATGAAAGATATACGCTCATACCAGATTTTAAATTTTAACCTGCTTCTCACTTCTTTCCCACCTTTTTTGGAAAGCCTATACTAACAGAGTAGTTTTCAGGAAATACCAGAGAATTATTTCTACGTGTCTCCAGAGAAAATAGAATAATAGCAGTGGGTGTTGAAGGACAAAAGATTCTTGGCTTTACAGTTCTCTTTTTTTACTCTAAGATGCCATCGTCTTAAAAACAAAAAGCCTTGTTTAGAAGTTTCATCAGCTGGAAAGTGTGGAGAAGTAAAGTGTAATAATCTCAGTTTGATAACTCTGTGAGCTCAGATTTCATAACAAATATCTGAGACGACGTTACCCAATTCACCCATATTGGTACATTCAAGTGCCATAAAAAGCAAGCTACATGCAAGATTTCATTAATACTGAGGGGAAAAAAAAACAGGTTAGGCATCCAAGTTGTGTTGTGAAGAGAGAGCACACACACATTTACTTTAGGGAAGCCTTAAAAATCAACACGCACAAAGCAGACACATACTTGTCACGACAGAACCTTAGCTCGCAAGGCCATCGATTAAAAACAATTGGTTTCAACACACATGTAAGAATAAACAGGTGCGAAGTCTACCAGAAAAACAAAATATATTGATATCTATTTAAAGCTTATCATAATGGCTAAATATTGCTTCTAGCAATATCATTACTTAACTTGTAAAGAAGTAACACAGTATTTTAATTCAGAGAAGGGCATGTTTATGTACAGACCTTAAAGAAATTTGTTATTCCAGGACTTTTAAAGGTGGGCAGAGTAGTCTGGAAAATTCAGCCCTGGCTGGAGGTTAAAGGGCACCAGCACCATTTTCCTTGAACCGTCAACATTATACTTGTGAAAAATGCATTTAACCTTTGCAGAGCTCTTCTATACATCAGGCAGGATAAGGTTTTTTGTCCCTGTACATCTCAGAAATACACATAAGAAGGCCACAGAAGTCAAAAGCCCTTTTCCGAAAAAGGCCTTTGTATATACTGGTTTGATATCTCAAGAAAAGGAGGGGTTATGGATTCATAGATTAAAATGTATCACTTTAAGGCTTCTGAAAGGTTAGCAAGTTGAATTTTTTTCTTAAACTACAGAGCCCATGCCACACAAATAACTATCGAAGATTAGGAAAATATTCCATCAAACATTTCTGCAAGATATCCTGCTTTGTGTGAAACACTGGAGAGAAGTACATTGCAACAGTGAACAATAAGAACATGCAGGATAAAAGAGTTAAAGCTTTTAGGGAAAGTACCAACCTGCCATATGCTTAAATCGGATTTGCCTAAACTTGTTAAAGTTCGGTGAGGAAAACTGGCTTGGGCAATCCATTGCTACTCCTTTGTACCCCATGATATACATTCTACAAAGAGTAACACTTTATTGACAGAAAATGATCACGAGTGCTCCCCTAGGACAGTGAACAATCAAGATCAGAGGGCATCACACAGCAGATAACACAGTAGAGGCGAACGACAAAGTTCAATGGTTTTAGTCTTGACATTTCAGACGAGCACCCTGTTTTCTGATTACAGAAAGACCAACCACCAGACAGCCAATGCAAGAACCACAAGAAAAGACATCACGAAAGGAATACGAGGAGATGAAAAATTACTAGAGTACAGGCGGCACTTTTTGAGAAACTTGTGATCCTCAGGGATTGGAATAGAAACCTTGGGAAGAGTTTCTTCATTTTCTTGCTGGGGCAAGGCTCTTTCAGTAGATCTCTCTTGCCTTTTAACTTTCTCTTCATCCTGCACTAACAGAGCACGTTCCTGTGTCTGCTTTCACGGTAGAAGATCAAGAAAGACAGAGAAAGATGAACAAAATGACAGATGGAAAATGCTCAAAAATGATACTTGGGGATGTGCAAAGGATTTGGGAAGATCTTTTGGACACTGTATGTGACTTGACTTTGGCAATTACACTGGCAAAGTTTCTATAACACAGTAGGGCACTCAACAGGTAATTATTTGAATGGATGAAGGTGAGAAGTCCTCAAAGTTCAAGGACTCATTGGACTTCCTTAGTTATAGTATTTATTCCTCCTTTAAGGATACTGACACAAATTTTCAGTCATTTTTTCATTGCTTTGGTGCTGCCAATTTTTCTTAGATCACTTGGGCAAAGCCAATAATGAAGCATTCTTCTTGCCATCAGAAAAGTTACTTTTATTACAAATAGAATGGCAGAATATAAAATGTTATCCTCATATCTCTTCATATAGACTTAGAAAACTGCAACAGTTCATTCAGTATGGCAATTAGCTTTTGCTCAAGGGAATAAAAATTTTAATCCTATACATTTCAAAGACTGCAAAAGAAAAACAAAAGTATAAAAGTTTATATGAGCTTCCAAGGTCTACCACAAAAAAAAAAAAAAAAAAACACATAACCAAACCCCCACAAATCTCAACAATTACAAACTCCCTCCCCCCTTCAGAATCATGATTTAAAATAATAATAAGGACCATCATGAAGGTTTATACATCATATTAAGCAAATGTTTTTGATGCTTTAAAGGAAAAACTTTTTTTCCAATTGAGAAATTTTTTTCCCCCACCAATTTCTGTACTCTGCCATCCAGTCAAGACAGATGTTTTCTATGAAAGAAAAAATTTGGCTCTAAGTTCTCTCAGTTGAGCCAGCCTTCTCTGATCTGTTTGGAAGTTCGACACTGGTTCTTTGCACACCCCTAAGTGATACGTATCAGGGAGAAAGTAGCTGGGGGACTGGTCAGCAAAAAAACGAAAAAAGGAAAAGAAAGGATGCAAAATTATAATGATTTTTAAAAGAAAATAAGGGGGAGAAGAAAGACAACACAAAAAGAATAGGGTACAATTAAATTCGTTTTTCTCTCTGAATACATATTTACATCTTCATGCAGCTTTTCAACCAGCCATGCGCCGAAATAAGCAAATTGAAAGCTGCGAAATGCAGCAGCAACAATGTTATGTGTTAGGTCAAAGGGCGGTGGATGTGAATTTACTAGTATAGCCAAAAGAAAAAAAAATCACTGAGCAGCTGCTGTTCAGTTCTGGGGGAATTATCTGCCTAGTGCCATGACAAGAGCAAATTCTGATTGAGAAGCACAAGTCATAACAGCAGCTTTACCTCTGGCCCACCAACCTTTCTTTCCGAGGGAAGAACAGAGGTTTTCTTCACCTGGTCATACACAAATTATATCAAATTCAGTTGCCTTGCAATGCAACAACAATGCTGTCAAAGGTGGAAGAGGTATCCCCAGAGAACAGAAATACTGTCCTAATTATTAAAGAAAAAGTAAGATATGCCAGAAAGTAGATTATCCTATATAAAAGGTTATCACAATATAGCTCTTACTTATTGCATTATTCATTTAAAGAGGTAATATCATAACCCTAGAGCTAAAGTACTCCCTGTTGATCTTATTTAATATATAGAAGTCATTTCTTTAAAGTCCACAGAATGAAACAGCCATTCCCAAAATCAGCCCTGAGATGGTTTCCGAAGAGTTTCTGTTAAGACACAAGATATTTTCTGGAAGTGGAGACTGGTTCAAATTTACCAAACCTCATCCAAGAAGGTACTAAGTTACTTCTTCAGACTAACTGAACATCTTTTATTACTTGCACAGAGTCAAATAGAAAACTAGAAAATATGCAGTTATGGTTTGCAGACAGGGTTAGCCAGGTGAGGTAGCAACAAGTGCTTTCTCATAGAGTCATAGACTTAAAGAAAGCAGTCACTGTCCCAGTTCAGGGTACATGCTCCAGATTTGGGATACAGAACTAATGTCTACCTAGACCAGGGAGTGGAGGCTGAGAGGACAGTGAATAGAAGCAACTATATCCTATCATCCCTGATAACTCTATTTCATTGCCCATCATTCGGGAATTCTCCAGCCTTCTTGGTGAAGCTGGTTGAACTCTATTTGGAGAATTGTTAGCCAATTTTAATCACATTTTGAAAAATATAAAATGTATCCTTTGTGAACCAACTTTTATTATCTTCTCCAGTTCCAGAAACTAAATAGTAAGTTGGATAGTTTACCATGAACTCTGAATATAAAAACAAATTTTAAAGAAATTATTAAGACATCACTTTACCTTTCTTAACTAGAATTACTATTGCTTGGTGGGGGCAGGGGGAGCAAGCATGTAATTTAAAAATCATTACACTCACTCATTGAGTCACTGTGACTACTTAAACACATACTTAACCTGTAAAGATTAAGTAAAGAATTTTTGAATATGTGCTCAAGGTAACTTTTAAGATATTCTCATTACACAGATTCATTTATTCAGGTGTAGGATTTCTAAAATAGGTAATAACAACAATAACAGAAAAACATCAGCCTCTAAAAGGTATCTCATCCTCTAATTGTGACTATCTTATAAAACAGTGTTTTAAAAGCTTGATGTTACTCATAAAGATGAAATAAATCATTAACAGTTCTTCTAAAACTGAAATATAATCATTAATACTTGGTATTCTGCATTCTCTGGCTTAGAGGCCTCCTCGGTTTATTATATAATTGTCAACCATTCCAGACATTTCTAAGTTGTGCAAATGTTCAAACAAAGTTTCTAAAAAATGCTTATCCCTTTCCAATTTTGACCTTACTAAATTTAGTAAACTCTCTGGTCCTTGAAGGCACAGTTTGAACATAAAGTTCCACTGGCTTAAGGTCAATTTGTAAACATACACTAGCCAGAAGCATGCAGCTGCAGAGACAGTTCTCAGGGCCTAATCATCGAATAGTAGCTCTAAATGGCTCCCACAATTCGACTGGGTAGTCCATATGACTTAAAAAACAAGGGTTTGATTATGATTGCTTTAAAGCTTGAATGAATTGGTAAGACACCAAAGCTAAATTTCAGCTCTAAACTTTCCGATACAGATTATCAATATACAAAAGCATTTATTTCACTCATTCTCACAATAGGTCACATGGACAAAGTACTCACTCCTTCTCCTGTAGGGATTTGCCCATTGATGTTAAGTGTTCGAAAGGGAGAGTGAGTGGATAAGCGTTTATCCCATTCACTAGGCCGTGGTTCTGGTACAGATTCCATGAAGTTCTTTTTCAGCTCACTGATGCTGGCATGATGTTTTTTGATCTCTTCTTGACTTTTATCTAAATCCTATAGTTGAAAGAACAGAGATGCAAAACAGTAAATACTCAGGGGGAAAAAAACCACACCAAGGGAAGCCCATCATAGACTATGGGCACTGGTAGAAAACACACCACATCCAGGACAGATGTTATTAATCCACAAATTGCACTCAAATTGTAAATATACAATATGGTATATTTGCTTGCTTTTTTTTTTTTTTAACACGGTGCTTTTCTTGGAAGCAGTGACGCATCATAACCCTACAGCTCTTAGCAGTTATATAACCCATAAAGAGCTCGCATCTTAATTTTACAACTCTTCTTCCCATTATGACACAGTGCTAGATCTCCAACCCCTCATCCCAAGCAGGTAATCTCACAACACAATTAGCCTCAGCTTGATATGAACTGATTCAGGCTCAGCTCAGGCAGGATGGAGATAGCAACAGAGAAGGAGAAACTGTTAAATAAAGGACATGGTGAAAGATTCAACTCCCACCACTGTCTGCCTTGCCTTGGTGAGTTGCAACTGTACATTATCCCTCTATCTCTACCTGGAGATAGTTTTGCCTTTTTATTACTAGGTAGCTGTTGCTAGGTTTTGGTAAAGGAATAGCTCTTTCTTGTTTAAAAAAAAAAATTACTACTGAAATTCCTGGCTCAAGTCTCCATAGCAGATTGTTACCATCTCTGAAAAATTACTCAGGGGTATATAATATAATGGATTTTTTCTTTGTCAATACTATCCACACACACTACCTTATGTGTTCCAGTTTCTGACAGCTTCACTTCATCCCTTAGTACCATTCAAAATAGGAACCATCTTCCAGTAACCGTCAGTGGATGGGGAGTGATTTAATAAGAACTTGTCAAATACCTTACATGTTTCCTTGACAACTTAAAATAACTCAACTGTTCCAGCAGATGTGACTGTTGGACAAATGGGGGGAAGCTCTCACAGGGGATATTCCAGGGAGAAATGATCAAAACTCAGCTAATTAAGCTAGAAATAATATGAGAAGTAACATTTAAGTTTATGTAATTGGAGGCATAAACCAACTTTCAAAAGAGAGACTTGGCCAGAAATAATCTGGGAAATGCAACGTGAAGACAAAAACTCAAATGTTCTTTGTCCAACATATTTCTTCAAAAAAATTCAAAAGCTCTATGCTTGAAATCAAAGCATGTGGGAGCCTGTCACTTGATGACTGCTAAAAATTCTGTGTTTATTATATGTCAAGGCAGCTCTGTATCCAAGAAAAGCATAATACTAAATATAGCTCCTAATATGCTGTGTGAATTTTGGGATTAGTCTTTTTTTTTTTTTTTTTTGGCTGCATGGGAAACGGCCTCATTTTAGGGGGTGGGGAAGAACTCATTTAAATAAAAATTTGTTTCAAAAGTTTTTTCCTGGGGCAATATAGGCTTCAATTAAGGAAATTTTCTTCAAAGCAATGTCAGAGAGGAAACAGTATAGGAAAAAGAATCAGTAAGGCATATGACACAATTCTGATTCTGGACAGATTCATTCAGAAAATTCATTTAATAGTCTATTCTTTTTACTTTTGCAAGATTGAATGATATTTATGAGCTTTGAGATCAGCCAAAGAGAAAACTAACCCCAAAAGGGCAATCCTGTAGCTCCCCCACAAGAGTACCTCTTGCCTACTGGGATGAAATGTGAGTATAGCTCATAAACATGGGCTTCACCATGGGGAAACAATAGTTTGTACTTTTGTTCTAGCTGAAAGCAAGAAAAGCATGTTTACTAGCTAAAGAAAATCAGGAACAAGCTTGGTCAAAGACTCAGTAGACCCACCAGGCATGTAAGGTTCTGTGACCTAGCTCCTGACAATCTGCTTGGGCCAAGAATAACTAAACATATTTGTGAGGGTTAAAGGTGTGAATAGAGCAAAACAGAAATGATCAAGAGATGCTATGATAAAACCATAACACTCTGGGTTATTAGCCTCTTACTACAAGAGACTGGTGATTTGTTACTTGTCCTGCCTAGCTTTTGATTGGCTTGGAACCTAAGAAAATGTTTCAATAAAATCAGTAGCTGCTGAGGGAGCTTTCTCCATCCTTCTTAGCTGGCTCTGTTGGAAACCTGTGGGGGCACAGAGTAAAATTAAGATCTCAAAGGGACCTGTTCCAAATAGAATTTGTCACAGACACTTGCTACAGGTTCTCTTTGGGAGATGGAGGAGGAGGCAGTAGATCTAAAAACGAACTCGACCTTATTTGTGCCAGAACAAAGCATTAGTGGGGGTGGGGTAGGAGTAGGGAGAGGAGAGAATGCTTAAAAAAAATCTGCTAGAGTGATGGATAACTTGAGAGAACTTCCTTAAGGGGGGAAAAGCTTTTATAATACTAGAGAATGATGGTTAGCCAAACTACTTTGGCTGTTTTCAGATTAGACACTTTTTGATGCCTATCATCCTATAATTTTAGCAGCAATCAAACCAAACACTTCATTAAATAGAAAATATTCTCAAAAGATAGTTAGTAGTTTTAATTTTCAAACACACACTTGTTTAGAAATCCCCTCTCATGGCTGCCAATGAAATGCTAGGAAAAACACATCACACACAGGGACTTTATGAGTCTCAGAAGCCATAACACACCTCATTGAACAAAGGACAAATATATGATTGGTACTGCAGGTTCCAGTTAAGAGGAAGAATTAAAGGTGGACAAGTCAAGAAACAGGCATGTTTGGAATTGGGAGATGTTACATTGCTGACTATAAGGAAAGCAACTGACATCTGTTAGCCTTCCTAATCTCAGAAGCAGAACAATTCAGGTTTGGTTTCAGTTATGTGCTAAAGCAAAGAGATCTAGTTACCAAGTCTGAAATATCCTAGGGTCCAGCCTAAGAAAACTTCATGTTACATGAGCTAAACATATATAAAGCACTTGGTATTGTGCCCACCACATAGTATATGATTAATGAAAACTGGCCATAATTTTTATTTATTTATTTTTAAATTTACTTATTTATTTTTTCAGAGAATACCTTTCTTTTTAAAAATAATTAATTAATTAATTTATTTATTGGCTGTGTTGGGTCTTCATTGCTGCACGCAGGCTTTCTTTAGTTGCAGTGAGTGGGGGATACTCTTCATTGTAGTGCAGGGGCTTCTCATTGCGGTGGCTTCTCTTCTTGTGGAGCACGGGCTCTAGGCACATGGGCTTCAGTAGCTGCGGCACATGGGCCCAATAGTTGTGGCTCTCCGGCTTTAGACCGCAGGCTCAGTAGTTATGACGCACGGGCTTAGTTGCTCCATGGCATGTGCGATCTTTCCGGCCCAAGAATCAAACCTTAGTCCCCTGCATCGGCAGGCGGATTCTTAACCACTGCGCCACCTGGGAAGTCCCATAATTTTTATTTTTATCAAAGTATCTTATACCTAGCAGGCACTCAAAATATATGTATTGACAATGAATAAGATGAGGTTAACTAATTACTGGAGGCTATTAGAGGTCTACCTAAAAAAGTTTCTTCAAACTCCCACTTTAATAATACTTATCATTACATATGTTCATCTTTCAGGTCTCAGCTTAAGTGTTACCTCTTCAGAGACAACTTCCCTGTCCATCTTATTTAGAGTAGGTCCTTTTTATTAGTACAGCAAACTCTTTCCTTCATAGCTTTTATAATAACTTGGAATTATTTTATCAGTATTTGTTTATTTTTTGTTTCTCTCTTCCACTTGTCCCTACATTTTACGCTTCCTGAAGGCAGGAACCATTTACCATCTTCCTATATAGCTATATTTCCTTTATACTTGAGTTAAATCCCTGATGTCAGAATTTATACCCATTTCTTTTGGTTCTGTCTTGAGTGGAGTTGTTTAGGTCATCAGCTTCCAGGTAAGAGTTTCTGATGTGTAAACATGGCCTGTTTTTTCACTCCAATTTCCTTAATTTTTCCTCATAGAGTTCCTCTAATCTTCTAGTTAGTTTTATATTTCCTTATCCAGTGTGGAGCCCAAAACTTGATAAAGTATATTAATATAGGTTTGATGAAAATCTGACCAATATTGAATACAATGGGAAAATGACCTTATAATTCCTACAGCAGATAGTATGTTACTATTTCTGAACAGGGCGGGGGGTGGGGGGAGTGCAGTTTAATAGAGTTAGATGGACCCTAACACAAATCCTAGCTTTACCAATTTACCAGCTCTATAATCACAGGGAAATTACTTAATTTCTCTAAGCCTCAGTTTTCTCTTTAAAATAAAAATCCCATACCTATAGGCTCGTTTAATAATTAAACTCTCTTACATCATACTAACGACTCATTCAATGCTAGCCTCCCTTCTTTCCTTCCTGTATCGTACTTTTTTTTCTCCTGACTATTCTTCTGTCATTTTCTGCTATCCTCAAAAATTTAAGTCCATTTTGAACCGTGATCATTTCTCCTACTTTTCCACACTCTCCCGGTTCAGAAGATGAAAAAATTGTACAAATTTGATGCTTGAAACATATAGGAGTTTATACGCTTGGACAATTCAAGAACTTGTAAACTTTGATGCAGTTCTTTTTAAAAGTGGGTAAAACAATGGAACCATGGGATACAGAGGTAGTCCCAATCATATATTTTTTAGATAACTATGAGAGATGGAAACTAAAGAGTCAGAAGTAGAGATGGTTGCATATCTTCATGTTTACCAACATGCAAAAGCATTTTAAACCTAAAATTCTCTCATGCAATGGCATGCAAAACCAAACGCAGCATAGAAAGAAGAAAAGGGGTCAGCAAAGAACGCAGAGGTTACAGGCAACCAACTGAAATAAGCTTCAAGTTCATACAAACCTCCAACATTAAATTGCTATGTCTGATATAAATGTTTTCACCATCTAGTCTCTCTCTCTTTTTCTGTGAAAATGAAAGAGGGAAAAACAGAAAAGCATAAAAAATTAAAATGTTGTTCTTGCAGGAAAAAACTGCAAATTGGCAAACCAAAAAAATATTTAAAATTAAATGTCTACAGCGCAGCATATGCCAACATGAAATAGTGACAGAACCACAGGGACACACAGAGGACATGATTATTACCACCAGAAAAGGGATGACCTTGTTCATGAATGATGGAAGAATGCAATGATGTTATTTAAATAGACAGTGCTCCTGGCTTCATTGGCTTCTTACATAACAAGCTGTTTTATGTTCTTTTTTGAAACTGAGCTGTTTGAGGGTTACCTTAAAATGCATGACTTTAAGAAGCCTTGAATCTCCGTGTTTCATGGAGTAGGGAAATGCTTTAAATCATTATTTAGCTTTATGGACATTATTTCAAACTTAGCAGTACTGCAGTATGTTCATCTCTAATACCTTCCATAAGAGAGATCTAAGGGCATTTTATACACGGTCAGTCAATATTCTATTCAGTAAGAACTGATTCATCCCACTCCATGGTTGGGAAGAATAAGACACAGAATAGCCAAACCCATAATTATTAGCAATACTGGGAATTGCTGCTATGATGGTTTCCATAATAAGTATGCATGAAATATTGTCAACGATTCCAAGCATATGGTATCACTGTGAAATGTTTTTTATAAAGTTTAAATATAAAGGATAGATTCGGCCTTCACTAATTATTTCACTGTGTTTGCAAAGATATTTTCCTACTGGAAAGTTTATTTTAATGAAATTTTTCAGTATATCGTATACGATTATAATATCTTTGGTACAGATATGCTTGTATGTATATGCAAATACATACATATGTGTGTGTGTATATATACCTGCTATTTGAAAGTAATTTTGGATTAAGAGAAGTCAATGAAAACAATGGATCACTGTCTTTTTAATGCACTGTGAACGTCAGCATAGGTGATCGTAATGTGATTTGGTGAAAGTGAAAAATGGCTAACCTTCCTCATTCTTATCAGATCTTCAGTTTTTTCTGCAAGCTTCTGTTTTGCCATTATTAAAAAAAGAAAGAAAAATGATAAAATATTGGCTCATTGAAGTTTTTTTGAACCTTCAGTTTATAATTTTTTTTTTAAGGAGCAGGCAGTAGGGGAGAAGAAAAAATTGGGGAATGAGGGGAAAAGGAACAAGTGGCCTAATGGCACAAACCTGTGTTTGGTCACCATTTGAGGTGGGTACTGTGACCTCGATGTGGGTTTTTTCCACCTATATTTAAGAAATAAAGTGGTAAAAACATTTCAGGTTAGTAGGTTTCTATGAATAGCGTCGTTTCCAAATCAGCCGCATCTCTAGGCTGGTTGTGAAATAAGCTGATATGTAAACATCATGATGCAGTCTTACGGGGTTATTACAGGGAAGGACGCAGCTCTCAATAGCAATCTGTTAGTTCACCATTTTCAAAGCTGAAGATGTAATATGGACAGCAAAGGATCAAAAAAGAAAATTAAGGTAACTATTCTATTGATGAAGAAAACACTTTTCTTCTTATTTATTAAAAAGTACTTACTAAAAATAATAATTTAGGCTTAAAAAAGCCATATGTTTTTGTTTTGCTTTTTAAAAAGTGATGTAGAAGTATTTTAAATAACATTTAAAAACAAATTTACAAATGAAGATACTAATGTATGACATACATGACAGTTAGAAACAAAAAGAAAATCTTTACAGTTAAAGCACACATACAATAAACAACATATGACGTCAAGCAGGTAAATAGGAAAAATTTTGTTAGTTGATCAATATATTTAAAGAGGCAAGTTTAACCCTTGAGTTTATTAGACAACAACACATCAAAACAAACTCAGTCCAAATTGTTACTGATGCATGCAATTACTTCCAAGGCTGATTTTTAAATAAGCACACACAGGGCTCAGCTGCAACATTCAACACACCGTAATCTCTCCAGGGAGTTGAAGCCCCATGTGTTTGGTGGATGGGAAAGATTCATCCTTAATAGTAGGAAGAGAATAACTAAAGCCTCCTGCCTAGCTTTGAAATACCTTTAGTAGTAGTCATTTTATATACCCCAAATGGCATAAGCATAAATTTAAAAATGAAAACTGTTAGGAGAAAGCATAATAGAGTGAGCAATACCTAAAGTGCTGGATATATCAAGAAGAGAAAAATGTTTTTATTAAGGGTCAAATCAATCATTTGGTATCATTATGTTCTTTACAGAACCTCACTAATCTGTGGTTTTGATGTATTCTCTCTATTTTTTTTTTTTTTTGGCTGTGCAGCTTGCGGGATCCTAGTTCCCCAACCAGGGATCGAACCTGGGCCCTCAGCAGTGAAAGATGGAGTCCTAACCACTGGACTGCCAGAGAATTCCCTTGACATATTCTTTTTAATCACACTTGGCAGCATTACCTCAGAATATAACGTCATTGTGCCATTTTTTCTAGGACTGAATGTAAAGAACATGACACCGAACTTTGTGACACTGTCAAATCATAACCATATCTGGCTACACCCTTTTAACTACTGGGGTAATTAACAATTTGGGTTATTTCTACTCCGAACCCCAGTATACTTGCTGCATGGCCATTAAGTTATTTCACCTCTCTGAGTTTTAAGTTTTTTATTGATAAAGTGGAGATAATATCTTCATAGGGTTGTGAATTCTTAGCAAATGGAAGTTTTCAATTTTTTTTGTAAAGCTTAAATTGCTTGTTTAAATGAATAATGACTTCTTGCTTTGAGTCCTTAGCAATCCAACAGTAAGAAACTGAGAGCTTCAACTTCAGCCTAAGAATGGAGACCAAGTAGCAACAGTAGTTCTATGTATGCTCCTACAGAGAATATTGAGATAAAGATGCACATGAGGAAAGGTACTATCTCTACACCTGCAAAATAGGTGTTGTCAAATGACTCAAGATGCCAAAAAGCTATCTCCATCTGGCACCAAATAGTGTTAGGTAATGAGATTTCCACAGTTACAAGGCTACTTATTACTATTGCTGCTTTATATAGTAAATACAGCTTCAGGCAAATTTCATAATTACTTTCTAACTGCTACAAATAAAATCAACTCAGAGTCACCCTTAACTCTGTCACTACTACTACAGTAACAGAAGGTTATCAGAGGTGGCTTTCAGTCTGATCTCAATACAGGTATCTCAAAATGTATTTATATAGAATTAACTGGCAAGAAGACCCCCTACTGGCACTTAAATGGTGAGCATATAACAGGAAGTAATCTCTCCACTCTGCTGAATGTCCCTAGAGCAAAGGGAATCTTTTTTTTTTTTTACACAATAAACGGCATATATTTAGACTGTACAATTTGGTACCCCAATCTCCCAATTCATTCCCCCCCAACCCTCCCAAAGGGAATCTATTCTTGAAGATACTTGTGTCTTCCAGATAGGCAAAAGAACAAATAAGTTAGCAGAAAGCTAAAGGAATCTTAGCCACCAAAGAGATTCCCTGGCGAATTCCAGTAATCCAGCACTTTCCAGTCAGTATCACAAATGGAAGGACAGTCAAAAGTGCCAGGTGAGCTACCCTAACATTAAAAACTGAAGTAGTCTAACATCAAAAAGGCACTGTTGATACTGAACCCAGTGGCCAATGTCAGACACATTTGGCTAGATACAAAAATGCAAACACCTAACATTCACTCAATTTTTCCCGCCTCTGAACTCAAGTTGGTCCCAAAGGACCATAAAAACTGTATGTTATATTGAATAGTTTTTTTTTTTTAATACAATCAAAACAGAGCCAGACTGGCCACTGCTCTATAGATAAACTAGATGTTGAACTGGCTCCAAAAGAACAGGATTAATCCATCTGCGAAGGTGAGAGCACTTACTAAGGTCTGACACGGTTTTAAATTTCTTAACAGACATTTAAAAATGCAATATTTCTTATAAAGACTGCTTCTATTAATTCCTGCTGTCAACAGTGAGACTCGTATTTACTTCAATAAATCAGAACTGACAGCTCAACTCCATCACTGCTTAAATGTATTTTAAAAAGCTTATCAACATATAAAAGATCAGTCCAGGTACTGTTACTCCTGGGAAATCCACTAATTAAATTGGTGATTTTTCAACAAAGTTCAGTGACTGTGGGTACAACCAACTCAGAACTGTAATCAACTCAGTAGTATAACCTCCCCTACATAATGGATCTTCCCCTTTTTGTAAAGTTACTTAATATCTGAACAACCACATAGATGTGCTTTATATAATATCTGGATATTCTGTGGGTATGTTACACATATATCCATTTTAGGAAACCAAATTATATTTTAATCATACTAGCAGAGCTTACTCTTAGAAAGGAATGTTGAGATTCCTTCTGGATGAGTAAAAATTACTTTTATAAACAGATGATCACAGTGCTAGTGTGTTTTACAGACTCATTTTTTAACATTTAAGTTGGGTAAAGCTGTGGGTCGCCTGAAAACTTCTGGGATAGCTTACAGAACTTCATGACATTATTCTATGAAAATATTTTACAGGTTAATGGGAGATACCTTCTTTCAGAAAGAGGGAGGAAGAAATAACTTTGTTAGGATTCGACAAAAACCAATGCTTTGAGAACCCTCCTGGTCAAGGGGTCAAGGCCTCTGAACCAGAAAGGGAATCAACTAGACATGTGGGCCTATGACATACCTTCCACGCTTCTGTGGGCTCTGGCTCAGGTTGCTCAGGTGGTGCCTCTTCCTTTTTCACTTCAACCTGCACTGTTTCCTCCGGTGCTTTAGAAACCACTGCTTTTTTGACAGGTGCACCTGGGACGCTGCTTTCTGCGGCCTGACTCTGAGCAATGGCTGGTGCAGAGGTGGGCCGAGGACTTCGGTCTGCTGAATCAACAGCCGCTGCTATGTGAAAAAGGCAAAAGCGAACGATAAGTGAAGGCAAAAGTCACTGTACTACTTCACCGCCACCAGGTGAAATAATTGTGACTCCAGGACACATACGAGTGTCACAGGGTCCAGTGGCTATCATACAGAAGGTAAAAAATGAATTATTAGTGCTGTGGCAGGTAACCAATGGCAATAATGGCAATAAGAAAGCTAAAAGTACCCTAACAGACAAGCTAAAATGTCCTGACAACCATGTTTCATAAAGAGTGGGACAGCAGGTGGAAGGAGGGTGGGTGGGGATAGCAAAATACAAAAAAAGAAAAAAAAAGGAAAACATTTTATTAAAACGTTGGCAAGATTGTTGAACCTTATAATCTATTAGTTTAAAAAACCTGCAAGGTAGTCTGTGAAGGAAAAAAAAGGGGTTAAGTTTGATTTCTTCCACAAAGGCTTTTTAAAATAAAGATGCATTTATTTATAGGTGATTTCAGGAAAGTAAAAATATATCCTATGAAATAGGATTAAGTCTGATTTCTTTGTTAAGCCTCCTTGGAATGATTACAAAATAACTTGATAAAAGAATATGCTTATAAGACATGTATATTTTTTTGATGCTTGTTTAAGGGCAAATCTTTGAACCAGACACTTTCCTTTTTAATTATTTGATTAAAAAATAAAATTCAATCTATTTAGCCAGTTTATGCCTTTTGGTTGGGGCATTTAATCCATTTGCAGAACACTCTGACATAAATTGTAGCAAGATCTTTTTCAATCCACCTCCTATAGTAATGAAAATAAAAATAAACAAATAGGACCTAATTAAACTCAAAAGCTTTTGCACAGCAAAGGAAACCATAAACAAAACGAAAAGACAACCCACAGAATGGGAGAACATATTTGCAAGCAAAGTGACTGACAGAAGATTAATCTCCAAAATATACAAACAGCTCATGCAGCTCAATATCAAAAAACAAACAATCCAATCAAAAAATGGCTGGGAGATCTAAACAGGCATTTCTCCAAAGAAGACATACAAGATGGCCAAGAGGCACATGAAGAGCTTCTCAACATCACTAATTATTAGAGAAATGCAAATCAAAACTACAATGAGGTATCACCTAACACCGGTCAGAATGGCCATCATCAAAAAAAATCTACAAACAATAAATGCTGGAGAGGCTGTGGAGAAAGGGAACTCTCCTACACTGTTGGTGGGAATGTAAATTGGTACAGCCACTATGGAGAACAGTATGGAGGTTCCTTAAAAAACTAAAAATAGAGCTACCATATGATCCAGCAATCCCACTCCTGAGCATATATCTGGAGAAAATCATAATTCAAAAAGATATATGCACCCCTATGTGATACTGAGTGAGAATCCCAGTACCTCACACAGAGAAAGGCAAATATCATATGATATCACTTACATGTGGAATCTAAAAAACTGGTACAAATAAACTTATTCATAAAACAGAAATAAAGTAACAGATGTAGAAAACAAACTTATGGTTACTAAGGGGGAAAGGGGCGGGGAGGGATACATTGGGAGATTGGGATTGACATATACACACTACTGTATATAAAATGGATAACTAATAAGAACCTACTGTAGAGCACAGGGAGCTCTACTCACTCTACTCAATACTCTGTAATGACCTATATGGGAAAAGAATCTAAAAAAGAGTGTGGATATATGTATATTTATAACTGACTCACTTTGCTGAACAGCATAAACACAACATTGTAAATCAACTATACTCCAATAAAAATTAATTTAAAAAAATAAAGTTCAAAACCTTTGGCCTTTAGTCCTTAAAAAAACCAAAACAACCCTTTGAGTTCTACCCTACCTTCTTCCCGAGTCGTATCAATTTGCATTATTGCTCCTATTCTCTAACATATTTAGGGCAGCAGTTCTCAACCAGGGGTGATTTTATCCCCCTCAGAGAACATTTGGCAATGTCTAGAGATATTTTTTGGTTGTCACAACAGAGGAGAAAAGCAGGAGGGGGTACTGGCTCAAGTGTGTACAGGACAAGATTGCTAGGTTAAGAAACCCGGATTTAGGACAAAGACTGTATATAGGCTATATACAGACTTTTAGAGGGAATATACAATATAAGCTTACGACAAAAGCTTGATCTTTTCACAGAGTTAAGTGTTGTTTTGGTTTGGATTGCTGGCTATCTAAGTTTCAGATCACTGGCTTAAAAACAATCACTCAGGGACTTCCTTGATGGTCCAGTGGTAAAGAATCCGTCTTCCAACACAGGGGATGCAGGTTCAATCCCTGGTCGAGGAACTAAGATCCCACATGCCATGGGGCAACTGAGCCTTCATTACAACTACAGAGCCCACGCGCTCAGAAGCCTGCATGCCACAACTAGAGAGAAGCCCACATGCCACAATGAAGATCCTGTGTGCCTCAACTAAGATCCAATGAAGCCAAAAGTAAAAAAAAAAAAAAAAAAGTACTCATACTCTTTTCATGATTTTTATCTTCATTCTTCCAGGAACTAAAAGAAAACATCTATATACTTTGTAGTAGACCTCACTGACCTGGCAATGTCTAGGAATGTAGTGTGTTTCCACATGATTTACTATTTCTGATAATAGATCATTATCCCTCATGTGTTAAGACTTTTAAGTTTTAACTATTTTACATGGAAATCTTTATAAATTTTTATTACAAACTTTCCTGCCTTCTTACACTGAGTATCCTGTACTTTCCTTTTTCTGATAAATTTAGATTTATAAGTAGTAAAAATTAGGTTAAACAAAGGAATGCCATGAATCAGAACAGATTTTAAAAAACCAAAATTCACAATTACTTCATATACACCACACCAAGAAAGAGACGCTTGATGGTCTGTAATGATCTGCAGTGAAAGAAATCACTCCTCAGAGGATACACAGGAAAAACAACAGAAACACAAAGATCTGCTTTATCTTTCAATGAAAACTCTGTAGGCTCTTGCAAGTCCCTGCTACTCATGGGTGCTCTAAGCCAGTCAATGCAAGAATGGCAGATGGCAGACCAAATCTAACAACACAGGGGAATGTGACAAAATATTTTGCTCACAGTTGTGTTAAAGTATCATTATACATGTGTATTCACACCTCCTCTCAAAGAATTAATTTGACTCTGCCTGGCATCAGAGAAACATAGCCCATGCTTCCACCATGTGTTATTTTGCCACTTGCATTTGGTTTTTTTTTTTTTTTTTTTTGGATTTGTCCCTTCACTTTTATTTTTTAAGTTTTTAAAACATGAAATGTTTCAGGCATACAAAAAAAGTATAGATGATGAGATAACAAAGACCTGTGTATCCACCAGCCAGCTTCAAAAATAAAACATAACAGATACAATTGAAACCCCCTTTATTTGTTTTATTTCTCCCAGCCCTCGACCCGTCAGGCACCTTTATTTCTCACCCAAGGACCGCACCCCCTTCCACAGCCCTCTAATGCGCTACTCCCTCGGCCCCACCTTCTTGTACGCCCCCAAGCAGCTTGTGTTGCAGAACCACTTTTGTTGGCCCTCGTGGAAGAGGAGCTCGGGGCCAGGGCTCCCGGTCTTGGTGTAGATGTAAGCCCCGCACTGGTCACAACAGTTGGTTTTCAGTCCCTTGTTGGCCCGGAATTTGGAGAAGCAAGAATCTGCAGAGCCGGTGCACCACGCTGCCATTGCTGACCTCGTGCAGGACCTCTCCAATCTTCTGGCATATACTGCAGCGGGTGGCATCAGCGGGATCCCCAGACTGGGGGATTGGGCGCTGCTGCTGGGCCTCATACAGGGAGAGACAGACGGACGTGCAGAACTCATGGAAAGAGCCTCCTGAACCAGTCTGGGCTACAACTGAGTCCTTGGTGTTCCAGATCTCCTTCTTGCAGAAGGTACAGGTCTTTTTGCCAGAGGGCTTCTTGGAGAAAGTGGTGAGACAGGATGAAGAGCAGAAGAGCTGCGGCAGCCCCTTGTGCTGGTAGGCCATCTGGCCCTTCTGCAGTGGTGTCCGGCAGTGGGCACAAGTCATCTTGGTGCCTACGGCAGAGCGCCCAGCCCTCTGTGCCACGCTCGAGCGTAGGGACATGCAAGGAGAGCGCCGGGGCCGGAATGGCACAAAGTCCTCATCGTTGGGGTCATCTACCATGGCATCAGAATCCTCATCTGACACTGGAATGCTCTCAGTGGGATCCACAACCTCAGGTTTTGGAGGCTCTAATCTTCTAACGCGCTCGCTTCTCTTCTGCACCCTCTCAGGCGGCTTCTCACTCGCCTTCCCAGTCAGGCCATCTCCTGGCAGGGAAGGGTGTCCAGGGGGGCTAGGGCCCCCAGGTTTGGTCTGAGAACTGTTGATTCCATCCCCCAGAGCCTCTCCCACTGAAGGGCTGGGGGGTCCATTTGGGCTCTGTGGCTGCCCTTGGGGAAGCTCCTCCTCCTGCCCAGGGGAGCCCCTTCTCCCCGTAGCTATGGAGGTGGTCTCCTCCTCTTCAATATGTGGGGACTGCAGGGTTATTGGAGAATCTGGAGCCAAAGGCTCTAGTAGCCCCTCAGGTGAAGAGGGATTTGCCCCAGCCCCTGGGTCAGGTGGCACCACCTCAGGGGTCTGACCCCCTGGTCCAGGTTCTAGGGTTTGATCTCCTGCATCCCATGCAAGGGTCCCCTCAGGACCATGGTCCACCTCTGGGGGGGAGGGGGCTTTATAGAGCAGCCCCCCCAGCCCCAGCAGCTCAGTGGCTCCATCCAGGACTCCAGGGTCTTTTTCCAGACCAGCAGGGGTATCAAGCAGGTCCAGGGCTCCTGAGGATGGAGAAGGGCCAGGGGGGGCCCATCCTCGAGTTGGGGCAGTCTGGGATGCCAGTAGATCCTCTCCAAATTCCATGTCTACTGGAAGGTCTCCAGCCAGGGGCTTCTCTGGCAGGGTCAATGGGTCAAACGGACTGGGGGAATCACTGGGGTCCATGAGGCTGACTGGATATGGGCTACGCCATGCAGCAGGCGCCTGCCTTGCATTTGGTTTTAATCCAATACTAATATTGCAGAGCCAAGTGATTTAAGTCTTCAGCATTCCTAGCTCTAGCAATCCATACCATATGTGGAAAAGTAGGTATAAGTATGGAAACTGGCAGTTAGAAACAGAGGCAGAAAGTTGCATCATTTGTAAAATGTGGAAGATATTAACTTTATAGGATAGTTGGGGAAGGCATACTCAATGGATATAAAAACACTTTACAAATCCTAAGTATTAATAACTTTAATGTCATACCTAAATCTTTATTTTTTTCCTTACGGGCTAATATTATTTCAAGAGTATGTTGAGCAAAAACTAATCATGTATACATTGATATGCAATTCAAGTGAAACATATCACCTAGGAGCTCTGGAAAGAAGCAAATTCCTTTTCTCCATAAGAAGGTTACAAAAACTATGGATCACAACAGAGAATCATGGTAGTGACTATGCTTCTTGTCTTTTTAAACAGCTTGCGATATGTCACATACCATAAAATTCACCCATTTAGACTGTATATAATTCACTGCTTTTTAGTATATTCAGTGTTTGAGGTAATGATTACTTTTTAACGTGTTTTGGCTTTTTAGTTTTATGAACTCATTTGTTAGCTATTAAAAAACTTTGGTGTATATATAGAGAACATCTCACTTGAAAAATTCAATGATTTCCCATCTCTGAAGGTCTAGACGGAGAAGAGTGCTGGCTGTGATCATCCTGTGGCCCCATTAACTCCAGAATGACATTGCTCTTGTCTGACAACAACAGAATCTTAGTCACGTATTAGAGCAGTGAAGAGTAAAACTCAAAATGATCATCTTGAGTAAAAGGAGTCTTAGATTCTAGTTCCAGCTCTGTTACTCACTAGCACAATTCCAGCTAGTATGGTGCAGGTACAATGGGTATGCACTGGATCAGTGGTTCCATTATCAGAGAGCCCACCTGATTCATCTATGGATCTTGAAAAACAAACCAAAAAATCCAGCTGATGCTCAATTCCACCCCAGACAGATGTGGTATCTAAGAGTAAGGCTCAGGCATTTGTTTTGTTTTAAAGCTCCAAAGATGATGTGGATGTATTCCCCTGGCAAGAATCACTGCAACCACTACTCACTGGATGGATGAACAGCTTGGTTATGTGACCCAAGTAACTTTATATAACTTTTTTGTGCCCCAGTTTCCTCCTCTAGTAAAACAAGAATTCCTAAATGCTTCTTGTCCACTAGGTTGCTGGTATCAAATAGGAATATATAGAAATGGTTTGAAAAGCAAAAAGTGCAACAAAAGTATAAGCTGAAAAACCCTTGTCATTATTAGTGTATCCTTGTGACTTCCCACTCTCTTGTATAAATTGGGATCTGAGCCAGTTTTAGTTCTTCAGCTGGTGAAGCAGATGCTCTGAGCACCAGATACAACAGAAGAGAAAGGGAATGTTCATTAAAATGAGGCCCTATCTTATAATGTAATTCTCATTAAAGTTCCCCTAATATACAAGGCTAAGTCAAAAATTTATCCGCACTCCGGTTATATTAAAACTTCTGTTGGCCACACTGTTTTATCAGTGCTTTTCACTCAAGCCTACTGTCTCTCCAGTCACTGTTGTGTAGGTGTGAATGTGTTACATCAGTTCATTTGTAACCACAGTGCGAGCAAAAATGGATGCCCCACTTGTGATTTTCATTAAAGAAGAGCAGCGTGCAGGGATGTGTTTTTTGTGGTCTGAGGGTGTACCTGGGGCCGTCATTTATTGAAGACTTGGTGCGCAGTATGCAGAAAGTGTTTTGTCATGAAGAAGTGTGTATGGATGGATAGAGAAGTTCAAGGAAGGTTGCACAAGTGTTAGCCATCAAGAAGGAGCCAGATGACCATCCACATGAAGACAGCGGAGCATTTGTGGCTCACAGCTCAGCCTAAAATATTTTTTAATGAGGGGATATGAAAGTTTGTTGACAGAGGGACAAAGTGTATTGAAAAGCAAGGAGATTATATCAAAAAATGAGGTATTTGTCTTTTCTAAAAGTTAATTAAAATAAATTCTATAGCCAGAGTGCAGATAATTTTTGACTTACCCTTGTACCATCTCTAGCTTAGAGGCTTATAGTAATTTAAAGGAAAAAGAAAAAATAGAGAGGGAGGCCTAATAGTGGAAAGTCCCTCTGTTAAGAAGAATGGAAAAGGATCTAGAAAAAGGAGGGAAAAATAGTTTCCATAAACATGTTTCCAGTTCTTATGCTGAGAATACAGCACACAGAGAAAAAAAAAGACATTTGAAAACAGAACTACACAAAATTTGTCCTACTCAGTTTATATGTAATTCAGATGCTTAAAAAGATAATATATGGGGGCTTCCTAGGTGGCGCAGTGGTTAAGAATCCGCCTGCCAATGCAGAGGTCACGGGTTCGATCCCAGCTCCAGGAAGATCCCACATGCCGCGGAGCAGCTAAGCCCGTGTGCCCAAAAAAAAAGATAATATATGTAAAATGTCCAGAACAGGGCCTGGAACATACTAAGTGCTCAGTGAACTAACTGTTGACATCTTTAATTCTCCCTCTACTACGAAAAAGAAGTCATCATGGTAAAGAGTAAGAAACATGGCAGTGGGACAACAGTTCTAGATTCTATTCCTAGCCCTGTCACTGACTATGTGACCTTAAGCAAGTCACTTAAATCCTAAGGTTAGGTTGTGAGAAATAATAAACATCAATGGGTATCCTTTCCAGAAATTAGAAGAAGAACAGTTCAATAAAAGTAAAAAGAAAATAATAAAGATACTGGCTGGCGTAAGTTAAATTAAAAATATACAACAGGAAGAAAACAAAACCAAAAGTTGGTTCTTTGGAAAGATTAATAAAATTAATACATCAGCAGCAGTTCAAAAAAAAAAAAAAAAAAGAGGGGTGGGTGTAACTTACCAATATGAGGAACACAAAAGGGGACATTGCTATAGATCTTACAGATATTAAAAAGATATAACCTTATGGCAATATATTTGAAAATTCAGATGGAATGGACGTTTCCTAGAAAAACGCAATTATCAAAACTGAAACGAGAACCAGAACATCTTAATTGTCCTTTCTAATAAAGACATCGAATCTGTAAGTAAAGAACCCTCCCACAAAGGGATCTTTAGAACCAGCTGGCTTTATAGGTGAACTCTTCCAAACACTAAGGAAGAAATAATACCAATCTTACACAAACTCTTCCAGAGAAAAGAAAAAGAGGGAATCCTTCCTGATTTACTTTATGAGGTCAGCATAAACTTGACACTAAAACCTGACAACAACATTACAAGAGAGGAAAATTACAGGCCTACCTCTCTCATGAAAATCATTGCAAAAAGCCTAAAATGATAGAAGAAAAGTACATTATGATCAAATTGAGTTTACTTCAAGAATGCCAAGAAAGCTTACCAGTGGAAAGTCAGCCAATGTAACCTACCATGTAACATAAAAAAAGGTGAAAAATCATATTATTATATCAACCAATGAAGTGAAAAGCATTTGATAAAAGTCACCGTTCATTCACAATAAGAACTCTTAGAATTTTCCTTATCTGATAAGAAGTAGCTACATAAAACCCAGAGCAAACATCACACTAGATGAAATACTGATGCTTTCTCCCTGAGACTGGGAGTGAGGCAAGAATATATAAAGAACCCCTACAAATTAATAAGACAGACAACCAATAAAAACATGAGCAAAAGATTTGAACAAGCACTTCAGAAACAATGATATGTAAATAGCCTATAAACTAAGAAAAGGTATTCAACTTCATTAGTGATCAGGATTTGAGTGAGAAAAAAATTTTTGAAGTACTTTTCTCGGGACCTCCCTGGTGGTGCAGTGGCTAAGAATCCGCCTGCCAATGCAGGGGACACGGGTTCGAGCCCTGGTCCGGGAAGATCCCACATGCCACAGAGCAACTAAGCCCTTGCACCAAAACTACTGAGCCTGCGCTCTAGAGCCCGCGAGCCACAACTATTGAGCCCACGCACCATAACTACTGAAGCCCATGTGCCTAGAGTCTGTGCTCCACAACAATAGAAGCCAGCACAATAAGAAGCCCATGCACTGCAATGAAGAGTAGCCCCTGCTCTCCACACCTACAGAAAACCTGAGTGCAACAACAAAGGCCCAATGCATTCGATAAATAAAAAATAAAATAAATAATTACAAAAAATAGAAAAAAATAAAGTATTTTTCTCCTGAGCACAGAAGATTAAAGAGAGGGACAACAGCTGTAATAGGAAATTCTAATGCACTTAAAATATCACATAGATAGTGTGGAACATAAAAATCATGCTCACATTCAACTAAATAGGAAAAATAATCATCTTATTTCCAACATTTATTTATTAAGCACTTACAGTGTAGCAAGTGCTGTGGTAATTATCAAGACCAACACCAGTTAAGATCATGTATCTTTAAAATGTTCTCAAACTGTAAAGATGGGAAGAGGGCATCATGGAGTATATCAAGGAAAAAAGGGCTTGATCTAGATATCAGGAAATGTGAATCCTGTCTTAAATTTGCAGTACCAAACTAGTTAACAAGTAGGTTAACTTTGGACAAATTGCTTTTTTAGCCTTCAGGCTCTATTTCTATAAAATAAGTTGGCTGGAATAAATGACTTCAAAACTCCTCTAAGCCCCCCAAACTCTGTGATACTAATGGTAAAGCCACTGTCTTCCTTTAGAATTGTCTTACATGCTTTAGTTTTGGAACCTCAAACATTACTACAACATTTGAAAACAAATTTTTGGAGATTTTCCCCCTAAGAACATAGTGTGTAACTTTAATAAGAACTGGCCAATATTAGTCAATAGACAGAGACATCAAGGTTTTTTGAAATCTTGAATTGTGAGGTATTTACAGCTAGAAAAATAGAGACAGTCAACATGTGATGTCTACAAGTAATAGAAGCATCTTTATAAGTAAAGCTTTCTAATTTGTTCAAAGTACCAAAGCTCACCAACCTTTGAATTGTTGGTTATTTTTGCTGTTAGAAAGAAAATATACATTGGGCATAGTATCTATATAACAATGAAATTTCATTTAGTGCAAAAAGCCATGGGATATGGTATCAGACAGACATGGGTTTTTGTTAAAGCTATCTGTGAGATCTTGAACAAGTTGCTTAAACTTTTCAACCTCAATTTTCTTACTAAAAAATGGGGATAAAATAGTAAGAATAATAGCTCCCCCAAACTAAGGTAAACTGGAGGTAGGGTGATTCATCGGACACGAAGGAGATGCCTAATGTTGTTATAAGAATATGGCAGGCATGAGGCTTGAGTCATCATACCTCAAACTCAACATGTCCAAAAGAGGAGTCTTGATTTCCTATATCCCCAACTCTGCTCCTCTCTCAGACTTTCCCACTGTACTAAATGATCAAGCCTAGGAATAAACCTTGATTTTCTTTTCCTTACCATCTCTAACACTTAATTTATCAGTAATTCTGTCAGCCCTACTTCTGAATTGTATCCCTGACCAGTTTTCACCGTCTTTAACAGCAATAATCAAGTCCAAGCCGTCATCATATCTCACCCAGATCCTACAACAGACTTCACCGTGATTCTGCTTTACTACCTGGGTAGTGGAGTAGATCTTTGTACTAGCCACATGTGGCTCTTTAAATGTAGTTAAAATTGAGTTCCATGGTTTCACAGCCACATTTCAAGTTCATAATGGCCACGTGTGGCTAGTGGCTACCAAACTGAACATCACAAAATAGAAGATTTTCATCAGCATGGAAAGTTCTATGGGACAGCACTGATCTAGACACATGCCAAGCTCACTCCTACCTCCCGTTCTTTGTACTTGCTACTCCCTCTTCAAGAATGTTCTTCCCCCAGATTTTGTTCATCCCATTTGAGGATGGCTGGTTGTTTCTCATAATTCTGGTTTCAGTTCAAATGAAGCTCCTCAGAGGAATCTTCTAAATTTAGACTGGACCACCCAATCTACCCATCCCCAGACACTCTCCATCCCATTACTCTGTTTGATTTTCTTTATAGCATTTATCACTATCTGAACTTGTTTTGTTTTTGTTTCTACCCATAGAATGTAAGCCCCATGAGGGTAGGACCATGTCTGTATGTCCACAGTTGTATCCTCAGTAACTAGAACAACACCTGACGCAGAAGTTTAAAATAAATTGTTGAACAAAGTAGTAAATGAGTAAATATCCGATAGAACATGGGTTTTGGAGTTAAACCAACCTGTACTCCAATCCACTTACCAGCTATCATATCTCAAGAAAAGTTATTTAATCTCTGAGCTTAATTCCTAGTGTTGTCATGAAGAGTAAATAAAACAAAGCCTATAATCTGCATTATAGAGGGACATCAGAAAGAAAGAAGCATAACTCGTAATACAGAAGCACAAAAGTTCTACTGCTCGGGTAATTTCTTTTCCAAGTGTGGCTGACCCATTCCTGATTCTTTTAAAGTGAGCTCAGTGTTTCTGATATATGCTCCCATCATGCAACAAACCAGAATACGGCAGCATAGTTCTGGATGACACAAAACAAAATAATAATGCTGTGGCCAGAATATTAACAATATCTTAATGACAGCTAGTATTTTGCAGTCATTTATTAAGTGCCAGCCATTATGCTAAGCATACCATTTCATTTATTTCTCATGAAAGTTCTCTGAGGTAATATTATATTATCATCATACCCATTTTATGAATGAGAAAACTGAGAGAGATTGCTTAAGTAACTCACCCAAGAAGATAGATCATAACTGCAGTGGTTGAGATTAGAACCAGGCCTTTAACGACTATAACATGCACCTTGCTTTTACAATAGACAGCACACAGCTGCAATCAGCAATACTCTATTTTGGTTACTGCCTTCTGAACTTTTATTTATTAGCCACCGCTTTTTAGAGGCATAAAGAACTGAATATGGTTTGGGAATTCCCTGGTGGTCCAGTGGTTAGGACTCGGTGCTTTCACTGCCAGGGCCCAGGTTCAATCCCTGGTCGGGGAACTAGAATCCTGTAAGCCGAGTGGTGGGGCCAAAAAAAAAAAAAAGAACTGAATGTGGCTTATTATTTCATTTCAGTAATGCTAAGGCTCTTAAATCCTTGAGACTAAACTGAGAAAAACTGAAACAGATATTCTGTCAGTATATACAATTATGAAACATATTCATTTCCTCCCTCTTTTATTTAAACAAAATTTGAGACTCCAATAATAGAATTGTTTTTTTCTGTCTATAATTGACACATGACAAATGATCTAAACTTTTTCAATGATTGCGCTAGTGAGGCAGACTCTTTCCTTCTTTTCTACTTGAAAAATAACTATTTAAAAATGTTTGGGACTTCCCTGCTGGTCCAGTGGTTAAGAATGCAGGGTATGTTGGTTTGATCCCTGGTTGGGGAACTACGATTCCACATGCCATGGGGCAAATAAGCCCATGTGCTGCAACTATTGAGCCCATGTGCCGCAACAAAGAACATGCATGCCACAACTAAGACCCAATGCAGGGACTTTCTAGGTGGCGCAATGGTAAAGAATCTGCCTGCCAATGCAGGGGACATGGGTTTGAGCCCTGCTCTGGGAAGATTCCACATGCTATGGAGCAACAAAGCCCATGCGCCACAGCTATTGAGCCTGTGTGCTGCAACTATTGAAGCCCACGCGCCTAGGGCCTGTGCTCCACAACAAGAGAAGCCACTACAATGAGGAGCCTGCACACCACAATGAAGAGTAGCCCCCACTCACAGCAACTAGAGAAAGCCCGCGTGCAGCAATGAAGACCCAATGCAGCCAATAAATAAATTAAATAAATAAATACGTTTAAAAAAAAAAAAGACCCAATGCAACCAAAAATAAATGAAATAAATAAATTAAAAAACAAAACAAAACAAAACAAATGTTCAAGGGACTTCCCTGGTGACTCAGTGGATAATCCCTGGTCAGGGAACTAGATCCCACATACATGCCTCAACTAAGAGTTTGCATGCCACAACTAAGGAGGCCATGTGCCACAACTAAGGAGCCTGAGTGCTGCAACTAAGACCCAGTGCAACCAAATAAATAAATATTTTAAATAAATAAATAAATTAAAATGTTCAAGAGGGCTTTAGTTCAGTATACTACATTAGGTTTCACCCTGTGGTAGAGATTCTGAATTCTAATTCTAATGGTGTTCAATCCACCACTACTCAGCAGTGGGACCTTGATCTAGTTACTACTCTGAAGCTCTGTTCTCCTTTTCTTAAGATGATTCCACTAAATTAGACAATTAGTGAGATTCATTTCATTTTACCATTGAGATTCTTTCATTTGATTCTCTTATAAATAACTGTACTTACTTTGCGCCCGATCACATCTGATAACCGTTCTTCCTCTATCTCTCTCTAAAGAGTTAGGATGACAAGAAATCATTAATATTCAATACAAACCTCCATCAAGGCTTCGGGATGCCCGTTTGCTTGCCGTACGCTCAAAGTGTGGGGCAGGCCTGTCAATCAGAGCACTAGCTTGCCTGGTCTGAGCCTGAGTTCGGCCACTGTATCGAAATTTGGATCCCAAGGCAAGAAATTTGCTTTTAGGAATGGTGTCTGTAGATGTCAGTCTGGTGGGGAGAAACCATAATAATCATATATTACACATATCATCTCACTCTAACGAGGCTGTGAGATTAAAGACAAAATCAAGAATTAAAAAGTTTCACAATTCTCAGTTTCCTTACAGTTACTAAGACAAATTTCCAATTGAGTAATCATTATTTTAATTCTGTCATTTTTCAAAGCAACGTAAAATTTATTTGTGGCTTATATTAATGATATAATCTTATATCTCTATAGGTAGGGCCTTATGGTTTTCAAAATGCTTTTATAGACTGTACTGTTTTCACTATACCCTTGTAATATTTTCATCGTTTTATAGATAAAAGAAACTGAACCTCAAAAAAGGCTACTTGCTTAAGGTCACATAGCTGTTAAGAAGTTGGGTAGTCACGGAATTCACGCCCAGAGCTCTCTTTCCACTCTCCTAGAATAATAATTTTGTCAAACGCACTCCAAACTCAATGCCTGGTAACCTATTTAATAGGTTATTTGGTGTACTTTCAACTCAGTTAGGAGTCCCATCTTCTTTCTAAGCAGTACCCTGGGCTCTCTTTTGTCACGGCATTTACTACACTGAATTGAAACAATCTGTTTGTGTGCTAGTCTCCACTGTGAGACTGTGAGCTCTCAATGGGTAACAAATAAAGACTACAACTTATTCATCTTTGTGTTTTCACTTCTGGCATAGTGCCTGGCATGAATCTGGCATTCAGTAAATATTTGCTGAATAAATGCATAAATTGCCATATTAAATACTACCAAAAAGAGAGTATTTTTTTTCTCCTTGGGGTAGTTTATGTTAATTCAGCAAATACTTTCTTTTATGTAATGTTAATATGTCCTCTTATTTTGATGCAATAGATTTAAATATGCTATCCTACAAGTCAATACACTAGCTGCAGCTGAAATCTATCCCATAGACATTAAACATTCAAAATAATCGAGTTTAAAGTGTAGCCTCATGTTTTATTTGAAATGAGAATTGAAATGTTACTTTCCCTGACTTTTCTTTCTGTCCAGTGTTCTTTAGTGCTAAGTATGATATAAAATTACAAAAAGAAGAAAAAGATATCATGGTTTTCTCTCTTGAGAGCCATTCATAAAGAGTCAAGTTCATTTATGAATGACATGGCATAAGGTCTGGGATTTGCTTCAAAATAATCTGGGAAGTAGTAGCAAGGAGTGGGTGGGATATAGATGAAGCAAGACTGGCCTTGGGGTGATAATTATTGAAGCCGGAGTTTGGTATAAGGGGAGTTTATTATACTATTCTCTTCACTGTGCTATACAAGCAATTTTCTATAATGAAGAAATTTTCTTAAAAAGGCAAACTGACAACTACTAGCTGGCTCTCCTTTCAACACAAGTAATTATTTGTCTGCTAGATTTTATGTTCCATCAGGACAGGGACTAGAACTACCAGTGGTTATTCCCAATGCCTAGTACAGTGCCTATACAAAGGGTAAGGACACAGAAAATGCTTGGTAAATGAACACAAGGGGTTAATTACGTGGCCTCTTGAAAAGCAAAGGAGATGAAACTTCCTTCTGTCTTCTGTTTATCTGATACAACTGGACTTCAAAGATGGTTGCCTGTGCTCCCTTTCTGGGATTGATTAGAACCAAGATAATGATCAGCTTCACGTCTTTAACCTTCTAGTATAAGAGTCCCATAGAAGGTAGTTACGCACTCCTTAGAGAAATTCCATGTGGAGGTACGTCAGGGTACCTCTTCCTGATAGGACTCGTTTTAACTTCAGTTAGGGCCATCACAGAGCCTCCAGTAAACACAGGTTCCTATTCCTCATTTCCCTCCTCCTTCTACCATACACAGAAAGGTGCTCTGGGAATGTTGAGGCAGTGTTTTTCAGTCCAAAGGAGGAGAACTAGATTCATTTTATCTTGCTTAAGATGATCTCACCTGAGCTAAATAAAAGACTGCCAGCCATACAAAGAAGGGAATTTCAATAGCAGGTTTAAAATAGAAAGTTGCATAAATAACTTATCCTTGAAAAATACTTAAGTGAGAACAATACCTGAAAAATGTGTGATGCTCTACACAGACTTTCCATAATTTCTTAGCTGCTCGGTAACTGGGAAGTCTGAATCCGATGGTACTTTCATACTGTTCTTGCTATAAATACACAAGCATGGAACATAAAGTATTATTCAACTGCAGCGAAACAGGACCAGAGAAATATGGTGCTACAGAGAGATCACTGTGAATGAAAAGAATGTTACCAGTCTAAGGACATAAAATATCATTTGAAATTTTTTCCCAGTTACCAAAAGAAATTTACTCACTGAGAGTGGCTTTTTCCACAGCAAGGAAGCCAGGGAATGCACCTTATACTATTTACACATCTTACTTTGTCCAGAAACACAAACACACAAACATATATACATTGTACACTATTCTGAGACATGTCACGGTTTGATTGTCCAGACACTCTCTTCCTTAGTTACTGTCTGCATTTAGAATACTAGACTACGCAATAATCAGAGAATAGGATAGCAGATGATTCCTCCAATCAATCAATATTATTACACAATTGTCTTTAGTAATAGAAATTAAAGATTGTAGCTCAAACCAAATTCTTGAATTACTAAATGTCTTTTGTTTCTTTGACTGATCATTAATTTATCTAGATACCTCTTTGACTTGAAGCAAACCACATCCTGCCAGGGCTACTGGAAACATTGTTCTGCTAGTCTCATGCCTCTGTTTCTGCCTTAAGCATACTTTATAAGATGGAAAGGAAACTGACATTTACTTCTAGTGCCTATTATTGCCAATAACACTATGATAGTATCATCTATATTTTTACATATGAAGAAACTGAGATCAGAGAGGTTAACTTGCTCAGTCTTATAGCTATTAAGTGGCAGAACCAGAATTTCATGCTTTCCACTTCACCACGCTACTTCTAAATCATCTACTGTAGCCATAATACTACATTACACATCTCAAAATCCTACTATTGTTCTTTATTGCTTTCTTAAGAATTCTGCATTTTTAGAATATATATTATATAGTTAACATTTAAAGAAACCAAGCACATCCCATTATCTCTCTCTCACACACACACACACACACACACACACACACTTTTTCTGCCTTCCCACATTAAAATGTAAGATTGTTGAGGGATGGATTCTTCTATTGATATTTATTGTTCCTAGCCCCTAGAATAGTGTCTGACACAAAGAAAGCCATCAATAAATATCTGTTACATGCACCCCAATGTTCACAAGCAGCACTATTTACAATAGCCAGGATATAGAAGCAACCTAAATGTCCATCAACAGAGGAATGAATGAAGAAGATGTGGTACATATATACAATGGAATATTACTCAGCCATAAAAAGGAATGAAATTGGGTCATTTGTAGAGATGTGGATGGACCTAGAGTGAAGTAGGTCAGAAATAGGAAAACAAATATCATATAATAACCCATATATGTGGAATCTAGAAATATGGTACAGATGATCTTATTTGCAAAGCAGAAATAGAGAGACAAAGAGGAAAAGGGGTGGTGTGGGAGGAAATGGGAGACTGGGATTGACACATATACATTATTGATACTACGCATAAAATAGACAGCTGATGGGAACATACTGTATAGCACAGGGAACTCTACCTAATGCACTGTGGTAACCTGAATGGGAGGGAAGTCCAAAAGGGAGGGGATATCTGTATGTGTGTGGCTGACTCATTCTGCTGTGCAGTGGAGGCTAACACAACATTGTAAAGCAATCATACACCAATAAAAATTAATTAAAAAAATGTGTTGACTGGATGACTCTTGGATTTGAAACTCTTTGACTTTCGCTAGGCACAGGTAAATAATTATGGTACTCAATAAATGCTTCATTGATAATCCTTATCTGAAATTTTAAGGCTGCACATTCAGTATTTTCATGCTCAAATAATGAGACATTTTCCACCAGCAGATGGTGATATATACACAAAAAAGCTTTTACATTAGTATGATGCTTTCTTGTTCAGAGCTTTTACAGCTGCCATCTCATTTGATCTTCAAATCAACCTTGACAGAGCAGATATTATCCCCCTTGAATGAAAAGGAACACCTTAGATTTATCCAAGGTCTTTTACTTAGTAGGTGGCAGAGTAGGCACTAGAACTTTTTTTTTTTTTAATTCATACTTGAACAATTTTCTGCTATACCATGATGGCTCTTTAATATAAAAGTTAAATTTGGCCAGCATTAATATATCCTGAAAATTGATAACCAACTAATAACTGACTTATCTGGTACAAAGTTAAACACCCAACTCTACTAAAAATCTAAAACTTGACCCTAGAACACATTCCAAGTAGTACTAGAACCTACATATACAAACAATTATATAAGGTAAGGGACTGGTGGTACAAAACATAAGGAATTTAACCCCACAATCTAAAAATCTCATGTTACTTAAGGATATTTTCCATAAAGCTTTTACCTGGAGTAAACAAGGAACACGTTTATTAATCCAAATTTCACTTTTAGCCAAGGTATATTTATTTACATGAAGAGAACTGTCCAGAAAACCAACAGTAAGGAAGAGAAAAAGCATCACAGGACAGATTAGGAAACAAAATATCAGCATCTAAATAGTTGTCTATAGAGAAACCTCACAGATTACGTAACAAAGAAAACAGGAATGAAGAGATGTTTTAGACATGATCTGTGTTTGATTCAGGAGGAAAGGGAAACATGAATGCTGTACCTCTCCAGGCCGAATCTTAATGAAAAAGCTGCTACGTTTGTAAGAAATCTTCAGCACTTTGGGCCAAGGAAAGCGATTAATTCTCAGCTTTTCTTTATATACCAGAAGGCCACTAGAGCAGACACCTAGGATGATATCCACTCCCTCCAAGTCCTATGAAAAAAAAGCGTTAGCATTTCACTCTTGAGCAAAGTGCTCAACACAGTTGACTATTATTAGACAATCTGAAGATAACAACAACCAAGAACAGTTACAAAGGATACAATGAAAAATAAAGTTTAACCTAACAGCCATAACCCATGGGACTATTTGGTCTATGCACAAATGTTGCCATACCACATTTTAAAATCAATGTTATTACCTACCACAAATATCTTTAAAATGTCCAAATCAGACTCAGTAATTCTATTTTTATAATCTGTTCTAAGGAAATAATTCAAATCACAGAAAAAGCTTTACATGTGATAATGTTCAGAATGTCATAAGAGTGAAAACCTGGATATAACCTAAGTATCCAAGCATTAGGGTTAAATTATTGTCCATCCATATAGTGAAATACAATGTGGCCATTAAACCAGTTACATAGAATTTGGGAGATAAATGGGAAAATAATTAAGTTGTAACATTAAGTAATATAAAGCAGGATAAAATTGTATATATAATTTGATTCCAACAATATAAAAAATACACATAGAAGAAAGATGAATACACCAAAATATTAATAATGGCATTCTTTAGGTGGTACAATTATGAACAATTTTTCATTTTAGTTTTCTACGCTTTCCAATTACAATAAACATGCATTATCTTTTAAAAAGCATTCATATATGAAATGGAGCTATATGTAATGAGGTGGATAGACCTAGAGTCTGTCATACAGAGTGAAGTAAGCTAGAAAGAGAAAAACAAATACTGTATGCTAACTCATATATACGGAATCTTAAAAAAAAAAAAAAGGTACTGATGAACCCAGTGACAGGGCAAGAATAAGGATGCAGATGCAGAGAATGGACTGGAGGACATGGGGTTGGGCAGGGCAAAGAGGAAGCTGGGACGAAGTGAGAGAGTAGCATAGACATATATACACTACCAACTGTAAAATAGATAGCTAGTGGGAAGTTGCTGTATAACAAAGGGAGATCAACTCGATGATGGGTGATGCCTTGGGGGCCAGGACAGGGAGGGTGGGAGGGAGCTGTGGGAGGGAGGGGACTTTGGTGTACCTCAAAAGCTGGTACAAGAGTATAAAGCAATTATATTCCAATAAAGAGCTTAAAAAAAAGCATTCATATATCAAAAAACTAATACATGTATGTAAAAAATTCAAATACAGAAATGTGTAAAATTTTTAAAAAATCTACCTTCCTCCTCCTCTACTCTTTAACAGTAACCAGTACTAATTTGATAATCTCCAGGATTATCCTATTTTCTAGGTACATATAGTTATCTGTGGATAATATATACATACACACATGTAAATATGTTATTAATATATTACCTTCATAGTGAGGGAAACAACTAGAAAAAAATTAAAATTCATTCCTTGAGCGTGGAAACTGTATCTAAATCATTGCTGTATCACCCCAAATACTGTTATTTTGACAACATGCTCAGTAAAGTGTTTACACTGAGTTTGTTACCTGCCCACATTATTAATCATAATTTATGATGGCAAACATCAGTATATTCTTTGCTTCAGATTTATAAAAATCTTGACTCATGTAGGCTGATAAATTAGGAAATTTCAAGGTATGTTACTAACAACATACACTAGTCTTAAACTTTCAACCATTACTATCAATTATTTCATTCATTATTAGTGACTGAGGGAACATCTGCTTTTCTCTTGTCCAAGAAACATGGACATACATACATCTTACCCACTGAAGGAACCAGTTGCTATAAGCAGTAATATAGCCACTATCACCACCCCTCAAAGCCACTGTGAAATGCATGTCACTGGACTTGTACCTCATCTACCTTCCCAACACTCCTCTCCTAAAACTGAACCTCCGCAGCCTCCAAAAAGGAGGCTTAATAATTCAAAAAGAAACACTAATATGTGTATAAAAACAGATAATTGAACTTGGTGTACCCCCCCCAAAAGTAATAAATAAAATTAATAGAAAAAAAAAAAAAAAAGAAACACTAATTTACTTTTACCATGCCTGTCTGTATATGAAAATCCAAGGGCAGGCATTCATGTTCTCATTTTGGTCTCCAAGTTCTGAAATACTCAAACCTATCATTATCATAATCAGCAAATAATTACTATGGTAGCTATGGTAGCTGCATGTCCTACACATACATGTTTAAGTCAGCAGACCACAGGACTTCCTGGAGGCCAGGGCTTGGGCTATGTATACTACCGAATATACATGCACAATTATAATTCTTGTTTTTCTATGATAAAGTGGCCATCCCTCCAAAAATCACAAGTATAGGAGTTGACTCTACTCCTTTATAAGCTCAATATGAGAGAACTCAGATTTTTATAATTACTGATGTTAAGTATAGTAAGTTTTTTTTTTAAGTACAGTTAGTTACAAATATTATCCTCAGGTCAAAAAGGGACAGTAAGTTACCAATAAAGCCATATTTGCATGCCTCTTTATTAATGAAAAAGTTTAAATATATAATATTAATCACCTATGTCCATAATTCAAGGAAAATAAATTTCACCTGGTTAATCTCTATAGATGACTATTTATTTAGATAAGTAATAAAAACCCGGAGTTATATGCTTCTAGACTACTTCTTTTCCCAAAATGAGTATAGAGAAACATATTAGTGCCTACATGTGTTACGTACAAGCATAACAGAGAGAAGAAGAAATTACATTCCGCTTCAATTCAATGATTACTTAACAGAATTTCCCAGAAGATGATGCCCCCTTAAGTTTTTAAAGCCTATGGGTACAACTACATCTCTCTTTTAACTACATATTTTGGAGAAACAATTTGCTTTACAACATTTGCTCTAGGAATATGCTGCCTGACTCATGTAATCCTGATAATTACTGAACTGACACCAGACTCCAGCAGAAATTGAGAAGCGAAACCTAACAATTTCAGTTCTGGACCTGATCTGCTATTCCTACCATCTACTTTTAAGGTTCACAGAAGTTACAGTACTCAGCCCAAAACAATCCAGAGCAACATCTTAAGAAAACTCAGTAACATGTAATGAAATTTTATTAGTGTTATTAGAATCTAAATAACAAAGAAACTTCAGATACAGATATTCAGGTTGGGAGAAGCCTAAAAAGTCATGTTAGTGCAATCACCCACCAAATGTTTGAATGTCCTTTTCTAAATTCCTACCAAGTGATTATTCTGCCTAACCTGGAATATCTCCAGTGATAGAGAACTCAATCCCTTCTGAGGTAGCCTATCCCATCTTTGAAATAGCTCTGTGAGACAATTTGTCCAACCGAGCTGAACAGTATTTCCCTGCAGTTTCCATTTTACTTACTCTCATGTTATGGCTCTCTTGGAGCCATAGTAAAATCTCTGTTTCACACAGTAATCCTTGAAATCCATGAAGACTGGTATTATATCTTCCCTAAACTTTCCCATCTATGGGTTAAGCATCCCTATTCCTTTGTCTGTTTCTCACTGGACATGGTTTTGATTCCCCATCATGCATCCTAGCTAAATTTCTCTAAATAAATCTCAGATCATCCTTTGAGCCCTTTCTTTCTCTCACAAACTCCTCAACCTCCCCAGCCATTTCAGTAGCTGAAGATGACAGAAGTCAAGTGACATCCTTAAACATTCATTGCGTTAGGCTGTATTAGGTAGAACTAGGATGAAAGCTCAGGTTTCCAATTCCCTAGCCCAGTAGTTCTCAAATACTGTGGTTCCTCCCGTGTGCATTAGAATCACTTGGAGACCTTGTTAAAACAGACTGCTGATAGTCAGTGGGAAGTTGTTGTATAACGGGGGGAGTCCAGCTCGAGGATGGAGGATGCCTTGGAGGACTGGGGCGGGGAGGGTGGGGGGGACTCGAGGGGGGGGTCGGGGAGGGGAGGGAGTACGGGGATGTGTGTGTGGAAACAGATGATTGAACCTGGTGTACCCCCCCAAAAAAAAATTAAAAAATTAAAAAAAAAAAAAAGAAGCCAGATGAAGACAAAAAAAAAAAAAAAAAAACAGACTGCTGGGCTCCACCCACAGAGTTTCTGATTCAGTAAGTGTGGGATGGGACCTGAGATGAGCATTTCTAAGTTCCTAGACAATGCTAAACATTTGTTCAGAGACCACACTTTGAGAACTGCTACCTTATCCCAATGATTCTCAGATACAAGCATGAAGGAGAATCATTTGAAATATTCACTAAATCTGGAGACTTAGCCTATCCTCCAAAGTGATTCAGTAAAATCTGAGAGGAGCTCAGGAATCTGCATATTTCATAAACACCCTGGGTGATTATGATGTAGGTGATGTTGGCTGTGAAACATGCTTCACTGTCACTCTATATTTTCAAACGTATGTGCATTTTACGAGATTATCACTTTTTGCTCTCAGTGCTATATCTTTTGATCCTTACAGTTGCTTAGGTGTGAAACTTCATTCTGATGGTGAAAAGGGGCAATTCAACTTATACACTTAATACACTTGACTGATTCAAACGACAGTCAAAATTCTAACATGAATTACCATCTCCTCTGGATGTTTTGTAATACCCCAGACAAAGGTTGGTAAGAAGTATTATATGACACAGGTCTGATACATGCATGTTAATAAAGGCCAAAGTTACCGTTACCTTTGCTTTATGAAGGTCGACACCATACATAGATAACTTTTTGGCATTCTCAAGAAATTCCAGGTCAGCCTGAGCTGGAGTCATGGACCTTTGATTGAAGAAAAATAAAAAAACTTTCAGTGTCACAGTGTCAACATTTACAATAATATTTGTATATTATTTGTACTTTATATAAACATATACATACCAATATGTACATAGATATATTTCATAGTCCTAAAAGTAGACTATTAGGTATGGAAAAGGACTCTTATCTCTACCTGTGTCTAAATAATTGAAATATGCCTTAGAAAAAGAGATCTTGGAGAAACAAAAAGTCACCAAAAAGCTATCAGAAAAAAAAAAAAGTTAAAAAAAAAAACAACCTGCTAAATTTCTTTAAAGCTGCCTCATCCACCATCTGCCCCTCCCTCTCCTTAGCCCTTTTCTCCAACACACATAAACTCCTCCCACCAATTTATCTTGCCAAGGAGGTGACCAAATTAAATCCTCTGAGGGCATGGTACAATTTACAATATCCTCTTAGCTGCCTTTTTCTCTCCATATCCCTGAATTGAGTTATTATGGAAATTAAACAGGAGGGCAGCTGAAGTTGCTTAACTGGGGATTCTTAATGGGGGCAGGCTTGATGAAAAGAAAATTTCTGGTAACAGATGGTGTCCTGCCCACTGATCTAAACAAAATAAATTGGTTAATAGAAGCATGTAGATAATGGGGCTGCTTTCTCTGTTATTAAGATGTCTTCATTACTAGGCATATAATGAATTAAATTTGTTTGAAAACAATCAGCCTCACTGTCTAAACACTCACTGTGACAGTCTTTCCTTCTCCTTTATAACCTTCTTCTCTTTTGAAAAGTGCTCATGAGCTATTATGTTCAGCTTGGAAGAAAAAGATATTCCTCCCAGTGCTGCACAATTCAGACCAAACAGAACTTCATAGTAACAATAATGCAGCCACACCCTCAAAGAAAAACCAAGTAAATGCCTATTTCCCATAAGACTGCCTGCCTCAAGCTATAAAAGGCAGCAGTGGCCTATTCATTTAACAAGAGAAAGTCTCTTCCAAACCCATCTGTCTTTATCCTCATTAAAAAGAACAAAGGGTTCCCTGGAATAACAAAACCCACACCCACCCCCCGCAATAATAATAATAAAAAAAAATCTCAGGAAAGAAACTGCAGATTTGTTATATTATTCAGCATCCCTGAATAAAAACTTCTTTCCCCAAGCACTAAACCACCACACCTGAATGCTATTAATTAATGACTAAAATTGAACACAAAAAAGGAGAATGGGAAAATAAACACATACGCAAGTCCGTATATTCAAGTCATTAAAAACATCTCAGGAAAGTTTTGTAGTTGTTTTTTTCCTCATATAAATTAAATACCTTTCTAGTTAAGGTTACTCCCAGTCATTTTATGGGTTTTGGGGTTTTTTGTTTTTGTTTTTGTTAGCATGATCGACAGCCTGAATTTTAGGATTTGAAGCTGGAAAGGAGCTTGAAGATTATAGAGTTCAACACTTTCATTTTGCTGATGAAGAAACAGGCCTGGAGCGATTACATGGTCATGGGCAAGTTATATCTCTTCGTTTAAGGCAGCAGGCTTTAGTCAGGACCCAAGTCCCATCACTGAAGCTGGAATCTTGCCTCCTGCCCTTAAGAGTGGTGATCTCAATCTCTTAACTATAAAGTAAGAACCGTAATAATACCTACTTCCTGAGACTAGTATAAGTGATGATTTTTTGTTTAATCTTTGGATGTAGCTGGGATGTGTCTACCTATTTACATCTCTGTCTGTCTATCCATCCATCCATCTACTGGAAACAGTTTACATTGAAACTTCCAGTTTTAATGCAATACCACAGGGTTCATTTTAGTTTCTCTTTCACTGTAATTTGTGTCTTTACAGACAGTCAGAAACCTGGCTCCCATTATCCTTATTACATTGACTAATTTGATCAACCCCCTGTACATAACCAACCTCACTTTACTGCCACTGACCCCTCCCCCACATGGATGCCCTCTTCACTGGCTTAGACTCTGAATTCCCCATGCTGGGCTGCTCCCCTCACATGTCCTCCTTACCTTACTCACGTTCTGAATCCTAGTGTTAGGCCACCCATTCAGTAGACATCTTCTTTACCCTGCTCAGGCTTCAACACCTGTATCAGGTACCACCCCATACGGATGCCCTCTGCAGGCCTTCCCCTCACATGGATGCCTTCTCACTGTTCTGCCTCTGATAACCACAACCACGTGCCCACACATGGCTCTTTTCATTCTATTTGAGCTCTGACTTCTCCTGCCATGCTGCACCCCGCCCCACACACACAATGAACACTCCCCTCACCCTGCTTAGGCCTCAATATCTCCAGCCAGACTGCCTCTCAGCATGGATGACTATCTTGCTCTATCCCACCTAATGGCTTTAGAACACAGTTGTTTCAGGAAGCTTTTTCTGATTATAAAAATCATATATTTGAGGGCTTCCTAGGTGGTGCAGTGGTTAAGAATCTGCCTGCCAATGCAGGGGACACAGATTTGATCCCTGCTCCAGGAAGATCTCACATGCCACGGAGCAACTAAGCCCATGTGCCACAACTATTGAGCCTGCACTTTAGAGCTCGTGAGCCACAACTATTGAGCCCATGTGCTGCAACTACTGAAGCCCACATGCCTAGAGCCCGTGCTCTGCAACAAGAGAAGCCACGGCAATGAGGAGCCCCGCGCACCACAGCAAAGAGTAACTCTTGCTCGCCGCAACTGGAGAAAGCCCACGTGCAGCAATGAAGACCCCACACAGCCAATAAATAAATAAATAAATTTATTAAAAAAATAAAAAAATCATATATTCATTGTATAAAATTTGGAAAATATCTTTAAGAGCATAGAAAAAAAAAGAAAATCTATAATCCTATCAACTGCAGATACCTGTGAATGTAAATAGAAACATATACTTTACAAATTTAAATCACAAATTAAACTTATTTTCAACTTAATATTTTAAAGATGAAGGTCTTTCCTAAATTTCCGAAGACTCTTAAAAGTAGTAACAAATGAGCTGGGAAGAGATTAAACAGCTCTAAACCATTAGGAGTACTGTCTTGAATTTATTCAATACCACCTAATAATTTACTACTTGAAATTACTGCAGCTTACAGAAGTACCTAACCAGGTAACTTTGGCACTGGTTAACTTTTGCTCATTAAAAAGAGAAGTTATAATAAAGCTTCCCTGTATTTATTTTGAGCAAGTGGAGTCACAATATAGAGCCATTCAGTGAGTTCCAATGTTATGTGACAGCCCTCCCCTGCCTTTTTTTTTGGTGGGAAATATTGCTTTATTCAGGAGGCCAGCAACCTGGGAAGACGGTGGACTAATGTCCGAAAACCATCTCCAAGTTGCTGGTTAGGAGACAAAGGTTTTAAAGGCAGTGTGGGGGGGTGGGGGGTGCGGCTACAGGGTGCATGGTCAGCCCGTGCATAATTCTCTGACTGGCTGGCATCAAGGTGAAGTTTCAAGCATCGCCAATCTTCTGGTTTCAACAATTTGGGGTCTACATGCTTGCGGTCAGCAGTTTTCATCTGGTAGGGGATGTGACAGTCTTTTACTAATCTTGTTGCAATCTCCTAATTAAGGACTGTGGTTTCAAATATGAGTAATTAAGTGAGGGACAACTGACAACTTTACATACCTTCCTAGTCTCCATAAATGAGGACAATTAAATTTAAAGCTTGATTTGCTAGTGTAAATTTAGTGTTAATTACAGCTTCAGAGTCTCTGTCTTAGGCAAAGGGCCACTACTAAAGATTCCATGTGCGTAGGCCGTCTTCTGTTTATCTGAGGAGCAGGGTAGTATTTGCTTGTACTTCTCAGTGCATAGTAAATGCTTCTGCCTAAGCAGAAGTCTCTTTGGACTGGTTAAAATGCCACATTGTTGGACATAATTAAAATTTCCATTTGGCTTTCTGTTTGTGAGGATTGCCAATCTTTCCGAAAAGGAGCAAGTAAATTGCAAGATGACAGACCTCTAAATTTTCTAATCATGGAGATCCATTATTGCTCCATTTCTATCCATATACCTCACAGAACATCAACTGGACCATATCCATCTGTCCTCTGAGATGGTTTCACCTATTTGGGTTTAAATTCTATTAGCAGTTCTCTAAACCCAGACTCACATTTATTACTTGTAAAATGGAATAAGAATTATTACTACCCTATCAAATATTTGAACTGTTACTATACACTAATCATTACACAAAGCACTTTACATGAATTTCTAATTTAACAATCACAAAATTCATATTATCACCTGTATTTTTCAGATGAAAAAACTGAAACTTAGAGAGTTTAAGTAAACTACTAAGAGTCATAAAGCTAAAGTAGAATGGAGTCTGAATTCAATGTAAGACAGGCTGACTTCAGAGTCCAGGCTTTGGTCTTATTGCCTAACTCAGTGGTTCTCAAAATTTTTGACCTCGGGATCTTTCACTCTCAATAATTATTGAGGATTCTAAAGAGGTTTTTTTAAAATGTGGGTTATTTCTATCAATATTTACTATTTTAGAAATTAAAACTAATAAAATTTAATACTATTGATTAAATCTTTAAAGAATAACAATAAACAACTCATATTTTAACATGAATAACTTTTTTGTGTGAAAAATAACAACATTTTCCCAAAATGTAGTTAAGGAATGACATTGTTTTACATATTTACAAAATGTTTTTTTTACTGTGTGGCTTAGAAGACAGCCAGATTCTCCTATCTGCTTCTGCATTCAATCTGTTGCAATATTTTGTATGGTTGCAGTATATGAAGAAAACTGATCTCACACAGATATGTAGTTGTAAAAGGAAGAATTGATGATTAAAAATATTCTTATTTGACACTACACCAAAACTCAACAATGGCAGTTTCCTAAAGGTTAGTTGCAATGTGAAATCTGAAAACATATCAGTGAACTTCTTGTGCCGTGTTTCATTAAAATCCATTGGTCTGGGACTTCCCTGGTGGTGCAGTGGTTAAGAATCTGCCTGCCAATGCAGGGGATATGGGTTCGATCCCTGGTCTGGGAAGATCCTATATGCCTCAGAGCTACTGAGCCTGTGCTCTATAGAGTCTGCAAGCCACAACTACTGAGCCCACATGCTGCAACTACTGGAGCCCACATGCCTAGAGCCCGTGCTCCACAATGAGAAGCCCGAGCATCACAACTAGAGAAAGCCTGCGTACAGTAACAAAGACCCAACACAGACAATAAATAAATAAATAAATAAATAAATAAATAAATAAATAAATAAATAAAACTTTGTTTTAAAAAAAGAGCAGATTCTTTAAAAAAATAATAAAATAAAATCCATTGGCTGATCTTGCATTTTGAATGGGCCTTTTATACCTATGCATGATTTTGTAACATCATGCATTTCATATCTGAAAAATATTGGTTGACTGAGTAATGCAAGTCTTCCAAATGTTGACACATTTCATTGTACAATGTTAAAAGAAAAGAATCACATTCATTAAAGTCATCACCAACCTCATCAGAAAGTCTTTTAAGTATTTGGAGCCTGTCAAGATCATGAGGGCAAATAAAATTTTCCAAAATTCTAATTTCCACTTGAAAGCTTGAATTTTGTCATCAGCAACAAATACTGTCAGCTGTTTACTAATCCTTAAAGGACTAGCTCATTTCATTATTGAGAAAATGTATGCCAAATAACCAAGTCTAAATAATTAGTCATTTTTTTCAAGGAAAAAAGGTGTTGCATAAAAAAAGTGGCTAATTCAGCTAAGAACTCAAAACAATTACACAAGTACTTTTCGTCAAGACAACTGCTGTACCTCAGTATGCAGCAGAAGGGCTTTCTGTGTACTTCCCATTAAATCACATAGAATATTAAACAGAATGTATTTAAGATTTAATAAAATCAATACTTTTTACTGCTTCATCATGAAAAAAATTAAGTGAACTGGCAGGTTTAAAAATATTTTTAAATTTTAACTACAAGTTAAAAAATAAAAATGCATGTTGGTGAAGCATATAATGACTAGTAACACAGTTTGGTGCCATTGCCTTGATCTGTGCTCCACCATTTCAACACAGTGAAATATGCAAATAATATTTTAGTATTATTATGAAAATAATTTTGACCTCATGGACCCCTTGAAAAAATCTTGAAGACTGCCAGCGGTCTATAAAACAACAAAGAGCTGGCCTAATTCAAAGGGTGGTTATAAAGATTAAATGTGATATTATATATAAAGTGCTTAGCATAGTATCTGGCAGATAATAATAGACACAATAATTAACTGCTTATAATATTATGATGATTATGATGATTATGTAACAATGCTATAAAGGAGAATCAAGCATTGCATGAGATTTAGACTATAAAGTCCTCCCAAATGTGAAATTCTATTATGATCAAATAACCATTAAAAGAATCATCAGAGACAGAAGTAAGGTACCAATCATAATCTGACATCACTATTTTCTGCTGTCTCGCTCCACAGGAGCAATAAAATATTTTTTACCACTTTATTGCTTGCTCAAAGATTATACTACTAATAATAAAAATTATTTTTAAGTTATTAGAAAAAAAGAATAATCCTGACATTCTAACAAATCAAATTATTTTAATTGATTGCTTACTTTCCACTACTTGCTTTTGTATATATATGTGTGTGTGCGAGTGTGTGTAGTTATATATTTTACATATATATATAAATTTCTAGAATCACAATCAGAATACAAATAAGTGTATTAAAAACATATTTAAGGAGAATACAACATCCTTAAGTTACAATCATCAACTAGTTCAAAGTGATATATTAGTGGTCTTAGATATCAGAGCATTGGAATGTATACGCCCAAACTTGAAAAGCAAACCTTGGCAATTCTCTGTAGAAACATTGTGACCTCATGAGAGTAGGGTGATTGTTATAAGACTATTGCTATGTAGGCTGTAGACTAAAGTCTTTATTACGGTTCTCATGACTGAAGGATTGGAACCTATAGGGGGAATAAGGCAACCAGAATTGGGGCACCTTGACTTAAAACTCTCTTATTTGAAGCATCTCAATCTACCCAATCCTATTGGAATCACTCTAAGGAAAATAGATCCTTCGAGGGGCGGGGGGAGTCAAGGAAGGGAGGGAATACGGGGATATGTGTATAAAAACAGATGACTGAACCTGGTGTACACCCAAAAAAAAAAAAAAAATAGATCCTACATGCCGCAGAGCAACTAAGCCCATGCGCCACAACTACTGAGCCTGCACTCCAGAGTCCACAAGCCACAACTAACTGAGCTCACACGCCACAACTACAGAAGCCACCCCAATGAGAAGCCCGTGCACAGCAACGAAGACCCAATGCAGCCAAAGCAATCAATCAATCAATCAATCAATCTTTAAAAAAAGAAAAAAAACCCTCAGGGGTTTCATGAGCCCTCTGAAGTCTATCCACATACACAGACCCCAAGTTAAGAACCTCTGCTCTAAAGATCTTAAAATCTGAAGAAAAAAAAAGGCAAGGCAATAATAGCTACCATTTATTAGGAACCTACTATGCGCCAGACACTGTGCTTAGCGCGTTACATATATTACCTCATTTAGTTTTCATCCAACAATGCAACACCCATTACTCTGGTGAGAAAACTGAGGTTCAGAGAGTTTAAATGACTTGCCCAAAGAACTGGGAGGGAACTGAGCTCAAACTGACTCTATGGCACCTGTTCCCACTAAGGTAAACAATGAATCAATCCCAGGTCAAGGGTTTAAACTTATTGTCAAAGTAAACACAGAACAAACCCTGGAGACATATTTACCTATATGATTTATGCAGTTCCATGACCTTCTCTTCAAGTTCCTTGGTCTGATTTGGGGCCAGTTTAAAATCACTAACATAATCCGCACCATGGAGTTCTGGGTCATAGTCTCCCAGCTCAGACTGGATGGTATAAGAACCTAATAACGCTAAGGTTGCAAAGGAACAGGGCAGACGTCCTGCAACTATGTCCTGCCGAAGTTGAAGACATAAATAATACCTATAGCCAAGAGAAAAGATGTTACCATGTCAGCAACAAAAGCAATAACAAAATATAGAGAGAGAAAAAGGAAGAAAATGGGAGAGAGTGGTAGGGAGGGAGAAAGAAAGAGTGATTAAGTAAATACGAGATAACGTTAATAATTGTTCAATCTACGTAGAGGGTATATGGTTGTTCATTGTACTATTTCAATGTCAGATAGTAATAAAGGCTGTTTGGCCCCCAAATTGGGTCCTTTCTTTTCTATCACACTGCTTTGCCAAATGCATAGATACTGCCTTTCATATACAAAGATGACATCACTGATACGTTTTCACTAGGATATGAATATTCTTTGGTATGTTTTTCCTCCAAGATAGGCTTAAACTGCATGCAGCCTTTAATTCTGAATGGAGAAATTCCCAGAGCTTATTATAATGAAATTACTTACTACATATTTAACTATTAATAAATTATTTACCTTGTTATATCTTCTGTTAACTGGGCTGGGTCAGGTGGATAAAACTTTACATTAAATGTGAAATTCCAAGGGACACCTGTAAAAATAAACACAAAAGAATTTTATGCTTATGCCTAAGTTTCTGGTTGCTAGAAATAGCTAAAAATACTCCCACTGCCAAAAAAAATCTTTTTTTACCCTGAGGTCTTCTAATAACCTTCATGCTTTGTGGATGAAATATTGTTTTTATTTAAAAAAGAAAAAGAAGGGACTTCCCTGGTAGCACAGTGGTTAAGAATTCGCCTGCCAATACAGCGGACATGGGTTCAAGCCCTGGTCGGGGGAGATCCCACATGCTGTGGAGCAACTAAGCCCGAGAGCCACAACTACTGAGCCCATGTGCCACAACTACTGAAGCCCACATGCCTAGAGCCCACGCACCACAACGAAGAGTAGCCCCCACTCGCTGCAACTAGAGAAAGCCCACTCACAGCAACGAAGACCTAACATAGCCAAAAGTAAATAAATTAATTAATTAAAAAAAAGAAAAAGAAGTTTAGACACCATCTAGGAGAGTATCTGATTTTTTTTACCTGACAATGTAATAGTTTTGTTTATAAAACAATATAAGCAAAATAACATGAAGGAAATCATCCTAAAGGTCAACATGTTTGTAGCAATAGTTTTCAAAATGTGATCTATACACCACTCTGGGTCCTCAGAGGTCATTCAAGTGATCCATGGGTGTTTTCTTTTGGTGTTGGCATTATTTATCTGTGACATCTCTCAACATTATCTCAAATAAACAAAAGCATTCTTCCCATCAATATGGGCGAGATTAGGAGATTATTTTAGAAATAAGATGGAAGAGGCAATATAGGTGGCTCTTAGAAACTATAGCTCTAATAAAAATATTTTAGGTATGAAAACTACAAGAGTTCAATCCTAAGACATGCAAGTGTTTCATATTTTTTATCTACAGTGAAAGTCAGAGATTGTGAGTAAAAGTTAAGTGGAGAATACATCTCAATTTTTCGCTAAGTGCTACCTACCCCTTCAGGGTTTTTCCAACATAACTGTTAGTTTCCCAAAGAGTAAGGACTGATCTCAGTCAGAAATAAGTATGATTGGTTATGATGCTATCAGCTGGATTTGTTCAGTACTTACTCCATGCTAGGCACTAAGCTAGCCCTCCTATATACAGGTAGTTACCACTATTAGTTCATTTTATTTATGAAGAAACAGAGGCTTAAGAAAATACATAGCTAGTGAATCCAGGGTTCTCTTACTCCAAATCCCATGCTTTTAACCCTTGGACTCTACTACCCTGTAACAAACATCTGTGTTTCAAACATTGCTCTGTTCTGCGTTCACAGTGTTTCATCTCCAAATACCACTTTTATTGCTATTGGCTGGCAACAGCAATATGTAAATTAAAATTTGAAATACTTTGAATGTCTTAATGAATATGTAGTTTTGAACATGCTAAAATATTTAATACAGGAGTCTCTTGGAAATGGTTGCTATTTTCCTTCAAAATTTGAATTGAAAGGCCAATTCCAGACAATATAACAAACATCTCAAATCTAGTCAATCCTAATGTCTACCATTAACTCACTTCTAATGTTTCATATCTCAAAACTTTACATAGAACTTAGATCAGAAAAGCAAACTCATAATTTTTCCTCATAAAAAGGGCAAGGGGATCGGGAGGCAGTATTTACAGTTCAAATACTGTAAAATACCGCCTGTTGTTTCACTTTCTGATATGATAAAAAAAATCAAATCAATCTAATCATTGTTAACTTATAATTACCATATAGACATTTAAAAAAGGTGACTTCTATGCTACCAATACAAAATGACTGGCTAGAGCAAATCTATATGGGAAACAAGATAGCTAAATGAATGTTCAATAAATGTGAATTCAGCATTTAAGAACTTTAACCATACATTTAGTTATTTCATAACATATATAAATGGCAATTTTTTAGTAGTATAGGAGGACTAGCATTAAAGGAAAGCAAATCAGCAATAGTTTACAAAGTGTGATTTTTTTTCTCTTTGCGCTGATATAAAAAGCTTGATAACACCCACGATTGGTAGGCAAAATAAGCATTTTCCTCTACTGCTGATATGAGTGTAAACTGGCATAACACTATAGAGAACAACTGACAATATCTACCAAAAACATAAAATGTATATACTCTTTCACTGAGCAATTCCATTTCCATAAATGTATCTAAACATATACTTAAATGTGGTCAAATGATATATGTATAAGATATTGCTTGTAACAGCAAATGTCTGGAAACAACCTGAATGTATTTATTTAGCAAGAAAAGATAACATCACCACTACATACTGTTAAGTGAAAAAAAATCAAGACAAAGAACAGTACATATAGAAAGCAACTGTGAAAGTTGGGTGTAGAAAAAAGTAGCTATTGTGACTGGTGCTGCTATGATGCAACTTACTCTTAAATGGTTCAGAAAAAAAGGTTGTGTGTGTGTGTGTGTGTGTGTGTGTGTGTAGATAAAGAGAAAAGCTAAAATGAATGTAGTAAAATATTAACATCTGAGGAATCTGGGTGAAGGGTAACCCAGGAATGCTTTGTACCATTCTTTCAACTTTTAAGTCTGAAATTATGTCCAAACATTTTTAAAATTAATAATTGAAAAAAAATTCCTGCCTTCTGGGTACACAGGAAAACAGGAACTATCTCATACACTATTGGTGGAGATATAAACTATTACAATCAACTTAAAGGAGAGCAATTTGGCTATACCTGATAAAATTGAAAATAAACATATTCTATAATCTAGCAATTCCACGTTAAGGTATATAGCCTAAATCACTGGGTTTTTTAAAACTGTGGATCATGACTTGTGAAATCAGTTTAATGGGCTAAAATCGGCATTTTAAAAAATGATACAGAATACAAAAGAAAAAAGTCAGAGGAGGAATTCCCTGATGGTCCAGTGGCTAGGACTCAGCACTTTCACTACCAGGGCCCGGATTCAATTCCTGGTGGGGAGACTAGGATCCCACAAGCTGCACAGTGCAGCCAGAAAAAAAGAAAGAAGAAAAGAAAAAAGTCAGAGGGTATTACTCATAGTAAAGAATAAGAACTGTTATGTGAAATTTTCTTTTCAACTAAGATGAATTCCAAAATTGTGTTTATAAGAAAAGCTAGTCACAAATGATTAACTGTTATATAATTCAATCTACATGATGTTTGAAAAGGTAAAACAATATTTTTAGGTATGCATTCATACATTAGGTAATTTTTAAAAAAATACAATGGAATCATTAACACAAAATTCAGGAGAGTGGTGACCTCTGCAGGGGAAGAAGGGGAGAATGCATTTAGAAGGGCATACCCTGGGCTATAGAATTTCTTAAACATAATTTGTGTTATTTTATACATCAGTATTTTTCAGAAGGTATAAGGATTTCTTGCTTTTGCTTGGTACTATTGCAGAAAGAGGTGGAAGTTGCTAGCCCGACTCAGCAGGGGAGATCTCTCTTATTCAGAACCAAGGAAGTTAAACAAAGCTAAAAATTAAGCTGGGAGAAGGGAGAGAGACTGATTAACTTAGAAGAAGGTTCAAATGGATTAAGTTAGGTCCAACGGAAATTTCAAAAAAACAGACAAAGCAATACCATCTATTGTACACGGGTATGGATACATGCAGGAAAAATATAAAAATATGGACTGAATCACCGCAAATTCATGAAAATAGATTTCTATGGATAGGGAGAGAAGGGGATGGGACCACGAGGAAAACAAAAGAGATAAACCTTATTTGTACTGTTCTATTTTTAAATGTAAAATATTAACACGTTAATTCTGGGTGATGGGTACATGAGTATTTGTTACACTGGCCCCCATATTTTTCTATATTTTTTGAAATACAGAAGAAGTCTTGCTGGTGAAATATCTACTGTTAATTTAAACATTCATATTTCTTTACTTCTAGGAATTTACTATGGATACATCCAGGTGCACATATACATATATATTCAATATGTGTTCACTGCAACCCAAAATATCCATCAATAAGATTGGCGCTCTCAGGACTTACCTGGTGGCACAGTGGTTAAGAAACTGCCTGCTAGTGCAGGGGACACAGGTTCAATCCCTGGGTCCAGGAAGATCCCACATACTGCGGAGCAACTAAGACCATGCGCCACAACTACCAAGCCTGTGCTCTACAGCCCGAGAGCCACAACTATTGAGCCTGCGTGCCTACAGCCCTCGCACCGCAACTAGAGAAAGCCCACATGCAGCAATGAAGACCCAATGCAGCCAATAAAAAAATAAAGTTACTCTCTAAAAAAAAAAAAAGATTGGCACGTGCTCTCGAGACAGAGAGTGCTACAACTTTATAATCATCAAAAACATTTTTTAACAAGTGAAATAAATTGATATATGTTAATATAGAGTATCCAAATTGTTAAAGATTGCTTGCATATGTATATTAAATACATACAGAACATACATATTCATATTAAAATATATTTATAAAGTACATTATATATCAAATATAATGTATGCATTAAATACATATTTATATTAAAATGTATGTCTATATATACTCAGAACATCTCTGGGAAGAACACAAGAAATTAAAGGACAGTATCTTTTAATTTTATACCTCACACATATCACCTATTTAAAAAATTTTAAAACTACATATGACATAATACACAAAAAATACAATATATAACAATGTATAACGTAACTGTATTTTTGAAAAGCAAAATTCATATATGCCTAGAAAAAAATCTTGCAGATTATGCCAATTTGACAGTGATTATATCTGGAGGATAGGATTTACAGGCTTTTACTTTCTTCATGATATATTTTCATAATGTTTAGATTTTTCACAATGGGTATATATTACTACTATGATGAAAACAATTTTTAAAAAAACCCAAATCTCTGCAAGAGATAAATGTCAACCTTCTCTTTGGCTCAATGAAATATTTACATTTTGATGTTAAAGTCTGTGTTACAGACATGGTTTTTCTTTCCCATGTTGAAGGAAGAGGTTTCATTATTTTGTAATTTTTTTTTTAAATGACAAACACTTAGGTTCTTTTTCTTAGCAAGACTTTTTTTTTTTCTCAATAGCCTGGAAGATAATCTACTAGATAGTCTTATTCACTCATCATAAACTCTGTTTTAACTTTTCTTCCTAATGAGTCTTCTTGTACAATCATTTATTCCTGAGTAATATTGAATATTAAAAGTATCTTCATTGAAAGGGGCTTGGAATCATGTTTTCTTGTCATGTCTCAAATATTCTGAATACTTTTTAGTCTGACTTGCATTTTAAAACAAGATTTTATAGGCAGAGAGCAAATATGGAGAGTTGCCAGTCCAAAATAATATTTTGTTTCTATATCTTAAGAAATATAAATAAATAGGATCCAAAGGAAAACATTTCACCATAACAAAAGTGTTTTAAGAAACATGAAAAATAAAATTAGTTTTCAGGCGATACGGTTAAAAATAATAATCATGATGAATAACATCTATTGCAGTTCCTACAAGTTTCCTCAAAAATAAACTAAACTGAAAGGACATCTAGTCATAAACAGGGGTGGGGGGAAGTCCTACCCTTTAGCCCATTGGGCCTGGGGCTACAAAATACTAATCGAGACTTTTTTCAACCTAGAAAAATCTATCCCAAGACACCAGTCTGAGCAGGGTGTTCAGCAGTAATACATGCCAGAGGGCTTGGAGCTGAGAGAAAGCCACAATGACAGAAGGGTCATTGGCAAGGAATTTCCATTCTTCTATTCTTTTTTTTCCTTCCACAGTTCCTTACATACTTCAGTTTGTAAGAAGACTGCTGAAAAGGGACAAAAAAAACTATAGAGAGGAAAACGTGGAGAAGGTTAGAACTCAATAGTCCAGAACGATTTAAATGGAATAGGATCGGGCAGCAAACTCCCAACTGTAGGCTACTACAGTTTCCATCACTACCGTTTTGAGAACTGACTCCCATATCCTTTTCTCTTCTATTCTTTGTTCGTTTCCACCTTCTGTTTCTCTCAATCATTCCTATCTTCCCCCACTATACCTAGTTGTAAAAAAAAAATCATCAAGATCTGATCTACATCTCAATAGTGTCTGCCTCTGCTGTATCTTTCTATTATGGAATCTCCACCTTCCAAAGGAAGGCTTTATCTCAATTTCAAAGCCATCTGCCATAGTCAGAATTCTAAAGTGACTCACAGCCAGAAAAAGGTTGGAAATCCTCTGACCTACTAAAAAAAAGAAAGAGGAAGAAAAAGGGCTATATTCACTTACCACGAACCTGCTTTTTTATTTCCTTGGCAGAATCCAGCCATGTCTGTAAAAAGAAGAAAAGGCATTCATGCAGAGCTTCAAAATACACAAACCACAGAGTATCATCAGAAGCAGGGTTACTGACAGTTTCCAATAGTGTCACCAGGTCAACCAACATTTCCAATATTTTTTGCATTAGTTTCACATAGCATAGTAATTTTGAACAGAGAAACAGGGGGCCAGACAGTTGGGCTTGAATCCTAGCTCCATTACTTCCTAGCTGAGTGACTTTAAGCATCTCTGTACTTCAGTTTCCTCATCTATCAGAGGAAATAAAATGAGATAGTAGTAGTAGTGCCTATCTCAGAGTTACTGTGAAGATTGAAAGAGTTAATATATGTAAAGCTCTTAGTAAACACGAAATGCTAAATAAGCACTTGCTGTTTTTATTATTCTGTAAAGACTAACAAAGATCTATAACCAGGATTATTGATCTATAACCTAGATCTTATCTTTCCCTCCAACTCTGACCTCCTGTTTCTTTCAAGTTTTCTATGTCAGCACAGCACCTGGTTCGTGCAGTTAACGTTTACTGACTGAATACATTTAAGTTTAAGAGTATCCTATTTACAACATTATCATTAAGAAAAATAGTTTCTCCAGAATAAAATTTATAAAGACATAAAATAGTTATAAATGTAGGCATTTTTTGAGCTACTTAAATTAAAGGCTGGATATTAAAAAAAAAAAAAAATGTTTCCTGACCGAACAACTATCTTGTTTTCCCTGACTACTCTTGCCCACACTATTTTCTCCCTTCACCGTTCTCCGACCCCACCTAAAGTCTGCACACCACGAGGGCAGGGTTCCTCAACCCATAGTGCACCATGCAAAACTAACGGCACTTAAAAAGAGCCTCACCGTTAACATCTTTCATAGGCTCCTCGAGAAACGTTTAAAGACAGAAATTCCTAAATTGAGTTGTCTAAAAGATTTTCATTGACATAAGACATATACAGAAAAATAAATAAAACGTATGTATAGATCAATAAATGATCAAAGTGAACATATAAGTATAACATTACCAGCACCTCAGGAGCCCCATTCATGCCTCCTCCCAATCCTCCCACCCCATTCCCTCTTCCAAAAAGTTTAGAATTGAGTTTTAGTTGTATTTAGAAAAGAAGAGTAAGGTGTCCCCTGCTCACTTTGTACCAACAAGGGCAAAGTGCAGGTGACCATCCCATTTGCCCTACCCAAGGAGTGGGCTTTGAACACCACAGTCTTACATTTGATTAAATATTACACTAACTTTTATATAAAGGTAGTCACCACAACAGATAATAAGCAAAGAGTGAGGACTACTTTCCTTTCCTCTCCCCTGCAATTAACACAGATGATTAAGAAATATGTTTTAAAAATACCATTTAATATAAAATTATTCTAAAGTATGAAAACTAAGTACATACTTGTTTAAGTACTGTCAGAAAGGGCAGGGGGTAACCCAGTTATTTCTCCCTCCTCTCTCATTAAGACTAAAGAACTTTACGTTGTCATAGGTCCAAAGGCAAAAGAAGACTTTAAGTCTTCCACAAGTTTTGTGGAACCTCTGAGAACCATGCAATCCAGAATTCTGAACAAAGACTACTTTCTACCACTTTGGAATGAACATTTCCCCACCAGAGTGAGGCGACTCCATATTTTCCATTTTTTTTTTTTTCATATTTTCCATTATTTTTAAGAGAAATTTCCCAAAGTAGCCTGAAGCTACCAAGTTTCTTATAGGGATTCCATTAGCCATTCTATGACTCTAAGGCTAGAATTCCCACCAATTTGACATAGAGAGGGCAAACCAAGATTTGCGCCAATCACATGGGATTCCAAGGTATAAGGTACCTTATAGAACAAATTATTATTTCTTCAGTATCTAGACCTCTGAATCAAAACCAAAATCAAAAAGTGTGTACAAGGTAATAAAAATCAATGTGCATAACACTAGGTACTTTATGCTCAACTTAAATTACTCAATTCAGAGCATTTTATTTAGCCAACAAGTATTTGAGGAATGCCTCCCTGTGCTAGGCACCGAAGATGAAAGAATTTCCTCTGCTGAATGCCTTTAGCTGAGCCAGCTCCCAGCAATTTAAGTATACTTGGTTCATAAAAAAATTATAAGTTACATTAAACAAGTAGGTACTGGTACTCAGTGACTTTATTTATATGCCAAATTCAAGTATTCTCAAATATTCTAACATAAACCTGAGTGGAGTACACACGCATACAATATGAAAACATTTGATTTTATTTCCCTGAGCTTATACAATATAAAATACTTTTCAGAGTACTTTCCTCCATTCATGGGAGAACTTTCTAACTCACAGTTGCAGAAAGTTTTTCACTGTAGTTTCAGAGGTATTGTTTTGTTTTTTAATTACATTCAATCTTCCCTTACCAAGTACACTATATCTTAGAGAAGCAGGCATAAATACATTCTTAACAACAATAAATGAATTAAAACAATTTTTGGGGGGGAGTCAGTTTCTTATATAACAAGCAGTCTTCTCACCTTAGAGGTTGCATTATCCCAAATGGCTAGACCAAAGTAGTCTTCTTCCAAAAGATTGAGGTGTTCACATACTCGTTTAAGTAAATCGTGTCCCTTAGCATGTTTCTGCAAAGATATACAGATATATATACTTTAGTTGACGTTTCCTCTTATTCCTGTATTTCTTACCAAATAATATAAAATGTCACTTTCCAATATCCTCTTTCATCCTTGGTCGCTAACACTTTCAGATGGCTATACAGATAAGTAGAACAATGTGAGCAACAAAAATTCTGTTTCTTAATTTGTCAGTTTAAACATGCAATACATTTATAGTTGCTTGGAAATGGTGCTACAATTCAGAGCAAAATTCCACGTTGCCTGCATTTAGCATCCCCCACCTCCATCCTAAACATTACATTCTTTATTTTTGGTGTGACATTTCCTGAAGCCTGCTATGGGCCGCCGTCAGTCACTGTGAGCACCTGCCTTAACTGAATCAGCTGTCAACACAGACAGTTAACAGTGGCTATGGGAATCATTAGACTCGATCATCCCCAGACCAAATGTCCCTAGACAATGAGCTATGTCTCAACTCCCTACAATCTCTTTCAGAAAAATGCATAAAGTATAAGATTTTAGATACCCTACAGACATTACCTGTTGCAGTGGCTCTTACAGTTGTGCTATGAATCATTTCTTAATGTTTCTCTACCTAGAAAATCAAACCACTACCAATTTGGGATACTTGTATTCCTGTTTATAGGGAGCAAATGCCATAACTTAGGGACTTAGATTTAGTGTGAAAAAGTCCCGGCTTTTTCATTTACTAGCTAAACAACCTGAGTCAATTTCTGAACATTAGCCTTCTCATCTGTAAAATGATAAGAATGTGTATACCTGTCCTACCTAACTACTGGAATTATTGAAAAAAATTAAACATGCTAATAGTGCCTTCCAAGAAACATATTTTTTTAAAACTCCAAAAAAATTAGAAATCATTTTTTGGCACATATACATGACATGTCCTTCTCTCAATGAGCTGAGTTATTTTTAATGGCTATTAGTAATTCACATAGATGTTAATTCATTTTTAGACTTATCCCATCAATATTACATCATTTTCTTCATTTGCTCTCTTCTATGTTTTCGCTCTAAATGACAGAGATAATTTGGAAATTATTCATATATAGGTCCCTACTCCATTATTTATAATTCCAAAATTCAGAAGTTCTAAAAAGTAAAAGGTTAGACTTGTTTATTTTGTTTTTGATCACAGCTCATCTGAAGGCAAATTCTGACCTGAACTGTTATGGGCTAATTTTTATTTTTATTTACCCAACTTAGAGTAGATCATCATATATTTTACCATAGAAATAATGTGTTTGACCATGTACCTACTGCTGCACACTCTGCTGGGTATATTATGAAATTTGCAGAATATGTACTTGTTGCTTTTCTAAAACCCCAAATATTATGAATTCTGAAACACATCTGTCCCCAAATGTTTCTGATATAAGGGACCCATATCTAGATTTTGGTCTGAATGGGAAGAATGAGAGTGGAATAGCTTTCCCCATCTCTAGACTAGCTAGTGGTGAAAAGTAGAAAGAGCAGACCCTAGGTCTCCTCTAGTTACCAGGTGTAGTAGTTATTTTAAAAGTGCAACAGTGTATTTTTCTTGACTCCTTTTTCAAAACTTGGAGAAGGAATTCCTATTAATAAATACAGTATAATATTTCAGACTACTTATTTGTGTTTTGATATATTTGCATATAAATAATTCAATTTCAAAATAATTTCTTATACACCTAAGATACAAGTATATGTGAATTATATGTTTCACCAAAGGCTATTACTAGTAATAATCACAACAATTGCTTTTTATCAAGCATATCATAACTGACAATTACTACTCTAGTTAAAAAAACAACTGATAGATTTTTAAGGATTTTTAACTTGAAGAAGCAAAAGAATAACTGAAAGAACACTGACATTTTTATTCAATCTTGATTCAATTATTTATTCTTTCTGGAAATAACAGAGAATTTTAATAAATGGCATTACTTAAGTTTTTTATATTCTATCTCATGGAGCTTAAGAAATACATTAAATAAACTAAAGCTCATTAAGGTTTAGATCTGGGAGAGCAGAAATAAACAGATAGTAATTTTTTTTTTTTGACAAATACAATTATGGGAACTGCTAGACCTAGAAATTGAGGCTATCCTGGGAAATCTAGTTATGGAAGGTCACACTATAAATAACAAACCAATTTTTTTCTTAAACAAAATTATTTTGGATTATAAAAGTAACACATGCTCAATTCACAAGATCTGGCAGATACAGAAAAAACTGGAGAAGAAAATAAGACTCACTCATAATCCTTTCACACCTCTACCTCCAAAAAATCACTATTAACATTTCAGTCCATAGAAACAGTCATTGTACTGGGTCTTATCTCAGGCCATGGCACCATTTACCCAACCCTACATGAAACAATTTGTAAGAGTTCTAACTACATGAAGTGCAATGCACTCACCTCGACAACACATTCATAAACTGTGTCATCCAGCAAAGAAACCTTACAATGCATGTTTCTGTGTCTTCTGATCGATTTCTGGGAAGCTTTTAATTCTCTTTCTGCTTTTGATTCAGGACTTTCTTCTTTTACTTCTATGTTAGAGCACTCTTCAAGTCCTCCTCCTTCCTTAGTCTCAAAATCTGGATCTTCTCTGGGTTCTTCCTGAGCAGGCTACATACCCATGACATCACCAAGTCAATAATAAAGACATTTCACAAAACATGCCATATACATATCTGCCTATAATATTGCTACCAATAAAAGAACTAAAGAAGAAAAACTGTTAAAACAAATACAAGTGATATTAAGATTAAATAATTATTTTTCTATAGAAGATATTATGATTTCCCAAAAGATCTACAGACTCTGCTACCTTCATGATAGAAGGTAGAATCCCGTCTTTCAAATCAATAAATGAAGGTTTCAGGTAAACTAGAGGATAACAACCTGTTGCTCTCAGCACTATATATTCTTCCTGACTATACCATTATCTGTTATTAAAACCTACCAAAACTTAAACATCTTTGCCCCATGCTCCTCAGTTTTATTGAGGTAGCCTTATGAATTGCAAAACGAGGTGTGATTTGTCATGTAGTCTAAACTTTATGAATGGGGAATTCCCTGGTGGTCCAATGGTTAAGACTCTGCACTCTCACTGCCAAGGGCCCAGGTTCAGTCTCCGGTTGGGGAATTAAGATCCTGCAGGCCTCGTGGCGCGGCCGAATTAAAAAAAAGCCCCCAAAACAACAACAAAAAAAACCAAAAAACCCCATAAGTTTTATGAATGGCTAAGAAGGGTTCTTGGGACCATTTCAGAGCATAAGGCAATATATGTAGTAGGCTAGCAACTGTAAATACCAACTAACTCATTTTTACCAGGTATCAACCATGATAAATGCAAAGAAGATTCAAAGAAACAAGAGATAGATTGAAGTCTCGATCTCCTAGGACAATCATTAAGCCATCCCAAAGTAATACAGGTAAGTGAGACAACATTTTGGCATATACTTACTTACTTTCAACGCAATAAAATTGCTGAAAGAGTCTTAACTAAACCTCACTAATTCTTTTCTTTCAAAAGAATACATAGCTGACACTTAGATAAAAGGATTTAATTATTTGGCCCCTGCTCCTCCTGCATTAGATATTGGAGGTGGTCTACAAGGCTCCTTCCCATCCTTCATGACCCTCTTAAATGTCACCTCTTCAGAGAGGCCTTCATCGGCTATTCTATCTGGCTTCTCCCCCCTACTAGTATTCTTCATGTCAGTACCCTGTTTGTTGCCTTCATAACACTTATTACAATAAATATTTTGTATTTACTACTTTTTTTGTCTCTTCCATTAGACTATAAAGTTATCCAGAGTAGGGATCGTGTTTGTTCAATAATAATAATAAATAACAATGAGTATAATAACAAGCATTTATATAGAAATTATAATGGGTCATTTACTGTTCTAAAAGCCTTACTTACACAAACTCATTTAACCCTATGGGGAGGGGTACTACTATTATCCCCCCTTGACAAATAAGAAACTGAGGCCACACAAGTTAATTTGCCTAGGATCATATAGTCAATAAGTCACATACTAGTCTGACTCCAGAATTCATGATCTTAAATCTTTTTGCCATATTGCAGTTTTTATTTACCAATGTATGTCCAGCTTAGGGTCTGGCACACACAGCAGGTTTTCAATAAATTTGTTGAGTTAATAAATAAGTACTAAAAAATGACACATAGCTTCTAAAAAATCCAAGGTACCAGAAGGTCGGTGCAGTCCTACAATGCAAACTCACTTTTAAAAAATTCAGTATAAAAAAGGACCAGTCAAATGAAATTCCACTGTGAAATCAATGAATGAGATTTTACTTAAACCTAAAATTAACTTTGTCATCTGTTTTAACTTCAGTACAACTGCTATGATCTTTAGACATAACAGACTAGCCCTGATTCAAATGCTAACTAAAACAAGATATGGATTTTTCCATACATAAAACAGAAAGGAGAAAAAAAGCAGTTAAAAACCTCTTGAAAGTACCAGGCTTCTTGAAAGATAATGTAATTTAACTCTCTGGTATTCCTAAAATTAAATTAAATTAAATTAATGACATTAGATATGTTGTTTCTCTGCCTTTACTGTTCATGTTTATTAACTAAGTAACAATAACTAACATTTATAATATGTCAGGCAATGTCTCAAGAGCTTTACATGTTTATCTCTTTTAATCCTCATAATGGCCAAATAAGGTGAATATTATTATCCTCATTATACAGAGGACAAAAGCGTCACTTCTCTACGACTGAACCTTCTGGTCTGATTACCTAGCGTGCATTCTTAACCATCAGACTATAAATAAAATTTTGTTTTCAACCTTGTTTCACTAATAGCCAGTACATAATAACAACTTCATCATAAATTTCACTCAGCATTTTTGATATACAAGTAATAATCCTAGGAATATATTATTTTTTTAAGTCTAATAAAACTGTATAGCCCAAACCTGAGACCTATTATAGAAACATATAGGACTTACATTTTTTACAATGCAGATAATGCCCACATGCTTCAGAAATAAAGACTTTGAAAGTAACTCTTAATTTTTAGTTTAGTAAGCCTGAAAACAAATGGGATGCCTAGAAAAATAGTCTGAGTTACAGTACCAATATTTTCCCATGTTTTTTGGACAGATGACCAAATTTACAACTCATATTTAGTTTAACTACACTGTAACACAATTAAGGCCCCCCCCAACTACTATATATTACAAAGGTGATATAAAGAGCTAAATTTCCTCATCTATATCCCATACTCTGTGGGAAAACGACCTAGTTGTAGAAAATGGCAAAGATAAGGCAGACATGATTCAAACTTATCACACACCTCTGGGTGGCTTGAATCTATCACATGGCTTTTATAAAGACCATGTTTGCTGATAAATTATCCCATTTCTAATAATTCCACCAAAATGAACTCTAAACCACTTCCCTTTCTCTCCCCACCCCCACCCCCATTAAAAATCCTGGACTTGTTCCATTATTATAGCAAAATGTAAACTCATTTGATAAATTTCTTTTCTCTCATTTTCTTTTCTTCGATTTATACAGTGTAAGTATCTTTACTACATGAATTTCTTTAGAGCAGAAACTCCAAAGCACCACGTTACTTATTACTAAAAATCAACTGGCTAGTAAGAAATAAAACCAAATGCTCTTAAATGAAAAGCAGAGTGTAAAATGTACCTTCACCTCCCACACATTCCCACACCCTTACCTGTGTTTCTGCACTGCTTAATGAATGAAGATCCAAGGATGGGTCTGTTTTGAGCTCAGGTTCAGGAGCTGCAATTGGGGCCTTTAAAATGATCTCTTCATCAAGACTGGCTCCAAATTCTATCTCCTTCTGACCTCCTTCACCTTTCTCTTTAGCTGACTCTACTTCTTTGCCTTCTTCCTCAGAAACCTGAGATTTAGGCCTTTTGAGAAAAGAGGAGAACAGCCGTGACAGGCCCCTGTTTTCTGATGTCCGCTCCTTGTTCTTGGTCACGTCTTCATGTGTTGGAGTGTCTCCATTAGATGTTTTTAGCTTCTGCTCACACTGATTATCTCCCTCGGCTGCTGCTTGAGAAGCCTCTTCCAGCTGAGTTTCCTGTTGACCCGAGTTTGTGGCTCCCTCACCCTCTTCCTTCTGTTGTTGGTGCTGTGGATTTTCAGCCTCAGCCACTAAACTCTTCTCTGTTGTCATGATGTTGCTATTAAAAAGAAGATGGAAAAGGGGAGCTCTTAGAAGCAAAACACATTACTGAAGGCAAAACCCTCAATCAGGTCAAGTGTGCCAGAATTAATATTTTTAGGTATTTAATCACCAACAGACAATATTCCAGTCCATTAAACATGAGACTTTCCATTAAAGCACAAAAATATCTTACCTATACATCCTGAATAAATTATTAATGCCTTGACTTGCTAAAGTTATGACATAGAGAAATTAGCTTAAAATAGTACCCCCTGAAGCCACCTTAGTGACATGCATCATATTTTAAATTCAAAACTCAGAATTGTATATAGCAAATACAGTTTTATCCTTCCTAAAAAAAAAAAAAATCTTATATATACACTGTCCTTTATAGGGTATCAATCTGCAGGTGCAAGGGTGCAAGATTTATAGGAATTATCTGCAAAATTCTCTACACCCCAAGAGATGATAGGATTAAAACGTTCCCCAACTCTTTTTCTTTATATTTCTCAGAATGCAAAGCCTTCTTTATTAAGAACAGAAATATAGAATTCTGATCATTTGTTATCAGACTTGACAACAGCAATGACAAGTATATAGTTAAAATAATCACAAAAATGCCTTACGTTTTTGTGTTACAGCACTAAATTACAGCCTCTTGCACAAGTAGCCGACTTTAAGTTCTTTAAGACCTTTTTTCCTTCTGACAAATATGATTTTGAACGCTCATGATTTTTAAGAGTAGCAGTGAACCATTACAACAGAGGAAAATAGATAAATAATAGAGAAAAATGAACAAAACAGAGAAGAACAATTTAGAAAGTAAATGTTGATTCAACTGTAAGAGACAAGGCAGGCTACAGACCTCACATATTTCAAACTTGTTGGTTTCTAGCCTCTTGATCTCAAAAATCCCAGCATTATTAGTTAAGCCACATAATAATGCCAAACAGCAATGTCACACCTAGTTTACTAAAGGATAACTTTTGAGCAATGTAGTTAACTACGGATGACCTTACACTTTGATTCACTGCTATGCCTAAAAGTATTTCACTCAGAAAGCAACATTCGGGACTTCCCTGGTGGTGCAGTGGTTAAGACTCCGTGCTCCTAATGCAGGGGGCCTGGGTTCAATTCCTGGTCAAGGAACTAGATCCCACATGCATGCCGCAACCTAAGAGTTTGCATGCCACAACTAAGGAGCCTACAAGTGGCAACTAAGGAGACTACCTGCTGCAACTAAGACCCAGTGCAATTACATACGTACATACATACATACATAAAGCAAGCAGCATTTACATTGTCTCTGCTTCTGCTCCATACTATTTAGATGAAGTAATTTTATTTGGATGTTAACAATCTGAATTAGTGAACCATATTTAGCTCATACCCTACTCAGGCCCTTTACACTTGCTGTTCTCTCTGCCTATGATGTTCTTTCCCTAGATATTTGAAAGATGGTTCCCTCATCATTACTGCCTCTGTTCAGATGTCACCTCCTTAGAAAGGTCTCCCATACATACCCTACCTAAAATAATGGCCCTTACTCCTCCAGATGTCCTCACCGCACTACTGCACTTATTATTATTTACAATTATATTGACTTATTTCTTTCCTGGTTTATTGTCTTCTCTCTCCCCAGCTAAAGTGTAAGTTCCATGAGGACAGAATGGTACCTGGCATATTATAGGCATTAATAAAAGTCTGCTGAACAAATTAATTTCAATTGAATATATCTGACAAATAAAAACTGCAAAGGTGTTCTCTAAATTATGTGAGTAAATTTACTTCAATAGCACAGATCCTATACGCTCAGTGCTAGGGATACAACAGTAAACAAAACAAAACAAATAAGGTCTATGTCATCATGGAGTTTATATTCTTTTTTTTTTCCTTCTTTTATTTATTTATTTTTTAAGCTCTTTATTGGAGTAAATTGCTTTACACTCTTGTACCAGTTTTTGAGGTACACCAAAGGAGTTTATAGTCTTGATTCAACTTTAAACAGTATAATGAAAGAAAATTTAAGAAAACTCTTATTTACAATATGAGTGAAATCTACATAATTGTGTATAAATGGAACAAAGCAATGAAAAGGGAAGCAAGCTAATGGTATTGAACACTATTTCTATGTCAGGCCCCAGGTAAGGGATATTATCTATGTTATTTAAATTAAGCCTTTCAACAACACTGCAAAGGAAAGAGGAATTGCTTAATCTCATAGTTGAGGAAACTGAAACTCAGAAAGTAACTGGCCCAAGGTCACACTGCTAGTAGGTTACAAACCACTGTAAGTGGTATTGAAATAAATAAAGGTATATTAATAAAAGGAAAAGCCTTTATGTGAGTTCTTCTTACGGCTGACCTACTCAAATTTTAGTTTAAGCATTAAAAATATTTTAAGCAATAAAAATGATTACAGAAGCATATTTTCTAGTCTCATCTATTAAGTCATCAAAATTACTCTGCACTACTAAAATATACAGTTCAGTCTTTATAACACTACTTAAACATTTACCAACCAATACACATTCTGAATTTGTTACCCTTGAGTGAGGTATACTTGTACTTAAAAGAAATAAAATTGTCTTCAATTCCTCCTTATATTAGGAGTAGGCAATTGATTTTTCCAAAATTCTTTTTCTTTAATCTCTTAAGTAATCACACTTGACCCAGAAAGAAAACTTGGATATCAAACTACCAGTTATCCTAAAAGAGTAATGATTTGATTTAAGAGCACCAATTTACCTTATACTTCCTTTGCAAAAATAAACAGGACATGGAAAAGAAGTAAAACTGTCACTGTTCGCAGATGACATGATGCTATACATAGAAAATCCTAAAGATGCCACCAGAAAACTACTTGAGCTAATCAATGAATTCGGTAAAGTTGCAGGATACAAAATTAACACACAGAAATCTCTTGCATTTCTATACACTAACAATGAAAGATCAGAAAGAGAAATTAAGGAAACAATCCCATTCACCATTGCAACAAAAAGAATAAAATACCTAGGTAAAAACCTAACCAAGGAGGTAAAAGACCTGTACTCAGAAAACTATAAGACACTAATGAAAGAAATCAAAGACGACACAAACAGACGGAGGGACATACCATGTTCTTGGACTGGAAGAATCAACATTGTGAAAATGACTATATACTACCCAAAGCAATTTACAGATTCAATGCAATCCCCATCAAATTACCAATGGCATTTTTCACAGAATTAGAACAAGAAATTTTACAATTTGTATGGAAATGCAAAAGACCCCGAAGAGCCAAAGCAATCTTGAGAAGGAAAGATGGAGCTGGTGGAATCAGGCTTCCTGACTTCAGGCTATACTACGAGGCTACAGTGATCAAGACAGTATGGTACTGGCACAAAAACAGAAATATAGATCAATGGAACAGGATAGAAAGCCCAGAGATAAACTATGGTCAACTAATCTACGACAAAGGAGTCAAGGATATACAATGGAGAAAAGGCAGCCTCTTCAATAAGTGATGCTGGGAAAACTGGACAGCTACATATAAAAGAATGAAATTAGAACACTCTTTAACACCATACACAAAAATAAACTCCAAATGGATTAAAGACCTAAATGTAAGGCCAGACACTATAAAACTCCTAGAGGAAAACATAGGAAGAACACTCTTTGACATAAATAACAGCAAGATCTTTTTTGATCCACCCCCTAGAGTAGTGGAAATAGAAACAAAAATAAATAAATGGGACCTAATGAAACTTCAAAGCTTCTGCACAGCAAAGAAAACTATAAGCAAGACAAAAAGCCAACCCTCAGAATGGGAGAAAATATTTGCAAACAAATCAACAGACAAAGGATTAATCTCCAAAATATATAAACAGTTCATCCAGCTCAATATCAAAAAAACAAACAACCCAATCAAAAACTGGGCAGAAGACCTAAATAGGCATTTCTCCAAAGAAGACATACAGATGGCCAAGAGGCACATGAAAAGCTGCTCAACATCACTAATTATTAGAGAAATGCAAATCAAAACTACAATGAGCTATCACCTCACACTGGTTAGAATGGGCATCATCAGAAAATCTACAAACAGTAAATGCTGGAGAGGGTGTGGAGAAAAGGGAATGCTCCTGCACTATTGGTGGGAATGTAAACTGATACAGCCCTATGGAGAACAGTATGGAGGTTCCTCGCAAAACTAAAAATAGAACTACCATATGACCCAGCAATCCCACTGCTGGGCATATACTCAGAGAACACCATCATTCAAAAAGACACATGCACTCCAATGTTCACTGCAGCACTATTTACAATAGCCAGGACATGGAAGTAACCTAAATGTCTATCAACAGATGAATGGATAAAAAAGATGTGGTACATATATACAATGGAATATTACTCAGCTGTAAAAAGCAATGAAACTGGGACATTTGTAGAGACATGGATGGACCTAGAGACTGTCATAGTGAGTGAAGTGAGTCAGAAAGAGAAAAATAAATATCTTATATTAAAACTATTTCTATATGCAGAATATAGAAAAATGGTACAAATCAACCGGTTTGCAAGGCAGAAATAGAGACACAGATGTAGAGAACAAACATATGGACACCAAGTGGGGAAAGCAGGGAGGGTTGGGGGGGAAATGAATTGGGAGATTGGGATACCAAATTGTACACTCTAAATACATGCAGTTTACTGTATGTTAACTGTATCTCAATAAAAGTTCTTAAAAATAAATAAATAAATAAACAGGACAGGCTGAGAATTGAGCACAATTTTCCATGGACTTCAGACATCACTCACCTTACTGAAAAGACACAGAAACCACTTCTATGTTAAATTTTTCCTATACAACACACTTTACAACAAGGTCTCATAAAGATCCATACAAATTACAAATCTTTTGTGAATGTTTTAGTAGATATGAAAATCACTCAAACCTCACTTCTAACAATCTTTTACTTGTATCTTCCAGTAAAGAAAGAGTATTTTTTCTTGTGTTTTCAATGTTTTCTTATCATTAAGAAAAGAAAAAAGATCTTCTAAGGATATTCCTATAATTGCTTTCACATGAAAGGGTGTCTTACCTCTAAGAAAGTAGCTGAATATGAATACGCAATTGTTTAAAACACACACACACAGGTGGTAACAATCTGTATGCTACGTGCGTGCTTGTCAAATTTTAATGTGCATCAAATCGCCCAGTAATCTTGTTAAAATATAGATTCTTATTCAGCAGGTCTGGAATAGGACCTGAGACTCTGCATTTCTAACGAGCTCCCAGATGTGGCCAGTGCTGCCAGCCCACTGAACCACACTTAGAGTAGCAAGACAGAGAAAACCATTATTCCTTTGGAAACATATTCAAAATGCCTGAAAAACAAAGATGGCAAAAAGCTACTTTCAGAAAGTGGAATATGAACAGTGAGAAATACTCGTCACACTAAATACTCAACAAATGCTTGCTGAATTAATGAATGATGTGAAGAATGCAACATATTATTAACTGTGGAAGCTGACCATTAACATTTTTTAGAACTCATCTGGTGCTTAATCAAATTAATTGAAATTTTTAACCACAGACCTGTGGCAATTTCAAGTTGTCCACGCAGCCGTGACACTTGCCTAGAGTCAGTTTCTGTGTATCTCCACTGATATGATCTCTTTGCCACATTTAGGAAGGAAAGATCCAGTCATATGAAAAAAGTATTAGAGAACAACATCTATCAGTGCAAAACCAATACATTTTGCCACATAATTGGACATATGTAAAAAGCTGAATACAAGTAAAAAAGAGATGAGAACACAACATAAGGAACAAGTACACAAGCAGAAGGCCAAAAGAATTCTTTCTGAACATACTGAAACCAACCTCAGGTAATATCATAAATGCAAGAAAACCAGGAAATCAGACAATGCAGATTCAGCAGAGATACTACAATTCAGTCTATGCAAGGAAACATAGATAAAAATGAATTATTAAGGACAGTTTGTATGTCCTTTCCAGCCATGCATATATGAGTAGCAATGCATTTAGTAAGAGCCACAAGAGCAAAAAAAGGTGGTGGAGCAGATGGGGGCTATAAAAAATGAAACTGATAAATCAGGCAAGTATCTCCAGCTACCTCTGAGACTGACCAGAATTAAACAAAAAATAAATGGCAAAAAAACAAAAACAAAAAAACCCTATGGACCATTTACTAAAAGCTCAAATAAATTCATCCTGACAAAACTGTTACATATGCAGCCAAGTTCTTCACATTACAAAAGGTAGGATGGGTAAACAGAAAAAAAAATATAGAAAAGTCAAGCAGCAAAGACAGGATAAATGCTCTACCAATTGGCCCTTCCTATGTAAATGACACTATTTATCATTCTGGATACAAAATCCAAAAGGAGGTATCCATTTACTTAATGTCAGAAAGAAATTTTCTGATTTAAAAAAAAAAAAATTAGCACAGCCCTAAGACAAAGTGATGAGTTCCCATTCCATCTCAATCCTAATCCTCCAAACCCTAGGAATTATACTCCATCTGGTATCAAAGATACACTTGTTTTAACAGTGTACATCTGTTGACTTCAGGAAAATCAGATCTTTAAAAACCTGATACTGAGCAGATTGCAAGGGCTGGACAATATTGTTCACCTTTTTTGTACCTCTTTCTAACAGTAGTACAGTCGGTGCTCTGCTAATGTTTCTTAGGTGGAAAACTTGGTAAAAACACTACAGTTTGGCACTACTAAGAAAATTTCCCTTACAATCTCCATTTACAGATAAAATTTAACAATTTAATTATTGGTAATACTCCTCAAAGTAGCTCAATGAACATCTATCAGTGTTTACTGGGTGTTAATCACACATAAGGTTTTGGCTCAGCTCTTTGAGAGGGACCCCAAAAAGGATAATATACAATTCTTAAGGAGATAAGACACATACACAAATGACTAAAACACAAGGCAGTACCTGGTGCTTAATCATGGTTCCTCATCAGTAGAACCAATTAAGCTCTAGAGAAGTACAAAGTAAGTACTTTCAAATAGAGTGATCACAAAAGGCCATGTGGAAAGGGTAGTTTTTAAGTTATGCTTTGAAGGATGAGTACAGATGTCAACAGAAAGCAACCTAAAGTGCAAAAGGCAAATGAAATTCCAGACAAGGGACTGAACTGGCATTAGTAGAATACTGTAGCTATTCAGGAACTAGTAAGTAGTCCAGACTGGGTGATAAAGGGCTACAAAAGGGAAGTACAAGGAGATAAGGTTAGAATAGTTACCATTTTAAATGAATTCAAACTGAAATAGTAATAAAAGTAGCTACCACTTATTGAATACCTACTAAATACCATACATTATTCTATACATTTTACCATGTTACCTTAGAACTATTCTATAAGGTAGGTGTTTTCATTTCTCAGATAAATATAAACAAGTTCTGGGAGGTTAAAAATTTTGCCTCAGATCATAGAATTAAGCTGTGTCAATGAAACTATTAATATACTACAAGCTGGTGATTCTATTGTAAATTCCAAGTATAATGTCTGTCTTTCCAAATCTTGGTACTTCTACCCCACTCTTCTCTACTAAAGAAACCCCTATCTGGAACCCTCCTACACTGTTGGTGGGAATGTAAATTGGTGCAGCCAATATGGAAAACAGTACAGATGTTCCTTAAAAAACTAAAAATAGAGCTACTGTATGATCCAGCAATCCCACTCTTGGGCATCTATACAGAAAAGACAGAAACTCTAATTTGAAAAGATACATGTACCCCAGTGTTCACAGCAGCACTATTTACAATAGCCAAGACATGGAAACAACACAAGTACCCATCAACAGACAACTAGTTTAAGAAGATGTGGTGTATATATACAATGGAATATTACTCAGCCATAAAAAAAGAATGAAATATTGCCATTTGCAGTAACATGGTTGACCCTAGAGAATATCATACTAAGTGATGTAAGTCAGACAAAGACAAATATAAAATTATTTATATGTGGAACCTAAAAAATATAAATAAATCTACATACAAAACAGAAACAGACTCACAGACATAGAAAACAAATTTACTGTTACCAAAGGGGAAAAGGCAAGTGAGGGGAGGGATAACTTAGGAGTACTAGATTAACAGATACAAACTACTATACAAAAAAATAGATAAGCAACAAGGATTTACTGTATAACCAGGGAACTATATTCAATAACTTTTAATAACCTATAATGGCAAATAATCTGAAGAAAAAATATATATCTGTAACTGAATCACTTTGCTGTACACCTGAAACTAACACAATATCATAAATCAACTATACTTGGAAGAAGAGGAGGAGGAGGAGGAGGGGGAGGGGAGGAGGAGGGGGAGGGGAGGGGAGGGGGGAGGAGGAGGAGGAGGAGGGGAAGGGGAAGGGGAAGAGGAAGAGGAAGAAGAAGAAGAAGAAGAAGAAACTCCTATCTGTTAAGAATTTATGGACAGGCTTTCAATCTGGCCAAGACCACCTCTATTCCCACCAATTTCAAGTCCCCAATTCACGTACATATTTCTCTTCCAGTGGAGTGTATGTGAAGATGGAGTGGGGAGACAAGGAGAGATAAGCAAAGAAAATCGATTATGAGAGGACTTGAATATCACAACAAATGGTTCAGACTTTATCCTGAAGGCAATGGAGAACCACTGAAGGTTTTTAAACAGGGAAGTGGGTAAACAAAGTGGAGGCAGGACAGACTAGAAGCAGAGAGAAACTCAACAAATGACTGGGTAAATTCAGGTTATCAGTGAATAAATTCACAAGGGGAATCCCTAGGGAAGCTGAACTCAATACTGGGCAGAGAAACTTGAAAAGCCTTGCAACCAAGGCTTAAGAGCTACTGTTGCCCTTAGTTTCTCCAGCTTATTCTCATTAGCATATTTCTCAATAACACAGGTAATTTCATGTCTGAGCCTGAAGGCATTTTTATAACACACTTCCTTGACCCACTCTGATAAATGGCTTAATAAAAGAGGTCTAGCAATAGAACCAAAGCAGAAAAGAGAAGGGAAGAGAGATGGATATCTAACAGGCATCTTCAATACATGTTCAGAATTAAACTCCTGATTCTCTTTTTCCTCTCCCAGTAACTGGCTCAATCATACCATCCAGCAGCTCTAACCAGAAACCTAAGTGTCATCCTTGGCGTAGCCTTCTCCATTTCCCTTCCCAATCAGATCCGTTAGTCCTATAACCTCCAAAGTATATTTAGAATCAGTCCACTTTATACCTTCTATACCACCACCATGTTTGTGCAAACTTCTTTGACTTCTCCTTGTATGATCTCAACACCCTCACCTTGTTTCACTTTCCTCCCAGCCTCTATTCTATAGTCACACTAGCCAAGTACTTTCCTGGCTTAAGTCATTTGTGTATGCCATTTCCTTGGACTGGAATACACCCCCATCTCCTGCAATAATTCTGGTTTCTTCTTATACCTCAAGATTCAGCTTGAATAATTCCTCCTCAAAACAACTTTCCTTGACTGCCCCAATATCTGCATAAGTCTCCCCATAAGCCCCTTCCCCAGTTCTCTATCGCAGTACCTATTTATTTCCTTCACAGTACTTCTCTCAATGTATATGAACATACTTGTTATTTACCTATTTAATGTTGGTGTTCCCCACTCCATCACCTCCAACCACACTGTAATATCCATGACAGAAGGGTTGTTTTCCCTTCCATAGTATACCTAGCACTTAGAACAGAACTTGTGCTGCTACCTAGCACAGAACCTAGTACCTAGCAGGGAACACTGTAGATAATAAATAGTTGCACAGGAAATGGCTAAATACAAGGAAAAAGAATAACTTAGGTTTAACCATATCAACCATATCAATTATACATATACAGGATACAGGTTATCCAGTTCGACAATAGTTCATAAGAAAAGAATGTTAAGGTCTTGACTGAACACACTCCAACAGAGATAAAATTCTAAAACAGCTAACAAGCTTTAGCTGCATTTCTAGATTTATGGTGACCAAAGCACTCATTTGACTCTTCAATATACTTTTTCTGAGAATGCTATGGTACTCTAGGCAATATGGTAGTAATGGGGCTACAACAGTGAGAAAGACAAACATAGTCCCTGACCTCCTGAGCTACACTCTCCATCCAGAAGATCATGGAAAGCACCAACCTCTCAGTTCTCATTATTTATACATGGGTGAGTCAAAAATTATCCACAATCTGGTATATTAAAACCTCTGTTAGCCGCACTGTCCTATCAAGCACTTTCCATTCAAGGCTACTGTCTCCCCAGTCACTGCTATGCAGGTGTGAACGTGTTACATTAGTTCATTTGCAACTTTGTTGCAAGCAAAAATGGATGCCCCACTTGTGATTTGCACAAAAGAAGAGCAGCGTGCAGTGATTCATTTTTTTGTGGTTGGAGGGTGTGCATGTCTGCACACTTCTGCCCACACTGTCGACATTCTGCAAAAACCTCATTTTGAGGTGTTAAAGCATCCTCCCTATAGTCCTGATCTTGCTCCATCGGACTTTCACCTGTTTGGTCCCCTGAAAGCAGCCCTACAAGGAAGAAGATTCATTTCTGATGAAGAAGTGAAGACAGTGGTGCATTTGTGGCTTGTAGTGCAACCTAAAACATTTCTTAATAAGGGAATACGAAAGCTTGTTGACAGATGGACAAAGTGTATTGAAAAGCAAGGAGGTTATGTCAAAAAACGATGTATTTGTCTTTTCTAAAAGTTAATTAAAATAAATTCTACAGCCAGAGTGCAGATAATTTTTGGCTCGCCCTTGTATTACATATTAGATCTTACATTCAGTTCTGGGCAGTTTATTTTAAACAATCTGTCCAAAGATGAGATATTGCTAATGATGGAATTTGAAACCATGTCACAAAGTAAATAACTGAAAGATACTGGGATACTTAGCCTAGAAAAAGAGAATAGAGAACAGAGAAGTGATTGCTGCCCTCACAAATTTCAAGAGTTGCCAAATTCTATATGATTCCTAAGAGCAAAATTCAGATTAGTTAGTGGAAATTACAAAGACACAGTTTTCACCCCAAAATAAAAGGGAGAAACTCCTAATAATTAGAGATATCTAAAAATTAAATGACCTGCTTGGGAATGGTGAGATTATCACCGGAAATATTCACTCAGAAGCTGAATGACTATCTGTCATGGATGCCAAAAAGATGTGGTACATATATACAATGGAATATTACTCAGCTGTAAAAAGCAATGAAACTGGGACATTTGTAGAGACATGGATGGACCTAGAGACTGTCACACAGAGTGAAGTGAGTCAGAAAGAGAAAAACAAATATATATTAACACATATATGCAGAATATAGAAAAATGGTACAAATCAACCAGTTTGCAAGGCAGAAATAGACACAGATGTAGAGAACAAACATATGGACACCAAGTGGGGAAAGTGGGGATGGTTGAGGGGGAATGAATTGGGAGATTGGGATACCAAATTGTACACTCTAAATATATGCAGTTTATTGTAATGTTAACTGTATCTCAATAAAAGTTCTTATATAGAAAGAAAGAGAGAGAGAGAGAGAGAGAAAGAAAGAAAGAAAGAAAGAAAGAAAGAAAGAAAGAAAGAAAGAAAGAAAAGAGAGAGAGAGAGAGAGAGAGAAGGAAAGAAAGAAAGAAAGAAAGAAAGAAAGAAAGAAAGAAAGAAAGAAAGAAAGGAAGGAAGGAAGGAAGAAAGAAAGAAAGAAAGAAAAAGAAAGAGAGAAAGAAAGAGAGAAGGAAAGAAAAGAAAATCTGTCATGGATGCCAGAGAAAGGGTTCTTCCATTAAGTGGGTCCTTGCATTAAGTGACCTCTAAGGTTCCATCCAAAGGTAAGATTTTACAGATAGGAAGGAAGGTAAGGAAGAAAACAAAAGGGCCATTAGAACAGAGATGAAATTAGGTTATTTTTTTAAAAACTATATTATATACTCAGAGTTACCATTTGGGTTAGAAGAGTAAGGGGGAAAAAACAGAAAAAAAGGGTAAAAGGCCATTTTACTTCTCTAATCAGAAAACAGAATCCAATAACATTCCTTCAGACAGAAAGAAACAAATGTTCAAGTATTGAAGTCTCAGAAAATTTGCTAGAAAATAGTTTGTTTCCCAATAAAATCAGTCTCCTCAAAACTGCAGGAAAGTGTCTTTCCTTTGTAACTCAATTTAAGTATGCTAATTAGCACTTTTAGAAAAACAGGATAACCATCTATGTAAAATATAAAAATGGTAGTTTCAAATATACGAAAGAGCTTCTCTGTGATTCTCCCATCATCCTCCCAAAATTACTTGGACCTCAAACTACTCCTTATGTGGACTGTTATAGAATAATTGCCATACTGAGTGAATCAGGAATGTCACTCAGCATGAACATGCTGTTTTCAACAACTTGATTTTTAATTTAAGTCATTTCCATGGTGACTAACACCATTGAATCAACTCATTCAAAGATATTTTTAAATAAACAAACTCTTACTCATCTCCTCTTAAGAAGACCAAAATACCATATGCTCTCTACTTCTCCATAGAATTCCAGCTTGTACTTAGACCATGTCTAGACATATTCTAAAAGTACACCTGTGCCCTCCTAGAAGAATGCACTACCCCTGTGATTACTAGGCATCACTGAGGAAGATGTGAGACCAAAACATTCATTTTCCACAGAACTGAGTTTTACTCCCTTTAGTTGTCAAAATGTGTTAGTTTAGCCATTCTGAATGGATTACATGCTTCCTTGTTTCATTTTAAAAACCTATAGAACATATTAAACCTTTATTGACTGAGTCATCATTATGAACCTCAATGACTATGCAGTGCTAATGTCCTCAAGGGCTACTAAAGTCTACAGGGATGGTGAGCTCTGCCACAAGGATATTTGAGTACTGTGGGGGTTTTGTGTGTGTGTATCTGCCTTTAATAGTTTTCCGGTTTGCTCACTTGCAGAATTAGCTTATATTTCTTGCTGACGCCAAGGTGGCCTGCCAATGAGTAGCCTCCATCTCCTTTTCTAATCTGCTGTTTGTTAATCGACCATTGACTAAGAAACCAAATAGCCAAATGTGTTAAAATTGTGTCTTAAATAAAAGTGCAAAGGAAGAGTAAGACTAATGCTTTGCATTATTCACTGGAATAATTTAAACACATGGATTTTCTGAAACCTATTTTAGCCCTTCAAATATAAGCCTACTTTGAGGTTCTCATTATATTGTGACTAGTTGAGACTGTTAGTCAAGTGACCTTCAGATAAATCACACCAATATAATGACCATTCTCTTTCTTTACAAGTAGAGATCAGAAGTCTTTAATACTGTTATTTATATAAAGTGTTGTATTCATATAAATCCTTTTGGAAAACCAAAAACAACAGTTTAGTCTGAAAGTGTTAACAGTTTAGTAACAGTTTCTGAAAGTAACAGTTTAGTCTGAAAATGTAACAGAAAAGAACTACTTAACAACATCAAAAATCTCAAGGTAAATAAAACAAAAACTGAAAATTTCTAGCTACACAGGGGGTTTAGCTAAGACTTGGAACTTTTCTTACACTCTTGTTTTTGTTCTTAGAGCCAATTCAATCTAACAATACTTACTAAACTCAAGAAATTCCCTAGGATTTATTATATTGGTAAACTTTAACCAGAAAACTACAGTAAAATAATTAAGTATCAAATGTCATCTGATCAGAGTATAAGTATGAACAGACACTAACATTGGATTACAGCTTGCATTAGCGATATTGTGAAGATTAGAAAATATGCTGTGGTTGTCACCCACTATTGTAAAATGTGAAAAATATACTACAGTGTACCAGAAGATAAAATGCTTTCTCACACAGTTTTAACACTCGCACAGAAACAAGATTCAATAATGATGGAGTATTTCAAATAACCCACTATTTGCTAAAAGCATTCAATAAAATTATTGACTAAGTTTGATGACATTTTTCTCTCTCAAAAAGGAAGTATTCTATTATTGTGTACTCAATTCTGAGCAATAAAGAGTAATTTGCTGGTGACATGAATGTATCAGGAAACTTGGCAGAAAATAATTTTCCAAAGTTGGGGGTTTTTTTGTTTTGTTTTTGCCCCCCCCCCCCCATGTCTTGTGGGATCCAGCTCCCCCACCAGGAATCGAACCAGGCCCCCTGCAGTGGAACAGCAGAGTCCTAACCACTGGACTGCCAGGGAATTCCCCACAAAGTTTTTATACTGAGAAAAGAGGTAGGTCATAGTCAAATACATGGGCTTATTATAAACAAATATTTTGAACACTTAAAGAAAAGTAAGGCATGATTGCATGACCAAGGAATCTACAAGCATACAGAACTCATAAGGATAAGGCAATTCTAGAAAGTGAAGTTCATTCATTACATTTCATGGATATATATTAAGTGCCAGATTCTTTCCTAGGCCCTGGGGATATGGCAGTGAAATTTTCTCTACACAATCAGAAATTTTTAGAAAACATGAGGAAAGTATTAAAGATACAGTCATGAACAGCAGAGAGATTACAGGAATATATGATGAAGTTTTAAAGGACTACTTACAAAAACGATCAAAAGGCTGAAGCCCACCAAAGGATGGAGCAAACCCCCTCACCTCTCCCACCCACCCCCCAAAAAAAACTTCTAAAAATGGCAAAAAAGAAAGAGGGTGGAGAGGAAAGAGAGAAAAAAAAAAGGAAGGTCAAATTCAGACTAAGCATGAGAGAAAAACAGAATAGTGTTAACATGTGCCAGAGACAAAATTAACTGTGCTCTTTCAAACCAATGTGAAGAAGAGTTTATGATCAAAGATAATTCAGGCTAGTATAAGTAACCTTACATGTTAAAATATGTTTAGTTCTCCAGTCCCAGAAAAATCTTATTTCAAAAAGTAACTTGCCAAATTTGATCTAAGATTCATCAATAAACCAGGGATCCTTACCAAATTCACAGCTAGTATGACTGAATCAGAGTTCAAAAATATCTCAAGCTGGAAAGATGGACCAAAACCAACAAGATGAAATTTAAAAGCAATGTAAGATTTCCACACTGAAGCTTGAAAAATAATTACAAAGAAAAAAAAAGTGGGAACAAATGTCCATCAATCAGAGAAAGATGAAGTAATTAATAAATTCATAGGATGGAAACTACAGCAGTGAAAATGGACTAGAACTACACACATGAACACAGATGAACATCATGTTTGATGAAAAAAGCATATTGAAGAATATATTTTGTGTAACACTATTTATATAAAATGGAAAAACATACAGTATCATATAAACTGCTTAGAAACACATAGGTAACAAAAATATAAAGAAATGCACAATAACAAAATGTGGAAAAGTGGATACCTCCAGAGACAGGGAGAGTTATGAGACTGGAGAGACGTACCAAAGGAACTCTCAGCTGTATCAGTTATGTTTTATTTTGTAAATTGGGTAATGTTTATCTCTTTCTATTTCTTAAATATTTACAATAAATTTTAAAAGAATTACATAATTATGTTATGAGGAAGACAACTTGGTAGCATTATTTTTAAAAGATTTCTATGAGCCAAAAATGCAATGTGGTTTCTAAAAAGATTACATAATTTTGATAAAAGTGTGGTATCTAGATTATGGAAATAACTGAGCCATGGCATTCCTTATAGTTAACCACAGAATATTGTTTCATTCTGAGCACTACAATTTAAGCAGGACATTAACCAAACAGTATATCCAATGACTAAAATGATGAGGAGTCTAGAAACCATAACTTCAGACAATCCATCAAAAGAAGTGAGGGTTTTTTTTTTCAGTAGCATAATGAGACTGGAGGGAGAAACTACATAGTTATCTAAACATAAAAGCAAGAGTAAGATGAATGGATAAAATGTGGTATATATATGTAATGGAATATTATTAAAAAAGAATGAAATTCTGATATATACTAGTATGACATGGATGAAGCCTGAAAACATTAGTCTAAGTAAAATAAGGCAGACACAAAAGGACGAATAGTATATGATTCCACTTATATGAGGCACCTATAGTAGTCAAATTCATGAAGAGAGCAAGTAGAATAGTGGTTACCACTAATAGGCGCCAGGGTAAGAGAGGAATGGAAAGTTATTATTTAATGGGTAGAGTTTCAGTTTGGAATAAAGAAGCTCTGGAAATGGATAGCAACAGTGGTAATGGCTGTGCAACAATGTCAATACACTTAATGCCACTGAACTGTACACTTAAAAATGGTTACGATGGTAAATTTTATGTCATGTGTATTTTACCACAAATTTTAAAAAAGGGAAGAGTACGTTTTCCCTGACTTTTCAAATCCTTGTGAAGTATCCCTCCTGTGTACCCTTGCAGTTCTGATATTTTTGTATATATTATACTGTACTATATTGTAATCACTTGCTTAAAATATTTTACAAAGGCAGCAAGTATACCTTATCTTGCTAATCTTTACATGCTTTGCGTTTATCACAATGATTGACACTCAAGTAATTGCTGAATAAATAAAAGCACTTTCTAGATACTTCAGGGGATACAAAAATGAATAAGATATAGTTCATTCAGGCCCTCAAGAAGTTCACGATCCAGTAGAGGAATATATTTATTGTTTTCTGACTGATAACTGAGTGTTAAAATGACTATCCCTTCATTTCAGTTCGTTTGGTATCACTATTAAAATCATGTAAATTGGAGATCAACTCGATGATGAATGATGCCTTAGAGGACTGGGACGAGGAGGGTGGGGGGGAGTTGAGGGAGGGAGGGAATACGGGGATATGTGTATAAATACAGATGATTGACCTTGGTGTACCTCAAAAACTGGTACAAGAGTGTAAAGCAATTATATTCCAATAAAAAAAATCATGTAAATCCACAACTGAAAAATGCCTTAATTATCAACTATCTTTCATTGAAATATGAGGTCACTAAGGTTCAAAAAAGATAAGCAAAGTCATTTACCTAAGGTCACTCAGCCAGTAGTGACTTTAATAACAAATAACTTAATAACTATTAACTCGGCTAATAACTAAGCCTGGGTGGTAGGAACATAGGCATTAAAAACTTCAGGCTACTTCCATTACATCATCATAAGGCCTTATCCCTATGAACTAAATCAGAGTTCCTCTGGAGCTGGGGATGACAATGCACATGACAGAGTTAAGGAGAATGAGTCCCCCTCTTGGCTACAATAATTTCAAGCTAACACCAAATATTCTGAAAGATGCTTTTAATTCAAACACCACAGTCTACTCAAATGGAATGGGAAATCCCAGCCGCCCCAAAACCCACCAAGTACATCATACCTTTCAGAAAAAAAGCCAGCATCTTTCCCACCACCTCCCCTGCTCCAGCCACACTGGTCTTCCCACTGTTCCTTAAACATGCTGGGCACACTCTGCACGCGGCCTTTATATTTGCTGTTCCCTCGGCCTGGAAAGCTGCTTCCCAGGTAGCCACAAGGCTTGCTTCCTTTGGGTCCTTTCTCAATACCATTTTCTCAGTGCAGCTCTACTCCACCACCCTACCTAAAATTGGAGCCCCCACTGCACTTCTTTTCTTTTTTCTACTTTAGTTTTCTCTGTAGCAATTACTACTCCTTAAGGACATGCTATATAGTTTTTACTAATTTGTTTTTGTCCGTCTACGCCACTAGAATATAAACTCCACTAGAGGAAAGAATTTTGCCTGTTTTGTTCATTGCTGCATCCCTGGTACCTAGAATCCTGTGCCAATAAATATCAGTTTAAGAAATAAAGGAGCAAATGAAAGAAACTGATATTGATATGCTTAAAGGCCAGAAACTATTTTCCTCATGATAAAAGATGTACACACATCATTTGGTGAAGAATAAAGAAGTTAACAGACTCCAGACACACTCAAGAAGAATACAAAAAGCTTATTTACATATCCAAGGTACTCAGATGTGGATATGCTAACTCCTTTTAGAATAAACTGATGATGGGCAATAATCAATATCAGAAACTTTGTATTACTCTAGTTCTAAAGTTTTTTTTTTTTACTAACAAATACTATTTTAAAGAAAAACATTTGTTCATAGGAAAATGTTTTTGTAATTTAATTACAAAACAATTAGCTGAATTACTGTGTTGCCTAGCAACAAATGGAAATTAATACGCCAAAACCTTGAAAATCCTCGTTTATTCCAAACATTTTCTTGTGTAGTCCAGATAGTCTCTAACAAAGGTAACACACAAAGGAAATCAGAGTGATGAGGATCAAGGGCAAATGGCAATGACCTCAGATTCCCTAAGGGTATACAGTTCTGGGTCAGCTCTCAGGAATCTGAGTCCCAGAGAGAAGCAGGCCTAGCCATTCCTACCTAACCTCTAGGTCATTCTTCATTCATATTTGTTCTAAAAAAACTGAGGTTCTGTTTCAGTGCTGCCGAGAGGATCATGAACCAAACTAAACACCCAGAAACACTGTTAACTCACTCTATATCTACATCTGATTCATTCATCTTCTTCCCTTTGATACAGTCTCTGGACTAACACCTATTCTTTTTAAGTAATAATACCCTAGAAGAAACCCTATCGGGAGATCACTTTCAAAAAAAATTCTTTAAAAAGTAATTATAAAGTGCTTCCCTGTATTATTTAGCCTCTATGAAAAATTTTAAACAGTATAATAAAATTCTCATTGGAGGCCAATGAGAGTTGCAGTATCAAAAACAGGGTTTTTTTTCCAGAATTAAGTAACTAATATTCTAGGCACCACGCCAGAAGTCTAGATGTGGCTCCTTATCCTTAAAGAGTACACAATCTATTTTAAGAAGACAGGCAAGAATAACCACTAATGTATTTAGTAATATATGCAGAAAGTAAGCAGGGCAGATAAAAGTCTTTTAAACCAGTTAGCAGAAAAGTCCTTTTGGAGACAAACTGTGCCAAGTCTTAAAGGATGAGGTGAAGAAAGGAGGAAAAAGCACAAGCACCTGGATGAGCACCAAGGAAGGGCATGAACACCTGAATGGGAAACAATAAGCAGTTTCCTACAACTGAGTATAAAATACAGGATGACAGAAAATAATACAGGCATCCCCCCGTATCCTCAGGGATACGTTCCAAGACCCCCACTGGATGCCTGAGACTGTAGATAGTACCAAAATCTATATATATACACTATATTTTTTCCTATACATACCTACCTCTGACAAAGATTAATTTATAAATTAGGCATAGTAAGAGATGAACAACAAGAATAATAAGATAGACAATTATAAAAGTTATGTGAATGTGATCTCTCTCTCTCAAAATATCTTATGCAGGTATTTTCCCAGTGCAGGTGACCGCAGGTAACTGAAAACGTGGAAAGCAAATGGTGGATAGGGGGAGACTACCACTGAGGATGAGACAGGCTTGCAACTAGTAGTGGCAGATTAGGGAAGACCTTCCTCTGCAACTTCAAGAATTTATACCTTACTCTCTGTAACAAAGAGAGCCATTACAAGATTTTAAACATGGAAGTACCATAGTTAAAACTACTTTAAGAGAATCTTCTTTGGTGAGTACAGAAGATGGGAGGAAACAGAAACAAAGAGACTAGTAGGAAACCCTCATAACAGGCTTGATGAAAGATCATTATAGCCTGGGCCAAGATTGTTGAGATAGAAAAAGGAGATGGATTCTAAAACTACTGAGGAAAGACAGTTTGACAGAGTAGGTTACAACCGGCTTAGAGTTAGAAAAACTACTCACTGGCAATATGGCCTTTGGCAAATTAACTTTCCTATGCCTCAGTTTCTCCATATGTAAAATCTTCCCGACTTCATAGTGTTTTGCAAGGATTAAATAAGAAAATGTAAATCATTTAGTACAGTAATTGCTTTTGGTAAATACTTTATGGTAGCAATTATTATTCATAAAGTAATGTGACCAGGCCTTAGTGACTGAATGTAAGTTATGAGAGAAAGGAAATCAGGGTTGACGCACAGATTTTTACCAAAGCAACAGACGGAAAATTTGCAAATTTAAAAGAAGAAATAGGTTTAAAGTGAAAGATGGTTATTCTGTTTTTAGACATGTTAAGGAGTCTATAAGACATCTAAAGTAGTTTAAAGCTGCTAAAGTCATTCTTAGTTTTCAAAAACCATCCTGAGTGTAAACACAAGTGTGCATACTTAACCTTGGGTATGTAAACTCATCTAACCAGGATTATAATGAAGCATCAGAGAATGTTAAACCTCAATCAGAACTCATAAATCATCTAGTTGAGTGATTCTTAATCTTTTTGTTGTCATGAGAATCTGATGACAGCTATAGACCTTCTCCTCATAAATCTTCAAAAATAAAACTTCCAACAATTGCTTAAGCACTTCTGATCCATTCTCCTAAAGGAGCATGGAGATACAATTAGGCCGTTACTGCTAATTAGAGGCAAAGCTCAAACCCAAACCCAGGCTCTCAATTCCATGTTTTTTCTCCATTATTACCAGCAACTTGACATGATTCTTTCATATTTGCATTTTATTTAGTCAGTCATGCAAAGTTAAAACTACACACACACACACATTTCATAGTTCACTAACTACAGCTTGTAGCCCTCATCAGGCTTTCTAGATCCAGTGGCATTTCCTAATAGTCAATTGTTTCCCATTTGTGCTAACAGAATAGGCATTAGAACGTGGAAAGATGTAGAAGCACTGGTTGTGGGTTGTTTTTGTTATTTCCTTTTTAAAAAAATAAAAAAGCTGTTTTACTTTTGAAACTTTGCTTCCTAATGAGAACTTATTCAAATATAAAGAATCCTATTACAATATAATTCAACAAATGCTACTGCCACCTACCAAGTACAAGGTAATAAGAACACAAAAAGATGTCTAAGAATCCCAAGGTCATCCATTAAAAGTAAAACAAATAAATGCCTAAAACTTTAAGCACAAGGAATAGAAAACACCTTTATTTGTGCCAACACATTTAATTTTTGCTTAATTTAAAGAAAAAAAAGAATCTGTGGAAAAAGTGAAACCCATACCCAACTATTGATAGTTCAACATAGATTGTGAACAATAAATGCTCTAGCAGTTACACAAACAAGTCATGAGGACCTCAACTGAGGAGTAATGGGCTTTGAATTCTGACAGACCTGAGTTCTAATCCCAGCTCCTGCTTCCTCTAAACTGGGAATTTGAGCAAATTACTTAATTTCTCTAAACCTCTGTCATCTCATTTGAAAAACAGTAATGAACTTAGAGGATGTTATTAGGATTAAATGAGCAAATACATATAAGTGTCAGCTATCATTCTCACAGAAAAATTAGATTAAGTTTTACACATTACATTTGTAAATTATATAAATGGTGTGTATGTGTTAGCTAGTAATTTTATTCTGCTTCATTAAAGTGGAATCTGCTTTTATATCTATACTACATTATCTATTTTATATGTATACACCTTTATAGTAAGTGGGTTTTATGGTACCATCAAAAGTATACTTCTTCTTAAAAATACACTGCTTCAGAATTCCAGTATACTTTAATACAGGCTAGCATGAACAGATTAAGCAGATATCAAAATAATATAAAAACACTTAATACCAGATAAAAAGAGATAAGGTTTCAAAAGATGATCAATTCTAGTTACTGACAAACATAGCATAATATTCGTATTTGGAGTTCAACAATGACAGGCCAGTGGAACAGTGTGGGCCTAATTCTCTCAGGACCAGTCAATATATTTTATTATGTATCAGTAACATGTCATTCTTTCCTGTTCATGAGAATACAAAATAGAGACTTATGATTTGCCTTTGGCTGATCATTTGTGTCAAATAAAAAACTGGATTTTTAAATATCTTGGTATTATTAACAGAGAAAAGCTGAACAGAAGTTAATAGCATGCAAAAGTGAATAGCCATTTCTCTTACAGTACATTTCTGGTAGTATCTTATAATTTTTAAAATATGTGATTCCTATATGTTTAGTGATAGAATAACTGCCACAAGAATAATATCAGGCTACCCACATGCAAAAGAATGGATCTGGACCCCTACCTTACACCATACACAAAAATTAATTCAAAATGCATCCAATCCTAATACAGAAACCAAAACTATAAAACTCTTAGAAGAAAACTTGGTGTAAATATTCATGACCTTGGATTGGGCAAGGGTTTCTTAGATATGACACCTAAAGCACAAGTAACCAAGGAGAAAATAAACTTCCTCAAAAGTTTTACTTTTGTACTTTCAAGGACAACATCAAGAAAGTGCAAAGACAACCCACAGAATGGGAGAAAATATTTACAAATATATATCTAAGAAGGGTCTAGTCTCCAGAATATATAAAGGACTCTTACAACTCAACAATGAAAAGAAAAATAAACCAATTTTAACATGGGCAAAGGATTTGAATAAACAAGTCTCCAAAGAAGATATACAAATGGCCAACAAGTACATGAAAAGATGTTCAACATCACTAGTCATTAAGGAAATGCAACTCGAAACCGCAGTGAGATACCACTTCATACCCACAAGGATGGCTACTATAAAAATTATAAAATAACAGAAAACAACATGTGTTGTTGAGGATGTGGAAAAACTGGTGCCCTCATACTTTGCTGGTGGGAATGTAAAATGGTGCAGCCACTGTGAAAAACAGTGTAGAAGTTCCTCAAAAAGTTAAACACAGTCACCATGACTCAGCACTTCTAGATATATATACCCAAGAGAGTTGAAAACATGTTCACAGCTGCATTACTCACAACAGCCAAAAATAGAAGCAATCCAAATGTCCAACAGCTGAGGAATGGTTACATAAAATGTGGTATGTATATATCTATACAGTGGAATATTATTCAGAATGCAAAGAAATGAAGTACTGATACATGCTACCACATGGGTGAACCTTGAAAACAGTATGCTAAGTGAAAGAAGCGAGACACAAAGGCAACACATTGTATGATTTATACAGAGGTGGAACCAGTCTGCTCTCCTCACCAAAGAAGAGCAAATTGATGAGAGTTTCCTCTAAAGATTTAGAAGCACTCTCAAAATACATTGAACTCCTGGATCTGGATATGGAAAGGGAGATTCAAACTTCAGTTATGATAGTAATTTGCACTAGTATAAAGTTGAATTTTTTATTTTTCTTTCATGAAAGTATGTCATGAGATAAACATTAATATACATATCCTTGAGAAATGTATTACACATTAATGCACACATGGAATGACACAACTTGGGCAGTCAGTAGTGTTACCTCACTTCATTCTATGAAGAAGATAGAACATATATTATCCCCATTTTATCAAAAACGATCACCTTAGAGGAGTAACATGACCTATTCAAGATCCTAGGATGGTAGAGCTGGGACTATAAACCAGGTGCTCTGAGTCCTAGCCTGGTTTACACTCATTAAATCAACGTTCTCTAGCTTTAGTGTGCTCCTATCTCCTTCATTCAACAAGTCTGTCACTCAACCAATTTAACACATTGTTTATGGGAAAACAGAACTAATCTTCAAATTATGGTCTTACTAATTCTTTCTTAAAGTATAACCTATATATAAACCAGGATACTCTGTAAATATAGAAAATACTTCAAGCACACGTAACACCTTATTCACCTAAGGTCTTCATCTTAAAATCGCAGACACCACAGGTGTTAAAGTAAATAGTACTCTATCATATAGGAAAGCCTCTTTTGGCCCTTATTCAGAGTCCATTTACCTTTATTTTAAATCTAATTCTAATAAGCTTGTTTGTCTAATTTATCAGAAGATTAAAGGTAGAAATTATGATTCTACTAGATGTACACACTGAAAGTAAATAACATTGCATAACAAGGAAGGAGACACACAAAAATCCAAAGGTATAGCAATCGTGACCATTTGTAAGGGTAATAAATCCTACACGGCTCAAGATCTTTATCGTTGTTCATAATAAGCCACAGTCACCAATAAAAGGATGACTCAGTTCCATATACAGTCCTCCCTCGGTATCTGCAGGGGATAGGTATCCCATGGATACCAAAATCCACAGGTGCTCAAGTCCCTCACATGAAAGTACAGTCGACCCTCCCTATCTGCAGGTTCCATATTTGAGGATATGGAGAGCCATCTGTACTTTATTCAAGAAGGCAGGGGGGACTTCCCTGGTGGTCCAGTGGGTGAGACTCCACGTGCCCAATGCAGCAGGCCCAAGTTCTGTCACTGGTCGGATAACTAGATCCTGCATCCATGCTGCAACTTAAGAAGTCTGCATGCCACAACTAAGAAGTCTAAGAAGTCCACATGCCGCAACTAAGACCTGGCACAGCCAAAAAAAAAAATTAATAAAAGATGGCAGGGAAGAATGTAGCTCCTATTCTCTCAAACTCAAAACCTTGGATTCTTCTATTCCCCCTTTTGTTCCCAATCAGTTAAATCTAATCAGTTGACAAATCCTATTGATTCTATCTCCACAACTACTTGTTTCCATTTTTACTGTCCTGGCTCTAATTCACTCAAGAATACTACAAATAGCCTGTGACTATTTCCAGACCCTCCTACTACATAAGTTATTGTCCTAAAAGAAAGATTTAGGGACTTACCTGGTTGCGCAGTGGTTAAGAATCCACCTGCCAATGCAGGGGACACAGGTTCGATCTCTGATCCGGGAAGATCCCACATACCATGGAGCAATGAAGCCTGTGTGCCACAACTACACAGCCTGTGCTCTAGAGCCTGCAAGCCACAACTACTGAGCTCACATGCTGCAACTACTGAAGCCTGCTCGCCTAGAGCCCGTGCTCTGCAACAAGAGAAGCCACCGCAATGAGAAGCCCATGCACCGCAATGAAGAGTGGCCCCTGCTTGCCACAACCAGAGAAGGCCCGTGTGCAGCAACGAAGACCCAATGCAGGCAATAAATAAATAAATAAATTTATTTATTTTAAAAAATAAAATAAAAGTAAAAGAAAGATTTAATCACATCATTCTTTCATTCATTTATTTCATTTAGTTGAAAGACCGAGTTTTTAAAGGCTCCATAGTTATTACACTATAAACCCCAACCTCCTTTCCCATCACACCTCAGCCTGGCTGTGATTTGCCCTCACCCTACTATTCTAGTCACTTTTCCCACAGGTCCCACTTGGAACTACTTGCTACTTCCTAAAACAGCCTGCCCTTCCCTGCTTCTGCCTCTTTGCACTCTGTAATACCCTATACCTGCACCTCCATCTACTGAAATTCTAACCCTCTTTCAGAAAGGCCCAGCCCAAACGCCATGTTTTCCTTCAAACTTTCTCTAATCTGTCCAGTCATAATTAATCCCTTCACTTAAATGTCTTTACTTACTTAAGATATATTGGACATTTTTTCATAAGTATCCAGCTCATTATTTTTAATAGTTGCACAGTATTCCACTGTATAAATGTCACAGGTTTTGCTCAAAGATGACATACCCTTTCTTTAAAGCATTAATTTTTTTTTAATATGAAGAAAATAAAAATAATCCTGTAATTTCACTGACTGGATAATACCTATTGACCCTTTTCTCAAAAAAAATAAAAGCAATACTCAAAAATTCAAACAGCACACAAAGCTATTTGCTAGAATTATAATGGTAACTTCCACTAAGTAAAAGGCGAAGGTAATCAAACTAGAGGAGTAGGAAGAAGGTATGAAGAATTGAGGGAATACACAGGTTCACTAACTGTTCATTGAAATTGATTCTTTTTTCCCCATAGTGAAATTGGCTATTTTTAAAAACCCATTCTTAAAACCAGAGGCCTGTTATAGAAATGTTCTTGCTATGTTTCTGTCAGGCAGATTGAGCATTCTTTTCTTCTTTTTCTTTTTCTTTCGACAGTCTCTCCATATAGGAGAGGGAAAATGGATTAATCCAGAAACAATCAGTCATTAGCAAAATCATTGTGCATGAAGATGTCTAAAAACTAGTTCAAACGTTCTCTAACTTCTCCTACATAGCATCCCTCATGGAAAAGGCTTTTGCTACATAGTGTGGTTCTATCCCGTCAAAACCAGATCTGACAGACCTAAGCTGTACCTATAGGGTACACTACCCATACCAACTCAAGCTTTAATGCAAAAGCTCCCTAATAGGGCTGATTTATTCCAGATTTAACCACATTCCAATCCATTCTTCATACAACATACAACCTAGTCTTTCTTAAGCAATGTTTCCTTCATGTCTTGCCTACAGAATTCTCACTGCTATTTCAAGGCCAAACTCAAGTTGCAGCTCTTCTAGGAAGCCTTCCCTAAACTCTAGCCCTCAGTAATCTCTCTTCCTCTTTTTGGAATTGAGAGAGCTTGTTTACGTCACATTATCCAGCATTTCATTAAATTCGGCTCTGTCCTCTATTATTTCATGTATATTACTAGACTGCAAACTCCCTGATGAAAGGGTATATAGCCTAAATGTCTATATATCCCACAGTACCTAATCAGAGGAACTGCACAGTAGGTGCTCAATATTTTTAGACGATTCTTACTGTGAATTATCTTACAGTAATATAAATATTAAACCTTTACACAGAATTCTCTAACTGTGGAATTCCTAAAGTTTATTTGTGGTTATGTGTTGCATAAAGGCACTATCAGTAATACTGATTGCAACCCAACACAAAGATTAATCTGCCAAGCAACTTTCCAAGAGACAAACAGATCAATCCATGACAGTTCTATAGTTTCAAGAAAAAGTTCCTGTTCTTAGATCTGCTGAATGAGCTGGCAGTTATTTACTTTCAATTCCTCAAAACTAATTTTTCCATACAGCTGTGTTTACTCACACCATGGCTCATTTATGCAAGAGGTGTAAAACAGCAAAGCCCAGATCTCTTCCTCTTTTCTCTTTATATTTTCCCTCGCCTTTGTTATTTGCCTTTCTGCAGCTTGCTAGTCAAAGCTGTAATTAGTATCCCATAGGGATCCATACTTTTCTAATAAAGAACAGCCTACAGCACAATGATATGTATATACACACAGCCATGTGTGTTCCTAACAAATTAGGAATATTTTGCATATGCAAGTCGTCAACAGCTAAATGGGAGCATTTTATACAGCAGCTGCAACTGACTCACAACACTGATGGCAGATTGATTCATCCCTTTCTCTTACTCCGTACACATCTTATTTCAAGGAGGGAGACAGTCTATTTGAGAGTAAGTAAAATTATGAATACAGGTCCTAAAACAATCTTTAGTAAACTGTATTTGTCAAGGAAATTTCTCCTCATGTTACTACAAAGTTGTAGTGTTTGTTACATAACAGTATACTGTGTTTTTCTATAAAGTCATTGCTTTCAGTCTAACTGATTAACCGGTGCTTCTTAAGACAGTTAAACAGAACACACACATATGCAGGATCTCTGGATCCTGTTCTACATTCCCATCACCATCCAGTCTCCTCTGACTCCCATTCACCATCACTTTTCACTCAGTCTCCACAGCTTGTCATTAACCTTGTCAAGTTCCCACCCACACCCATTCAGAAAATGGAGGGGAATCAAGTAGAAGAATAAATCATCAGATTGTAAAGAAAAACAATTCACTCCTTAATACTTAATTTACAAGTATAGGTACAAGTAAAAGATTTGCCCTTTCCCCACTATGGCAATACAAATGAAAATTCCTTCATTCTTTTACAAATACCCATTGTAACTGGTCTATGTGCTTGCATTAGCAAGTGACGTTACTAGTAATAATAATAACCAACTTACTTCATTGAAAGTAAAAGCCCCATGGGACCCTGAAGGCTTTGGAGTTCATGACAAAGGATTCAAAGAGCCGTATGCGCCATTATTGCCTGTAGACTAAATAATGACTTCCATATATACTACTGTTTTTCAAATGTATTGATATATAGATGCTGTTGTGTTTAATAAAATCAAAACATACTTAAGATTTACTGATTTATAATAGTTTTGCCATGAATTTTGTTGATCAAGAATTACTAAAATTATAGCTACTATCACATGAAGATCTGCTAAAATGTTGTATCTGAAAAGGAGTCTAGGGCTTCCCTGGTGGCCCAGTGGTTAAGAATCCTCCTGCCAATGCAGGGGACACGGGTTCAATCCCTGGTCCGGGAAGATCCCACATGCTGTGAAGCAACTAAGCCCATGTGCCACAACCGCTGAGACTGCGCTCTAGAGCCTGCAAGCCACAACTATTGAGCCCACGTGCCACAACTACTGAAGCTCGCGTACCTAGAGCCTGTGCTCCACAGCAAGAGAAGCCACTGCAATGAGAAGCTCGAGCACTGCAACAAAGAGTAGCTCCTGCTCGCTGCAACTAGAGAAAATCTGCATGCAGCAACAAAGACCCAACGCAGCCAATGAATAAATAAATAAATTTATTAAAGAAATAAATAAAATAAAATAAAAAGGAGTCTACATAATTAATGGCTATTAATTGAGGTTGAAAATAAAGGTTGAATTCAGGTTGAAAATAAGGGTTGAAAATCACTTCATGAGGCTGGGCCCCTTGTATTGGAACTGTGCATAACATTTCTGTTGCCGGTGACACAATAGGAGTTATTTAATAAATGCGCTTTCGAACTAAACTGAACATGCCCTTAAACATGGGGACTCTGAATCACCCTCCTGCATGTTTTTTCAAGTTGGTGAAAGATTTTTAAGCTCTAAAAGTGGGAGATCTATGAAGTGTAAAATAGAAATATTAGTATATTGTATGAAGTTAGAGCCTTTCTTTAGAAAATGTTACTCAAGAACTAAAACTATCTTACCACACTAACTGGCATGTCTCATCTGTACGATTCTATTGCAAAATGTGATTGAAATGACATCACTCCCCACTGGCTCACATACACAGGCTAATGGAAAGTTCAGGATCTAGTGCTTTTTAAAGCTTACTTACCTTGAAAGAAAAAGCAAATTCTTACAGATAAAATTATATATCTTAGATTTGCTTCACAATAAACCATGGGGAAGAAAGGCAGGTAGATGATAGAAGTGAAACAAGATCAGCCACGAGTTGGTGACTGTCAAAGCTGGGTGATGAGTACCTAGGGTTCATTACAGTATACTGTTAACTGTTCTATTATACATGTTCAAAATTATCCAAAAATTTTATGTTTTTAACTAAATGAAGTTAAAAGAGATTGGCAAAGCTGTGACAGTAACATTTATTCCAAATATTACCTGAAATACTGAAGTCAGGAAAAGACTCAAAATAAGTCTATTTAGGACTTTTAAAAACACAAATCTAAAATCCTGTACTTGCAATCTAAGGAAATGGCTAAGGTACATTCTTCTGAACAGCTCAGCCTTCCTCAGTCTTTGTAATTCTCTAAGAAAACAATGATATGACCAGTATTTTACCATCCCAGTGTTTAGGTTCACACAGATAATTATGTGGATGACCTCAGCTGCCCCAGGCGTTATTGAGTGGTTATAGTGTGTATACATGTGCTCTCTCTTCCCTTGAGCCACTCGATCAACTTCTTCCTAAATGGGGTGGTGGAGAAACCACAGCTGAGGTCCTGCATGAAATCTGTCATACTGTTTCCAGGAAAAGTTAAATCTTTATCTTAATCCTAATGTATACAAGAAATTTATTAAAAAGAAAAAATGGGCAAAAGAATAGAAAAACGTCTAGAGAGCAGCCACTATCTATAAATACGTTCTGAAATGTACGTAATACATGTTATTGATAACCTAACACCAACATTATGGCTATAGTATGTTTAAAAATATACTATTGAAGAAATGGTGGTTATCTTTCTGTGCAGGGATGTTTTCCTTCCCCTTTCTTGCATTTTCCAGATTTACCATGATAAGCATGTATCACTTTGATAACTGGAAAATTTCTATTACCACACTATATAGTAAATTATAAGTCCCATTACACAATTCAATTTGGTCTAGCTTAATACAGGCTACAATTTTATTTTTCTTCTAGTCCTACCCTTGCTCATATCCCCCATAATAACTAGACATCTTTTTCTTTGTTCTCCTCATGAGTAAGGAGACAAAGTCACCTCTGTTTCTCCACAGGCTAACTTCAAAGGGTAGGTAACATTAATCTTCAAATTACTTCCGAGTTTGAAATCTCCTGATTTCAAGAAATGTTCAGAAACTAGTGTCTTTTTTTCTGGACCACTTCTGTCTGCCTGGGCCATATGCTATTCTCTCATTTCAAGTCTTTTCTAACTGACCTGCTTCTGCTCTATTATTGCACTCCTTTCAGTCTCTTGCTTCAATTCCTCCAAATACCTCCAATCACTTCATTTTCTGGTATCTTTTTTGCTTAATACCTGCTCTACTTCTAAACACTAATACACTGGAATAATGTAAAAATAAGTTAAAATTTCATGAGTCAACCTAATGCTCAACCTGATATCAGGTTCAACCTGATTACTGTATAGAACATGTATAGAAGTAGGTTTTCATAAACACATTTTTCTCAATAATTAAAAAGCAACAACTATAATACCATCCTTAGTAAATGGAAGAGGGCTACATTTCTTCACTTGGCTTTGATATACATGTTCAAAAACTGCTAGGTGCCTACCCTAGATATCTCTATCTTTTTCTTATTAACAAAATCCCCATATAATTAAGGGCAGAATGTGCCCAACTAAAAGGCTACATTTCCCAGCTCTCCTTACAGAAAGAGGCAGCCAGCAGGATATAAATGGAAGTCATTGCCCTTTGGCTTTCTACCCTTCCCCCCACTGCCTTCTTGCCTAGAACACAGATGGCTGGCTAGAGTATAAGTAATCATCTTAGGACCTTCAGAATAGAAACCATATGTTAAGGCTGGTAGAGCAGAAATTCAGAAGAAAACTAGGTCCCTAACTTCATGGATCCAAGAAAGTTGGTTGTTGTTTTTTTTATTTCAGAGAGTAAAACCTATACACATAGGTTTTACTCTCTGAAATAGATCCATGACTTAAACATTCACACTAAAAAGCATCACGTTATACCATATCTAAAACCTGGTTATGGACACTTACCACAGAAAGGCAAAACAATCTACTGATTTAAGAGCCTGGTTCTAAATCAGACAAACATGAGTCTGAACCTGTTCAGCCAACTTGCTACCTGTGTGGCTTCTTCGACACATAACATCTCTAAGCCACCATTTCTTTATTAAACTGTTGATAGTCATGCATTATTCTGATTATTAAATACCAGCTCTTAGTACCATACCTGGTATTATCTTGTAAGGCTGAACACGTACGCTCTATGACCCAGCAATTCTACTCCTAAGTATCTACCCTAGAGAGACTCTGAGGTGCTCATACACAGCTACACACCCAACACACACACGAATACAAGTAGGTATATACAAGAATGCTCACTGCAGCACTGAAATGTCTAGCATCAGGAAAATGAACAAATTAATTGTGGAGTAGTTACACAATGGAATACTATACCATGGTAAAAGTGAATCAACTACAATCACGTGCAATAATATATGAATTTCTTAGAAACAATGTAGAGTGAAAAAAGCAAATAGCAGAAGAATTCAAAATATACCATTTTCATAAAGCTCAAAACAAGCAAAACTAAATGCTAAATTTTTAAGGATATATAGAGTAAAATTACTTTTTAAATTAATGTGAAATACAGAATGTATAGCAGCAGTTATCTCTGAGGGGAAGGCTGGAGAATGGATAGTGGAGAGGAATAGCACTGGTAATATTGTAGTTCTTAAGTTGGACAGTAGGTTCACAGGCATTCCTTTTACCATTAAACTTCCTATATTACATTTTATGTTTCACATATTCTTTTAATGTATCAAATGTCACATGATAAGGATATAAAAATAGCGTGAAAGGATATTAAGTGCTTTTTTATATCATTAAAAAAAGACACCCCATTCTTGCTCCACTCAAATAGTTGCTGTTTCAGAGTTTCAATAACCAATTTTCACCACTTGGCACAAGTAAATATTGTCCGTCCCAGCTTTCCAAGAACTGTTGATTTGCTTTGCTTTCTCTCAAAGTATGTCAAATTTCTCTTGAAGAAACAATTTCCACATGATCTCACACATAAAAAAATTTCTACAGTATGAATAGTATAAAAGCTAAGATGTGATGATCTCCACAAGTATGTTTTATAAGGAATCAAGGGAATGTTTAAAGAGAACATGAAAAAAACACATTTATAATTATTAAATAACTTCAATTTGTAGCAAACCAAAATGGCTTCTAGTGAGTATACTAACATAATTTAAACAATGTTAGCCAGAATTAATATGCAATATCCTAAAATTAAATATTAAGATCTCCAACCTCTTCTGTGGAGTGTCTAAAATTAACTGCATTTTCAAGGGCATCTAAACACTGGAAGAGTCCCTAGTTGAATCTAACAAAAAGAAAGCCATTCATCCTCCAGGGATTAAGAGGCCTATTTAAGATTCATCATTAAGCAAAGAATTTAAAGTTCCACTCATCGTTAATTTGGCCTCCCCTTTGGCACATACCCGCAGCTGCTCCAGGCCCACTCCTGAATAATCATGCATCCTCCCTTGTCTCACTTTTTGTTGTTCCACCTCACTTTGCATATTCTCTCCATACCCAGGATCTTTCCTTTCAGCCGTGATGTAGGCTTCTCTACCTCTTTCCTTTTGTGTGGGTTTACGTCATTCCACATTAAAAACATAAAACACGTGAAGTATTCACTAACGCTCGGTTTTCCCTTACAGATGTCTTTAATATATCAAGAGTACAAATGAGGCCAGTGAACCCTAGGAGAGCCCTTTGAGATTTGAACCAGCTAGCCATTTTCTTCATTACTTGATTTCTACTGGTCAAAGTTATATGCTGACTATCGGGGAGAGTGGGGAGTACAGGCGTGAAACAAAACACAGTTGCTACCATAATGAAATGAAAAGTGGAGTCACTATTGCAAGTGAAAGTCTAATCAAGTATTATTCAAGTTGCAATTACTTACACATTACCCAAATCCCCAAATTTCATCTAGTGGAAATCAACAGACCAAAATAAAAAGTGGGTTTCAAAATATCAAATATCCAAAAGTTTCACAACATGCTCAGTTACCCTAAATTGCTTCTTGTCCACATTTTGACAAGTTCCAATCCAACTGGCTATGGATACGTAAGATAGCAGAGAGATTCCTGTTTTGAATAAGTTGAAATAGATAAACTTTAAGGTCCTTTTCAATCATAAAAATGTTATTTCTACTAGTAAAAAGGCAACAAACATTTTGTAAAGTAATAAAATAATACACATCATCAAAAACCCAAATCAGTGTCAGCACCATTTTTATTCTTACATTCATTCACAATACCTACTTGAAAAACAGAAACTCAACTTCTTTAAAGACAGATTTTCCATACACCATACCATGTCCATTCCTCTGTCACAGTTGGGACATTCTGACTGACTCACAAGTACAATGGCAGCCTGAGGCCATCTTGCAAAACGCGATTATATTAATCAGCACTACTGCAACATCTCTGGCAAATCTTGACTAACTTTAGATGTCAATCTAATTCAGCCAACCCAATAAGATTTGTATCGTTGAAAGCAAATTTATTTTCTAATTGTGGTACCAAATCTATTAAGGAACCCTACTAAAACAGACAATAATTAAAATGGGTAACATTCAGCTGTTAACAGATAGCATTCTAATGATAACTCATAATGCACATCAATACAACAACCATAGCTCTTTTTTTTTTAACTGAAATAAAAGAAAAACAGAACATTAAATACCTATACCTAATACATTCTACTGGTCCACAACACCTTTCTACCTTTAGAGTTATGAAACTCCTTTTTTTCCTTTAGAGTGCTACTATGTTACAATGTAAAAGATACCTGCTTCCATCTATTCTCATTTACAATATTTGGGGTTGGAGAAATAGCTCCTTTAAAAACCAGCAGTTTAGCAACTTCCCTCATGGTCCAGTGGTAAAGAATCTGCCTTCCAATGCAGCGTACAAGGGTTCGATCCCTGCTCCAGGAAGATCCCACATGTCGCAGAGCAACTAAGCCTGTTTGCCACAACTATTGAGCCTGCGCTTTAGAGTCCATGAGCCACAACTATTGAGCCCATGTGCTGCAACTACTGAAGCCCACGCACCTAGAGCCCGTGCTCCACAACAAGAGAAGCCATAGCAATGAGGAGCCTGCATACCACAGTGAAGAGTAGCCCCCACTCACTGCAACTAAAAAGAAAGCCCACACACAGCAAAAAAGACCCAACACAGCCAATAAAATAAATAAATAAATAAATAAATAAATAAATAAATAAATAAAAATTAAGGGAAAAAAAACTATTTTATTACCCCAAATTTTATATGTAGAATTATATTCTGACTCTACAAATTTATTTTGAAATCTTGATTTTCTTCCTTAGGATCAAATGAACTGTTATCTTCAAAAGCTTTTACCAAACTAACATCAGATTTTCTTTGTTTGTTTCATTGACCAGGGTTGAAAGCTATACTCTTAGCATGTAAGTAGAGAAGGAAGTTTTCTTTCTTCTTCCGATAAACTAAGTCTCCTATTATTATTCCTATTATAATTTAAAAAGCAGGGACTTCCTAGGTGGTGCTGTGGTTAAGTATCCACTTGCCAATGCAGGGAACATGGGTTCGATCCCTGCCCCAGGAAAACAGCACATGCCATGGAGCAACTCACCCAGAGCAACTTACCCGTGCACCACAACTATTGAGCCTGCGTTCTAGAGCCTGTGAACCACAACTATTGAGCCTATGTGCCGCAACTACTGAAGCGCACACGCCTAGAGCCTGTGCTCCGCAACCAGAGAAGCCACCACAATTGGGAGCCTGTGCACCACAATGAAGAGCAGCCACCACTCGCTGCAACTAGATAAAGCCCGTGTGAGCAATGAAGACCCAACGCAGCCAATTAATTAATTAATTTTTTAAAAAAGAAAAGAAAACAAAGTAAGACTTCCAAATGAAATCAGAATGAGAGGGGTTGCAGGGATGAAATCCAAAAAGCTCCATCTCAACAAATGAAAATATAAGAGACCAGAGAGAAATACCATCAAAATGTTTATAGTGTTATCAATGTTTGATGATTATGGGTAATTTTTAGTTCTGTATTCATACTTTTCCTTATTGCCCAAATTTTCTGAAACTCCACAGTTATTAACTTGTAAAATTTAGAGAGGCCATTTTAAGTCATTTATTTCTATGGATCTTTTTTTTTTTATCTTTTTTTTTTTTGGGGGGGGGGTACACCAGGTTCAATCATCTGTTTTTATACACATATCCCCGTATTCCCTCCCTTGACTCCCCCCCCCCGAGTCCCCCCCACCCTCCCCACCCCAGTCCTCTAAGGCATCTTCCATCCTTGAGTTGGACTCCCTTTGTTATACAACAACTTCCCACTGACTATTTTACAGTTGGTAGTATATATATGTCTGTGCTACTCTCTTGCTTTGTCTCAGTTTCCCCTTCACTCCCCGCCCCCTCCCATACCCCAAGTTCTCCAGTCCATTCTCTGTATCTGCATCCTTGTTCTTGTCACTGAGTTCATCAGTACCATTTTTAGATTCCGTATATGTGAGTTAGCATACAATATTTGTCCTTCTCTTTCTGACTTACTTCACTATGTATGACAGACTCTAGGTCTATCCACCTCATTACATATAGCTCCATCTCATCCCTTTTTATAGCTGAGTAATAGTCCATTGTATATATATGCCACATCTTCTGTATCCATTCATTTGTTGATGGGCATTTAGGTTGCTTCCATGTCCTGGCTATTGTAAAGAGTGCTGCAATAAACATTATGGTACAAGTTTCTTTTGGGATTATGGTTTTCTTTGGGTATATGCCCAGGAGTGGGATTACTGGATCATATGGTAGTTCTATTTGTAGTTTTTTAAGGAACCTCCAAATTGTTTTCCATAGTGGCTGTACCAACTTACAATCCCACCAACAGTGCAGGAGAGTTCCCTTTTCTCCACACCCTCTCCAACATTTGTGGTTTCCAGATTTTGTGATGATGGCCATTCATACCTCACTGTGGCTTTGACTTGCATTTCTCTGATGATTAGTGATGCTGAGCATCTTTTCATGTGTTTGTTGGCCATCTGTATGTCTTCTTTGGAGAAATGTCTATTTAGGTCTTCTGCCCATTTGTGGATTGGGTTATTTGCTTTTTTGGTATTAAGCTGCATGAGCTGCTTGTATATTTTGGAGGTTAATCCTTTGTCCGTTGTTTCATAGGCAATTATTTTTTCCCATTCTGAGGGTTGCCTTTTAGTCTTGTTTATGGTTTCTTTCGCTGTGCAAAAGCTTTTAAGTTTCATGAGATCCCATTTGTTTATTCTTGATTTTATTTCCATGATTCTAGGAGGTGGGTCAAAAAGGATCTTGCTTTGATGGATGTCATAGAGTGTTCTGCCTATGTTTTCCTCTAGGAGTTTTATAGTGTCTGGCCTTACATGGAGGTCTTTAATCCATTTGGAGTTTATTTTTGTGTATGGTGTTAGGAAGTGTTCTTATCTCATTCTTTTACACGTTGCTGTCCAGTTTTCCCAGCACCACTTACTGAAGAGGCTTTTTTCCATTGTATACTCGTGCCTCCTTTGTCAAAGATAAGGTGCCCATATGTGTTTGGGCTTACTTCTGAGTTCTCTATTCTATTCCATTGATCTTCCTTTCTATTTTTGTGCCAGTACCATACTGTCTTGATCACTATGGCCTTGTAGTATAGTTTGAAGTCAGGAAGCCTGATTCCACCAACTCCATTTTTCCTTCTCCAGATTGCTTTGGCTATTCGGGGTCTTTTGCGTTTCCATACAAATCGTAAGATTTCTTGCTCTAGTTCTGTGAAAAATGCCATTGGTAATTTGATTGGGATTGCATTGAATCTGTAAATTGCTTTGGGTAGTGCAGACATTTTCACGATGTTGATTCTTCCAATCCAGGAACATGGTATGTCTCTCCATCTGTTTGTGTCATCTTTGATTTCTTTCATCAATGTCTTAAAAGTTTTCTGCATACAGATCTTTTGCCTCCTTAGTCAGGTTTATTCCTAGGTATTTTATTCTTTTTGTTGCAATGGTGAATGGGAGAGTTTCCTTAATTTCTCTTTCTGCTCTTCCGTTGTTAGTGTACAGGAATGCAAGAGATTTCTGTGCATTCGTTTTGTATCCTGCTACTTTACTAAACTCATCAATTAGTGCTAGCAGTTTTCTGGTAGAGTCTTTAGGGTTTTCTATATATAATATCATGTCATCTGCAAAGAGTGACAATTTTACTTCTTCTTTTCCAATTTGGATTCCTTTGATTTCTTTTTCTTCTCTGATTGCTGTGGCTAACACTTCCAAAACTATGTTGAATAATAGTGGTGAGAGTGGACACCCTTGTCTTGTTCCTGTTCTTAGAGGGAATTCTTCCAGTTTTTCCCCATTGAGAACGATGTTGGCTTTTGGTTTTTCATATATGGCTTTTATTATGTTGAGGTAATTTCCTTCTATGCCCAGTTTCTGGAGAGCTTTTATCATAAATGGATGTTGAACTTTGTCAAAAGCTTTTTCTGTATCTATTGAAATGATCATATGGTTTTTATCCTTCAAGTTGTTGATATGATGTATCACGTTGATTGATTTGCATATATTGAAGAATCCTTGCATCCCAGGGATAAACCCCACTTGATCATGGTGTATGATTTTTTTAATGTGCTGTTGGAGTCTGTTAGCTAGTAATTTCTATGGATCTTCACAGAAAACTATCTCTGCTGATAAATTAATACCATGGCTTAAAAATAAATGAATAAACAAGCTACTTCAGGTCCCAGAAGATAAGTAATTAGTTGAAATGTAATTGTAATTAGATGAAATGTAGGGTTGTTTACCAAGGAGTGACAGTGCTGTTTACTCTATTTTTGCATAAACATATTGATTTCCTTGATACAGACTATAGTAAAATAAATAGAAGTATATAACTTTAAAAAAAATACCAGGGCTTAGGTAACTTTTGACAAGTATCTCTTATAACTCAGTACAGACTTATGAAAAAACAGTTTTTCCTCCAAAGAACACTCATCTAATAAAACCTGCCTATAACTACTATCAACTCATTCTTCCTCATCATTTGTCTCCACAATAAAAGTTATTATACTCTGGTATTCTATCAAATACTATGAAATATGTCTAAAAGCCAAAATCACCATCTAGTGATTTTCTTATGTGCTTTTCATATCCCATACCTCTGGGTAATGGGTAATTCGTTAAGACCTTCAGACATGAAAAGTCCCCGGTAAGAAAAGTAAATGTCATGCTTTCATTTTCTTATCAAGCACCACACTGAATATCCTCATACATATTTCTTGGCATATCACATGTCAGACAGTTGTAAACATTTTCTTTTAGTTACACAACATACAACTGATTTCTGGATATTTTGGTTTCCCTCCTTAGGACTAGAATAACTCATCTCATAATTAAACATAACTGAAACCAGACTAGAACAGCTTTCCCAACAGACTTGATTTCCAAAAAACACTAATCCCAAAGCAAGAAGGGAAAAAAAAAAAAGGTAAGAGTGCAAATAAACAACATGGAGAACAGAAAAATAATAGAGAAAATCAACAGAATTAAAATTTTTCTTTGAAACCATAAATTGATAAGCCTTTGCCTAGACTGACCAAGTGAAAAAGAGAGAAAACTCAAATTATAGAAATCAGGAATGAAAGAGGGGACATTACAACCAACTTTACAGGGGGGCAAAAAGGTTATCTGGGAACAGTATAAACAACTGAACAACTCTATTGCCAACAAATCAGATAATCTAGATAAAATGGAATATTCCTGAAAACAAACTACCAAGAAACAGAAAATCTGAATAGGCCTATAATAAGTAAAGAGATCAAGTTAGTATTCAAAAACCTTCCCACCAAAAAAGTTCATATGCCTTCACTTGTGAATTCTACCAAATGTTTAAAATAGAACTGACACCAACCCTTCACAAACTCTTCCCCAAAAAAATCTAAGGATCATTTCCTAACTTATTTTATGAGACCAGTATTACTCTGATACAAAAACCAGACAGACTTCACAAGAGAAGAAAAAAAAAAGGAAGAAAAAAAAGAAAACTACAGGATAATATCCCGTATAAATACAGACACAAAAATCCTCAACAAAATACTAGCAGACCAAATCCGGTAACATATAAAAAGGATTATACACCATTACAAAGTGAAATTTATCCCAGGAATGCAAGGTTGGATCAACATACAAAAGTCAATCAGTGTAATATACCATATCAATAAAATAAAAGACAAATTCTTCACGATCATCTCAATAGATGCAGAAAAAGCATCTGATAAAACTCAACACCCTTTCATGATTAAAAAAACAAAAAACACTCAACAAACAAGAAATAGATAGAAACTTCCTCAATCTGATGAAGAGCATGAAAAACCTACAGCTAACATCAATGCCTCCCATACACAGGGAGAAAACTTTCTCTCTAAATCAGGAACAAAATGAGGATGTCTGCTCTTACTACTTCTGTCCGACATTGTATTGAAGGTTCTAGCCAGGGCAATTAAGCAAGAGAAAGAAATAAAAAGCATTAGATTAGAAAGGGAGAAGTAAAATTATCTCAATTTACAGATGACATAATCTTATACACAGAAAATTCTATGGAATTCACACACACAAAACCTATCTACAACTAATAAGCAAGTTCAGCAAGGTTTCAGGATACACAATCAACATTCAAGTCAATTGTATTTCTGCTGTACAGCAGAGATTGGTACAACATTATAAATCAACTACACTTCAATTTTAAAATAGTAAAAAAATCAATTGTATTTGTATACATTAGCAATAAACAATCCAAAAATGAAAATAGGAAAACAATTCCATTTATAATAGCATCAAAATGAATAAAATACTTAGGAATAAACTTAACAAAAAAAATAATAAGGCTTGTATGAAAAATAACATATCAATGAAAGAAATTAAAGACCTAAATGAACAGAATAGTATCCCAGTTCATGGATTGGAAGCTTAATAGTATTAAGATGGCAATGTTCCCCAACTTGATCTACAAATTCAGTGCAGTCACTATCAAAATCCCAACTGCCTTTTTTTGCAGAAATGGACAAGCTGATCCTAAAGTTCATATGGAAATGCAAGGGATAACCAGAACAGCCAGAACAATCTTGAAAAATAAGACCACAGTTGCAGGACTCACACTTATTGATTTCAAAGTTTACTACAAAGCTATAATAATCAAAACACTGTGGTACTGGCATAAAGATAGACATGTAGATCAATGGAACAGAATTGAAAGTCCAAAGACAAAACCATACATTTATGCCCAATTGGTTTTCAACAGGGTGCCAAGACAATGCAATGCAGGAAACAAATGCATTTCTAGGACAATTGGATAGACACATGCAAAAGAATAAGTCTGGACCCTTGCCTCACACCCTATAAAAAATTAACTCAAGATGGATCAAATATATGAATGTACGAGCTAAATCTATAAAACTCTTAGAAGAAACTGTAAGTGTAAATAATCATAACCTTGGATTAGGCAATGATTTCTTAGATAGGACACCAAAAGCACAAGCAACCAAAAAAACTTTGAGAAACTGGACTTCATCAAAATTTACAATGTTTGCACTTTCAAGGACATCATCAAGAAAGAGAAAAGATAACCCCAGAACGGGAGAAAATACTAGCAAATCATATATATTTGATGAGAATCTAGTCTTAAGAATATATAAAGAACTCAACAATAAAAAGACAAATAACTCAATTTAAAAACAGCCAAAGGGGACTTCCTAGGTGGCGCAGTGGTTAAGAATCCACCTGCCAATGCAGGGGACACAGGTTCGATCCCTGGCCCAGGAAGATACCACATGCCGCGGAGCAACTAAGCCCATTCGCCACAACTACTGAGCCTGTGCTCTAGAACCTGTGAGCCATAACTATTGAGCCCATGTGCCGCAACTACTGAAGCCCACGCACCTAGAGCCCGTGCTCCACAACAAGAGAAGCCACGGCAATGAGGAGCCCGTGCACCACAACGAAGAGTAGCCCCCACTCACCGCAACTAGAGAAAGCCTGTGTGCAGCAACGAAAACCCAACACAGCCAATAAATAAATAAATAAATTTTAAAAATAAATAAATAAATAAATAAAAAATAGAAACAGTCAAAGGACTTGAATAGACATTTCACCAGAGAGGATATACAAATAGTCAATAAGCACATAAAATATTCAACATCATTAGTCATGAGGGAAGTACAACTCAAAACCACAATGAGATACCATTTCACACTCACTAGAATAGCTTTAAATTTTTTTAACAAAAGGAAAACAACAAGTATTGGTGAGGATGTTGAGCAGTTGGTAACCTCATACAGTGCTGGTAGAAATATAAAATGGTACAGCCACTATGGAAAACAGTGTGTAATTCCTCAAAAAAGTTAAACACAGGATCACCATATGACACAGCAATTCCACTCCTAGGTATATACACAAGAGAATTGAAAACAGATATTCAAACAAAAACTTGTACATCAACGTTCATAGCAGCATTATTCATAATAGTCAAAAAGTACAAACAATACAATATCCATCAACTAACGAATGGATAAACAAAATCCATATGGTAGAATATTATTCATCAATAAAAAGGATAAAAATTAAAAGATGCTGACACATACTACCACATGGGTGAGCTTTGAAAACATTATGCTAAGGAAAATAAGCCTAACACAAATGGCCACATATTGTATGATTCCACTTACATGAAATGTCCATAATACGCAAATCCACAGAAGTATAGTGGTTGCCACAGCCTTAGGGGAGGGAGAAACAGGGAGTGACTGCTAATGGGTAAGAGGTTTCTTATTAGGGTAATGAAAATGTTCTGGGGTAACATAACAATGATGGTAAATATATGAAAACCCACTGAATCGCACTTTTTTTTTTTTTTTTTTTTTTTGGCACACGGGCTTAGTTGCTCCGCGGCATGTGGGATCTTCCTGGAGCTGGGATCGAACCCGTGACCTCTGCATTGGCAGGCAGATTCTTAACCACTGCGCCACCTAGGAAGCCCAATCACACATTTTTAAATGGCAAATTTTATGGTATATAAATTATATCTCAATTCTTTTTTTAAAGGGATATTGGGGGAGTATTTGCATATGAAGAAAAGAATACTGTATGAAGTGAGAGAAAGCCAAGGATCAAGTTCTGTGTCTGCCATGAATTGGTCAAGGGCAAGTCACTCAGTCCAGATTTAGTGGCCAGATTTCCTTATCTCTAAATGAGAAGGTGGGCCAAATGATTTCTGGAGTCTGTTGTGGATTTGATTTCTATTTATTTATTTGTTTGTTTGTTTCTTTACTGGCTGCATTGGGTCTTTGTTGCTGCGCACAGTCTCTCTAGTTGCGGCGAGCAGGGGCTACTCTTTGTTGCAGTGCAAAGCCTTCTCATTGTGGTGGCTTCCCTTGTTGCGAAGCACGGGCTCTAGGTACACGGGCTTCAGTAGTTGTGGCTCGCAGGCTCTAGAGCTCAGTGTGGCACATGGGCTTTGTTGCTCCACCGCATGCGGGATCTTCCTGAACCAGGGATGGAACCCGCATCAACTGCATTGGCAGGCAGAGTCCTTAACCACTGTGCTACCAGGGAAAGCCCTGGATTTGATTTCTAATTTTGACTATTAATTATCAAACATGCAAATCTAATAATTCAAAAACCTAGAGCACACAAAGTTAAGAATAAGGAAAATAGGAACTGGACTTGGAATATTAGAGAAGAAAGGGAAAATCATGCCAAGGTCAGAACACAAGAAGGAAATGAGAGATAAAGCATTTAACAAATGAGAAAAGTAAGTTAGGTGAGGCCAAGAAAGCTAAGCTAAGGATAGTGCTTGATCAGGTAAACAGTAGAGAGCATAATAACTCTTAAAGAGATAAAACACCTACTCAATGGAATCTCTATTCAAGGAAGATATATATGGCAGAATGAACTGGAAAGGAAAAAGACTTAAGTGCAAGATCAACTACACAGTTAATATACAGATCTTGGTTTCTAATACCATTCTCCAATAAAAGGAACAGGGTTCCTTGGAGAAATAACTGATTTCAGGACTGGGGCAGGATTTATACAAAATAAGCATGAAGCATCCTATAGTGCCAGAAAGTAAGAAAGTGTTACACACACACACAGGTACACTGATGAGGGTATGTCTAAGGAACCTAGAGGCCAATTAAAAGAGCTCCCAATCACCAAAGCTGGAACAATTTGAACAAAATTAAGTAGCACTGAATTATAATCTAAAATATACGTAAACAGAGCTTCCTAGGTGGCACAGTGGTTAAGAATCCGCCTGCCAAGGCAGGGGACATGGGTTCGATCCCTGCTCCAGGAAGATCCCACATGCCTCAGAGCAACTAAGCTGGTGTGCCACAACTATTGAGCCTGAGCTTTTAGAGCCCGTGAGCCACAACTATTGAGCCCATGTGCGGCAACTACTGAAGCCCACGCGCCTAGAGCCCATGATCCGCAACAAGAGAAGCCACAGCCCACGCACTGCAACAAAGAGCAGCCCCCACTCACCGCAGCTAAAAGAAAGCCCGCGCACAGCAAAAAATACCCAACACAGCCAATAAAATAAATTATATTAAAAAAAATATATATATGTAAACACCCATAAATAAATGATTGAATAAATAAATGGAGGAGAACAGATAAACCTCTGGTGCAGAATTCCAAGTAATTGAGGTAGATACTTTACCCCCAAGGAAGTGGAACATAATGCTCAACTCCTTAAGTGAGGGCTGTGCATAGTGACTTTCTTTCAAAGAGTACAGTATGGAAAGGAAGGGGGGAAAAGAGAAATTTTACAGTGAAGAAAGCTGACAAACTACCTCAAGTCAAGATCAAGGTCAACATCAACAGTGATAAGTCATATTGATAGTATGCACCCTTGTTAGGATATAATGAGAATAGCACTTTATCTCTGTGGTTTCCTCTCCAAACCCCATTATTCAAATCTAATCATGAGAAAAACAACTAACAGATCCCATTTGATGTACATTCTACAAAATAGCTGATCAATAATCCTCAAAACGGTCAAGACCATCAAAAATAAGGAAAGTTAGAGAAGCTGCCACAACCAAGAGGAGCCTAAGGAGACATTGCTACTAAAGGTAATGTGTGTCCTGGATGAGATTCTAGAACAGAAAGAAGGACATTAGAAAAACACAAGGAAATCTGAATGTATAAAGCATGGACTTGGGAATTCCCTGGCAGACCAGTGGTTAGGATTCTGGGCTTTCACTGCCAAGGGCCCAGGTTCAATCCCTAGTCAGGGAACTAAGATTCCACAAGCCTTGCGGCATGGCCAAAAATAAAAAATAAATAAATAAATAAAAATTTGCTTAAAAAAAATAAAGTGTGGACTTTAGTTAGTCATAATGTATCAATATTGGTTAAATATTTTAAACATATGTACCATACTAATATAAGATATTAATGGGGGAACTGGATGTGGGGTATATAGGAACACTCTATACAATCTTAATAATAATCTTATAAATCTAAAACTGTTCCAAAATAAAAGTTTACATATAAAAAAAGGTTAACACAATTTAGTCTTGGTCTGAGTTAGTACTCTGTCAGCAAGAATACAAATGAAAGGACAAATCCAAGACGTATTAAAATGAAAGACATAAGAGAACTTAATGACAAAGAGAATATGATGGCTGAAGGATATAAAGAAGAAAAATATTAAACCAAGGTTCAAGTCTGCGGAAGGGAAAATTACTGTTGTTATCATAAACAAACAAACAAACAAACACAAATAATCAAACAATGAAACAGCAAAGACAGGACTGGAAAAATGAGGCTGGCCTTAGAAATGCCTACTGAATATCTCCCTTACCCAGTCCTCCTTTAAACATATTCCTCATCCTGTATTTCACCTGCACTGGTCAATGGCAGCACCATTCACTTCCTCATTCATCCATTCATACAGTATGGCAGGCAGTAAACTGGTCACTAAGTATTTGAGAATGAATAACACAGATATGGTCCTTGCCTTCAGAGTCTTACAGTCTAGCAGGGAAGGTAGAAATTAAACAAGAAATTACAAAGGTACTGAGTATAATGCAGAAGTACAGAACATTAAGGTTAGGTAACAAGCAAACCTAATCAGAAGCCCTGTCCCACAATGAAAAACCCTGGGTGTTGTCCTCACTTCACACAATCAATGCATCCTCCAAATGAAATTTAACCTAACTCCTAAATATCTCTTAACCTATCCCTTCCACTGTCACTGTCTAGGTTCAGACCCCAATAATCTTTGTTCTGGTTTAACATAGTAGCCTTTTATTTCATCCTCCTGCCTCCAGTTTCAGTCCTCTCCCATTCATCCTCCACAGAGCCACCAGAATAATCTTTCAATAATATAATCAACTCATGGCTCACCATATGCTTCAGAACAAAGTTTAAATCCCTTAATAATGGCATCCATGATTCTTCATGATCTGATTTCTCACTATATCTCTCTCCACATGATGTACGCTAAGGCAAAAAATTACTCAAAGTTCTCCTAACATGTTTCTCCTTTTCACACCTTTGCACTTACAGTTCCCTCTGTATGAAAAACTCTTCACACACACTCCTTTCCAGTCGGACTGGCTAATTCTCATGTGTCCTTCAAGAATTTACTCAGAGTCACCTCTTGGAAGGCCTTCCCTTGGCTACTCCCTAGTAGAATCTTCTTTTCTTCCTTGGTTTTCCTTCTCTGTAATCCCATAACATCCTGCGCATACCTCCTTACATACCTTGTGTACCTTTTACTGGTAGTTTCTTTGAGGGTGGGAATTGTGCCTTGTTCTGTCTCTGAAATCCTGATTTCTAGTACAGTAACTAGCAAAGAATAAAATACTGGATAGATGAATGGTGGAGAGAGGTGATGACATAAAATATCCAAAAGGAGTTATCCCACAGGATAGTGACAAGACAGAAATGGAATATGGGTGTCAAGACTGGAAAATGTAGATACTAGAGTCAACTGCTTCAGGTAGTAACAGAATCTTTAAGAGTAGATAAAATCTTAGAAAAATACAAGATGAAATACAGAGGAAAAGGTAAAGCATTTCTCAATGTGTAAAGGGTTACTTTTTATACACTAAAGTAAAACTAGTCTGTCTTGGTCACAATTTTCACATAGAACATTGTCTCTGATGAGAATCAATGATCTATCATTTGTTATACCTGCTTTTCTAGATAATTTAAAATAGAAGAGAAATCTAAATGAGAAATCATTTGGCTATTTTAAAGTTTAGTAATAATGGGAGCAAGGGAAACAAAAACAAACAAAAAGACTTTAAAAAAAATCAGTATGTATTGACCATGCCTAAGATTTCTAGATGCTATGGGGAATATGACAAAGTACGAGACTAAGTTCCCACATTTAAATTTACAATCTTGTTGGAAAGTTGTCACATATAGGTAAAATGATACAAGGCAGTATACCTCACATACACGTGCAAAAGTTTTCAGAAGAAAATGAAAGAAATCTTCCTTTGATAAGAATCAATTCTCCCTAACTTAACTTTTTTAAAATTTGGATTTTTATAAATTGAGCATTCCTAAAAAGAGATTCAGTGTGTTTATAATGTAATTACATAAAAATCAGAACAGTGATTGCCTCCTGAAGCGGGTGGGCAGGCAGGGATTAGCAGAGAAGGGACATGAGGCAACATGATAATGTTCTCTATTAGTGGTTCTCAAACCCCCAGGCCAGCATCATTGGCATCACTGGGGACTTGTAGGAAATGCAAATTCTCAGGCTCCACTCAGACCTACTGAATCAGAAACTCTCAGGATAGGGTCCTGTGATCAGTTTTTTAAAGCCCTCCAAAAATAGAAAATCACCATTAGAACACCACAGCAATCACTACTGCAGGCAAGATCCCTGAGGAAGACTAAAACTAATCAGCGAAACTGTAAAGAGAAACATGACTTCTGCATAGCTTCAAAGTATCTCCCCCAAAATATTGATTAATTCCCGTAGTGGTTTTAACATATATCCATAAATTCTTTCATACTTTCCCCTCCAGGAGACGAGGCTTGATTCCTGCCACCTTGAATACAGGCTGGACTTAGTGACTCACTTTTTAGGACAAGAATATAGAAAAGACACACACAAAAAAATAGTAACTTTACAATGGAGAAAACTGGCAGACTACCTTAACCAGTAATGATAACTATTGATACCATATATCTCCTGACATGATGTGATGAAGATACATTACCTTTGTGGTATTTTTCCCCAAAACACACAACCTATCTAATCATGAAAAAAAAAAAAAACTCAAGCTGAGGGACAGTCTACAAAATACCTGGCTAGTATCTGCATTTGGGATGTGCGGATGTGTTTTTAAAAAAAAAAAGGTTTTGCAGTCAAGGATGACTAATTAGTACTGCACACTCCTGGAAGAAAAGGTATTACAGAAATGTACACAAATAAACTTATAATTAAGCATTAAATCCAAGAATGATTCACAAGAAGTAACTTATAATAAACAATTATAATCAATGATTAGAACACAGAATAAGCATTTTACAACTTCTTGGTTAATACCTTAAGCTTATTTACTATGCAGAGGTAGGTTTACTGTGAAACTAAAGAAGCTTAAGCTTCAGAGCCTTCATTTGTATTGGCCCCTGCCAAGACCGAGTGGTAGAAGAAAGAGTGAATTATCCTTCTACAGTTTCTATAGAAAATGATTTTATGAAATCATAATGAAAATCTTTAGCAGTATGAATATAGGGAAAAAAGTATAGCAGTGTATCAGGCAGTTAATTAATAAAGAATGTCATACTATTTTTCTGAATCTTATGATGTTTGTGTTTTTTAGCTTTTAAAATATGTAATTTGGGGAATTCCCTGGGGGTCCAGTGGTTAGGACTCAACGCTTTCACTGCAGAGGGCCTGGGTTCAATCCCTGGTCATGGAACTAAGATCCCATAAGCTGCAGAGCACGGCCAACAGAAAAATAAAATAAAATAAGTAATTTGTTGTCATTTATTTTCTCATTTTAAATAAATATTTGTTTTCATCTCTAATTTTGTATTCATAATTTTGTATTCTTTTTTCTTTTAAAAGCCCCTGTTGTTAAGCATTTTGAATATTGATAGCATAATTTAGCCTGCCTCATACTTTTACTTCTTTTTTAAGCTCTTTATTGGAGTATAATGGCTTTACCCTGTTGTGCCAGTTTCTGCTGTATGACAAAGTGAATCAGCTGTATTTATACATATATCCCCACATCCCATCCCTCTCGTGACTCCTTCCCACCATCCATATCCCACCCTTCTAAGCTTCACCAATCTTTGAGTTGATCTCCCTGTGTTATGCAGCAGTTTCTCACTAGCTAGCTATTTTACATTCGGTAGTGTATATATGTCAATGCTACTCTCTCACTTCATCCTAGCTTCCCCTTTGCCCTTTACCCCGTGTCTTCGAGTCCGTTCTCTACATCTGCATCTTTATTCTTGCTTTGTCACTGGGTTCATCAGTACCATTTTTTTAGATTTCATATATATGAGTTAGCATACAGTATTTGTTTTTCTCTTTCTGGCTTACTTCGCTCCGTATGACAGACTCTAGGTCCATCCACCTCACTACAAATAACTTAATTTCATTCCTTTTTATGGCTGAGTAATATTCCATTGTATATATGTGCCACATCTTCTTTATCCATTCATCTGTTGATGGGCATTTAGGTTGCTTCCACGTCCTGGCTATTGTAAACAGTGCTGCAATGAACACTCCGGCACATGTTTCTTTTTGGATTATGGTTTTCTCAGGGTATATGCCCAGTAGTGGGACTGCTGGGTCATATGGTAGTTCTATGTTTAGTCTTTTAAGGACCCTCCATACTTTTCTCCATAGTGGCTGTACCAATTTACATTCCCACCAACAGTGCAGGAGGGTTCCCTTTTCTCCACACCCTCTCCAGTATTTGTTGTTTTTAGATTTTTTGATGATCTGCCTCATACTTTCAGCACTAAACACTCATTTAAAATCTCTCCTTCTATCACAAATCTTGGGTACTATTCATAACCAAGTACAGTAAACCAAGTATGGATCAAAGTTCAGTAGAATTTTATTTAGAACTTTTATTTCTAAAACCATATTCAGTCTGAGAGAAAGACAACAGGTAAAAAAAAAAATTCTTTTGAACACATCCCCCCATCCCAAATGCAGATGAAATAGAAAATAACATTTCATGGATAGGTGGTATAATCTATAAAAAACAGATTCATTTGCAATGACACTACCTATTTAAGCAACATGGGATACAGGTAAACAGTAAGAACATCAAAAATTATTCAGTTATCTGTTGGTAACTAATAGTGAAGATGGTTGACAAAAAAACGGAAGATCATACAATCAAAGAGGAAAACATAATTAAAACCAGCCAAGGACAGTTCCTCAAAATGTTAACACAGAGTTACCATGTGACGTGGCAATTCCACTCCTATGTACATACTCAGGACAAATGAAAATACACGTTCACACAAAAATTTGTGCATGAATGTTCACAGCAGCATTATTCATAATAGCCAAAAAGTGAAGCAACCCAAAGGTCCATCAGCTGATGAATGGATAAATAAAATGTAGTATAGCCATATAATAGAATATTACTTAGCAATAAAAAGTTATGAGCTATTAATACACTACCACATGGACCAACCCTAAAAATGCTATGCTAATTGAAAGATGCCAATCACAAAAGGCCACATATTGTACGACTCCATTTATATGAAATATCCAGAACAAGCAAATCTATAGAGACACGAAGTAGTTAGTGGTTGTCTAGTGCTGGGATTGCAGGGTGGGGAATGCAGACTGACTGCTAATGGGTATGGGGGTTCTTTTCGAGGGTCAAAATATTCTAAAATTAGATTGAGTTGATGGCTGCACATACTAGAAAACATTGAATCGTATACTTTAAATGAGTAAATTGTTAATTAATTATATCTCAATACAGTTGTCAAAAAAAACAAAAAAAAAGCCAAGGTGAGAATATGAATAAATCAGAGAAGATGGATTTTAAAGAAATGTCATTTAAAATAATAATAATTATTATTTCCTATTCATTAGGTGTCCACTGTGTGCTGGCACTATGTGAAGCATATTACATATTATTTCCAGTCTTTTCAGCAGTTTTAAAAGGTAGGTATGTCATGTCAAATGTTATATAAATTTAACAAATAAAGAAACAGAGAAGCAAGAAGAATAAGTAACTTGCCCAAATACTTCCAGCTAAACAGTATCAGAGCCAGGATTCTAAACCAGGTCTGTGACTCCAATGGTCTTTGACTCTATTATACTTTTTCTATCTTAAAACAAGCTAGGAACCTTGTATCAATAGCCTAGTTCTATATCCCCTTCTGGAATTAATAGTCTGTGATACAAAGGACACTTCCTTTAACATTTAAACACCAGGTGTTCCATCTTGATCACACCACGTTATATTTATCACCACTAGCCCAATTTTGGACCTGATTAAGGACTAGGATCTCTTCAAGTAAAACTGAGATAAAATTACAATGAACTTAAAGGATAGCTCTTTAGGTATCAAATGATGTTCAAAATCAAAAAATGGGGAGGGAATATTTATTGAGAGCTTTGTGCCAAATTACTGGGTTATAATCAGAAATTATATAATCTGGGGTAAATGGTTAAAAGGAAGCCTCCTCTCGCACCTCTACCCCCAAACCCCTCCACTGTTTTTTTTTTTTCTGTGAATACTAATTAGACATTCTATGAGTAACGGTGGTCTCCCTTAACGGTTGTATAGACCTGGTGCTGATCACAAGCAAGAAGTGGTTCCTCTCTCAAACACAACCAAAAGCTGGCAAAACAGCAAAGCCCCTTTTTTTATTGGCCTTCTCCTCTGGATTGGGCAGCAATGTGTATAAGCTGTAGGCACTCCCAGGTAGAAGCGTTAGTGGAAATGGCTTCTGCCACTGGAAGGCAGATGCATGTGCTGCAGTTAAGAGGGAAGCCACCCCAAAAGAAGACCACCAATTAAAGAGGAGTTTTGTCTTGTGAGCCAGATTATACAGAAGCATCCTAGTAACTCTGAGCTTACTTCCCTTTTCTACCTCCTAGCCTTTAGTAAAGTACTAAATGTTCCAGCCTGGTCTCAGCTGTGTACTACAGGAATATTAAGAGAAGACTCACCTCTGGGACAGAAAATTAAAGAGAAAGCAACACTCCCTGAGGTCAGCAAGGGATCCCCCAGGGAAAGCTGAATCTTTGTGAACAAAAGTCCTTGCTGGGAGTTCCAATTATCCTACCCCATGTGCAGAGTTTCCTTCTAAAGCCAACTCTGGAGGATACTGGCTTTTATTTACTAAGATAGAAAGCAGTTTTTTCCTATCAAAAACAACCTTACTGTAAACCCAGGTCTATCTGATTCCAAAATCCATATCATTAGTGGCTGCTACATCACACTGCCTCCGAAATACTATTAATAGAAAACTGTTCAGCAAAAGTATGGGAGAGAATCATTTAAGAGAAGGAGGAAGAAGAAAGAAAGAGAGGGAAGGAAAGGGAAGGAGGAGGAGAAGGGAAGGAGGAGAAGGGAAAGAGGGAGGGATTTCTCCAAAGCAATAAAAACAACTCATTGTGGATTGAATGTCAAAGATGGAAATATTTAAATTTAATACATGTACTTAGCACATATAAAGAGCAGTACCTGCTATATATCTAACATTTGATATGTGTTCATTCCTTTCCTCAGCAACAAAGACAAGAGCCTAGTAGAAAAATGTTGTCCTAAGTTTTGGCTTCTGAAGAAATTCACATGTAATGATATAGATACCCAACAACAACAGAAAACTCTACATTTCCTTATTGAAAAAGTATTCCACAGGTAAAAAGAACCCAGAATAGGGGTGACTATAAAGTCATACATCAGTTCTCTGTTTCAGACAAAAAGAGGAACACACTATCTCACTTCTCCAATATGTTTAAACATAGAAATATATGCAAATTCCCAAATTCATTAAATTGCAAAATCATTTGCTTTTTCATTTATTCTACGACAATAAGGTATGTATAATATCTTTTTGTATCTGCTAAAAGTCAGGAGGATTCAAGGCAATTCAGATTTCAGGTGGCTTATATACAAGTTCCTCTGCAAAAACACCCTCCCAACGAACATCAGCCTAACCCCTTCCTGTTTTTCAGCCTCGTATATTTACTTTCACATCTGCTGTAAAAGATAAAAGCAACAATGGGGACATCAGCCACATGGTCGCGTCCTACCAACCCGGAAATGCAGCTCTGAAGCCAGAGTTGCTGTGAAATGGGTCTTTAGAATACTTACACACAGGCTCAAAAATGTTCCAGACAAAATCCAAAGGCAGACAAAACCATATATATTTCTATAGAGCTTTACTGCATTTATTTATATATAATAACCATATAGAAACACAGATGCCCAATTTAAGTAGAAAAAAGGTATGGGTCAAGATATAAAAATTCTTCTCCTTAACCCCATCTTCACGAGGTCAAATTTTATCAAAGGTAGAAGGGAACTAACATTTGCTGATTATCTGGGGATGACAGGCACACTGCAAGGTTTGTTTTTGTTATTAGTATGTATTTTGTGTAATGTGGGTATTATCCTCATTTTATAGAAGAGTAAACTGAGGCACAGAAAAGTACTTTCTCAAGATCACAATCATTAAGAAATCATTATCTCTGACAGAAGGCCTGCATCTCTCCTTCCTAACATGTTCATGGCTGTACTGAGTGAGTAAAGGTGAAGCAGTGAAGTATTCAGCTTTGAGGCCAATTTTCACTTGCTAGTTGTGCAACTTTGGACAAGTTACTTAACTTTTAACCTGCTACTTAAAATGTAAAATGGGATGAATCACACCTGCTTCACAGGGTTGTGGTGAGGCTTAAATGTAAAAATAATGGCTAACATTTATCTGGTGCCAGACACAGTTCTAAATACCTCATGTATATTAACTCATTTAATCATCATAACCTTAAAAGGTAAGTATTTTTTATCATCCACATGTTATACAATAAGTAAATTGAGGTGTAGAAATAATTTGCCCAAGGTCACCACCAGCTAAAGAGTGACACACCTAGAATTTAAAACCAGGCATTCCAGCCCTGGAGCTCACACTCTTCAACACCTATGTCATCCCTATAAAGCACAGCTCAAAATAAGTCATCTATAAACACTAGCATTATTATTTTACCAGACATATACTACCACCCAGTAAATTGTGGCTGAAATGTGTTAAACCAAGTAGAAGAGCCAGAATTTTAACCCAGGTCATACTCTGTACTCTGCCTATAACGACGCGTCCTTTCCGACACAGCGCCTCTATTCCTGTTTTTTGTGCATGCCCAGAGATTACAATCACTAAACTTCCTCAGGATGGGGTCATGTCTTCTACATTTTGTGATCACTTATACCCACAAGGTCCTGCTCACATTAATACATCTTAATTAAATGATCATGTCATTCCTCTGCTCAAAATCCTCTCAAGAATTCCCATCTCAGAAAAAAGTGCAAAGTCTGTAGCATAAGCAACAGGCACCACGTGAACTGCGCCTCCCACCTGCCACCTCTCTGAACTCAACTCCTACCATCTTCTCCTAGATCATCTTGACCCTGCCATGCTGGCTTACCTAATGTTTCTCAAACACACCAAACACACTTAACCTTTGTACATGTTGTTCTGCCTGGAATGCTCTTCTCCAGATGCCATTCAGGACTCTGCTCAAAAGTCACCTTATCAGAGAGGCTGTTTCTGACCACTTTACCTAAAATATCCCCCCACTTCCCTTGATCTTTGTCTCCTAACCTGCTTTCCCTGATCCTCACCAAAATCTTCTATTTTATCCCTGATCTGTACACATTATTATTTGTCCTCTCCCACTAAAATGTAAACTCCACAAGAACAGATGTTTCTAATCTACTTTTTTTTTCACTGTTATGTCCCAACGCACTTAGGACAAGGCCTGGTAAACAGTAGGTGATCAATAAATGTTTATTAAATTAACAAATGGTAGATGTATTAGTTTTCTATTGTCATACAACAAATTACCTCCAAAACTTAGTGGCTTAAAACAACAAACATTTATCATCTCAGTTTCTGTGCGTCAAGAATTCAAGCATGGTTTAGCTCAGTGCCTTTGGCTCAGGGTCTCTCATAAACCTGTTGCAGTCAAGCTGTCAACCAGGTTTACACTCCTCTCAAAGCTCAACTCTGCCTGAAGAATCTGCTTCCAAGCTCACTTTCATAGTAGTTACCAACAGACTTGGTTTCTCACCACGTGGGCCTCTCCATAGGCTGCCTGAATATTCTTAGGATATAGCAGCTGGTGATCCGAGTGACAGGAAAAGAGCCAGAGAGTACCCAAGATGAGAGTGCCCAAGACAGAAACCACAGCCTTTTGTAACCTAATCTCAGAAGTGACATTGCCACCACTTGTGCTGTATTCTATTCATTAGAAGTAAGTCACTGGGTCCAGGACACATTCAAAGTGAAAGGATTACACAAAGGCATGAAAACCATGAGGCAGGAATCACTGGGGCCATCTTAAAGGCTGCCTACCACAGTACACATAAATAAAAACCTAAAAACAAAACAAAAACACCTTGTCCTTTGGAAACCTGATATATTCTTTAAGATATTTATTTAAATATGATGCTCTGATCATTATGCAATCATTCACCCCAATGCTAGTCTTTTCAATCTTATGAAACACAAAGGGAGTATATTAACTATTAAACATTTCTTGTTAACCAGTGTTCATTAGCAGTCATGTTAGAGATAATACAACTAGCAAAGAGAAGTCAACAAAAATAGCATCTGGAGGAAAAAAAATTATTGGATAAATCTTTCTGAGTAGATGACAACAATCTTTTAAAAACATGGACTGGATATTGGTTGTTGTTATGTAAATATTGTTAATTTTCTTAATTATGATAATGGTATTGTGCCTGTGTAGAATAATGTCTTTATTCTTGGGAGATATGGAAGTATTTTAGGAGTAAATTGTCATGATATCTGTAACTTACTTCCAAGAAAACATGATACACATACACAGAGAGGCAATCAGAAGCAGTGAGATTATAATCAGGCCTTAAATCTTAATTATCCTGGAATTCACATTCTCACTACACATGTCTAGGATATCCCTTATGTTATATATCTATGTTATATATGTTATATATCTAGCTACTGTACTAAGTAATATCTGTGTTTGGGGGGATGGGGAAGGCAATGAAAGACATGATATTGACCCTCTGCCCTCCAGAAGCTGACAATTTTACTGGGAAACACCAGTTTTATGTGCAATATAAAGCAACACATGACAAATTTGGTACATAACAAATAAATGCTGTAAGAGTTCAGAATAGGATTCCAATAAACCTTCAGAGAATAAAATATGTTTGAAACCTCTTTCTTCTAACAGTTTTCTTATTCTTGGCATCCTTTCCCTTAACTCCTTCTTTACTTTATCTACTTGGCAACAACTGATTGATTATTTCCTACTAACAAAATTATCTGGAGACAATCTAAACATAAAGCACATGTTTTGCCTGTTTGGAATGCAGGATATGATTTTTAAAATAAAATACTATTCACATTTTTACTGGGAAAAAAACCACTAAATATACTATGTGGATTTTCTTGCCTTCAAAAGTAATTGTGTTATTTCAAGTGTTGAGGATGCCAGAAAGCTTGAAGATTTAAAAATAACCTCACAAAGAGCTCATTTCCAACACCAGATGGAAAGAAATTACTCTAAAGACACATGTGTGGGAGGACATATATACAACATCATATGACACCATGCAAAAGGTTTATATAATTATATAATACCATCAAGATTCACAGGACTCTGAAGGTAGTAAGTTAGCAACTGTGTCGATTCTCTGAATCATTACAAATGATAAAAGGGCAAGAAACTGCAAGTGGGTGGTAGCAAAAAAAAAAAAAAAAAAGAGCCTTCACTTTAAGCTGCCTTCCATGTGTCCCTACTGCATGATGAAATGCTTGGCAGGTAAAATTTGAGGGCTTAAATCCTTGGAGCTCTTGACAGTTCTGCCTGTGTCCATATGGTCAAAACCATCAGGGGAAACGAATTTCAAAAAATCTGTACCAAGTGCATTATCAAGGTGAAACACTTTTCACTTGAATATTATGTAGAATTTCAAACTGGTTAATTGAAATACATGCCTGACATATAAATTAAAATAGCATTTCTTTATAAGATGATATACTCAAAGACATACTATTAAGATCCCATTGTATTAAAACGATTCTAATAGGGTTACTTAATTTATGTAAGCATTAAATAATATTTGAACAGCAATCACAACTGAACCTTGGTATAGTACTACGTATTCATAAATTACCAAAAGTATACATTTCTGTTACACTTGTGGGTCACAGGCTTAAATTTAACCCATTCAAAATAATCCTATGCTTTAATGTTGTTAAATCAGTTTCTCACTCAAAACTTTTATATCACAACTTTATAATGCTTTAATGCTATCAAAATATAATATTGAAGGATCTGAGTGAATATTAATGTATAAAGTGACTAAACCTCAGTCTATGTTGTGTCCAGTGTTACAATTCAGACATATAAAGGGCCTACTAAAAAGTTTATTTGGATTTTTATAGAGGATGGAAGGCACAAGGAGCAGACAGGTTGTATTTATAAATCACAATTAACTACAGGAGTATACATTATACCCTGTTTTATTTTATCTTATTATTTTCATTTATTTCCATGAAGAAACTGAGATGTTCCCGTCTCTATTAATAGGTAATATTATTAGATAATACAGTTGACCCTTGAATAACAGGGGTTTGAACTGTGCAGGTTCACGTATACATTGATTTTTTTCAGTAGTAAATACTACAGTACATCATCCAAGGCTGGTTGAATCCTCACAGATAGAACCATATACATGGAAGAACCACATACATGAAGGCTCAACTATAAGTTACATATGGATTTTCAGCTGCACGGAGGGTCAGCACCCCTAACCCCTGCATTAAGGGTCAACTATAATATAGAATTGTAGATATACCTTGAATGTAGATAGAATAGAATTAGATAATAATATTAATAGAGCATCTACCGCTTCTTCCAATTTTATCATTATAAATATTTAATCATAGTTCCTATCTATTCTATCAGACAATCTTGCCTCTTCCTACCCACTCTGCCAAGATTTCATTAACCCTATCCAAGCTCTGCTCCGCATAGCTCAGAAACAATGTTAATGTCTACAAATAGACATTGCCCTGAGAGTTGAGAAAGACAGAAGAGAGCCTAGATTAATTGGGTGGAAATGACCCAAGGAGCCCTCAGTCATGGAAGGAAGAGAGTAGCAATTCAATACACAATTACCATTTAATCCACATGGATTTATGTTGGAGATAATCAAGAGATAACTGCAAAATGAGAATTGGTCTTAATAAATGCAATAATAAAATAATAAAGAATGAAATAAATAATAAAATAAACATGATGCCAGAATGGCTCTGGAATTTCTATTTGAAAGGGGCTTTGAGGGGTAGCATATTTATTTAGGGTGACTTTGGGGGAAGCTGATGAAAATTAGGGGGTAAGGTGTATTAAAGTCTCTCCAAGTCATTCCTTGAGTTGTACTGGCCACACCATGGAATGTTGCTTTTCCTTAAAGTTCAAAAAGCAGACAATTTATTTTCAAATCCTTCAAGGCGGGTACAATCCCACTTAAATAAAAGTAATTAGCAAAAATAAGTGTAAACAGACTTTCATCATAATCAGATTCTCCCACTAAACTTTCCTAAAACCAACATTTGAAGTAGTGTCAGTGAGGTAGTTAATTCTAAGCAAGATCAGCACTCAAAATAAAACATCAAACTTCTCCTTCCCAACACCTCCGATTTCTGAATAGTGTTCACTGCTAACCTCTTTTATCCTTCTCCCTGTGTATTCATTAAATAGCAGCAAAACACTAATCTAACCCAGGTTATACACCAGAGTTTTGTTACACTGCATTTTACTGAGCACACCATGAACCCACTCATAAAAAGGACACAAAGTAAGCCACCAGTGACATACCAACTTAAATAAACAACAAAAATTGACATATATATTTGGAATCTGGCTCTTCTCTAACTAAATGCTATTACAAATGCACTGAATCAATCACCTTCCAATGATTCTAGATTCTCTACAACAATAAGACCCGTAACTGATCAATTCAGAGGCCTCTTTTAAAAGTTTTCAAAAGTTTAATTTTGGAGGGCTTTATTCAGAGGAAAAAATCAAAGTTGTTCTTAAGAAAAAAGTTGTTCGAATTATTATTGTTTAGCTCACAAACAAAATAAGGTGATTCTACGCTCAAGCAGTAGGGGAAAAAAACAAGTCCTTTAGGGGTAGCAATGAATCTGCATCTGAATATGCATGTGACCAATCACGAATTTCACGAGACTCTTGGAAAAATACACTGGCAGCACTTGCACTGACCTGCTTCTTAGATAACAAGGAAACAGATTGTGATCTAAACATACACTCCTCTTCATTTCAGAACCACATTCAGCCCCCTGATAGGCACTAATATTCTCAACTTATAAAATCAGATCACCAATATCAAATTAGATTTGGACATTCAGAAAACAATATAAGCAAGCCCTATCACTCACATCACAAATCACAAACTGCACATTTGAAAACACAACCTACTGATAAGCATACCAAAGTATCTGCAGAGAATTCAAGAATCCTGTGACTTTCCGGCAATGCTTCTGACAAGCTTAACTCTGAAGCTTTCTTAGGAGTAGCAGAAAAGAAATCAAACAGCACTGTAAGCACACTGTCTCCCATAAAATGAATCTGTATAAAATTAAAACCATAAACTAAGGAATAAAATGGAAAGCTCACTCTGTACTTTCCAAAAATGTTAAACTCAAGCTGCATATGGGACTTCCTGGGGATCCAGTGGTTAAGACTCCACGCTCTCAATGATGCACAGGGCACAGGTTTGATCCCTGGTTGGGGAACTAAGATCCCACACGCCTTGCAGTGCAGCCAAAAAAATAGGCTTTTTTACCATATCTAATACTTGGATACAATAAACAGGACTTGAGTGTTTAACAAACTTTAAGGAAATGTTGGCCCTTAGACCACCAAGAAAGAGATGTAGAAAGCAAGCAGAAACCCACCTAAAAGATAAAACTTTCTTCTATTAGTTTAGTCTATTTGCTGACAGCCAGAGTTTCCAGGTGTTAAACTTGTCAATTAGTGGAGTTCTTAGCTCTGAGTAGAACGGAAGCCTAAGCGGTTTTCTTAATCTACCATCAGCCATCATTTACCACTAAGGGCTGCACACATTGATGGGGCACTTAGGACCTAAATCCTTTTAACAAACAGTTAAAATTCAACTGGCTGGCCATATTAATGAAGCTCAAAGAAAACTCAAAATAAAACAAAAAATTCCAGCAAGTTCCTTTCACATAGGGAAATTTTCCCCACACGTCAAATTACTAATATGGAACATTTTTAAGAGAACTGAAAACTGTCAGAAGGAATATATATATGACAAGCATAGATGGAACCTCATGGCCAAAGGTACAGAGATGGGAAAGCATGGGTTATTACTGAGCAGTTCTTTTTGGTTGGAAAATACAAGTAATAAAGAGAATAAAGGTAGCAAGGTAGACTAGGGCCACATTGTGCAAGGACTTTACCTAAAAGACATTTGGTGTAAAACACTGGTGTAAATGTTGGGAGAATTTCAGTGAGGCCTAAAGATTAAAATCATTTATTTGTAAGCCTGAATTCAATTATGCAAGGGGAAAAAGTGTAGTTTTGTTACTAGAAGAAAGAGGAATCAGAAGGTTAGCCTGCAGTTGCAGGTAAATTCACTTTTAATAGTGGGAAAGACATACCCGACTTCAGTTTCCCCAGGGATATGAATAACGCTATAATTATAACCTTCCCATAGAAAGCACTCTGAATTAGCACCTTGATACCAAGGCAATGTTCGGTGGTTATATTCATTTCTTTAATATGTCATTTATTGAGTGCTTATTGTGTGCCATACATTCTGCTCTGTACTCCATATAGATTATATTAATAACACCCAAGAAACTATTTTATAAAACCAAAATTGGTCAGCTGGCAAAGAATTTATTATGTTTCCAACTTACAGAAAAGGGAAATGAAGAGTACATCAAGTTTCCATAAAAAGTAAGAGTTACAGCTACACAACAAAACTGGGATGAGAAGAATTATATAAAGAAGATATTTACAATACATATAGCATATATATGTAAATATATTTGATTTAAACAGTAAAAAATATTGCCAAGACTGAGAGACAGAAAACAATAATGAGTAACAGCAATGGGTACAGTATGTATCCTCAAGAGAGTATAAATTCACTATAAGATGCAAGACAGAAGACATAACCATTTCTTGCAATCTTCTCTAAAAACAGAAAGAACAGAATAGCAGCTGTGAAATCACCCAGACTACTAAAAAAAGGCTCGGCATCTCTCAAGAAAAAAAAAAACCACCTAACTCCTAATCAGCAATACATGCCAAAAAACGACAAGTCTCCACAGACTAGTCATTTATGGTTGGTACAGTTAGAGGAACAACAGGATGACAGTCGCTATCATGTGCCCAGAAACCAATCCGTCAGCAATTTGTTTCACGTGAGATGACTTTCTCCCTCCAGAGAACGCCCGTTCCTGGGAAGAATAAACCTGTTCTGGCAAACCCCCACCAGGAACAGCAGCCTGGGGCTGCACCGCGGAGGGCGAGCCTAGATCCAGCCTCTCCGCAGGTAAAGGCAGCCCAGCGAGCAGGAGGAAATACGTCCAAGCCGCCAGATGCACGAACTGGAAAAGGAGGTCACGACGCTAAGGGAATCGACTTAACCCTTTGGTCCCTGGGGCCCGGGAAGACTCGGCGGGAGAGCATAGAGCCCTCGGGTGTGAGGGATTCTTCTTTCAGTGATGTGGGTGTCTATGGCGGGAAGGCCTTAAAGTCCTTGCAGGGCCCCCTCCGCCCCTCTCATCGCGCCCGACTTCTCCAGACCGCCCAGCCCCCTCCGTCACCGAGAAACCGCTCTGCGGCGGCACCCCACACCTTCGCCACCCGAAACCTGCGACTCGCCCCCACTGGTTTCCTTCCAGGGCTCCAGCCCGCGGCACCATGACTGACAGACCAGACGGTACCGATTTCCCCTCGTCAAAAATGCACCCCGAGCCTAACTTTCAAGCGCTCCCCCAGCGCCACCCCCGCCTCCTTCCCCTCAGGCCGGCAGCGTCCCGGCTCCAGCCCCTCGGCCGCCGGCGTGCGGAGGGCGTGCGGAGGCCGTGGAGCCCGCGCCCCCGGCCCGGGCCTGCGGGGGGCTGGAGACAAAGAGGCTGCGGCGCCGCCGCGGCCTCCAGGACCGTCCCCTCGGGGACAGCTCCGCGCCCCCCACCCCAGCTCCACTCGCGCGCTGCCGCCGCCTAGCCTCACCGGTGGCTCCGGGGCCCGGGCTCCCGCGCCCGCCTCTGCAGCCGCCAGACGAACAATGGCAGGAGGAGGCGCCGGCGTCCGAGGCTCGGCCCTCTGCGGCTCGCTGGCCCGCGGGCTGCTGGCGGACTGACTGACTAACCCACCGGCGGAGGGAGGGAGCGAGCGAGCGAGGGAGGGAGCGAGCAGGCGGCCCCGGCGCGCGCCCTCCCGCCTTCCCTCCGCGAGGCGAGGCCGGCCCGGCCCGCAGCCAGCCCGCCCCGCACGCCCCTCCCCCTCAATTCGCCACAACATTGTAGTAAATTTCTATTGGACGGCGCCGGAGGGAAGGAGGGGGCCGGCCCCGCGGCCCGCCAACCCATTGGCTGAGGCCAAGTTCTGGCTCCTCTCGTTCCCCCCTCCTCTAGGCCGGTAAGGAGAGGGGAGGGGAAAGAAAAAGAGGGGGAAAGGCAAGGGGCTGGCCGCGTGTGCGCAGGCGCAGGTGGAACCCGCTCTCGGGTCCGCGTGTTTCTGGCCCTTGCGGTACCCACGTGGGGAACGTAGTAAGCTACTGCCCTGGACGACAGTGACGCCCTTCCCCCCTCTCCACTCCCCGAGGAGGGCCAGGGAAGGGTCTGAGACTTGAAAGTTACTCCCAAGCTACTCACGCTGACTCCCCCAAATGCCCCTAGTGACCTTGGGTAAGTCATTCAGCTTTTCTGGGCCTCAGTTTCCCCATCTACTAACTTGGCGTCTCTAGGCGCCATTCCGACCCTGACATTCGATGAGACTTTACCTCTACTGGCAGCTGTGTAAGGCCTGAAATGGATGCTGAGTGTTGCGGCCACGCCAAGATTTCAGCTGTCTTCTGCATTTACAGGTCTCTTAATTCTGCCGTGGCTCCCTCAAAATCGTGAAAACTTGGCTTCGGAAGTCTGGTCTCCAGCTGAACTTAGGGTTGCTCTGACAATTAATTGCCTGATGTGGTGTTATTTCCTTTCATTAGTTTCAGAGGCCCCTTGAACCTTCACATGCTCTGCCAGGCTGGTATCTGAACAGGTGAGCAGAAAGAAGGCTCTGATTTAAGCATGGTCCCTATAAGGTAAGATAGTTCTGGTATTCCCATTTTAGAGATGAAGAAACCCAAGCAGAGAGGCTTAGACCTGCCAGGATAAGAAGTCAGGCAATCTGACATCGGAGGCTGTACATGCCAGCTAAACTGTCTCCTCCTAGCTAATCACAGCCCCCTCACAGCTTAGCTGGGCCTCTAGAAACAGACTGAGTTCAATTTCAGTCTCTCTAGTTGTTCGGGCTACTCTATGCTTGTTTCTGACCCATAAAAGGGGACAAGAACAATTCCTACCTCATAAGAGTTACTGTAAAAGTTAAATGAGTTAAAATATGTAAAAGGCTTAGAACAGTGCCTAGCTCACAGGAAGATCTACCTACGTGTTAATTATTACTGCTATTTGGAGACTAAAATATGGACTGAGAGGTGTGGGGCTCTGACATAATAATAATATATTTGGTAAGCACTCAATTGCCAGCACCCAAGCTAAGCACATTACATGGTTATCTGTTTGAAACATCCTAAGAGACCCTTGAGGACCACCTGACTACTCTAAAACAGCCTCCACTTACACACCCTTGCCCTGCTTTAATTTTGTTTCATGGCACTTCTACCTGACTTTCTACTATATATTTATTTATTTATTTGTCCCTCTCAATAAACTGCTGCAGTTTAGACTCATTAGACTACAAGCTCCAGGAGGGCAGGGACTTTGTCTTCTTGTTTATCTCCCAAAACAGTGCACACTCAATAAATATTTGCTGAACGAGTGAATGACTTATCCCCATGTTATATATAAGGAAGCTGAGGCTTAGGTCAGGTGACTTGGCCAAGGTCATTCTGTGTACTAGGGGTGAAGCACCTGTTCTTGAGTATTCTGATCCTCTGCCTCAGGTCCTCAGGTTCAGGAGCTCTAGCTCTACCACCTCTGTGACTCAGAGGCTTCCTTCGCCTATCAGACCTGGAAATCTGTTGCCATGAAGGATAAATCCTGAAGATCAATCACAAGACAGCTCACCACTACCAACACCGTGTTATCCAGCAAATACAGATTCATGAAAACCAGTATTCTGTATGCCATGAAGTGCTAGGCAATGACACACCGTGTTTAAAGAGGCTTCATTAGGTGTGTGTAGTATTTAATAATCATCACCCTGGAAAAAAAAAGTGGGGATCTTAGCCTAGCAGAAAACAGCCAGACAAGGCAGATGTAAACCACTCAAATGCAGAGTGCCGTGCAACACCACACAAAAAACTGTTGGAACAGGCTTTAGACTCTTCAAGATTTAAAATCCAGTCCTGGCTTTTAATTCTTAGCCTAGAGATGAAAGGGCTTTGTAAACTGTAAAGTACTACCCACACATGAGGGATTTTTGTTATTAGTTAGGTACACACCATCACCTGCTAGGCTAAGTGCCAGATCCTTGAGTATAGCAGGGCCCAACACATAGTAGGGGATGAGAGGAAAAGTAACGCCTAGTCCAAAGGCAGAGAAACTACCCTTACTCCTGTGCCCATCTGCCAACCAGACATCCGGTCCCAGCTCACCCTGCAGAGGCTTCCATTGAGTACAGGGTAAAGGTCCCAAGCACCATCTCTGAAGCTAATTTCCTAGGAAGAAACTCAGCTCCCTCCCTGCCTGCTGCTCTATGCTCACGTCTGGGTGGTGGCTGTGCCATGCTCCAAACCCCAGGATGGGGTCTCTAGGGGCCATCTTAATCCCGCCTGCCAGCTGAGCCCACCACTGCCTCCCTCACCACCCCTCCTGTTCCTTCCTAGGGAATACAGGTCCTGCAAGCTGCCTCTCAGCCCCTGGAGCGGTCAAGGGCACTAAGGAAAAAAACAAAACAAAAAAGAAAAAAGACAGCATGAAAGGGTCCTAATCCTTCCCCACTGCAAACTGAGTTCCAGCAAAAAGCAAACACCAGCTGCACAGAAGAGGGTGAAATTAGATAGTGAAATTAGGTGCTGACCAGGGGGGGAAGGCCAGGGAGGGTAGATGGGGCCTCCAATGACCTGGAAGAGATGAGATTGGAAGAAAGCAGGGGTAGGGTGGGGGAACAGTTGGAGTCTGAACCATTCCCAAATCTGGGACGTGGGCGGATTAGGGACACAGCTGGCCTGAAGCCCCAGTGATAGGGCTCATGGAAAACATTTGTCGGTTGTAGGGGGTGGCAAGAGATGAAGAGGGCTTTGAAAAGCTGGGCCCACCAGCAAAGTATTCTGAACAGTCACTACTGAATAAAAACCAATCCTGGTACCAAAAGTACCTGAAGGGTGAGCTTTCCATCCAGCCCATGGTAATAAAATTGCAGTCATTTTGGACCTTTTAAACACAAATGATAAATCAAACAAGCTATAACAGGGTGGAAAAATTGCTGCTTTTACAGTGGTATGCCTTTCTAGGGGATTATTTTTAGTAGTAATACTTGCATTGTTCACAGAAAATACAGTTAAATACGAAAAAATTTTAATCAACATAAAGCCATCAATCAGAAATAACTACCATCAGTATTTTGGTGGAAGATTTCCCTTCTAGTACCTCTCCTGACAGATACACTTTTTTGTTTATATATATTGTCATATGAAATTGACGATTTTATAGGTTAAAAGGGTCAAATATCAACAATTGCGTATGGTTCAGCCTAGTGCTTTTTTAAAATTTAGATCATATTGTTTCAGAACCAATTTTTTGCTCCTGATAATATATTCTGACATCCACAGTGCCCTCAAGTGGATGTACCATAATTTAATTAAACCTAAATGTTAGACATTTTTCTCTCTTTTTATTTCTTTTTTCTTTTTTTTCTCATTTCTCTTATATACTTGACAAATATCCTTTTATCTAAATAATACCCATGATTTTTTTTTTTAGAATGCATTGATTGCAGCACATTTTTTTAAATTATAGCATGCTGCCTGTGCTGGTCATTTTTGAGATAAAAGCAAAAGAAATCAGCAGATGCAATGAAAGACAATACCGTGAATGAATATTCTTTCACATTTGAAAACACGGAGCTTGTTTTGGCCTCTTTGATAGAATATACTTTGCTTACAAAAATTGCATTAGGCTCTGTTTTAAAGAGTTCCCTGTGCACAGTAAAAGCAAAACAACTAAACATGATTAAAATACACATATTGGAGTTGGCAAGTTATATCTTTTCTGCTGTGAAGACACTTCAAGAAACAAGGGGCAGAAGGGAAGGAAGTTGAAATTGTAAAAGAGGATCCAGTGGACAGTTAATAAGGTATTCCTTTAAGCCTCTAGATTCACAAAATGTTAGGACTGGATAGGCCCTTAGAGATCATCAAGCCCAAGCTGCTTTTAAACATACTGGGAAATGGGTCCAGAAGCTGGAAGAGACTTGCCCAAGGTCATATAGCACAGAGGTGGCAGAGCCCAAACTTGAACCCAAGTTTTCTGACCTCCTACTACAGTTTCTGTTCACTGCCTTCTTCTAGGTCCAGCCACATTTCTCGTCCAAAGCTGGAGGCCAAGCTAAATTGTACAGCCATAAAACCTAGGACTGTCTGAACCGGAAGGGATCTTAGAAATAACTTATTATTAAAAATAATGACCATTACATTTATTAGGTATTTACTATGTGCCAGGCACGTACTGAATACTTTATATGCATTAATGCATTTAGCCTCATAGCAGCCCTGCAAAGTGTTATTAGCCTCAATTACAGTTGAAGAAACTACAGTCTAGAAACATTAGGTGATTTGCCCAATGTCACACAGTTTAAACTAAGTCCATCTGTTACCACTGTCCTCTGCTCCACACTGCTTTCATATCACTTTCAGGAAAGCACTTTGGAAATGAGATGAAGGAGCACCATCGACATCTGTCTCAAGACCCCAGGGAAAGGCTGTTGTGGCTGCTTCTGATTGGAGCCCTGAGATATTCAAGGAGGGACCCAAGGATCTGACCTCCCATGACCCTCCCCAACCCCCTTCTCTGACCAGCTGGAGTGAGCCTAATGGCCCTGACCCAGCAAGCCTCCAGCTCACTCAAGCTTAACCCACTAATTCTCTCTCCCTCAGGCAGCGAACCCTCTAGGCCCAGAGGGTTTCCCAAGAAGCAGGCTCAGTGCCACCATCTAGCTAAGCCCCTTCTAAACCTGCTAAAGTCAGCCTGGCCCAACCCTCCCCTGGAAGAGGGCAGAGGAGGAGCTATAGGGAAGCAGGAGGAGACTGGGTAGCCAGCAATGGCCAGGTTTGACTTGCCCTAAGATCCTCCAGAGCTGCTGTAGCAGGACAGTTCCTGAGCTGCCTGTCTAGCATTCGGCTAGTCTCCATTTCTAAGCCTTCCACTGACTGGGAGTGGTTCCAACGGGAAAAAGAGAAGGGAGTACAAATAAGTCCAACCTCAGTTCTGCAATAAGTTCACTGCGTGGAACTCTGGGCAAGTCACTTACCCTCCCTCTTAGTCAGCTCAGGCTGCCTTAACAAAATGCCATAGACGGGGTGGCTTAAGCAACGGAAATTTATATTCTCACAGTTCTAGAGGCTGCAAGTCCAAGATCAGGGTGCCACCCTGGTCACATTCTGGTGAGAGCTCTCTACCTGGCTTGCAGACAGCCACCTCTTCTCATGTCCTCACATGGCAGAGAGAGGCGGAGCTCACTGGTGTCCCTTATGTCCATAAGGAAACTAATCCCATCATGAGGGCCCCTCCCTCATGACCTCATCTAACCCTAATCACTTCCCAAAGGCCCCAGCTCGGAATACCATCACATTGGGATTAAGCCTTCGATGGGCGGAACGCAAACATTCATCCATTACACCCTCTCTGGGCTCCCATTTCCACACCAATCAAATGGAGGGACCTACCCAGGGGGTCACACGGGGCAGCAACAGCTCAGCAGCTAAGCAGGGACTTGAACCCAGGCTCCTGAGTCTTCAATACGGGGTTACGTCCTCTACCCATAATACCTGAATCCTGGGCACCAGAAAATGCCCCTGTGACCTGGACCTCTGGAAACTATACCAAGCTCTCCCAGGATCATGGGGACCCCCTGCTAAACCAGGCCAGGCATGGAGAGCCCAGGGTGTAAGGGAAAAGAAACTTTCTAGAATACTGCCTGGGGAAGATAGCAATTGAGCTGGTCACGCAAGTGCCCCTAGCTTTGGGCACCTCTCTCACGGACTCCCTAAGCCGTGGACCGATAGCCGGGAAGGGAATAGTTATAGAGGAAGACACTCCAGGCCTGGGCCCTGGCTGGCTAGCACAGCTCTCTGCTTATGATTTGTGCTGAAAAACAAAAAGCTCAATACTCTGGGCCTAAGTGCTAATTACGAATAATGACATAATAACCATGTGGGCCCAACAGCCAAACAGTCCCAACTAGAAATTCTGCATAGCTCAGACTCAGGAACAAAAGATTTGGGCATTCCAACCGAAACTGATGCCCTGGCAGAAAATGTCAGAAGCTAAAGGGCTTCAGGGCTGACCCAACCAAAGTGTTATCTGGCAAATGGAGAGGATGATGACCACACATGCAATTATTTATTGAGAATCTACTGTGTGTGTGTGTGCTCAGAACAGTGCTCAACCCAGAGAGAAGAGGCTTCAGTTATTCATGAAGTCACTCCAGAAATATTTATTGAGCACTTGCTATGAACCACACACTCTTCTAGGTACAGGGGATATAACATTGAACAAGACAGACAAATATCAACATTGTCACTGAGTTTTCATTCCAGTGGGGGGAGACAAATAATAAGCAAATATTATTCCATAAGATACTGTATGTCAAAGACTGATAAAGAGCTGGGACTTCCCAGGTGGTCCAGTGGTAAAGACTCTGCCTTCCAATGCAGGGGACACAGGTTCGATCCCCGGTTGGAGAACTAACACCCCACATGCCTCCGAGCAACTTAACCCAAGCACCACAACTACAGAGCCCATGGGTCCTGGAACCCGCGCACCACGACTAGAGAGAAGCCCACGTGCCACAAGGAAGAGCCAGCGCACCACAACAAAAGATCCTGCGTGCCGCAACTAAGACCCAATGAAGCCAAAAAAATAAAGATATGTATAAATATTTTTTAAAAAAGAAAAAGAAAAGACTGATAAGTGCTGTGAAGAAAAATAAGCCAGGAGGGAGGATAGGGAGTGTTGGTGTTGTGGTGTCACATTGTTTAATAGTGTAGTCAGGAAAGGCCTTACTGAGCGGGTGACATTTGAACAAAAAAAAATAAGGAGATGAGAGAACAAGTCATGAGAGGATCTGGGGGTAAAGTGTTCCAGGTCAAAGGACCAGCAAGTGCAAAGGCCCTGGGGTGGAAAGGTGGCTGGTGGATTCAAGGACTTGCTGCCTGAGATCATACCTCTTGTCATTAACAGAGCTGGCAGAGGAAAGGCATCAGACAGACTGATCACCCCCTGTGTAGCTGAACTCTCTTACATCTTGGGACAATTCTGGAGGTAAGGATTATGCTCACTTTTCTCACCACTTTACAGTTGAGGGAATGAGACCCAAAGAAGAGAAGTAATGATCCCACATCAGATAGCTAGACTAGGCAGGTCTGCTTGCCTCCAGCTTTCTCCAGCCTCCCTCCTCCTCTTCTCTATGCCCTGTCTGTGCAAATCCTGAATACATATGTGCTGAGTGAATGAATGAATGGATGAATCCTGATGTTCTCAAGCCCTGCCTCCTCCATGCACTGCTTCCTAACTGGCCTTGGCTGATTTCTTCTTGTCTCTGCTAATCTTAGCATAACAACAACAACAATTCCAGTGTGCTAGCTATGGACGGAGTACTCTACCTGAATTATCTAATTTAGCCCTTAAGTACCTATGTGAAGGTACTGATATTTTTCCCATTTTATAAGTGAGAAAACTAAAGCTAACTGAGGTAATACAACTTGCTAGAGGTCCCACAGCTGGTCAGTGGTGAAGCTGGGATTTAAACTGAGCTCTTTTGGCCCCCAAATCCCTTCTTTTAATCCTTTAATGTTAGCAGAAACCTCTGACATCAATCTATCCCCTTCCTTTTAGAAATCAGAAAACAGGTTCAGAGAGGGCAGGAAGAACTGGGGGAGGGCCACAGCCCTCCAAGCCCCAAGTCTTCCACATTTGGGGCTGTGGACCAGGTTTGCCCTTCTAGGCCTATTTCACAGCCTCTGCAAAAGTCTTATTGTTGTCTTGGCTCCCTGAAGACAGTTCCAGAGAACTCAGAATCCACCTCCGAATGCAAGACCCTTCCGAATCTGCTTTTCCAAAGCGCTTGTGGTGGCATTTGATCAGAGGGGGCTGTGGAAGGGAAACTCTGTCCTCAAGTGGCTCCTGGAAGAGAGACCATGCAGGCTTGGTGCCAGGAGGGCAGAGATGGGCCAGGGCAGAGGCCAAAATCAGGCAGAGGGTGAGGCGTTCTAGCCAACCAGGAAGGGGGAAGTGGGGGGGGGGGAGCAAAAGATGCTGAGCCTCTGGCTTTAAAACCAGTTTATTGGGGGTCATCTGTTCAACAAGAAACTGTATCAAATACTCCATCTCCCTAGACTGGGAAGAGGTAGGGCAGAAGAAGGTTCTCAGAGGCAGCACTTACAACAGCAATAACAGTTGCTACCTAAATTGAGGCCTCACAGTGCTAAGTGCTGGACTAAGCACTTTATCTACATTATTGCCAATCCTCACAGTAAAATCAGCCCCATTCTACAGCAGAGGAAACTGAGGATCAGGGACGTGAAATGATAGCCAACATCACACCCATTCACAGGACAGTGCAAAAAGGGTCCGGAGACCTAGGTTCCTGCTGTGTGACCATGTGCTATCAGCCATCTGCTCTGATCTGAGGCTCCTGCATCTGTACCAAAAGGGACTTGGTCACCAGCCTCTGCTGTAAAATCCAAGAGGCTCAGGAATCCAGTTCTGCCCAGACTATGGGCCCTCCCACAGATACAGCACATCACACTTACTCCTCTCCCAATCATCCAGAAAAAAAGGGCCTGATTATCAGCTTCCAGGGGAAAAATAAAGCCTACATGTTTTCAAAATCTTTGTCCCTTTTTTGCGGGCTTTGGCCTCTAGCCGGGCAGGGGCCTCTAGGGTGGGGAGTTGGGGAGAGCCCCGGCCTCAAGACTGAGTGTCCTTGGGCCTGAGGCCAAGGAGGGCAAGGTGCAGGAGGGAGCAAGCTCTGCGGTGGGCCAGGACCCCTCTGGAGATGTGGGCTTGTTTCTTAATCCTTTCCTTCCTTTGTTGGCCAGAGCTGGCTGCCAGGAGAGGCGGAGGACGCAGTGGGTGGGACCAGGGAGACCGAGGAGTCCTAATCATGATGGTTTCAGGAGAGCTGCTTTTGATGGGAACCCATTACATGCAGACACAGTACGAGGCTGTATGTGGGGATCACCTCATCGAAGCCTCCGCCCTTCCCTGTGAGGAAGCTGCTGTCCCCATTTTACTGAGGTGGAAACTGAGGTTCAGAGAAGGGAAATGACCGAAGGCCACACAACTTATAAGTGGCAGAGCCGGCAGGGAACCCAGGTTGTTGACTCCTGAGAGAGGCAGCCACTGGGTGTGACTAGAGTGGGAGTAAGAAGGGACAAGGAGGGAAGGAGGGGAGGATGGGGGAGGAGCCAAGTGGAAAGCCCCACCTCCCTCCCCCGGCATCCCAGCAGGGGAGCAGGCAGTTATAAAGGTGCAGGAAGGAGAAGGTAGCAAGTGATCATCTCCAAAGTGACCATCTCCAAAGCCCTGCATGATCTAGGTCTGCTTCCCTGTCCAGCCTCACCTCCCATCACCACCTACCTCTCCCTTTTTGCTCTGGCCGTACCAAACTACGTACTTAGGACCCGAGCACATTGTGTAGATTCAAGCCTTCACACATGCTGTTCCCTATGCCTAGAAATCTGATCCCCCCCCACCCCCCACCGCCCGCCTAGAGAGCTCCTATTAGTCCTTCAAATCCCAGCTTAGCTATCTCTTCCCCTGATGCCTAGAGTTAACCACCTGCTGGGCTGGGCTCGCTCTGAAGGGCTTCATGCTTCCTGAAGGGTAGGAACCCCCTCTGAGTCATCTTCGTGCCCCCCAGAACCTAATACACAGTCCATGCTCATTAGATATATGTTGTCTCTACTTGTATTTTATCACTGAAACTTTGATGCAGGCAAAATGGGTTTTCTTATCCTTGCTCTCAAGGCAAGGACAACAGGGCAAGAGAGGGAGTGACTTCCAGGGGCCAGACAGACATTCAGTGACACTGGCAGGGCTAGAACCCAGGGATTCTCTGCACCTCACAGCCCCTGCCCGGCTGCCACCCCAAAGAGCTCTCATCCCTGCCAGACCTGCCAGGGCCACCACAAGGGACCCCCAAGGCAGAAGTGGGGGCATGGGCCCTGGGGGAACTGAGGCAGAAGGTGGCAAGGAGCACACAAGTGGCTTTTACTGCCCCCTCCCCGACCCGGCTGTGTCCCTCGGCCAGAGACCCCAGCAGGCCCCATCACCCCCAGACCTAAGACCTCACGCTCTCCTCTGTCCTCTCCTGCCTGCCCACTGCAGTCCCTTAACCTGCCCTGCTGGCTCTGCCTCCTGGACAGAGCTCATGACCACCAGCTGCTCCCCAACCCACGGCTCAGTCCCAGGCCCCCCATCTCAGCATCACTCACCTGGAGCGTTGCCCCTGCTCCTTCCCTCCTGTCTGTTCTCCGTACAAGGTGGTCCTCCCAAAACACAAGCCTGACCATGCCATTCCCCTGCTTCACACCGGATGGTCCCACATGGCCTCTGGGTCAAGTCCCCTAACTCCCCTGAGCCTGTCTCTCCAGTCACACTCCACCAAGTGCAGGTCATGGCTCTGTACCTTGGCAAAGCAGTTCCTTCCACTAGGAATGCCCTTTCTCCTGCTCTTTGCCTGAGGAGATACTCACAGTTCACACTTTAGGGCATCAATCAAAGGTGGAGTTGGTAGCTTCTGTGTCCTCCTCCCCAACCAGACTCTGAGCTCCCCGGGGGAGGAGATGGTGGGGGCAGAAACGACAGATTCACCTCTGTGCCCCATGCCCAGCACAGGGCCTGGTACAGAGTGGGTGTGAGTGAAATTAGATGGCTAGGAAAGGGAGGTACATTCTTACTTCCGAGAGGCCTCCTCCCTCCCTACATGCAGGTGCGTTTCAGAACCTGTTGGATTAGTTACTACCCACCTGTCCCCAGCAGGTTCCTCCCAGGCCTGGTCCCCACTGTCTCAAGAGAGATATCTTTGTAATCCCAAAATAATACTCATAATTATAACTATAATAACAGTAATTACTATCATTGAGTATTCACCATGTGCCTTATGTGCATTATTTAATCCTCATAAGAACTCTTAAGAGGTAGGTAGGTTCTTTTCTTATCCCCATTTTACAGATAAGGAAACTAATGCTATAAGTGGTTAAATGTCTTGCCCAAGGTCACACAACCAGTAAGTGATAGATGTAGGATTCAAAGCCAGGTGTGTCTGACTCTTAACAACACTGTCAGGCCTTATCCTGCTTTCTGTTCTCTCCTTTCTTCAAAACTCTTGGAGCACCAGGCTGGGTGGGGGTATGGGGTGTGTGTGTGTGTGTGTGTGTGTGTGTGTGTATGCACGCATGTATATCTCTATGTATTCAACAAACAGTCCAGCGGCCCCCAACAATACTGTGCTGGGTGATGGAGATGGACAGAGGAGACTCAGACCCAGCCTCTGCATCCTTTGGGGAAGTAAGAGAGTTTCACACAAATAATTGCGGCCTCGGGGTGAGCAGACTTGGTCTGAGCCCCAGCTTCACACCTAAATAATTATGTGACTCTGGGTAACTCACTTGATTTATTGAGCACCAATTCCCTCATCCATAAAGTAGGGGCCATAATGCCTACCTCATAGGCTCACTGGGAGGACTAGATGAGATAATATGTCTAAAATAACATAAAACAGCCAACCCAGCATATAAAAAATATCCAATAAGTGGCAATAGTACATACGATGACTAGAGTGTCTCAGGATCCCTAGGCCAAGGTGGGATGCTATTCTCCAGGGCCCTCCCGGAGCCTCCTCAGCCAGGGCCAAACAGTAATAGTGATGATGATTCCTACTCCACCCACTTGCTCACTGAATAATCCTTCAAGGGCAGTATGCGTTGTTAACCCCATTTTACAGGTGAGGTAATCAAGGCCAGAGAAGGTGGGTCACTGAACCAAATCACACAGCAAAAAATGGCGGATCTGGGACCACTGCTCAGCTACTTCCACACCGGGCAGAAGCCAGCCCTCATCCCTGGTCCCTGGCCAGTCTGCTGGGGAGTCTGGGACTCCTGACTCCTGGATTCTAGTCCCACCAGCGGTGGGGGGGGGGGGGGGGTGTAAGTTAAAAGTAGGGGAAAGGAGCCAAAAAAGATGAACACTTTACTTAGTCCCCTCCCAGAAAGAGCCCTGGGCCGGGAAAAAAACCAACAGTTACCAAGCAGGGTCCTGTGCCCGGTATGTCTCACTGGCTCCTTCCCACGCCCGTGTGGGGCGTTATGATATGCACACCGCAGATCAGGTCTCCAAGACTCAGAGAGGTCAGTGACTTGTCCAAGGTCACACAGCTAGGAAAGTGGCAGTCCTGGGAGGGAGAATCCCTCCTCACCCCTCCCGCCTTCAGCCCCAGACCTCCTCAGCCACCCCTCCCTTCTGATGAAATGTAGACTCTGCCACCTCTTCCCCAGGCCTAAGCAGAGGCCCTCTGTGTCTAGTTGCCTAGGCCCCTCTCTCTGCTGACTGATGCCAGCTTGGTACTTGACCCCACACGCAGTTTAGAGGACCCAGGGCTCACTTAACAGAGACCTGGCCCCCAAGGAATTCACAATCTTGGGAGCAAAGAGGGGACTCATGTTCACTGAGCCCCTATCAGGCCAGGCACTTCATATGCATTAGCCATTTAATACAGTACAAAGCGCATGGATGGGTGCGTAGTGATGCTGAGTGAATATCTTCTTTCATTCAGAAATATTCATTGCGCACTTACTACAAGCCACTCTATCCTCAGTGCTGCAATACAGCACTGAACAGGTAAATGAACATCCCGGCCCTTGTGGGGCTCACACGAATGAAAGAACAAACAGACTTGTGTCAGGTAGGTGTTAATATTCCCGTTTTACAGATGCAAAACAGACACACAGAGCCACCCAGCTGCACGTGGCAGAATAAGGATTCTATTCCAGGCCAACCTGCCCCAAAGGCCTTTGCACTGTATCACGTGACCCAAAAAAAATCACCACATCAGTGTATGAGGATCTGGAGAGAAGTCAGTTGATTGTGATAGGATCGTAGTTTCAGAGTGAGGATCTTCCCTCAGCTCCCCCACCCCGGGCCTCCCTTTACACCTCCCAGTGGCCTCAGGGCCACAGGACGTGCATTAGAATAGAGCCCACGTGGCAGTCACTTAGCCAAACCCGTACTCACCCAGAAGCAGCCGTGGAGTCACGCAGCCATCAGGGAGAAGCCGTGGAGCCATCGCCGCAGCAGCACATGGAAGCAAGGAACAGCCATGAGATACAAGCACAGCCAACAAACAAATCTTTGGGGCCCCTCTCTGGTCTGAGCTTGGGCTGGGGGGAGCCCTGCCCTCCCTCTGCCTCAGAGGTTCTTTGGGGTAGAGGCTCTTAGTCAGCACTCTGATCATCTACCCTGAGCTCATCAGGCCTCCCAAGGCCCAGCCCACTAGAGGCAGCAGGATCCCTGTGGACAGACATTAGTTGAGCACCTACTGTGTGCCAGGTGTTGGTCCCTGCCCTCATGGAACCTACAGTCAGTGAGGAAGCAATCCTATAAATAAATAATTACAATTGTGATGAGTGCTTCAAGGAGGAGACTTAAGAACTTGGGTTCATACCCTGGCCCTGTCACGTACTAGCTTTGTGACATCGGGCCTATTTCTTAATTTCTCTGTGCCTCAGTTATTCACCTGTAAAATAGGGAAGATATTAGTATCCACCTCCAGAGTTGTTGTGAAGATTAAGTGAGTTAATAGATGTAAAACATTTTGAACAATGCTTGGCACACAGTAACACAGCAAACTGTTCATACGTGTTAGCTACTTTTATCACAGGGAGTTGTAGGCATGGGTTTCAGAGGGCTCTAGTGTGGGTCAGGCCACCATCTACCCGAGAAGGCAGAGATTAAAGGAGGCGATGAGAGATGAAGCTCTGAGCCCAGTGCCTGGTATATGGTAACTAATAACTCAATAACTAATGATGGCATTCTTAGGGCTGTTCTCCAGCACATCCCTAGAGTCAAGCATCTCAGCAGGATTGCTGTCAGAAATGCTTCCTCCCCACAAATACACACCCAGGACTACAACTTTGGATTGAAAAATAACCAGCACCCATATTCTCACCCAATTCCTCAAATGCCTCATCTCCTTTGATCTTCACAATAACCTAGGAAGTGGACAAAGGCAAAATTATTACTGTTCCCATTTTACAGATGAGGACAGTGAAGTGAAAGGACTCCTCTCTGTGTGTTCTTGGGCCCTCACTTCACATCTCCAAGCCTAGTTAAGTGTTTGAGCCAGGAATCCAGCTGGCATCTGCCTGGATTTTGTTCTTCAGGTCTTCCCTTCCATTTTTTCCTTCAGTCTCTGCCACACTAGCTGTCCAGCCCCAGACAAGCCTTTGAACCTCTGCAACCTCAGTCCCTTCAACTGAAACCATCGAACAGCCAGCCCAGCATCCAAGCTCTCCCTTCACAGGCTCAGCCACTGCTACCCAACCCCTCCTCTAACCCTTGACCATTGCCAACTTCAGCCACTCACCCACGAGCCAAGGAATGTCTGCACTCAACTGCCCTAAACCCATGCTTTACAGATGGAGAAACTGAGGTCCAAATTGGCCACATACCCAAGCTTGCCTTTCAGTGCCCAGCTCCTGCGCTAAGCATCGTCAAGTGGGGCTGGCCCTCTGGAGAAACTCCCATGAGGCCCTGACCCACAAGTTGTTCCTTCTGCTCCTTTCCCCCTTCGTTGGGCCCAGTGGGCACCCACGCAACCTGTCCCCCACCTCTGCAGCCTGAACATCCCAGAGCTCTGAGCTCACCCAGCAGGGGCCAGGCAGCTACTGCAGGTAAGGGTTAAGTAATGTGGGCACCTCAGTACCTACAGGGTGGAGTCTCCCCCTTTTAGTAGAGCCTGGGCTTTGGGTCAGACAGACCTGGCTTAGAATCCCAGCCCAGTCACTTCCTAGCTGTGTGACTTTGGTCAAGTCCATTCACCTCCCTGAACTGCTGTGAAATAGGGATAATACCTATTCCCTCATGAGGATGTAAGGATTACGAGTAATAGGTAATGTTGCACATTAAAGGCTTGGCACAGAGTACCACACACAGTAAGTGCTCAAGAGGCTGCAGTTCTAATTATGAGTCGAGAACACAGGCCAAGAACAGGACTTGGGGGCCCACCACACTTAACCCTTGCCCCATTCTCTCCCCTCCCCTCACATGGGGTGAGGGTAATCCCAAACCAGGTCCTAGAGGATGTAGGAATGGGTGCTAGGAGATCCTTAGACAATCTAGGCTCATCTGCCCTTCTCATTTCATAGAAAGAGAAACTGAGACCCAGAGAGAAAAGTGACTGCCCACGGATAATCGGGGAGTGCGGGGAATCCTGCCCCGTTAATGAACATGGGAATCTTAGGCGGTGGGGAAATTCTGAATGCCCCATCCCCCAGGGGACTATCATAAAGGTCCACTCTACAAACCCCCAGCAAATCTCAGGCCACCATGACCTCTACAGTGAGTCTTTCATGGGTATCCTATTCAGCTCTTTGGCTAGCAGACATGTATGTCACACAGTAGGTACTCAGGAAAAGCTTAGGGAATAACCACATGAAACTCCTCTCTGGTTCCACAGCTCTGCTCAGGCGCCCCTTCCAGGGGTCCCTCCTTGCATCTCCCTTCCTCGCTCCCACCCCAGCCAGCCTCTGTCTCAGGTCCTATCAGCTGCACCCAACTGCAGCCAGCAGAGCTCTGCGCCTCCAGAGGCCTGTACTGTGTCAGCATCTTCCCAGCCAGGCTGGGATGCTCCTGCCCAGCACAGCCAGCCAGGCTCCCTGCCAGGGTCCACTCTGCAAAGGGGGTGCTGGCCTTGCCCTGCCAGGGGCCCCACCCGCACTGGCCTGGGGAATAGGGCAGCCTGGGAGCTTCTATTGGCACCTGAGGCCTTCGGAAGGGAGGCCAGCCTAGTCTAGACAGTTCAGGGATGGGCTGATCAGGAAACAGACAGGTGTCACCCACACACCCAGGCACTCCACCTGCATCCCACATTGCTAGGACCTGGCAGGCTCTGCCTGACGCTCCTATACACACAGCAGAAACCTCAGGGCTTCCCCCACTCCATTCCCTTCTCAAAACACCCCCACTGGCCTGTTCCCAGACCAGCTACCATTCTGCACTCATTGCTTCATTGGATTCTGCTAACGCCTGTAAGATCTGGGTTATTAACTAAGGAAGAACCATGGGCTCAGAGAGGTGAAGTGACTCATGCAAGGTCACACAGCAAGGAACTGGCAGGGCCAGGATTCAAACCCAGTTCTGCTGCATGTAAAGCCAACCGGGTACCAGAAGTCCCCTTCTGCCCCTCCTCTCTGCTCCCTACAGCTTCTGGATGCCCTTCTTCCCAAAACTTCCACCCCCTCTACAAAGTCTCTCCTCCCCCATTTCTAGTCAGAATTAACAATTCCCACCTCATGGCTGTATTAACACCTTGTTTACATGCACTGAGGACAGCAGGGTACAAGAGTTATTTCTGAGGGGTCTGTCTCTCTGACACTCAGAAGGGCCCAGAAGGCAGAGAGTGACCCCAGTAAGTGCTCCTTAGACCTGAGAGTCTGTCACTTCTATCTCCACTTTCCCCTTCCCCTCACCCAAAAGTCCTCTGGCCTCCTCCTGTGGATCCCCTCCCCACCCCCAGCCTCCTGCCAAGACCAGTCCCCAGGGCTGGAACTGGAGTGAAGTTGGGGGCTTGCAGTAACCTCAGGGGCTCTGACCCCTCCCTGGCCTCACTCTCTTCCCTTCAGTAGCTGAGCAGCTGCCCTGACCTGACACCAGGCAGTTCTCACAGGGACTCCCAGCTGCCCTGAGCCCCAGCCCAGGTCAGACTCTCCCCTACACCTCCTCCTGGAGCAAAGGGCTCCAGGAGCAGAGAGGCGGCTGCCTTCAGCCCTAATGCGAGAATGTAAGGGGTCACATTCAGCCACTCCCTCCCAGGAGAAGCTGTGAGCCTCGGAGCAACCTCCCCCAATCCTACCGGGTAATCCTCCCCTCTCTCCTTCTGAGGCAAGCTTGGGCTGAGGTCGTCTGAACAAGTTCCCGCCTCCACTTGGCTGGAGGGGAGAAGTCCTATCCTACCCCCAAAGAGGTGGGGTCTGCTGGAAAGTGTCAGTGAGGGCAGAAAACTCTCGGAGAAAGACAGAGGACAGGGACAGGGAGAGACTGGGCCACACACAGCAGGAGAGACACAGGGAACCGGGAGGTGAGGGCAAGCAGGAACCAGAGCCCAACCGCGAGACCCGGCCGACCCGAGGCAGAGAGAAGTCCCCTAGACCCAGCCTGGAGGGGAGCGTGTGCGGCCGGGGCGGCAACAGGAGAGCCACCCCGGCGGGCAGAGCCGGCGCCCCAGCTCGCGGGTCCCTCAGTCCGGAAACTCAAAGTCAGTTACGTAAGGGCCAGAGCGGGGCGCGGGGCCCCGGGCCCGGGCGCCCCCTCCGGCTGCGCGCCGCCCGCCCGCTCCGCCGGCGCTGCAGCTGGCCCGGCAGCAGCACGCGGGGCCCGACAGGGCGGGGTTGGAGGGGGGGGGTCTGGACTGCAGCACTCCGCAGAGACCCACCCGCGGGCACCTAACCTGGGATCCCCGCCCCAGACAAGCCCGAGACCGGTTGGGACCGCCGGCGCCCAGCTTCCAGCTCCGGACGCGAGCTCTCGGACCCCCTTCCTGTCGCCCCTGCCCCTCCCCGCACCCTGAACTTGGAGACGCCCAGGCCCCTCTAGACCCCCAGTTCGGAACTTGGAACCCTGGACCCTTAGAACCCCCGATCCCGACCCCGACCCTTAGAAGCAGATCGCTCCCCACCCGCGGGACGGCCCGGGCCCTGGGGAGTGGGTCCATCTGTCTTTCCCCCCGTCCCTCCCGGAGACCCGGGGTCGCCCCCCGGGAGGTCCAGGCTCACCTGGGCTGGACGGGGCGGGGACCTGGCCGGGCCGGGCCGGGCCGCGTTCTCGCCCTCCGCCGCTCTCGCCCTTTAAGAGGTTCCTGCCACTTTGCCCCGCCGGGGGCCTCCACCTGCACTGACAGGGCAACTCTGGCGTGAGGCCCCGCCCCCGACCCGGGGCGCCTTCTGATTGGCGCAGGAAACTGCCAGTCAGCGGGGCGGCCCGGGGAGATCGGGCTGGGCAGAGGGAGCGTCGCAACCGGGAAGGGGCGGGGGCTGCAGGTGCGGCCTGACCAGAAGCCTAGCTCTGGGCGGCCGGGTGCTGACCCGTTGGACCTGGGGAGGGTCGGGCAGAGAGCTCCTGGATTGGCTGGTGTGGTATCTGATGTCATATGGCAAAAGTATGATGCAATTTGCCACGTGGTGCTACCCGTAAGGCTGGAAGGGAGATAGGGGACCTAAGGAAGTAACCCTGACGAGGACACCTGGATGACCTGTCCCACCTGTGTGACCTCGAGCGAGTCACTTCTCTGAATCTGAGTTTCCTCAACTATAAATCTTAACAATGTTTTCCTGAGAATTAGCGGTCTATATTAAGTAAACACGGGTCTGGCACACAGTTGGTGGCTTTCAGTAAATGTAGGTTCTGCTTCCTTCGTCCCCATCTTGCCACTCTTCTCAGAGACCTTCCCCCTCCTGATTGTCCTTCCCATCAGTGCTGCAAGGACCTTTTGTAGTCACTGGTCCAAGTCCCCTCCCCTCTTTACCTCATTTCAGACCTGTGCTCACATACTTCCAGTGACAGGAAACTCTCCACCTCCCAGTCAGGCCTCCTTCATTTTAAAAACGTCCTCAGACGTCAAAAACTCTGCCTAAGATTAAGGCCAACTCCACCCTTTAGGAGTCCTGCCCACAGAGAACAAACCTAATCCCTCCTCTGTGTTAAGGAATCACAGAATCATAAAATCATGGGGTATTTCAGGTTGGAGAGCCATGGAGAGCTAATCCCTTTTGGGGGCAATTGGGGCAAAGTGACGCTCACTGAGGACAAGTGACTTCCTATGACTTCAGTGGTCTTCCTGTTAGATGGACTCTGGGATCGGACTGCCTGGGTCTCAGAACCCAACACTGCTACTTACAAGCTGTGTGTCATTAAATGAAATAATGCATGTAAAGTACTAAGAACAGTGCCGGTCTCAGGGTAAGCATCCAAAAAGTGTTAGCATTTATTATTGATGTTAATGTTGTATCAAGGTTATAAACTCATGTTTTGCCACCCCCCCCCCCCCAAGTTCACTGATGCCTCCTCTGACTCATGTCTTGTTTTAGTTTTCAGGGCCTTGGTCCCTGCCTTCAAGAGGCTCACAGTCTAGCAGAGAAGGGTCTGAGCCCCTAGATTTGGGGGATGCTTTCTGATAAAGGTGCACAGGCTCCAATGCACCGCAGAAGCTTTAGTTCCTTTAACCAGAAATCTGGACATTTGAGACCCTTTCAGTCCCTCACCCAGTGGACCCCACAAGGAAAGGTGACACACACCTCCAGGTTCCCAAGCCTACTGACACACCTTTCACTTGTCCACATGCTCACCTGCCCACCAGGTGGTACTGCCCAGTGGTTAAGAGTTTGGGATTTGGAGGCAATCGAGTCTAGGCTCATCTTACCAGCTTTGTACCTCTGGGCAAATCACTTTCCCTCTGGATTAATAACAGCGCCAACTTCATATAGAGCTGTTGGGAAAATTAAATGAGAGTATGTGAAAATGCATATGCAGATACCCAGTAACGGATCCAGTATTATTTTTTAATTGCTCCCATATGTATTCATGCACCCAGGAGAGAGCAGGCTGTGAATGCCTTGATTTAGCTTGGGCAAAAGGGGTTTCCTCCCCCCACACCCCCCCTCTTCTGACTCTCCTCCTCAATCGGAGGGGCGGGGCGAGGAGAATCCCGCAGCTGCCTGGACTGGGCTATTCTAAGGAGCTGCCGCAGGCCCCGCCCCCTCCCTGACTGGGGCAGGCACTTGGCTCCTCCTCTGTTAGGCAGGAGCTGCCTGCGGGTGACTCAGCAGCGCCAGCGCCTGCCCCGGCCTGATAAGTGTGTGTGCCTGGGAATGTGTGTGTGGTGGGGGTGGCCAGGGAGGGCTCTGTGTTTCTGAGTTTGTGCGTGGGACGTCCACGTGGGAGTGCGCTTGTGACCTTGACCTTGTGTGTGTCTCTCATCTCTGTGTGTGTGTTGGGGGGGGTAAGGGGGTTGCATTTATGGGTGTGACGGTGTGCCCTTCTTGGTGAGTTTGCACAGAGGGTGTGACTCTGTTTGTGTTTGTCTCTGTGTCATATAAACTGGTCCCCTGCCCCCCCTCCAGCCAGGCCCTGGGGCCCTAGAGAACTCTATCCTGCCCAGGGCCCTCTCTGCCTAGACAGCCTGGGTTTCTTGTTGGGGTGACTTGTGCACTTATGTGGGTGAAAGTCACTGGGTTGGGGGAATGGGATGGGTAGGTGCTGTCACTGCCTGGACTTCAGCTCCCCCTGCCCCACTGCCTCTGCCTGTGAAGTCTCCACCTCCTTCCCCTGACTCAGGGAGTAATTTGCTCCCTGAGATGCTCCCTGTGGGGGAGGCCTCCAGAGGAGGCGATCAGTATTGTTTTATGTGCATTCTCTCATTTGATCCCATTGAGTCCTTACAGCCAAAAGTGTTCTAGAGAGGGTCTGAGAGCAGAAGTGACAGCCAAGGTCTCACAGCTCTTAATAGAAGGCATGAAGGTTACAGGCAGGGGGCAGATCTCTTCCCCAGGCTTAGCACCGAGTTTGCTTCAGGCCTGTGGGGGACTGATAAGCTTGGGGGACAGGGGAAGGAACCTGTTTGTGTCTCCCCCTTCCTCCTCCGAGTTGCCTGGGCCTCCAGCCAACTGCTTATCCTGCCAGAGCCTGGGCTCTGCGATCAGCCTCAAGTGGGTGATTGGGTCTTGAATTGGGTGATAAAGAGGCCAGGAGACGGGCTAGGGGATTGGGGGTAGGGAGTGGGGGCAGGGCCAGTATGGGAGCATCTGTTCCTCCAGCAAAATTTAACTGAGCACATTATTCAAAACTGACCAGCACTCAGTCTAAGTGGGGAAGGGTGTCACAAGACCAGGCCACAAGGAATGATGGAGACAGAGTGGGAAGCTCAGGCCTGAGGCCAGGGATGTGGCTGGACTCTGTTGCAGGTTTGAATCCTGACTTCACCATTCCCAGGGCCGGTGTATGGCCTGGCCAGTCATTTTTCTCTCCTAGCCTGTCACCTTGTCAGTCAAATGAGGTAATGGCGCTCATCCTGTCTGCCTTTCCTGACTCCAGGATGTTAGGACTCTTGGATGTTAAGTGGGAAAGCCATTTGTAAACTGAAAGTTGCTCTCCATACATAATCGACGTTCCTGTTGTCCTGCTGTGATTCACGGCCTCCTACGATGAAGGCCCTAAAGCAGCCGTATACTCAGAACCCAGAGAAGGAAAAGGATCCCATCTGAGGGATTAGAGAAGATTACCTGGAGAAGGTGACCTTCCAGCTAGACTTTTTTTTGTTTTGTTTTAATTAATTTATTTATCTTATTGGCTGTGTTGGGTCTTCTTTTGCTGTGCGCGGGCTTTCTTTAGTTGTGACGAGTGGGGGCTACTCTTCGTTGTGGTGCGTGGGCTCCTCATTGCCGTGGCTTCTCTTGTTGTGAAGCATGGGCTGTAAGTGTGTGGGCTTCAATAGTTGCAGCACATGGGCTCAATAGTTGTGGCTCATGGGCTCTAAAGCACAGTCTCAATAGTTGTGGCACACTGGCTTTGTTGCTCCGCGGCATGTGGGATCTTCCTGGAGCAGGGATCAAACCCATGTCCCCTGCACTGCAGGCGGATTCTTAACCACTGCATCACCTAGGAAGCCCCCAGCTAGACTTTTAAGGATGAATTTACTACTGTGTATGGAAATGGAAGAGGGCATTCCGGGGGAAGGACAGCCTGCACAAATGCCTGGAAGTAGAATAGTAAAGGTGTGCTCTGGGAACAGTAAATGATCTGGTATATTTGGAGCACAGAGTGAATCATGTGACCACATAGTGGAAGACCTTGAATGCCAGGTTAAGACCAGGGCAGGTAGGACTCCCCTGGTGGTCCAGTGGCTAAGACTCTGTGCTCCCAATGCAGGGGACCTGGGTTTGATCCCTGGTCAGGGAACTAGATCCCACGTGCCACAACTAAGAACCCACTTGCCACAACAAAGAGCCCACATGCTGTAACAAAGATCCCATGTGCAACAACGAAGATCCCACATGCCACAATTAAGACCTGGCACAGCCAAATAAATTAAAAAAAAAAAAAAAAAGACCAGCAGGTGGTGGAGGAGAGGGGAGATATTGACATTTGGGGTTAGCCAGGGTGGAAACAGCCATGTGCTAGGGTGTGGCAGTCACTTGGGGAGCATCTGAGGTGGAGAGAGAGAGAATTGGTGAGCAGTGGTTCAGGGAACCCTCTCCAGGAGGATCCACTTGAAGCCTGGGGCAGATCCCAGGATGACATCGAGGTGGGCAAGAGGCTGCAGAGCCCCCTCCAAGGGAGAGGTGGGAGTTGGCAGGGATGGAGAGGTAGCCGAGTGTCAGAGGCCCCAGTCCAGGGAGGGATGCATGCACGGGCACAGAGGATGCCTGCCAATAAACACAGAAGGTCTCCAAAGGCCCTGCTGCCCAGGAGGGCCTCTGCTTTGCTAGATTGTGGGGAGGGGGCCAATCCCACCAGGAGAACCCCTTCCCAGGGAAGGTGCCATCCCCAGAAGCCCCTGTTCAAACAGCAGTGGTTCCCAATGATGGGCTTTTTATATATCTGCCAGGTACTTCACTAACCTGTTCCCACAGATCCCCCTATTTGAAGGCTGAGGCTGGGAGAGGTGACACGATATACTTGGGATCACACAGCCAGTCAGTGGCAAGGCCAGGACTTGAAGGCAGCATTCCCTGTTTCCTGAGAGGGCAGGAAAGAGCTGATGGAGGTGTTTGGTGGGAAGGCTAAGATTCTGGCTATTTGGGGCCAGGAATCTGGGAGGAGCAGGCTCCAGGGAGAAGGAAAGATGGTGTCTGCTGCCACCTTGCGGTCATAGAGCGGCTGCGGGGGAGGCGTAGAGCCCAGCCGCCCAGGCTTCCCAAGAGGACCTGCATCAGGGCCTCAACCTGGCACAGGGGGGCTGTTTTGGGTGCATGGGGGTCAGCTCTGAGGCAGGGGGTTGTGGTGTTCCTCTCAAAGGCACTGAGATCTATTAAAATAGCTCACCTTTACTACCGGGAAGACTCTATCTTTGCAGTTGGGAGAACTCAGGAGCTAGTGGGCAGGTCTAGGATTCTGGGGCCTAACGCTTATTTGGGGGCCTCTTTTTTTAAAAGGAAAAATGTAAAGTTAAGAATAAAAAATGGAGGGACTTCCCTGGTGGCGCAGTGGTTAAGAATCTGCCTGCCAGTGCAGGGGACACAGGTTTGATCCCTGGTTCTGGGAAGATCCCACATGACACAGAGGAGCTAAGCCCGTGCACAACAACGACTGAGCCTGCGTTCTAGGGCCCACGTACCACAACGACTGAGCCCGCGGGCTGGAACCACTGAAGCCTGTGTGCCTAGAGCCTGTGCTCCGCAGCAAGAGAAGCCACTGTGCTGAGAAGCCCTCGCTCCACAACGAAGAGTAGCCTCGCTCACCACAACTAGAGAACGCCTGTGCGCAGCAACAAAGACCCAACACAGCACCCCCCGCCAAAAAAAAAGAATAAAAAATGGAGAACTCTATTCACTATCTTATGATAAACCATATGGCAAAGAATATTTTAAAAAGAACATAATATATATCAATATATCTATAACTGAATCATTTTGCTGTACAGCAGAAATTAACAACACATTGTAAATCAACTATACTTCAATAAAAAAATTATTGATTACAAAAAATATATATCATGCAAAATAATACCTAAATAAATAAATAAATAAATAATGCCTGTAGCCACTCAGGGTCAGAGGACACAGTGGAAAGGAGGGAAAGTCAGAGTGGAAAGACACAGTGGTCTTAACCAATTGAAGTTCATGTATTTTACTTTTGCAAATTTTATGGACACATATGACCTTGTGAACACAAGGCCAGGGTCCTTCCTAGGGCCGGTGCAAGTGTGAGGCCTTGACTGACACATAAACCTTATGGTGAGTCCACCCCCAGGCCTGGCAGGTGGTTTGGGAATTCTGAAGCCAGAGCAGGATCTGGGTTTATGTCTCCCAGTCAATCCCCCCACCCCCACTCCCATGCCCCATAGGCAGGCTTTTCACCCAGACCTTCTAGAGCTTGCTACCTGGAACTAAGCCCATACTCAACATATCTGTGTGGCCAAATCCTAACAGTTAGGTTGCTCCAGCCAGGACTGCTCAGGGATCCTCTGTTCCATCCAGTTGAATCCTCCTTTGCTTTCCAGGCTTGGAGGTCCAAGCCCAGAAGCCCCAGGAAGCCTTCTCTGCCAGTCCTTGCCTCCCCAGCAGTGCTAGCACTGGGCTGGGCACAGAGGCCTTTGGTCAGCACAGAGCTGTTGTCTGAGTCCTTGAAGTGCTGTCAGTCTGATGTCACCCACATGTGGTCAGTCTAGATGGTCACATCCTTAAACCCCTCCTCTTGCAGCCAGGCCTGGGGGGGATTGAGAGTGGGAGATAGAGAGAGGACTCAAACACAGAGATAACACCTCTGACATATGGGTGGCTACTGTAATAGGCCGCGCACGTTGTTTTGCAGGAACTTGGAATCAGCTCCTATCCAGTTCAAGTTGGCTAAGACCGCTGACCCTAAAACTGGGCCTGCACGGGTGTCTGATGAATGACCTTTTGCCATCAGAGGGACAAAAAGTCCACTTCAGATCATGCTAACCACCTCCGTTATTGAACATGCATCCTGTAAAGAAGCCATGTCACTCAGGTACACCTGTGCAGAACCCTGGTTACCTCACCTTTTCCCTACGATCTTTCCCCATTCCTAAGACTCTGCTTCTTTATCCCATAATTATCCCCCACCCCTTGCCCTCGGAGCGGCAGATCTAAGATTTGTTCTCCTGTATCCTCACTTGGCTGCCTCTGAGTTTTCTCTGCTGCAGACTTCAGCATCTCAGTGCCTGGCTTGCCATGTGTCAGGCAGATGAACCTAGTCTGGTAACGCTTAGGTCCGCCTGACTCCAGGTGTCAGGCTGTCTTTGCTCAACCTCAGTACTGGACAGTCAGGGCGGAACCATCCCTTCCCACCCCGACCCACATCTCCCTCTGCTCTCATTCTGTATTCTCCGTCCACTCAGCACAGCCAGGATAGTGACGAGAAGCTCAAAGGAGTCCTGGGGCCCATGGGAGTGGGACAGCAAGGAAGGGCCCTTTTGAAGCCCCAGACTGAACAAGTGGAAAGACTGGACTTTGGTGTGTCTGTTCACTGCTTATCCTCAGTCTGAGCACAGAGCCTGCCACACTGTACACAATAAACATTAGTTGAATGAATGTAATTTGAGGCAGCAGCTCAGGGTAGGGGAACTTTCTTGGGTAGGGAAACTTCTTGACCTCATCTACCTCTGGGTTCTTCTCCTGGTCGTCTGGGGCTGGGGATCTGGGCGAGGCTTCCTACAGGTCTTAGTAAAGATTTTCAGCTTTAGGTTTCCTTGGTGGCGCATGGTTAAGAATCTGCCTGCCAATGCAGGAGGCATGGGTTTGATCCCTGGTCCGGGAAGATGTCACATGCCATGGAGCAACTAAGCCCGTGCACCACAACTACTGAGCCTGTGCTCTAGAGCCCACAAGCCACAAATACTGAAGCCCGCGTGCACCTAGAGCCTGTGCTCTGCAACAAGAGAGGCCACCGCAATGAGAAGCCTACGCACTGCAATGAAGAGTAGCCCCCACGCTCACCGCAACTAGAGAAAGCCTGAGCGCAGCAACGAAGACCCAACACAGCCGACAAATAAATAAAATTTTTTTTTAAAAAGATTTTCAGCTTTGCTGCATCTTCCTTCTCTTTCTCTCTGGAGCAACATCCTGACTATCAGAGGAAGCTGCTGTGTGACTTTAGGCAAGTCACTTCCCGTCTCTGAGCCTCCAGCTCCTCATTTGTTAAAAATGCTCACTTTCAAGTGTTTTAAATTATCCAAGTGAAATGTTTATTATGCCCTTTCATGTGCCAGGCACTGCATAAGGCCCATGGGATTGAAAGAATAAAGGAGGTAATAGCTTTCAAGGACAGCCGTGCATGACACATAAAGGACATTCAGTCAGTTATAGTTCTCCATGCTCACCCAGTATCTCCCAACAGAATTCCTCCCTCATTCAAGACCCTCTTTCAGGAACCAGTTCCAGTCCACAATTTCCAGGAATGAGGAGAGGGCTGGACAGGTGGATGAGCTGTGGACAACAGCACAGGAGAAAGGAATAGGAACCAAATAAGGGTGCTAATGCCAGACATGCCAGTAGGTGGCAGCAGCGTCTGTGAAATGCGCTTGTCCTCCTGCTGCCTCTCCCAAACTTCTCCCAGGCCAAGCGGCAGTCATGCAGCAAACACATTAGGGTGAGTGAATAAGTGTGTGTCCCCGTGGGAAGTGTGTGTACAAAGAAGTGTGTGCCTGTGCTATTGAACGCACCTGTGCACGCGTATGTGACCAATACGTATCCAGGTGCCAGGAGTGAGTGTGGGTGAGAGAACATGTAACCAACAGTGTGAAGCAGTGTGTGTGGGGAGGAGGTCTGTGCACACGGTCAGGTGTGCGTAGGTGTGGCCTCCGGGTCCGTGTAGGTCTATTTGCTTGTGACTGTGTGGTGTGTGGACTCCCCCTCCCCGATGCAGCTTCTTAACCTTTGGGATCCTGGACCCTTGGGGCACCCCATGAATCCCATGGCAAAGCACACACTCGACACGGTGTACAGACCCCACTTCAGAGGGTTCTGGAATCGCTGTGGACCCCTTGGGGTTCCCCCGGGGTGAGGGAGCACATTCAGATGTTAATAGAATGGGGAACTACGGGGGACATTTCCCCCCTTCTATTCAAGCTTATTCTCCGTTTCTATAATGAGCATTCTATAGTGGCCATAAACATCATTGAAGACAGAAACCCCTGTGTTCCCTCCCACCAGTCTTCCCTTCCCTCTCCCCACAACCCCTCCGGAAGCAGTTGGGTTCCCCTTTGTCTGGGCGATGCCGGGGGCCCAGCAGCCTGCTGAGAAAGGGCAGGTCTTGCTCGGCAGGGGGTGCTCTGATAGCTGCTGCGGGATATCCACGCAGGGCCAAGGGTCAGCACAGCGCCATCACAGAAGGCTTCCTGGAGGCAGAGGAAGTGGCACTGACCTGCAAGTGTGATGAAGTTGGCACCGGACAGGAGTCTGCCCAGCCCGCCCCATTTCTCTGAGAACCTCCTGCCCTTGAGCTGGGCCTCAGCAGTCCCCTTCCTGTAGAGGGTCCCCCTCTCTCTCCAAGGGAGTCTGAAGTGGCAGGCAGGCAAGCCTGAACGTAGACTCCTAGCATCCTCCATTGGGAAGGAGCACGAGAGGTCATCTGGATTTTTCAGGCAACTGGAAGCTATTGAAGGTTAAAAGCAGAGTGTTTCCCCATCAATAATAATGTGCCCTCATTACATGCACAGCTGTTGTCTTGTTGGGTCCTCAAGAGAAGCCTGGTAAGTTAGTTACAGTAATTGTTATCCTATTTTACAAGAGGAAAGTGATACCCAGAGTGGTCCTGCAGGTATGCTTTTCCTCAGGGCATATAGAGAGGTGGATGAAAAAAAGTCTCTACTGTGCACATACTCACATAAACACCCAATGCTCTGGTGTGCTTCCCTTTCTCCCTCCCCTCCCCCCTTCCCCTCCCCCACTCCTCTTCAGAGGGAGTTGGCTCTGGGCAGAGCAGAGCTGCGGGGTCTCCGGGAGGTCTGGACTTGAGTGGCTCTCTGAGTAGAGTGAGGTCAAGCATCCAAGCCCCCTCCCCACCCCGGGGCAGCCCGGTAGCCCTGCCCCCACTGCTGCCCACACAGCCTGCAGCTGGGAATGGGGTGAGATTCCCAGTCTCGGTCAGGGCACGCACCTGCGTTGGAACTCATCACCTGGACACAGCAGGCCCCAGGTGGGCAGCCCAGGGCTGGGGCTCTGGGGCTCAGAAGGGGGGGGGGTTGCCCCAAAGGGGAAGAGGGGCTCTGTGCCCTGGTTCTCTTAAGGACCTGGTCACACACGGTGGGGAGGCAGATCCTGGGGCAGGAAGTTCCCCTTCCAGAGAGTTACTGAGAAACCATCAAGGCCAGCATCTAAATTTGAGGAGAACACTGAGGAGGGGAGGAAGGTATCTTGAGGCATCAGGCTCTAACTCCCACCTCTGGGGCTGCTTGAGATTTGGGGCTTCTGTGACCAAAGGCAAGGTCATTGTAGGAGGCGGGAGGGGGGAGGGAGATTAGTGGGAGCCCCAAGAGGCATGTGGGCAGGGCTCTGGAGGACAAGAGCCTTAGACTAGGGGGGGTGGGCCGCAGGGAAGAAGGAGGAGCCAGTCTGGGCGGTGGGGGTGGGGCACACTCCAGGAAGGGGCGACGGCCCCCTTGCATGTCTGTGTCACCAGTCAGATGTGGGTCTTAAGGACAGTGTCACATCTCCCTCTGAGACAGCTCCTGAGGGTAGGGCTGTACTTTCCACTCCGTGTGAGCGGGCACGTCTGTGTCACCCCCCTTCCACAACAGAGCCGCCCTCATGAGGGAACCACAGAGGGTGAGCAAAAGAAACAGCTAGAGGGACGTCCCTGGTGGTCCCGTGGTTAAGAACCTGCCTTTCAATGCAGGGGATGCGGGTTCGAACCCTGCTCAGGAAACTAAGATCCCACACACTGGGGGGCAACGAAGCCCCCGCACTCTGGAGCCCGCGTGTCACAACTAGAGAGAAGCCCATGAGCCACAATGAAGAGCCCACGCGCTGCAACTAAGACCTGACGCAGCCAAATCAATGCATAAGTGAATATTTAAAAAAAAAAAAAAAAAGCAACAGCCAGAGACGAAGACACTGAGAATAGGGCTCACTTTATTGGGAAAATAGAAGGTTGGGTCCTTGGTCCCAAAATGGGACCTTGGAGAAGCAAAAGCCAAGTGTTTGCGTCGAGTTCATTTTGACATTCCTGTCTCCCTCACCCCCAAAGGGGGGCAGCTCCAATTACAAACACCAGACTCCCAGGGGGGGTGTCTGGTTTTTCCCAGTCACTGGGCAGATGCCCAGGGGATTTTACCAATAGGGGTCTGCTTCTGGGATCAAGGAACATGAGGGAAAGGTCTCTCTCTCCCAGGATGGCAATGCCCTCAGAGCCCATCAACTCCTGCCTCTGTCCCTCCATGTGCAGAGGCCCAGAGAGGGACAGAGCCCTGCCCAGGGGCACACAGTCACCAAGTGGAGGGTGGAGAGTCAAACCCACGTTCCTTGTCTCCTGGCTTGGGACTCACTCCAAGAGGACATTCTAGAAGATGAGCCCCATCAGATGGAAGTCACCTGCATGAACACGAGCCAAGAGACTCCATTCCCATGATTCAAACACACAAGCCAGGAGGTCCAGGCCAGTGCCACCCAGGGAACTTTCTTCCCTCTCAGGCTGTGCCCCAATCTTGGGTCCCTGGAAAGCCCATCCCGATGAGGACAAAAGAGAACAGCTATTTAGAAGGTACTTGGGAAGAAGATATCCTCTTGAAATGTGCTTCTCCAACGCATGCCGTCCCACCTTCTGAAACTCAAGGCGATGGTTAAAAAGGAAAGTTCTTTGCTCCTGACCCACCTACAGCATCCAGAGATGGGAGTCGGAGCAGGTATACGCTGGAATGTTAGATGACATTAAAAAGCTCCATTTGTTGAGCACTTACTAGGCACCAGGCACCTGCTTCATCCACTCAGTAGAATAACTGCCTCGAGCCAGTTGCAGTGTCAGTTGCCGGGAACACTTGTGGGACCCAAACAGACAAGGTCCTTCGCGCATAGCCTCTTTGTAAATCTTCACAACTTCTCACCAGGTAAGCGTTGTCATCCATGATGGAGGAAATGGGCTCAGTGAAGTGACTTTCCCAAGGTCACACAGCAAAAACATGGCAGGCAGTCAAAAAAATCACAGAACAATCAGGTCTTCCAAGGCAGGGAGGGACTGAATGGGAGAGAGCCACCTGCCAAAGCCACAGCAGCTTCTTAGGTGGCTGGCCTGCACCCCTGCTGCCAAGGTGATGAGGCACAGAGCCTGGCGGGGGCAGGGTGCTCAGTTCACACCTGTGAGCTGGACACAAGGGTCTCCCTAGTACCCTCCGTGTAATCACAGAGTGTCTTCTTGGGAACCAGGAAAGCAGAGGAAGTGGATTTGACAGACCCAGGACAGCATTCTAGCTGGCCCAGCCATGAATGTTCTAGCTGGACAAGTCGTGTGGCCTTGGGCAAGTCATTCCCCCCTCTGAGCCTCAGTTTCCTTATCTGTAAAATAGCCATAGGCATGCTGCGAAGATGAAGTATTACCCCATGTAAAGTGCCTAGAGCAATAAAGGGCCCCACGTGCTGTCTGTACTACCTGTTGTGATTACACTGGCCTCACACTGAGATCTGTGCCAGGGAAGGACTGCCCATAGGTGGAGCTCATGGCAGGTGGTGCTGATGGAGCCAGAACCGGAGCAACCCCCAGCCGAGTGCTCCGTTCTGTCAGCAGGTCCATCCTGAAAGCACCTCACCAGCCCCTCTCTGGCCCCCATTTTGAAGTTCCAACCTGCCTGCCACCAGAACCACACAGCCCGATGTTCTGGCCCCTGCTCTCCCAACACCTGCAAGTTCAGAGTCAGGGGTCCGGGTGCTGATCCTCTCCTGTCACTCCCCCCAGCTCCCAGCACTGTGTGCTCAGTGCCCAGAAACGAAATAAAGGAAGAAATAATGCTGAGAAAAGAAATGATGAGAGAAAGGGGTGTGTGTGTGTGTGTATGTGTGTGAGTGATGGAGCCAGGATCCAAAAGGATCACTTCCTAGGGCTTTTGGAGCCTCTGATCTGGCTGCCAGCCTGGATCTGCCATAGGTGCCAGGCGGGGAGGCAGGGAGAGGCCAGGCTAAGGATCCGCTGCTGACGACAGAGGGGCTGGTCTTCGGGCGGAGGCCCAGCAGGGGCCCAGCCTGGACTGTTCCTCCTCCAAGTCCTCTCAGGACGTGGTGACCCCTTTCCACTCTGGGGAACATTTCAAATTCCAAGCCAAACAAACCTCCTTAGGCAGCAGCCTCTGGCATCCCCATTATTATTACAGGATAACCCTGTACTGGGGGCCTACTATGTGCCAGGCAACACCTCTGTCCTTCAGAGAGGACCCTTGGAAGTGAAGCAACTTGCCTAAGATCACACTGCTAGCAAGTGGCCAAGAATCCAGCAAAATCAGGACACTTATTAGAAACTGAGCATCATGTTACAGACGGGCTCATTCCCTTGTCTTAAATCTAGGAGGGAACAGAAACTCAGAGAGGGCAAATCCCTCGCCGAGGTCACACAGCCAGCTGGTTAGCGTCAGAGTCGAGATTTGAATCCATTGCTGGGGCTTCCCAGGCCATGCAGAAGACTGAACTGGAGGGCTCTGGTTTACTCCCATCACCCTCCTGTCCTCCCCACCCAACCTCTCTTACATGACACTTGACATTATCCATCACTCCCTCCCCCTGGTAACGCCCTCCTCCTCCAGTTTCCATGGCAGCACATTCTCCCCATCCTCCTCCTGCTTCTCTGGCAGCTTCTCACTCTCCATGGTGGCTCCTGAGTCTAAAAAGCAGGGGGATCCCTACACTGGATCTCTCATCTCTTCTCTCTTCATCACTACCCCTGAAAGCTCATCTCCTTTTCTCTAGGTCTAGCTCTGACCTTGCACTGCAGCTCCACTTCTAAGTAATAATGGCTACTTACTACGTGCCAAGAGCTTACTTATGTGCTAGGCCATACACACACATTAATTCATCAAATCCTCATAACAACCCCATGAAGGAAGTCCATTCTACAGATGAGGAAACTGAGGCACACAGAGGGAAAGCCAAGATCTGACCCCAGCCTTAACCAGTACTTCTATTACAAGAAGAGATATGAAGTTATAGGACATTTTGAAACCAGAGGGAAAAACTTCCCTCCCACCTCTTGAAAAGAGAGGAGTGGAAATTCTGGAGGAAACCAGACCTACTCCACTGCTCTGAGAGCCCTGTGATAATCTAGAATTACACTGTCAATTTGGAGCTTTAAAATGCATTGTGCACAATACACTTTGAAACATGAAGATCTGGAGAGCTTCAGGAAGAACAAAAGTTCACGGAAAATTTCCCTTTTCCCTCAGATCTTTCCATTTAGTTTTAAGTCTTCAAAAATCTCATGCCAGGTTGCCAGCTACTAAGGCTCTTCTACTTCAATGATGCCTGGAATTCACCGGAAACTTGGACCCTGGAGTTCCACTGAGTTGAGTTCTGCCACCAAGAACGGGCTCTGCAACTTAGGGGTAAGTGGGTTGACCTCTCTGAGCCTGACTTCTTGTCTAAAATAAGGGCAGTACTACTTGCCCCACTGGGCTGTCATGACGATCAGAGGGACAACGTGCACCGAGCACGTGGCACAGGGCCTGGCACACAGGAGCATTCGGCTAAGCCCCAAGCTCCAGCTGCACACAACTTCTTGGGTTTGCCAAGCACTTGAACGTTTCCATGCTTTTGCACACGCCGTTCTCTCTTCTTGGTGGCCAACTCCTAGTCATCCTTGAAGGCCCTCTAACACTTTCCACCTCTTCCAGAATTGCTACAAATAAGGGTTTCAGTAAAAACTATAAAAGGCCCTTTCCTGCAACCCCCCCGCCCACCCTGGGGCTCCCTGTCACTGCATGCACCACACTGAGATGAAAAGATCTGTTTATGCTTTGGTCCCAGCGTGGCCTTGAACGTTCTGAGGGCAGGGCAATATCGGACTCATTTCTGAGTCCCAGTGCCCAGTGTGCACATGAAGTAGATTTCAATACATTTGCTTTACCTTAAATGCATGTGGTCTGGACCCAGCCCCTGCTGACTCAAAGACAAATTTACATATAAGAAGTATAAAAAAAACAAAACATAATAAAACATAAAAACCAGGCAGATCTGTTATAGCCACAGGAAATGGCAGTGAGTAGATCCAGAGCAGCCTCGAGACAGGCCTGTCCTGGGAGGGGCTGGAGCAGACACAATCTTTGCAAGGAGAAGAAACAGCCCTGGCTCCAACGTCATCTCCTTCAGGAGTCTTCCCCGGTTCCTAAATGGTCCCCTTTCTATGACATCTCCACAAGACACTAGCAGGAGGGGGTCCCAAGTGATAACAAGTGTCCAGGACTGTGTCCCTCACCTTGCTGACACCCCCCCCCCCAAGTCAGACACAGAGATCTCTACAGTCACAGGCACCATTTGGATGGTGAAGGTGGTCTAGGTGGGCTAGGACCCCAGGCCTTGGTAGCTTAGCAGCCTGGATCTAAGTGCCCACACCTTCCAGAGTGCTAGTGGAGCCATTTCCTGAAGGAAGGAAATTCCCAGGCCTGGGGCTTCCGGGGACCTCACCCTGAGAAGGGGGCTGTGCTTTGCCCACTAAGGCCATCCCTACCTCTAATGTGCCCAAAGCCTACTTTGGTGCCTAAGCCCCAAACCCCCTGAATGCTAAGCTCAGCCCTTGCTGGAGTGACAGTCTCCCAGACAGCGGAAAGGCTTTTGTTCCAAGGAAATGACTGTCAAAGGAAGAAGAGATATATCGTTTCTTTTTTTTTTTCTGTTTGAGACAAAGATGTCAATTTCTCTTCATCTGTCCCAAAAAGGGAAGAAAATTAAATTTGTTTTTACAAAGATGTCAGCACACTGCTTCAATAGGGAGTCAGGGGTGTGTGACAGAGGCAGTGTCAGGGAGAGAGGGGAGAGAGGTTGAGAGGGGAGGAGATGAAGCATGGGGGAGGCACAGGGAACAGGCCAGACCCTGATATCGGGGGGAAGCACAGACCTGGGAATGGCTGAATAAAATGCCAAACAAAGAGAAAAACTTCTAAGCCTCACTCTGGTGGTCCTCGCCCTCAGAAGCTTGAAGGGGGCAGCTCGAGCAGGTGGGGGACCTGGGGACACACACTGATGCCAGCACTGCAGTTACAGAAGCCTTTTTCCCCCCGCAGTTCCTTCAAAGTCAGGTCCGGGGCCAGGGATGTGGTTCCAGTTCACTGGATATATTGGGTGCAGCTGGGAGAAGGGAGAGACGCTTTCCTGGAGGTTCTTATCAAGGGGCCAGAGGCTGAGAGGAGGAAAATTCCACGCTGGTGCTTCAGATGCCCCCACCCAGTCCCAGGTGCCACCTACATTCACGGAGCTCTAACTAGTGTGGACCTCTGTCCTCCAGCACCTGGGCCAGAGAATCCATGGTTTGAGGACCCCCAAAGCATCCGCTCTCCAGCCTGAGCACCTAACCTCAAAGCAGAAGCCCCCTCTCTCTGCCTCAGCCCACCCCCACCAGCCCCTGGCACAGAGGCCGACTTGCAGCTCTGGTTCTGGATCTGCAGGCCCTCCTTACTCCTCCCTGTTGGGACCCTGAGGGCCTGTCCTGCTACCCTATCCTGGAGCCTCTGGCCTTGCTCCAAGGTCCCATCCCAAGCCTCACTGGGACACAGTGCTGGGGACACTACTTTGAAGCTGGGCATCCCCGCACATTCCAGGGAAACAACTGTCAAGGAGAGAAAAGGTATGTTGTTTCTCTCTATTTTATTTTCCCTTTGTTTATACAGGTGTCAAGTTGGACCTCCGTGAGCCTCTCCTCTTTCTGGAACTCGGGGCTGGGACTCTACCCAAGCTGGGGCCCCATCTCCTGCACACAGGCCCTGTCTCATGGCCCAATCTGGAGCTGTAGGCGCAGCCCTGTCCTTCAACTCACCCCCAGAAGGGCCTCCCTCCCCACCACACAGAGCCCCGATCTTGAAGCTCAATTCCACCATCCTCACCCCTACCGCTCCTTGGTCCTGGGCCGGGTCTCAGGCCAGACCCCCGCTCCTGCTAGCCCAGCTCCAATTAGAACTCGTGGCCCTCTCAGGGTGGAGGCCCCGCCCCCAGCGCAGGGGCCCCTTTTAGCCGCCCAATCCTAGAGCAACAGGTCCCACTCCCCTGGGCTCGCCGGCTCCCCCAGGCTAACCCAAAGTGGTTGGCCGTGAGCTCAGCCTAGAGGCACCACCCCACCGTCCAGCCCCCTGCCCGCCCCAGACCAGAGGTCCACCCCACTGCAGGGGCCCCACCTCCAGACCAGCGGCCCCCTTGCGCCCCACTGCGTGTCGTGGCCCCCGCCCCCCCCCCAAGAGCTCGGCAGGACCGCCGCCGGGGCACTCCGCCGGGGCGCGCGGCGGGCGGGCCGGCCCGGGCGGGTCAGGCGGCGGCACCACCGCCGGGGCCGTCGGACGGGGTGCAGGCGGTGACCCGTTCGCGGGCCGTGGCTTCGCGGGCGCGGCTGAAGCTGCCGGGTTCCGGGCGGCCGCAGGGCGTGCGGCAGAGCTGGCGGAAGCAGCGCTTGAAGTTCTCGTCGAGGAAGGCGTAGAGCACGGGGTTGAGGCTGCTGTTGGCGTAACCGAGCGCGATGCACAGGTGCAGCGCGGCCACCACGAGCGGGTCGCGGCGGTCGATGTCCACCAGCGTCCAGACGATGACGAAGATGTGGATGGGGGCCCAGCACACCACGAAGGCGCCCACCACCACCAGCACCATGCGCGTGATGCGCCGCAGGCTGCGGTCCTTCTCCTTGGAGCCCGACAGCAGGCGCACGCTGCGCAGGCGCAGCAGCATGAGGCCGTAGCACACGGTGATGACCAGGATGGGCACGACGAAGGCAAAGAGGAACACGCAGATCTTGGTCACCGTGTCCCAGTACCAGCTGGGGCTGGGGAACTGGAGCATACACACCACTGCCCCGTCTGGGCCAAGGAAACAAGGAAAGACAGTGAGTGGGGGGGCTTGTGGGCTTAAGGACCTTGTCTCCCTGCTCATCCACCCTTCTTGGCTTAGTCAAGCCCCACTGCCTCCTCCTGGCCTTTTCTCAAGGTGATTCTTCTACCCTGAGTGTCCTCCATCACTTCTGTACTTGGTGAACTCCTACTCATCCTTCAAGACCTCAGCAGATGGGCCCTAACCCAGGAGATCTGCTTTCTATATTCTCTCCAGTCCCTTTATCAGCCTTTATGTCCATGGGAAGCAGTGATATAATGATATAATTTAGTCCAAGCCTACTAAATGCCAGTCAGTATAACTGAAAACACCCCACACATTTCCAAAGTAGCTCCAGTGGGGACAATACTGCTATGATTGACTAAGCATGAGTTAAGAGCAGGACTCAGGCCCTGCTAACTGTGTGATGTGGCCTTGGGCAAATTATTCAACCTCTACCAGAGCTTCCATAAAGTGGGACTAACAACAGTACCTAAACTCATAGGGCTGTTGTGAGGATTAAATGGGCCATGGCATGGAAAGCATTTAGCACACTGTGGTTCAAGCACTTGGTGCACTCACATGGCAGAGGGGCAGAAACATATGGGAGTCGGAAGGTCAGAGCTAGGGCCAACGAGGCAGACCTCAGCTTAATGTCAAGAACCTTCTGGCTGCCACACTTGTCCAAAGATTAGAGGGGAACCCAGGATGGAATGAGCTCCCTGCCCCTGGAGTGTGGGCTTGGGCTAGATGAGCACCTTAGGGGATGTTATGGGATTCAGATACAGGGCTGAGGCTGATCCAGGGGACTCCCAGGATCTCTTGGGATTCTGGAATCTGAGGACTCACCCAGTGGACTTGGAGCCTGAGAATTATGAGAAAGAGACTGGGATCCACAAACAGAGTGGGTCCACAGGACATCACGGTGGCAGCACCCCCAGCAATATCTGAACCCAAGGATTTCATTGTACAGATGGCAGAAGCAGGCCCAGAGAGGAACAGCACTTGTCCAAGGTGGCTTATAGAACTGAGTGCCAGTGGCACACACTGGGGGAGTGTGTGTGTGTGTGTGTGTGAGAGAGAGAGACAGTGGGGGGTGGGGGGCAGTGAGAAGCCCCATCTGGCCTGGCCCTTAGGAGGGCTTCAGTTAATGGCCCGTAAACTGAAGGCTGACAGTGAGCAATGGCCCCAGCTGCTGAGTCAGGACTAATCACTCAGGGACTATATAAGGGCACCGGGAGCGCTACCCTTGTGAGAGTCGAGGGTGAGCAAGAAACCCCCCACCAAGCCTGTTTCCTCTCCTACCACAACACAAACCTTCACCCCAGTGGCCAAAAGGAGCAACAGATATGGGGGCAGGAACCTTGGGTTCTAGGCTAGATTCTACCAAATGTCTGGCTCTGTGACCCTAAGTAAACCACCTGACCTCTCTGATCCTCAGTTTTCTTTCGGTCCAGTGGAAGTAGGAGTCCCTACCTTGTCTATCTCACAGGCTTAATCATTCTAATAGCTGCGATTTATTGGGCCCTGACAATGAGCCAGGCCTTGTCCTAAGTGTTTTCCACATATAACCTCATTTAATATTTTCAACACCCCATGATAGAGTGTGGCTCAGATAGGTTAGTGACCAGTGTTTTTGGCACCCTGCTAAACTACTTTTCCCACTTACATCAAGTTGGGATCATGTGACCAGCTATCGCTAGGAAGCAGTGGGCCCTGACATTTAAAAGTGGTTGTGCTTTCTCACCACTCCCATATTCATCTGCTGGCCAGATGCCAGCACACTGCATGCAAAACCATCATTTGAAGCCTGGATCCCTGAATGACTGTGCGGAATAGAGCCCCTCTTCCTCTTCCTCACATTGGACTGTGATGTGAGTGAGAAATAAACTTCTACTGTGTTAAGCCTTAGAGCTTTGGAGATTGTTACAGCAGCCACCCTGACTGATACAGGCAGTTACTATACTAATTACCATTTTACTCTGAGGAAATGCACCTGTCATTCTGTGCAGGCCATTCTCTAGGCCTTGCTTTGGTCATCTGGGCCAGTGGGGTGGGAGGGAGTTTGGGATGGGATTGTAGATCTTGTGGCCCCCCACTGCTTACTGGTCAGTGACATCCTCACCCTATTGGCCATCCATTCATCTCCCTATCAGTCAGGAATCCACACATGTGGCCATCCATAACCCCATTCATAAACTTCCTTTGGCCAACCACCTGTATAACCACTGACCGATCATTCATCCTCACAACAGTCCACCATTCACATTCCCGTTTGTTGACTATTCACAGTCCCACTGGCCAGCCATCCACACTTTCATCCATCAGCAATCCACACCTCCATTGGTGAGCCACTTACACCCGCCCTGGTGAGTGGTCTGCAAACACACAGAGGCCCGTGCGCTGCCTCCTGTGGTCAGTGACCTGTACCAAGGCTCCTTCCCTCACTCACCCCGGGGGCGGGTCACGGCCATGACCATAATGGGTACACCAACACCCGAGGCCAGGACCCAGATGCAGATGTTGATCAGCTTGGCCTTGGCAGGTGTGCGGAAGTCCAGGGCCTTGATGGGGTGGCAGACGGCAATATAGCGGTCAACACTCATCATGGTGAGTGTGAAGATGCTGGTGAACATGTTGTAGTAGTCGATGGAGAGCACAACCTTGCAGAGCAGCTCCCCAAAGGGCCACGTCTCCATCAGGTACTTGGCACTCTGGAAGGGCAGTGTGCTGGTGGCCAGTGTGTCTGCCAAGGCCAGGTTGAAGATGTAGATGTTGGTGGCTGTCTTCATCTTAGTGTACCTTAAAAGGAAGTGCATGTATAATTGTTCCATTTCACGGATTTCAGTTTTACATGAAACTCAGGGAGGGGAAATGACTTGCCCAAGGTCACACAAAAGGTCAGGGGCAGAGGTGGGACTGGAACCCAGAGCTATCTGATTCAGTATGACTCCTTTCCACTATAACAGATGCAAAAGGAGTTCTCTGGCAGGGGGTAACTTTGGCAGGAGGTATTGGAGGAAAAACCCTTATCTTCCCAGGGGTTCTAAGCAGTATGGTTAAAGATAAAACTGGGCTCCAGAGGAAAACAGGTTCTAATTCTACCTCTAGTATTTATTAGCTGAGTGACTCTGGGCTAGTAACTTCAACTCTCTAAGCCTCAGTGTCCATAACTGTAAAAAAAGGGTGACACTTTTATCAACTTCATAGGGTTGATTTAAAATTTAATGAGATGACATAGCATTTAGCCCTGAACCCAAAGCGTGGTAAGTACTCAGTATGTGATAGCTGTTATTATTTTTCATATATAAGAATGAAGCTGGGGGCTAGACCAGAGTGACCTGATCCTCCGACCTCAGCCACTGACCTGGCTTTTTGGGAATATGACTAGTCAGCTCTGAGGAAGCTGGGGCAAACTGGCTGGGGCCTTAGACTGCCTGGGTGTTCTCCGTGGTAAACCAGGGCTTCCAGTCTGTGGTCCCATCCAGACCATCTTATCCCCAGGTAGCTGGACTCGCCCAGCTGTGGGCAAGGGGAGCAGGTGACAGAGTCACACATCTGACCCAGGGCATGAGCCCATGTGTCCAAGCCAGAGGTCTGCAACGTCCCTCCATGCTCTTCGCTGCCGCCCAGCTGCCTGCACTACCGCTGACCCCTTGTTCAGCCAACACTTACAGTCATGACCCCTTCCGTATCAGAGCCTGGGCTGGGTACTGGCTAGCCTGGAGGAGGCTAAATACACTGAAATAGACCGTCCCCATGCAGTGTGATCATCACAGAAACACATGCACACTGAGGCAGGGGTAAAGATGCCTTTCATGCTCCTGGAATGATCTGGGAAACCCACGGAAGGGTTGCATGAGCAACTCCTCAAGTTTCAGAGCAGGAAGAGCCCTGAGATATGGAGGGGAAGTGACTTTACTACCGTGTGGTCCAAGGACTCCCAAAGCAATTACCGGAAGAGCCAGTCAGAAGTGCAGATTCTTGGACCCCATCCTAGACCTTCTCAATCTTTTTTTTTTTTTTTGGCCATGCACAGCATATGGGATCTTTGTCCCCTGACCAGGAATAGAACCCATGCCCCTGCATTGGAAGCGCAGTCTTAACCACTGGACTGCCGGGGAAGTCCCCTTCTCAATCTTAATTTCTGGAAATCGGGCCTGGATGTCTTCATCTTTAACAAGACACCACACACACGCACACACACGCACACGCACGCACACACACGATTCTCATGGACTCTGAAGTCTGAGAAACACTATGTAGCCTGAAGAGAGACAGGAAACTGACCTAAGGTCACAGAGCAACAGCTGCAGATCCAAGGTGAGAACTTGGACCTCCTGGCTCCCAGACAGTGCTCTCTCCACTCCCCCACCAAGTGTAGAATCACGCTGCATGCCTCTACTCCTCTGGGCCAGAATCCCCCTGACACCACGCCGAGCCCGGAGCACCCAGGATGAGCGCACCCAATGTGTCTTGAATGACCGAACAAACTCACATCAGCTAAGGCCGTTCCTTCATGAAGTGACTGATTTGGGGGGTTTAAAAAAAAAATGTGACTCCTTCATTGTCCTCCAGGGCCAGCATCTGTCCTGCTCCCTCCCCAAATAGCTGTCATTTGCCCCCGGGGCTGGAGAAGCAAAAAGTTTTGCTGGGAGACAGCAGAATTGAGAGTCTCAGGAAGTCTGCCTTCAGCGGGTGCGGGATCACAGCTGTGTGGGAGGCGGTCTCAACCCCACAGCTGACGCGTCTAATTTCACTTCTTTCACGCAGAACAATTAGAGGCTGTTCTTTGCCTGCTATTTTGATTTGTGAAGGATCCTTCAATTCCCAGAGGGGGCTGGGATGCTGGGAAGTGGGTGACGAAGCTGCTGTAGCTGGTCCAGGCACAGCCGACGCTGGCAGGTGGGGCCCCAGCGGAGGGAGAGGGAGGCGTCTCCTCACAGGCCTCCCCACCATTCCCGCGGCTCACTGGCCGCCAAGCCCGGTCCTAGTCACCCCCTCCGGCCGATGCGGCCACTCTCTGGCTCGCAGCCCCCCAGCGGCTCCTCCAAGTTCTCTCCACATTCCACAAGCTGGCCCCGACCACCTGTGGGGCCTCAGCTCCCAGGACCTTCCCCTTGATGATGGGCCCCCGGCCTCTTTGCTGTTCCTCGGACACATCAAGCCCATCCCGCCTCAGGGCCTCCGGGCTGCAGCTCCCTCTGCCTGAAACCCTCATCCTCCAAATTTTGCCCAGTTTGTTCCTTCACTTCATTCAGGACTCTATTCAAATATCTCCTCCTCAGAAAGGCTGCCCTGACCTCTCGAAAGTACCGTTTCTCGCCTCTCTATCTCTTCACGCTGCTTCATTCTTCTTTATAGCACAAATCACCACCAGACTTTATTTATCCTCTTTTCTTTCCCTTTGCCCCTCTCACCACGTAAGCTCCCTGAAGACAGGGCGCTTTGCCCATCTCATCCCCTGCTGTATCATCAGGCCTATGAATGGTACCTGGCAAATAGCAGGCTCTCGACAGACATTTGTGGTATGGATGTCTTAGTCCAAGCCTCCTCAGCTCTCATGGGAGCGTCGCAGCAGCCTCCCTGCCCCACAGTGCATCCTCCACGTGAGTCAGGATGCTCACCATAAAAGGTAGCTTTGCCCCGGCCGGTTCATCTCTACCACTTACAATCCTTCCATAGGTCCCCGCTGCCATCTGGATAAAAACTAAACTCTTCACACCGGCATTCCATCTGGGTAGCCTCCTTTCCCACTCTACCTGCCCGCCATGTCCAGTCACATCTGTGGTTCCCTCAGATGTCTGTTTGTTCTAGCACAACCTCTCTCCTAAGAGACGGTGCTATGATGGTCTGGCTGGAATCCTTCCAAACCGCATATATGTGGTTTCGGCCAGTGTAATACAGTTACCTACTGTTAGAGTATTATAATGAAAACAGTTGCCCCTCTGCCCTACCTTAGCCTCACTTCTCTGTCCTGCTCCCCAGAGGCAGCCCCTTTTAATGTTTTTAGTTATTCTTCTAGTGATTATCTCCATAATTCTAAATAATATGCTTTTTTATTTATTTACTTTTTGGCTGCATTGGGTCTTAGTTGAGGCACGCGGGATCTTGATTGTGGCACACAGGCTTCTCTCTAGTTGTGGCGTGCGGGTTTTCTCTTCCCTAGTTGTGGTGCACAGGCTCCAGGGCACGTGGGCTCTGTAGTTTGCAGCACTCAGGTTCTCTAGTTGAGGCACGTGCGTGAGTTCAGTAGTTTTGGCGTGTGGGCTTAGTTGCCCCGTGGCATGAGGGATCTTAGTTCCCTGAGCAGGGATTGAACCCGCATCCCTTCCGCTGGAAGGTGGATTCTTTACCACTGGACCACCAGGGAAGTCTGTAATATGCTTAAATGTCTATTTCTTGATGTATCTATTTTAGGCAGTATCTGCTGAAGTTTGTACTCGGTTAAGCCAGGCTATGCAGCAGTAATAGACAATCCCAAATTCTCAGTGGCTTAACAAAAAAAGCTTTATTTCTTACCCTTGCAGAATCCATTCAGTGTCTCCCTCCAGGGCAACCATATTCCATGAGGCAATTCCAGCCTGCTTCAATTTTGTGGCTCTGCTATCCTAACCCAAGTCCTCCATGGTCACCACAGAGGGAGAAGGGACAGCCACAGGATCATCTAACCTTCATTCTAGCTGCAAGACTGCACACACACACATATATATATATATATATATATATATATATATATACACAAATTTATTTATTTATTTATTTATTGGCTGTGTTGGGTCTTGGTTGCTGTGTGCAGGCTTTCTCTAGTTGCGGAGAGCAGGGGCTACTCTTTGTTGCAGTGCATGGGCTTCTCATTGCGGTGGCTTCTCTTGTGAAGTACAGGCTTTAGGCGCGTGGGCTTCAATAGTTGTGGCAGGTGGGCTCAGTAGTTGTGTCTCTCAGGCTCTAGAGCACAGGCTCAGGAGTTGTGGTGCACGGGCTTAACTGCTCCTCAGCATGTGGGATCTTCCCAGACCAGGGATCAAACCCATGTGCCCTGCATTGGCAGGCAGATTCCTAACCACTGCACCACCAGGCAAGTCTCAAGACAGCACTTTTACTTGAAGCTGACTGACCAGAGCTAGTTATATGGCCCCACCCAATTGCAAGGGCCTGAGAAGTACTTTCTGTGTCCAGAAGGAGGGAGAACCAGAAATTAGTAAACACTACTAAGGTCCTCCAAAACTCTCTAATATGGTAGATGAGGATTAACTCTCTTACACTACCCAACTTCCTCTCTCCATCCTCCCAATATAGTTCTACCACAATTTAAAATTTTTTAGCTAAATCGATATTCAGGGTTTACTTTTTTTCTCCCGGGTTTACATTGTTATAATTTTGTAGATACTATCCACTGAGCCAAATGGTATACTATAGTTACATTTATTTTCTAGAACTGATTTTTGTTTTTCCTGGAGTTAATAATTGCATCTTTTTTTATTGCTTAGCTCTGTGTACATATTGGTAAGTCTCTTTAAACACTTCAACAGACCCATAAAATGCCTTTTCCATGCAGTCACAAAATCTATCTGTTCCTGTTGTTTTTCTAGTGAATCCACTTCCTGGAGGTTCCCTCCTCCCCTTTCAACCTGGGACTGGTTGCTTTCTAGACAAGCTGCACACTTGTCCTCCTGTTAGAGCACCTGTTCCTGGGTTACAAGTCTTTTTAATCTTGGTTTACGCCCCTATCTTAGTGGAGCGCATCCTCTAGTCACTTCCTGAGAAAGAGCACATAGGAAGTAAAAATTTTACACCCCTGCATGTCTGGAAATGTCTTTCTTCTATCCTCACTTCTGATTTCTTTGACTATACATAAAATAGTAGATAGGAAATCATTTTCCATCAGACAATTGAAGGCATGGCTCCCTCATCTTCAAGTTTCCAGCATTGCTGCTGAGGTATCTGAAAAACCATTTTGATTCCTGATGTTCTGTATGTAATCTATCCGGCCCACCCCTGAAACTTTTAGGACCTTCTCTCTATTCCTAGTATTCTGACACTTGTGATGATATACCTTATTATGGCTCTTTTTCATTTTTACTGGATCCTCTCAGTCTGAAGGTTTATGCCCTTCAGTATGTAATGTCCTCTCATCATTTCTTTGATCATTTCCTCTCCTCTGCTTTCTCTGGAATCCCTGAACAATTCGGTAGTCAGATATTGGGCCTCCTGGATTGATCGTCTAATTTTCTTACCTTTTTTATTTTCCATCTTTTTGGTACATCTGGGAAATTTCCTTTTCATTACCTCTCATCCTTTCTATTGACTTTTGAAAACTTTATTTTGTCTCATGTTTTATTTTCCCAGTGCCCTTTACTCTATTATTCCGTTTTATATGGCATTTATAGCATCTTATTTCACGGGTATAATATCTTCTCTACTTTCTCCGAGGACACTAATAATTTTTGCTTTGTATTTTCTTCTGCATTGTCTATCTACTTCAAACATTTCTGTTTATTTGTCTGCTTTGGCCTCCCTCTTTTATCCTGGAGACTTCCTTCAAGTATCTGGTGATATGTGATTAAAGGTTGGTCTTTGAGTGAAGCACTAGTTAACTAGTTTACAGCTCTTGGGAGGGAGGGGGCTGTCAACTGGTACGCTTCATTCTACAGGGACTGAATGAAGATCTGGCTTTTACACTAGGAACATTTTAATATCAGTGTCTGTAGTTCTCTTCTTTGGGGACGTCAGAAAAGAATCCTCCCATTTCCTGCCTGGGGATCATACTTCTTGCTGTCAGGATTCTGGTAGCAGAGCTGGAGAAGGGATCTGGGAAACCTCCATTTTTAACTTCGGTATCTCACTCTGACTCTTTCTGTGTCTGCTGGTCCCAAGTTCAGTTCCTCCAGGTTAACTTATCCAAGGAAAAAACCCTGATGACCTGCAGAGTGGAGGGGTGGCCACCTGGCTGTGCAGTGTACAAGGGACGGGGGACTAAGGGTCTCACTGCTCTCTCTGTAGGTAATCAATTTCCTGCCCCTGTTTTCAGCCCCACACCTCATCCCTGCTTAGCCTATTCCTCCTCTTCAAATTGCTTTTCATCATCCAAATATGTGCTGCCATTCCTTATAGAACATAAACTGAGACACAAGAGATGAAGTGACTTGCCCAAGGTCACATGGCCATTAAGTGGCAGAGCTGGTATTTAACTCAGGATGTCTAGTGCCAACACCTGGTAATGACGTTGCTCTTCTGCCCCTCAGTGCTTGTTGCCTTCCTTCCTCCTCCACTTCCTTCCTCCCCCACATTCCTTGAGAAAGTCAAGGAATGTGAGCTTAATATAAGCTGAGGTTTGTTCACTCATCCAACAGGTATTAATCGAGCAGCTGGTATGTGCCAGGCACTGAGTAACAGATATAGGAGTGAAGATGACAGTCTGAGTGCTTGAAATTTATGATCTTAGGGAGGGGGCAGACACTGAGCAAATTGCTGCACGCTTTAGGCAGGGGAGTGTTGTGGTTTGATTTACATGTGTTTCTCAAAAGATCATTCTGACTACTGTGTGGAGGCTAGTTGGAGGGCAGAGCAACAGTGGGCAAAAGAACAAACTTCCTAGGAAGATAAATTACTTATTTCCCCACATCTCAAAATCCTACTATTGGTCTCTAATTCTTTTTTTTTCTTGTGTATTTCAAAAAGGTGTAGATATGACATTGGACCTTATATTATACCATATTTAAAAATTAACTGAAAAATGAACAAAAGACCTAAATGAAAGAGCTAAAACTATAAAGCTCTTAGAAGAAAACAGAGGGAAAGTTTTGTGACACTGGATTTGGCAATGATTTCTGGGACATGATACCAAAAGCGCAGGCAACAAAAGAAAAAATAAACTGGACTGCATCAAAATTCAAAGCTTTTATGCATCAGAGGACACTATCAACAGTGTGAAAAGGCCACCCACAGAATGGGGGAAATATTTGAAAATCACATATCTGATAAGGGATTAATATCCAGAATATATAAACAACCCCTACAACTCAACAATAAAAAAGCAAACAACCAGTTTTAAAATATGTGTAAAGGACTTAGACACTTCTCTAAAAGTATTCAAACAACCAATGAGCACATGAAAAGATGCTCAACATCATTAATCATTAGAGAAATGCAAACCAAAACTATGATGAGATGCCACTTAGGATGGCTACTATAAAACAAAACAAAACAGAAAATAACAACTGTTGACGAGAATGTGAAGAAATCAGAACCCTTGTGCACTATTGGTGGGGAATGCAAAATAGTGCCGCCACTGTGAAAAATAGCATGGCATTCCCTCAAAAAATCGAAAATAGAATTGCTGTATGATCCAGCAATTCCACTTCTGGGTACATACCCAAAAGAATTAAAAGCAGGGTCTTGAAGAGATATCTGTACACCCATGTTCATAGTAGCATCATTCACAATAGCCAAAAGGTACCCACTAACAAATGAAGGCATAAACAAATGTGGTCTAGACGTACAATGGAATAATATTCAGCCTTAAAAAGGAAGGAAATTCTGACACACACTACAACATAGATGAACCTTGAGGATACTGTGCTAAGTGAAATAAGCCACCCACAAAAAGACAAAAACCTCTATGATATCAATGGAATAGAATAGAGAACCCAGAAGTAAGCCCAAACACATATGGGCACCTTATCTTTGACAAAGGAGGCACGAATATACAATGGAAAAAAGACAGCCTCTTCAATAAGTGGTGCTGGGAAAATTGGACAGCAACATGTAAAAGAATGAAATTAGAACACTTCCTAACACCATACACAAAAATAGACTCCAAATGGATTAAAGACCTACATGTAAGGCCAGACACTATAAAACTCCTAGAGGAAAACATAGGCAGAACACTCTATGACATCCATCAAAGCAAGATCCTTTTTGACCCACCTTCTAGAATCATGGAAATAAAATCAAGAATAAACAAATGGGACCTCATGAAACTTAAAAGCTTTTGCACAACGAAAGAAACCATAGACAAGACTAGAAGGCAACCCTCAGAATGGGAAAAAATAGTTGCCTGTGAAACAACGGACAAAGGATTAACCTCCAAAATATACAAGCAGCTCATGCAGCTTAATACCATAAAAGCAAATAACCCAGTCCACAAATAGGCGGAAGACCTAAATAGACATTTCTCCAAAGAAGACATACAGATGGCCAACAAACACATGAAAAGATGCTCAACATCACTGATCATCAGAGAAATGCAAGTCAAAGCCACAATGAGGTATCACCTCACACCGATCAGAATGGCCATCATCACAAAATATGGAAACGACAAATGTTGGAGAGGGTGTGGAGAAAAGGGAACTCTCCTGCACTGTTGATGGGAATGTAAGTTGGTACAGCCACTATGGAAAACAATTTGGAGGTTCCTTAAAAAACTACAAATAGAACTACCATATGAGCCAGTAATCCCACTCCTGGGCATATACCCAAAGAAAACCATAATCCCAAAAGAAACATGTACCATAATGTTTATTGCAGCACTGTTTACAATAGCCAGGACATGGAAGCAACCTAAATGCCCATCAACAAATGAATGGATAAAGAAGATGTGGCATATATATACAATGGACTATTACTCAGCTATAAAAAGGGATGAGATGGAGCTATATGTAATGAGGTGGATAGACCTAGAGTCTGTCATACAGAGTGAAGTAAGTCAGAAAGAGAAAGACAAATATTGTATGCTAACTCACATATACGGAATCTAAAAATGGTACTGATGAACTCAGTGACAAGAATAAGGACGCAGATGCAGAGAATGGACTGGAGAACTCGAAGTTTGGGAGGGGGAGGGGGGTGAAGGGGAAGCTGAGACGAAGCAAGAGAGTAGCACAGACATATATATACTACCAACTGTAAAATAGATAGCCAGTGGGAAGTTGTTATATAACAAAGGGAGTTCAACTCGAGGATGGAAGATGCCTTAGAGGACTGGGTGGGGGAGGATGGGGGGGACTCGAGGGAGGGTGGGGGGGGAGTCGAGAGAGGGAGGGAATACGGGGATATGTGTATAAAAACAGATGATTGAACTTGGTGTACCCCCCAAAAAATAATAAATAAATAAATAAATAAAATTAAAAAAAAAAAAAAACCTCTATGATTCCACTCATGTGAGGTACTTAGAGTAGTCAGAGTCATAGTGGCAGAAAGCAGAATGGTGGTTTCCAGGGGCTGGGAGAAGAGGGATATGTGGGGTTATTATCTGATGGGTACAGAGCCTTAGTTTGGGAAGATGAAAAAAAAGTTCTGGAGGGACTTCCCTGGTAGCGCAGTGGTTAAGAATCTGCCTGCTAGTGCAGGGGACACAGGTTCAAGCCCTGGTCCAGGAAGATCCCACATGCCGCAGAACAACTAAGCCCATGCACCACAACTACTGAGCCTGTGCTGTAGAGCCTGCAAGCCACAACTACTGAGCCTGCATGCCACAACTACTGAAGTCCTCACACCTAGAGCCCATGCTCCACAACAAGAGAAGCCACCACACTGAGAAGCCCGCACACCGCCACAAAGAGTAGCCCCTGCTTGCCGCACCTAGAGAAAGCTCGTGCGAAGCAACAAAGACCCAATACAGCCAACAAATTAATTAATTTTTTTTTAAAGTTCTGGAGATGGACAGCGGTGATGGCTGCACAACAATGTGAACGTATTGAATGTCAGTGAACCATACAGTTAAAAATGGTTAAAATGGTAAGTTTATATTATGCATATTTTACTGCAATAAAAAAAGAAGTTGTGGGTAATCAAGTGCTCTCATTGTGTCTGTTTCCTAAGCTAGAGCGTTTGGGGAGGGAGTTCGTTAGAGCCATTCAGATCTTAGCTCTTCAACATGCTTAGCTGCGTGATCTTGAATAAATTCCTTCACCTCTCTCAAGCTGTTTCCTCATTGGTAATTTCAGTGTATCATGCTTTTTAGGGGCCAAGACATGTGAAAGCATCTAGCTTACTAGCCAGCACATAGACAGGAATTAGCAGCCCTTTGGGGTTTATTTCCCCTGATATTTTTCTACTTTTTTTCCCCCATAGAATTCAATCCTCTATGGATTGGACACAACCCTAGGGGTGAACTCTGCTGACTTGGAGATGCCTTGGGAGACCCTTTGGTTTTTTTCTAGGTCAAATCCCATTTAATGCATCTTGAATTCCGCAGCTGCTGGGGAATTTGCTCCCTGCCATCCTTCTCAGACCCGAGGGAGCCTTCCCTTATACGAAGCACCCAAGTGGCCGACCATGTTGGTTTCAGAGCCCTAAACCCATCCCACCATGTGTCAAACAAGCCCCCCTGGCAGGGAAGAATGCCACCACCTCTATCCATTTTCCTTCAATTTAATGGCGACTGGGTGTGTTGTGTGACTGACGCACAACCAGGGCCACATTAAATCCACACACGCTCCTGGGTCTCTGGAGAGCTTGGCTTCTCAACTTACAAGGAAGCTTCCAGTAAGAATTTCCTCCCGCAGGCAAAGCCAGGGCAGTTGGCTGACGTCTTAATGCCTGGTGCCCAGAAGAAGGCTGAAACAGCCTCTCCTTTGTACAAGGCCTTGATGGGACTGGGCTGACAGCTTTGGGTGGGTCGTTTGTTTTCTTTAAGCAATATTCTCTAAGTGTCTTCTCCTTCATGTACCAGGGACTATGCCAAAAGCAGTGAATGCGTGATTTCCTTTCATCTTCACTGCAATCCTGAGTGTTAAGACCACATGTGGAACTTCCCCATTCTACAGAGGAGCTAGGTTAGACGGCTCATCCAAAGACACGCGGCTAGGAAGTGGCCGTGGCAGGGTTCAAACTCAGACTTGGTTTCCAGAGCCCACACTTACAACCACTTGAGTCTGTGCGTCCCCTGTTCGCTGTCCCCCAGCCGCCTACCGCCTGCACTAGCTTATCACGCCTTGGCCATGGGGAGGGGGTCAGTCTGGAGGCCAGGACCAAAGGGAGGGAACTGGTCCAGAGGCAACTGGTTCCAGAGCCTTCACCAGTTTTCACACACTCCTTGACCTTGCTATGGTCCGGGGTTTTGGAGAAAATCTGCTCACAGTCCAGGCGGGGTCGGGGAGGGACAGGCTTATACACATCAGATCAATGTCGCAGGCACCATGACGTGGCCAGGTGGGGCAAGGAGGAGAGAGCAGTTTAGAATAAAACGCACGCCTCTGGTCACAAGGGGGTGGCAACCCGTGTTTGTGGCACAGCAGCTACGTGCCAGGTCTTTCTCAGGCATGATTTTATGTACTTCTCTCACTTGCGTATTGTTTTGTTTTTTAATAGGTAATGAACATTTGTTGGACATTGTGCCAGGCACTGGGAAAGCATTTTACATCGTTTAATCTTCCCAGCACCCCTACGGGGTAGACAGGATTTATCATTCCCGATTTATAGAGTGCAGTAAAGGAACTTGTCCAAGGTTTCAGAGTCAGAGGCTGAGCAGAGATGCAAACCCTGTGCTCTTCCCGGAGACCCCGGTGCCTTCTTCTGGACTTCAGTTTCAGCTTCTCCCCTGCAGACCCAAAGTGTATGCTGCTCACATACTCTCTTTTACAAGGAAAACATAAGGTCCTGAAGGCGTGGCATTGTCTTGGTCACCACTATACGCCTGGGACTTCCAGCAGCGCCCAGCACAGAGCATGTGCTCAAAACACGTCTGTTTAATGAATGAACTTAGACATGTCTGTCCTTATATTAGACTGGGACGTCCTTCAGGCAGGAACTGTGTCCCCTTCGTGCTGTGCAGAGAGGACATAGCATTTACTGGAGGACTCCCTGTGGGACAGAAGGTCAGGAGCCCTGATTCTTGGAAGTAACCAGCCACAGACCCAAGAGCTTTGGGACAGATAGGACAGCTTTTCCTCCCACCTCCCCCCATCTCCCTTCCTCCCCTCCTCCCTTCTAACCCGGACCAACCCAGGTCCCCTGAAGGACACCTGGGCCTGACCCTGCCTGCCCTGAATCTGCAGTGACTCAGCTCTGCCTCAGCAAATGTTGTCAGATCATTTACCCAAAGCAGCTAATCTGTTCTTAACTAAACTGAGGGGTGTTTTTTTCCCTCTTATGCACAAAAGCTCATGGGGTTCAAAGCCGGGGAAGAGACCTAAAAACAATAACAGCAACAAGGTAAGAGCACCAACCCTCAGTCTGATCGACCTTACGGCACCTTAGGAACCAAATCAAACAAAATGCTTCCGCCTCAATCAAAACTTATTTGGTCCCAAAGAGCGGGGGCTGCTGGAGTATTTAGAGTTAATTTTATTCCCCAATGCTTTGTGAGATCTCAGAAATAACAGCTGCTCACTACACAAGGTCCAAACGATACAGAATCATTTCATAAAGAAAATTTTAAAACCAACATCAATAGTACAGGCTATTATTTACAGACAATAGGCAAATACACAGGCCCTGTTTTATATAAATGGGATCTAGTTCTAATACTATTAAATAACCTGTTTCTTTCTTCTCAAAAATACGCTGTGACCATCTTTATATATCCACAGATACAAATTAAAATAATTTTTGGTGACCTATTGTTATTCTAGTCCAGAGGTCAAGAGGCTTTTTCTGTAAAGAGCCAGAGAGTAAATATTTTAGGTTTGGTAGGCCTAAATATTTGGTAGGCCTGGATGCATATTCTTCTGCTTTTTGTTTTTGTTTTTTTTTTTTGAACAAGCCATTAAAAGTATAAAAACCATTTTTAGCCCAAGGATCATACAAAAACAGACCACAGGCTAGAGCTAGTCTCACTTATGGACACTGAAGCTGCTGGATAAAGTTACTTATTAAATCCCCCTTTAAAATACACATGGATTGTCTCTGCTTTTTTGTGATTAGAAATGATAGTGTGATAAACACCTCTGTACACACAGATAGCTGATGGTTTCCTTGGGGAAAACTCCTAGAATCTCAGAGCTAGAAGGAGACGTCACCGTGAGGGCATTCCCTCTGTGGCACTCCAGACAAATGGCTATGCAGTTTCTGCTTGAGTTTATCCAGAGACAGGGGACTCACCCCCTGCAGGCACAGTCCATCCCATTGTTGGGACCACTCACAGGATAACAAGTTCTGTGTTTTATTTGAGCTGAAAACTGCCTCCTTCTCTCCTGGCACGATTCTTCCTGGTTCTGCTCACAGAATCACAGAATCGAAACCTAACCCTTCTCCCTTCCACATGTTGGAAAATAAAGATATTAACAGCACACGCTTCCCCCAGCTGTGGTGAGACCTGAGTTAGTACAAGTAAGTGCTCAGTACTTGTTAGGGGTTATGGCTGGTCGGTGAGCTGCCTTCTTACGCTGTGTAGCCATTCCTTGGAGCCCCCATCTCGGTTGGGCCTCATGCATTCAAGAATGTGATTATCTGAGTAAAGATGATACCACCCTCTAGGTTAAGGGAGGGCCTGAGGTGATGCAGGTAAATCACATCACAAGCACTCAGGCCAAGCCTTCTCCCATCTCTCCAGGCCAGTAAGGGAGGCCAAATCCATATTCTGTGGGATCTATAACCTCAAAGTCATTAATGTGAACACATGTCACAACAGGAAGGGTGGTCTCTGTGGACAAGTTTTCAGGTTTCTGCCCAGTGGCTGGCTGCATTCACCATACCCAGATGTGGTGGGGTTTTGTTTTTGTTTTTTCTTTTTTTACTTGTTTTTCTTTTTCTTTCTTTTTTTTTTTAGATGTGGTTTTTGTGTATTTATTACCTCACTGACAACACTGCTGGTGGAACATAGGTTTAAGCCACACCCTCTGTCACTCATGGCCCCCAGACTGGCCTCCCTAGCTCACAGCTTTGTTCCTCTCCTTCTACTTTTTTTTTTTTTTTTGACTGCACCGCATGGCATGCAGGATCTTAGTTCCCTGACCAAGGATCGAACCTGTGTCCCCTGCAGTGGAAGCGTAGAGTCTTAACCTCTGGATCACCAGGGAAGTCCCCCCCACTTCTAAGCCACTCCAAAAATTCCCTGCTCCCTGCACTTCCAGCAGATACTGTCACCACTAAGGCTTTAATAACTGTAGTGGGTTGAATGGTGGTGCCTAAAAGACAAGTCCACGTCCCAATCCCCAGAACCTGTGAATGTGGGTCTTTACATATGTAATTAAGTTAAGGATCTTGAGACCACCCTGGATTACCTGGGTGGGCCCTAACTCTGATGACAAGTGTCCTTGTAAGAGACACCCAGCACACAGGGAGAAGCGAAGGCCATGTGAAGATGGAAGCAGAGATTAAAGTGATGCAACCACAATCCAAGGACTGTCAGAGCCACTGGGAGCCGGAGAGGAAAGGAAGGATGTGCCCCAAGAGCCTTCAGAGGGAGTGCAGCCCTGAACACACTATTTGGACTTCTGGCCTCCAGATCTGTGAAAGAATTACATTTCTGTTGTCTTAAGCCATTAAGTTTGCGGTAATGTTGTTACAGCAGCTCTAGGAAACAGAAACAGTAAAAGTGCAGCCAAGGAGAAGCATGGAATTTGGCACCAGACACACTTAGATTTAAGCCCCAGCTCTGCCTCTCGCTGTATGACCTTGGGCAAGTTCTAACTTCTCTGAGCCTCAGTTTGCTCCTCCATGAACTGGGTATAACCATCCTACCTCTTGAGGGTGTGGTAAGCATGGAATGAGTTCACACCTGCGATGTCTCTAGCACATTCCCTGGCACACTCATATCATAGTGGCTCCTCTTCTTGTCCAGATAAGGAAAATGGGCCCAGAATGACACCTGGTTGTGGAGCCCTGTATCAAAGTCGCAAGACAAGATTCCACAGTTACCCCAACCCTCATAGCAACCAAATTCCGGAGTTATCTCAACCCCCACAGCAATCTTTGACTCATGACTTGGGCCAGCTGACCCCATATTAGGGAAGGTATTCACCATACAGGACCCCAGCCTATCACCTAATGATACCTTCGCCTTTGGCGCAAGGACCAATCGATCAGCGCCATTTTCTGAGCAGGAATTTTCCTTGTTTTGGGGTTATAAAAGTTGGCTGTGAGCCCACCAGAGCATCAGCTCTCCCTGGTCTGCCAGGAAGTCGTCCCGCTGTCTTTGCAGCATCCCTTCTCTCTAATAAACTCTATCTTCCTTACATTCTGCCTTGTGTCTGGAAACTCTTTTCCAACCCGTGCTCAAGCCACGACACTGGTGAGCTGCCCCGGGGTCCCAGGCTCCTGACTCCTTCCCTGGCACTTGGTAACCTACCACGACTGGGGTGGGACACAGAGCCCTGTGCTGGAACATCAGCACTAGAAGAGGCTCTGATCTGTAACACTGAGTTCAAACCTCCTCTCCCACTTTACAGATGGGGCAACTGAAGCCTGGAGAGGGAAAGACAATTGTGCAAGGTTACACAGAGTATCAGTTCCCCTGACTCCTGGGAGCCCAAGTTCTTCCTGCTTCTCCAAGCTGCCCTCCCAGGGGCTACAACTCAGATGAGTGTTCAAGGTGGCTGAGGCCAAAGAGAAACAGAGGCTCCTGTCCAAGGCTTCAGAATTCCTGACAAGGCCTTTGGCCTACATTCTACGTCCCTGCATCCAATGGTTAACCAGTGTAGGATGGGTCCATAGATGGAACTGTCCCCATCACTGTCATCTTTGCCACCATCTCCATCACAGCAGCTACACGGACTCAGTACTTAGGCGTGACTTATTCTATTGTGTCCTCCCATGACATCTACATAGATTATCTCATTTAATCACTCCAACAACATGATGAAACTGCTACCATTATCATCCTCACACAGAGGAGGAAAGTGAGCTTTGGAGAGCATACTGGGTTGAATAGTATGCTCCATGCCCCCCAAATTCATGTCTACTTAGAACCTCAGAATGTGACCTTATTTGGAACCAGGGTCTTTGCAGATGTCATCTGCTAGATTAGGGTGGGCCCTAAATCCAATATGACTGGTGTCTTTATAAAAGAAGACACAGAGACACACACAGAGGGACATGGCCATGTGAAAACAGAGGCAAAAATTGGAGGGATACAGCTGCAAGCCCAAGGGATGGCAAGGACTGTTGGCAACCACTAGAAACTTGGTGAGGAAGGATTCTTTCCCAGAGCCTCCAGAGGGAGCATGGCCCTGTTGATTTCAGGCTTGTAGCCTCCTGAACTATAACGAAAACATTTCTGTTGTTTTAAACCACCTAGTTTAGGTAATTTGTTACGGCAGCCCTAATGCAGAGGGCTTAATCATCTTGCTAGCCATGGCCTAAAACACAGAAGCAATGTCTGTTAAAATTGCTTCACTCGGACTTCCTAGGTGGTGCAGTGGTTAAGAATCCGCCTGTCAATGCAGGGGACACGGGATCGATCCCTGCTCCAGGAAGATCCCACATGCTGCGAAGCAACTAAGCCCGTGTGCCACAACTATTGAGCCTGCGCTTTAGAGCCCGTGAGCCACAACTATTGAGCCCATGTGATGCAACTACTGAAGCCCATGCGCCAAGAGCCCGTGCTCTGCAACAAGAGAAGTCACGGCAATGAGGAGCCCGCACACCACAACGAAGAGCAGCCCCCACTCACCACAACTAAAGAAAGCCCTAGCACAGCAAAAAAATAAGACCCAACACAGCCAATAAAATAAATAAATAAATAAATAAAAATAAATAAATAAAATTGCTTCACTCCCCAGCTCTCCCAACAAAACAACTGTTTCCATCAGGAATATGGAATGCTAGCACTGAAAGACAGCTGCTGAGAGTATTTACTGAGCATTTACTATGTGCCAGTTGCCCTGCTAAGGGCAACTATCCCATTGAATCTGCACAACCACCGCAGGAGGTGAGCATTATTCTCCCCATTTTACAGGTAAGGAAGGTTGAGGCTCAAGGGTTGAAGTAACTCACCCAAAATCCCGCAGCTGGGAGTGACAGGGCCTGGGTGAGGCCTGGGTTGACTCCAGAACCCAGAGTCCTGACCTCTACCCCATCTTCTCCCTGTTGGTCAAGTTCAATGCCTTTGTTTTACACATGAGGAAATCAAGGCACAGCTACAGCAGTAATCACAAAGGCTCTGCCCACACTGGGGGATGAACAGCTTAAATAAAGCAACCACCAGCTAACCAGGGTCCTGCTGGGGTTTCCTCTATTTGTAGACAAAGCGTGGCTGCTCTTCTGGCTGGCAAAACAAGCCTGGCTGGGCAGCAAGGGCTGCAAGCTACAACCCTGCCCACCACTTCTCGGGAGTGGTGAGAGGCCAGAAATGAATTAGCTCTCTCAGTTTTGGCAAAGCCTGAGGAAGGAAAGTGGTTAATTACAACGAGGCCCAGTGAGCATGTCGCAAGAGAAGATTAAGGGCTGGAACGTGGAAATACAGGGCTTCTGAGCTGCACATAAGCAGGGAGGCCGGCCAGGGTGCACTCAGCAATAAACAGGGCAGACACCTTGTTCGGTTCAGTTCAAGAACCACAACATGCCCATGGGATGTAGGGAAGAGAAGCTCTTCTCCATCGCCCCGGCTCTGCTTCCGGCGTGAAGATGGCTGGACCAGGGGATGGGGCAGCTGGACACAATGTAAGCCCCAAGAAAGCAGATTTCCTTACGTGTGGCATGTCAGCCCATGGGTCTCTGGAAATAGGACACGTTCCTCCTACCAACGCCTACTGACATGCCGCATGAGTGTCAGACCCTAGGCTGGGGCTCCAGCTACGAACAAAGGATGCTCGCTCTACCCCACACCCCCTCATTCAGGGACAAAGAGAGAAAAATGAGTGACCAGGGGTTTGAAAAGTGTGTGGTCTCTGTTGGGAGACACAGGACACTGTGGGAACACTGAGGAGGCATCAGAGAAGGCTCCCTGGAGGAAATTCTTACTAAGCCAAAAAAGTAAGGGGTTACTCTAGAGGGAACAGAGGCCTGGGGTTCCTGCACGTCTTCTTTCCCTCCCGTCTTGCAATCGGGAAATTTTTATTATAGATCCCAACAACCCCACAGAGGGAATCTCATTAAGAAAGTGCCAACTAGATATTTAAAAAACAGTGATGCCTCTTCAGAGTCAGGGACTGAGCTAGGAAACAGGATAGAAGATGAAGGGGATGCACTTCCTGTCCTCCAGGAGCCACCAGTATAAAAGGGAAGACAGACACAGGAACAAGTGATTGCACTACAACCAGAAAATACCCATTTCAAGACCATCGGTTGGTGTGCATCTCTCCTCTTCCTATATGACAGGCACTGGATGAAGGTACTTGATTTACATCGTTGCACTTAATCCTCACAACAAATGACGGTGGTAAGCACTATCGCTGCATTTGGCAGATGAGGGGACTCAGACTCAGAGAGGCAGACAAACTTGCCTAAGGTCACACAGCCTATAGGTTGTAGGACCAGGACTCAAGCCCAAGTCTGTCTGCCTGTGATGGTAATTCATTTTATGTGTCAGCGTGGCTGGGCTATAGTTATTTAATCAAACACTAATGGAGATGTTGCTGTGAACGGATTTTGTAAATGTGATTAACAGCTACAGACAGTTGACCTTAAGGAGATCATCCATGATAATGAGGGTCGGCCTGAAGAGCAAAACTGAGGTTTCCCAGAAGAAGAAGAAATTCCTCCTGTGGACCGCAGCATCAGATCTCGCCTGAGTGCTGCCAGCCTGCCCTACGGATTTCAGACTTGCCTAGCCAGACCCCAAAATCGCATCAGTCAATTCCTCGAAATATATCTTACTGGTCTTTTTTCTCTGGTAGGATCTTGACTGATACAGACCCAAAAGCCGTGCTCTAGGCTAAGGTAGGTGCCGGGAGCCGCACCATCTCCTCACCTGGAAAAGAACAATGACAACCGCCACCACCTGGCTTATTTCGGGGTCCAGTGTGATGGGAGGCAGCGTGATCAAATGGAGAGATGGCAAGCCCGGCAATCAAACGCTTACTAGCCTTGGTGTCCTTGGGCAAAAGTCTTACATCCCTGAGCCTCAGCTTGTTCATCTGTAAAACAGGCAGGTGGTTTCTACCTCATAGAGTTTTGTGAAGATCAAGTGAGATTTTGCATGGAAGGTCTCCTGTATGGAGTTTTGTAATATAGCCAAAACGCATGTTCATTTTTGCCACACTCGTAATTGGCAAATTCTTAATTATTCTGAGTACTTACCAATGCCAAGTAAATGTTCCAATCCCATAATTCCATGTAAAACATTGCCCACAGGTTTTTCATTCTTAGTGACCTTATATGGATGCTACACAGTTTGCCTAATCTGTACATCCCCCCCGCCCAGCCCCCATCTCACCCCTTGCCCCCAGGGCTACTCCTCGAGGAAGATACACCAGGAAGAAGCCCTGTGCAGAGTGCTTCACACACATTCTCTCCTCTGACTCACACCCACCGGGGGAAGTGGGTATCAGTACATTCCCATTTCGTTCAAAGAAGACACCTGTAGCCCAAAGAGAAGAGGTGCTTGTTCTGAAGCACAGGGCAGACAGAACCACGGTCTAAAGTCAGGTGTTGCAAAAAGTCCAGGAGTACCACCGCTAGGCCTTTGGCCAGGCTAGGCATTACTTACACCTCCTTCTGCGTGACACACAACAGAGTTTCACTTTTGTTTTATTGATTAATAATTCAGTATTTTGATAACTATAAATCAAGCTTCCCCACTCCACAGCCTCTCCCAATCCCTGGCTGTATGAAAAAGTCATTTTTCCATAGTTGGGATCAGAGGGTACCATGAGTTCAACCTTCTTCACAGACATGCCTTCTTGGACACTCACAAGTGAGCCCCAGGAATCAAGGGGCCTTGGTTCAAGGGCTGACTCTGCCATTTACCCACTGTGGCCCTTGGCCTGAGCCTCAGTGACCTCATCTGTCAAAGGGAGAGAAACAGGGTACCAGGCTCAAAGAGTTGGGAGAATTAAATGAGATCATATATGTGAGGTGCTCAGCACAGAGCTGCCCACCTGATCAGCCCTCAAGAAAGGTCAGCAGTGCTATTTTTGGTGTTCAGTCCAACAAGTCAATATGCCATGCTTTGGTGTTGATCCCCTTCTTATCTGGGACGACCAGGCCTGAGCCCATGGAGGTGGTCTTGTGGCCACCTGCCCCTCCCAGCAGGACAGCCCTTGGACCACATGTGGGCTCTGCTCCCCCCTCACTGGGAGGAGTGGAAAATCACTAGATGTGGGGCATTTCCTAGCACTTCAGGAAGATGAGTTTTTGTAACCAAGGGAAACAGATTACCTCCATCCTTCCTGCAGGGGCATCTGGCTTGGCCAGGAGAAGCAGTGTCTTTCCCTTGGCTTAATCCCAGCCCCTGTTCCCAAGTCCTAGGCAACCAGCCAAAAGGTATCATTATCACCAACAACTTCCTATTATGGGCCAGGCCATGTGCTAAGGCCATACATCATCTCCCTTAACCTTTGCCCTCACTGTTCCCTCTGCTAAAACACTTCTTCCTGGCAACTGGCCTCTCCTCAATTGTCTCCTCCTCCCCAATCTCCCCATCTACACCTGCAGCCTCGCCATGCTCTCTCCCCAACCCTGTTTTAGTTGACTTCATTGCCTATGTCATTGACCCATTTCTTTATTGTCTGTCTTTTCCCCACTAGAATGTCAGCTCCATGAGGACAGGGACTGTGTCTTGATCATTGGTGCATACCTAGCACCTAGAACTCTGCCTGATACTTAGGAGGGGCTGCTGAATGTATGTTTACTTGCAATGTAGGTGTTTCCCTATCATCCCCATTTCACAGATGAGAAAACAGGCTCAGTGAGGTGAGACCAAGGGCGGAAGGCCAGCAAGAAGCAGACCTGGATTTGAATCTAATCTCTGAGGGATATGGCTGCTTCACTAGCTGCTGGCCTTGCCCCAGGGAACTTGGGTTCTTTGGGCCTCTTAGGTGTTGTCAGTGGCCCCCAGGCTGGACTGCCTTGTGTAGGAACTCACTTCTCATGCTCCCAGCTACTCCTATTTCCAGCTACCTTTTGGCTCTCTTTTAGCCCTGGTAATCCCAAGCATGGAAAGAGATGCACAAGGGGGCAAGGGGTTAGGAAAGGCAAGCTCTAGTCCTGCCTTGGCCACTGACTCAAAAGACACAGAACCTCCCCAGGCCTCAGTTTACTCATTTGTAAATCAAAGGGGCTGAACTTGATGTACAAGATGGCAGAGGACAAGGCAATGGTTAAGAGTGCAGGCTCTACTATTCACAATAGCCAAGACATGGAAACAACCTAAACGTCCATCGACAGATGAATGGATAAAGAAAATGTGGTACATAAATACAATGGAATACTACTCAGCCATAAAAAAGAATGTTGCAGCAACATAGATGCAACTAGAGATTATTATACTAAGTGAAGTCAGAAAGAGAAAGACAAATATCATATGATACCACCTACATGTGGAATCTAAAATATGACACAAATGAACCTATCTATGAAACAGAAACAGACTCACAGACACAAAGAACAGACTTGTGGTTGCCAAGGGGGAGGGGGGTGGGGGAGGGATGGATTGGGAGTTTGGGATTAGCAGATGCAAACTATTATATATAGAATGGATAAACAACAAGGTCCTACTATATAGTACAGGGAACTACATTCAATATCCAGAGATAAATCATAATGGAAAAGAATATAAAAAAGAATTTGTATATATACATATAAAATATATGTATATATCTGAATCACTAGCTGGACAGCAGAAATTAATAAAACGTTGTAAATCAACTATACCTCAATTAAAAAAAGGGAAGAGTGTGGGCTTTACAATCAGAATGACCTGACTTCAATCCGACACCAGGACTTTGAGAATGTTACATCAGAGAATGTCTGTATATATATATAAATAAAATGTGTGTGTGTATATATATATATAAAACATTCTCTGATGTAACATCCTCAAAGTCCTGAACCTCGAGTTTCCTCATCTAGAAAATGGGGGCAACAGCATTCACCTAATAGGGGTCTGTGAGGATTACACATGATAACGTATATACATCTCTAAGCAGAATGCCTGGCACAAAATAAGTGTGCAGTAAAGAGAATCATCATCTGTGATTCAAAATTCTATGCCCTGGTGAAAAGTTTACTTTGGCAGGGGAGGGGAGTGAGGCCATTTCCACCTCTTCCTGTGGCATGTTCACTGAATGGGACTTTTTGACCTCCCAGGACTCTGAAGTTTGAGTTCCTTTCACCTACCAAGAAAGACTTGGGAAGCTTCAGAAGAGAAGATTCTTGCTGCATACACCCACCCCAGCCAGAGACAAAGCTGCTGATTTCTGCAGCTGCACTGGGAGCTCTAAATCAATAGAACACAACCCAGACACCCCACCCCACGCCCCCCAGCTGGTAACGGGGCCGCTGCAGCCTGCATGATGGTAAATTGCTAATTTAAGCCAGGCTTTCTGCTCTACCCCGCGATTATCCCTCTTCCTGTGCATGTTAGGATGCTCTGGGTAGCCAATTAGATTTAGAGGTCCCAGGACTCCGAGGTTAATGAAATCATGCTCTGCCCTTGCACAGCCCCCTTCCTCTAAAGTTCAGCCATCATCCGCCAGAAGCGGGAGAAGGGAAATCTGAGATCACAGAATCTGAGAAGCATTCTTCCCCCAGCTTCAGCTGCGGGGAGAGGAGCCTGAAATGATATTTGTCTATCTTTTGCCACCCAAATCTCCAGTGCCCAACCTCCACACAGTGGTTTGCCAGGGCCCTCTTGCATACCTTCAGGGATAGGAAACTCCCTATATAATACAACTTACCTTCCCTAAGAGGTCTGACTGTTAGAAAATTCCTTCTAGAAATAATATGAGATGTGTACAAACATATGGGTTCAAGCATGTTCACAGTTGCATTATTTAGATTGGCATAACATGGGAAACAACATAAGTCCCCCCATATAGAAGACATTCATACAATGCAGCCATCAAAAATCACATCTTCAAAGAATGTTTGAGAACATGAGAAGACACTCGACATAATGATATGTGAAAACGCAGTTTACAAAATATTATATATGCTGTATATATGTATATATGATGTGATCATTATTTCAATATAGCATGATCCTGATGTTATTAAAACACACACACACACACACACACACACACACAGAGCGAAAGACACAGAAAGAGATGGGAAGGAAACACCCCAGAATGACAAAGATTTTCTCTTTATGGTTGGATTAAGGCTCATGTTTGTCTCTACTTAATAGTCTCAGTATTTTCTGAAATAACTAAAGCATTTCTTATGGTGACTTATGTTACTGTGTTTATTTTAAAAGAAAACATCTAGTATTGAGTTGATAAAGTTTCCCTGAGCATCCACCCAGTAATTCTAGTTCCTCTGGGGCTCGATAAATGTCAATCAAATGAATGAGAGGCAAGTCTCACTCCTCTTCTAAATAGATAAGTGATAGAAAATGTTTATAGAATACTTACCGAGCTCCTGGCTCTGTGCTGAAGTCCTTCATGTCAAGCCTCGTGAACTTCTCATAACCACCCTATGAGGATCTGTTGCTACTCCCATTTTACAGATGAGAAAACCTCAGAGAGGTTATATATGTATCACCCAAGCTCACTCTCTCAGTAAATGTGATCCCAGGTCAGTATGGCTCCGACGTCCAGGCTCTCAAGTGCTGTTACCCCACGCAGAGTCCTCAGAGGTTTGCACACAGCCATCTGCCCTCCTCCCCAGCCCTAGTGCTCCCTCCTCTAACTAGACGGCCTCAGCTCTCGCCTCCACTCCTCCTGTGTCTCACAGACGGCAGTAGCAGAGTGGACGTGGAGGGGTTTGGGAGCCAGGAGGGCCTGGGTGTGCTCCTTTCTGGCAGTGAGAGGCTCCCTCTGAGGCGTCCCATCCTCATCTCTCGCCCCCTTGCAGGCCCGTCGTGCAGCCTGGAGGACCCTCCGGCATGTGGCAGGAGCGCCAGGAGTGGCCCCTCTGGATTCTCCCCGATGTGTCTGTGAGTCATACACCTTCCCCAGGGGATGAACCCAAGACCTGGGAAGCTAGGCCCCGGGGCAGGGCCAGGAGATGCGCACACACCAGCCAGAGCCCACCCACACCAAATTCGTCCTCCTAAACTCCATTCTGCACAGATAGCTCCAAAGACCTCTTCTCCATGGCCTCTGACCCAAAGCTCCCTCATTTCTCAGCATGGCTGCCTTACCGTCGGCCCCAAGAACCTGTCTAGTCTCACAACTCAAGCCTCAGCGTGGCCTCTGGCCCTTAACACACCACCCTGGGTCTGACTCCAGGCCCCTCCTCAGCCCTCCCTCCCCACCTCCCCACCAGAATGACTCCCTCCAATTCGCTGGGGCTGGTGCATGGAGTCCTTCTATTTGCACCTCTCCCCGACCTAGGAATTCTGGAAGGCAGAGACTGTAGCCCATGGGTTTATCACTGCCCCAGGGCCTGGCTGCAGCTCAGCACACAGCAGGCCCTCCTGACAAACATGGTAGGGGGACACCTGCTTGCAAGGCCTTTCCTGCTTTGGTTCCTGCAGCCCCTGCAGCCTCACAGCTAGCCCAGCCTTTGGCACCCTCAGCTCAGCCAGGGTGAACGTCCCCGCCCTCTGCAGCTCTGCCGTCTGATCATCTGCGGAAACTTTCTTTGCTCGAGCTGTTCCCTCTGTCTGGAACGCTCCACCCCCATCTCTGCGTGGAGCCAACAACGGATCACCCTTCACAACTCAGCCCAGATGCCACCTCCTCTGGCTGCGTCAGGTGCCCCCCTGGACTCCCATAGCTCCAGGAAGCTGCAATTGTCCCTGGAGCTGCAATGAACTAGTGGGGCCCAGGGGCATGTCAGAAGCCAGAGGCCACGCTGAGGCTTAAGCTGAGAGTCTGGGCAGTGGGGGCCGTGGCTGGATGGGCCTGGCAGGGGTCAGCGTCAGCAAATGCTTGTTGAATGAGTAAATGCGCACACGATGCAGGAAGCAGGAAAGGACCCAAGGCGGCAAGTGTAGGCCAGCAGGTCTCCTGGCCACCAGCTCTGCCTGCCTGGAGCAGCTGCAGGCGTGCCAGTTAACCTCATACATGGCACCCACTGAGGGCCCACCGTGGGCCTGGTGCTGTGCTGTGACCTTTACATGCGTGATCACACTTAATCCTCCCAATAACCTACCCTGATCACCCCAATTTTGCAAATGCAGAAATGGGGCTCAGGGGAGTTAAGCTGTTTGCCCAAAGCCACACCACTAGGGCATGGTCAAGTGGGGATGGAGACCGGCACCACCTGACCTCCAGCCATGACCTTTGCCACTGCGCCGTGTCACCTCACTGGGATCTCTCATGGCCGGGGCCCTGGGTCCGCAGATCCCAACAGGGAAAAGAGAGGGGAGGGAGACAAGAAGGCAAGGGGCTCAAACTGGGTCTCCAAGAGCAAGATGGGGACTCAGAGCTCTCACCCTGAGCACTTGTCCCAGGAACCCCTGGCACCTCGGTAGTAGACAGAGGGGACAACCAGAACCCCACACTCACCTGTCATGACCCCGCCCCACACCAGGCTGCTCAGCCCAACCTCCCCTCCCTGCTCTGTGCTGCAGTCACCTGGGATGGGAGGGAAAACACGATGTTCTACCAACATCATCTTGTCATCTTTAGGACAAAGGTGCCTCTGAGGCAGGTGCTAAGATCCACATTTTATAAATGAATAAACTGCGGGGCAGAGTGGCCATCCAACCTGCTAAAGATCTTTAAAGATCTTGCATTTGATACAAGGAGAAGAGTCAAAAGAGACACCAGCCCGGGAAAAGCTCAAGAGGCAGAGAAGTGCATAGCCTGAAATAGAGTCATGAAGAGGCAGGCCAGGCTGGTAAGAGGCAGGGAGGCCTGGTGGCGTGGGGGGGGGGGGGGGGGGGGGGGCGTGGTGGTGAGAGACACAGCAGGGTGCAAACCTGCTGAAACCAGGGTCAGGGAGAGGTGGAGGCAGGGGAGGGGCAGGTGGACAAGAGGCCACGTGGAAAAGCATCAATTCCATTCCACCTGGATTTAGAGCAGGCAAACTGGGAAGTTCTGGGCCGTGTAGAGGGAAGATGGAGTCACCCATCAGAGACGTGGGGTCACCCATCAGAGATGTGGGGGTCATTAAGCCCTTCACACTCCACCCTGCCTAGAGAGTTGCCAATGGGAACACTGAGATGCCAGCCCTGCTCAGGACATGACTCCAGCCGGAAGGAGGGGTTGTGGGGCATCTGCTCAAAAGAGCACCAAGTCATCACCTTGGCCGAACTCACCCTGCAGGGGTAGGAAGTGACATCTGCATGAGGACCACACAGCCCTAAAACTCCTGCTCACACTTCATGGAAGTCTCAGGAACTGCAGGCTGTTTGCTAAGAGTGCAATTGAGTTGGTGGGGAGGAGGGAATGGAGAGTGCTTTGTGCTCTAGGATTCCGAGATTCCTGTGTTCTTTTTTGTTTTCAGCCCCTCATCCATGTCAGGCTTCCCATCACAGGTTCTTCCCTCACTTTTTTAGGTAGTTACCCCCTCCTCATCTTCCGTCTCCTCAGAGGTCTTCCCTGAACTTTCAGACCAGATGAGACCCTCCCCTGATCGTGGGCTCCCACAGCCCCCTCGTACTCTTCCATGGCTCTCAGCATGGCTATAAATTTAAATTTGTGGATGACTAGCTGATGAATGTCGATTTCTCCCAGACATAAGCTCCATGAGGGCAGGGACGGTGGATTTTCTTCCCCACTATCGTATCTCAGCATCTAGCACAGTGCATCCAGAGGATTTTTATTTTTATTTTTTTATTATATATATATTTTTTTACTGTATGTCCCGTGAATGTTTATGTCTTTTTTTTTTTAATTTTATTTATTTATTTATTTATTTTTTGGCACACGGGCTTAGTTGCTCCGCAGCATGTGGGATCTTCCTGGAGCAGGGATCGAACCCGTGTCCTCTGCATTGGCAGGCGGATTCTTAACCACTGCGCCACCTAGGAAGCCCCCAGAGGATTTTTCTTGAATGAGTTAATTCTTTTCATTTCTTCACATAGAGACCCTCCCTGTTCTCAAAGGGCTTAAAAGGCTCAGATACAACGTGTCATCTCATTTAATCCTCCCCACAGCCCCAGATGCACTGCTGTTACTTCCACTTTACAGGTGAAGAAATGAGCTTCCGAAAGGTGAAGCCACTAGTCCAAATACACAGCAAGTAAGTGGCTTTGAACTCAGGATTTGCACGTAGATGTGTCTGGCTTCAGAGCCCCAGCTCTGCCACTACACCTCCCTGCTTTTCTGCCCCAGTGGTCCTCTGGATCTTCCTTTGCAAACCTTCCCTTGCTCCTCAGATAAGCTGAGCTCAGGACTGACAGACAGAATTCATTCATTCAGTCACTCATTCATTCAACCAATCAACTGACTCATTTATTGGTGGGGCTGGGCTCTGCATGTGGGGTCAGGCAACCAGATACACCAGAGGCTTTTCTCCATCCTGACTCCCCTTCAGCGATTTTGCCAGCAGAAGCCAAGTCCCAGGTAGCTGCCCTGTCCCTAGCCTCCTTTTCAGTGGGGAAGGACTAAGGGTGGGGACCCATCATTCCCCTCCCCAAGGATGGCAGCCTAAAATACACGAGCTGAATAATGTGTAGGCTCACCTTTTGTCTCCATCATTCTCTGAGAATCCCAGAACAAGAGGAGGGACAGGATTCTGCCCCCTCCTTCCATGCAATTCTTTGTCCCCTATGCCAGGCAGCTCTAAAAAAAGTTCTGGACAAGACCAGGGTTCTACTCTGGGTCTGGGGCCAACTGTGGGACCTAAGGGGAACAGGCCACCTTGCCTCCCTCTGAACTGCATACTTCTCACCTGTAGAATGGAGGCAACAATGAAGGGGATGCTAATGCCTATCCCACAGGGTTGTAGGTGAGGACTAAATCAGTCAGGCCCAGAGATACAGGGATCACATAGATGGTTGGCCCAGGAAATGTCTTAGCAACACAGGGACCTAAGGGGCCAGCTACGCTGCTTGCAAGATGCATTTGACAATGTGATTTCGGGAAGGTTGGTTAGAGCACCATAGCAGACAGACGGAGCCCAGGGTCTGCCCTGAGTGGACCCTGAGAAGTGAGAGGCCCTCCCCTGGCACAGTGGTAGTGGGAGAGCTGGGCTCATCAGCTCACTAGCCAGAGGCCCTGGGAAAGAGACTGGAGGCGGAACTGAACACATGGACACTTGGCTTTCCCCGTATCAAAGCACTTAAAGCCCCCCACCCCGTCACCCCCTGGGCAGAGAGCATGAGTTCCGGGAACCTGGGACTCCCAGAATCAGAGCTACTCCCAGGCCCACCTTAGGACAAGCGCCCCTCACTCTCCCTCTGTCATAGGTACTGGATTCTGAAGACGCGCTTCACCACACGCACAGCTGCCACTTATTAGGTCCAGGCACCATGCCAGCTGCATTATATGTGCTTGCTCAGTGACACCTCACAAAAACCCTGTCGAAGAAGGTCTACTATTTCCCCATTTTACAGATGAAGAAACTGAGGCTCAAAGAGGTTAAGTGCTAGGACTTCCCTGGTGGTGCACTGGTTGAGAATCCGCCTGCCAATGCAAGGGACACCAGTTCGAGCCCTGGTCCGGGAAGATCTCAACTGCCGCAGAGCAACTAAGCCTGTGGCCACAACTACTGAGCCTAAGTGCTGCAACTGCTGAATCCCGTGTGCCTGGAGCCCGTACTCCGCAACAGGAGAAGCCACATAATGAGAAGCCCGTGCACCGCAGTGAAGACCCAACCCAACACAGCCAATAATAAATAAATAAATAAATAAATAATCGGAAAAAAAATTTCAAAAAAAAAAAAAAGAGGTTAAGTGCTTTACCCAACTGGCTGGTAAAATGGCTGAGATTAACACTCAGGTTGACCCGAGTCTACAAGTCGCACTACTTCCAAAGGTAAAATGGGGAGAATCACTGACAAAAATGCAAAGCAAAGATCAATCCTGCCTGTGCTTGGAGGAATTTTCCCACTGGGGCTGGTGATGAGTCACAGAAAGCACAGGACATTCTCGAGTCCTCCACTCTTCCTGGGGAAGCAAAGTTTCCCCCAGAGGCATCGAGGCCAAAGCTCCCACACACTCACACACCCACACACCTCCACACCCACACACAAAGCTGCAGTGTACTGCGCCCTGCCCGGCAGAGACCCCATACTCTGGAATTCATGCTCCCAACTGAGGATGTTGGGTCTCTGTCCCTCAGACAAGGAAACTGAGGCAGATGGGGCAGATGGTGGGGCAGGGGGAAGGACCCCCCACACACAGTGTAAGAGGCATCAGCGACTGCGCTGAGACCACAATTCACCTCTTCCACCTCTGAATCCACAATCTGCCCTCTGCCGTCTACCCTGCCTGGTAGTACCAGAGCCCAGAGAGGTTTAGGGTTGTGCCCTTGGTCAACCAGCATGGATGACCCATTTCCAACTAACAGTAAATAATTCCAGGGCATCTTTGTTGTTACAAGGATAGGAGTTTCCTTTCAATCCTTTTTGCCCTTGTCTGTGTGGCAGAGCTGGGTCAGGAAGGCTGCTTCTAGGCAAGCCGATGATGTTTTAGACTCTCTGAGAAGGGCCCCACACTGAACACAGATATCAAGAAGGGAATTTCATTTCCTGAGATGAAAGTACAAACTCCACTCCAGCCCAAACAAATCACATTTGCTTTGCCAGAAAAAAAGACTGAAGACTCTTAGAGAAGAGAAGATGAGAAGGGGCATTTATGAGGAGGATATGAGGTCTGTCTGAATCACGTCCGGAGCTCAGGACCAGATGGCCACTGGGGAAGGAAGCAGAGAGCAACTGGCCAGCCCACGGCACCCTGGAACCACGGCTACCCCTTAGCAAACGCAGGCACAGGTGCACAAACGCAAGTGTCCACAGCCACTCTGGACGCTCTTCTCCCTGGAGGGTTTCTGACAAGAAACAACAGTCACACTGTCACGTGCTCCTACAGAGAGAATCACCAACTGGCAGTGTGAGACAAGCACACCCACCAACACTGGGTCCCCAACAGGCGATCCCTAAATGCGACTTGGTAAGTGCCCCCTCAGCATGATGCAGACACACAGGCGGTCCTGTGCCCCCACCTGCATAGTCAGCGCGCACACTGCTGTCTCTCCAGAGGCCCACGGCACCTCGGGCATCTCTGTCCAGCCCTACCAGGTTTTTGGAGGTCCAGACACACATTTGTACTCTCGCAAACACAGAATCACGCACTCACAAACTGTGACAGACACACAACTGTCGCCAAACTGTCCCACATAGCCTGATACAGAATTAGGGGGATGCCAACAGATGATCGAATGTTATTTAGTTTAGCGCGCGCGCAGGCGCGCACACCCCCCCCACCACACCCCCACACACACCACACAGATATGCCAGCGTCCCCCTCGCGATGGAAGTGGTCCCGGGCGCCCCCTGCAGGAAGTGCGGAGGCCGGGGACCGCAGGGTCCGAGGTCAGGATCCCAGGACCGCGGTCCCACCTGCCCCCGCCCGGCGCACCAGCCCGCAGCGGACTCACCGGACGATGCCGAACATGACGAGCACGTTGCCCAGCAGCCCCACGGCGCACACCGCTGAGTAGAGCGCGGTGATGGCGATAGCCAGGGCGAGGGACGAGGCGCTCCGTGCTCCCGGCGGCCCCGACGCATTGGCGCCCGCGCTGGGGAAAGCGCTGGGGAAGGCGTCCGACGCGTTGGCGAGGAGCAGGGACCGCAGCTCGGCGTCGGGGGAGGGGGCCGGTTCCATGGCGGCCAGGCGGCCGCTGCCGCGTCCCTGTCCGCCGTGCGCCCTGGGCGCAGAGACCCGGGGCGAGCGGCTCGCCAAGGGACGAAACCGCGGCCCCGACGCCGCCGGCTGCTGCGCCCCGGCCGCCCTGCTACCTCCGCGCCTCCTCCGCCCGTCCGCCTCGCAGCCCGCACCGGCCCGGCCCCCGGCGCCCGCCGCCTCTCCAAGCCCGGAGCACTCTGAGCCAGGAGCCGCTGCGGGCTCCTCGGACTCGCCCGCCGCGCGCACCACGTGGCCCGGAGGCGGCCGGCAGTCTGCGCCCGCGACCGGGGGCGGGCGCTGCACCACTAGCTTGGAGTGGAGCCGGAGAAGCTGCCCACTCCCTCCCTAGGGATGCTCCGCCGGCTCGGCACCCGAGCCGGGACTCACCTCCGCATCCTTTGCTGCTTTGGGGTCGGAAGGACCTGTGTATGCATCCCGCCTCTCACCACTGCACTAACAGAGTGACCTTGAGCAAGTCACTTAACCTCTCTCAACTTCATTTTCCTCTTCTGAAAAATGAGGATAATCGCACCACCTCCTTCAGAGGGTTGTTGGGGAGATTAAATAAGATGATGCGGGCAAAGAACAGCTCAGTGCCGTGTACAGGCTAAATGCTCCATAAATAACCATTATTATCCGTGGTTTTCTTGCACCCCATTCACTTCCTCCACAGATCTTTTTTGGGTGCCGAATATAAGAGCCAGGTACTATTGGGGAGCCACTAGTGCATAAAAACCAGATGCAGTCCCGTGCCTCCATACAGCCCAGTGGAGGAGAGAGACATCCATCCCAAGATCACACTGATGAAGATACAGTTACACACTGAGGAAAATGAAGGAAAGCAAGGCACTCCTGTGGCAGGACCTACAAAACCCAAGGGTCAGGACAGTTTCCCCAAGGAAATGACACCTCAGGTAAGATGTGAAGTGTGAGGAGGAATTGACTTAGGGAAGAAACTGCAGAAGAGCATTTTAGACAAAGAAACCACATGTGCAAAGACCCTGTGGTCAGAGGGATTAAAAGGCCAGGAAGAGAAGTCAGAAAGCCAGTGTGGGGAGAAGGGGATGAGGTGGTGGGCAGGGTCTCAAAGGCCACCTTAAGGATCACTCTGGCTGCTGTAGGTGCAGACGGAAGGGGGCTGTTTCTGACACCTTCTCCCTCACCTGACCAGCCCAGTCCCAGAGCCATCCTCCTTCTTGGGGCTCCTGTCCTTCCCAGAAGATTCTCCTTACTGTTCCAGCACTGTGCTGAGCCCTTTATCCATTCAGCAACACTTTGGCGTAGATTCTATTATTAGTGGCCCCAATTTACAGAGGAGAAGACTAGTCCAGGCACTAAATTATCCCATATCGTAATTTTTTCTATCCAAGTTTGTTTCCTCCTTGCAAAGATCAGGCCTGATTGATCCCTGGACCCAGTGGAGGGCTGGGGTCACAGTGGGTACTCAGGAAATACTCGTTGGATGAATAAAGGTTCCAAGGGGAAATGGAATGAGACAACATTGGGGTTCTGGAGCTCTAGGCTCTGGGGTGATGCTCTTGGCCCTGTGAGTGGCTGGGCAAGGACCCCTCGCCCACGTCAGTCTCCAGCTTGTCATCCGTCTATGTGCAAGGCTCTTACCCTTTCCCAGAAAGAACAAAGCCAGAATTCCCAAGTTCACCCTCCTCTCCATTCTCTTTGTCCCTCCCAGCTGCTGTCCAAGCCCTTCTACCAGCTACAGCAGACTCCCCACCCCAAGGCTTTCCCACCCAACCATCTAAGGACTCGTCAGATAGATGGTTTCTGCTCTGTCAAAACCCTCTCCCTTGTCCCAAAGGGCCTGCTGTACTCAGAGACTTTTCTGGTGCCAGGAGAGAGACGTTGAGACAGGAGGAAGGCGGGCTATTTATTACTAGAGTTCTGCCCCCCTCCCAACCCCTCCCACAAGCCAAATTTTTTCCAACTTCAGGACATTTGCATATTGTATTTCTTCCACTTGGAAGGCTCCGCCACTTCCTCAGGCTAAATCCTATTCATCCTTGAAATTTCAGCTTAAATATCACTTCCTCTCTGAAACCTTCACGGACTGCTCCCCCACCCACCCACACGCGCACACACACATGCAGTTAGACCAGGTGTCCCTGTTATTTGTTCTCATAATATGTACCTCTTCCTTACAGAGTTTCCCACATATTTTTTTGGTAATTACTGAGTTTGTGTGCATCACCTGTTCAATAGGTCTTGTGTACTTCTGTACCTCCACCCTAGTACTCGATGCGTGGTTGACTAGAAAGCTCAATTCCAACTTCGGTGGGCTCCCATTTTAATGAGGGAGGCACAGCATTTATAGCTTCATATAGGACCTAGGAATTCTTTCAAGCAACTAAAACCCTTTGCATAAACTCTGTAATCACATCTTATTTGGAACTGAAGTACAGGTCTTCCTCAATTACAATGGGGTTACATCCCAATAAACCTATCGTCAGTTGAAAATATCATGGTAAGTCAAAAATGCATTTAATGCACCCAGCCTGTCAAACACCATAGCTTAGCCTGGGCTACCTTAAACATGCTCAGGACACTCACATTAGCCTACAGTCAGGCAAAACCATCTAACATAAAGCCTGTTTTATAATAAAGTGTTGACTATCTCATGTAATTTATTGGATACTGTACTGCAAGTGAAACCCAGAATGGTTGTGTGGGTGCAGGATGCTGTAAGTGTCCCGGTTGTTTGCCGTTGTGATGGCCTGGCTGACGGGGAGCTGCGGCTCGCTGCCCCTGCCCAGCGTCACGAGAGAGGATCACACTGCACATCACAAGCCTGGAAAGGATCAAAATTCAAAGCACGGTTTCTACTGAACGTGTATCCGTTTTGCACTATTGTAAAGTCAAAAAATCATAAATCAAACCACCGTAAATCAGGGACCATCTGTACTAGTTCACCCTCGGCTTTTGGCTATCACCAAGCAACTCTATCCTCACCCCTTGGTGTTGCATTTGGGGCCCTCCCCAGTCTGGTCCTAACCAGGGTTTATTGCTGCCTCTTCTGATTCCACCCCTCTCCCCACCCTAATCGCATGCCCCAGCCATACTGGGCTGAAGGGAATTTTTTTTAATTGCACTCCATGATGTTTTTGAGTCCCTCCTGGGTAAGGAAATGCTATGGTGGAAAGCCATATCTATGGTGGAGGCAAAAGACAGAAAAAGAGTTTCCCTTAACTTCTCTGAGCCTTAGTTTTCTTATCCATAAAGCAGAGAAAGGCAGGATTGGGGTGAGGATCTGGTGAAACAACAGATGCTCTGCCAGCTGAGAAAGGGCTGTACTAGCATGGTTTATGAAACCAGGAGCGTGAGTAAGACCACTGCTCACTTAAAGGAGCTCTCAATCAAGAAACTGTGACACATATGTAAATGACCAAGCGCGAGAGCGACATAATTGCTAAGAAAGCACACATGCTGTTATGAGCTGCGCCTTTTCAGACTTTGCTTGCCAGAAGGCAGCAGTCCGAAACCTGGAAGAGGTTTCTCACCAGAACCTGGGTGGGAACCCTGAGACTTCCAGCCTCCAGAACTGTAAGAAATAAATGTCTGTTGTTGATAAGCCACTTGGTTATGGTACTTTGTTAGAGCAGCCCCAAATGACGAAGGGGCTGAATTCCACCCCCTACCCCAGGACATTGGAAGGATGCATGGAAACTTGAAAGGCATCTAAAGGGGTTTCCCCAGTGACCTCCCCAAAATGAATACTTTGAAGAGATCAACTCTTACTCAGATGTGAGCATTCCAGTCTATTTATCTTTCTGTGGTCACAATTCATACATAATCCTGTTGGCTGCCATTTAGAGAGAACTTGCTGTGTGCCAGCACGGGGCCAAGTGTTCTGTGCATTATCTCATTTAATTCTTGGCAGCCCTAGAGGTGTGAGGTCTTTCTACTGTTATTCCATTTTGCAGAGGTTAGGTTACGTGCCTACGCCAGAGCAGGGATGCCAAGCCAGGTCTGTGTGACTCCAAAAGCCACCCCTGACGACCACGCTACTGCCTCTCAGAGCAAAGCCTTGCAAGTCATCCCCCCAAGAAACACAAGAACCCATGGCTGCTGTCTCTGTTCGGCAGAGTTTCCCCGCTGTGGAGGGTGATGGGCCACTTGAACTCAGGAGATTCTTGAGTCCTTCCCTCCACGTCTAGGCTGGCAAACGATTTGATTTTGCTTGCCCCCATCCTTGACATCAGGTTAGAACAAAAACAAAAATAAAAATGGATGGGAAATCCTGGGCCAACCCAGGGCATCAGAAGACGTCAGCGGTAGAGGAACAGAAATTACTGGAGGAGTCAGAGCAGAAAGGAACTCGCCGGGGAAGCTATTAACAATTTAGTACGTGGGACTGTGGCTCCCACCTGCCAAAGAGACACGGCCTGATGGAAATACTGCGACTGCCTCCAAGTGAATGAGGGAGGGAGCGAGCGGGCAGCTCCCCTGGGCTGCCTTTAGTCTGGCTCCATCTGCAAGCCCCAGGAGGGGGAGGACCTTAGCGATAACCATAAAATAATAACCACTTGCATTTGCAAAGTACTTTTGACTTTCCGAAGCACTTCCAAATTGATGACTTCATGTTATTTTGACACCATCTGGATAATGGGAAGGTCAGGTTTCATTATCTTCATTTCATAGCTAGGAAGACAGATAGCTAGAGAGCTTGGGTGAGAGGATTTCATAGCAAAAGCCAGTGAAAGAAGTAGGGGTGGGACCTTCCATCTAGTGGCCCAAATCAGAAACCTGAGGGTCACTCCTGACCCCTCTCTCTTCCCCACCAAGCCCTCACCTCTAAGTAATTACCAAGTCCTGTTCATTCTTCTTAATAACCCATGAATCCTGCCATTGTTCTTTTTTCTTTTCTTTTTTAAAAATTATTTATTTGTTTGTTTGTTTTATGGCTGCCTTGGGTCTTCGATGCTGCACACGGGCTTTCTCTAGTTGCGGCGAGCGGGGACTACTCTTCATTGTGGTGTGCAGTTTCCTCATTGTGGTGGCTTCTCTTGCTGTGGAGCACGGGCTCTAGGTGCATGGGCTTCAGTAGTTGTGGCATACAGGCCCAATAGTTGTGGCTCATGGGCTCTGGAGCATGGGCTCAGTAGTTGTGGCGCACTGGCTTAGTTGCTCTGAGGCATATGGGATCTTCCTGGACCAGGGATCAAACCCGTGTCCCCTGCCTTGGCAGGTGGATTCTTTATTTTTTTTTTTATAAATTTATTTATTCATTTATTTATTTATTTTATTGGCTGTGTTGGGTCTTTTTTGCTGTGTGAGGGCTTTCTTTTTAGTTGTGGTGAGTGGGGGCTACTCTTTGTTGTGGTGCGCAGTCTCCTCATTGCGGTGGCTTCTCTTGTTGCGGAGCACGGGCTCTAGGCACGTGGGCTTCAGTAGTTGCAGCACATGGGCTCAATAGTTGTGGCTCACGGGCTCTAAAGCACAGGCTCAATAGTTCTGGCACACGGGCTTAGTTGCTCCGTGGCATGTGGGATCTTCCTGGAGCAGGGATCAAACCTGTGTCCCCTGCATGGGCAGGCAGATTCTCAACCACTGTGCCACCTAGGAAGCCCCAGCAGGTGGATTCTTAACCACTGAGTCACCTAGGCCATTGTTCTTTATTTTTGCTACCGTCTGCCTAATCTAATGCATCATCATTTCTTGCTGAAATTATTGAAATAAACTCTGAAATTGTTCCCCTGCTTCCAGGCTTGCTGCCTGCAAGCAGTAACGTGGTGGCAGGGTTCTCCAGATGCGCACCTCTCTCTACCTTGCTAGCCTCTTGTACCACCTTCCCCTTCACATGCTATGTCTGGCCAAAATAAACTCCTTTTAGTTTTCCAGACAACCTGCTTCTCTCACGTCTGGGTTCATCTAAGTAGTTAAGAGTGGGGCTTTGGCGTCAGACTGGTTGGATTGAAAATCCCAGCTCAGCAACTTACTAGTTGCATGTCTTTGGGCAATTCCTTATCTTCTTCTGTAAGTTTCACGCAATGGGGACAACAAAAGCACCTGCTTCATGGAACCCGGCATGCAGGCAGTGCTCAATATGGTAGCTATGGCTGTGACGATGGCACCTGTGCCTGGAATACTCTCCCGCAGGCTCCCAAACCCCTCTGTCACCTAACCCGCTCCTACACCCCGGCCCCGTCTCAACTGAGGTGTTGCTTCCTTCCCTCCTCCCTCAGATTAGTTTATATCATGTATCATCTGCTCTCTTGGGGCGCATCTTCCTCCAGGAAGCACAGTCAGGTCCTGGGTTCCTAGAAAACCATTTCGCCCAGATGTTGCCAGGGAGGCCTGGGTCTGGCAGGAAGAGGAGAGAATGGAAGTTGGAGAGAGAGCGTGACCATGGCAGGAGAGAGTTGGATTCTTTGAGAAGGGGAGGACAGAGGAGGTTGTAGAGCCTAGACATTTTCTTTCTTTTTTTTTTTTAATTTTTTTTGGGCCATGCCACAGCTTGTGCGAACCTTAGTTTTCCAACCAGGGATCGAACCCAGGCCCCCGGCAGTGGAAGTGCAGAGTCCTCACCACTAGACCACCAGGGAATTCCCACGAGCCTGGAAATTGCGCAATAAGTTCAGGGTCAAGAAAGCAGAGATAGAGTCTCTTGCTTTTGAATGGACCCCTGGGACTTGGACAAAAACACCTCAGAAGGAACCTTAATGGACCAAATGCCAAAAGCTTTGCCCCATGTTTCCTAGATCATGCAAACCTCAGGGAGAAGGACTAGACGACCCCCTGGCCTGCTCTCCAGTGACTGACACTGGATTTTCCCATAACCCTAGTGGATGGGGGCAGAGGTAGAGTTCATTTGATTTATTTTTAATTGTTTTTTGCATCTGAGTGTCATGGAAGAAATGCATATGCCCGTTAGAGGAACCATCATGAGGCCCAGATCAGGCATCAACAAAAGACAGATGAAAATTATCCTCTTCGGAAGGAAGGTAACCTGGAGAATGTGAAGCTGCAAAATCTCCCTCCCCCTCCTTGTGCCTGGGATTAGCCCCTGTCCAGACACTGTCAACAGTCTGCCCACAAGCTGTGTCCTCCTTTTATCTCCTGCAACTGTACCCTGATCAGGAGGTAGGGGTATTCCCTTGATTTGGGGGAAGGGAGCCCCTTCCCTGCCTCAGGGGATGAATTGGCCTAAATGATTCACAATAATCTGTGGTAGGTTGCAAAACGGTCACGATTCTTCATTACTCTCTGCATGTATGCCCTTTACCACATGACTTTGCAGCTCTCCCCATCAAGCAATGGAATCTATTTCCCCACCCCTGTACCTGGCTGGGCTTGTGACTTGCTTTGCCCAAAAGAATGGCATGGAAGTGACAGTGTGCCAGTCCAGAGTCCGAGCCACAGGAGGCCTTGCCTGCTTCCACCCAGTCTCTTGGAACCCTGTCGCTGCCATAGAAACAAGCTTGGGCTCACCTGATGGATGAGAGACCTAGTCATGCCATCACCCCACTTGGCAACCAGCCAACAACAGACATGTGAGTAAGTAAGGCCATCCTAGACTGGACAAATTCCAGCCAACCCAACAGCTGACCACAGGCACAGGAGGAAGCCCAGCCAAGATCAGCCAGGCCTGGCTCAGATCAGCAGAACTATTCAGTGATCCACAGACTCGTAGCAATAATGAATGCTTGTTTTTTCAAGTCCCTAGGTTTTTGGGTGATCTGCTTAGCAGGAGCCATCATGATTCATACCTTCCTACATCAGTGATTAGTTTAGGGGTGGATATGTAACCAGTGAGGTGTATAGAGAAATCTGCTCACATCCTTTTTTTCCAGGATAAAAAGCAAAGCCCCATCAGAAGAAAACTGTTTACCCAAACTCCTCGGGATGCTAGTATGATGCCTGGAGCTATAGCAGCCATCCTGCAATTCAAAAGCAATGAGCTGAGGATGAAATGCCAATACGGTGAGGTTGTCAGTAGAAAGACAGAATAAGCCTCGGTATTTGATGATGTTGTTGAACTCTAAGTACCGCGGCTCTGGACTTCAAAAACTTTTGTTTAAGCCACTCTTAGTCATGTTTTTTTGTTGTTTCTTTTTTCTTACTTGTAGCTTAAAGCATTCCTAAAGGATGTACCAGTGTGTGGGTAACATCCAAGAAGAATGACACAAGGATAAGCAGACATGGTTTATTGGCATGATTACAACTTTGTTCAGAGACTGGGAGGTGGAATTCTCTAAGAGTATGGGCTCTGGGTTTGAACACATGTTGGCCACATGCTAGTTATGTGACTTTGGATAAGTTTCTCAACTTCACCAAGCCATAGTTTCCTCATCTACTAAGAGGAAATGAGAATAATACATATTTTATAGGATTGTGAAAGAGATAAATGAGGTAATACAAATACAGAACCTGTTGCCGTGCCTGACACATGCCATAAGCTCTTGTCTTAGCCAGTACTGTTCTTACAATAATCATGCCTGATATTAGTAACAAGAAGACCATGTTTATATCAAACTCCCTTTCTCAATCTTGTGAGGCAAAACAGTCCCAGATTTAGATGAATCCATCCCTGGCATGTAGCCAGTGTTGGGTACACGTGCGGAAGCGTGTGCTGGGGCCTGCCTGGAGCTCATTCCCAAGTGTCAAATTGCAGGATGTGTTTGTTTAGAGTGGGGGCGGGGGAGGTGGGGGGGGTGATGAGGGGAGGGATTAGAAGGGACTTGAAAGATGAGTGAGCGGCAGCAGGGAAGGAGCAGTGGCTGGGAGAGTGCAGGACAGGCTCAGAGTTCCCCAGCTCAGTGCCAATCACATCTGCGTGAATAGAGGCCTTGGTGCTACAGGCAGAAGGTGAGGGGCCCAGGGCCCCAGCAGCCCAGATCATCAAGTGATCAAGTGCAGCCCAGTGGGGAGAAGGGCCTTCTCTGGGCTTCCTCTCTGAGGCCAGTGCACACGGCCTCCCCGCCTGCCTCCTGGGGGCAGTGAGTGAACAGGATGGTGGACGTGAACGTGCTCCATACGTCTCCCATTTTTTTCCTATCAAGCTCTCATTTTCCATCGACAAAAAGCAGTTCTTCCCTTTCCTTTCTCTACTTTCTTCTCCGCTCCTTCCCTTTGGCTACCCATCCCACTGCTCTCCTCCTTCTGCCCCAAATTTGGGTTCCCATTCTCTCCACTGGATCCCTAATGCCTCCCACTCCCGTCTTGCCTCCTTGTCTATCCTCAGTAATTACTCTCCAGAGCGTCGACGCTGTGCTTCTCTCACCTCCACACTCAAGTGTTGACAGTATTAAAAATTGCTTTCAGGTGACCTCATCAGATAGGTATCTCTCACTGGCAAGTCCCTGGCCTCCTTCTTCCCCCTTCCACCCATCCCTGTCCTCCCCGCAAAGCCTGGGCAGGACTCTGAACCAGAGGAGGACACTGGGGAGCTAGACTGAGTGCCGACAGTCTCAGCCCTTGCAGAAAGCTCCTGCCTTCAGGGGCATCCCTCCCTCTCCCACAAAGGGTCCTCGGGGTCAGGGTGCTGGCCTCCTGGCTGGGTCCCTGGGTCATTTTGATAGGGAGGCAGGGTGGTGTGGTGAACAAGCACAGCTTTAGGAGCCCTGGGACTAGCATTCTGTCACCAGATGCACAGAACTCCAAGGGGCGGCAGGGGCCGGCGGGGGGGCGAGCTTAGACATTGTCTCATCCAACCCTCCTTTTGTTTACAAAAAGAGATGCTGAGGTCCAGAGCGGTGAAGGGACTGACATGCAGCAAGCTAGTAGCAAAGTCAAGACCAGAACCCATGTCTCCTGAATCATGTAACAATGCGCTTTCCCCTACACCGGGCAGGATGAGCTTGGGCAACTGCATCCATTCACATACCAGGCACTTTAGAAGCACTTTTACGTATATGATATGATCTAACCCTTCACCTAACTCTTTCAGGAAAGGAGTGTCATGATCCCCAGTTCACAGATGAGGAATCCAAGGCTCAGAGCAGCTCAGCAGCTTGCCCAATGTCATGCAGCAGCTGGATTGGAACCCAGGTCTCTCTGACTCCAGAGACCCTCCTGGCCATAGCACAAAACCTCTCTGTGAAACACTAAACACGCTGGGCCTCGGTTTCCTCGCCTGTTGAGTGGAGGAGTTGAAATCCATGGCCCTAAGACCCACCTGCAAGGCATCAAAAGGAACTCCAAGGAGAGGCAGGCTGTTTGCTAGTTGCCCACTTTCATGGAAGAATTTCTCTGTTTCCCCCATTTGCTTCAAAACAGCTCGCCCCCAGGTTTACACTGAGAGGAGCCCAGGGAAGATGCCATGGCAACCACAGCCGCTCCAGGGAGCCGAATTCGTCTGACTTGGCCAGACTGGCAAACTGAGTGACCTGAGGCCTGCCCTGCTGGAGAGGGTCAAGGCAGAGCCACGTGGCCGGCCCAGAGGACGTGAATCAAACCACTGGGGGTCCAGGGAAGGGATCAGCAGTCTGCACTCTGCCCTCAAGGTCCTGGCAGGGCAGAGAGAGCCCGAGTTTATAACCTGAAAATAAGGTTCTATGGCCAAATCTGTGACATATAAATTTGGGGATCTTGGGCAAATCACTTATTCTAAGCTTCAAATTATTTTTCCTACCTAGCACATAGAACATGCACAAAATAAATAGCAGCTGCTATTATTAAAACTAATATTCAAATTTTAAAGAGTTGGATGCCCATCAGAAAATGAACTTAAAAATGCTTTATAGAGAATTCCCTGGCAGTCCAGTCATTAAGACTCTGTGCCCTCACTGCTGAGGGTCCAGGTTCAATCCCTGGTTGGGGAAGTAAGATCCCACATGCCGTGAGGTATGGCCAGAAAAAAAAAAAAAATGCTTTATATACTACAGCACTGCACAAGTGCAAGATATTATTATTCCTCAGTAAGAATATTCACACTCCCCTGGCTGTGTAGGATCCTTTATTGCATATAATGACTGAACCAAGCACTTTCCATACAAAAGCCACGTTAGTCACTATGTCTGGCGAGAAGTACAAAGACTTTCCATACATGACTCTTGATAGGCTAGAAGGTGACATCGTAAGGCAGGAGTAAGCGTTCTGAACGAGGGTCAGATGAAGCTGTTGGGAGCTGAAGGACAGAGAGCATAGGCTGAGCTGGGGAAGGCTTTCCTGGGGATGTAGCCAAGTAGGCAGGCCACCCCCACACTGTGCCCCGGACTGCTGACGCCACTGTCAAGCACATACCTCCTGGGTTATAACCGTCTACAGTCATTGTTTCTATCAGAACTCTGTGACTGCAAGTAACAGAAACCGCCTGCAGCTAACTTAAGCTGACGATGGAGATTTATTGAATGGGAAACTGGGGTGTCCAAGAACCCATAGTCAGGGATGTCGACTGGCTCTGGAAAAACCCTGGGACCAAGAATAGAATCCCAGGAACTCAGTCTCTGTTTCTCACCTCTCCCCATTCTTCTCTCTCTACAGACCAGCCTCCTCTGCTGCTCCAGTCACAGTGATGGTTCCAACCACCTGCAGCTCCTAAATTCTCAGGTTTAACACTGAGCCTAGCACACAGCCAATAGGGCAACGAACCATTCGGGGACTCTCTTAGTTTTTCCACAGGAAAATTTCCTCAGTCCTGGGAAAATCGGGAGGGTTAGTCACCCCGACAATAGCTGCTCAAGATATATTGAGTTAAATGTTCCAGTGCCAGCTGTAAACAAGGGTAGTATCTGAACTCCTATTCAGTAGTCCTGAGGGAAGGAATGCTGATTGGTCCTACTTAAGTCAGGTGACCTCCCCCCAACCAATCCGCCATGGCCACAGAGTACAAACGTGGCTGCCAGGGTGAGGTCGCTGGTTCCTGGTCCAGGTAGATCACCTGAAGGGTGGCTGCTGTCATTTCTGTCTTCCCCACAAATAATGAACTCTTTAGGGGAAAGGACCATGCCCTATTGATCTTTGTACTCACAGAGCCTAGCACATGTCTGAAACTACATGATAGGTACAAGTTTTTTCTTTCTGTTCTTCTAACACATCAAACTTGTCCTACCCTATACCTTGGCACTTGCTATTCCTTCTACTTAGAATGTTCTTCCCCCACTCCCCACGTGGCTGGGGTCTCACCGCAAACACCAGCCCTGAGCGCCAATCTAAATTACATCCCTCCCCCACCCTAACACTACCTTTCACATTAGCCTGTTTGCAACCTGTTATTACTTCCTGGTTTTCTTCCCAGTGTTTATCACCACCTGAAATTATCTTCTTTATTTCCCAGCTGGAATTGTGTCTGTTTTCCCAATACTAGCATGTGCACTCTGGAAGGGCAGACATCTTGTCTCTCTGTTCATCACTGTGTCCCAAGCACTAAGTCCTACTACCTGCTCTGTTGTAGGTGCTTAAGAAATTTTTGTTAAATGAATAAACAAATGGATAAAATGTAGAGGGGGGGGAGGTACAGTCCAGGTGTGATAACAGCACCGTGTGAAACACAGCAGAGAGAATTAACTGTGGGGTCTGTAGCTTGAACAGGAAGTAGCTTAGTTTGGCTGGAGAGATGGGAACACAAAGGGAAGCAGGTGAGAATTTGATGAGTAGGTTAGTGGGTTAGGGTCAGATCTTCACACCAGCGTGTCCAGCTCTTAGCTTATTCATGCCTGCTGAAGAAGATTTTATGTTAGGCTCTCCTTTTTGCAAAAGAATAAGATCTTGGTTGCTTCAGGTCACACAGGTAGTGAAAATTTCTATCAAAAGAGTCATTTTGGGACTTCCCTGGTGGTGCAGTGATTAAGAATATGCCTGCCAATGCAGGGCACATGGGTTTGAGCCCTGGGCTGGGAAGATCCCACATGCCTTGGAGCAACTAATCCCGTGTGCCACAACTACTGAGCCTGCATGCTGCAACTATTGAAGCCTGTGCACCTAGAGCCCGTGCTCAACAAGAGAAGCCACCACAATGAGAGTCCTGTGCATCACAGTGAAGAGTAGCCACCACTCGCTGCAACTAGGGAAAGCCCATGCACAGCAATGAAGACCCAACACAGACAAAAAATAATAAATAAAATTCTCTTTAAAAAATTTTTTGTAATAATTTTATAATTATTATTGTGTAATGATGCCAGACATGAGCAAAGACCTTTGTGCAATGTAAAATGTTTGCAGAAGAATGTCTTCTGTGCTCTGACAACAGCACAATAGGAACCACACAAGGCTGACTATGGTCACCATTCCAAGACGCCTTGTGGTAGGGTGGAAAGAACAGCTGCCTGCATTGAGTTCTGAAGACCTGGGCCTTCTTTTTGCCAGCTGTGTGACCCTGGCAAGACTCTCACCCTCTTTAAGTTCATTTATTCATTCACTCTGCCACTCATTCAACAAATAGTTATTATGCGCCTATTGTGATGGTTAATTTTATGTGTCACCTTGGCTGGGCACAGTGCAAAGATATTTGGTCAAACTTTATTCCAGATGTTTCTCTGAGGGTGTTTTTGGATGAGATTAACGTTTAAGTCAGTAGACTTTGGGTAAAGCAGATTGCCCTCCATAATGTGGGTGGGTCTCATCCAATCAGTTGAAGGACTGAATTGAACAAAAGACTAACCTCCCCCAAGCAAGAAGGAATTCTCCAGCTTGACAGACTTCAGACTTGAACTGTGCTTCCCTGGGTCTCCAGCCTGCCAGCCCACCCTACGGGTTTCAACTTGCCCACCCTCATAATCACCTGAGCTAATTCCTTAAAATAACTATCTCTCTCTACATACACATATCCTATTGACTCCGTTTCTCTGAAGAAACAGCCTACTATGTGCTTAGTTCTGAAGACAGAGCAGTGAGCAAAATGCACAGTCTGTCGCCTCCCTGAGTTTACATTCTGGAGGGAAGAGGCAACAAATAAGGAACACAACATTAAGCACATTCATTAAGGATGTTTGCAAGTATGTACAGCCCCAGGGCATGGCTCTGGCTGACCTGAAGTCCTGGCCAGGTGAAGAGCTGGGCAGAGCACTTTTAGGCAAGAGCCGAGATTCATTTTGGTTTCCTCTTTTGTAAAATGGAGGAAAAAATACCAGTTCTGTTGTCATGGAGGATCTGTAGAATGAGCTCATTTTTGTTGAAAAAAAAAAAAGATGTGTCTAGCAGGATGGAAAGAATTGCCGTCTTAACAGATGGCAGCAGGCTCCTTGGGGAGAGAATTGTCTCTCTTTAAGATCACACTTTGATAAACTGCTTGAGGGGGGAAGTGTGTACCCAGGGCATTAGCTCTCAGACCAGCCTGTGAGAGAGATGCATTAACAACAACATGAACTGGGGCGGAAGAAACAAGGAAAGGAAGAAGGGTGAGATGGGCGCCCTGACAGAGCATCCAAGGACTTTTCTTACCAGCATGGCAACCTTCAATTTTATTTTATTTTATAACTATTTATTTATTTATTTATTTATTTATTTATTTATTTATTTATTTTTGGCTGCATTGGGTCTTCGTTGCTGCACGGGCTTTCTCTAGTTGTGGCGAGTAGGGGCTACTCTTCATAGCGGTGCACAGGCTTCTCATTGCAGTGGCTTCTCTTGCTGTGGAGCACAGGCTCTAAGTACATGGGCTTCAGTAGTTGTGGTGCACAGGTTTAGTTGCTCAGTGGCATGTGGGATCTTCCCCGACCAGGGCTTGAACCCATGTCCCCTGCATTGGCAGGTGGATTCTTAACCACTGCGCCACCAGGGAAGTCCAACATTCAATTTTAAGTGGTTTTTATTCCCCATCATTGTCCCTCCTACTGTAGGAATGTTTGCAATATGTATGCACATAGCTTCCGGTGTAGGGAATTTTTCTGGAAATGGAGGAAAGGAGCTAAATTCCAGCTCTCAGTTACCACTTGGTCACGTTGCTCCAGAAGTTACAGAAGAGAACAGCCAAAAGAATGCAGAGCAGAGACTAAGAACTTCAGTTGGAGTTGGGAAGGTACAAGCCAGAAGTGACTTGGCTCGTGTAGGGTCCCTGGAGAAACTGTTTTGAGGAGGGAATTGGAATTTCCAGTGGGCATGGGATGAAGTGCTCAAGCCCACCTTATCTTTATCTTAAGATCCCAGCTGACTTCTGGGTGACCTGGATATGAAAGCATAAGAAAACAGTGTGGAGGGCTTCCCTGGTGGCACAGGGGTTAAGAATCCACCTGTCGATGCAGGGGACAGGGATTCGAGCCCTGGGCCGGGAAGATTCCACATGCTGCAGAGCCTGTGCTCCACAACTACTGAGACTGCGCTCTACAGCCCTTGAGTCACAACTACTGAGCCCGAGTGCTGCAACTACTGAAGCCCGCAAGCCTAGAGCCCATGCTCCACAACAAAGGAAGCCACCGCAATAAGAAACCCACGCACCACGATGAAGAGCAGCCCCCGCTCACCACAGCTACAGAAAGCCCGTGCGCAGCAACAAAGACACAATGCAGCTGATAATTAATTAATTAATTAATTAAAAAAGAAAGAAAACAAAGTGTGGAAAGCTTGACACCAAAATGCTAGTGGGGGCTATGTCTGGATGATGCAATGCTGTCATGATTTTGTTTACTTTATAGACAGATGATACTTTATAGATAGGTAGGTAGATAAATATTGTAGATAGATAGATATCTTTATCCAACTGTCTACATCTTTTATAATAAGGAGAAAAAAATCCAACAAAGCTATTTTCCTTTTCTTAGAAATCAATAAACCTCCTCCTGCTGCCAATCCTGCCGAAGTGGCCGAGACACCAGGAGGGGACGTGGAGAGGTACCGGGAGGACAGAGGCTGGGTGTCCTTTCCTCCACTGCACTTGGAAACATGACTCATTTTGCTCTTCAAGCATCTTTGAAAATGAACAGAGCTCCGAAGGAGACTTTCAAGTCGCCCATCTCTCCCTCCTCTCCCTCCACAGTGGGAGTGAGAGGGGCCTGACTGTCCTGCTCTCTCCAGAGAGCCGGCTCCTGGTCCGTTGCCTGCCAGCCCCAGAGACGCCTCCTGCTCGCCTTCAAGGCCAGGACAATTAACAAGGGGGGTGTTCATTTCCACTTTTTCCCCTCCCAGCTCCATACCCAGGCCTGCATTCTGGAGAGGGCCTCCTCTCTCTGCAGCCTCCCGCGCCGTCCCGAAGCACCCAGCCCTTCCTGCCCACAGGCCCTGCTGTCACAGAGAACTGTGGCCAGAGGAAGCCAGGCCTCCCCAACCTCCCTCCTGGAGATCCCACCCCAACCCCGCCCTGGTTCTTCTTTGCAGCCCGGACTCCTCCTCACCTGCTTCCACAGGACCATCCACCTCTTCAAATTATGGTCCAGGTAAAATCTGCAGGGGCGGGTGGGGGTTTGAAAGGGAAACACAGGTTAGAAAAACCTAGAGTTAAAAGCCAAGGTACATTTAGTAAATGGTCCAAATGAGAGAAATGATTATCAAGATGGTGACAGTTGTCACCTGAGAGTCCCCTGTTTTCTGATCTGCCTGTCTCCCCCTTCCCTTTAATATCAGAACCAAATAGTTCCAGTTCCCCTTCTGAACAACTGCAGGGACCCCAGTCTTCTTGCCAATATTTCTAGAGAGGAGGTACTTAATAATAATAACATCAACAACAATAAAAATAATGCCCTGTGTTCCTTGAGTCCTTATTAGGTCAAATCATATGAATTTGCCTCTTTTAACCATACATGAACACAAAACAGCAATTACATGTGGTTGAATTGACGTCTATGTGACGTGCATTGTACATACCGCACAGCAGTCCCCCCTTGTCCTTGGGGGATACATTCCAAGACCCCTAGTGGATGCTTGAAACTGAGGATAGTACCAAACCAGATATATACTATGTTTTTTTCCCTATATATACATACTTATGATAAAGTTTTATTTATAAATTAGGCATAGTGGGACTTCCCTGGTGGTCCAGTGGTTAAGAATCTGCCTTCCAATGCAGGGGATGGGAGTTCTATCCCTGGTCGGGGAACTAAGAGCCCACATGGCGAGGGGCAACAAAACCCATGCTCTGCAGCTAGAGAGAGGCCCACAACAAAGAGCCTGTGCACTGCAATGAAGACCCAGCGCAGCCAAAAAAAGTATGTAAATTAAGCATAGTAAGAAATTAACAATAATAAAATAGAACAGTTATAATGATATTTGTAATAAAAGTTATGTGATTGTGGTCTATGTCTCTCAAAATATCTTATTGTACAAATTTAATGCTTTTTTTTCATCTTAACTAGGCACTTATCATGCATTGTGGCCACAACTTTCACAGTTTGAGGTGCAACAGCAAAGGTAGCACAAATTTTGGGACTTCCCTGGTGGCCCAGTGGTTACGACTACATGCTACCAATGCAGGGGTCCCAGGTTCGATCCCTGGTCAGGGAACTAGATCCCACATGCCGCAACTAAGACCCAGCGCAGCCAAATTAATTAATTGTTTTTTTTTTTTTTAAAGGTAACACAGGTTTCTTTTTCCTTCTTCACAATTTCATGGATAGAAGATTCCTTCTTACTGTAGGTCTTAGCAACCTCAGCATACCATTTTTTTTTTCTTTCCTTATTAAGTTTAGAACTTCCAACTTTCACTTAAAAGAAGCACTTTACGGCTTCTCGTCAGCATATCTGAATCGCCAGCATCACTACTCTTGAGCTTTGGGGCCATTATTAAGTAAAATAAGGGTTACTTAACACCAGCACTGAGACACCTCGACAGTCAATCTGATAACCGAGGCGGCTACTGAGTGAGTAACGGGCGGGATGCGCTGGACAGAGAGATGATTCACGGGTAGGACGGAGCTGGATCGCACGAGATTTCATCATGCAACTCAGAACAGTGCACAATTCACAACTTATGAATTGTTTATTTCTGGAATTTTCCATTTAATATTTTCAGACCATGATTGACCGTGGGTAAATGAAACCTCAGAAAGTGAAACCACAGATGAGGGGGGACTGCTGTATCTCATTTAATCCTCATGACAGCCCTGTGAGGTAGGGACTGTTATTCTCATTTAACAGAGAGTAAAATGGAGGCTCAGGGAGGTTAGTTAACTTGCTCAAGGTCACACAGCTTGTAAGGTAACAATCAGGAATCAAAACCGGACTCTCTGAAACCAAAAGTCATAGGTTAACCATCATCACACATCTTGTTTCCGTGTAATCTGCACAGCTGCTCTGGTTGCTTCCTGATCGTTGCAGGCTGCCTTGTAATCACTTTTTCAGGCTGCTGTCACCCTCCCAATCACCTCCACCCAGAGAGAGCCTCCCCTTCTTTCCCCACGGCAGCACCAGCCCCAGGCTAGTTGAGGTGCTAACAAGCCTTGCTGACAGCTTGAGTAAGTCGTGAGGAAATTGCAATTCGGTCAATGAAAGCTGGAAAATGTCCTACCAGAAAGCTCAAATATGGGCATATTCAGGCCCCTCAGCCACACCTCCTGGTCTCTCAGCCTCCCTCCAGTCCCTGCCATGTTAGTGGGCCCTTCCCTGCTCTGATGAAGGCCCTCTCTACCTACCCTTTCTTTTCTGTGTCTAAATTGTGCCCCACATCCACTTCTTGGGTCTTCCAGAGTAAGAACCAGAACAGCATCTATGACCAAATAAAAACAAACAACAGCAACAACAAAACAACAAGCCCAAGGAGTCACCCTATGTCTCCTGGTGCAGAGTGTTTAGCCCTTTTGGTCTCAGCTTCTCTCTCCCCATTCATCCTGAGACTTGCTTTGCATCATGGGAGGCCAAGGAGGAATATTGTCCCAAAAAAGGCAGTCTTCAGTGGACAACGCTTTCTTTTCCAGTGATCTTTGAGAACAAAGGAAAAGATCTTCAGATGCAATGGTTTTGTGTAGCATCTTGTCTGTCGTGTTTTGTAAATACTGGAGGAGCCTTGACAAATTTGACTTAGAGATGGAATGTAACTTTGCTTACAAAAATTGCTATTAAACTGCTTAAGGTGTACTAATTTTCTGTGAGCACACTAAAAGTGAAAAGTAAATGTGCATAAAACATTAAAAAAAAAAAAGGCAGTTTTCCACCAAGAAGAAATGAAATCTGGTAGCTTTTGTTGTTGTTGTTGAATATACATAACATAAAATTTACCATTTCAGGCAGCTTTTTAAGTAGCATTTTTTTCTCATTCCTGCTGTGTTATGAATAAAATGGGCAAAGTCTGAAGAGAACGTGAGTGACAGAGGGTGGGAAGGGGGCATCGTTTTGCCAGGCAAGTGGCCCAAAGGGCCCAGCCACAGGAGGCAGGCACTTCTCCCTGGTGCCCCCTGAGTTACTGCTCTGTCTGCCTCAGTAGCTCCTCTGCTGGGAGTAACAGGTGATGAGACTGTAAAGGTGGCTGGAGGCCCTGCTGCACAGGCCTGAAACACTACTTAGTTAACAATATGCTACATTTCTAACCCATGGAGAGCCACTGAAGGTTCTTGAGCATGATCAGAGCCATGCTTTACTAAGACTCATCCAGGGTGAAGCTGAAGAACAGCGGGGGAAGATTCCCAGGGTGGGGGCACTTCTCTGGTGGTCCAGTGGTTAAGACTCTGCGCTCCCAATGCAGGGGACCCAGGTTCGATCCCTGGTCAGGGAACTAGATCCCACATGCATGCAGTAAGAGTTCACATGCCACTAAGGAGTCTGCCTAAGGAGTCTGCCTGCCGCAACTAAGACCCAGCTCAACCAAATAAATAAATATTAAAAAAAAAAAAAAAGATTCCCAGTGGGGGGAGATGAGTTAAGAGATGGCAAGGGGTAGCTGGGTCCAGGTTCTAATGATACAGGGTAAGGAGATAGAACTGAGACCCTCATATAAAGCAGGACCCTCCCAGGACTATGCCCTTGGTAGAAGAGGAGATGAGGAAAAAAGCTCTCCTCTGGCACAGGGAAACAAGGAAATGTATATGTCTCAGCCTGAGTTAGAGGAGGAGGGTGGGTATTTCCCTGGGAATTTATAATTCAAGCTCAGGTTTGGGTTTTGGGGGTTTGGGGTTTTTTGTTTTTTGTTTTTTTAACATGCCACATGGCTTATAGGATCATAGTTCCTCAACCAGGGACTGAACCTAAGCTCTCAGCAGTGAAAGTGCCGAGTCCTAACCACTAGACCACCAGGGAATTCCCCAAGCTCATGCTTATAGTTTGACTTTACACTACTCACGTGATCTTGGAATCACAAGCTGAAGAATTAATATAAAAGGTGCCCTGGACCCCTAAGGATGCTCTGGAGAGACATGCCTTTATCCCAGGCCTGTACAGCCTGGGGGCAGTGCTAGAAGGTAAAGGGGTCTCTAGAGGGACTTCCAAGGAGCAGAAAGCTGGTTCAAGGACTTCACTAATGGTGCAGTGGTTAAGAACCTGCCTGCTAATGCAGGGGACACAGGTTCAAGCCCTGCTCCAGGAAGATCCCACATGCCTCAGAACAACTAAGCCTGTGTGCCACAACTACTGAGCTCACACATCACAACTACTGAAGCCCACGCACCTGGAGCCTGTGCTCTGCAACAAGAGAAGCCACCGAACTGAGAAGCTTGCGCACTGCAACAAAGAGTAGCCCCCGCTTGCCACAACTGGAGAAAGCCCATGCACAGCAATGAACACCCAGCATAGCCAAAAATAACAATAATTAATTAATTTTAAAAAAAGAAAGAAGGCTGGCTCAAGACTTCCGTTGGGGCTCCTCCCAATGTAATGGTCTCAGGCTGGGCACTTTGGGGATCAGACTGAAGGCTGCAGGGTCTGTGCTTGGCAATCTCCCCAGGTTGAGAGGCAGAGCCAGCCTCAACCCCAGGACCCAGGAGCCCCTCATGAAGAGCCCTGGACTTGTTCTGGAGAAGATGCCAAGGAAGAGGAACTAGGCCTCTGTTGGGTCTCATTGGAAAACACACCGAATGAGGAACTTTAAATAACCCACGGAATATGCAATGCAAACTGAATACACGCCACCACGAGGCTATGAAATAACCCAATGACGGCCCTCAGTTAGGGACGGCGTCTCAGAAGAGATGCATCTAATCAGGGTCCTGAACAGGGCAGAGGAGATGGAGTTTCACTATTGGCTCTGCCTCTTCGTGGCCGTGTCTTCGTTTAGTGCCTGCCCTTCCCTAAGCCTCCGCTTGTCCATCTAAGGTCTCCGCAGATGCTAAGGTTCTGTGTCAAGCTGGGGGAAGAGAAGGGAACAAAATCCAGAGGGACTCACCTCTGAGGCAGGGCAAGTGTGGGAGCTGAGGGCAGGGCTGGGCTGGGTCAGGTGGTGGAGAGCTTGGACTTGGGGCCTATGTTCTCAACTGCCTAAAACCCCACATCCTCACACCCACTCAGTCCCCAGCACTGGCCTCACCACACTCCTGAAACTGCTTTCTCTGTGGTTCCCAATGACCCGAGTACCAAAGCCTTCTCTAGGTCCTCATTCTCAGTCTCTGGGGAGGAGGTAACAGTGTTACTTACTATGTCAGCTGGCCTAGGTGCAGACTCTTCCTGATTCACACAGTCCTTTTGCGGGTACCCAGTTATTCTTCCTAAAGTGGAAATAGAAAATCTTGTTCCCTTGCTCAAAACCCTCCAAGGATCCTTACTGCCCACTGGTTTGAATACCAACTCATCACCCAGACGTGCAAGGCTCTCCACGGTACAGCCTCCACCTCCCTTCCCAGCTTTATCTCACTGCTCCCTTGTGACAAACTGTGTCCCCCAGGCACACCATCACCGTTCTTTCCTACCTCCCGTCTTTGCTCGGCCAGTGATTCCCTCCCGGAAACTCCATTCTCTGCCAGTCGAATTACTACCTGTCAGCCACGCCCACACTACCCCTTCCTTGAAAATCTGTCTTGACCATTCCCAAATGTAAATGTGATAGTTAAGCTGCTGAAACAAAGACCCCCTCAAACACGCAGGCTTAGATAAGCTTTCCCTGATTCCCAGCTGTTTTCTGACCCTAGTCCTCCAGTTTTCCTTTGATTCTGTGAGCTATCTGATAACCTCCCAATACACTCATTCTCTGCTTGAGCTGCCCAGCATTGGTTTCTGTTGCTTGCAATCAATAACCGTGACTGATACCCGGCCTCCCTCCTAGATTGCTCTCGTCGGGTGAGATGCTGTGCACACAGGTGCTTTGTGAACAGTGAAGCCCAGCAGAGATGTGATTTATCGTTCCCCTCTGTGTTCCCCCATCCGTTGCCTCCTATCATCCAGCCGCCTCCGACAGACAAAAACCAGCAAAACAACTCGCAATCACATTAGCCAAAGGGAATGAAGGGCCAGAAGAGCTAGCAATGAGGCCAAAAATAGAACACTCATGTTATACTTGATAATTACCTCCCTGACTTTTGCAATTATATAATCCCAAACTTTTTTTTTTCAGTGTAAACAGACAGCAAATAATCTCCAAAAACCACTTACTGATGATTCCTAACTCCATTTAAGTGCTCTGTTTAGATGCTCTGTTATTGAGCCACCAAGAGAGAAAGTGGCCGTTTCCCCACCGCAGTTCCTCCTCCAGGCCGCTCAGCCTGCCCTGTCCACTTAGCTGGAAGAAATCACTCCCTTCTCCAAACTCCTCTGGGGCAATTTTTTAAAATATAATTTATATACAGTTTACAGTATGTAAGAGTTCCACAAATCTTGGGACTTCCCCAGTGAGCCAGTGGTTAAAACTCTGTGCTCCCAATGCGGGGGGCCTGGGTTCGATCCCTGGTCAGGGACCTAGATCCTGCATGCCGAAACTAAGACCCAGCATAGCCAAATAAATAAAATAAATAAATAAATATTAAAAAAATTTTTTCACAAATCTTAAGGGGACTGTTGGATGAATTTTTACGTATTTTGCGTATGCCCAGGGGTCCACAACCCAGATCAAGACAGAACATTTCCAGAAAGTTCCCTCATTCCTTTCCCAGCCAATACCCCAGTGGGATTCATGCTTCTGCTCTCCATCACCAATTCTAGAACTTCATAAAAATAGAATCATGTGGTGTGGACTCTTTTATTTCTAGTTTCTTTCATTCAACAAGTTTTTGAGACTAGGGGTTTGTTTTTTTTCAATAAACTTTATCACCTTCTCTTTTTTTTTAAGGTTTTTTTGACGTGGACCATTTTTAAAGTCTTTATTGAATTTGTTACAATACCGCTTCTGTTTTATGTTTTGGTTTTTCGGCCGCGAGGCATGTGGGACCTTAGCTCCCCATCCAGGGATGGAACACGCACCCCCTGTATTGGAAGGTGAAGTCTAAACCACTGGACCACCAGGGAAGTCCCATGAAAGCTTTCTTATTTATGTCTTCTGTCCTATTCTAGATGGGGTGGGGGGCCCATTTCAAATGGTACCCCCAACAGGATGCTCCACAAATTAGATTCTCAATAAATAGTTCCCAAATGAACTCACCAATGAGGATCAGAACTGTGGACCCACTTTCTCTGTCCCCTTGACCATCTCCATCATGATGCTGTGCACATCTATTGAGTGCTATGCTGTACCAGGTTTTTATACACATGAGCTTCACGTAAGCCCTCACGACAACCCTGGATGCAGGTACGACTTTGTCCCCATTTTTCACATAAGCACACTGAGACTCAGAGATGTCACGTGACCTTCCCCAAGGTCAGCTTACTAAGAAGTGACAAAGCCAGGACTCAGACTCTGGTCTGTCTGACCCAGAACCCAGCCTGCTAACCACTAACCTGCACTGCCTTATGGTTAGAAAGAAAGCTAACATTGATGGCCTGGAGGTCCTCTGTGACAGTTCAGGAACTCCTCCCATCAGCCCAGAAATGTACATGTGATTATGCCCATTTTTCCCACAGGTGGGAAAGCTGAGGGGCAGAAACGTTGAATGACATGTTCACACAACGAGCAAGTGGCCAAGACTGGAAGCTAGAATCCCTCCCACTGGAAAGCCCTTGTTCTTTGTCTGATACCCCTGACAGCCTTTCTGTAGGATGAGTTGACTGCATGAAAGGCTTTAGCAGCAAATCTCTGTACAGCTTGGGTGTTTGCTTTCCTGAACCAGGGTGATGTCGGGGACAATGACCTCTTTCAAAGCACAGCATTGGAGCCTGGTAGATGGATTGTGCAAGGCTGCAACTAGGGTGGCCCTGTCATCCTCAAATACTCTAAAGGAGCAGATCCAGGGCATTCCCTGGCGATCCAATGGTTAGGGCTCCATGCTCTCACTGCTGAGGGCCCAAGTTGGGGAACTAATATCCCACAAGCCGCATGGCCAAAAAATAAATAAATCATAAAAGAGCAGCTCCAAATGAAATGGCCTTGTCCTTTCATTCACATGTGTTGAGATCATGACATGAGCCAGGCATAGTGCCAGGCACTGGTGAACACAGCAGACCTGGTTGTTATTCTCTTGGAGCCTCTGGTCCAGCAGGGGAAACAGACATGCATAATGAAGGCGAGGTCAGAACCCTCAGATCTATTAACAGAGGTCCTAACTGAGCCTGGAAGCCCCAGGAGAGCTTCAGAGAGAAAACAACGTTTAATTTTGACTTAAATGATGGACCAGGGTTAGTAGCTGAGGGGAGTAGAGTGTGTGTGTTGGAGGAGGGAACTGAGGCAGAGGGAGCAGCAGGTGAAAAGAGCCTAAAGCAGGAAGAGGAAACTTGGGAGGGGTCATGAGAGCAGAGACATTCACCTTGTTCACACCCAAGCACCTGGTACCACGCCTGGCACCAACGAGGCACTCTATACAATACCTGGTTGCCTGAGTGATTGATTGAGTGAATGCTTAAATGAAATTCCTGCTGGCTAACGTAGAGTGGGGGAAAGACCAGCATGAGATGGAGCCTGACAGGTGGGCAACAGCCGGATCACTCAGGGTCTTGAAGCTCATGATTAAAGGGCTAGGATTTTATATAAGTCAAATGGAGGAAAAACAACAACGACAACAAAGAAATGGGAGAGTATTTGAAGAATGTTGAGCCATGGCATGACCTTATTTGCATTTTTAAAAATATTCATTTATTTATTTATTTGGCTGCAGCCAGGTCTTAGCGGCATGCGGGTTTTTATTTGCGGCATGCAGGGCGCGCAAACTCTTAGTTGCCGCATGCGGGATCTAGTTCCCTGACCAGGGATCGGGCCCCCTGCATTGGGAGCAGGAAGTCTTAGCCACTGGACCACCAAGGAAGTCCCTTATTTGCACTTTTAAAAAGTCACTTTGGCTACTGATGAGAGAATGGCCTGCAGAGAGGGCAGCAGGAGGTGACGGCAGGGATGGGAACGGAAGGCAGTGGGAAGATTCAGGAGAGAGTGAGGGGGTGCAATGATCAGGACTTGAGTCAAGGATGACTCACACTCACACAGGTTTCTGACTGAAGCCACAGGCCGGGTGATGCGGCCATTCGCCGTGATAGGGGAGTAGGTGGGGAAGATGAAGAGGTTTTATATATGTTGAGATTAAGATGCCCAAGAAACATCCAGACAAAAAAGTCAAGTAGGCCGTTGGATGTGTAGGCTGGAGCTCAGAGGAGAGCTACAGCAACAGCTCCGAGGATGGTTGACATCTAGACGGTAGTTGAAAAAATGGGGAAGAATATCACCCAGGGAGGGGATAAAGCAGGAGGAGGCTGGGGCCTAGAACTCAACCTTAAATGGAAGGAACAGAAGAACAGAGAGGAACAGAAGAAGCTGGCAGATGAAACCAAGAAGAGGAGAAAGGCAATAAACTGGAGAGCAGGAGATCACACCAGTAGGAAGGAGAATGTTTTGAGAAAGAAGCAGTCCTCTGAATTAAGAATGAGGATTGAAATATTTCTAGTGGGCTTATCAATATGGAAGCGATGGATGACATCAGCTGCTATAAAAATATAAGTGATGATTACTATTGTCTAAGCCCTAAGGAAGGAGACTATGTTCCAGGGACAGGACTTGGGAATCCTCTAATAAGGAAGGCTCTGGATGCCAGAGAGCTCACAGGTTAATTGCCATACTTTCGCCTTTCAGGTCAGGCTTTCTTGTCTTTGAGAGAAAGAAAATCTGTCTGTGAAGAGCTTCAGACACAGGCGGAATCTTAGCAAACACTCTTAAAAGCAACAGCAACGACATGTGCTTTAGCAAAGAAATCACCAGAGTCCCATGATTCAGTCATTCAACAACACATTTATTGAGCCTCTACTACTTACCTGACACATAAATCTCAATCCATTGATCATTTCTTGAGCTGCTACTTTATGCATTGCATTAATTCCATAAGTCTTTTGTCCTTTCACCAACAATGTAAACTTTCAGAGCAGAATATTTTCTTTACCCCTTCATCTCCCACCAAACTGAGATAACCCAGCCATTCTTGGCAATTCACCCGTCTCCCAATTTCCCATGAATCCATTCCCTCTACCTAGGATGTTGGCCAACTGCATAAATCCTCCTCATTTTCAAGGCCCAGTTCAGATGTCACATCCTCCCTCAACTTTCCCTAAATGCCCCAGACAAACTTAATCCTCCCTTCTCAGAGCTCCTAAGGGCCAAAATAGCACTTGTCTTCCCATACAGTGTTGATTTCTTTGTGAGGCTTGTGTTTCCCTGGCCCAGCGATCTCTCTTCTTACAACCCCTACTGCCTAGTAGAGCAGCTTAGTAAATTTGTCAAAAATCAGCTACCCCCTCCCCTGGTCAAAATAGGACTCTGCAACCCAGGCTGAGTGGCTTGGGCAGAACTGACATCTCAGAAAGTGCTCCTTTGGTGCCACCTCCTGGCTAGATGGGGTATGACAGCTCCTGATTTCGGTCTTTCAACTCAAATTTTGTCCTTTAGTTCATTCATTTGTATACTGGTGAGCCAGACAGATGTAGTTCCTGACCTCAAAAACTTTACAATCTAGGGAAGAAGACAATCTCAGAACTACAGTGTGGTAAGAGCTGTCCTGAACGTTTTGAGGCCTCAGGAAAAGGGGCTGCTTTGCCTGTCCCTCAGGCTACCATCCAGAGTGGATCTAAGCAGGACATTGTCCTCTTGTGGCACTTCAGCTCTCACCTGGAAAGCGCGTCTGTGCCAGGCAGGTCCTCCACGTTTCACCTGCCATACAATCCCCCTAACTTTTTAAAAAAAAACTTATTGATAACAACAACAACAACAACAAAAACAGTATATACCACACTACAAAACAATTCTTTTGGTGCCTCTAAATGGCTGGTCCTAGAATCCATGCCTTATATTCTTGAAGCCCTAAGAATAGAATCACAGTGTTAGAGCAGGAAGAGACCTTCATTCATTCATCCATTCCTCCTGTAATTACTTATTGAGCACTATTAGGTGTCAGGCATTGTGTTAAGTGCTGAGGACATAATAGGAAACAAGAAAGGGCATGGTATGCACTCATGATGTTCATGTTCTCTTTGGGGAGGTAGGAAACAAAGCAAGTACACAACTTTCCATATTTACATATTTATTTGTAATAGGTGGTACACTATATGATTCAAAATACAAAAAGGTGCACAGTGAAAAGCCTCCCACTCCTGCCCCTAGCCACCTAGTCTCCTCCATAGAGGCCAGCAAAGTCATCAGTTTCTTCTGTACCCATCGGAGATAACATACGAATATACAAGCAAATATATTCTTCCTCCCTCCTCCCTGTTATTATACAGATGGTGGTATTCTATACACTCTGCACTGCACCTTGGCAATTTTTTCACTTAACAATATATCTCAAGAAATCATTCTATATCAATACATAGATTTCTATCTTTTTTACAGTTGTATGGTATTCCATTGTGTGAATATTGAATGGTTTAAAATAATGTTACATTGTGATGTGTTATGATGCAAACGGAAAATAAGTAAGGAGCTGAATTTTAAAATAACAAGCGAGAACTGGCTTTAGTTAAGGTAATCAGGAAAGGAAGCTCACACTCAGGAAATGACATTGAAGCTGAGTCCTAAAAAATGACAGGAAATCCACCAGGAGAACACGGGGAGGAAGAACGTGCAAGCAAAACAAAGGATTGCCAAGGCAGGAATGAGCTTGGGATATTTGAGGGGCTAGAAACCACTGTGGCTGAAACCAGATGAGGCAGAGGAAGCAGAGCCAGATGGTGAGGGACCCTGTAGGCCAGGGTAAGGAGCACAGGGGTGATTCTAAGGGCAGCGGGAAGCTGCTGGAGGGCTCAAGAGAGAAATGGGCATGCCCTGATTTATACTTGTACATTCACTTAGGCAGCTATGTGGAAGGTGGATTAAAGGACAAGAGTGAAAGGAGAAGATGAGAAAGGAGGCTGATGCAGTAGCCCAGGCAGAAATAAAAACAGCATGGAGAGGAGCTGATGGCAGTGGGGATGAGAAACACTGACCGTGTTAGGATTTATTTTGGAACCAGGGTTGACAGGATTGGAGGGTCAAACTCATAGATCATTTAGTCCAGTTCCCTCACTTCCCGGGCTGACCAAGCCTAATGACTTGCTTGCCACAGGTCACAGAGTTCCTTCGTGATAGATCCAGGCCTGGGATCCAAGGCTTCTGACTCCCAGGTCAGTGTTCTATCACTCTAGGGAAGCAGGAGTTGGAATTGGAGACTAAAAACTATACTTTTAAAATTCTGTTAACCACTAATTACTGACTCATTCAATTTTTTTAAATTGTATGACAGGTTTTATTAGCTTTCTTGACTTCCCCCCTCAGAGTAGAGAGAGACAGATCTGCGGTGAGTGGAATTTCAGGTCCACCGCTGCCTAATGTAAGCCCAGAGCAAGGGAGACAGACAGCGTGGGAGATGGGAGAGCGAACGTAAACAGGATAGTCAGGGGAGACCTCGCTGGTAAGATAACCCCTGCTGAAAAAGGGGTGAGTGGGCCTTGCAGATAAACGAGGCAACGGTCTTCCAGGTGGGAGACCCAGCTGGGGTGCAGACCCTCTGACAGGAACCTGGCACGTTTGAAGGGTAGCAGGGAGGACAAGGTGAGTGGAGCAGATAAGAACAGTGAGATGGAAGTAGAAATAGAGAGTCGGGTGGCATAAGGATTGGTGAGCCATCAAAGGCTTTGGCCTTTACTCAGAGTGAGACAGGAGCCAGGAGAAAGTCTGGTCTCAGAAGTGACATGATCTGACGTACATTTTCACAGGATCCCGTTATTGCTTTGTGGAGGGCAGACTGTAGGAAGCAAAAGTGCAAGTAGAGACCAGCTAAGAGATTGATGCAGTCATCTAGGTGAGAGAAGATGGGTGACTTGACCATAGATATGGTGAGAAGTGGTCAACCAGTAAGATTTGCTGACAAATATGATGTAGGATGTGAGAAAGAGAGTCAAACTTTACTCTCAGGATTTGGCCTGAGAAATGGGAGAGATGAATTTATTACATGAGATGGGGCAGATGAGGAAGGAAGGGGTTTAGGTGTAAGTGTTAGGTTTGAGATGTTGGTGAGACATCAGTAGAGAGGTTGAGCTGGCAATTGAATATACCAGAGTTTAGGAGACGGACCTGGACTGACTCTACATTTGGGAGTTGTTGGCATGTGGATAGGGTTTAAAGCCACAGGACTGGATGAAATCTAGTGACTATAGAGAGTCAAGGACCAAGCCCTGGATCACTCTGGCATCAAGAGGACAAAAAGCAGAGGAGGAACCAACCAAGGAGACTAGGTAGGAACAACCAAACAAGTAAAGGAGGAAAATCAGGAGGTATGTTGTGCTAGAGTCCAAGTGAAGAAAGTATATCAAGGAGATCACATGCCATTTATAGGTCAAATAAGGACTGAGAATGAACAATGTGAGGTCATTAGTGATCTTGACAAGACCAGTTCCACTGGAATGAAGAGGATAAAAGCCTAATTGGAGTGGGTTAGAGAGAATGAAGGAGAAATGGAGCCGGTGAGTAACAGCTTCTTCTTTGGGGTCTTGCTGCAAAGCGGAATAGAGAAATAGGTAGTAACTGATGGAAGAAATGGGAGAAACAGCAGTGCATTTTTATACTGATGGGAATGATCCAATAGACATAAAACTGGGATATGGAAGGAGAGTTCATGGAACCATGTTTCTGAGTTGCTGAGAGACTAAGGTCTGGTGCACACATGAAGGGACTCTTTCTAGACAGAAACATGCATAGTCCCAAGGACATTAGTTCACAAACTAAACCTCATCAGAATCCCCTGGAGCACTTACTAAAGCACAGATTGGACTTCCCTGGTGGGGCAGTGGTTAAGAATCCGCCTGCCAATGCAGGGGACACAGATTCGATCCCTGGTCCAGGAAATCCCACATGCCATAGAGCAGCTAAGCCCATGCGCCACAACTTCTGAGCCTGTGCTCTAGGACCCTTGTGCCTAGAGCCTGTGCTCCGCAACAAGAGAAGCCACCTCACTGAGAAGCCTGCACATCACAACAGAGTAGCCCCCGCTCACAACTAGAGAAAGCCTGCGTGCAGCAATGAAGAACCAACGCAGCCAAAAATAAAACTTAAATTAAAAAAAAAAAAAAAAGCAGTTTGCTGGGCCCCACCCTTAGAATTCGATTCAGTAGTTCTGAAGTGGGACCCAATAATTTGCATTTCTGACAGCTTCTCTGGTGGTGCTGATACTGCTGGCCCGGAGACCAGACTTTAAGAAACATCGATCTCCAATTATGTGAGGTAAATAGATGTAGTGGAAGGAGTAGGTGATGTTTCATTCTGATTGCTTCATTTTTCTCCGTCAAGTAAATTCATTGAGAGTAAAGGTGCAATACGAGGTGTTGGAGGTTTGAGGAAAGCGAGAAGGTGTGAAATGGTTGTCTTGTGAGTAGGAAAGTGAATAGATGGGGCAAATGTTGACTGTCATGAATTTAAGACACTGGCTGAATGTTTTTCTCCAACCACGCTAACCTGCACAGGTGCAGGTAGGTGGAAAGTTAAATGTAACCAAGACTGTGGTTTGTGAAAATAGAAGCAAGAGAAAGGGGCAAGGGAGTGGTTGGTGATACAAGGTGGGTGGAGGATCATGATGGACCATGGATTTAACCTGGAAAAGAAGAGAGCTGAGGTATGGCGAGGGCAAATGAAAACGTGATGATACACTCTTCTCAAAAGTGAGTACTTTCTAAGCAGATGTCTATAAGCAATATAGACATCTAGTTCTGCTGCCAACATGTGGCCTCTGAACTGTGGTATTCAAATGTATGAAACATTTTTGAAGAAAAGATGTTTTAACAGAATAGTGTCCAGGCAAAAGGATAGCAAAGCTTGAGGATTCGACTGGAATTCTGGCTAGATCCTGTACAAGTGTGCACTCTAATACATTAAACCACCACTGCAACTTCAAAAAAAAAAAAAAAAAAAAAGTGAGTGCTTTCTTCTCAAAGCCTTACCCAGCTTGTCTTCCTCACTCACCTCTGAATTTGTCAGCATGACTCTTCCAGCCCCAACCATTTATCTTGTGTCACTCTTCTCCATAGTACTCATCACACCTGACAAATTTCTCTCTCCACCAGGGCTGAAGTCCCATTGAAGGCAGGAGTTTTAGTTTTCTGCTATCATCCCAGTGCCTAGAATTCCACCTGGCACTCAGCAGCCCTCCCCAACACTATCCTCCCTAACCAACCCTGGCCAGCTTACCCTTCAACCACATGCCCAGGACATGTCCTACACTTCTGCATCAAAATGCCTTGATTTGGAATGACATTCATCTAAGAACAGAGTGCCTAACTCTTCAAGTTGAAAGGCTTTGGGGAAACAGAAGTCTGGAAAAGTTTGGGTCCCACTGCTCAAGAACAAGATGACATGGTCAGGGTTCTGCCAGGTAGCTTTTGATGACAGAGACCTAGGCCCTCAGGGCACTGCTCACTCCAGGGTCCTAGAAATCCAACCATATTAAGTTGTTACAGAAGACCTTGGTCCTTCTCAAGCAGACCAAAATAGAAAATTCATGGAATTGTGTTGGGGGGAGGGGGAACACTGTAGATGGTTTTGTATTATTCCATTTTTGTAAAATAACTTAAAATTATATGGATTACGTTCAGGAATACACATATGCTATATACTGAATTCATATATATCAGAAAGCAATTTTTTAAAAGCTTTAGAAGGATAGATAACAGTGTTATACCAAGATATACTTTTTTAATTCTATATATGTAACCGTCTGGACTGGTTGTTTTAATTAGAAAAACACTAGTAGTTAAAATGAACTTAAATCCTTGCAAAAATCATACATCAAGTGGCTTCAGAGGTCATTTCCTCTTTCCAGTGAGGAAATATGTGCATAGAGTAATTCCCTGACTTGCCCAATCAGACATCTCATTAATGATGGAGCAGAGTACCTAGGAGTGAGAGCTGAAACTGCGAAGGAAGATGAAGAGGAAGGAGCTCATGTGGTTTCCAACGAGCAAGAAAAAGCTAGGAAGATCCAATACTGAAATGGCAATCTGATGGGTAGATGCCCCTCTTCTCTTCCTACCCTGTGTGTATTTCCCCAACTCTAAACAGTACTACAGTGTAATCCTTAAACTAAATTCTGAGGCCAAGAATATTATTCATTTCCCTTTGCCCCAGTGCCCAATAGCACCAACAGGGGCTCACAAAATACAGGCTGAATGAATAGATGGGAAAAGCAGATGAATACACTCACACGAAAAACTGGACAAAGCAGCAAAATTGGGAGTTTCTTCAGGGAGCTTCCCCTTAAAGGGCAACTCCAAAGTAACTTTCTTTTTTGAGCACCTGCACATTGCCTATGGCCAGCAGGTGGGGCCACAGTAACAGTTTTGCAACCTTTAACCAGCCATGCGGTTGAGCATTATTTTAAAAGGTAGAAGAAAGCAACAAGCCATGCATGGCACTAACGTCATCTTTGCCCTGCTAGCTGTATAGCGTGAAATCCCAGTTCCCTGTTCCTTAAGTGACCTAGCTCACCTATGAAATTAAGGGGTTTGGCACTGGGAGAGGCTTTTGCGCAGGTGCAAAAGCAATGGCGACATCATCTTGAACCCACATTTCTCGCGGTAAAATAGGGCAGGGGAAAAGCAGACAAAATGAACGGGTGTGCAGAGTGGCCTCCCAGGCTGCAGCGGGCTAGAGTTGGCGGGGTCGCGGGAATACGGAGAGAATCAGCTTAGCAGGACAGAGGGTTGCCTCCCTGCGGGTCAAGATGCCGTGGCCACCATGCGCGGCCGCCAACGTGCTCGCACTATCCAGTCACCAAGCCCAGCGGCCGGATGGAGCAGGGCGGGCGGGGCCGCCCTAAGCTCTCCAGTAGGCGGGGCTACAGAGCCAGTCCAGGAAACCTGGAAGCAGGTTTGTGGGACCTCCAACCCACTCAATTTCGCTGTGGATGGCTTACCCCACAGCCATTTCAGCTATCCACGTGCAAACCCAGCAGCTGCAGTTAAGTATTAGTTTCAAAGAAAGGCTTCTCAGCGGTAAGGAGTTTCACCAGCTGCCCAGAAACCGCTAGCAGTGAGTGATACTAACGAAGACAAAAAATTAAAATGATTGTAAACCGGCTTTATCACAGCTGAATCCTACAGACACTTTTACTCTCACTTTCATTTTCAGAGGGAAGGGTCCTATATTCATGACACAAGACTACTTTCCAAAACATCATTTTTCAAATAAAAGTGGCAATGTTCAAGGGTTATCTGCTCCCTAATGAAAAACAGAAAACTTCAGTATATGACCATTTTTTTTTCCCAAGGGTAGAAAAAGCTCTGAACCCCTAAAATAGTTTAGGTGGGGTGGAAACCAGGACTTGCAACATTTTGGGTCTCTATTTACAAGGTTAAAAAGATAGAAATTATGGAGGGGTGCAAACCAAACCCACATTCATTGGACCTCACTTTAGGTGAAGTATTATGCCAGGTGAAAAGCCCTCTCCACAACTCCAGAAGACTGGTATATAGCTCTACAAAAGTGGAGGAAGAGATGAAGTGGTTAGGTGTTTTGATTAGACTAAATAATTCTTCACCTACAGGAGTAATTTTAAAAAAACCCACTTTAATAATCTGTTGCAATTTAAAGCATTGCTTAAAAAAAAAAATCAAGGGTTCATTTCCAAATATTCTCCAATAAAAGGAACCTTTGTTCCTTGGGAAAATGGGGCTGGGGCACTGAAAATACAAGACTAGCCAAGAACATCTTATAGTACCAGAATATTAAGGAAGGGCTCCAAAAAACATTGGGGGCATGTCAAAAAGACACAGGAGCCAACTTGAAGGTCCCAATGGGCAAAGCTGGGACAATGTGAGCAAGAAATGATAGCACTGACTCATGGAATAAAATACTGAGTCCATACTGATATCACCAAATAAATAAAATGGGGAGAAGGGACAGCTCCTCCTGACAGTAGAATTCTAATTAGTATAAATGTAGAAGAAAAAATAGACATAATGAATTAACATTTGGCAAATGCCATGGTAATATTTGTTCGAGGGAATAAGAATCCAGAGATGTCAAAATTAGTGAACTAAAGATTGATAGTTTAAAATTATATCCCTCCCACACGTTACTTATTCATTACAAAGGGAAACCTTAACTTTACAGCAGAGAAATACAGCAAATACTACCTTAATGTGATCAAAGTTATCACCACCAGTAATAGTACATATGGACATCATATACCCTGATACAATGCACTAAGAAGGGCACATGATTTTTGCAGTATTCTTACTTAAAAAAAAACTTCAATCTAATAGTGAGAGAGTATTAGACAAATTCGAGGGGCCAGTACTTTCCAAAAGTGTCAAAATCAAAAAGGTGAAGACTGAAGAACTTGTAGTCTACAGACCAAAGACAACTAAACATACCGTCAGATCCTGGACTGGATGCTGAGCCAGAAGAGACATTTGGCACAATCCAAATATGGTCTATAGAATAGTTAATACTACTGTATCAGTATTTACTATTTTTGAAAATTGTTCCATGGTTATATAAAATGTTAACATTTGGGGGAAGCTGAGTGAAGGGTATATGAGAACTCTTCACACGTTTTTTGCAAAATAAGTTTTTTTAAAATGGAACATGTTGGGGGAGGGTACCCAATCAAGTATAACTAAGATTAAAAAGTGAATATGAGACTTACACATTTTGTTCATATTAAAGGTTTAAAATGCTTTGAATTAACACTGATGGCACATTGTGAGATTGTTCAGTTTTCCCTAATATTCAATAAAGGAGAAAGGTAAACAAGCATGGCTATCCAAAGTCTTACATTCACAAATGGCAGAACAAAGCATTATTAGGGGCAAATAGTCAAAAATCAATAATTAGTTGCCATTAGCAAATAAGAGAACTTAAGTTTAGTTGCATTTTGGAATTTTCACCAAACCAACTTTTGGACCAACTCTTTAAGAGTGAATATAATCTAATTTTTATACTACATAAAAAGGCCAATATAGTTTTTAAAAAAAAAACACAGATTCAACATCTTGACACCCTCAACACTCACTCAGGAACAGCTAGGTGAGCAGCCTTGTTAAGGGCTCTAAATTCCTTTCAGCTTGTCTTCAAAGCCATACCAGTATTTTCTATGTGATGTAAATTAAAAATAAAGACTGGGAAGGACTGGCTTAAATACTGAGGCACTAACATTTCAAGCTGGAAAAAAGCATCATGAATAATCTCATATCCAACTTGAATATAGGTAGGAAAATCTAGGTAAAACTGATTTTGAATTTGCTTTTCTCACGATATTTTTTTCCCTCTCAAAGGTGAAATACTAAACCCCTATTAAGCCCACGGGGGTCCTCTAGAAGTCATGGAAGTGTCAGCTAAAACTGAAAGCAATAAATGTTAATTTCCAATTCAAAATTGGGCAACTTCAAACTGATGAAAACGCAAAGGACTCCCCAGTTTGGGGGGAATATATTTCAAAAAGCTTAGCAAACAGGAATAGCTAGGTATACTGCACCGTGCCTCAGACAGGCAGAGAAAAGTGTTAACAATGATGCTAATCACAAATCAGCATTTATTAATTTTATCGCACCCTTGATTTAGTAGCCTGGGCTGCGTAGGATAGGATGAATAAATAATCTGTGGGCAAAACACGGTCCAACAGTATTATAATCCATTTTCAGAACCCTTTCTCATTACAGAAATTTTTACACAGTTAACTAAATCTTCAAAATTGGGACATCTTAAGGGTTAAAAATCTTGAAGGCAGAGAAGCTCCAAACCTTAGGAAATAAACAAGGATGAATCAACTACCATTATGGATATGTGGTTCACAAAGCTCCAAGCCCACTGGAATATCTTATCCTTGGATGACATGGAATCCTGCCTAAATAAGTCATATTTCAGGTTAAACACATATCTTTGATACTGGGTTCTACCTACTTTGCACATAAAATATGTGGCCAGGTTTCTACAGGTTTCACAGTGCCTGGTACCTAATAAGCACTCACAATCAAATATTTGTTGAACAATTTAGCATAGCAGTGGTTCTACCTTCTCAGGAAAGTATCTGGAAATAAAGCATTATGAATATTGGCCCACCTTGCTTTGCAGAGGTCATGGTTATCCAACCCTGGGTACAAAAGCAAGCCTGAACTATTTCGTCTCAGTGAACCTTCTAAAAATGGTTGCTGTCTCATCTCTTAAAACTCCTTATACTCCAAAGCTTTCATAAAATAGAGCAAATTCAAATAATACTAATAAATGGTACTAGAAGTGATGCTCAACAGGATCTCACGTTTATTGAGAAGTGATTAATGGTAAAAAGAAAGGCAATGCCCTTTCCTCATTGGCTGAACAAGAAACTGAAGAAACATTTACTACACGTTTTACAATACTTTTCTCTTCCAAAATGCATTTCTGTAAACAAGTTTTTACCACTGTTCTTAGCTTCAAATTAATCCTGACTTAATCAGTATAATGTACAAGAACAGAACATTTCTTAGGACTCCTAGTATTTTACTTTGAGTAACAAAGGGTCAGAGAAAATGAACCACCCTTAAAGACACAACCTTGGGTAACACTGTTAAATTCTCCAAGACAAAAATTCTTCATAAAAATGTTCTTCCAGTTCGGAAGGGAAAAACCAAATTCCCACTTTCTGGGGTGGATGCCCAAAACCTTCAAAACTCAAGTGTTCTCCAAGTGCAAATGTCAAAATGGGGGGAGGAAAGGGTTTAAAAATTAGAGAAAACTGTATGCACTTACGGACTTTAAAATCCGAAAAACATAGTAAAAAGACAAAAAAACAAAGCATTATGCTCTGAAATCACAACCAAAGCCAAAATAAAAGGGACATTTTTCACCTAAACTATCTAGAGGGATTTTTTGTTTAGTTTTTTCTTTTTCTTTTTTTTTTCATTTTCCAGTTAAGTCCTATGTCTTTTGTGAAATTCCAATACTTAAACTGCAAGTCTGCAATCGTCTCTGAAGTCAATGAAATTAAGAAAAAAGTCCTAATTCTCTTGAAGGTCATTTTTTTCCTCTTAGGATATGCAGATGCAACCGTTGCTGCAGTCTGTGCAGAACCACCTCTTATTTCCCACGACCTTGACGTTCCTATGGAAGTTAAAAAAAAATTTGAAATGGTTAGTTAAAACTTATATGAACATGTGTAAGAATTAAAACTTCACAGAATAACTCAAAAGAAATTGTGCTAAAAAGAATATTCCCCACAAATAAAAACTTTTACTTCTTATATTTTAAACCAAAGTACTAGCACTCAAGCAACCTCAATTATTACAAAATTATTTTTCTCTGACTTTAAAAATTTTTAACTGACTAGACAGATTTGTTTTCCTATTATAGTTGGTTTAGGCTAATACGTGTCAGTTCCCCAAAATATGGGCCTAAGTAATTCAAACATATATCAATGGCCTGCAGAAGGGAAGCAGCATAAGCCCTAATAGTACTACAGTCATCTCATATTAGTCCCAAGGCCTTAGACATAGTCATAGGCCTCAATTTCCTTTTTTTTTTTTTTAAATAAAGTGAGCATATGTATCTGGGCTGTGGGAGAGTTAATGAGTCGACATATAGAAAGCTCTTAGTCCATAGCAGGCAAAGAAATCATCCTTTTCCCCTAGGGAGAGTTTAAAATCCACTCAGGAATGGATTTTGAAAACTGAACGCAAATTATTTTCTCAGAAATAAATCTAAATACTCCTTTCTTACTAAGAATCATTCTTTATGACCTTTCATAAATTTACCCTAAACAACATTCCATTTCACACACTACCTCACTTACTGGAATTTTAAAAAATATGACTCAATCCACATGCCTTTTAAAAAGCAGAAGCAAAAACAAAAAAAGCAAAAGCATTAACTAGTCAGGAGCAAGCACAAAGACCTGAACTTAGACTCAATTCATCAGGCTACGTGAGTATAGTCATTTGCTCCCATTCACCTTACGGTAACTATGATTCTGAAGTTAAACATGATTCCTATTAAAATAGAATAGCAACTACCACTTATGGGCTTCCATGTTCCAGGCCCTGTACATAATCATCTTCAAAACCACCCTACAAAGACTGTACTGTTTCTGCTTTAGAGATAAGAAAACCAAAGCTCAAAGAAGTTACTTGACCAAGGTTACCTAAGAACCAAGATTCAAACCCACGGCTATATGGTTCTTTACCTACACCATGTCATCACAAATATTTATATAAAAGTCAACAAAGTTAAGTGAGGCTTTGTGATGAACTGACTACCCTACCACTAAACTACTCCATGGATATAAAAACAGTGAATTATTCAGAAGGAACAGTTATCTTTTTGTAATGTCCCATTTCTCATATCTGGAATTCACAAATAAACTCACCAACATACAAAAATCTGGGATATTTTCAAAAATAAGTCATTTTGAAATTTCAAACTTAATTTAATAAAACAATTCACCCACACACTATTTCTGGAAATCAAACTCAATTCAAGAAAAAGGAAAAAAAAAAAAAAAAAGAAGAAGAAAAAGAAATTTAATCCAACATAAAAGGAACCTCAAATGTTTTGGTGTTGGGACTTCCCTGGTGGCACAGTGGTTAAGAATCCACCTGCCAATGTAAGGGACACGGTTCTACCCCTGCTCCACGAAGATCTCACATGCCAAGGAGCAACTAAACCCATGCGCCACAACTACTGAGCCCGTATGCCTAGAGCCCGTGTTCTGCAAGAAGAGAAGCCACCGCACTGCAAAGCCGGCCCACCGCAATAGAGGAGCCACTGCTCTCTGCAACTAGAGAAAGCCTGCGTGCAGCAACAAAGACCCAACGCAGCCAATATAAATAAATGTATTAAAAAAAAAAAGTTCTGATGTTCCTGGGCTGCAGTACTGACTCCTCCCTTTTCTATATAACTCTCCCAAAGTTTTGATAATGAGTGTATTATTTATAATAGGAAAATCATAACTAAGAATAAAAAACAAAAACCCTCCGGCACTGACCAAAACGAAACTTTCAACATCACCTAGATTCTCATATATCAATCTTTTTTTTTAAATTGAAGTATAGTTGATTTACAGTGTAGTGTTAGTTTCAGGAATACAGCAGCGCTTCAGTTATACATACATATACATATCTATTATTTTCTTTTCCAGATTCTTTTCCATTATAGCTTATCACAAGATATTGAATATAATTCTCTGGGCTATACAGTAGGTTCGCCTATCAATCGTAAACTCATCTACCTAGCTCAGTCTTTCTTAATTTGGATAGATAATGTTTATCTCTCCTACTGCTTATCAAAAATCTACCTTTAGTTTCAGGAAATATGGACTCTTTTCTTCATGTTTCTTGATTAAATCTCATTCCTATGCTTTTAAAAGCCAAGAATGCCTGCCTTTCTGGTCTTTGGAGTACAGTTCAAAACCCCTTCCTTGAGACTTAGTCAACCACTGCAGTTTTCAATGTCCTTCTAAATCTGCATCCCCAATTGAAAATTAAATTGCATTGTCTTGTTTCATATACAATTAGTCTCAACTCAAACAAAAGCTCCTAGAAAGCAAAGAACAGGTCTTTGGCAAAGCTTACTCACCAACTAACTTATGAGTTTAGCAGTGGATAACAAGCTACAACTGACTTTTAAATAAAATTCTGGTTCTCATCACAAGAAAAAAAAAACGGTGATGGATGTTAACTAAATTTATTGTGGTAAGCATTTCTAAATATACACATATATCAAATCATTATGTTGTAGTTCACCTTTTAACAATGTTGTATGTCAATTACATTTCAATAAAACTGGGGGAAACGCCTAGAAACAACTTCTGTTACCAGTTTCTTGTGTCCTTCCTGAGTTATTTTAAGTATATAAAAGCTTATATCTTTTGTCTTTTTCTTTTCACAAGCAGCATACAAAATACACTTCACTTTGCTTTTTTCCCCTTCACTTAATATGTCTTGCAGATTGTTCAATTTTAGCACATACAGATCTGCTTTTTTTATGGGTCTGGGAGCACTCTCCTAGCTCTGAATTCAAGAAGTGAAGATCTAAAGAGAAGCAGTTCTCAAAGACATTACGCTGAATCAAAGAAGCCTTAGACAAAAGAATACACATTGTATGATTCCAATTATGTGAAGTTTTATAACACAGAAAATGAATCTATGGTGCTGATACAATTAGAATAGTACTTAGTTGTCTCTGGTGGGGTGGAGATGGGACTAAGAAGGGACAGGAAGGAAATTTTTAGGATGGTCATGTTCTATATCTTGATAGGGATTTGGGTTACACAGATGAGTATATTTGCCAGTACTCAGCAAACACAAACTTAAAATTTGTGCATTTTATATAAGTTTAATTCAAAAAATATCTAAAACAAATATTGAGCTCTAGTTAATAATATGCATGCTAGAATGTTTAGGGGTGAAGTGTGCTGATAACAGCCATTTCTTTGAAATACATCAAAAAATAAAATTGGTAGAAAGACAAAAGACTAGGGGAAAAATTCTTCCTATTATCTCTTATTTTAATGTAATGTAACCCCAGGAATACAAATAAACTTATATGTTCCAAATTGTATAGTTGAATTAGAAAACCTAGACTTTGCCAAATCCATCTTCCCCTAAGAAACACACTTATGCGAATTCCCTGGCTGTGCAGTGGTTAGGGCTCTATGCTTCCACTGTAGGGGGCACAGGTTCTATTCTTGGTTGGGGGATCTTAGTTCCCAGCATGCCACATGGCTCGACAAAACAAAACAAAAACCCCAAAACATTTACATGTAAGTTCATCACCATGCTTAACAGCATTTAAAATATTTAGTCAAAAGAAATTCAAAACAGCACTGTGAAATTGCACTTATTACTTCATCTTATTTTTTAAAGTTTGTTCCTCTTTACAATGTGATACTAAATTCCAAAAATACCTGTGTTCAATTTTGCCTCAAACATAAAACTATTCCTGAATCTTAGCTACACAATTATACCAAGAGGGCAAGTACCACCTGTGTCCTAATGCAAACCTGTGTGACAGAAGGTTTTCTTTAAATTATGGAAATTACATGCAAACAACAAATGGCATTAGCTGCCTTAATCTCCTGATCAACATCAAGAAAATATCACATTGATACAATTCAGCAAGCTGATTAAATTGCTCTTCTATTTCCATATACAATTTTGATGTGTACACAAAAAATAAGCTTACACATTTACAAATAATAAAGATAATATCCATCTCCTCAGAGATTGTAAAGATACTTAAGCATTCTTATCATACCATCTTGACAAGTAAAATGAATTTAGCACCAGTAATAAAGCAGTAAATGATTCACAAGATTTTAAATACTAGCTATTTTAAACATTTTTATTTAAAAAAAAACAAAAAACAAAGAAAAACGGGGGTCCAGTGGTTAGGACTCCACACTTCCACCACAGGGGGGATGAGTTCAATCCCTGGTTGGGGAACTGAGATCCCAAAAGCCACGCAGCACAGCCAAAACACACAAACCAACAAACTAACTTGGTTGAAAATGGGAATGAATCAGAGGATCCTGCTTGAAGGGCCTGCCTTTGCCCAATTTGAGCATTACATAGCCTTAATGATAAGTAAACAGCTATCATAGTAATATCTTAATTGGGCAAGAATTAGCAATGGAACCCACCTCCTAGAGTAAATGAAATAAAAACAAAAAATAAACAAGTGGGATCTAATGAAACTTAAAAGCTTTTGCAAAGGAATAAACAAGACGAGACAACCCTCAGAATGGGAGAAAATATTTGCAAACGAATCAACAAAGGATTAATCTCCAAAATATATAAACAGTTCATGCAGCTCAATATCAAAAAAACAAATTCAATCAAAACATGGGCAGAAGACCTAAATAGGCATTTCTCCAAAGAAGACATACAGATGGCCAAGAGGCACAAGAAAAGCTGCTCAACATCACTATTAGAGAAATGCAAATCAAAACTACAGTGAGGTTATCACCTCACACAGGTTAGAATGGACAGCATCAGAAAATCTACAAACAATAAATGCTGGAAAGGGTGTGGAGAAAAGGGAACACTCTTGCACTGTTGGTGGGAATGTAAGTTGATACAGCCACTATGGAGAACAGTATGGAGATTCCATACAAAACTAAAAACGGAATTACCACATGACCCAGCAATCCCACTACGGGGCATACCAGAGAACACCATAATTCAGAAAGACACATGCACCCCAATGTTCACTGCAGCACTATCTACAATAGCCAGGTCATGGAAGCAACCTAAATGCCTATCAACAAATGAATGGATAAAGAAGATGTGGCACATATATACAATGGACTATTACTCAGCCATAAAAAAGGAATGAAATTGGGTCACTTGTAGAGACATGGATGGACCTAGAGACTGTTATACAGAGTGAAGTGAGTCAGAGAAAAACAAATACTGTATATTAATGCATATATGCGGAATCTAGAAAAATGGTAAAGGTCAACTGGTTTTGCAAGGCAGAAACAGAGACACAGATGTAGAGAACAAACATATGGACACCAATGGGGTAAAGCGCATGGTGTAGGGGTGGGATGAATTGGGAAATTGGGATTGCCATATATACATTACTAAGAAAAAAAAATTGTACACTTTAATAAAAAATGAATGGGCAAGTAATAAAATAGAAAAAATGCAAAAAACAAAAAAAAGAATAAAGCTTGCAAAAAATACATACATATGTAATATACAGTTTATTGTATGTCAATTATATCTCAATAAAAGTTCTTTCAAAAGACTTAGCAATAGATGCTAAATCTAAAGGGTGAAAATTTGATGAGGAACAAGATATTTACAGTGTCAAACTATTTTCCCACTTACTAAAAGGAAAATAGCACCGTTACAGTGGAGAACCAGGTGAATACCTTAAATAAATGATCAAAGTAAACATTACCTATTATGGCATAAACAGACATCTTATACCTCCTAATGTGATGCACTGAGGACACAAAGTCTCTTATGTAGTATTCCTGTCAGAAAAGCATAATCTGAATGTACACAATGAGAAAAGGAAACCTTAGACAAACAGCAACATTTACAAAAATAAATAGCATATACTCTTCAGAAATGTAATGTCATATAAACAAACAAAATGAGTGAATGGGTGGGATATTGGTATGTGAGTATGTGTGTATAACTAACTGTAGATTAAGAGACTAAAAAGGCTTAAAACTGAAAGATCCTGGACTTCCTAGGTGGCATAGTGGGTAAGAATCAACCTGCCAATGCAGGGGACATGGGCTCGATCCCTGCCCCAGGAAGATACCACATGCCATGGAGCAACTGAGTCCGTGCACCACAACTATTGAGCCTGCGCTCTAGAGCCCGTGAGCCACAACTATTAAGCCCATGTGCCACAACTACTGAAGCCCATGCACCTAAAGCCCGTGCTCTGCAACAAGAGAGGCCACCGCAATGAGAAGCCCGTGCACCACAAGGAAGAGTAGCGCCCACTCGCCAAAACTAGAGAAAGCCCGTGTGCAGCAACGAAGATCCAACACAGCCAATAAAATAAATTAATTAATTAAAAACAAACAAACAAACAAAACTGAAAGATCCTGGACTGGACCCTGGACCACAAAAAAACTGCTACCAAGGACATTAAGACAACTAACTGGTAATCAATGTTAAACTATCTGATTCTGAAAACTGCATTCTGGTCATAAAAGCATGTTCTTGTTGGAACTAGACAGAAAAATATTTAGGAGAAAAGGGCATGATGTCTTGGAACTCACTCTCAAATGGTTCAGAAAAAAATTTCACACACATCTCCAAAGAGAATGATAAAGCAAGTATAACAAAATATTATATTGGTAAATCTGGGTGAAAAGTATATGGGAGTTCTTTGCACTATTCTTTAAATCTCTCCGCGTCTGAAATTATTTCAAAGTAAAAAGTTACTAAAATGGGGGATAATTCACTTAATTCTTATGCAAAAATTAGCTGCACTAAGAAGTTATGTTTAGGACGTCCCTCATGGCGCAGTGGTTAAGAATCCACCTGCCAATGCAGGGGACATGGGTTCGATCCTTGCTCCAGGAAGATCCCACATGCTGTGGAGCAACTAAGCCTGTGCGTCACAACTATTGAGCCTGTGCTTTAGAGCCCGTGAGCCACAATTATTGAGCCCATGTGCTGCAACTACTGAAGCCCACATGCCTAGAGCCCATGCTCCGCAACAAGAGAAGCCACGGCAATGAGGAGGCTGCGCACCACAACAAAGAGTAGCCCCCACTCACTGCAACTAAAAGAAAGCCCGCGCACAGCAAAAAAAGACCCAACACGGCCAATAAAATAAATAAATAAATAAATTGGGGGGGGGGGGGGATCCGCCTGCCAATGCAGGGGACACAGGTTTGAGCTCTCGTCCAGGAAGATACCACATGCCGAGGAGCAACTAAGCCTGTGTGCCACAACTACGGAAGCCTGCGCGCCTAGAGCCCGTGTTCCGCAGCAAGAGAAGCCACCTTGATGAGAAGCCCCCGCTCTCCGCAACTAGAGAAAGCCCATGTGCAGCAATGAAGACCCAACACAGCCAATAAATTTATTAATTAATTTTTTTAAAAAGTTATGTTTGAGGGACTTCACTGGTGGTCCAGTGGTAAAAAGAATCCGTCCTGCAATGCAGAGGACAAGGGTTTGATCCCTGGTCTGGGAACTAAGATCCCACATGCCGAGGGGCAACTAAACCCGAGAGCCTCATATGGACAGCCCGTGTGGAGCATCTACAGAGCCCACACACAACTATAGAGCTCACACACCCTGGAGCCTGCACGCCACAACTAGAGAGGAGAAAACCTGCATGCCACAACGGGAGAGAAGCCCGTACGCTGCAAGAAAAGATTCCACGTGCCGCAAGGAAGATCCCATATGCCACAAGGAAGATCCCATGTGCCGCAACTAAGACCTGACGCAGCAAAAAAAAAAAAAGTTATGTTTAACAACTCATAAAACTTTGAAATGTGTTTATTTCCTCATACCTACACTGAAATCATCAAACATGAGGGTATTTTTGCAAAAGAAAAAGAAAAACATCTGCCTATCAGCTTTTTTTTTACAAGTCTTTTTAAAATGAGAGAAAAAAATGACACAGAGACCATTATTTTAACCATTTTGGGACATTAAAATCTTTTAGGTTTCTATAAAAGAATTCTCTTACAGCAGGTCTTTTCTTTCACTTTTGTGACTATTTCCTATTACCACTGGGAATTCCACTAAACTGCTTTGAAAATTTATGGTCAAAAGACTTCACTTCTCAGATGTATTTATTAACATTTGTAATTAACCAGTCCTACCTTGGTAATATTTAATAAAGAAAAAGCTGGGCTTGGGGAGGTGGGGGACAGAAGAATAATGATAGATACACAATAAAAGGAAAGAGCAGCAGAACACATAAATGCAAGGTGGGCCCTCCAATGGGTCCAAGTCCCAGCTGGAACTGTCATAAGCACAATATGCATTTGTGTCTTGTCCAACACTCCAGCTTTTATATGTGGAGATACTGACCCACCTGAGAAGGGGCAGTGGTGCAGCAAATTGGCTTTCCCCATGATGGTGTCATGCTGCAGCCTATCTACCACCTTTTTTAACTTAGTGCCATGTGCAAGGCAGCTACAGTGAGATCTGTGGTAGAACAGGCTGGAGTGGCTAGTCTAGGTTAAGCTCCTACATAAGATCCTCAAGCACAAACACAAAATTAATCATAAAGTCCCAGTTAACCAGAAAACAGACCAAATGCTAAAAGGAAGGGAAGATGCATTCCTAGAGCTTGAGGCTACAGCGATGGTAAAAAAGGATAAAGGAAAACAGCAGAGCAAGCTTTTACTGAATTCATATCTCATCACAAAACTCCCAGTAAGACATTCACCCTAATCTTTAAATCAGCCCACAATCTCACTGTTCACTGTTCAGTGAAGAGACTAAAGAAAAAATCTTACGAAACAAAGACAAATTTAAAGATATTAACTAAGAACGTATAAACCACCAGGGTAAGAAGTTTCTAGGCTTCAACATCTGGCCTGTATTTAAATGACTATAGAGGTTAACACTCATACTACTCACCCATCACATCTTAGTTCCTCCTCACCTTACATCTATGACTATAAAACGCAAAAGTTCATCTCTAGAGGAAATATCCTAAAAGCCACAAGGTGGCAATGTTACTTAAAAGTCTGCACATTTGAAATCTCTTCCTACAATATTATAAATCTGCTTGATTTTTCCTCTCTTTAGCTTAACATCCTTTCTCATTTCTACTACCACCGGTCTCCCCACTTTTAAGTGGGCCATAAAACACCACAGGCACACATATATATGTCGAATATAATTTTATTAATTTTAAAATCTAATCTCTATCCCCCAAATAAAATTTACTCAATAGGCCTCAACTAAATTTTCTTATGTCCCCATGGTCCCTGATAGAAAAGAACACAAATTTCAGGGTCCATGGCTGAATATAAGAGAATGCTTAGATAGGTTAACATGAAAAAATAGGATTATACTAATCTGACTTTCAATGCTTTATATGGCTTATGAAATCAATCTTTTTTTTTAGCCATGCCTCGAGGCTTGTGAGATCTCAGCATGGAGTCCTATCCACTGGACTGCCAGGGAACTCCCTGAAAGCAATCTTAATGGTCTCTGATGCTGTAAATATGAGATTTTATATAAATATATATATATATTTATATTCACTCCCTTTTGAGATTTCCTAAGTGCAGAAATGGACACTTAGTTGAAATAAATTTCTGGGAACTGACATAGGAACACCAGGATGAAGTAAATGCATTTAACTAATAACCTTTCCTACCATCAAACTCTTTTCCAAGACTGTTACTTAGTAGCTGAACTTCTATATACATTTCACTAAAAGGGTCAGAAGTAACAGCCTGGAAAATCTACTATTTTCAGGCCCTGAATAATAAATCTAACTATAACTAGTAAAAGAACAAAGGGTAAGACAGATATATTAACATTTTTTCAGTTATTCTTTGAATCAGCCCTTGGCTCTCCAGTAAGAACTACATTTGAACAAAAACTAATTTCACAATAAAACCAATTTCTGAAAACACTTCAGAATACAATTAAACAAATAAGGTTTTTTAATAGCTTGTCAGTCAAATCTCCCTCCCACTCCCAGCATTTGACAGTAAATTCAGAAAGAATGGAGTAATCACTGAATATGCTTTCCAGCTATCTGATAAATGATATAACCTCCAGTTCCACCTTCAAAAATTTCCAGTCCAACACGAGGTTGGGGGGGGCAGGGGATGAAGGGGAGGCTGGGAGGAAGTGAGAGAGTAGCACAGACATATATATACTACCAACTGTAAAATAGAGGGTCAGTGGGAAGTTGCTGTATAACAAAGGGAGATCAACTCGAGGATGGATGATGCCTCAGAGGGCCGCGACAGGGAGGGTGGGGAGGAGTCAAGGGAGGGAGGGAATGTGGGGATATGTGTATAAATACAGCTGATTAACTTTGGTGTACCCCAAAAACTGGTACAAGAGTGTAAAGCAATTATATTCCAATTAAAAAAATTTCCAGTCCAACCATCCTCAACACCTCCATTAACACTTCTCTAGTCCAAGCTACTCTAAATCTCTCAATAAGACTTTGCCACAGACTCCTTTTAAGTGATCTCCCTTTCAGTCTCCCTAGCCTATTCCAAGGGTGGTACCCCAAAATGGAAACCCAGCAGCATTATTAAGTACCATGCCGAAAGTTAGTGAAGAATGTGATGACTGATCCAAAATAAACAAAGGTGTATTTATGTGTATATATACATTTATATGCCTGGGATTATGGATCACAATCATCATTTATAAAAGACCTATATGCAAATACTTCACTTTATATACATTTAATCCTAACAACTCAGTAAGTTTTCCCCCTATTTTCATAAAATACTAAGGCTCAGAAGTTTACTTGCTCAATTACTGACAGTAATTCTACTTCTACCGTCTTGTAGAGCTCCCAGCCTTTCCACTACTACACTAACAAGAAAACAGAATCTAGGATTCATGCTCTATCGATAATATCAACCTAATGTATATATAAACCTAAATTTTTTTAAAGGCCCATCATATGTAATATACTTAATAGAATCCCTTCCCACATCCCAAAAATCTAATAACCTTTAAAAATCAGTTAACATCTTCGGGCAACTTCGGAATGGATAGTGGCCACTAAATCTTATTGCTTAAAATTATCTAACAATTCTAAACAATTAATGTGCTCACAAAAAGGATGATACAATAATGTAAAACTTAAAACATTAAAGCATCTTAAAAAATAAAAAAAGCCTCTTAGAAGTCACCATAATGTCTCTGAGGAGTAGATTACAACATGAAGTTACACGGAGGATATTTGGCCCAAGACACTGCCACCTTTACATAAACAAACAATATATGCAATTCACTAGAGGCTCACAATATTGATAGCTGATGAAAAATACTACTCAAAAGACCCTTTCAGCCTCAAAGTAGGCCACAGTATAAAAAGGTACAGCCAGGCTTATCAGACACATGAATTCTAACACTGCTTCTAAAGATGAAGTCTTGAGACTAGCAGGCAGAGACTGGAAGGACTACAGTGCAAAGGAAGAAACTTACAGGAAAAATAAGCATGAGGAATTTGAGCTGGGGGACACACAAAAATCTACCCAATGACATTCATAATTTAAATACAAGAGAATCCCACTACTGGGCATATACCCAGAGAAAACCATAATTCAAAAAGACACATGCACACCAATGTTCATTGCAGCACTATTTACAATAGCCAGATCACGGAAGCAACCTAAATGTCCATCAATAGACAAAAGGATAAAGAAGTGGTACATATATACCATGGAACAAACTAGGTCATTTGTAGAGACATGGATGGACCTAGAGACTGTCATACAGTGAAGTAGGTCAGAAAAACAAATACCGTATATTAATGCATATATGCGGAATCTACAAAAATGGTACAGATCAACCGGTTTGCAAGGCAAAAATAGAGACACAGATGTAGAGAACAAACATATGGACGCCATGGGGGAAAGTGGGGTGCGGGGGTGAGGGAGCTGCTGGGGTGGGATGGATTGGGATTGCCATAAATACATTAATACGTATAAAATAGATGACTAAGAAAAAAATCAAATTGTACACTTTAAATATGGTTTACTGTACATCAATTATATCAATAAAATTTTTTAAAAGAAAAAATAAAAATTTAAAAATTTTAATAATTAAAAATACAAGAAAATCACCTACAGAACTGATAAAATGCAGATTCCAAAGTCTCATCTCCAAAGATGCGCACTCAATAAGGTGAGGAAGGACAAGAATCTGCAATGTAAGTACTCTCAGATGGTAACCTGTACAAACTGATAAACTTCTCTTCAATTGCTTCTAATCCTTTTAAGAAATACCTAGGGAGCTAACTAAAGAAAATTTTGGTTGAGTAAATCTGGGGGTACACCTAGTTATCAGTATTTTTGTAAATACTTTCCAGATGACTCAGAGTTTGTTTTAAATTGTTGTTACCATTTTTTTTGGAATTTATACTCTGAAGCCCTCACACCAGGTCCACCCTGCTCCCCTCCCCACCGCTTTGCAGGCCTATGGACTTCCAAGTAAGGTAACATTTGTCATAAATGATTTTGAATTACCCAAGAACTTGTCTAGGGTTCTAGTTGTTCTGCCACTAAAATGAGGTAACCTTGCAGTTTGTGTACAAAAAGTTAGGTAGCCTAAAACCCTCCCATTCAATTTTATAACTTTCAGAGTAACTATTCAGATTTGTGTTCTCCCTTACTCCTGCTGCCTGTCATTGGCAGCAACTCTCACAAGGTTAGGTAGAGTAGATCCAATTTGCTCCATTTTGATGTTGTGATGAGGGAAGTTTTAAACCTAAGTGCTTAAGTAAAGGTTTAAGTTTCAATCAATTACGCTCTCCTCTATAGCCAACAAAGAGGTGAATGGCTACAGGCATCAATAGATAATAGAACACTGCAATTAGTTATTTTAAATGATAAATGTGAAGATGCAGCAAGGCCTAAGAACAGAAAAGCTTTGGGGCAAAACAAATTTCAGCTCTTCTAAAACCTAGCTAGTGATCTTAAGAAAGGTATTCTTTTCTGAATTTCAGTTTCCTAACTGTAAAATGAAGATAATCTTGGTGATTCCCTTGCGGTCCAGTGATTAGGACTCCGAGCTTTCAGTGCAGGGGGCCGGGATTCTTCAGGGAACTAAAATTCCACAAGGGGAGCAGTGGGGCCAGAAAAAAAGAAGATAATCTTAACTATTCCACAGAATTGTTACAAGGGATCAGAGATAAGATTTCGAAAGTGCCTTATGTAGATGTGCAAAAAATGGCTAAATATGGGTAAATACACATATTAAGTATTAAGGGGGAAAAGCAGGGTAAAATACTATATAGGATATGATTATAACTGTATAAACCACTAACTTGTGTAGGAAAATAAGAAATGATGAGTGGTTTTGTCAGAGGAACTATAGGTGAATTTCCTTTCATTTCCACACTTTTTATAAATTTGGTTATATCTTACAATGCAAAACAAATGCAAAGGGAAAATTTGCAAATGCTAATATAAAATTTGCACATTGCCAATTTTTTTTTAACATGCAGTGTAAAAGCTCTATACGCTATCTACACCCTGACTGCCAAAAAGGTCCACATGAAGTCAAAAACTTTTAAGTCTGCCTTTTCTAAATGGCTTCAAGTATTACACAAGTGATCTGTCCAAATTTTTAGCTTTGACACATGTAGCAGAGTATTAAATATCTCCTAAGAACCACCAGGTATTACAACAGCAGTAAATGCAAATGATTTGGAAAGAGCAACTGCCTACCTCTTCCCCTCCCCCCCATATCCAACAGCTGAAATTTGAAGGTTTAGCCATTTTCTTCCTTCATCTTTCTTCCACAATCTTCTCCTATATATACACCTTTCTACACCCAACTCAAATCCAGTCTTCCATAAAAATGACTTGACTCTGGTCCTGCTATTCTTTTCTTCTGTACTTGGTCTCATACTGTGAAATTAGCACTTTAATACACACTATCCTATACTGTTTCATTTATGATCTCTCCTCCCTATGGCTAACTGGAGTTTAATTAGTTCAAATAGGAATTGCTTACTCAGCAAAGGATAAAAAGCATTAGGGTACACTATTTATTGAGTTAGTTGTTAGTCTATATTGTCTAGTTGTTATAACTAGAAAAATTGGGTCGGGAGGAGGTGGCGGCAGGATTCAAATTCAAATTGAATTACCTGCTTCTGTGGAGAAAGGCAGAAAGGATGATCTGAGCCTACCACACTCAGAACCTTTCTCCTTTACTCACCTGCAGACATGCAGGAGTCAATGGTGAAGAAAGAGATCACTTTTGTTTTCCCTAATTCAGGAAACAGAGCTTTTTCTCCTTCTCTACATGAAACTTGTGAAGAGTGAAGATGTCATTCCTTTATCATACAGTTCCTTAAACTAAGGTAGTCAAAGCCATTGCTGTAGCATCCCCAGCTCCTGTAAGATGTTTTCCTAAACCCGCCCATCCTCCAAGACTAAATAACCAATACACCTAGATGAGGAGCTGAAGCTGCAGATTCCTTACATTTCTTCAATTTCAATATAGATCTCCCTACCCCCAACTCCACCTCCATGTACCATTCCTCCATTTTTTGAAAAATTCCTGTCATCCAGTGAGTTCCAAATTATGTTTCACAGAGAAGATGCTTTGAAAATCACCCAGAGAAAAAAGAGAGCTAAGCATGTGAAGTTAGCCATTCACAGAGTTCTGAGTAAGGTTTCGTTTGGAGGAGAAAAAAAAATTCCACTGCTAAAAAGTCTGAAAACTGTTATAGGACTAATCTTTACTTCTGGCAGGTAAGCACAATGCTTCACATCTGAGTAATTCTTGGTTTAAACTATTCAGAGTAAATACTAAATGATTCTAGAACCACTAACCACCCCTTGTCCCAAAATGTTTAAGTTTGGAAAAATGGCAGTCCCCTCTGGATCAATCTTTATAGACATATCAAAAACAAAATACTGGGGCTTCCTAGGTGGCGCAGTGGTTGAGAATCCGCCTGCCAATGCAGAGGACACGGGTTTGATCCCTGCTCCAGGAAGATCCCACATGCCACGGAGCAACTAAGCCCGTGTGCCAAAAAAACAAAAAAAACAAAAACAAAATACTGACATTTTTAATACCCAACTGCATTTCAGACATTGTTACACGGTTTATTTCACCAAAAACGGCCATACTAACTAAACAGAAGCTGGTCTTACTTCATTAAATCTCTTTAAGACTTGGAAAACTTGCAGGTTGGGAAGGGTTGGAACACTGTACAAACAATGAATGCAGTCTGTTGAGTGATGTGTGGAGATCAAAACCTTCAAACTCCTAACAAAGCACTCTCATGTTACTTTTATTCAGATAGTTGTTGGCATCTGCAGTCATCTGCTACCTCTCTGCAGTCTCTGAATAAGTTGATTATATCCCACTGCTTGAAATACTACTCAAGATATAGCCCTTTCCTTGTCCTCTTTCTAAAGCTCAAACTACTCCCTCTCAAATCTCTTTCACTTGCTCCCTCTTTAATCCATCCTTTAAACTGTGTTATTGCTGGGGGTTCTTTCTTTGGCTCTCTTCTCTCACTGCATGTTAGCTCTGGAACCACACTGAAGTACAACACCAGCTCTACTTTCTTAGCTTGGGAAACTTTGCAAAGGTATTTACTCTTTTCTGTGCTTCAGTGCTTTCATCTGTAAAACTGAGATAGTTGTACCTACCTCATAATGATAGAATTAAATGAAAACTTATATAAACGTATGTATTCAGGACAGCTGCATATTAGACACTACAGAATATGCAATAATTTCAGCCATTATTTTTATTAACAGTATTCTTGAAGAATTTTAAACTCGTCCATGCCTTTACCTCTACTGAGGGCTGAAAACTCCCCAAATTTCTAACAGATCTCTCTCCTGAGCTCCAGATGCTACTATCACCTTACTGTCCCACAAGCACCCCAAACACTATTTCCAAAAGCCAACACATCTCCAAACCCTAACCTGCTGCTCATCCCATATTCTCTAAGTTTTTTAAATAACTAATCAGCAAATATTTCTACCACATTTTTCAATTCTAACTTCCCATCCCCACTATCTTGATTCAGGCTCTCGTCTTTCTCCCAACTATTGTAAAAGACTCTCATTTGGTCTTTGAGTCACCTACATCTCTCTCTCTTCATTTAACTTAGGTAAGTTGCTAACCTGAGTTTCCATTTTCCTACCTATAAATATGGGATCCTGCCTCCCAGAGTTGGTGTGGGGATTAAGGTAAAACTATGAGTGCTTAATTGGGAGACTGGGATTGACATATATGCACTGCCGTGCATAGAATACATAGCTAGCGGGAACATGCTATAAAGCCCAGGAAGCTCAGCTTGGTGTTCTGTGATGAGCCAGATGGGTGGGATTGGGGGGGAGGGGTAGGAGGGAGGTCCAAGAGGAAAGGGATATAGGTATACATATAGCTGATCCACTTCACTGTACAACAGAAATTAACACAACATTGTAAAGCAATTATACTCCAATAAAAACAACAACAAAAATCAGTGCTTAGTATTTCATCCTTCCCATCCTCCCTTACAATCTTAAAACATAAGTACAGGATAAAAATCCAAAGCCCTTCTTATACTGGACCCAACCACCCTCTCCAGCTTCATCACTTATTCTTTTCCATATTAAACTTCTCATTCTCATTATCATAACCTAAGCTTTCACAAGACCCAGTTTTCTATCCGGCAAACTCCACATATCACACAGTGGGTCAAGGGCTTTGGGGCTAGAGAGAGGCTGTGGCTTTGCGTGTAGTTTCAACATATTTTCATTTATTGATACTAATGACTTAAAGGCAAAAGCGAAATAACAGACATATGTCAGAACTTCACTGGCTTGTCTATTTGAGCAACTTTCTTGCTAAACTGGATAATAATTTTCAAATTCTGTTAGACTAATTTTTGTTTTATCCAAAATATATCAGGGATAGAGATATAACACACTTAAGTTTAATCTGCATTAAGGCAATTCCCTGGCGGTCCGATGGGTAGACCACCACTGCAGGAAGCATGGGTTCGATCCATTGTCAGGGAACTCAGACCCCACATGCTGTGCGGCAAATCTGTATTAATATTTTCTCCATCACTTTATGTCTAGAATGATCAACAAAAATCAAGTCCTGATTTGTATATACCACTTGCCAGTTTCCATGGTGTCAATAACACGGCTGACCTCAAACTACCAATGGAATACAATGGGGCTGAGAAGACATGTACAACAGCATGGTATTAGATATTGATACAGACAAAATAACAAGAGTGATGAATTTAAACCTTATGGTTTAATGGTAATAATGGTATTCTAAGTTAATGTAGTTTAACTGTAATTTATATTACAAACTGAAGTTTATACTGTAATTCAATGTAAATATAAAGGTATTTAAAACACCTTTTAATACAATGCATTTAATTTTTAAGTTTATATAATTTGTTTAATAATGACTGTGTTCAACAACCAGCTTGCTAAAATTCTTGAAAGCAAACAACTGGCTCACAATTAGCTAGCTCTAGCACATTACTGGACTTGGACGCTGAAAACTACCAACTCCCCACTTGTTAGCTATAAGACCTTGTATAAATAACCTCTCTGAGCCTGCTTCCCCATCTAAAATATGAGAATGATACATTAGATGAGATAGCTTGTGCACCATGTGCCAAGCACTGTGCTATCATTTAAGTGCTTATTACCCAATTACTCATTCTATTTTATATAGATCAAATGTTGTTTCCCCCATGAAACCTTTCCTCAAAATTATCACTTCTCCAGAAGGCCAAAACATTTCTTCATCCCTCTATTACAGCTCTCATCTCATACTTTATCCATTTTGTTGTCTGCCTAACAACACTGCCTGGTCCTAAGCCAAAGATGCTGCTTTGCTGATCTGTCCTATCCCAGTAATTAACACAAACATTTGTTGAAAGATGGATACAAAAGGCATGCTTCAGAGAGATCCAAATTCAGTGTCACCTATTCTCTTCTGGTCCTTCTTTAAGAAGGCTACAGAAAGGCATTTTATCTATCCACAAGGCAAGGAAGGTGATCAGTAATACAAACAGAATTCCCTTAATCCTACTGGCAGAAAGACAAGTAAATTTATCTGCAAGACAGAAGACAGAATTTTACAAAACGTTCAGGTTTGCCATAATGATGAACACAGGATGCCCCCTCCCTAGTTCTGAAGAAGCGATCTGAAACAGCAGTGGTAATGTTAAATGGAAAGAACAATCCTCCATGGTCATTTATTTCCTGAGGATTTAATAGTAAGAAAACAATATATTTGGCTAAAGTGATGTTTTTTTCCTTTCTGATTTCTGTATCACTAAAACTTGGATATTTTACATTTTTTTCTGAAGTTGAAAATGGAGCCAAGATGATTACCTCAAATATTTGTAAACAAGGGACTAAATGCCCAAATTAAAGAGGAGGAAAAAGATGGCTTTAAGGAAAAAAACAAAAAAGAAACTTCCTTATAAAGAGAAATATTACTTGTGCCAACACCACAGGAAAACGATTTTTTTTTTTAAAGGAAACATTTCTCAAGTAATCCCTTCTATGTTCCTTTGCTAAGTCTTTATTACACTTTAGGTAATAATTCTTTCAATAATACACAGTAAATATATTAACAAATAACTACCCAAACACCTAATCTATACTAAGATTCACTGAGAATCCAAAAATCCTTTCTGTCATCGATCTCCTTCCAACCTCAAGTCCTTTCTTATGTTTTATATGTAATTAGTTTTTAGGCCAGAAAATATAGAACACAAACAAAAATAAGGTCTTCCTAAAAAGACCTGTTCTGTACCATCAATTCCTTTCCATGAACTTCAAATGTTACCTTGGGCCACCTAACCCTCTCTTAATCCTCGGTTTCTCAGATCTAAACTACCCCATGTGTGAATTTTCTCTACAAGTTCTCTTCTTGAAACCTTCCTGTCACTAAGACTCCATTTTTAGAAGGTTCCCCCTTTTATTTACAAAAATCTTCCTCCTTATAACCTCTATCCATTGGTTCCACTGCTGTCACTGGCATGAAGAATTATTTGATAACAGCTATCAGTCCCCTTCTAAATCATCTCTACTAAGCTAAACACTATGATGAGAAACAAGATAACATGTATAAAGTACACTGCGGGAAGAAGTGAGCTGTATTATATACAGTAATGATACCTATTATTATGAAGTACTGGTTCACCTATACTTCAAGTTTCCCATTGCCTTTCCTGTGAAGGTTACAACAAGGACCTCCTCCATCCTAATGCAAATTAGACTTCACTCCATTCTTTTAAACTCTAGTACTTTTTTTTTAAGCCAACTTTGTATCTATCTGAGTAGATTCCTTCTATATCCAACTAATTGCATAAACATTTCATTCAACTCCCTTTTCCTAATCTCATCTCCAAACTTCCCTTCTGGGAAACCCATGCCACAAACTCAATTAGACTTGTTCTTAAACTACACAGGAATACCTATTCCAAATTATTATCTATGCAGTGTTATTATCTGTACAGATTTGGGCTGTTCTGAACCTATGCTCACTCTTCTCAAAAAACCTCTGGTGATCTTCTACACATCTTCCAAGTGTCAGTTCCGAGATCACTTCTTCCAGGATTCTTCTGTGATCAATCAACCCACACCCCAAGCTGGGTTAGGCAACCTTCAACCTTTCTAACGGGCACCTTGAGCATACCTTGAGAAAACACTTTCCATTCTGTATTGTTACTTGTCACTAATGTAAGGCTCCCTGACAATACATTCGTGGTTTCTCTGTAGTGCCTAGCACACAGTAAAGTTGTTCAAAGAAAAAATAGCTTCATCTCAATTCTTAAACACCATAATAAATTTCCGGTATATCCAAACACACTCCAAGTCCCCATTTTCAGGTCTTCTGCTTGAAAATTAGAATAATCCTAGAGGTAAAGAAATCTTGCAATTCTTACTTAATAGCAATGAAATTTTTAAAAATATACACCTTTAAGCTATTGTCACTATAATCACATTTTCTCTACATTTGTCTCTCCTAAATCTCCCCTTAGCTTTCCAGTTATTCAGAAAAATCTTTACCCAACTGCTTGATTGAGTCTAGTGCTGGGCTAGGCTTTAAGAGAATCACACAGCCCTTAGTTCCCTCTACTAGACTATCTTATTTTCACCTAGAGTTAAAAAGCTAGAAAGATAAGACAAAACTAAACCAACTATTTTACGAGGTTTATAAAATACATATATAATCACTAATGCAGGGAGTAACTCTCCCTTTATGCCAGACTATTCCAAAGTTGAGACAAAGGGAAAGATTAACTGACTGTCATCTTCTGAATAGCTGACAGTAACAATCAACAACAAAAAAATATTTTAAGAAAAAGGCTCATATGGCAATATATAGCACAGCCAAGACCTTCGAAAAGGTCCTTTTGAAGGACCTTTGACCCAGCACTTAAGGATAGGTATGAATCAATATTTATATCTTAGGATGCTTACAACAGTATTATTTTAGCTGGAAAAAAATTATAAAGAAGCTGACATATTCAATAACAGGGACTGGTACATTACAATACATTTTTGATAGAATACTATGAAGCCATCAAAAGTGATGTCACAGAAGAAATAACAATTAGGAGAAAGTTCTAAATAAACGCAGAAAGCAGTTTACAAAACAGTACCTGAGGTATATGACAAAGTAAACCACATATCAAAGTCACTAAAATTTGCTGGAAGTGTCAAGCCAGACAGATCCAAGATATCTAAGCCAGGCAGATCTTCAATTCCATGATACTGAATTAGATCATGTGACAGAACAAGGCAAAAATGGCTGTAGTGTGTTCTGCCAAGAAACAGGCCCAATCACGGAACTTTAAAACAGCTGTTTCATCATTTTCAGGATTAAGTTTTAAGTATTTCCCTACTGACTGAGTTTCCATTTGGTTGGAAGATTTTTTGCAATCTTGTAAATAATACCAAGGTATACCCCACTTAAGAGTCAATGCTTCAAATGAGCTATCAGTCCCGTTCTCATTAAACTTGTTTTATCTTGGAAGCCTAATAAAGACTGGAAAAACAGTTTACAGTCAGTTATGTAAGGATGTTAAAGGATAACACTTGGGCAACACAGGAGTAAGGCAATACTGACTGAAAGGGTAGCTGGGTTTAAAAGCAATCACAGGGACCTTCCTGAAACCCCAGCAAGATCTTCTTACAGAAAGTAAACTAAAAAGTAATCTGACAGAAGTATAATCGAAGCTTTTATTTTTTATTTTTGGTGGTTTGTTCACTAGCCTAAGAACAATTAGGACACTCATTCATCAAAAGTCTTTATGGAACAGTTTTAAGAAAGATCCATTAGTTAGCTTAACAAAGACCCTAAACCTTGCTTATTATTACACTCACTCTCTGAAAACTTAAGGCTGGTAAATGAATCTTACACCTACTTATGAAGCTTTATCATTCACTGAACCACTCAAGTGAATTTAATACAAATATATACTTGATTAAAAGTGTGCATAAATTAACAATCCTCTTCACTTTTAAAGGCAAGTTTCCCCACCAGTCCTAACAAACACAAATTTATCTTAGTGGCTATGCTGTACATTCCAAAAAACATTCCTGTCTTTGCCTTCCTGCTTTTAAATCAAAAGACGTACGACAGAACTTTGCAGATGAAAGCAAGCAGATTCTTAGTATGTGATAGATATTATGCATGTTTCAAGTGGTTAAACCAAGCACCTGGATGACCCTCACACACGTTAACAATCTGCTATGACACTATATGATGCCTAAAAAACCACAGCCTCCTTCCTTGTTCCTCTAGAAACAGAAGCCTGTGAAGACATCCTTAGAGCCTTTCAGATGTTTGGCAAAAATAATCAACTATCTTTTTTCTACAAGATTATGGAGGATTTTAAGATAAAGTGTTAAACTCTGGGAAAGGGAAGAGTTTATTCTGACAGCCAACGTTCCATTAATCTGGCTCTATCTCCCCAATACTTTCAGCATTACTGACAACTATACCTCTATTTCTTATTTGTTTGTACACATTGGAAGATAAGAGTCAACCATCTTGCTTTAGACATCTATGGACCTCTGATTCTGTGTTATGGAGGCAGCGAATCTAGCAGAGCAAACTTACTCCTCCGAGCAGTCCTCCTCCCACTGCTCAAAGGAATAAGTTTTTATAGAGGCATAACAAGTGCCTCAGGTCCTAGATCAATTACATAAGATCCCTATGAATTAATGACAAATTCAAGGAAAATATATTTACATATGTCTGTTAGGTTTTATTTTACACCTGAAGCTAACCATTCAGGATTCTATCATTTATATATGTGTGTGTATATAAATATATATATATATATTTTAAAAACTTTCTCCTTGTCATCATCTTTTCACCCATTTCCTATATTTAAATATGTCTAAGTTCTGGATAACATATGATCTGCCCCAACTAGTATTTTATTATTCTCTTATGGTCCTAGAGTTTACACTCAATACACAGCATCAAGCATTACCAACTCTTTCAAATAAATCAGCTCTTTAGTTTGGAACTGTTCCCCATCACTGTCTAAGATTCCCACTTGTCACAGAGGATACAAGAAAGTTAATCTTTAGGAATACAACGCAATTTTAAGAGCAAGAGGCCAGCTTTTTCTGATGATCTGTTTTCCAAGTTTTATATAACAAACATTAACTTTTCTAATGGAAAAAAGATTTTGAAAAAAGTGATTAAGCAGAACATTGCAAAAGATAGGAGCAAGGAAGAAAGTTCTGAAAATATCCTCTTAACACCGCCAGTTGTCACCAGGCAAGTAGAAGAAACATCAGGGATTGGTGACACCAACTCTTGAAAATAACCACAGTACCCCAGCTAGGCCAAAAGTTAATTCTAACAGAATTTTTATCTTTTTCTCTGCCATATTACAGCTCAATCTTTTTCCTACTTTCACGTCTATGTTTCTATCACTTCAATTATTCCTTCTGCGTTTTTTTCAGACTCATTCTTCACCTCTTTCTGCATCAATATAAAGCCAGTTTCTCTGATTGTTTCTGCTTTCCTTTAACTTAAGCCCACATTTCTGTCCTCCATTAACGTTCCCACATTCTTTCACACTATGGTTCAAATAATAAGACCAATTATCCTCCCATAAAGGTTTGAACTGTTAAGTGATACTTGTGTTATTTACAGAGCTTTTATTAACGGTTCGGTATAATACCTCTCCTGTGCTCTCTAGTTCCTTCTCCTTCCCTTAAAGTCTTAAGAAGGGTAAGCTGGTTACCTTTTTAACACTTTCTTCTTCCTCTTGGCGTTTCTCATAGTGTGAGAAGTCATCAAAAATGGAAGTGGTGTGCTTGTAGCTGGCTATGATTTTCAACACCTGCTTAGCCTTTTCCAGAGGCACTTCCTGAGTGTCCCTGGAGTTGGTCACTGGTTTATTCTCGTTGTTCTCTAGGCGAATGTGTCGCAGTTGGCTATTGGGAACGTCTTTCACAAAAATCCACCTGACGTCAAAACGACCCTTCCATTTGTCCTGGGACCACACACCTGCACACGTGTTGTAGTCCACAGCAGATTTCATTTCTGCAACGCCACAGAAGTGTCCACTGCCGTTGACACTGAAAAGTAAGTAAACGGGGCCTTTCCCGTTCATGGAGCGATAAGCAGCATCCAGTCTCTTGTTACCATGCTCTGTGCTGCACCAGATATTATACTTAATGGAACGGTGGATATCGTCCTCAGAGTAGCTCTTAATGATGAAGACCCGGCCGTGTTTCAGATTCCAGTCAAAATCCTTGGGGTTGTAGTTATTAATGGACCGCAGCTTCTCCAACACTGGGTGAGGTTCAGAAGGAGTAGATCCTGATCCAGCCTGAGACTGTCCTACGCCATTACCATCCACCCCATTATGACCGAACCCACTGCCACGGTTCCGAGGTGCTACCCAGCGGGTTGGCTGAGCTGCCTGTTGCTGCACTGAGAGCTGGGCAGGCTGTGGTGGTGGTGGGGGCAATGGCTGTGTCTGTTGCCCTACTGATGCCTGAGCCACTGGTGGGCTATTGTTAGCCTGCTGACCTACAGGTTGGGGAGACCCCTGGGTTGGCTGCTGACCTATGTTCTGAACCAAAGCCTGTGAGGGGGCTTTTGCCACAGGACCCTTGTTATCCCAAGTTCCAATATCCATGTTATGCTTTATTGGGGGTGGTGGAAGACTTGAGCCTGCAATGCCATTCTTGGTCTTCAACTTGGGTTGCTGTTTTGCAGGCTTGCTAGCAATATCAGCCCAAGATGCTGGTTTTGGAGGAGCAATGGTAGCTGGAGGCAAACTATTGGAAGCCACGATGTTACTAGTAATGGACCCACTACCAACAGCAGAGCCTACAACTTTTGGAACATTGCTTGCAACTTCTGTGCTACCCAACTTCAGTGCTGCCATCCCTTGGTCTATAGTATTCATGCCAGGAGCCTTATTGAGGGTCTCACTGGCAAAAGCTGACTGTCCATCAATCATGGCTCCACCTAAGGAGCTAGGTGCATAAGCATAATTGCTACTATATCCAGAGCTCTGAGTAGACTGTCCCTGAGAACTGTTATTTCCCCAAGCTGAGAAGTCAATCCCACTGGGAAAGAAATTAAAACCATGCTGACCAAGAAATGGAGTGCTACCCAGGGCTCCTGGTTGTCCAAACATTGCATCTGGTAGGAAGTGAGGCTCTCCGTTGCTCAGCTGTCCATAAGAAGTTAGATAGGGCATGGCTGTGTCACCCCCAGTAGACCAAGCAGCTTCACCCAAAGAATAGGAGAAGCCAATGGAGGGACTGTAGTAACTGGGTAAGTAGGAATCTGACATGGCAGTATACGCATTATTCTGTGAAAGGAAAAAAGGGGTAAGTTAAAACTAAACACAAAAGTACATAAAACAACCAGGACATACATTTCCTCTCTCAATTATTTACACAATTCAAATATTTCAGCCATTACCATAAAAAAGGAGAGTGACCTTTTCAGATGGTCTCTTCCCATAAACTTACTGGTATTTTATAGACTAAGATATTTGGGTTGAATAATTGAACTGTTTAAACATTTAAAATTAAACTGACATAGTGAATATGGGCCTTAGTTTTCAGTGCTACAATTCAGAAAAGGAAAACCCATCATCTCACCAAGTTTAACTAAGTCTTGCTCTACAGACGTACTGAGATAATGCCTTCATTAAAACCATTATCTCTGGACTGAAGAGTGGGAATACTGGCAGAAAGGAAAAGTATTCAAAAGTTTCCTATTAAAACTGTACTATATAACAGACAACAAAAAGAACTGGAAATTTCAAGTTCTGTCCCAAAAATCTGTGCAGCCATTCCTCAACCATAAACCAAAAATCAAGGTTCAGTACATCTAGTTTATAATATAGCCTTCTGGCAAACCATCTGAGAACATCAACAGATGCTACGATTTAATAATAACCTGGAAAGAAAATGCACAGTGGCTTCCAGAGGATTCAAAACTAAAAAAATGTTGCTACCTGTTCTGCTTCACCTATAAAAGTAAAGGTTATAAGCTAAAATGTATGCCTAACTTTTTCATTAAAAACAGGAATATAATTCTAAAGACATAGTTACTCCATATCTTAAAAAAAAAGGAATCACCCTTTAGAATAACAACCAGAAATAAGATTATACGCAACTAGTCTTCACATTACATTACAAAAACATTCTTACTTTCATTTGTGCTGACAGTTCTTTTTTATAAATCCTATAACTCACAAAGTACTCCCTTAAATGAGAAGCCAGAGATACATAGAATTGGCTTCTATAGATGCAGATTCAGCTCAACTCAAAAACAGAGTACTTTGACTTCAAAGTGGCTCTGTACCTAAGAATCCATTAATAGTCAATAGGGAGTTCTGTTCTTAAGAGACTTGGATGACCATAACTATGTCAGGCCTTAAGTCTGTATTATTAAAGCCAACAGAACTTCTCCCTAGCCACTAAAACACATCTCCTGAAGATTAAATATTTCAACTAATGTAGTTTGATAAAATGGCAGCGCTTTTCTCTGCCAATTTAAAATTTTCTTTTAAAAACCTAAGTCATTCATATATACTCTCAAGTTTAAGAGAAGTCTATTTCTGAAAGATAGTGTTTTACTTCTAATAGCCACAAATCCACTATGAATGAGAAATTCAGTCTACACTTAATGGATTAAGCCTCAAGAATTATTCCAATATAAGGTGATAAAACTGGTTAAAAAGTAGATGAAAGTCTTGACAAACTACAGTCTCATTATGTCTACTCAACCAAAATTTATATTCCTTCCCCAATTTTTCAAAGACATTTAAGCTTTAGCTTACTTAACAAATTAAAAAACAAATGCACTTAATATCACAGGTTATGCCACTATACAGCTGAATGCCTACACCTGAACTGGCAGGTTCTCACATGCCTCTGAGCTCAAAAATCTGAATTACACAATGTTTCACAAGAACTACCTAGAATTATGTTTCCAAATGCTCCCACTCTCCCTGTTATAATGATTATGTAAGCAAACTACATCAATAGCAGGAACCCATTCATTCCTCTACTTCCTTCCCTACTTTTCCTGATTAACTGGTTGTCTTCTGCAAAAACTTTTTTCCAATCACTTGCTTAAGTAGTTTCTATACTTTCAATGCAGAAAATTTTACACAAGGAATAAAAAAGTTTTATGTTAGAATTAGGCCCAAACATGTGCACACACTAATATGTCAAGTTATTCAAGACTATTATACACCTCATACACCAACTGTTCAGAATTCATATAAATGTTCCACAAGCTTCTTCATCTTTTAGGATATTCTGGATGAAACTGTCAATTTTCCTTTTGGTTTATTAGTCTGGGGAGTTATATTTATTAGCTACAACTCTGTGACTGGGTCTTTGGGATCCAAGATATTAATACAAAAGAATTGCCAAATCAAAGAAGTCTGCATGCACAGATCATATTCACATATGAACCTCTTTGCAACTAATTGTCACATTAGAAGAGTACACTGCAGAAACTGGAATTCCATCATTTTTGATCTTTGTTTTAAACTGTACTCTATCTTCCTTTAACTCCATTTTGTAAATCCTACAGCTCCCCTAAGAAGCCAGATATACAGAAAATTGGTCTTTACAGATGTAGATACAGCTCAACTTGAAAAAGAGCACCCAGCTCGAAAATAGTTCTGACAATCTAAGAACCCACTAGTGACCAGACAAAAGGAAGATAGTTCTGCAGCACTGAATAAAGTTCAGGTGATTTTATGTTAATTTTTCCCATCACATGTGAATCCAATTTTCCTAAAAAGAAAAATGTTTTCGGGGTGAAAATATTTAACACAGGCAAGTATTCTTAACTTCTGTTATATTCTTGGTAAGGAAGAACTACTCAAACAACTGTTGCTGTTAGTACACTGTAAAATGTTATCAATACCAGCCTCAGAGAATAGTATGTTGCTGACAATAGAGATGAGAATCTTAACAGCCTATAACATTTGTAGCAACTGTTTTTATAACATATTAACTGATATTAAGAGAGTCAGTCCCTGAAAACGACATTACTGGTAAAGCAGAAAAAAGAATAACAGTATACTACATCCTTTGATCAAGCATGAAAATGGTTAACTACTCACGGGCCTTGCCTGTGGACTCAAGTAAGGTTCAAAATCATCATCATTTAATCCATCCTTCTGATGTACAGATCCATTTTGTACTAAAGGAAAAAAAATTCAAATTAGGACTGTCTCAATCATACAATCCACCTCCCAAATTAATCAAATATCCCCTAACCAGAGAAAACTCTTACTAAACAGAGCAAATAAGTTTCGATTTCAAAGGGGTAAAGATGAGAGTGAATGCTGAGCAATATTCGTCAGTGAATACGTCTCCCTCCACCCAGAGCAAGTTGATCTAAAAAGGTCATTTTATTGGCTCCTCTAGATTTCAATTCCCTCCCGCTTCCCCTCCCCCATCACATGTGAGTACTTCCAGAGTGTGATCCACGAGGATGAAAAACAAAGGCCTTCTAAGACCTACAGGAAACTAAGGACCTGGGACGTTTCAAAACCGAATCCACCCCCACCCCTAATGAATTACCCCTTGTTCACTAAAAAGCTGTTCGCCAGCTGCAGGAACACACCGAAAGGGTCAAAGACTTAGGTGTGAGGCACCTGCAAACTAAGCGGCTTCCGAAAGGTCCTCTCCCGGGGGCGCTTCCCCGAGACCCCGCTCCCCCCACTCGGGGTCCCCTGCCCGCCCGGGGCCACCGGCGGAGCCGGGCTCACCTTTGTTTCCTTGACCTTTTGGTCTCTGCGGACGAAGGAAACGTCGCCGAGCAGCAAATCATCCGAGGAAGAAACGGAAAAGGAAAGACAAATTAAAGCCGGGCCCGAGAAGATAATAAAGGCGCAGGCCTGAGGAGAGGCGTCAGGAATGGGGGTGAGGGGGAGGCTGAAGATGGGAGGCGGGGGAAGCGCGAGGCTGGCGGGGCCCGCGGAGAGGAGCGGGGGCCGCGCCACGAACAACGCGAGGGGACCAGCGCTTCAAGGAAGGGGACGGAAACAAGAGGAAAACGAGGCCCGCTGAGAGGAGGCGAACGCGGCGCGGCCGCCGGGCTCCGAGGCCCGGGGAGGAGCGGGGAGAGCGGGCCGAGGGCGAGGCGCTGGGCGCGGCCGGCCTTAGAGGCTCGAAACCCGGCCCGCGAGAGGCGCCGCCTCGGCTCGGCCTGACTGGGGGCGGCGGGCCCGGGCCTAGTCGGGCTCCCTCTCGCCTCACACAATGGCCGAGGCATGCGGGCCGGGCCTGTACCTGCTCCAAGAGGCTGCTGGCCGACATGGCTCTCGGATCCTCACGGCTGGCGACGGCGGCGGACTCTCCTCAGGGTGGCGGCGGCAGCGGATGAGCCCCGGCGACGGGAGCAGGCGGCGCGGCGGCGGCTTTTGTCCCTGACACTCGGGGGCCTCGGCAGACGCAGCGGAGACACAGCGCGCGGCTCGGGCTCCGGCTCCGACTCGGCGACGCTCTAGCCCGAAAGCTCAACGCTCGTCTCTATGCCTTTACGCGCGCGCCCGCCCCTCGCAGCCGAAATAAGGGCGCCGAGCGGCGGAGGCGGGCGGTGCGCGCGGCGCGACGCTGACTCTCACATTCACTCACCCACGCGGAAGGGGCCCGGCGCGAAGCACCCCGGGAAGGCAGAGGCGGGGGTGCAGCGCCCTCTGGTGGACTGGAGGAGCGGAAGCGGCGCGCGCGGCCTCCCCGCCCCCACCGCCTCAGGATTGGGGCCTAGGAGGGTGGGGGTGGCTGGGGTCGCGCCTCGGGGTTTTGACTAGCAGCTGGAGGAAAGGGAGTAGCTTTAGGTTGGGGAAGCCCACAAAAGCTGGTTTTTCAGTGAGGAACCGACCCCCCGAAAGCTGAGAGGCCTTAAAATAAACCTGCTTTCCAGTTGCAGATGGCTCCCCACCCCCATATGGAAGAGAACACGAACCCGAGTCACAGAGCCCTCAGGGACAGTTCAAAGGGGCCGTGCCCTGAGAAGGACACCCCCCCTCACCTGGTAATCCTCCTCTGTTAGCAGGCTACCAAAAGAGTGCCCAGAGAACGAAAATATCCACAAAAAATCTGATACCCTGAGAAGAGATTCACCCTTTGGTGTTACAGGGTGGAGACTCTACAATTCTTTTTTAGGGACGTCGCTGGCCCCCATGGTAATGTTAAACTGTGGACTTTATTTCCAAGAAAAACACACTTCACACATCTACACAAAATTTTACATGTTCTTTTAACAAGTCCTTACCTGGGGAAGGAAGGGAATTAAGGCTATTTGAATACCTGCTGTAGACTAGGCTTTGTTGTTAGGTGCTTTCAAACATATTAAAGGCTTTCAGCATCTTCAGAATAGCTGTCAGTCAGTCCGTTTTACAATTGAGGAAACAGAGGTTAAGTTATATGCCCAAGGTCATTAAATAGTCAGGTTTGTCTGACGTTGAGAGGAACATAATAATGCCCCTCTGCCCCCAAGAGAAGTCCTGTGTTCAGGGACCAGAATCCTGAGGAGATCTAAAGGATAGGCAAAAGCATTTTTAATCAGAGGCAAACCTGACTCCTGCAGGGATATTTGATCCTGGGGCAGCCCATCTCCTAATAGCTTTTGTTATTGCAAATAGTAGTAAACAGATAAATAATGCACTCAAGTGTCAACCGGATACCATCCACTCCCTGGATACAGGAGGCTTTAGTGGACTCAGTAGTAAAATAAGTGATAACACAGCATCTTGGATTTTGCATCATAATTTTGCGTAAAGTGCTCAAAGCATTTTTTCTGCCTATAATAATATTTATGGTTGTAATGAATAAGGTCAGGCACCAAATGTGATAGACTTCTGGTAGAGTCCAGGTTCAGAGCATAGATTCCCACCAAGGGAAGAAAAGAAACCTAGTAAGCCTTTTTTTTTTTAAATATAACAACCAGTTAACCCCATGGCCCAGATTTATGTGTAAACTGTAAGCAGTTGCCTACACTTACCCTTGAAGGCAGCAGTGGTATGGTAAAAAAGAGGATTAGACCAGAAGTCATAACCTGAGAGGAGGAATGACTAAATACTGGCCTCCCCCACATATTTGTGACAGTAGGTAAATTACTAAACCTTTCAGAGATTCCCTCATTTGATAAAAGGGATAATAATATCTACCTAACAGGTTTGTTGCAAAGATAAAGTTCAAAAAAGCAAAAATAAAAAAACACAAACATTAAAGCAAATCTGACACATCATAAATTTCTTTCCTATAATCCCATTAAGGAATGATAGTGAAAATTCCCTCCTTTCAATAATATTTTTATAGTGCCTGAAATTTTGATTAGTTCCTTTGTGATTACTTTCTATCCTATAGGATTTCCCAATTAAAATGCAGATATCCTGGGGAAAGGGTAGTCTCTAAACCTGGAATAGTTCACCAGATTGGCTTTAACAGGCCCGTGAACAGAACACACAGACTGATATATTTAATCACTGGGAAGAGGGAAAGGAAGTCTGGAGTGTGGGGTAACATCTTAGGGAAGCAGACCCCTCATAGTTTGAGAAAAGAATACTGTATTGGCAACGAGTTTGGGTTCTTGTTTCACCTCCGCCACTAGATGCATAAAGCACTCAATCCTTCTCCTAACATATTTACTGAAGACCTGGCAATGTGCTGGAGAGAAAGTCTTAAGAGTTCACAGGGAAATTGACAGCAAATAACTATTAAAATAGTTATTCAGTCACAGCTATGTAGAGTGCAGCGAAAAAGCACAGATGGACCTCGCTTACTCAGAGGACCAAGAAGCTTTCCCTGAAGTGCTAACTTCAGCTAGAACCTGAAAGATGACCAGAAATTGACCAGACAAAGCGGGAAAGGATATGAGAGACAATATGTGCAAAGACCCCAGTGGGGGAAGGAGCTTGGCACTGGTGAGAAACTGAAAAAAAAAAAGCCAGTGTGACTGGTGCATGAGAGAGAGGGTGGCACCACATGAGACTTAAGAATTGTGCAGAAAGGAGAAAAATAGGGACTTTAGTTGTTAGCTACAAACAATGATTAGCTAGTAAAGGGTTAATAGAAGCATAGCATTCTCAGATTTATGTTTTAAGCTCACTCTGATTGCAGTGTGCGAAGTACGTTCAGGGAGAAAAGAGTAGATTAGGGGTTAGAAGAATATTGCAGCAAGTCCAGACAAAAGCTAATGGTCTAATACAGTCATGATGAAGACAGAGAGAAATGAACAAAATGGACATTTTAGGAGGCAAAATGAGAGGTTTTAGTGATTGATTGGATTGTGGGGAGGGCATTAAAGGAGGAAATATCAACATAATAACTTGTAGCTTTGGGACGTCTCTGGTGGTGCAGTCGTTAAGAATCCGCCTGCCCATGCAGGGAACACAAGTTCGATCCCTGGTCCGGGAAGCTCCCACATGCCGTGGAGCAACTAAGCCCATGCGCCACAACTACTGAGCCTGCGCTCTAGAGCCTGTGCTCTGCAACAAGAGAAGACACCTCAATGAGAAACTTACGCACCACAATGAAGAGTAGCCCCCCTCGCCACTAGAGAAAGCCCACACGCTGCAATGAAGCCCCAACACAGCCAATAAATAAATAAATGAATAAATTTTATTTTAAAAAATCTGGTAGTTTTTTTTTTTTTTTTTTTTTGAGCAATTTGGTGGGTGAGGTGCCATTTTCTAATGTGGGGAATCCTAGAGGAAATTTGTGGGGATGAGGAAAGATCATCAATTTATCTTTGGACATGCTGGGTTTCAAGAGAACATAAAGCATCAGATAGGAATGTTCTGTAGACAATTAAAAGGTTTGGGGCTTAGAAAAAAAATAATAAAATAAAATAAAAGGTTTGGGGCTTAGAGAGTAAAATCAAGCTGGGAATACAAACCTTGGAGTCTCTGGTATGGGGATGTTAGTTGAAGCCAAAGGAGTCCCTAGGATTTCCTCAGAAGAGAAGGAGGATGGGACTTCCCTGGTGGTCCGGTGGTTAAGACTCCACACTTACACTGTAGGGGGCGCGGGTTCCATCCCTGGTTAGGAAACTAAGATCCTGCATGTCAAGTGGTAAGGCCAAACAAAACAAAACAGAAGAAGAAAAGGAGGAGGACAACAGGCCCAGCACCAAACCAGAGATGGAAGAGGAGACAAACAGAGTAAATAATTTCCTCACTCAGGTCTATTTCCAAGACTGTAAAATAGGGAAGTTGGATCAAGATAACTTCTGAGGTTCCTTCTAGTTCAACCATTTTAGACCTCCGGAAGGTAGAAACCAAGGAGATCTTTCCGGATATATGAAGGGGGCAGTGGGCATAAAAGAGAGAAAAGAAGCAGGAAAGGAGGACAGATTTTACATACTCTTCAGAATTTTGCTATGGACTGGGCTGGGCCCTAGAGCTCTGGTTCTCAAATGTTTGCAGCCTTCAGGAACAGCAGACCTCGTTGCCCAAGTAACCCCCTTAGTAAGGCAGGAATGGAAGAGACCTCCTTTGAGAAATGTTTATATACTTCACACAGCTGACAGTGTAAAAACCTGTTTTTAAAGATTTCAGCTGGTTCTCTGTAGTCCGCACAGTTTACGAAGCTTGTCGCTCTGTAGCCCTGTGTATTTCTCACCACGCACTCCATGCTCTGGCCACATTGATTGCATTTTTCTCAAATATACATTTTTTTCTGGAACCCATGACTTTGCACATGCAGTTCTTTCTGCCTCTAATGTCCTTCAAGATGTCCCCAACTCCTATCGGTCCTTCAAGACCCTGATCAATGAAGCCATATTTTTTTCCCTTGAGCAGAAAGAAGGTGCTCTGTCCTTTGTTCACCCACAGTATTGGTCACATTTCCTTATGGTAACTTATTTTCATGTATTAAAACTACCTGTTTACATCAATATTTTTCTTTTAGAAGCCATAGATTCAGTTGAAAATCTAATGAGAATAATGAAACTTCTCAGAAAAATGTACATAAAACCAAATTTTTGCCTACAATATCATTAAGCACTCCCTTCTCCAAGCCCATGCATCCCATGGACCCCACGTTAAGAGAACCAACTCTCAGCTTATATATTGCCTCTTCAATAAATTTATGCCTGCTTAGAGGACAAAGAACATTTGTATTATTAATCTTTATGATCCAGTGCTAAGTAAATATTTGTTGAATTAATTTATCTAATTCATTTTCAAAATTCTCCCTAGCAATGTCAATCCTCATTTTATTAATGAAAACCTGGTGGGGCCAACATTTGTGTTAAAAAGTTAAATGTGCAGATTTAACTAGCTTAATTGAATGTTAAAGGAAAGGCACTGTGGAAATCACAAGATAAATTGATGGTTGGCTTTTAACTTGCAGGTGTGTTTTATGACTTGCTGAATGGAGTTTTGAAAAGAGCAACGTGAGAACAAGGCTAAAGGAAGAAAAGACCTACAGCTGGGCCAGGTGGCCTAAGGACACTAGGAATTCGCAGCTGTGTATATACAAGGGACCCTGTTGGAGATGTTGTTAAGGGCAGAGAAGAACAAGAACCAAGAAAAAGCCAGCAGGAAAGGCACCTTTAAGTTTCAACTCAGAGTCTATGGTGAAAGCTGAAATTTTCACCAGTCCCCCAAGAAATAAGAAAGGTAATGATAATATAATAAGCTTTTCATAAAGCTAAACTTATTCAATGTAGAACTGTTATTTATTCTGAGGTTATTTCCCTCCTTCCTTTTTGATGTGAAAATGCCCTTTCCTCTCAAATGATGCCAGTAAAAATTAGCCATTTTTAAAAATATCCTTATTTGGTAAAATATAATGTAAAGAACCCCATGCTGGGACTTCCGTGGTGGTGCAGTGGTTAAGAATCCACCTGCCAATGCAGGGGACACAGGTTCGATCCCTGGGCTGGGAAGATCCCACATGCCAGCGAGCGACTAAGCCCGTGTGCCATAACTACTGAGCCCACATGCCGAAACTACTGAAGCCCACGTGCTCTAGGGCCTTTGTGCCAAAAACTACTTAGCCTGTGTGCTGCAACTACTGAAGCCTGTGTGCCTAGAACCTGTGCTCCACAGCAAGAGAAGCCACTGCTCTGATAAGGCCGTGCACCACAACAAAGAGTAGCCCCCACTCGCCACAACTAGAGAAAAGCCCACACACAGCAACGAAGAGCCAATGCAGCCCAAAAAAATAAAATAACATTTTAAAAGGACCGCATGTCGGTTCCTAAGACCTTTCTCTTCTTGTCTTTTATTGATCCATGAGATCTGAGTCTGAGCAGCACTGCGCTAGGAAACAGCTTACAGTCGCAATCTAAGACAATAGACCAGAGAGAAAAATGGAGTGTAAACAAGATTTCTGGAGATAGTGCCATGGGGAAATGAAGCCAGGGAGCCCCAGGAAGGACGGGTTCCATTTTAAGTCTATGCCAAGAAAAAACAGTTAAACCAATGAATGTGCATATAAACTATTTGTGACAATGCTTTATAGATAAATCCTTCCCTTTCAGTCCTTGGGTGGCAGCTACAGAATATGAGAGGCAAGAATATAAGAAGCCCTGTCCAGTTTGCTCAGAAAGGCGAATCAGAATGTCTCAGTCATGGAAATGTTAACTTAGCATTTCTGAGCCATAGTGGTTCCATTTTTGTTCCTGGAGCAGGGGAATATCTTTTTGCTCAGTTGGCAAAGGCTTTACAATATTATCAACATTCTATGGAGTAGGTTCCCTGTGTAACAAGGCACATGGGGTTGGGCTCTACACAGTAGGAGCTTAGCAAACAAATGAAGGAGTTCTAACCAGGGACCCTGACATCAGCATCATCTCAAATAGGACCATTAACAAAGTGATAAATCAGTCCTTCCTGTGATTGATGGACAGGACGGGTGATCTGGGTTCTAAAATCCTTTCTCAGGTAAAGGGAAGTTCCCTGCCTTCACTACTCCCTCTCCAGTACTATGGAGAAATGGTATAAACAAAACAACCTTAAAGATCAGCTAAACATGTTATCAACAAAACATCATAAAATCATAAAACGGTTTGTTGAAAGTTTCCTTTTTAGGTATCAAGCTTCTCTAGTACATTTAAAGACTCTGTTTAATAAATTTGATCCATACACAATGCTTCAAATGTATCTACTGTTTATAGAGTAGAATATAAATGTTAGTTTCCTCATTGTAAAATGAAGTAAATAATGCTATTCACCACACAGGACTGTCGTGAGGATCAAATGGATTAACATATGTAAAGTGTTTAGAACAATGCTTGGTACATAGTTACCCTTCAATAAGTATTGGCTATTAATGTTATTATTATTATTCATGCATCAAATGTCTATCCAGCTTCTGCTATACGCCAGGCACTGTTCCAGGGACTGTAGAAACAGCAGTGACTAAGAGACGGGAAAAGTCCCTGCTCTCACAGAACTTCCATTCTAGATGGGGGAGAAAAAAATACATATATATCAGGTGATAAGTAAAAGAAAGAAAAATAAAGCAAGGTGGAGCAAAATAGGAAGCATAGTGGAGGAGGAAGTTGCCACTTTTCATAGGGTGGGTGGTCAGGGAAGTCCTCTCTGATAAAGTAACATGTGAATAGAGACTTGAAGGAAATGAGGTAATAGACTTTGCTGTTATCTGGGGGGAAGAATGTGCTTGAGACTATTGAATCTACCAAAAATAAGTAGATCTGGGTTTGTAATAGGGAGTGACAGAGTCCATGAAGAAGCCATGGCCCACCTAAGACAGGCCTCAGCTGTAGTCTGGTGCCGCTGTGAGGAAATGTGGACCCAGTCTTATCAGATCTTCTGGGTTGTTTTTTTGTTGTTGTTTGTTTTTTAAGAAAAACTTTATCTTGAATTTTTCACGTGAACTGTTGTAGGCATAATGTGTATATATGTTCGTTAAAACACATGTACAAGAATGTTCAGAGGTGGGAATTCCCTGGTGGTCCAGTGGTTAGGGTTTGGCGTTTTTCTCTGCCGGGGCCCAGGTTCAATCCCTGGTCGGGGAACTAAGATCCTGCAAGCCACACGATGTGGGCAAAAAAAAAAAAAAAAAATGTTCACAGGCATTATTTATAATAGCCCCAAACTGGAAGCTACCCAAGCACCTATTCTTAGAATGGATCAGCTGTGGCATAGTAAATAATAACCGTCTACACAGCAAAGGGAAGCAATCGACTACACTTCATACAACATTATGAGTGAATCTTACAATGTAATGTTGAGAGAAAAAAGCCAGTTCCTAAAGAGTTCAAAAATAGGTAAAGCTAAGATATGATGTTAGAGAGCTAGATAGCGGTTATCCTGTCTGGGTGAGGTGCTGGTTGTTGTTTTTTTTAACCCCTTGATCTGAAAGCTGATTTCATGGCTGTGTTCAGTTTATCAAATTGTACAGTGATTTGTGCACTTTCCTGTATGCATTTCTACTTCAATAAAAAGTTAAAATGAAACAAAAATGTCTGGGGGGGACTCGAGGGAGGGTGGGGAGAGAGTCGAGGGAGGGAGGGAATATGGGGAGATGTGTATAAAAACAGATGATTGAACTTGGTGTACCCCCCCAAAAAAATAATAAATTAAAAAAAAAAAAAAAAAGAAACAAAAATGTGGGCCAAAGTAAATCTTAAGGCTGAAACAGAGCTGTGGGCTTCCAGTTTGCTCTGCAATACATAGATTTCTTCAAAAAAAAAAAAAAAAAAAAAAGCAGAGAAGCTTTTTTAAAAAAAAACTTATACTTTGAAATGTAGGTATCATCCCCTACACCCCATTTTACAGAAGCTCCTACAAAGCCCAATAAGGAACCCATCTTTCCTTCTGAGTCATTACCCAGCCTCACATTTACCTTTATATGTGATCCTATACTGATGTCCACTCTTATTCTCAAACTAAAAAAATCAACCCATATATACCATATCATAAGCCATAACGACTAGTAAAGGTACAAGATTGGAAACCATAGATGCAGGAGGAGAACCCAGAGGTGATTTCAAAGTAGGGTATGTCCTACTTTAGGTTGAGAGGGCATTAGGATTCTTCAAGTTGGGAGGCTCATAAGACATAACAGAAATTTCAGGTAGTTATGAAGTGGTAGTAGAAATCAGACTGGACTGAAATAATTTATCCAGGAAACAGGCATGTCTTAACCAGGGCCACGGACCATAGGCAGAGAATCAATCGGGTGTAAAAGATAGGTTTTAGAATCTGTGTGTTCTGGGGGAACTTACAAGCACATCCCAAAAGTGCTTCAATGCAGGGATTTGGCTGAAGTTAAGAAGGCTGTTCTAGGCAATGAAGACTGCAGTCTAGGGATGTATGCTGAGGTCTGGGTCTTGGAGATTCCTTGTAAAGACATGATTGTCTCAAGAGTTGTTACTGACATTGCAGAAAGGTAGACTTACTAACATGGCAGAATTTGGGAACTAAGTCACATTTTGTTCCCCAAAGCAAGGGCTAGAGAAGTAGGAGTATGATAAGGATGTTCAAGGAAAGCAGAACCTTCTAGAGGAAGTGAAACGGCATAGCTCAGGATGAAGAAAGGTGTTCCAGGATTGGGAAGAAAACCTAGCAATGACAAAATTAAGGCTGTCTAAGAAGAGAAATTCCCGGGGTGGAGAGTTCCAATCTAGCAGAACTAATCCCTTGTTTAATGCAACAACCTTGGTTGTTATTGTAGTACATTACAAAGTATACAAGAATTTTCCAGGGAGGAGGTATCCCAGGTGTGAGGGATCTGTGATCAACTGTACTACGTGAGTTGACTGAAAATGCAGGAGCTAGCCTAAAATGATTTTTTTGTGTCAGAGAGGACTAATTCCTCAGGAGTATTACCCAAAGTGAGTCACAACCTCATGCCTATTTTGAGAATTCAACCTTTTCTTTGTCCTTTCTACCTCCTTGGTAGTGGTGGACCAATTATGACTCAATGAACTAGTAGTTTCATATTTCATGCTTGATTTTACCTTCTTTATCATCAAATGTTACCAGTACTTCCCACTATACAGACTTACCTTTAATGCCTTTCATGAAACAGATTAAAATGCCAACACTGAAGGGTGTCAGACCACCTGAACTGCATATTAATTTCCAACGTAATTGGATTAATTCTGCTCCTCCTTCCCAAATATGGACAGAAACATGAAAGAAACTTCACATGAAGTAGCTTTAAATCTTAAATATTTAAGTCTAGTGTCCCTTTTTAACTTTGGAAGGACAGGGAGTTTTGTTTTAATCTGGGGAGGGGGTAGGAATGGAGCCTGGAAATTAAAAAGGGGAAGAGAGCAAGGCAGGGATCAGACAGGGACATGGCCAAGGCGAGACAGCTAAACAGTTGACTCTGAGGCCTTTGTGGAAACCACATGGCAGCAAGGTTTGGGGCATTTACCTTCTACCAGCTAAACTCCAGTCCCCCACTGGATTCATCTGATGGAAACTCAGAGAAACTGACACATGACTGGGCTTTCTCTTGTGGGGTGCTCTCAGGAGAGACTGCCTGAGTTCCTGATTCTGCCTAGCTCTGGAGGCAAAAGCAACAAGAGACTTAGGATCTTTTCCCCCTCTTGTATAAATAAGTCTAACTACTTGAAAATGGAATGCAAAAAAAGTAGCCAAAAATGGTCTCCTAAATCAGGTTAGGTGTACATCTTCTCCAGGAAGTACTCCCATATTTGCTGATTCCTGCCTCCAAGCTGGGTTAGATGCTTGACCCTTTGTTCTGCCTTCTCCCAGCCAATAGTTTTATCACTGCACTTACCCTAATATGATGATTTGTTTCAGAATCTCACTAGAGGAAGGCTTAACCATTTTGTATAACCTTCTGAAACCTATGGACCAATGCTCAGAACAATGTTTACCAATGCATGAAATAAAATACATAGGGTTACAAAGGAAACCAATTATTACATTGAAATATAGTTCTTAACTCCAGACAACCTCTGGGGAATGAATCCCTTGAGTGCATGGACTGAGCCTTCATCTCTGTACTGCCAGTGCCTAGCACAAAGCCTGGCACATAGATGGTACTTACAAATGTTTATTTAATGAATGAACAGAAAGATTAGATGGCTACTGCCAACTCAGCCTGAGGAATGATTCATTGCCACTGCTTGTGTACATACCAGTGGCTTGCATGTGTCTCATCCCATCTGAGATCATCTAGACCAGGGCTCTGAGGAAACCCACACTCAACAACGGGTGCATAGCCTCTAGCAATAATGACAGGCTATTGGAAGATCAGGAAAACAACAAAGCTCATGTATTTCCACCAGCTGGGATATTCTGATAGTGAAAGTAAAGAGGCTCTGTCTTTAGGAGACAATCTCTTGACTTTGGAAGCGTGACGCTCACACTACTTTAAAACACTACCAACAGCTCTGATGGAGGAAAGAAGAGGAACCTGAGCTAGCATGCAGGTGTTCTCCAGGGCTCCTCCTGTCCTGAGTTGAGCCCTTTGTCTCTGGGAAAGATAAAAGTGTCCCTAAAAACCACAATAGGGATGGCATGTGCCTTTCTAGGTTCAAGTAGTAGTTTTAGGCTTAGGCAGAAATTTTTTGTTTATGTACCAACAGAAAACCTAAAGAAGCAAGAAATAAAAGCCACTTCCCTCACTAAAGATATATAAAGGGCCAAAGGTCTGTTCTAAACTGATTGCTATGTCTATTAAATATTTTTAAAAGAAAAAAAAAAAAAAACCCCAGACAATATTAAAGCTGAAAACCACAACTGTATGGGGTTCAGAAATCTCACCCTTAAGGTTTTTAAGACTGACTCTTCCAAGTAAGAGGGCTTCTCTAGCTATACACAGCTATCGAAGGGATGGCAGGAAACAGTTTTTCACTTGCTTAACAGGGCCTCCAACATCTGTTGGAAGAAACATGGCTTCGGGTGGGTGCCTTCAAAAAGAAATTTAAAAAAAAGGAAACTACAGGTCAAAGTTTTCTTTTTAATTAAAAAAGAAACCCTCGCACTCCTAAGGTGTGTGCTTTCTTTTTTGACCTATTTTTTTCTTTTAAATTGTCTGCAGTTTCCCTATATTTTTCCTAGTGCAGTAAACAACGCAATCAAAGAAATAAAAAACAGGGTCCACTCTTGCCCCAAACACTGAAGATGGTCAAAGAGAAGGAATCACAGCACGGAAAATGGGTCTAGCTCTAAATATACAAAAACATTAAAAAAAAGAGAAGAAAACAAAATACCCCCCCCCCAAGACATTATTATTACATTTCTGGTACATTTCCTATAATATAATGTTGCAGACAATGCTTCTTTCCCAGGGAGCCCAGCTTGCTCAGGATGAGACATCTACTCGGTGCCTCAGGATAGGCTGGGGTGTTGAGTCTTTTCTGCCAAACCTAAGGTTTTTTATGAGCTCAACATCTCACAGAAACATCTGTGGAATAAATGGTATAAATGAATCTAAAAGGGGATGAAGGCAGGCAGGCACCTGTCACTGTTCTCTGAATCAGCCAAAAAGCTGAAGAGCGTGGGATCCAAGAGACAGATGCCATAAACCATTGAGGGATGGAGGGTAGAACAAGAGGAAGCACCAAATGAATGGCTGCTTTTGGTTCCAAAGCCAAAAACAGGCCCCACAAAAAAGGGCTGCTGGTCTGGATGAGGAACTCTCCTGCTCCTGGAGTCATGCAATGAAAATATGGCCTTGGAGCCCCACCCCCAGAACAGCCACAGTCCAAGAACCAGAGCAATTTACACATCACACAGTTTGCAAATGAATAGACTAGGAGGATAAGTGCTTCGACAAAGTGGGGGGCAAGGTGAGCCTGAACCCCAAAGCACAGCTGTGACATCTCTGGACTTCTATTTCTGCCAAGCCGCAGGCCCCTGATGCCACTTGCTCAGTGGAAATGTACCCTTCCGCTTAACACTGGCCTTGCCTCAAAATGGGACTGATGGTGGTAACCCTCAGAGATATCAAGAGCCATCAGTTGCACGTCTGGAAGTAAGATAATTTCCTTGCCCCATCCTGGCCAAAGCACTTCCCTTTTTAAGCTGCTGCTGGTATGCTACCTTCCCCTCCAAGCACAGTTCAACTTACTTTTGTTTCAGAGTTTTGCATTGGCCTCTGAGGGCTCCTTCCAGGATACAAAATAAACTATCCTTCTGCATCCGCGTATGAGTGGGTTGCCTTCCAGGGTCAGATCTGTGTTCCCTGGTTTGGTCAATGCACCTTTATGAGAATAAAACCACATACGTACACAGACAGACTAGCCTGGAAAGGGCTTTCTGGATAGGGTTATCTTGATGCCTCCCCTAAAAGAAATAACTTTCTTGGTGTGAGAGGATTAGGACATTGAGTGACCTACTCTCAACTTCCAGAAGGGCAGCTTGTTTTGTCCATTTTTCAATGCGGGGGGTGGAAGGGACCCAACATGTTCAGTTACAACAACAAGATTTTGTTTTTTTAAAAAAAAGGATCCTATGTGGAAATGAGTGGGACAATGATAAAAATAAACAAATAATTAAAATTCCAAACCAAAACATATCTCCTGGCCCCGAGACCCCCAGTTAATCCTCTAAGACCACAATCTCCACATTGTGGACCTGATGCTGGTGTTCTTCCATCTCAGCCACGACTTTCTCCTCAGTCCTCAGTTCTGTCTCCAAAATGACTGCTTTGCCCTCAGCATCCTCAGCCTCTGGGTCTGGGGCTGGGTCAATCTCAATGATGGTCTGCCCATCCTCTGAGGTGCTTTCAACAGCCTGGATGGCTGAGGTCAGGCCAGATTCCATGGCCACCAGCTCCACGGGGCTCACCATGGTGGTCATGTTGCCCAGGGTACTGCCATCCTGCATGGCGGTGGAGCTTAGCAGCGCCAAGCTGGATGAAGGGTGGATGGTCACTGTGTCTGGTGAGCTGCTCTTGGCAGAGGAGACCACTGTGGCATAACGGAAGAGCTGAGGGCCAGAAGGCAGTGTGTGGACAGTCACAGGACTGGAGCCCTGGCTGAGGGTGGCCACTGGAATATTGCCCATGGAAAATGACTGACCCACTGGGGTGATGGTGATGGGTGAGATGACTGTGAACTGAGGCTGCTGGACAGGAGGAGAAGGGCTCAGGACGGTGGTGGAGGCTGGCCGCTGGAGCCGGGGCCTTTTGGGAGGCTTAGGAGTGCTCACGGGCATCAGTACCACATTTTGAACCGTCTGGGATTTCAGCCTGTGATCCTGAGCTTGCTTCTTCTGCTCTTCCAACTGGCGTTCCAAGTCTATGGAAAAAAGACAGACTTTGTGTGGAGAGAAGTATAATCTTGGGAACAGTAAACCGGGAGTGAGCAGCCCTGGGGTCTTGTCCTGGTTTTGCTACTGTGTAGCCTCAGGCAAGTCATTTCATTGTTTTCAAGAAGAAACTAGATTGGATGATCTTTAAAATCCCTCCAGTTATTACATTTCATTGTGTGATTATACACAGGTCAATAATTCAGAATCTTTTCATGATGTGATCCTACTATAGCTCAACTCTAGACGCTCCTGTGGCATTTTGTCATCTGTCACCAAAATGCAAACCAAAGAAGTCTCCAGTTGATCTAGCAGCTTATATATGCCCTGTCTGGATCTACAGATGAAAATAACATCTGCACAATCCCTTTGCAACTGTCACGGACCCACAAAGGAGCAACAATGGCCACTCTGAAAAACAGTGATTTCCAAACTGTCCTTCAAGGCAGGATCACTTGTTGGTGGTGCAGATGGGTTTAGTTTACCATTAGCACTCAGAGAAGTCTACAAAAAGTTATAGAGGAGGCCCCTAAGAATTACAGAACTGAAGGAGGTCTTAAGAGTTCTAACATATTCATTTTGACAGAGATCCAGAGAAGTACAGTGACTTACTTAAGGTCACAGAGCATGGGCCGAAACAAAAGTTTTCTGATAGTCAACTTGGTGGCTTTTCCACCCCAATACACCTATCACTATCCCTCTCCCAAGGGTCCAATCCAACCTTGATGACCACTGGCGAGTCCAGTTTTACGCCAGAACTTCTCTACTGCTTAGCACCTGATAAGCATCCAATAAATAAGCAGTTACACCCACAGAGCACTTTGCTCCCCGTGGCACACCCAGAGCAAGTGAATTCCCTGCTTGCAATAAAAGGAGTAGGTAGTGATAAGGAACACATTCAAAAACTTTAAAACATTGCCTTTTCAGGTTATAAGATACTGCATGTTTTCCATCTTCAGTAGTAATCAAAGAAATGTGAACCTAAACAAGATACCAAATCTATAATTTTTAAAAAGTGAAATCAGAGTATATTATAAAAAACAATGCCCAATGTTGGTGACCTCAAACTTGTGACATAAATTGGTATAATCTTCTTGGAAATTTGACAACAGGTCACAAGACTCCATAAACAAATTATCGATACCATTTAAGCACAAGCTTAGTCCTGTGAAGTAGCTTTAAAAGAACATAAGAAGAAAAGTTATATTGATACAATATATTCATATTCACTGCAACAAAATAAGCTACTGAAGAAAATTTTGAAAACTTAAATTCATCCCTAGAAGAAATGTCTAGGTAAAATACTCTGTAGCAACTTGGAAAAATATTCGTATATCATAGTGAAAAAAGCAGAAAACACAACTTTATGTATACTGTGGTTATAACTAAAATAATATGGACAAGGAACTAGAAGCCTACATTTCTAACAAAAACCACTTTTAAGATGATGTAAAGTTTCAAGGTGGAAGATAGCACTGCACTATGAATAAGAAGACAGTTCTACTCTGGGCTTCACTGTCAAGGAGTGATGTGGTCCCAGGCAAATCATTTATCCTCTCTGTGCCTCTACTGGGTTATCTGTAAAATAAGGATAACAGCCTATAATATTTCTAGAAAGATCAAATGAGAAAAAGGGCATTTCTCAGAATACTTGGTAAACTGAACTTAAAATATATACTGGGCATAAAGATAAGTTTAAAACAACCTAAACTGCTCTTCTCTTACCAGATGATCTTTCTTGCCTTTCATCTTCATGACTGACTATAGCGCATCCTACACCATTTAAGACTGTAACCCATACCTCTCACTAGTTTTATATCTCTCACCTGCTTTACCTCCTCCAAAAGCATCTCTTGATTCTTTTCTGGGTACAAATAACTCCCTTCGTTCCACCACCATACCTGTTATATGCCTCTGTTACAAAAGTGACTACTAAGTCTGCTTTCCCTTGAGTTCCTTGAAAGCCCTCAAGAGACTGAGGCTACCTTATTCAACATTTTATTTCTAAAATCTAGCTTGGAGACCAGCACAAGTACTTTTTTTAATAAGTTAAATTATTTATGTGCTCATAATTTCTGATTACCAAAATAATTAAAGTGCTAAATGTATATCTATCAAAAGACTCAGTATTAATAATGTAAAAAGGACAAAGGCCAATTTTTCCTTCTGCCACTTATATTACTGGATTAATGAAGTGACCTGGCAGACATCTTAATCCTCCAAAGATATAAAAGGAGGACCACGTTGCTGGCTTTCTTTTCCTTTGTGCTTCCTCTGCTTCCTACCACTCCACCTCACCTGGGACTGTATTACAAAGAAAAAGCCAGACCTGATACTATATGAATTGAAAGAAAGAAAGAAAGAGAGAGACAAAAAGAGAGACAGAGAGAGAAGGACGAAACAAGAGAGAAGGAAGGAAAGAAAGAAGCAAGCCAGTCCAGTCCCAACAGAGGTCCACAAAGAAATGGCAAGACTCAAGGATATTTGTATAATACCACCTAAGAAAAGAGAGAAGTCATACATACCGGTAAGAGTATAGAGAAACTGCTCTTCTCCCTGCTCTACTTGGTTCCTTCTGTTGTCCAAAACCTTCTTGACTGTGTCCATTAGGCCAAATGTATGTGCTACATTGTTGAGAACAGCAGCATCTATTTAAAACAAAAGACATGTCTGTCCAGTTAAAACAGAAATGTTCCACCAGCTCCCTATTTTGCTGCTTATAAATATAAAACAATCCAGAAATTAGACTACTAATTGCATTTCCAAAAATTTTTAACAAAGATTTATCACACGTGTAACTAACTTTTATTTAATTGTTATATCTTTATACATCTTTCCATATAAATAAATACAAAATAAAAAAGGAAAAAATCTTGCCTCTGGTTACAGGTTCTGACTTGGTTTAGCAAACACGGTCATTCTACTAGACAGAGCTAAGTGTGAACCTTGGTTTTGATGTTTCCTATCTGTGTGACCTTGGGTAAGTCATTTCACTCCTCAGTTTTCTCATCTGAAGCAAATGGGACTAATAATACTTACTCGGCAAGATAGGTATGAAGATTTAGAAATAATCATATTTTAAGTGCCAAACATGGGAACTGACATGCACTATTACTATTAATAGTATTATCTCTGTTCCCCTTTATTATTATTTCTTTTTAATTTACTTTTATTTTTTGGCCACACTACACGGCATGTAGAATCTTAGTTCCCCAACCAGGGAACGAACCCATGCCCCCTACAGTGGAAGCAGAGAGACTTAACCACTGGACCTCCAGGGGAAGTCCCTCTGTTCCCCTTTAAACAAAACTCCTTGAAAGAGCTGTCAGTAACTGGTCATTACTTCCTTAACTCAGACCACTTCTACACCTACAACTCTCTTCCACAGTCATCTCATCCAGTTTCATGGTTTTAAATATCACGTACATGCTAAGAAGTTCCACATGTAGACCTCCAGCCCAGACCTCTTTCCCTGGTGGTACAGTGGTTAAGAATCCACCTGCCAATGTAGGGGACATGGGTTCAAGCCCTGGTCTGGGAGGACCCCACATGCCGTGGAGCAACTAAGCCCATACGCCACAATTACTGAGCCTGTGCTCTAGAGCCCGTGAGCCAAAACTACTGAGCCTGCATGCTGCAACTACTAAAGCTTGAGTGCCTAGAGCCCATGCTCCACAGCAAGAGATGCCACCACAATGAGAAACTCACGCACCGCAATGAAGAATAATCCCTGCTCGATGCAACTAGAAAAGCTCGCATGCAGCAATGAAGACCCAACACAGCCAATAAATAAATAAATAAATAAATAAATAAATAAATAAATAAATAAAATTTGGGGGGGGGGAAGCATCTCAATTTAACAAGTCAAAAACCAATTTTGATTTCCTCTCCCAGTGGTCTTCATCTCAGGAAATTTTACCACCACTCACAGCTCAGAACAAAAATATATAAATCATCCTGGATTTCTTTCTTTCTTTTTCACCCTACATTCCACCCATCAGCAAGATCCGCAATATGATCACTTCTTCCCAGGTCTACCACTAGCCACTCTATCCACACTACCATCACATCCTGCCCAAACTAATTCCTTCAAGAGCTCCCAACTGGTCTTCTTGTTTCTACTCTTGCCCGATACAATCCATTCTCCCCACAGCAACCACAGTGATCTTTTAAAAATATAAATAAATCTGATCACTTCACTCCCCTGCTCAAAATCACTATGATGGCTTTACCATCACCTTAAAATAAAACCCAAAGTTCTGACCAAAGCTTATCTAAACTGTCCCCTCTGTTTCTGTCCAACCTCATCACCTATCATTCTCTCCATGAACTTAGTCCACTGGAGCCACATCAGCACTTCTCTAATTCTTTGAACCCAAAAAGAAAAAAAAGAAAAGGAAAGAAAACAATTCTTTGAACCCACCAGATTCATTGTCACTTCAAGCTCTTTGTTCCCTCTGCCTGGAATATTGCTTCTCTCAGCTTGTCACATGGCTAGCTCCTTCAATTCAGGTCTCTACTCAAATGCCATCTCCTTAGAGGGGGCTTCCTTGATCACCCTGTCTAAAATAGTTACCTGTTTTCTATATTATTTGCCTTTAAAAAAAAAAACTCCAAACATGTAAAAAAAGATTTTGCTGTAAAGTTTAAGTGTATTTGCATAATGTATAAAGAGGTAATAAGACACATCTAACAAATCTAAGTAAGAACTCACTAAACACACAAAGCTTATGAGATCTCATCACGATCCCTTTTGTACCAGATGATTAAAACATCCTTTTACACTGTGCACAACAGCAAGTACCCTGTAAGTATTCAGAAACAGCTATAAGTGCACACAATAGTTCTAGAAGCCTTAAACTAACAATATGAGAATTGTCTAAAACCAGGTAGATTTCTCCAATTTTCAGACTGATGTATCTATTTATATCTATATTGAGAGACGGAAAGAGAGAGCTTGCTTTCTGGCACCATTTACAAAGGTAAAAATTACTGGTGGAAAAAGCAATGCCAGACCTGAGTTCAAAACCTAGATATGCTAAAAACAGAGCTACCATATAGATCCAGCAATCCCACTCCTGGGCATATATCCAGAAAAGATGAAAACTCTAATTTGAAAAGATACATGCACTCCAATGTTTATAGCAGTAATTTACAATTTACAATAACCAAGACATGGAAGCAACCTAAATGTCCATCAACAGATGAATGGATAAAGAAGATGTGGTACATATATCCAATGGAATATTACTTAGCCAAAGAAAAGAATGAAATATTGCCTTTTGCAGCAACATGAATGGACCTAGACAATAACACACTAAGTGAAGTAAGTCAGAGAAAGACAAATATTATATAATATCACTTACATGTGAATCAAAAGATAATACAAGTAAATTTATTTACAAAACAGAAACAGACTCACAGACATAGAAAACAAACTTATGGTTACCAGAGGGGAAGTGGGGGAGGGATAAATTATGAATATGGGATTCACAGATACACACTACTATACATGAAATACAAAAGCAATGAGGATCTACTGTATAGCATAGGGAACTATATTCAATATCTTCTAATAACCTATAATGGGAAAGAATCTGAAAAAATACATATATACATAACTGAATCACTTTGCTATACACCTGAAACTAACACAATATTATAAATCAACTATACCTCAATTTAAAAAAATAATATTTTACAATTCAAAAACAAAAAACAAAGAAACCTAGTTATGAACTTCGGATAGTAACTTTTTATGAGACTTAGTTTCCTAGTCTGTACAATGAGGATAATAATACCTATACTTCTGTGTTTCATGAGGCTAATGAGATCTGCCTACAATGGCCACTATTGTTACGATTAGTGTGTTTACCTGTGACCTGGAAGGGAGCCTGGATGAGCCGTTGCTGAACTCCCCTGAGTAGCTCCTCTATTTCCTTCTGTATATTGCAGACAACCTCTTCCATCAGTCCTACATCAGCTATTCCTTTCCAGAACATCAAAGTGTCCTCTGGCAAAAGAGGGATAAGACAGAGGGTAAACAAGGGATGCTACACATACTTAGGCATATCTTTACAATGCTAAATTCAAAATTATTTCAATCCAGAATGATTTTTTTTCCCGTGCTGCGAGGCTCCTGGGATCTCAGTTCCCTGATCAGGGATTGAATCCAGGCCATAGCAGTGAAAGCCCAGAATCCTAATCACTAGGCCACCAGGGAATCCCCCTTGAAATGATTTCTTATTGGGCCATTTCTGGGAAAAGAAAAGAAGCTTTTGGAACACTAGCTGCCTCCCTGAGTTGGTACCTAATTATTTGGACTCTGCAGACTCCAAATAGGGACTTGTGATAATTGCCTCAATTTGTCGTGCCTCTGGCTACAGGGAACAGGTATCTTCCTCCCATAAAAATATTAAATTAAATATTAAATAAATACTAAAATATTTATTTAAATAATTAAATTTAAAATTAAATAATATATATTTTAAAAGTTAAGTAATAAAGAAATTAAATTATGTTAAAGATATACTCCCTCTAACCCTACATTTAAAAAAACAAAATAAAAGGACTTCCCTGGTGGTCCAATGGGTAAGACTGATCCCAATGCAGGGGACCCATGTTCAATTACTGGTCAGGGAACTAGATCCTGCATGCATGCCGCAGCTAAGAGCATGCACGTCGCAAAAAAGATCCTGCGTGCTGCAGCTAAGACTCAGCACCGCCAAATAAATAAATAATTTAAAAAAAAAACAAGACAGTTGAATGGGTGGGGTTATAAGCTCCCTGAGGGCAGAGGCTATGTTTTTTCATCTATCTAGATCTAGCAACACTGCCAGCTAAAAACAGGCAGCAATAAATATTTGTGAAATGAATTAATGAATGAAGGATGATATAAAGCTTCTCCTGTCCCCTCTAAGTGAATCATCATTAATCACCATCCTCTACACCACCTGCTACCTACTTTTTCTTGTAACATCTTGCAGCTTGGTTTATCTAACAAATGTGTCAAAGTTGGAGTCAGTGTGACAGGATAAACAGCATGGACTCCATAGTTAAACAGCTGAATTCAGCTCTAACACTAATTAGTTGTATGACTGGTCTTAGGCAAGGTGCTGAACCTTTCTGAATCTCAATTTCTTCATAAAATCTGACTTTGCAGAGCTATTGCTTGGATTAAAATAAGATGTTTGCAGCTATCATTAGTATTAATATGCATAAGAAAAACCAGCACAAGTAATGAAGAGGGCTTCTGTGTCCATAATCATAATGGTGATAAAAGTCACAAAACCTTACAAGAAATCTGAGCCCCATAGAAAGTACCTGAAATTTCCTCTGAGTCTTTCTTCACACCCTCCTCTGTGGCCATGGTGACAGCAGCAGTGAGAGCTGAGTTCCATTCCAGCCCTGCCTCTTCCATGCTCTCTTCTGAAATGGCAATCTGTGTGATGCTACCTAAAAGCAGTCCATTAGAGGGAAGGCCAGTGAATTTTATGAAAAAGTCACAGCTATCCTCTATCTCAGACAGCCAAAGAGATCCTGTTATTAACTTTCTGGCCTTTTGCCTGCAGGTCCCTATATTAAAAACTAGAATCCTAGGTAAGCCAGGATGAATATTGGATTTCCTAAAGAAAACCTGCCTTGCAAAAGAAAACGCTTTCTTCTTACTCTGAATAGAAAGTGAAAGATAACTTATAAAAATCACAAAAGAGCAATGTGCTTTCTGAGCAGTTATGTTTTTGAAAGAGACGGAAGGTGAGCATGATTGCCAGGCTGCAGGCCCCAGACTTAGTGAGGATAAGGAGGACTTGAAATAACTTACGGTGCTTAGTCAAGAGCCCTACTATAAGCATGCTTGATACTAACCATCTAGAATATATGAAGTTGCTATAACTTATTTATCAGGCTACCTAAGAGAAAACAAGAGAAATGAGACCAAAATAAATCAGGTAAGAGATCCATGAATAGCAGATTCACAGAGGAAAAAACTATTGCTATCAATTTATATTAAACAAAGAGAATTGAGAAAAATCAAACTGATCCAGACAGAAATATAGACAAGTGTGGACTCTCCACACTGGAGGATATCAATAATCAAGCAAACAAGTAAAATCAATATGGATGAAAAGTAAAGAAGTTTTGGCAAAATAAAAAGGAAGTAGATAATTTCACAGCATTTTTCACTTTTCAAGTGAAAGTGTCACACTACCGAATATTCAAACTGCTAGATATTTCACACTTTCCTGAAAGGAACTTAGGTTCCAAGAGATTTGGCTTCTACGCACCCAGTGGTTACTCACAGAACATTAGGAACGACCAAAAGAAACCTCAAGAAGTCATTTTTAAAGCACAGTACTTCCCTTACATCCTTTAGCGTTCTTGTGTCTCTGTCAGGCATATTTATAAGTCTCCTGGAAGTAGTTTAGACATATTCTAAGAATTTTAGCTGTGCTGTCTCCAGCTGAACTAAATCCTTAATAATAACCTCACATGGCTATATCTTTCCTCGAGAGCCCTCGTCCCAAACTCAACAATACTGCTTAAGTGTGTGCCCACCCCATCTCATTTGTGAAGAAGCCTCAGCTTGTTTATCTGCTTTCCTTCCAGACAGAGCTCTTTGATCCTTACAGCAGATTCTCCAGAGTCCAGCCCAGCCAATGACACACTATCTTTGATACCTCTCAGTTCAACAGCTGAAAACTATTCATCGTTCTAATCCACCCGCCTGCCTTGACCACTAGAAGAACAAAGGATTTTCAAAACAATCTAATACCAAAGATATGCCAAGTGGCACCAAAGTGAGGCTGTTAAATAAGCATTATACGAATCACCTTTCTAATGTTTACCATGCATAAAGAAACAAAGAAGGAAGCCTGGCCAAAAGGAATCATTTGGGAGAAAACAAAAGAGAGTTCTTTCTAAAACATGGACCCAAGATTACCACACCTGACATTAACGCTCTCAAGAACTGAAATTAAGAAACACAAAGGAGAAATGAGGGGAAAAGTGCTACTGAAAAACACAGTGGGTTTTCAGGTGGTTTCCTACCCCCTACCATCGGCCGAAGTGGGTGTCTGCACCACACTTGTCTGCTGTCCTGGCACTGGAGCTCTTGCACTGCTGATCAGAAGATCAAATTTGGTGCTTCTGCAGGTATTGGAGCAAACCTTGTCATGTTGGTAAAAATCAATCTGTCCGGAGTCCATCATTTTCCTGTGCAAAGAGAGACAAGAAGTACCAGTTGAGCCTGCACTTCATCTTGAGGGAACAAGTAGAGACAAAGTTGCTGAGTCCCTTCTGTACTATTAGTGAAATAGTACAGAAGGGACTCAGGGAAATTTAACACTATTAGTGAAACCTAATAGTATTGTCATTAGGTTGCAAAAATTCTAATTGGGGCTATAAAATGTTCATTGGTCCTGCCCACATTTACAAGTACTCCTCTTCCCTCCCTAGTCTACTCATTATGAGTACTCTCTTTTATTTCCTGTTATCACTAAGTTTTAGATGTATACTCCTGACAATAGCTACATTTCCCCACAGAATCTCACTGAAACCAAACCCAAAAGGGAAAAGACTAACTCATATCTCAGCACAACTGAGAAATGCCAGAGGGAGATTAGAATTTTGTGATTAGATTCTGATGTATTAGTACTTGTAGACCGGCAAGATCTGTTGCCACTTCTGGAGACATAAAACCTCAGCACATTTCTTTTCTTCAAAAAAAAAAAGAGAGAGATAACTCTCCTATAAATACAGAGCAAAGTTGATTATACTAAACCCCTACTATAAAATGTCCTTATAACTAGATTCACAAGACGTTGTTATTATAGACCATGAGCAAAACCATGAGGTATTTTAATTATAGTAAACTCTATGTTATAATGTTACTTGGCTTTCACTAAAGACTTTTTAGGCACTCTGAGTCTTTTCCATTTGGGAAAAGTTGGCATACACTTGTTTTTCTGGACAAATAAAACAAGCCAAGTATAACAGAAAAAGAGTTAAAGGTATTCATCCCAAATTTCATTCAACTACTGATTAATGCATACAAATCATCTGGAATGAATTTTTTTTAACTATGCCTCCGACTATAAAAATATGTTAAGAAAAAAATTAACATTTTCTGTGGAAAATACAGAAAACTACAAAGAAAACAACTGTTCTTTAAAAAAAATCCCCCAACACAGAGATTATGTCAATATTTTAGCATACTGTCTTCTATTAAATTTACTTACATATGTGTTTTCTAAAACAACTAAATTAATTGATATTACATTTTGTTTTCTTCCTTACATCATAAGCATTTTTCAATGTAAAAACTCTCTAGAAATACTTTAAAGACCACATAACACCCCATAGTATAAACTCATACATATTTAGATGAGCCATAATTTAGATACACCTTGATTGTATATTAAAGCAGACTTTAATTTACACCATCATAAATTATGTTGCAATGAACCCCTTTATACTTGAATCTCTACAAGCACTACAGATTTTTCTTAAGACAGATTCCTTAAAAAAAATTGAAGACAAAAGGTAAGAGGTTTTTAAGGCTCTTGATACATGTTCTGTGGGAAACTTTTTTTTTTTAATATTTATTTATTTATTTGGTTTGCATCAGGTCTTAGCTGCGGCCCACAGGATTTTTTGTTGCTGTGTGCAGGCTTCTCTCTACTTGTTGCATGTGGGCTCCAGAGGGCTCAGTCTCAGTAGCTGCAGCATGTGGGCTCTCTAGTTGTGGTGCGCGGGCTCTAGAGCTAGCGGGCTTAGTTGCCTCGTGGCATGTGGGATCTTAGTTCCCTGACCAGGACTTGAACCCGCGTCCCCTGCACTGGCAGGTGAATTCTTAACCACTGGACCACCAGGGAAGTCCCAGGGAACTTTTAATTCTTAACCACATTTTCAAATTTTCTATCAATAGGTGAGTGCTCAAGAAATACCAACTAATGTTAATTTCACCGACGGGGGCGAGGGGGGCGGTTACAATGATAAACTTGCTGCATAAAGAGATAAGGGTGGGGATATTTTACATTCTAAAGTTTATTTCTGGGACTTCCCTAGTGGTCCAGGGGTTAAGACTTCACGCTCCCAATGCAGGGGGTCTGGGTTCCATCCCTGCTCAGGGAACTAGATTCCACATGCATGCCGCAACTAAGAAGCCCACATGCCTCAACGAAGATCCCACATGCCGCAACTAAGACCCGGTGCAGCCAAAATAAATAAATATTTTTTAAAAATAAAATAAAGTTTATTTCTATGGTACAATGACAGCAAGGATTGCATTCACTGTGAATAACTGTTACTTTTTATGAACAGCACCCTTCTACTCTACCAGATTATCCTAGGATTTGTCTGTCAGCCTACATCTCCGTGGTTTTCAAGCTTTCTTAGCACCAGGCTTAGCTCTGCCTATGTTGAGTGATCTCAAGCAGGACTGTCATTTACTCTTGAGCTTCTCTGCCCAGAGAAGATCCTGCCCAATATTCTGACGTCAGAAGAATTTGTCCTAGATGCTGGGAAGAGTCAATTTAATTCAATTTTCCTCTCCCACAGGGATTTTAAGAACAAGTTGATAAAGGTCAAATAATACATGCATTGTTCAAGCCAATCCTTCAGACAGAATAAAAATTCAAATTAAGAAGAAAAGACTGGATTTTCTGGATTCTACCATGATTAAGTACCCCACAGTCAGCTGAAAGGTATGAACTTGCTATTAGAGCTCACCTGAGCATGATTCCACCCAGACGAATAGCTCTCTTCCAGTCCTTCAGGGTGGACTTGCCAGCCAGATGAACAAAATGCTTGGGGCTGATCAACTGATCATTGAACTAATGTAAAACGAGAAGTCCAAAATAACCCAAATGTTAATTTAGGCAGCCAAGAGGGAAAGAAAGACATAACTGTACTTGTTATGTACCAAAAATACCCAGATGACATCTTTAGTCATAGCCTTGTATTCTCCATCCTCCCACCCTATTGTGCTAGAGAAGATGATCCTTCTCTGGGCACAGTGCCCTGTCCTGGTACAAAGCTACAGAAGACAGGAGGAAGGTCAGAGATTAATATACTGATTAGGATCTAAAATTCATTTATGCCCTGGATCAAGCAGATGGATCTAATATTGCAAAGGCTGTTAAAATAAACTGAAGTAATCTATCCAGCCCTAATGACAAGATTCAGGATCTGGCAGAAAGAATAAGTATGGTAGAAACCAGCAACACTGCAGAGCCTCGAAACTCTGTAATCCTGAATGATGCTAGGATGATGCCACTGCTGGTGACTACCTCTGTAACTACCAGTGGAGACAGAATAAGCAATTATTTCCACATTGAGCTCTCATGAAGATTATTTTTATCAGTAATAACTTTGAATGAACTCTACCAAATCATACACCAGTGTAAGGCATTTTACATACATGATCTCATGTCATCTTCTAGCAACCTTACTGTGTAGGTATGTGTGTTTAATTATTTGTTTTTTAACATATGAGGCTCTGAAATATTAAATAACTTGACCAAGGTCACCTAGCTGGAGATGGGATTCCATTCATTCAATAAATATTTACTGATAAATATGCAAAGCATTATTCTGGGTGCTGGGGATACAATGGTGAACAAGACAGACAAATTCTCAGCTCTCAAAGGACTTGTATTCCGGTGGGACTTGAATCCAGGTCAATTTTACTCCAAAGTCCTTATTTTTTTTTTGTACTGTGACACAAAGGGACACCACAAAATTAAAAACATTGACATGATGGAAGAGAGAGAAGAGGCACTAAAACCATACCCTTTGAAAATAAGGAGCCCCAAAATAGGCCCCAGCAAGGAGAAAACAGAATTACCTTGACACACTTTACATTTATTCCTGGGCATACAAACTTCTTCCAAAGGAGAATGGCTTTGCTCTCCCCACAAGTTATGGGGTAAGCAATTTCCATATCCTCATTTGCTTCTATAGTGCTTGCATCTTGAAAATGGAAAAAATATCAGTTATTTATCAAACACTCTTCCCCAAAGCTTAATTCAAAATCTCTAGTCTCCTGGTTCCTCTGAGGGGCTAACAGCTCACACTGGTTGGTACTGTTTAGGAATCTTCTGGAAGAAGTTTGGCATAACAGCTCTCTTACCAAGCTCCCACTATGTGCCAGACACTGTGCTATGTGCTTTTACAGGCTTAATCTTTTTTTAGTTCTTAAAACAATCTTGTGAGGCAGTGACTGTTTCCTTTGTACCTGTGTAGGAAAGGTGAAGGGACTTTCCCAAGGATACACAGCTAAGAAGTGAGAACATGGGATTCAAACTCAGATTTGTCTTATTTCAGAGTTTCTCTTCCGTTTCTTTCCACTGACTGCCTTCTAATCAACACCTCATCAGCAACTTCCCTAATGACAGATATCAACCTTGAGGCTCCAATATCTTTGAGGGATTTCTAATTGATGACAAATCTTTTCAGCAACCCAAGCAAATTCACATTAAACATCAACTGACAGCCCTAGCATCTTAGTCAGTGGTGTCTCTAGATGTGCCATCATCAAATTGATGGCTACAGCACTGGTAGGGCACACTGGGTAGGGGGGGAAATAAGGCACAAAAGGCAAGAAGTCTCAACCAAGGAAGCTAAGGTCAAAAGTACTAGAACAGGGCTTCCCTGGTGGTCCAGTGGTTAAGACTGAGCTTCCACTGCAGGGGGCGCAGGTTCTGCATGCCTCCAGGTACGGCCAAAAAAAAAAAAAGTACTAGAACAACAAAAAGACTTACCAATCCCTTCTTCAATTTTGTGTATCGTGTGAGTTTCTACCGCCACAACTGCTGTGTTGTTCTCAGATCCAGCTTCATAAATCCTGTTGTAAAAGTGTCCATCGATAAACAAACTACATAAATTATGAAAAAATTAATATTCACAGCATGGGGTTAAGAAATTTGTTTTAATCTATCTCAAAAGGAATAAAATAATATACTTTACAACTCGATATTAGTGCTTTGACTAGTGCCCTAATGTATTTAAATTCCAAGCTGCCAGGACTGTTTAGCAGCCACTGCCATGGAAATGAATCAGCAACTTTCCTCACCCCAAAGGAAAGTTCCTCTTGCTACTGTATTTACACCACTACTTGCTACAATTTTACACCAGACTTTTCCTTTCCTAACTTTACAAGCTCATGACATAAAATGTTGCTTCAAGTATAAGATTAAGTCATATGGGGACGTCCCTGGTGGCTCAGTGGGTGAGACTCCACGCTTCCAATGCAGGGGGCCCAGATTTGATCCCTGGTCAGGAAACTAGATCCCACATGCATGCTGGAACTAAGAGTTCATGTGCCGCAGCTAAGAAGCCCATGTGCCGCAGCTAAGAAGTCCTGGAGCCACAACTAAGGAGCCTGCCTGCTGCAACCAAGACCTGGTGCAACCAAGTCAATAAGTAAATATTTTTTTAAAAAGTCATATTATAGACTTATTCAAATACGACTAAAAAGTAATACTGTTAGACAGTTCAAACCAGGAAGAACATGCTGACCACAGAAGTTGATGTCCCTTGTTGGAATCTAGGAACTTTAGTCATTTTTACACTTTAGCATTTTTTAAGTCACCATAATCAAACTACAGACATGAGCAGAGCCTAGTTAAAAAAAAAGAAAAAGAAAAAGAAAAAGTAAGAGCGCCATTATGCCCAAAGCAACTAGCAGTAACTAGAGGTACCACTTAAGGAAAATCTCTCTCCAAAATGTTTCTGTCTTCTAAGAAATAGGCTCAGATAACCTAACATGATACACTGACATCCTTTGTTTAATTTCCATAATAAAGATAATGTGTTAATTACTGCACTTATCCTAAAGCACTGCCTGACTAACCTTCTTTGCATCAGTGATTATGCACCCCCATGGTGACACCTCTAGCACAGACCTCCCTTCTGAATTCCACACCAGGATGCAATTAACTGCTAAATAAATAAATACATTAGTATATTCCATAGGACTTTACTGAATTCATTATGTCTAAAATAACCAAGTTCTCTTTCCTCTCCCATCTCCCAAACTACTCTTCTTCCCCATCCTTGTTAATGGCACCATCCAGCACACAGTAGCCTAAAACAGAAGCCTGGGAATTACACTAAATTTCTCCCTTTTCCTCCTCCTCAACTCCCACACAGTCAGTCACCAAGTCCTGCCAGATGCATCTCCTTAACACCAGCCATCCTCCCTGTCTATTTCCACCACTACCGCCTTAATTCAGGCTGCGTCATCTCTAGCCTGAACTGGTCTCCTTGCATCTACCTTATCTTCTATATTCCTTCCAGAGTGATAATGTAACACCCTCCTCAAAACCCTTCAAGAACCCTCTCCTTGCTGCTAAAATAAAACCCCAAATCCTTAATATGATATTTATGTTCCTTCAAGATCTGGCCCCTGGTTTCAACTCTCACCAAACCCCATGAAACAATCCAAACTCCAATCATACCAAACTATTTGTAGTTCCCAAAATTGCCATTTTCTTTTACACCATCTATTTTTGCTCTTCTCCCTCTTCCCAGAACATCTTTCCCCATCTTTTGTTTTTTAATGAGTAGCCTGTATGATGCTTTTCCTTCCATCTCAGTCCTCCAGTATAATTATTCACTTCCTCCTTTGTAATCCAACTGTACTTTAGGTTTTTGTCACAACAACTATAACACTTAATACTATTGTTTACCTGTCTGTCTCTCCTTGGACATAGTCTAAAAGGTCCCTGAGGGACTTCCCTGGTGGCGCAGTGGTTAAGAATCCACCTGCCAATGCAGGGGACATGGGTTGGATCCCAGGTCCGGGAAGATTCCACATGCCATGGAGCAACTAAGCCTGTGCGCCACAACTACTGAGCCTGAGCTCTAGAGCCAGAGAACCACAAAAACTGAGCCCGTGCCACAATTGATGAAGCCCAGGCACCTACAGCCCATGCTCTGCAACAAGAGAAGCCACTGCAATAAGAAGCCAGTGGACCGCAACAAAGAGTAGCCCCGGCTCGTCACAACTAGAGAAAGCCCGCAGGCAGCAACGAAGACCCAACGCAGCTAATAAATAAGTGAATAAATTTATAAAAAATAAAAATAAGTAAATAAATAAATAAAAGGCCCCTGAAAGGGAGTTCCCTGATGGCCTAGTGGTTAGGATTCCAGGCTTTCACTGCTGTGGCCCAGATTCAATCCCTGGTCAGGGAGGTGAGATTCCGCAAGCCGCTCCAAAAAAATAAAAAATTTCCCTGAGAGCAGAGACTGCATCTTATTCATTTATTCAATTTTGTATGCCTGGCAGGTTGTGTGCTAACTGGAATATGGCAGAGCACCCAATAAATGACTGGTCAGTGAATGAGGAGTGTGATACACATGAGAAACTGCTGCTTCAGGAATTCCCTGGCAGTCCAGTGGTTAGGACACAGCACTCTCACTGCCAGGGGCCCAGGTTCGATCCCTGATCAGGGAACTAAGATCTGGCAAGCCGCACAGTGCAGCCAAAAAACACCACTGCTTAAAGTAAGTTTGGTAAGCTCATTCTAACTTGGCCAGTATGTGCAAAATCCTTTAAAAGAGTAAATGCTTATCTATACATAATTTCAACAACCGGTAAATTGCAATTGGGATGGGAAGTCAGGGCATAGTCTATATTTTTATGGGCAAACAAGATTTTATCAGGGAAAATCTTTCTAAAGCAACTCAGGATAGTAATGGATTTAGCCTAATTCTCTATACCTACTACAATCACAGTAAAAAATCATAAAATGTTTAAAATGTTAAGGCATTTATAAGATACTGACATGCCTTATGAGTCATCAAAGTAAGGTAAAATTATGTTTACTAGAGTTTTGGGGTTTGTTTTAGTTTGTTTTTTTGGCTGTGTTGGGTCTTTGTTGCTTTCTCTAGTTGCAGAGAGCAGGGGCTACTCTTCCTTGCGGTACGTGGGCTTCTCAGTGTGGTGGCTTCTCTTGTCGTGCAGCACGGGTTCTAGGCTCGTGGGCTTCCATAGTTGCGGCACATGGGTTCAGTAGTTGTGGCTCGCAGGCTCTAGAGCACAGGCTCAGTAGTTGTGGTGCACAGGCTTAGTTGTTTCTCGGCATGTGGGATCTTCCTGGACCATGGATCAAACCCGTGTCCCCTACATTGGCAGGCAGATTCTTAACCACTGCGCCACCAGGGAAGTCCCTTTACTAGAGTTTTAAAGTTAAGTCTACATCATTGTATTCTTAATGCATTTTTTTTAACGTTTCTTTCTTTCTTCCTTTCTTTCTTTCTTGACTGTGTTGGGTCTTTGTTGCTGCACATGGGCTTTTTCTAGTTGCGGGGAGTGGGAGCTGCTCTTCATTGTGGTGCGTGGGCTCCTCATTGCGGTGGCTTCTCTTATTGCAGAGCACAGGCTCAGTAGTTGTGGCACATGTGCTCAATAGTTGTGGCACACAGGCTTAGCTGCTCCACAGCATGTGGGATCTTCTTGGAGCAGGGATCAAACCTGTGTCCCTTGCATTGGCAGGCAGATTCTTAGCCACTGCACCACCTACAAAGTCCTACATCACTGTATTCTAATTCATTGAAAACTGAAAATCCACGTATAGTTAAGTTCTTTTTATCTTGAATGCTAAGGAAAGATACTCTGATTAATTGAATGTGGGATTATTACATAAACTAAGAGTTTATACATCTTCCTAAGGCCTTAAACTTCCTACTAGGGAGGGATATGAGCATGATAGGGAAAGTAAGGTCACTACTCCTCAAACTGAACTATTCCAGTCAGCACACTGAGTAAATTTACATAATATTAAAATCACCAGTCCCTGATCTCATTGTTAAAAACTCTATTATGAATCCAAAATGAATTGGAAAGCCAATTCATTTGTGGTGGAATCTTAGCACCTTCACTCTTCCTATTTTAAAGGTTTTATTTAAAAAATTAATAAACATCTTTTTTTGTTTTTAAAGAGAAAGCATATGCTGAACAAGTCTTCTTTGTTAAAAACTCCCAGAATTAAAAGTCTTCTTGGTATCTTAGTACCTGAGTACCTTAGTATCTATGTTTTTAAAAAAAGTTGAATGTGGACATATTTTAAAACCAATCTTGGGACTTCCCTGGTGGTGCAGTGGTTAAGAATCTGCCTGCCAATGCAGGGGACGTGGGTTTGAGCCCTAATCTGGGAAGATCCCATATGTTGTGGAGCAACTAAGTCCATGTGCCACAACTGCTGAAGCCTGCACACCTAGAGCCCAAGCTCCGCAACAAGAGAAGCCACCACACTGAGAAGCCTGCACACCGCAACAAAGAGTAGCCCCCACTCACCACAGCTAGAGAAAGTCCACACGCAGCAATGAAGACCCAACGAAGACAAAAATAAATAAATAAATCTATCTTTAAAAAAATAAATAAATAAAACCAACCTAGTATTATGAAAGTATCATTTTATATAATGTGTCAAGTTCTATGTATTCATATTAAGAGACTGGTACCAGACACTCGACTTTTGCTTTACAATGTGTTCCTGAAAATGTGTATATGATGAATATTTGAGAAAATATAAAGTGTCATATATGTAAAAGTGAAAAAGATGGACAAGAGGAATTATATACTGAAATCTAAAGATACTTATATAAAATCCCTAATTATTTCTTGCCTTTTTGAATATAATCTTTATCAATTTATTCCCAGCTATTCATACATACTTTTCAATTGTTTCTTTCCTTCATACCTGAACTGCAGCCAATAAGGTTAAGTGTGATGAGACTGAAGACTGACACTTGATGACTTCCATGTTTGTCTCAAGTATATTAAAATTATAAGACATCATTATGAAATTCTTATTATCATTATGAGATTCTTATCATTAGAATCACTGTTTTTGTACCATGCTCATTTTTATAAAATGAGGCTAAAATGCAATAAAATATTTAAATAATTAAATAATACAACTAAAAAATCAACTGATAGGCATCTCAAAAAAAAAAAAATGCAATACCGCAAAAAGTGTATTCACTTCCACTAAAATTCAGTGTAAACAGTGGACTGGGCAGTCAGTATATGTTGTAAAAATATCCCTCTACCTAAGCAAGCAATGAGAGGTTTCCGGAAAAGGCAACATCACTTGAAAAACAGAAAAGATAAACAGAAAAATAAGTGGAACCAAATCTTCGAAAGATTTAAGTCTCAAGTAGCAGAGTTTTTTCTGTCTCTACTAGTGGTAGGACAAGTGACAACTGGAGTACTTTAGGAAAGACAGGAGAAATAATGACTCCATGAGAAAATAAAGCTGCCAAGAACTAAAGAAGCTGCCCTTTCATTCTTCCGGATGTTACCCTACCTCGAAAGGTAACAACTGCAAGTATGTGTATAGGTATCAAATAAAATTCCCAAAAAACGAGTTTGAATAAGCATGCATAATCTGTTGGTGCCAGTAAAAATTTAAACCACTCTATAGGCTATATGTTAGGCATTATTCATGCCAACCTTCCCTTATAGACCTTGGAATACTTCCTTCATGCTTAACAATATTCAGATATGTCAGCAAACTATGGTTATATTTCAAAAACTAAAAAGTCCTTATTTTTTACAGATATACTAATGTCTGGGATTTGCTTCAAAAAAATTCAGGAGTGGGTGGAAGTAGAGATGAAATAAGACTGGCCATGTGTTGATAACTGCTAAGCTGGGTGATGGATACTTATATGGGGGGTTCATTATCATATTATCTTTGTTTTTGGGTATATTTTAAATTTCCTATACTAAAAAGCTTTTTAAATTACCAAGATAAGTTAACTGTTTTTCTCCAGAAGTTTTTAAGGCAAGGTACATTACTTAGTAGACTGGGATTAGGTTACAGTCTTCCCTTAGTCTCAGTGGGGGATTGGCTCTAGGACAGCCCTGCAAATACCAAAATCCACAGATGTTCAAGTCGCTTATAAAATGGAAAAGTATTGAATATTTGCATATAACCTACGCACACCCTCCCATACTCTTTAAATCATCTCTAGATTACTTATAATATCTAACACAATGTAAAATGCTTGCTTTCGTGTGGCAAATTCAATTTTGCTTTTTGGAACTTTCTGGATTTTTTTTTTTTTAATATTTTCCATCCAAGGTTGGTTGAATGTGTGGATACAGAACCTACAGATACAGAGGGCCAACTGTATATGTATGCCAAAGAACACTTCTAATCCTTGAAGAATCTTTTACCCTTTCCCCAAAATAAAATAACTATCCGCCTGGGACTTCCCTGGTGGTCCAGTGGTTAAGACTCTGCGCTTCCACTGCAGGGGGCTCAGGTTCCATCCCTGGTCAGGGTAACTAAGATCCCACATGCCATGAGGCAAAGCCAAAAAAATAAAAAAACAAAACACTGTACTTGATAAGATTAAAAAAAAAAAACCTTAAAAAATTTTTTTTAAATAACTACCTCCCCCTTCTCTCTGTAGATCTAATTTCCATTTAACTTTCAAGACCATTTAAAAATCTTATCTCTTCTTTCAAATTCATAGTGATCCTCTGAATTCAAAAACACATCCTATACCCCAAATACCCCCAAAAAAATAAAAAAAAAATTAAAAAAAAAAATTATAAACAAAATTCTTAAGACAGGGTTTTAAAAAAAATTAAAAAAAGATTAAAAAAAATAAAAAAATAAAAATAAAAACAAAAAAAACAAAAACACATCCTAACCATGCCACTCTGCACTTCTTAGATTTTGCCATGTAAGTCATCTCTTTATTTACAAACAAACATGTATTTTTGCCTTGCACAACTAGACTGCAAGCTCTATGATGGTGGGAACCACGTGCTATATCTCTTTCAACACCTTTGTAACATGCTATATAATGGTAGGTGGTTGATATATATATATTTGATAGACTAAGCTTGATAATTTGCCCATCTATGAGGGTCCAGAGAACTTCTGGTAGGAATACTTTTACAGTTGCCTTCCCTATTCTCCTCTGACTCTAACTACACTGCCTTTTGGTAAACATGTACCAAAACCTTGTGCTAAATAAACAATGTGGATAAATCAGATGAGGGAACCATGTAACTTACCCCCAAGGAACACCCAGTAGAGAAGGGGGAGAGAGACAGGAAACGGCAAACTGTTGTAATAAGTACTGAATGACAACTATAACACACAGTACATTATAGAGATGAAAACTGAGTCAGCTCTGAGAGCTTGATGTTGAATATTCCATTGTGCTAAATCATCTTAAAGTTATAATAATTTCCTGACTCTTTAAACCTCACAAATTTTTCAGAATATCCAAATCTCTAGTCACTTACCCTTGCTGCACAGGCTGTAACTGCAAGATCACTTGGGTTTTGGTGTCTTCAGGGTTCTCCCCTTCATTTCCTTCAGTGGGTACCACAACCACATCCCCCACTGGGACACTCACTTCCGCATTAGCCATCTTTCACATGAAGTCAGATAGCTGGGGCTGCTGTCAGAAACAAAAAGCACCACTAATTTTATCTGGGTTGAAAAGATGGTAACCATAGACAAGAAACACTGAGATAATAACTATTAATTCCCAGGGCACCCTGGAGACCTTGGTCCTCTGAAAATGATGGGAACTGTGAGAAGAGGCTTACATAGGCTCTGATCTTTCCAGAAATGCCTTAGTACTCTCTCACTTGTTACTGTAGGTTTTCTTAGTATGTCTGATTCACCCAGTGGTGTGCTGGAGCCAGCCCTACCAGCTCCTGAGAACCAACTGTGCACATTTCTTCCCAACTCCAAGTTTAGTGACATCAAGTTGGTAGCTTGAAATCAGTGATGCTGGGAGAATATACACCACAGAAATTGGCAAGCATTACAAATCAGGGTATTTTTTTCTTCTAGAGAGCTGGTTTACAGCACACCACTAGTTCCATCTCAAACAGTAAGCTCCTAGAAAGTAAGAATCATCTATTTTCTTTGCAACAAGCCATTACATCTCATTAAGTGCTCTGTCCTTTGTGAGTACTTAATAAGTATCTGCTGACTAACTAAGTTGTATGGGAAAAGAAAGATGATTTTCCTTGTGTGGTTTTTTTTTTTTTTTTTTAATAAATGTATTTATATATTTAATTTATTTATTGGCTGTGTTGGGTCTTCGTTGCTACACACAGGCTTTCTCTAGTTGTGATGCGTGGGCTCCTCATTGCAGTGGCCTCTCTTGTTGTGGAGCACAGGCTCTAGGCACATGGACTTCACAGTAATTGCAGCACACGGGCTCAATAGTTGTGGCTCACGAGCTCTAGAGCACAGGCTCAATAATTGTGGCACATGGGCTTAGTTGCTCCACGGCATGTGGGATCTTCCTGGAGCAGGGCTCGAACCTGTGTCCCCTGCATTGGCAGGTGGATTCTTAACCACTGCGCCACCTAGGAAGCCCCCTTGTGTGTTTTTTTAATAAATGCTGAATCCAATTGTATGACCTCTAGGAACGTCTTAATACCTCTTTGCCTCATACTGAATGGGGATAGGGTCTTGCCTGACATCTCCCCTGCGGAGCTGTTGGGGAAACAACTGTCCAGTACCACAAACTCCTTGACTCTAAAGTAACTCAAAGTATTATCTCAGTCTTAATGAAAACTCAGAGGGCCCCAAGTTATTCTGCAGCTGTTAGTCTTCACAGCTGAACAGAGTCACAAAAGAGAATGCAGATAAGAGCACTGTATTTACTTAGGTATGCAAGTACTTGAAGATGATCAGGACTGTGCTGAACTATGCGTAGACTCACAATGGATGCAAGTTTGAATATGTAACTGGTACTCAGACGACCAAATCCACACTTCAGCTCTGCCACAGCAACTGTTTGCCTGTAATACACACATTTAACACAGCACTCAAAATCTCCCTCCTTTGGCCCCCAAATCTTCCCAGTTTCATGCGCAACTATAATATCCCAAGAATCTTAAGATCCATCCACACCAACCTCCCACAGATTTCTGAACATGTAATATGTACTTTCAGGTTTCTGTACCTTTGTCATTCCATAAGCCCAAAACTCTTCTCCCTCATCTCCTTGTCCCTTCAAGGTCCAGCTTAAAGCTCACTCCTCCACAAAGCCACTGTCAAGCCATTTTCTGCAGTCCCCCAATGCTTGCTTTCAGCTCTCCTCTAGTGTTTATCACACTGTACCTTGTACTGCAGTTAACTGAACAGATGTCTACCTCCATGACTACACGGCAGTCTTCATGAGGACAGGACTGCTTATCTAAAATTCTTGTCTCTTTCATGCTGTGGTGCAGCCAAAAAATTTAAACAATAAATAAATAAATAAACAAATAAATAAATAATCGTGTGTCCCACAGCCTTGCTCATCATAGGCACTGACATATACTGGTTCAATCAATTTTTGTTTGTGTTTGACCTAGTTAAAATTCCTCGTACATGACTTAGACTTCCTCCCTTTACGATTCTCACAAACTTTTTTCCTGGATTCAACACCTCCTATATCTAAAACCTTCTTAAAATATCTTATAGGCACCTTAAACTGAAAGCCTGTTCCCTCTCAAACCTGCTCTAATGTTTCTTGCCTCAATAAATGGCACTACCCTCCACCCATTTTCTCAAGCCAGAAACTAAGGAGCTATTTTTGACTCCTCTTTCTAAATCCAACCAACCACCAAATGCTATCCATTCTATCACCTATATATCTCTTTTAACCATCCCCCACTCTCCGTCTGTGCTGCCATCACCATATTCTGAGCCACCACACTGCTACCTGGATTTTCCCAGCTGCTTCTCATCCGTACCCTCATCTCTGGTCTTGATCTTCAACTCATTATCTACAGAGCAGACAAAGCGATCTTACTAAAGGCCATTTCCCCCACTTAAAACTCCTTCAGGGCATTCTCTTTGCTGTTATTAAGGTGCGAATGCCCTAACGTGGCTTACAAACCCCACCAAATCCGTCCCCTGCCCACCCTGCTAGCCTCATTTCTCACAGCTCTTCCTCACATTGTGGGCTCCTACAGTTGCATTTTTTCCAGTTTCTCAAACATGCCCTATTTCCTCACCTGAGCCTTTACTTGTTTGCTCTACCTGGAATTCTCTTCTCTTTCCTCTTTGGCAAGTCACTGCTAAACTTTTGTGACTTATTTAAAACATCACTTTCTCAGAGAAGCCGTCTGTGACGTCCCTGATGAGATGTGAGGGGATCTTCTCGCTTCCCCAGTGCCTGTAGCATCCCTGTCACAACCATCATCAGCCTCTTCCCCTCAGATTACATCCTGGGAGGGAAAGAATAGCGTTTCTTTCTCAACAGGCTCGCCTGTGCCAGCTCAGTGCCCAGCACACTTGAGTGTAATAAACAGTTTTCAAATATCAGACTTCTATTTACAAAACTACCTACCTAAAAATTTCTAAGGAAATCTGGCACATAGCATGTATGTAATAAATTTTTGTGCAATGAGTGACTCACTTTACCCTAAAAGATTTCTGGAATTTTCTACATTACTGAGGTGATATAAATTTGCTTAGAAAGCTCAGGCTTAGCTGCCTTGCTTATTACCCATCAATAGGGCCAGTTAAATATTTACTGAGTCTCCACTCCACATCAGACACAGAGTTAGGCTCCTTAAGTATGAAAAGGGATGGTATCTGCTCTTAAGGAACTACAGAAGGGAAAGAGATGCATGACACTGTCACACAGTAGAGGAAAAAACTAATTGCAGGATACTACACTATACCATCTGAACTTCTGTAAATCGAAGGTTTAAAACTGAGGGGGTGTGAAGGGAGGGTTAGAGAATCAATGGACTGGTGTGGCTGGTTGCCAGCAATAGAACCTACATGATTAGGACCCTTGAGTCTAGAAAAAGCCAAAAGGGATATAATGAAACATAAAATGCATCAAACCCTAGAATAATTGAACCAATAGATACCTTCAAAGTTTGAACCATAAAAATGTAGGGTGAATTAATCACAGCTAACGTTGGTCCGACACTTGTTTATTGCCAAGCACTATTCTGTTACATATTTAATGCATTTAAAGGATGTAATACTTTAGCATGTAACAACTGTAGGGAATTTTATTATTTCAAAAAAGTGGTTTAAATGTTAAAAAAAATTAATAGAGTAGATAAACTAATGGGTTAGAGAAGCAGAATTAGAAGGATGCTTTGAGCTCAACCTTCTACCCTAAGATTGAGTCCTCTCTACAATACTCTGAATAAGCGGTTGACTAACTTCTTGATTAATACTTTCCTCGATAAGAACTCATATTTTACTCCTTACCCTTCCCACACCTTGGAACTCAAGAGGAATGTTCTGGCTGCTTCTCTAATCTTCTGAGAGTTTATCAGAGAAGATAATTATAATCATCCACAATATGTCTCTCAGTGTCAGTCAGAGACACAGGTCTGATCCAATGAGGCAATTTCTTTAGAGAAGTAAGTTTGGGTTGAATATCTCTTATTAGCCTAAACACCATATTCCTAGCAGGTAACCCAAACCAGCTCTACAGACTACACTGGCTAATTGCAAGGTCATCTCTTTGAGCTGAGTGTAAACTGAAAAGTAGCCCTTGTTTATAGCAACCAAAACTCCTAAGGCAAGATGAGTGAGTTGCTCCTTTGGGTATTTCATGGAAGGGGCCTTAGAGTATTCATTGTGGAATCGCACAATGAATCGCACTCTGTAATTCTAGAACACACATGAAAGAAATATGTCAAACTTATGTGAAAAGGAAGAATTATTTGTAGCTATTTTCAAAGACAAATAAGACACCCTGAAACTAAGGCCAACTACTCACATAAATCATCAACAAACTAAACAAATATCTGACCTACCCTGAAAAACTGTTTAAAACATGGCAAGATGTAAGCACAAGTGTCACATGATTATAGGAATATCAGCTGGTAGCTGAAAAGGAGTAACAGAAATACCAGATATCCTGAAATTTTCTAACTCCAGAATGTATTTATTCCATAATTCACTGTAATTTTTGTAGACTGTGTAGTCTATTCTTAAGAAATTTCCAAGTTAAAACCTTATTATCACATGAGGCCAAAACTCTTCATTTCCTTCTTTATTCCCTCTCATGTATTCAGTAGGTGATCCAGGGTGCTACCTGATGTAATGAAGCCAATAAGATAACTACACAGGACCACTGTGAGGAAAAGAGCCAAAGCAAACGAAATTTGGGATAAGTCACATATTGGAGACCACTATGTAGGTGTCTGGGGAAGCAACAGCATAAAAGGGTTTTTTGAAGGGTCACACTACTATCGTAGGGTGGTCTTGTTCTGCTTAGGACAAGACCAAAATACAGCCCAAGCTAACCCAATGAAGTTGAGTACAAGTTGGCTAGTCAATGTTTGTTGAAGTAAATATGAGTAAGTGGTGGAGGAACAACGAACTAACGAAAAGTCATCAAGTCAGTAGACATTAAATACACATAACTGACAAAAGGCTGACAAATTAGGGGAGTCAGTTCAAACATTTAATGAAAAAGTCCCCCCAAAACTCTTTGGTAACCATTAGCAGAGGAAAGGAGAGAGAAAAGAATCCTTCTGGTTCTTTAAAAAAAAAAAAAAAATCCTTCTGTGAGACTAGAATTATCTGATCCTCCCTTTCCCTAATCCTCAGGTTAAGGAAGAAAATGCCACTTCTTGGTTCTCCTAAACAGATACCAGTCAAGGCCCCTGTTGTGTCTGTTAGGAAGCGTTTTTGAATTTCTCCCATCTTGAGAGAATGCAGGACTCCTCCTGCTCCTTAGACAGCCAAGCCTTCCCTTGATTCCTAGGTCAAGACTTGACGTGCCTTAGTCTGGGTCGATCACACTCCAGGACCTGCAAGAGTTTGCCCTCACCTCTCCTGCCCCTCAATTAGGAGACAGCGTACCAATTCCCCTGTCATTTTAGAAAGCAGGGGTACTCTAGCCTTCTTCCCATCAATTATCTTCTCTCTTGTCCTCAGAAACACGGGTTTTCCCCACCCCGGACAGACCAGATCACCCTGCTCTCTACCTGTATCAGGAGGTACTCCAAGCTCTCTTTTATTCCCTCACAGATCAGGACCCTTCTCATTCCTGCCTCTGGAGGCTCTGAGGTGTCTTCCTACCGCCCCCTCAACTAAGGGAAGGTAGGGGCCTGCTCACTTTCCCTTGGAGCTCTTCTTCCTTGTCCCCTGCTCCCACTACCGGACCTGTCACCACGCCTTCGGGGAAGCACCTGCCTCTTTTCCCCTGGACCGAATGGCTGAGGCCTCTAACGCGCCCCAGGGTGAAGCGTGGACCCTTCTTTCTTCAGCAGAACCCACTCTCTGCTCTTGCTCCCCACTCCAAGCCTCCGAGGGATCCTCCCGGGCGGGCAGCGGGCGTCCTTCACCCTTCGCCCCCCTTTCACCACTACTCCCCAAGCCCGAGCGCGACCCAGGCCTCTCCTCAGCTGCTCATCGAAGGGCCTGGTGCTCCCGGAATCCCGCCTTTGGGGATACCCCTGGGTCCCCCGACCCCTCCCCGGGGTCCTGGGCGTCCGGGCCTCTCAGTCGGAGTCGCTCCGGCCCCTCCGGGCCCCTCGGCCGAGGACTTCCGGGCCCCCCGGTCCGGGGGTGCCGGGGCCCCCCAACGCCAGGCTCGCCGGGCCCCCGCCGCTTTCGGCCGGGGGCCGGACCCGAGCGGCACGGCCGGCCGCGCTGGGGGTGGCCCGGCTGCTCGGGCGGACCCAGCGGCAGCGTCCCCCCACCCCCCCGCGGCGCCGCGACGTCCGCTCGCTCCCCGGCGGCGGCGGCGGCACGCACAGGGCGTGGGGAGGCGCCCGCGGAGGCAGCAGCCCCCCGCCCCCTGCGCGCCCGCCCGCCCTCGCCGGCCGCCGCGCGGCCCCCGCGCCCGCCCCCCCGCCCCCACCCCACCCCGCGCCCGCGCCCGCGCGCCCACCCCTCCCCCTCCTCACCGTCTCCGTCGGGCGGGCGGGCGGCGAGCGGCCAGGGCGGGCGGGCGACGGAGCATGCGCAGAGGCCGCCACGGCCGCTACCGCCACCGCCGCCGCCAGGCCGGGCTTCAACACTTCCGGCCGCCGCCGGCGGCGAGTTGGTGCCTTAAAGGGGACGCGTCCCTATTGCCAGCCCCGCGGAGGATGCGCTTCAGCCGGAGGGTTTGGGGCCTTTATCAGAGCAAGGATCTCCTGCCCTGGAAAATTAGTGTTGGGGGGGACGCCAGGAACCCTAATAACTCTTCTAATCCCAGGCCTAAATGAAAGACTCACCTCATTCGCAACAGGGGGCAAAGACAGGTCTCTCAAAGGCAGGACTCCCCGTGGAGGACTCTGCCCCCTGTACCTCCTCAGATCCGGTTATGAAGTTTACATTTATCAGACCTTCAGAAAGCGAACTCCTTTGCATTCTCACCCATGCATGTTTGCCAAGCCTTTTCTGGTTGCGAGGTTGGTTCTGGGTTCAAGTCATAAATTCTTTGGGGGTTACTTAACAGCTCTAAGCCCCTATTTCGCCTAGGGACGTAGGTTGTTGTGTTAAAAGAAATGATACATGAAAATGCTTAGGAAAGTTCTTGGGGCCAGTAATAGTAATTAGCAAGTATTAAGACCTTTCTATGGCCAGGCCTTAAGGAAGATGCCTTTGTCTCGTATAATCCTATTGGCAACTCTATTAAGTAGCTTCTTTTCACTCCAGTTTTAAAATACTAGAGACCAAGAGAAGGTAACTAATCCCTCAAGGTCACAAAACTTGTAAATAGTATGGCCAGGATGTAAACCCAGGCCCTTCTTTCTCCAGAGTATTATGGTTCTAACCACTTAGGTGATTGCTACCATTATTAGGAAGGAATGAGGTGGTGTTATGTGGGCACTTTTTTTGAGGGGGAGAGAGAATTGCTTCCCCATCTTGCCTCCTCCTATGAGTCACATCTCTGTTCTGTTTCCTGTCTGTCGTGACAAGGTGACAGGAAGTTTTACAGGTTCTTGATTCAAGAACAGGTGAGGCAGCCCAGGAGTCAAAAAACAGAATAGGATTTGGGGATCAGACAACTTGGATTCTAGGCTTGGTTGTCGCAGCTCAGGGATGTTGGCCAAGTCACACCTCCCTTAAGCCTTGATTTCCTCATCTATAAAACAGATGATTCCCCCACTGTGCCCACCTCAGAGGGCTGTTTCCGCGATCAAATGCAGAGACTTAGTACCCATGTTCATATCTGTTCTTATGATCAAGAACTTACATGTTAGTAGGTGACTTAAAATATAATAAGCGCTGGTCACAGAGTGGGACATTTACCAAAACCCCTGTCCTGCCTTCCAGAAGTTCTCCGTCTACCTTCTTCTGAGACAGAATTGTAAACATACAAGACAGTACAGTGTGATAGGTGTTATCGTAGAGACATAAACAAAGCACAGAAAAAGTGCAAAGGACGCTCCCTGGAGGATTCCTGAAAGGCTTCGCAGAGGAGGGGGCATTTGTGCCTGGTCTCAAATGATGAATAGGAGTTCATCAAAGGGAAAAGTGGGGAAGAGCATTCAAAAGACACCATGTACAAAGAAATACAGGGAAATGGGGCTGAAGAGGGAGGCTGGAACCAGATGGTTCTCATAAAGGGTAAGGAGATGTCCTACAAGGAGTGGGAACCCAAAGGAGGTTTAAATCCTCTCCAGCTGTACTGCTAACACCCAGTCCCAGCCCACAGGATTTACCTGGACCGCTGAAGTAATTTTCTGGTATTCAGCAACCCTATCCACCCACCCCCAAATGTTATCCACCCTAGGCACCTAGAGGGAGTAATCTTTTAAAGAGATCAAGTCAGATTGTGTGACTTCCCTGTTAAAAACCTGTTAGTAGCTTCCCATTGCACTTAGAATAAAACCGAGACCCCTCACTAGGGCCACCATGTGTGATCTCCTTCCTGCTCTCCTCTGCCCCTCATCCACTGTGCTCTGGACACCTTGTGTGTGCCTAGAACTCCCCTCAGGGCCTTGTCACTGGCTCTTCCCTCTACCTGGGATGTTCTTCCCTCAAGTCTTCAGAGTTCACTCTCATCTTTCATTTCTCACAGACCTTCCCTAGCTCCCAACCTTAAAGTGAGGTCCCCTTCCCTGGTGATGCAGTGGTTAAGAATCCGCCTGCTAGGGAGATCCGCTGGATGATGGATGATGACTTCGAGGGCTGGGATAGGGAAGGTGGGAAGGAGTCGCGGGAGGGTGGGTACATGGAGATGTATGTATAAATACAGCTAATTCACATTGTTGTACAGCAAAAACTGGCACAACAGTGTAAAGCAATTATATTCCAATAAAGAGCTAAAAAAAACAAAAAAAGGAATCCGCCTGCTAATGCAGGGGACACAGGTTCCATCCCTGGTCTGGAAGATCCCACATGCCTCAGAGCAACCAAGCCCGTGCGCCACAACTACTGAGCCCTCATGCTGCAACTACTGAAGTCTCAGTGCCTAGAGCCCGTGCTCCACAACAAGAGAAGCCACCACAATGAGAAGCCCGTGCACCCAACTCACTGCAACTAGAGAAAGCCTGCACACGCACGCACAGCAGTGAATACCCAATGCAGCCAGAAAAAAAAGTGAGGTCCCCAGCTGCATTCTTTCCTATCATTGTTGCCCTCAGTTCCATCAGAGCGCCTGTCAGGTTCATTTGGGGGACTATTTCAAGGACCCACATCTGAGAGAACTCCATGTCCTAGTTATTTTCTCTCACCCCCCCCCCCCCCCACCGCTTACCTTCATAGCAATCCTCACGATGTGAAATCCCCTGGATTGTTTATTCACCCATTTTTTGTCAGTGTATAGAGTTTGGTGCACAGGAAACATTTGTTGATTGAATGAATGAATGATCATGATTATGAGATATGCGCTGAAGAGGAGAAAGACCAGGAAAAGGAAACTATGTGAGGGAGACTAGGATCACCCCCACAAGAGAAAGAGGGACTCATGCAGGGCAAAGCTCATGGCTGGTCTGGTCCAGACACAGTTCCAAATTGGAAGCAACAGGTCTTAGTGACCAAGCAAATGTGGGGAGTGAGAGAAATGGACAAGGAATGACCACAAGTGAAGGAACAAAGCAGGGAGTTTGTTGGGGATGGAGGGAAAGTAGAAATAATGAGTCCACTTGTTGAGTCTCTGGTGTTTGAGGACTTGTCTCAGGCAAGAGTCCAGGACTGGATTTGGGCACCTGTCAATGTAGGTGGACCACAGAGGCCTAGAGTGGATGGGTCACCCAGGAAGAGTGTGCAGGGAAGGAGGGGCATAGAGACCCAAATCTGGGGAACATTAAGCCTTGAGGAACCTGAAGAAACCAATCAGAAGGGGTCAGAAATGGTCAGAATGTTTAGCTCCCTGGACAGAGGAGAGAAAAGAAGCCCAGAGAGCAGGCAGGGCACTTCCAGATGAAGGAGAATGTGAGACTTCTGTGGTGGCCCAGTGGGTAAGACTCTGCACTCCCCATGCAGGGGGCCAGGGTTTGATCCCTGCTCAAGGAACTAGATCCTGCATGCTACAACTGAGACCTGTAGCAGCCTAAATAAATAAATAATTTTTAGAAAGGGGGTGGGGGGTTTGGCACCAACAATGCCAGATACTGCAGAGAGCAAGGAAAAAGAAGTCACGGGACTTGGAAACTAGAGGTCATTGCTGATCCTACCAGGGTGGGGTCACCTCTGAGGTTAGGGAGGAGGCCAGATTGGAGTGGATCAAGTGGTAAGTGGGAGGAGAAGTAGCAGAAACAGTGAGTGGAGACAACTCTTTAAAAGTTTTTGACAAAAAAAAATTTTGTGACAAAAAGAAGGAACCAAGACATAGGCAGAAAGATGGTTATTTTAAGAGGTAAAAAATTCATGTGAAACTTTCCTTTTTTATTTTTTCACTTAATTGTTTTTCCTGTAATTACCTGTTCACTGCAGAAAATTGGAAGATGCACAGAAGGATGGAGAAGCAAAGAAAAAAGAAAAACACTCATTTAACATGTGGTATATTTTCTTCCAATCTTGTTTCTATGCATTTTTCCTTTTCTCTTGAAGAATTATCTTGAATGTGCAATCCATATTATACTTCTTTTCCCCTTAAGCATTGTTTCCTAAGCGTTGAAGAGAATACTTTTTCTTCTCCTCTTCCTTCTCCTCCCCCACTCCACCCCACCGTTTCTCCCTCCCTTTACTTTTTTTTTTTTGCTGCACTGAGCAGCTTGCAGGAACCCACACCTTCCCTCAGAGTGTGAGAGCTCAGAATCCTAACCACTGGACCGCCAGGGAATTCCCTTTTCCTTCTTCTTTTAAATATGAGACATACTTGAACGGCCAGTCTGGTTCTCTCCTCCCCTCTAGCATTCTTGGGGTCTCTCTGATTTCTGAGCAGACAATTTTGTTTGGGAGATAATTCTGTTCATTTTGGGTAAATAAAAAACTGAACAGTGGAAGGGCCAAAAATAACTTTGGGGGCAGCTGGCAGGGTTAGGAGAGGCCCCCCGTGTGGGATGTTCAAAGCATCCAGGCCCCCTTGGGTGTGAGCTGGACACAGGCCCACAGTGGCTACAATCAGTTTGAAAACAGCAGGGAAACTCTGGGGTAGTGATACCCATGCCTGCGGAGAGCTTGCTCTAAGCACTTTAGAGCTGTACAACCTCCCAGGTCCTGTTATTAACCCAGTGTAACATGAGAGGTTAAGAACTTTCCCACATTCATACATCTGTTTATTGGCTGGGTTGTATTTGAACTTAGGCAGTTGCATTCCAGAACCCATGCACCTAGTTACCCACCATTGTGGAGCTCCTATCCCTGGCTACACATAGAATCACTTGCGGAGATCTTATAAAATACCCATAGCGGAGCCCCACCCCAGATGAATTCAAGTGCGGTCTCTGAGGATAGAGCCTGGCCAGGAATATTTTCTAAAATGTCCTTTGATGACTCTAATGGACAGCCAGGTGGAAGAACCACAGCTCTGCTGGCTCTTGTCTATGTTTATTCCAAGCCAAGTAACAACCGCAGCAGCATGAATAATAACAACTAAAGCTTACTAAGTCCTAGGTCATTTTATTTTATTTTATTTTGTTGATAATTATTTATTTATTTTTTGCTGCGTTGGGTCTTTGTTGCTGTTCGCGGGCTTTCTCTAGTTGTGGCGAGTGGGGACTACTCTTCATTGCGGTGCGCAGGCTTCTCAGTGAGGTAGCTTCTCTTGTTGCAGAGCACAGGCTTTAGGTGCAAGGGCTTCAGTAGTTGTCGCACACAGGCTTAGTTGCTCCAGGGCATGTGGGATCTTCCTGGACCAGGGATCAAATCGGTGTCCCCTGCATTGGCAAGCAGATTCTTAACCACTGCACCACTAGAGAAGTCCCTGCTAGGCCATTTTAAACATTTGGTATTAACTTATTGAATCCCCACAAGGTAGGTACTAGTAGTACTGTCCCTATTGTACAGATAGGAAAACTGAGGTTGCATAGTTGATACACAGTAGAGCCAGAATCTGGGCTTTTGACTTCAGTCTGTGCTATGGCCTAACCATTATGATTTCCTGAGACTAGCTGATCATAGGATTGAAGGAAAAAGAAACTAACATTGCTTGAGCCCCTTCTCCGTGTCTGCAGTGTGCTAGGAGCTTTTCCATACATAAAATTCCAGGCAGGCAATTTCCTTCCCAGGTAGAGAGTGTTATCCCCAGTTCCCAGAAGAGGCAAAATAGGCTCAATGAAATTAAGTGGCACAGCCTCAGGTTACAAGTCTAAGAAGTTGCAGAGCTGCCACTCCCAATAGCCCGTCCAAAGTCCAGGCTCGGTCCACTTATTTGAAGTAACTAAAATAGTCAAATTCATAGAGACAGAAAGTAGAATAGTGGTTACCAGGGGCCGAGAGAAGTGGGAGTTGGGGATGTTAGTGTTTAATGGGTACAGAGTTTCAGTTGAGGGTGATGAAAACGTTCCAGAAATGGACGGTGGTGATGATTGCACAACAACGTGAATGTATTTAATGCCGCCAAACTGCACACTTAAAAATGGTGAAAATGATAAATTTTGTTACGTATATTTTACCACAATTTAAAAAATTAGAAATGAATAAAATAAAATATTTTAAAGAAAATAAGAGATGGTGAAGAGCGAGGTTTTGGGTGTGCCTATGAGGTCCCTGGCACTAGGCAGGAAGCTGGTCACGAGCTGAGGGAGCTTACACTCTAGGAGGCATTACAGTGCATATGCCAAGTGCCTGGTAGAGAGCATGTGCTCCTAAGTGCAGCTACGAATGGTCCCCATAAGGATAGGGAAACTGAGGCCCAGAGAGGGCCTTAACTAAGGTCCTGTAGCCAATGGAGGCAGCTGACTTGGCTCTGTTCTGAAAGACAGGTGGGTGGTGCCAGTTAGAGTATTAATAATACTCCCAGCTGGCATTTCCTGAGTGCTTATTACATTCCAGACATGGTTCCCAGTCCCTCTGTGAGTGCGGATTACCTCATGTACTCTTCACAATCCCCCTGTGAGTGAGGTACAGTTATCGTGTTCCTTTTACAGATGAGCAAACTGAGGCCAAGACAGAGACTGATTCAAGGTCACAGAGCCAGCAGAACTTGAATCTTGTCCTCTCTGACTGCAAAACCAGCAAGTCAGCCTTTTGCTTTGGTGGTGGTGGTGGACAGTAGGGGTGGGTGGGGCTGGTGTGGGGAAGAGGTGATTCACTTGAGTGTATCTGGATTCATCCCAGGGTTTTTTTTTGGGTTTTTTTTTTGTTTTTTTTTTGTACCCATGGGCAGAACTTCCTCCTTTTCTGATTCAGTCCCCATCTATTAGTGGCTTCTGGCTTCCGATAATGTGATACAGAGGGTGGGGTGAGCTGCGAGGGGTGGGGTGGAGACACAAAAGTGCAGGCAGTCTTCAGTAAACAAAGATTTTTTTGAGTGCTCTCTATGTACTAGGCAATGTTCCAAGGGCTGAGAGTCCTGCGTGAATAAAGTAGATTTTGTCTCTGTTCTCGTAGAGATTCTATTGCAGAGTGTATATGCTGGGGGGAGGGTAGAAAGAGAGGGGAAGTGGGGGAGGGAGGAGGGGAGTGGATATAGACAAGGGACAGGATATGCCAGGTGTCAGTAAGGGCTACAACGGAGTGTGAGAGAGAGAGTGACTGGGGAGGGGACATAACTAGACACAGTGAGAACAGGACAGGCCTGGCTCAGGAGCTAAGGCCTGGAGGATGAGAAGGAGCCAGCGGCAGATCTGGAAGCAGAGTGTTCCAGGATTCTACGAGGAAACAACACAGGCAAAGGCCATGAAATCCATGTGTGGGAGGAACTTGGAGAAGGCCAGTCAGGCTGGAGCAGAGTGACAGAAAGAAAGGGAGTAAAGAGAAGATCCCAGTGCCAGCTCACGTAGAGTGTTTTAGACCATGATGAGGAGTACAAGGTTAATTCTAAGGGAAAGGAAGGCCATTGGAGGAGTTAAGAATGAAGACTAGATGTCAGCATGACAGGGGACTTCCCTGGTGGTCCAGTTGGTAAGACTCCGTGCTCCCAATGCAAGGGGCCCAGTTTCGATCCTACATGCATGCTGCAACTAAGAGTCCACATGTCACAACTAAGAAAGTCCCATGCTGCAACTGAAAGATCACACATGCCACAACAAAGATCCCATGTGCCGTCACTAAGACCCAGCGCAGCCAAAATAAATAAATAGATAAATAAATAAATATTAAAAGGAGGAGGAGGAGGAGAAGATGAAGAAGACACCGACAAAGAAGAAGAAGAAGAAGAAGACAGAGTGCCAGGAAATCAAAAGACGAGTTAGGAGGTTCTGGCTGTAATAGAACAGAACAGGTGATGGCGGTAGTCCAGACCAAGTGAGGATTCGGAGAGGAGGTGGACTTAGAGGAGTCTTTGGGAGGTGACTAAGTGATGGAGGTGCCATTCACTGAGGTGGAGGAGACAAGAGGAGAAGCAGGTTGGATGGGGGGTGGGACTCTAACAGGAAGTAGGGATAGAAATTATGAATTCAGTTGTGGACATGTTGAATTTGCAGTTATCTGCTGGCCAGGCAGCAGGAGACAGGGTTCCAGGCTGGAAGTAGATACCCAAGAGGAGAGAACAGAGTCTGCCCTCTCTGGGGACCCATAGGCCATACCTCTTCACAAGATGGCTAATGTAGAGTCCAGAGGATGCCTGAAGTATTTTTGTTTGTTTGTTTTGTTTTGTTTTTGTTTTTGTTTTTAATTGGTTATCAACATTTACAAATCCAGAGATATCAAATAAAACGATTTCTGCCTCCTCTTCTGAATTGGCTGCTCTGGTCACACTGGGCCCTGGGCTTACATACTGGGAAGACCACAGCAGGCTGTTAGGGGAGCCCACTGCTCCTCCAGATTGGTCATGAACTCTTCAGCTGGTCCCACTACAGCAGGCCTACTGCAGATTCTACTCAAGGCCTGGTCCTGGCAGCCCTAGAGTTTCAACCTCTGGCACAGGCAGGAGATGACACCATAGAAGAGGAAAAAGTTGATCTGGGACAGAGCAAATACTTTCTTCCATTCTGTTTGTTTGTTTGTTTGTTTTTTCCTCACATTCTGTAGTGGTTATTGATAGCAGTTATTGATGCATAAAGGTTGTAAATTCTGATGAAGTCCAATTACTTATGCTTTCTTTTGTTGCCTGTGCTTTTGGTGTCATATTTAACAAATAATTACCAAACCCAATGTCATAAAACTTTTCCCCTATTTTCTTCTAAGCACTTTATAGTTTTAGCTCTTAAGCTTTGATCTTTTATCTTTTATTTTTTTATATATAAATTTATTTATTTATTTTATTGGCTTTGTTGGGTCTTCGTTGCTGCACGTGGGCTTTCTCTAGTTGCGGCAAGTGGGGGCTACTCTTCGTTGTGGTGCGCAGGCTTCTCATTGCGGTGGCCTCTCTTGTTGCAGAGCACAGCCTCTAGGCGCATGGGCTTCAATAGTTGTGGCACATGGGCTCAATAGTTGTGGCTCATGGGCTCTAGAGCGCAGGCTCAATAGTTGTGACGCATGGGCTTAGTTGCTCCGCGGCATGTGGTATCTTCCTGGGGCAGGGATCGAACCTGTGTCCCCTGCGTTGGCAGGCAGATTCTTACCCACTGCGCCACCTAGGAAGTCCTAGGTTATTTTTTGTATGTGGTTTAAGGTAAAAGTTCAACCTCATTCTTTTGCATGTGGATATCCAGTTTTCCCAGCACTATCTGCTGAAAAAAACTGTCCTTTCCCCATTGAATGGTCTTGGCACCCTTATCAAAAATCACTTGATGCCACAATTTATTTCTGGACTCTCTATTGTACTCCATTCTGTATGTCTGTTTTTATACCAATACCATAATATTTTTACTTACTTTGCTTTGTAATAAGTTTTGAAATCAGGAAGTATAGTCCTCCAACTTTGTTCTTTTTCAAGAGTGTTTTGGGTATTCAGGGTCCCTTGAGATTCCAAATGAATTTTAGGGTGAGTTTTTCTATTTCTGCAAAAAATGTCATTGGGATTTTTATAGGGATTGCACTGAATCCACAGTTTGCTTTGGCTAGTACTGGCATCTTAACAAGATTAAGTCTGCCAATCTGTGAACATGGAATGTCTTTCCACTTGTTCCTGCCATCTTTCTTTCAACAATGTTTTGTAGTTTGCTTGCACAAGTTACACTCCTCCTTGGTTAAGTTTCCCTTCCTTGGTTAAATTTATTCTTAAGTATTTTATTCTTTTTGATATTATTGTAAATGAAACTATTTTCTTAATTTCCTTTTCAGTTTGTGTATAGAATAAATTTTTGTGTGACCTTCATTTCTTATCAATGGTCACTGATCCTAACATCCAAGATACAGACCAACAGGGGAGCTCAGGAACCAGATTTGGTTCGTTTCAAGAGAGGAGCCATGTTGGCATCTGCCCATCTGAAGGATGGAAACTTCCTCTTTTCTTCTGACAAATTGACACCTTCTTCCCCTCCATCCTTCAAAATACTTCATTACCTCTCACAATCCATCTTCCTGAACCACCTCCCCCCTCCCACCTACCGTAAACCCATCCTGCTGGGAGTCTATATTATTAGAAGTAATTCTGTTTTAACTCCAGAAGGTTCTGCTACTTCCTTGCAAGTTGGGAATTCTTGACTACCTGTAAAATGAGAAGATTGTTCTTGTCCTACATAGGAGAGTACAGTCAACTCTGTAGAATGGACAGAAACATGCTATCTTGTTTACTCCTAAATCCTAGGACATAGTAGGTGCTTAATAAATAGTGGCCAATGTAATTGTATATACACAAATACTTCATGGATTGTGAAATGCTCTGCAAATATGTATTGAATGTCTATTATGTGCCAGGTACTACACCAGATACCAAGGATGCAAGTGGTCTACAAGACATAAATGAGTTCCCTGCCCTCACATAAGTGACATTCCAGCTGGGGTATATAGACATTGAGCAACTGGGCGGGGGGGGTTGGGGTGGGATGAATTGGGAGATTGGGAATGCCATATATAATTACTAATAAGAAAAAAGATACCAAATTGTACACTTTAAATATATGCAGTTTATTGTATGTCAATTATATCTCAATGAAAGTTCTTAAAAAAAGATATTGAACAACTAACTGTGCAACTAATGCATTAATAACAATCACGATAATGTTCTGCAGAGAAGTACATGGTGCTATGAAAGAGTAACAGAGTGTAGGGGAGCTAACCGAGTGAGGTCAAGGAGGGCCTCCCTGAGGAAGTGACATTTGCACTGACATATGAAGAGTGAGGAGGAGTTAGCCACTTTGGGAGAAGCAGAGAGGAAGACAGGCTGTTGAGAAAGAGTATTTCCAGATGGAGGACAGAATTTTCTGGAGGCCCTGAGTTGAGGAGCGTAGTGGCTTCGGAGATACAGAAAGAAGACCAGTGTGGCTTGCGCCCTGACAAAGAGGCTGGTGGGTCACTCAAAATGTACAGGATGTTAACCCAAGCTAGTTAGGTGTCATTAAAGGGTTTTAATGAGGAGTGACTGACAAGTTTTCAGTTAACACACAGAAGGTCAAAACACAGGAAATCTACTGAAGTCAGGTTTCTAAAAGAGGGAACTTATTACTTAAACTGATTATATATTCTCAGTCTCCTAGCTGAGTGAACTTTTCTCCTCTTAGCCCTTGATTTTTTTTATAGCTTTATTAAAATATAATTTACATATCATAAAACTTACCCATTTTAAGTATACAATTCAATGATTTTAGTAAATTTATGGAGTTGTGCAGCATGATTTACTTTTAGTACATTTCCTTCACCCCCAAAAGATCCCTTAACCCATTTGTAGTCAATCCCTGCTCTGCACTCCAGTCCCGGGCAATCACTAACCTACTTTCTGTCTCTATAGATTTGCCTCTTCCGGACATCTTATGTAAAAGGAATCATATAGTGTATGGTCTTCTGTGACTGGCTTCTTTGTGAGTCTGATTTTATTTTTCATCGTTTGTATTCCAGTGACGACATGTCCTCATGATTTCTCTAATCTTTTCATGTACTCCATATTTTTTTTAGAAAGCTAGAAAATACAGATAAGTAAAAGGAAAAAAAGCTTCACTCTAATAAATCTTCCTTCTCTAACAGATTTCACTCTAGTTGACATTTTTAAAAATTTATTTATTTTTGGCTGCATCGGATCTTAGTTGCAGCATGCTGCATCTTTACTGCGGTGCGCAGGCTTCTCTCTAGTTATGGCTTGTGGGTTTTCTCTTCTCTACTTGAGGCACAGGAGCTCAGTAGATGTGGTGTGCGGGCTTAGTTGCCCCTTGGCATGTGGAATCTTCGTTCCCTGACCAGGACTTGAACCCGAATCCCCTGCATTGGAAGGCGGATTCTTTACCACTGGACCATCGGGGAAGTTGCAGTTGACATTCTTCTTGGATATTCTGTGCTGTCAGAGGGACCGATTCCTCTCAGAAGACCTGGGCTCACCTCTTGACTCTGCTACTTTCTAGCTCTGTGATCTGGGCCTCTCAGAGCTTTTGTTCTCACTCGTTAAATGAGCAAAATAATACAGCCAGCCCTCTGTATCCCCAGGTTTTGTATCCACAGAGTCAACCAACCATGGATTAAAAAAAACAAAAAAAACAAAAACACAGAAAGTCCCCAAAAGCAAAACTTGAATTTGCTGCTTGCCAGCAACTATTTTACATAGCATTTACATTGTATTAGGTGTTATAAGTAATCTAGAGTTGATTTACAGTATAGCTGGAGGATGCACATAGGTTACATGCAAATACTATCTCATTTTATATAAGGCACTTGAACATCTGCGGATTTGGGTATCCAAGAGGGGAATCCTGGAGCCAACTACCCTGCCCCCCACCTTGCACGGATATGGAGGGACCACTATATATCCGTGTACACTATACATTTGTTGCTAGAATTAATGAATCCTTGAACTTCCCTGGTGGTGCAGTTGTTAAGAATCTGCCTGCCAATGCAGGGGACATGGGTTCAAGCCCTGGTCCAAGAAGATCCCACATGCAACAGAGCAGCTAAGCCCGTGTGCCGCAGCTACTAAGCCCGCATGCCACAACTTCTGAAGCCCACGTGCCTAGAACCCGTGCTCTGCAACAAGAGAAGCCACCGCAATGAGAAGCCCCCCACTCCCTGCAACTAGAGAAAACCCGCGGGCAGCAACAAAGACCTAACGCAGCCAAAAAAAGAATTTATAACTCCTTGTAGCTTAATCTTCCTTTTTCTTCTTTTTTTGGCCGCACCCCGCCACAGTGCAGGATCTTAGATCCCCGACTAGGGATGGAACTTGCGCCCCCTGCAGTGGCAGCGCGGCGACGTCCTAACCCCTGGACCGCCAGGGAATTCCCTAAATCTCCTCTTAAACATAATTTTACATATGAGGATGCACTCTTAGGGGATGAACTTTTTTTTGATGGTTTTAGATTTTTATGTTTCTTGCCGAATTGCTCTCCAGAAAAGTTGTTGCTATGAGCAGCAAAAACGTGCTCTTTAACTGGTGTTATAAAGTATTGCCTCTACGTTTTTTAAAGGACAAAAGCTATAGAAAGAACATTAACGCAACTTTAGAAAGTGATACGTATATCTGGTAAAGGAAGAGAAATTTGCACAAATTCAGTTTCGTATTATGAGTCCATCACCCTGGCAGGCATACAAGCGGGAGGAGTACGGATACTCTTTACAGCTGTATAACACAGTATTCCCCTCGGTAAAAATATCATTCACTCTGCTTGTGTTTCAATTTCCTAACCTACAAAAGCGGAAAACTGCCAGCTCTTCCTGCTTCGACAGAGAAAAAAACAACTACTTTGCCAGGTACGCACTCTCGACATTCACGCAGCTGTTATAAGACAGCTCAAGCGCCTCAAAAATCGAACGTTACCAAAGCTCATCGTAAAAGCATTCTATCACGGAACTCGAGAATCCTAAACTCCCTTTTTAAGTATAGATGAACATCAGCGCAACAGAGCTCCAACGGCATATATAAAACACTACCCACACCACAGAAAACTATCAATATTTTTTTGTTTAACTAAGGATGTGGGGGCGCCGGGACCAACGATCACCAGCTGCCCAGGTTTCTAAAAATTATGCTTCCGAAATCTCTTGATGTCGATTCCGCACGAAGAACAAACGAGCTGCCCTACGTGTGCCACTCACGACAGAAGCCCTTTTTATCCGGCTTGCTGCAAAAAACAGAGTGGCAGTGTCGGCAGAGCCCTCTTTTAATAAAGGTGAAAACAAAGTCTATACAATTTTCTATTCAGAGTTCCCAGAAGTTGAGAGTGTAACTGCAAGATCTTCTGCGCTGGAGAGACGTCTGCATAAGCAGACGCTATCATTTGTCTTTGAATTTTTATTTAAAAGTAAAGGGACCCACTTGAGTTGTATGCAAATATGCGCAGTGCTTGCTGGGAAGTGCCGGCGGGTGCAGAGGGAGAGGCGGGGAAGAGGGCTTTGTGAGAGGGTCGAGAAGCTCCACAGCGGGTCTGGGGCGCTGCGAGAGCTGCTTCCCCGCAGCTAAGGGCACCTATCCAGGGAAGACACAAATCCTTTGAAAATGCACAGATTTGTGCCACTCCGAGCAGTCCACCCTGAAGCGGCTCCCGCATGCGAGCACTGGAGGCACCGGGTCACTGTAAGAGTAAAAAACTGGGAGCTACTTAATCTTCACCTACACAACTGAAGAGCAGATGTGGTGGGTTTATAAGTGGAGTGCCACCTGTTGCACTTCCAAGGAGTGCATTAGACATCAAAAAACATTGACTGATAAAAGTTGCAGAATAAGGTACGGCATGATACCATTAACGTAATAATACTGCGCTTTATCAACAGATATAAAAAAATTTAATGAAAAATGTGTTGAATAGGGTACCGCATGATACCATTAACGTAATAAAGAGCATACGTGTGCACACAAAACCCACTGCTTTGTTTTCTATGGCTACATATTTGTATTATTAACACAGATCAGTGATTACCGCTGGAAAAGAGGGAGGGAATCTGGATGAGGGCAGCGACTCACAAATCTTTAGATTTACCTGTAATGTTCTAATTTTTAAAAAGCATGAACATTATTTTGTTATTGTGTATTTTATTACTTGTGCAATTAAAATTATTTTTAAAATATAGTCCGTGCTTTCTATATTTTCTCTACTTCATTTCTTAAAGTCAGGTTTATTGAGGTATAATTTATATACAGTAAATTCACCTTTTTTTTAATCATACAGGTGAGTTTTAACAAACTTGAACAGACATGTATGTTACCACAATCAATCAAAACATTTCTATCACCCCAAGAAGTTTCTTTGTCCCCTTTTCTAGTCAACCCCTGCCCCCATTTCCAATCTTGGCAACCTCTTTTCTGGCCCTGTAGTTTTGCCTTTTCCAGGAAGGCATAAACATGGAATCATTCACGAATACTTCATTTTTAATATAAAAACGATGTGCTAATTGTAAAGAAATTGATTCAGTACAGAAATGTGAGAATGCTTTTCCCAAACTACTATTAACCGTTTTGTGTTTATCTTGCCTCCCGCCTGTAGTGATGCAGCCACTGTGGAAAACAGTATGGAGGTATCTAAAAAACTAAAAATAGAACTATTATAGAACCAAGCAATTCCATTCCTAGGTATAGATCTGTGAAAAAAAAAAAAAAAAAGAATTTGAAAAGATACATGCATCCCGCAATGTTCATAGCAGCATTATTTACAATTGCCAAGATATGGAAGCATACCTTGTGTCCATCAACAGATGAATGGATAAAAAAGATATATATATATTTATACTTATATTTATATATAAAAGAAAGAAATTTTGCCATTTGCAGCAACATGGATGAACTTGGAGGATATTATGCCAAGTGAAATGTCAGAGAAAGGCAAATACTGTATAATATCACATATCGGGAATCTAAAAAATAAACTAGTGAATATAACAAGAAAGAAGCAGATTCACAGATTTAGAGAATAAACTAGTGGTTATGGGGGAGGGGGAGGGGCAATTTAGTGGTTGGGAAGTGGAACATACAAACTATTGGGTGTAAAAGATAGGCTACAAGGATGTATTATACAACACGGGAAATATATAGCCAATATTTTGAAATAACTGTAAATGTAGTGTAACCTTTAAAAATTGCATAAAAAATAAAATTAAAAATAAAAGCAAAAAAAAGTAAACTGGGTCTTAAAAAATGGACTGGAAAAACAAAAATATATTATGCCAGACCTTTAGGAGCATGAAGAGAGCAGGGCAGAGAAATAAGACTAGAAAGACAGCTTGGAGCCTAATGTTGAAGGGGCCTAGAATCTGTGAATTTGGGTCTGTGGCAGGGTTATGGGTGGACTGGGAATTTGGTGGGATGAGGATGGCAGAATATAAAGACAGGGAGAGCAAGTTACTGCACCAATCCAGGTAGGCGGCAGCTTTTCCTGCTGACAGTTACTGCTGCGCACTCTAAGCTGTCACAGCCCTTTGTACAATCCTTTATGTCTGTGGGTTCTAGTCCATCTCAGTGCGGGGACAGGGGCTCCAGAAGGCACTCAGTGGAATCGGGTCTTGTTTACAACCCCAGCATCGGGTAAATACCAGTTCTCCCCAAGCATCTGGCAGATGAAACAACCGCATGCATCAGTGTACAACCGCATGCATCAGCGTAACGATCAGAGTGAGAAGTCGAGTTCAAGTTGACACTCTGCACTTTTTCGTTAGAACTTGCTTAATCTCTCTCAAGTTTCCTTTATTCCTTTATTTTTTTTCCTGACCGCGCCCTGAGGCATGCGGGATCTTCATACTCCGACCAGAGATCGAACCCGCGCCCCCTGCAGTGAGAGCGCAGAGTCTTAACCACTGCACCATCAGGGAAGTCCCTCGCACAGGTTTCCTTTAAATCATTAAATGACTGACTTATCGGAGCTAAGGTATTTAGAAAGGTTCCTGGCAGGTAGTAAGCGCGCAACTGTTATTATTGACTGCCAAATCACAGCCACAACCGGTCTCTCTTGTCCCCAGGTTTTTCCTGTTGGGGTTCTATAGGATATCTATGCAGTGTTGGTCCCAGGAGGTATCACCGTCCTCATAACACGAGAAAGACACCAACCAAAAATGGCGACCTCTAAGCCGTCCGAGGGCGTCAATTACCGGTCACGTTAGCAATATAAACAACAGGCTAGAAGACGCAGAGGCAGCTCACACACTCAGTCACCCACAGGTAGGAAAAAGCCCAACCGCCAACGCCGGGCGACAGCACAGAATCGCTACCGCGTGTTGGAGGCCAGTCTGCGCCTGCGCAAGCCAGGCGCGCGCCCGCCGGCCGGAAGAGCCGCGCGTTTCCGGGTTGGAGGCGGGGAGCGGTGCCGGAAGTACTCGGGGAGGGCCGAGCAGTCGGACCGGCTGCTGAGACGAACGCTTCACTGGGGCAGTCTCTGCATATCATGGGGAGATAGACGCTGCTGCCTGTGAGTCTTGGGCCCTGGCAGTTGAGGAACAACAGCGGGAGGAGGGAGTCAGGACCCAGACCCACAGTGGTCAGTGTTTGAAGAGCCAGGTTGTAGAGGAGACGGGGCTGTGTTAGGAATCAGGCTCTTGGGACGGGACTGAAGGGATCGGGGCTCGGAGAAGACGCGGCTGTGGGGACGTGGGCTCCAGACGGGACTTAGGGGAAGGGGACGGAGTTATCCGGCATCCGAGGAGAAGCGGGCTGAGAGGGACAGGTTTGTGAGGACCCGCGCTCCTAAGAGGAGAGGGTCGGAAGAGAATGGGGCGTGAAGCCACGGGCTTCTGAGAGGTAAAAGCGGAGCTGTGAGGACTCAGGTTGCTAAGTGGTAGAAGCGGGACAGTGAAGACCCAGACTTCTAAGGGTTCGGAAACAGGGCAGCGAAGACTTAGGTTCTTGAGAGGCAGGAGCAGTAAGAGAACACTTGGGTTTGGGAAGAACAGGAGCGGGCAGTGAAGACGGGCTTCTGTGGGGACGGGATCGGGGCTTGGAGACTCCGAAGTACCTGAGGGAACAGGGCTTTGAGGACACGAGCTCCTAAAAGCAGAAAGTATAAGAGTCTCCTGACATGGAGGTGAGGAGATCAGCCTCCAAGGGAAAGGGAGAGAGTTCGGAAAAAATATGGTGATCCATTTTTTTCCCCTCGTGTTCTCTGAACCGAGAGTGATAAAGGATGTATTCAGGGAAGACGACTCCTCCTTTGCGCTGCCTACTTGGCTTTTGGCAGGCTTGTCTTGTGTCGAATACAGTCTAATCTAGGAAGCCCACTTGCAAGCATCTTCATTTTCTGCTTCGTTTTGGCGAAGCAGTGGTGTAAAGTTGAAGCAGTTTGAACTCAGTTATATACTTTAAGTGCTTTAAATCCCATTCCACCCAACTCTGATTGAGCACAGGTCTCTGCATCTCAAAAAAGAGGATGGCAGAGTTGGAAGGACCCGGAAAGATAATCTTTTTTAAACTCGTGGTTTACATGTAAGGAGGCTAAAGTCCAAAGAAGGTTTAGGATTACAGTAAGGCAATGATAGATTAGATCATAATTTTGATACAGTACCCTGTTCTGCATAGGAGATGCTTAGTTAATATTCCTTGAAAACATGTTTCTAAGAGTCTTCTATCTTCAAGCTCAAGGGGGAGGTTTTTACAGATTCTAGTATTTTGTCTTGTTACTGTATTGACATTGATATAATGAATGTCACAAGTTAGGAAACCTTTAAATGAAGCCCCTTCCCCCTCAACAATATAGTAAGTCATTTAGAAAGTCGCAAGTAAGTAAATTGTATCCTTTATTTTTAGCATAAGCATTTAGTGGAAATGGCTGCTTTTAGATAAGGATGGTGGAGAGACTGGGACCACTTTCATTCTTTTACTGAAACTTACTCAGAGTAACCAGACATCATCATAAGCATTTTTCAAGTATTAAATCATTCAGTTATCATTTACAACCCCACAAGTTACATATTGTTAGTCCCATTGTACAGGTAAGAAAATCAGTGCAGGGAGTTAGGTGCCTTGCTTGAAATCACATGTTACTAGCTGGCCCAGCCCCAGTCAAACCCAGTTATGTGTTTGACTGAAACTTTCTTCTGCTTTTCTAAGCGGATTCCTCGCCATGTGTCAGTTTGCTCTTCAGGAAAATAGAGGTAATAATCATACAAAGCATAGCATGGAGCGAGAGCTCGCCCTCCTCCTTAAGACTCCTTTTTCTATCAAGTACTGTAACTTAGGGTATTTATGTAGTGTGGTATTTGAGGAGAACTAAATTCCTGTGTTTTAAAGAAGCATAGATATTCAAGATAGAAAAATGGGACCTGAATAGAACTTTCCCTCACAGTGGAGTAAGAGATATTTAATGTTAATTTTAGGTGGCCAAGAAAGACCAAGTTGAAGAACAAGGACCTAAATTGTATTAACTTTACAATTATTGTAACATGACCTGAATGATTGGGGAAATTGGAATAAACCAGTTCCACATGGGTTTGCCTATACTGTTTGCAACTGCCTATACTAAATGCAAGGGGTCGAAACTTACACCAAATTATGAGGTAAAGCATGACCATACCACCATTTCGAAATACTCCGTGGCTTAACGAATGATAGCTTATTCTTGAGTTAATCATCCTCATCTACATTTGCAAATTGTACTGCTTATTTCACTCATTTGTGGCTCTGGTATTGATTGAGTTATTAGAATAGGATTTCTAAGTACCTGATCAGAAGATCATTGTGTTAAAGCAGGTATGAACATAGAACATATTGCTTTTGACCCATGGTATTTGTGAAAAACCTCAAAGTACTTTGGAGGTACATCAGCAGCGTTTACAGCCTGCACTGTGAAACGGGCGTGTTGGAGGCAGAAGACAAACTTTGAGATCTGTACATATGGACTTAATTTTAAATCTTATACTAATTGTTAGAGCTGAAGAAGACATTAGAATTTGCCTTGTCCTTCTAATTATAGATGTAGAAACTGGTCAAAGGCAGCTCACATAACTCAGTGGCAGGACTAGAATGGCGCCTAGCCCAATAGACTTGGGTCTTCCCTGTGCCACACTGCCTGTCATCAGCCTGCTGACCGTTTGCCACTACTTTTTTTTTTCAACCCCCTTTTCTTTGTTTAATGTCTGTAATAATAAGAATAGTTATAGGATGCCACCTATACATAGCAGGATGGGTAAAACCTTTTAGGTTTAATATACTGACTTTTATAACTAAGATTTAAGAGGAGAGCATATATAAAATACTAGTAGACATTTTTAATTGTACTTACTGTGTGCCACACATTCTTATAAGTGCTTTAGTTACACAAACTCAGTGAATTGTCACAGTAATCCCGTGAAGTACACCTCCATTTTTCAAATGAGGAAATTGAGGCATAAAGAGGTTAGGTAACTTGCTTGAGGACATAAAGCTAATAAGTGACAGAGTTGGTACTTGAACCCAGACACTGCCACCAGAGTCATTCTCTTGACCACTACTGTATTGTTCTGTTAAGTCAAAACTACCTAAACAGGATCAAACTAGTCAAAAAAACTAGTGGAAAAAAATTCCACATTTCTGTTGCTCTCAGGTCTCACAGGCTGCAGTATAATTGATTCTTTTTGGTTTATTTAGGCTGGGAAACATGAGCTTGTTTAGATACATCTAGAAGCCAGTGAGGAAAGAAAGAGCCAGATAGAAAACCCAAATTATTAAGTCATGCGCTGTAGTGATGGAGCTTTTATGCCACCAGGCTGGTAGTCCCCTTTACTCCAGTATTTGTTCAAATAATAAATTCCTAAACATTTCAGAGGTAAAAGGGTTTTAAAGACAATCCAGGGAGTTCCCTGGTGGTTTAGTGATTGGGATTTGGTGTTCAATCCCTGGTTGTGGAACCGAGATCCCACAAGCCGTGCAAGCAGCCAGAAAAAACAAAACCAGTGTTAATGAAACAGATGGCCAGGGAAGGCCAGTCTTCTACTGCAAGGTCTCCTCTGTTTTCCTACTCTGAAAAAATCAGATCCTCTTAATACAATAATAATAGAGTTGCAACTGGATTTCTGTTTGAGGTAGAAAGTTGTTAAAAGGAAAAGCAATTAGAATTTGTTATCCTCAGCCTATCAACTACAGTTTAAGTGTGGTGAGTGGGGGGAGGGAGGACAGTCTTGGTTATTTAATCAAACTCCCAACCAGACTGTCTTGTTTGATAAAATCATTAAGTATTTTCTTTTTTTTTTTAATATTTATTTATTTTTATTTGGTTGCCCCGGGTCTTAGTTGAGGCAGGTGGGCTCCTTAGTTGTGGCATGCAAACTCTTAGTTGCAGGATGCATGTGGGATCTAGTTCCCCCAACCAGGGATCGAATCCGGACCCCCTGCATTGGGAGCGTGGAGTCCCAACCACTGTGCCACCAGGGAATCTCCATTAAGTATTTTCTACTGTAGATCACTGGGGTGTGGACTTTCCTGACTTATTTCTTGAATCCCGTACCACATGATTTCCACATAGTAGGGGCTAGTGAAGAGTTCGCTATTATAATTGTTCTCTCAAACTGCCCCACAGTTAATGCCTCTGTTATTACTCAGTGGTACATTCTTACCTCTTGTCATTCTAAGGAAATGAGAATTAGAAATTTGAGTAGCCCACAGGCAACCATGGTACATTACATAATGGAATTCTGGTTATTTACAGTCACTTCATTCCATTGTGCTTGACCAACATCGTCTACAATTGGGCTGATGAAAGTTGTCAGTAAACAGGTAATTTGGACCATTTTGATCATGTTGTGATTTTTTTTTAAATGTACACACCATAAAATTGACCTTTTTGAGGGTACAGTTTTATGAGTCGTGACAAGTGTATACTGTCATGTAAGCACCATAACACTTGAGTTACCTAACAGTTCCCCCACCCTCCAAATTTCCGTCACGCTGCTCTTTTGCAGTCAAACCCTCCCCAAGCCCAAACCCCTGGCAATCACTGATCTGTTCTCCATCCATATAGCTTTGCCTTTATCGGAGGATCACATAAATGAACTCATACAGGAAGTAGCCTTTGGAGTCTTGCCTCTTTCACTTAGCTTAATGCATTTGAGATTATCCATGTTGCATGTATTAGTAGTTCTTCCTTTCTGTTGCTGAGTAGTATTCCATTGTATGGGTATATCCATAGTTTGTTTATTCTTTGAAATAAACAGTTGGAAGATTGTTTTCAGTTGTTGGCAATTATGGATAATGTTGCTATAAACATTCGCATATTGATTTTTCTGTGACTATAAGTTTTCATTTCTCTAGGGTAAATACCTAGGAGTGGATTGCTGGGTCATATGATAAGTATCTATTTAATTTTATAATAAACTGCCAAACCATTTACCAAAGAGATTGCACCATTTTACAGTCACACCATAAAGGTATGAGGGTTTCAGTTGCTCTATATCCTCTATAGCACTTGTCCATCTTATTTATTTATTTATTTATTTACTTTAAGATGTCATTTGTCTCTCTTTTTCAATTTTATTTATTTATTTTTGGCTGTGTTGTGTCTTTGTTGCTGTGCACGGGGCTTTCTCTAGTTGTGGTGCGTGGGGACTACTCTTTGTTGCTGTGTACGGGCTTCTCAGTGCCGTGGCTTCTCTTGTGGAGCACCGGTTGTAGGCGTGTGGGCTTTAGTAGTTGCAGCACGCGGGTTCAGTAGTTGTGGCACGCAGGCTGTAGAGCGCAGGCTCAATAGTTGTGGCACATGGGCTTAGTTGCTCCTCGGCATGTGGGATCTTTCTAGAGCAGGGATCGAACCCGTGTCCCCTGCATTGGCAGGCAGATTCTTAACCACTGTGCCACCAGGGCAGTCCCCTATGATTAGTTTTGAATTTATTGATATTTTGTATAAGGTGTGAGATAAAAGTCAAGGTTCATTTTTTCTGCTACTGCTATATTTTTTGTTATATTTTTTGTTATATTTAAAAATAGGAGTCAGTATTACCTATTTCTTCAGTGGAAACAAACCAAATAGTAGTTTATTTTAATTTCTTTCATTGGTTGCTTATGCACATATTACAGAATTTGGGGTATACAATGAAAGAGAAGTCTGGCTCCTTCATCCCGTGGGCCATCCAGATACTACCATTCCACTATCCCCCTGAAGACAACCATTGTTATCAGTTTATGTATCTTTCCAGGAATTGTTTAAACGTTTATAATTATGTGTCTTTTTAAATAAGTAATAAACTATCCCCACTATTCCGCGTATCTGTGTATTAGTAGTTCTTCCTTTCTGTTGCTGAGTACTATTCCATTGTATGAAATTTTCAATGAACAGTGTATCTTGAAGGTCATTTCACGAGCTTCCTCGTTTTTCAGAAACAGGTTTATTGAGACATTCACATATCATACAGTTCACCAATTTAAAGTATACAATCCAGTGGGTTTTTTTTTGGTACCTACAGGGTTGTGCAACCATCACCACAGTCTATTCTAGTTTATTTTTGTCACTCCTAAAAGAAACTCCATAAACATTAGAAATCATTCGCTATTCCTCTCCCCCACTCCCCAGCCCTAGCAACCACTAATCTACTTTTTTGTCTCTGTAGATTTGTCTATTCTGTTTCATATAAATGGAATCATACAATATGTAGTCTTTTATGACTGGTTTCTTTCACTTAGCATAATGTTTTTATGAGTTATTCTTTTTCAGTGTATTCCATTATACAGTTATATTCTAGTTTATTTAACTATATCACTTTTGATGGACATTTAGGTTGAAATTCCTTGTATTTATAGTATTCCATTCACATACAAGTTCAGTTGTAATATAAATTGCTAAAAATAGAACAGGATCATAACAATATATACTTTTCTTATTTTGGTAGATACGGCTAAGTAGCTCTTTATTATAGAGACCTCTAATTTATATTCCCCTACTCCAGCAACTTGTGAAGTGATTATTTATCCGTAAAATTTTCAAACACAGTATGTGTAAAACTTTTCCTTTTTTTTAAAATTTATTTATTTATTTGGCTGTACTGGGTCTTAGTTGCGGCATGTGGGATCTTTTAGTTGCGGCATGCAAACTCTTAGTTGTGGCATGTGGGATCTAGTTTTCTGACCAGGGATCAAACTTGGCCCCCTGTATTGGGAGCACAGAGTCTTAGTGACTGGAACACCAGGGAAGTCCCTATAAAACTTTTTCATCATTACCAAATGGGGAATAAATAGTACCTTGTAGTTTTAATCTGCATTTTTATTATGAATGAAAATGAGAATCATTTCGTTATTTTAAGAACCATTTGAATTTCTTTTTTTTGTTTTGTCATATTTCTTCACAGTATTTCTTTTGGGTAGTTGGTGCTTACTGATTTGTAGCTATTTTTTTTTTTTTTTTTTTTATAGTTGTGGCACACGGGCTTAGTTGCTCCATGGCATGTGGAATCTTCCCAGGGCAGGGCTCGAACCCGTGTCCCCTGCATTGGCAGGCGGATTCTTTACCACTGCGCCACCTAGGAAGTCCTGTTTTTTATATATACAAGAAATTAGCCCATGTGCAGCCACGAAGACCCAACACAGCCAATAAATAAAAGAAATTAAAAAAAAAAATAAAAGGACCACAGAAGTGAGAAAAATCTAGAAAAATATCATAAAAAAAGAAATTAGTCCTTTGTCTGATATATCTAGCATATATATATTTTAATAAATTTATTTATTCATTTATTTATTTATTTATGGCTGTGTTGAATCTTTGTTGCTGCGCACAGTCTTTCTCTAGTTGTGGCGAGCGGGGTCTACTCTTCGTTGCAATGTGTGGGTTTCTCATTGTAGCGGCTTTTGTTGCAGAGTACAGGCTCTAGGTGCACGGGATTCAGTAGTTTCGGCGCATGGGCTCAGTAGTTGTGGCACACGGGCTTAGTTGCCCTGCGACATGTGGGATCTTCCTGGCCCAGGGATCAAACCCGTGTCCCCTACATTGGCAGGTGGATGCTTAACCACTGTGCCACCAGGGAAGCCCCTCACATATATTTTTGCTACTTTGTCTTTTGTCCTTTAAATTTGTTTATGTTTGTTGCCATGCAGCCATTTTTATCTTTGTGTAATTGAACATATTAGTCTTTTCTTTTAAGGCTCCTGAGCTTTGGAAAGTCATCTTTAGAAGGATATTATTTACTCTTGAGAATATTGTTTTTCCAATTTTAAAAAATTGAGATAATTGTAGATTAATGTGAAGTTACAAGAAATAATACAGAGATCCCTTGTACACTTTGCACCACCAGTTTTCCCCAGTGGTAATATTTTTCAAAACTGTTGTGTAATATGACAAGCATGATATCAACATTGATACAACCCAACAATCTTATTCAGATTTCTCCAGTTTTACGTGCACTTGTTTGCTTATATGTGTATGTGTACTAAGTCCTATACAATTTCATCACTTTTATAGGTTTATTTATCCATCATAACTATCAAGATATTGAACAATTCCATTACAAGGGCCCCTCATATAAAAGGCAATCCCTTTTATAACCACATCTCCCTCCCTCCCACCCAACCCATGACGACTTCACTAATCTGTCCTCTGTTTGTAAAATTTTGTCATTTCAAAAATGTTATATAAGTGGAATCATATAATATGGACTCTTTTTTTGGGGGGGGGGGGACTCTTTTTGAATTGGCTTTTGCTCAGCTTAATTCTCTGGAAGTTCATCCAAGTTGTGCATATCAGTAGTTCATTTCTTTTTCTTGCTGAGTAGTATTCCATGGTGTGGATATACCACAATTTGTTTAATGATTCACCTATCAAAGGACATCTGAATTGATTACAGTTTTTGATTATTGCGAATAAAGCTACAATGAGCATTCACGTACAGGTTTTTGTGTAAACATAAGTTTTCATTTCTCTAGGATAAATGCCTAGGATTGCAGTTGATGGGTCATACAGTAGTTGCACGGTTTTTTTCCCCCCAAATCCACCTTATTGAGGTATAATTTGCATACAATAAAATGTATACATTGTAAACATATAGTTTTGTGAGTTTGATAAATATAGCAGCTATGTAAGCTTTCCCCCACTTAAGATATAGAACATTTATATCACCTCAGAAACTTCCACCCTTCCCCACTTGCAGTCAATCTCTGCCCCATCTGTCACTAGAGATTTGTTTTTAGATCATTAGATATTAAATTTTCGTATAAATGGAATCATATATTATGTATTCTTTTGAGACTGGCTTTTTTTTTAACCTAAATATTTTAAGATTCATTCCTGTTGTTTTGTGTATTTGTGATTTGTTCTTCTTTCCTTTTTAAATAAACTCTTAGAGCAGTTTTTAAAATCTATCTTTTTATTTATTTAGGAGGCCCCGCTGGGGTAGCAGTTTTAGATTTATAGAAAAATTGGGAAGATAGTACAGAGTTCCCATATACCCTGCACCCAGTTTCTCCATTATTAACGTCTTACATTAGTATAGTATATTCGTTATAGCTAATTAGCCAAGTTTGATACATTATTATTAACTGAAGTCCATAGTTTATTCAGATTTTAGTTTTTCCATTTAGTCTTTATGTCTTTTTAGGCTCCTCTGTGACAGTACATGCTTAGATTTTTTAAGAAACTGCAAACTGTTTTACAGAGTGGCTGTACCATTTATATTCCCACTAGCAGTGTGCGAGTGACCCAATTTCTCTGCATCCTCATCAGCATTTGGTGTTGTCACTATTTTTTACTTTAGCTATTCTGATAGTTGTGTAGTTATATCTGATTGTAGTTTTAATTTGCCTTTCTTTGATTTTTCTTACATTATACAGAGTCCACATTTCATTAAGGCAATTTGTTTTATCAGTAGACATCAGAGCTATTCCTTAAGATTAATTCCTAATTTGATATGTGATTATTCATATACAGTCCTGTGTAGATAGCTTTTTTTAAACCTCCAGGTTCTTAATATAGAAATTCCCATTATTCAGAAATCTCTGCTACAGAAAAAAAGTCTTTTTCATAGAACTTGCTCTGGGAAAATAGTTTGCTTTTATAACATTAGAACAACTATTACCATGTTAACAGTCTTTTCCTTTCTCAGTTCTTGCATTGGTAACATTTGTGGGTAAGGGAAAAGGAGGCAAGGACCACATATTTTGTTGTTGTTGTTGTTTTTAATTAATTAATTTATTTTATTGGCTGTGTTGGGTCTTTTTTGCTGTGTGCGGGCTTTATTTTAGTTGTGGTGAGCGGGGGCTCCTCTTCTTTGTGGTGCGTGGGCTCCTCATTGCCATGGCTTCTTTTGTTGTGGAGCACGGGCTCTAGGTGCGTGAGCTTCAGTAGTTGCAGCACATGGGCTCAATAGTTGTGGCTCACGGGCTCTAAAGCGCAGGCTCAGTAGTTGTGGTGCATGGGCTTAGTTGCTCCGCGGCATGTGGGATCTTCCTGGAGCAGGGCCCAAGCCCATGTCCCCTGCATTGGCGGGAGGATTCTTAACCACTGCGCCACCAGGGAAGCCCCACATATGTTTTTTTAAAAAGGTAATCCTGATGCTGTGCTGCCCCCCTCAGCTGGCTCTTGGCCAACAGGTTTCTCTTGATCATTTAACCAGTGCATAGTCAGTTGCTTTTATTAAGGGTAAACCAGGAGAAGATGATTTCTCCTATTAGAGAGTTAGACAATTTGTTGGAGAGGAACTCAGCAATAGGGGCAAGATACAAATACTCATTCAGGTTGCTAAGCTTTATTGAGTTCTGAAAACACTGCCATGATTCTTGCTCAAATTCCATAATTTTGGCCAATAAAGTGTTTCATATGCTGCTAGTTTATCTCTAACAATAAAACATTAATTTTATTGGAAGAGAGTCTTAATGTTACTATTGTCATCATTAATTAATTTTAAAAGTTGTATATGAACAGCCACTATGGAGAACAGTATGGAGGTTCCTTGCAAAACTAAAAATAGAGTTACCATATATGACCCAGCAATCCCACTGCTGGGCACATACCCAGAGAACACCATAATTCAAAAAGACACATGCACTCCAATGTTCATTGCAGCACTATTTACAATAGCCAGGACATGGAAGCAACCTAAATGCCCAGCAACAGGTGAATGGATAAAAAAGATGTGGTGGTACATATATACAATGAAATATTACTCAGCTGTAAAAAGCAATGAAACTGGGACATTTATAGAGACATGGATGGACCTGGAGACTGTCATACAGAGTGAAGTGAGTCAGAAGGAGAAAAACAAATACCGTGTATTAACACATATATGCGGACTATAGAAAAATGGTACAAATCAACCAGTTTGCAAGGCGGAAATAGAGACACAGATGTAGAGAACAAACATATGGACACCAAGTGGGGAAAGCGGGGAGGGTTGGGGGGGAATGAACTGGGAGATTGGGATACCAAATTGTACACTCTAAATATATGCAGTTTATTGTTTGTTAACTGTATCTCAATAAAAGTTCTTAAAAAAAGTTGTATATGAAAGAGATGGAGATGTTCTTCTTGGTGCCCAGTAGGAATAAGGAAATGTTTCTCCACATTCAGTTTGCCTGGATCCTGGTCGTTGAAGATGTGCAGGCCATGCAACTGAAATGGTTCTGTGGCAAGGGTGGTGCTTGACGCCAGTTATTCATTTACAGGTAGCTTTTGAAAATGGCTGCCTCTCATTTCACCGGGCTCACAGCCGTTGCTGATGTAATTAAAGATCTAGACACTCAGATAGCTGTAAGTAAGCTCCTTGAGGTCACTGTGGGCGGAACTTCCCGAATGTGCTTCTGATCTTGATGACACCAAAGCTGATATCCACAGAGTCAACCTCATGTCTCTAAAATTTGGAAGTCTTGGCTACTCCAGGCTAGGGACTCTGCATGTATTTAAAGATTGCTAACACTCAGAGAAAATTTGCCCTTGATGACAGTGAAACACTTACTTTTAACAATTGCTAAAAATTGTGTTTATTAGGCCCTGACATAGACTTAAGCATGTTTTGAAATGCCAAAATGAACTAATCTGTTTTCCGAAGTTTTGTGACTAGGTTTCAAGTATGTGGTTGTGCCATGATTTGAGTTTAGCATTATTTAATGTTCGAAAATAATGCATGTACTACTTAACCAAGTATTCTATTTTTACAAAGTCTTTATAAATGCCTTGTTCATTCTAGCTTATTTTTGTACATAAGATTCCTCATTCCATTTGCTTTCTTTTCTTATTTTGCTCGTGTGGACTATTTTATTTAGCTTTCAGAGAAGAGATGGTTTCTAAATATCAGGTGAGAGCAGTGAACATTCTTCATTTTCAGTGTGCAGGTATCAAATGAAGACCCTTCAAAGTCTGACAGACCTCACAGAATTTTACTTTTAAAACTCAGCCTTTATTTCATGTCCTTCCAGCGCTAATTCTCTTGTTTTTCTTCTGCAGTTGATTGGCCTTGGTCCTCATAGCTCCAAAAAGAAACAAGATCTCGATAAGCTCTATGAGCTGAAGTCCAAAGCGCGGCAGATTATGAACCAGTTTGGCCCCTCAGCCCTAATCAACCTTTCCAATTTCTCATCAATAAAACCGGAACCAGCTAGCACCCCTCCACAAGGCTCCATGGCCAACAGCACTACAGTGGTAAAGATCCCAGGCACCCCTGGGACGGGAGGGCGTCTCAGCCCTGAAAACAATCAGGTATCATCCTCTTTTTGTTCTCTGTGGGCACCTCCTATCTGTTTTTTGGAGGTAATACTTTAAGAGATGTCCTTCTCAGATGCTGCCTCTTCCTCTCAGACTTCTCAAGTTCTTTATTGAAATATCATGTACGTTTATCAGTTTTTACTTTGTAGTATTTATGTGTGTGTATGCATGTGTGTATATATACATCCATACACGCATGCATTAATGCAACGTTTTGGCTATAACAGGTTTTCATATATTTATATATAAATATATATGCTATATAATTGTTAAATAAAATAGTTAAATAATTAATGAATTCATTATTCTTATAATAAAAGTGCTCTTGCCTCCAGTCTTTTCTCCTTCTAGTTCATCTAGCTGCTGTCGTTATTAATTTTCTGCAGTGATTCTAACATCTGACCCCCTCTTTCTACCAATGATCCTGATTCTGTCCTGCAGAGCCATAAGAAATAAGTATAATCTCTTGACTTGGGGCTTGTAGGCTGGGTAGAGTAGGATGAGGAGACAACAGTTCAAGAGAATGGGGGAGAGACTAGCAACGGTGAATGGGAAGGGTTGGGCAGCTAGTCAGAGACCAACCCATGCTTGTGTGGACTTGGAGAAGAGCAGGAGATAAAATTGTATAGGTAGGATTACAGCAGAACATACTGGGCCTATGCCAGTCAGTTTCCTTTGGAACTTTTAGTCAGTTTCCATTGGCACTTTAGCAATATTTAATGAGGTATAAAAGCAACATAATAAAAGTAGTATGTCTTAGGAGGATTAACTTGACAGTAAAGGGACAAGAAAGGTAGGAAAGTGGGGAGACTGGGAGGAAGACCAAGCCTAAGCCTTTTGCAGTAAATTAAGATATGTGGCAAAGGCTTGTATTAAGTAATAATGGTAGAGTGGATAGAGCTAAGACATTATTAACAAATATTTATTTTAAAAATTACTTTCTTATTTCCAATGTTATACATGCTTATCACGAAACTAGAAAAGGAGAAAGAATTAATAACCCATAACTCTACTAACATCCAAAAATAACTGTGGTTAGCATTTTAGTGTATGTGTTTGATCCTTCTTTAGTGACATATATATGTTATATAACATTTCCTTTATGAAAGTGGGATCATAGTTGTACATAGTGATACAAATATTTAGCTATACAGAGATAAACACATGTTCCCTGCCCTCGAGGAGCCTATTAAGTCAGCAACAGGCAAGTTTATAAATGTATAGAATGATAGACGGGTACACAGTAGAGGCCAAAGGAGGAAGTGGTCGCTTTTACCTGGGCAGGCTAGGAGAGTATCAGAAAGGAAGCACTGTGAGCTAAGCAGGTAGGAAGAAGGGTAGAAGAGCTTATCCAAAGGCAGCAGAGGCACTGTACAACTTGTGGTGGTCAGAAAATTACAAATTAATGTAGAATTTACTAAAACTACCTGACAGATGTTGGCCTCTCTTCCATGTTGCTCTTTCTGCCTTTCCCTGGGCTACTCTGCCTTGAGACTATAGTCTCGTAGTAATAGCAGCAGGTAGGTCAGACTGATAATTCTTTGGAAAGTAAAAACGAAACCCAACAGGTTGATAGTCTTTCATTATAGGGTAATGAGGTGTTTGTTTCTTTGATACTTGGCTGAAAAATGTTCTCCCAATTAACTTTAGGTATTGACCAAGAAGAAGTTACAAGACTTAGTAAGAGAAGTGGATCCTAATGAGCAACTGGATGAAGATGTGGAGGAGGTAAGGTGGGGCTGGATATCCCAGAGACTGTGTCCCTGAGAAGTAGTATAGAATAGCCATTAAGAGCCAGACTTTAGAGGCAGACAAGTCTGAATTTGAGACTTGGCTCTCTAGGTAAGTCAGTTAAGCTTTCTGAGACTCGGCTTCCTCCTGTGTTGGTAACGTATGACATTATTTATCTACAGGTTTATTGTGAACCCCATGGAATAACTTGCACAGATCACCTAGGAGAATGCCTAGCGCTTTATACCTAATAGCACTACTATTTTTGCCTGTCAAAAAGGGCATAGTTTGATGCTCATAGGAGTCACTTTCAACAATTTTAATTGTTTCTAGGACATTCCTCCATATTTCTAAGTAATATGATTAAATAGATATTCTTGGATTAATTATATTTTATAATAGTTGTAAACCTCCTATTATGGTAGATGAGAATTTGTTAAACCACTCACCTATGTGCCATACACGCTTTCCTTTCCTTCATTTTTCCAATATAGTTTTGTCACAATTTTTACATAACTCAGAAATCAGTGTTTACATTATTCTGGCTGTTTAATTAATTATTGTTCACCACTGAGCCAAGTCATGTCTGTGATTACCTTTCCTTTTTGGTACAACTTATCTTCTTGAAGTTGATAATTGACCCATTTTTATTTACTTAGTTTTCTTTGTGCCTTTTTTATTCTGCCTCTGCTATCAGCTGTGTTATACCTCTATCAACATTGTTTTTCAAAGGGAAAAATAATCTTTATTTGGGTTTTTCCCCTCCTGGAGATTTCATTCCCGGAAACCTCCATCTTCTTTTAGTCTGATTAATTTTAAGCCACTTATACAAACCCCTCGCGGTCCTTCCTTTTGCTCTTTTTCTGTTTTTTGTTCTCTTGTTTCCTAGAGCCCACAACCTCTTACTTTACTCCCTTTTTTTGTTAGAGTAGCTTTTCTTGTTACTTCCTACCAAAGGATGGATGAGAGGTAAATGTCTGAAAATATCTACATTCTAACCTTATGCTTAATTTTTAGCTTGGCTGGGTTTAGAGTACTATTTGGCAATTGTTTTTGCTTTCAGTAGTAAAGGCATTGCTCCATTGTCTTCTAAAATCTCCTGTTAAGAAATCTTATTCTGTTCTGGTCCCTATCCTTTTAGGGTTTCAATTTTTTCCTGTTCTAAACCTTGTGTCTTTTTTTCATCTGTTGTGCTGGGTTCTTGGAGGCTTCTTTTATTCTGGAGACTTGCATGCCTCAATTCAAGGACGATTTCGTATATTTTGGGGGTTTTTTGCCTTTTCTGAGGTATGTGTAATGATAGAGTAAGGAAATGCAGGTTACCCAAACATTGTATTTTTATGTTTGTTTTTTTTAACCAGAGGGAAAATATTTGCCCTCATTGTATGTGTGGTTTTTTTTAAGGTAGCAGCATTATTGAAATAAAATTCATGTACCACACGATTCACCCATTTGAAATATACAGTTCAGTGGTTTTTAGTTTATTCACAGAGTTGTGCAGGTATCAACCCAATGTTAGAACATTTTCATCTCCCCAAAAAGAAACCCATATACATTAGTACTCAATCTCCATTTCCCCTACCCCCACAGCCCTAGGCAACCACAAATCTACTTTCTGTTTCTATAGATTTGCTTATTTTGGACATTTCAAATAAATTAATCATATAATATTTGGTCTTATGTGACTGGCCTCTTTCACTTAGCGTAATGTTTTTAAAGTTCATCCATGTTGTAGCAGGTGTCAGTATTTCATTCCTGTTTATGATTGAGTAATAACAGTCCATTGTATGGATATACCACATTTTGTTTATCCATTCATCAGTTAATGGGCATTTGGATTGTTTCCACTTTTTGGCTATTATGAATAATGTTGCCATGAAGGTTCATGTACAAATTTTTTAAATTTTTTCTTTCTTTTTTTTTTAATTCATGTACAAGTTTTTCTGTGAGCATACACTTTCATTTCTCTTGGATATATACCTAGGACTGGAATTGCTGAGTCATATGGTAACTCTTTGTTTTTCCTTTGAGGAACTTCCTGTTTTTACAAAGTGTTCCATCCTTTTACATTCCTGTCAGCTGTGTATGAGGGTTCCATTTTTTTACTCTTAGTTTCTTGATAATTTCTTATCTGTTTTTGTTCTTTCTTTCTGGAATGACAGTTGGTTGGATTTTAGATCTTCTGCATTGATCCTGTTAGGTTTTTTGATCTTTTCTCTCCTATTTTTCATTTCTTTGTAATTCTAAGTTCTACGGGCTGGGGAGATTTTCCTTAGTTTGTCTTGTAAATTTTAACTTTCTTTTTTAAGAAAAATTTTAATTTCCATGAACTTTTTCTTCTTGATTGCTTTTTTTTTTCCTAAGCCATTCGCCATTCTGTTTCTATTTTATGGTTATAGTATCTTTCTCTTATTTTTGTCTCTGAGGATATTAATTACATTGTTTGACATTTTCTTCTTTTCCCTGCATTGTCTTTGTTTCCGCTGGGTCCTTTTTGTTCCCTCTTTGATTTGTTTATTTTAAGTGTTGGAGACTTTCTTCAAATGTCTGGTGATCCTGGCTGTCCATTCCTAAAGAATGAGCTACTAAAAACGCTGATTTGAAGCGGAACTTATTGTCTGATGGTCTTCGCTCAGTAATGTACTGGTTGTTTAACAACCAGCTCTGTGGAGAAAAAGACCCTGATTTTCAGCATTTCCTGATTTCTGTGATGTAAATATGCCCACTATGCCCTGTTTTAAGCTGTCAACATGTTGTCACTGAATGCAGAATTGGGAAGAAACACATATAATTGGCCTTCGTGAGCTCATCTAGTCTGGCTCCAGCATATAACACTGGCTTCACTTCAGAAGAGTTTGTCCACAGTCAGCCTTCTTAATGGGGGATTCCCTAGTCAGTATCTGTAAGTCTTTTCTCTGGAATCATTTAGTATAACCCTAACCCTTTAGTCTTGTATGTGGAGGGTTTATCTCTAGTTTCTAACATTGTGGAAGCAAGGTAAGAGAAAGGGGCTGTGTCTTTCCCTTGTCTCTGCTGGGTCTGGTGTACTCTCATCCAGAGCCACTCCCATTCAGTTTTTCTGGGGAGTAAACCTACTGTATTCTGGGTCAGCTATGTGTGGGGAGAAGTCACTTGTCTGCTTGTGGAGTGTGGGGGTTGGGTGACTCTTCTGTATATAGACATGCTCTCCAGTTTTTATTCAATAGTTCTATACCTCGGTCCAATCTTCTGTGGTTAATGGCACCTCCAAATCCTGGATCTCTTAGGAGCTGTGAAGGCAAATAAGTTCAGTTCTCATTGGTGTCCCCTCTATAGGCATTTGTGTTATACCTTCTGTCTGCTAGGTCAGTTCCTACTCTTCCTTTGTTACCTCTTTACTAACAAGTTACTTTAAAAAGTTTATTGGAATCTCTTGTTTGTTAAGTTTTTCTCTCCTATTCTTGTTGTCCTTGTGGATTTGTATGTCTTTTTTTCCCCCTTTCTTGTTGTTTTAATGGGTTTAGGGAAGGAGAGGAGGTCATTTTGGAATTGATCTGCCATGTTTAATTAGAAATCTTTTTTTTAGTTGGTATCCATTTGGTTCCATAGGAAAGATGACAATGCATTGATGGTCCAGCCGAATAAGGAATGTTTATAACTATGGTTGTAATTTTATTTATTTTATTTTTTTGGTCAGCGGAGGAAGCCATGAGGTAGGTATTCATTGATCAACATTTCAGTTTTTTTAAAGTAGATTTTTAACTTCAGAATTCTGATTTTGCTTTTCACACAGTCTAGGAATAATTGATAGTGAAGTGGAAAGAATCCAGGATTTAGACTCAGAACCTTGAGGTTGAATCCTGCTTCTGCTGCTTAGCAGTTACATGGCCATGAACAAGTTAGTCTCCCTGAATCTTAGCATCCTCCTCAGTAGAATTAGGGTAAAATCTATGCCCCATTTTTTTCCACAGGATTATTAGAAGGACTAGGTGAGATAATGGAAATAAAAATGCTTTAAAAGAATATGAAGGGAGGACTTCCCTGGTGATGTAGTGGTTGGTAATTTGCCTACCAATGCAGGGGACACAGGTTCAATACCTGCTCCAGGAAGATCCCACATGCCACAGAGCAACTAAGCCTGTGTACCACAAATACTAAGCCTGTGTACCACAAATACTGAGCCTGTGCTCTAGAGCCCAGGAGCCACAATTACTGAGCCCGTGTGCCACAGCTACTGAGCCTATGCACTGCAACTACTGAAGCCCATGCGCTCTAGGGCCCTCATGCCACAACTGCTGAGCCCGTAGTGCTGCAACTGCTGAAGCCTGAGCACCTAGAGCCCGTGCTCTGCAACGAGAGAAGCCACCGCACTGAGAAGCCTGCGCACTGCAACAAAGAGTAGCCCTCTCTTGCCACAACTAGAAAAAAGCCCACACACAGCAACAAAGACCACCCCCCCTCAAAAAAAGAGAGAATATGAGGGAGTGAGGATTTAATGATTCACTTTTATTTTCCTATCTAATTCAGAAGAAAATATGGAGGGGATAGGGGTTGGGCTCGTTGATCTCCGCTAGGTAGAAAGTACATCCTCAGAAGGGTGTGAGTTTCTCTCAGCCTGGTTTACGAGTTCATGTGTTTCTCTTGTCATCCGCACTTCTCTTCCCCACATTCACTCAAATGCTGATTCCAGGCTTTCTATTAGAAAGCCTGACTTAATATGTGATTCAAGCAGATACAGTTGTCCCAGCAACAGGAGCCTACCCTACCAGTGTCATGGTTACTCTCCCCCACTTTTTTTCCCCAGATGCTGCTGCAGATTGCTGATGATTTTATTGAGAGCGTGGTGACAGCAGCCTGCCAGCTTGCTCGGCATCGCAAGTCCAGCACCCTGGAGGTGAAAGATGTCCAGCTGCATCTAGGTATGTGGTCTCATTTGTCCCTGAGGTGTCCACACTATTGCTCCTCCTGGAACCTTCATGCCAGGATCACTTCTGGGCTCTGGGATATATGTATTCATTCAATAGTAGCATTAAACAGGAGAGAGAAATCCATCCATGGTAGGGGGAATGAGCCCTGCAATTGGGTTTGCCACTTTCTAAGTGTACTGCCTTATCCTTCCTACTTACTTTCTCTTAGAGCCGGTTTCTTCATTCCTAAAATGAGGATCATAACACCCTCCTTACAGGGTCATTGTGAGGATTATGGGTTATGTTTATAAAGAGACGGGCACAAAGTAAGAGTTTAGTAAATGTAGCTAGTATATCTCTACCATACATAATAATGGTATTTCCCTTTCAGTTTTTATCTCATTGACGTATTTTTCCCGAGAACATTATATCTGTAATGTACATATAATTTTGTATTCTGCTTTTCTGCTTAATAGACACTACATTTGAGCTTGGGTTTTTCTGGGAGATACTCATCTAACACTGATAATCAAAATCACTTAGAAATGAATCAGCTCCCCTGTCTGCATTGGTTGCAGTGTGATCAAAAGAAAGGCGACAATCTGTGACTACAAAGACAGTCAGGCCAAGGGATTGAGGCATAAGATATTAAGGGATTCAGTGCAGATCAGCCCATGACTGAAAGGCTTCTTTCCCAATGTCAGGGAGATACTGCTCGGGGAGGCACTGGTAGTGGAGGTGGAGTAAATAACACACTTCTGGTTAACATTGCTGGTATTAATATCAGAGACAGATATTCCAATTATCTATTATTGTGTAATAAACATGGCTTAAAACAGTAACAGTTGCTCATTTTGTTCATAGGCCCGGGGGTAGACTTGTCTTAGCCGGGCAGTTTTGCTAAGGATCTTCCATTGATTAAAGTCAGCTGGTGGCTGGGGCTGAGATTGTTTTGATGGAAGGTGTATTAGTCTCCTAGGGCTACCATAAGAGTACCACAAACCAGATAGCTTAAAACAACACAAATTTATTCTCTTAGTTCTGGAAGCCAGAAGAGCAGGGCTAAGCTCTCACCAGTACCTCTGTTGCAGAATCCTCCCTTGCTGCTTCCTAGCTTCTGCTGGTGGCCAGCAATCCTGGGCATTCTCTGGCTTGTAGCTGTATCACTCCAGCCTGTGTCTTGGTCTTCATGTGGCCTTCTCCCCTGTGTGTCTGTGTCTCTTCTCACAGGACACCAGTTATGTTGGATTAAGGGCCTACCTTTCTTCAGTATGACCTCATCTTAACTACTTATGTCTGCAACAACCCTATTTCCAGTACATTCGGAGGTGCTAGGGGTTAGGACTTCAACACACCTTTTTGGAGGACACAGTTTAACCTATAACAGAGCTTTATCATGTCCATGTCTAATGCCTGGCCTGGAACACTCACAAAGCAGCGACTCCACAAGTCTCTCTCTGTCTCTGTCTCTGTGGTTTCTCTGCCTGGTCTCCTCATATGCAGTCCCAGGATAGCTGGACTTCTGGATAGCATGGCATCTACGGTCACCCAGAACGAGTGTCCCATAACCACTTGGCAGAAACAGCATGGACTTTGGTAACTCAGTCTCAGAAGTCACACAGCTTTACTTCTGCTGAATTCTGTTCTTTGAGGCAATCACAAAGACCTGTCTAGGTTCAAGGGGAGGGAATACAGACTCCACTTCTTGATGACAGACATGTTTTAAAAACACCACAACAGGGACTTCCCTGGTGGTCCAGCAATTAAGACTGAGCTCCCAATGCAGGGGACCCTGGTTTGATCCTTGGTCAGGGAACTAGATCCCACATGCCACAACTAAAGATCCCGTGTGCTGCAACTAAGACCCGGTGCAGCCAAATAAATAAATAAATATTTAAAAAACAAAAACAAACAAGAGACAGAAGGTAGAATGGCGGTTATCAGGGGCTAGGAGGATAGGGGAATGGGTGTTATTGTTTAATGTGTACAGAGTTTTGGTTTGGACTGATGAAGAAGTTTTAGAGATGGATAGTGGTAATGGTTGTGTGAGTGTGCTTACTGCCACTGAACTGTACACTTAAAAATGGTTAAAATGGTACATTTTATGTATATTTTACCATACCAAAAAAAAATCCCACAGCATATTATATTCCTGTCTTAAAAATATTTTGTATTTTAATTGTTGAAAATAAAATTGCAATATCAGTTTCTTCATTAAGGGTAAGAAATAATTATCACAGACATGGATACTCTAAAGTCTGCATTCCCAAAATAGCCTCTGTAGCGGGCCTAATGGAACCTGAATCATAATCTGAAGGTTGCTTGGAGGCATGGGATCAGAGCATGAGGAGTTAGGGAACCCGGTGTTAACTGTCTAGGTCTGCTGCGCACTACCCCGCCCCCATTCCCCACCCCCCGCCCCAGCAAGAATAAGCTTGCCAGTAAGGCTGTAAATTCTTGACAGCTCTCTTCTAGGCAGGCTGGGGTGGGTACTGCCAGTGCTGGTTTCTGACCTGGCTATTTTCTATACTTGCATAGTTGAATAACCTCCCCTTCTGATTGACATGGTCTTTTTTTTTTTTTTTTTCATAAATTTATTTATTTATGTATTTATTTATTTGTATTTATTGGCTGCGTTGGGTCTTCGTTGCTGCGCACGGGCTTTCTCTAGTTTCAGGAGCGGGGGCTACTCTTCTTTGCAGTGCACAGGCTTCTCATTGCAGTAGCTTCTCTTGTTGCAGAGCACAGCCTCTAGGTGTGGGCTTTAGTAGTTGTGGCACATGGGCTCAATAGTTGTGGCTCAAGGGCTCCAGAGCAGGCTCAGTAGTTGTGGTGCACGGGCCTAGTTGCTCCGCAGCACGTGGAATCTTCCCGGAACAGGGATAGAACCCATGTTCCCTACATTGGCAGGCAGAGTCTTAATCACTGCGCCACCAGGGAAGTCCCAACGTGGTCTTTATTTCTTTTTTCTTTTTCTTTTACTTTTTTTTTGCATTAAACATGTTTATTTGTAGAGTATATATTCATACTAGTTCATTATCTTTAGGTTTAATTGAATAAAAATGTTCAGGGTTACTAAATTGATTAACTTATGTATCTCCTAACCTATTTTACTTGAATATGTGTTCAGTATGCATATATATATATATATTTTGCATTACATAATATATATATTTAATAACATTTCTTTTTTTAAAAAAATTTATTTATTTGGCTGCGCTGGGTCTTAGTTGCTGCGCATGGGATCTTTAGTTGCGTCATGCAGGCTCTTAGTTGTGGCATGTAGGATCAGTTCCCTAACCAGGGATAGAACCGAGGCCCCCTGCATTGGGAGCACAGACTCTTAACTGCTGGACCATCAGGGAAGCCCCCACAATATGTTTTAATAAGAATCTGTTATAAACATGTGTATACAAATACAGATAGATACAGACATATTACACATACATATATGTTACCATATATATTACCATAAATGCTATATAATGCATAAATATTTATATTGTGATTACACCTGACATATGGCCCATTTGATTTGTCGGAAATGAAGATCATTTGGTTACTTTTCATGGTACAGAATTACTGAGTCAATTATGCACCATAGTGTTTCCTTGCAAGAATGTATCTTCAGTGTATTCAATATGTATATTTTTGAGACTGGATCTTTCTTCATAAATGTGAAAGTTGAGTGAGGTAATGAACACAGAATGCTTTGCACAATATTCACCAAATGATTGCTGTTGCTATTCTGTTAATACTGTATAAAATATAAATACAGTTGACCCTTGAACAACATGAGTTTGAACTGCACGGGGTCCACTTATAGGTGATTTTTTTTCAACAGTAAATACTGGGTTTCCCTGGTGGCGCAGTGGTTAAGAATCCACCTGCCAATGCAGGGGACACGAGTTCGATCCCTGCTCCAGGAAGATCCCACATGCCGCAGAGCAACTATTGAGCCTGTGCTTTAGAGCCTGTGAGCCACAGCTACTGAAGCCCACGTGCCTAGAGCCTGTGCTCCGCAGCAAGAGATGCCACAGCAATAAGGAGCCTGTGTACCACAACAAAGAGTAGCCCCTGCTCACCGCAACTAGAGAAAGCCCACACACAGCAACAAAGACGCAACACAGCCAATTAATTAATTAATTAATTAATTAATTAAAACAAATAGTAAATACTCGGGTACTCCATGATCCACAGTTGGTTGAATCTGCATATATGGAGGAGCTGCATTTATGGAGGAGCAGCGTGGTTGGAGGGCTGACTGTAAGTTATACACGGATTTTCAAGTGCAAGGAGGGTTGGCACCCCTGACCTCTGCCTTGTGCAAAGGTCAACTGTACACACTTATTTAAATATATAGTTACACGTACTTACACGTTTGCATTCATGCCTGGTAGCTGCTCTCATTAAAGTGACTTTGCGTATTCATATCCTGATTTACTTTGTGTTGACTATAAAGTGTAATTCCCAGAGGATAATCTTAGTGTCACTTCCAAGTACTGACAACAACTATTATTAGCAGAAAGTTTCATTTTTATTTTCAAAGAAATACTGGAAGAGAGCTGTATATAAAATTATTCTAGAAACAACCATGAATCATTCACTCACACAGTATTTGCTATGCATTAGACCAACGTATAACTATAAAAACACTAATATTCAATTTGATTTAAATAAGTGCCTGCCTGGGGCAAGTCAAATTTGCAAAACAAATGTTTTCAGTGCTTTAGGGGAGCATGATAAAGGAGTCCCCATGTAACTCCTTTTGAGTAGAGATTTATTCCCTAAATAATCTTGTGTGAGTATAATTTTTTTTTATATTGGATGTAAAGTGCGGTACACTGTTGTGGATTCAGGGAGCCATGTAGCTATGCCAGTAACTGAAAAAGTGGAGTAACTAAATCTCTGCCCTCTGGTAACTTGTAGTGACAGCCTTACAGGGATGGTCATACCCAGTGGTACAAGGACATGGAGCTGTGGCCTGGACCTACCTGTGTCTGTGACTGTATCTCTGTATTTACATCTGTCCCAGGCTCTGGGATTGCATCATGCCCTTGAAGGCTCTCAGCTACCCTATCAGGTGGTTATTTCTGTTGTTACTACCATATAAAAGGTGAAGAATCTGAGACCCAAGGTCATATTGCTCCACATTGAAGCAGCAGAGCTGGGGCTTGGCTCCTAACTCCAGATTGCTAAGAGTGCCTTTCTGTTCTACTCCTCCTTTCAGTTTGAGAGAGGTTACCTTGAGCACAGGGCTAAGGTGATTGAAGAAGCAAATCACTTTCCTTTCCTGAAGAGCTGCATGGAAACCTTAGGGCTCCACACTTAAAGTTTTGACTCATTTACCTCATTTCTTTGCAAGAAGGTCAAATAGTGAGGCACCATATGTGGTTCCCCCATTTGTGTCCCATGGAGCCCCTCTGCAGAGTTGCTGTTAATTAATACAGTTGATTGCCCAGATTAGTCCTCCCTGACCTTTGTCTGAGGGTCACACTGCACCCTGACACTGCCTTGCCGGTCCCCTTATCTCTTTGTGGGCTTCTTCCTTACAGAACGCCAGTGGAACATGTGGATCCCAGGGTTTGGCTCTGAAGAAATCCGACCCTACAAAAAAGCTTGTACCACAGAAGCTCACAAGCAGGTGAGAAGCCTTCAGAGTCCCAGGGCAGCCACAGCTGATCCCTTGAGCTGTGTCTCAGAGAGAATGCCCACAGCTGCCATCACTGCAGTTGTCATTTCTGCCAAATGTCAGAGGGACAAGAGGCAGCAGGGCTGCATGGGAGGTCAGCCAGATTTTTCCTAGGTGCTTTACTGTTTCCACAAAGGGTCTCAGTTTTTTCTCTCAACTCTGATGGGTGCCACTTAAAGCTGTTGATTCTAGGTTCTTCTAACATGGATGGAACTCGCCCCCTTCACATCTCTTTAATGACATCTTCTTCATCGTTGACAATTTGAACATCATCTAGGGCCCTCTGACTAGACGACAGTTTAGGGAACGCAGAAGTATGCTGTGCTTGTGCTCAGAGGTAGCACCCAGGCTGCTCTGCCAAGCATTCTGGCCTCTGCCCCAGCTTGACTTTTGTTCTCTGTCCCTCTTACTGCAGAACTGAGGGATCAGTAAGAGAACCTGTCTCCACTTCTGCTGGGGAGCAAGCTGTCCCTGTCAGTGGTCAATCTCATAGCAGTGTTGGCCTCCATTTGACAAGTCTTAATTTAACTGGCTACTCTGATTTGAAAAGTGGGCTTTTTCCAGGTTTGATGGCCACAATCAGGCGGTTCTGGCTGAGTGTATCTTGCTTTTCCATAGCCTGGGATCTGTGAAATGGATGTGTTTACAAAGCACTCAGAGGAAGCCTTACAAGGAGACCGCCAATAGCCTGAATCGAAGGACTGCAGTGTTGTTCAGAAGGGAGTCCCTCCAGGCAGTGGACAGTCAATTTGGCTCTGCTCTCAAATTACCCACTTTTCAGCCCTACTTATCTATCTACCTATCTATCTATCTATCTATCTATCTATCTATCTATCTATCTATCGTCAACCAATATCATAATGTTGAAACAATCTCTTAGTCAAAAAGAGTGAGCAAAGCAAGTCATTAATTTGGCCAGTGGCTGGTAATAGTAAGATTTGAAACCCATGATCTGAATGTTTCCCTGATGGGTTATGGTGGGAATTGTTAGGGTCTGCTTCCTTCATTGTTGGTTATCAAGTGGAAGACGTCAGCTCCCTTTATGTGTTGGCAACAGGCTCAAAACAGAGGCCTTTTTCCTATTTTCTCCATCATCAGAGAAAGAGACTGGGGGAGGGGGTAAGCCTAGAAAACACGTTTTGATGGCCTGTCCCTTAAATCCCCAAAAGGCAGGAGCTGTCACCTTCTGCTTTTAACTGTTTTTGCCATTCTGCTAGCATAGGACTGTTTGGGTCTTTTGGTCAATGAAATAGGTCCACTGGCCTACGTAAACATCTCTTAGGGCCCCACAGACTGTGTTGAGTTAAGAGTCTGCTGAGCTGCCCCATGCCTGTACGTTCCTGAGGACTGCAGCCTGTGGCGTAGACCATGCTACCTGGTAGCCACATGTGAATGTCCTGGAGAGTTCCTGGCTCTAACTTGTGTAACTGCTTGTTTCTCTCTCCTTTCAGAGAATGGCATTGATCCGGAAAACAACCAAGAAATAACACATGGAAAAGTCAGGGAATGGACAACAATGTATTTGGAGATACTTGAGCTGAGACCTCAGCCATCTCATCCTTGGATTTTTTTTTTTTAATGCTTTACAGAGAAGCATATATTTTTTATTAACAGTGCAGCAATATCTATAATGACTGAGAGGATCTGCCAAAAGAATAAAGCCTCCTACCCCCAATGCCAGCCCCTTTTCCCTGCCGTCTCAAAGAGGAGCAATGTATCTTCCAGAGAAGATTTTATCTGTGGTTTATTATATGTGATTGACTAGGGGACAAAGCATTATGGTCTTGTTTGGTGAGAGAGTATTAGCAGGATTAGTAGAGGTTTTTGTTTCCTTCTCCCTCCCCCTTTTCCCTGTACTTTGTAATGTCAGTGTTTATATGAATATGACTTTCATTTGCTTTTCCAGAATAAAGAAGTTATTAATCGAAAGATGCAGGATGCATGGCTTACAGCCTTTGGAAGGCCAGAGGAGGATAAGCAAGGCTGGATGTAGCTCTCTAGTCAGCAGGTGGCAGCACCATTACTCATTTCTGTGATGGAGGGAAAAAACCCAGGGATTTTTCCATTATTTTACTCCAAGGAAGGTCTTACCATCAGGTGAACTTTGAGTCCAGTTTCTCTGCCATAAGAGTTGAGCAGGGTGACTTTCATGAGCCCCAAACTGAGGAGGCGTCTTGATTTTGGGAAATCCTTTTTTGACCTGCTCTTCTAGAACTTCTGGAGTTTATCCCTGATGCTAAGAAAGGATGGCAGGAGACTTGGGCAAAGGCCTTTCTGTGCAGGTGCCTGTCTGTTCTTAGTTGTTGGTATCCCTGATCCTAGTATCTTCACCATGTTGCAGAGGAAACCAGACAACCTTGAGACCTCAGGGTCATGACCTTCAGTGGCACATGGCATCATCCTGTTCTGTGCGGGGCAGAGCCCTTGTGGATCGTGAGGATTCCACGGGCTGCAGGGAGTGTAGCTCTTCCACCCCAGGGCCACCAGCATGGGCACATCCACCTTGCCCTGCTTTGGACCTCTGCCTCCTCCTGAGGCTTGGTCTGTGGTGCTACCCTGCTTTTCACTCCCTCCCACCCTGAGTTTGGCCCCATGACCCTTCCCTTCACAGCTCATAGATCTCTTGAGTGAGCAGCTTAAAAGCTGTGCTGATGTCACCATTGCTTTTGGCTGAGGTCTCAACGTAGTGAGCTCCCAAAGAGGCAGCCAGCTTCTCCCCTTCCTCTGGCATCACCTGTCACTCAACCACACGTCACTTTTGTGGCCCGTCACCAGGAAGAGAATGTTGGAGGGTTATACTTTCTCTAGAACCTCCTGATGCCGCTGGGGGACGCTCTCAAAGGATGTTCTGTTGGTGATTACCAAGCCGCAAAAGGCCTCCCACCGAGTTCCTGCAGTAGGAGCTAGTCATTGGCCTTGGCAGCCAAGAAGGAATCCAGAATTAGTTGTGAATCCCCTGTTGAGGACAGAAGGGGACAAGAGAATCGGGGCGTTTAATGGAAAGAGCTGGGTAGAGTCAAAAGACCTCAGTTCTTGATCAGCTGCGTGAGAGGTGAGTGGCTTCGTCCATCTGAGGTTTCATGTCCTGTGTGTGTACTGAGAGGCTTGTTCGTTCAGCGAGTGTTTATAAGCTGGGCCCCTGCCCATGCCAGGCACTGCTTACAATGATGAATGAAAACAGGGAGCGACCTGCCACCTAGTGAAAGGAAAACTGCCTCCGTGACCAGGGCTGCAAAGGAGAGACTCCCAGCGTTGGGGAGGGCGTCTGAGCAGTTGAGCTGTAATTTGAGGGATCCAGGGGAAGGCATGGGGATCAGTTTCACGGATTGAGAGCTGCATGTATGACAGCTGTGATGCAGTGTGGTGAAGCAAGACAGGCCAGGTCATGCAGTGTCTTGTAGGCCCCAGCAAAGAGTGGGGTCTGCGTAGCAGAAGCCATTGAAAGATTTTAAGCAGAAAAGTGTGATGTGGTCAGATAAGTGTTTTGAAAAGGTCACTCTGGCCAGATAGTGGAGGGGGAAGAGAGGGCATTTGTGGAAGCAGAAAGTCAAGAGAAGGTTATTGGCTGGACTGAGGTGGTTGTGACAAAGCGGAGAGAAGGGGAAATTTGAGAGCTGTTAAAGTGGTAACTGGATGTGGGGGTACAGGAGAGAGGGGTGTCACCAAGTGATCTGTAAAGGATCTTCTGACTTGATGTCTGGGCAGCTCAGCCCCTCAGCCTGGGCACGAGGCCCTCTACCTCGCTAGCTAAGTAACCACGTGCACCTGATTCCCAGAGCCCAGCACAGTCTGAGCACACAGAGGACTTCATACATGCTGAGGAGCCCAAGGGGTAGCAGGGCTGGTGAATTCGTGCACTCCAGTGTCGTGACAGTCTTAGTAAGAGTATTTATTGGCATGTGCTGTGCTAAGCACCTTCTGTGGATAAGCTTGTTTTCACAACAAGCTTGAAGAAAAAAAGAGTTTGTCAAGCAATTTGTTTGCAATATTGAGTGTAATCCCATTTTCCAATGAGGAATCTAAAATTTAGAGTCTAAGTAATTTACTCAAGGTCACACAGGTAGTAGTGATGGTACTCAGATTTCAACCAAGTCCTTCTGACTCTAGAACCTACTCTTAACTGTGCTGTAAACTCTCCCCCCAAGTCCTGTGGGGACAGAGATGGGAGTGACAGCACATGCAAAGGTCCAGAGGTGTAAAGAAGTCACTGCATCAGGGCTTCCTAGGTGGCGCAGTGGTTAAGAATCCGCCTGCCAATGCAGAGGACATGGGTTTGATCCCTGCTCCAGGAAGATCCCACATGCCACGGAGCAACTAAGCCCGTGTGCCAAAAAAAAAAAATAAGTCACTGCATCAACGTGGCTAAAGCACAAGGTGCAACATCGGAAGAGGATGGCCAGAGATGAGCAGGCTAAGCTTGGGAGCGGACAGCCCTCAGGCCGAGTGGTGGGCTCCAGTGCCCTTGCTCTGGAGACGCCCTGTGTGTGTCTTGTGGAGGTGGTGGGGGTGGGGGATGTAAGTAGTGTGGGAGGCCCAGCAGGCTGGCTCTGGGCTTCCCACCCCTCTTCAGCCTGAGTAATATCTCTCTTAGCTGTGGAGCATTTTAGGGCTGTGAGAAAGATTCCATCTGACAAGAAGATTCTGATGCTAAAAGCAGGCATATAAACAAAAAGTTTGAAAACCACTGCACGGGTAATGGGAAGCCAGTACAGTTTGAGATGGAGGATTGATGTGATTATATCTGCGTGTTAGAAACCTTGCTCTCGCTGCCGGTGGAATTGGAAGCAGGCAGGAGGGGGACCAGCCAAGAAGTTGCTGCAGTTAATTTGGACTAAAGGTAAAGGAATAAGCCTTGAGGTTTTCCTGAGAAAGAGTGAACCAAAAAGCAGGTGTAGGGGGTGGTCACAAAAACAGGGATGAGTTTTGAAGACACAGAAGAAGCTATCTGGGATGAGGAAGCCATCCTAGAGAGGGTCCCCCCTGCATGGTGTGAAGCAGGGAGGAGGAGGGCGGAGCTGAACTAAGGTCTCACAGTTCCCTATGGTTAGGAAAAGTCCCTGGAGTCACCCAGTGTAGCCCCTTATTTTACAGGTAATAATATCGAGGTCCAGAGAGGTCATGTGGCCTGCCTGTGGTCACAGGGTAGGCCAGGACTCAGACCTGTGCTCTTGGTCCAGAGTTCATCTTTGTCATGGCCTCCAAGGCCCCTTCTCTTCCTGATTGGTGGGCTCTCCCCCTCAGGGGTGGATGGTGACCTTTCCTGGCCAGCTGGACCCCCAGGCTCTGCCTCTATGAAGGGCACAGAGAAGTCCACCCCCATTGCCTGGGTAATGCCCTTGAAAAAGATGCCCTCCACGTAGTGTCTCAACAAGGATGGTTTGCCCACATTTGAGTCTCCTAGGAGGAGGATGCAGAACTAGTACTACCAGAGAGCATCCATGTAGTGCAGGAGGCCAGCCAGGAGGAGATGCGAGGCCAGAACCGAGGCACAAACCGCGTGGTCTGGAGCTGGCTCAGACCTGCAGTGAGTGACGTGGAGTCAGAACCCAAAGGCGACCAGGGGCTTCTGGGTCTAGGCTCCCCAGGCCATGCCCAGACCTAGGCTTAGCGGAGCCTCCGGGACAGAGTGCCATTTGAAACCACCTTGCAGAACTGAGTCCCTTCAAGACAGAAACTTGAAGGGACTCAGTTTAGGCACGTCCCCAAAATAGAGGCCCTGGTGCTATACTGATCCTGAGAAGACCCCGGGTGGTAGCTCAAAAGACTGGGCAGCAGGCTGCAGCCCCATATGCTAGGATGTCCTTTCTTCTCTCTGCTGGCCTGAGTCCCAGCCCTAAGTCTGTACCTACAGGAGGGAGGGCTGTGTAGTATGAGGCTTGCCTCTCCCAACACTGGAACTTCATGAGACATGTCCCAGCCAGGGGCCCTGGAGAGATCCTCCCACACCTGTCAACCACAGACGGAGCACCTGTTTCCCCGTCAGGGCCAGGATCCTAAGAATAACATTCGTAAAGAGAAGGGAGAGTAAAACAAGATTGGCCATTCCTGCTAATATTTGTTGATGCTGAGTTATGAGTACAAGAAGTTCTTCAAACTACTTTATACTAGTTTCTATATTCTTGGTTATGTTTTAAATTTTCCCTAATGGTATTAAAAAGCCCAGTGTTCCCCTGCCCAAGGCAGCCTCCCCAAGGGAATCAGCCCTGGCCTTGAAGAACTACCCTCTAGTGGGGCAAAAAGGTACAACAGAGCCTGACATCTGCAAAGAAGAGAGCCACTTGGATAAGTGCCCTGAAGGCTCAGAGAAGAAACTGATATGTTAGGTTGGACTAAGCCTTGAAGGGTGACCAGAGTTTTGATAGATATGGAGGAAGGACATTCCAGGCAAGGGAAAGACACATGCAAGAAACAGGGGGGGCTTGTTGGCAGAAGAAACGTAACATTTGTTAGGCACTTAACACATCATCATATTTAATCCCCTAACAAACCTGTGAGGTAGGACGCATTCTCATTGTGCCATGAAGAGATTGAGGCTCAGAGGCAGAGGACAGATCGGGTTCCCACCTAGATGGCTTCAGTTCCAGCCTGTACAGGGTGGGCAGGATGTGTCCTCCCTTTTCATCCACTGGTATCAGTAGCTCCCAGAGCAGGCAAGATCAGAAAGTGTCCTGTGTGTGGCAGACTTTTGGCTCTGTTCCTTCTAAAGGGCAAAGGGGATAGATTCAAGCCTGGGTTGCAAGGTTTTCAAGCTGAGGAAGCAGCTCATGGAAAGGCTTGGAGGCCAGGTAGCCTGACCTTGCTGCTACCGGTCGAGGATTTTGCCTTGGAGAGGGAGCTTTGCTTGTTCAGAACAGCCTAGGGATAGACCTGAGGGATGATTCTGGAACTCCACCCCCTTAGTAAGAAAGCAGAGCCCAGCCCACATCTCTGGAGGGGGGCCAGGACCTTTAATAACTTTGTTCGAGTCTGGAATCCTTGTTATTTCCCCAAAGTGTGTACTTTGGTAGTCTCTGTTCCCTAACAGTGATTAATAGCAAAACCCTCAGGGGAAGAAGGGGACTTCCATCTTGTGAATTCCTGCCCTGGCGTGACAAGTACTACCTTTGATTTGTCATCTGATCCTTTCTGAAACCTGTGAGTTAGGGATTATCCCCATCTTACAGATGAGTCCACTGAGGCTTAGAGAGATGAAGTGAGTTCTCCAGGGTCCCACAACTGTACATAATAGAGCTGAGATTCAAAACCAGGTTTGACTGTAAAGCTTGCCCTGTTTTTGGCAGCTGGCATAATGTGATGGTTAAGAGGAGTTGATATTTTTCTGAGTATTGCAGGCAGATCAGATAACACAGGGAGAGAGGAAAGTGCTGGGGCCTTCCCTGCAAAGGAAAGAGCATGTACAAAGCCCAGGGCTGTAGGTGGTTAGAAACCTGGGCAAAGTTCGTGGAGATGCTGTAGGATCAGATCAGACTAGGCTGGGGGGAAAAGGTTTGGATTTTACCCTGTAGGCATGGGAGCCAGGGAAGGATTCTAGGAGGGGAGCAGCCAGATCAAATCTGGATTGTAAAAAGATCCCCTGGGGCAACGTGGATGCTAAATCACACCCTACAGGCCTGAGACCCTCAAGAGGGGTGGCACAGTCTACACTAAGGATCGGGGTGGGGAGGGGACCTGAACCATGACAGGGATGGCAGACTGGCTGCGGGCCTGCTCCCAGAAGAGAGGGCACCTGCTTCTGATCAGCGGGCAGCCCTCAGGTGGGCATGCCCCTCTTGGCCTCTTCCCCACTCTTCAGTCCTATTTTCTGTCTTTCCTCTAGCCAGTGGGCTGGGCAGGGCTGCTTCCTCCTGCTGGGTCGGAATCACTCATTAAAGCCATTTACAGTCTCCAGAGGTTTAGCCACACTGAAGGGGCTCGTGAGTGTGGGATCACAGCCTTGAAGCATGAGGTCGGACTTTCTAGGCCTGGCCCAAGGTGGTGGACAAGGCTGTTGGAATAGTGAGCTGGCCCGGATTTACCGACTGAGCCACGTCCGTTTCCCCTCCTGGACTTTGGGTTCCTGTCTATGAGATGGACAAGGTCAGCCCGACCTCACAAGGTTGCTTCACGGTTAATAATAAGCCATAGAAATAATAAGAGCAATAGTAATAATAATAATACAATAAGCAATAGAAATGTGTCACAGTGTGTGAGCCCATAGGTATTGTAGGAATTCACATTAATTGTCACAACCCTGTGAGACAGAAACTAATTATCCCCGTTTTGCAGATGGGAAACTGAGGCTGAGAGAGAGAGATGTGTGACTACAGCCTGCTGAACATTCCTCAAGGGAGGCAGCTGGAGATAATGGGGAACAGCTCTTGCTCGTCAGTGGACCTTCCCCTGGGTGGGCAGGGCCTTCAGGCTGGTTCTCCCACACCAGGATTCTGAGAGGGGAGAAGCTCAGTTTTTTCTTACTCCAGGGACTTGGGGATTTTTTGTTTTTTCCACCTGACAGCCAAATCCCCACCTCCATCCCCAGGACCAGCTGCTCATCTCCCAAACAGGCTTCAGTTTAGTAGACCTGTACTCCTGTTGGGGAAGCTCTGGGAGATAAGAAAACACAAACCAAGTTGAGCGTCATTTTCTGCTTCTTCACTTCATTCTAGCACACAAACCTCCAGTAAATTCCTAAAAGAGCCCAGCTTTTCCTTGCCTCAGGGCTCCCCCCTCACCTACTGGTTTCACTTAACTTCTCTGGGCCTCAGTCTCAACATCAGTAAAATGGAATAACAGTACTATCTCACACAGTATGTAAGAAGTGTCCAGTCAATGCTGGACACGTTCCTTCTGCCTAGATCTCTGCTCTTAGCTTGGCTCTTCCTCCTCCTCCTCCAGGTCTCAGATCAAAGGCCATCTCTTGAGACAGGCCCTCCTTGACCACCTGCTCTAAAGGAGACCTCTCATCACTCTCAGGCCCATCTCCCAGATCTGAGGTCTTTATAGCACTTACAACTGGAAGTCATTTAGTACCACTTACTAGCTTTTTCTTCTCCACTGGAATGTCAGCCCTAGGATGGCTTTTCTGTCATGTTCACTGCTGTATCCCCAGAGCCCAGATCATAGTAGATGCTTTTTTATTTTATTTTAATTTTATTTTACTTATTTGCACGCACAGCTCGCGGGATCTTAGTTCCCTGACCAGGGACTGAACTGGGGGCCTTGGCAGTGAAAGCCCAGAGTCGTAACCACTGGACCACCAGCGAATTCCCGATGCTCATTTTCAAACATTTTTGATGAAGGAATGATAATGTACTCTAAAGCAAATCATTTCCCTCTCCTGGCCCAAGCTTTCTCATCTGCGAAATGAAGAGAATCGTGAAGACCTTGCAAGACTGTCAGAAGGATAAGTGATGTTTAAAAAGAAGAGGCAGAGCACAGAGGCCCACCCCAGCCCAGGTGCCATGAGCAGGAAGCTAAGAAACACCCTGACTGAAAACTTCCCAAGAACCCTAGGAAGGAGAGATTTCAGTCACAGGTTACCGAGGAGGAATCTGAGACTCGAGGTGGAGTAACTGGCCCTGGGTCACAAAGCAAATTAAGTGGTAGTGCTCTTTCTGCTGTGGCAACTGCCTATGCCCTGCCCATGTCCACTGGCACGATGACACCCCCAACATACCCCCCTCTACACCTGCTGAGATTCCTCCTTCCAGAAAGCCTTGCTGCATTGCTGCGGGACATTTTTGTGCCTAGCACTTTCTGTTGCAGGTTAAGGTCCCCAGGAGGCAGATTGTGAAATGCAAATCAGTGTGCAGACTTTCATGAGAGGATTTCTGAGGTCAATACTTGTTCGGAAGGAAGCAGGATTGAGCGTGAGAATTTAGCTGTGTTGTCATAACAGTGGCCTCAGTCGACCCCACGGAGAGTGATGAAGCTGGGTTTTTCCTTCAGAGTTTTTCCTTCCTCTAGAGTTGAGGCAATAGGGCCAAGCCTTTGAACACTCTCCCTGGCCCCGACAGAGCCAAGAGATTGATGTTGGATTGTGGACTGCCCCGGATGGGCGGGCAGTTCCCGGAGAGAGGAAACTGAGCTCCACCACCAGGCAGCACTCCCAGCAGCTAGGAAGTGTGGTGGGGAGCAGGCTATGTGCTCTTCAGCCCTGAGGGGAGATCATGGTGGCTAATCAGTGTCCACTCTGTGCCCAACAGAGGAGCTGTTCCTACTCACCCCTGCCTCTCAGATCCAGATTGAGTCCCCAGCCTTAGTGTAGGAGCACTGGGCAGCAATTTGGGTTTGAAGGCACACTTTCTCATCCAAACCTGAGGACCAAAGGAGGCTCCAAGGCTGGCTCAGCCTGAAATTCCCTGTTCCCGTCCTCGCCTGTGCAGCAGCGTCCACACGCTGAGTGGCTCAGCATCTGAGCCCAGGGAGGCTGCCAGAAATGGCCACATCCCAGCCAAGAGAGGAAAGAGCGGTGATGACAGTTCTTGCCATTCGATTCTCACTGTGTGGGAGGCTCTGCTCTGGCTGAGCATAGCCCATCCATTGTTTCATTCATGCCCACAACCCCCTGTGAGGTGGGGTCTTTTATGAGCTCCTCTGACCATGGAGGAAGCAGGCTCAAGGACAGGAAGCTGCACACGTGGCCTCTTAGACCTTTCTAGTGGAAAGGGGCTGAGCTCTGAGACCCCAAAATCCAGGAGGCAGGATCGTGCCAGGATACTGTTTATATTAACCCTCCAGATAGATTCTGCCAGTTGCCCTCCAGAGAGATACTAACACTCCCCATCCCACCAGCACTTATGAGGGTGACACTGCTTTAACCCTTTCCCTCCCAGAGTCAACAGTTGCATGGGCCCAGGTGCTGCATCCTGCTGGGGGGCCTGGGGATTTGGGTGTTCTGGATGAGCCGGACACCCCCCCAGTCCTCCTCCAGTTTGATGTCCTCCTGCTGCAGGGCCTGCTGGATGGCATCAGTGAGGGTATTGAAGACCAGGTCCACATTGCAGTTGTTTTTCGCGGAGGTCTCCATGAAGTTCATGCCCAGGGAGGCAGCCAGCTCCTCCGCCTCCTGGGCTGAGACACAACGGGTGCTCTGCAGGTCATTCTTGTGGCCAACCAGCAGGAAGATCGCCTTGTTGGGACCCTGAGAGGCCATGACCTCCTGGTACCACTCTCGGATGTGTTCAAAGGACTTCCTGTTTGTCACATCAAAGACCAGCAGGACACCCACCACATTCCGGTAAAAGGACCTGGTGATGCACCTGATGGTGGGGGGAGTAATTTGGGAGAGGCTTATACCTTCAAGACATCCCAGATGCAGGACAACCCTGCTCCATACACTGACAGCCTCACACCCCCCTTAGAGCTGGTTTCACACTGTCCTGTGCTTCTCTTTTCCCAGTGTCTGTCTCTCCAAAGTGCCTGTGTGCTCCCCACTTAGGAGCCATTGGATTCCCTTACTCTCCTGACCATTCCTCCATTCCTGGAGGAAGCCTCATGTCTTCCTGATTACAGGTCTTTGTTTCCCCATTCTCTGCCTGGCAAACTCCCATGCATCCTTCACCGCCAACGCAAATCTCTCTTCCTTTCACATCTCCTTGACACCTCCCTCTCTGCCCTCCTGTGGACTCTGTCAGCACCCAAGTCATTCACCCCTCCAAGTTTCAGTGTTGAACACTCGTCTGCAGAGGGTGCCAGGTCTCAGGCATCGGACTCAGGGGCTCAGCCCACCAGTTATTTGTAAGATGAAGGACTCGAGAGTGAAGGACCCAGGCCCAGGGCAGGGACCCCCAGATCTCTACTTAGACCACTGAAGCTGACCCCTCTGAGGGGTCCCCATGGCCAAGTGGATCAGGAATGACCCCGCTGGAACCAGAGCTTCCCCCCCCCCCCCCCCCGCCACCTCCCACCCACCGTGCCCTGCCCCCCGCCGCGCACCTGAAGCGCTCTTGGCCAGCCGTGTCCCAGAGCTGCAGCTTCACGCGCGGCCCGGCCCGCAGCTGAAGAGTGCGGCTATAGAACTCGACGCCCACCGTGGGCACCGACTCGAGCTCCGGCTCGGGCTCCGGGATCCCCAGCGCGCCCGCCACGTAGCGCCGCAGCAGTGACGTCTTGCCCACTGCCGTGTCCCCCAGTAGCGCGATCCGAAACTGGTAGCGGCGGCCCCCCGCCTCCATGTCGGGAGACTAGCCTCCTGCGGCCCGGCCACCAACTATGCAGCCCCGCCCCGCCCCAGGGCCCCGCCCCGCCCCGCCCCGTCTCAGGGCCCCGCCCCTGCCTCAGGGCCGCCGCTGAGCCACCCAGACCAGGGACTGGAGAACCTGGGGCGTCTTCAGCACCGGGCAACCGGACCCCGAGGAAACCACCAGGCCCGGTGGAAACACCTGGACAAATCACTTCCTTGCTCTGAGCCTCCGTTTCCTCCTCTGTAAAATGGAGATGATAACCTCTACTTCAAGGTTGAAGAGATTAAACTAAATAGTGTGGGGAAGAGGACTAGGGAGGACCGATAACCAAACGTGCGCTGCCTGAGACTCACAGGACAAGAGCATCCACTTCATCTGTTGAGGTGATTTCTCTCTGCAGCCCCACTCTCTATTAGTCCCACAGTTGGGCCCCTGCTGCTAGACCTGGAGACACCACTCGAGAAAGTTGATGGTTTATAGGTGCTCTTTCCCAACCCTTTTCTGGAGCCCCATAGGCCCTGGCCTGGGGCCTCCCATTCAGTATTCAGGTTCAATGTTCAACAGCCCCCACTGCTTCCTCCCTGACTGCCTGTGCTGGGCCCCAGGGTCCGGAAAGGGACTTGGACACAGTCAGGTAGAGGAGGCAGTGTAAACAACTGCAATTCCAGAGGGAGTGCTGGTGGCTTGTGGACTGGACCGCTAACATTTATGAGGTGAGATGGTCAGTTCCTTATGCTTTGGGACAGCAACCCTTTGAGACTGTCACAGTGTGCCCGTTTTAGAGCTGAGGGGACTGAGGCTCAGATATGTGGCTTGTCTCAGATCCCAGCAGAGCTGGGACTCACACCCAGATTCGTCTCACTCTTCATTACCCCTTGATGCCACAAAAGGAGACTGTAAAGCAAGTTCTCAAAGGACCAGGACAAAGTGGTCAGGTCCCACTTGGGTTAGGAGCAGAGTAAGGCAGGTACATCTGCATTCAAGATCTACTCCACTCTTTCCAGTCTGGCCTTCTGGACACCCAGGACATCAAGGCTGGAGTTCTGGTTGGTCCCAAACAGCTTATCTATTGGTTTAATCTCACTATCCCACTGTGGGTGGATGTTACCAATTTAACTTGTTTTGGCAAATTGGCAGTGGGAAGCAGTTCTCACTAATGCAAATCATCATAGTGTCACATTTCCTCCTTACACAACCTTCTGAATAAGTGTTAGTCTGCCCAGGGTTTTTTAAAGATGAGAAAACTGAGGCTCAGAGTAGTTAAGTAACCAGCCCAAGATCACTCAGCTTGGAAGATAGACTAGCTGCCAAGTCTGTTTCTGGCTAGACAGTTTGGGGGCCTGGGAAGGCCCAGGTTTTCTTGTAGCTGACTCTAAATACATCAGTGAGAAGCCATTTTGTCAGGTCTCCTAGTAATCCTGGCCTTTGGTCACCTGCACTAGCCTGAAGGGGCCCAAGTCTCTGCTTGCCTCCTACCTCCAGGAGGAGAGAGAGAGGAGCAGCAGCTAGGGCGTGTGTACAGGGAAGGAGTCCTCCCTACCAGCTCTACCCAAACCGGGAGAGTCTGCCGCACTCCCACCTGCCCCACTGATTCTTCCATTGGGATGTTCTTGTCACCTTGCTCTGTTCAGCTGGAAAAACAGTTTTTGTGTCAGGCCTGTGCAGATCTTCCTCCCCACGTCGCACCCCCAGCCTTCTTTACCCACCACTAGTGCTCCAGCCTTGCTGAACATCTCGCCTCTTCTCAGCCCTCCACCAGGAACCCTCCTCTTCTGCTCTTCAAAGGGTAAGTAACCCCTACTTCAGGCCTCAGGTTAGATCCCCGTCTTTAGGAAGCCTTCCTGACTGGCCAGTGAGGTCACAGGCCCTTTTGTCCACTGTGATGTCTGTCTCCCTTCTAGGCTCAGCCCTCTTGAAGACAAGGACCAATGGCTGTATCCTCAGTGCTCAGCACAAAGTTTAACTCAGTAAATATTTATGGTTGAATGAGTGAATAAAATTGGACAAGTGCTATTCGTTCATTCATTCACTCATTTATTCATTCAAATACCACAACAGAGCTGGACTCAGGGAGCTACGGGGTCAGAGAAGACCTCTTGGAGAAGGAGAAGCTGAAGCTGAGTCTCCAAGGACAAGTGGGAGCTGCGGAGGTCAGGGAGAAAGGGCACTCCACGCGGGGCAGCAGGGCAAAGGCAGAGAGGCATGAAACAGCTTGAAAGGCAGTTTGAACCCAGATGTTCCAGAAGCCTTTGTGGTCAGCATGTGGGCAGAGTGCACTGTCAGCAATGAATTCCTTGAACTTCCTCTCCTAGACGTTCCTGCTGTGGGCTGGGGTCATGTGCCTGTCCCTGGCTGTACCTGGCACTGGAATCCAGATGTCAACTGACTTTGCCATAGACTCCCTATATGACCCAGGGGGCAAGTCATTTCCCCTCCCCAGCCCTGCTTCCTCTTCTGCTAAGGGAGGCAAATCATGGCACCCACCTCACAGGGTAGTTCTGGGGTAACTGTGTCATAGCAGATGCACATTGGCAGTAGACAGATCTTAGTTTTAGTTTCAAATGATGCTTACTAGCTATGTGGCCTTGGCCAAGTTTTATTCATGAATTAATTCACTCAGTAATTATTTCAGTAAGTGCTGGCCATCTTTTATATACTCGGCACTTAGCAGTGGGAAAAAAAGACACAATTCCTGTTCTTGGAGAGCTCAGATAGAAAATAAATTCATATAAAATGCAAAGATAGGGAGCAATAAGTGCTATAAGTAACAATCAAGCCATGGCTTGAAGGGTGGCAGGGTGCTATATCAAAAGAGGATGGTCTGAGGAGGTGACATTTGAACAGAAACCCAGGGGAAGAGAGGAAGTGAGCAATGTGGTTGTCTGTGGTATCCAGGGCGGACAGTTCCAGGCAGGAAGAACAGCAAGAGTAAAGGCCGTGAGGTTGGAGCAGGCAAGGGATGCTCCAAGAGTAGAGAGGCCACAGAAATGGAGCGGAGTGAGTGAGGAGCAAGCCATGGGCCAGGAGAGCAGAGAGGAGGAGGAGCCAAGTCATCTGTGGCTTCAGAGCCCATCACAGGGACTTCAGCTTTTGTTCCAAATGTGTTGAGAAGTCAGTGATTTGGGGGCAGGTGAATTACATGATCTGAATTTTCTCTTGCTTCCCCCCCACATCTTTTTTTTTTTTAATGAATTTATTTATTTATTTATTGGCTGTGTTGGGTCTTCGTTGCTGCACACGGGCTTTCTCTAGTTGCAGCGAGCGGGGGCTACTCTTCGTTGTGGTGCATAGACTTCTCATTGCGGTGGCCTCTCATGTTGCAGAGCACGGGCTCTAGGCGTGTGGGCTTCAGTAGTTGCGGCACATGGGCTCAGTAGTTGTGGCTCACAGGCTCTAGAGCACAGGCTCAGTAGTTGTGGTGCACAGGCTTAGACGCCCTGCAGCATGTGGGATCTTCCTGGGGCACGGCTCGAACCCGTGTCGCCTGCATTGTCAGGCGGATTCTTACCCACTGCGCCACCTAGGAAGTCCTCCCCACATCTTTATTAAGATATAATTGATACATAATAAACTGCACATATTAAAAATGTGCAATATGATGAATTTTGACGTGTGTACACCCACGAAGCCACCACAATTGAGATAAAGAACATCTGTTATTCCCCAAAGTTTCTCCATGTCCTTAATTCTTCTCTCCTGACTCCCACCTCCAGATAACCATCAATCTGCTTTCTGCCACTAGAGATTACTTTGTATTTTCTAGAATTTCATGTAAATTAAATCAAACAGTATGTAGTCTTTGGCTTCTTCACTCAACATTGTAGTATTCCGCTGTATTAATATACCACAATTGGTTTATCCGATTGCTGTTGAAGGACATCTGTGTTGTATCCAGTCTTTGGCTATGACAAATATAACTGCTATGAACATTCATGATCAAGTCTGCCGAGACCAGCTCGGCGACTCGAGGTGAGTGACGGGTGCCGCAAGCTTGAAGAAGACACAGACACAGACTGAAGAGAAAAGTGGGACCGGGGGGCTCAAGACCTCTCGGATCAAGAGCCCCGCTGACTCATCCCAGGCTGCTTTTATTGAGTTCGTGGGCTTACATTCTCAGGTTACACTCATAAACAATCAAAGGCCTCACATGACTGAGGCAATTATCTTTGTTTACTTCCTGGGTCCGAGTTGAGCAGGTGTGGATTTGAGCTGGGGGTGGAGAGCAAAACAACCCTGGGGGCAGGAGACCTCTCTCAGATATTAGGGGTCTGTGCCCCACCCGTGTTGGCCCCTCTGCGACTGTGCCTGTCTTAGGTTGTTCCTCCCTTGAGGAATCTTACCCGTCTCTGGCTAACCAGTCATCCTCTAGGGCCAAACACGGTGATATAAGGAAGGTTCTATGCACCACCCCTGTTGGCCCCTCTGCGGCTGTGCCTGTCTTAGGTTGTTCCTCCTCTGAGGAATCTTACCTGTCTTTGGCTAACCAGCCATCCCTCAGGACCAAACAGGGTGATAATAGTCTCCACGCCCCGCACCCTCAGCTCCTCCACTGCTCAAGAATCCCATCGCTCGGCCCACATCAAAAAGGTTCCCGAATGTCTTCCCACATCTCCCCCTTTTTGTTTTCGTAGGAGAAGATAAGCCTATTCGAGTTATTTCTTTTTCCGTCAATCCTTGGAGCGTTCCTCCTGTACACCTGAGAACTTAAACATAGGATAATTAAAAGACAACAAAGTATCAAAATGCTTTGGAGACTGCTATTCATGCCTTTTATCCAATCCAATGGATGCAATGCTTTTAATCCATCAGCTATACTTCGTAAAGTGGCAATTTGGTGTAGAGATTGCAAAGATGCATATTGCATGCCAGTTATTTTAGTTTGTAATTGTTGTATGTCCAGTGTGAGACCATCCGCTCCATATCCCAGCAGATGTGTCACTGGCATCATGGCCATTCCAGATTTGTAATGTTCTTAAACTTAAGGGAAGTTTCCATATTTCTGTTTGAGCTCTGCCATTCTCTAATTGAGGCCAAGGAGGTATTAATCCAATCCTAAGCCATAAGATGGGATAGGGCGAGTGCATGGCAATATTGGTATATGCCATCACAACCTTTTATAGGGATTGCAGGAGGAGTTTTTTTGGTGTAAACCATTAGAGACTGCATACCCCTTAGGGGACCAGTTTCATACTGTTCCATAGGAACCATTAAGTAGTATTACACCCTCCGTCCCACAGCAAACATCCCAAAGAATCTGATCTTGTCTGTCAGCCCATATCCGTTTTATTTCACACAAAGGTCTATCAGGGATGGCATAATTAGTAAACTTAGTCTCCAAAGCTCAAACCTGAAAACAAATGTACAAAGTTCATCTCTGGAGATTCTACATCCCATTCAAAATGGCGTTTCTTTGGAACGCTCATGATATGGCTTAATTCTCCGAGATGGAATCCACACAGGTTCCAGGCCTTGTCCTGGTGACACACAAGCAAACCCTCTTCCCCATGTGATTAACCTTCCTGATGACCAGATATTAGTCAATGGGTCCTGCCACCATATCAGCGGCTGTGCATCATTAAAATGAGTCACATTCTTAGATGAGGCTCGAAAATGCCTCTCAGCTGCTGTGTCCGTAGCCTGTGCAGATACATTCAAAAAATTAATAGTGAAAAGTGAGGGACAGGGATTTGTCATGTTTTAAATCCCGTATATCCCATTCGGCCCTTACTAGAGCCATCAGTAAAAATTATAGAAGCATCTGGTATAGGATCAGATTTTGTTATTCGAGGTAGAATCCATTGAGTTCTCTTAAGAAACTGCAAAATGGGATTTTTCGGATAGTGATTATCAATTTTTCCAATATAATCAGCAAAGGCAATTTGCCAACTTACACAATTTTGGAAACAAGCCTGAATTTCTTTAGTAGTTAAATTAATAATTATATGTGAAGGGTCAGTTCCAATTAAATGCTTACTTCGAGTTCTTCCCTTCAGAACCAACTGAGTTAATAATTCTAAATAAGGTGACAAGGATTTTACCACAGTATTTGCTAAAAACAACCATTCCACAATTCCTTCATTTTGCATTAATATCCCTGTAGGTGAATGAGGAGAAGGTAATATAATTAATTGCAATGGCTGATTAACAGTTACTCTCTGTAATTGAGAAGAATGAATTTTATTTTCTACAAGTTTTAGTTCCTCTAAAGCAGCTGATGTTAAAGTTCTTGGACTATTTAATTTTGAATCCCCTTTTAACAAAGCAAATAGGTTAGACAATGCATAGGTGGGGATCCCTATGCATGGGCGAAGCCAATTAATATCTCCTAGGAGTTTTTGCAAATCATTAAGAGTTTGGATTTGATCTGACCTCAGTTCCACCTTTTGTGGTCTAATAGTTGTTCTATCAACTATTGTGCCCAAATATTGATATGGGCTATGCATTTGTACCTTTTCCGGAGCTATTTTAAGTCCTGCTCTATCAAGGCAAAGCTGCATGCTAATATACGCAGAAGTAAGTAAATCTTGATTAGGAGCAGCACACAAGATATCATCCATGTAATGGATAAGATAACAATTAGGAAATTCTAGTCGCACTGGTTCAAGGGCTTTAGCAACAAAATTCTGGCAAATAGTAGGGCTATTCAACATGCCTTGAGGTAACACCTTCCATTGAAACCTTTTTCGAGGTTCTTTATTATTTAGTGCAGGCACAGAAAAAGCAAATTTTTCTTTATCTTTGGGATGTAATGGAATGGTGAAAAAGCAGTCTTTCAGATCAATAACTATTAAAGGCCAATTAGCAGGGATCATATTAGGTGATGGGAGGCCTGGTTGTAAGGCCCCCATTGGTTGTATAACTGCATTGACTGCTCTGAGATCTGTTAATAAATGCCATTTACCAGTTTTTTTCTTTATTGGAAATACTGGAGAGTTCCATGGGCTAAAAGATTCTTCAATATGCCCTTTTTCTAACTGTTCAGTCACTAATTCTGTTAGAGCTTCTAACTTTTCTATGGTTAAAGGCCACTGCTCAACCCATACAGGTGTATCAGTTTTCCAGGTCAATGGGATTGGTGCTGGGGGAAGCAGTAAGCTTTTACGAACAGTGGCCACTAGTGAAAAGACTGATATCCAAGACCTTCTCTATTTGCATTACCTTCAGCTGGAATGGGAAATAGTTTCCCTTCATATTTACCAAGACCTAACCCTGGCTGATATCCTTGATTTATTAGCATTTCTTGACTTTGCATACTATAAGTATCTAACGTTGGGATGTGGATTTCAGCCTTCCATTGTTGCAATAAATCCCTTCCCCATAAATTAATTGGAAGGTCTGCTATATAGGGTTGTAAGTGGGCTGGCTGCCCATCTGGGCCAATACAAGGCAATATTTTAGCACTTTGCTGCAAGCCATGAGCTCTACCTAAACCTACCACTGTAATGTCTGCAGGACAAGTAGGCCAGCGAGAAGGCCAATGATTACTGCTTATAATTGAAACATCAGCACCTGTGTCTATTAATCCTCTAAAAGCTTTTCCATTTATAGTTACTGAGCACGTCGGGCGTGTTTCTAAAATTTTTTCAGAGAGGAAAACTCCAGCCTCTCCTGTGCTTCCAAAGCCTTTCATTCTCCTTACTTTTGTACTATTGCCAATCTTATAATATGGCAGAATAAGCAACTGTGCTATTCTATCACCTGGATGGGCTTTCCATGGAACCGAAGTTGATATCATCACTTTAATTTCTCCAGCATAATCATTATCAATTACTCCAGTATGAATTCTAATTCCTTTTGATGTTAAACCAGACCTTCCTAGTATTAAGCCAACGGTTTCTTTTGGCAAAGGTCCAGTAATTCCTGTCCTGACCAATGTTGGAGTTTCTGCAGGCAGTATAATAATAGATTCTGCACAAGGAAGGTCTAAGGCTGCGCTGCCTGCTGTGGCTGGTGATAATTCCATGACACTGCGGAGTATTGGGCCATTTCTGCCTGTTTCTAGATCTGATAGGCTCCCTTTGGTTGTGGGGCTAGGAGCGAGCCCCGTTGATAGTTTCCCGACAAGGGGGTTCCATCCTTATGGAAGTTAGATTTACACTGGCTTGACCAGTGAAATCCTTTTCCACATCTTGGACAAAGTCCAGGCTGTTTTTGCCCTTTGATTACATTATCTTGAAAATTAACAGCCCTTCTATCCACTTTCTTCCTACATTGTTTCTTTGTATGTCCTTGTTTACCACAGTTAAAGCATTTCCCTGGAAATTTGTTATTTATTTTCAGTCCAGCCATAGCTTGTGCCATCATTGTTGCTTTAAAGCTCTCAGTTCCCACTCCCTGACACACTCTAATATAATCATTTAATGTTCCCTTTCCTTTCATAGGTCCAATGGCCTTCCTACAATCTGTATTTGCATTTTCAAAAGCCAATAATTGCAAAATAGTATCAGCAGCCTCAGCATTAGTAATCTGCCGCTTGATAGTCTCCTGTAATCTGGCAATAAATTCAGTATAGGGCTCTTTTGCCCCCTGCATGATCTTTTGAAAAGAGACAGGAGCTTGCCCTTTAGCTTCTATTTTCTCCCAGGCTCTTAAACAACAACGTCTCACCTGTTCTATGGCCTGATCTTCCATCAGAATCTGGTCTTGAACTCTGCCCCAATTTCCACTACCTATCAATTGATCCAAGGAGATAGGAATCTGCCTTGCTCGATTCTGGTTTGCCATAGTTTCAGCATGATCACACCACCAGGTTTTGAATTGTAAAAATTCTCCCGGGGCTAGTACTGCACGAGCCAACGTTGCCCAATCAGCTGGAATCAAATGAGAGCCTTCGGCTACTCCCTGTATGATACCTATGGTGAATGGAGAATTTACTCCATAATTTTGTACTGATTGTTTCAATTCTTTCAATATTTTGAAGGGTATCGGCTCATGTACTGCCTCATAAATTCCATTAGGATTATTAGGATCCACTCCAGGTGCCACCCTTTCATGAACAGTCACTGGAAATGCCATTTGCATAGCTTCCAGATTTCCCTCTTGTCTAGCCTGCAAAATGCCCTTCTGTAAGGGTGATAAAACTGAGTGTCCTATAGACACAGGAAAGGCATAAGCTCCCCCAGGCGGCATTAAAGAGGGTGGAGGAGGGGGCAGTATAGGAAGTTTGCCCTCCTCCACAAGTAAGGGAGCCGAGGGTCTTAATCCCTCAGCCATTTGTATTCCCTTCTGTTTTTCAGTTTCGTTTGGCACCGCATATGCCCATCGGTCCTCTGACGGACCAGCTTCTTCATCAAAGCTATCATTTGAGCCTTCAGGAGCCCATAGAGGCGCTAATAGAGGCTCTAATACTGACTTAATCAGAGACCACATTTGACCGAACAGAACCTGGTACTGGAGTCCCTTTAGAATGCAGTTTTTTAAGTTTGCTCCCAACCTTATCCCCAAGTACATAAACCCAGTGTTAGCCTAAAGAAGGAAACTATATACAATATTCTCAACTATTTACAGAATTTTTAACAATCGACCTTCATTTGCTTTTTACAAGACCTTCACTTGCTTTTTACTCCACCTGCCCTTAGGAGCTGCCGTAACAGGCATACATCTGGTCGATATTAATCTGAACTTTCTTTATTTCCCATATTTTACCCCGAACACAAACTACCCAAGAGATTTACTTACTGGCAGGATTTTCTCAGAGGCCTCTTACTCTCCTCTTGGGGGCTTCACGGCACTTCCCAATTCTTTACTTTTATCAATTTCACTTTCCGTGAACCTTCGTCACTCAAGCCTTTCGAGCCCCACGTTGGGCGCCACTTGCCGAGACCAGCTCGGCGACTCGAGGTGAGTGACGGGTGCCGCAAGCTTGAAGAACACACAGACACAGACTGAAGAGAAAAGTGGGACCGGGGGGCTCAAGACCTCTCGGATCAAGAGCCCCGCTGACTCATCCCAGGCTGCTTTTATTGAGTTCGTGGGCTTACATTCTCAGGTTACACTCATAAACAAAGGCCTCACATGACTGAGGCAATTATCTTTGTTTACTTCCTGGGTCCGAGTTGAGCAGGTGTGGATTTGAGCTGGGGGTGGAGAGCAAAACAACCCTGGGGGCAGGAGACCTCTCTCAGATATTAGGGGTCTGTGCCCCACCCGTGTTGGCCCCTCTGCGACTGTGCCTGTCTTAGGTTGTTCCTCCCTTGAGGAATCTTACCCGTCTCTGGCTAACCAGTCATCCTCTAGGGCCAAACACGGTGATATAAGGAAGGTTCTATGCACCACCCCTGTTGGCCCCTCTGCGGCTGTGCCTGTCTTAGGTTGTTCCTCCTCTGAGGAATCTTACCCGTCTTTGGCTAACCAGCCATCCCTCAGGACCAAACAGGGTGATAATAGTCTCCACGCCCCGCACCCTCAGCTCCTCCACTGCTCAAGAATCCCATCGCTCGGCCCACATCCTAAAGGTTCCCGAATGTCTTCCCACACAAGTCTTTGTGTGGATGTACGCTTTCGTTTCTCTTGGGAAATACCTAGTAGCGCAATGGTTGGGTCATATAGTAGGTGCATGCTTTACTTATTTAGAAACTGCCAAATTGTTTTCCAAAGTGGTTGCACCATTTTACAATCCTAAATACTATATGAGATTTCCACATGCTCTACTTTCTCATCATTGCTTGATATCATCAATCTTTGTAACTTAGCCGTTCCACTGTGTTTGTAGTGTTATGATGTTGAGCGTCTTTTCATGTGTTTATTTGTCATCTGTTTATCGTCTTTGGTGAGGTGTCTTTCAAATTTTGTGTCCCTCCCTTTTTTTAATTGAGTGGTTTTACTTTTTACTGTTGAGTTCTAAGAGCTCTTTATGTTTTAGATGCAAGGCCCTTGTTCAATGTATGTTTTCGGAAATATTTTCTCCCAATTTGTCTCTTGCTTTTTATTTTCTTAACGGTGTCATTTGAAGATTAAGGGTTTTTAATTTTGATGAAATGTAACATTAATTCAACATTATACTGGGACTTCCCTGGTGGTTCAGTGGATAAGACTCCATGCTCCCAATGCAGGGGGGCCAGGTTCAATCCCTGGTTGGGGAACTAGATCTCGCATGCATGCCGCAACTAAGGGTTCACATGCCGCAACTAAGGGTTCACATGCCGCAACTAAGAGTCCATGTGCCACAATTAAGACCCAGCTCAGCCTAAATAAATAAATATTAAAAAAAATTCAACATTGTACTGGAGGTCCTAGCCAGTACTATAAGACAAGAAAAAGAAATAAAAGGGATCTAGATTGGAAAGGAAGAAGTAAATCTGTCTTTATTTGCAGACATGTGAACAATCCTAAGGAACTTACAAAAATTAATTTTTTAACCACCCATAAACTATTTATTTCCCAAACTTTCTCTCATCCCAAGCCTTTTTTTTTAATTGAAGTATAGTTGATTTACAATGTTGTGTTAGTTTCTGGTGTACAGAAAAGTGATTCAGTTACACATATATACACATATCCTTTTTCATATTCTTTTCCATTATGCTTTATTACCAGGTATTGAATATAGTTCCCTGCTCCATACAGTAGGACCTTGTTGTTTATCTATTCTATACTATCTGCTAATCCCGAACTCCTACTGTATCCCTCCTACCCCCTTTCCCCTTTGATAACCATAAGTTTGTTTTCTTTTTTCTTTTCTTTCTTTTTTAATATTTATTTATTTATTTAGGCTGCACCGGGTCTTAGCTGTGGTACATGGGATCTTTTACTTGCAGCATGTGGACTCTTAGCCATGGCATGCATGCGGGATCTAGTTCCCTGACCAGGGACTGAACCTGGGCCCTCTGCACTGGGAGAGCAGAGTTCCACCCACCAGACCACCAGGGAAATCCCATAAGTTTGTTTTCTATGTCTGTGAGTCTGTTTCTGTTTCATAAATATGTTCACTTGTGTCATATTTTAGATTCCACATATAAATGATATCATATGATATTTGTCTTTGTCTGACTTACTTCACTTAGTATGATAATCTCTAGGTCCATCCATGTTGCTGAAAATGGCAGTATTTCTTCTTTTTTATGGCTGAGTAGTATTCCATTGTATACATGGACCAAGTCTTCTTTATCCATTCATCTGTCAATGGACATTTAGGTTGCTTCCATGTCTTGACTACTGTAAAAAGTGCTGCTATGAACATTGGGGTGCAGGTATCTTTTTGAATTATAGTTTTCTCTGGATCTATGCCCAGGAGTGGGATTGCTAGATCAAATGGCAACTCTAGATTTAGTTTTTTATTTTTCTGAAATGTTCTCCCCATCAATCTTTTTTTTTTTCTTAATTTATTATTTATTTATTTTATTTTTGGCTGCATTGGATCTTCATTGCTGCATGCAGGCTTTCTCTAGTTGTGGTGAGTGGGGGCTACTCTTTGTTGTGCCAGCTTCTCAGTGCGGTGGCTTCTCTTGTTATGGAGCATGGGCTCTAGCCACATGGGCTTCAGTAGTTGAAGTACTCGAGGATGCATGGGCTTCAGTAGTTGTGGCGCATGGGCTTAGTTGCTCCAGGGCATGTGGGATCTTCCCACACCGGGGCTGGAACCTGTGTCCTCTGCATCGGCAGGCGGATTCTTAACCACCGCACCACCAGGGAAGTCCTATTTTTAGTTTTTTAAGGAATCTCTATACTGTTTTCTATAGTGGCTGCACCAATTTATACTCCCACCAACACTGTAGGAGGTTCCCTTTTCTCCACACCCTCTCGAGCATTTGTTATTTGTAGAGTTTTTAATGATGGCCATTCTGACTGGTGTGAGGTGATACCTCATTGTTTTGATTTGCATTTCTTTAAAAATTAGCAACGTTGAGCATCTTTTCATATGCCTATTGGCCATCTGTACAGAAGATTCAATATGGTTAAGATGTCAATTCTTCCCAAATTACAGATTCAATGCAATACAAATAAAATCCCAGTAGGCTTTTCAAAAAATTTAACTTAGCTGATACTAAAGTTGTTTGTTTTCCCTTTAAAAAAATTATTTATTTACTTATTGGCTGCGTTGGATCTTCACTGCTGCCTCTGGGTTTCCTCCAGTTGCCGCTAGCAGGGTCTACTCTTCATTGCGGTGCCCGGGCTTCTCATTTCTGTGGCTTCTCTTGTTGCGGAGCACAGGCTCTGGGCATGCGGGCTTCAGTAGTTGTGGTGGGCTCAACAGTTGTGGCTCATGGGCTGTAGAGCGCAGGCTCAGTAGTTGTGGCACACAGGCTTAGTTGCTGTGTGGCATGTGGGATCTTCCCAGGACAGGGCTCCAACCCGTGTCCCCTGCATTAACCACTGTCCCACCAGGGAAGTCCCAAAAATGGTTAGATTCTTGATGCATCTTAAGTGAACACAGGATTTGCTGATGGATTGGAAGTGGGATGTTAGAGAAGGAGGGGAATCCTGGGTCACCCTAAAGACTTACTGAGATGGGGAAGAGCAGGTCTAGAGGAGGAAAGACTGTGTTCTGAGAAGCCTATTAACAAACAGCCATCCGAGTGTAGATGTCACGGAAGCAGCAGGATACCGTCTGGAGCTCAGGAGAAAAGCGAGGCTGAAGAAACACACTTGGAAGTCATCAGAAAGTTTCCTATGCATCATAGTCTGTCACCTTCTTCACAAAATGGGAATAATAGTAACACCTACTTTTTTTTAAATTTTTAATTTATACAATAAACTGCATATATCTAGAGTGTACAATTTGGTATCCCAATCTCCCAGTTCATCCCCCCTCAACCCTCCCGCTTTCCCCACTTGGTGTCCATATGTTTGTTCTCTACATTTGTGTCTCTATTTCTGCCTTGCAAACTGAAACACCTACTTTTTAAAGTGTATGTAAGGATAAAAACAAGAGATTAAGCACAGAATAGGTACTTAATTCTTGACAATTACTACTTGTTTTTATATCGACGCTTATTCATCCTATGGACAAAACGTGCACATGGCACAGTAATTATGAGTATGGTGTTTGGGGTCGATTTCCGCATTCCAGTCCTTACCTCGCCTGCTAGCTGTGTGATCCATTCCTCAGTTTCCTTATCTGTGAAAAAGGCATAAATATAACACACAGGGTTATTATGAAAACTAGCTAAGATAATCGAGCATAGTGTACTTGTAAGCACTTAGTAAAGTTTTTTTATCTATTCCGAGGAGATGAGGCTTGAACAAATAATGCATTCTTATGAGTAGTGTAATCAGTCGCCTCTTACTCTTGGGAAGGAAGCCCTTCCCAAGATCCCTCTCCAAGAAGACCTCACAGAGCTCCTCCTCGAAATCAGCTCCGTCGCTGCCCCTCCACGTGCCCACGGCAGTCTGAACGCAGCCCTTTGTCAGCTCACAGGGTTAACGGTTAACTTCTCGGACTTAACTCTAGAAGGTACGGCGGTATTTGTAAGCCCAGTCCCGGGTATTGACCTTTCACTGAGTGCTGAATAAAGGCGGAGGAACCTCTTCGTATCCTAAAGGAACCACTTACTTACAAGGTTCCTCCATCCCAGTGAAAAGGGCACCGCCCCGCACGCGCTTGGGGCTGGGAGCCAGACGCCCGGCCCCGCGCCGGAGGCGAACGAACTACAACTCCCAGCAGTCCGCGCGGCGCGCATCTCCAATTGTCAGGCGCGGCCACGAGGGGCGGGACCTATATAAAGCCCCTCCCGGCGCACAGGCGTCCTTTCTCCCGGCTGCGGTATTGCTGTTGTCTCTGCTCTTGGTTTTCTCTTTCTGCTGTGGTCCACTGCCTTCCTCCTCCATCCCGACCTTAGCCTCGCCGCCACCGGCGCCGCACTCGCCGGGGCTGCCTCCCGAGGCTGCAGGACGTTGAGCGCGGCATGGAGGACCCTGGCCTGCCGGCCTATTCGGGCCAAGGTCCGGAAGGCCACGTTGGCCGCATGCGCAGTGGAAGGAGCCGGACCCTGTGCGGGCCGCACCCTACTCCCGCCTCAGCCCGTAGGGCCTCGTGCTCCGGTGTGACGGGTGAGTGCACAGCAGTTCTGGGACTGAAGTGGCTTAATTGAGGGGGAGACCACGTGGTGGGGTCAGCCAGACCTTGAATATGCCTGTGACAGCTGCTCAGTGACCTTGGGCAAGTGACTTCCCTGCCTTCATCTAAGTTATCTGGTTGTACAGCACATGTTAAGGAAGTCACCATGGTGAGTATAAGGACTGTTTTCTGGAGGACAGGCTTTAGTCATTCAGATCCTATTTTGAATCCCAGATCTGTCACTTTCTCCATTGATAGGCGACTTTTGGCAAGTACCTTAATTACTCTTAAGTCTGATGTAAAATGGGAATGATAAAATGGTTCTGTGAAGATGAGACAAAACGCTAGCACATAGTAAAACAAAGCGGTGATTGGGACCTATCGGATGTCTGTTCTTTTTTTAGTCTCCAGAGTGTCCAGTAGATGAATTGGTGATGAGTCCTGATGCACAGGATTTAGGTGAGTCTGGGGGTTGCGCAGTGTTGGGCCTGCCCCTGTGACCTGGATTACCCAGTGGCCCTTATCGAAGCTGCAGCTGCTTCCGCATAGCTGCTGTGGTCAAAAAGGAGCCCAGAGTGACAGTTTTCCTTGACGGTCGCCGTTCTGTTTGCTGTAACTGATCTGCAACATTTCAGGAAAAGACAGTTCCCATTGTACCTGCCATTTCTCAGGTACAGCCAGCGACCTTTATTAGAATTGACACGTTTCCAGAGGCCATGTTCCACTGATGGGGTCTTGCATACAGAGCTTTTGAGAAGTAGCTTGTAGAGGCCAAGAACCAGCATGGAGGGGCAGGTAGGGGTGGGTCAGCCATCCGTACTGGGAAAATCCAGTGGCAGGTGGTGCAGATCTTGGCTGTGCTTTGGGTCGTTAACCTGAAAAGCTTAATGATATCAGTATTTAGGACCAAAGGCCAGTCAAAAGCCTTGGTTCTGAAGACCAAATGAAGGGAATAATTAAGATCATTCAGGACAATTGTGTTCTCATTTTAGCTGTACCAGAATGAAGATTCCAGGGTGACCTTTCGGGTGAGTGAAGACTGGGGTCATGACAGTGATGGAACACAGCAGCTTCAGGACCTGGTAGGTTTTCTGTGGAGACGTAATTTGGGAGCTACCTAGTGGGTCAGTACAGCATGTTTCCAAGGGCTGTGGCTTCTTGTGGCCATGGGATCTCCAACTGCATGCAAGAGCAACTTGGAGAGACTTTGACAGCACAGGTCAGCATAATACCTGCAGCTGCCACTCGCCTTTCCTATAATATCTCAGGACCTGGGCTGGAAGCCTTCCACCCGAGTCCATGTGCTTCCATCAAAATCAACTTGCATTTAGGTCAACTTTTTGGTTGAGAGCTTCCACACATTTTTTTTCCTGCAGGTTGCCCCGAGGTTTTACTGGTAGTACCTGATACTGAAGTATGTGAAAATATCAGCTTATTCCTGGAGCTGTGCTTTAGAAAAAGGTAAAGTTGGATGTTGAAGACAGCCTGACCCTCCAGTTCCCTTTCCCATCAGATCTGAACCCTGGTCTTGGTGGTCGTAAAAGGAGGAATAGTAGTACTGAAGCTATGCTCATAGTGTCTGCTTATACAGCATGCGGGCTAGTTTCAAACAAGGTTGAATTCTCCTGGAACTTGTTGCTTCCTCCCCTGTAAAATGGGATAATCTTAGGCTTAAAGGGAGGCTGTACGTGAAACTCTAGGCAGTTGGTATAGTGATTGCTAATATTTTATTTGGGAAGGATTTCTCAGTAGCTTTCTTGCCTCCTGATTTTTTTTTCTTTTTCTTTTTTACCCCTAAGATCTGTTACCAGTAAAGCTGTCTTCATCTGTGATTGTGGATCTACAGAATTGGGTGCGTTGAAAGTCTGCCTGAAGCTTTATCACATTTCCTTGCAGCTTCCATTAGTGCTTGACTGTTAGGACCCTGAGCAGTGTAGCCAGTAGATAGTGTGGCTACTTAGGTCTGTGTGGTAAAAGTCTTATCTTGTTAATGTATCATTTATATCTGGCCTTGTGTGCTGTATTTTTGTTGGCTGTTCATAACCAGAGGACAGAAAATAAAGGTTTATAGTGTGACTTGGTCTGCTAGATTTGCCTATGCTAAAGGCCAAGAACACATGCAGAGTAGAATGTAGCAGAAGGGACAGTCCTGTGACTTTACAGCAAGGGCTGACTGCTGTGAATGCAGTAGTGGTTTGAGCGCATGCTCATTAGTTTTGGGTAACGGAGTCTCACCCACCCCTCTCCTGAGTGGGAGATGGTTTGGGTAGAAACTAGTTCTGTCTAGCTCAGGGTATTTTTCAGGCTGTGACTGGTCCAGGATGAAACCTAATCTGAGTGGACATCTATGGATGATAAATGCGGATATGGGACTGAGACCAGCTCTTAGGAAAACCTGGGTGGTACTGATGAATTGGGGCATGACTAACACACTGGCTTACACTTCCTTTTCAGGAGAGAAACACTACAGGAAGAGGCAAATGAAGACACAAGGAACTTTTTTAGGTGGAAATAGCACCTTTTTCCTTTTTTTGCTGATGCTGATACCTGGCATATAAGTGACCAATAAAAGATTCCTGAATGTATGTTTGTGTCCACTTTCTTGATGTCCCTCAAATTGTTGGTTATTCCCTATTTAAATGCTCCTTAAGACGCAGGGTGAATTAAGTCTCAGTCTCTTAAAAGGTTGATCTCTCAGAAAGGAACGAAACGATCAGTTCTATAATTGCAATCATATTCCTCCTGAGTGAGAGAACTGGCTGAGCCCAGCTGGTGCTTAATGATGTCTGAAGGCAGTATACTCCACCCCACCCCCCCCAAGCTTCCTAGCACAAGGCAGATCCTTGGTATTATAAACCCAGGCTTTTCAGGAGGGTCCTGGTGACAGGTTCAGTGGGGTTTCCTTATTTGGAAAATGCAGCAGAGATGTATAAGAGTGGCATTTTGGTAGTGGTTGACCTCATGGTCAGGTTATATTTCTGAATTACCATTTCCTATATGTACATGGAGTCACACCTATTAATGCATTTAGTTTAACAGGTGGGCTTGGCACAGGCTTGTACCTAAAACAGTCCAGGGCTTTTGGTCTAGATTAAGTTGGCCTGAACAGTGGGCCATGCAACTTCCTCCCCAGTTCAAATAATGAACTCTACCTAGCTACCAGACTTGAAAGAATTTGTTGGGGGAAGGGAATACCTGAAAGCAGATTAACTGCCCACCACTTGGCACCATTCCAGCAGGTAGTCCGACTGTTATGATCCCCTTTGGTTATTAATCCTTATCTCCAGGAGTGTAGTGTAAATGATCATCATTCAAAGATAAACTGGAACTTCATTCAACCCTCTTCAACTGGTCCCTGGGTTCTCAAACTCAGCTGGCTTAAATGAAGGCGGTGTCGCAGGAAATACACATGATTTCAGGACACAGTAGATGACTGAAATCTTATGAAACATTTCAAAAACAGTTTGAAAAGTTCTTGAAGTAATTTTTTTTAAAAAAAGAGTCTCATCTCCCTCACTGTCCATTCTGGCTCGTGCCTTGTCCTGGCTACATCATGGCAGGGATCTCTGAAGACACGGTGTCCAGGGGCTGCCAGTGACAGTCCATCAGCGCGTCGTACAGCTCCTCGCTCTGCTCCATGAACTCCTTGTTGGCCTCAGTCACGTCCAGCTGCGGCATGGGGTCTGGAAGAGAAGCGAGGACGGTTTCAGAGGTGCGGGGGGGAGGGCCAGCGCTCAGCAGCCGAGAGGCTCAGCTCCCTCCTCCCTGCCAGAGTCCCCTCCTTCCTCACCCGAGCTGACAGCACCGCCTCTGGAGGGTTTCTGTGAGGATGGGAACAGGGTAATGCACAGTTCACACTCACACAGTACGGGTGTGCCCTGCAACGGCCCACTTGTATGTGGATTTTTTCAAGAGTAAATGCTACAGGACTTCCCTGGGGGCGCAGTGGCTAAGAATCTGCCTGCCAAGGCAGGGGACATGGGTTCGAGCCCTGGTCCAGGAAGATCCCACATGCCGCGGAGCCATGAAGCCCGTGCGCCACAACGACTGAAGTCTGCGCTCCGCAAAAGAGAAGCCCCCGCTCACCCGAACTAGAGAAAGCCCACGTGCAGCAACGAAGACCCGATGCAGCGAATAAATAAATAAATGAATAAATAAATAAATAAAATAAACATACATATATAAAAAGAGTAAATGCTGCAGTACTACACAAGCCACAGTTGGTTGAATCTGAGGATGTGGAGGAATGAAGGACAGGGAGGACTGACTATAGGTTACATGTGGATTTTCGACGGTGAGTTTGGTAGGTGTCCCTAACCCCAAGATGATCAAGGGTCAGCTGTACTAAGAAGAATGTAACATGTAATTAGTACTCAATGGTGGCTGTTACTCCACATTTGTTTTTTTTTTTTTTTTTTGGCACACGGGTTTAGTTGCTCCGTAGCATGTGGGATCTTCCTGGAGCAGGGATCGAACCCATGTCCTCTGCATTGGCAGGCGGATTCTTAACCACTGCGCCACCTAGGAAGCCCTACTCCACATTTATTAAACACTACACATATCTCTTAGCTGTCACATGCTCTGGATATTCTGGTGTGGTCCTTTTTTTTCAAATTTGAGTTTGGAAAATCTGATCAAAATTACTAAATCAAGAGCAATGAATGTCTAATGAAAGAGCTATGGTCAAATACAGGAGCTGAAATACCATGTTTAAACTTTTCTTTCTTGGATTGCAATAGTGGTATTTGTTTGCCAGAAATCATGACAAAATACATTAACAGTTTTTTTTTTCCTAAACCCCTAACAAGTAAACTATTCTTAGAAGGGTATACTACCTAGCATAGAAAATAAACCTCGGGCTTCCCTGGTGGTGCAGTTGTTAAGAATCTGCCTGCCAATGCAGGGGACGTGGGTTCGATCCCTGGGCCAAGAAGATTCCCACATGCCGAGAAGCAACTAAGCTGGTGTGCCACAACTACTGAGCCCGCACGCCTAGAGCCTGAGCTCCACAACAAGAGAAGTCTACGCACTGCAGCGAAGAGCAGCGAATAGTCCCTGCTCACCGCAACTAGAGAAAGCCTGTGCGCAGCAATGAAGACCCAATGCAGGCAAAAATCAATCAACCAATCCCAACGCAACCAAAAATAAATAAACAATAAAATAAATCTTAAAAAAAACTAAACAGGCAAAACTAAACCCTGCTGTTTAGGGGTGTAAATCTATGTGATAAAACTATAGAGGAATGGGCTTCCTAGGTAGCGCCAGTGGTTGAGAATCCGCCTGTCAATGCAGGGGACACGGGTTCGAGCCCTGCTCCAGGAAGATCCCACATGCCATGGAGCAACTAAGCCTGTGCACCACAACTACTGAGCCTGCACTTTAGAGCCCGTGAGCCACAACTATTGAGCCCATGTGCTGCAACTACTGAAGCCCATGAGCCTAGAGCCTGTGCTCCGCAACAAGAGAAGCCATGGCAATGAGGAGCCCGCGCACCACAAGGAAGAGTAGCCCCCACTCACCGCAACTAAAAAGAAAGCCCGTGCACAGCAAAAAAGACCCAACACAGCCAATAAAATAAATAAATAAATTAGAAAAAAAAAAACTATAAAGAGAAAGAAGTTTTGTTACTACAAAACTCAGTATGGTAGTTTTCCCTCGTGGGGTTGGGAGCTGTGATTGTGGGAAGGAGGCTGGCAATGTTCTCACTTGACCTAAATGAAGGTTTCATGGGCATTTTCTCATTACATATTAAACTGTACATGTTGTATGCACTTTTCCATGTACTTATATTTCACAATTCAAAAAGTTTTTAAAAATCCTTAGTTACTATGACTGATAACACTTTATATTTTCATTTTAGTATTGTTGGTTTAAAATGCATACACCCATTCATTAAAACATTTTAAAATTAACTGGAGAAATTAAAGACCTTAATGAAGAACTCCCACATACTTGGACTGGAAGACAAATACAGATGGTCCTCGACTTATGATGGTTCAACTTATGATTTTTCAACTTTATGGTGGCACAAAAGTGACACATTCAGTAGAAACTGTACTTCGAATTCTGGTCTCTTCCTAGGCCAGTGATGTGTAGCACGATATTCTTGTAATGCTGGGCAGCCGCGGTCACATGACCACAAGGGTAAACAGCTGATACACTGAAACTGTTCTGTTTTTCATTAGGATTACAGTGTTCAATAATTAGAGATAGGGACTTCCCTGGCAGTGCAGTGGTTAAGAATCCGCCTGCCAATGCAGGGGACACGGGTTCGAGCCTGGGCCCACATATCGCAGAGCAACTAAGCCTGTGTGCCACACCTACTGAAGCCCACGTGCCTAGAGCCCGTGCTCTGCAACGAGAAGCCACTGCAATGAGCAGCCTGCGTACCACAACAAAGAGTAGCCCCCGCTTGCCACAACTAGAGAAAGCCCACATGCAGCAGCAACGAAGACCCAACGCAGCCGAAGAAAAATAAATACAAATGGGCAAAAGACGTGAATAGACATTTCTCAAAAAAATATATACACATGGCCGAATAAACATAAGAAAGTGTGCTCAACAACCATTAGCCATCAGGGAAATGCAAATCTAACCTCAATGAGATACCACTTCAAAGCTGCTAGGACAGCTAAAATGAAAAATAATAACTGTTGCTGAGGATGTGGAGAAATTGGAATCCTCATACGCTACTGGGAATGGAAATGTTCCAAACCCTTTTGGAAAAGTCTGGCCATTTCTCAGATGGTTAAACAGAGTTTACCATATGACCCAGCAATGCCACTCCTAGGTATACACCCAAGAACAATGAAAACTTTCCTATGTCCACACACAAACTTATACATGCATATTCATAGCAGCACTATTCATGATACCCAAAGTGGAAACACTCTAAATGTCCATCAACGAAACAGATACCCATACAACAGAATATTATTCAACCATAAAAAGGAATGAATGACACACGCTACAACATAGATGAATCCTGAAAACACTATGCTAAGTGAAAGAAGCCATTCACAAAGGACCACACATCATACATGATTCCATTTATTCAAAATGTCCACGATAGGTCTCCAAAGAGACAGAAAGTATATCAGTGGTTGCCAGGGATAGGATATTGGAAAGTGACTGCTAGTGCTTCAGAGGTTTCTTCTGGAACTAGATAGTGGTAATAGCTGCACAACTTTATGACTAAAAACCTACTGAATTTTACACTTTAAAAGGCTGAATTTTATGTTATGTGAATTATATCCTTCCCCCGCCCCCCCTCCCCCAAAAAAACCCCAAAACCCCTAACTGGGATCTTACTGTACATCTATGTTATTTCAGGACTTTTTTCATTGAAAATATTTTCCTATGTCAATATTCTTAGAAAAAGACACGACTTAATAAAACAAAAACCTTAAGAAAAACCTTACTATTATTTGTTTAACAAATCCTCTATTATTAGATATTTAACTGTACTGACAATCATTTTGGGATAATATATTTCAGGTAAAATTGATTCAGTGGATAGGAGCATTGTAAGAATTCTTTATAGGAACATAGTATATTTTAATTTGCATTCGATTACTAATGTAAACATCATTAACTGTGTGATGTTTACATTTTATGTGTCAACTTGGTAAGGTTACTGGTGCCCAGTTGCTTGGTGAAACACCAGTCTAGACGATAAGTAAAGGAGATCATTCTCAATAACATGGGTGGGCCTTAGCCAATCAATTAAAGGCCTTAAGGCCTTAAACAGGTTTCCCAAAGAAGGAATTCTACCTCTAGGCTAGGCAGTAATACAGAAATCCTGCCTGAGTTTCCAGCTTGCTGGCCCACCCTGCAGATTATAAATACATATACCTATTGGCTCTGTTTCTCTGGGGAACCTTGAATGACAAATAATATATGTTTAAATTCTTTTTTTTCTTATGATTTATAGGCCATTTGGGTTTCTTTTGTAAATTGTTTCCAGCTTTCTCAGCTACTCACAAGAATCAACCAGTCAGTGGTGAATCTTTTCACATAAGTTCTGTGCCAGTTCCTGTAACAACTGGGATCTTTCTTTTTCCCTTGTAATTTTAGTCTAAATTATCAGTTGAAGCTTTGAGCATGTACAGAGGATCCACATGGAAACTCTAGGAAAGAAGAGCTTGACCAGCCTGGTTACTCTGCTCAGTGTAGGTAACAGCTTATGGGAACAGATTAGCAAAGGGCTCAATCAAGGGCGGGCGTTTGGGTGTTTTGAAATCTATGGACACAATGTACAATAAAGCACTCTTCTTCACTCTGAGGACAGGGCCTGGAAGATGGCCTGTTAAAGCCAAAAGACTGATGAAGAAGGATGACAATCCCTGCTATGCCCCGTCTCTGTGTGGCTATTAGGTTAAAATGGGAGGCATTACGACTGTGGTAAAGAGCATGAAGTCTGGGGCAAGACTGCAGAGGTTCCAAGACAGTCCACCTCTTGCTACTATGTTGACCGTGAACAAGTAATTTAACTTCTCTACCGGTTTTCTCATCTATACAGTCAGCAATAATTGTGGTACTTACCTCAAAACTGTTGTGAAGGTCAAATGAGTTAATACATGTAAAGTGCTTAGAACAGTGCCCTGCACACAGTAAAAACTTGTTAGCTATTATTAACTATCTAAGCTTCAGTTTTCTTTCCTGTAGAATGGGGTTTATAACAGTATCTACTCATCAAAGTGCTGACAGGCAGGAGTGCCTGGAACAAAATATGTTGGCTATTATTATACTATTAACGGATGAGAAAGACATAGGAAAATTCTAAGGAGTTATGCACAAATATTATTATAATCAGGATAATTTCTTTAAAAAGGAGGCAGTGTTTCCTGCAGGAAACGGTGAGAGACTGAGGACAGAAAGACAGGGATTCCAGGCTCAACCTTGCTCCTAACTCACTGTGTGACCCTGAGAAGACCATGCAGGTCTCCAGCTCCACATCCGTCACTGAAGCCAGTCACTGCTGCCAGAGTCAGACAACGGCACATGAGTGAAAGTGCTTTAAAATGTTATGAAGCAGACAAGTTTTTCTGCTTGCAGGTGATGTTTCCTTTAACGGATATTGTGTTTACAGATCACAGTTTCCCTATGACCTTCTCTTGAAGAATAATTCTTAAAACAGACTTAGGTTTTAAACTTTAAATCTTTTTGTACCTTTAAGTTTTATTTATTTAGAAATCATTATCTGATTTTATAACAACTTATTTTACTTCTTTAAAACTTAAACCTAACATTTGTTCAGAAATATGTTGAAAAAAAATTTTTTTAATTGTTTTATAATTTTTTCAAACCTTAGAGAATCTTTTAAGAAGTATGAATATCTCGTTTGAAAAACATTTGTGTGAAGGTTAGCAATTCCTTTGGTTTTACTTTCTTTTTCTTCTGTTAAATTCAGTAAAAATTACAATAAACACCTTTAATTAAAAAAAAGTGTGAGGGGGACTCGAGGGAGGGTCGGGGGGGAGTTAAGGGAGGGAGGGAATACGGGGATATGTGTATAAAAACAGATGATTGAACTTGGTGTACCCTCAAAAAAATAATTAAAAAAATAAAAAATAATAATAATAAAAAGTAATAATGGCTATTATTATGTAGCAGAATTAGGGGTGATTTTTAGTTTCTTTATAATACTTTACTGTATTTTCCAAGTTTTCAATTATAACTATTACTTGAAAGTGAGAGAAACATGTAATTTAAGATATATGGGAAAAAATTAAAACATGAAATAAAAATATGAATTTTACAAACTGTGCAACAAATATAAGGCAACAGTGTTTTTGCTATAGACCTACACCCTGGGTGGGGTAGAACACCACGTGTCCAGGGAGTGGTGGGCTCCCTCCCCTGTCAGCTGCTCCCCCGGGGGCTTTGGGATCTGCACTCCCCCCTCGGGTGACACTCACATCTTATGCGTTGAGTGAAGGGACTCCTTTCTTACCTTCCAATGCATCATCCCCGACTTCTTCATATGTCTGCCAAGAGACCAGAGAGGTGGGTGAGAAGCATGGTGAAATCCTGGCCCATGACTAGGATGGCTTATTTTTAACAAGAGGAACTAAGCTGTTTCATCTTTCCCTCTGTTTTCTTCTGAAGCCCAAGCTTACTCATTCTTACCCATCCCATCCTAGAGAATCACCCAGGTCTCTACAGGATGATGTAACCCAAGGGGGCCAGACAGGCCAAATCACGGTTACCTGCATGGTGCTCTGGGTATAGCCGTACTGCGGATAACTGTAGCTGTAGCTGCCTGTGTTCTGGTCATAGCCCCACTGGGCATAGTAGTTCTGGTACTGTTGGTAATACTGGTTGTAGCTGTAACTGTACATCTGACTATATTCCACCGGTTTCACACGACTCCTTACATGAAGAAAGAAAAATAAACAAATAAGCAAACATTTGCATAACACTATGTGACCAGGGACTGTTCTAAGTGCTTTAAGCAGATTAACTCATTTAATCCCCACGATAGTGCTATGCAGTAAATATACCATTATTCCTATTTTACAGATGAGAAAACTGAGGTACAGAGAGGTAACATCATTTGTCCAAAGTCACACAGCGAATAAGAAATTCAAACCCAGGCAGTCTGGTCTGAGAGCCCAGCTTTAAAGATAGCTTTCAGGAATTCTCTGGTGGTCCAGTGGTTGGGACTCTGCACTTACATTGACAAAGGCCTGGGTTCAATCCCTGGTCAGGGAATTGGGATCCCCTTGGACCATGTGGCACAGCAGAAGAAAAAAAAAAAAAAAACCCAAAAGGCGCTTTCAATGGTTAGGTTTGTCTCTCTTAGCAAACCTTGTTAGTACTGACTTTTTCCCTTCTCAAGATCTTCCAGGGCTGTTTTTCTATCAGCCATAAAGGCTCAAGTGAACATGGCTAGAGGATCTGGATTTAGAATGATCCAAGAAGCATTTCAAACTACGAAGTATCTTATCACCTTTTCCCCACAAAAACATGAGAAGCATTTTAGTAGCCTGGAACTGTAGTCATAGCTACCATTTATGGAGTAGGTACCTGGGATCTGTGCCCACTATTTTATATATGGTCTCCTATTTTAAGTCCTGCATGGCTTTGTGACAGAGCTATTATTTATTATTCCCATTATACAGATGAGAACACTGAGCCTCTGAAAAGTGATTTACCCAAGACTACACAGAGGACTGCAGCCAAATTTAACTGCAAGGCTCACACCCCTCCCACCACACCGTTACACACAACACCTGCCCTGACAGCCTCAAGACCCTTTGCCCATCCCCCACTCCCTGCATGCACCAATCAGGTCGGAGGCCCAGGGTCAGCAGAAAGCTTTCTTCTTGGATTCCGTGGCTATGCCAGCCACTGCTAACCAGAGACAGAATGTCAAGCCTGCAAAGGATCTACTGCTTTCAAAAACTTAAAAAACCAAGTGTGAAGAGCAGGACTCAGCCAGAGCAGTTAGAAAGACCACATCTGACTGCCTTAGCACCACCTGCTGATGGGGTGGCTCAATGAAGCTTGACGGCAGAGATTCTCTCTCTCTGCCACTGCCAGGCTGGAAACTGCCAATGTTCACCTCCATGCCACCCACCCAGCCATGTGTCCAAGGAGTCCACCACCTTCCTGACATGTTCAAGTCATTAAAGGTACAGTCTCTCTAGCCTGTCTGCACATTTCTCTTGTTTCTCCACACTCTGCTCTTACAGGCTAACTCTCAAAGGGAACTCTCATCACCCTCAATTCCCAGTGCCAGAGGGCACCTCCCCACAGGCAGGCATCAAACGCTGACAACAATGTTCAGTGAAGAAGCAGGTGTAACAGAACATAACCTCCCTGCAGAAGGGACTTCGTTTCTCTTGTTTATAGCTACAACTTCAGAGTCTAGGGCGGGGCTGCAGAGTTGCAGGGACTCAGTTATCTTTGACTGAATAAATGGTGACACAGCAGAAACAACCAAAATAGTCAACATCAGAGGAACTGCTAGACAGAATATACAATCAAAAGAATATCCTGCAAGGACTCCCCTGGTAGTGCAGTGGTTAAGACTCCAGGCTCCCAATGCAGGGGGCCCGGGTTCAATCCCTGGTCAGGGAACTAGATCCCACATGCATGCCGCAACTGAGAGTTCACATGCCACAACTAAGGAGCCGACACGCCACAACTAAGACCTGGTGCAATCAAATAAATGTATATATATATATATATATATATATATATATATAAAAGAATATCCTGCAGCTATTAAAAATATTATAATGACGACTGTGCAACTCTATGGCAAAGTGAGTGTGTATACTGAGTAAACTGGGGAAGAAAAAGAGTGAGCATCATTACTGTAATTAAAAACGAATAAAGAAATGAATCTACCACGTGTAAATTGACCCACATGTATGTAGTGCGTGTGTATCTACATCTACATTTATATCTACATTTATACAGCACAGAAGTTTATGGAGAAGCCTGGAAAGGAACCCAGAAATTGCAAGCAGTCATCTTACATGAGGAAATTTCTTTCTTTTAAATGTTTTCTTTCATGTTTTTACATATACAATGGAGTTTAGAATAACATTTGGAGAGGGGGAATTACTCAGGCTGATCTTCCATGTATGAAACATGGCACAAAGAGCTTCCAAATCTTTTTAAAAAAGGTTTAGAAAACACTTGGAAGTTTTTGCCCTAATAGTGCAACCACTTTTCTGCTTTTAACACGCAGTGTCTCAGCCTTGGCGAAACTGGATGGTGGGGGCACATCATTCTTTGTCACGGGGGCTGTCCTGTGCCCTGCAGGATGTCTAGCAGCATCCCTAGCCTGTATACTCATTAGATGCCAGAAGCACCTCTCCTCCAGTTGTGACAACCAAACTTGTCTTCAAGTGTTCCAATGTTCCCCAGCTGAGAACCACTGCTTAGGCCAGAGGATGGAAGATTCTATACAGAGAAAAATTGTCTTACATCTGAGTAAAAAACCTGCTTGGAGTTGTATGGGAAGAAGGGTTTTCTGCCCAGAGTAACAGGTATAATAATGATGTACATAATATACTATTATGTTTGTATCATTATTATTTTTTTTTTTGGCTGCACTGTGCAGCTTGTGGGAATTCCCTATATCAATTCTTAGCCACTCCCATAGCAAGGAACACTTATAAAAGGTCTATAGGTTTCACTGACATAAAAAAGGTTAAAATTGGGTATAACTTTTTTTCCTTTGGCTCAATTCTTATTAACTGTATGGATAAATTTTTAACAGCAGCACGACTGGACAAGGAGCAGGGACATTAAGTCCGCACAGCCAAACTGTTTTTCCAGCATTGCTACCAGCCATGTCCGAATGTATCCACCTCCCCCAGTCACCGCTCTCTCCCTGACGATAAGCTCCCGGAAGGGCAGGGTTATGCCAGCTCATCTCCAGCATCCAGCCTGGCAAATATCAGGCACTCACTATGTGTGGCCTGAACTGAATCTCCTGGCAGCCCTCCATTCGGCACATGGACAACCTGATTATCAGCAACAGACGCGGCGTGTCTGGGGCGGGGGTTGGTCCGGGGGCTGTCCCTGCCCCTGTGCCAGCGCGGGACTCACGCTTTAGGGATCGCCACGCTCAGCCGCACTGGTTTAGAGCCCAGTCCTACCGCTCCCTGGCACTCTGTCAGGGCTCGCTTCTGTTCCAGCTCATCTGTGAATTTCACAAAACCATAGCCCCTGCAGGAGAAACACACACAGGCGATTTAGATCACAAGTGTGATGAAGGTAAAGCCTAAGAACGGAAAAGGGGCTGAGAAGGGAGAGAGAGTCCATTAAAGCACACGGGCAGGGCTAAGAGTCCCACAAGCGGAGGGATGCCACGGAGCAACTCGAGACTCAAGCAGGGGAGGATCCTGAGAGCTGCAGGAGTTCCCACTTCAGTTCGCCAACCTCCTCCACACCGTCCTGATGCGGCTTCTTCTCAAATAGTAGCTTCCCTCCCAACCTACTGGAAAGTATTATCATCATCATTATGGTAGTAGCAGTAGTAGTAACAGTCATATAAGGTCATTCAGCAAATATTTACCGAGTACGCCAGGTATGACACGAGGCACTGGGCTCAGCAGTCACAAGCAGATAAGGTTCCTGCTCTCCTGAACTCATGTTCCACTTGGGGGAATAAATGACTGACAGCTAACATTTAATGACCATTTATGATTTCCTGGGCACTGTGCTGAGCATCTTCCCAGGGTTATCTCATTAAACCATCCAACGGCTTGATGAAGGGTTATCCACATTTTACTGAAGACAGAACCAAAGTTCAGAGAGGCTTAATAGCTTGCCCAAAGTCATAGTAGAAGCAGGATTCAAATTCAGAGCCCAAGCTCATAACTACTACTCAGGTCAAGAATGAACCTTACCTGACAAATATCATATTATCTCACTTACACGGGGAACCTAAAATATGATACAAATGAACTTATTTACAAAAAAGAAACAGACTCACAGACACAGAAAACAAACTTATTGTTACCAAAGGTGAAAGGGGGTGGGGGAGGGATATCTTAGGAGTTTAAGAAGAGCAGACACAAACTACTACACATAAAATAAACAACAAAGTCCTACTGCATAGCACAGGAAACTATATTCAATATCCTGTAATAAACCATAATGGAAAAGAATATGGAAAAGAATATATATACACGCACAGTTCTTGAGGTCGTTCTACTTTTAAAGTAACAATAATAAATAAAAGAGGAAACATCTATGAAGCATTTCCTATTGATTTATTTATATTCCATCATTTAATCCTTATACCACCTCATGAGAGATGCAGATACTATTAATCAGTCCCATTTCACAGATGAAGGAACAGAGTCAGAGGTTCAGTAACTTGTCTGCTGCATAATCCTTGGGCAGTACTGAGGCTGGGATTCACACCAGGCAGCTTGGCTCCAGAGCCTGCGCTCTTAATCACCATGCAACATGGCCTTGTTACCACACCTCCATCTATGAAATAAATGCTACAACCAACAGGGTAGGCATCAATGAAAGTAAGGCCTTACTTAGACACGCCTGTCTGGTCCAAAACCACCTTGCCTCCCCGGCAGGAGGGGTAGACTTTGACGAAGAATTCATAGAGCATGCCATCATCCACGTCCGGGGTCAGGTCCCCCACAAAGAGGGAGTACTCAGGGCTGAGAAGAGAGAACAAGATTCAGAGACAAAGACCAAAACTTTTGTTCTGATGAGCTCTTTTGGCCCATTCTAGGCAAACCTTTTCTGGGCCGCCTTAGGGAACAACACATCTGATGGGTCCTTAACTAGGACCTAATTTGTTTCATTTGGCAGTCCTGGCAGAAGAGTTATGGAAAGAGTCCCCTGCCCCAAGTCCCTCACCCACTGAATAAGGCCTGTCCGGCTTCAAGCATTACATGACTGCAGATGGGGGGACAGGTCAGAGGTGCTCAAATGATAAAGCTAGAGATTCTGTATTCACTGCATATTTTTAACTCAAACGGTGAAAGGCAGAGGGACAATGAGAACTGTACCTTCTCTCCTAAAGATGTGCTAAAATGAAATCCCTCAACTTTTAGGACAGGGGTCAGCAAACTTTTTCTGTGAAGGCCATCTAGCAAATATTTTAAGCTCTGTGGGGGCACCTCTGGTCACTCTTGCTCTTTGTCTGTTTTCACGATCCATTTAAAAATGTAAAGGGGGGGACTTCCCTGGTGGTCCAGTGGTTAAGACTCCATGCTTCCACCGCAGGGGGCACAGGTGTGAGCCCTAGTCAGGGAACTAAGATCCCACATGCCGCACAGCGAGGCAATAAATGAATGAATGAATAGATAAGTAAATACAAATGTAAAGGGAATTCCCTGGCGGTCCAGCGGTTAGGACACTGCACTCTCACTGCCAAGGGTCCGGGTTCAGTCCCTGATTGGGGAACTAGGATTCCACGAGCTGCACAGTGTGGCAAAAAAAAAAAAAAAAAAAGTAAAAACCATTCTTAGCTTGCAGGTGATAACAAAATTAGGCCACAGTCTGCCAACCCCTGTTGTAGAACAATTCTTTAAAAAAAAAAAAAGCATACTCATTATTATTTTATTTCAAGCATGATACATATTCTGGTATAAAATCAAGATACACAAAAGGACAAAGAAAAAATTACCAACAACCCAACCACTCAAAGGCCATCACTATGCACACTCTGACATACAAAAGACACTTTTGTCTTTTTTCTCTGGCTTCTTCTTTTGAATTTCCAAAAATTGGATATGATTCATCTGGTTTTTTTCTAGCATTTTTGTCACTTTTAGCATCTCACCAACATCTTGATATGTGAGTATTCTGCTACAACATGACACATTAATGGATACACAACATTCCAAATAATGAACATACTGTAATTTAAACCACTTATTATTAGATTACTTGGGTTTTCCCTTAATTTTGCCCTTTGTATGTAATATTTCAATAAACACTTTTTTTTTAATTTTTATTGGAGTATAGTTGATTTACAATGTTGTGCTAGTTTCAGGTGTACAGCAAGGTGCATAAGTTATACATACACATATATCCATTCTTTTTTCAACTCTTTTCCCATATAGGCCATTAAAGAGTACAGAGTACAGCTCCCTGCGCTATACAGTAGGTCCTTATTAGCTACCTATTTTATATACAGTAGTGTGTACATGTCAATCCCAATCTCCCAATTTATCCCTCCCTCCCCTTATCCCCTGGTAACCATAAGTTTGTTTTCTATGCCTGTGGCTGTAATTCTGTTTTGTAAATAAGTTCATTTGTACCCCTTTTTAAGATTCCACATATAAGTGATATCATGTGATATCAAAGAATAACCTCTGAAAAGCAGAATTACGGGTTCAAAGGGTACAAATCTATCTAAAGCTTTTGATACATTATTTTAAAGCTTTCAAACAACTATCTGAAATGCTCAAGCAATTTATGTTGCTACAATAGGTCAGCTCCTACTGAATAAAATGTCAATACTGTGGGTGGTCTCGGGACTAAGGGAGGGACCAAATACAAAGAAGACACGGGCCTTGGCAGGAAGCAGACTGGAAGGGGCCACAAATGGGGATGGGAGGGGGTCGGCCTTCAGGAGGGCGGCAAAGTGGGGCCAAACTCGGCTCCCCATCCTCCTCTTTGGGAGTAACCAGCACGGTGACACATCTTGTCTCTATCGAGACATTTCCTGGAACTGGAAGCTACCTTGCGGCTACTCTGTACTTACCTGTTATCTGGCTGTTTCCCGTAAGTGGCATAGTTCAGTTTAAAACGTTTTGCCTGGAAATTTAAAAACAAACAAACTAAAACAGAGAAAGGTGTTTCAAGAGTCAAACAATATTTGAAAAAAACTGAAATAAATTACCTTGGCCATAACATCTCCCCCTCTCTAAGCCTCAGCTTTTTCTCCTGTATAAAAGGAGGGGGTTGCACGGATGACCGCTAAGGGCACTGCCAGCTCCATGGTTCTATGAGCCCAGGTGTGCCAGCGTGGTGCAGCTGTAAGCTAAGTAACTGTGGGAAGAGCAGAATGTAACTCTCTTGAAACGTGTCCTCACTGCTGCCAGCCTGTTCTACCTTCTCAATCAAGCAAGAGGTCTAGAGTTTCGAGTCTTCCGTTTAGGTAGGCAGTGGTGCACAGTGAAAAGGGCATGGATTTTAGAGGCAAGTGATCTTCAGTCTGCATCCTGGCTCGGCCACTTACTACCTGTGCTGCCTTGGGCAACTTATTCCTTTTTCCTGAGCTTCAGCTTCCTGGTCTGTCGAAGATAACAATGCCTACTGTTTCGGGTTGTTGTAGGATTAAATAAAATATACAGCAGGGGTTCAATAAATGACAGTTACCCATGACAATAAAAATGGCAAACACCACCATTATCTAAGTGTCCTTACAGGTGTGGCTCCTGGAAGGGGTTTCCCGTTGATTTTATGCAAACACTTCTCAGCTGTGGCCAAATCTGCGAATTCTACAAAGCAGTAGCCAGCTGGGATCCTGGAAAGAAAACAGAAAAAAGGGAATGGTTAAAGATGTGACACCCAGATGAGAGACTAAGCCTGGGCCTGAAGGCAGGAAAAAATGTTTTTCTAATCAGAGCCCATACTATTTTTGTTCCCTGCTGTATTCTAGTTCAGAACTTACAAACCTGAGTATAAGTACTGCCAATCTGGACCAGTCCCAGACTCATTTAGTAAACCATTTATTTACGTACTGTAACACCTACGAAGAACTCCTGTGGAAAATGTTTACTATGCAACCCAATCAAACCCTCAGATTAAATGTCCAGTTTACAGGAAATATTAGGAACAGAACAAGTAAAACACCACCACAAGGAAACAAATAAATCCAGAATGTAGGACCAGAATCCAAAATGTAGAACCTAACATAAGACAACCTTACCTCTTTAAAAAGTCAATCTTCTGAGGAAAGAAAGAAGTGGACTTTTCTACATTAAAAAGACAGAAAAGGGACTTCCTAGGTGGCGCAGTGGGTAAGAATCCGCCTGCCAATACAGGGGACACGGGTTCGAGCCCTGCCCCGGGAAGATACCACATGCCGCGGAGCAACTAAGCCTGTGCGCCACAACTATTGAGCCTATGTGCCGCAACTACTGAGGCCCACATGCCTAGAGCCCGTGCTCTGCAACAAGAAAGGCCACCACAATGAGAAGCCTATGCACCACAACGAAGAGCAGCCCCCCTCGCCACAACTAGAGAAAGCCCGTGTGCAGCAACAAAGACGCAACACAGCCAATTAAATAAATAAATAAATTTATTTAAAAAAAAGAAAAAAAAAAAGAAAAGAACTAAATGCACTATAGGATCTGATCTCTGACTGGATCCTAATTCATTAAAAAACAAACAGAAGCTATAAAAGGTATTCTGGGGATAACTATAAAAATGTAGACTGGCCATTATGCAGTATTAGGGAATCACTGTTAATTTTGTTGGTGTGACACAAGCACTGTGGTTATGTAGCAGAATGTCCAATCATTGGCAATGGATGCTCAAATATTTAGGGGGGAAGTGTCCTAATGCCTGTAATCTACCTTCATATAGTTCAGCAAAAAGAAACATCTAGCTGTCTAAACCTATCTTTATAGATAGGTAGATAAGGAAAATACGACAACATATTAACTTTTGAAATCAGGTTGTGGCTGTATGCGTTCAATGTACTCTTCTTTCCAGATTTGTTTTAAATTTTTCATACTTTAAAAAGTAGTTATGATCACCTACCACTCGCCAGGCTGATACAGAGTTGAAGACCATGGTTCCTGTCCTTAAGAAACTTAAAATCTAGTTGGACAAAGTAAATCCATGGACCTTACCTAACTGGGGGATGTCTGTGAGATTCCTGGTGTTCTATTTTTAAAAGCATCACTAAGAGACATAAGTAGGAGGACGTGGCTAGGTCTTCTGACATTCCTTCCTCCTAAGAGATTTATACTGAAAACAGTTAATTTTCCTTAACAGTATCCTTAAAGTTATCACCAGTGAAATAAACCAGACTTTTCTGAACCATGATATTCAGTTCAAATAACCTTATGGATACCCAGCCAAAAGGTACAGGCAAGGGCAGCACCTGAGCCCAAGGATCTCAGGACACAGTCTATGAGCTCCACAAATGTTAATGCTTAGAAGAATGGTGGGCCTAATCAGTGCCTTCTGTCTTGTGTATGCTAGAATTTTAAGGCTCACAGATGTAAAGTCCACCACCAGCAAGAGCTCACCATTACTGAGCACTCAATATGGGCCACTTCACATGCACCATCTCATCCAATCCTCACATAACTCTATGAGGGAATGAAATTACTGATCCCATTTAGATGTGGAGACTGAGACTGAGGATTATACAATATGCCTTAAACCAAACAGCTGGTTTGTGCCAAAGGCTGGATTTGAATTCAGGACAGTCTGACTACATTCTTTTCCCAGCATTTTATTATAAAAACTTCCAAATATAAAAATTGAGGGACTTCCCTGGTGGTCCAGGTGGTTAAGATTCTACGCTCCCAATGCAGGGGGCCCAGGTTTGATCCCTGGTCAGGAAACTACATCCCACATGCCGAAACTAAAGATCCCAAGTGCTGCAACTAAGACCCAGCACAGCCAAATAAATAAGTAAATAAAAAAAAAAATGAAAGAATTGTATGGCGAGCACCCTACACACATACCCACCACCTACAATTAACATCTTATTACACTTACTTCATCACACAACCACCCATCCACCCAGGCCCCTACCCATTTATCATCCTCATTTTCTGATACATTTCAAAGTAAGCTGCAGATAATGGTGTACTTCCCTCAGTTATTTTAACATGCTTACTATTAACCAGAGTTCAATTACTGTTTACAGCTTTTTCCTTTTAAGGTTAAATTTCATGCAGTGAAAGGCACAAATTCTTCTAGATGCTGAGTGACTTCCATCAGAGATTAATTTTGTGCATTTTAAGACTTTATGTAGGGCTTCCCTGGTAGCACAGTGGTTAAGAATCCGCCTGCCAATGCGGGGGACACGAGTTCAAGCCCTGGTCCAGGAAGATCCCACATGCAAAGCAACTAAGCCCATGTGCCACAACTACTGAGCCTGAGCTCTAGAGCCCGTGAGCCACAACTAATGAGCCCAGGCTCCGCAACTGCTGTAGCCCACATGCCTAGAGATTGTGCTCCACAACAAGAGAAGCCACCACAATGAGAAGCCTGTGCACCGCAATGAAGAGTAGCAACCCCCTCTGCAACTACAGAAAGCCTGCTCACAGCAATGAAGACCCAACTCAGCCAATAAAATAAAACAAAGAAACAAACAAACAACTTTATGTAAACGGAGTAAGGCTTCTTTAATTTAATGTAATGTTTTTAAGATTCATTCACGTTGTTGCTATATTAGTAGTTTGTCCCTTTTTATTGCTAAGTGGTATATTATTGTATGAATATAAGTATTTATTTATCTATTTACCTATTCATGGATACATGGACTGCAGTTTGGGGCCACTGCCCAATGTGCTATACACATTCTTTTTCTAGTCCTTTTTGTAATAGATACATGTTTTCATTTCTCTTGGGTAAATACCTAGTACTAGACTTGCTGGTTAAGAAACTGCCAGACACTTGTCCCCAAGGGTTATACCATTTTATAGTCCCACCAGTGATGAGAGAGATGTGGTTGCTCCACATGACTGCCTTTTTTTTTTAATTTGTTGAATTTTAAAAACTGTCATTAAGTATACATAACATAAAATGTATCTTTTTTTAATATTTATTTATTTGGTTGCACAGGGTCTTAGTTGCAGCAGGCTGGCTCCTTAATTGTGGCATGTGAACTCTTAGTTGCGGCATGCATGTGGGATCTAGTTCCCTGGCCAGGGATCAAACCCAAACCCTGTGCAATGGTAGCTTGGAGTCTTATCCACTGTGCCACCAGGGAAGTCCCAAAATGTATCATTTTAACCATTATTAAGTGTACACTTCTGTGGCATTAAGTACATTCCCATTGTTGTGCAACCAATCACTACATTCTTAAGCACCATGCTCTATTACATATGTTTTTTTAAAAATAAGTTTATTTTTGGTTGCGTTGGATCTTTGTTGCAGTGTTCGGGCTTCTCAGTGCAGTGGCTTCTCTTGTTGTGGAGCACAAGCTCTAGGCATGCAGGCTCTAGAATGCGCGGGCTTCAGTGGTTGCAGCGTGTGGACTCTGTAGTTGTGGCATGCAGGCTCAGCAGTTGTAGCTCGTGGGCTCTAGAGCACAGGCTCAATAGCTGTGGCGTGCACAGGTTTAGTTGCTCCGCGGCCTGTGGGATCTTCCCAGACCAGGGCTTGAACCCGTGTGCCCTGCAATGGCAGGCGGATTCTTAGCCACTGCGCCACCAGGGAAGTCCCTACATTTATTCTACAATATTCTTAAAAGTCACTTCAAAGTCTTCGTCATATGAGGGAGAATGCACATGTAATGTGTCTGCCATCAAAAAAAACAGTTAGGGACTTCCCGGGTGCCACAGTGGTTAAGAATTTGCCTGCCAATGGAGGGGACACTGGTTTGATCCCTGGGCCTGGAAGAGCCTACATGCTGTGGAGCAACTAAGCCCATGCACCACAACTACTGAGCCTGCACTCTAGAGTCCATGAGCCACAACTATTGAGCCCACATGCCACAGCTACTGAAGCCCATGCACCTAGAGCCCATGCACCACAACAAGAGAAGCCACCTCAATGAGAAGCCTGTGCACTGCAATGAAGAGCAGCCCCCACTCGCCACCACTAGAGAAAGCCCACACACAGCAATGAAGACCCAATGCAGCCAATAATTAATTAATTAAAAAAACAGCTAGAGTTTAGTAATCAATGGTAGGAAAGGATAATTTCAATTCTTAATAAAGATTAAAATGTGAGAACCGATACCACTCGTTTAAAAAGTAGAAAGTATCACAGAATGTATTTTCATGCCAGTAGCTGATTAACGGGGTCTTCTGTCTACAAGAACAAGAAGAAAAATATTTAGACCAGCATGCTCTACCAGTCAGAAAATCCATCCCTGGGTACCAGGATTCTGAATACACAAAGTACCCGTTCACCAAGCAGCCAAAGACTTGGCTACACGTCACATCTTTCATGTGTATTTTTCTACTACTTGATGTTTTAGCAAGCTGCTTTAGTACTTGGCACAGAGTAGGTGCTCAATAAACACTGTGAAATTGATAAAGGAATCCTGTTATTTCTAACTAAAACCCTAAAGAAGCCTAAGACCCTAAGAGAGAAAAAAGAAATGGAGGCAACAGAGCACCACTACCCCAAAGTATTCTCTGCATGTTGTTTTGTGTATGTATTTATTGCCTCATTCCCCCATTAGAATGTAGTAAACTCCATGAGAGGAGGAACTATGTCTGGCTTGTTTCAGACATGTATCCAGGGAATCTAGAACAGTAGCACACAGGCAGTGTCTTATTCACATAAGAGTTAAGGGCACCCATGAGCTTTGAGAACAGAGCTGAATTACAGTCCTGGCTTCTCATTTAAAAGCTGCGTAGGGACTTCCCTGGTGGCGCAGTGCTTAAGAATCTGTCTGCCAATGCAGGGGACACAGGTTCCATCCCTGGTCCAGGAAGATCCCCCATGCCACGGAGCAAATAAGCCGGTATGCCGCAACTACTGAAGCCCGAGTGCTCCACAACAAAAGAAGCCACCGCACTGAGACGCCCACACACAGCAACAAAGACCCAACGCAACCAAAATATATATATATCTCCATTTTTACAGTCAAGGTGAAGAAGAGGGAGAGGTTACGTCATTTGCCCAAGGTCACACAGCAGAGTTTTCAAACCCAGTCTGGCTCGAGTCAGCAATAGGTTATACGTCCCCTTAATAAGCCCCCAGATGTTTATATCATTACAATAACTATTCCTAGGAGTGAGAACCCCTGACTCTCTGCGATGTTAACCTTCTTCTGAATGACGCTCTGGCACGATCTACTAAGGGACACCTGAAAAGACGGAAGGCGAGAACATACCCAGTGAGGCGGTTTCGAATAATTTTGACGCTCATCACCGTCTCCCCCATGGTGGCAAAGGCCCTGGAGATGAAGTTCTCATCCATGTAGGGCTCCAGCTGCGTAAACACAAGAGCAGAGCAGCTCAGGCCAGCACCAGGCTCCTGATTCCCGAATCCGGAGCCCCTCCCCTTCAGCCCCAGGTTGGCAGCACGCTGCGGGCGCGAGTGGGGTGGCGGTGAAGAGTGATCTCCAGAGCGACCTGAACCCTGCGTTCCCATTCCCTTGCCTTCCTTCCCTTCAAATTTGCTTTTAGGAAGCCTCCCTCTGGGATTCAGGAACCCCATCCCTCCAGTCCTAGAACCACCGGCACGCTCCAATCTTGGGATTCCTCCCATTCTATCCGCCCAAAAACCCTCCCTCTTTCCCATCCGTAAACCCAGGCGGGGCCCCAGGACCCCTGCCCCTGCAAATCAGCCCCTTCACCTTGATGCTGGGACTCGCTTCGCAGTCACCTAAAACCCCCCCTGCCCATTCACTTCCACCCTTTTGGGATCCAAGGACCCCTGCCCCCCAGACCCGGGCCCCTCCACCTACACGCCGGGACCTGCTTTGGCGTCACCTCAAAGAACTCCCCGCCCCATTCACTTCCACTCTTTGGGGATCCGAGGACCCTCCCCCTCAGCCCCCTTCTCCCTCGTGACGCTAAGATTCCCGCTCCGCAGCCCCGGGCGGCCGCCCTCACTCACGTCGCCCATCCACAGGCTGGCCGCCATGCCCCAGGCCCCGCCAGGCCTTCGCGGGCCGACGAGGCGGGCGCGGACGCCGGGCCCCCGGGCCGGGCCCTCCACGGAGCATGCGCCGGCGACGCCTTCTGCGCACGCTCCGCGCCTCGGCGCGCAGGGCCGCTCCGGGTCTTTCCGGATCCCTGCGGGCGGGTCTCAGACTGGAGCCCGCGGGATGGGGCGGGGCGGACAGACGGCCTGGCGCTGGACAGCGGGTGGCGCGGGCGAGTGCCTTTCTCGGGTTTCTTTCTGACTTTATTTGAACACACACGTACGTATAAAATTACAAAAATAATTTTACGCTCATTGTAAAGAATTGCAAGTATAAGCACTTTTTTTTTTTTTTTTTTAACAAGTGAAAGATCCCCTTTGGGAGCCTGGACGATTCAGTTCCACTAACTCGGTTTGATCTCAGGCAAATTACTGACTGGTCCGCTCCAGCCACCCCTTCACCCCGCATTTCCCAGTTTGCAAGAGATTTATGTTGACGCTGCAATGGGATTCTTCCAGCATTCCTGTGTATAGCCCTGGGGTGCGGGGAGGGGAGGGCTAAAGTGTAAATTGAGGCGACCCTGTCATCTCAATCAATCAACCCCCAAGTCTTGTCACTTTCTTGCGTCCACATCGCCTACACTAATCCAAGCTGCCAGTTCTAACCTGTCCCAGAACAGTGACCTGCCATAGAAGGCCCTCAAGTAAACACGATTTCTAGGTAGTCCTGACAATTTGACTCCTAATCTGGCAGTGTCCCAGGCCTTAGCCTCAGTTTAACACCCATTTCTCAGAATGTGAAGCTTCTGTAGGTGGTAATTGTCATCTCCGACAGTGAAGGTCATCCCAAGTGCTTCAGGATCCATTTCCGGGGCTCCCTCTGGGCTGATAGGCGACCTCTGCCCCTTCCTTACCAGCTTATACATCCCAAACTTGGGGTGTTGGGCCCCAAAGTCAAGAAATTCATGAATCTAAAGTCCTGGATCCAACCATAAGTTGCCAAATTTCCAGCTTTATCCTATTCACTACCATAGTGGTGTAGTCATTAGGTGCTTTCACTATAGATTTGAACAAATGGAGTGCAAATCACAGCCCCTCTCACTATTTTGGCAAGTTATTTAAACTGAGACTACTGTGGATAATAGCAGTGCCTACCTCATACCATGTTTGTTGTGAGGAGAAAATGAGAAGTTGGTAAAGCAGTTGGCCTAATGCTTGGCTTCCAGTAAGTTCTCCAACATGGCAGTTGGAGGCCTTCGAATTACAACTGATAACTCTTTATTTAGTACTATTTGCCAGTCCCTGTGCTGTGCTCTTTGCTTACTATTTTTTAAATTTATGTTACTTATGGAAGATTTTAAAATATTTATTTTTAATTTAGAATGTACGCTTTATCAGACGGGATTCCTTGTTCGTTGTTTCTAATCAAATTCCCACAACAATGTCTGGGATATGGGTAGGCACTGAAAAAAACTGAATTTATGTCAATCACCAGCTGTCCTTTACCCCATCTTCCCCTATTCCCAATTCCCAGTCCCTTGAGGCAACCACTTCCAAATCTTTTCCCTAAAATCTGCGTATTTCTAAATAACATACTTTCTGTTCATTTGTAGTTTCAGATATTTTAGGGACTGCCCCTTGTACATACACACTTCTCCATCTTCTGACTATAATTTGTCAAAACATTGAACACTTACATTATGACTTTGTAAATATTATTTATAGCTGAGCCATATCGGGTGATTACATTTGTTTTGGGGTAACCAATTCAGGTTGGAGGAGGATGGGGGAAAAGGTAAAACTGAGAGTACCTGATGTGTGTGAACACAAAAAAGGAGATTTATACTTCTGACAGAGACATGGGCGCTGAATTAATGATACTTATACCAAAAAACTAAGCATGTGAAAAACAAGGCAATTATTAACCACAGGGAATTTTAAAATATGCGATGGTCATAACAGCAAAGGCTTGTGGAGCCTTTACTATGTGCCTGACACTATTCTAACATACGTAAAGTACCTACAGAGAGCTTTATAACTCTTACGTGCAATACAAGGAAAAGAAATTGAGGTTCTGGTCTTGGGTGGAGGCTGATTTAAAATCCAGCCTAATCTGTGCACTTGGTAGCTTGGCCTCAAGCTAGTCACTTGAACTCTCAGGGACTTTTTCCTAAGGGATAGCAATTCCTACTTCACAAGGCTGATGTGAGGATTAAATGAGCTATTATTGTATGCAAAGTGCTCAGCAGAACGTCTGGCCCATTTAAGTCCCAATCCACAGGAGCTGCTATTAAGGTTAGGGTACTTTCAACCTGCTATGTTGTCAAAAGGGAAAACTTCAGTAAATCTAATCCAAATGGACTTTTTTGCCGGGGGGGGGGGGGGGGGTGAAGAGCAGATACACAAGTGCTTCTTTACAAGGAAAATATTAAAATGAAAAGTGTGATTTTTCCCTTCTAAGAAGTCAACTTCTAATCCGGATAGTACCTGCATCAAAACTAAAAGTTGAAGAAAAAAAACAATCACAGAATATATTTTAAGTTATTTTACATCATATTAATTTTTCCAAGAGTCACTGACATCCAAGAATCCTCCTGGTGCTAATAAAACTTTCCTGCTGTACATATACAGATCTCCTATATCAGCACTGTCCACTGTAACTTTCAGAATTATAGGAATGTTATATAAATTTCTGTATTTGCATAGCCCAAAATCATAGGCACTAGCCACTTTTGAATACTGAGGGCTTGAAATGTGGCTAGTGCAACTGAGGACGTTCATTTTAAATTTTTACAAATTTAAAAATTAAGTGTAAATAGCCACATGTAGTTACTGACCACCATACTGGACAGGTCAGCTCTATATGATTTAGTTGCTCAAATGCCTGTGAAAATCATTATGCATAAGTTGTTACTGTGCAGTTAATCATGTTTAATCAGTTACACTAGCTTTTGAAGTGATACAGCACATCATTAAACCTAGTATAAGTATTTCTAGAGATGTACTCAAAAATCTTGGTTTTGGATTAGGATATTAAAAGATCCATCCCATGTCTCATATATTATACAGTATAATTTTTTAAAAATCCAGTGATTCCTGAAACATAAATACCTAACAAAAATCAATCAACTCTTTTCTCTTTTTTTGATTTGTCTAGAACAGCCACTGTTCCATACGAGAAAACAAAAACAAAAAACCAACAACAAAAACTCCCCAACTGACTGGCACACACCAGGACCTCCTGACATCACTGAAGTCCCAGTCTTCACCAGGTCTACAGGTATGGGGTTATTCTGCCCTTCCCAACACAGCCGGTGCTCCCTTAAAAAAGCAGGGAGTGTGTAGAAAACAAGTGGCCTGTTTTAGAAAACTCTACATTTATTCAAAGTTTTAAAATATTTCACTCTCCACTCCAAAATACTTTACATTAAAAAAAAAAAAATCAAAACTCTTTTCTATTTTTTCAGCCACTGTACAAGCTGCTGCTTCCCTTTTTGGGGCCAGCCTCTGCCCCTCCAACCCTCTTCCCCTCCCTCCCTTCACTTACAATATTGCTATAATTTTGCTTATAAAGCCCTCCTTCTCCTCTCCCCCCAGATCCTGCCTGCAGGCGCAGCTTCCATTCCGGATTTCAGGCCCTTGGTTGCAGGTGAGGCAGGTTGGATGGGTGAGACTCTGCAGACAAGGCCTGAAGGGCAGAATGTTTTGTGCTTCTGGGCGGAAGGCTGATTGGCTTTTTTCTTGATCAAGCTGGAGGATCACTGTTTTTTTGCCCCATGGGCACCTGTTCAAGGCCAACTATTTGGCTTGGGGTTGCCCATGGCTGGGTAGCCTTGCCCCTTCTCCAGTTTCCCCCAGGCATAGGTCCATGACAGCTGGGTCTGACAACTGTACCATTTGTCTGCCTGTGGGTTGTGAAGGACAGGAAGAGTGGCACATGACTAGAGCAGGGCTTGATGACTAGAGTAGGGCACATGACTAGAGCAGGGCCCTGACTTCTCAGAGTTTGGACACCAAACACACGGGGGAGAGAGTTTTGGTTTTCGACAAACCAGGGTCAGCCAGGACCATGGGAAGTAGGGATGGGGGGGGGAGGTCTAACCACATAGCTACGGGGTGAGCAATGTTCCTTCTGATAAAACCCCTCCCCTCTTCCATCTATCCAACCCTCACTCTGTAGGTCCCAGGATGATTCCGAAAGGAGGCAAAAAAAAGAGGAGAAGGATTCTGTTCTGCTGATGGGAACAAGGCAGGAGATGACAGAGTACTTGGGGCTGGGAGAGGCCTGCTGGAATATGTAGTTGTCATGGCTTCCCTGTTCCAGGATGGAGGTGGGGGGGCCAGGAACCAGGCCCTCAGAGGCTTCATCAGCTCTGTTCCTTGTCCTTGACTAGTAAGACTGTGTGCTGGCCCCCACTGGACACAGATAAGACCACTCGGTTCTCCAGCTGTTTGCCTGTCATCTCCACGGGGCTCCATGCATCCTCTTCCTGTCCCGTGCCCAGCTGGTAGTTGGTGCCCATGCCCCAGGCAAAAACACAACCTATAAGGGAGAGAAATAGGGGCAGCTGTCTCCCTAGCCCCATCTTTCTGTAGTGTGAGAAGCCTGGCACATGAGGTGGATTCTGGCCTTGGCCTGTGGCAGCCTGGTAATGTCCCAGCCTCTGGGTGTTCAGGGAAGCTGGGAGGAACCAAGGAGATGATGGACAAAAAAGAGCTTTGTCAACCAGAGACCACAGTCTTTACGCATTGCCAAAGACTGCTCCCTGCTCCTAGGCATGGCATGCAAGGCCCGACAATGACTGGCCATTCCCCAAACCCCTGTATCACCTCCATTCCCACCCAGGACCACCTGCCTTTGAGACTGCTCTGGATGCCCTCCTTTGCCTATCCTAAAGGACTGAGCCTTCAAGGTGCAGTATAAGCCCCTCTTCCTCAGGAACCCTTCCCAGATGATCCCAGGTCAAGCACCTCTGCCAGCCTGATTTCTGAAGGCCTCCATGGCTGTTCTACTCAGGCTTCGGCGACCACTTATCCACACCCTCCTCTGCTGTGCTTGTCAGGATCCCAACCACTAAGCCTTCTTTCTCCTAAAAAATTCTAAGTACAACTCCCTGGGAAGCCAGCACCTACTAGGTTGTAAACAAAAAGCATAACCATGGTATAAAATGTAGAGGCCTGAGTTAGGAGTCTGGAGACCAGGGTTCATGTCCTACTGCCTGTCTGGGCCTCAGTGGTATATCCCCCTTTGCTGTTTTTCTCCTCTACAGAACAAACTGCCTCTATTAAAATAATGTGTTTACCCATTTTATGTCACCAAAGCCAGAGCTTCTGCCAGTCAGACGAAAGCAACAGCCTCACCAACACTGCTCACCACATCTCAGCTCCACCTCATGGCGGACATGGAAGCCTGCTGGGCACTCTGGTAAGAATCACGACCCCCAGGCCCCACTCACCGTCCTTGGTCACAGCATACCCCACAGAGGCCCCACAAGCCACTGAGGAGACGGCAGGCAGCCTGGAGATCAGGGTGGGTACGCTTTTCTCCTCGGCACCTTCCCCAAGGCCCAGCCGCCCGTACTCAGCCCGGCCCAAGCTGTATGCTCTTCCTGTGGGAGGAGGGAGAGAGACGAGGAGTAGCAGGGGGCATGCTCCAGGTAGGCCAGGTGAGCACCTACATCCGTGGGAGGTGGCCCCCCATTCCCAGGGTGGTGATAAGTCTACAGTATCTCTCTCAGTTTGCAGGGAGGCCCGGGAGAACTCTCACATAGAAGAGCATTAGGACTCTGGGGGATGGAGGTGACCCTCATGGATCCACAGCTATCCCAATCCATGGAGCAGGCCCAAGCTCCAAGCACTGTCATCTCCAGAGTGTGGCCAGGCCTGTGCCCAGGGAACAATCCACCCCCAACCCAGAGACGGACCTGGAGGCCGTACCTTCTGAATCCATGCAGACTGTATGGTGCTGGCCACCAGAAAAGCCCACCCAGGACTTGGTGGAGTTCTTAAAGGATGTCAGGTTCTGAGGTACAAAGCAAGATTCTGTGCCTGGCGTTCCTGGGGAAAAGGCCGGGATACAGCTGTCATGGGTGAAAGTGTCCAAGGAGCTGCCTTCTTATTCCCCTCCCAGTGTGGACGCCCCACCCCACACAAGGGTATTTATATTCTCATTTTACAGATGACAAAACTGAGGCTCTGGCGGGTTAGGTGACCCCACCAAGGGCACACAACAAATGAGTGGTGGAGGCAGGACTGGAACACAGGTCACCCTGGGCTACACTGGATGATGAGCTTGGGACTCACCTAGCTGATGGTAGTTGGAGAGGCCAAAGCCATATACATGACCTTCAGAGGAGATGGCAAAGGTGAAGTAGGCACCACAGAAGGCATCCTGGAATCTGACGTGGCCCCGGCTTCCCCTGGATTTCAGCATCACACACTTGGGGACCAGGAGTCGTTCTGTAGGCAGAGAGCAGGCCAGGGTCAGTGGCAGATACTCATGGCCTCTCCTCTCTGCCCTATCTGTTTCCCCTCCACTGCTAAAGCCCTCATAGGGAGGCTAAGCAGGGACTCTTCTCCCTATTATACAGAAGAGGAAACTGAGGCCAGGAGAGTCCAAGTGCCTCACTCAGACTCCCACAGCCATAGAGGTAACATTTACATGGAACTTACTGTTTGCTAGACTGTCTTCTATGTGAACTCATTTAACTCACAACAACCCAATGAGGTAGGTTTAGAGGTAGGCAGGTTTAGAGATGAGGAAGCTATGTCCAGGGGCCTACAGCCAATAGGTGGTAGAGCCAGGATTCAAACCTGGGATAGTCTGGCTCTAGAGAGAGAGTCCTTAACTACCACCACACGTCCACCTGATACAAGCTTGAACAGAGAATTCCTTCTGCCTCTGACCTTCACCAGGGGGTGGCTTCCCAACTTGCCCTGACAGAGGGACCTAAGCCACCTACCAAGGCCCTGCCGGCCACCACGGTTGGCAAATAATTCAGGCACACGGCCCAGTTGGCCCTGCTCCCCGCAGCCCAAAGTATAGAGGTCACCATCAACCGTCAGCATCACCAAGTGGTCGTTTCCTGAGGGTGAGAGGAAGGCAAGGGATGAAGCGCTTGTCTGGTCAGCCCCAGAAAAAGGTTCTCCAACTGCCGCCCAAAGCAAGTGCCCACACACTCACCAGAGGCCACCTTCACCACGGGCATACTCAGCTGCACCTGCACAGGCACCATGCTCTTTTTCATGGGCTCCAAGAGCCCGATCACACCGTTATTGTCCTGGAAGGGAGGATTGGAACAGTTTTCAGCCAGTCCTGTCTGCCTCATACCAACCAGATCCACCTTTGCAAGCAGCCACAGAGCTGTCTGGTGAAGGGCACTGGTGCCAGATGGGGATGGTGAGGTGAGCAGGAGCCAGGCCACATGGTGAAATACGTATGAGTGAAATCACATGTGCTCTGTGATTTGCGTTAAAATAACAAAGGAGTTGGGGAACGGAAGGGAGGAAAGATGAAACAAGTTTGGTCATAAGCTGATAATTGTTGAGGCAAGTAGACAGAATTCAATACAGTATTCTGATTACTTTTATGTGTTTAAAATCCTCTGTAAAAAAAAATTAAAAAACAGCCCCGATAAGGAAACATCAGATTCCTTTATTTTTGACATTTCAAAATAAACTGAATACCAAGTACCAAAACAATTTTAATGCTGCATCTGCTTTTTAAACCACACTCTCCTGGTCTTGGAAATCCTGAGATGTGCCTCCAACCCCTGAGAAGGGTGGAAGAGGGCTGGGAAGGGGAGGGGGGAGGTTGAAGGCAGGGAGATTGGGTCAGCAGGCTTCCTGGCTTAGCCTCAGCCCAGAGGCATCCTTGAGCCACCCCTTTCCCAAGATGCATACATCACACCATGTTCAAGGGAACAGCCAGTGGTGTGGAAAGAAGCAGCCAGAAACCTGGGTCTGGACCCAAGCTCTGCCCAGGACCTTGATTTCCCCACCAGTAAGTACAACAGGGGCCTGGAGACGGGTTATCTTTGGGACCCCACCAGTCCCCATGCCGTTTTCCAGACCCAGTCTTACCCGGAAGGAGCCCCAGAGGAAGACTCGTCCATCCTCGGTGAGGGCCGCTGTGTGACTGTCTCCTGCTGACACCTGTACCACCTTCTCTTGCAGTTCCACTTTCCCGGGGACCATCTCTGAGCCCTCCACTGACGTGTCCCTTCCCAGGGCACCCTCATCATTGCAGCCGAAGGAGTAGACCTGTGCCCAGGGTGCCCCCGTTACTGCAAGGTCTGGCCTCTCAGTCCGTTCTTGTTTAGGCCACTCCCTGCTGGTCTAGCCAGCTCCATCTCCACAGAGTAATGCGTGTGGTTCTAAGCTCCCTCCCCAAGTCCCCCCAACCCCAGGCCCTGTCCCATCCTGTGCCATCCCCGACTTACCTGGCCACTTTTGCTTAGACACACAGTGTGCATGCCCCCAGCCTCTGCCTGCACGATGTCCTCTGGAATGGGCACCAGTGCTGGCTTCTTCCTCTCCATCACATTCTCGCCCAGCCCCAGCTGGCCTACGTCACCCTGGCCCAGCGTCAGCACCAAACCCGGTTCTGTGTTGTGAGACCTATGTGAGACTGAGGGGTGAAGAGGACAACCCCTGAGTGTGCAGGATGATGGGAGAGAGGAGAGGTCACTGCATAGGCTCTGGGATCACACAGACCTGGGTTCAAGCCCCTGCCCTGCCACAGACCATTAGCCTGACCTCTCCAAGCCTAAGTTTCCTCATCTGTGAAATGAGGATAACAAAAGTAACTATCTCATAGGGTTTTTGTGAAGATTAAAAAGTGAGCACATTATTAATGTGAGTGGAAGGAAACGGAAACGAGACACTAATATCAGTAAATGAATTTTGGTGGAGAGGGGAAAAGAACAGTGGGGACCCAGGATAGTTTTCCTGATTGGCTGTTCTTGGTCAGGAACCATACTAACAGTGAGGCCATAATAACATCTACCCCTCTACCCACTGCTTACTCTACAAATGTTACATTGCTTTGCAGCCCCTCAACATTATGCCACAGACCTTCCATTCTCAGGATCCCGTTTTATCAGAAAGGGAGCAGAGCCTCAGAGAGGGTCATAGAACTAATAATTAATAGAGTTTGCAGTGCAACCAAAGGGAGGGAGCCTACATGGTCAGAACACAGTCTCTGGCCTCCATCCTCAGCCTGTGACTTAACCCGTGGACAGAGGCACACTGACCCCCACTCTGCTCCTACGTGGGCGCAGACAGGCAGGTGAAGAGGAAGGGACGGCCGTAAGGGCCCGCACAGGGCCATCCCCTGGCCAATGGCGGCCGCCCGCAGCCTGGGACAGCCAATGGAGTCCAGCCCCTCCCCCTGGGGGTGTGGCCACGGCTGCCCACCGGGCGCTTGGCAGGCAGCCACCTGGTCGGGCTTTCTGGTCGGGAGGGCTTGGCCCGCAGGCACCTTGGCAGGAGCGGGCGCCTGGAACACGGCGGGAGGCAACGGCCCTCACTGCCTGGTTCCGAGGGTCTGCAAAAGACAGACACTGTCTGAGTGTGGGTCCACACTCCCCCGCTCCCAGATTGGGGGTGGCTCTCTCTGCTCCCTGACTCCCTCCAGGGTCCCAGGAGAGAGGAGACCACAGCTACCTCCCTCCGATGCTACCAGGAGAGATCTCATTTTCCTCACGACAACCCAGTGAGGTTGCCCATTTTATGAATGGGACGGTCTAAGCTCAGTGAGGTCAGTGATTTACCCAAAGCTACAAGTAGCTAGAAAGCGCAGAGCCAGGACTCAACCCAGTCTGGAGGTCAATGGTATTAACCATGATGCATTACTGCTGGCGCAAAGCCCTAGGGTCTAGTTTTTTGCCAGTACCTGAGTGCTTTTAGGCAAGCCTCTGCCCCTTTATGATTCCCAGAAGGTGGGATTCAATGAGCTACAGGAGATTCTCCAGCTGGGTGGAGGTCCTGACATCCAGGCCCCTCAACTTCAAATCTCAAGGAGGAAGGAGCCCAGTTCCAGATTCTGGGGGTGCCAAAAGATTACCCATACTGAGGTAGAGGCCAAGGCCAACTTACCCTTCACCTTCTTGCTTTTGGGGAGGGCATCTTCTGGGGGTGACCTTCTCTTAGCTATACGCTTGGGTGGCATTTTCCTGTCCTGAAAAATCCAGGCAAATACTCCATGTCAGAAATGGCAATCATTCTCCCGCTCTAATTAGGCAATATTTATCAAAAACCCTAAAAAAAGTGAGAAGAAATGCCCAGCAATTCCACTTCTCAGAATTTATCTCAGAAGAACCGATTAATAAATACACCCAAAGGTTAAGTTCCACAAATATTCTCTACTGTATTCTTCATAACATTAAAAAAACAACAAAAAATGGGAGCAACCCATGTACTCAGGCGTAGGGGACTGGCTAGATAATACATGGTATGTTGATGATAAAACAGAATGAAGCCATTAAAGTGATGCTTTCAGAGATTTATTTACTGAATCATTGCCAAGTAATATAAACAGATTGAAAAACAGCCCATCATCCTATTTGTGGAGAAGAAAAAGCATACACATATAAAAATGTGTGGAAGGAAATACATTCAATATTAATAATGGTAAACTCTGGAAAATAGGATTATGGACAACTTTTAGTTCTTTCTTTGTACCTTACTATATTATCTAAGCTACAAGGAACATTACATGTATTTTTTTAATTTTTAGTTTTATTACAAAAAATTAAAACATTGAAGAACATTAAGTGAAGTATGCCTCACAACTCCTCCCAACAGCAACATAGCCACTAGTAACTGTCATAATCAGACCACTCTCTCTCTCTCTCACACACACACACACAGCTATTTTCATTAAATAAAAGCAAAACAAACCATCTGTGCCCTTTGATTCAAAATGCCACCACTCCTGGGAGGAACCTGGCTTTCCTCTAAACAGTCCAACAAGAGACAGACACTGTATACACACTCACACAAACACCCAGTTACAAAAGAAGAAATCACCTACAGGTAACAACAAGGGCTGTTGCACCTAGCACGATCCAGGGCAGCTGAAAGCCCCCTCTGAGGGGCTGAGCCCCCTCCCTCCTTAAACTAACTGCTGCAGCCTCCTCAAGGCCGCTGAGAATAGACATATCCCCCCCAGCCCAACCCCCGGCTATCTCAATTTCAATCCAGCCCAAACTGTGTTGAAAGCCTTTTTTCCTCCACATAAACAGCTTTGGAAATAAGTCTTTATTGAGCCCTGGTCTTTAACATTATGAAAGACAGTTAAGTTGTCTAAGCCTCAGGCTCCCAAACTCTGTGAACCCTCTGGAATGGATGGCAAGAGCCAGGGCAATTTGCGCTACCCAGATGCAAAAGTGGTAGAGCAAGTGGTGGTTAAGAAGGGCCAGAATATGTGCTCAGCTACTTTCTAGCTGTCTGACCTTGCGCAAAGTTATTTAATCTCTTCATGATTCAGTTTCCTCCTCAGTAAAATGGGGATAATAATAGTACCTACACCCTGTTGTGACATATATGATTAAATGAACTAATACTGTAAAAGTAGTTACACAGTAAGTGCTCAATAAATCAATGCTGATGTGACAACATCTAGGGTCTATCCCAGGAGATGCTCAGGCACAGCTCTAATCTAATCTAACCCACCTCTCCTCCATTTTATAGGAAAGTGATGGAGACTCTACCCAAGCCTACAAATGGAAAGAGAACTCAAAGTGCCCTTCTCAGGCTCCACTGTGGGCTTAAACAGCACCCCATTCTTCCTTCCTTCCTTTCTCTCAGTAGGTCCTAGAACCTCAGCCTCTCCAGCTCCCCATTCCACGGTATACGAACACAGGGTGAGTGGCCTGGAATTTCCGGGCACATTTCTGCTGACTATCCTGGGGGAGGAGAACAAAGTACTGAAGATGGGGAAATAGCCAAAGGCCTAGACTCCGCCAAGGCTATGTAGGTTGAGCCTCTGCAGGCTGAGCTTCTACAGGTTGTGACTGGCCCGGCTCTGATTCTGTTGAGGTGGCAGTTCTGTGTTTCACCCAACTTTTATTCTCCCAGGGTGGAACTCCTCCCCTCCAACCAGCCTCTTGGAGACCCCTCTTCCCACACTAGAAATGCACATTCTTTGAGATAGAGGGAACTGGATTCATTTGCCAGAGCTGTGGTTTGCTCAACCCTGCTTCTGTGAGCATAGCTGGCCTCTCTGGTAGCTTTAACCTCTCTGAGCTGTATCCTCATCTGTAAAAAGGGGATGCAGTGACCACTTCTAGGGCTGCTGTCAAGACGATGATGCTGCAACTAGAGAAAGCCCACGTGCAGCAATGAAGACCCAGTGCAGCCAATAAATAAATAAATAAATTTATATATAAAAAAAGACCAAATGAAATATTTGTAAAGGACTCTGCAGTGTCAAGCACACATTAAGTACTCAATACATGGCAGCATGTACTCATTCATTCCATGAATGCCCGTTACCACTGCTTGGCTTTGGACCAGGTGTAGCAAGGAAAAGGGAAACCAACCCTCTCCCTGTTCTCATGGAGCTTACATTCTAGTGGGAAAGAGACACACACACACACACACACACACACACAGTATTATTACAGACAGTGCTGTGTAAAGGATGGGCAAAGTGATGTGTTAGGAAATGTACTTGGGACACAACAATGTAAATGTACTTCATGCCACTGAACTATATACAATTAGGAATGGTTAAAACGGTAAATTTTATGTTATGTATATCTTACTACAATAAAAACAAACAAAGAACACGGAGAATAACTGGGATGGGGAGGAGAAATAGGTCAGAGAGGTGGGGTGACACTTGGGCTAGGACTTGAAATACTAGCAAAAGGAAGCCAGCAGAAAACCTGGACAAAAGCATGTGCTGTGCTCAGGAACCCGGGGAGGCCAGCAGGGCAGTAGCTGGACAGCGATGGGTCAGATGGCACAAGGGGAGCAGGGGCTGGACCATACAAGACCTAGTAAGGAAAACAGAAACGTTTTAATAAAAATGTTTTCTTAACGACTGTTCTGGCTACTGTAAAGAAAACGAATGGACTGGAAGAGGAGGTGACTGCAGGCCTCCAAATGAAGGAAATCAGTGACTTGATTTGGTCTGAGGCAAGGGAGAAAAGTAGACAGAATAGATCAATTTAGGAGAAAGGCTTGCTTTGCCAGTGGATTAGATGTGGGGAAGGAGGGTGAGGGAGGAACCCAGGATGACTTTTTCATCCTACAAAATCCAGGGGATCCTGGGAACTTGGCCACACACAAGGACTCCCAGGCTTTGGCTTAAGTGAATAGGTAGATGGTAGACGTCCAGTTACTGAGAACACTGTGGAACAAACAGGAGAGGAGAGACCGAGAGTTAAATCCCACCAGGCGTTTCTGTTAAGTCTGAAGTGCGTGGGAGCCGACCAAGAAGGGATGTTAATTAGGCAGAGCTGGATGGGTTGAGGGGTGTGGGATGTAACAGGTATCCACTGTTTCCGGTAAACAGCTGGTACCCCTGGCCAGGTTGGCAGCTGGTTCACCATGTCCAGGGCCCTATCCCGCAAAAGGCGTATTTCCTGTCAGTTCATCAGTATGACCTGCAGCAGTTAGCTGTGCCAGGGAGGGAGACTGTGCAGTAGCATGGAAAAGTACTCACAACCAGAAGTTAAGTGAAAAAACAGGAAACAGAATTATAGCACAGTGGTGCTGATGCTGGGTTGACCTGGGGGCAAGGCCCGGAGTGGAGACAGAAAAATAAAGGTTATATGAGCTATTCGGTGTCATGCGTCATTAACAAAAACAAACAAACAAAAGTGTTAGTGTGGGTTGGAACAGACCCAGGCAATATCTCCTTAGTTACCTGTGTTTTGAGCTAATATTTTCGGGCCTCTCACTGCAAGCTAACCACACTGATCCACTTTATAGATGAGGAAACTGAGGCTCAGAATGGTAAAGTATCTTACCGAAGACTGGAAGAGGAAATCAAGATCTATACCAAGTCCCTCGGACCGCAGAGCTGGTGCCCCTACCTTCTTCCTCCCCAGATTCCCAGTCCCTCAGCCTGCCTGAGGACTCTCCCTCATACTCTCTCCCCCAGGAAAGACAGCAGCCTGTCTTCCGTCTGCCTACAGCCTACCCCCACCTCCATCCCATTCTACAAGCCAGTCATGATCTTTTTAAACCTCAAACCTGAAACAAGCTGCTTCCTTGCTCAGACTCCTCAGTGGCTCCCTGTGCCCACAAGTCTTAGCCTGGTACTAAAGACCCCCAGGGTCTGGTACTGACACAACTTTTGGCCCCCTATCTTAGCTGTCACATCCTCCCTTCTCTTCTCACACAATCTTAGACTGCTTATTATTCTCTCCATACCACATGTATCTTGGGACTTCCCTGATGCTTCAGTGGGTAAGACTCCACATTCCCAATGCAGGGGGCCCGGGTTCAATCCCTCGTTGGGGAAGTAGATCCCACATGCATGCCATAGCTAAGAATCCGCATGCTGCAACTAAGACCTGGCACAGCCTAAATAAAAACAAAGAAATAAACATACCACGTGCATCTTTATACCATCCCATCCCTATCCTACTGGAAGAAGTTCTATTCAAAGTCACCTCCATTGGTAAACCATCTCTGATCCCTCTCTCAACCCTAAAGGAATCATTCTCTCAGAGAAATCAGGGCAGACTTTGGATCAAAATTATTTAAATTCACATGTCTGTCCACCATACCAATCTGCTCCTTAAAATGAATCTTTTTAGGGCACTGGCCACGCCTACCTTCTATGTGCCAACAACCTTTAACTTCTCACAACAAGCTGAAGAAGGCACTATCACTCCTATTTCACAGTTGAGGGAACTGAAGCTCAGAGAAGTCAATTTACTTGCTTAAGTTCATACAGTCAGAAAAGAGAGCCAGGAATAGAATGCAGGTATATCTGATAATTTAAAACAAAAACAAAACAAGAATGGTTGGCTAAAGGCAGACCATGATCCAGGCAGGGGTCGAGGCAGCCTGGACAGGCCTCCCCAGGATCCCCTATGAGCTTGGCCAAAGGCAAGGAGCAGACGGCAGCAGCCTGCTGAGAGGCGCAGGACAGTGAGAGCAGAGAGGAGACCCGGAGGCAGCTAGGGCCTGGGAGGGTGGGCCAGGTGGGTGACAGATCTGCTGGAGGATGTGTGGAAGGATGACGTGTGCAACTCCATGCTGTGGTAGAGAGAGCACTGGCTTTCAAGTCCAACAGAGCTGAGTTCCCTTTAAGCCTGAGAATCTCCATCTCTCAAACAGCGGACTCCAGGCACTGCAGCGTGCTGTTGTGAGCAACCCCGGAGTCAGGGCGGGGGATGAGAGGGCACCTTCTAAAAGGCGGAGCCCTACACCCACGACCCACCTGCATATCCTCTACTGCACAAATCAGTCCTTTGGACAGACTCCCTCTTTAACAGCTCTGGGTGTGTCTTCTTAACTAGACGTTGAGTGTCTGGGCTGGGAATAAGTAGTAGTCTTTTGTCCCCACCCCGCACTCCCCAAGCACAGCTTCCATCTTCAAGGAGTTTACAGTCTGGGAGAAGAGTGAGATACAATCACAATAAGTCAGATACAGTCAGCTTCCACCAGTCGGCACCTGATGTGTGCCAGCCTCTCCTAGAATGCTCACACCTTCCCTCGGAGGTGTGATCATCCTCGCTTTACAGATAAGAAAGTGGAGGCTCAGGGGAAGGTGTCCCAGGCCACACAGAGATGGGATGACAGCCCAAGTTTCCCGACCACGCACCACCAGGACCAGAGTACCACCCCCCATCTCCCTAGGTCTCAGTTTCCTTCTTTGGTGAATGAAGGCACAGCAGACTACACAGTCTACCAGGGCCCTGGTGTTTCTGCTGTGACCCCCTGTGACCTCATGTCTGTGAAGGGAGACAGAGCCCTCTCTGACCACAGCAGCTGTCCCCACCCATCCACCCTGGCGTCAGGAGGCAAACACTTGCCCACCAGACGCAAGAGCTGAAGAATCTCTTTGTGAGAAAAGTCCCCAGGAGGGAAGGGAGGAGAGAGGCTCATCTGTCAGCAAACATTTGCTGAGCTCCTGCCTCCTGTCAGGCACAGAGCTCCTTCACCCAGGAGCTCCTTACTGGGAGAGTCCCCTTATACACTGGAGCTGAGCCCAGGCTCAAGTGTGTTCATTTTTCCCAGGGGAAAGGGGCCACATCTTCCCCCAGATGTTAGAACCACAACTTTATGGAAATGATAGGAGATTAGTAATCCTCACCACAAGCCTCTTGTCTTCACCTTACAGGTAAGGAAAACTCGGCCCAGGGGGATTGGGTGGGTGGCCCGAGGGTACCCAGCAAGGAAGTTGCAGAGCTGAACACTACTGCTGCTCTTGGGATGTCTTCGTAACAGGAGCATGGAGAACTCCTAGTTTATCTTTCCAGCCTCCATTTGGATGCCCTTCTTGGCTGAGACCTTCGCTGCCTTCTCCACCCCCACCCAACGTTCCTTGGTCTTACACTCCAGATCTTCCCAGACTCAGCCCCTCCTGGAACATCTGGCTCTTCCCCTCCTTGTACCCTGTGCTCCAACCAGACTCAAACACCGCGGTACCCCTGAAGACAACACTCAGCTACACCTTCACGCCTCTGCATGTGCTGTCCTCCCTGCTTGGGAACATCATCCTAACCCCTCCAACCCTCAGTCTGCCTGAATAACTCCACTGTTCCTTCAAAATCCGGGCCAAGAGTCACCTCGGCTGGAAAGCCACCCCTGACTCTCCTGGGCAGGTCTGGATCAGTCTCCGAGTTTCCCTCCACACTCCATACACTCAACTTCTGCTGGGGCACCCAAGTCATGCTTGGTGGAAGCACCTCATTTAACATCCGCCAGCAGCAGCGCCCCGCCTCCAAGGGGCACACTTCGGGGATCACCCGGGGAGACGGGGCGCCCCGTCAAGGCCACACGGGGCCCTCTCACCATGCTCCCCAGCCCTGCACGCGCGGCAGGCAGTAGACAGCCAGCAGATCCTCTGCGGGAAGACGAGGTGATGCGGAGTTCCCAGCACAGCTCCGCAACCGGTCAACCGTCTGCGTGGCGGTGCCCGCTGACGCCGAGATTTCGCTCCCCGCGCAGACCCTCAGCAGCCCGCCCTCCTAAGAGCAGACCCTCGCCGGGCAGGGTTCCCGCCCCACTCTGCAAACCGCATTCTCCACTCTCCAAGGCTGGACTGAATCACCTTCCTGCTCCGGAAACGCCGCCCCGCCAGGGCGGCCGCCCGGGACGGCGAGGCGCGCGGGTCTGCGCCCCGCGGGCGGCGAGGTCACCGCGGCCGCGCGCACCCCGGCCGGCCGCGCTCGGGCCGTTTGAATCTCCCGCCCACGCGGGCGGCGCGGGCCCGGCGTGCGAGGCGCGGCGGCGCAGGGGCCGCGCGGCCCTCGCTCGGGCGAGGCGGGGCCCGGCCGGCTCCCCGGCGCCCCGCGGGGCCGCAGACCCGCGCGCCCGCACCCGCGCCTCCCGGCCGCCCGGCTTCACGTGGGGCCGGCGCCGCGCGACACGGGAGCGCGCAGGCCACGGCCCCGGCCCGCCGCCGCCCGCCGCCCCGGCCGTGCCCGCCCGCGCGCCGCCCTCCGCCCCGACCCTCCGCGCGTGACGGGAGCGACCTACCTCGCTGCGGGTCAGCCACAGGGAACTCCTCCGCTCGCCCGCCCGGCCGCGAACTGCCCCAGAGCATGCGCTCTGCAGGCCTCCGGCCCCGACCCCGGGCCAGAGAAGAAAACAAAGAGCCCGGCGGCCCCTGGCGGCCGCCCCGGGAAGTGCAAGTGGCGCGCTCGGGGTAAGGCGCCACTGACCAGGCTCTCTCCGCCCTGGCACGGGTACAGTGGGTGTGTATTTTGAAGACCCCCAAATTGAGACAAGTGAACTGACAACCAGAAAGACTGCTTGAAATCAGGGTTTGTTTGGGACAGTCTGGTGTGTAAGGGACTGTACGGACAAAAGAGATACTGATCCTCCCTGCTCTCAAAAGGCTCTCCGTCAGAGAAAGATGAGAAATCAGACTATCGACAGCTACTCAGGGCTGTGACTAGGGTACGCACAGGGTCATCTGGCTCAGCCGGGGCTTAACAGAGGCCTTCCAGGGTAAGCCTAAGAGACAGGGCTTCCTCGGAGAAGCACCCCTTGCAATGACAGGGAGCCATGAGAGCCTGTAGTGGGTTGTGGGAAACTGCCAAGATCTGACTGGGGCAGAGGGAGCCATGGGAGTGACAGGCGGAAGAACTGGAGAGGGGGAGTCAGACCATGGATTCGGGGTCTTGTCTGTCTAAGGAGACAGCCTCTATCCTGGGGAAATGGGGAACTGTGGAAGGGATTTGAGCACGTGAGTGACAGGAGCAGATTTTTGTTTTAGAACAAAATGGAGAATGGAGAGAATGGGCTTGGGGGAAGGGAAAACCGAGCATGGGGGTCGGAGACCAGATAAGAAAGAAGACAAGAGTGTGAACTGAGGTTGGGAGCTAGTGATGGAAAAAGGCGCCAAGCCGACTACCCTCTTTTGTTAACACACTCCTTCTTCAGGATGGATATAAACAGTTCTTCAGAGTTTCAGGTTCCCTGTGGTGATCTTTCAGGCCTTTTGATTGTGTCTGGGGGTTTCCCACATCAAAGGAGTGACCTCTACAGAAGGATATTTTCTCCATTTCATCTTGATTCTGACTCTGCAAGTATTTTTATCGTATCTGAACTCTAGAAGGACACTTTCATGAGTGTTTACCAACTGAATTTCTTCTACGCAGTGCCCACCCCAAAGCACTCCCCATCTTAAGGTATCTTACCTCCTCAAGTTTCCTTCTGCCTCCATCATGGACTCCCCTTTTGGATGATATACTGTGAAATTCCTCCAAGTTTTAACCCAGGATCTCTGATCTGTCTCTGTTGTCTTCCTCCAAGATCTTACTCATTCACATGGCTTGATGTAATTTTAAAAATAAGTCTCATCACCTATTTTGTAAAACCTCTTACTTTAACTTCAGAAACACATCCATCCATTAGTTCATTTGTTCCTCAGAAAACCCTCAACAATTGGAAAATGGGAAAAATGAGGTTCAAAGAAGTTAAGCAAGTTCTCTGGGGTCATCATACAAGTTCTACCCAGAAGACTCGATACCCCCAAAAAGATCCCCACCCCCCATCCCCACCTACCCTTCATCCTTCAAGCCGAGGTTAAGTTTCTCTGAGAAGTACAGATTCAAACTGTAACATCTTTTCTGATTCTTCCCTCCCCTTTCTATGTTTTATTTCTGCCCCTCTGGTCCAAAGCACCACCTTCCTGACCTCTGCTCCCGCCTCTCACCCATTCCCCTTCATTTCATTCCACCAAGATCCCCAGGTTAGTCTCCCTAAATCATGGCTGTGAGACTTTGCCCTGTTTAAAAATCTTTAAAGAGTCAGGTATTTCTTCAGTGCTGTGCTGGGAGCACCAGGTGGCACATGCCTCAAGCTGTTGGTTTCCCATTTCCCCCTTGGCCTCTGCTCGGTACTCTGAATGTGCCCATGCTCATTCCTGCTTTCTCACCTCTCCTAACAGGTGCCTTCTTTCCTGCCTAGCTGAATTCTTGATATATATATTTTAAGGCTCAATTCAGTCACCCTCTCCATGAAGCCTTCCTTGGTCCTACTTATCTTTTCCTTCTTTGAATGCAATTATTAATTTTAATTTTTTCACACTCTATTATTATTGTATTTTATTTATTGAACACAAACCATAGTAAGGAGAACAGTCAATTGAATCTGACCCAGAAGTGACACAGATAATAGAATCAGAAATGAACGATGATACTAAAAGTTATTATAACTGTATTGCATATGTCCAAAAGATAAGTAGAGACATGGAAAATGTAAGAAAGACCCAAAGTGAACTTCTTGACAATATCTAAGATGACAAATATACTGGATGAGATTAACAATAGATTAGATATTGGAAAAGTAATGATTAGTGAACTTGATGCACAGCAAAAGAAACTATCCAAAATGAAACATAGAAAAAAAAATTTAAGTGAAAATAGTATTTGTGAACTATGGAATAACTTTAATAAGGAGCCTACTCTACAGGTAATTGGCGACCCTGAAAATAAGGAGGAACTGGGGACAGAAAACTTATGAAGAAATAATGGCTAAAAAATGTTTAAACCTATGAACCATAAACCTACAGATCTGTGATTAAAAATAAATGTGGGGGGGACTTCCCTGGTGGCGCAGTGGTTAAGAATCCGCATGCCAATGCAGGGGACACAGGTTCAAGCCATGGCCAGGAAGATCCCACATGCCGCCGAGCAACGAAACCTGTGCGCCACAACTACTGAGCCCACGTGCCTAGACCCCGTGCTCCACAACAAGAGAAGCCACCACAAAGAGAAGCCCATGCACCACAACGAAGAGTAGTCCCTGCTCGCCACAAGTAGAGAAAGCCCTCGCACAGCAACGAAGACCCAACGCAGCCAATAAATAAATAAATAAATTTATTTTTAAATAAATAAATAAAATAAATGTGGTCTGGGGACTTCCCTGGTGGTCCAGTAGCTAAGACTCTGAGTTCCCAGTGCAGGGGGCCCAGGTTCGGTCGCTGGTCAGGGAACTAGATTCCACATGCCGCAGCAAAGATCCTGCATGCCGCAGCTAAGACCTGGCACAGCTAAATAAATAAATACAAAAAAAAAAGTTTTTAAAAAAAGTAAAATAAATGTGCTCTGAACACTCCAATTAAAAGGCAGAGATTGTCATAAGAAATAGAAAAAGCAAGACCCAACCACACTGCCTACAAGATATACACATTAAACATACATGCAGATGACCCTTGAACAACATAGGTTTGAAATGCACAGGTCCACTTATACTCAGATTCTTTTTCAATAAATACATACTACATACTATAGTACTACACGATCTAGGGCTGGTTCAACCTGTGGTTGCAGAATCACAGATACAGAGGGCCGACTGTTAAGTTACATGGGGATTTTCAACAGCACCCCCGTGTTGTTCAAGGGTCAACTGTACGCAAATGGATTAAAAGTAAAAAAGACAGAAAAAGATACACTCTAGTAACACCAGTCAAAAAAAACTGGAGTAGCTATATTAATAGCAAAGTAGATTTCAGAGCAAAGAGTGTTATCGAAATAAAGAAGGTAATTTCACAATGGTTAAGGGGTCAATCAAAATGCACAGTCCTAAATATATACAACTAATAACAGAGCTTCAAAATATGTGAAGCAAAAACTCATAGAACTTCTAGAAGAAATAGACAAACCCACAACTACAGCTAGAGATTTCAGTAACCCACTCTCAATAGTAATGACAGGACAGGTAGGAAGAAAACCAGCAAGGATGGAACAGACTTGAACAACACTTTCCATCCATTTGAACTTATTGACATTTATGGAACACTTCACCTTTCTTCACACTCCACCTTGATTTTTTTCAGACAACAGAAACATACACATGCCTTTCAAGTGCACATGAAACATTTCCCAATATAGGCTATACTAGGTTATAGAAAAAGTTGTGTTGAATTTAAGAAGATTCAATCATACAAAGTAAATACATACTTAGGCCACAATGGAATGAAAGTAGAAGCCAACAACAGAAAGATCTTTGGAAAATTCCCTAATATTTAAAAATACGCTTTTGGGAATTCCTGGCGGTCCACTGGTTAGGACCTAGCACTTTCACTGCCGTGGCCTGGGTTCAATCCCTGGTCAGGGGATGAAGATCCCACAAGCCAAGTGGCATGGCATAAATAAATTTGAAAGTATTTTGAACTGAATTAAAATGAAAACATAACATAGAAGAACTTGTGGAATATTGGTTTTTTGTTTTGATTTTTACTTGTGGAATATTGTTAGAGCAGTATTTGGGGAAAGCTAATAGCACTAAGTGCCTATACTAGAAAAAAGGAAAGGTCAAATTGATCAGCTTCTTACCTTAGGAAACTAGGAAAAAAAGAGCAAACTAAACCCAAAGTAAACAGTTGAAAGAACATAATAAAGATCAAAACAGAACTCAATGAAGTAGAACACAGAAGAACAATAAAGTCATCAACCAGTGTTTGCTATGTGCCAGGCACAGTACTAGGTCCTGAGCATACATATATGGTCCCATTCTTTCAGGATAATTCAACTAGTAGGTTAGATGGACATCAACTAAAAAATAATCACATCAGAATGCTAGTAACATTATCATGATGGAATGCTCAAGGTGCCCACCCTACCTTTGAGCAAGGCCATTCTGGGTGCTTAGGGGAAGGGGAGGTGAGAATGGTGATTGAATTCAAGCTCTAAAGATGCAGACCTTCATCTAAAGATGCGTGACCTTGGGCAAATAATCTAGCCTTGTCTTCCTTTTCTATAACATGGATATAAAGAAAGTCCCTGCACTACATAGGACTGTTGTAAGGATTAAAGAATGCCTAGCACACAGCAAATCCTCATCAAATATCAGAGACCATCATAAAGACACAGGTTCTGGGACTTGACTGGTTGTGCAGTGGACTGCAGGGGACCCAGATATGATCCCTGTTTGGTTGAGGAACTAAGATCCCATCCATCAGAGGGAAAGATGTGCACAAAGACAGAAAGTGGTGAAAGACACTCTTACCTCAAGAGCCAGGAAGGGCTTTTGCTGCCCAGGAAACTGCACTCATGTCTATCTTAGTATTTTCCAGAGTCAAGTAGACATAGGCACTTAGCTTTATAATTTGTTACAACTGAAACTGAGTTTTTATGGTGTAGTAGGTACTAATTAGCTAAAGGGGAAATAGCTAATATTTCTCAAAAATGGTATGATGTGGTGTTGAGCACAGGTTCTGCAGTCAACTGCCTTGCTCAGATGCATGCTCTGCAACTTACGGGCTATATAACTTGGGCAAACTCAACTCCAACTTCAGTCTCCTCTGCAAAATGGGCAGAGAACCTACTTTACAGGGATGCATATAGTATTAGATGAAATAATGTATCTTACCACACTGCCTTGTTCAAAGGTAATAGTATATCATATAGTTTTAAGTTAGGTTCAAAACCTGGTTCTGCTATTACTAGTTAGGTGATCTTTGGCAATACTAATCCCTGCATCTCCCCTTTTCTCTCCTGGATAAGGTAGGGTTCCGAGTGAGATAAGCCTGGTTTAGTAGATCATTTATCTTTAGTGGTAGACTTTTTATTCAATAAAACTTAATGGATACTATATCCTTAGTTGTTTGCTTTTTAAGTCAGAGAATTTTCTCACAAGCTCATTGTACTTATGAGACTGTAAGCTTTTCACAAATAACTCTAATACTACAACTCCCAAGAGTTGGTACTTTTATCGTCCCCATTCTATGCATGAGGAAACTAAGGCAGAGAGAGGTTAAGTGGTTTGCCCAAGGTCACAGGGACTGCAAGTGGTATCAAGATTCAAACCCAGGCAGTCTCAGTTTAGCAACTACTAATGACTGCTAAGGCCTACATGCAGAAAAAAGCTAGAACCTGTTCCTAAAGTGTACAGGCAAGTACGTTGCAACCTGAAGTTTAGCAAAGGGTGTCACCTAGAATGCTCGTTGACAAAACTTTGCTTCAGCTATACTTGGACACCAGCAGAAATGATATATTTCCCAACTCTACACTAATTTACACTAAAAACACTATTCAGACTTTACCGTGCATCTACCATCCAAAGAGCGTTTATGTGGGAAGGACAGAGCTAACCCTGGCAATACAAAGGTAGAGGACCAGTCCACTTCCTAGTTGTAGATTTTGGCATTTAGCCTTTCTCTTCCTGGGTTTTCCCATCAAAGCAGAAATTAATACCCACCTCAGGGTTGTGATTGACATGCCAAATGCTTACCTGGCACAGGTAAGCACTACAAGTGTTACTAGGTAACTTAGATAATGACATATATAGCCATACTTAAAGCAACTGAACAAGCCCTCCCAGGTTCTCCAATAAACATGGCTACAAATGCTAGCTCCTATTCTTTTACCCTCTTGGCCCTGAATGCTATAAAATTGTACATCTGGTAATCCCATGTTTGGGGTGCAACCCACCAAACCCCAAAATCTCCCCCTTAAAACCTGACCCAATGGCTTCTAAATGGGTTATTCCACCTCATCACCTTGTAAAATTCACTTACCTTCTACATGGTTTCGTGCTAGTCCCCATCCTTCAGGGCCTTAGGACATCCCCATGCCAGCAGCCTGTACGTGGACTTGACAAAGTTCCACTGTGACTCAAGCACACCCCAACAGCTGTGACACTGGCACCCAATCTTGTACTTACCAATGGTCACAAGTGATCAGCATCAAGACCTCTCATTCAACACTCACGTCCACTGGCCTAATGTCTAAGTCTATAAGACCATACCTTAAATTATTAATACAGGGCTTACTCAAGCTTTTAATTTGGCCCTATTTACAACTGATTAGGAAACATGTATTTTCCCAAGCAGTACACAAATGCCAATATTAAACATAAGAGCACAGGACCTTTAATTAGTGCAGAATTATATCAGGTATTAACTGCTTAAACAAGCAGTTTTCACAGAACACATTTAGCTGTCATATTTACATATCAAGAACCAGAGATATTCCCTGGTGCCTTCACTGCAGGGGTCGGGTTTGATCCCTTGCGGGGGATGGGACAAAGGACTAAGATCCTGCAGCGCAAAAAAAAAGACAAAAAACACAAACACACCCACACAATCATGTATATAGTCATCTTTATTATAATTCATGAGTACATCAGAAATTGACATGGATCTCTTTATTAAGACAGGTAGATTCTCATGGGCATCTGCTTTCCACTTTTAAGAAAATCCATAGCTTACTTGAGAATGGCCACTATCTTAGTGTCAGTATACCTCACATGAAACCTGAGAGGGTCTCTTGGGCCTTCCAGGTCACTATACTGTTTGTTCACTGACCTCCCCACACTCAAGAGTCTTCTGGAATTCCTTATAAATTTCAACACGCACCCAGGCAACAGAACACTATTACTCTGCTGGTTTTTAAGGTGCAGTTTCAGGGTTAAATACTGCCCAGGCTTGGACCCTAAAGCATTCTTAACCACACGTCAGGTGACGTTCCTCTTCTCTCCTGAATGAAAAGAACAAAAAAAAAAAAAAAAAAAAAAATTACATTCATGCATAACAATCTTATTTCACTTTTAAATTTTGGAATATTAGATGTTTCCTGCATGGTTTGTCTCCTCAGTCATTGTCCACAGGACTCTGAGAAGCTGTAGGAATATGCAGGTGCAGACTCAAGGCCCAGCTTCATCTCCAACGTTGTGGAAAGGGACTGTACATCATGGGGCAGAGCCCTATGCTCCCCTATGCCACCTGGACAGAGCCCGGGGAGAGTGACCTCCCGGGGTATCCACGTCGGAATGTCTGAACAACATTACAGTAAGTCCCCTACATATGAACAAATTCCATTCTGAGAGCAAAGTCCAACAAAGTTACCATAGGCACCCAATTAATACAGTCGGCTATACAGTACTGTACTGTTAATAGGTTTACAATACTTTTCTCACAAATACATAAAAAAACAAAAAATAAAGGAAACATTTTTAATCTTAAAGTACAGTACAACAGCTGGCATATGTGGGCTGGCCTGGAGTGAGCAGCGCAAGAACAGTTACTGACTGGAGGAGGGAGACAAAGTGGGAGATGGTAGAGCTGAAGGATCAGCAATAGGAGATGGAGGGCAAGCTGCAGTTTCACTCATGCCTGACGCTGATGGCACAGGTTCTGGTTCCTTGCTGAATTCAATTCTATCTACCCTCTTGAAGAAAAAATGATCCAGTGATGTCTGGGTACTGTCATAGGTGACACGGTAGCACTGGACCACATTCTGAATGGCTGCTGCAACTTTCGTGTACTGTTCTACACTTGGGTCCTGTGCCTCAAAAACAGTGCCTCCTCAAAGAAAATCCCCTTGCCATTTTCTGCATCATGAATCTCTTCAATTTTTCAGCAGCACCAGTTACATCACCACTGCTTTAATGCTTGCTTCTGGAAGATACTACACTACTGTACTCTATACAGTACTGTGAAGTACACTAAAGCACAACCACTTGTAGAGGATGCATGTACGTGACAATGTACATCAGACACGTGAATTAACTTATGATTGGATATACAAACACATTTCGCATCTTAAGGTTTTCATGTGGAGGACTTACTGTACCCCTATTTTTAAGAAATTTCATGTCCCCTAATTCCATACTACATGTAGACTTGAGGGAAATTATAAGTCCACCAGGATTAACAACTGTTTTTAACAAATTCCAACAGTTATTGACTACTTTATGCTTTACCTACTGTAGTTACTGTCACTGTGTAAGTATGCTGGTGTATGTGCCCAATTTCACCCCCAACATCGTAGAAACTGTACAAGAGACCAAAGCCTTAGCTCCCTTGGAAAGACAGAGCGTACACACGTTATATGGCTCACATGACAGCTTTGCTGACTTTGGTTAAGTCATTCAAAATGTCAAAATGATCAAAAGTCTTATGCAAAATGTTGGCAGACAAACACTAATAGGCCAAAAGGAGCTGTAGATTTACTTACCAGGAATCAAGTTATTTGGAATCCCAAACGAATGCTGCAAAACAAGACAGATAAGAGCTTAACATAGTAGTACACCAAAACTGACTAAAATAAATTTTTCAGTCACTTCGAATCAACCTAGATTCAGATAGGTTGCTCTAGAGAACTGTATCCTGCATGGTTTTTCTCCCCAGTCATTGTCCACAGGACTCTGAGAAGCTGTAGGAATATGCAGGTGCAGACTCAAGGCCCAGCTTCATCTCCAACGTTGTGGAAAGGGACTGTACATCACGGGGCAGAGCCCTATGCTCCCCTATGCCACCTGGATAGAGCCCGGGGAGAGTGACCTCCCGGGGTATCCACGTTGGTCACTATACTTTAGAAATACAAGTTGATAACTACTTCGCAGCGATATCCATGAGGGAGTAGATCCCAAACATCCCATAGTGTCAAGAAGAGTTGAGCTCAAGACTAACCAGCAGACACATCAATAATCTGAATTTTCAACTAGATACTCCAAAGACGTCTAGGCACCAAGACACGTGATTAGCTTGCTGCCAAAAATAGCACACGCACAGCCGTTACGGCACCAATAAAAGTCTCCCATCTTTAACCCGATCATCTGAAATCAATTACCCCAAAAGAAAAAATAAGTGGCAGAATTATAATTAATCTGTTTCTGAAACAAACTCGGAGAAAACTGGAACAAAATGGCCTAGATTCAACTCCAATGCAGACGCTAACGCGCCTCCTAGTAGGCAGCATGAGAGCGCAAAAGGCAATAATGAGGGCGGGCGCTGCGCGCTTACCTCGTGGGCGCGGAGGCTGGCGCTCTGCAGGCCTGGGAGCTCCGGCGCTAGCGACCCTTGGTTACAGCAAGACCGGCCGCCCGCGCGGCCTCCCGCACCTACACCAGACCAGGCCCCGTTTTTGTGAGTAAGTGTGCCTAGCACGGACGCAGAAGATTCGGAAAGATTCGAAATAGTATGAGTCCCACAGAAGAGGCTGACTGGAGCAGCCGGTACCAGACTAAGAGCTGAAACAGCAAGCGGTTAATCGCACTTACCTAGTACCGCGACCGCGGCGCAGTAGTGTTTCCCGAAAGAGACCTAGCGCCTCCGAGGCATCGGTATTTATAGCTCCTGAAACCCTCGCAAGTTAAGAAATGTCTATTGCGCCTGCGCCGCGTCATGCGCAGTTAGGGAAGTAGAAATTCGCTAAGGGTGCTGGGAATCCACTGCCGGTTAAGCCCCACCTACCTGGCTCAGAGGCATCTCGCGATACTAGAGACTTCGTGCGGGACCTTGAAGGAGCGTGCAAGTTACAGAAAGTGAGGATTTTAAGTATTTAGGCGGAGAGGCACGTGCTGGATCGCGTGGGGACGTCTCTAAGATCAGTTCACCAATCTGGAGGCTATGCCGTTAAATAAAGTCGCCAAAGCCTTTGGAGTAATAAGTATTCAGAATAGAAAAAGGCATCTAAGCTTTGCCTGAAAAAAAGAAAAGGAAAAGGCATTTAGAGAAATGCAGAATCTCAAAAGGGATTGAATCTACCCTGTCAGGTGTGAAATAAACATTTGATAAATGGCGTTGGTAAATAAGACGAAAGTACTGAACTGTACACTTAAAAATGGTTAAACTGGTAAATTTTATGTTACACGTATTTTAACACATATAGACACAATATAAAGAAGGCAAAGAATCCTCAAGATAAATGTTACATGTGAAATGTTGCAGTGTGATAGAATCTCGAATATATGTTAGATAAATTGATGTAGAGCCATCATAGCTCTCTATAACGAGCAGAAACATTTATGGTGTTCTTCCTCACATAAGACTTTGTGCTCGGTGCTTTACATACGTTATTTACCATCACAACAATTCTAAGACATTGGTATTATTATCCAGGTTTTAAGATGCAAAACAGCCCCAGAGCAGTGGTTCTCTAAGTGTAGTTGGCAGACTCGGGGGTCCCTGAAACTCTTTTGGGGATTCATGAGGTCAAAACTATTTCATAATACTACTTAGACTTTTTCTGCCTTTCTCACTATGTCGACTGTGCACTGATGTTGTAAAATGAAATTGTGGGTTAAACTGCTGGTGCTTTAGTATGTTTCAAGGCCCTGTCCCCAAACTGTACTGGCGGTTGTATTGTTCCTCAACACAAATATACAATTAAAAAAAAAAAAAGTCAGTTTCACCTAAGGATGTCTTTGATGAAGTAAAAATCATTAATTTTACTAATTCTTGCCTTTTGAGTATCCATCTTTTTAATATTCTATGTGACAAAGTGAGATGTACACACAGAGCACTTATGCTGCATACAAAAGTACAGGGCTGGACTTCCTAGGTGGTGCAGTGGGTAAGAATCCGCCTGCCAATGTAGGGGACATGGGTTCGATCCCTGCCCCAGGAAGATACCACATGCTGCGGAGCAACAAAGCCTGTGTGCCACAACTATGGAGCCCATGTGCCGCAACTACTGAAGCCCACATGCCTAAAGCCTGTGCTCTGCAACAAGAGAGGCCACCACAATGAGAAGCCTGCGCACCACAACGAAGAGTAGCCCCCACTCACCGCAACTAGAGAAAGCCCATGTGCAGCAACGAAAACACAACCAATAAAATAAATAAATAAATAAATTTATAAAAGTACAGGGCTGATCTGCAGGAAAAGCACTTAATGCCATTGTTTGAGTTGTGAGCTGAAATAGCCACGTTTTTTCATGGAACACCATTTTACTTGAAAGAATGACTGATATCTTCATCAACTATCTGTCTTGTGTGGGACTGGATTGTGTTCATTTACTTCAACCAAAACAGTTTATAGTAACAGATTGAATGCAAAAGCAGGTATGAGAACTGAGTTGCTCTTGTAGGGATGTAAAATAGTATGGAAAACAGTTTGGCAGTTTATTAGGAAACTAAATATGCAACTAACATACAGCCCAGCAATTGTACTTGTGGAGAATTCTCTCTTAGAAATAAAGATTTAGGAACTTCCCAGGTGGCATAGTGGTTAAGAATCTGCCTGCCAATGCAGGGGACACGGGTTCAATCCCTGGTCTGGGAAGATTCCACATGCCATGGAGCAACTAAGTCCATGTGCCACAACTACTGCTAGGCTCTAGAGCCTGCAAGCCACAACTACTGAGCCTGTGTGCCACAATTACTGAAGCCCACATGCCTAGAGCCCATGCCCCGAAACAAGGGAAGCCATTGCACTGAGAAGCCCACGCACTGCAACTGAAGAGTAGCCCCGCTCTCCGCAAACAGAGAAAGCTCGAGTGCAGCAATGAAGACCCAATGCAGTCAAAAATAAAAAAAAAAAAAAAAAAAAAAAAAAGAAATAAAGATTTATGTTTACCCAAATCCTGTTGATAGCAGCTTTATTTATGATAGCCCCAAACTAGAAACAACTCAGGTGTCCTTAAATGGGTGAATGCTTAAACTGTGGTCTCCATATCATAGACTACTGTTCAATAATAAAAAGGAACAAACTATAAATAAAGCAACCTGAGTGAATCTCCAGAGAGTTATAGCTAGTGAAAAAAATCCAATCTGGAAAAGCATGGTTTCATTTATAAAACATTTTTGAAATTACAATTACAATATTATACATTACAATACATTTTGAAATTTCAATATTTGAAAAAGCAGAATTTTTGTCGCCAGAGATTAGGAAAGTGGTAAGGACAAGAGGGTAGGTATGCCTATGCAAGGGCAATATGAGTGATCCTTGTAGTGTTAGAAATATTGTGTATCTTGATTGTATCAAACTCAATGTCCTGGTTGCGATACTGTAATACAATTTTGGAATATGAGGGAAACTAGGTAAAGGGTACAGAAATTCTCTGTATTATTTCTTACAGCTGCATATGAATCTACAATTATCTCAAAATAAAAAGTTTAATTAAAAAAATGAAAAAAAAGCTGAGTTGCCTTTGATTAAACCAGATAGTAAAGAGATTTGCAAAAAATGTAAAACAATGTCATTTTCTCTATTTTTGGAAAATAATTATTTTCATACAAATATATTATTAATTAACATATAATGGATTATTATTTTGAAGTGTATCATAAATATTTAAAAATTTTCTGTTTTAATCTTAGTACAGTAAGTATCAATAGATATCACCCACAGGTACAAAGTTCTTTGGGATTCTAAGTAATTTTTTAAATTGTGAAGGTGTCACAAAACAAAAATGTTTGAGAACCTGTGGTTTAGAGGAAGAAAGACAAATAATTCTGCTACTTTCTGGTGATATTACAAGTATTCAGTTGCCTTTCAATCACTCATTCAACATTTACTTAGTGGATATGGCTTAATTTGCGAGGCATTGTAATAGACACTGGGGATTGAGATGAACCACTTTTTCTGTCCTTGAGAGCTCACAGTGGGGGAAACAGACATGACAGCAAATCATACTACTACTTGATAAGTGCTGTATGGCATGAATAATGTATTCTGAGGACAGAGCAACTGAACAATTGGCTGAAGGCTGAGAGGGTTTTCCTGGGGAGTTAAAATTTGAGCTAAAACTTGAAGGAATAGTAAAGGGGTGGAGTGTGGATGATGAGAGCATTCCAGGTGGAGGAACTAGCAGGTCTGTGGTCTCCCGGGAAGGGTGAGAAGTCAGCTTGATTAAGAACACCAAAGGGGGGGGGCTTCCTAGGTGGCGCAGTGGTTAAGAATCTGCCTGCCAATGCAGAGGGCATGGGTTCGATCCCTGCTCCAGGAAGATCTCACATGCCGCGGAGCAACTAAGCCTGTGTGCCAAAAAAATAAAAAAAGAACATCAAAGGGAGAACTGCCTGGGCTTTTCATGAGCCTGAGATTTAGGTAAGAGCTGCATACAAAATATCTTGTGGTCCAGGAAAAGTTTACATTTTATCCTGCAGGTAAATAAGTTTTGAAGTAAAGGATTGCTATGACCTTTGCATTTTTCTTTTTTCATTTTTTGGCTGTGCTGCGTGACATGTGGGATCTTAGTTCCCAGACCAGGGATCGAACCTTTGACCCCTGCAGTGAAAGCATGGAGTCTTAACCACTGGACCATCAGGGAAATCCCTATCTTTGCATTTGCTTGTTAGAAAGGAAGCTCTAGTAGCAATACTGCAGGATACATTGGAGAGACTGGAGGTTATAAAGTCCCATTAAATTATGTTGGTTTTGGGGGACTTCCCTGGAAGTCCAGTGGTTGAGACTCCGCCTTCCAATGCAAGGGGTGCAGATTCCATCCCTGGTCAGGGAGCTAGGATCCCACATGCCTCAGTGGCCGAAAAAGCAAAACATAAAACAGAAGCAATATTGTAACAAATTCAATAAAGACTTAAAAAAAATATGTTGGCTTTGAACTTGAATGGTAAACAAGGCAAGAGAAAATAATGGAATTGAGAGACATTTCTGAGGTAGAGAATGCAGAGACTTTATCGTCCCACTGGGCCTGCGAGGTAAGAGAGTAACTTGCAGATAACACCAAAGTTTCAGATTTGGGATGCTGAACATATCCTAATTCTGATAACTGAGAAAGCAGGCGGCAGGGTTAGCAAGTATGGTCCATATAAGTTTTTGTTGTTGTTAAACTCATTGTTCATTGAATTGTGAACTGCTGTGAACATGGCTGAAGTCTGAAATTCACTCATTCCAACCCCTCTCTCAGGAACCCCTTGAAAAGGAAGCCTAGAGGTACATACCTTGGGAACATTTAGGTATATATGTGTAAAGGGTAATTGGATATAGGGTTGGACTCCAAGCAACAAATCTGAGTTGTAGATAAAGATGTAGAAGTTGTTAAAATAAGAGTGGTGACTGAAGTTACCTTGGGAGAGCAGGTAGAGTGATGAGAGGATGTGAAAACCCAACATTTAAATGGTGGGCAGGGAAGAAGCTGGGGGAACAGAGGAAGCATGACCAGAGGAGAACCAGGAGAGTGAGTGGTGTCTGAGAAGCTAAAGAACTTTTAAGGATCAGAAAACGGCCCAGAGCATCACATGCTGCAGAGGAGTTGGATACGTTTCAAGCTGAAAACAGGCTTTGGATGTGGCAGTTAACTGAGAAGACACTGGTAGCCTCGGGGAAAGCCACTTTACTTTGGGTTTAGTTTAGATTTTAATGAGTTGAGTGAACATGGCTTTAGAAATGGCAAACAGTATGTATAGACCAGAGATACTAAACAAATGTCAAGAAATCTGTTCGGTATACATCTGCATTGCTTCTTTTTCCTCTACCTGTCACTCATTTACCTCAACTAGTCGGACTGTACGGAAATTTAAATTATTTATTTATTTATTGGCTACGTTGGGTCTTCGTTGCTGTGCACAGACTTTCTCTAGTTGTGGTGAGCTGGGGCTTCTCTTCATTGTGGTGCATGGACTTCTCATTGCAGTGGCTTCTCTTGTTGTGGAGCCTGAGCTCCAGTAGTTGTGGCATGCAGGCTCAGTAGTTGTGGTGCATGGGTTTAGTTGCTCCGCAGCATGTGGGATCTTCCTGGACCAGGGATCGAGCCTGTGGCCCCTGTGTTGGCAGGCAGATTCTTAACCACTGCGCCACCTGGGAAGTCCTTAAGTTCTTTAATGTTAGAATAGATTATGTGAAGGGAGTATAGGAAAAGCAGGAGATAGAAAAACAGGGGAAGATTGTTTTTCATGGTGGGGTAGGAAGGAGATAAACACTGATCAAATGAATAAATGAATGGTGTGTGTGTTATCTCCTCAGTTCCAGATGCAGAGAAGTTGAGGGTATTTATTCCTGTCATATGACCTCTATGCTTTATTAAGGAGGCAAACATTCTTGGGGGAAGAAATTAATGGTATCCACAGAGGAGACAGATGGAACAAGTGGTCCAGTTTGCTGGTGTTTCCTTCTTTTCCCTTCATGCCTCCTAGAGATGGAATTGAAACAGTGGTTTAGGCTGTTTTGGTTTCAGCACCTGGCTTTTCTCTGTTGTACATTCTCATCTTTTATAAGTACACTTCCTATCCCATTCCCTCACACTCACTATCCTCTGGACTTGCCCTTTCTGATGGTGGTTTTCCAAACCCCTCTCTCTGCAATTGCAGTCCTCTCTCTCCTGGGGTACAGTAATCAAAATCCATAAGGACCATAAATTCCTTGTTTCAGCAAAACTGGGCAATGTGCACCTCCAAAACACCCTTCCAGAGACAACGTGTGGCCTCAAAAGGGTAATGGCAGTTTGAGGCCTCTTTGGAGAGCTAGAAGGAAAACATGGGAGCAGATGCAGCCCAATGACACGAGCAGTTCTGACTCATGGTTTCTCTTAACCCTTGGTAAAGGGTGGTATGCTAATTAAGGCCGGCGTCTGAAGTGACAAGTAGAAAGTGAGTCATTGGTAGGGCCGCCTGGATTGAAACTGGGCTGCTTGCCAGGAGGAGTACATGAGCTACAAACTGGCCTATTGTGATGTCAACCTGAGATCTAATTATATTTGGTCCGTAGACAGTAAGTCCTTGTAGGGACAATGGATTAGGATGCAATTGCTTTTCCTCAAATATATGTAAAGAGTAATTACATAATTTGCTTTGACTTTGGGGAGGTGACTTCACCTCTCAAGTTCTTTACTGGTGAAATGAGTGTACTTTCACTTACCTCCCGGACTAGGTGAGGTGAATAAAACCTAGAGCTGCATCTGCTACGCAGTGTGGGGCTCACAGCTGGCTTTCCTCTCTGCAGCTTATTCTTTTTTCACAATTGTGTACGAACATAAACATCACTGATCTTCATTTCTGGTTACATTTAATGTTCTTACTATAATTCCCCCCGCCCCCTCCATCTTCTTCTCATTTAGGGTGTCTAGCAATATTTGAGGGATTTTTTTTTTTTGGCTGCGCCATGCAGCTTATGGAACCTTAGTTCCCCCACCGGGGATTGAACCCATGCCCCCTGCACTGGGAGTGCGGAATCTTAACCACTGGACTGCCACAGAAGCCCTTTAGGGATCATTTTTGTTTTTTTAAAAAGATATTTTATTTATTTATTTGGCTGCATTGGGTCTTAGTTGTGGCACATGGGACCTTTCATTGCGGCACGCAGGCTCCAGAGCTTGTGGGCTCTACAGTGCACGGGCTTAGTTGTCCCGTGGAATGTGGGATGTTAGTTCCCTGACCAGGGTTCGAACCTGCATACGCTGCATTGGAAGACTGATTCTTAACTACTGGACCACCAGGGAAGTCCCAGGGATCATTTTTAAGCTACATCAAATCTTCTGAAATGAGGTGGAACATAAAAAATAAACACTACACACTGGATTAGTATAATTTTTTTAATTCTAAAATACATTAATAATTAACATTGATAGGAAGACAGATATACAATGCAATTATTTATTTTACAAGGAGATTCTGTACATCAGGGAAGCATCTTGAACTACAATACAACAGGCTTTTATTTCTTCTTTACATTATGATTGTGAATTGTTACTTACATGGAAAGAGAACACAAAATCCACTTTATATATATATATTTATATAAACACCTGAAAAGACTTGACTTCCAAAGTGTCTTGTTTCAAAAGAACATGAATGAGATGAAAGATGAGCTAGATTCCCTGGTGGCACATAGAAAGCAGAAAAGTAGCTCAGGAAATAAAATCCTGTTTCAAGCTTGGCACATTAAGGGAAAGGAAGGCAGTGACAGGGGTTTGCAAAATGTCATCTGAAGCCACAGAGGATGCTGGTATAAGCCAAATAGTCTCCAAACCAACAAGACAGAAAGGTTAGAAGAAGTTCACACTTTATGTGTGGCCACCTTATACACAGACCTCTAACAGCTTTGTAGAATTGTCACTTATCTTCCCTCAGTCATACCAAGTGTCAGTGGGCTTGAAGGAGATGTCGGCACGGTGTATCTCCATAGCCATAAAGCACTTGACAATTACTGAGAAGTCTAAATACCTCCCTATTCTCCACAAAGGGAGAAGATACTACCTTTAAAGGTCACTTCAGCTTTGTTTTGACCTGATACTCTGATTCTTCAGCAAATCATACATGGACACAAAAGGGGCAAAAGAGAAAAATCTACTGAAAGATCACATACAGAACAACAGGGACTGCAGAAGAAATCTATAAAATAGTCACAATTTTCTGAACATTAAAGGGAAAAAAACACATTCATTAGTTAAGTAGAAACTAATTTTTTCCCTTCCATTTAGAGTGTACAGGAATTAGAGGGAAATAGTAAGGCTGTATGGTTTTCAATAAGAATTCAAGGAAAGCAACTGAATCTTCTGTTTTAGGAAATCATAACAATATATATTACATATACAAAAAGGAGTGGGGCCTGAGCCAATGCCCAGGCACCAACTGTACTGGCTACAGCTTGGAAGAGGAGGGGTGAGTGAGGTGGAAGTGCACAGAGGGTCAGCAGGAAGAGCAGTGTTGGGAGTTAAGACAAAGAGCGCAGCAGGAGAGGGCACACGGTCCTGAGGAAGAGAGAGGAGCAGTGGGTCATGATCTTGCCCCTCCTAACTGCTTCTGCGAAGACCTTTTTCTGTGTAGCACCCCACATCCCCAGGACCTTGCTGTGATTCTGGCTGCAAATGTGGGGGCTGACAGCACACAAGTGCTCCCACAGAGTTGCTGCAACTCTGCTTTATGGGGGAGAATACATCTCTTGGTTAGAATGATTTAGAGTATCATTTGGTACAACAAAAGTACAACAGCCTATACAGTTTAAACCAATGAGTCAATTTTCTGCCCAGTTGGCCTTTGCCTTTTTTGGTTTTGTTTTTACATATAGAAAACATATCTGCTTTCTCATTTTCCCAACTTGGAATCTGGTTGAAGCTCAGACTGTTTAATGGATAGGAAAAACATAAGTTCCCATCATTTCTTCAAAATTTCTTTCTTTAAAAAAAAAAAGTCAGAAGAATGACTTGTGCCAAAAGGAAGAACATGTCAGATCCTGAGCCGCTCTTGGACTGGACTGCCTGAAGAGGACTGTACTGCTGTGTTACAAGAGGTACAGCGCAATGCTTTCAGCTGACATGCCAGTGTGGTATGAAGGCCTCCCCTGGAGGCAGAGGCCCCCTTTCCCAGAAGCTTGGGGGTCTCTAGCAGGTTTCCCCCACCAACTGGATGTGATGGTTAGAATTCAGCGCCTACAGAGATGGGTCTCACAACAGGACAGGGCAGGTAAGGCTAATGGTGCCAACTGTGCCTCAGCACAGGCAGTCATCTTCGGTGAGGTGCAGCCAATGAAACTTGGAAACTGCAAGTGACTCAGAGCATCGGTGGCTGGTGAGGGAAGACCCTTCAGGTATGCTGCGATATTAACAGGTTCAAAAGCACTGACAAACTGTTCAGTTTTGCCCAAGGCAGCACATGAGGATCCATTCCAGTGAAATGCTACATTCATAGAAGTGCTGTTCACCCCAGAACTATATCCCAGAGGACTCAATTCTGGCTGTGCCGGGAAGTGCTGAAGTCCCCTCCATGTTGCTCTGGAGACTGAAGCAGCAAAGCAGCCCTGTTTTGGGGGGGGGTTGTTGAGATCCTCTCTCAAACTTCAGTATCATGGACGGTGGTAGCTAAGACAGATGATCAAAAAGAGCCGAATTACCAGATATTGTAGATTGATAGCTTTGCTATTACAGTTGACTCTTGAAATCAAGGGTTAGAACTGCACGAGTCCAATTTTATGTGGATTTTTTTCAATAGCAAATGCCACAGAACTACATGATTGAATAGATGTGTAGGAAATGGAACCACAGATACAGAGGAGCCGCATATATGGAGCGCAGCTATAAATTATACATGGATTTTCAACTGCTCAGAGGGTTGTGAGCGCCCTAACCCCTGCATTGTTCACAGGTCACTGTATTATCTTAAAAGTAATGAAATGTTATGTTCTAATGCCTCTCCTCCACTCTAATCCCATCTGACATTTCTGTAGCATCTGATACTCCTGATCCTCTTTCTTCCTTTTTGAAACTGTCTTCTTTTGACTTCTGTAACACTACCTTTTCCCTAATTTTCCCTCTTTTTCAATTGCTTTTCTTCAATATGTTTTCCGGGTATATTTTCCTCTGTCCACCCTTTAAATACAAAACACTTTTCTTCTTAAGAACTACTATCTTTTCTCATAAATTTGAATCTTTATACCTTGCTTTTCTCCCCGGACTCTAGGCTGAATACCCAACTATTGTCTAGGCAGCTCCCCTCTCCATGTGTTGCAGGCTCATCAGACAACATACATAACTGACTGTCTAGTTTGTTCACTGTCGGCCTTCCTCTCTTAGAATAAAAGCACTTTGAGGACAGGGACTATATCTTGTTCTCTGCTATATCCCAAGCACCTAGCACTGTATCTATCATGTAGTGGGTGCTGAATGTTTACTGAATAAATGTCCTAAACTGTTCACCTGAACTCATCAACTAAACAGTCCTCAAAAATCATGTTACAAATCTACGGAGTCATTTTGACCACTTCTTTTAATTCATCCCTGGAATCAACAGATTGCCAAATCTTGCTGATTCTATGCTTGAACGGCCTTTCAAACCTGTCTTCCCTGGCCTGAGCTAGCAGCATGCCCACTCTCTTAGCTGCTTCCTAGCTGGTCTCCCTGCTGCTGGTCTCTTCATCCTTCCAAATCACCTTCCACTGTTCCACCAGGGCTTGTTCTCAAACACACAGAACTCCAGTGGTTCCAATATCCTAGCATAAGAGTCAAAGCTCTTCAGAACACGACCGTCACCCATCCCGCTAGTCTCACCTTCACCACACTGCCCCAATCCCTCCTCCGCTCCAGCTACATGTTCTGTTACACAGAACAGGCATTTTCCTGCCTCTCAAAGTCTTGCTAAAGCTGGTAGTTCTGCTCACAACGTTCCTTCCTTCCTTCTTGTCCAAATAAATTCTTTTACATAATTGAAGATGCAGCCTAAAGGTCACCTTAACTATGACTTTCTTGTACTGCTGCTCACTGTGGTGCTTTACCACTAATACTACTACTAATAAAAACAGCTAACACTGACACAGCCAGGAGATGGTGGAGCTGCGATACGAAACCCGACAGACTCAGGCCTCAGAGTGACTGAGGCCTTTACCATACTGATTGTACCCAGTGGTACACAGGTCTCTTCTCAGATTAGACCGCAATCTCCTTGCTGACAAGCACGGTTTGTTATTTGAGTTCATATTACAGTGTCCTGAATGGTGTTACTACTGTTCAAAGAATCTGCCTTCTCTAATCCTGTCAGAGTTCAGTACAAAACATTTCTGTAGTTAAAATAACCATTTGTCTGTACTGTGATCGAAAAAATGTTTAAAATTTTTGCTTGTTCCTTCTTTTTATAGCAAACTGTAATTGTCATTATACCTTCTTTCATTTAGCCTCTTTTTATAAATGTTCTGAGAATCACCCAGATACTTTTACTGATTCCATTTGTGGTTGGTTGAGTCTTTAGGTATGGGGTGGGTCTTTAATCACAACAGTAATTCCAAATCAAAATGCTTCTTGGCTTGTTTCATGACGTTCATACACTAAGTTGGTAAGATCAACTGTGCCAGAAAGGACTGAAGCCAGGGAGGGCAGGCTCTTGTCGAGCTCAGCAACAGTTCCTCGCCCATAACCTGAGACAGTGAGGTGCAGACAAGACAGCACCCAGTGGCTTTCGGTCTTCATTCCTTTCCCCACAACCTGGTCATGCAAGTCAAACATGTTACTTAACCTTTTTGAGTCTATTTCCTCATCAATGAAATGGGGATATGAACACACCTGGTATGTCTGCTGCAAGGATTAAGTCAGATAATATACATAAAATGCCATACTCAGTAAGGCATGAACTACGCCTCTCAGTTCGCATCCCTTTCTCTTAATTTAGCCTTCCTGCAATTAACACTTGAGTGTTGTTCTTTTAACTATGTCATTATTAGAGTCCTTCCTAGCTGAACAACTCTGCTATGTTTGCTTTTTGGTGGAGCTCTGCTTAGCTCACAGCATTTGGGTCTTACCGTGTAAAATGCTTGCTCTCCTCATGAACTTCCATCTCTGAGCTTTTAAATTCATTTAATTCTTTTCTAATGGCGGCCTGTAGAGTAGAAACAAGAACACTTCAGCATCTTCTGTGTGTGGCAGTGTGACCTGCCATCTAGTCTCTATGGTGCTTAACTCTGTGAGGGACTGTGACCCCTGGCAGGCAACCCAGAGGGAGGGAGGAAGCCAGTCAACACACCGAGTGAAGTTCTGAGCCCGATGCTCATCACCGTGCCTCACTCCCTTCATCTCATAATAAAACCAAAATCTACAGTTAAAGCAAAATGCTTGAAGACCTCAAAAGAGATACTGTAGCTTTTATAGTTTGCACAGCATGTAAAAATGCTTTTCCTGTTATAAAAGTAAAATATGGGTAATTACTAAAATATACCATCCAAACTCCCTCCAACCAAACATAACCACTGTAAAAACATGTGTTTTGTTTCCTTCCAGATTTCTGTACTCTGTGCTGTAGCAGGGATTTCTTCTTTTTCAGTTTTGGTGGTGGTGGTGAAGTCATTAGTATAAAGTTTTGGTTTGTGCATCTTGGTATTTTAATTAGACATTTAACATTATACAAGAAGTAGAAATTTTGTTTATGGTTCCCCCTTCTAGTTAACATCTTGTATCCTTCAAGTAAAGAAAGAGAGAGAGACAAACGACAGGCACCTTGTCGGCAGGGGTCAGTTTGGTCCAAGGTTTGTCAGCTCGCCGGTCATAATCGTGAGCATCTGTTACCTCCACATATTCGTTAAACCTCAGAATCTTCCTGGCAAGTAGTTCTGCCACAGTTGGCCTCTGACTGAGCTGAAAGAAATGGAGGCTCTCAGTTCACTATGCCAGAAGTCAGGCAACAACCATGCATTTAAATCGCCTCTAATCCAGAGCTTCCACCTTTCAATGCACATCGCAATCACCTGTGGACCTTTACGTGTGACTGACCCCTGGGTCTGTCTTCAGACATTCTGGGTATCAGGAGTTCATTTGTTTGTTTTTTAAAGCTCCATAACGCACAGCCAAGCTTGAGAACCACTGCTATAAACCAGTATAATCAGTGCTTCTCAAACTTCAACATGCATATAAACCATTTGGGGATGTGGTTAAAATGTAGATTCTGGCTAAGCAGACCTGGAGTGGGGCCTGAGATTCTGCATCTCTTACAAACTCCCAGGTGATGCCAATGCTTCTGGTCGGTGGACCACATTTTGGGTAGCAAAAAGGTCAGGGCTACAAATTCATATCTAATACATTAGAGAGTGAATATATTTAATATGAAAGCAGTAACTATTTTTTTTAATTTTATTTATTTATTATTTTTTGGGGGGTAGGCCAATGAAAGCAATAACTATTAATGGGTAATATTAAAGCTGAATTTCCTTTCAATATGAATAATGCCCAAGATATCAGATTCTGTAACAAATCATGATTTAAGCTTGAACCATCAGGTACATGCTCAGTCTGAAGGCACTAAGTCCAGTGATGGCCTCTAGCCACCCCCAATCTATCAAGGATAATTTCTCTGGTCCTGGGGAACGGCAGAAGTGGGAAAAATCAGAAGGAAAATGCCTAGATTCCTTGCTCTCCCGGGGATTCTTATACATCTTAAGAAGTATCTAGAGAACTCAGACCAACTCCAAGAATCTACAGGAGGTAATTACCAACTATTATGGAGGGAGGGAAAAGAAAAAGGGCCTAATTCCAGAGTTTAAGGCCTAACACAAGTCTGGTACTGAAAAGATTCTACCCTGATTTGGGACCAATGAGAAAATCCTATTTGGTTTTTCATACTTTTCAGGTGTTACCAAGGGTCAAGTTCAGTTCCTTTTCTGAATGGAAAACCACCGGTTTGCCTTGCAAAATCGAATGCTACACAGTCCTGCGGTTACCGTATCCATTACCAACAGGTTTTATAGTCTATACCAAAATCCCAGGTCTACCAAATAAAAGGTCAAAACTTGCGCAAATATTTACTGAGCACCTTCTTGTGCCAGGCTCTTTAAACAGCAAAAATGGAAAAAAAGGTTCTTATAATGCTGTGTTTTCTGTATTTTCATCAGTTCCATTTTCACAGCAATCTATGGCAATTCAAGTCATATTTATTTTTTTCCAGCTAAATAGGTCATTCAAATACAAGACACACAGTGAATGGACAGACTAAGACCAAATGCTTGGGCAGCGTACCTTTCTAGTGAGCCGACGTTTAATCTCTCGTTTTTCTGCCTGACGATCAGCTTCATTCTTAGCTACAGTTGACAGTCAGAAACAAAGAATATTACTTCAAAATGGCAATCTGCATATCAAACTTTTCAGTAATTACACACAGATATTTCTTTATTTTTTTCTGGTCGCACCCCATGGCATGTGGGATCTTAGTTCCCTGACCAGGGATCAAACCTGGGCCCCCTGCAGTGGAAGCATGGACTCTTAACCACTGGACCTCCAGGGAGGTCCCATACGCAGATATTTCTTACAGGCTCCAAGTCAGAACAAAATACTTACTTTGGGACTGGCTAATCAAGACAATTTTCTTGTCAACTGGTGTAGTCAAATACTTAAGAGCATAGGTCAGCCACCTACGGTATCAAATCTGGCCAGCTGCCTGTATTTTTCCTGCCCATGAGCTAAGAATGGTCTTTACATTTTTAAATGGTTACATTTTGAATGGCTTGATAAGTACCTACATAATAGCTTCCTTTTGCTTTTTGGCCTGCAAAGTTGAAAATATTTACTATGTGCCCTGTAAGAAAAACTTCGCAGATCTTTGCTCAAGACTAACCACTGACAATGGAGAATGGAGCTCACACTAGGTTTCATGTGATATATCTATAAAGGCTCCCACACTTGTAACCCTATGAAGCCTAATCCTCTTCGGAGTGGAGGTATTTAAAGACAGAGTTCACCCTATAATCTGGAAAAATAAATCTGTCCTGGATTAGAATGCTATTTCAGTTAGTTATATAAACAGAAAGCAAATTAATTACATGGTCCTTTTTTGTGATTCAGAGGTATGAAAGCCTTAAAAGATGAAAAAGGCAGAACAACTGCTACATTGGGGACTTGCCCTGGGCCCCAGCTCTCAGGTATACTTCAAATGCACAACCACTACCTTACCTCTCTTTAGAAAGAAAAAAGTTGGGCAGCACATGCTGTCAAAACCTCCCAAATGCCCAAGGCAGGTGCACGATACTATGAGAATATTAAAATACAATTTTCTGGAGTACCCCAGTACACTAAACAATATCCTAATGATATCTTGTAAAGGAAGCTTGGGGGGAACTATGTTCCTTCAGGGGAAAGAAGTATGAATACTCCCTCCTTGGCCCTTGTTGAAAAATGCTTCTTTTTTCTTCTGTCATGTATATTAAAGTAAGAAATACACAAAGAAAATCTATAGAACTTCATTTCCATAGCTGGACTCACGTTGTAGTATGTTTCGTTGTTCTAGTTCTTCTGGTGTTGGTCTTTGACTCAGTCGTCTAAAAAGGAGATAAATAAGAGTATTGTCTGTGTTATATCTCCCAATCCTGTTTATAAAGATCTGTTTTGGTCTTAGTTTATATTAGCCTCTATACTAGAAAGAAATCAATACATTTTCAAATTTTGGATATTTCATTTGTTTATCTTATTCATTGTTTATGAAATACTTTTCACACTGAAAAGGAAGCCAGGATTCTAGTTCTAGCTTTGATGCCAACAAGCCCTATCACCACAAAAAAGTTCAGTTAGAACCTGAGTTTATTCATGTGTAAAATGAAGATTTGGACTGTTCTGCTGGCTCCCAAACAGACTTGCTCCTTCAGCATATGGGTTAACACAGATCCTCAAAGATATTAATACAAATTTTCATTTAGGAAACCAGGATGAGGACTGAGATTGTGTGTGTGTGTGTGTGTATTTTTTTTCTTAAAAAAATTTCTTTAATTGACGTGTAACTGATGTACAATATAAGTTACAGGTGTAAAGTATAGTGGTTCACAATTTTTAAAGGTTATACCCCACTTACAGTTATAAAATTTTGGCTATATTCCCTGTGTTGTACAATATACCCTTGTAGCTTATTCTATACAGAATAGTTTGTACTCTGATTGTCTTTTTTTTTTTTTTTTTTAAGCCACTGGGTTTTTGTGTGTGTATTTATAATGCTTCCCATATGACTCTGATGTTCCTCTTTTTATTTTTGTTACTTATTTTATTTATTTTTGGCTGTGCAGGATGTGGGATATTACTTCCCCCACCCGGGACTGAACCCATGCCCCCTGCACTGGCAGCGCGGAGTCTTAACCGCTGGACTGCCAGGGAAGTCCTCTTTTGATTTTTAAAACAGTGGTTTAGGAACCACTGGAATTTAAGGTTGTCTGTTTTGGAGTTATAGTCTGTAAAACCTATGATTTTAATTTTGGTCCTCCCTGAAATATCTGATGAAGTTTCTCATTCATTCCCAGTTCTGAGATGTTATTCACAAATGACAACTTGTCATTTCTAGAATCAGAAAGTTCTTCATTTCTTACCTTTAACCTACAGTTCTCAGACAGCATTTGAACTGCGTGCTAGTAACTCTTTAACTGCAAGGAAAACTCCCAGCGCCATTTTATACACAATTTACAACTTTATGTACTTCAAAGTTTTTTTTTGTCTCTCTGAACAAGACTTCCTTTTTGCAATGTTAATTAAAAAAAAAAACAACCCCACAGCTTTACTAAGGTACAAGTAACAAATAAATTGCATGATCTGGTATTCTGACATGTGTATGCACCTATAAAATCATCACCACAATCATGGTAAGGGACCTATCCATCGCCCTTGGATTGACTTCCTAGGGCTGCTGTAACAAATTACTGCAAAGTGGAAGGCTGATAACAGACATTTATTCTCTGCCAGTTCTGAAAGCCAGAAGTCCAAAATCAAGGTGTTGAAAGGCTGGTTCCTTCTGAAGGTTCAGAGGAAGAATTTGTTCCATGCCTCTCTCCTAGTTTCTGATGGTTGCCAGCAGCTCTTGGTGGTCTTTGGCTTGTAGATGCATCACTCCAGTCTCTGCCTTAGTCACATAGCGTTCCCTCTGTGTGTCTGTGTCTCTGTGTCCCAATTTCCCATCTCTTATGAGACACCAGTCATTGGATTAGAGCCTACCCTAATCCAGTATGACCTCATCTTAAGTTGATTGTATCTATACAGACCCTCTGTCCAAATAAGGTCACATTTATAGGTACCAGAGATTAGGATTTATTTTGGGAGATATAACTACCCACTACAACCTCTGAGACAAAACCTCATTTCCTCTGTAATCTCTACCTCCCTGCCTCCAGGCAAACACTCATCTGCTTTATTTACTCTCAACCTCCCTGCCCCCAGGCAAACACTGACCTGTTCCATTTTCTAAAATGTTATATAAAATCATATAGTATGTACTCTTTTTTTTTTGGTCTAGCTTCTTTCACTCAGGATAATTACTGAGATCCACCCAACGAGTGGCATTATAAATTGTTCATTCCGGTGTGCTGCTCTGTAGCTCTTCAGCACATGACTATGTTCATGTTCATCCCTTTATCTTTTGATGGATATTTAGGTCGCTTCTATTTTGGGAGGAACTATTAGAAATAATGGAATAGCTGGATCATACACTGTTTGATTTTTTTAAAGGAACTTACAAATTGTTTCCCAAAATAGTCTATTTTACATTCCCAGTCTATTTTGCCACCACTGTGTGAGAATCCAGCTGGGCCTCATCCTCAGCAAGTCCTAATATTATCAATCTTTTAAATTGAGCACTTTTAGCCATGCTAATGGGCTTGTAGTGGTATCTTATTGTGGCTTTAATTTGCACTTCCCTAATGATTAATGATGTTGAGCATCTTTCCGTATGCTTATTTGCCATCTGTATATCTTCTTTGATGATGTCTTTTAAAATCTTCAGCTTCCCCCATCATTTTTCTTAAAAAAATTTATTTTGGGCTGCCCCGGGTTTTAGTTGTGGCATGCGGGATCTTTAGTTGCGGCACACAGGATCTTTTAGTTGCAGAATGTGGACTTATTTGTGGCATGCGAACTCTTGAGTTGTGGCATGCATGCAGGATCTAGTTCCCCGACCAGGGATCAAACCTGGGTTCCCTGCATTGGGAGCGTGGAGTCTTACCCACTGGACAAACAGGGAAGTTCCTGCTTCCCCCACCTTTTAAAAAATGGGCTGTTTGTTTTCTTATTGAGTTTGGAAAGCTCTTCATATAATCTAGATATAAGACCTTTATCAGATACATGGTTTACAAATATTTTTCTCCCAGTTTGTGGCTTGTTTTCATACATTTTTTTAAACAGTGTCTTTCACAGAACAAAAATTTTTAATTTTGATGAAGTGCAACTTATCAATGTTTTTCTCTTAAGAATCATGCTTTGAGATCGTATCTAAGAAATCTTTCTCTAATCCATATTTTTCTAGAAATTTTACAGTTTTAGCTCTTATATTTAAGTCTATGATCCTGGGCTTCCTAGGTGGCGCAGTGGTTAAGAATCCACCTGCCAATGCAGGGGACACGGGTTCGATCCCTGCTCCAGGAAGATCCCACATGCCGTGGAGCAACTAAGCCTGTGCGCCACAACCATTTAGCCTGTGCTTTATAGCCCATGAGCCACAACTATTGAGCCCACGTGCTGCAACTACCGAACCCCACGCACCTAGAGCCCATGCTCCGCAACAAGAGAAGCCACAGCAATAAGTAGCACCCGCTTGCTGCAACTAGAGAAAGCCCATGTGCAGCAACGAAGACCCAACACAGTGAATAAATAAATAAATGAATAAATAAATAAAGTCTATGATCCATTTTGAGTTAATTTTTTATATGACACACAGCATGAATTGAAGTTATTTTTGTGCCAGGACCATTTGTTGAAAAGATCATCCTTTCTCAATGAAATTGTCTTTGTACCTTTGTCATAAATGAGTTGTACACATATGGGTGGGTCTATTTCTGGGCTCTCTCTTCTGTTTCATTAATTTCTTTGTCTATTCTACCTTTACTTCAATACCATACTGTTTAGGTTACTTTAGCTTTATAATGTCTTAAAATAAGACAGTGTTAGTCCTCCAGTCCCGTTCTTTTTCATAGTTGCTTTATATTTCCATAACAATTTTAGAATCAGTCTGTCAATTAAAGCCTACTAGGGAGGATTTTGATTGGAACTGCATTAAATCTACTGATGTCTTGATAATACTGAGACTTCTGATTCATGAATATGCTATTTCTCTCCATATATTTAGGTCTTTTTACTTTCTTCACCATCATTTTATACTTTTCAGTGCATAGGTCTTACACAATCTTTTGTCAGGTTTATCTACAGATATTTAGATTTCTGATGTCACTGTAAATTGCTATTGTAAATGTTAATCTCATATTTCTTTTTTTCTTTTTTTTTTTCTTTTTATATATATATATTTTTATCAAGTATAACATGGTCATACAAAAGCATTTGTTACAAACATAATTCACACATACAAAAAGGCTATTTTATTTTTTTGTCCCTTTTATATCCTATTTTAGGCAAAATAACAAAACCTAGAAAATAACAGAACTGCACTAATTCTAAAAACTGGGAATTTTATAAATGAAATATATCCAATCATGTATACTTCCTCTCAAATTCCAAACAATGAAGCTTACTGAACTATACTCTTACTTAAATAAATCTTTGTATGATTCAGATGAAACATACATTGTCAATGGTTATAAATCCAGGTAGAAAAAGTACATAAAATTATTCATACGTGAAAACACTTCATACAAAAGAAATTTTTTTGTTAGTTTGTTTGTTTTCAAAAAAACCCAGACAATATTAAAAGGAAATGCACTGAATTTTAAAACATTGTTTTGGACTATTATATAAAATACCAAAAAGTTCAGAACTGTTGAACAACAAAAGTTTTATGCAGAAGAAAGTCAAGAAGTGAAAAATTGTTAAATGTATAATATCTAAAACCAAAAAGGACATGACTGAACTACACAGTTTAGAAACATCTTTAAGTGCATTTTCTTTGTACAGTTCAACTGACTACCACATGTAAAATCTGGTAATTAATTAAAATGCAATTAAATACAGATTTGCAAGGCTTTTGGCCACTACATAAATATGAAAAGGTTAGGTGACTTGCCAATTGAAAAACAAAAGTTTATGCACGTACCATAAAAGCACAGATGGTCAAAGATAACACTATAAACTTGTGTGAAAAAACAATCATACCAAACAAAGATCTTTCAGGTACCTGCACTCAGAAACATTCCTTTTATAAATAAGCATGTATGGTGTGCCTCCAGCGTGTCAGAGGCCAAGGCTAAAACGAATGCAACAGTTTGAAGACCTTGAAGATGAAATCCCACAGTTTGTGTAGGGTTGTCAGAATCCAATTTTTCTTGTTTTGCTGTTGTTTTGTTTTGTGGTATTGTATTTGTTTTCTGAAAGAAATTTTTGACAGGGCCTCTCTTGTACAGGATTGCCAAATCATGGATTTTGTTTTTTGTCATTGTATTGTGTTATCCTGTGTTGGTTACATTGAATGGCAAAATGTTTTGATAGGGCCCCATCTGTGCCTCACTGGAATTATATGTATTTTTGAAGTTGTGAATAAATAGACTCATGTTTTTTAAAGTTCAGTTGATTCCCCATAAAATGGTCCATTTAAGTGCATCCCTAGTATATGATATAGCTCTCAACTAATAGGTGCAATTGAGGGAAATCAGCTTTATTTTTTTGAAATGAAACTACATGCTTATTTATAAAAGGAATATTTCTGAGTGCAAGTGCCTGAAAGATCTTTGTTTGGTATGATTGTTTTTTCACACAAGTTTATAGTGTTATCTTTGACCAGCTGTGCTTTTATGGTACGTGCACAAACTTTTGTTTTTCAACTGGCAAGTCAGCTAATGTTATATTTCTACATTTCAGACTATTCATTGCTAGTGTCCAACTAGCTCTCCTAAGATGATTATGACCTGGGAAAAAAACACTCAAAGATGAGCAACTAGCTTTGCAATAAAGCAAAAGGAATCTATTATCAACGATCCCCATTCTTGGATGAAATGTACAGTGTGGAAACATATTCAGTAATAATGTAATAACTTTGTATGGTAACAGATGGTAACTAGACTCACTGTGGTGATCATTCTGCAATGTAAAGAAACATCAAACCACTATGTTGTGCACCTGGAACTAACATAGTGTTGTATGTCAATTATACTCCAAAAGCCAAACAAACAAACTCATAGAAAAAGAGATCACATTTGTGGTTACCAGAGGCAGGGGGTGAGAGAGGGGGAACTGGATGAAGGTGGTCAAAAGGTACAAACTTTCAGTTATAAAATAAATAAATACTAGGGATGTAATGTACAACATGATTAATATAATTAATATGTAGGTTATATATCAAAGTTGTTAAGAGTTCTCATCACAAGGAAAAATATTTTTTTCTGTTTCTTTTATTTTCTATCTACAGGAGAGGAGGGATGTTTATTAAACTTATTGTGGTAATCATTTCATGATGCATGTAAGTCAAATCATTATGCTCTATACCTTAAACTCATACAGTGCTGTATGTCAAACATATCTCAATAAAACTAAAAGAAAAAAAAAATCCCCATTCTTAACTAATTCCTAATCTTGATGGTCTCTTGCTGACACTCACAGGGCCACGGTTCTGCATTAAGATTGCCATCGGCAAAGCCAGGTGTCTGAGGTAGGAGAGGATAATATATTTTAATTAACAGGCACCCTTATTTAATTATTTTTAAGGAATATGTCAAGAGTTCCACGTCCTTTTCCTTATTCCACAGAGAGAAACATCTGAGGTGGACAAACACTTGTCTGTATATCTGGACTCTACATGTAGTATACATGCAGGAAGCTGGCTTGCATTCAGTCTCTCTATGTTTTTGGTTCTAGCTGACTTGAAAAATATACTAACCCTTTGAAAGGAGGCAGTTACATGGCACATGTGAAATACACACAATGGAAATTATGGGTGTGATCTTTAATTGGGCTGGCACTTCATGGTTGAGCAACAGGATAAATGCCAGAAGAAGCTTGCTGTCCTGGGAACCACCTGAATTCTTAGCAACTTTAACTTATGTCTATCTTACAGTGTAAAGCTGCGACATAGATCTCTCTTGAGGTTTAAAGCTCTGAGAGCCATCTAGTTCCTTAATTTCCAAATTCTTAGAAGATACCCATCTGTGTACAATATGTATTTTTAGAAATTATGCCATTTCTAAAATTTAAAAAAAGATACATGAATGCTCCACCACAAAGTAAGTCCCTAAGACATATACTGGCACAATCAAATCAATCTATTCTGAGAAAAGGCCTACCGGATCAGCGTGTTCCCAATTTGGTGCCGTATTTCATTCCACTCCTCTTTGCTTTTTCGAGGCCAAGAATTCATGTTCATTTCTGGTTCACTGGGTCTGTGGTTCCACTTCATTGCCAGTGTGTCCTTCCTCTTCACTTTATTGGCCAGAGTACCTTTGCACAAGGGAAAGGAAAACATGTAAAAGTTTAAGGCTCAACCTCACCTGGAGCTAGGTAAGAGTCTGAACAAACAATATCATCATCCCAGCTTTCCAGGTGGCCTCCAATGATCCACCTGACACGGAGGTGGGGGGAAAGCCGAGGGTATCTAAAAATCTTTTTAGCAGGCGGACTCAGACGGGCTAAAAATATCTTTTCCCCTCTACCAGTTCTCTCTCTACATTTTTCTTCTTAGTAAGAGCTGCTAGAGGAGGGATAATCTAAGCAGGCGACAGCTTCTGAATTATAACGTAGAGGCATTTGCACTAACACACCTCATGAAGTTCCTACTCCTAAAGCTGTTTTCCACTTTTAGGAATGAGGATTCTATTATTTGCAGATGTGTGTACATGAACAAGTTTTTTTTTTTTTCTTTGCCCCATGAACACAGTAAGTTCATTAGGCTGAAGGAGAGCATCACTTTTGTCTTTTCCACAAAGCCCAAATACCAACTTTCCTTTACTCCACATTCTTTAATATCATTAAGGTAAATAATTTTTAAATCGAAACCAAACACATAAAAACCTGATTGACTCAACCTGCTGGGCTCCCTCTCACTGGCTTGTTATAACAATGGGAACAGCAGGGACAAAAGTCTTTCACAGAGGTTTCCAAAAGCAGTCCGCCTGACGACTCCATGGGAGAGGGTGCCTGCTTCCATGCATCTTACACTTGCTAAGAGCAGCACGTAGCTTCATCTGTAAGAGAACTTTCTCCTCCTCTTTCCCTCCCTTTCTTACTATGTTGACTTTCATCTTCATCCTCCTCATCTCGGTATGGAATGGGACCTTCTGAATCAGAGTCGCTCTCTTTCTCTTCTTCTTCCTCCTGCAGACACTGTGGTAGTTTAGGAACAACTGAGGTAGACGCTACATCTTCATTGAATGCAAACAGGTGGATTTGCTCCTCCTCTTCTTCATCGTCTGGACTAACAAATTAATATAATTACATTTTTCTTTCAGAGACATAAAGAATAGATGATTTGCAAGGCAAACTACTGAATAACCATGAAAGAGTCCACGAACGAAATAATTTAGTTATTTCCCTTAATTTTTACAATCTTGCTAAGAAACTTTTTAGCAGCTATTAATCTAAAGGGCTCTGGGTTCAAATCCCAGATCTACAACTTATTTACTTGTAAGTTCCTTAAGTTGTAAGTTACAACTTATTAGCTTGTAAGTTACTTAATTTTTCTGTAAATGGGAATGACACCTACTTTGCTGGCTTGTTGTGAGAACAAAATAGACAAATTCTAGAATGCACTAGTGTCTGGCACATAGGACACTGATGATCTATATATAAGATGCAAGTTTGCTTTGGTCTGTTTAAATAAGAAGACTACACAGCATCTAACACGGTACTTGGCTCATGGAAGATACTCGATAAAAATATTTAACCCATTTCCTAAATCAAGGAAGCAAAGAGAAGTAAAGATGAAAACTAACTTCTTCCTTTTACACTCTGGAGGCATAAAGGTATGTCTTAGTCTACCTCAAATTCCTAAACTATCTCTTTGCAGAATGCAAAATATATAATACCACGAAGTACAGAAGATTATGGCAAAACAAACAAAAAGTAGGATACTGCAACAGCTCTATAACTCTTTTAGTGAGACAAATTTCCAACTTGCAAAGAAGTGTTAATCTTCAGTCATGATTTGTCTGAATTTTAAAAAGACGGACAAAATAGGTATAAGTACCAATGCTACTGTAAACAGATTGAGTGTTTGGGGACAGATGAAGGAGAGGAAGATGAGCAGTTTCAGTCTATGTGGCTGGAATACTGAGCTGTCTTTCAGAGCTCCCTTTTTTTTCTCTAGGCTTTTCTCTGTCCCTCTCTATCCGGTTCACGTGCCAGGCACTAGAGCTTTCAGATTTGTCTAATTTTATTCTCACAAGCCTATGAGGTAGGTATCATTCCTGTTTACAGGTTAGACAACTAAAGAGCAGGAAGGTTAAGTAACATACACTACTGCAAGCAAGTAAATAAGAGGCAGAGCTGGGGTTTGAACCCAGAACTATCCTATTCCAAGGTCATGGTTCCTTTTTTTTTTTTTTTAATTTTATTTATTTATTTATTTATTTTTGGCGCACGGGCTTAGTTGCTCCGTGGCATGTGGGATCTTCCTGGAGCAGGGATTGAACCCGTGTCCTCTGCATTGGCAGGCGGATTCTCAACCACTGCGCCACCTAGGAAGCCCAAAAATTTTATTTATTTATTTATTAGGTGCACTGGGTCTTCGCTGCTGTGTGCGGGCCCTTCCCTAGCTGCAGGGAGCAGGGGCCACTCTTCATTGTGGTGCATGGGCTCCTCATTGCGGTGGCTTCTCCCATTGCACAGCACGGGCACTAGGTGCGAGGGCTTCAGTAGTTGTGGCTCTTGGGCTCTAGAGCACAGGCCCAATAGTTGTGGCACTCACACCTAGCTGCTCCAAGGCATGTGGTATCTTTCTGGGGCAGGGATCAAACCCGTGTCCCCTGCATTGGCAGGCTTTTTTTTTAAGCTCTTTATTGGAATATAATTGCTTTACACTCTTGTACCAGCTTTTGAGGTACACCAAACTGAATCAGCTGTATGTATACATATATCCCCATATCCTCTCCCTCCCACGACTCCCTCCCACCCTCCCTGTCCTGGCCCTCTAAGGCATCACCCATCATAGAGTTGATCTCCCTTTGCTATACAAGCAGGCTGACTCTTAACCACGGCGCCACCTGGGAAGTCCCAGGTCATGGTTCTTAAACACCATGTTACACTGCTTCCCTTATATATCATACAAAAATACATAGTGGTTTTAATTTTCAAACAGAAGTTTGTAACTTTTGTATCATCATGGAAATTTCTGCCATGGAAACAATGTTATAGAAATCAGGAAAATAAAAGTCCAAATTCAAGAACAAGTCGTATTTGCTGAGTATTCTTCTTAATTTAAATTTACTCACATTTTTTCTCTATAAGTAATTTTTTCCAAGAAGGGCTAGCTAGAGTAAAGAGGAAACAAGAAACAAGCTTTAAAGGCACTCACACTTTCAGCATTTCAATAGTGATGGGAAGTGACCTGGTCCGACCCAGGGTACCACTGTCCTCAGGAAAGTTGTCACTGTTCTCGAAGAGCAACGAATGAGCTCTGTGAGAGCCCTCCAAGGGAGGAGTCACAGGAAGCGGGCTGATCAGGGCCTGCTGGATTCGGATATGCAGTGGGACTGGGGGCAGCCTAGCGGGTACATGGGGCTCCCCAAAGCTATGGTCCAGCATCCTCTTGGGTACTTCCCTTTTCTGACCTTCCTGCGGGGGAACCTCCTGGGGTAGGTCTAAGGAAGGTGGAAACTCAATTTCTGGCACAACTTGAAAAGTCTCAGCAGGGAATGGAGGGGACCGAGGGGGTTCTGGAGGTATATGAGTAGGCAGTGGGGGGGACGGGGATGGAGGAGGGATCATCAGCAGGGGCTCGGAGCCCACAGAGCACGTGCTCTTCTCTTTCTGATCACTCGGTGCTTTTGTGCTGGTGGCAGAGGCGGCAGCAGCAGACTCTGAAGTGGGTACCGAGGTTGATGGAATGCCTCTCTTAGGTGGCAAAGGTGGGGATGGCTTTGATAACAACGTACCACTGTTTATTGCTTGGGATAGTTCAGCTGGAAAAGAGAAAGAAACACTTCAATTTAAGATGGCTTTACAGTACTCTGAGGGGCTAACCTAGGGCCTAGAATTAGAGCTAAGCTCAGTCTTAATCTTTCTGGCAAATTATATCACTTCATGGCTTTGCCATAACCTAGCTATCTCATCCTGAAACAAAATTAATATTTAAATATCTGGAAGGCCTAATAAATGTATGGAGATGTAGAAGACCACTACCTTAATACTCTGATGAGAAACTTCTTACTTCTTTACTATGATAATAGACACGACAACTTTTTATGACTTGATCTTGGTGTAGATAAAGCTAATATGAAAAGAACCAAAAAAAGAAACGTGGCTAAGTTCTTTTCTCTAACAGTACTCCATTAAAAAATTTTAGCATTCAGATTGAAATAAAAAAAAACAAACAAACACTATCAGGCATTGTTATCATATACTGATAAATAATGATATCTAGATATCTCAGCACTCTACTATTAAACTGTCAATGATATCTTGGATTTTTATACCAAATGCAAAGGCCTTTGAAGAACTCAAAGTGCTTTTCTGTCTTTGACTTCACATTCTTCTTACACAAGAAACCATCTTTACCATTTTACAGAAGGAAAAACTGAGGCTGCAGAAGTTAGGTGACTTGCCCAAGATCATACTACAAATTGGTAAGGACTCAGCTAGTTCCCAGGGCTCATTATGAGGCTCCATCCTCTGAATCCCACTGACTTTGCTTTTCTTTAGTGCCCACACCTCTTCTTATCCTTTATGTCCAATCCGCCATCCCCACTCTTCACTACACTATGGGCTCCTTGACGACAAGGCACCCCTTGTCTCTATCAGCATATTCACAGGGTGGGGCACGGTGCCTGGCACATAGTGGGTCCTCAATACACTTTTATTAGATGAGAGGCCCCCTACCCTGAATCATGACAGTATATATCCCTATGTGATCCCTCAAAACCCACAATGGCTCAGGTGTTGATTCAGTAAAGTCCCTCTGGAGAGCTCCAAATGGCTTTTTAAAAAAATTTTATTTATTTATTTATTGGCTGCATTAGGTCTTTGTTGCTGCACATGGGCTTTCTCTAGTTGTGGCAAGCGGGGGCTACTCTTTGTTGTGGTACGCAGGCTGCTCATTGCAGTGGCTTTTCTTGTTGTGAAGCACGGTCTCTAGGCACGTGGGCTTCAGTAATTGTGGCGCACGGGCTTCGTTATTCCACAGCAGGTAGGATCTTCCGGACCAGGGCTTGAACCTGTGTCCCCTGCACTGGCAGGCAGATTCTTAACCACTGTGCCACCAGAAAAGTCCCCCTGATAATGTTCCCCCCTCCCCCCCAATAATGTTTTAATGTCACTCTTCATAAGTAAAATTTTAAAAAGTCTTTCTAGAAAAATACTGCATACACATATTAAAAAAAAAGATTCAAAAAATGTGAATTTGGGGATCAATAAAAGATATTTTTTGGTAGACTGGATTTTTGCTGTCTAAAAACAGCAGCAACAAAGCTGCAGATACAGAGGCTGTGTGTCAATGTTCCATCTACAACAAAACCTACCCCTGACAAGACCAAATTTGAGTATTTTAACACTTGAATTGATAAAGTAAATTACCTTTGGTAATTTAAGGAAAACATATACCTGAAAAGTTAAGGAAACGACCTCTGGCACACATACCCTAACAATGGCATTTGGCTGTAGTTCTGTGGGAAAGATGTCAAAATGTTCGTAGGAGGGGTTACAAATTCCCTTCATCTGTTCAGTTATTTACAGTGCTACCTCCTTAGTCCCAACACTCCTAATTAATCCTTAGTCCTAATACTATTATGCCTGTTAGTAGACACAGCAATGTCTAAACACTGGTTTCCAAATATTTGGGTTTTATGGACCAATACAATTAAAAAGAAATTCTCAACCAATCTCTGGTTGTCAATTTTTTTATTATTTTCAGCTAAGGCCTTTTTTTTTTTTTTGCCGTGCCACATAGCTTGTGGGATTTTAGTTCCCTGACCAGGGACTGAACCCGGGTCCCCAGCAGTGGAAGCATGGAGCTCTAACCACTGGCCTGCCAGTGAAGTCTCTCAACTAAGGCTTGATACTCAGTAAACCACTTATGAACATAACCCTTTCATGGAAGAAAGAGTCTTTCAACAACAAAGAATTAGGAAAGTCAGTAATTTCAGAATAAAGGATAGCTTTTTTTTTTTCTTTTTTCTCTTTTTCGGCTGTGCCGTGGGGCTTGCGGGATCTCAGTTCCTCGACCAGGGATTGAAACTAGGCCACAGCAGTGAAAGCCTGGAATCCTAACCACTCGGCAACCAGGGAACTCCCCAAAGGATAGTTCTTTAAATCAAATCTATTTAACCTTAATAAAACCTCTGTGAACTATCCTATTTTTCTCTTTCTGCTGAGGACCACTCATGGACTGACGCTGATCCCTGAGTCACAGGGCCTATCGCTTTGGGCCATTCATCTGAGGCCAAGAGTGGCCTCTGCAGTTTAGCCCAGGACACAGTACGCATACTATCATTTTTTAACACTGTCTCACCCCGAAAAGTGTGTAACACTACTGGTTTAGAGCAGTGGTTCCCGATGTGTGGCCCCCATATATGGTGCATCAGCATCATCTGGGAACTCATCAGAAATGCAAATTCTCAGGTACTACCTTGGACTCACCGAATCAGAAACTCGAAGTGCAGAGCCCAGCACTCTGTGTTTTAACAAGCCCTCCAGGTGAGAACCCCTGTCTAGACAACAGTTTGAGAACAAAAGTGGACAGGACAGAGGTCTGTACTCCAGACGTGAAAAGCCTGTGTTTGGTTTCTCTTACTAACTTCAACCTGAGTCAATCACAACGTCTTCATGTTCTTACTGTCCTAATTATATAACAGACAAAATAGATAAAACTTCACAAGGAGGTTCCGAAAATAAGTATATGAAAGCTCCTCAATCCTCAGAGATAAGTCAACACAGCACTATCCACCCAAGATGGTGATAATAATAACAACCTTCATCCTGTTTTTATCAAGCTGCTCTAACCTGTTATACTCACAATGCTTTCTAAGCCTGTTTTCCAAGGTTGTAGTCACTCCACGCAATTTAGATAAGTAGCCATTTAAGGAGCACACTTTTTATTTCTCCATTCAATCATTAACAAAAACTTTAAGCAGTACTAAGCCTAATATCATTTTTCTTGAAAAACTACCTTTTTCCCTCTCCTCCCTTTCTTAAAAATTCCTCTAAATTTATATACGGAAAACTGACCTGAATATAACATATTCAGGTACATATACAAAATTTAGCAAACCAATAAAAAGTTACTGGTTATCTTCCCTGCTCTCATCTTCCACTATCTATTTTTTTAAGAGTAGCATTCTTAACTCACCCGAGACAAAACATGATTTCATCAGGACAATTTAAATATCTTTGTAGTTCGCCATGAATGTATTATGCCAGACAGTGAATCACAAGTTACATTGGCACCTATACAATCACCTTTTTATCGACTAGGTTTAGGCTGAAGGAAGGTATTGGGATTTTAAAGTAGGTTAAAAAAAAACCCTTTTCTCCTTGTAGGTCAAACCCATCATGGTCTTCACATGTCCAGTCCCCCAACTAAAAACAGTAGCTCAGAAACATCATTTTAGGAAAATAAATATTAACCACCCAAAACCTGAATCTAATTTTAGTGATACCTGACCCCACTCTGCTTCCATTCATAACCACCTGCCTCATTTTCGAGACTTTCTTCTATCCTGAGGGAATTCAAAGGGACAAGCTATGGAGTCCTCTCTCACAGACCAAGCAAGATTGTACCAGTTATCCAATAACACAACCATCTAAAACCAAACCCAACGCAAAACAATGGAAATCTGAAGACTGACTTACCAATGACAGGGTTGCTATTTCTGTGAGCTGGTTTAGGGGGAGGGATGGGGGGCTGCTTGGCAGGGACCGTGTGAGTGAGGCTCGGGGTAGCAGTAGTGTTAGTGCTGGCAGGAGCAGCAGGCAGAGTCCTGGGTGCTTGGGAAGGGGGCACAGAGGAATGAACAGTTTTTGCGGGGTTCGTGGCAGCCGTGATGGCAGCAGGTGCTGCGGTGATGGTGGTGGTGGCGGTGGAGGAGATGGGTCCTGCTGTGCTGCCAGAGGAAGTGGCATCCTTTGCTTGCCCTTCATGTGCTTCGTGAGAAGAGGACAAGTATCTTTTAGGGGGAAGTAAAGGCTGTTTGGGTACATTCTCAGGAACGCACTCTGCTTCAGAATCAGGCTGGCTTCCAGTTGAGCCTGTGTAATAACAGATGTGATTTAAAAGGAAAGAGTTACAAGACAGACTGAAAAAGCTAACACACCTACAGCTTATGGTCAACGCCATCCACACTGTTTAACGCATAGACTGGTTTATGAAGTTTCCCAGCCTCAACATACTTAAGGTATATGACACTTTGTCAATCAGCAAGAGAGGCTTGTTATGGCAGTAATTCTTCACACAAGAGCAGCTGGACACAGAGTCCCCTGGGTGGAGGAGGAACGTGTAGCTTGAGAAAGTCCCACAGATATCTGATCTTTAACATCCCCTTCCATCCTTGAGAATCACAAATTTAGGTATTTTGTGAATAGAAGAATGAGGGAAGAAATTCTACTTAAAGTAGCAACTAGTTGAGGAATTGCTAGAGAACAGAAGCCCCTCTGGATTTTATTTCTCCCCAGACTCTTGCAAACTCTTGAGGTAAATGAGAATGACTGATCCGTGGCTCTTAAACTGAAAAATTCAGAGTTAATTACCTAGTCGCTGCTTTGGGTCCTCTTCTGGAAGAGGCTTCCCGAGACTTGCTATTCTTCCTGGCTCTTCCTCTACTTGGACTGGACTGGAAGACCTGGCACTCCCTATGGGGGTGGTATGGCCATTCTTTAACGCGGCATGGCTCAACTTCCCTGGATCCTCACCACCTGCAAGGTCCAAAAGAAAGAGCAAACTGATGGACTGGTGTGATCAGGCAGGGAGAAGAGCTGGCAATTTCTAACCTTTCTTATCCCCTTTATCCAACCCTCTTCCTGTTTTATTATTTAGATCTAAATTATTTAGAGTTTTTAGTAGTGATGAAAATAAGTCTTTCCTTTTTCCAATAAACATCTGATTGTCTACTATGTGGCAGGTGCCTTGCTCCGTGAATAAGACAGGTTTGTCACACACAAGTGATCATAATGCCAAATGCTAAGAGCTATAACGAGTGCCACGCGGCAGCAGGAACGCAGAAACAATCTCCCCGCAGGCGGGAACAGGCTTAGAAAGGCTGCACAGAAAGTGGTAGCTAAAGGGGGAGTCTTAAAAGGAGCAGTAGCAGCATACCACTCGATGACAAGATGAGGAAAGACCATGTAGGAAGAAGGGATGGCATGTATGAAGGTGTGAAATCATTCGACACGTTTGGGAACTGACAATCAGTTTGGCCTGGCAGGAGAACAGATGTACGTAAGAAAGAGTTAACAGGAATGGAAAGGCAAGCAAGAGGCAGGCTATGAAGGGTACCAAGCACCATGTAAAAGAGCCTGGACTGAATTCTGTAGGTAACAGGAAGCCAGAATTCACGTAGGAGAGAGACATGATCTGCTCTGTCGTTTAGAAGGTTAACCTGGATTGCTGTGAGAAGGATGGATTAGGCAGTGATTGGAACAGGAAAACCAATAATGAGCAGAATGTAGGTGAGAAATAGCAGGGGGTGCCTAAGGGCATTAGGAGTGGACAGCAAGGGGGAAAACGGATAGACAGATCAAAGGCAGACATGATTCACACGATGAATCCCTGTAAGCTAAACTGCAGGAATGATCACTAGGCTGCAGGCTTGGGGAGCACCACTCATCGCTATTACACTTGTAGGCAAGATCCTTTCATGGAGCAAGTAGACAAATGTTCCCAGTTACTGCCAACATTTCCTCTGGAGGAGAGAACTGAAAAACTGAGGTTAGAGAATGAAAACTGTCTCACCTCCTAGTATCATGGAAACTGGAACTATTTACTCTCTAGTTACTCTTTGTTTTCCATAGGGAGACACTCTTCGTTTTAGTGTCTCTTGAGTTAGTCCCTCGAGTTCTCATAGACCAGACTCCCTCACCCCAAACCCATCACTTCCCACTAAGAGATCAGACAGTATCATTCTTCATACAGTCTCAATAAGAGGTGGAGCTTGGGCTAAAAGCAGTGAAAAGTCTAAGGCAAATGAGCACTGAATAAAAATATACTTCTAAAGTGAAAGTATTCTGACAACTATTTTTAAAATTTTAAAACAGAGGAAGGGGCAGGACGACAACCATGCAAAAGCAGTTAAGTCCCTGCTTATGTTAATATGGCACAGCTTTAACAAAAGCAGGACTTTCCAGAATGTAAGGCAATGAATCATTTCAAAGCCCTGACTTTCAAAAAACATATAGTGAAAGGTTAAGACACATTATTAATTAGTTTCCACTCAGCACATACCAGCAAAAGTGACCAGTCATCTCTCAAGTTACTTAATCAGGACTGTCTACTTTGAAGTAAAATTTCTTACATTTAATGCAAAGGGTTTGTGCTAAATGCTAACAGAGTAGAGTAGAGTTAGAATCTGGCCTCAACATCTATGAGTGCCTCTCAACCCCAAACTCAGAAAATCCATTACATATTTTATAATATAGTCAAGTCAGAACCATGATTAAGCCAAAAGTCATCTGAGTATGAAAAGAACTGCAAGGTTCAAGTATTGCTTTTAGCCTAAAATGGAGATACATAAGCCAGGCCATGAGGCCCATCTCTTAGTTTCTTTATACAGTGTAAAGCTTAGGTCAGTTCTCTTGTCGGCAGAGGAGCATCTTGCCCAATAGCTACAATTCACTTATCAACTGGACCTTTGAGCTTGCATCTAAGCTAAAAACAACTTGGATCAAGAGCCAGTAGGAAGCACAGGGCAAAAAAGACTCAATGAAGGTGAAAAACAAGAAAGAAGTAATGTACACGGTTTGGTGAGTGAGCAAGAAAGGTGAGAGGCAGGAAAGGGCATGGGGTGAGGAATGGCTATTATTAAAAAAAGCAATGGTCAAAGGCATTGCAACAGAGGCATTATAATCGTAGTTACCCACCTAAATACCTAGCAGATTTTGGGTCCTACTGTAAAAAACAAATAGACTCATGAAAATTTAGAAAAATAGAAAGAAAAAATCCCCTACATTCCCATTTCAACAGAGATAACCAATGCTAATATTTTAGTATTTTTCCTTCAACCTTGTTCTCTTTTCTTTTGTTACAATTAATTAATTAATTATTTTATTTATTTATTGGCTGTGTTGGGTGTTCGTTGCTGCACACAGGCTTTCTCTAGTTGCTGCAAACGGGGGCTACTCTTCATTGTGGTGCATGGGCTCCTCATTGTAGTGGCTTCTTTTGTTGTGGAGCATGGGCTTCAACAGTTGCAGCACATGGGCTCAATAGTTGTGGCTCACAGGCTCTAGAGCACAGGCTCAGTAGTTGTGGTACACTGGCTTAGTTGCTCCGAGGCACGTGGGATCTTCCCAGAGCAGGGCTTCAACCCACGTCCCCTGCATTGGCAGGCGGATTCTTAACCACTGCGCCACTTAGGAAGTCCCAACCTTGCTTTCTCTGCTTAAGTTTTTACATAGTTGAGATAATAAATACATAATTTAATTACATTTTGCCAATAAGCAATACTTTCACATGGTTCAAAACCTAGAGAGTATAATATTCCATCGGTTTGGTTCCTTTCTCCCACCAACTAAAGGATACAATATATTTTTAAAACTTGGCTTTCAGATTTTGTCTCACGCAAAGTAACTCTAATGAAGAAAAATGAAGGGCAACCAATGTACTATAGTCTTACTCTTCTGATAAGCTGCTTCATAAATGTCACAATGGAGAAAGTCTGGACATTATATAAACCAGCAGTGAGTGCTGAAATACCAAAACATGATCTTTATGACAGACAATAAAGATTAGGTCAGCAATATGGGTCTGGAGACAAATTTGGTAAAAAAAGAAAAGAAAGGAAAAAAAAGGGAAATGCCACAGTACTGCAGCTAGCACAAAGCTGAGGATGTACAAAGAGAGAGAGAATCGTTGCCCCAAGGATCCTTTACCAACCACTCAATTGCAATTCCAGAGTTAAAGACCACAGCCAGATAAGGTAGGCACTTGGAAGGAAGGGTGAAGGAAGTTTTTTTTTTTTCCCTCAGCAAGAAAATGGGCTTTAATATAGAAAATTAGGAGGTAATTATTGGAAGGGGTTTTACCCCTTATGTTTACCCCCTAAGCTGAGATTCCTTAAAAAAAAAAATCAAGTATTCTCATTTATGTTTTAATATTTTTTCTTCATTAGATATTTTCATTCCCACAAAAAAAATGCCTATTTATATGCAATAAAGGGGTGGGGCAGTGGGAGGTACAAACTACTGGGTGTAAGATAGGCTCAAGGATGTACTGCACAATACAAGGAATACAGCCAACATTTTGTAATAACTGTAAATGGAAAGTAACCTTTAAAAACTCTATAAAAAAATGCCTTCTTAAAATAAATCAAATATAGATGGTATAGCACGGAATTCTAGAAACATCTGATTATTTAGTATTTTTCATTGTGAAGTTTAATACTGTTAGAGAAAAATATACAAAATAGAAATGTCAATTTCAAAGACATATTATAAGGAAAACACTTGTGTGCTCATCATGGACCTTAAGAAATAAAGTGTTTCCAGACCTCTGAAGCCTCCCTCTCTCCTTAGTAACACACCTACCTCTCTTTCCCCCACAAAGCAATCAATCACTCTCCTAACTCTTATGATAATCCTTTCTTTGTATTTTTATTAGAGTTTAACCTCATAAGCATGCATCTCCAAACACTGCTTTTTCTTTTTCTTTTTTTTTTTCTGTTTTGAAGGCATTTATTTCAATAGCTATTCACTAAAACCCCCTGAGCTTTAGTCCAAAAAATTATTTCCATTTTCTTTTGCTAATCAGAAGAATCAACCCACTTTTCTAAACAATCACTTTTTTAGATTGTTTACTGGGAGAAAATATCTTTTAAAAGCATGTCTGGAGTGAATCTGTAAGCAAAAATTAGTAAAAGGGCAAGAAGAACTTTTTATTCCTCAGCTCAATCTCAACTCAAGTTTAACTTTTAATTACTTCCTATTTTATAAGAGTCATTGCTGCCATTAGGCCTTTCTTTGTGAGATGGCCAGTTTTCTCCTTAACATGGTTCACTAAACTCATTTTTTTCCCCAAACACTGTTTTTTCTTTACACTTATAGAATTGATACAATATTCTTTCATGACTGACTTCAATTGTTCAATATTACTTATGAGATTCATATTATAGCATGTAGGTGTAGTTTCTTTGCACTGATGTATAATATTTCATCAATGTATCACAAGTTATTCATATATTTTACTATTGATGGGCATTTGGGTTATTTCCAATTTTGCTCTACTGTTAAATATTGCTGCTATGAGCATATTTATGCATCTCTTGATACACATGTATACACATTTTTGTTGGGTATAAACCAAAGACTGAACATAGGTTTATATATCTCCAGCTTTCATAGATTATGCTAAACTATTTTTCAAGCTGATTATTCCACTTTAATACTTCCACCAATAGTTGTATGTGAATTCTACTTATTTCATACCCTCAACAACTTTTGTTCTTGGTCATTTGATTAATTTTAGGTTTTCTAGTTTATACATAGGGCTATTTTATTTTGGTTTTAATTTGTACCCCTTAATTACTAATGAAGTAAAAAACCCACTTTTTTGTTTATTGAGCATTTGTATGTACTCTTCAGTGAGCTGTCTGTTCAATGCTTTTGCAGACTTTTCTACTGCACTGCCCTTTTCTTTTTTAACAGAAGTTTAAAATTTATATATTCTAGATGCATGAACAGCTTTTTAAAGCCCCCTTCCCGCTCAACAACAGCAATTAATAAAGAAAGAAAATTCTAATACCTAGTCACAACCAAAGACCAAGTGTACAGAGACAGGCATATGCTATTTGCAAACTCACCCTGCTCAGAGTCTTCCAACAGAACCCCTCTTTTAACCAGCTCTTCTCTCGGTTTTCGCATAGATATTTTTCTCTCTAAAACTAACATTAAATTGGAAAACAACACTCAGAAATGTGGCAGATAAAAGTCACCTCCATAGGTAAAAGAATAAAGTGACTGAATTTTCTATTCTTAGGGAAAAAAAGAATGCAAAAACTAACTTTAAATTCAAAAACTTAATGTCTTTCACATCCTACGCTATTGGGAAAGTAACATTTCCAAAAGGAACTACTGTTTCATAAGTTTAGCTTTTCCTTTTATTTTTTTTTTGGCCACGCCATGTGTCTTGTGGGATCTTAGCCCCCAACCAGGGACTGAACCTGGGCCCTCGGCAGTGAGAGCGAGGAGTCCTAACCCACTGGACCACCACAGAATTCCTTCCTTTTTAATGGAAATCTCAATAATAACATATTTATGGATGAACTTTTTCTGAGAGGAAGTGGCCAGAATAAAAAAAAAGAAGCATCTTATATTTGCTATAGTTCAGGAGCTCCATTCACCACTCAATTGATAACCATTAACCCCATCAAAATACCAACCTAGGAATGAGGATATAGTATATAAGGCTCAATGAGTGACCACTTGTTTTTTTAATTCTAAAAGATTCAATTCCCTTTTCAAACAGGGGGTTACAGAAACTTGGGAAGAGAATGAAAAAGTTAGATACTTCCAATTGGGAACTCTAACTCAGAACATAAATTTAAATCTTAACACCTCACCTTCTGATGTCTCTTTGAATTTATCGCTTTTTTTTTTCCGCCATTTCCAGGGCTTGAAGATCTTGCCAAAGCCTGAGAACTTGCTCTTCCTTTTGGTAGGAGGCGTTGTGTCTCCTGCTTCCACACTGTCCATGACCATGCCTGGGTCTGCAGTGGGCTGACCTGCTTCTTCTGTTGCATGGTGAGAGGGAGAGAGGGAAGAGAACAGCCAATGTATTATTTCAGCATAATATTGAAAATGTCCCTTCCCCTCTCTTCCTGTGGTACTTGGAAAGGATCAGAGCAATGATAAATAATCATGCAGACAGACTCCTTGACATCACATGGACACCAGACATCAAAATCCATAACAGATAAATTACGAAAGAGGAAAAGGAACCAAATGGAGCTGACATCATTTCAGGACCAAAGTTCAATGAGATGATCATAAGCAGCTCAAGTCTCTTTAAGGCACACACACACACAAATGCGGGTATCTTCCCACTATGAACGAGCTCTTGCCCCAGTGTAGGCGACTGCGGTTGCTACTCTCATCCTCTTGGCATGGGGGGAGGCCTGGTCCAGCTAACACCACAATCCCTCATGTCACTGAGGCAGAGAATTCCACCATCAGTGAGTGAGTGAGTGATTCATTATTCTCTGTTAAACACTGCCCTCTCCCTGCCCTCCTTTTTCAGGATATAAACAGTTCAGGGAGGGACTAACACTTTAAGTATTAACATCTTACTTGTACATGTTATCAGACTATTTTCTCCCCAGGCAAAAAAGACCTTAGGTAGTTTTGGAGTACTGGAAGGGGCTTGGGGGGGTGGGGCAGGGGTATTAGAGAGTGCTTCAAAACGAAGGAAAATTTTTTGGAAAGTAGAGACGAGATTTCAGTTTGCTAATTACAATATTGCTTTAGGAACAATCCTGATGCTAAAGATCTGACAAGAAACGTAACTGACACGATAAATGTGCAGGACTGAAATGAAAGGCCATGAGTCCCTCATGATGACCACACATGCAGGATTTAGTGAGTGAGCTTTAGTGGCACAGAAAGGAGCAGCCAAGACTGGGCCGAGAATAATAATAAAAAAAGCAGGAAGGCAACAAAAAAAGCAGGAAAGCAACACAATACAACTTTGCACTCCACCTACTGTCCCAGGGTTCTTTGGAGAAGTCTAGAGGAGAAGAAAAAAAAAGAGTCATGTGGAATAACAATCCTAGAATTAAAGTGGGACCTTTATAGAAATACATCAAGGACCACATACTGTATAATCACATGTAATAAGTTAACATGTTTATTGTAAACAATTTCACATTTGAAGCAAATAATGCATTTGGAGGTGGGGGGGACAAAGGGGAATAATATATGCACTAAAAAAAACTTTTAATTCAACAGATTTTTTTTCATAAGTGAAAATACACTATCAACAAGCATTAATTTTTTGTAAAGAAACACTTGCCAAATTCAATCTTTTTTCAGTTGATAGATGCTGAGTCTAAAGAAGTCTGTTGATAAAGGTCAGATTTACACAATCATAATTATCAGAGCAACTGCAGCAATGGCTGCTGATGCATTACTTGGCTGTGCCTAAGATGACAGAGGCAAAACAGGGTCTGGTTCCTGAAGTGCAACAGATGAAGGTGACAGAGGACAGTGACTCTTTTCTTTCCTTGAGGGTATCTTGGGTCTCAACTACTTTAATTCTTTACATGAAATTCAATAGAATATGATTATAACACTGGATCATACTTTTTAAAGCTTAAAGTTCAGTTGCTAGAGATTTAGAATAACTCCTGTCCTAACAAGTTCCCCTCAGAGGTATCCTGGGATGGACCACCAAAAGTGGCACTAGGGTGAACACATGGTACTGCTTTTAAGAGTGAGTGCTTTAACTAAGACAGTGTTCTACCAATTATGAAATGTCAATGAGACCTGAAGACATATCAGAGCATTCATGATATCATAATATTTAATATATGTTAATGATAACTCTTTCAGAAATGGAGCTAAGTAACATAAGTTGTTCATTCTCAAATAGTAGCCTTCCTTACAGAGGCAAGGATGGACTGAAACTTTAAATCTTCTGCTTACCCACCCACTCAGTGAACTTCATCCGGTTCCAAAAGACACATAGGAAAATGCCTGTTTGGTTAAAAGTAATAGGGAAGGGACTTCCCTGGTGGTCCAGTGGTAAAGAATCCGTCCTGCAATGCAGGGGACGCGGGTTCGATTCCTGGTCAGTGAACTAAGATCGCACATGCCACGCCTCCACTAGAGATACTGTGTGCCTTAAACTACAGAGCCAACTAGAGAAGAGAAAACCTGAACACCAAAACTAGAGAGAAGCCACACCACAACTAGAGAGAAGCACGTGCACCACAATGAAGGATCCCACATGCCACAATGAAGATCCCAAGTACTGCAACTAAGACCCAACGGAGCCAAAAATAAAAATAAATAAATAAAATAAGTATTAAAAAAAAAAGCAATAGGGAAGATAATATAAAGAAGCAAAAACCAAACCAAAACAAACAAACAAACAAGAACCAAACTAACAATATGAAAGTAAAGGTTATTAGCGCTATGCGATGCTTTTACAAAGAAAAATAGCCAAAAAACTTTAGGAATGTTAGGTGGTAACATATTCACAGAACAGTTCCTGTCTGTAAGGTCCTAAAATGACATACACCCAATCGAGCGTGCTTCCACTGTCTTCTTGGATATCTAATCACCTTCTAAGGTAGGATTTACTTCACCCCTTTTAGTTCTTCACTATGTTGAACAACATATTTGTGTCTCCTTTCTGTTACACATCCAAAATACAAAATCATGATATTCTTTCAAACATATTTATGCCTGCTAGCATATGAATTCAAAGTAAGTTCAGTTTATATTAAGTCACAGAGTGTACGGAAAATACTAACAGCTTACGATAAAAATGAACGCATCTGCTGTCAAGTCACTGAATACAAAAAGCAGAGAGCAGTAGTTTTTTCCTTTGATGCTTTATGCAAACGTATTTAATCTTCATGTCCATAAAACTTATAGAAGCGGGTCCGCCTCTTGCATCATGCAGTGAGGTTCAGCCACACCCAGTCCTGACCCAGTTATTATCCCAAATTCATTCATTCATATTCATATATTCTGACATTCTCCTTTCCTTCCCCTCCTCACTTTCATGACAAACAGAACATTATTTCCGTGACTCTCAAATCTGTTCAAATACTTGGAATTAGCCTGGCTTCCTTTTCTTATTTTTTAAAATTTATTTATTTTATTTTTGGCTGCGTTGGGTCTTCTTTGCTATGCGCGGGCTTTCTCTTGTTGTGGGGGGAGGGACGCCACTCTTTGCCACAGTGCGTGGGCTTCTCATTGCGGTGGCTTCTCTTCTAGAGCATGGGATCTAGGCACCTGGGCTTCAGTAGTTGTGGCACACAGGCTCAGTAGTTGTGGCACACAGGCTCAGCAGTTGTGGCACACAGGCTTAGTTGCTCCACGGCATGTGGGATCTTCTTGGACAATGGCTTGAACCTGTGTCCCCTGCATTGGCAGGTGGATTCTTAACCACTCCACCACCAGGGTTAAGAATCCCCAGCTGCCTTTTCAAAACATGGAATCTGCAGGAGGTGGGACCTAGAAATCTGTTTTTAAAAAATTTCTCAGGTGACTCTTAGAATCAGTCAGGATGTTAAATCCAATTCCAGATTACCATCTGGAAACCTTTTGCATGTTAAAAGAGACAGAGGCAGACATTCTCTGCATGTAACCTAATTCTTTGCTGAAGAAAAATAAACCAGAAAATCATGGCATCATTCCAGTGTTTCCTACTCAAGTAAAGTATTCCTACAGAAGAATTGTGAGGATCTTCCCTATGTTTCCTAGTCTCAGAGTTTAAATTATAAATAAAAAGTTTACATTTTTTTCTCTACATTTATTTTCACAGAATAGCCATTTCTGTTATTGTTTCCCTCCCCCCTAGATTTGTAACATATTATGTTCCATGTGCACTTGGGAGGAAAGTGTATCGTGCAGTTAGTGAGTGTATTGTTCTATATATGCCAGTTAGGTCAGGTTGGTTAATCATGTTGTATTAATACAAATCATTAACATCCTTTTTGACTTGTTGTCAGCTTGTTCTGTCAGTTAGTGAGAGAGGTATGTTAATATTGATATTTCTACCTATGAAAGTGGATTTGTCTATTTGGTTCTATTAATTTCTACTTTATATACTTCATAGATATGTTATTAGGTACTTACAAATTTAGAATTGTATCTTCCTGTTGAATTGACCCTTTTATCATTATGAAATTCTCTACATTGCTCTAATAACACTTTTGCTTTTTCTCTCTAGTTTGAAAACTGCTGTCTTTTAGAGTGTTTAGTCCATTTACATTTAATGATTTTACTGACAGTTGGGTTTAGAAGTCTACCATTTTGCTATTTATCTTCTATTCGTCTCATTTTTTCCTGTGCATCCTTGACTTAAAACCTACATTTGTTAGTACTTTCACTACATACAAAATAATGCAAGTCTTACATTTCAACTCTATTTTTTGCATGATTGTCATATTTTACTTTTATATACATATAATAATAAACCACAGAAAACCTTATTATTGTTGTTGTTTTAACAAACAATATTCTTTTACATTTCCTGCATATCTGCTTTTTCAGGTACTCTCCACTTCTTCCTGAAGTTCTCTGCTTCCAACTAGGATAATTTTACTTCATCATTTTTGAAGGGTATTTTCACTGGTATAGTAGTTTTGGTTGGGAATTGAGTTTTTTAATTTATTTAATTTCAGGACTTTATACATGTCATTTCATTGGCTTTTTTCCCCTTACACTTAATTGCCTTTCTTTGTATGTTTCATTCTTTGGATACTATCAGAATTTATAAAGGATACAAACACTAAAGTTAGGTTTCTTATTAAAGCCTCCTTATAAACTAATTTGTCACCCACTTATAATTACTTCAAATTTCAACAGGTACTTTTATCAATCCTTTGTTCACTTCTGTTAGAAGTCATTACTTTGGGGACTTCCTAGGTGGCATAGTGGGTAAGAATCCACCTGCGAATGCAGGAGAAATGGGTTCGATCCCTGCCCCAGGAAGATATCACATGCCATGGAGCAACTAAGCCCGTGTGCCACAACTATTGAGCCTGTGCTCTAGAGCCTGTGAGCCACAACTATTGAGCCCATGTGCCGCAACTACTGAAGCCCACGCACCTAGAGCCCGTGCTCTGTAACAAGAGAGGCCACAGCAATGAGAAGCCCGCGCACCACAATGAAGAGTAGCCCCCACTCGCCACAACTAGAGAAAGCCTGTGTGCAGCAACGAAGACCCAACACAGCCAATAAAATAAATAAATAAATAAATTTATTTTAAAAAGTCATTACTTTGTACTTAAATTGGATATAGCAATCAATTTTTATGATTTAGATCATTATTGTACATTATTTTGGCATCAGATTACAGATATTTCTTTTTTATTCAAAAATCACATCCTGTATTTGGAGTATTTCTTCACTGACTGCTGTGCACCCTATTTCTTTAGATCCTGCTTAGGGACTTACTTAGCGGTCCAGTGGTTAACACTCTGTGCTTCCACTGCAGGGGGCTCGGGTTTGATCCCTGGTAAGATCCCACATGCAGTGCAGCAGGGCCAAAAAAAAAAAAAGAGAGATCCTGCTTCAAGCTGAGACAGATTCTTCGTGTTGTTGATAAGATACATGAGAGAGAGAGAGAACTCTGAAGTCATAATCTTAGGCATTTCTGGTGGAGACTAGTCTGGGAGTGCTCTGGAAACTCAACTTTTAGCCATTATTCAAAAGCAACACCTATAACTTATTAAAGTGTTGATAAAGTTCTTCTCATGCACGCTTTGCTCGGGTGCAAGCTGAAAGAAATTCTCAATCAAGGGAGTGTTCTCATGGATGAAAGATTTCAGAAAAAGAAGAGAAGCAGATTTGTCATTCCTAATGAAAAGGGAAAGATGTAAATCACCTCTTTTCTCCACAAATCAACTATATTGACACCAGAGGGAAATCACAAAAACTTGATTCCATCAAAAGTCCTACATATGAAGGGTAAGATCTTCAAGTAATTAAATGGTAGTAGAAGGCAGCCATTCAAGCCTTCCCTACTTACATCCAACAGTATTCTCAAGAGGGGAAGGTAGCAGACTGAAAGTAGACTAATGGTAACATTCTTTGGAAAGACCTTATCAGCAGTCTGCTTATATTCAACTTTGAAGAGTATGAAAAGGTATTGATCTCCTATTATCAAACTCCATTTGGGCATATATTCTTTTTTTAAAAAAAATCTAACTAGGTATTATTTAGAACTAGAATAGGGGCCAGGACCATGCACATATTTTTTTCAAATTTTAATTCCAACTGTGTATAAATTACAAAAGACCATTTAATAAAAGCCTAAGTTCTCATTAACATTCACACAAAAATCTAGAAGACTCAGCCTTAGAAGATGGAGGCTGACAAAAGATATTATTTCTTTTTTAAAAAAAATTTTTTAGAACTTTGAGATATAATTGACATACAATAAACAGCATATATTTAAAGTGTACAATTAAAGATATTATTTCTGATAGTGTTATTTAGAGTGGTAAGTAGGGGCTTCCTAGGTGGTTGAGAACCCGCCTGCCAATGCAGGGGACATAGGATCGAGCCCTGCTCCAGGAAGATCCCACATGTCGTGGAGCAACTAAGCCCATGCGCCACAACTGTTGAGCCTGTGCTTTAGAGCCCGTGAGCCACAACTATTGAGCCCATGTGCTGCAACTACTGAAGCCCACGCTCCTAGAGCCCGAGCTCCGCAACAAGAGAAGACAGGGTAATGAGGAGCCCGCGCACCACAATGAAGAGTAGCCCCCACTCACCGCAACTGAAAAAAAAGAAAGCCCGGGCACAGCAAAAAAGACCCAACACAGCCAATAAAATACAAAAAAAAAAAAAAAAAATAGAGTGGTAAGTAACTGTGAATGTCTTCATGTATAACAATGGGTATATAACTAAACTGAAAAATTTATTTAAAACAATGTACTATCGTTAAAACTAGGTTTCTAGAGTAATTAATATTCCTAGGTTAAAAATAGAGTATGAACTTGTATGTATTACATTATCTAAACTATACTATATGTTAAAAAGGAGAATGGAAGGAACTAAACTAAAATGTCAATATAATTTGACAGTAGGATTATGGGATATTTGTGCTTCTTTCTAGCTTCTTATATTTTGCGTGTTTTTTTTTTTTTTTACAGTGAACATGTACGGCTTTTATAATTGGAACAGAAACAAATTTACTTTGAAAGTGGGAGCTTTCAAACCATGACAGTTCATAAAGTTCAGCGTATACATAAATACACAAAAGAAAACAATTCTTTCTAAACATTACGTTCCTATAGAAATGAATTATTTCCAACATAAAAATCATAGTCTGAAATATTAAGCAAATTAAACCATTCAAAGACATTTTCTCTGTTATTTGGAGCAGTGTGACACATGGTAAAGTAAGCAGATTTGAATCACTTAAACAACACTTCCTAGTCCTGCATTCTTTTAAGAACACCACCTTTGTTCGCCATGAGTACAATCTCGTGCTAAAGGAGCTAGAGACCAAATTTAATGGTAATCTAAACTCACCAGCTGTAAACTTTTCACCTGTGGAATGAAGGGTTTTAAAGTACGCATAAATCCTTGATAGCAGTGGCTGATTAGATCTAATTGAAGCCACTAATCTCTGTAGCATTCTTGGATCCATTAAAACTATTCAGGCTTCATTCTATACATTTTTGTCTGATGTGAAGAAAATTCAATTGCATCTCTTAGAAAACTGCAATAGAACGAAAGAGAACCTGATGGATGAATAAATTATGCAACAAAAAAGTATATTCAGGTATCTAGAAATCATCTTTTTTATTTTTAATGAGACAGTTACAACTCAAATATTGTTTCTGTACTCATAAATAAAGGGCTTAGAGAGGTGAGTTTGGAACTGTTCATGAGCTATTTTGCATATCAACTAAATATTTGTCCTCAACAACTCTGATTTTATGACCATCTCCCTCCCATTTCCAACTTGACAGAAGAAATATAGGCTTGGAGTCACATTTGGATATCCCACTGTTTCTGTTTAAACTAAGTACGGAGTTTAAAATGTCCTTATGGCCCCATTCTGTTTTTCATGAGAGCCAAAACAAGGTGGTTTCCCTCCTTGTTTCCCTTTGTTTGCCAGAAAACAGGGTGTAGAATGCTGGCTACAGTTTTATGATTGTTCCAAAGAAATCATGCAGCTGCAGGCACTAGGAAAGCATGTCACAGAGTTGGAGGTTTTTTGGAGGGTGTGAAGGTTAGGAGAGGAAGATAACTAACTAAATTACAGTTTGGAGTTTCCAGGTTGAGTAGTACCCTGAAACTATGCCCCAGTGTTTAAACTACTTACTCCCTCCTTCAAGCTGTAGCACCTCACATTTCATAGGCTTGTTTCTTTTCTTTTCTTTTTTTTCAAACAGTCCTGCTGTCTCTCTTTTTTTTATAAATAAATAAATAAATAAATAAATTTATTTATTTTATTCATTGGCTGCGTTGGGTCTTCGTTGCTGCACACGGGCTTTCTCTAGTTGCTGTGAGCGGGGGCTACTCTTCATTGTGTGCAGGCTCCTCATTGCAGTGGTTTCTCTTGTTGTGGAGCACGGGCTCTAGGCGCATGGGCTTCAATAGTTGCAGCACATGGGCTCAGTAGCTGTGGCGCATGGGCTTAGTTGCTCCATGGCATGTGGAATCTTCCCAGGACAGGGCTCGAACCCGTGCCCCCTGCGTTGGCAAGCGGATTCTTTACCACTGTGCCACCTAGGAAGTCCACAGGCTTGTTTCTTATATTATGTATTATGCAGAGTTCTAGTAGTTTCTTTCTTCAACCCTCAGTTATTTCCTGGTTAACATTTAATTCAATGTTGGTTTTTTATTTATTTTTTATTTTTTTAGCTCTTTATTCGAATATAATTGCTTTACACTCTTGTACCAGCTTTTGAGGTACACCAAACTGAATCAGCTGTATTTATACATATATGCCCATATCCCCTCCCTCCCATGACTCCCTCCCACCCTCCCTGTTCTGGCCCTCTAAGGCATCACCCATCATCGAGTTGATCTCCCTTTGTTATACAGCAACTTCCCACTAGCTATCTATTTTACAGTTGGTAGTGTATATATGTCTATGCTACTCTCTCACTTCGTCCCAGCCTCCCCTTTGCCCCCTGGCCCCCCAACCCCGTATCCTCCAGTCCATTCTCTGCATCTGCATCCTTATTCTTGCCCTGTTACTGGGTTCATCAGTACCATTTTTTTTTTTTTTAGATTCCATATATATGAGTTAGCATACAATATTTGTTTTTCTGGCTTACTTCACTCTGTGTGACAGATTCTAGGTCTATCCACCTCATTACATATAGCTCCATCTCATCCCTTTTCATGGCTGAGTAATATTCCATTGTATATATGTGCCACATCTTCTTTATCCATTCATTTGTTGATGGGCATTTAGGTTGCTTCCATGTCCTGGCTATTGTAAATAGTGCTGCAATGAACATTGGGGTATATGTTTCTTTTAGGATTACGGTTTTCTCTGGGTATATGCCCAGGAGTGGGATTACTGGGTCATATGGTAGTTCCACTTTTAGTTTTTTAAGGAACCTTCAAACTGTTTTCCATAGTGGCTGTACCAACTTACATTCTCATCAACAGTGCAGGAGCGTTCCCTTTTCTCCATACCCTCTCCAACATTTATTGTTTCTAGATTTTGTGATGATGGCCATTCTGACTGGTGTGAGGTGATACCTCATTGTGGCTTTGACTTGCATTTCGCTAATGATAAGTGATGTTGAGCATCTTTTCATGTGTTTGTTGGCCATCTGTAATTCAATGTTTTTTAGTTCAAGTCAGTTGTCCCAGATGAATTTCTGAGATAATTTTTAAATAAATGTACAGTATTATTAAAAAATTACTTAATACTTTTCATCTTCAGATAAAGTATTCATTAACTATTCTCTGCAGATATATGTTATACCTACATCGCTTGCTAGAGATAAGGAGTAAAACAGGGTTAAACAGTAAGCCTGTTTACAAATTTCAGAATCTGATTTACAACCAATTCTTAGTCACCCATGTTGGAAGGCAACATAAGGCATTGGCAATTGTAGTTGACAGATAACTTAGTTTTCAAGATAGCCTTCACTACCCACTCCCCTTCACTAGGCTTAGTAATAAGCAAAACAATTACTGGGACTGGCTTAGTTCCGCACCTATTTCCTACACCTTATCGGGTTTTAGAAAATGTATAGATTTAAAGTGCATAAAATTCTCTCATTTTACCCCCCAAATTCTTACTAATCAGTTATTATCCAAAAGTTAAAAATAGATAGCTTTGTGCAACAAGATATGCACTCCATTATCAAGAGGTACCAATTATCTTTTTTTTTTTAAGTTTAAGGTATACACTATAATGGTTTGACTTACATATACTGTACCAATGACTTTTATAATCTAAAGGTTCTGTTTAATTATCTTTTATGTCCATCTAGCTTGAAACCGATCCTGCTTTTATATAGCATTTTAACAGCACTAGAACTCTGTAAATGGAGAACACTAATTTATGGTACTTACACCATTGTACTTATACTCATTTTTGCCTTCTAAAAGAGGATTACTATTGGATTTTAAAAAAATGTGTTAGAAAACTGCAACAAAATTACAGAAAGTAAAACCTGCCACTAATGAACAACTGCAGGCTTTGTCTAGAGCAGGCTCATAACTTCCCTTGGAAATACTGCATAATTCTGATCTTTGGGAAATAGAAAGAATTGGGCAAAGCACTCAAGAAGATAGCCAGGGAGAAGGTCTCTCTCTGTACTCACAGGTACAATTACGTCTGAGATTCCAACTCTGGGAAAATAGTTCTTTGACCATAATTGCACCAAGAAGTGATGCTGCTTTACTTTGGCAATTTGACATGTATACTTTTGTGACAAAAGTTTCAAGTTGAGAGAAAGTTTTTATAGTTAGGTGCCAGAAAATATATTCTCTTATAGAAAAAAAACTTTAAACCTATCAAAACTAACCTGCAAGTATCAACAGAAAGAGGGAATACATTGTGGTAACAATTTTATTCAGAAAATCTATTGAAGCAGAAAGAGGGAATAATAATTTTTGTTTGTATTCTGCATTCATTAACAACAGAAAATCCTTTAAGGAGTTCATGACAGACCCCTATTACTTTCTGCTGATTCCTGGATTACATGAAGAAAGTATACCTGTTCTTTCTTTCGCAGAAGCATTTATTTTTAGATCTAGATAGGTATGAAAAATGTGCCTGATAATTCTGATGATCAAATAATGCCAAGTGTTCTTTTAAGTCTCATGAAGAAGTTTATTTTTAATCAATCCACCTATTATTTATTTCTATGCTAACGTTGTTATATTGCTATATTAAAATTTATTCATCCAGCAATCTCCTTACTGACTTTGCCTCCAAATAACAACATTATTTCTAAAGGACCTTTCCCAAAACCACTCCTATTCTCATGTGTGAGAACCCATAACGATTTCCAGAGCAAAATGAATCAAATACTGATGGAAAAGGAATGAAGGAAAGAGGAAATATTACACTGTATCTTTTAAAGCCATATATTCTTATACAAAGGAAAACTGGGGAAAAAAGGAGGCTAATTAGTGAGTGAAAGGTATATGATGGGGGGAAAAGCGCTAGAGAGCGGGAATGGAAAGGTAGAGAGAGAAGGAAAGTTCCAGACTAAATGGTTGGGTAGAGTTTATTAAAATTCTTTGGTCTTGTGCTTAATTTAAGGATATGCTAATTAGCTGTTTGTTTTAATATGATACACAGTAAAGGATTCTAGTGAACACAGAAACAGCTTTTCTGTTGATTGGGAACTACAAAGTATTATTGGAAAGTTTTATCTCAGTAAATCTTTTTTTTTTTTTTTTTTTTTTTTACCGTTTTTGGCCATGGTGCATGGCTTCTGGATCTTAGTTCCTAGACCAGGGACTGTGGCCCCTGCAGTGGAAACGCAGAGTCTTAACCACCGGACTGTCAGGGAAGTCCCTATCTCAGTAAATCTGTAGACCTCTCCTGTGGACATATTTCACTTTAGGATAATTCTTTTTTATATGAACTGCTAAGGAAAACTGCTTATTTCCTTGAATGGATACAATAGCATAAATTCCTACTCTGCATTCAAATACTCTATTAGCTCTCCGGTTGTTGGAAAGATCCTATGGTAAAAACAATAGTTGGATACTGACATAACAGCTCACAAATCTGCATATGCGTTCTCATGCAAAGGTTATTTGAAAGTAGACTCCTCTAGACTTCCATCATAAGCCACAGGAGTCTAACAACCTTAAAAAATGGAATGTCTTGGGCTTCCTAGGTGGCGCAGTGGTTAGGAATCCGCCTGCCAATGCAGAGGTCACGGGTTCGATCCCAGCTCCAGGAAGATCCCACATGCTGCGGAGCAACTAACCCGTGTGCCAAAAAAAAAAAAAAAAAAAAAAAAAAAAATGGAATGTCTTACACAAACTTTAAAATATTTTGGATTTTTACTTTTAATATTTTAAATCCTTAACTAGAAAGTAAACTTCTTAAGGGCACAGACAGGAATTATATCCATACAGAGTCTGCCACATTCACAGTGCCTTGAAAATAATAAGATATCATTTCAATACATTTATTTGTTTATTTTTGTATCACTTGGCTTGCCAAACCCAGTACCATCAATTTTAAAGCTAAAAACTAACTACTATATTACAGGCCTAGAACTTTAAACAAATGATTTAGGTCTTAATTTCCTTTCCACATTTATCTTTCCGAAGAATCTGGTAAAATATTCTTACCAGATACCTACCCACTGGAATGTTTTTAAAATTTCATGAATAAACTGTTATGTTTGGGAAAAGACTTTATAGCAATGGTATAGTCCTCAAAGTCATCAATGTTAAGCTTTCAGGATCTGGTCCTGATTTGCTCAAATAGAATACATCCTGAATTATACATGATGTAATGACATCTGTCCATTAAAATAGCTTCTAGTCACCTTTGAATTATATAGGTAATAGGGAATAAAACTCAAAAATTAAACCCAGAGAGAACATAAAAATCTTAGTTAGGTACCTGAGTGATCTCTATTTCTTCTTCATAGGTCTTTTGGGGGGGGGGGGGGGGGCGGGCATGGGGCACACTGCTCAGCCTGTGGGATCTCAGTTCCCTGACCAGGGATTGAACCTGGGTCAAAGCAGTGAAAGTCCAGAATCCTAACCACTAGGTCACCAGGGAACTCCCCACTTCATAGGTTTTTTTATTAGGGTACTGGTAGGCAGAAAAATTGATGAATGATGAGTCCTACTTTCTTTTATAGGCAGAAAATATGTCAAACATCTATTGAGATGAAATTTCTTGTCTAGTATATAGATGTTAAATAGGCATTCTTCATAAATATCACCACGCATCAGTAAGTTGTACCTACTTACCCATTTCTTGCTTTTCAAAAGATCTTTCATTTCCATCTCATAGATAAATGCCTAGTATGATTTACATCCTGACTCGTTAACAGAGAACTATCTTTGTAGTAGAAACCATAGGAAAATTTAGTGGCCCAAAAGGGAATTTACCAAATTCAGGCGAGTGGTTACCTCTGGGAGCAAAGAAGCAAAATGCCATCATAAGGGAATGTGGGCATAGAGAGAAGGGTGGGGTGGGATATATCTCTGTTTTTAATTTCATCTCTTAAGGTGAGTGGAGGCCCCGGAGGCTCCTTTATATTTTCCTCTATACCCTTTTCTATCTATGAAATATTTCATTAAGGAAAAAAGTGAACTACTGAATTGATATGGACCCAGACCTGGTGACTAAGGTAAAGTAAGTCAAGTTCTGATTTCAATCCTAAAAATCTGTGGCTGAATGACTCGGCGAATACACGTGCCTCAGCTTCCATAAAACATGAGAGTACTTTGTAGGAATTTCATCTGGCAAGCTCCCAGGGAAAACATACCTTTAGAAACGAAATTACATTAAATCATGAGACACATTTGGGAGTGTTACCTGTGTTCCCACACTTTATAGTGTTCTTTAAAGTCACTAACATTTTTCATTTCTGGGGGAAAAAAAAAGCAGCCTGGGACTGAACATGTTTTCTGTTGCTTCATAAATCAAAGAGAAGGTATAAACCTTTAAAAAAAATAGTATAATGTCAAGAAATGATTGACAGGCTTTCCCCCACATTGTTTACATTTAGCGACCCTTTAATGAATAGCCACTTAAAATTATCTTTCCTACCTTTCCATCTTCATCTTATACAAAACCCCACAAAACTGGAAAAATGAGTCTTTTAGTGGCAGTGGACTTCCATTTCACTTATATGCTTTGAAACTCTGGCTTCACTTATAATTATCAGCCTGGTCTCCAGCTACCTCTGAGACAATAACACTTCAAATGCAAAGCACTGACTTCAGAAAGTATTGCCTTATGAGAAACGGAAACACCAGCACAATGGAAAAAGACTGAGACTTATCTGGAAAATGTATAACTGAGTCTAAAAAGTTAGGTCGAATCTTAAAACGGTCCTCTTGGGAATTCCCTGGCAGTCTAGTGGTTAGGACTCTGTACTTCCACCGCAGGGGGCGTGGTGGAACTGGTCTGGGAACTAAGATCCCGTATGCAGTGGCCAAAAAAACAAAACAAGTCCTGTTTATAGAAGTCAACAATTCTAGTTCTATACCACATGTATATATCAATTGCCCAAGTCCTGCAAAACAGCAGTAAATCGTCACTGATTTCTAAACATGAGTTCCTATAGCACTTATTTTCTGCAAGGGCAAGAAATAAACAGATGGTTTCCTCGCAATATTATCTTTAAAAAGTCCAAAAGGATCAAGTAGAACAAAACTAGGAGTGGTAAATTAATATAACTGAATGAAAAATTAACTTACATTTTTTCACTTATTCTTCACAAAGTGATAAACATCCCAAAGTTAAAAACATCAAAATCCTCATATTGAAATTCCTATAAAATATTCAACTTCACCCGTACATCTGCCTTGCATCTGTCAAGATTCTATTTCTTTGCCTTCTATTACTCACCAACTCCATCTGGATTTACCGGTCTGGAGATGTCAGCTTGCCCCATGATTATGCTGTCTGATGTGTCTCACAACAACAAATTGTTCTGGGCCAAAGCAAACTTTTCTTAAACGATAAATCCACATATGGAGGGGACAGACACTCCTCTCTCAGTGTCACCACCAGACATCAGAAAATGGCACGAGATCAGTTAATCTTCGGGAGTTTCTGTTTCCCTCTATCCCGGACCAGGCACTGGTGGTTCTCACAAATATGTCTTCACGCTGGCTCTCTTCACACAGGAATGCCTGTCATTCCAGAGTGCACACTGTGAAGAGCTCAAGTGCAGGAAGGGGAGGAGACTGCCAACCACATTCTAGCTGCTGAGCGGCACAGCCCTAAAGGTCCACACCTACTTTTCTTGACACTGAGCTGGGTTACAACTTTCCAGACTCACAGTCACAAAGAAAGAGAGGCTGCTTAAGAGTCTACCGAAGAATTTGTAAATTTTATCACACAAAAAACATCAGGATTATGTGTAAGCAGGCTGATGGGAGCAGAAGCCCATTCAAAGATATGTTTTAGATACAGGCTTGCCTCAAAATCAGACCATTCCGACGTTTCACTGCTTGCTCTAAAAGTGTATTTCCTACCTGTGGGTGGCATACTCAGAGAAGGATGAGATCTGTGTACTGGGAATTAATAATATTAGGAACAATATTTTAGAACTAAACATAGCTTTTCTAAAAATAAAAAAAATTTCTGAAAAATTTTCTTACTAAAATAGTGAACTTGAAATAAATATTTGTACGGTATTATGCAATATTCCTCTTTTTGCTAAAGTTCAATAATGATCTTGAAGGAATTCAAAATTATAGGGAGTAGCCCTACATGCTACGTATAATGTATAGGCAGTATCAGCTAAACCACATGCAGCAATGGAAGGGCCAGCCTGCATGCTGATTTTTTTTTTATTCAGATATAACGAATTTATATACAGCCAGATACATATATATATATATTAAGGATACAGCTTGATGAATTTAAGATCTAAAGGTAAAGGGGGAACTAACAATTTTGAGCACTATATTAAGGAGTTTTACACTGTCTATGTCCTTGAATTATCACCGCAACTAAATAGGCACTGTGAAAACTACATTATTTACCCTAATACCAGATAGGAACACTAAGGCTAGTGAGGTCAAATCCTGTGTTTGTCAAAGCTCTAATATTCCTTTAACAAATGACAGCTACCCCCCAAACCAAGCTTTTGGTTTAAATCTTTGTTCTCCAAACTGAGATTCCAGAAAGATTTCTAGTATCTGGATTTTCCCTTTGCCTTTCCTTAGCAACTGCTCCTCTTTCCCAATTATCTTATCTCTATTGCCTGTTTTGTTTTTTTTTGGAGGGGGAGGTTCTCTTTATTTTTTTTCCCGATTGCCTGCTTCTGATTTAAAAAATAGCAAAGGCCTGCTGTGTCCCCTTTTGCCTGGCAAAGCAAAAAAGCTACTCTTTTCTACTTCACTCAAAAAAAAAAAAAAAAAAAAAAAAAAAAGCAAAGATAAGGAATAAGAAAATGAAAATGCTAAGGCATCAGTAAGAAAAAAAGTGTACACTTGGGCAAAATTCAGTTGTTAGTACTGGTAGTAGTAAAAAAAAATTATGATATTGACCATTAAAATAGGAAAGAATAAAAGGAAAAATACACTGAAATTTTACATTGAAAGAATACGCGAATCTAAGAATGTCAAATACCTTCTAAGCTGGCCCTTAAGTTTATTAGCCTAAAAGCAGACCATGTGCAACAGTACCTTCCACTACTGTAAAATGGGGAAGCAAAAGGTGGCAAATACATTGTCCAGCACCTAGTGGGTGCTCAGCATCTTGTAGTTATCACCAACATGGAGACAATACAGCATATTGTTTAAGAAGATGAGCTTTGGAGACACGGTAAAATTTTAATTCCAGATCTATTACTAGGTGTTAACATTAGGCAAGTTACTTGACCTCCCTGAGCCTCAGTTTCCTAATTTGTAAAGTGGGTATAACAATACTTATCAGTACAGTACAAGGCAGTTGTAAGGATTAAATTACATGAACAGAAATAAAGCACTTTATAATGTGCCTGGCACATGAAAAGCTCTCAATAAATGCAAGCAATACTTATCACAGTTGTTATAGTAAAAAAACAAGTCAAAAAAGGAGAGGCTAGGTCAAGGGCAACCAGACAATGGTGGATGGCAGAAAACCCAATGATTACAAAGAAGTGAGTCAGAAACGGAAGAGGAATGACATTTCTGTACCATGAATCCAGAGAGCAAACTGGAAGAAGCAGGCCAAGGAGGAAGTCTGAACACAATCAGGGTTGGTGCACAGAAACATTAAGCAGCTGGAACAGCCCAGATGCATGTATTATTGTGAATTAGTTCAAACCAGGAACATCAAGCGCGCGTGCACGCACACACACACATACACACAGCCCCAAAACAGTACTATAATCTAGTGTATGTTGACAGAACCAAGAGTAGAATAGGTAGATTTAAGGATCCTCATACGGCTGCTGTTTACCACCTGCCAAATTTAAATGCCCAACTCGACTTGGCTCACTGCCGATCGAGTATTTGAAAGCAGCAATAAACTCAAAGATTAAAAAAAAAAGGATTCTTAGTGATCATTTGGCTCAATCTCCTACTCTTTACAAAAGAAGGAAACTGAAGGTTCAAGAGGTTAAATGCTTTGCTCAGAGACAGAACTAAAATGCAAGTCTCCTGATTCTAACTCCAGCACTCATCTTGGCTCTTACATAAATGGCCAAGGAAATATTTACTTCCTAAAGATATATTCATTTCCCAAGGAAGTCCACACTCTACAACAATATTCTGTCACCTATCTACCAAGCCAACACATGTTCCCTAACCAGCATGTTTCAGTTTCATTCTAAGAATCAATATTGACTTTGTGCCAAAAGCAGACAAGCAGGGAGAGGGGAAGATACTGGCCCATTGACAGCTTTAAAATTTAACAATAAGGCCTTGAGTTCATTCTAGTTTTCCATGCATTATATTTTAGAAATGCAAAGGTAACTCTCACTCCCACTTTATGAGAAGTAGACAACTCTCTCTTTAGTGTCACCTAATAAGGTACTCTCTTTTTAGAGTACTTTTCTTCCACAGCTTATTGCCTCAAGGAATGGGGCATTAATGGTAACATTAAAATTTGTGAATCTCTTCCTATTTTATTTAGGGAAAAAGCAAAAAAGGCCTTATGAAGTTTAATATGCAAAGGAATTTAAGCTACAGGTTAGACTTAGACAGCAATTGAAGCCCTCTAACCAGTCTTATTTTATTAAAGAACTGTTTCTAAACAAATACTACTGAGCATTCAAAACCTTTAGTAACACTTACAATTCCAAAACTTTTTGTTGGCCAGCACATCAGACACTCACGTGAGAACATGCTTTATATTTTCAAAAAACAGTTTACAAGATCAATCACAAAAGCATAGTGCTTCCATTTAAACATACTTTTATGTTGAAGTACCAATACAAATTGGATTACCTAGGAAAGTAACTCTTCGCTATTTCAATTACATCTCCCTCAGCTTAATTCAGCATACCATTTTAAGTTTGAGATGTCTCAAGGAGGTGAGCTCTAGCGTGAGGTTGGAAAGAAAGTCACTTTCCTCTAGGAGAGGTTGACCAACAGAAATTAACAGGTCACACATACATATTCAAGTAAAAGACTAATTTTCAACTTCTGGATATGTAACTGAGGGGAGGGAGCAGCTTTCTATTCTTTATTTCACCACCTAACTAATCTAGTCTGGCTGGCTCTGAATAGGAGATAACATCCTACAATTAACAACCTATGTCTCAAATTCCATGTGGAAATTAGAAAGCCTTGCTAGTCACCTGTAAACTCTTCATTGTATCATCTATTTGTACAAACCGCTCCCTTGGCCTGGAATTTCTTTCCCAGATCCATCTAGGCAACTCCTACCCATCCTTTAAGAATTGGCTCAAATGTTGCTTCTACTATTACGAGCCTTTTCTTAGTAACTCAAGCAGAATTCAAACAAAGATTTACTGATCACTGATTATGTGCCCAGCAATGTGCTGGAACTTAAAACAATAGTTTTTGTCCTTAAGGAGCTTACAGTTCAAATAAATAGGATCTACAATAGAGGATGATAAGTACCGTGCTATGCAAACACACATTTGGGTGGGGGGATCTAGCTTTCCCCTGAGAGATCAGAGAAAATATCTTGAATTAAGTGACTGCTGAAATCTAAAAGAGTCAGTCATAGAAGGAAAAACAGGTGAGGAAAAGGTAAAGGCAGCAAGAATACAGCTGGAAAGGTAAACAGCTGATCATGACTGATCATGCTGGATCATGACTGCGCTGTATATCACCCTAAATTGCAATGATCTTCAGACTTCTCTACTGGGCAGGAACCATGACATATTTACACTTAAACCCTCAGTGCTTGGCACAACTTAGTGCACAGCGCACATGCAAAAAGAATTTATTAACCTTGAGTACAAGGGAAGAAACAGCATCCCTCAACTTTAAGCTTTGCTCACAGAATCTAGTAACAAAAGGCAGTTAAGGTGAAAAGCACCACAGATGAAGGCTGGAAGGAATGTAAAGACCATAGTACTAGACTATCATTCCAAACAACCTTAAGAACCACTGTGAAACTCTCAATTCTGTGGGAAAAAATGGCATGCTTATGTTTTTTCAGAATTTACTGTTTTGCAAGTTGTAACAACTTTCAAAGAAGACAAATGTGTCACGTGAAAGTTTATATAAACCCTTAAATAATCACGACTGCTAGGCTCAAGCTCCTGAGCAGAAAGCACTTCTACTTCATGTGAACTAACTGGAAGAACAGGTTCAAAGACAGAGGTTAAAGTTAAGGGGGAGCCACTGGTACCACGGGATATTCATCCCCCTTACTCCCAATGACACTGGTTTCTTTCTGTGGCTGGCTCATTGGAGGCAAAAAATGAACACGCCTGCCTCCTATTCTACATCAAATACTGTAACTCTTGTCCCCTGCCGACCCCCACTTCCAGAAAGCAGCAAGGCTTACCAACGGAGGAAAGTGAGGCTTTTGAGTTACATATACATAATTATGTAAAATTTCAGCTTTTCCCTTTACTGATTAGGTGACTCTGAACAAGTTACTTAACTTACTTGAGATAGAGATAATTACTCACAGTTTCTGTGAGGATTAAATAAGAGAAATCTCTAAATAATAGTCTGATGACTGAAGGTGCTTAATATATTTGACTTCTTTTCGCCCCACTTAGATTCTTTATATACATCCCCTCCCCCCCAAAATTTATGTTTAAGAATCACAGTTGCTTAGGGAAAAATGGGGAGGTTCTGATATGCTTTTATATCACAGTGGCTACATATGGCCGGCATGAAGTAATGTATACGTTTACAAGCCTACAATAGGTTGGAATGTGTTTTGGGGAGGAAGAAACTGAAATTATGCCAGCAGGACTGCTTTCAGATCCATGAAGTAAAAGACCTCAGGCTAGGAAATCAGAGCTACAGAACTTCTTTTTGCTTTCGCTTAAAGTTTTTGTTTTGAAGAAAATAAGTTTTTAAGGATGCCCTAGTGGTCAGGAGATGTTTCTAGAACGCAGGAGTTAGTTACAAAAATTATAGTAAAGTTTCAGTTATCAAAGACGAAGGCTTTCTCTCTGGTTGGGTTAAGGGATTCAGGTAGTTCTTCACAGTACAATGGAGTCAGTGAGAAAGGCAGGTCTAGATGAAAAGAAGAATTAGCTGGATGGAGATGAGAGGATGTGGAAAAAAATAACTGAGCAAAAAGATTCACAGGTCGTGCGGATGAGGGAAAAAGGGAAATGAGAAAAGGATGCAAGTGACATTGATGAAATTTTAATCCAATATGTGACATCAGGCACTTGAATCAAATTATTGCCAAGCTCCCTTCCAGTTTCTGAAATTCTACAACAGAGTCAAAATTCTACAATTGGTCAAACGGCTTGACCAATTCAGTGTTCTGTTCCAAATAATGGTTCCAAGAAATGTTTTTTTATGGAAGAGAACAGTGCCCATGGCGCACTTTATATAGCTAATCCAACTCTCAATGCTTGCCACAGAATACAAAATAAGTGCTTAATGAATTGGGGTATTATTATTGGGAAACCACAATCCTCATTTATTCATTCCACAACTATTTTCTGAGCACCTCTGAAGTATCAGGTATTGTACTAGGTGTTGGAAACACTGCACTGGATACAAAGAAGGAAAAATCTATGCCTTCTTTCTAGTATGTTAGATGGTGATAAGTGCTATAGAAAAAAAATTATTCAGGGAAAGGAAATAGGATAGTCTGAGACAGAGGGTGCTAAATTATAAACTGTGCAAGCAGAAGGGCCTCATTAGGAAGATGATATATAAACAAAGACCTGAAATAAACAACACATTCCTCAATTAACGTACTGAAAATAAATATCAATTACAACTATAGTATATTTTAATGACCAGTCAATGAAGTAAGGGTTATCAAATGGGATGCTCAGTTCTCAAATATTTAAAGATGTGCTGTCTAATACTGAGGTCACCAGTTACATATGATTATTTATATCTATATTAATATTTAATACATTTATATTAAACACAATCTGCAATGCAGTTTCTTATTTGTACTAGCCCCATTTCACACATGGTTACCACACTGGATGGTGCACATCTAGAACATTTCTATCACTGCACAAATTTCTATCAGACAGGCCAAACCCAAAGTATTTTTGAAGCAACTTACGAGTCTTCCAGTAACAGCAAAAAGGAGTATTTCATCAGCATATGGTATCTATTTTCCACAGCACCAACAGACTAAACACAAACTACTAGAGGCAGTATACTCAGAAGGAACATTAACAGTTTAAAAAAAAAAGTTTCCTTTTATTCAGTTACAAACTATTGAGCTATATACTCACAATCTTTGATGCTCTTACTTTAACAGTTGAATTACTATTTCTTTTTCTAGTAACACTCAAGTAAGGTCTTTGACTATTAATAACAACTCAAAGCCTAAGGAAGGATGGTTTTATTTCAATTTAATGATCTATTGAGAATTATATCCATTTGTTATCAACTGAAAAGTAACAACCTCCACCTTACTGGCCATCCCTTTAATAGTCTATCCACCCCAAACAGAACTTTGTCATTTAATTACAATGAAAAGTGACTGAGAAAACTTAATTTTAAAGAAAAAAAATTTACAAAACCACATGATATTCATAAAACCTAAGTCCCAAATGGCCTCTACTAAGGAATCTGGAGGTATCAATGATGTGTAGAAACTAACCAGTCAAAAATCAAGGAGCTGCCCATAACAGGGTTTTGAAACAGTGAATGTTCTCCAGTAAAGTGGCATTCATTGCTGGTGACTCAGAGAGATGACTACTAGCCACTGCCACTTCTCTCCTTCCTTCTCTCTCTTTCATCACTCTTCCTAACTCATTTGATCCTCAGTTTCACTTTAAGGCAGTGAGAAAGAAATCCAAATATTACCAACACTCAGCCACATACCCAGTGGAAATACAATAAATGTCTGATGATAGCTATAACATTTGTAAAAGTTATTCAGAAATTTCTAACAAGAAATCTCCTTAAACATTCCTTTCCGGTACATGTGCAGGAAAATATAGACTTCATCTTCTACTGAATAAAAATTCTGAGTAATGAACACCTGGTTACACTATGAGTCAACAGTAATTCTGCAAAAAAACCAAGGATGACTATAATAAATGGTGTTTCTATCAAACCTGCTCCAGCCAGTAATTCAAATGTGCTTTACTCTTTGTTTTCCATGTAAGAAATAGCCATCTCTTTTATAGCATACTCTTCCCTCAAAACTCTCAAACTTTCACAACCACAGAATCTAGGAGGTGAGGCATAGGAGAAAAAAAAGGTTATGTATATAATTTCTAAATTCAAAAAGAAATAGTGTGTTGGATTATACATACCTTTCCTTCTAAATCTTGTAAAAAAAAAAGTAAGTGAAACACATTAACACTTTAGGAAACAGTGTATGAGGTCAGAGAAAATATGAACAAACTGTCCCTTTGCTCAGCTGTTTATGACAAAGCAATGAGCCTAATCCTAGTTGAACCTTTCTGAAAAGCTAACCTTTATTAGTGCTACCAAGTCTATAAAAACGTAGTCACCAAATAAAACCTTCCAAGATGCAAATTTGATTACTATTTTTTCAGCCTAAAAATAATTTCTTTTGTTGGGAAAGCCTTAAATCAAACAGGATTTAATTAGCTGTTAAACACTTTCCCCGTTCTCACCTTGTTCCCAGACCTAAGCACCAAGAGCCTTCAGAATACCACCTATTCTAAACTCCAAACTGCTGACAACCACGTTTGTTGTGTTGAGTTATAGTGAATGAAAAGAAAAAAGATAGAGGGCTAAAATGATTTTTCTGGGATTTATTCATTTGGGACAAAAAAGTCTTCTATACCTTTAAACAATTTTATAAATCCCAGTCTGACAGAATTTATTGGTAGATCACAGCTTTCAAATGTGACATCCTTTTATGTGTGTCTGGGATAGTAATAATTTCCTTCTTACCAGCCTCCAGTTTTGTCCCTTTCTGATCTTTTCTCAACATTGGTGCCACCATGACCTTTATAAAAACACAAATCTGATAGGGTTCTTCACAGCTTATAAAAAATCCTTCAAGACCTGGCCCAATGCCTGCCTGCCTGCCTGCCTGCCTGCCTTCCCTCCCTTCCTTCTTTCCTTTCCTTTCTTTTTTTAAAAAATTTTTATTGGGGTATAGTTGATTTACAATGTTAGTTTCTGTTGTATAGCAAAGTGAATCGCTTATACATATACATATATCCACTTTTTTTGGATTCTTTTCTCATATAGGTCATTATAGAATATTGAGAAGAGTTCCTGGTGCTATACAGTAGGTTCTTTTTTTTTTAACTTTAAAAAAAAAATTTTATTTATTTATTGGCTGTGTTGGGTCTTCGTTGCTGCACATGGACTTTCTCTAGTTGCGGCGAGCAGGGGCTATTCTTCATTGTGGTGCACAGGCTCCTCATTGCTATGGCTTCTCTAGTTGCGAAGCACGGGCTCTAGGCACGTGGGCTTCAAGTAGCTGTGGCACATGGGCTCAATAGTTGTGGCGCACAGGTTTAGCTGCTCGGAGGCATGTGGGATCTTCCTGGAGCAGGGATCGAACCCGTGTCCCTGCATTGGCAGGCGGATTCTTAACCACTGTGCCACATAGGAAGCCCTACAGTAGGTTCTTATTATCTATTTTATATATAGCAGTGTGTATATGTCAATCCCAATCTCCCAACTTATCCCTTCCCCCGCCCCTTCCCTCTTGATAACCATAAGTTTTCTACATCTGTGACTCTATTTCTGTTTTGTAAATAAATAAGTTCACTTGTACCAATTTTTTAGACTCCACATACAAGCGATATCATATATTTGTCTTTTTTCTGTCTACTTCACTCAGTATGACAATCTCTAGGTCCATCCATGTTGCTGCACCAATGCCTATCTTTCTATCTAATGTTTTCTCTCACTACCTCTCCCATGCCTGCTGTCTTTAGTCCTATTCCAAACCACTCGGAATTCTTAAACTATGACGTATTTGCCCACGTCTATCTACCTATGCATTTGCTGTTCTAGCTGCCTAAAATGTCCTCTCCCTCTATTCCTTGACCTGGCTAACTCCCACTCCTTCAAAATTCAGTTTATGTTTCACTTTCTCTAGGAAGCCTTCCTTGAACATCTACCTTTCTGTACTTAAGACTGAATTATGCACCCCTCTTCTGTGCCCCGAAGTCACCTTATAATATATACCTCTACATACAGGGGTATAAATCACTTTTGTTAGAATTATCTACTTACTTATTTGTCTCTCATATGTTCTCTGAAAGCAGAAATTGTCTTTATATCCTCAGCAAGTACCATACTTCTCAGCATATCGTAGGTATTCAATAAATACATTTTTTTAAATAAAGGGAGGCAAAGGGAAAGTAAGATCTTTCACTAGTTTAGCTTGTAAGTGGCCCTTTGAGGTTATGGAGGATTTGTTTTGGGAAATGTGCCAGGCTTGCAGGTATTGGACATATTATAATAAACAGTTTCATGACAAACAGGAAAGAAAAAGACAAACACAATTGAGATTATCTTGCTAGCTTAGCTATGGGTTACATGTTATTGTAAATTCACTACCAAAGATGCTTACAGCAACACAATCTTTTAATTATTGTTGCTTTTAGACTTATAAAAACTGATTTAAAAAAATAGCTCTGCTTTTCTTCCAGTTCCTAAGAGAAACAAAAGGAGTAAAGTAGCATCACCAGTTTATAATCACTCAAAGCTGACTTCTGGTCTCTGCTTCTTCTCCCCTTCATTCCTGTTTTCTGGTTTCTGATCATTTCACTAAATGGTAAAAGTTTCCATCAAAAAAATCAAAACAAATAAAATAATAATAAACTCAAAATGATTTACTGTTACATATGAACATCTCTAACAAAAGATTTGATGAAAAGAAAGCTAAAACTTAGAAAAGATAAATTAAGTTCAACTTCCTGTGCATTCCTTCTCCCCATTCTCTATGAATAATAATAGCTAATGTTAATTGAGCAAGTACTATAATGTCAGGGACTTATTCTAAGTGTTCTAATTCTTACAACAAGCCTATAAGATGGACACCATTTATTATCCCCATTTAATAGTTGAGGAAACTGAGTCACTCAGGGGTGAACCTGTCCAAGGAGTTCAGAGGTAATAAATGGCAAAGCTACGGTTCATATCTAAGTAATCTGGAGGTGAATCTCCACTCCAACTACTACAAGATAGTTTGTACTACGAAACACTTTGGATTCACACAATACCTCCTAGGTGTTTAGATAAGAACATTTTTTTTAACCTTATAAAAACTTTAGGAGGTAGCATTTTAACAAAAGTAAAATTCAAGTATAGAACAGTTAGGTGAATTGCCCAAAATGACAACGTTAAAATTAAAAACCCCCAAAATTTGTTCCCCTAGCTTACCCCTGATATTTCCAGTATGATTACCAAAAAGAATGACATTTCTATCTCAAAATCAGTTTTTAAAGGAATTTCTTAGGAGGGAAAAGTCTAGAATCAAGAAAAGTTGGCTCTATGGCATAAAGACATTTCTACTACCCCTCAAACCAAATCCAGAACAAAAATACTTCAGTCCCAGTATTTTACGAAAAACCCAAATTACTGAAGTACAGATTTACACCTTTAACCCGCACATATGCTCCTGGGGGCAATCATTATTAGCAATGTACAAGTGTGCTTCACCACCATGTACTGTCTATCCATACTCCCTAAGGTACATAGGAAGCCCCTAGTTTCTCCTATTTCCCCATGTTCACCAAATTTTCCTGTTAGATACAAGACAGAAACAATAAAACAAAAAACTCTCCTTAAAGCTGCCAATACTAAACTGTTCAAACAACACAGATATAGAAAAGGCAATATAGATGCTATAAAGCAAGTTTTGTGTTAATAATTTCCTTAAGTCCAAGTCATGCTGAATAACATGGCATGATATTCCACTAACACAATTATTTTTATCTGTATAAAAACACATTCATTCTGCCTAGCATTAATAGTTTTTAATTTCCTCCTTGAGAGCTGAAATTATATCTTACTCTTTTTTTTTTTTTTTGTCCTTCATGGCAGCTAGGGCCATGTGCCTAGGAAAATTTATTAAATGAATTAATGAATCACTCAGCCAGCCAACCACCCATCCATCCACTTTTTCACCTTTTGATTGGTTAGGGTATGTAGTGAGTATGACAATGAATTATCAAGCAAAACCAACTGGACTTCATTGTAACCAATGTTCAACTACAGGCCCTGGATGCATTATGAGATCATAATTAGAAGTAACAAGTTCACACCAAAGCGCTTCACCCCAGCAAGAATGTCTTTTCTTTGGTGCCACTTTTCTCTTTTACTATTTAAGGCATACCTCCCAGGGGTTCTTGCTATTCAAGCCCTTTATGGACCTCTACGCTGAAGAGAGAAAAGACTGACTTTGGGGGGTGGGGGGAGTGGGGATTAAAATGGACAAAATAAAGCAGCTAGACCCATCTGCTTTACAGCATTTAAATTCTTTTGGGAGATTAAAGAAGAAGAGAAGATACACAATCATCAAAGGAAACCTAAATATGAAATTTTAAAATGTTTAAATAGTCAAGTAAAATGTAGTATTTAATTTTCTTATGCAGTGAAAAAAAAAAAAGGAAAGCTGTAGCTACAGACTGCAATCTGATATGATGTCACTCTGGCTGCCAATAGATACACACCAGTATGATGAGGAAAAAAACCCCCACAAATCTTCAAGGAGGAAATGGAAGGCCATCAACACCATTCCACAAGATAGTCCATTATACTACTATCCCCTTCTTTTAATGGAAGTGGGTTGTGTATGTGTATGTTTTGGACTCCACTGATGTTTCAAATTGCAATCTTGTAAAACCTATCCTGCCTTTTGGTCAAGTCGAAGCTCTATCATGAAAGGCCATTTTTAACATGATGGAACTCTAGAGGCCCAAGAAGCCAACCACTGAGGTTGTGAAACAAATGGTCCCCTGCCTAATGGGAAATGTTCATACTGTTTTATTACCAATTTTTAAAATCCCACTGATCATACTGAATTTGAAGTAAAGCTGAGGAAAAACTTTTTTTTTGGCTGTGCCATGTGGCTTGTGGGATCTTAGTTCCCCGACTAGGGAACGAACCCGTGCCCCCCTGCAGTGGAAGTGCAGTCTTAACCACTGGACCACCAGGGTAGTCCCACTTATCACTTACTATTAAACCATAAAAATTTCAAGAACTTTACAGTTTTCTTTAATAAAAATAACACACACTTTTAAGTGGGAATATGCCAATACACTGTGCTGTGCATACTGCTCTTTATCAAGGTTATTTCTTTAGGTAAATTGAGCAGATTGACACTAATAAATTTTCTTATTTCTTGACATAACACCTTTATTTACTTATCTATGATAGCAAATTTCTAGTTTTATCATATAACTTATGTACTTTTCTTATTATGATCATTCATAGGTATTTTATAGTTTTGGTTGTTGTAAATACTTTTAATCCCCTTAATTTTTTAGATATAATTTATCTACATATATAAAAATTTTAATGATTTATTTTTGAACATTTAATTTGCATTTAGTCAGCCATGTTACTGAACTCTTTCAGTTGATTGTTGAATCAATCAGTTTTCAGTTGACTGGGAATATTTTTCTCAGGAGAGAATAATATTAGTCAACAAGTATGTACTTATTTTGTTCATTATTGGAAACATACCTCTAATGATTGCTTATCTTACTGCACTAAGAACCCCCAAAACAATATTAAATAAAGTAACAGTGGGCATTCTTGTCTTGTTCTTGCTCTAGTAGACATTTCTTCAGTAGTTCACTGGTAAGTGTGGTAGTATCTCTTGGTTTCAGATAGCTATTCTTTATGATATTAAAGGATTATGTAAGTATATTATAAAAGAAAAAAATGAACTAAAAGGACATACACAACAGTCATGGTATGGGTTGCCACTGGACAGTAGTGGTCAAAGGAAATTATATCTAACTTTTAAAATATGTTCTAATGTTATCAATTTAAAAATCAATTGAGTAGGAATATAGGTGCTTGTTATCATTTAAATATTTTAGAATAAAAATAAATTATCCTATTCTTAGTGTAAAAAAAACTTTGAGCTGGAACAGTTAAATTTTATCAAAAAATTTTGTGATCAGTAGAGATGAGTATCATTTTCCTCCTGTTTTTTGACTTATCAATGTACTAATGCGTTATTATTTATAGTTTCCTTAATATAATAGCCTTAGATCTTGAAAGAATTCCTCTTGGTCATATTCTTTTAATATACTGAGAGATCTGACATATCCAATGGGGAAAAAAGCAGTTCTAATCAGTATGTTAAAATAACTATATAGATATGGTAATAGAGTTATCTATAACTATATAGACAACTGCTCTGGAAAAAAACATGGAAGTAGATATATCAAAATATTATCAGTCATTATCAAAGGGCGAAAAGATCAAGTTTGACTTAAATTTTTCTACTTTATGCCACTTTACATTTTTGGAAGAAATATGTATTGTTTTTGAAATCAGAAAAAATGTAATAATGACTTGTTAAATTTGATCTGCAAGTACTTTATACAGACTTTCTACAACAATATTCATTAAGTGAGACAGGACAAACTTCAATTTTATTTTTGAACTATCTTAGCTCTCAGTTATCAAGATTTTGCTAATTTTATAAAACAAATGGGTATACTTTCTTTTTCTCTACGGTGGTTGATATAGTATTATAATTATCTGCTTCTTCAAACTATGAATAGAACTGTCCAGAAAATGCACTGGGCTTAGATACATTTTAACATTTCTACCATGCCTATTAGTCTATATGGGATTTTCATGTCTTGAGTCATTTTGGTAAATTATATTTCCCTAGAAAGTTACCTATTCCATTAGGAATTTATTAATAAAAGTGTCAAAGTATTTAGTGGACAATGGAGAATATTTTCAACTTCACACCATATCCAAAAGTTAACTCGAAAAGAATCATTGACCTAAATGTAAAACCTAAAACTATAAAACATCTTGAAGGGAAAACAAAAATATCCTTCTGAACTTGAGTTCAACGAAGATTTCTTAGAAGATAAGGAACACTAACCAAAAAGGAAAACACTGTATTTCAATCAAATTAAAAATGTCTGCCAATAAGGCAAACCACAGGCTGGGAAAAAACATTTGCGTTAACACTTATAAAGAACTTGTATATATTAAAAAAAAAAAAAAAAAAAAAAGAACTTGTATATGGACCACGTAAAAAACTCTCACAACTCAATAATAAGAAAATAAACCAATTTTTAAAAGGATCAAGATCTGAACAGACATTTCATCAAAGAAAAGATATGGATTGCAAGTGAACACATCAAAAGTTATTCAATATGATTACTCATGAAGGAACTGCATATTAAAACCACAATGAGATACCGCTATACACCTATTAGAATGGCCAAAATCCAAAACACTGATAGCACCAAATGCTGGAGCAACAGGATCTCTCATTTATTGCTGATGGGAATGACAAATGATATAGGCACTCAGGAAGACAATCTGGCAATTTCTCAAAAAACTAAACATATCTTTACCATACATTCCAACAATTGTACCCCTTGGTATTTACCCAAATAACTGAACACTTATGTCCACACAAAACCTACACACAGATGTTTATAGCAGCTTAATTCATAACTGCCAAAATCTGGAAGCAACCAAGATGCTCTTCAGTAGGTAAAAGGATAAATAAGCCATGATACATCCAAACAACGGAATATTTTTCAGTGCTAAAAAGAAAAGAGCTATCAAGCTACGAAAAGACATGGAGGAATCTTAAATGCATATTACTAAGTGACAGAGATCAATCTGAAAAAGCTATGTATGAAAAAGCTACTGTATGGTTCCAACTTTATGACATTCTGGAAAAGGCATGAAAGGAATGAACTACTGATACATGCAACAACATGTATGAATCTTGACAACTTTATGCTAAGTGAAAAAACAGACGAAAGGCTACATATTGTATAATTCTGATTACACAAGGTAAGCAGGGAACTTCTGGTATTTGAAGGAGGTATCCTACATCTTGATTATGGTGGTAGTTACATGATTTTATGTGTCTGTCAAAAAACAGAACTATTATACACCTAAAAAGGGTAAATTTTATTGTATATAAATTATATCTCAATTAACCTGACTTATTTTTTTAAAAAAGGAATTCTAGGGAGCACCTTATAAACGCTTAACACAGGCCAAAAGCTCCATAAGAACAGAGATTACATCTTATTAATGATTATAACCCTAGTACCTAGAATATTACAGCTACTGTATGTTCACTATGTGGTTACAATGCTAAGCACATTATAAGTATTAATTCATTTAATTCTTATAGCAAACTTGTGGGAAAGGTAAAATTCATATCTGTACTTTATGGGTAAACTGAAGATCAGAGAGTAACTGTCTTGCTCAAAAGGGCACAGCCAAGAAGTGGCAGAACTGGGATCTGAACTCAAGTTCGCTAACTCCAGAGCCTAAGGGCTTAACTGTTAGGATATACTGCTTTGCTGATTTTGCTTAGTGTTTATTGAACAAATGAATGGATGAGGAACAAGTCAACTATGTGGGAGTTTGGTAGGGTAGGCTGAATCTATTGATAGTTCAAAGGAAGAATAAAAAAATATATATATATATTTAGAAGAACACATTATTAGAGATGTAAAGCAGTAATTTTAAGTGTAACAGGTAAGCTGTGAATGTAGATTGACCATGATAGTCTTTAATACCCTTTAACAATGCCCTTTTATTCTCTTTTACCTCCTTTAAGAAATTATTTTATATATTTTAATTTTTGACACTGAGAAATACAAAGAAGGAACTAAAATGCCCATAAGCCTACAATCCAGATAAAATCCTTTTTTACACTTAAAAAACCAAAAGTAATACATGTACACAGGTGAAAATGCAGACCATACAGGAACATACAAAATGATAGGGGAAAACCATCCGTCCTTTCTATCCCCGCCTCCCCCCCCCCCTTTTCTTTGCCATGCTGCGCAGTTTGGGGGATCTTAGTTCCCTGATCAGGGACTGAACTCAGGCCTATGGTAGTGAAAGCTCTGAGTCCAAACCACTGGACCACCAGAGAATTCCCAATATCCCTCTCTTTTAATTTTCATTCTTATAATCATTGCCTATGTAGTGTCCAAGACACATTTTAAAAAAAATTATTTATTTAGGCTGTGCGGGGTCTTGGGTGCGGCATTTGTGATCTTTGTTGCAACTGCGGACTTCTTAGTTTTGCGGCACACAGACTCCTAGTTGTAGCATGTGGGCTCTTGAGTTGTGGCATGAATGCAGGATCTAGTTCCCTGACTAGGGCTCGAATCCCAGCCCCCTGCATTAGGAGCATGGAGTCTTACCCACTGGACCACCAGGGAAGTCCCTGTCCAAGACACGCTGATAAAGTGCTCAGTATGCAGAAATAAATTCAGATGGAAAATCATCTACACATTTAGTCCACCAATCATACTTTCTGATTTTCTAGGGAGTAGGTAGCAGTCAGAAGTGATGAAAAATTGTGAGAGGATATGGGAGATGGTCCCGAATATCAGCATCACTACTTTTCAGGCTTGAATTACTACAAAGATGGCTCATCTTTTTTTGACAGAAAAAAAATAATTATAGGGCATATGTGTTATTAAGGTTCATAGTGTTCTACAAACTGGTGTTCTATGCACTCTATTTCCCTTAAGATTGTTAATTCTATCTTATGAAGAAAATTTAAAATCACTATAAAAAATACATACAAATATTGCCTACTATTGAGCAGCAGGATATAACAGTAAAAAGATACTGTCCTCTATAAGTTTAGACTCTTATATGGAAATAAGATGACAGAAGATATTTAATATATATGTATAATAATGTTATATTAAATTTCTACTGAACACCACAGGGGGGAAAAATAGAACTAACATCATTTTTGGCATTGTTTAATTCTAGAGGAATTTATCTCCTACACTTTAAGAATCTCAAAACTAATTAAGTTCATATTTTGCCTTCATTCTTAACGTGAAGGGAGGGAAGGGCTGTGTTATTAGCACATTTTGAGCTTCAAGAGCTAACAACATGATAACATGACAAAAATTTTTCCCATGAACTTAAGTGAAATGCATAAGTCTTGAGTATGGTTGGCTCCTTAACAAATGTCCTTGGAAGGTTAGGAAAACCCCTTTTAAAACATAATAATGATTTATAAATTTGGATTCAGAATAGGAAGAAAATAACTGACTTCATTTGTTTAGGATATGGCTTCTGTTTTCTACTTCAACAAACTGATTCTCATATTTCCTATATGATACAAATTCTAATCTAAAGGAGATACTACCTTGTAAATCTGTTTACTCTGTTCCCAGAATACCATGCTTATGAACAAAGCCTTTGTACCTAGCTTTAAATTCAGGCTTCACACCAACAATCTATCTCCTTAAATAATTATTTCATCAAACACAACCAAAAATTTTTTTCCCTACAAATTGTGCTCACTTCTGTGAAAGGGAGGGTATATAGAAACCTAACGAAGTTGTTAGAAAATTTAAAACATTTTGAGGACTTCCTAAGTGGCACAGTAGTTAAGAATCCGCCTGCCAATGCAGGTGACACAGGTTCAATCCTTGCCCCAGGAAGATACTACATGCAGTGGAGCAACTAAGTCTGTGTGCCACAACTATTGAGTCTGCACTCTAGAGCCCATGAGCCACAACTATTGAGCCCATGTGCCACAACCACTGAAGTCCACACGCCTAGAGCCCGTGCTCTGCAACAAGAGAAGCACCGCAAGGAGGAGCCCCAGCTTGCCGCAACTAGAGAAAGCCCATGTGCAGCAACGAAGACTCAACACAGCCAATAAATAAATAAATTTATTTTTAAAAAAATTTGAGAAGGCAATTTAGTATATACCAATCCTTTCCTACCCCAAAAAACCTTTTAGAAGAGGTTTCATATGCCAGGGTTTCAGTTTCTTTCCCTGGGTGTGCTATGGAGAGAATGGCTGTTAAGCCGTAAACATCTGAGAAGGGAGGAAGAAAGAAAGCAGGAGCAGGAATAAGCCATTTTTAAAAGTAGTGGGGGTTTGAAGCATCACAGTAGCTTAAACTGTACACATATCTTCTCTGGACCCTTCTTTCCCCCAGCACTTATGTACAGTATAGCCCTTACTTTTTAAAAAAACTAGTAGCTTATACCAATATAAATTAACAGTTAATACTTTCATTGTATTCTACCAGGTCCCTTTGAAAGGAAAGGGAGAGAGGACAGACAGCAGTATCAAGCAGTATCAGCAGTATTTCATCTTGTGGAACTGAAAACCACAGCCACAGAAAGACAGAGAAAATGAAAAGGCAAAAGACTTTGTACCAGATGAAGGGACAAGATAGAACACCAGAAAAACAACTAAATGAAGAGGAGATAGGCACCCTTCCAGAAAAAGAATTCAGAATAATGATGGTGAAGATGATCCAGGACTTTGAAAAAAGACTGGATTCAAAGATCGAAAAGTTTACCAAAGACCTAGAAGAATTAAAGAGCAAACAAACAGAGATATGCAACACAATAACGGAAATGAAAAACACACTAGAAGGAACCAATAGCAGATTAACTGAGGCAGAAGGGCGAATAAGTGACCTGGAAGACAGAATGGTGAAAATCACTGATGCGGAAAAGAATAAGGAAAAAAGAATGAAAAGAACTGAAGACAGCCTAAGATACCTCTGGGACAATGTTAAATGCACCAACATTCGCATTATAGGGGTCCCAGAAGGAGACGAGAGAGAGAAAGGACTCAAGAAAATATTGGAAGAGATTATAGTTGAAAACTTCCCTAACATGGGAAAGGAAATAGCTACCCAAGTCCAGGAAGCGCAGAGTCCCAGGCAGGATAAACCCAAGGAGAAACACGCCAAGACATATAGCAGTCAAACTGACAAAAATTAAAGACAGAGAAATGTTATTAAAAGCAACAAGGGAAAAACGACACATAACATACAAGGGAACCCCCATAAGGTTCACAGCTGATTTCTCAGCAGAAACTCTGCAAGCCAGAAGGGAGTGGCATGATATATTTCAAGCGATGAAAGGGAAGAAACTACAACCAAGAATACTCTACCCAGCAAGGATCTCATTCAGACTCGACGGAGAAATCAAAAGCTTTCCAGATAAGCGACAGCTAAGAGAATCCAGCACCACCAAACCAGCCCTACAACAAATGCCAAAGGAACTTCTCTAAGCAGGAAACATAAGAGAAGAAAAGGACCTACAAAAACAAACCCAAAACAATTAAGAAAATGGTAATAGGAACACACATTACCATTTTCTTAAATGCACCAACCAAAAGACACAGACAGGCTGAATGGATACAAAAACAAGGCCCATATATATGCTGTCTACAAGAGACCCACTTCAGACCTAGGGACACATACAGATGGAAAATGAGGGGATGGAAAAAGATATTCCATGCAAATGAAAATTCAAAGAAAGCTGGAGTAGCAATAGTCATATCAGATAAAATAGACTTTAAAATAAAAAATGTTACAAGAGACAAGAAAGGACATTACATAAAGATCAAGAGATTCATCCAAGAAGAGGAGATAACAATTATAAATATATATGCACTCAATATAGGAGCACCTCAATACATAAGGCAAATGCTAACAACTATGAAAGAGGAAATGCAAGGCAGAAATAGAGACACAGATGTAGAGAACAAACATATGGACACTAAGTAGGGAAAGCAGGGAGGCTTGGGGGGGAATGAATTGGGAGATTCGGATACCAAATTGTACATTCTAAATATGTGCTGTTTATTGTCTGTTAACTGTATCTCAATAAAAGTACTAAAAAAAAAAAAAAGGAAAGGGAATAAAACAAGGAGAATCAGGGTGAAAGTTGTTTGATTCCTTTATCACCTTCCCCACTCCACGACCTTGAATGTCTGTCCTATACCAACCCTGGCAGAATTCTGGAGGCCTGTTTTCTGAAAGGGATAAAATAAATGGTCTCTGGACTGGGGGGCTCAAAAGGTGGTTGATGGTGGGAACAGAGCATGAAAACCTGAGGGGCACTGAGCGAACATAATGAATCTGAATGCGGCAGCCCTCCCAGTCTTCATCTCCCCTTACCACCGGGTGACGAGAAGCCTCCACCCCTTAAATCCTGATATTGATAACAGAGATGTTTCTCAACAATAGAGACAAGAAGCTCACCCTATAGTAAGGCCCAAAGGCAACCAGTCTATGCATTTAAAGCTTATTTAAAGCTCACCATTCAATCACAAGCATACAGCTAATTATTACTAGACTTCAGAGGAAAATTCTTACATAAGAGAGATCAAAACAAACAAAGGAAAGCACCTTTGGGGGAAAAGAGCCTATACAGGGCAAAGTAAATCTGTTGAAACAATAAAGAATATTATGAAAGGAATATTCAGAGAATAAAAGAGACCTAGAAATTAAAAAACATAAGAGTAGAAAAGAAAAATTTAATAGAATATAAAGATGAAGAAATCTGTCAGGAGGTAGAGCTAAAGAAAAAAAGAGATGAAAATTAAAGAACTATTTCAGGAGGTCCATCATCAAGTAGCTAATGACAATCGAGGAAGAGGAAGACATGGGATTTCGGAAACAAGAGCCAACACAGGAGAGAAGCAGAGTTCCCAGGTGAATAAGGATGCCCCAGGATGACAGCTGTGTACCACACACAGGGGGACACCTGTCCATATTGGAGCAGTGTGACTCAAGAGATATACTGAAGGCTGTCATCACCAAGATCTCTGCTGCTGTTTACTTTCTTTTTAAAAATAAGAAGACAGTGCCCAGATGAGCTCATCTTGACTAAATGCTAGTGAAGTTCTCAAAATAATGAGCTGTCTAATGAGCTCAGAACACTCATTTTGCCCTATGGAAGTGTCCTTTAACCTATTCCTAAAAGCTTCAGGCAGATCATGATCAACTTAGGAGAGACCACAGAGCTGCCCACTCCCCTTGACCATACTTTTGCCAAGTGTCCAAGATTGAAGCCCTGCCCAAAACAATTTCCAGGACTACGTCTTGACTCTGTTCATGATTTCCACAGAAGAGACTCTGAAAATCAGGAAACTGAAGCAAGTATGGTCCATCGATGCCTGGGGATCCCCAAGATCCTTTCAGGACGCAAGAGATACACTGACATACTTAATAATACTAAAGAATTAGTTGCCTTTTTCACGGTATTAACACTTGTACTGAGGGTACAAAAGCCATGGTAAGCCAAACTGCTGGTACCTTCACACAAATCAAGGCAGCAACACCAAACTGTAGTAGGATCATCTTCACCACTATATAATTACAGTTAAAAATAATGCCAATTTAAGAATGTCCTTGATAAAGCTCTAAAAGCTATTATTAGTTTTAATAAATCTCAAGCCTTCTATGTCTTTTTACTATTTTGCATGATGAAATGGTAAGTACAATGGTTACCTTCAGGAAAGGCACTTGTGTAAGTGAGTTGCAAGCTGAACTAGCCAGTTTTTTTTTTTTCATGAAATACCATCTTTATTAGAAAGACTGAATGACAAACGATGTTGTTCAAACTTAGATATTTCACAGATATTTCCTCAAAAATGAATGCAGCCGGTCACTACAAATAAAACTGACAGTACTTGTTGCCAGTGATATACGTCAAGCTTTCATGAGAAAATTCGAATTTTGGAAAACATATCCACTAGTGAGCCTGCCAACTTCCCAATATTTAAAGACTTTTCCAATGGGACCAGTGGTGGCATTAACTGTGATTTTAAAATATTATACAATGAAATGTGTAAACACCTGTCCATGTAAGAAAGGTCCTAGAGGCCTTAGGTCTGTCCCACTAGAATTTGATGGATAAAAATCTCTCACTCTCATTTTCAGAATGCATTAAGTAATCCTTTCCCAATATATCTACATAACTGTTAGTTAACTGTAACAAAATTCTCAACATCTTCCAGGAGCTCCATCTTCTTAGAAACAAATTCATTTTACATTCAGAATTCTTTTCCTTGTCAAATGGCACTGAGTGGACCATAACTCAATGAATGAAATTCTTATCATATGTATGTTTTGTGAGCAATTAACAAGAAATCCTACAAACTATTGTGTATAAAATAAGCTATAAGGATATATTGTACAATATGGGGAAGATAACCAAATTAAATTAAAAAAATAAAAATAAAGAGGAAAAAATCCTCTCACTAGCACAGAAGACAAACCTTTTCTCATATTAGTGATCAAAAGCACAGATTAATTTATTTCAACTGACTACTAGCCAACTATAACTTCCATAGCAACTTTCCCTTTGGTATTCCCTAGTAAATTCATGTTATATTTAAATTTAATTTAAGTTGAATTTAATTAGTTTAATAATAAGTTTAATCAATTAGATTAAATTCCATTTAAGTTATGTTTAAGGAGGTGAGGTAAGGAGGTCACTCAGAGGGAAAAAAAATGTTTCCCATAAAAGCCTTTGGAGTTGTCGTATGTTACGCTAGTTTATCATATGGACATGTTCTTTAGGATTTGTCATCAGGTAACTATATCAACTCAATTTACCAAATTGTTCATAAATAATGACCTTAAGAATTAACCTGGTAAAGAAACTACAAATTTATGAATAAAGTACTGACTGCCCTCTAGTGTTCAAACTAAGGGTTTCACTGCTAAGCTAGATGCAATGTACACGTCACGGTGAAAAAAGCCAAAATCCTAAAGAAGCCATTTAGGGTCATTAAATTCAGAGGAGAAATTCTGATCTGGTAAAGTTTTCAACAGCAGTCTTTTCAAATCAAGACAACAAGCTATTAATCTGAGCTGATTACTTACTTGTACCAGGTGCCCAAAGAGTCTAATTTCAGTCATCTATGGTAACTGTCCATGAGTAGAATATAAACATGGAACATTTTTACTACACTACTTCAAGTTACACTGTCATAAAACGAGATTCAGACTTCTCCCCATTTGGTGAAGGATCACAAAATGCTCGAATCAAAACCTGCCTCTAGCATGCTGAGGTTAAATAAGAAAAACTGTCTCTGGTTGCCTTTTTTGCTGTTGATGCATATTTTAAGTGGGAAGTATGTCCTAACTAGTCTTCCAAGTGTATAATATGTGTTGTGTTTTTTTTTTCTGGCTGTTATGCTTTTAATGGAGGGAGGTACAATATGCATCAATGTACAAGAATGTTTTACATACTCATTATCATAGTGATTAATGTAAATTTAGGGATACACAGTGTGTTAAACCTAAAAAACTACAAAGTTTCCTGCAACCTAAGATAATGGAAAGGCTCCTTCTTAAGTTTTTACCCACCACCTTTACTTTTATAGTTGTAAATGGTATGTGGGGGTACTAAAAAAATAATAGAAGGCTCATTTCAGCTGTGGTTCAAGAATTCTAATGAAGCTGTATGGCAATGACACTGGGACTGTTAAGTTTCCCCCAAAGGGCTTTCTAGATGACCACATCACAAACTTTTAAAAGTATTTCCAATAACATGTAGGCAAGTTGAGTGGCTTTATAATTTAAAAGCCTGGAAAGCAGCTAAGACGTCTCATCTTAGAGAATTTTAAAACATGGTAGAAATACCTTTTCTCTCCTACCAAGAAACTTTTTAAAGCATGGACATAACTTTAAGGATACTAAAGAAACATCAATAGTTTTCATAAAGTTTCAATGAATGCCCCAAGGCACAAGTGTTCAAAACGGCCTGCTAACTATCCCAGACTGTACCTCTCTTTGAAATTACAGTCAATAGGAAAAGAGTTCAATACAAAGTGACTGACTTTTTAGTCAAAAAGGTAGATACAAAACCTTTGTGTATCTAGATTTATATTCCCTTAACCATGTTGTTAGATACAGAATTTAAAACTTATTATTTTAACTTGCCAAACGGTTCTTTTCTTTATTTCAAGTAACTAACATTCTAGAGCATTAGGTCTCAAAGTATGGTCTAGGGACCACTGGGGATGCCTCATAGCAATGTGAGAATTATTTTTTATGATACAAAATGTTATTTGCCTTTTCACTCTCATTAGCTCCAAACTGTACAGTCAGTTCTCCAGCATCTACAGGGTATGTGATAACAAAACAGATTAAATGCAGAAGCAGACATATGAATCTAGCTGTCTTCCATTAAACTGGACATTAAAGAGATATGCAAAAATGTAAAACAATGCCACTCTTCTTGTTACTCTTGTTTATATGGGGAGTTATTTTTCATTAAAAATTTTTATTTATGTAACATATAATGGGTTCATGTTGTTATGAAATTAATATTTTTTAAAAGTCTCTATTTTAATTTGTAATTTAGTAAATATCAATAGATATAAGTCATACAAACAAAGCTTTTGGGGCCCTCAATTATACTTAGGAGTATAAAGGGATCCTGAGGACAAAAAGTTTGAGAACAGATAAACTAGAGAGTTTAGCACACTAAACATGAAAAAAAATCAGTTTACTCTCAAAGTTTTAATGGAGGTAAGGCTAAAACACAAATATCATTTACTAAGAAAAATGTAAACGATACTCACCAAATGGATCTTCCATACCACTATTAACCAGTTTAGGGAGGTGGTATACAGTTTCTAAGAAGACAAAAAGATAAATGATATACTTAAAACATAAATCCATCACCTTTTATATTTCTTAAAAAATAAACCCAATTCAGTAACACTGATTATACTTTAAAATTAGAACATTATAGAAATGTACAACTTATTAACTGAGAACATTGCCAACAGGGATTTCTTTTAAGGGGGTTGAGATACAGATATATAATAAGTTCCCTTTCCAATCTCCATCTTGAACTTACTAGAGTGTAAGGAAAAAGGCAAATTAAAAAAAATTTTTTAAAAATTTGTAGGGAGGGGGGCAAAGGGGAAAAGGGAGGGGTGGGGAGGGGGAGAGAGAAGAAGGGAGGGAGGGAGGGAGAGAGGAGCGAAGAAGCCAAGTTTTTATGCAAAAAACCCAAACAAAAAAAAATCCACAAAGCTCAAATAAACATCTGGGAAAGGATATGAGGATATCATAGGACGAAGGAATTGGTTCTGCCTGAAGAAAGTAGAAAGTTCAGTAAGTTAAGAATGCTTGGGACTTCCTAGGTGGCTCAGTGGTTAAGAATTCACCTGCTAGTCTGTTGTTTAAGCCAAAAAGAAAAAAAAGTGAGAGAGAGAAAGAATTCGTCTGCCAATGCAGGGGACACAGGTTCGATCCCTGCTCCAGGAAGATCTCACATGCCTCGGAGCAGCTAAGTCTGTGTGCCACAACTACTGAGCCCATGTGCTGCAACTACTGAAGTCCACGCACCTAGAGTCCATGCTCCACAACAACAGAATACACGGCAATGAGGAGCCTGTGCACTACAACAAAGAGTAGCCTGCGGTCGCCACAAGTAGAGAAAGCCCGTATGCAGCAAAGAAGACTCAAAACAGCCAATAAGTAAAGAAATAAATTTATTAAAAAAAAAAAAGAATATAATTATATTGTATTCTCTTCCTTTATTTAGGTTTTTGTTTTTCTAGAAGGGTAGGACTCTGTGACTTAAATATTGGATCCTCTTTGTCTTCTGCTTTAGTAATCATTTTCTCTTTTTATTTTTATATTTTTTATTTTTTGCTGTTATTTTATGTTTTTTATTCATTTCTACCTGCTACACTTCTTTACCTTGCTTTCCACAATATCTATTTTCCCATGGGCCCTTTCTCTTTTGTGTTCCTATCTGTAAAAGGGTGTTTTTTTCCCCTACTTTTATATCTGAGGTTGGACAGCTGTTTCATCTTTTATCCCTTTACATACAGAATTTATGCAGAGAAATAACTGCTGTATTATGATTTTTAAAAATTCATCGCAAAATGGTCATAATTTTTATTTGTTTCAAAATAAAAAGTTTTTTTTTCTGGTAAAAAAAAGAATGCTCAAGTATGAAAATAAAAAAGTTTTGAAAAAAATTGAATAAGTATAGATATTCAACCTCTCTCACCCTAATCAAAACAAGGATCAAATCTGCCCAATCTTGCTTTTTTATCTCTTTCATAGTTTTGATCCCAAGGGCATTCCTTAGTTAACAATTTGAATACTAAACTTCAATTCAGAGTCTGCTTTTCAGAGAATACAACCTACTAACAGTTGGGGCTGGCAGTGATCTGAGAAAATTAGGACTGTGATGGAGTTCTGGAGTTGAATCGCTCACAGGCTAGACGGCACTGAGGACCCCACTGGGGGTGGTAGGTGTAACACAGATAATCCCGGGCACAAGGTGCTCATCTAGTTCTTAAACTTTCACTAGTGGTGAATAGTGATGATCTACCTACCTGTGGACAGAATGCTCTAGTTGATTGGATTTATGAGGCACTTGAAAAGTAAGGGAGAAATGTTAACTATAATGACAATGGAATTGAATGGCTGTTGCTAAACTCATTTGATGCTCTAGAAAAAGATAACAAAAAGCTAAGAGTGATTAACAGTCAACTGAAAGTCAAATATGGAGAATTCCCTGGCAGTCCAGCAGTTAGGACTCCGTGCTCTCACTGCCAAGGGCCCAGGTTCAATCCCTGGCTGGGGAACTAAAATCCCACAAGCCGTGTAGGGTGGCCTAAATAAATATCAGTAAGTTTAAAAAAAAAAAGGAAAGAACGAAAAACAAAGAAAGTCAAATATGAAAGTCACAGGGCCTCCTGGAAATTTATAGAGAGGCTCTTTTCTGTGACAGCAGGAGGAGAGAAAAAGCTGGAGACCGGCCCAAGAGTTCAACAACAGAGTAGCCCAGCACCCAAGCTCAACTCTTAGCCAAGGGAAATATGCTATCCAACCTCAGAGCCCTGGCTGGGAAAGAATGAGACCCTAATATATGACATGGAGACAACTGAGTTGATGCCCCTCCAAAATCTTGAATGTGAGAGTGCCCCTTGAAACTATGAAAGTGGCCCACCACCTCTATAAGAAGCCTCCTAGGTAGGAGGCGTTTAACTTGTAGTAGGTCACACCATAACACAGCCCAGATGTGCTGTGCCTGATAAGGTCAGAAAGGAACTATAACCCAAGGGAGCTGCATGAGTTAGCCAGCATGTACCAGCAGGGGCCAGGTGAGAACGAAAGTGAATTCTGAGGGTCCCTGAACATTAGAACCAGAACACAAGGTTATTGACCACTCTCCAAATATACAGGATTTAATACCCTGGCAAAAAACTCAGAATATGGTATTAACTTACCACTAGGATGGTTCCTAAAAGCTGGAAGAGTCATGGCCCATGATGAGCAGCAATGCCAAAACTGCAGTGGCACACAGAGGAGGAAGGGATTAAAAGCCTCACTTAGTGAAGCTGGTTTGCTGAAGTGGTCAGAAAACCCATCAAAGTATTATGTTCCTTGAAATGGCTGGGAGGATACTAGCCATAAGGAATGTGCTGGTGAGGGGGTGCACCAGCGTCATTAAGAAGTTTAAAACTAATGCCATTGATAGCAATGGTGATAAGAGGACCCTAAAACAAAGGAGAGGACTTCCTAGGTGGCGCAGTGGGTAAGAATCCGCCTGCCAATGCAGGGGACACAGGTTCGATCCCTGCCCCAGGAAGATCCCACATGCTGCGGAGCAACTAAGCCCGTGAACCACAACTATTGAGCCCATGTGCTGCAACTACTGAAGCCCACGCGCCTGGAGCCTGTGCTCTGCAACATGAGAGGCCACCACAATGAGAAGCCCGTGCACTACAAGGAAGAGTAGCCCCTACTCGACACAACTAGAGAAAGCTCGTGTGCAGCAACGAAGACCCAACACAGTCAATAAAATAAATAAATAAATTTATTTTTAAAAAATAAAAAAATAAAACAAAGGAGACCAGGCCATGGTACCTCATGTTTGAAGCCAGATGGACACACACTATAAAGATCAGCAAAGTCAGAGTGGCAGTCAAAGGGATCTGACTCACAGATTTACAGAGAGAGTTAATAAAGCATGATGTCACCAGAAGCAAAACAGACAAGCAGCTAATAAGAGCACTTCTCTACCTGAACATCAAAAGAAATCAGAGATGCAAGATCTGGATGCTGAGGTAGGTCACTTCAATAAAAAATCAGAATCCATGCCCAGTTTCTGAAGCTGAGCCAGTTTCAGATCCTGACCCCTTTGACTGAAGAGGCCAGGTATCCAAGAGAAAAGAACCTGCAACACCAAAGCAAGTATAACAATTCCCTGAGAAACCTATGGCCTAAGAGACCCATATGCTATAGGTCTCATGGTCTTCCCAGGAGGGGGTTTCCTGGCCATTCCCTCCGGCCTCACTTGGCCATCCTTTTCCTGCCTGGGCTAAGAGTGCCATGCACTTTTGGTGGGCATTTTCTCTGACCCACTCTCAATTCAGGTGTACTCAACATGCAAATTATGTAGTTAGCTCTGTCTACGGTCATTTATTCAGGTAACTGTAAATTGCGTAAACAGGAATGCTAACATTTTAAGGACAGGTCGACACTGACACCTGGAGTCTGGAAGAATCATCAAGGACTTATGAGGACTAGGAAATAAACTGAGTCCTGGCCAAGATCCAGTTCACAGTGGGCCCCCTGGGTGTGTGGACCCTCCCGGTGGTCATTTCCCTGGACCCTGAATGTATAATTGAAATAGACATACTTGGATGGTAATGAGTCCTTGGCCTACGGGGTAAGAGTTATTACACTGGGGAAGGCCAAGCAGAAGAAGCCTCTAAAGGTGGGTGCCCCATCCTACCTTCCAAGATAATAAATACAAAAGAAAACAAGGGAGGGGAGATGGCAGAAATTAGTGCTACACCCCTAGAGGATGCAGGATCTACCAGTGTGGTCCCTGCAGAAACCAGACAAATCCTGGAGGAAGGTAGATTAGCACAAACTCAATCTAACAGTACTACAACTGCAGCTGCCATGCCAGATATGGTATCTTTGCTAGAGCCGATTAACACAGCCCCAGGAGCACAGTACGCAGCCAAAGAATGAAGGAGTAAGTTCTTTTTCTCTTATCCCTACAAGAAAGTAGGGTCAGAAACAATTCACATTCCCACGGAATGGATTATAGCACACGTTTAGAGGACCATGTCAATTCTGCCACTGTCTCATATAATATAGTATTATGATAACATGGGCTTCTTGTAGAATATCACACTGACCCACTACATATTAACAACATCATGCTCATTGGGTCAGATGAACAGGAGGTAGATAGCAAACTGAAGGCCTTGACAGGACACACGGACACCAGAGGGTAAAACATAAATGCTACAAAGATTCAGGCACCTATTCATCAGTAAAATTTTTATAGGCCTCGTAGTCAGGGGCTTGATAAAACATGGCATTCAAGTAAAGGCAGCCAAGTAAACTAGTGCATCTTGCATTTCCCACCATTAAGAGGGAAGTCTAACACCTGAGAATACCGCTCTGCCTTTTATAACAGGTGACACAAAAAGTTACCAGTTTCTAAAGTAGCCCAGAACAGGAAAGGACTCTGCAGGTCTGGATGGTGAGGCAAACAATCTGGCAGATGCTATGGTATTATGGCTAGCCCCGGTGGGAGAATCACTATGCAGACCCCTAGGATCTGGAACAAGGCTATTTCATTTTCAGTGGAAAATTGTATGCCTTTTGCAAAACAACTCCTGGCATGCTACTAGGTCTTAGCTGATACACAACCCCTGACGGTGTGACACCAAGTGATCATTTATCCAGAATCATCCACCATGACCTAGGTTCTATGAGACATATCAAGTCATACGGTTGGGTGGACCCAGCAATAATTCAGCATGAAGATAAAGGTGAGGACTTCCCTGGTGGCGCAGCGGTTAAGAATCTGCCTGCCAATGCAGGGGACACGGGTTTGAGCCCTGCTCTGGGAAGATTCCACATGCCACGGAGCAACTAAGCCCGTGTGCCACAACTATTGAGCCTGTGCTCTAGAGCCTGTGAGCCACAGCTATTGAAGCCCACGCGCCTAAAGCCTGTGCTCCACAACAAGAGAAACCACTACAACAAGGAGCCCGCGCACCACAATGAAGAATAGCCCCCGCTCACAGCAACTAGAGAAACCCTGTATGCTGCAACAAAGACCCAATGCAGCCAATAAATAAATAAAAATTAATTAAAAAAAAAGATAAAGGTGATATACCCAGTATCAAGCACAAGTAGGACCTGAAGTCACGAGCATGAGCAGATAGCCCAAGCCCTCATATTACTGATCACTGTTGCCAAGTGCCCCTTCCTTAGCATATACCTTTAGCCATACTGGGGGGCTCTCATAGCCAGCTGACAAAGGAAAAACCCTTACCTTCTTCACAGATGGCTGTAACTGGGTCCAAGTCAAAAAATGGACAGTGGCTTCACTACAGCCTCGCTCAGGGGGTGGCACTGAAGGACAGTGCCCAATGGGTGGAGCTTTAGACAGACTATAGACTGTGTAGAGAAAGAATTGGTTTGAGGTTAGAATATATGTGAACTCACAGATAAATGTCCTGATGTGCTGGTCAGGGGGCATAAAAGGAGAACGACTAGAAAATTAGGGGAAGGAGGTCTTAGGATAGAGGCGTGTGGGAGGATACAAGAATAGACACATTTGAAGATCTTCATATCACATCAGAGAACATCTACTATGAAAGAGGCACGAAACAACCAAGTAGACAATGACTCAACCAGTTTACAACAGCCATCTTTTGCCATGGTCTCCCCAGCGCTGGAAAGATGAACACGTGAAAGAAAGTGGTCACGTGGCAGAGATATACTCTGCACAGACAACAGAATGAACTCCTACTTACCAAGGATGCTCTAGCTACTGATGCCACTAAAAGCCCGAATGGCTAACAACAGAGATAAACATAAAGCTTCCAGTATGACAACAACTTTCAAGGAAACCAACCAGCCTTTGGATGGCAAGTTGACTGTATTTGGCCCTTTCCATGCTGAAAAGGTGAACAACTTATTTTGAAAGAAACAGGGACATATTCTGGGTGTACGTTTGCCTTTCCTACCCTCAGGGCTGCAGTGAACAATACATGAGAGTTAAGGAAATGCTTAATCTACCAGTAAGCATCATCCCACATAACCCCATTTCATGACTCTCTAGTAAAGTAAGTGCAAGAGAGGGCCCAGGACCATGGGATCTACTGGTGGTATCATATACAACATCATCTAGAAACTGCTAACCTAAAAGAGCACTGGAATGGCCCCATGAAGGCACAGCTGAAGCACCAACTCAATGAAATATTTTATGACAAAAGAGTGCCATATGGGATTTCCCTGGTGGAGCAGTGGTGAAGAATCCACCTGCCAATGCAGGGGACACAGGTTCGATTTCTGGTCTGGGAAGATCCCACATGCGGTGGAGCAACTAAGCCCGTATGCAACAACTACTGAAGCCCACGCACCTAGAGCCTACGCTAGCACCGCAACAAGAGAAGCCACCGCAATGAGAAGCCTGTGCACTGCAACGAACAGTAGCCCCCACTTGCCACAACTACAGAAAGCCCACACGCAGCAACGAAGACCCAGTGCAGCCAAAAATCAATAAAATAAAATAAAATAAAATAAAATAAAATAAAATAAAAGTAAAATAAAACCAAGGAGGTCACTGCAGGACTTTTCTGAGTACAAAATCCCCTTGATGTCCTATTTCTTGTTTAAAAAAAAAAAAAAAAAAAGAGTACCATATCCCAGGGTGTAATATATATACCAAATCAAAGACCTTTATATGGTACTATGTCTTCAAAACAGGAAAAATACATTGATGTGAGAAATGGGTGTGGGGGTAGAAATAGCATATCTTGTTTATTATCAATCCCAAAGATCCACATGGGGAATTTTTGTTTCCTATCCCTGCAACTCTGGGTTCTGCAAGATGGTTCAACATCTCCAAATCAATCAATGTGATTCATCACATTAACATACTGAAGAATAAGGACTTCCCTGGTGGTCCAGTGGTTGAGAATCCGCCTTTCAAGGCAGGGGACTCGGGTTCAAGTCCTGGTCAGGGAACTAAGATCCCACATGCCACAGGGCAACTAAACCCACATGCCACAACTAGAGAGCCCATGTACCGTAACTACTGAGCTTATGTGTTCTGGAGCCCATGTGCCACAACAGAGTCTGCTCGCAGCAATGAAAGATTCCGCATGCCACAACGAAGACACTGCGTGCCGCAGCTAAGACCCAACACAGCCAAATAAATAAATACTTTTTTTAAATTGAAGAATAAAAATCATGATCATCTCAATAGACACAGAAAAATTTTTGACAAAATTCAACATCCACTTATGATAAAAACTCTCCACAAAGTGGATATGGAAGGAACATGCATCGACATAATGAACACCAGTTTTTTTTTTTAAGATCTGTATTGCAATATAATTGCTTTACACTGTTGTGCTAGTTTTTGCTGTACAACAAAGTGAATCAGCTGTATTTATACATATATCTCCATATCCCCTCCCTCCCATGACTCCTTCCCACCTTCCCTACCCCAGCCCTCTAAGTTATCACCCATCATGGAATTGATTCCCCTGTGTTATGCAATAGCTTCCCACTAGCTATCTATTTTACTTTTGGTACTGTATATATGTCAATGCTACTCTCTCCCTTCATCCTGGCTTCCCCTTCACCCCCGCACCCCCGCCCCCCCGTCCTCAAGTCTATTCTCTACATCTGCATCTTTATTCTTGCCTAGTCACTGGGTTCATCAGTACCATTTTTTTAGATTCCATGTATATGAGTTAGCATACGGTATTTGTTTTTCTCTTTCTGGGTTACTTTGTTCTGTATGACAGACTCTAGGTCCATCCACCTCACTACAAATAACTCAGTTTCATTCCTTCTTACGGCTGAGTAATATTCCATTGTATATATGTGCCACGTCTTCTTTATCCATGCATCTGTTGATGGGCATCTAGCTTGCTTCCATGTCCTGGCTATTGTAAATAGCGCTGCAATGAACATTGGGGTACATGTTTCTTTTTGGATTATGGTTTTCTCTGGGTATATGCCCAGGAGTGGGATTACTGGATCATATGGTAGTTCTGTTTGTAGTTTTTTAAGGAAACTCCATACTGTTTTCCATAGTGGCTGTACCAACTTACATTCCCACCAACAGTGCAGAAGGGTTCCCTTTTCTCTGCACCCTCTCCAGCATTTATTATTTCTAGATGTTTTGATGATGGCCATTCTGATTGGTGTGAGGTGATACCTCATTGTGGCTTTGACTTGCATTTCTCTGATGATTAGTGATGTTGAGCATTTTTTCATGTGTTTGTTGGCCATCTGCATCTCTTCTTTGGAGAAATGTCTATTTAGGTCTTCCACCCATTTGTGGATTGGGTTATTTGCTTTTTCGGTATTAAGCTGCATGAGCTGCTTGTATATTTTGGAGATTAATCCTTTGCCAGTTGCTTCATTGGCAAATATTTTCTCCCATTCTGAGGGCTGTCTTCTTGTCTTGTTTATGGTTTCTTTCGCTGTGCAAAAGCTTTTAAGTTTCATTAGGTCCCATTTGTTTATTCTTGATTTTATTTCCATTATTCTAGGAGGTGGGTCAAAAAGGATCTTGCTTTGATGGATGTCATAGAGTGTTCTGCCTACATTTTCCTCTAAGAGTTTTATAGTGTCTGGCCTTACATGTAGGTCTTTAATCCATTTGGAGTTTATTTTTGTGTATGGTGTTAGGAAGTGTTCTAGTTTAATTCTTTTACATGTAGCTGTTCAATTTTCCCAGCACCACTTACTGAAGAGGCTGTCTTTTTTCCACTGTATATTCGTGCCTCCTTTGTCAAAGATAAGGTGCCCATATGTGCGTGGGTTTATCTCTGGGCTCTCTATTCTGTCCCATTGATCTATATTTCTGTTTTTGTGCCAGTACCATACTGTCTTGATCACTGTAGCCTTGTGGTATAGTCTGAAGTCAGGGAGCCTGATTCCACCAGCTCCATCTTTCCTTCTCAAGATCGCTTTGGCTATTCGGGGTCTTTTGTGTTTCCATACAAATCATAAAATTTCTTGTTCTAGTTCTGTGAAAAATGCCATTGGTAATTTGATAGGGATTGCGCTGAACCTGTAAATTGCTTTGGGTAGCATAGTCATTTTCACAATGTTGATTCTTCCAATCCAAGAACATGGTATGTCCATCTGTTTGTATCATCTTTGATTTCTTTCATCAGTGTCTTATAGTTTTCTGTGTACAGGTCTTTTGCCTCCTTAGGCAGGTTTATTCCTAGGTATTTTATTCTTTGTATTGCAATGGTAAATGGGAGAGTTTCCTTAATTTCTCTTTCTGCTTTTTCATTGTTAGTGTATAGGAATGCAAGAGATTTCTGCACATTCATTTTCTATCCTGCTACTTTACTAAATTCATCGATTAGTGCTAGCAGTTTTCTGGTAGAGTCTTTAGGGTTTTCTATGTATAATATCATGTCATCTGCAAAGAGTAACCATTTTACTTCTTTTCTGATTTGGATTCCTTTTATTTCATTTTCTTCTCTGATTGCTATGGCTAAAACTTCCAAAACTATGTTGAATAATAGTGGTGAGCGTGGGCACCCTTGTCTTGTTCCTGTTCTTTGAGGGAATGTTTTCAGTTTTCCACCATTTAGAATCATGCTGGCTGTTGGTTTGTCATATATGGCTTTCATTATGTTGAGGTAATTTCCTTCTATGCCCATTATCTGGAGAGTTTTTATCATAAATGGATGTTGAATTTTGTCAAAAGCTTTTTCTGCATCTATTGAGATGATCCTATGGTTTTTATCCTTCAATTTGTTAATATGATGTATCACATTGATTGATTTGCATATATTGAAGAATCCTTGCATTCCAGGGATAAACCCCAATTGATCATGGTGTATGACCTTTTTAATGTGCTGTTGGATTCTGTTAGCCAGTATTTTGTTGAGGATTTTTGCATCTATATTCATCAGTGATTTTGGCCTGTAATTTTCTTTTTTTGTGACATCTTTGCCTGGTTTTGGTATCAGGGTGATGGTGGCCTTGTAGAATGCGTTTGGGAGTGTTCCTCCTTCTGCTATATTTTGGAAGAGTTTGAGAAGGATAGGTGTTAGCTCTTCTCTAAATGTTTCACAGAATTCACCTGTGATGCCATCTGGCCCTGGGCTTTTGTTTGTTGGGAGATTTTTAATCACAGTCTCAATTTCCATACTTGTGATTGGTCTGTTCAAATTTTCTGTTTCTTCCTGGTTCAGTCTTAGAAGACTGTACTTTCCTAAGAATTTATCCATTTCTTCCAGGTTCTCCAATTTATCGGCATATAGTTGCTTATAGTAGTCTCTCATGATCTTTTGTATTTCTGTGGTGCCGATTGTTACTTTTCCTTTTTCATTTCTAATTCTGTTGACTTGCATCTTCTCCCTTTTTTTTCTGATAAGTCTGGCTAATGGTTTATGAATGCCAGTTTTGACAAGCCCACAGCTAACATACTCAACAGTGAAAAGCTGAAAGCATTTCCTCTAAGATTAAGAACAAGACAAGGATGGCCACTCTCACCACTTTCGCACAACAAATATTAGAATTCCTAGCCACAGCAATCAGACAAGACATAGAAATAAAAGGAATCCAAATTGGAAAGGAAGAAGTAAAACTGTCCCCGTTTGCAGATGACGTTATTCTATACACAGAAAATCCTAAAGATACCAACAAAAGACTACCAGAACTCACCAACAAATTCAGTAAAGCTGCAGGATACAAAATACACAGAAATCTGTTGCATTTCTTTACACTAACAATGAACTATCAGAGAAATTAAGAAACAATCCCACTTACAGTCGCATCAAAAAGAATAAAACACCTAGGAATAAATCTAACTAAGGAGGTAAAAGATCTATATTTGAAATACTATAAGGCCCTGATGAAAAATTGAAGACAACACTAACAGATGGAAAGATACACCATACTCACGGATTGGAAGAATTAATATTGTTAAAATGACCATACTACTCAAGGCAATCTACAGATTCAATGCAATTCCTTCCAAAATACCAATGGCACTTTTCAAAGAACTGAAACATGTAATTCTAAAATTTGTATGGAAACATATAAGACCCTGAATAGCCAAAATTATCTTGAGGAAGAAGAACAAAGCTGGAGGTATCACACTCCTTGATTTCAAACTGTAATACAAAGCTAATCAAATCAGTGTGGCACTGGCAGGAAAACAGACACATATATCAATGGAACAAAATAGAGAGGCCAGAAATGAACCCATACCTATATGGGCAATTAATCTATGCCAAATGAGGCAAGAACGTACAATGGGGAAAAGACAGCCTCTTCAAATAAGTGGTGTTGGGAAAACTGGACAGCTATATGTATGTAAAAGAATCAAACTGGACTACTTTCTCATACCATGTACAAAAATAAATTCAAAATGGATTGAAGACTTACATGTAAGACTTGAAACCATAAAACTTCTAGAAGAAAATATAGGCAGTATACTCTTTAACATAGGCCTTAGTAATATGTTTCTGGATATGTCGCCCCAGGCAAGGGAAACAGAAGCAAAAAGAAGCAAATGGGACTACATAAACTAAAAAGCTTTTGCACAGCAAAGAAAATTATCAACAAAACGAAAAAGCTGCCTACTGAATAAGTAAAGATATTTGCAAATGAAATATCCTATAAGAAATTAATATTCAAAATATACGAAGAACTCACAACTCAACATCAAAAAAACAACCCGATTAAAAAATTGGCAGAGGATCTCACTAGATATTTTTCCAAAGAAGACATACAGATAGCCAACAAGTACATGAAAAGATGTTCAACGTCACTAATCATCAGGGAAATATAAATTAAAATCACAATAAGAAAGCACTTCACACCTGTCAGAATGGCTATTATCAAAAAAATAAATAACAAGTCTTGGCAAGGATATGGAGAAAAGGGAACCTTCACGCACTATTGGTGGGAATGTAAACTGGTGAGCCAATATGGAAAACAGTATGGTGACTCCTCAAAAAATTAAAAATAGAACTACCATGTGATCCAGCAATTCCTACTCCTGGGTGTTTATCCAAAGAAAACAAAAACACTAATTAGAAAAGATATATACACCCTTATGTTCACTGCAGCATTATTTATAACAGCCAAGATATGGAAGCAATGTAAGTGCCTATCAGCAGATGAATGGATAAAGAAGATGTGGTACACACACACACACACACATACACACACACAGAGGAATACTAATCAGCTATAAAAATAATGAACTCTTGGCATTTGTGACAACATGGCTGGGACAAGAAAGTTTAATGCAAAGTGAAATAAGTCAGACAGAGGAAAATAAATACTGTATGATTTCACTTACATGAGGGATCTAAAAAGCAAAATAAAGGAACAAACAGAACAAAACAGAAACAGAGTCACAGATACAGAGAACAAACCGGTGGTTACCAGGAGGGAGGGAGACAGGGGGAAGAGAGATTTAGGTGAGGAAGATCAAGAGGTAAAAATTTCCAGCTGCAAAACAAATGAGTTATGAGTATGAGACGTACAATTGGGGAATACAGTCAATAATTATATAACATCTTCATATGGTGACAGTAACTGGACTCACTGTGGTGATCATTTTGAAATACACAGAAACATCAAATCACTATGTTGTATAACAAGAACATAGTGTTGTAGGTCAATTATACTTAAAAAAATAAACAAACTCATAGAAAAAGAGATCAGATTTGCGGTTACCAGAAGCTGGGGTAGGGGGTGGCGGGTCTGGATGCAGGCAGTCAAAAGGTACAAATTTCCAGTTCTAAGATAAGTAAGTACTAGGGATGTAACATACAACAAGATAAATACTGTTAACACTGCTCTATGTTATATATGAAAGTTGTTAATAGTAAATCTTAAGAGTTCTCATCACAAGGAAAAAGTTTTTTTCTTTTTCTTTACTTTTGTATCCAAATGAGACAATGGATGTTCACTAAATGTACTGAGATAATTATTTCACGATGTATTTAAGTCAAATCATTATACCGCATGCCTAAAACTTAATACAGTGATATATGTCAATTATATCTCAATAAAATTGTAAGAAAAAACAAAATAGATAAAACCTTATGTTCTATTATGTTCAATATAAAAAATAACAGTAACTAGGGCAATACATGTAGAGCACTTACAGAAAAAGCGGGCATGTGCATTAGCTATTTTGTACCATCATTGTGTCAATAAAATGGCAACTTACGTTTTTCAGTCACTTGGGACTAAAGGAAAAAATAGCTTAATATTTATTATTATATTAGCCTTATTAGTTCCAAGACATGATAAAGACATATTTTAAAAAACTTAAAGTACAAATGTCACTATTTTGTGCAGACAAAAAGGTTGCAGAGTATCCTGAGGGAATGGTGCAGATTCTATTACTTAAAAAAAATAAATTTATTTATTTATTTATTGGCTGTGTTGGGTCTTTGTGGCTGCACTCAGGCTTTCTCTAGTTGCGGCAAGCCGAGGCTACTCTTCATTGTGGTGCACGGGCTCCTCACTGCAGTGGCTTCTCTTGCTGCAGAGCACGGGCTCTAGGCGCAGGGGCTTCAGTAGTTGTGGCACACAGGCTCCGTAGTTGTGCCACACAGGCTCAGTAGTTGTGGCACACAGGCTTAGTTGCTCTGTGGCATGTGGGATCTTCCTGGAGCAGGGATCAAACCCATGTCCCCTGCACTGTCAGGCAGATTCTCAACCACTGCGCCACCTAGAAAGTCCCAGATCCTATTACTTTTAACATCATTAATAAAACTTGACATAAAAACTAGGGTCTTTGAGGATACTCTGAGGCAAAAGGAGTTATGCAACCACATCTGCCTAAGCCAGACAAGAGATCTGTTTCAGTAACTCCTGGCTTTTTAACTTCTGATTCCAATATCAGAGTCTCACATAATCCTTTGCTCTTACAATGCTGTTCTCTCCAGATGTTTCTGTATTAAATCTATCTGAAGCCACGGATAGTCTTTATCAAGCTGACGAGGAACCGTAATTTATCTCATCTGAAATACTCTGCATTTAAAATTCGTAATATGAATAGATAATGGCTAAATACTATATAACATTAAAAATGAACTGCAGGGGACTTCCCCAGTGGTCCAGTGGTAAAGAATCTGCCTTCCAATGCAGGGGATGTGGGTTCCATTCCTGGTCAGGGAACAAAGATTCCACGTACTGCAGGGCAACTAAGCCCACGTGCCACAACTACTGAGCTTGTGAGCCTCGACAAGAGAGCCTGTGTGCTGCAAACTACAGAGCCCATGCCCTGGAGCCCACCACAGTTAGAGATAGAAAACTTGCACGCCACAACTAGAGAGAAGCCTGCGCGCCAATGAAGAGCCCGTGTACCACAATGAAAGAGCCCCCATGCCACGTCACTAAGACCTGACGCAGGCAAAAAAAAAAAAAATTACATAAATAAAAAATGAACTTCAGACACACTTATCAACATGGATGAACACACAACTATGTTGGGTAAAAAAAGAAGCAGAATTCAGCCTCATGAGATCACTGACATAAAGTTTAAAATATGCAAAATAATAGAGTATTTAGGGATACACACTTAAGTATAAACAAGTATAAAGACATACACTAGGATGATAAATGTCAATTTTAAGGGTGTGATTTAATCCTGGCAGGAGATAGAAAATGCAATCATCTAGAGGAGCATGGGACTTTAATTCCACTGGTAATAGTTTTGTTCTTAATCTGAGTGCTTGGTAGCCAAGTTAACTTGTTTTAATATTCTTTTTTATTTAGATTTTAGAAATTTAATAAAATAAGTGTATATAAAATGTATATATACAGTTTAAAGATAAAATTAAATCAATACTCAATTTAATAAGTAGAAGTTGTTTAATTTAGTCAAAATTCCAATCTTTTCCTTTAAAGTCTTGGCTTTTCCTATTATAAAAACTTTAGTGCTTCCTAGGTGGCGCAGTGGTTAAGAATCCACCTGCCAATGCAGAGGTCATGGGTTCGATCCCAGCTCCAGGAAGATCCCACATGCTGCGGAGCAACTAAGCCCGTGTGCCAAAAAAAAAACAAAACAACAACAACTTTATAAAACCTGAGATAAGATATTTTCTTCAAGGGAATTCCCTGGTGGTTCAGTGCTTAGGACTTGGTGCTTTCACTGCTGGGGGCCCAGGTTCAATCCCTAGTCAAGGAACTAAGATTCTGCAAGGCCAAAAAAAAAGACATTTTCTTCTAAATATTTAAAAGTTTTACCTTTCACATTTAGGTCATTACTGCAACCGGAATGGATTTTTATGTATGGTATTAGATAGGGATCCATTTTTTTTACGGCTAATGAATGATCTCAGCTCATTACTGAATAATTTATCCTTTATTCACTGATCTGTAATGCCACCTTTGTCACACATCCAAGTTTCCCTATATTCATAGGTCTCCTTCCCAGTGCTCTACTCTATTATACAGCTCTATTTCTCAATCCTAGAACCAAAACCACCTCATCTAACAGTTATTACAGTTTTACAATAACTCTTGTAATCAGGAAGCGCAAGGTTCCCTATCTTGTCTTTAAAAGTATCTTGGCTGCTCCATCAACGTGTCAAGTTGCATGAAAAAAACTTCTTGGAATTTTGATTAGAATTACATTCGATCTAAAATACAAACTGGGGGCACCCTCGTTTATTGATGATGTAGAATTTAGTTTGCTTTCCTCCTATTTCTTTCTCACTGAGAGGTATCGACATATTTATGCTTTATTTAGAATCACTGATCCAGAATTATTTTCTAGAAAATAATATTCAATATCTGAGTTCAGAGTAATTACTCACTGCAGGAAAGGGTGTTTCCAAGAATTTTTCAATGTGGTCATAATGAACAACATTCACCAGGTGTGACCAATACTGGCCCTGCAAATGTTCTTCAATGGAATAATGATTTTAAGGATCTTTATGAAAATTATAAGAGGTCTTATTTTGCAAAGTGTTCAATGTATAGTATAAGCTGATCAAAAGAAGGTCAGAATTGTTGGAAAAAGACCAGACGTCAAGGTTTTTCACTCTCTTGGTTAAAATCAAGGAAGTACATTCAAGCATTTTCCCCATTCTTCTCTGCCAGATGTTAGTCTTTGTAAGATCAGCTCATCTAGACTCTGAAATCACGGATTACTGATTTTCAAAACACTAGGCTAACAACCTACCAAGGATAAGTATGAAATACATGTTTCATGAACAGCAAGCTGTAGGCCTAGATCACTAACTCAAATTTCAGATTCCATTTCCCTTCTTTCTTCTTTTTGACTTCTTAGGTTAAGTAGATACAGAGAAGAAGAAGAGAAGCCTAAGGCTATTTGAAGAAACCAGTTATCACAGGCTGAAAGATTCTTTTAAGGTGTCTTGTATTTTGGAGAATATTTAAAAAAAGGAAAAGTGTTTTGCATAGTGAAGTTTATAGTAGAAATAAACCAACAATCAGGAGCTAGATATTTATTTTAGCTCTTGATAAAAGATGATATTGACCTTGAGATAATCCACTCAAACCCCCTTTCATGGACAACTGTCAACAGGATCAGTCTATTTACAGAGAGAAGTCAGCTCATAAGGCATAAAACTGTCTGCCAGGCATACCATCTACAGCAGCTAAGGTTAGTGCTATGGTGCATACCACCAGGAATGAGGACCAATAAGCAATGCCAAGTAAAAAAGACTCCCCTGTGCTAACATGGATGGGAGACATATAAACAAATGCACATATCTAAAGGCATGACTCAGATGATGCTTGTCATAAGGATGGGAGTTTGGGGGAGAACTTATGGGGAATCATTCATAAAACTGAAAAGCTATTCAGCTGTCATATGCTGAACATTTCCAAGTTGGTGACAAGTTGGTAAGGTTTATCTGGGATTTGCATTCAGATGTGATACTCTAAAACGCGTACAATTAACCATAATTCTGTTATGGTTCATTATTTACTCTGCCTCCCCAAAGTAAAAACAAATTTCATCCAGTGAAGAGCCCTATCAGAAGGACAAAAGTAGAACTTTCTTCATGTGACTGCCTTTTCCAAATAACTATCAATACTGTATACAATGTTCTGTCACTCTACAAATATGTATTAAGTGCCTACTATGTGCCTGAAATACAGTCTTTAAAAACACACACACACACACAAAGATAATAAAATAAAATAAAATAAAATAAAATAAAATAAAATAAAATAAAATACAAACTGGGGAGGCACTTCCCTGGTAGCCCAATGGTTAAGAATCCACCTGCCAATGCAGGGGACAAGGGTTTGATCCCTGGGCTGGGAAGATCCCACATGCCTCAAAGCAACTAAGCCCATGCGCCACAACTGCTGAGCCTGAGCTCTAGAGCCCACGAGCCACAACTACTGAAGCCCACATGCCTAGAGCCTGTGTCCCGCAACAAGAGAAGCCACCGCAATGAGAAACCTGTGCGCCGCAACAAAAAGTAGCCCCCACTAGCCGCAACTAGAGAAAGCCCAGAGTAACAAAGACCCAAATGCAACCAAAAAATAAAAATAAATAAATAAATAAATATTTAAAAATAAAATACAAACTGGGGAGAATTGTCATTCTTTGTAATACCGACTCTTTCAATCCATGTATATCGGATGTGTCTCCCATTTATTTAGATCTTCTTTATTACTTTTCTAATTGGACCATCTTTGTCTTATTTTTTTATTTTTTCCATTTTATTTATTTATTTTTTGAGGTACACCAAGTTCAATCATCTGTATTTATACACATATCCCTGTATTCCCTCCCTCCCTCGACTCCCCCCTAACCTCCCCGTCCCAGTCCTCCAAGGCATCATCCACCATCGAGCTGAAATCCCTTTGTTATACAATAACTTCCCACTGGCTATCTATTTTACAGTTGGTAGTATATATATGTCTATGCTACTCTCTCGCTTTGTCTCAGCTTCCCCTTCACCCCCACCCCCCCAAAACTCGAGTTCTCCAGTCCATTCTCTGCGTCTGCGTCCTTGTTCTTGTCTTGTCACTGAGCTCATCAGTACCATTTTTAGATTCTGTATATATGAGTTAGCATACAATATTTGTCTTTCTCTTTCTGACTTACTTCACTCTGTATGACAGACTCTAGGTCTATCCACCTCATTACATATAGCTCCATCTCATTCCTTTTTATACCTAAGTAATATTCCATTGTATATATGCCACATCTTCTTTATCCATTCATTTGTTGATGGGCATTTAGGTTGCTTCCATGTTCTGGCTATTGTAAACAGTGCTGCAATGAACATTATGGTACATGTTTCTTTTGGGATTATGGTTTTCTTTGGGTATATGCCCAGGAGTGGGATTACTGGATCATATGGTAGTCCTATTTTTAGTTTTTTAAGGAACCTCCAAACCATTTTCCATAGTGGCTGTACTAACTTACATTCCCACCAATAGTGCAGGAGAGTTCCCTTTGCTCCACACCCTCTCCAACATTTGTTGTTTCCATATTTTTTGATGATGGCCATTCTGATCGGTGTGAGGTGATACCTCATTGTGGCTTTGACTTGCATTTCTCTAATGATTAGTGATGTTGAACACCTTTTCATGTGTTTGTTGGCCATCTGTATGTCTTCTTTGGAGAAATGTCTATTTAGGTCTTCTGCCCATTTGTGGATTGGGTTCTTTGCTTTTTTTGGTATTAAGCTGCATGAGCTGCTTGTATATTTTGGAGGTTAATCCTTTGTCCGTTGTTTCATTGGCAACTATTTTTTCCCATTCTGAGGGTTGCCTTCTTGTCTTGTTTATGGTTTCTTTCGCTGTGCAAAAGCTTTTAAGTTTCATTAGGTCCCATTTGTTTATTCTTGATTTTATTTCTATGATTCTAGGAGGTGGGTCAAAAACGATCTTGCTTTGATGGATGTCATAGAGTGTTCTGCCTATGTTTTCCTCTAGGAGTTTTATAGTGTCTGGCCTTACATGTAGGTCTTTAATCCATCTGGAGTTTATTTTTGTGTATGGTGTTAGGAAGTGTTCTAATTTCATTCTTTTACATGTAGCTGTCCAATTTTCCCAGCACCACTTATTGAAGAGGCTGTCTTTTTTCCATTGTATATTCGTGCCTCCTTTGTCAAAGATAAGGTGCCCATATGTGTTTGGGCTTACCTCTGAGTTCTCTACTCTATTTCATCGATCTTCCTTTCTATTTTTGTGCCAGTACCATACTGTCTTGATCACTATGGCCTTGTAGTATAGTTTGAAGTCAGGGAGCCTGATTCCACCAACTCCATTTTTCCTTCTCAAGACTGCTTTGGCTATTCGGGGTATTTTGTGTTTCCATACAAATCCATCTTTGTCTTTTAAATAGAGAGTTTGGGGGAAACCTGATCTAATTTATTTTATTGCGAATAAGAGATATTTGTATCTCTTTCTACAATGTTATTTTTCATTTTTTATTTCTTCCATTTTCCAGTTTTCTTTTTCTTTTGCCTTCTGTTGGATTTTTTTTTCTCATTCATTTTTCCACTAATTTCTATTTATTTTTATTCTATTTCTACTTTTTTATTGTCAACCCTGAAAGGTAAACATGAATACTTTACCTGAAGTCTGAAGTTAATATCTTTACTCTCCTCCTTAATTAAACAAGAACTCTTGGAATGCTTTTACTTCAAACCCCTTCCCTACTTACATTTGTTTGAATATTTTCCATTTTTTACATCCACAAATATGTCATTATCGTTTAAAGTCAATCCTTCTTAAGATTTTCCCCAATGAACATTATATTCTTTGCTCCTCATTCCTCTTTGCATCTCTGACCTTGTTTCCAAGAAGCATTCTTATTTCTACCTTAAGAACATCTTCTAGAAGTTCCTTTGGTGAGGTTCTGTGGCAATATATTTTCTTACTGTCTTTGTTTGAAATTTTCCTTCTTTTAGACTTATTTTAAAAAATATATATATTTATTTAGCTGTACCGGGTCTTAGCTGTGGCACGTGGGATCTTGTTGCTGCATGTGGGATCTTCATTGTGGCATGTGGGATCTTAGTTGTGGCATCTGGGATCTAGTTCCCTGACCAGGGATCGAACCTGGGCCCTTTGCATTGGGAGCACGGAGTCTTAACTGGACCATCAGGGAAGTCCCTAGACTTATTTTTGAAATATGGTTTAACTAGATGTACAACTCTAAATTGACAGGTGTTTTCTTTTAGCATTTGTAAAATATTGTTTCACTATCTTCTTGCTTCCACTCCCGGCTTGATGGGAACAGCAAACAATCTCTCAGAATGTATATGTCCTGCTAGAAGAAATTATGTATTCTCAGTGTCCATTATAAACCTTTTTTCCAGAACTTCCCAGGTGGTCCAGTGAATAAGACTTCCAATGCAGGGGGCCCGGGTTCAATCCCTGGTCGGGGAACTAGATCCCGCAAGCGTGTTGCAACTAAGAAGTCTGCATGCTGCAACTAAAGATCCAGAGTGCCACAACTATGATCCAGGCAGCTAAAACAAATAAATATTTTTTAAAATAAAGTAAAATAAAAAACCCCTCTTCCTGACAATCTATGCCCTTCAAAAAAGAAAAAAAGAAAAAAAAAGGAAATAATTGGGAGATTGGTATTGCCATATATACATTATTAAGAAAAAAATATCAAATTGTACACTTTAAATATATGCAGTTTATTGTATGTCAATTATATCTCAATAAAAGTTCTTTTAAAAAAAAGGAGATAAAGAGAAGTACTATAGTTTATCTAACTATAGGAAACCAGGGAAAAGCATTAAAAGTCAAACTGACAAAAACAAGTAAAGAAAATCTGTTAGCTAAAAAAAAAAAAAAGTAAAAGGTACTTGAACTGGTACCTCTCAGACCTTGAACAGGCTATTTGCCTGCTATATGACCTTCAACATAATCATAAGGTAGATATTACCATCCCCGTTTTAAGATGAACTTAAGTTATGTGGAAGGTTAAGTAGTTTATCCAAGGTCAATCACCCCATCTGTTGAAAAGTTGTCTTCCATGAAACCCGTCCCTGGTGTCAAAAAGGTTGGGGACCCCTGTGGAAGAGGTTCGCACTCTGCTAAACCAAAGAGCTGAGGAATTCCCTTGTGCAAGAGATTCATATGTTAAAAGCTCTGATCAATACAGGTTCCCTCTATCTAAAACTGTAAGATAATTAGAATTATTTAAGGGACCTTCCTGGTGGCGCAGCGGTTAAGAATCCGCCTGCCAATGAAGGGGACATGGGTTTGAGCCCTGCTCTGGGAAGATTCCACATGCCACAGGCAACTAAGCCCGTGTGCCACAACTATTGAGCCTGTGCTCTAGAGTCTGTGAGCCACAACTACTGAGCTCATATGCCGCAACTACTGAAGCCTATGTGCTTAGGGCCCATGCTCCACAACAAGAGAAGCCACTACAATGAGGAGCCTGCACGCCACAATGAAGAGTAGCCCCTGCTTGCAGCAACTAGAGAAAGCCTGTGTGCAGCAACGAAGACCCAACACAGCCAATAAATAAATAAATAAAAAATTTATTAAAAAAAAAAAGAATAAGGATGAAGATGCAGAGAATGGGCTGGAGGACACGGGGTTGGGGGGCGGGGGGCGAAGGGGAACCTGGGATGAAGTGAGAGGGTAGCATAGACATATATACACTACCAACTGTAAAACAGATAGCTAGTGGGAAATTGCTGTATAAGAAAGGGAGATCAACTCGATGGGTGATGCCTTAGAGGGCCAGGACAGGGAGAGCGGGAGGGAGTTGCGGGAGGGAGGGGATATGGGGATATATGTATAAAGACAGCTGATTCACTCTGGTGTACCTCAAAAGCTGGTACAAGAGTGTAAAGCAATTATAGTCCAAAAAAGAGCTTAAAAAAAAAAAAACATGGCTAGGTCAATCCAGTGAGAGAAACACATAAGCATGCACTACAGACTAATAACTTGTGCTATTAAAAGAAAAAATGGTTCTTTATCTCAATCACACTAGTAACAGCCTTCATTCTTTGTTTCACTCTGAGTGTCCAAGATAGCCACAAGTTGTAAACAGATATAAATGAGTCTACCAATATGTGAAACATCAAGAACGAAAAGATTATCTTTTTGCCTTTTGTATTCCTTTCTATGCCACTTCCATAATGCTAGACCCGTGCTCTGCAAAATAACCTTTATCCGGAGAAAGTGCAACAAGTGAATATAATTACTCAGGCAAAAACTAAAGAACAAACATTTACTGGGTATATGGTTAAGAGAATTCAGATTACTTCCCATTTAACAAATCAGCATAAAGCAGTTTCAAATATCAATCACTCACACAAAATTGATTAGTCATTTTGGCCACAAAAGATAATACTGCAGAATTTAATCTCCTTGTCCTTTCGCCTTTAAGCGAGATTAATAACACCTGCCCTCAAAGAGTTGTGAGAATATCATGAAGTAATATTTGCTAAAAAATAAAACAGTAAAAGATGAGCTGCGCCTGCATACAGTAGGTACTTAACTATTCAGGGAAGCAAGTGGCTATTAAGAGCCAATTATTGATAGGTGCCAAGTACCATGCCAAAGAGCATACAAAGGTGAGTAAGATTATGGTCTTTAACCTTAAAAAGCAGTATCAGTAGAGAAAAAGAGATGGTCATGTTAACAAATAGGTATTAATAGAATATACATGTAATAATGGACATATAGGTAACAAAGAAAAGGGTTCCCCCTTTCCCTTTTTTTTGTTCTTCTCTAGTTGTGACAAGTGTGGGCTACTCTTTTGTTGCAGTGCATGGGCTTCTCATTGCAGTGGCTTCTCTTGTCGAGGAGCACAGGCTCTAGGCTCAAGGGCTTCAGTAACTGCAGCATGTGGGCTCAGCAGTTGTGGCGCATGGGCTCAGTTGCTCCGCAGCATGTGCTATCTTCCAGGACCAGGATCAAACCCCTGTCCGCTGCATTGGCAGGCGGATTCTTAACCACTGCGCCACCAGCCAAAAATAAAATAAGTAAGTAAGTAAGTAAATAAATAAATAAAATAAATCCTTGGGGGAAAAAGAAAAAGAAAAACTGTAACCTTCTCCTCCTAGTTAAACAGTGCTGTTACCACCAAGCAGCATGAATCAGCTTTGAAATAGAGGTGTGGCTTACTGATAAGCAAAAGTAATCTGAGGAAATATCTTTAGTGAGTTATAAAGGACATATCTCACCAAGGGCAATTCATCACTAGCCATGACAAAATCCACACTCAGAAAAATGTAGCACTCTTTCTTCCTGGCATTATACATACCATATTTTGAGAAAATCCCCAGAACAAAACATATTTTTAAAAGCTACAGCATTCAGTGACATATCAAATCTTTTTTAAAAACAATTTTGGTGGTAAACATTAACTATGATGAAAATACTATTAATAAAATCTCCAAAAATAATTTTATCCCAAAACTAAAAATGTAAAGAAATGAAATTCATATTTCTCATCAACTTGGCTTTTGAAATAGTTATGTGATTAAGACACATGAACAGATAAACGGGAATGAGGAGAGGGAATACACTGAAGAAATACAAATGGTTAATAAAGATGAAAATATGTCCAACCTGATTACTAATAAGGAAAATGCCAATGAAAAGGGAGTTTTACTTTGATTTTTCTTGCCTATCAGAATTGCTAAAAATTTTAAGATTTAAACTATTCAGCTGCAGGGGGAGGAAGGAGGAAAGGAAAAATATTGATCAAAGGGTATAAGATGAGTAAGTTCTGGAGACCTAAAGTACAGTGCGATGACTATAGTTAATAACAATGTATTGTATACTTGAAATTTGTTGAGAGTAGGTCTCAAACATTCTCAACACACACACAAATGCACAGGGTAACTGTGTGAGGTGATGGATGTGTTAATTAGCTTCATGTGGTAATCATTTCACAAAGTACATGTACATCAAAATAACACACTGTACACCCTAAACACATACACTTTTTGTCAATCATATTTCAATAAAGCTGGAAAAAATAAAAATAAAATATCCAGTATTGGTGGTATTCAAGAAACAAATAAATAATGCTAATGCATAAATTAACAGGTTAATTTGGTGTATGTTTTTGGAGGACATTTCGGCAGTACCAATCAAATTTGTAAACCTTTGACCCAGCAATCCCACTTCTAAAGTACAGGTATACTAGACTCAAAAAGATACTGTGGCAGTATTATTCATAATGGCAAAAACTGGAGATACATGAAATGTCTGTCAACAGGAAAATGGCTAAAGATTGAAACCTTCATACATTGAATACCACAAAGACATTCAAAAATCTACTATGTTCTAACATAAAAGGATATACTTAACATATTGTTGAATGAAAAAAAGAAACAAGTTGCATAATGAAAGGTAGGATTATAAGGCTACTCACCAAAAGGGTTAATCAACTCTCAGTGGAAGTTTGGAGAGGACAGCAGTGGGAATAAGAGACAGACAGCAGGGTAATAAGGACTTTTGCTTTTTATTTTATGTACTTACATTCGATCCAAATTTTTACTGTATATTTCCTTTACAATTAAAAATTATTTTTAGGGACTTCTCTGGCGGTCCAGCGGTTAGGACACCACACTTGACCCCTGGTCAGGGAACTAAGATGCTGCACAGCACGACAAAAAAAAAAAAAAAAAAAAAATTTTAAGATTTGCAGATTAGAATTAATCATCTTATTTCTTCTCCTCGAATACTTGAGACTAAAGTTGGGTTTTAGGCAAGAAAAGTTTCCTTTTAATAGATGAAGTTTGGTTAAATATATCCATATAGTGCTAGAAATCAAGTAAAAATGATCAATAGAAAGACTGACAAATGAATTCTTAAAAAGTTTCATAGGATACATGCACCTCCTATGTTCACAGCAGCACTATTTACAGTAGCCAAGACATGAAAACAACCTAAATGTCCATCGACAGATGAATAAAGAAGATGGGGTATATATATACAACAGAATATTACTCAGCCATTAGAAAGAAATAATGCCATTTGCAACACCATGGATGGACCTAGAGATTTTCACACTAAGCAAAGTAGGTCAGAAAGAGAAAGACAAATACCATATGATATCACTTTATTTCTTTATGAGGGAGGGGAAGACAGATAAGGCTACTCTCCTTAGAACTCTCCCCCTTTCTACCTGTCACCCATAGGAGGAAGGGGGAAAGCATTTCAGGGCTCTACTTTCAACCTTGATTAACAGACAATCAACCCACCCAAAGAACTACCATTTTTCTATGAAACCCATTCCAAGGTATACAAAATACATCACCAACACTAATGTGAGAAAGATATTTCATAATTTTTTTGATCCCTTATAAAGTGAAGATTTTTAATTTCTAATGACCTAGGTGGATATTACTAGTTCAAGTTTAATAAGAACACTTCAGGGACTTCCCTAGTGGCACAGTGGTTAAGAATCCACCTGCCAATGCAGGGGACATGGGTTTGAGCCCTGGTCCAGGAAGATTCCACATGCAAAGGAGCAACTAAGCCCGTGCACCACAACTACTGAGCCCATGCTCTACAGCCCACAAGCCACAACTACTGAGCCCTTGTGCCACAACTACTGAAGCCCACGTGCCTAGAACCTATGCTCCACAACAAAAGAAGCCACCACACTGAGAAGCCAGAGCACCACAACCATGAGTAGTCCCCGCTCACCACAACTAGAGGAAGCCCTTGCACAGCAATGAAGACCCAACAGAGCCAAAAGAAATAAATTTTTATTAAAAGAAAAAAGAACACTTCAATTTAGTGTCCTCCAAAGTTAAAATGTCCTCACAAAACAATGCTACTAGAAGTAACTAGATAGCATTATGAAAAAAATTAAGAATAATTTTTCCCACACCTCAAACTTAATTAAAAAAATACTAATGAGAGAAACAGAAATTGAGAAATTAATATTAGGTTGGCCAAAAAGTTCGTTTTGGTTTTTTCCGTAAGATGTAATGAAAAACCTGAACGAACTTTTTGGCCAACCCAGTATCTGCTCCACCTATGGAGAAACAATTTTCTAATGATGGAAGAAATACAAGAAATTACAAAGGAATCAGTGAATAGCTATGGCATGAAATATTTAGGTTTCTGTACAAAACAAAAATAAAAATGAATGTCACAGAGTGGGTCAAAATCTTTCAATAGGACTTCCTAGGTGGCGCAGTGGTAAAGAATCCACCTGCCAATGCAGGGGACACGGGTTCAAGCCCTGCCCTGGGAAGATTCCACATGCCACGGAGCAACTAAGCCCATGCACCACAACTATTGAGCCTGTGCTCTAGAGCCTGTGAGCCACAACTACTGAGCCCATATGTACCGCAACTATTGAAGCCCACGTGCCTAGTGCCCGTGCTCCACAACAAGAGAAGCCACTACAATGAGGAGCCCACGCATCAAAACGAAGAGTAGCCCCGGCTCTCAGCAACTAGAGAAAGCCTGTGTGCAGCAACGAAGACCCAATGCAGTCAATAAATAAATAAAATAAATAAATAAATTTTTAAAAAATCTCTCAATAAACTTGAAAATAGGGACTTCCCTGGTGGTCCAGTGGTTAAGACCGCAGTTGCACTACAGGGGACGTGGGTTCAATCCTTGGTTGGTGAACTAAGATCCCACATGCAGCGTGGTGTGGCCAAAAAAAAACCAAAACACACAGCACTTGAAAAATAAAGTAGCTATAATAAAAGGCTTACAAAGGTATCTAAAATCGTAAAGACCTAATCAGATAAAAAAAACAAAAGAACAACAAAGAAGAGTAGCCCCTGCTTGCCACAACTACAGAGAAAGCCCATGCACAGCAACAAAGACCCAACACAGCCAAAAAAATAAAAAATAAAATATTAAAAAAAATCAAGCACTATATAAATGTTCATACCTGCTGATCCAGTAATTTCATTTTATTTTTTTATTTTTTAATTAATTAATTTTTTAAAAAAATTTTATTTATTTTGGTTGTGCCAGATCTTAGTTATGACATGCAAACTCTTAGTTGCTGCATGCATGTGAGATCTAGTTCCCTGACCAGGGATCAAACCCGGGCCCCCTGCATTGGAAGCATGGAGTCTTATCCACTGTGCCACCAGGGAAGTCCCTTTATTTTTTATTGAAGTATAGTTGAATTATAACGTCATGTTAATTACTGCTGTACAGAAAAGTGACTCGGCTATACATGTATATACATTCTTTTTCATATTCTTTTCCATTATGGTTTATTATAGGATACTGAATATAGCAGTAATTTCACTTTAAAAGAAAAAAGTTACATGTACAAAGACCTATGTAGCAGCATCATTCATAATGGCTAAATAAACTGCAGCCAACAACATAGGAATGCTTAGTTCAGTTGTTCTTTAATTTTTTTTTTCCTTTTTGACCATGCTGCTGGGCTTGTAGGATCTTAGTTCCCTGACCAGAGACTGAACCTGGGCCCATGGCAATGAAAGTGCCAAGTCCTAACCACTGGACCGCCGGGGAACTCCCCTTAGTTCAGTTTATTTTCATCAACAGGCTCTGTTTAGTGGGGAAAACAGAGGTAAATAAGCTACAGAGGGAAAAGAGCCCTGCAGAGACATGGACAAAGTACTTAGGGATCACTCAAGGTAAGGATGAATCATTAACTTTTTATGCCAATTTTCTGACACTGTATTTCGAACCTAAGTGCAAAGAAGAGAGTAAGTAGCTGGGTAGACAGAATCAAGTGCATTAGTTATTTGCTAGATGGGACTTGCAGGGTCAAGGTGGGCTAAGACAGTTCTCTGTAAGAGATTAATTACGTTGAGTTCCATCAGAATCAGCCATCCACAAACGAAACAAACCAAGCAATGTACTTAACTTCTGTAAGATAATCATAAAATTGTTATCTACCCTTAAATAAAATATAGTCAACAGCTACTTTAAAAATACTCCTAGAAATCTGGCTAACAAGTTCACATTTGAGAGAATAAATGCCGAGAATATTTTACAATGAAGGTTTTTTTTTTAAGTCACAGATTTGATTCAAAATTTAAATGTATATTACTAAGAAGAAAAAAGTATCAAATTGTACACTTTAAATATATGCAGTTTATTGTATGTCAATTGTATCTCAATAAAAGTTCTTTAAAATAAAAGATTTAAATGTATACCTGAAAAAACATCCAGCAACATCATATACTACAAATAAATGTCTTAAAAAAATAAATTTCTAAGAAAATAAATAACTAAATAACTAAATTTCTAAATTCAATGCACTGACAGTACACACGCTGAGAGGTTTCCCTTACCACTCAGTACCCTGGAACTGAAGGATACACTTTAAACCAGTGCTTGCTCCCGTGTACAGCACTGATCACAGTACTAATCCCTTTTTCTTTGCCAAGTATAATCATACCTTTTCTCATATTTACTAAACACTATACAGTTTACAAAGACCTCTGAATACATTATCCCATCTGACACTTTTTAAAAAAAATTTTTATTTATTTGGCTGCTTCGGGTCTTGTTGCGGTACATGGGATCTTCATTGCCATGTGCAGGATTTTACTTGCGGCATGCAGGATCTTCTAGTTGTGGCACGCGGAATCTAGTTCCCTGACCGGGGATCCAACCCAGGCGCCCTGTGTTGGGAGCTCAGAGTCTTAACTACTGGACCACCAGGAAAGTCTCCCATCTGACACTTTTGATAAAATGGTTACTAACTCTATTTTATAAATAAGGAAAAAAGTTCAAGGAGGTCAGCTGACTTGGATATTCATGCGAGGACGTGATGGAGCTGGAACTAAAACCCAGGTTTTCAGACTCCAAAGGTAGTAAATACATTATATTAGGTAAATATGTCAGAACTTTCAGATTGTTAAAACGAACACCTGGGGCTTGAAACATAATAGAGAAGTTAAACTGAAAACCAAACTCGAATCTGAAAGCTGTATGGTTTCCATCACCTCTTCCCTAAAAATCAGTCACTAAACATACTTCCTTTCCTAAAACTCCTCCAAAGTACCATAAAAATCCTAGAATTTGAGAAATCAACTAAACCAGACCCTTTTAGAGATGAGAAAATTGAAGCACAAGATTTGTGACTTGCTCCAAGCTTCCCATTACAACATAGTGTGTCTTCTTCTAAGGCCCACATCAACAGTACTGCACTCAAGAAATGTCTGAGAAAGGAAGACACAGAATGGATGGCCAACTGGATAATATGTCTGTTTTCAGTGGGGCCCTAAATGAGGTTCAGCAGCCCTTTTGCTCACCTCTGGTGGGCTCCCTTACCTTTTCCATGACTGCTATTCCAAACTTTTGACAGTCTCTTAAGTCCTCTAGCCCACTTTATCCTTTGATCATTCTGCAGATAACTTAACTCATTCATTCCAAAAGGAAGATTTTTAAAAAGAAGTCATCAGGCATTAACAGACCTTATAAGGCAGAAATTATTATTCTCAGCTTTGAAGTCAAAATATATCTATCTGGGTTCCAGATCTCTTCAATTACTTAAAGGTGCCTTTGGGAAATTTAATCTCTCTGAGCCACACCTCCTTCAACTGTCAAATGGAAATGCCTACAGAATTTTTTGTAAAATTAAATGAAATAGCACGTTCAAAAGTACCTAGATCACTGTCTGGGTACAAAATAGGCTGTGGGTAATTCACTCCAATTTCAACTTCCACCTCCATCACTTCCAAATATATCTTCTCCCATCCTTTGTTTTCTTTTCAAGGCTCACCTCTCTATGAGCTTTGATTTTATTTCCTCCCAAGGTTTCTCTATTATCTACCTTTTCTTTTGTGCAGATCTTCAATACCTGTCTCTCTGCTGGCTTCTTTTCCCTTACTTTCAAACATGTCAAAACTCTCCCATCCTTTAAAATCAAAACAAAACCAAAAAAAGGCCCTCAATCCTGCCTCCTATTTAGCACTTACTCTAAATATGCTCCTAAACCCTCTAACCCACCCTGAAGAGAGCAAGCAATTACCTGTCAAAACAGATCAGATTATGTCAATTTCCTGCTACAAAAACTTTTGATGGTTTAGCAATTCCTCAATCATAAAGCCTGAAGTCTCTCTCTCTCTCTTTTTTTTTTTGAGCGGGGCAGTGGTGGGGGTGGGGGTGGGGGGCATACTGCTGCCCAGCTTGTAGGGATCTTAGTTCCCCAACCATGGATTGAACCCAGGCTGCAGCAGCGAAAGCACTGGAGTCCTAATCACCGGACTGCCAAGGAATTCCCAACAGCCTGGAGCCTTTAACAAGCATTCTGAATCCTTCTCAGCACCCAGCCATCAATCTTTGCTTTCACTAGCCACTGCACTTTTCAACTTCTCAGCCCCACTGGTCCAGACTCCCTAAGTAATCCATAACTTTCTAGGATGATATGCATATGTTTCCTTTTTTTTTTTTTTAAATATTTATTTATTTGGCTGCACCAGGTCTTAGTTACAGCATGCAGGATCTTTTTAGTTGTGGCATGCAGGATCTTTAGTTGCGGCACACAGGATCTAGTTCTCTGACCAGGGATGGAACCTGGGCCTCCTGCATTGGGAGCACAGAGTCTTCACCACTGGACCACCCGGTAAGTCCCAGCATATGTTTCCTTACGTGCAGTTTTTCTGGGGTGAAAATCTATTGCTATTCTCACATTTTCTAAAGGGGGTATCTGAATCAAAAAAATGTAAAAACCAACTGCAACACCCTCTAGCCATACCAGACACACACCTTATACTTTAGCATCTCCATTCCTCTGCTCCTTTCTAGCTGGAATAAATGTACTAATAACTGTTCTTACTAATCCCTCAAGAACAAGCTCCAAAATCACTTCCTCTGTAATGCCTTCCTTCACTGTCTACCAAAACAGAATCATTCAGTCCCTTACCTATAGTATAACACACCCCTACGTAACACTCACCAGACTATTAGGTGTTGTAATGTTGTAAGCTTTAAGGCAGGAGCTATACACCTTCACGTCTTTGTACTGCCAGAACATAACCCAGGTCCTAGCACACGATGGGCAAAACAAAAAAATCTGCTGAATAGAAGAACCATTTTGGCACTCAACTGCTCCTGCCCACTTTTGTTACTCATTCACTCATTACCAAACATTTATAAAGTTCCAATGAAATACCTGGAATTGTGTGCTAAGTGGTAAGGATGTAGACTAGGGCATGGTCCCTGACATTAAGGCAGTTAACTGTGACAATACAGAATAATAACGGTCTTCTTTGATAAGTGCTATTTAAGAAGGTCTACATGAAGGGTTATGATAGCCCATGTGAAGACGTGACTAACAGTCACAGAAGGTTTAACAGTGGGACATCAGACTCTCTCAGAACAGAAAATCCAACTATTCTCATTTTCTTTACAAACAACCTTTCCCCAATGTTCCTTTTCCTTTTCTAATGGTAGTAACAATAACTTACCACAGGAATGTGAAGGGTACAATGCAACCAAAGTTTTATCCTACTCGATTCTGGAAACAATTCCATAAGCTAGGTAGAGCAGGAATCATTACACCCATGTTAAAGATGAGAAAACTAAAGTTCAAAGAGCTCACTGCTCAAAATTGCACGCTAAATCAGAGGGGATTTATTTAGTACTTATTTACAATCTTACTCCTCCCTTTCAAACCTTCCACCCACCCCTAATCAGTTTGTAAGCCCCAGAAGAAAAAGACTTTTTTGTTCTCACTGCTTTGTCCTCAGGGTCTACAAAAGTGCTTAAAACACAACAGGCTTTCAATAAATATTTGTTGACTGAATTGATCTGAAAATAGAGTAGACCAACAGCAAAAAACACAAGGGAAAGAAGCTCCTTCCCATTATGATGGCATAATAAAAGAGAGATGTAAAACAGGCTTCTACTAGTTAGAAAGGCTAGACTAATTGTAGTGGCATGTAATGCATTTTATCTAAGAAGAATTTAAGTAAGGGAGGTGAAGTAGGTTTCTATTTCTGATGTCACATTCATGGCATGTACTGACATAAACCCAAGGCTTAAGCTGCAAGTTTGAAACCGATCAAAAGTTTTTATTAAAAGCAAAAACTAAGAAAGAATATTCTTGAGTCTTGACCCTTTGGCCAGAAAAATATTCTGAATGTCAGTTCCTCCTTCACTGTTATTTTCAGTAGCCAAAGCTGCTGTATATGTGCTCTCCAACATATTTCTTAATACACCTTTAAGCAAAGATTAGTCAAAACCTTTTCGTAAATAAAACTTTCAATAACCATTAGTCAAAACCACAGCCCAATAACTCACCACCCTTCCCCACCTCCAGGGCTCCATAAAATTGCCATTCTGCCTAGGCACAGGTAATCACTGCATACCATAGGACAAGGTGATGGAACCAATGCTCAGTATGTTTTATGTTTCAGTATGACATTGTTTGTGGTTCTAGAAACTCCAGTTCCTTATAAATCAGGTGCTCTGATAGAAAATATTTCCATTATTTTTCTCCAATATTTAAATTTCACAAGCTGTTGGTAGTGTTATGATAAATAACTGCAATAGTGTGAGGTAATGGACAGAGCACTGGATCTGGAATACGGTTTACTCCACTATTTCCTATCCAGGTTACCTGTGTGACCTCCGCAAGTCACTTAACATTTCAGAGGCTGTAAATTTAACATTTTACAGCCGTAAAATGAGAGAAGGGCCACCTCACAGAACTGCACCCTGAGAATTCAATTATATAAACCTTACAAACTTTTCAAAAAAATAGCACTGTGGGAATTCTCTGGTGGTACCGTGGTTAGGACTCTGCACTTCTACTGCAGGGGACACGGATTCAATGCAGCTCCCCTGGGGGAACTAAGATCTCGCAAGTTGCACCAGGAGACCAAAAAAAAAAAAAAAAAAAAAAGCACTGATAGTGCTGTCATCCCTACACAATATTATTAATACAATCAGGGATTCTCAGAGTAAATCACTTCCATTATGAGATATCAACAAAACAATAAAGTACAAAGGGCTTCATCTGCCTTCTTGACTAGGGTGGAAATGTAATCTATGTAACTTCAGTAACCTTCCCTGACTCATGTAAAGGGGTCTTGGTTGTCCTCATTTCAGACACTTGAAAGACTAATCAATTTTTCAAAAGGAGTATCTGCAATGGCTTTTATTTTAAAAGTTTTTACCTTAAGCTGAACCCAGTAATGCAGTCTTCCAATGGGACATACACAAAGTTACCACTAACAAAATGTGATCAAACCCACACAATTCTCCAGTTGCAGTAAGCCTCTACTACCTCTCCTCCCTCAAACTGGCTTCATCTCTATTACTTCTGTAGCTTTCTGGAAGCCACTAGGTTTCTGGTTTCTCTTTAAAGCAGATCCTTCTACTAAGGGACGTTTGCTTTCAACTTTTTGTTTTAAGCAGAAGTAAAAAAATGGATTTAAGGGGACTAGGGGGCGTGGAACTGGGCGGCTGGATGAAGTAGTCTTTTTCTGCTTGCAATGGATGAAGAGGCTGCTCGCTGCCCTATAAATCACTTTCTCTCCTCCGAGATTCTAGAGGTGTGTGAATTACCATTCCGACCATCCGCACCGGTTCTGTGACTCTTCGATCACAGCTGCGACCCATCCAGACTTCGAAGCAAATTCGATCCCTTCCCGGTTTCCTGGGGAGGGGGGCTCACTTCTTTCCCATAGGCCCATCCCCCCCACCGAGAAAAATGCCTGGAGGAGATTAGTGCCCTGAAGCCATCGGGCCTGACGTTTAATAGCTGGACAATAACCTCGAGGTTTTCAACAGAAACTTCGTCCCCCTCGCCTTAAGCCCCCAAGCCTCCGATCTGCCCAGCTGGGATGCAGAGGTATGAGGGAGGACAGCTTTGAAAAACGGACTTTGACCCGAGCTGGTTACCGCAACCGGATCCCCAGGGACCGGCCCCTGTCAGGAACTGGCCCGGCGGGCTCCCCCGAGGAGGCGACTCCACGCCGGGGCACAAAGGGGCGCAAAGCAGCCGAGACAAAAGGGCCCGGCCAACTCGCGGTGGGCGGAGAGGGCGAGCCTGCGCGAGGCGCGCCGCAGGCGGAGAAGCCACGGCGGACGGTAGCGGGAGGGCGGAGGAGGAGGCGGCGGTCACCGCCCGCCCCGCCCTGGCTCGAAGCGACCACGGCCCGGCCGCTACCCAGGCCCGCACCGCGACCCCCTCGCGGAGCCGAAAGCGCGGCCCGAGCCTACCAGGCACCCGCAGCCCGACCCCGCGCACTTTCCGCTCACTTTCTCTTGCTAGCCGAACTCACCCGGGGCGCCGCGGCCGCCTCCTCAGCCTCCGCAGTAGTTCCCCCCGGAAATCCTACCTGGCCTGCCGGCCGCCAGGCTGCAGCCAGAGGCTTCGGCCCCCGGGAGGGGGGAAAGGGAGCCGGCGGGACAGCGAGGGTGTAGGAAGTGCCGCCGCGGGGGCTCACGGGACTTGTAGTCTCCAGGAGGGGCCGGCTGCGTCGCGGGCCGGACAAAATGGCGGAAACCTCTCGCCCTTAGCTCTGGGCGGTCCGTCCAGCACGGCCTCTCTGGGCATGCGCCGTCCGCTGTGTGTAAAAGAGCTTGGGTAGCTTTCCTGGTACGGAGGAGGGCAAAGGTCTTTGGAGAGAGTTCAATGTTGGTCTCCCGAGAGTGCCTAAGGAGGGAGCTGATGCAGGTGTGCTGTCATAGAAATCTGTGGCCAGTCCCTGTCTGGCTAAATTTCAATTATAATCTCCCCAAAGAAAAAAACTATTGAGGGCCAAATTGAAGTGCAGTAAACTTTGAAGCAAGTTACCCTCAATTTTGTGCATAAGGAAGAAACCCAGGAATCATTTTTATCATCTCCTTCAGCCCATTAAGTCCAATCGTTTTACATCCCCGTTCCTCACCAGTTTTTCCACTACCACCTAGAGGAAGGCATCATCACCATTCCAAGTTTCTCTAGTTTCAGGCCTTGAGGCAGTCACCCCCCCAAACACCTTCCTTCCCACTGCCAGAGGATCTTTCTAAATGCCAAGCGCATTGTGTCACAACCCAAGTTAGACCTAAATGTAAAACCTAAAGCTACAAATCTTCTAGAGGGAAACGCAGGAGAAAATCCATATGCCTTTCAAACACACAATCCGTAAAGGAGAAAAATTGATAACCTGCACATCATGAAAAGTAGCACTTTTGCTCTTTAAAACATGGCTATGAGAATGAAAAGGCAAGCCGAAGACCTGGATGAAATAGCAGCAAAACCTATAGCCAACAAAGGACTAGTATCTAGAACACACAAAGAACTCTTTCAACTCAAAACAAACAACCTAGTTTAAAAAAAAAAAATGATTTGAACAGAGAGACTTTACCGAAGATGATAAATGGATGGCAAATAAACACATAAAAAATGTTAAGGAAATGCAAATTAAAACCGCAATAAGATAACATTACACACCCACTTGAATGGCTAATATTAAAAAGACTGGCAGTATCAAGTGTTAGTGAGAATGCTATAGGATTTCTCATTCACTGCTGGCGGGATTGTAAGAAGGATACAACCACTCTGGGAAACAGTTTGGCAGTTTATTTAAAAATTAAATATACCCCTACCATATGGCCCAACCATTTACCTACTATAGCTATTTACCCAAGACACATGAAAGCATACATTTGCACAAAGACTTGAACATGAATGCTCATAGCAGATTTATTTGTTATTAGCCAAAGACTGGAAACAACTCAAATGTCCTTCAAAAAGTAAATGGATATTTATACAATGGAATACTCTTTGGTAATAAAAAGGAATGAGCTACTAATACATGTAACATCATGATGAATCTTAAAATAATTATGCTGAGTGAAAGAAGTCAGACATAAAAGAGTATATCCTGTATGATTCCATTTACATAAATTCTAGGAATTATCATGACAAAAGCAGATCAAGTGGTCACCTGGGGACCAAAGAGGCAGATGCATGACAGGGAGGAATTATAAAGGGGATGAGGAGGGACTTCCCTGGTGGTCCAGTGGTAAGACTCTGTGTTTCCATTACAGAGGGTGAAGGTTCCATCCCTTGGTCAGGGAACTAAGGTCCCCAAAAGTTAAAAAAAAAAAAAGTAAAAATACATACGTACATACATACATACCTACATAAATAAATAAGGAGGGTGAGGAAACTTTGGGGAGTGACAGAAAAGAAAATGAACTCAACTGAAAAGAAATGCCCAACCTGAAAGTTGAGAGTTAGGTTTTATTTGGGGGCAAAACTAAAGACTTAAGCTTGGGACACCACATCTCAGATAACTCTGAGAGACTGCTCTGAAGAGGCAAAGGGGGAGCCATACTTAGGAGTTTTTGCAACAAAGACCAGGTAGTGGGAACGTCAAAAGATTACTGTTAATTAAAGAAAACCAGATGTCTCAAGTTAAGGAATTTATCACTTTTCTATATATAGGAAGATGCAAGAGTCTGGGCTCTATGAAATCATTCCTCAGGTATCCATGGCCAGCATCCTGTGCTTTCTCATCCTGAGTTTCCTCAGGGTGCTAGATGGCGGGCATCCTGTTTCTATCCTGAGTTCCCTCAGGGCTCAGTGACCAGGAGGCTATAATGTGATGGCTTGATGGCTGCAACATCCTTTGTTTACTGATACGGCAGGCAATATTTTTCATTCACACAGGTGTGTTAATTATCTTGATTGTGGTTATGGTTTCAAGGGTATATGATGAATTTTAAAATCAAAACTGGGAATTTCCTGGTAGTCCTGTGGTTAGGACTCTGAGCTTCCACTGCTGAGGGCACAGTTCAATCCCTGGTCGGGAAAATAAGAGTCTTCGAGCTGCACAGCGTGGCCAAAAAACAGAAAAATAAAAAAATAAATCAAAACTCATCAAACTGCACACTTTAAATATATGTTGTTTATTGTTTGCCAATTATACTCCACTAAACCTTAAAAATAACATAGTCAAAAATTGTTTTTAAAAAAGGAAAGAAAATTCTTCAATGGCTTCCCAGTACCCTAGGAAAAAAGCAAAAATCACTGCCATAGAAGCTCTAACTGTGGAGCTTCAGTATCATCCATGAGGAAGTGGACTGGTAGGGATGGCAATTGTGAAATTCCAGGGAACTAATAACGGTGGTAACAGTAGTAGTAGCAGTAAAGTAGTAATAATAAAACTGCTATTTTTTTTTGAACACCTGCCATGAACCAGGTATTTTACACGTCTTAATTAGGATTCCCGCCAGAAAACAGAACCCAAGACAACTACTAGTTGCAGGTAATTTACTTGGAAAGTGATCCCAGGGATTTAATGTGAAAGCACAGAGTAAAATAGGGAAGGAAGAAAAGCCAGCACAAAAGATGCATTACCAAGGTGTTCACTGCTATGGCACCTGGGGCTAGATCCTACCAAAGCCATCTGAGGATTTCCTAGAATGCTTCTCAGTCTGGTCCACCTGAGGACTGCCACAAAGAAGCATGTATCTATCGACTCCCATCCTCTGTTGTTTAGGATGGCCCAGGGGCATCAACTCCCCTTCCACTTCTTGGTAGGCTCCCACCAGGGTCCTCTGTCCTGGTTTAGGGAAAGCTCCAGGACGGATCGCAGGAAGAGCTAGGAGAGCTGAATCCCTCACTGAACTGTTTTCTGCAGGTTCAGCTAGAATCTAAGATGAGACTGAGATGACAGAAAGCAAAAAAGTTCTGCAACATCCCTTGCAAGACTCAGATTTGCCCATGCCCTACATTTGATCCAGCCTATCGCCTAGTCTTCAGTAATGGCTGGCTGCAGTTTCAGTGGTGCTTAGAAATCTTTGCAAAATGTACATTGTCCCATATGTCTTTTATGCCCTGTAACACACTGTACTCAACCATACTGATGGTTCTCACAAATAATATCAAGTGGAAGAAGACAGACCAATTAGTGTATACTGTGTGATTTCACATAAATAAAACACAAAGCAGGTAAAATAGTCTATTGAAAGTTGGAATAGCAGCTACCATTCCCAGTGGAAGAGCAGTATCTGGAAGAGGGAGAGAGGAGATTTTCTAAATGCTGGTAATATTCTGGTATTTGATCTGAGTGCTGATTACATGGGTATATTCAGTTTGTAAAAATTAATCAATGGGGTATGTATAATTTTCTGCATATATATGATATTCCTGATATAATTTTTAAGGGGGAGGTAGTCTGGGCAAGTCCTCTCTTCTGAGAGACCAATTGATAGTAAAGACTACTTCTAACTACTAATATTTCTGGATTGGGGACTTTGGGGCACTTGGAGCATGATGTTAGTTTAACAAACATAGGCTTTGGCAATAGAGAACTGCTCTGTCACTTTCTGTGTGCCATTGGCTGAGTTATTTAAACTTGCTAAGATTCAGTCTCCATGCTCCTGTTTCTCTTCAGATCGAATAAATTTTCACCTTTTACTGAAAAAAAAGGGGGGGGGGTGGACTTCCCTGGTGGTCCAGTAGTTAAGAATACACCTTCCAATGCAGGGGGTGTGGTTTCGATCCCTGGTTGGAGAACTAAGATCCCACATGCCACAGGGCAACTAAGCCTGTGCGATCTGGAGCCCACGTGCCGGAACAAAGAGCCTGCAACTAAGACCCGATGCAGCCAAATAAACAATAAAAATTTTTTTAAAAATTCAGTTTCCTTGTTGTACAATAGGAAACATAATAGTACCTAATATATAGGTTGGTGTGAGAATTAAGTAAAGTGACAGGCATAAAGTACCCAGCACTGTACCTGGATAAATTCTCAAAAAAAAAAAAAACCTGTTATGGTGGGTAATATTAGTTTTCATCTTTCTCTTTTTTTTTCAAGCTTCCAAGTTTTAAACAACAGACATTGAAACAGGCTGCAGGTGCAAGAATGTTCATTGTAGCACTGTTTAAAGAAAATGAGATAATCTAAATATCCATCTACTGGAGAATAGGCAAATTAATTGTGGTATATTCATAATACAGAATGCTTCAAAACAATTAAAATGAATAAACTAAAGTTACTGGTTATCAACATGGATAACACACAAAATGTTGGGGGGGGGACAATTTGCAGAAGGATAGTTACAGCTTGATACCACATATATAAAATTTAAAAACATGTTAAACAACATTATGTACTGTTTAAGGGTTCATATATACATTGTAAAAATATAAAATCATGTGTGGAAATAAAATATTCAGGTAAGTGATTCCTTTTTTTTAGTCAGGTAAATGCTTACTTCTCGAGGGGAAAGGAAAGGAATGGATGAAAGGAAGGGTACATCAGGGCTTAAAACATATATCTGATTTTTTTTCTTGAAAAAACTGTAAGGAAATAAGGCAAAACGTTAAGATTTAACAAAGTTGGTGAAAGGTACTTGGCTGTTACATTAACCTCTATCTGCCTTCTTGAAATAGTTCTCTATTTTAAAAAAAAAGCAAGCATAGCCATTAAAAAGAATGAAATAATGCCATTTGCAGCAATATGGATGGACCTGGAGATTATCATCTAAGTGAAGTAAGTCAGAAAGAGAAGACAAATATCATATGACATAGCTTATATGTGGAATCTTAAAAAACAAAACAAAACAAAACTTATTTACAAGATGGAAACAGACTCACAGACTTAAGAGAACGAATTTATGGTTACCAGGGCCGAAGGGTGGGGGGAAGGATAGATTGGGAATTTGGGATTGACATGTACACACTGCTCTCTTTAAAATAGATAATCAGGGAATTCCCTGGCTGTCCAGTGGTTAGGACTCTGAACTTCCATTGCAGGGTGCACAGGTTCAATCCCTGGTCAGGGAACTAAGATCCCACATGCCTCGAGGTGTGGCCAAAAATAAATAAATACTACATACACATATACATAAAATAGATAACCAACAAGGATCTACTGTACAAGAATAAATAAAATAAATAAAAATTAAAAAATAAAAAACAGTTGATTAAAAAAGAGCAAGAATGGAGCAGAGCAATGTGCAAAATACTCTTTAATTTTTGGTGAGGAAAAAAAATATATATCAACAATTGCTGTTATGCCAATCTGAAATCAATGGCTTTGGTGGGGACGTGAAGTGTAAGGGGTTTTGTCTTGTCTTGTTGTTTAAAAGCATGCAGTAAATTTCATTCTTCTTGGTGTTCAGCTCTATGAGTCAAATGCATATCCCTGTGTAACCACCACCATAATAATCTAGGTAAGACCTGTTCCGTCACCCCAGATTATCCTCTTGTGCTGTCTTTTGTAGTCAGCCCCTCCTCCTCACCCAGCTCTTGGCATCTATTGATCTGTTTTCTGTTCCTATAATTTGGGTTTTCCGGAAAGTCATGTAAATGGAGTAAAGAACGTAGCTTCTTGAGTCTGGCTACTTTCACTTAGAACAATGCATGTGTGATTCACCCATATTATCTCATCTGTCAGTAGTTTGTTCCTTTCTATTGCTGGATAGTATTCCATCGTAGTGACGTGCCGTGGTTTGTGTTTCCATTCACCACTTTTAGGGCATTGGGATTGTTTCCAGGTTTTGGTGACTGTGAATAAAGTTACTATAAGCATCTGTACACACCCTGAGAGCTCCGTAATTCAAAAAGACACGTGTGCCCCAGTGTTCACTGCAGTGCTGTATATATATTTTTAAAGAGCAGGTTTTTGTTCTTTTAATTAATTAATTATTTAAACTTTTTTTTTTTGGCTGCGTTGGGACTTGATCGCTGTGCAGGGGCTTTCTCTAGTTGCGGCCAGCGGGGGCTACTCTTCCCTGCAGTGCACGGGCTTCTCATTGCGGTGGCTTCTCTTGTTGCGGAGCACAGGCTCTCGGCTTGCGGGCTTCAGTAGTTGCGGTGCATGGGCTCAGTGGTTGTGACTCTTGGGTCTTGAGCACAGGTTCAGTAGTTGTGGTGCACAGGCTTCGTTGCTCTGTGGCATGTGGGATCTTCCTGGACCAGGGATTGAACCCATGTCCCCTGCATTGGCAAGTGGATTCTTAACCCCTGCGCCACTAGGGAAGTCCCCATTGCAGCACTATTTACAATAGCCAGGACATGGAAGCAACCGAAATGTCCATCAACAGATGAATGGATAAAGAAGATGTGGCACATATATAGAATGGAAAATTACTCAGCCATAAAAAGGAATAAAATTGGGTCATTTGTAGAGATGTGGATGGACCTAGAGTCTGTCATATAGAGTGAAGTAAGTTGGAAAGAGAAAAACAAATACTGTATATTAACACATATATGTGGAACCTAGAAAAATGGTACAGATGAACCTACTTGCAGGGAAGGAATAGAGATTCAGATGTAGAGTATGGACATGTGGACATGGGGGGAGAAGGGGAGGGTGGGATGAACTAGGAAATTGGGATTGACATATATACCTTACCATGTGTAAAATAGATAGCTAGTGGGAACCTGTTGTATAGCACAAGGAGCTCAGCTTGGTGCTCTGTGATGACCTAGATGGGTGGGATGGGGCGGGGGAAGAAGGTCCAAGAGGGAAGGAATATATGTATACATATAGCTGATTCACTTTGCTGTACAGCAGAAAGTAACACAACATTATAAAGCAATTATACTCCAATTAAAAACATTTGTATACAAATTTTTGTGTAAACATAAGTTTTTATTTCTCTCAGGTAAAGACCTAGGCATGGGATTGCTGAGTTGTATGGTACGTGTATGTCCAACATTATTAAAAACCAAAAACCAACCAAACTCTTTAACAAAATATTCACACCCTTTTGCATTTCTATCAGCAAGAATTGAGAGGCCCACTTGCTCTGCATGCTAATCAGCATTTGGAATTGTCAGTAAATTACTATTTGTTTTTAGCCATTCCAACATGTGTGTAGTGGTGTCTCAGCAGAATCTGCATTTTCCTAATGACTAAGGATATTCAGCCTCCCCACCCCCCGCCCCCACACCGGGTGCCATGTGGGTTAGTTCCCCAATCACGACTGAATCCCCTGCAGTTGAAGCTTGGAGTCTTAACCACTGGCCATCCAGGAAATCCCCAATCTGTACGTCTTCTTTAGTGAAGTATTTGTATTAGTCTCCTGCCCATTTTTTACTGGGTTGTTTTCTTATTACTGAGTTGTAAGAGTTCTTCATATATTCTAGGTACAAGACCTTTATCAGATATGCAATTTGCAAATGTTTTCTCCCAGTCTGTGGTTTGTCTTTTCATTCTCTTAACAGTATCTTTCACGGAGCAGAACTTTAAAATTTTGATAAAGTCTGATTTGTCCATTTTTTCCCATTGTGAATCATGTCATATCTGAGAAATCTTTGCCTAACCTGAAATCACAGAAAGTTCCCCCTAAGTTTTCCTCTAGAACTTAATAGTTTTAGGTTATCATTTTTTTTTAAAAGGATACATGCATATTATCTTATGTCCATATTCTATTCCTGGAAGAATACACAAGCTTTTCTCTTGGATGGGAAAATAGGGTGATTTGAACGTGATAGAGAAACAGACTCCATATTGTATACCCTTTTGTGCTATTGAATTTTTCCTTAAATGTACACATTACTGTACCTTAAAAACAACAAAATAGGGAAGTTTTTTAAAAAGCGAAGATCTCAAAAAATGTTGGGGACCACTGAAACCCGATTCCACCTAACAGTTTAAAATCACCACGATGGTTGTTGGACTGAATGCTCTCACCATAGTTTCAAATCCTGAGATCTTTTCTTTCACAAACTGTGAAGGGCTCCTTTCAAAGCCTGGCAGGCCTCACTGGGCTGAGAACCAAGTCCAATTAACTGCCAAAGAATTAACTGGGCCAATCAAAGAACGATATGCAAATGAGTGAATCTGACTGTGTAAAGCTTCCTCACCCGTGCATTGAACACTGCAGAACTGAGGCTGTGGATGTTGCTGCCACCTGCAGGCCACATCTCTCAACAGCATGGAAATAACCCTCAGGGATCCTTCTCTCAACTGCGTCCTCTTTGGTGCTCTGCATTGGAGAAATAGAGACCTAAAATTTTTTCTCTTTGCCTGTCAGACCACTACTCTGCCACAAATATAAATTGGTAATAGGAGTTCCTGAGTGTGGGGACTGTGGTCTCAGATTGTCTGGGTTTGAATTCTGACTTTACCTTGGGTAAATCACATACCAGTCTATACCTCAGTTTGGTCATCTACAAAATGGAGATACCAATAGCTCCTTTGAATAGATGTGAGGATTGAATAGATCATTTAAAGTGCTTGGCACAATGCCTGGCACGTCGTGAGCACACAACCAATATTAATAGTTGTTGTCGGGACTTCCCTGGGGGTCCAGTGGTTAAGACTTTGTACTTCTAATGCAGCGGGGTGGAACTAAGACCCGCATGCCATGCCTCGCAGCCAAAAATTTAAAAAGTTTAAAAGAAAAAAAGGGCTTCCTAGGTGGCGCAGTGGTTAAGAATCCGCCTGCCAATGCAGAGGACATGGGTTCGATCCCTGCTGCAGGAAGATCCCACGTGCCACGGAGCAACTAAGCCCGTGTGCCAAAACAAACAAACAAATAAAAGAAAAAAAAAGTTGTTGTTAGGCAAACCTTCAAGAAGCCTCTCCCGTGCTAAACTGACCAATTGTTCCTTGACACACAGTAGTGCAGTGGAAAGATCTTTAATACTTGGCTCCCCCACTGTGGACCTTGGGCAGATGTCTTAACCTCTCTGAACTCTGTTGGCCTCACAGGTGGTTTTGGATGTTACTGAAATCATCTATGTAAAGCAGCAACCACAGTGCCTGGCATGCAGTGGACAGTTAATAAATAGAGTGATGATTAACACAGGAATAGTTACCAAGTATAGCCAAAGGTTGAACAGCTCAGGTTGCAAACAGGCAGGCCACAGGCGGTCACCGACCTACAGATATTTTGGGTTGGCCCTCAGTATTTTACAATTTTTAAATTACTTGCCAGCATTAAAAACAGAAATTTCACGTGTGAGTCCAGGTTCTTAACTTCTATTTTATATAATGTGAAGCTCTGCCTATGTATCACAGCAGATCTACAAGGAAAGTGGCATATAACAGAGAAACCTAGTTTCTTCCAAGGAGGCCACATAATGCTCCCTGATGTTAAAGATGAAACATGAAGGGTGAGTAGAGGTTAGCCTGATGGAGTGGGGACGATGCTCCAGCAGTGGGACTGGCAGGTCCAAAGGCCTTGATTCAGGGAGATTAGTGCCTCCGGGACACTTTGGGAAAGCCTGGTGGCTGGAGCACAGTGAAGGAGAAGGTGGGAAGATGAGGCTCCAGTTGGCACCTTATGGATTTTGGACTTTATTGTGGGGATGAATGTAGTTCAAGGCCAGAAGCGGGGAGGTAGCCAATTGATGTAACAAACTGAGGGGCTATCTAGATTAGGGTCAGAGGTCAACAATGAGCAGCTGAGAAAGCAGAGGAGTACTAGGACAGCATAGGATCCCTAGCTAGAAACTCTGGGCATACACAGGATGGCTTGTCAGGTGTGGTTCAGCAAAGGGCAGACTTTAAAAGGACCAAGCTAAGCTGGACACCAGGGTGAATTTCTTATGTTCATTTTAATAGTGGAAAAATGAGAAGAATAAAGATTTGGCCAAGGACAAATAACAAAGAAGATACAGAACTAGATTCACAACACCTATCTCTAATGTGGTGCTTTTCTCACTATATTAGCTTTCTCAAGGTGAATAAACTCAGCACCAATACTGTGTTGTTGATAATCGTATAGGTCATTTATTGAGCGCTTGCTAAATGTTGGGTTTTGTGTTTATTTGCGTTAACATCTCATTATTTCATTCACTTAACAACTATAGTCCACCCAAAATATTACATACCAGGGGACTGTTAGGCACTGGGGACCCAGGAATGAATGAGACAGACACCATCCCTATCCTGTGGGAGTTCACAATGAGGAAAGGAAACGAATAGTTGAAGAAGTTATTACAAAGGGCGTTTGGCAGGTACTGTAGGGACAGTATAATAGTGAACCCAACCTATCATGGGTGGCAGGGAAGGCTTTTTGGAAGAAGTGACTGTCAAGCCAAAAAGGCAGGAGCAAAACTCCAGGGAAGACTGTTCCAGGAAAAGAGAACAGCACATGGAAGGCGCTATTCTCTCCGTAACCTGATGAGACAGGTGCTATGATTATACCCTTTTCAGAGATGAGAAAACTGAGGTTCTAAGAGAGATGACGCAACTGACCCACTAGCCAGTGCTGGAGCCAGGATGTAAGCCTGGGTCTACCTAGACCAAAGCTCATTCTCTTAGCTGCTAAACTGAATATTTCTGTTAGTTTGTCTGTTCCTTCAAAGGGTCATGTGAGTGGAGTGGAATATTAACTGAGATGCCTGCAATGCAGGAAGTTGAAATCATAGCTTATAAACTCTGCAAGCAGGTCTGTATCAGGGTTGGCTGTCTGTTTTGGAATGACAGCTATTTAGTGACGCAGCTCCTGTGCTAATGTCTGACTGGATGTTCAGTTCAATTGAATTTGATTGAGCAGTGATGTACTGAGTGCCTGCTATGTGCTAGGAATGGTGCCAGGCATTGTCAGAGTTACAGAGATGACGAGAAAAGTTTCCAGGTACTAGGCTAAAGATCATATTATAACTAACAAATTTATAGGTGTTTGTTTGTTTGTTGGCCATGTGGCATACAGGATCATATTTCCCTGACCAGGGATCTAACCTGTGGCCCCTACAGCGGAAGCACGGAGTCTTTTTTTTTTTTTAATTCATATTTTATTTATTTCTTATAAATTTTGTATTGTTATTATTAATATTATTATTACTATTTTGGCTGCATTGGGGCTTTGTTGCTTCACGCAGGCTTTCTGTAGTTGCAGCAAATGGGGGCTACTCGTTGTGGTGGTGCACGGGCTTCTCACTGCGGTTGCTTCTCTTGTTGCAAAGCCCAGGGTCTAGGTGCACAGGCTCAGTAGTTGTGGTGCACAGCCTTCATTGCTCCCCGGCATGAGGGATCTTCCTGGACCAGGAATGGAAACTGGGTCTCCTGCATTGGCAGGAGGATTCTTAACCACTGTGCCACCAGGGAGGTCCCCAGCATGGAGTCTTAACCATGGACCACGAGGGAAGTCCCAATCACTAACAAATTTAATAAGGTAAATAACAAAGCCATAATCCTGGCAGTTAGAAACCACACATAACTTATCATAATAGCTACCATGTTTTGAACATTAACTATGTGCCAAGCACTGCATGAGGTGCCTTAATGAAATTAAAAATGATCATGGTCATAACTAAAAACCAAAAGCCCGTACCGTCAGACTCTGGAGGAGTTTACGTGTAGTATCCCTTTTAACCCATGTTCATCCTATAAAGCTAATATCATAGTATTAATGATACAAATATTGCCCATCTTACAGATGAAGAAACTGAGCTTCAGAAATTTTTGCCTGAGATCCCAGAGCTAGTAAATAGAAGAGCTATAATTCAAACCCAGGTCTGCCTGACTCCAAAACTTGGGCTCTAGACCTTTACGCCACACTATCTTTACAAAGAGAATCAGCTCGTAAAAACCCAGGGGAATGTGGAATGATCTGCATAGCCAGGCACACATCCAGACCGGAGAAATAAATATCAGTGCTTTAAAAACCCTCTAGGGGAGTAAAGAAACAGGGAAAAAAATAATAAAACAAAACAATGTGTCTAGTCATTAAACACTAGTTAATCCCTAAACAGAGAGCCCGCACAAATACTTATACTTCTCTTTTCTGTCACTTAATTCTGCTTAAACCTGCCTCTAGAGTTATCTTTAAATTTAACTAGTAGTCAAAGCTGAGAATTTTTGGTATCAAGACATACCTCCTTTAATTCGTGTTTTATATTTATGTGGGAAAGAAAAGAAATGATTTCATAAAAGTCAGTGTCAAGCAAATAAGTGACCCCCATTAAGAATGGGGGTGCAAGCTGTGCTGTTCTTTGTAAACTGGGAGAAGAAAATCCCTTGCAGCCATCAGCCATGGGACATGTGAATATCCTGTCTCTGTGATGATTTGTGGCTGTGGGCAGGGAGGTATGCAGCCTCATTCCAGATGTTCAGATACAGCCAGAAGTGAAATCTGTGTTGTTAAGAAAGTGCTCAGAATTGGCTTCGTGACACATGGACTGGGAAGATCACTGTTGTGTTCAAACATAGGGATGTTTGCATTTCCATCTGCTTATTTACCCTTTGTCCCAACATAAAAAGGCAAGAAATGAAACCAATATTTACCTAGTGCCACTTTGAATATACTATGTTATTGTCTCTTTACAATTCATTTAACAATGTAGAAATGAGTTCAAAGAGGTAGAACACATAGCAGCTTCTATCACAGCAACTATAACAAATTACTACAATTATATTACGAAAATAATAATGATCGCTTCCATTTATTGAGTGCACACCATGTGCCAGGCATTGTATAGGGCACTTCTCATACATTATTTCATGTAATCTTCACAACATCCCTATTGTATAAGGACTATAACCCACTTTACAGAAAAAGAAACAGGCACTCAGGAGGTTAAGAAACTTCCCAAGGTCACACAGAGGGCAAGTGGCATCTATTTCTGTATCCATCTCACTACTGATTACTGTATGTTTCTTGAGGGCAAGGACTGTGTCTTACTCATCTCTGTATCCCTAGTTTCTAATACTGTGTCTGGCACAGAGTAGGCAGAATTCAGTTCATATTTTTGAATAAATGAAAGGACAAACAATATTTCCCCAGATAAGTGGTAGAGCTACCATCGGGATTTAGGTCTGCTGTCTTTAAGTCTGGGGTGCTTTCCACAGTTGCAAATGCCTGCCTAAATCAGGATCCTGATTAATCACTCACATGGCTCTTTTACTCTGGAAATTCCTATTCAACACTTTCCATATGAATGTGATAGAGTGATTCCACTTCTAGGTCTTTATCTTACAGAAATACTAACACAATTGTATCAGGATGTATCAAGAGAGTGCTTACCATTGGTACTTCAGGAAAAATTTGAAAAATAAACATCCATGCATGGAGGAATGATTAAATGGAACATCCATTCCGTAGAATGTCATATAACTTCAAAGAGAGTAAGGTAGATCTCCTTTTTCTAATGCAGAAGAATGGATACAAGGGACTTCCTTGGTGGAGCAGTGGATAAGAATCTGCCTGCCAATGCAGGGGACACGGGTTCAATCTGTGGTCCAGGAAGATCCCACATGCTGAGAAGCAACTAAGCCTGTGGGCCACAACTACTGGGCCCAGGTGCCACAACTACTGAAGCCTGAGCGCCTACAGCCCGGGCTCCAAAACAAGAGAAGCCACCACATAGAAGCCAGCGCACCAAAACAAAGAGAAGCGCCTGCCTGCCGCAACTAGAGAAAGCCCAGACGCAGCAACGAAGACCCAACGCAGCCAATAAATAAATAAATTTATTTAAAAAAAAAGAATGGACACAGGATTGTATTAAGTAGAAGAAGCAGGTTTTGAAATGTTAAGAATGGTTTAGTTGCACAATAATAATCCTGTCTTCCACATTTATTGCACACCTTGCTTCAGGTCCTCTGTAAAGTGTGTTACACCTATTGCCATATATCACTGAACCTAAGATAATCATTTATTGAATGTTTATAAGATATTTGGACCTGTGTTAACATTCTGATTCCAGAGATATACAAATCTGGAAAGAATTTGTCTCTTAAAAACAATTAAGCATGGCATTTTGCTTAATCTTCACAATAGTATAAAGTAGGTACCATCATTTCTTCCATTTTGCTGATGAAGCACAGAGAAATCAAGTAAATTGCCTGTGTGTAAGTGGCAGAATGTGGTATAATCTCATAAAAAACTAAAGAGTTCTGGGGACTTCCTGGGTGGCGCAGTGGTTAAGAATCTGCCTGCCATGTAGAGAATGGACTTGAGGACACCAGGCTGGGGTGGGAGGCGAAGGGGAAGCTGGGACAAAGTGAAAGAGTAGCATAGACATATATATAGTACCAAATGTAAAATAGATTTTTACATAGTGGGAAGTTGCTGTATAACAAAGGGAGATCAACTCGATCATGGGTGATGACTTAGACGGCCAGTATAGGGAGGGTGGAAGGGAGTCGAGGGAGGGAGGGGATATGGAGATATATGTATAAATACAGCTGATTCACTTCGGTGTACCTCAAAAACGGGTACAAGTGTAAAGCAATTATATTCCAATAAAGAGCTTAAAAACAAACAAACAAAAAAAGAATCTGCCTGCCAATGCAGGGTAAAACAGATTTGATCCTTTGTCTAGGAAGATCCCACATACTGCGAAGCAACTAAGCCCTTGCATCACAACTGCTGTGCCCAGGTGCTGCAACTACTGAAGCCCATGCGCCTAAAGCCCAGGCTCCGCAACATGAGAAGCCACTGCAATGGGAAGCCTGCGCACCACATCGAAGAGCAGCCCCTGCTCTCCGCAGCTAGAGAAAGCCCGCATACAGCAATGAAGACCCAATGCAGCCAAAATACATACATACATACATACAAATGAAAGAGTTCCGGATAAAGACAGTGGCTGTAATTTCTCATGCATGTAATTTTCTTTTCCACCTCCTCCCCTCCCAGTCCCATCCCACTAAAACTTCAGTAAAGGATTATTTTAAAGCATAAGGGAAGGGAGAGGGGGTAATAAATACAGTAGAATTTTGCAGGTGAGAAAGCAGATGAATGAGCATTAATAGGCCTGGCAGACGCAAGAATACTGAATCCTGGACCAGAAACTGGAGAAAGCCGAGAAGCAGCCTGGATGTGTTCAGGAATTAACCACTGGTATCCCTGGAAGTGACGGTGAAGAACAGCTAAAATAAGAAGGACTAGCTGAAGGTCAATTGCCTTCCCTCGCTGTACCTTCTAGGTGACTGCCCCTCCTCCACCTCAGCAGAAGTATGGAGGTTTACAGCTTTTTTCCCTATATATAAATTATGCTGCTATTACAGATTTAACATTTTCTGTGAAAGGAAAGTCTACATTTTCTGCCTGTTCAGAACTGTTTAATAGAAGTTACTCTTGAGTGTATTTATATTTTTTATGTTTTTTCAAACTATTTTCCTTAACACTGAAAATTGACAAATGGATACGATTAGTCTTTCTAAATGAAAAAAAAAGGTTGCTTTCTGGGACTTCCCTGGTGGTGCAGATGTTGACTCCGCGTTCTCAGTGCAGGGGGCCTGAGTTTGATCCCTTGTGCAGCAACTAAGACCCAGTGCAGCCAGATGAATGAATGAATGAATAAATAAATAAATAAATAGCTTTCTTAGGGGAAAAGAAAAAAAAAGAAGTATGGAGGTTTATTCTCTTGAGAGAGTAAAACAATCTCTGGAGAAATACGGGTCACCAAGCACAGTTAAGGGCATCGTACCAAAAAAGGGGCAATCAGTAGACTTTTCCCACACTCTGCTCCCAGAATTCTGGTAGCCAATATTTACCCCCTGGGAAGATGAGTCTTCTTCGGGGAAAATGAAGCCCAATATGAAAGATGTAAAGATAATGGCATTGAGGTCTTCCAGTTAATGGCTCCTCATGGTCATTTGTTCATGGACAAATGACCTCATGGTCAATGACTCTCCCCTTCACGCACAGGGTTTCCAACCAGCTTTTAGTCTCCACTTTTATTCATGAGCAGAAAGCCAGACACGAGAATTTCCTCTAACAGGAAAAAAAGAAATGAAGACAAGCAGAAGAAATAAACTTGGAAGAAACTAAGACAATGCAGAGAAAAGAAAAAAATTAAAGCTATCGTGTATAGCCTCAAATAGAAGAAAAGATACCTGAATATATGAAGCAATAGCAATAAACAATAATAAAGAATATTCAGAAGAGGAAAAAAAGTTCTTTGAAATGAAAAAAACATGAAAGCAGAAGTCAGAGTCCAATAGAAAGAATGGAAGATAAAGGTGAGGAAATCTCCCAGAATTATAGCAAAAAGACACAGATATGGAAAATAGGAGGAAAAAAGGTAAGAAAATTAGAGAACCAGCCAAGGAAGTGCAACAGCTGAATAAAAGTTCCACAAGGAGAGAATATATAAAAAATAGTTGAGGAAATCATAAAATAATTCAAGAACATTTCTGTAAGTTTCTAGATTGAAAGGATCCACTGAGTATCCAGGACAATAAGTGAGAATAAGACATACCCACCGTGAAATGTCGGAATACTGGCACAAAGACAAGATTCTATATGCTTCTCAGGAGGTAAGAAACTGGTCCCAAATAGAGATCAGGGATGAGAATTGCTTCAGACCTCTCAGCAACAACCCTAGAAGTAGAAGAGAAGGGACGAATACCTTCAAAATTCTGAAAGATGATGATTTTCAACCTAGGAGTCTATACCCTGTTAAACCATCAATACCATTATTAAGACATGTGGATAACACACAATCAGATATTACAAGGTGTTGGGAATTCCCTGGCAGTCTAGTGGTTAGTACTGGGCGCTTTCACTGTCGTGGGCCCAGGTTCAATCCCTGGTCGGGGAGCTAAGATCCTGCAAGATACAAGGTGTTAAAAAGCTTTATTTCTAGTGCACTCTTTCATAAGACATGGCCACCAAAACTAGAGGGCAAAAAAAAAATAAAGTTATGGAGTAGATGTTAAAAGTTCTCATCACGAGGAAAAACTGTGCAGTGACAGATGTTAACTAGATTTACTGTGATCATTTTGCGAGTATACATAGATTGAATCACTATGTCGTACACCTGAATTAATATAACGTTATGTGTCAATTATATCCACTTTTTTTTTTTTAAAGAGAAAGAAAGTTATGGGATTCAGGAAACAGGAGAGCCAACACAGGAGAGACGCAAAGGGAATTCCCAGGAGGCCAGAAGGAGCATTCTAGGACGACAGCTGTGCTCCAGACACAGTGTTACCTGTTCAGACTGGAGCAGTACCTGTTCTCTAGGCACAGAGCGTTACCTGTTCAGACTGGAGCAGTACGACTCCAGAGAGACACACTGAAGACTGTTTCCTGCAAGAACTCTGCTGCTATTTTATCCTCTTTTGTGGCCACCTCAAAGTAACAGAACAATTCCTCAAAACCTACGTTGTAACAAAGTGGAGTGTATTTCAAAGAAGAGTTGAAGAAGATGTCATATATATATTATATGTACGTACATATAATATACATATGACTATTACTCAACCATGAAAAAGAATGAAATAATGCCATTTGCAGCAACATGGATGGACCTAGAGATGATCATATTAAGTGAAGTAAGCCAAACGGAGAAAGACAAACATCATATGATATTGCTTATATGTGGAATCTAACAACAACAAAAACGATACAAATGAGTTTATATACAAAACAGAAATAGATCCACAGACATAGAAAACAAATGTATAGTTACCAAAGGGGAAGGTAGAGTAATAAATTAGGAGACTGGGATTAATATATACACACTACTATATATAGAATAGATAACCAATAAGGACTCACTGTATAGCACGAGAACTATACTCAATATTTGTAATAACCTATAAGGGAAAAGAATCTGAAAAAGAATATATATATGACTGAGTCACTTTGTTATACACCAGAAACTAACACAATATTGTAAATCAACTATACTTAAAAAAATTTTTTTTAAAGTATAGAAGAGACCCTTCTCTACCTTGTCACATTTGTCTTCTGGGCCCCAGATTAGCTCTGCATGAGGCTTGGAATGAACAGGAAAAAGTTTTAATCTACAGCCCCTTTCTCTATAGGAATCTGATACAGACAGGTCCTCAAGGCTTGCCGTGGGACTAATCATACACAGACATCAGGCTGTCTTCCCCATGTAAGCTTTTCTCTTATTCCTCATCACTGTAGTCCCCTAACCACACCCCCAATAAACTTATGCGAATAGTAAGAGTAGTACTGCACAACAAGTGAGCCTTGAGAGGATATGTCTGAAGTCAGACAGTGTAGGTTAAAATCCAGTTCTACCTCTCACAGCTGTGACCTTGGCCATGTTTCTCCATGAACTTCAGTTTCCTTACCGGTAAAATGAGGCTAATAATGTCTGTCTCAAAAGATTGTTGAAAAAGTCTAAGATGCGACAGTTTTTGTGGTTTTATAGTGCAGTGCCCAGAACATAGTAAGTGCTTAATAAATGGTAACGTTGATTATTACCTGTAGGCTGCCTACCTTATCAGGTACATCACATTAGGGCTGAATTTCAGGAGTGGGCCCAATTTAAGGTCAGTCTAGGGCCCACAACAGTATTGTGCCTGATTCTTTTAAAAACAGGACACACCTTATACATATGAATGAATGTTGTTTATTTCAAGTTGTCATCACGTTGGAGGCAGTGAACTTATTCCAGGGATGCTTTCACTCCGCAAAACATTTTGGGGGTACCCAATTCAGAAATGTCTTCAGGATCTATGACACATTCTTTTGAATATCTTCATCAGTAGCAAATCTTTATCTTCTATAAAGATAAATTCAGTGTTTTAAAAAATCAGAAGTTGGTGAATAAATAGGGTACAGGGGAAGATGAAGTAAGACTAATTTTCCTATATGGCTTTTATATGGATTTTATCCTTTTATCTTATTTTTGGCCACATGGTTGTGGGATCTTATTTCCCTGACCAGGGATTGAACCTGTGCCCTCAGCAGTGAAAGTGCAGAGTCCTAACCACTGAATCATCAGGGAATTCCCAAGGATTTTATCTGTTTAAAATTATCTAATTTTTAAAAGATAAAAGCAATAAAGTCCAATCAGATTAAAACTAAAAAGAAAATTACCCATAGCTTACAATACAACTGATGTCATTTGGTGTGTTTTTCTTATCTTTCCTTAATATACAGTTTTAAAAATAGGATTAAAGGACTTCTTAGGTGGTATAGTGGTTAAGAATCTGCCTGCCAATGCAGGGGACACATGTTCGAGCCTTGCCCCAGGAAGATACCACACGCTGCGGAGCAACTAAGCCCGTGTGCCACAACTATTGAGCCTGCCTGTGAGCCTCAACTACTGAAGCTCACACACCTAGAGCCCATGCTCTGCAACAAGAGAAGCCACCGCAATGAGGAGCCCACGCACCACAATGGAGAGTAGCCCCCAACTCGTGCAGCTAGAGAAAGCCCGTGTGCAGCGATGAAGACCCAGCACAGCCAAAAAATAAATAAATTAAAAAAAATAGAATTAATAGTGTACATGTAATTTGTAACATGGTAACCTAATTTAAATAATGTCATAAACATATTTTCATGTTGCCGTAGAATCCTCATAATAGTTTTTTAAAAATATTTATTTATTTGGCTGCACTGGGTCTTAGTTGCAGCTGGTGGGATCTTTGTTGCCGAGTGTGGGATCTTTAGTTGTGGCATGCATGTGGGATCTAGTTCCCTGACCAGGGATTGAACCCGGGTCCCCTGCATTGGGAACATGGAGTCTTAACTGCTGGACCACCAGGGAAGTCCCCATAATAATATCTTTAATGGCTGCATAATATTTCATCAAATGGATATGGCAGAATTTACTTAACCACTTCTCTTTTGCTGAACATTTAGGTTGTTTCAAGTGTTTTATTAATATGAAATATATGTAATTTTTTCCCAAATTTTTGCTTATTTCCTTAGCCTGGATTACCGGCAGTGGGAATGTTGGATCCAAGGGTCTGAAGATTTGATGGTTCTTTTTTTTTTTTTAATAAATTTATTTATTTTATTGGCTGTGTTGGGTCTTTGTTGCTGCACACGGGCTTTCTCTAGTTGCGGCGAGTGGGGGCTACTCTTTGTTGTGGTGGGCGGGCTTCTCATTGCGGTGGCCTCTCTTGTTGCAGAGCATGGGCTCTAGGCACGTGGGCTTCAGTAGTTGCAGCACATGGGCTCAATGGTTGTGGCGCACGGGCTTCGTTGCTCCGCGGCATGTGGTTATCTTCCTGGGGCAGGGATCGAACTCGTGTCCCCTGCATTGGCAGGCAGATTCTTAACCACTGCGCCACCTAGGAAGGCCTGATTTAATAGTTCTTGATATTTACTTCCAAATTATTTTCCAGTAGGTTTTCACTAATTTATAATGCCACTGGAAACATTAGAATACCCATTTCACTGCATCTGAAAGAAGCACTTGGTATCACAATTTTAATAAGTTAGGAGCTAGAAAAATATTTCATGCGAACCAATTTTAAAGTCAATTGGTTTGACTTCTCCCTCCCCCCTCCTCCAAAATCAAAACATTATTTGAAAAAAATTACCAAAAAATTGTAAATAAGTGTATAATTTCTAAGAATTAGTAATTTGAAGAGAATCACTTATTTAGATGTTTGTCTCCTGATGTATTTTGTTTTTTAATTAATCTCATCACTTCACATTCACACCTCCAAAGAAAAACATAGAAACAATTATAGACATCTTGGCAAAACGCCAGTGTGATGGCTCATATCCTGTTTCCCTTGAGTTCGGTGTTGGTGCCACATCGTTGAGCCCCAGCTGCTAAGGGCTTCCTGGGGGTGGGATCCTCTCTCCTTTAAAAGAGGGGAGATCACTTTTTAAAGTGAATGGAGAAGACTGAGTGCTCCTTCACACTCTTATCAAATCACACTAGCTAAAAAGCAGGGCACAGACAGGGTGGGTAACTCCAGATACCCATTACTCCCTTACTGAAGCAAAGATCTTTTTTCTGTTTTAATTATTACTTTTCAGCTACATAAGAAATATACATTCATTGTTAAAAAAAGACAGGCAAAAACAATAAAAAGTATAGCTCATTTCCAATACCAAGCAAAAACCAGTAGTAACATTTTGAAGTATTTACCCTCATACCATTTTCTCTATAGTATATGTTTTATAAAAAATAGCATACCATACACATTGTTTTTAAAGGTTTTAGTCACATAATAATGATTATAGCTCACAGCTACATAATGTTTACTATGGGCCAGGTACAATTCCAAGTAGTTTTACACATAATAATTCATTTAGTACTCGTGATAATTCTATAAGGAAGGCAAGATTAGTATTCTCATTTCATGATAAGGAGACTGAGACAGAGAAGTAATTTGCCTAAGGTCACAAAATTAATAAATTAATGAACTAGAATATTTTTCTACGTTGTTAAATTCATTTCCACACAGTTTTTGAGTGGCCGCATGGTATCTCGTGTGGATGAAGTATCGTTTATTTATTCCACTTCCTTTTATGAGACATCTAGATTATTTCCATTTTTCGATATTCTACACATCACTAAGATGACCAGCTTTATACTACACCTTTGGGCATATCCTTAATTATTTCCTTAGGCTAAATGTCCTTAAGAGCAGTTGCATTGATTTTTATTTCCTCCAAGGAGGTGTTCCTTTCTCTATATTCTCCGTGACCTTAAATGTCATAAATTTTACCACTTTTGCCTAAAGCAACATTTTAAAGTTCATTTTACCAGTTCTGAGAAATAAATTCAAGCACTGAAAGATGAGTGGTTTCTCTAAAGTAAAAGAGCCAGGGTCTAAAATCTTGCCCCTTTCCATGCTCTCTTGCTTTTTTTTTTTTAATTAATTAATTTTTTTTGTCTTTGTTGGGTCTTCATTGCTGCTTGCGGGCTTTCTCTAGTTGCGGCGAGCAGGGGCTGCTCTTTGTTGTGGTGCGCAGTCTTCTCATTGTGGTGGCTTCTCTTGTTGCAGAGTAGGGGCTCTAGGCTCGAGGGCTTCAGTAGTTGTGGCTCGCGGGCTCTAGAGCACAGGTTCAGTAGTTGCAGTGCATGGGCTTAGTTGGTCCGAGGCATGTGGGATCTTCCTGGCCCAGGGATTGAACCCATGTCCCCTGAATTAGCAGGCGGATTCTTAACCTCTGTGCCATCAGGGAAGCCCCTCTCTTGCTTTTTTACAGATGTTGAACTTCATGGCTTATACACTAACTCATCACAGAGGAATGAGGAGTGTTAACCTGGGACAAACCAGCTTGTGCACACAAGATTCTTGTGGTCTACAAGTCAGCATTCACTAATTCACTCACTCATTCATTCAAGAAATATTTGAAAGGTTAGTATATGAGTAGTACTAAGCAGGGGTTATGGGGTTCACAGAAAAAAATACTTAGAACAATGCTAAATAAAACATTTAGCACATCACCGGGCACACAGTAATTGCTCAAGAAATCAGTATTTATGCCAGGCATTGTGCTAAATGCCAAATGAGTGTATTATCTCCTTTAATACCTGTAAGCATACTGCTCATTTAATCCATAAGACAACTCTACGAAGCAGACACTATTGCAATTATGCTTGTTTTATAGATGAGAAAATAGACATTCTGAAAGTTTAAATAACTTGCGTGAGATACAAATAGCTATTAACTGGTAGCACTAGAAGCCAAGATACACAAAGAATTACTATGCAGGGAACATGCTGAAATGTAAAACAAGCGATGCTTCTTAGCTGCCATCAAATGTCAGAAGTCACAGGAAAGAAACTTCGGGACCTTCTTGTAGTCCAGGAATGATCACAGAAAGACAGAAAGGGAAAATCCTGGCAGCTTGTCAGGTCCTGTGCTGAAAGCCTTCACACAGGTTAGTTCATTACATCCTCCGTGTGATGAAGACGTGAAATTTCCTCAATCTGACAGATGAGGAAATGGATTCTCTGGGAGGTGTTGCAATATGTCCAAGGTCACATAGCTAGCAAATGGCATGGCGAGAACTGGACCCTGTTTGTCTCTCAGGCCTGAGCCCTTAACCATTGTGTTACGTGCTTTCCACTATTTGATCTTGCTTTTTGGTTGTGTAGGAGTCATATAGCCAGAGACGAGTGGAAAAGGCAAAGGTTGAAAGGGTATTAAGGAAGACAATACGTAAGCAAGAATATTGAGGTACATCCAAGGGAAAGGAAGCAGACCTGCTTGGTCAGTGCTAACGATTCCTTTTTGGGAAGGAGCCCTTTGTCTGCATACCTTTGATGACTATACAAACTGTATAAACGTCTCTTCCTGCCACTATAATGGGAGTGATTAAAGGCAGGGACTGTATATTAGCCACTGCTTAGACCCAGTGTCTAGCACAGTGCTGAGCTTGTAGTTCCAGAAGAGAGGCTGGAAAAATAGGGAGTAGTCACAGTGCATAGATCTCTGGGTGGCAATTAAGGTAGTCCACAGAGCAAATATCCTAAACAAAACAGTAGGTACTCAGATCCGACAGGGTATTTAAAAGATAAAGTCATGATGCATAGGCGTTATCCCAGGAGGACTAGAATGGACCAACAGCAGAAAATCTATCAATATCACTCACCACATTAATGGACCAAAGGGTAAAAATTATGATCTTTTTTCATACTTAACAGAGAAATTTGATGCTATAGCATTAAGGTCAGGACTAAGCTGTGGATGCTCAGTGTTAGTGTTATCTAGAGTCTTGGAGAGTCTGGACAATTTTTTTAGATGAGAAAAAGGTGAAAGACATATGTGCTCTTTTGCTTGCCACTCGTGCCAATGATATGATAGTCTATATGGAAAACACAAGATAATCAACAGGCAAACTATCAGAACGATAAAAGAGTTACTAATCAAGTTTGCAAGAATAGAAGTCATTTTATAAAATTCAATAATGTTCTTCTCTACCAGGAATAACCCACCTTAAAAATGTAATAAAAAAATATGACACAATCTACAGTAGCAGCTAAAGTCTGTAGCAAAGATCTGCAAACTCTTTCTGTAAAGAGCAAACAATAAATAGTTTCTGTTTGGCAGGCCATGTGGACTCTGTTGCAGCCATTCAACTCTGTCACTGTAGAACAAAAGCAGCCAGAGACAATATTTAAATGAATGAATGTCGATGTTCCAATAAAACTTTATTTACAAAAGCAGACAACAGGCTGACATGCACAGGTGTAGTTTGCTGACTCCTGGTCCATAATAACTGGCCTAAGAGCTGTGGATTGAAGAAAAACACACAACCTAAAATTTGCAAGTTAAAGGATCTTACTGAGGACTATAGCCTGGGAGATGGCCTCTCAGATAGCTCTGAGGAATTACTCTGAAGAGGTAAGGGAGGAGCCAGGATATATAGGAGAGTTTTTGCTGAAAACAAAAACAAACAAACAAACAAACATGTAAATGAACATCAAAAGATTACTCCTGGGAATTCCCTGGAATTCCAGTGGTTAGGACTCGGTGCTTTCACTGCCACGGGCCCGGGTTCAATCCCTGGTCAGGGAATTAAGATCCTGCAAAAAAAAAAAAAAAGATTACTCCTAATCAGAAAAACCAGACATCTCAAGTCAGTGATTTTAGTGCTTTTCTACATATGGGAAGATGCATGGAATTACCTTAGATATGCATCTTAACTATCTAGGGCCAGTATCCAGAGCGTAGAATGTTTCCTGTTTTTCTCCATCCTGAATTCTCCTTAGGGTGCACTGTTGGGGCAGGAGTCGGGGGCGGATGGGGTGGGGAGGTGGCTGTAGTGGCTGATGGCTTGGTAGCAGGCAACATGTACTGCTTACTGGAATGGCAGGCAAGCTTCCCTTACCACGGAGCAATGCCTAAGAAGTTTATCAAGGGAAAAACTAAACTATATTCAGGGACATAAGAAGACCTGAATAAATGCCATAATTCAGATAACCTCAGGAGTGTCAAGATTTTATTCATTTGTTTAACAAATATTCAGAGTGCCTACCACAGGCCAGGCATTGTTCTGCGTACTAGGGGTACAGCAGAGAACAAAACAGAGCACCTATCCTCATGAATCTCACATTTGTAGTAGAGAAGCAGTGATTAAATAAAGTTGGATAGTAATAAATGCTATGAAAAAGATTGAATAAGGGAAAGAAAGACTGATGGGGAGTGAGTGCGCTACTTAATTTAGGATGGTCAGGGGAGGCTTATCTGACATTTTAGCAGAGACCTGAAAGAGGTGAAGGAAGCCTGCCCCACGGAATACTGGCGAGGGAATATCCCATGCAAATATGTCAGTTCTTCCTCAAATTAATCTATGAGTATTCAATGAAATTCCAAAAAAAAATTCCAGTTGTAAAGTTGAGAAACTAGAACCCACCCTAAAAAGGAATATAAAAGAAAAAAAAAAAGGTCTATAAAAACTAAGTCTATTTTCAGAGGGAAATAAAAGTAGGGAGACTTGCCCTACTGGTAGAACTGGCTCTACTACGAAGCCACAGCAATAAAAATATTGTGTTGCTGATACTGAAACAAAGAAAAGGATCCGTGGAATAGAATGGAGAGCTTAGAAATAAAAAGTATATACATGGGAACTTAATATGTGATAAAGGTGGCATCACAAAACACTGGAAAAAATGTTTTTCCGATGATAATAGAAAAACAAATTCACCATATGGAGAAAAAAAGCTAAATTTTTACTTAAAACTGTGTTAAAAGTGGACTCCAGATGGGTTAAAGACCTAAATGTGAAAGTTAAAACTACAAAGATAATATTAGAAAATACAGGAAAATCTCTGTTACCCAGGTGTAAATAAAGGCTTCCTGAACAAGACTCTAAGTTCTAAGGTCAAAATTTAGGACATCTGCTTAATTAATGACATCACAGAATTACCATAAAGGTTGCAGACTGGGAGAAGTTATTTGCAATGTTTAAAACAAATAAGGAATAATGTCTAGAATATACACACAATTCCTACAAACTAAGAAGACAGGAAATCAAATAGAAAAAAAGTAGGCAAAGGATATAAATAGGCACTGGAAGAAAGTATTGATATTTGCAGTGTTTAAAGCAAATAAAAGATTAATGTTGGGACTTCCCTGGTAGCGCAGTGGTTAAGAATCCACCTGCCAATGCAGAGGACACAGGTTTGATCCCTGGTCCGGGAAGATCCCACATGCTGTGGAGCAACTAAGCCCAAGTGCCACAACTACTGAGCCTGCATGCTGCAACTTCTGAAGCCCACACGCCTAGAGTCTGTGCTTTGCAAAAAGAGAAGCCACTGCAGTAAGAAGCCCAAGTATCACAATGAAGATTAGCCCCTGCTTGCACAGCAGCAATGAAGACCCAACGCAGCCAAAAAAAAAAAAAAAAAAGATTAATGTCTGGAATATGCAAAGAATTCCTACAAATCAACAAGACAGGAAGTCAAATAGAAAAATAAGTAAAGAATATAATAAATAAATATCTTAGTTTCACATACAAAATACCTTAGTTTAGCATACAAAAAAATGGAAAAAAAGGCTCAAATTTAATTTTAATCAGAGAAATGCAAATCAAAACAGCCAAGAGCTACCACTTTACCTCCACCAAACTGGCAAAAATTAATAGCACTTGTGGGGGATTTTTGTGTGTGTGTGTGTGTTTTAAATAGCACTTGTGTTTGTTTTTGTTTAATTTGTGGACAAAGACTTATAGACAGGTATGAAAATAAATCCCCTTTTGCAACCCAGAACTCATTGTTCAGTATGCGTTTTGATACAGATAAGAAGGAACATGATACCTGAAACAGATTCAAGTGGCGGGGGTCTTGAATAAACGCAAAGGTCGCTTCTAGGACTATAGAACTGATCATTTAAAAGCTTAAGATATGAGGGAAATTATCAGTTACATTGATTTAGTACTCTAATTTTAATATTGACACGAAACAAAGATGGCTTCCTTTTTCATGCTTTTATCTTGAGAACAGTGTTTGGACTTTAAAAAGGTATTGGCATATCCCAATAATCTGTACGATTCTAAGGTGTAATAGCTTAGGAGTGAATATGATTTGAACCCAGTGCATGCTTAGAGGGTGTCTGAAATTCAGAACCAGGCAGATCCATCTCCTCTGACCCTAAACATGGTCCAAAAGTAAAATGCTTGTGGACATTGGATCCCAAAGATCACAGGTGGGGAATTTTGAAGTGTGTCCATATTCCATTGGAGAGCAAAGAAGCCCAACTAAAAGAATTGTGGACTGATTGACATGGTAACTGTGGACTGCGCAAAAATTCTTTTTGAAAGGGCTGTCTTGAAGAGTATGACTTAAACGTTGGAGGAACTAAGGTGATTGGCAGTGGTTGGAATCAGAACATGTAAAATTCCCTAAAAATTTATTGACAAATAATTTTGCCTGTTACACCTAGTTTAAAAAAAAACCTTTACACTTAAAAAAAAAAAGCTGGCAAAAATTAGAAAGATGATAACACCGAAGATTGGTGAGGATGTGGTTATAAGAGTTCTTGTGTACTGGTGATAGGAAGGTAAATAGCACAGCTGTTCTGAAAAGTAACCTGGCAATTTTTGGCAAAATTGAGCATGCCCAATTATATAGTTCAGAGGAATATTCAAGTCAATATACAAACTTGCTTATTTTTGCATTCTTAATAGTAATAGAGAGTTGAAGGCAATCTAGATTTCTATCAAAAGAGTGAATGAGTAAAACATGGTGGGTGCCTAGTGGTTATGTGCCTGGATTCTGGAGTTAGACTGCTGGAGTTGAAATTCAGGCTCCGCCACTTACAATGGAAGTAAAAATTTCAGTAATCTGTGCCTCATTCTCATCTACAAAATGGGAGGAATAATATCTACCTCATAGGATTGTTGGGAGAAGTATATGAGTTAAAATATTTAAAGCATCTGAAACAGAGTTAAGCATCATTTAAGTACTAACACTACTGTTAATATGAAAGCATATGCAAGTTCAAAGTTGTAAGTTAGGTTTACATATAGCAACAAGAGAATATTACAAAAGCAATAATAATTTTAACAAGAAAAGGAACATTTACAGCACGTCACTTATGTGCATTGAACATACTTACATAACTTAACATATTTTACAAGACGAGCATCACAGACATACATTGAACATATCAGAATGGGTGCCTGTATGACAGGATGAGAGTAGAGTTTAGGAATAAAGTGGAAGACTACAAAATAAGAAAGGGGCCTTACTTGAATCATCTTGCTAACATGCTATGAAAGGAGGAACAATATTTACTCATGCAATCTGCACGTGAAGGGGGTAAAAGCTATCTTGAAAATATGCAAGGGAAAGCCAAGAGAAGGGTCCCAGAGCCAGAGAAATAACCAGCTAACCAATTTGGAAGCTGCGCTATCTTTGAACTTACCCTTAAATGATATAACACCACCCTTACAATGTAAGGCAACTTTGAATAGGTTTTGTTACTTGCCCAAAGCCTCTTTTTTTTTTTTAAATACATACATCTTTTTAAAAAATAATTAATTAATTGGCTGCGTTGGGTATTCACTGCTGCATGCGGGCTTTCTCTAGTTGCAGCGAGCAGGGGCTACTCAGTTGTGGTATGCAAGCTTCTTATTGTGGTGGCTTCTCTTGTTGTGGAGCATGGGCCCTGGGTGTGAGGGTTTCAATAGTTGTGGCATGTGGGCTCAATAGTTGTGGCTCACAAGCTCTAGAGTGCAGGCTCAGTAGTTGTGGCACACAGGCTTAGTTGCTCCACAGCACATGGCATCTTCCCGGCCCAGGGATCGAACCTGTGTCCCCTGCATTGGCAGGCGGATTCTTAACCACTCTGCCACCAGGGAAGTCCCCCAAATCCTCTTAACAGAATATTCATATAATCTTCTGCGTGGCAAACCGAGGTTCAAAGAGAATTATGATTTGTCCAATATAATACCTCAACTGGGGTGTTGTCTAAGTTGAGGTTACAAAAAATGAAAATTTTGAGTGACCTACAATTTTTAGCGAGCCAAACTCTCTCCAGTGTATTAAATACTCTACAAGTATTAAAATGATAAACATTTATCCCACTCAGAACTGTTTTTTTAACCCATTAAATTGTCAATGGGAAATTATAAAAAAGCTGTTTACAAATTAATAAAGATGAACAATGAAGAAAAGGGAATTCACGTAAGAAAAAAATGTCCAATAAACATATAAAAACTTAATTCTCACTGATGAGTATTTTTTTTTAAAGATTTATTTTATTTATTTATTTATTTTTCCTGTGCTGGGTCTTAGTTGTGGGCACATAGGATCTTCGTTGTGGCACGCAAGATCTTTTAGTTGCAGCATTTCAGCTTCTTATTTGCAGCATGCAAACTCTTAATTGTGGACATGCATGTGGGATCTAGTTCCCTGACCAGGGATCAACCCTGGACCCCCTGCATTGGGAGTTCGAAGTCTTACCCACTGGACTACCAGGGAAGTCCTACTGATGAGTATTTTTAAAAGAAAATTAAAGCCAGTCACCATTTATCATCAAATGGGAAAAATAAGTTTTCGTGGTCACACCCAGTTTTGGCAACTGTGTTGGAAACCTCACTCACAACCCGTAGGAGTGAAAACTGGGACATTTCTGGAAGGCATTTGGCAATGCATGGCGGAAGACTTAAAATAGTACACACTCTTTGACTCAGCAGTTCCCTAGAAAAATTTATCCTGAAGAATCATCATAGATGAGAACAGAGATTTAATTAAAAGCACCAGCATCACGGGATAGTTTATAACAGCAAAAAACTGGGATAAAACTAAAAATCCCAAAGCAGGGGAATCAATTAAGTATGGAAAATCCAAATGATAGCATACAAATAGCAATTACAATTATCAGTATTTAAATACAAGCTCTGCTCATTTGTAGCCATATAGCTTAGGGAAAGCTAATTACTCTCCCTACACCTCAGTTTCCCTGTGAAAAATGGGTCTGTTGTGAGGATTAAATTAATAAACATACCTAAAGCACTTAGGATAGTGCTTAATAAGAACTCAATTAAAAAAAAATTTTTTTTTAAAGAAGAACATTGGGCTTCCCTGGTGGCACAGTGGTTAAGAATCTGCCTGCCAGTGCAGGGGACACAGGTTCGATCCCTGGGCTGGGAAGATGCCGCACGCCTCGGAGCAACTAAGCCCAGGTGCCACAACTACTGAGCCTGTGCTCTAGAGCCTGTGAGCCACAACTATTGAGCCCACGTGCTACAACTACTGAAGCTTGGGTGCCTAGAGCCCATGCTCTGCAACAAGAGAAGCGACCACACTGAGTAGCCCCCACACTCCATAACTACAGAAAGCCCTTGCACAGCAACAAAGACCCAATGCAGCCAATAAAATAAATAAATAAATAAAATAAAAAATAAATAAATTAAACAACAACAACAACAACAACAACAACATTGTAGCCTCATATCCCGGAAAGATGTTAATAATAAAGGGAAAAAAAAGATTACAAACCAGTATATATACAATATTGTTCTAAAATAAACATATCTCATATACATAAATTTCCAAAAATAAAGACTAGAAGGCTATAAAACAAAATAGAAATAGTACCTCTCTTTGAATAATAGGATCACAAGTTATTTTTCTTATTTTTGTCTATATTTAATTTTTTTAACAACATATGCTACTTTTATGAAAGGTAAAAACTATCATCTCTATCAAAATTAAAACAAAAAATTGTCATATTTTTGCTCCAGTTGATAATGAGTCCACCCCAAATTAGCAGCACACTGGGGTAAAGAATCAGAATAACAGACATTCCCCTTCATAGCCTTTATTGTCGCACAATACAAATGCGGTCTCTGTTTTACAAATCTTACACACAAATGGCAAAACAAGTAAGAGAATTTTCTTCCCCAAAGCTACTTTACTCCAGTTTCCCCTCTTTCTGCAGAGGGATTATCTAGATTCTCCATGTTATCCTTAGCCTTTAATTTAGAAAGCCTGTCACAAAAGTGAACTGGCCATATGAGGAAAACAATGCAAAGAACACAGTTCTCATTGTCCTCCTTCCTGAGGGAAGAATGCCTCAGGAAGAGGCATGGGGCAATTATAACATCCTTTTTTGTAATAGCTAAGGTCAAGCCTCAGTGGTGGACAGACTGTCTTAGTCACATGAGCCTTTTGGGGTCTATTTTCTCTAGGTGAACCAGAGGTTTCAGCTGCTCTGCAAAGTTCCTCATGTCATCAGAGACCATGTCCTGCCCACCTGGTGCAACAACACTTAGTTCCACAAGATAGGAGAGTGACAAGGCCTCAGTGTTGTCTGTGTTCCCTGGCACCAGGATGCGGAAGATCTTGTACACCACAATCTTCATGATGCCCTTACGGAACAGGTGTCCCCTGGCAACAAACTCATGGTCCATGCGGAAGCCCATTTCCACCAGGAAGTCAGTAAGGTTTTCAGATGTTGCAATGTCCACGCAGCTACGCACCAGAGCATGGCGGTTCTTGTCTCCTATTTCTGGCTGTCCCAGGTAGCGCAGATGCCAGGGTGCCCCTGCCCTATCCATAGAGCGTCGGGCCCTTAGAACAAATGGACTGGCCTGCTGGCCCTTAAGGAGGAATACCATCTCATGGTCAACGAAAGTCTCAGGTTCCATGTTGTCACACAGACCACGAAGGCGGTGGATGAGGCTTTCCAAGCTGTGATCTAAAACACTTCCTAAAGAAGGAAAAAAAGCACTATTGAGTTCCATCTTTCATTTTGGGTGTGAAAAACCTTAAATGAAAAGCCAAACTAGTTGAGTGCAGTGTTTTGTAAAGCATATGCCCACCCAATATATGAGATTTTAGAGGGGTTATACTGCCAAGATGTTATATAACAAGTTAATCCCTTTTCAATTTTTTGCATTATCTTATCTGGTACTAGAATAGTTGGGCCTTCTCTAACAATGCTAATCTCCAGCAGGCTTTGTGCTTTAACAGGCAACAGCATCTACCTAGAATAATAATACTGCTTTGTCATTTATTTTAAAAACTATCTTCTAGTCTCAGAAAACGAAAGTTTTCCATTTGTAGAAAAAATGTAACATTTCCTTTTTATGTAATAATTTAAGTAAAAGAGAATGAACTGCTTCACAGAAATATACCATTCTTTGTTCTCATCTTCTTCTTCCTCCTGGCAGTATTTCACATGGTTGTTATATTCTACCCATTTTGAAATCAACTCTTCCCTTGGCCTCCCAGACACACCTTTCTGTTGGTTCCTCACCTAACTCACTGGTCACTCCTTTTAAGTCATCTTTACTGGGTCTTCCTCATCTTCCCTAAATACTGGGGAATCCTAGGACTCAATCCTCATCTCTATCAACAATCTCTTCCTCCCTTGGTGACCTAATTCAGCCCTATGGTTTTAAGTATCGTTTATGCTCTGAGGACCAGCACATTTATATCTCAGGAACTACAGACTCATACATCCAACTGTCTACTCAGCTTCTCCACCTAGATGCCTAGGACATCTTCATCTTAACATGTTCAATATCAACCTGTCGATTTTTCCTCCACCATCTTATTCCTCCTGCAGTCTTCCCCATCACAGTAAATGGCAACTCTCTGCTTCCAGCTGCCCAACCAAAAACCACACAATTATCTTTGACTCCTTTCTTTCTCCCACATCCGACATCCACTCCATATTTTTAAAATATATGCAGAATCCAACTCCCTCATTCATTTCCACCTAGTCCAAGTCTCCTTCATTTCTTGCTTGGTCTTTGCAGTACCTTGCTTCTATCCTTGCTTTTTTCTTCTCTTCTTCATACAACAGCCAACTGGTTTTTAGGTCATAAGGCAGATAATGACACTTCTCTGCTCAGAACCCTCCAATGGTTTCCCGTGTCACTCAGAATAAGTTCCAAAGTCTTTACCATTGTCTACAAGGCCCTAGAAATTGTGATCTCTTCTACCTGATGTTGATCATTTCCTCTACTGTCTCCCTAGATCACTGTCTCCAACCACAGTGATCTTCCTGCTATTTCCTGAAAATGCCAAGTGTTTGACAAACTACTTCTCTTCAGAGCCTCTTCCCTTAGTCCCTTTGCTTAGAACGTTCTTCTCTCAGACACCTGCATATCTCACCCCATCACTTTGTTCAGGTCTTTGCTCAAATGTCACTTTATCAGAGATCTCTTTTCTCATTGCCCTAAATAAAATAGCATCTCTCTCTCCAATCTCTTTCCACGTCCCTGCTTTACTTTCTAGCATTATCACCTCAATTTTTTAGTCATCTTTCAATATATCAATTATATATTGACTTTGTAATCATGTTTCTTCCTCTACTGCTGACACTCCAATGCTAGGAACATATTCATTTATTGACTAAATCTGTTAAAGTAAATAAAAATATTTTACTGTAACTATGGTAAATATTGACAGTGGGACTCAAATGATTAAATTTTTGGAAATGGGTAGTGTTGGAGGAAAAGCAACAGATCAGGTTCCAGTAATCATAGGACAGAAGGTCACGGGAGCAGGCAATGGGTCCCACATTCAATACGTTGTGCCCTGCATTCAGGACAGTGTTTTTTCATTCTTCAAACATTTAAGGACAGTTGTAAGTGCTGGTTCATTCAACATATACTTACTGAATGTTCTGCCAGGCACCATCCTAGGAAGTAGAGGGCCCAGCCCTCACAGAGATTACAGTTTAGTGAGGTTAACAAAGAATAAGTAAGTAAACAAATAGACAGCAATACAAGGAAACAAAAGGGAGATGGGAGAGAGCAATTGGTGGGGGTAGAGAAGCGGAGACCTCTCTGAGGGCTTGGAGTAGTCAGAGAAGATCTCTCTTAAGGGAATGACAACTGAGCTGAGGCCTGAGGGATCAAAATGAGATGGCTAGGTGAAGAGCTGGAACAAAGTTTAGGGGCAGAGGGATCATCAAATGCAAATGCCCAGAGGTAGGAAAGGGCCTGGGGAATGCACAGAAATGAAAGGATGTCAGTGTGGCTGCAGTGTAGTGAGAAGATGGAAGATGACAGCAAGCTCAGGATCTGGGATGGGCCAAAGCACACAGGCCTTATATACAGCCCATGCTGAAGGCTGTATTTTATTTTAAGGCCACTGGGCAGCTACTAGCTCCACACTTTATTCTCTACACAACAGGGAAAGACATGACTGGATTTACATTTTAAAAAGATCATTCCAGGAAAACTGGTATGGACTCTTCCACAGGACATGGTTATGGGAAGAAAAGTGAGAGTGAGGGGAGACTGGTTCAAGTTAAAAGAGGCTTAAGAGACACAGTTATCAAATGTAATACATGAAATGTGATTATATCCTGGACACAAAACACACATTTTGAGGGCAAGATAGGGGGAAACTTTTGAATATGGACTAGATATTAGAAGATATTAAAAATACATTATTAATTTTTTAGATAATGATGGTATTGGGGTTATGAAGGAAAATATCCTTGTTTTTTGTTTTTTAGAGATGCATACTGCAAATGTTTTGGGATAAAATGTTATGAGACCTGAAATTGTCTTTTTTTAATTTTTTAAAATTTTTTTGGCTGCAAGGCATGTGGGATCTTAGTTCCTCAACCAGGGATCGAACCCGTATCCCCTGCAGTGAAAGTGCAGAGTCTTAACCACTGGACTGCCAGGGAAGTCCCTGAAACTGTCTTTAAAAACAGCAAAAGAAAAAAGATAAAGCAAATATGGCAAAATGATAGACATTGAAATCTAGATGACAGAAATGGAGTGTTCATTATATTAGTCTATTTTCTTTATGTTTGAATTTTTTAATACTAAAACAATTTTTTTTTTTAAAGATTACTAGCTGTTGTGTGAGAAGAGACAGATGGTCAGAAGTGGAAGCAATGAAAACACAAGTGGAAGCAATGTAATAAGTAGAGGGTTGTTAACATAGTTCAGGCAAAGGATGATAAGCCAGGGTGTGGTACTGCAGGTGGAGAAAAGACATACTTGATACATATTTGGAAGTAAAATGAACAGGAGTAGAAATGGACTTCATGTGGGGGTAAAGTAAAAAATGGAGACTGACCTCTGACAGCATGGCTCAAGCAACTGGTGAATGACAGTGGCACTTACTGAGATGGGAAAGGCTGAAGGAGGCGCAGCTTGAGGAGTGAAAATTAACAACCCTATTTAGTTCACAGTAAGTTACTAAATGGACAATCTGAATTAAAGTCTAAACTCTTCCACTAAACATTGTTTGACCTCCTGAAAATCATTACCCTCTCTGGGTCTTGACTTTTCTCATCTGGCAAAGTTACTTCACTTCTGTTTCCTGAACTGTAAGATGGAGCTAATAATGGTATCATAGAATTACCATATGATCCATTAATCTCACTCTGGGTATTTATCCAAGAGAATTCAAAGCAGGATCTTGAAGAGATATTTGCACACCCATGTTCACTGAGCATTATCCACAATAACCAAGAGGTGGAAGCAATCCAGATGTCTGACAGATGAATGGATAAAGGAAATGTGGTACATACGTACAATGGAACATTATTCAGCCTTTAAAAAGGAGATCCTGCCACATGCTACAACATGGGTTAACACTGAGGACATTACACTAAGTGAAATAAGCCAGTGATAAAAAACAAATACTTTGCCTCGGAGCAACTAAGCCTGTGTGCCACAACTACTGAGCCCGTATGCTGCAACTACTGAAGCCCGCGTGCCTAGAGCCTATGCACCACAAGAAACGCCACCGCACTGAGAAGCCCACCCACCACAACAAAGAGTTGCTCCCACTCACCACAACTAGAGAAAGCGCGCATGCAGCAACGAAGACCCAACACAGCCAAAAATAAACTAATAAAATAAATTTAAAAAAAGACAAACACTGTATGATTCCACTCATATGAGGTTATCTAAAGTAGTCAAAATTAGAAACAGAAAGTAGAAAGGTTGTTGCCAAGGGCTTGGGGAGGGGAAAGGAGGAATTAGTGTTTAACAGGAATAGAATTTCAACTCTGCAGGATGAAAAAGTTCTAGAGATCAGCTACACAACAATATGAAATACTTAACACTACTGAACTGTACGCTTAAAAATGTTTAATATGGTCAATTTAACGTTATGTATTTGTAACCATAATTAAAAGTAAGTTAAAAAAGGTGCCAGAAATTATGCAGGCTGTCATTGTATAACAGCCTCTCATTTCCACCGAAGCTGAACAGAAAAGAGGAAAACAGGCAATCCAAGCTCCCCTAATTCACTTACCCTGTAGCAGGTACTCCATCATGTTAATGGCACCCCCAGTGACAGGCATCATGGTGACTGGAGGTGCCTCCATGTTATCTGCTTAAGTTGAAAACGACAGAAGTGGATTCGGAGTGCCCCGTCAAGTAAAGCACAGGATACACCTGGAGAAGAGTTATACTTGTTAATACATCAGAGAGGCGGAGAGACGGCAGATCTGCTTGGCTCATTGGCCTTGACGTGAAAAGATTCATTCATCCATCCATCAAAATTTTTTCAGTAACTGGCGTAGGCCAGTTTCAGGCACTGATGTTACAGAAATACACAAAGGAGGCCTGATCATGGAGTTACAGCATAATCTTCTAGTCTTAAGGTTTGAAACCTCTAACGGTTTTCTGTGCAATAAGGAAGTCTCTCACCCTAGAACTCAATGTCTTCCTGTTAAAATAGGGCCAACGATATTTAATCCCCAAGGCTTTGTTGCTCAGACGACAAAATGGACCTGCAATAATAGACAGATTGAAAGATGACTTAAGGATTCTTGTCTACCCTTCAATTTACAGATGAGGATATTGAGACCTGGAGAGGAGCCCAAGGACACACAGTAGGTCAGCGACAGAACCTAGACCAGACTAAAATCTAGGCGTTCCACCTCTCTGAAATCGCCTTTTAAAGCGAGCCAGGCAGAAGCGCGACGTTCTTTCAATTGATGTTTTAGGTCCTCCTAAGCCAGCATCGACGCATGCCCACTTACACCAAAAACACCCCTCCGCGCGCGTTCTAGGCTTTTTTCGCAAAGTGGGTAATTGTATCCACCCAAGCACCTCGGAGCTTTGGAGCAACAATTATCCCCCAGCCATAAATTTGCAGACCCCCGGAGAGTGCAACACGCCTCTCTTCTCTTCCCACTTCCGGCAAAGAACTTTCGTCGCGCAAACCTCGACACCGCCACTCCGCGACGTAAGGGTGCCGAGAGGGCAGAAAAGTCACCCTGGGGGAGGGCGAGCAGAAGCGCATGCGCAAACTGGGATGCTGCACGGAAGATGGCGCCTTTATTTGGAGCGTTCCTTGGGGAGTTACAGGGAGCCTTGATGTTCCAGGCCGTCCGCCAGGAAAATATTTATTTTTTTCAGGTGTGACAACCTGGAGATGTTTTTGTCGAGGAAATCTCCGGGAACTGACAGGAGGAAAGGAGAGCCTGGGGAAGAGAGCTGCAGAAAAAGAGGAGAGCTTGTTGTAAAACAAAAACTTCTTTCGGTTGGGTACCTGAAGATAAAAAGGAAAGACGCCTTTTTCTGCTTCGCAGACTGTTCTGTTAGTTAGGGAGCTCCCGGATATATTTAATATTTGTTCACTGTGCTGTGTTTATTTTACCTGTTTAAAAATATTGGGGGGACTTCCTGGTGAGGCAGTGGTTGAGAATCCGCCTGGCAATATAGGGGACACGGGTTCCATTCCTGGTCTGGAAAAATCCCACATGCAGTGGAGCAACTGAGCCCGTGGGACAACTATTGAGCCTGTGCTGTAGAGTCCAGGAGCCACAACTACTGAAGCCCACGTGCCTAGAGCCAGTGCTGCGCAATAAGAGTAGCCACCACAAGGAGAAGCCCAGGCACCACAAGGAAGAGTAGCCCCTGCTGGCTGCAACTAAAGCTCTTGCGCTGCAACGAAGGCCCAATGTAACCAAAAATTCAAAAAATATTAAAAAATGTAAATAAGTTAAAATATTGGGAGATAAATTCAATGAATATTTATTGGACGCTGCTTATGTGTCAAGCATATAAAGTGCAGGCAAAGAGTGAGCTAGAGTGAGGTGATTGAGACACTCGGAGTGAAAAATTTTAAGGAGGCACCAAAAATCTCAGTAACAAAGTTTTAATGAAATATTTTACAAATTTAACGCAAAAAAATCCTCAATGAACAAAATGTCAGAAATTTAAAGTTGATCTTCACAGCAGCCATGTGACCCTAGTATAATTATTATGGTAATTTTATAGATGGAGAAACTTAAGCAACAAAATGTAAAATAACACCAGAGGGAGTTGAGAGGCTGGGATATGAATTTAAGCCATTGACTTCAGAACCCATCCTCTTAGTTACTACAGTCTACAGCCTCTTCTAACTCCGGTTCCGGTGCTATAACCCACTCAGCTATCTCTCAATTAGTCACATTTTGAAAAAAATTTCTTATAACATTTATCCGAATTTTAGCTGGCATTTCAAAAATAGCATTAAATTTAAAAAATGATAATGGGTAAGAAATGGGTGAACAATATGGTAAAACTTGGACAAGGCTTAGGAGTTATAGGGGTGGGTTTCTGTGATAAGGATGTGAGGCTGGAGCTTAGGATGGAGCTCACTTCTCTTTTGGTACTACGCAGCTGTGCAACCTTGGGCAATTCACTTCCCCTCTCTGAGCCTCAGCTTCCTTTTTTATAAAATAGAGTTAAAAATAGTACTTTCTAAGAGGGAGTTTGAGATGTTTATGAAACACTTAGCATAGTGCCTGGCTTGTAAGCAATCAATAAGTGGTAGCTATTATTATTACACTTTGTATCTCTCATTTGAGCAAGCACATTCTATCTTATTGAATATATTTTGTATGTCTCATCTCCCTAGATAGATTATAAACACCTCGAAGGGAGGAATCATGTATTTTCTTTATATGTAAGTGTGTCTTAGCTCAGGCTGCTAAAACAAAATATCATAAACAAGGTGGCTTATAAACAACAGAAATTTATTTTTCACTCTTCTGAAGGCTGGAGGTCTGAGATTAGGGTGCCAACATGGTTGGGTTCTGGTGAGAGCCCTCTTTTGGGTTGCAGATTGCCGAGTTCTCCTTGTAGCCTCACACGGTGAAGACCAGAGCAAAGCAAACTCCCTCAGGACTCTTAGAAGAGTACTAATCACATTCATGAGGGCACCTCCCTCTTGACCTCATCTAACCCTAACCACCTCCCAAAGGCCCTACCTCCGAACACTATCACATTGGGAAAAGGGTTTCAGCATAAAGATTTTGGGGTTGGGGAAGACACATTCTGTCTATAACAATGTATTTTACATGTCGTGGGTGTTCAAAAATTTTGTTGAACAGATCACAATAACTACCAATTACTGAACAGTAGCTATACACACCTTCACACTATGTGTATAAATATGTCAAATACTGCTAAAAGGTAGATATTACCATTTCCACTTTACAGAGGAGGAAAAAGAGGCGCAGAGTGGTAAATTGACTTGCCCAAAGCCAAATCGCCAGCGAATGACAGAACTCAGATTCAATCCTTTCATTCATAAACCTCTTTACCAATCTTCCTTCTGAACTCATGGGCTCTTTCTCCACAGTGAATTTCCCCAATAAGTACAATTAGTGGCAGCAAAGGAGGAGAAAAGTTCATACATTCATGCTTCCTAGCCTATTACTGGCCTGGGCCCAAAGGAGTAAGACTAGTTCTTGGCCAGTCCTCAGCAGGACAGCAGACTATCAACATGGATTGCAAGGCACACTTACCACACAATTCCTTCATTAGCTCTTTAGAATGGCCTGATAGAAATTAAGATAGACCTACCCTCTGTTATATGCAATGCTAGGATATCAACCTTAGTGTTACAAACTAGTATTTCCCCTGGAAAGGCTGCTTCCTATATGCTATGCAAAGGTATAACTGTTGCTCTTCAACCTAATTATCTCCAGCATCCTCAGAAGTCCGTGCCATTCCTCCACTCAGAGTAAAAGCCAAAGTCCTCATTATGCCTGCACGATCTGCTCTCACCACCTGTCACCTCTTTAACCCTCTCCATCTGTGCCTGCCCCCAGCCCATCCACTCTGCTTCAGCCACGCTGTTCTCATTGCTCTTACTGGAACATGTCAAGGATGCTCCCATCTTAATTGTTGTGCAGTCCACCTGGAACTCTCCTTTTCTACTAAACTGCAGGATTCACTCCCTTGTTTCCTTTTGGTCTCTGCTCAGATCTTTATTCGGGAGGCCTTCCCTGATCACCTCTTTCAAATTGAATCCACTATCTGCCCTGTCCTCCCCCATACCCTGCTGTATATTTCTTCACAGCACTTTTGACTAGGTGGCACACTGCCTACTTACCAATTTATTTGTTTACCTCCACACTCTCCCCATTAAAACCATAAGCTCTGTGAAAGCAGGGCCTTTGTTTTATTCACTGCAGGATCCCTAGCTCCCAGAATGACGCCTGGCACAGTGCAGGTGCTTGATAAATACTGTTTTTGTTGAGAGAGTGATCGGTAGAGAACAGAGGTTAGCACAGGGGTGATTAAATGATTTTCTTGGTCTCCTGTTTAGTCAGCCCTGGATTCAGCAGGGGAACGTTAAGTCCTTAAATTCCAGACTGCAAACACTGCATCTTTCCTCTGTGTGTTACTATGACAGCCACGAGCCACATGTGGTTATTAACCACTTGAAATGTGGCTAGTTCAAGTTGAGATAAGCCATCAGTGTAAGATACACACTGGGTTTTGAAGACTTTCTATGAAAAAAAAAAGTGAAATATCACGATAATTCTATATATTGATTACAGGTTGAAATGATATTTTGGGTATTTAGGGCTTAATAAAATATATTATTAAATTTAATTTGATCTGTTTCTCATTATTTTTTTAAATGGGGCTGGAATATTACAAATTACACATGTGGCTCACATTATGCTCCTATTGGACAGCAGTGCTGTAGGATCTAGTTGTGAAGGTATGGCTTTAGAGCCAGACAGATCTAGCTTTGAATCCTGGCTACTGCTTATGTGGCCCTAGGCAAGTTATTTAAATTCTTAGGGCTTTGGCAGTGCCTGGCACATACTGTATGTTGTAGGTATGCAATGAATCAGAGTTACCATTAGGAGAATGGTTTAGGAACTGGGGAATGTTTAATTTGGAAAAGACTTGAGAGGGTGCATAACCATCTGTATTCAAGCATATAAAATTATAATAAAGCCAGCAAGGAAAGAGCTTAGAGGAAGAGGAGGGGAATAGCTTACATTTATTGAGCATCAGGTGCCAGATACTTTGTATATATTTATCTCATTTAAACCTCACAACAATGGTACTTTAACCCATTTAACAAATGAGGGAACAGAAACTGTCACTTGCTAATAACTGGTAGAGTCCGGGTTAAAACTCAGACCTGTCTGCCTCCAGAGATTTTGCTTACTGTCCTGAGCCACTCTGCATCCTAAGAAAAATTTAACTTATTTTGTGTAGTTCCAGAGGACAGGGCTAGAAATGCTGGGTAAAAATTATAGGGAGACAGATTTTGGCTCCATGTGAGAAACAATTGTTAAGGACAGTGAGGATGTCTAGTGATGAAAAGGACTGCTTGGATGAGAAGTAAATTCCTTTCCAGTGGAAATATTGAAGCAGAGACTATGGTAGGAAGAATTCTTGCCTGGAGTGGGAGATTGAACTATGTTGCCTCGATTCTTGGACACTAGCCACTCTTTGTCACAGCATTTACTTAAAAACATAGTTTCAGGCAGTTGATAAACACCTCCATATACATGTACATATATATTGCAAGACAAAGCCTAATAAACAACTTTTCCAGACACAAAGTCCATCTTAGAGTTGAAAAAATATGATAGTTGAAACTTACAATTTCATAATTCAGAGACACCTAGCCTTAGTAATTCTTCACCTTTGGATTTTTTTTCCTATTATGAAAACAGCGACACCATTATTAATAGTAACATCATGAGCAAACACCCAATGACAAATAATAAATAATACAATTCTGACTCTTAAGGTGTTTGGTTTGCAGAGAGACACGTAAAACACCCCAGGTGATTTTGTGCCTGGTATTCCTCACTGGCTGCTGACTCAAGCGTTCACCTTCCTACCCACCCTCGTATGACAGGCAGCGTCAGCCATTTCATCCTCTTCATCTCAAGGCCAGGACCTAAGAAAGTCTGTTGCAGAAGAGTAATTGGCCTATTTACTTGCTCCTTTCCACTTAGCCTGGCCAACCCAACCCCAGCCTCTGGTTGACCAGGTGTTGAGGTGCCTGGAGGGGATAGGCTATAATAGTTAATGTATTACACACACCCATAAAAGATTAAAGATTAGCTCTGTTTTAGCTGAACTGTAACTGTCTGTTTGGGTTTCTCCCCTCTCAGGTCTGTCTGGGGGAAGTCAGTGTTGTTTTCTATCTGAGGATAATTAACCCACTGGGTCTTGAATTTCCTAGACAGAGGCCCTTGAACAGCTTGCCTTTAGTGTGGGCTTACTGGGTACCATACCAGGCTCTGGGTTAAGCACTTTCTGTGAATCTGGATCACTTATTTACTCCTCACCAGCTTTCCAAAGCAGGTGGTGTTCTTCCAGTCTCATAACGGCAAGGCTTGTGAGTCGGCCATGTGGTATCTTTGGAAGTAAAGGGGTTTGTTTCTGGTCCCCTAAGAGTCATCATCATTAACCCCTTCTTTAGGTCAGAGGGTCATCTGCCATCATGTATACTATCAGCTCAAACCTTTCCTGGGGGACAATCTGTGTACAGCCCAGAGGAGATAAGGAAGCCCAAGGGGGCTCCATGGAGAAGCAAAAGGACCTGGGTTAACACACTAGGGCCTAGCATTTAAGATGGGCCTTGGTGTCAGGCTCCTTGGGTTAAAAGCTTATCAGTGTCTAGCCGCGTAAGCTTGGGCAACTTACTTTGCTTCTGCGAGGCTCATGTCCTCATCTCTCCAGTGGGGAGAAACTAGAACTTCCCTTTAAGGTTGTCATGAGGATGTACTGATACACTTGGCACATAGCAAGTGTCAATAATAATTTTAACTATTCCCAATGTGATTGTGGGATTTGGACTCTATTAAACATAGGTTAAAAACAAACAAACACGGGGACGAAGTGAGAGAGTAGCATAGACATATATATACTACCAACTGTAAAATAGAGAGCTAGTGGGAAGTTGCTGTATAACAAAGGGAGATCAACTCGATGATGGGTGATGCCTTAGAGGGCTGGGACAGGGAGGGTGGCGGGGAGTCATGGGAGGGAGGGGATATGGGGATATGTGTATAAATACAGCTGATTCACTTTGGTGTACCTCATAAGCTGGTACAAGAATGTAAAGCAATTATATTCCAATAAAGAGCTTTAAAAAAACAAACAAACAAAAACAAACATGGGTCATATCTGGACTCAGCTGCATACTGCTGTGTGGCCTTGAGCTAGTCACTTAATTTCTCTGAGTTTATTTCTTAATCTATAAAACAGAGAGATGATGCACCTGACAGGATTGCTGTAAAGAGTACAGACGGCACGTACACCATGCTGAGTATGTAATAAATGTTTTCAGACAGTGCTTTCAAGTAGTTTGGTTGAGGTGGCAGGGCTTAAACATTAAAAAGGGGACAAATGAAAAGAAAATTTTAAGGAGAATTGACGTGTCTCTATATAGACATACCAAGGCAAGCCGTGACATCCAGTTTAGTCAATACTTATTATGTTTGTGCTGCAGGCCCGGCAGGCATTGTACTGGGCTCCTAGAATATAAGAATATGCAAGACAACCTAAATCTGTACCCTGACAGAGCCTATATTTTAGTGATAAAACATTCCATACTATAAAAAATGGTTACAAAGGAAATAATACAAAAAATACTTGTTGTCAGCTAAAAAAAGCCAGTTACGAAATCGTACTGTGATGTGACTTTAATTATATAGTCTCAAAAGCATCTGTGCACAGAGGGAAAAACCCCAAACACTCTAATGCTAACAATAATTGGTTTTGGTTAATGAGACCAAAGATTATTTTTCCTCTATTTGTCTCTGTTTTCCAAATTTTTGATGGCATGTGTTACATAGAAAGAAAAAAAGTTTGGGGACTTCCCTGGTGGTCCAGTGGTTAAGAATCCACCTGCCAATGCAGGGGACACAGGTTTGATCCCTGGTCGGGGAAGATCCCATATGCCTCAGAGCGACTTAGCCTGTGTGCCACAACTACTGAGCCTGCGCCTTAGAGTCCATGAGCCACAACTATTGAGCCTGCATGCCGCAACTACTGAAGCCCACACACCTAGAGCCTGGGCTCCGCAACAAGAGAAGCCACCATACTGAGAAGCCCTCGCACCGAAACGAAGAGTAGCCCCCACTCATCGCAGCTAGAGAAAACCTGTAGGCGGCAATGAAGACCCAATTCAGCCAATAAATAAATAAATAAATTTATTTAAAACAAAATAAAAGAAAGAAAAAAAGTTTTAAACAAACCAAATGTCCAACAACAGGTAAACGGATAAACAAATTGGGATATATTCATACAACACGGTAGTATTCGGCAATAAAAAAAAAAAAGAGAACAAAGTAGTAATATACGCAACAAGATGGGCAAATCTAAAAACATTCTAAGTGAAAGAAGCCAGACACAAAAGAATGTATAATTTGGGATTCCATATATAAGATATTCTGAAACAGACAAAGCTAATCTATAGTGAGATAAATGAGATCTCTGCTTGCCTGGAGTAAGGAACAGGAAGGATTGATTGCAAAGAGATACAAGAGAACTTTTTCGGAATATGGACATATGCTATATATCTCAGTTGTGGTGGCGGTTCCTGAGGTGTGTATATTTGTCAGATCTCATCAGGCTGTACATTTAAATGGGTACATTCGAATTGCATGTATATGTATCGCAATAAAATTGGTAAAAACAATGAAAAAAATTTCCAGATTTTTTCTGGTTACAAGAGCATTTCCTGCTTGTTGTGAGAAGTTCTAGTATTTTAGAAAAAAGTTCAAATATTTAGGGAAAAGTTACTTTCTCCATTTTGAGAAATCGGAAATTCACAGCAACTCTAAACATAGGGTTTGTACACAATAAATATTGTTAAATCAAAAAGTAGAATAAGAGAGAGGATTAACCCCACGAGGAAGCAAAGAAGAGTAAATAGAATGTTACACCCAGTAAGAACAACAGAAATCCAGGAGAAGACCTGCTGGAGGATGAGGCCATCAGGGATGACAGGCCAGTGGTGTGACCCCATAAGACCCCCCGCAGGTGGGAAAGAAGTGAGAATGGAGGTCAGAATAGGTGAACTGATAAGGAATTGTGTGTCACTGGCTTTTCAACTTTCTCTTAGAGTTCTGTCTTCCCATTCCCTTGGGAGAAAGAGTGAGACTGTGGCAATGACAAAAATCATGATGGCAGAGAAAAGCTGAGAATAAATGAAGGAGGAAATGGGCTCAGGGTCCTTGGTAATGACCAAGTCAACCAGGGAGTTAATTCCCAACATTGCTGTCCTTCCTGCTTGGCCAGTATTGCTGATTGATTCCCACATTGGTCCTTTGTGAATAGACTTGCATTAGTCAGCAATTATGCACCAACGACCCATAGACAGTCCCACCTTGGCATTATTTGTGGATGCAAAAATGGTGGAAGACTCAAGTCCCAGTTCCAACTACAGTGGGAAAAAGAAAATGAGTAATGACTCCTAATAGTTCACATGTGCACAGCAGTGTAAAGTTTATCAAGTGTTTTTCAGTCGTTTCAGTCCAGTCTCTCACCATCAGGTGTAAGAGGTAGGAGGATGGGCAGTGCAGCAAAGGACAAAGAGGCAGACACACCTCACCTAGGCTGAGATGCCAACTCCACCTCCTATAAGCCAATGACCTCAAGCAGTGACATCCACTCCTATGGCCATTAGGAAGATAAAAGGACCTGTGTATAACACACCCAGTATGGTGGTATGTACTGTGACTGGGTTGCTGGTACTATCGTCATTCCAGTTTTACAGATGTGGACATGGCTCAATGGAAGTCATGAAAAAATTGTAAACAAGAGCTGAGACTTTCTGAGAAATCTCCACGTTGGAAGAATCCTTCACCACTATTGTCTGCTCTTCCCCCATAATGGGCTGTTCAGGAAGTAGAGACCATGCCCAAGGGGTGATTTAGGGAAAGACCTGCTGACATGAAAGCATAGGATCATAAACTTTAAATTAAAATTAAATTCTGCCAGGAATTCCCTGGCGGTCCAGTGATTAGGACTCGGTGCTTTCACTGCTGTGGCCCAGGTTCGACCCCTGGTTGGGGAACTAAGAGCCTGTAAGCCACAAAGTGCAGCCAAAAAAAAAAAAAAAAGTGATCAACTCCCTCTCCCCACAGAATGGATGGGGAAACCAAGGCCCAGCAAGCAGAAGGGACTTGCCTGAATGACTCAGCATAGAATGGCAAGCCCTGAACAGTGGCCAGACTTAACTCTTGCTATTCCTTCTGAACCCAAGCTCTCTAGTCATACAGATTTGGGGTCAATTCTTTATTTTTATTTTAAAGATTTTTTTTTTGATGTGGACCATTTTTAAAGTCTTTATCAAATTTGTTACAATATTGCTTCTGTTTTATGTTTTGGTTTATTTGGCGAGGCATGGGATCTTAGCTCTCCAACCAGGGATGAAACCCACACAGCTCTGCTTTGGAAGGCGAAGTCTCAACCACTGGACCACCAGGGAAGTCCCTGGGGTCGATTCCTGACCCTGCACTAGCTAGCTATAGGATGTAACATCTCTGATACTCAGTATCTATATTTGTAAAATGAAATAAGAGCACCTCACTGGTTTGCTGTAAATATTAAATTAGATGGCGCATGTCAAGTGTGCAATAATTTAAGCATGTGAACATTTCCCATTTTACAGACGAGGAACTGAGGCTTGCTGAAACTTCCCTTGGTTCAGGATTGTAGCTAAGGTCAAAGGGTGAACCTAGGAGACATTGAAGCGTGTCAATGGGTGAGGACTGGGCGGGGGGCGGGGGTGCACAGGGTGAGCCAAACTCTCCCTGCCCCTGTCAGTGGGAGCCACCTTTCTGTCTAGGAGCTCAAGAAGACGCTAGCCACCCATGGTGACCTTCCCTGCCTCTGTGGCCTCGGTACGTAAACAGGTTGTGAAACAACCTGGGCAGTGACTCAGCCCGGGGGCCTGTTCTGCTGGTCAGTGCAGGCAGTCTGGGGCTGTTTGGTTGAGCCTTGAAAGGACATGGTGTCTGACAAACATGTTGCTTGTCAAAGCCCTGACGGGGCTGTCAAGCACAAACTGTGAGCTCTGGTCCCTGAGGCGTCACAGGTGACTGAACTGGGGTGCTTGAGTTGTAGACAACATCTCCTGGTTGTTTTTCTGGTCTAACCACCACCCAGGGCCAATGTCATGAAGAGGGGAATGTGTTAGAGGCTGGGAAGCCCCTATTTCCCAAGAGGCAGCTTGACGTGGTAGCCAGGGTCTGAGCTTTCAGTGTCCACATTATACAGACCTGAGTTCAGATTCTGAGCCTGTGGCTTACTGTCCTTGTGACCTTGGGCAGATGGTTTACCCTCGCTGGGTTTCAATGTTCTTATTCTATACAACGCCCACCACGCAAAATTGTCTTTTCAAGATAAAAGATGCGAATTTCCTGAAACGTAGGAAACGCTCCATAAATTGTTATTAGGCTCCTGTGCCCAAATCTGCCTCTTTCTCCACTTCAAACTGAAATTGCCCCTCCTGAGCCAAGGGTTTACACTATAGTGGCATTTTTCCACTCAGCCAGAAACGGTGAAAAAGCGATCGGTATCACTTTCACAGATACATGCCCAAGGGCAGTTGTACCATTACTGTTCTATTGATTACTGGATTTATTTCCTAATATTAGAAGAGAAAGAGACATTTGTAACCAAGGGGTGTGGTAGGCTGAAAATTGGTCCCCAAAGACATCCAGATCCTAATCTCTGGAACCTGTGAATGTTACCTTACATGGCCAAAGAGGCTTTGTAGATGTGATTAAGTTAAGGACACTGAGATGGAGAGATTATCCAGGTATGCCTTAAATGTAATCACAAGTATCCTTATAAGAGGGAGATAGAGGAATATTTGGCTGCAAAAGAGGAGTAGGCAAAGTGATGACAAAAGCAGAGATTGGAGTGATGTGACAGCAAGTCAAAGAATGCAAGCTACTACCAGAAGCTGGAAGAGGCAGGGAATGAATTCTTGCCTGGAGCCTCCAGAAGAAATCAGCTCTGCCAGACCTTGATTTTAGCCCCATAAGACTCATCATTTCTGACTTCTGGCTCTCAGAACTGTAAAAAAGTACATTGCTGTTGTTTTAAGCCACTAAATTTGTGGTCATTTGTTACAATAGCAATAGGAAACTAATCCAAGGCTGTGCCATTGTCTTACTAATTATAAAAATTGATACTTGTGGTATATATCCACACAATGGAATACTATTTGACAACAAAAAAGAATGAAGTATTGACACATGCTACAATGTGGATGAACATTGAAAACATTATGCTAAGTGAAAGAAGCTGATCACAAAGGACTACATGTTGTATGGTTCCATTCATAGGAAGTAATCAGAATAGGCACATTCAGAGGGACAGAAAGTATATCAGTGGTTGCCAAGGACTGGGAGGAAGTGAGAATTGGGGGGTGATGGCTAAGAGATGATGCAAGGGTTTTTTGGGGGGGAGTAATGAAAATGTTCTAAAATGTATTGTGGTGATAATTGCACATTTGAACATCCTGAAAACCACTGAATTGTACACTCATATGCTATGTGAATTGTATCTCAGTAAAATTGTTCAAAATAATACTGAGCTAACATGTAACTGAACTCTTGCTAGACACTGTGCTATAGTTTAAGAGCCTTCTCATTTAATACTGGAATAATAACAACATAATAACTAACCTTAGCACTGGCTATAGGCCAGGCACTATTTGAAAGCATTTTACAGAAATTAACTCCTTTAATCCCATATCTACCCAATAATCTAGATACTATTACTACCCCATTTTGAGATAAGAAGACTGAGGTACTGAGAGGTTACATAACTTGCCCAAGGTCACACAGCTTTTAAGTGGTAGAACCAGGATTTCATCCCAAGTCGATGGACTCCTGAGCCTGAGATCTTAATGATTTTGTTTGACTGCAGTCACGCTTGCATCATGGGACTGGCCCCTAGACTGGCTGATTGGATCTAAGGAACTTTCCATTTCCTAGCTCCAGTCCTTTGCACTGCTCAGCTGCACTTCCTGTATCTTTATAATTGACTCCCCTTTTTACACTAAAGCTTAGCTGATTTCTGTTACTTACACTCAAAAAGGCCCTGATTCAGAAAAGGGCAAATTCCACCCACACCAGGGCAGAGCAGGGGCTTCCTGTGGACTTCGTGAGCCCAGAGCTACTGACCCTGGCATGTGAGGGCCCCCAGAATCCATATACTGGAGAAAAGACTAAGCACTTCAGCCTCTCCCAGGCCAGCAGCTCAGCAGTCTTTGCTGTATGTGTTCCAATGTGTAAAGCCTCAGTGAATTTTTTTTTTAATTAAAAATAACTTGTATTGTGGGGTTTTAAAATAAATGTACTATTGCTAAAGTTCATTTACAGGCAATAGAATATTGTAATTAAAATCCTGGCCTCTGAACTCTGGAAAACAGTTTGTCAGTTTCTTAAAAACTAAGCACACGATCTCTTCAATAAGTAGTGCTGGGAAAATTGGACAGCTACATGTAAAAGAATGAAATCAGAACACTCCCTAACACCATACCCCAAAATGAACTCAAAATGGATTAAAGACCTAAATGTAAGGCCAGACACTATAAAATTCCTAGAAGAAAACATAGGAAGAACACTCTTTGACATAAGTCACAACGAGATCTTTTTTGACCCACCTCCTAGAGTAATGGAAATAAAAACAAAAATAAACAAGTGGGACCTAATGAAACTTAAAACTTTTGCACAGCAAAGGAAACTATAAACAACTTGAAAAGACAACCTTCAAAATGGGAGAAAATACTTGCAAACGAATCAACAGACAAAACATTAATCTCCAAAATATATAAATAGTTTATGCAGCTCAATATCAAAAAAAAAAAAACAAGCAACCCAATCCAAAAATGGGCAGAAGACTTAAACAGGCGTTTCTCCAAAGAAGACATACAGATGGCCAAGAGACACATGAAAAGCTGCTCAACATCACTAATTATTAGAGAAATGCAAATCAAAACTACAATGAGGTATTCTAACACCAGTTAGAGTTGGCATCATCAGAAAATCTACAAAGAATAAATGCTGGAGAGGGTGTGGAGAAAAGTGAACCCTCTTGCACTGTTGGTGGGAATGTAAATTGATACAGCCACTATGGAGAACACTATGGAAGTTCCTTAAAAAACTAAAAATGGAATTACCATATGAGCCAGCAATTCCACTATTGGGCATATACCCAGAGAAAACCATAATTCAAAAAGACACATGTACCCCAATGTTCATTGCAGCACTATCTACAATAGCCAGGTCATGGAAGCAACCTAAATGTCCATCGACTGATAAACAGATAAAGAAGATATGGTACATATATACAATGGAATATTAGTCAGCTGTAAAAAGGAAAGAAACTGGGACATTTGTAGAGATATGGATGGACCTAGAGACTGTCATACAGAAGTAAGTCAGAAAGAGAAAAACAAATATATATTAACACATATATGCGAAATCTAGGAAAATGGTATAAAAATGCAAGCCAGAAATAGAGACACAGATGTAGAGAACAAACATATGGACATCAAGGGGGGAAAACGGGGTGGGGGTTGGTGGGTTGGGATGAATTGGAATATTGGGATTGCCATATATACATTACTAATAAGAAAAAAAATCAAATTGTACACATTAAATATATGCAGTTTATTGTATGTCAACTATATCTCAATAAAAGTCTTTAAAAATAAAACAAACAGACAAAAAACTAAAGGAGTCACAGGAGGGAGAGGATATGGGGACATATGTATAAATACAGCTGATTCAGTTTGTTGTACAGCAGAAACTGGCACAACAGCGTAAAGCAATTATACTCCAATAAAGAGCTTAAAAAAAAAACCCTAAGCACACAACTACCATACAACCCAGAAATTGCAAACCTGTGCATTTATCCCAGAGAAATGAAGAATTATATTAAGACAAAAACCTACACATGAATGTGTAGAGCAGCTCTATTGGTAGTAGCTAAAAACTGAAAGCAACCCAGATGTCCTTAAATAGGTAAATAGTTAAACCATGGTGTGTCTGTGGAATACCACTCAGCTTGCAGTACTACTAAACAAAGAAAAGAAATAAAATATTGATACACACAATGACTTGGAAGGAATACCAGAGAATTATTCTCAGTAGAAAAAGCCAAACTCAAAAGGTTATACTTGGGACTTCCTTGGTGGTCCAGTGGTTAAGACTCCACACTCCTATTGCAAGGGGCTTGGGTTCAATCCCTGGTTGAGGAACTAAGATCCCGCATGCTATGTGGCTAAAAAAAAAAAGAAAGATTACACTTGGTACAGTTTATTTGTATAACATTTTGAAATAAAATTATAGAAATGGAGATCAGATTACTAATGGTAGGGGTTAAGGAGGGGATAGAGGCAGGCGGGAACTAAGTGTGACTATAAAAGGGCAATGTGAGGAATCCTTGTGGTGATGGAATATTCTGTGTCTTGATGTATCAATGTTGTGATAGTGTACTACAGTTTTGCAAAATGTTACTTTTGGGAGAAACCAGGTAAAGGGTACATAGGTTTGTATTATTTCTTAAAACTGCATGTGAGGGACTTCCCTGGTGGTCCGGTGGGTAAGACTCTGAGCTCCCAATGAAGGGGACCCGGGTTCGATCATTGCAGGGAACTAGATCCTGCATGCGTACCACAACTAAGAAGGCCGCATGCTGCAACTAAAGATCACATGTGGGACTTCCCTGGTGGTGCAAGTGGTTAAGAGTCTGCCTGCCAATGCAGGGGACAAGGGTTCGAGCCCTGCCCCAGGAAGATCCCATATGCCACAGAGCAACTAAGCCCATGTGCCACAACTACTGAAGCCCGCGCGCCTAGGGCCTGAGCTCCGAAACAAGAGAGGCGACAGCAATGAGAAGCCTGCACACTGCAACGAAAAGTAGCCCCTGCTTACCACAACCAGAGAAAGCCTGTCCACAGCAAAAAAGATCCAACACAGCCAAAAATGTTAAAGTTTTAAAAAAAAAGATCACACATGCCACAACTAAAGATCCTGCATGCTGCAACTAAGACCCAGTACAGCCTAAATAAATAAATAATAAGTAAATATTAAAAAAAAATCCTGGGCCCTACATCAAAGTCATGCCTCCACTATTTGTTAGCGCTGTCTTAGGGTAGATTACTCTTCCTCTCTGCCCTCAGTTTTTACTCATCTTATAGATTTTTTTGGTGAGAAACAAATGACTATGCATATAAAAAGTTAAGCACAGTATCTGGTACATTATAAGAACTTAATAAATAATTCCACCACTCTCAACATTTGGATCAATTTCTGTTTTTAGCTGCAAGTGAAAGAAAAACAACGGCAATGAGGTATCACTTCAGATGCACCAGAATGGCTACAATTAAAAATAAATAAATAAAAGCAAAAACAAAAAAGTGGCAAATAGCAAGTGTTGGTGAGGATGCGGAAATCCTCATACTTTGCTGGTGAGACTGCAATATGGTTCAGCCTCTGTGAGAAGTCATTTGGTAATTCCTCAAAAAGTTAAATGTAGAATTACCATGTAACCCTGAAACTCCACTCCTAGATATACACCCCAAATAACTGAAAACTGGCACTCAAACAAGTACATGCAGACACATATTCATAGCAACATTATTCACAATAGCCAAAAGGTGGAAGCAGCCCAGATATCCATCAATGGGTAACTGGATAAACACATTATGGTACATATGTATAACAAAATATTATTCAGCTGTAAAAAGGAATGAAGTATCAATACTTGTTACAACACTGATGAATCTCAAAAAGCATTATGCTACATGGCAGAAGCCAGACACCGAAGGTCATATACTGTATGATTCCCTTTATACAAAACACTCAGAATAGATAAATCCACTGAGACAGAATACAGATTTGTGGTTCCCAGGGGCTGGCGGAAGGGGAGGTGGGAGAAACTATTTAGTGTGAAAGGGGTTTTACCCTGGAGTGATGGGAATATTTTGAAATTAGAGGTGGTGATTGTACAACATTGTGAAACGTACTAAATGTCACTGAACTATGGCATTTAAAGTGGTTAATTTTCTAAATGTCCATCAACAGATGAATGGATAAAGAAGATATGGCACATATAGACAATGGAATATTACTCAGACATGAAAAGGAACAAAACTGAGTTATTTGTAGTGAGGTGGATGGACCTAGAGTCTGTCACACAGAGTGAAGTAAGTCAGAAAGGGAAAAACAAATACCGTATGCTAACGCATATAAACGGAATCTGAAAAAATGGTACTGATGAACCCAGTGGTAGGGCAAGAATAAAGATGCAGGTGTATAGAATGGACTTGACAAATGGGGAAGGGAAGCTGGGACAAAATGAGAGAGTAGCATTGACATATACACACTACCAAATGTAAAATAGATAGCTAGTGGGAAACTGCTACATAGCACAGGGAGATCAACTCATTGATTGGTAACGACCTAGAGGGGTGGGATATGGAGGGTGGGAGGGAGGCTGAAGAGGAAGGGGATATGGGGATATATGTATAAATACAGCTGATTCACTTTGTTGTACAGCAGAAACTGGCACAACAGTGTAAAGCAATTATACTCCAATAAAGATCTGAAAAAAAAATAAAGTGGTTAATTTTATGTGAATGTTATCACAATAAATTATTTTAAAAACAAAAAATTCTTAGAATTGTTTAAAAAAATTTCTCTCATGTAATGAAGTCCTGAGATAGAGAAGCTCTAGAATTGTTTATTTCGGTTGTTCTAAAGTTTCATCAAGGACCCAAGTTCTTTCCATCTCTCAGTGTTTCCATTCTCAGTGCGTTGGCATTCTCTTCTCTTTCATGGTTGAAAGATGGCTGCCACAGTTCCAAGCACTGCATCCAGACATAATTTAACTCCAAAACATTGTAGCGGAACAAAGAAAGAATGCCTATTCCTATAAGTATCTCGTTCTCTCTTTTTTAAATAGCAGCTTTATTGAGAGATTTATTTTAGTATATGTGCTGCCGAAGCGAGCACGAGAGATTTATTTTAAATTCACCCATTTAAAATAAACAAGTCAATGATTTTTAGTATATTCACAGATTTGTGCAACCATCACCACAATCAATTTTAAAACATTTTATCAACCCAAAAGGAAATTTAGCACCTATTAGCCATCACTCCCTATTTTCCCCCAATATACTCCCCAGCCCCCACCCTGGGCAACAACAAATCTACTTTCTGTCCCTATAGGTTTGCCTATTCTGGATGTTTCATATAAATGGAATTATACAAAAAGTGATCTTTTGTGACTGACTTCTTTCACTTAATTTAATGTTTTCAAGGTTCATTCAGGTTGTAAAATGTGTCAGTACTTTATTCCTATATATTGCTGAATAATCTTCCAACATATGGACTTTATCCTCTCAACAGTTGATGGATATTCAGGTTGTTTTTGGCTATTACACATAATGCTGCTGTGAATATCTGTGTATAACTTTTTGTGTAGACAGATGTTTTCATCTCTCTTGGGTATATACCGAAAAGTAGAATTGTTGGGTCATATGATAACCCTGTGTTTTACCTTTTGAGGAATTGCCCGACTCTTTTCCAAAGTGGCTGCATCATTTTACATTCCTAGCAGCAGTATATGAGCGTTCCAATTTTTCCACGTTCTCTCTCTCTCTTTTTTTTAATGGTAAGAAACCTTTCTCAGAAGCCCTCCAGCAGACTCTCCTTCCTATCTTATTAGCTAGAACAAGATCACATACATGGCTGCCCCTAAAACAAACACTAGCATTATCATGACTGGCTTCCAGTTAAGTCTTCAGCTCAGCTCCGGATGGGGACACTTTCCCTAAGAGGTGAATACTTGAACAAACTTGGAGTTCAGTGAACAAAGAAGAAAGAGGAAAGAGATTTGGGGTAGGTAACAATACTCTGTCACAGTGTCTTTCAGTCTATTTCTTAATGCAAAGTTATGAATATATATATATTTTAAATAAATTTATTTTTTGGCTGCATTGGGTCATCATTGCTGTGTTTGGGTTTCCTCTAGTTGTGGTGAGCAGGGCCTTCTTAGTGTGGTGGCTTTTCTTGTTGTGGAGCACAGGCTCTAGGTGCACAGGCTTCAGTAGTTGTGGCACTTGGGCTCAGTAGTTGTGGCTCGAGGGCTCTAGAGCACAGGCTCAGTAGTTGTGGCCCATGGGCTTAGTTGCTCCATGGCGTATGGGATCTTCCCGGGCCAGGGATCAAACCCATGTCCCCTGCATTGGCAGGTGGACTCTTTTTTTTTTTAATGAGTTTTTCTTTTTTAATTAATTTATTTATTGGCTGCGTTGGGTCTTCGTTGCTGCATGTGGCAGGCAGACTCTTAACCACCGCGCCACCAGGGAAGTCCCATTTTTAAACAAAACAAAAAAATGAGACCATACTATACATACTGTTTTGTAAGTTGATTTATTATTTAATGAAACACTGAGTATATCTTCTATGATCATACACATTCATTTATAAGGTGATTTTAATAGCTGAATGATATTTTAAGTTCTGCAACATACCGAAGCCTTTCTAGTTTGTCTTGGCACACTTAAAATCAGATTCATAGAAGTATTTAAGTGCTGGCTCAGAGAGAAAGCGATGGATGATGGCAGACTCATGTCTTGGATTTTCTGTCTCTTTAACTCAAGGCGAGAACTCAGGTGCCCTCTTTCCCTGAGAAGAGGGATCCGGTAGGCGATCCCTCTCCTTTCCCACACTCCGAGTCTCTTTACCCCTAGGGAGCTTCCTTGAGTAACTGTCACATCACCTTCTTTAACTTTCTTGCTGGCCGTCTTCCCCTCCCTTTCATGTCTCTCTAGAGTCTATGTAGAACTGCTTAGAACGACATTTGAGACCTCTTATAATTGTTATCAGTCAGAATTCTTCCAGGCCAAAAAACCCAGCCTCATGTAACTGAAGAAGATAAGTGAAGACTTCAGGCATCTCTGGATCTAGAGACTCAGACGCCTTCATAAAGAATTTCTCTCTCTCTAACTCTGTCTCTGTGTCTGTCTGTCTCCCTCTTTAATCTCTAAATTTTACTTTCCTTTCTCCTAGCTTCCCTGGTGAAACACAGCTCCTTTTTCCCCAAGAGTTCCAACAAGTGCGCTGGGGAGGATTCTCACTGACCAGCATAGCTTATATGTCCATCTTTGTACCAGTCACTGTTGTGCTCTAATTGACTAGACCAGACTTCATTGTGTGCCCACATCTGGAGATATAAAGATGGGGTTGGGCTCACCAGAATTATACAGAATGAGAGTAGGATAAGTGAATCTCTATAGCATAATAGGAGTGTGCATTTTCCAAAAGGTATAAAGGAGGCTGGGTGGGTAAATGCCAACATCCTTTCAAGGATATTCAGTTTATTCCAACAACATGGCCATGGGAGTTGTTTACAACTCAGTATCCATTCTGATCAGTTGACACCATGCCCTTCCAGGGTTTTTTTTTTTTTTTTTTTTAATTTATTTATTTACTTACTGGCTGCGTTGGGTCTTCATTGCTGCACGCAGACCTTCTCTAGTTGCGGCCAGCAGGGGCTACTCTTCGTTGCGGTGCTCGGGCTTCTCTTGTTGCAGAGCGTGGGCTCAATACTTGTGTCTCATGGGCTCTAGAGCACAGGCTCAATAGTTGTGGCACACGGGCTTAGCTGCTCCGTGGCATGTGGGATCTTTCTGGAGCAGGGATTGAACATGTGTCCCCTGCTTTGGCAGGTGGGTTCTTAACCATTGCGCCACCAGGGAAGTCTCATGTCCTTCCAGTTTTTAACTATTTTGAACATACCTCTGCCCATTTCCATCAAACAGTCTTGCCCCAATTTACTAAGGTTCTGAGCCAGACCGTCTGTTTCTGACCCCAAATGCACACATCCTATGGCCCAGCCCAGTGGTTATGTATCTCAGGACCTCACTCTGAAGGAAGAGTCTGGCTGTCTACTTTGAAGCCTACTTATCTTTAAAGAGCACCAGCTCAATTACCATTTCCTCCACGAAGCCTTCCTGATTGCCCCCACCTGGAATTGACCTCCACCCTGCCCTACCCCATCCGAATGCTCTTTACTGGCACTTCTCTCATTGTCTCTTTGCCTGGAATTAGACTTTTACCTGTCTTTACCTCTTATGAGACTCTAAGCTTCTTGAAGAAAAGGACTACATCTTATTCATCTTTCTGTTTCCTAAAAGTCCGTCACAGCAATCCTCTGCCACATGATTAGTCCTGTGACATTAGGCAAAGCCCTCCCCCTCTTTGAGCTTTGATTAATTCTTTTGTAAAATAGGGATGATGATGGTCTTTACCTCACAGCTTTTTGTGAGACCTGAAACACTCATACATAACTTATTGAACATATGCTATGTGTGTCATGATGTCCCTTATAAGGGGCAAATACCTGGTGCTGGCAGACCTGGGACTCAAGTGTTCTCTTCTAAATAGGCTATGTTCCTAACCACTATTCTAAACAGCCTCCCACCCTGGGGAAAGTCAGTGTCTGGCACACAGTAGGAGTGCAATGAATGTTGCTAAATGCTTGGCTCTGTTGAATTGAATCAAATTCTACTTTGGCTGTGCTGTTCTCTGGACTGTGGTTTGCCCCTCTTCAATTTATCCTACCCTACGTGTAATCAGACCACATGCCCCACTAAATTCCTGCTGACCTGGAATGTGTCTTCCCAGCACTCCTGTAAACTGGGAGGAGCCCAAGGGCTGTAAATCCTGGATCTGGGGCAGCCCAAAGGTCTTTGCACCAACTCAGACAAGAGCTGGAACTCCAACCAAGGGAGATGCTGCCTGTTGGGGGAAGGGAAATGTGTGAGCCAACTCACCCTCCCCCACAACAGAGAAGTCCAATGTTCAAGGCCTCGGGTCTCCTGTCTTGGCCGTATTCCTCACCTTTTGGTTTCTGAGGAATTTGTGGAGATAAAACCACTTCTCCATTGTGAGCCTCCTCACTTCGTAACAGCCTTGTGGTTAGATATTTGGGGAAAGGACCATGGGGAATCTGGATCTGCCAAATTCATATTCCTGTTCCCGGAAACAGTTTTTCCCCAAAGTTATCTGTTTTTCATTTACCAAGCAGTTGATATGTGCCAAGTGTTGTGCTGAACACGTTATGTACATTATTTAATTCAGGATTTCTCAGTCTTGGGACTATTGATTTTTTGGACCAGATAATTCTTTGTTGTAAAGGACTGTCCTGTGCATTGTAGGGCAGCATCCCTGGCCTCTATCCACTAGATGCTAGTAGCACCTGCCCACTTGTGACAACCGAAATATGTCTCCAGGCTTTGCCAAATGTCCTGGAGGTGCAAAAGCATCCTAGGATAAGAACTGCTAATTTAATTGAATAGACTCTGCAATATACTGTGGAGGGGGAAACAGACTGTAAAACAGACTGTTTAATATGTTGCCATTTTGTTAGCATATTTAAACATAGAAGGAAGATCTAAAAGATAAATTCTACAAAAAAATAACAGTCGTACTCTCTAGGGGTGGATTATTAGCAACTTCTATTTTATTATTTCTGTTCACCTGTATTTTCTGATTTTTCTAAAATGAACAGAAAACATCTCTTTTTTCTTGTCTGGCTCCACAAAGGAATGGAGTTTACTTACAGGCAATACATGTTATCAAATATTGAAAATGCATTATATTTAGTCAATTGATTTTCATCAAAAGTAACAAAATAGTTAAGTGAAGAATGGATAGTCTTTTCAACAGGTGGTGCTGGAACAACTGGATATTTGAAGGAAGAAAAAAGAACCTCTACTATTACCTCACACTATACACAAAAATTGACATGAATAAGAAATGTTAAGGATAAAATTTCTGGGGGGAAAAACACAGGAAAACATATCTGTGATGTTGGGTTAGGCAAAGATTCCTTAGAACACAAAGAGCACAAAATATAAAAGAAAAAATTTACATATTGAATTCCATCAAAATTAAAACCCGCTCTTACAGGGAATGGAAAGGCAAGCCACAGTCTGGGAGAAAATGTGTGTAATTCACATATTTGAGAAAGGATAAATCCAGAATATCTAGAACTTATAAAGAACTCTTACTACTTAATAAGAAGGCAAATAACACAAAGAATATCAGCAAAAGATTTAAAAAGACACTTCAACAGATACACAAGATACATAAAAGGCCAATAAGTACTCAAAATATGCTCAGCATCATTAGTCATCACAGAAATAGAAATTAAAAAGTCATGAGACAGAACTACACAACTAGGAGAATGGCTAAAGTTAAAAAGGCTGACATTACCAAGTGTTGACAAGGATACAGAGCAACTAGAACTCATATGTTGTTGATGGGACTACAAAATGGTACAGCCACTTTGGGAAATGATTTGAAAATTTCTTATAAAATTAAATATACATTTACCACGTCCCAACAATTTCACTCCTATGTTTTTACCTAAGAGAAATAAAAACTTATGCCCACACAAATAGCAGCTTCATTCATAATAGCCAAAATTACAAACAACTCAAATATCCATTAAATGGTGAATGGGTAAACAAATGGCGATACATCCATGCAATGATATTCTATTTGGCAATAAAAAGGGAATAAACTACTGATACACACACAATGTGATGAATCTCAAGAGCATTATGCTAACTGAAAGAAGCCAGCCATAAAAGCGTACATCATGAATATCTCCATTTATATGAAATTCTAGAAAAATCAAAACTATAGTGACAAAGGAAACCAGTGGTTCTTAGGGGACAGCTCTAAAAGGATGAGCTGGAACAAAGAGCAAATTCTGCCTTAACATGGCTCACTTTAAAAGTTTTGATGCCATGACAGCCCTAATAGAGTGACTACAATGAAAAAGGCCAATTATACCAAATGTTAAAGATGTGGAGCAACTCGTGCTCTTGAACATTTTTGGTGAGAGTGTAAAATGGTACAAACTCTTTAGAAAGTAGTTGGGCATTTTTTTTGTGTGAGGTTAAACGTACATTTGTCATACAACCCAGCAATTCCACTTCAAGGTATTTACTCAAGAGGAACGCAAATATATGTCCACAAAAGGACTTAGACCTGAATAGTCATAGCAGATTAATATAAGTAGCCCCAAACTGAAAATAAGCCAAATGTTCAACTGATAAACAGAGGCCTAGGGTATATTCATGCAATTAAATAACACTCAGCTATGAAAAGGAATGACTTGGGACTTCCCCAGTGGTCCAGTGGCTAAGAATCTGTGCTCCCAATGCAGGGGGCCCGGGTTCAATCCCTGGTCAAGGAACTAGATCCCACATGCTGCAACTAAAAGTTCGCACACCACAACTGAAGATCCTGAATGCAGCAACGAAGCTCCGGTGCAGACAAATAAATAAATATTACAAAAAAAAAAAAAAAAAAGGAATGACCTACCCATGTCCCCTGCATTGGCAGGCAGATTCTTAACCAGTGTGACACCAGGGAAGACCCTTCAGAGTCATTCTTAATTTGTGTATCATAAAATTAAAGGAAGAGATCAGAAAAATTGGATAATGACTATTGATCCCTAATTCTTTCTTTTAAAATGCCTTTTCTTTAGAAATATTTAAATTAAATTTAAAATATTGCCTTACATGTAAGCCATCATCTGTCAGGAAGCAATCAAGTTATCCATGTACCTCTTGTAACTTTGTAGGTATAGTTTTTAATCAATGTTCAAACTATCTTCACTAGATGGACAAATTATGATTATTATGAATTCTTTTCTCCAGTTAGTTATTGTCAAATTATCTAATGACTACTACCTTCGTTAGCAAATGCCTAGAATAAAAATATTATCCTAAGCCTAGTAAAGTAATACATTTTGTTGCATTTATGTTTTTGTTCTAGTTTTTGAATGCAAAACTTTGTGATGTACTAATAAAGAAATGAGTGATTAAGAATAACAACAACAAACTAAACTGTAGTGACAGAAAGCAGAGAGTAGGTGTCTGGGGGACACAAGAAAGGGGACTGGGAGACTCACTGCAAAGCGCCACAAGGGAATTTGATTTGGGTGCTGGTTATGCAGGTGTGCACTTTTGTCAAAACTCATGGAACTGTGCGCAGTTAGAAAGTATGCATTTTATTGCATGCAGATTATACTTCAATGAGCTTTATTTGAAAGGAAAAATAAAACAGTGTAAAGAAATGCACATTAGAGGAGAATACCAACCTCAAGGGGAAGAAAGTAAAACCCAGGGAGCCTGGAGGGTCCTGCTTTGGTTGGTCTGTGACTTTGGCTCCAAGCTTTGTTCCCCCAAATCTTCCCTGTCTTTAAGGCCTGGCTGAAATGCCACCACTTCTAGGAAAGTTCCCTGGCTTCCCCAGCCCACAGTGATTTATCTTTGAAGTCAATATTGATTCTGCATATTAATATAGAAAAGTCCTCCATAAACGAGTAGAGTGCTTTCGGCCCACTGTTTCAGCTGATTCTCACCATAACCACCATCAGGGCAAGGATTATTTTACCCATGTTAGAGATGGGAAAATCCATTTTAGGCTCAGGGAGGGAAGTAACTCACCTAAATCTTATGGCCTCCAACTCCTGGGCCTCCAATTCTCCTTCCCCATTGGAGGGGTGAGTAGAAACAGCACAGGTCAAAGAGTCTAGAATTCCTGCTAATTTGCTTGGCAAATTCCTGGGCAATATTAATATTGCTAGACCTCAGCTTCCACAGCTATAAAAAGGGTGAAATCCGTGCTCTGCTCATGTCCCAGTGTTGTGGTTAGGATTGCTGAGAACAGTCTCTGGTTGGCGAATAAGTGATTCATACGTATTTAATGCAATCAACACACATTTATTGAGCACTTACTCTAACACTATGGCAGACAGTGGGGGTACAACAGTGAACAAGGAGACAGGGAAGAAACAGTAAAGATTATGAAAGGTGCTGAAGAGAAAAGGGGTGGAATTAGGTTGAGAAACAGGAATCAGGTCAGAACTCTGAGATGATATTGAAGGTGAGGAGTGAAAGTTTAAAAAGAGCTAACCCCACACAGGGCTGGGAGAGGAGTATTCTAGGTAGTGGGAATTCTATATTATCTTGCATTTCACAACTCCCATTTCACAGGTGAGGAAATTGAGGCTATTCATCTGAAAGAATTAACATTAACCCCATCCCTGTCTTCCATGGAAGGGAGGAACTAAATTAACTAAACAGGCGCTCTGTGAACATTTTCTCATTTGATCTTTTTTAAAAAAAAAAATAAATTTATTTATTTATTTATTTTGGGCTGTGTTGGGTTTTCGTTGCTGTGTGTAGGCTTTCTCTAGTTGCGGCGATCAGGGGCTACTCTCTGTTGCAGTGCATGGGCTCACTGCGGTGGCTTCTCTTGTTGCAGAGCACGGGCTCTAGGCAGGCGGGCTTCAGTAGTTGTGGCTCGCGGGCTTAATTGCTCTGCGGCATGTGGGATCCTCCCGGACCAGGGCTCGAACTTGTGTCCCCTGCATTGGCAGGCAGATTCTTAGCCACTGCGCCACCAGGGAAGCCCCTTCTCATTTGATCTTGACACTAATAATTTTTGATGGTAATGTTCCCATTTTATAGATGAGGAAATTAAAGAAGGTTATCAAAGGTCACATAGATGCTTTGTTCTGTTTACTTATGCTCTGCCTCATTCCAGATGGACTTGGGCTCAGATTTGAGCCTTGTCTGTCTGGTTCCAAAGTCCAAGCTCTCTCCCAGACACCAGGCTGACGCTGAGAGTCTGAGAGCTGGCATCGTAACAGACAACCAGCCAGAGCAGAGGCAGAGTCCAAAACATGGGGAGGTTGTTATTTCTGGAACACTGCTGCCCAGATCCAGCACTAGACCAGGCCTCCTGGTGGATACGGACATATATTCCACACCTATTGTTTATTCAGCCCCTACTACATGCCAGGTCCTGCTCTAGGCTCTGGAGATGAAGCAGTGAACATGCAAGACAAAAATCCTCTGCCTTAATGGGGCTTGCAGTTGAGTGGGGAGATGAGTGAGCCACACAACTGATTATGGTATTAGACAGAAAAAGATGCCTTTGAAAAACAGAAGCACTTGGTAAGCTTAGGTCAAAGGAGGAAGATGTACATTCAGGGTGGAGCTGGGGAGCCAGAGAAACCTTTTTGGTTGAGGGGATTCTTGAGTCTCGGTTCCATTATGTTCATCTGTAAAAGGGAGATAATAATAGACTATAGGGCTGTGGTGAGGGTGAAATGAGGTCATGCTTGTGAATTACTTTGTAGAGGACTTGGCACGTAGGCAGTCCTAAATAAGTCTTACTATCTTCTCCCCTCCTCCTCCCCCTTCTTCTTCTTTTTTTTTTTATTGCTATTACCATTTTAAAAAAATGGTTTATTTATTTATTTGTTTGTTTATTTATTTATTTTTGGCTGTGTTGGGTCTTCATTGCTGTGCGAGGGCTTTCTCTAGTTGCAGTGAGTGGGGGCTACTCCTCATTGTGAAGCATGGGCTTCTCATTGCGGTGGCTTCTCTTGTTGGGGAGCATGGGCTTCAGTAGTTGTGGCTCACGGGCTCTAGAGCTCAGGCTCAGTAGCTGTGGTGCACGGGCTTCGTTGCTCCATGGCATGTGGGGTCTTCCCAGCCCAGGGATCAAACCTGTGTCCCCTGCGTCAGCAAGCGGATTCTTAACCACTGGGCCACCAGGGAAGTCCCTCCCCTCCTTTTTCTAATAAATGCTGTCTATTGCCTTAGTTTGGGCTGCTATAAAAAAAAATCTTAGACTGAGTGGCATAAACAACAGACATTCATTTCTCACAGTTCTGGAGGCTGGGAAGTCCAAGATTAAGGTACCAGCCAGCTGGGTTCCTGTTGAGAGCCCTTGTCCTCATCATGTCCTCACATAGTAGAAGGAAAGAGAGAAAGCAAGCTCGCTCCTGTCTCTTCTAATAAGGGCACTAATCCCATCATGAGAGGGCCACACTCATTACCTAATTACCCCCTAAGGCCCCATCTTCAAATAATATCACACTGGGGATTAGGATTTCAACACATGAATTTGAGAAGGACACGAACATTTAGTCCACAACATCTATTTTGTAACAAATAACAAAACCTCCTTTGAAGATTTCCCACTGCCAATAGGATAAAGTTCAGAATTCTTAATATGCCAGATCTGCTCTGGCCTTCTTCTTACCTCACCCTTCCTCATATTCTCTGCTCCCTCTGCTCCTGCCAGGCTGCCTTCCTGCTTCAAATCTTCTCCTATGTTGTTTCCTCTGCCAGAAATCTTTTTTGCTCTGCACCCCTTTCTCCCCTCCCATCCTTGGCCGGTTCTTTCTCATCCTTCCTGTCTGAGGTATTTCTCTGGGAATTCCCACACTGAGTGTGGGGGTTCCCCCGCTGCATGCTCTCATGGCTCTCCCTGCTTTTTTTTTTTTTCACCCAGGACTCATCATAAGTGTCTGTTTGATCTTCATCTTTAATGCTGGATTTTAAGGTCCATGACGCCAAGACTGCCTCTGTCTCATTCACGGCTGTACTGCCAGCATCCAGCAGTGTCTGAGACAAAGTAAGCACTCGATGGTGTTGGCAGGAGCCAAGAAAAGGGGTTCCTCCTTGGAATGTGAGTTTAGAAACTAAGAATTAAGACAGAAGCTCAAGGCTTCCCTGAACAGGAACAAATATTGAGGTCAGAGGTGATTCAGACAGGAGGGGAAAGAAATTCTGCTGCTATAACCAGCTGAGACATGTTTTTCCTCAGACTCAGAGGCATTGTACGGGCTGACTTGAGAGAAGGTGGAGCACTCAGGCAGTGAGTGTACTTAAACTGCTCCCCAGAGACAGCAAGTGACTTGCCCAAGGTCTCCAGCCATGGGAGTGGGGATGGGAGGGAGGACCTTTTCTGGTCCTCTCAGCATTGCAGCTGTCGCCTCCAACCTCAGAAAGAGAAAGTTGAGACAGGAAGTTGTAGGACTCTGACACAGAGTGGTGACAAACTATGAAGAGGATCTGAAGGTTCCGGCTTGTGAGACCACAAGCAAGAAATTTCTCCTCTCTGGTCTTTCTTTTCACCATCCATAATAAGAGTGTCATAGGATAAGTACCTTGGTGAGCAGACTCAGATGGAAATTTGCATATGGGAGGATTATTAGGGATCAGTATCATAGGAGAGTGAGAAGCAGGGCTGGGCAGAAGTCGGGCTGCAATGCAGCTGCAACATTGGCCTCAGCTGATCATGAAGGGAGCAGTAGAGTTGGGACAGTCCTTGAGTTGTTTCAAATGAAGGCAGAGGGGTCAGGTCTTTTTACACTCCTCTCCCATCAACCGGTCATTGGAGGCAGGCTAGACTGACTGGAGGGGCAAAGCTGTGAGCTTGGTTGCTTCCTTTAACAGGGCAGTTCCCAGACAGGCACTCAGCTGAGATCCTTCCGCATCCAGCACTCCTGATGGAGTGGGGGTGTGGGAAGGAGTGCGTGCCACAGTCTGGGTTGCACACAACAGCATCCATTACAGAGGAATGTAGATTAGTTTTCTAACTGTTCCATGGAGGCACCAGGTTCCAAGAAGCTGCTTCAGTGGGTGGGAAACCCCTCTTCTTGAATGCGTTTTAGTTTCTGTAGAAGTCCTACATATTCCTTGGAAGAAAAGCCTCTGATGCTACGTTGTAAATCCTCTGACAGCACCTCACATCTCTCCTTTGAGGTGCCGATCACAATTATAATGGAAATAATTACTTGTGTAATGATCTAATGTCTGACTCCTCCACTAGATAATAAATCCCAAGAAGGCAGGAGTCATGTCTGTCTTGTTCACTGCTCTGTGTCCAGGGCATTTACATATTAGGTGCACAATGTGTTGCTAAATGAAAGAACGACCTTGGCATCAGAACAGCAGGGAAACTGTTAAAGCTGCATATGTTTGAGCTCTACCTCTAAACACTGGTCCTCTAGGACATTCCAAGGCACAAAAAGCTTTTGAGCCACTTCTCCATTCCACTTATCCTAGGGCTCTGGTGAATGTGTTAAACCTTCTGGAGGAGACTCACCCAGCTCCTTTTTCTACCTGCTCTCAGCAGTCCTCAATCCAAGCATAGCTTCAAAAGCCAGACCAACCAAGAATCAAGCCACCAGAAACTTCCACTAACTCCAACCTGATTTTTAGAAATGCAGACTGAGGGCATAGGGAGTTAGGAGACAAAAGTAATGCTCTGGATGGGACTTCCCTGGCAGTCCAGCAGTTAAGACTTCATGCTTCGGGTTTCCCTGGTGGCTCAGTGATTAAGAGTCCGCCTGCCAATGCAGGGCACACGGGTTCAATCCCTGGCCCAGGAAGATCCCACATGCCTCAGAGCAACTCAGCTCGTGAGCCACAACTACTGAGCCTGCACTCCAGAGCCTGCAAGCCACAACTAACTGAGCCTACGTGCCACAGCTACTGAAGCCTGAGTGCCTGGAGCCTGTGCTCCACAACAAGAGAAGCCACCGCAATGAGAAGCCCGTGCATCACAGCAAACAGTAGCGCCCGCACTCCTTAATTGGAGAAAGCCCGCTCACAGCAACGAAGACTCAACGCAGCCAACAATAAAAAAAAAAAAAAAAAGACTGTGCTTCCACCGCAGGAAGCATGGGTTCGATCCCCGGCTGGGGAACTAAGATCCGGCATCCTGTGCGGCAAGGCCAAAACAAAGCAAAATAAAACAAAACCAAACAAAATCAACAAAAAAGTAATGCTCTAGAGTCAGACTGACAAGGATTCAAATTCTATCTCAATTTCATGATGCTGGGCAGATTTCTGAATACTGAATGCTCACTAGTTCAAGGTACTTTTCATGTATTATTTAATCCACACAACCCTGCCGTGACCCTAAGTATGAATTCTGTTGCATAGGTAAGGAAATTGAGGAGGGAGAACTGAAGTAACTTGTTTACGGTCAAACATTAAATGTCACAGTTGGAATTGGAACCTGGGTCTCTCTGTTACGTTGGTGTTCCCTAGACTCTCGCCTGAGTTCCTTTCCCACATCTGTAAAATGGGACCACCACTCTTTTCTCACAGGGTTGCTGTGAAGATGGGAGATATTATGTTTGAAAACATCTGGCAACAGTCACTCCATAATGCTACCTGGAAAAGAAAATGTCTTGCCCTCTTTTTTTTTTTTTCTGCAAACTCCAGGCACAGTGAAATTAATTAACCCTCCCCCCCTCCCAGGGATAATAAATGACTAAGTCAGGACTGGAATCTAAGTTTTGTACTCCAAGTCTGACGTGCTTTCTCTCACACCCTCTCGAATGACTCTAGAAGGAAGGCCTAGCGTATAGGAACACTGCAAACGTGAAGGGGGGCAAGGGTAAGGCAGACTCAATCAGGGGAGGCTTCCTGGAGGAGACCCAGTGTTCATTTTATGACCGCAGTACTCAGAGGAAGTGGGAAGCCAGCAGGAGAGGTCCTAGCTCTTAGTCATAATGTGGTTTTTCTGATAAGCTTGTTAGAGTTCCTGGTGCCCAGAGAAGCTGAGAAGCTTGGCCGAGGCCACACAGCTGCTAAATGGCACGGGCACAACTTGGAGTCACACTGAACTCTTTATGCCTGGATCTGTCTCCTCGGTGCTGGGGAGCAAAGGCAGAGAAGCAAGGCAGAGTAATGAGAAGAGGCAGGAGAAAGAAAGCGTCCCCCCAGAAATTCTCAAACATCCTCCCTCTTCCACAGAGGGAGTCTGGTAGTGGAAAAAACAGCAAGGTGCAATGCCAAGGCCTCAGGACCAAAGCTGACCCCAGCTGGAATCCTGGCTCCGCCACTGCCCACTGGTGAGGCCTCAGCCATGTCACGTGACCTCTGGGCCTCAATTCCCTTGCAGGATTTTGCTGCAGATTCAGAGAAGTGACCTCCAGCACCCAGCCCAAGGCCAGGCTTAGCGAGAAAAATAATATGGGCATTATCAGCCCACCATGCCGGGCCAGCCTCAGAGGAATGGCAGGGCTGGACACCCAAGGGACAAAAGTAGACTTTTCGTGCCAACTACTCCCAACCCTGCGGTCACTGGGCACAAGTGCTCAGCAGGCTAAGGGCTGGCAGGTCAGGTCCGTGATGAAATCACAGCTCCCTGCTTATGCTGAGAGGTGAACCATGACCCTTAGGAAATGGAAAAACAGCCCATTAACAAGAAGTACAAAACAAAACCTCGGCGAACTTTTATTTCTCATCATACAGAACTGGTCGCAAAGGCAAAGATTTCTGCACTTGAACACTGGATGCCCCTCCCCACCCACCCGGGGACATTTACGGTCCTCATGTCCCCTCTCGAATCCAAACCCCAATGCTGGGGCCTCTTCCCTCCTGCCCAGCTTCACTGCAGGAAGGGCTTTGAGGCCTGAAGGGGGTGCCAGCCGCTTGCCCATGCCTGCACGGGTATGAGATGTGGCACAATAACCAGGCTCCTCTCCTGCCCCACCCCAGAGAGGAGGGTCGGAAGCAGCAGCGTCGTGGCCCTTGCCTTTCTTCAGTCACCTCCCAGCTGCGAGAGGGGAGGCACGCACTGTCGGCAGAAGGGCAAGGCAAGTCATCATTCACAGCTTGTTGGCTACAGAAAGTGCCTGGGATCCGTCCTTGGCTGCTTCTGCAATCCACCTAAAATTGAGAAGGGACAGAAACTGGCATGGAGGTGGGGAGGTCCTTGGCAGGCAGCCTGGAGAGACGGACTACAAGGGGTGGGAGGGTGCTCCCCAGAGGCCCTCAAGGTCCTGCAAGGCTTGCCGTTGGCTGCTGGCAGCTTGGCCTCAGCATCTGAGCGAAGGCTCAGACATCCCAAGAACGTAGTCCTACCCCTCAGTCTGCAACTGTGGAGATGGAGGTCACCTGCCAGTGGCAGGGCCCACGCAAGAACCCTGGGGTCTCCTGCCTCTCTCCCTGAGCCATGGGCCACCTAAACCACCTAGAAAGGCCCACCTCTTTGGCAAATGTCTGTGGCAGCGCCACGGGAGATAGGAGAGTGGGGTGCCAGCCTCTGCAGGGCAGGTGCAGCTCTGGGGAGGACAGATTTCTCCCCGTCCTTCTCTCAGATACTGACTGTGGCTCTAGAGGTGAGGCCCTGAAGAACCTTACCCATAAAAAGCCCAAACACTTAGGATGTATAATATAACCCTCCCTCCTCTTCTGAAGGCAAAGTGACCAACAGGGACTCCAAACTTGCTAATCTGCTTGTTTGATGTGCTTGGTATCTCTCCTGGGGCCTCATACCACCAGGTGCGGGAGAAAAGGGTGAGAGGGTAAAGGAGGTCAAAGGAACTGAACTAGGATTGGGGCAACCAGGGAACGAGGGGCCTGCAGGCTGCCCAACAGAACAGGCATTTGGGGAGTCGGATGCACAGACCAGCTGTGACCCTGACTTTCACATTGATGGGTGAATGGCAGGTGGGAGGTAATGAAGTCTGAGGATGAGGAAGCAGGAGTAAAGGCAAAGCTGCTTGGAGTGTCAGTCCCTGGAGGTGTTTGCCCCTCTCCCTTGGGGACCAGCCAGGGGCCTCCCAGGCCAGGAAGGCCAAAGTCCTTGTGCTGCTCGGGCCCCTGCCTGCTGGCACACAAGTCCAACCTCAGCCCATTTTCCTTCCTGTGCCCTTGGCCTCTGGGGGTAGGGGCAGGAAGAAGGGCCTCGCCCCTAGGGACCTGCTAGTCTCCTTCCAGCTCCAGGGGCAGAGCTGAGATCCCAGAGTCAGTGCAATTATCCCGTCCATTCCGGTGAGAAGGAGGGTGTGGTTTGGGGGCTGCTCATCACACAGAGGCCCGCCCCCAGAACAGGGGGGGTGGGCGTGGGACAGGAAGGGTTAGGGTCTGTCTCCAGACAGAGAAGTCCTTGCAGGGAGAAGGATGCCCCCAGGATCAGCTGCTCCAGGCCCAGGTCCTGCACACGAGTCAGGTCATGTAGTGGGTGATGGCACGGAGGGCGTAGAGCAGGGCGGCTTGCATGCGGGCCTCCAGGAGCAGCAAGTTCACGTGGACCTGGGGCACAGAACAAGGGCTTGTTGGCAACTGATGTCACTCCTCGTCATCCCCTTACCTTCCAGACTGCCACTATCCCTGACCACTCATCCTCCCCTCTCTTTTTTTTTCTTTTTTTTGGCTCATGCTGCATGGTATGTGGATCTTAGTTCCCCGACCAGGCATCAAACCCGTGCCCCCTGCATTGGAATGCGGAGTCTAACCACTGGACCACCAGGGAAGTCTCATCCTTCCCTTTCCTGTAGAGATGCCTTGACCTTTTCTAAGGCTCTGAGCAACTTGGTGCAAGGACTGTGCTAGAATTTTAAGCACATTTATCCCTATCATGATGAATCTCTTTATCCCCGCAAAGCTAAAAATAATGGCTACCCCTGAGCATGTTGGGGATCAGAGGTTTACATTCATTTTCTCACTTCATCCTCCCAGCAACCTTGAAAGGCAGGCAGTTTTTATTCCTATTGTAAAGATAACAAGCTCAGAGAGGCAATGACCTGCCCAAGGTCACATGGCTACCAAGTGATAGGGTTATGATTTGAACCCAGGTCCTTCTGGCTGCCACTGAGGACCCTGTGAAACACACTCCGATTTTACAGGTGAGTAGAGTCTGAACCACACAGTGGAGTAGGACATAAACCCAGGATAATACACCCAGGTGTCCCATCTGGCAGAACAGACTTAGTCTGGGGTACACCTCCTTGGGTCCCAACCCCTTGCCTTCTCCACGGGCCAGGCTGGCCTACTTCCATCCTGCTCCTCCCCTGTGAGCTGCACCTTCTCTGAGTGGCAGAAATGCCTCCAGAAGTGGTTGTACATTCTTCGGGTGGTCTTCTCTGGATAGCAGGCCACTGTCTTGATATAGACCTTGAGGTTCCGCTCCAGGAGCTGGTTCACCTCCCCGTAGTCATAGTCATCATATCTGGATGGAAAGGCCCCAATAGCATCACTTACCCTCTGCTCCCACAAGTAGCTCCTCTCCCCAGCCCCACCCTGCAGAAGGAGGAACAGAGAGTGGCAAGAAAAGGCAGAAGGTAGGAAGCACTTAGAAGCTTCGTTCCTCTTAGAAAAACAGCTGATGTCATATATCACAGGCCACTGGACTCGCAGGGGATGCACAGAGGGTGAGCACACTGTATTGACCATGTGAAACTGTATCCATGGCATCCTCAAAAGCACTGTACACTGTTATCTACAAAACTATTGTATACAATTTATCATATTTATCAGCCTCATTTTACAGATGAAACAGATTCAGAGAAGTGAGGTCACTTTCCCTAGGTCACACAGCTGGGAATGGGATTCAAACTCAGCTCTGCCTGGCTCCAAGGTCATAGTCACTCCTTTACAGCTAAGGCCCTGCATGGAAGATGCAGCAGAAGATCAATGCAAATATTTACCCTGGAGAAGAAAGAGGGAAAGAGAAAAAGGAGCTAGTCATTTTACAGATGGGCAAACTAAGGCCTGGGGAAGGTAATTAGCTTGCTCAAAGTCAAAGAGCAAGTTGGTGACAAGTCTAGAAGCCACTTTGTCACTCTCCAGTCCAGTGAGCCAGAGAGTCATCACAGATCAGTATAGATGAGGAAGACTGGTTTTATTCTTCTTTATTTTTTTTTTAACTAAAATTTTTTTTTTTTTTTGCCACAACATGCGGTATGTGGGACCTTAGTTTCCTGACCAGAGATTGAATCCATCCCCCTTGCAGTGGAAGCGTGGAGTCTCAACCACTGGACCGCCAGGAAAGTCCAAGAAGATTGGTTTTAGGCTAGAAGACAGATTTGGTAGACAAAGGTTTAGGAGTGAGGGCCACGTTGGAGAGTGGAGGAGCCTAGACCTGGGAGCTGGGCAGGAACTAGCCTGTCACACACACCCTAAGGTGCCCGTCCAACCTCCGCCTCCCCTGGCTTGGAGACCTGCCAACGAGGTCGGCCAATTGAGCACGGCTCAACCCACTCAGTGAAATATGATTTATAGCTAGTAATGCACAGAAATGCACATTTTCTACAAGGAACATGTACCTTTTAAAAACTTTAGGTATTTTTTTTTTGATGCTTGCAATAAATTGTGAAACTAGAAAAGCAAGAAAAAAAATCATGTGTTCACTAAAATATGCTCTCACTTGATTAAACCAAGTAAAATAAGTAAAGTACACAAGAAAATCTTATTTTTGTAAAATTATATACGTTTTAGTCATTTGTCATGAAAAAAATAGGAAAGAAATACTTGACAATAATAAGAGCAGGTGGGATCATGGATGATTTTTATTTTCTCTTTGTTATCTGTTTCCTAAATTTACTAAAAATCTGGCTCTTTACAAACATCGAGCATATATTTTAGAAAATGAAATAACAATTATAATTCCCACAATACAAAAGCAACTATATAAGAAAGAAAAAAAAAGCAATGGAGAAAAACATCTCAGGATGTGGATGTGGTTGTGGAGTAGCAGAATTCTGGGAAATTGTTTCTTTCCTTAATTCTTTAAATTTCCCACAACGTTATCAGAGTGAGATATTTTTTAAATAAAAAAATTGTTCTGCGTATGTTTTTGACAAGCGATTTGACGTCTAGGGTTTACCTATGAGGACTTAGCTATAAAACTAGTCAGTGCACATGGTATTTGTAATAGTGAAAAACTGCAAACCACCTAAATATCCAACAATAGGGAAATGGTTGGATAATTACACTTCAGCCATAACGGAACATCACGCAGTGGCTAAAAAGCATGAAAGATCTATTCACACAGACAAGGAAGGTGGTTCACAATAGATTATTAGATAAAAAAAGCAAGTTGCAGAATATATCAAGTATGATCCCACCCGTTAAGAAAAAAAAACCTACTCAAAAAAAATCAGAAAATACTTAGGTAACAGAATGAAAATGTAATTCATCCCATACTATACAGAGACAACCATTATTAAATAACATTCTAGGGTACATCCTTCCACACATTTTCCATGCACATACACACTTTCAGTTAAAAAAAAAAAAGAACAAAAGGAACAAATAGAAGATCCTGGTTGGTAACCAGCTTTTTTTTCTTTCAATACATTTTGAACATTTTCCCATGGCAATATAAATAAACCATTATTGTAATTTTTAATAGCTGCATAATAGTTCACTGAATAGATATGCCATTATTTAATGTCCCCTACTGTTGGGCATTTCTGTTCTTTTTATTTACTGTGAGAGAAGAATTGCTACTTGGAGTGGAAACACAACCATAATACACTCCTTATGCCTCCATAACACACAATAAATATATCGCTAAAGGTATCTCTGGGGGTGGGATTAAAGAGTTTCAAAAAGTGAGGACTTCCTAGGCGGAGCAGTGGTAAAGAACCCGCCTGCCAATGCAGGGGACACGGGTTTGAGCCCTGCCCTGGGAAGATTCCACATGCCACAGAGCAACTAAGCCCGTGCGCCATAACTATTGAGCCTGTGCTCTAGAGCCCATGAGCCACAACTACTGAGCCCATGTGCCGCAACTACTGAAGCCCACGCACCTAGGGCCCGTGCTCCACAAGAGAAGCCACTACAATGAGGAGCCTGTGCACCACAATGAAGAGTAGCCCCTGCTCGCAGCAACTAGAGAAAGCCCGTGTGCAGCAACGAAGACCCAATGCAGCCAATAAATAAATAAAATAAATAAATAAATAAATTTATTTAAAAAAAAAAGTGAGCACAGCCATTATCTTTTATAATCAACAAAGAAATACAATTGCCTTGCAAAACAATACAGGCAGGAAGAAAGGGAAAGAAAAACAAAGAGAAAACGGAAACAATTGTGAGTTTACACTGAAAGCTTACAATACACCCACGCCCTGGACTTTCACTCACCTGATGCCAAAGACGCAGTGGATGTAATTCCAGATGGCCCTGCGGAGCATGGAGGTATCCACTCCGCTGTGCATGGCGATGGTGTTGTAGGTGAGGCTATAGGCTGCCTGGAACTTCTCATCCAGCAGCTGCCCACCCTCGGGGTAGAGCCGCTGGATCAGTGAATAGCCATGGTCTTCCCAGGTATAATCCTGAGGAATGTGGGAAGGGGTCAGTGAGTAGAATGGGGCCCAAGGCTGGCCGGAGAGATGCCATCCTCTGGAGCACACCTTGGCTCTCCCTAAGGTGTCTCTCCACCCCACAGATCTAACCCGCGGCTTGGTCTGGGCCTGAGAAGCCGAGGAGGATGCAGCTCGGTGATGGCTTCCTCCCTCTGATCAGGACCCCCGGAGCTTAGGATGCAGGTGGGTCCCTTCACATCCAGGGTCTCCCACTTCCCTCGTGGAATCTTGAGGCAGAGAAGGTGCCCAAATCTCTAACCACACAAACCACCCACCACTGCCTGTTGGTAAAGCAATGCTAAGACCAGTGGGGAGAGCCTACCTGGGCGCGGAAGGTGGGGGGCGCCTGAGTTCCCCGCCGGGTGAAGTCCTCGTATCCGAAAGTGGGGTCTTCCACAAAGCACAGCATGTCTCGGTTTGGAGAGGGTTCCAGCATGTCTGCTGAGGATGTCAGAAAGAGGTCACGGTGAGCCCAAGGCATGGAGCACAGAGGCCCTCCACTCCTGATTAATCACCAACAGGAGGCCAGGGAACACAGAGGAGGGGGCCAGAGAAAGCCCCTTGCCACTCCTGGTGAGTGGAACCAGGACTTCGGCAGGAGCCAGGCCTGGGGGAGGAGGAAAATCAGGCCTGTGGTCTGGGGGATAAGGCCCCTAATAATAATAATAATATTAATAATAGCAATCATAACAGTGGTGGTTATTTACAGAGCTGCTTACCCTGGGCCAGGCTCTGTGCTCAGGGCTTTGCATATGTTGTCCCATTTACCCTCCATACCAATCCCTCACGTGGGAGGAGACTGGGACCCTGAGACAGCAAGCGACTTATCAGTGGTCACACTGCCAGAAAGGTTAACAGGCCAAGATCCAAGCCTAGGTCTGACCCCAAAGCCCACGCTCAGAACCTCCTGGAAGGGGTGGCTGGGAGGTGTCTGCTTCCCAGCAGAGACCGTGTAAGGAGAGGGTGGCCCCTGAACCTGGATGCCTGTGACCCTGTACCTGCGGGGGTCACCAGCAGGCTCTCCGACTTCTCCAGCTCAAAGCGGCTCTCCATCTCCTCCTGGGAGGCCCCCTCATCCCGCAGCAGGCTCTCCTGCAGCTGCCTCATGCGCTCCATCAGGGCTTCCACATCGCGGGCGGCCTCAAAGCCCTACAGGAGTGACCCAGTGGTGACCATCTACGCCTCCTCCCTCGGCCCCAGAAACCCCACACGTCTTTCCCACATGCCAGGCCTTCCTGAACGATCATAAAGGCCCAGTGCCTCCTCTGTGCCAGCCACTGCACTGGACAGCTCACACGCCCTCTGCTTCCCAAAGTAGGGCTTAAGGAGCTACAGCATAGACAGGTCTTCTCTGAGCATCGGCTTCCCTCACAGGAAAGAGCTTTTTAAAGTATCTGTATTTTTAAAATACAAACAAATAAGGCCACTTTATAGAATAAGTGGCAAACTCTGTATTTTTTTATTCTTATTTTTTTTATTGGAATATAATTGCTTTACACTCTTGTACCAGTTTTTGAGGTACACCAAGGTCAATCATCTGAATTTATACACATATCCCCATATCCCCTCCCTCCCTCGACTCCCCACGAACCCTCCCCGTCCCAGTCCTCCAAGTCATGATCCATCATGGAGCTGAACTCCCTTTAAACTTTGTATTTTTAAAGTGCTAAAAGTCAGTGACTTTAAGCCTACAGGGCTCCATGCTGAGGCCAGTCACATGGTTATTTCATCTCATCCTCACCACCCTTTATGAAGTGGGAGTCTTTATCCTCATTTCCCAGATGGGGAAACTAAGTTTCAAAGTCAAATAACTTTTCTAAGGCCTCGCAGTGTACCACAGGGAAGCAGCTTCAGATAGGGAGGTGCTATCTTCTACCCAAGGACCAGGGGCCATGCCAGTTTCCTCTCCCAACAAGACAGAGGCCCGTGACTTACCCCAGAGTGGTGTAGTGGGTCCCTGCTGGGGGGCGTGCTCTGCTCACTGGGGGGTGAAGGGGCCTGGGGGGCGGGGCTGCCCTCAGGGTCCCCCTCGGGGCGGATGCCACAGCCGAACACGAAGGAGGCCAGCGAGTGGCAGTGGGTGAGCAGGACCAGGGCCTGGATGAGCTCGGCCAGAGACCAGCTGTGCTCGCCTGTCTTGAGCAAGGCCTGGAGAGAAAAGGAAAGGCCAGACCTGCTCAGTGCCCGCCCCGGGCTGCCTGCCAGCGCCCAGCCTGGCCCCTGTGCTCCCCCGGGGACCCGCCTGTCTGCCCAGTGCACCTGGATGTGCTCCTTGGTGATGAGCCACGGCCGATGTGCCAGCAGCTTGTTGATCTCGCTGAGCTTGCGCAGCTTCTCGGGGGCACGGTGGAGGCCCAGCAGCCACTCAGGGTCACCGCCAGTCTGCAGAAACTCAGCCATGTGGGAGCCCACCAGGTAGGAACACTGGTGGCGGGAGGCGGCCTAGAGGTTGTAGACAGAGCCCAGGTCACCCTCTTCTTTCTGTGCCCTCCTCAGAGGGGGTGCCCCATGGAGGGAAAATCATAAGCCTCACTGTCGCCTGAGAGGCAGGAAACTTAGGTTCTAACCCCAACTTTGCCACTGGTTTGTTGTCCTACCTTGGGCAGGTCACCTGACTCCTTTATGCCTCAGTGTCCCAATCTGTAAAGCAGGCATTAACTATGCGTCTCTTCAAAATCTAATTCGATGAATGGCCAGATAAAGCTAGGACTTTGCTCTATGCTGCCTCCCCACCTTGTTCGTGGAGTCAAGCCCCCAGCAAAGAGATCTGAGCACCAAACCTCCCCATGTGTCCACCCCTACAAAAGTCAGGCTCAGACAGGCTCACCATGATGGCGATGTAGTGGCGCCAGGAATTGGCCAAGGGCCCGTCCGTGTGCAGCAGCAGGTAATGCAGGCGCCAAAAGCTGGTAAAGTAGTCGGGATGCAGGCCCATCACTACCGCCAGGTTGTCCACCCGCCCCGAGGACATCAGAGCTTCCAGCCCCAGGTGTTGCTCAAGGCTCTCGGCTCCCTCCCGAAGCACCTGCCGGGCAAAAGTAAGGAAAGGATGGCTTCCCCTTCTGCCCTCTCCACCAAAGAGACTAACATATTCATTGGGATTTTAATAGCAAGGAACTGAAGACAATCACCATGTCCAAAAAAAGGAGAACAGGGGAGGAAAAGATATTTCTTTAAGTGATTAAACAAATCTTATTAGACACTTCACATAATAATAGCCGATACTTATATAATGCTTGCTATGTGCCAAACACTGTTCAAACATTTTACGTACATTAACTCATTTAATCCTCACAACTATGAAATTAGGGACCTATTTTCTCCAATTTTAAATAGAAGACTCAGGCACAGAGATTAAAGTACAGCTTCTCCCACTTTCATACAGCTTCTTTTTTTTTTTTTTTGGCTGCACTGTGTGGCTTGCGGGATCTTAGTTCCCCAACCAGGGATTGAAACTGGGCCCTCAGCAGTGAAGGCGCGGGGTCCTAACCACTGGACTGCCAGGGAATTCCCCATAGAGCTTCTATTCTAATGGTGCAAATCCATGCAGTCACTGGAGGTGGATGCAAAATAGCTTACATTTCCTGAGTGCTTTCTCCACGCCAGGTCTGGGTTTGCAGCTTTCCCTGCCTGCATTATCTCACTGATTCTTCCCAGTTATCCTGTGAGCTGAATACCATTATTTTCCCCCATTGACACACGAGGCCCAGAAAGATTTCATTCTTTGCTCAAGGTTACAGATCTGGTAAATGACAGAGCCAGGATTCCATTCCTGATTAATCCCAAAGCCTATTTCTTTCCTTTATTACAGAAGAGGAGTGGATATTTATAAATGAAAAAAAAAAGATAATATTTGAGCTTAAAATTCTGGGCTACCGACATTAAATACTCAGCGGGTGGTTGTGTGCTTTCCACTTACAAAGGGTGGAAGGAGCTGGAGGGTTTAGACTTTTGTTAACAGCTCATTAACTACTTGGCCTACACATTTAGGAGAGCAAGGAGGACAAGGAAACATTTGTCTTTGTTCCCCAAAGGCCAAAGAAAACGAAGAAAACTATTATTTTTTAATTTGTCTGCTCATGTGTTTTGAAGTGTCCCCCCCCCCGCCCCCCACAACCCCACACTGGAATGTCAGTTCCATGAGGGCAAGGATTTTTGTCAGTCTTGTTCTCTGCTGTGTCCCCAGCACCTAGACCAGTGCCTGACACAGATTAATCGTTCAATAGATATCTGTTAAATAAACGCATGGATGATCTGACTCAGTAGATGGAAGATGTCACTGTTGTATTGTGAAAAAACAAAACATAACATTAACTTCCGAAAAAAAAAAACCCAAATAAACAACAACAAAACCATGTTACAAACTATGACCTTGGCTCTGCATGAAAAAAAATCTGGAAAACAGTGGCAAATGGTTAACAGTGATTATCTCTGTGGGAGTGGGATTACAACAGACTAAAGCCTTCTGAAACACTGGAAATTTTAATGAACAAATATTACTTTTGAAGTCGAAAAAGACTTTAGCACACGCACAGTCAAGGATGAGAAGATAAACATGGATAGTTCTATCTTAAGGAAAAACAAGCCTTGTTCTGGGAATAGCAAGTTTGTTCATTACCTAGCTGTGCTATTATCACTTCACCTCTTTGAGCCTGTTTCTTCTCAGCAAAAGGGGGTTGATAGGCCTGCTTCACAGAGCTGTTTTGTGGATTAAATGAGTTAAGAACCTGAAGGGGTAGTTTCAAAACTGCAATTTCAAGAGATCAGAAAAGCCCCCACCCACTCAATGCCCCATGCCCTTTCTTCCCAGGGACCAATGACAATTCCTAACCCCTCCCAAGCTTACCTCCTCCACTGGAATGAAGGCGCTGGGCCCTCGAGGGCCTCGCCGAGCCCGGCTCTCCCTCCGCCCCTGGAAGGAAAAACATCATGGTTAGTTGGAGGTAAAAGGGAGGCCTAAGAAGATAGTTCTCTCTTCAGTTTTCTCCTCCTACCCGAGGGGCCACAGTAAGCTTTTTTTTTTTTTTTAGGCCGCACCCATGTGAAATGAAGGATCTTAGTTCCCTGACCAGGGATCGAACTGCATTGGGGGCACAGAGTCTTAATCCCTGGACCACCAGGGAAGTCCCCCACACTGAGCTTTTAAAATCACCTTTCTGGTGCGCCTTGCATGAAGGAGTCAGGTGGACATATACGCCAGTTTGGTGGCTGAAGCAAGGGTAAGCAAGTAAGAGAGCTCACCCCACAAACTGAGTTCTTTAGGAATCGGGAAGGGACCCATGAGTCCAACTATATAGCCCCAAGGGAAATATACAGCCACTGTGTTGCACATTTCCAGGAAGCCACCTTCTTGGCAGCTCTGGAGAACCTATATAAGAACCCTTCCCTGTTTGCATCCTGAAGCCAGGTTACCAAAGTCCCCTAGATTCCTATGATGCAGCTTCAATCTCTCTCAGATTGTCATTTTTTCATCCCTCCCACCATCACCACCTTATAGACTACCACCATCTCTTGTCTGGACCACCACCCACAGCCTCACCAATGGTCTCCCTGCCTCCGCAGCGCTGCCCTCTCCTATGCATCCTCTACCAAATTAACAGAACGAGTGAATAAATAAAAAATCCTCCCTCAACCCCACCTCCGGGACCAGGAGCAGATCTAGTTGAGTACATGACCCTGGTGGTTTCTAAAGAGGGCAAACTTTCTTTAGTGAGAGTAAGCTTTCTCAAGTGCAAATCTCATCAACTGGCTTAAGATGCTACCTCTGCCTCCCGTAGCCTTCCAGATAATTAGTGGCTCAGGACCTCTGTCCTCCCATTGGTCACACCTTTTGCAGAACTAACTCTGTCTTCCAGGGTCCAAGAACCTTCTTCTGAGCCTCATCTGTGACCCCACAATTCCCAGTGCTTTTGCTTCTGAAAACATTGCTTTCTAATTGTCTGATGTACATCTCCCTACTACCAGATCACATTTTGTGGAGAACAGGGCCAGGTAATTCATACTAGTCTGTGAATGAAGAAAAGAGAGAAAACAGAGAGGTGTGGAGGGCAGGGCGTACAATGCTGATGGTAGCAGCTATTCTGACCTGGGTGTATTGGAGCTTCTGTGGAAACCACCAATTTTATTTATTCATTTGTTTTGATACCTGGGGGTGAGGGTGGGGGTGGGGGGCTCTCAGTGCTGGCCTTAGAAACAGTCTATCCACGCCAGAGTTATACCCTCACTGGACAGAGACAGTGTCCTCCTAACTCTTCCCTCCTCATTCAGATCTAGATTTACTGCCAGTCCTCAGGTGTCCAGAGACTAAAGATTATAAGTGAGCCTTCCTTTTCACAGAGCCAAAAAGTCCCTGAGGGAGGGAGAGTTCTAGGGCTCAGAAAGACCACAAAGGAAAGAACAAGGGTACAAAAGTTCCAGGTATGAGTACCAATTCTGCTGCCACTAACTTACTGTGTGACTCCAAGAAAGTAACAGACTCTCTGGGCCTTAATCTTGGACAAAGAAGATAGTGGGACTGACTGCTCAGGCCCCTTTCAGCCCACACTTCTGGGATCTACCAGACCAGGCTGGTCCAGGTCCAGCACAGAAACCACCATAATCCCCAAGCACTCCCGTTTCAGCTTCCCTCCTCCCTCCCGAAAGAGAAAAAGCCTAACAGCTCTGTCTGGGAGATAAGGATTGCTGACTCCACACACTGGGCCTCCCCCTCAGGGGACCTGAGGACAGATAGAAAACCACAGCCAGGTGTGGTGGGGAAGGGCAGGAAGGAACTGGGGGGCTGGGGGGGGGGGGGGGGGACAGCGAGAGCCCACCAGGGTACTGGCGAGGGACAAAGAAAAGCTTTGGGAATCCCTTCCCGCTCTAAAATCTGCCCCAGGAGCTGTCAAGGGAAGAAGCTGATGCCTGTGGGTCTTTAAATGATAGGTCTGGATCTACCAACATTATCAGCCCTGATGAAGATGGTGATGGTGATTGTGATGATAAAGGAGAGCACAGTTAAAAGATCCTGCCTGGGCTCAAATGACAACTCCACTACCTACTATCTCCTAGCTATGTGAGCCTCAGTTTCCTCCCCAAATTATGGGGTAATAATAGTACCTGCTTTCCCTGGGTAGTCATGAGGATGTAATGAGGTAATGCCTGTATAGGCCTAACTTCAGTACCTCTATCACAGCAGGCACTTCAACAAGTCAGCGATCATTAACCTCATTGTTACTGCAAACAAGGGCTTCTCAATCCAAGCTGTACACTGAGAATCCCCTTGAGAAGCTTTTTAAAAAATACCACCGCCAAGGCCCAGCAATTCTAATTTAATTGGGTGAGGCCCAGCAGAATTTGCCAGGGAGGGCGGGCCATTGCTCCACAGCTTTTTTATGGATCACTTTCTCAAGTATAAGGAACTGTGCGAAGCGCTTTCCAGGTGGAACCAGAATTAATCCGTTCATGCAACAAATATTTTTGATGACTACATGGCAGGCAGCAAGAGTGCAGGAGGGAAAAGACAAAATCTTGGCCTTCCCAGAATTTATGATCTAAAGGAGAAAGACAAATGCATGAGGAACAGGATTTCGAATCATAGATTGTATAGAGTAAAAGAGCAATGAGAGAGTGTATGATGGGGTCGGGGAGTGTGTGCAATATTGCAGTCCTAGTGGACAGGGAAAGCCAGTGAGTAGATAACCTTTAAGTTGATATGTAAATATCAAATATCTAAATGAGTTGATGGGCCTGTAAAGGGCCTATAAAGATCTAGGGAACCAGCATTCCAGTCAGAGGTAGCAAAGTGCAAAGCCTTGAAGGCAAGACCAAGTAGATTCTAATCCAGAGCTCCAATACCCTGAATGCTTCCCCAGCATAGACACCCAAAACTTGAGAGGAAGCAGACAGGGCAAGGGCCCACTGCCAAGAGATGACACCTCCAAGTCAGCCCTCCCCTATTTCCTGGCATAGGAAGTCAATGATAATGGTGGGTGACAATGCTGATTCCCATTGGCTAAACATTTATTTCACGTGCACTTTTGCAGGGGGGGGGGGGTCTACAACCAGAGCTCCCATTTTACAGATGGGGAATAAGGTTCAGAGAAGTCAAGTCACTTCCAGTCACTCAGCCAGGAAGGAGGTGGCAGAGTTAGGATACAAACCAGGTTCCCTCAGCTGCAGAAACTGCTCCCATTCTCTAAACTTCTCAAGGTCTCAGAAGCCCCAAGGCTTTGCCTCTGGGGTTCACCAGGAGTGAGAAGCTCCTTCTCCATGTCCACATTCCCAGGGCATCCACTGCCCTAATCACAGCCTTTGTCATTCTGCGTTGTTTCTTACCTTGAGAGCACACACTGGATCTAGTTCCCTATTGTTACCCCAGTGTTCAGCATAGTGAGTCCAATAAAACTGTCTGCAATGATGAAATATTCTTTATTTGCACTGTCCAATAAATATGGTAGCCCCTAGCCACAGTGGTTGAACATTTGAAATGTGACTAGTGAAACTAAAAAACTACATTTTTATTTTTAAAAAATCTAATTGCTCTAAATTTAAATAGCCACATGTGGCCAAGGGCTACCATATTGGACACTGCAGTTTCAGCACACCTGATAAAGGCAAGATCCCCGCCCTGAAACCAGAGGGGTCGGGTGACCTACCCAAGGCAACCCAGCTGGGGCAGAGGGAAAACCAATGAGTTCCAACTGAGGGGACCACACAGGGCAGCAGGAGCACTGAGGTCAGATAGCCATCAGGGTGGCCACTCAACTGAGAGGGCTTCAGGCAAGCTGTCAAGAGAGGAGCTCAGTGCCTGGCTCCTGATTTAAGCGCTCACTAAAAGTTACCTTTCATATTAGCTCGGGCACCAGCACACTGGTTGCATCTAATCTTCATCAGTTTGGGGGTGGGAGTGGGGGTCTCTTCTGCACACAAGGAAAGATTAAGGTTCCAGAGGTTAAGCACCAGCTGACAAGTGGCCAACCTGAGATCTGAATTCAGCTCGGTCTGGCTTGCAAGGGTTCCATCCACCACCCAGATCAGCCTCTTGAAGTAGCCCTGGCCTTTATTCTCGGCATCTTATCCAGAGCCTGCAACCTCCAGGACTCAGCTACAGACACCTTCGAAGTCACTCTGCCAGCTGGGAAGGGGCAGAGACACCCCCCTCCTTGGGCTGCTGAACTCCAGATACTTGCCTGGGTTTACACCTGAGAGGGAGACAGAGCCCAAGCAGCCTCTGACCTCCAGCCTTTCGGGGAGGGGTGTGTGAGTGGTGCATATCAGGCCCACCATGACCTGGCCAATTTCTCACAATCACCTGGAGGGAAATAGGTCTTCTTATGCCTTCTCCAGAGACAGCTCATTGAGGGTCTTTCGGAGTCCTGTTCCAGACAGGCGCAGCTCAGATCTGACTTCAAATCTTGCACAGTTTGTCAATTATATCTCAATAAAAGTTCTTTAAAAAAAAAATCTTGCACCATTCACAAGAGTCAGCTAAGCCAACAAGGGGCAGATAGTTACGAGCACTTATGAGGTGCTAAGAACAGTGCTGGGAGTGGGACCTAGAGCGTGTTTCTAGTCTAGAAAGAAAGACAGACAAGAAACGCCTGATTACACAACTGTTACACAGCAATTGGAAGAACACCTCGTGCAATGGAGAAGGGGGACAGGAAGCAGGTATGCAGAGGGGACTTATTTGGTGGGGAAAGAAAGACTTCCCTGAGGCAGTGATGTTTCAGGAAGGGATTCTAGAGCCCAAGAGGGCTCTGAGAACATACTACCAGTACTAGAGTGAAGCATCGGAAGGCCTTGACCTGGTAAAAGGGTGTGTGGCGAAGTGATGGGAGTGAGGGAACTGTACATTCCTTGGGCCAACTTCCCTTGGGCCTCGGGCACCCGGCTCTGTAAGTTTAGCACCCTACTGTCTTCTAAAGATTCTGCTTAAAACAAACATCTTCCCAAAGTCCTCTTTTCTTGACAGAGAAGAACATGTAGAAAGGGGTCAGACATCACCAGCTTCTCCCCACCCCCTCCTGCTGTGGACAGCTGGCCTCCATCTAAAGGCCACACCCTCAGAGCCTTCCCAGTCCACCTGGGGCACACACTTGTCCCCAGATCACCTCCCAGATACTGTCCCAAAGAGGGATGGACTAACTCTCACCTCAAGCATGAGGGGCAGGCTCAGACACCCCCTGTGAGACACCCTGGGGAAGGGGAAATACGTGCTGTGGCCACATTCTAACAATAGCTAGTGTGTTTGATGCAGGACGTAGTTGCTATGCTCTAAGCAGTGTGCTTTGGCCTTTGCATGTATTCTCAGTTAATTCTCCCCCAAATCCCTCGGAGATATGACCAAATCCCCATGAGAGGAAGTTGCTGATCAGAGAAGTGATCACTTGGCCAAGGTCACACAGCAAGTAAGTGGGAGGGCTGGAACATGAACCCAGAGCACCCCTGCTCTAGTGCCCACGTGCTCTCAATACATAAAATTATTTCCATTTTTTCACAAAGAAGGAAACAGACTCAGAATAAGGTGGCTTGGGACTTCCCTGATGGTGCAGTGGTTAAGACTCTGTGCTCCCAATACAGGGGGCCAGGGTTCCATCCCTGGTCAGGGAACTAGATCCCACACGCACGCTGCAGCTAAGAGTTCACATGCTACAACTAAGACCTGGTGCAACCAAATAAATAAATAGATTGATTAATTAAAATAAAATTTAAAAAAAGAATAAGGTGGCTTGATCGAAGTCACATAGCTCAGAAGTGGCAGGAGCAGTTTTTGTTCCTCCACCTGCGGCTCCTAAACCATGACAGGGAAAGGTGACAAGCTAACAGAAAACCCAGGACCCCTAGAAACCATGCTGCTCAGACAAGTACAGCAGTTCTTCCCAGGGCCACAGTTCAGGGCTAGCATTTGTTTGACTCCCAACCCCAGCAAGACACTTGCGCCAGGCTCCGGGCCTGAAAACTAAAGAAACAAGCAAAACTTGCTGTTGTGCCAAGCACACTTGGAAATCCTAGAGACATGGGAGCCAAGGAATGAGCTACTCTGTGGGGTTAGTGAAGGAAGCCTCTCTATAGCCCCTCCTGGGCCTCAATTTTCTCATCCTGTAACTTCGAGCTAATAGTGTAGCTCATATTTTGCTAGTTTAGTCCTGAGGACTCAGCAAAAAGGCAAAACCGGAGCCTGGCATCCAGTTGGTGTGTAATAAATAAGATGCCCATTGTCCATGGTGGTGGTAATGGGGGGCGGGGTGTCAGATTGGGTCCAGTCGTATTCCCAGCCTCACTGCAATGAGAGTCCCTCCAAAACAAACTTCGGGGACGTCAGACCACTTAGTAGGGCACAGCCAAATAGGCGCTTGGCTTCGGCAGCCGCGGCCAGGGTCTTTGCCCTCTCCCCAGCGCTTCGGCCGCGGCGTATCCGGCAGCCCGCCAAGGCCCGGGTGCGCCCGCACCCCCGATCCAAATGGGGGGGGGGTGCAGGTGGGGAAGGGGGACGAGGTCAACCTTCGTTGGCCAGCCGCAAGTGTTCCAATCCCCGAGCGGGGGCACTGGAGCGGGTACACATCCTACCTAGAAGCAGTTCCTCTAGCCTCAGCTTAGAGGAAGGGATCTGAAGAAGGGGGCGGGGAGGAGGAGTGGTCGGGCCGCTGCGCCGGGATCTGCCTGGACTTGAAGACTCCCGCGACAAGGGCCCAAACCCAAGATAACACAGAGAAGGCTCCCCTCTCTTTGGCGAGGAGTCCAAGGGAGCCTCGGGGGGATCTACAGCCCCGGGGATAGGGGGAGGCGGCGGAGGGGGCCGAGGCTGCCAGTTGATGCAACCCACTCCCGGTTGCGCGCTCCACTCCCCCTCCCCGAGCCGGGGTGGGGGGTGGCCACAGACTCAGCTCGCGACAGCCCGAAGCTCGGACGCGGCTCTGGGTTCAGGGAACGGTGGCGTCGCTCGGCCGCCGCTTACCTCTCCGGCCCCGGGCAGGTAGCCCTTCAGCTCCGCGCGGCACTCGGAGTCCGCAACGATCATGGTTTGCGCCAGGACCCAGCCGCGGCTCGCCGACCGCCGTGCACCAGAGGGGCTTTCGGACAGACGCGCGCAGGAAGCCGGGACTGGGGGCCGCTGGGGACGTTCCAGAGCCCCGGGGTGTCTCTCGGGGTTCCAGAACGCTCTGAAAGCCCAGGATCCGGGAACGGCCGCCGCTGCGCTGGACTCTCCGCTCGTCTGGCTTCTGGAGGGATGAACGGCCTCGGGAGCCTGGGATTGGCCGCGGCGCAGGGGTTTTCACGGCCCGGTGCGCCTCGGAAGTCCGCAGTGGCCAGGGCTGCTCGCGAACCCAGCTCTCCTTAGCATCCCCGCCGCGGAACTGCCAGCGCTCGCCGGGCTCTGACACCAGCAGCGCCGCTCTGCCCGCTGCGGTCCCCGGGGAAGGGTGGGGACACAAAAGCCCCGAGCGGCAGCCAATCAGATGCCTGTTTCCCGGGGAGGCGGGGGCAACACCTCCCTCAGGAGCCTACGGCTCAGCCAATCGACACCGGGAAGCGCCCGGGAACCCTGGGAGCTGTAGTCAGCCCGGACGAATGCTGCAAACTTTTGCAAGAGGGTTTAGTCAAACTGCTGGCAATGCCAGACGAGAGTGACAGCCTGGAGAGTCATTAAAGCTGCATGATGAAACGGGACTTCACCGGGCTGGGCCAGAGAGGCGGGTGTGAAATCCCTCCCAAGTATGCTCTTCAGCTTTTCAGTTCCTGGAGGGACAGGTTCGGGTTAGGTGAGGTAGTGCTAATTACAGAGCTGACCGCCAGATCTTTGGAGATCAGAGCTCACAGCCCTGTTCCTCTGGCCTCCGGGAAGGCTTCACCTTAAAATGTACCAGACACAGGGAATCCAGTTTATTTGTGGAGTCTCTGGAAAAATCTTCATTCACTGAAATGTCCTTGGCAACCTCACGTCTAACCCCGATCCTTATTGCTGCAATTTCCCCTCTTCTGCTCCCTAGGAGCCTCCCACCCTGTCTGCGATCTCCCCTTCTAAAAACATTGTGAGAAGGTATTCTACTGGGTTTTTGTTTTTGTTTTTTTTTCTCTCTCACTTTTCTCTCCGGCCACTCCTTCTCTGACTCCTTTCTCCTCCCACCTCCTGAAAAGTGGGTGTTCCCCTAGTTTCTGTTTTCATCTTTCCTCTCTCCAGGCACACTCTCCCTCCTGATCTCATCCATTTCCTGGGCTTCAGCTCTCCATTTGTAAGTCGCTTCTACCAGCACCTCAAAATGAATTCATTTTCTTCTGTCCCCTTCCCACAGTTTTTCTTCAGAGCTCCACTTTTTGTTTCAGCTTTAAAGTTACTGTTTACTTGGGATAGAAAATCCAAGCAGGAGTGAAAGTGCACTGGATGACCTCTAATGTCCACTCTGAGACTTCCTGAGTCTAGGCTTAGGATCCCAAAGACGACCCCTCTGACTTGGTCTCCTGCCCCCAGCCTCTTGGGAGAGGAAAATTAATCTCACCCTCTGCTGAGCTCAGGCACTTGAGCTGGAGTTCTATTATAACACTTATCACAGTCTACCTTGGGTTGTATTTTTCTGTGTACATGTCTTATCTGACCCTTTTGATTATAAGCTCCATGAGGACAGGGTCCACATCTTGACATCTTTGTCTCCTGCCCTATGCTGCCTAGCACAATGTCCTGTCAATAACATGCCCTTGTCGATTAAATCTTCCTTTGAATTGAATTCTCCTCTAAATCACACCCCCCCCCCCAAATATGTCAGATTCAACTTTTATTTTTAAAATCTACTCTGTAATGTTTATGTTTAGATCAGCTTTACTGGTCTACATTAGCTACAGAATAAAGGTCAAGCTCTTAGATTGATATTCAATCCCTGCCAAGATCGGCCTCAATTTACCTCTCTAGCCTTATCACCTGCCACGTCCATGTTCCTTGTTTGATCTTGAAGCCTTTCTCTCCACAAATTTCTGGCCACTGAACTCCAACCTAGCAATCAATGCCTTTATTGGTAATTGTGGCCTGAATGAAGGCTTTCAAAATACCACTTCCTATAGAAAGCATTGCTTCTTCAGCTCAGCTGAAAGTAATCTCTCCCCCTGTTCAATTCCTCAACACATTGTTTCCACCTTTCTGAACCACTGGTCTTCAAATCTGATGCAGCCTTGTTATCATGTCTGCATGTCTTACTCCTTCTCTCCAACTAACAATGGAATATGTTATTGACCACTTTTGCAAAGTGAGGAAATGAGCTCAGGAAAGTAAAACTTTGTGTAAGGTCATACAATGTCCTCTTTTGACTGCACCAGACCTTGTCAGAACTCTAACGCAGGAACTTTATTTTGTCTCTCTGTACCCCTCTAGCATGTAGTGAGTCCTCAGGAAATACTTTTGAATTAATGAATATGAGTTGCTTTTCTCTGTAGAATGACCCTTTAGAACTAAATCATTCCCAAAGCTTTAGTTTCAAAGGTAGTGAATTTGTGAAAAGCAAGAGATACTGATATTCTCAATTAGATGAGTTTTGTGACCCAGTCTCCTTGGCAAGAAAGCTCGGCAGGGGCACAGATACTACCATTTGCTGAGCTCCAACAATAGCCCAGGATATATCTGTTATCTCATGTAACTCTCACCACAATTTCATGAAGTAAGCATTATGCCCCCAATGGACAGTTGAGGATACTGAAGCTCAGGAGGTGTGTTGGCAAAGGCCAGACAGCTTAGTAATATGTTGAGTAAGGATTCAAACCTAGTCAGGAATGACTCCCAAGCAGAAACTCCATTGCACCAATGGTGAGAGAAAGGCCTGAATATGTAAGAAGCAGGCTGGCACAAGGAACTGATGCATAAAGCAGAATTCCAATAGATTAATTGGGAGTGAGAAACATAATTGTCAAGTGGCCTATAATTGATGGGCCAGTACATCCCTCTTTATAGGCCAGCCTCCATGAAAAGCCAAATTATCATCTGAAGATGGATGGGGCAGTTGGAATCTGAGCAAAAGGGATCAGTGAAAAGATGAATCACTGAACCAGCTCCACTCAGAGCAAACCTGCTGGTTTGCTCCGGCTTCTTCCCTCTCTCTTTCATTCAGTAAACATTTATTGACCATCTAGCGTGTACCAGGCACTGTGCTAGGCTCTGAAAATCCAGCGGTGAAGCTTCCAGCCCAGGAGGACATGGCCAGGTGACACTGCCCGGCTTGTTCCTCCCCTCCCCCATGCCTTGTATTTTTGGCTCGGGAAAGATCCACCCCCTGTTGCCATTCTCTCCACTCTTGCATCAGCTATGTTGAGGCCACTGATTGGCCAAAGCTTCTTTTATTCCTCAATCACATTCCAGTCCTGAAGATACATCTAGAATGGATTTGAAATGTTTTTGAGGTTTCTTTGGCTTCAGACCCTCTCACAGATTTTAACCTGAATGGGATTCTCATCTGTTCCATATTCATTCTTCCTAAATTCATTTTCTAATCCCCAAATCTGGGGTCACTTTATTATAATAGAATATTCTTGTACTCTGAGCAGATCTGGGGCTATGATTTATCAACCCAGATGTAATTTTCTGACCTGTTATTGTTTTGCCACACCCTCCCCTCGCAGCTCAGAATATAATTTCTTTCTTGGGGGGATTTCAGGGAAGAAACCCAACTCCAACTGGTTTATTTGATAAAACCAAAGCAGACTCAACCTCTGTGGCTCATTCACACATTCATTCATTTCATTACTCATTAAGCAGGCATTTGGCTAGGTGCTGAGGGATGTCCTTCTGGCTGGCGGATCCCGAGCTGTCACGCTATACAACCAAAATGGAAACCGTCCCCAGGGGTTGCGCATTAGGGGGCAGAACAGCCACAGACTCTTGAAAACAGAGCCAACTGTCTCCTAAAGAGCACTGCCCAGGCGTCAGGCAACTAGGGTGCTAGGTTTTAGCTATGCGACCTGAAGTGAATTTTTTTTTCATCTCTTAGAATCTGTTTCCTCATCTGGAAAACGAAGGAATTGAAATCAGCTCTAACCCTCCAGAGCCACTGTGGAAAGAACTGGGGTTGGGCAATACATGTAATTCAGCTGCATCGATTGTATCCTGACGACAGAAACCTTCACGTTTCAAAAAGCTCATCCCTCAACAAATAAAATACAAAACCCGACGAGCTCCAGTTTGGTTTTCTCGGCTGTGAGCCCTCAGCGCACCCTGCAGGCACGACTCTGCTATCGCTCAGAACGGGCCGGGGAAAAAGGTGTATTTTCCGGTTCACAGACGCGTCAGGTCCTGAAGAGAGGCCAGGCAACAGCGAAGTAAAGATTGTGTGGTTGCTGAGGATTCCCCTGCTGCCAGCAGGAAGCGGACTCCCCAAAGACCCCCCCGCCCCTCGCCCGAATGCACTTCCCGTTGTTTCCGCTTACAGGCAGGAATTCTGAGGTCCAGAGAGAAGGCTTTTCCCCAGGTCCCCCAGAAAGCTGGACACAGAGAAGTATGTAGAACCTTGGGGTCCAGGCCCCCAGTCTAGGGCCACTTGCACCACAACAGACTGCGCCAGGAGCCTCACATTTCCGGAAAGAAGTGTCTTTGCTCTGGTGTTTTGCTCGCCCTCTTTCCCCCTCTCATCTGGGCCTAGAGGCTCCAGATATCCCATTCTCAGTCATCCCAAGGCCTGTCACTCGGAGCAATGCCCCAGGGCCTTGCCGTCATCCTGTTCCACCTCTTCCTACCTTCAAAAACCTTTCTTTCGTTCCCTCTCCCCCCCACCCCTTCCCAAAGTTGTACTTGGAAGCAGGATATCGGAGAGAAGGGTCTAATTCTAACATTTTATAGCTGTGTGATCCTGGGCAAGCCACTTCACCTCTCTGAACTTGCTTCCTGTTGTGTAAAATGGAGCAATCACGTTTACCTTCACAGGGGCTATTGTGAGGTTGAGAGCTAATGTATACAAACCCCTAAAAAGACTTGACGCAGATTAAGTGCTCAATAAACTGTAATTATCATTTGAATTGCTACTGTTGTTCTTATTTTAAAGTGTCTAGCTCAGTGACTGGCAGACTGTTGGGTGTTCAAGAAAGGTGGTTATAACCATTAAATTTAAAAATGTGGAGCACGAAGCCTGGTATTTAACAGGGACTGGGTAAACGACGGTTAGTAATGTTGCCTTTTTGACCCAAGGGCGCCCATAGCTTGCAGTCTAAAAGTCTCTCCTGAGCAAAAGCTGCAGCCCTTACCTCGTTTCCCTCAGCAACAGGCTGCTTTTACGAAAACCACGGCTGCCAATGAGCAGGAAGATGGGCGGGGTTACCTGGCAGCCAATAGCAGCCCGCAGCGGCATTCCGGCTGGGCGCAGGCTGGTTTCCCGGCTGGTTACCGAAGCTAAACCCGCAGGCTGATTGCTGGGCGGGGAGTTGTCTCCAAATTCTCCTCGCTCCGCTTATCAACCGGGCTCTGATTGGTGCGGACTGCGACGGCCCACCCCTCCTTCTTCGATCTCGCCTCCGTTTCCTTTTCTTTTAATGAACACTTGGTTTGAGTTCATGTTTTTCCCTTTCAAATTATGTGACACGTATTGTTGCAGAAGACTGGAAAATACGGAAAAGTGTAAAGATACAAAAGAAATAACCCGAAATGATATCCCTCCTCCCTTTTTAAAAAAATGTTTTTCAGGCTTTCTACCCTAACCTGGTATTACTTCTGTTCCTTGTTCTATTGTAAAAGTGCAAAACTGAAAGCGGCCAATATGCTCATCAAAAAGAACTGGTTAAAGTAACAAATTGATTCGTCCACACAAGGGAACATAACCCAGCGAAGAAGCAGGAGACAGCTCTATGTGCTTTGTTGTAGATGCTCTACGTGAAATGAAAAGGTGTCCTGGATTTAATGTTAGGTTGAAACAAAGAAACAAACAAAAAGTTGCACAGTGATACATTTAGAATGATGTCATAGATATGTCCGTGATTACACAGAGGCAACAAGTCCGGAAAGATGTGTAGTTTGCAACAAACTGTCAGGATCCAGTTACCTCTGAGATAAAGGGATAATAGAGATATTATAAGACTTTGTACACTACACTTATTTAATAATTGCTTAGGGCTTTCCTGGTGGCAGTGGTTAAGAATCTGCCTGCCAATGCAGGGGACACAGGTTCGAGCCATGGTCCAGAAAGATTCCCACAGGCGGTGGAGCAACTAAGCCCCTGTGCCACAACTACTGAGCCTGAGCTCTAGATCCCGGGAGCCACAACTGCTGAGCCCACACACCACAACTACTGAAGCCCAAGCACTGCAACAAGAGAAGCCACTGCAATAAGAAGCCTGCACACTGCAATGAAGAGTAGCCCCTGCTCTCTGTAACTACTGAAAGCCAGCCTGCAGCAAGGAAGACCCAACGGGCAACCAATAAAATAAATAAATAGATAGATAAATTTAAAAAAAGGTTTACAAAAAATAATTGCTTAAAAGCCAAGATGTATTACGTTTGTAACTTAAAAAAAAAAATCCTTTTGAAGAGTGAGGCAGGGGTGAGGGGAAAATCCCTTCGAAATTCTAATCCTACCACCAAGAGAGTATCAATGTTAACATGTTAGCTTTTATTTTTTGTGTATATTTATTTATTATATATAATCTAATATATTACTATTATATATTTATTCTTTAACCTATGCTTATATTTGCAGTATGTAAATTGTGTATGGTTGTGTAGCCTGCTTTTTCCACTTACTACATTTCATGATAATTTTCAAAATATTAAATATTCCTTAAAGTTAATTTTTAAAGAATTCACAACATGTGATTTTACTGATAGGTCATGTTGTTTTCAGTAATTCTGGTTTTTTTTTAGTGAGGTAAAATTGGTTTATAATATTATGTTTCATGTGTACAACATCATAATTTGACTTTTCCATATACTATAGCATGCTCACCACCAAAAGTCTAGTTTCCATCTATCACCATGCAGTCGACCCCCTTTACCCATTTTGCCCTCCCCCTCCCCTCCTTCCCCTCTGGTGAACACCAAGCTGTTCTCTCTGTGTTTGTTTTTGTTTTGTTTTGTTCGTTCATTTATTTTATTTTTGAAATATTCCACATATAAGTGAAATAATATGGTATTTGTCTTTTTCCATCTGACTTATTTCACTTAGCATAATACCCTCAATGCCCACCCATATTGTCGCAAATAGCAAGATTTCTTCTTTTTTTATGGTATCCCATTGTATATTTATACCACATCTTCATCCATTCATCTGTTAATGGGCACTTAGGTTGTTTCCATATATTGGCTATTGTAAACAATGCTGCAGTGAACATAGAGATGCATGTATCTTTTCAAAGTAGTGTCCTTAAAAGTGATTTTTTTCTTTTTTTTTTTCTTTTTGACCTCACCATGGGGCTTGCGGGATCTCAGATCTCTGATCAGAAGTTGAACCTGGGACACAGCAGTGAAAGCGCCAAACTCTAACCACTGGATCGCCAGGGAATTCCCCTTAAACATAATTTTTAATGGTTGCAGAATGTTCATATGTCATATAATTTGTTCATTAATACCTATTGCTGGACATTTTCACTATTTTATATCAAAATGAGATAAAACTCTTACATACAAAATACTGCATTGTATTCCTGATTAATTCCCTAGGTTAAATTTCTAGAAGTAAATTCATGAGTCAAAGGCTATGAACAAATATATTTTTCTTGACGCTAATTGTAAAAACTTTTAAAAGTTTATTTCTGTGAATATTATTCATGCCTATCTCAGGCCAGGCTGCCATAACAAAGTATCATAGACTGAGTAGCTTAAAAAACAGAAATTTATTTTGTCACATTTCTGGAGCCTGGAAGTCCAAGATAAGGTGCCAGCATGTTTGGGTTCTGGGGAGAGCTCTCACCCTGGCTTGCAAGTGGCTGCCTTCTCCCTGTGTCCACAGATGGCAGAGAGTGAGTAAGCAAGCTCTCTGGTGTCTCTTCTTAAAAGGGCACTCATCCCATCATGAGGGTCCCATTCTCACGACCTCATGTAAAAATCACAGAATGGGAGAAAAATTTTGCGAATTATGTATCTAGTTAGGATCTAGTATCCAGAGTATATAAAGAATTCTGGAAACTCAACAAGAAGACAAACAATCCAATTTAACATAGGCAAAAAGGACTTGAATGGATGTTAATTCAAAAAAGATAAACAAATGGCCAATAAGCACACAAAAAGATGCTCAATATCATTAGTCATCAGGGAAATGCAAATCAAAACCACAATGAGCTACCACTTTACACCCGCTGGGATAGCTAGAATCAAAAAGTCAGATAGAACAAGAACTCTGGACATTGCTGGTGGGAATGCAAAATGCTACTGTGGAAAAATAGTTTGGCAGTTCCTTAATAAGTTAAACATAGAATTACCCTATGACCCAGCAGTTTCACTCCTAGGTATGTATCCAAAAGAGCTGAAAACAGGTGTCCAAACAAATACTTGTACAGGAATGTTTTTAGTAGCACTATTCACAGCAGCCAAAAGGTGGAAACTAGCCAAATGTCCATCAGTCGATGAACGGATCACCACAAGTGGTATATCCACACAATGGAATATTATTCCGCCATTAAAAAATGGAGTGAAGTACTAAAACATGCTACGTGGATGAACCTTGAAAACCTTATTCTGAGTGAAAGAAGCTAGACACAAAATGTCACATATTGTATGATTCTATTTGCATGTAACATTCAGAATAGGCAAGTCTATGGAGACAGAAAGCAGACCAGTGGTTGCCAGGGGCTGGATGGAGGGGGAAATGGAGAGTGACAGCTTAATGGGTATGGAATTTCCTTTTGGGTGATGAAAATGTCTCTAACTAAATAGAGGCACTGTTTGCACAACATTGTGAATATACTAAATGCCACTGAATTTTACACTTTAAGTGGTTAATGATTAATTTTATGTTATGTGAATTTTGCCTGTAGTTAATAAAAGAATGATGAACAAGGAGGAACCTGTGGCATCTGCTAATTGTGAGGTTGTGTTGGACAGCACCAGTGTGTGAAGTGTTGGCGTACATCTCCTTGTACTTTGTTCCTTTGCCTGCTCCCAAGCTTTTTGTTCCTTTCCAGTGTTTGAGGTTAAAGATTCCTCCAAGTAGGGTATAAGTGGTTTAAGTGTTTTCTGCTCTAATAAAGGACTGTAGCTAAAAAGAAGAAGGAAAGGAGCAGAGGAGGGAGAGAGGTTGGAAAGAAAGAAGAAGGAAGGACGGAGGAGTGGGACACAGTGATTGATTCAGCTTACAAGTGGTCAACTCAGCCCTGGGAAGATTCAAAGAACTTACCACACTACCTCCTCCTCCCTCATTGTTCCCTCCATGCTCCAGATAGAAAGGCTGAACTATTGTCAATTCCCCAGGAACCAAGGGTCTCTCTCAAAGCCAGGCTTCTTCAGATGCTGTCACTCTGTCTTGAATGCCATCCTCTCCTGCTTACCTGGCTGCTGTTATGCCTCTTCCACCATGTGCTCCAGGCTGGGTAGAGTGCCTGTCCCATGTCCTCTCCCAACCCTCTAACCTCACCCCCATTAGAACTACATTGTTGTTTAACCACTTGTCTTTGCCAATATACTGTAGGTTCTATGCAGATAGAAGCTGGAATGACTTTGTAGTTGTATTCCCAGTGCATACTAAGTGCCCAGCATGCAATACAGTAAGTGTGATTTTTAATGCATACAGTTTAGAAATCTGAAAATGGACTACATAGGATATGCAGCAATGCATATTCAAGAACAGTGGAATAACCCAGTGTCATCCCTACTTGTCCAGGGCTAACCTGTCCCACATTGAGGAGGGAGCTAACAGGTGGCTGAACCACTGCACTGAAACTGCAAGTTAAGATTGTGGGAGTAGGAGTTCTGAAGTAAAGTCTGTGCTCAGCACAAACCTGGTTGTGTAACCTTGAGAAAGTTATTCACAAGTCCCTGCTTGTGTTATTTTGGTTATAAAATTAAGCTAATAGTAAGAACCTATTTACCAGAAATATCATGAGATTTACTGAGCAAATTATAAAGTGCTCCATAAATATAAATTGTTGTGCAATTGTTATGTAATCTCATTGTGTAAAGTTCCATAGAAATCTTTTTTTTTAAAGCACCCCAATGTTTCTGACACAGATGGTTAGAAAGCTGCTTAAACAGATCTGCTCCTGCAGTTCTCCAAGCTCCTCTGGTCCCTGCCTTTCCTGAGTTTTGTTTGTTCAGGTCTCGAGATTCTATGAGACAATAGTTCTTCCAGTAAATTACTGTTTTTCTCCTCAAGTCAGCCAGTGCTAGTTTCTGTTACTTGTAAACAAAAAGTGTTTTAACTAATGCAATAACCAGTGTAGCATTTTTCAAATTGTATTCTGTGGAATGCTATGTTCTAAAATGATAATATGTTTTGTGCAAGAATAATTCTTAATACATTAAAAAATTTAAGTCTTGGGACTTCCCTGGTGGTGCAGTAGTTAAGAATCTGCTTGCCAATGCAGGGGACATGGGTTCAGTCTCTGGCTGGGGAAGATTCCACGTGCCACGGAGCAACTAAGCCTGTGCGTCACAACTACTGAGCCCACAAGATGCAATTACTGAAGCCTGTGTGCCTAGAGCCCATGCTCTGCAACAAGAGAAGCCACGGCAATGAGAAGCCCGCACACTGCAACGAAGAGTAGCCCTGTTCCTGGCAACTAGAGAAAGACCACACGCAGCAACAAAGACCCAAAGCAGCCAAAAATAAAATGAAATGAAATAAAATAAAATAATAATAATAAAATTGTTTAAAAAAATTTAAGCCTTCAAATAGCATTCACATTAAGAACTATATATTGGGACTTCCCTGGTAGTACAGTGGTTAAGACTCCACGCTCACAATGCAGGGGGCCCAGGTTCAATCCCTGGGCAGGGAACTAGACCCCGCATGCATGCTGCAATTAAGAGTTCGCATGCCCACACTAAAGATCCTGTGTGCCACAACGGAGATCCTGAAGCTCCTATGTGCCACAATGAAGACCTGGTGCAGCCAAAAACAATAAAAATAAAAGAACTGTATTAAACATATATATTCTTATTACATTTAATAATCTGCCTTTATGGAAGTGTCCTGTTCTCAAGAATGCCAGCAAATTTCATAAGAAACTACTTGTAGTACAGTGGTCCTCAAACTTCAGGGCACATCAGGATCACCTGAGGGAGCTTGTTAAATGATATTGCTGGGTCCCACCCTCAGTTTCAGCAGGTCCACGATGGGGCCTGAGAATTTGCATTTCTAACAAGTTCCCAGGTGATGCTGCTGCTGCTGGCTTGTGGTTACTATAAGAAACCCTGCTGTAGTACTTTCCAAATTCTGAGAACCACCTGGGGGTGCTTCTGAGTCTCTGGTAAATCTTATGACCTGTGTTGTGTCTGTAGTTACTGGTTCATATCACGTAAATTATCTTAGGATTTTAACATATATTTGTTAAAAAAAATTAAAATATTTTGAATCGTAGTTATATCTTGCTTTTATTATAGCGTGATCAAAAAATTAACCCCAGGTATGTCCTAGCAAAAAGACCATGAGTTACCAATTTTCATAAAGCTCAGGTAGTCTTTTTCTTTTTTAAAATATTTGTTTATTTATTTTGGCTGCGCTGGGTCTTAGTTGCGGCATGCATGCAGGACCTATTCCCCCACCAGGGATCAAACCCAGGTTCCCTGCTTTGGGAGCGCAGAGTCTTATGCACTGGACCACCAAGGAAGTCCCATAAAGCTCAGGTAGTCTTAAATTAGGCTGCTCCAAAAGACTCTTCATTTAAACTTTTAAGAATTCAAACTCATGATTCCCTCATCTTCACTTTAAAGGTCCAACTTTTTGTTTGTTTGATGCAATCATCATTAGACTGATTTTTATTTAAGATATAGGACAAGAGAAAATGGTACACCACTATTGAGGATCAGCTCAGGAACATCACTCCTAATAAGGAAATTATTGATTACAGGAAGTCACAAAAACACTATCATCTTCAGTCTTAAGAGGTGGTTGGTTTGTTTGCTTTTTTTGGCCAAGTGGCTTGTGGGATCTTAGTTCCCCAACCAGGGATCGAACTCAGGCCCATGGCAGTGAAAGCACGGAGTCCTAACCACTAGACTGCCAGGGAATTCCCAAACTTAAGAGATTTTGTATGCCTTCCTACTGGTCACAAAAATGTAAAATGGAAGATGTTACTTGTTCCTCAACCAGTTTTTAAACTTTTCAAATTTTGTAGTGTTCTAAAATTTTAAAAAAGTATATGACTTAATATGACCATTTCTTATACTTCATCTTTGAGGCCATTTTATTGCTGGCCACTAGAATCTCAGCACTCATACCTCAAGAGTACCTATAAATAAACCTTCCATCAGCAGCATCATGGACAAGTTCTGGAAACTGCCATCAAGTGTCTGGTCTGCAAGGGCAGGGTCAATGACTTGTCCAAGCTGCTATCACTCAGTGGCCCTAAAGGCTTTTGTGTAATAGGGTCTTGTGTGTGTGTGTGTGTGTGTGTGCGCGTGCGCAATAGGGTCTTATAGCAAATGACATCACAATTCTGGGACAAATGATCTACTACTGAACTGGAGAATTGAAAATGTCTTGCCCATAGCCCACATGTCACTTGAAGTTTTGTCTTTTTGTCTAGAGGAATTACACAGCTAGTTTGTATAATAATTTAGCTAAAGAAAGCCTTAAAGTCTAATTTGAATCAAGAGCATACTCAGCAAAGCAAGACATAACCTAAGAAATAATTCTAAGATTTGATCAGAAGTCAAAACACCTGGATGCCAAGGCAACATATGATTTCTAATTCCAGCCTTCTAACCTGCAACAGGATAATTAGAACAAGGATAACTAGTTCTTATATGAGTTGTCCAATCCATTTATAAATGCAAAATGGTGTTATTACTGACGGTGCCTTGAATTACACCTTTTTAAGCAATCACTCCTGTTTTCCAGGCTGCTCTTGACCTTGGATTGAGGTTTATCCCTGAAGAGGCTTTCTCTGAACATCTCTTGACTAGTGACCGACAGGGAAAGGGGCCTTCCCATTCTCCGTGTCACACTGGTCTCCCCCCAGGTTGCACAGCACTTATCACACTGTGCTTTGTCTCCAAGTTCCCTACTGTAGGTACCCTGTCTGATTCATTTTACACTTGATCTTAGCCAAAAGGCCGAGAAGCGATCTGTCTGATTCATTTTAGCGGCGCATCCCCCAACCCTACTTCAGATAGAAGGCATTAGACACAGTTCACTGATAACAATTTATTATAATTTGTTGGAAGCACACAGATAGATATTAATTAAACCAGAATTATGTCTACATAGAAGTGGGCATAGTAGCCATGCTATGGGGAACTGTGTGCACTTAATCATCATCATTTTTCAGTTTCTTGATTGACTGCTTGTGTCGCTCAATATCTTTCTGCAGACGCTCAATCTCCTTCACATGATGAGAGATCTCATTTTCATGGTGTTTCTTCAAGGCTGCCAGCTGTTCTTTAGCACGAGCTCTACAAGGACACAGTGGTTTAATCCCTATACTTTACCCCAAAAAAGATCTATAAGCAAAACCTGAAATACCTCTGGCAAAGAACAGGAGTCCCAATCCCATGGGAGTCTGGCTGGTCATCCTCTTCTACCCTCTCAAGCCCCATCTTAAGAATACTCCCTCTTAAGATGTATCATTTTTAGGAGATGACCAAAATGATTCCATTTTCCTGGTGCTAATGCCTGAAATTACACCGCTAATGAGGGATTCCTTTCAGATTCAGTAGAAAACTCCAGAGAGGTGTGATGTAAGTCCCTAACTGGGGGACTTACTGGAGGAACAACCCATAGAACAGAATCCCTTTTCGGGGGGAAAAGACCAAAAGGGGGGGGGGGATATACAAAGGGGTATAATTATAGGACAAATGTGTCCTATCCCAGTTTATCTAGGGCTTTCTTTGCCTTAGAACTGCAAGGCCCACTGTAAAGGCCAAAGTGAAGGGGGAAAAAAAAAGCAGTCTCTTGTAGTACTTGGCAGTCCAATTTAGGTCTCAAGAAGGGATAATTCAAACGTTGGTTTGGCCACATATGGGCTCTGTTTTCCATAACTGTAAAATGCAGGAGGCCAATTAGATGGTCTCTAAGCGCTGCACTTGTGTCTCTAGTATGGCAGGTGCCATGGTGATAATTCTTAACAGTGAGCAAGAGAGGGTAGATGAGAAAAGACAGGCCAAGAAGCAGCAGAAACTGGATTAGTTCTACACTGCTCCCCACTGTGGACAGAAGTCACTGTAAGATAACTCGAGGTTGGTAAAGCGGAGAGATAGGCCCTGCCCACTCCATACTCCTAAACGCTGGGCTGGGCAAAGCAGGCTGAGTCGCCAAGAAGTGCGGGAGCGGGTTCCAATCACGAGCAGCTGCCACATGCTCCTACGACCCACTCGCTGAGGCGAGCTGGAGAGGCGTGGGGGTCTAGAAATGGCTGAGAGGGTCTGAAGGGTCAGGGAATCCATTCGTGCGGGGCTAGCAAAGCTAAGGCCTGGGGTGATGGGTGGGTGAGGACCGAGGGAGTCAGGCTCACGGGGTCTGCAGGTACTGGAACCGTTGGATTTAGAGACTCTGGGAGGAATCTGGGGGACGTTTCGCATGATGAGGGGAGAACTCCACAGAGGGGAATGGTAAATGATTCAAGGAGAGATGAGCCGTGGTTTGCGAGTTCTGAAGCCCCGCAGGTGGAAATGGCTTGGGTGTGCGGGCCTTGGGATTCGGCAGCGCACGGGAAACCATATGGGCGGCGACCGTCGGGCCCTCAGATGTTGGGTGTAATGGGTTCAGGGGTCGGGGAGTTCTATTGGGGGATGGGGCGCCCCAGGACGCCACGGCGGGATGGGTGGGGCGACTGACAGTTGAAGGACTGGAAGGCCGTGAGAGATCTAGGGCTGGACTCGGGGTCCCGTGGGCCTCACCGGAAGTATCGCTCCTCCTCGGCCTGCTCTTTTTTTCCGAAGGCTCCACCGGCGTCCCGAACCGCTCCCGCACTGGAGCGGACAGGATCCTGCTGCGGAGAGAGACGGGGGCATTGGTAAAGGTGTGGGCGGCAGAGATGCGATCCGCGCTCAGGGCTGGGGCGGCGGGCACCGCCGCCGGCGTACCGGTTCCGAGCCGAAGCCCCGGCCTTGCACGGCCCAGACGCTCCACACGCCGAACCTCGTCCGCGCGGCCAACGCCGTGGCTGCCATTGCTGTCGGTGCAGCCCTCCTCCAGTGACCTGAGGCGCAGCTTCTTCGTGGGCGCTAACGGCGCTGCTGGCCAGGCAGCCAATCGTTTTGTTGGAGAGGCGGGATGAACCTGGGAGTAGCGAATCATGAGAGGGAGAGGCGGGGTTCCTGTAGCTTGCGGCGAATCCTGACCGAGAGGCGGACCTATTCTTAGCCAACCCCTCGCAAGGGCTCCAGGGTCAAAGGACTGGAGAAAAATAATGGAGATGGAGAAAAGCTGGAACAGAGGCACAGGAACCAAGATTTCGGTTCTCGGATCTATCAGAATTAGGCGTGGTGTCCACCCCCACCTCACGATTCCAATCCTAAAGTTGTTGTTATTCAACACCCAAAGGAAGCCTTCCCTTTTTTGGACTACTAGCATCAATAGGATGGGTAATAAGGGGGTGGGGGTGGGCGGCTCTGTCCAGGATGCCCTGACTTGGTCACTTAAGGTTGTGGGGGAAAAATTTTTTTTTAAATGTATGTGTATATGGTCAATGTTCTTTTTTTGCATTTACATTTTACTCTCAAGTCTGAGCATAAACGTCAGCTCAGAGAAAACTTCTCTGGCCTCCTTCGTCATTCTATCGTAGCTCCCTGTTTTGTTCTTTCTCAGTCTTCTTGCATCTTTGAGCTTATGAAGTTGTTAGGACCTTGATCAATCAAGTAGGCATTGAATTAATATTTGCAAAATGCATTGATATGTTATCAAGTGGGCTTGATAACAGGACTTTTGGCAATGTGGTGCAATGAAGTGGAAAAGAGCATAGGTAGGAATCTAGGGAAGACTTTGCCTTGACCTTCCTTTAGCCACCTAACAAATGTGAACAAGATAATAGTAGTTTATAGGCTTTGCCTAGGTCATCTTCTCCCTCTGGGGCGACTTTTTTTTCTCCTTTAGTTGAGAGGGTTGGGTCAGATCTTACTCATCATTATAAAAATACCTTCCTTGCTTTCCATGAAATTGTTGAACTGTTTTTATTGATCATCTTTTGGTTGGAAAAATACCAGCGCTGGTTTGTATTACTTAAGCGGGAAGAAATGGTTACAGGGCACATTTTCAAATCTTCATTTCCGAAAACTTGGAAAAACACGAAAGCAGAAGGCTAGAAATGATAATCATCATAAGACCACTACTTAGTGATAATAATTTTATGTTTCTAGATATTTAAGTGCCATTCCCATTTCAGAAACTCTGTTTCGAATTCTCAGATACAATTGTTTCTTGATTATCTCCTGGCTGGGTATCCAGTGGAGGGTCTTGCTGAGTTTGTGTAAAAGATCCACCTAGGTACTGGGATGGCTGTAATTTAAAAAACAATGGAAAATAACAATCATTGGTGATGATGTGGAGAAACTGTAAACCTTCTATATTGCTGGTGGGAATGTAAAATGGTTCAGCTGCTGTGGAAAACAGCTTGGCAAGTTGCTCAAAAGGTTAAATATAGAATTACCATATGACTCAGCAATTTTATTTCTAGGTATATACCCCCTAGATAGAAAACTGGTATGGTACTCACACACGTTCATAGCAGCACCATTTTACAAAAGCCAAAAGGTGGAAACAACCCAAATGTCCATCAAGTGATGAATGAATAAACAAATTGTTGTATACACATATGATGGAATACTATTCAGCCATAAAAAGTAATGAAGTAATGATGTAGGCTATGCCTTGAATGAACCTGGAAAACGTTATGCTAAGTGAAAGAAATCAGACACAAAATGTCACCTGTTGTATGACTGCATTTATATGAAATGTCTAGAGTAAATAAGCCCATAGAGACAAAACACAGATTGGTTGTTGTGGGCTGTTGGGAAGTATGGGGAGGAAATGCTTATTAGGTTCCAGGTGTCCTTTTGGGGCCATGTAACTTTTGGAACTAGAGTTGTGGTTGCCCGACACTGTGAATGTACTAAAGGCCACTGAATCGTTCACTGTAAAATGGTCAATCGTCTGTCATGTGTATTTAACCTCAACTTTAAAAACAGCTTACTTAGATTAGAGGTGTCTGGCTGGGCTGCGAGCCCTTTAAAAGTCTCAAGGAGGGGGCGGGGATAGAGGGGCGGGCCCGTAAGGATCACGTGAGGTAGCGCTTGCGCAGAAGAGTCACGTGGTGGCTGGGCCGGGGAAATGGCGGCTCCAGGAGAGAGCGGGGCTTCGGGTGGCGGAGGCAGCACGGAGGAAGCATTTATGACCTTCTACAGTGAGGTGAACACGGAGTGAGGATTGGCAGCACTGGGGGCGACCCCACCGGGGCTACGCTCCCAGGGGCGAAGGCAGTGGTCCGCCTGCCCTGGGCCGTTGCGCGGCGCCTCCTGTCTGGCCTTTGGGGCGGTGGGGGGCTGGGGGGGGTGTGTGCGTCTCCTCCTGATACATTGCTGGGAGATCCCCTGGAAGACGAAAAAGGGGCGGGGGTCCGGCGTCTGTGGGGAGGCGGCGATCGTGGCCAGCGAAGTGCTTGGGCGCGCGCAGAGTTCCCCAAGTCCGCATAGTCGGGGGCTGGCAACGACTGGGAGGCTGGGCCTGCCTGGGGGCGACCTAACCGGCTTTGCCCCCGTTGTTTTTCTAAACGGAAACACGCTCTACTTTTAGCTCTCTTTAGTGAGTTTTAGTAGTAGTTATTTTTGCCATTAGCGAACGCTAGGCACTGTGCCATGTAGGCACTATCTCCATTTTACAGATGACAAACCTGAGGTTTAGGGAGGTGAAATAATTTGTTTTGGGTCTTGGAGCAGATAACAGCTTGGTATCATGTTAGGATGCGAGTAAGTTTGGTGTGAGCCTCGTTTACTGTCGCATCTCCAGCGCGTAGTATGTAGTAGTTATTCAGTAAATATTATTGAGTAAATGATGAATGAATAAATGGGTGAATGAATAAATGAATGAGCGAATAATGAAAAGAAAAGGATGGCTTTTGGAGTCAGAGTACCTCGGATTGGACTCGCGCCAGGCAGTTAACATGACTTTGACAGAATTCTTTCAAGCCATTGATTTTGCAATCCTAAATTTCCACGTTTGTAGAACAAAAGTTAATATTAAAACACGAGTTTTAATGAGTGTTAAGGGGTTTAATGTATAAGAAAGTGTCATGAAATATAAAGCAGAAGCGTCTTTGTAAGAGTTAAAACAAGGCTGAAAGTGGACCCCTTTAGCTTGGCATGGATTTGAGGAATGGAGTTGCTCCCCACCTGGCTGTGAGGTACTCAGAGTTAAGCACCATGTCACATTCATCTTTTATCTCTGGTAATTGTAACAGTGCTTGTTACATAGTAGTTTCTTCAAAATAGTAAGTTTAAAAACAAATTAGTCTGGGACTTCCCTGGTGGTCCAGTGGTTAAGACTGCGCTCCCAATACAGGGTGCCTGGGTTTGATCGCTGGTCAGGGAACTAGATCACGCATGCTGCAACTAAGAACCCGCCCGCCGCAACTAAAAATCCCGCACTCAGCAACAGACATCCCGTGTGCCGCAACTGAGACCCAACCTAAATAAAGTAAATAAGTAAATAAACAAATTGGTTTGTCCGTTTATAGTCTGCCCTTTTAAAAAGTCTAATTCACTTGAAAGTGTTAATGCGCTGATACCAATTTACTGGCTTCTAAGGAGTACTCAGCAATTATAGGGGAACTTGTTTTAATTACTCTTTCTTAGTTAAAAGAAGAAAAAGCAATCCTAGTTTGTTTAATGTAATGAGAGAAAGTGCCTAAAGGAGGACCTTTTAATCATCATTAACTAAAATTTATTGAGCACCTGATATGGTCTAGTTTACTGTTTAGGTCCTCGAGAAAAGGTAGTGAACAACAGAGAGAAAAATCCTGTCTTCATAGAGCTTTCATTCTATAGAGAAGGATAAGCAATGAACATATGTACAATACCGTGTCAGGTAGTGGTAAGTTCTATGAGGAAAAATGAGTCTGGAAAAAAGACAGTATGGGCAGGGGGAGTGGCATGCTATTTTACAAAAGAGTGAAGAGGGAAGAAGCTGAGAAGGATTAGCTTTTTATGTTACCAAAATCGTTTCCAAATCCATTTTGGCCATAGAAATAAGGATCCAGAGATTCGTTCCAACTAAAAGTTCATTTCTGACAGTGGCACCAAGGATATTTTCCTGGGACTACCTGTTGCTTGTTTGCCTTAGCATTGTGTTCAGGTCAGAGATTTTTCTAACTATTAGAGTTAGGCAGAGTTATTTGCTCCCTCCCACATACTTTTTTAGTGCTGCTTTTAGTGTATATTTCAGTGTAATTGTACTTTTCTTCTCTTAAGAAGTTGTAAATTAAGTATGAATATTCACAAGTACATCTTTCCCCCATCATCAGAGGGGAAGCTCTTTGAAGGTAGTGGCTGTGACTTATTTATTTTTGAACCTTCTTGCTGCCTGCTCTGGAGTCAAACTGTTGGGGTTAAAATTCTGGTTTATAAATTGGGTGATTGGAAAGAAATCTGGTTTACAAGTTGGGTGGTTACAAGTCAATTAACCTCTCAGTTTTCTTATCTGCGAAATGGGGATAGTAGTGGTACCTGCCGTATAGGATTGAGAGGAATAAACACCCGTAAAGTTTTTACATTATATTAAAATTCAGTAAATGGTAGCTGTTGTGATTATTCCTCAGTGTTTGTTTAGCAAAATGCCTTGAATGTGTACACACGCAAATAAATGTTTGCTGAACGTGTCAGTGAGTAACTTGTTAAGATAATGATTCAAAATTCATTATTGAGCTTTGCTAATGAGGTTTTTATCCCCTTTATTTTAGGTGAAACAAATAGAGAAGAGAGATTCAGTTCTAACATCTAAAAATCAGATTGAAAGATTGACTCGTCCTGGTTCCTCCTACTTCAATTTGAACCCATTTGAGGTGAGCTGTCTGATATTGCTATGGCCTGTGATAGGGAGCTTTACGTAGCTGCAAGCAGACTTACGTTGAAACGCACACCTAATTTGTACTATGCATAGTTGGAATTGAACTTGGGTGGTTTTATCGTGAGCAGAGCTTGCGCTCATCTTTTAGTAACCCAAATATATATGGATTTATTTTCAAATGTGAAGAAATAGCTAGTCTAGGCAAATTTAGGGTCTTTGATTTAATTTGTTAAAACTTTTTCTGCTTTACCATGATAAAAAACCTAACAATCAAAAATGATCACAAGATTATAGACAAGCAAATGTACTTTTGGGCTTCCTTAGTTTTATAACTTTAAAGGTTTCCTGATTGTAAAAGTAAATCATGAAAAAAAAAAAGTAAATCATGTTTCTAATAAAAATTAGAAATATAAGAAAAGCAAGAATAATCACATATAATCCCACCTAAGAAAACACCTGTTTATACTCAAACTGTTTTATTTTAGTTTTATTTAGAAACAAGGAGGGTCATATGCTTAATGCTATTTTAAACGCTATATTGTTATGTAAACTATTTTTATATACTTTTTTAAAGTCTCAGTTGTTTCAACAATTCCTTTATTGTAGGGTAACTAAACTAGTTTCTAATTGTCACAATTTTGAATAATTTTGAAACGAATGTTGTTACATCTTATAAAAACTTATTGAGCACTTATAAAAAATTTTTCTCCACTTTTTTTTTTTTTTTTTTTTTTTTGGCACACGGGCTTAGTTGCTCCGTGGCATGTGGGATCTTCCTGGAGCAGGGATCGAACCTGTGTCCCCTGCATTGGCAAGCGGATTCTTAACCACTGCGCCACCTAGGAAGCCCTCCACTTTTTTTTGATTGTGGTAAAACATACATAACATAAAATTAGCCATTTTAATCATCTTTAGGCATACAGTTAAGTGGCATTAAGTACATTCACAGTGTTATACAACCATCAACACTGTCCATTTCTAGAAGTTTTTCATAATTTCAAACTGAAACTTCAAACCCGTAAAACAATAACTCCCCAGTCTTTCTACCCTCAATCACTGGTAACCGCTGTTCTGCTTTTTGCTTTTTGTTTATGAATGCCTGTTTTAGGTGCCTCATATAAATGGAATCATACAATATTTGTCTGTTTTTATGTCTGGCTTATTTCACTTAGTATAGTATTTTCAAGATTCATCAATTGTTTCTGTTTTTCAAGAATTTTTTTCATTTTAAAACATTCTCAGATTTGTAGAAAGGTTGCAAGTAAATTGTCAATGTGACACCCCATCTCCCTGAAATACTTTCCTATATTTTCCAACAGATGACATTCTCCTACTGAACCACAGTGTAACCGTCAAAACCAGGAAATAAACATTGATATTGTTGCTGTATGATCCTCAGACCCCATTCAAATTAGCTGATTGTTTCAATGATTTCCTTTATAGCAAAAGGATCCAGTCCAGAATCTCCTGTTACATTTAGTTATGTCTCATTGGTCTCCTTCAGTCTGAAATAGTTCCTCAGTCTTTCTTTGACTTTCATGACCTTGGCATTTCTGAAGATTACAGGCCCGTTATTTTGTATCATCTTACTCAATCTGAGTTTGTTTCTTCACATTAGATTCAGTTTATACAATGTTGACAGGAATAGCACAGAAGCAATACTGCATTCTTCTCTTTGTAATGTGTAAAGTGGTACATGATTTTGATTTATCCCATTACTAATAATATTACTTGATCACTTAAAGAGGTGCCTGCTAGATTTGTTCATGAAGTTAACTTTTTTCCCCTTTGTAATTGATAAGTATTTTATGAGGAGGTACTTTGACAATGTGTGAATATACTGTTCTTATCAAAGTTTCAGTGTATTCATTTGTCAGTACTGTATAGACTCGGGGTTTCCTATTTTATTCAATGAGTTATAATTCGATATTACTTATTTTGATGCTCAAATATTCCAAATTTGACCAGTAGGTTACTTTTTTTTTTTTTAAACGCCTGAAAACAGTTCTTTCTTTACTCCACCAGTAATAAATAGGCACTCAGAAATTCCAGAAAGGAAATTTTGAAAAGTTCCTGGAACTTTCTTTTATATACTCAGCTTAATTCATCAGTACTTCTGTATTCTTCTCATATGAAATAGAAAAAATAGTATATATAGAATAAAACTAACTTCCTTGTCTAATAAGTGTAGTTACATTAAAAAAACAAGTCCCCTATGACAACATATCACAAATAAGATCCTTCAAAAAAAAGTTCCAGTCTCTCAAAACAATGCATTTGTATTTTGAAATACAGTCAGCCCTCTATATCTAAGGACTTTGAGAACTTGAATATCTGCAGATTTTGGTATCCGCAGGGGTGTGGGATCCTGGAAACAATCCCGCACAACCAAGGGCTAAGGGACCACTGTATATTCTTTTAATTATCCACAATATGAAGCTAAAGAACAGTTTTGTTATTTGCTCTTATTTCAAAGAAATTCATACATTCCCTGTTCGCAATTATATTTTCAAATAAATTTTACATGAAAAGTAATATTAAATCTTGCTAAATCTCATAAATAGGCATTACTATCCAGCTTCCACCAGTGAACTTTTTTTTTAATTTAAAAATAGTGAACCCATCCTTCTAATGACCCAAGAATGTAATCTAATACTGCTATTAATCTAAAGCTAAAATTGAACATCAAAACATCCCTCTATATGAAAACTGAACTCTGCTGTTGTATCATTTAATTGTACTGTAGATACGTTGAGTTCAGAGCAGCTATAGTTCTGAATTTTTTTTTCTTGCAAAGTATCCTGATGGGTATAATGTTATCATCGTTTACATGATCCAAGATTAGGATGATAATCAAAAAGAATTAGATCAAAATACCAGCCATTGAATCCTCCAGTATGTCTTTTCTTTATAATAATAACCACATTATATTTATAGTGGCCTATGAGGATTTTGATAATCTCTACAGATTAGATGCTGGGTGAAATTTGTTAAATGATTCAACAGATATTTTATCAAGCTCTGTTGGTGCACCAAGCTTATCCTCAGGTTTGAGAAGCAAAAATGAACAAGGGGTGTCAGTTTCCTGCTTTCATGGTCTTGACATTGCTATGGTTGGCAGTAGACCAAAAGCAGGTAAAAAATAAATGAACAGCATTACTCCAGGTGGTGATAAGTATTGTGAAGAAAATCCAAAGAGTGATGTAGGATAAAACTTCGTAAACTGTTGTCAGAGAAGGCATCTCTCAGGAGATGATGCAATTTGACCAGTAGGTTACTTTTAAGCCTTTCCTGTCTTTTTGATATGTCTTCATCATTCTTTGATTTACTAGGCATTCTTGTACTTTTCCTGACCCAGCCTGGAATTAACCATTTTTTTTTTTTGAGGAGCTCTGATTCCTTTTAACGAAGAATGATATTTAGAAATCAAGATTTGGGTGCTAGGTGTACCATTGTCATTGGGATGTCACTAATCCCAGACCTTATTGGTAGATAGGGCTAAGGAGTGTGTCCATGTATGTGTGTGTGTGTGTACACATATTACATAAAAGTTCAACCCAACACCACAGGGTTTATTCTAGGGTTGTTTTTCTTTCCATGTTCACAGTTCTCTTCTCTGATAGTGAGAAATCTGGCTCCTGCTATCTTTAATATATATATTTACTAACTGATCCTCCTGTATGAATCTGATCTCCCATTGCCATTCCTTCCCTCATGTGAATGACCTCTTCACCCCGCTTCATTCTGACATCAACACCAGGTTGCCTCACTGTGCAAAAACCCTTCTCTCCACACCTGAACTCTAAACTCCGATGCCAGGTCACCCTCGGTGTGGGTATGTTTCTCACCTGGCTCTGCCTCCCTGGGCCTGCCCTCCACCCCTGGGAGCTCTCTTCATCCCTCTTGGGCTCCAGCATCCTCCCCACCAAGCAGGCGTGCTTCCTACCCTCTGGCTTTGGCACCCTGTGTCAGGCTACCTTCCTCTGGGAGCACCCTCCCCATCTTTATTGGATTCTGACTCCGCACTCCAGGTCACCCCCCCTGCATGAAGGTCCTCTTCACTCTGCTCATGTTCCAGCTCTCTGTGCCAGTTATACTTGGGCTCCTACAGCTCAGTTTGGGCTGCCCTGTTGCATTGGATGCTCTCCTACATGGGCACCTACCTCACCATGCTCAGGCTTCCGCACCCTGTGCTAGGCTTGGGCTTTGTGGAGATGTCTTAGCTTGGGCTGCTGTACCCTGAGCCCTCCCATGTTGGCAGTCTCACCCTGCTTAGGTTCCAACATCCTATGGCAGGCCACCTGTCCATGGAGATGCCTTCCTCAACCCACTTTGGCACTTTATGTCAAGTTACCCTTCTGAGGTTGCTCTTCTCACTCTGTTTGGGCTGCAGCACCACATGACTAGCCGACACTTCTCATGTGGTTGCTGTCTTCTTTGTCTTAGATGGGCTCTGACACTCTGCTCTGGGCCATCTTGATTCCCCACCCAAAGCAGATGTCTACTTCGCCTGGTCCCACCTAACATATTTGAAAGGGAAGAGGAAGATGAAAAGCTTAAAGAGTATTTAGTTATGATTTTGGGGAGGGCATAGGGGGAGATAATATGTTTGAAAGGTGATAAAGAATTTGATGGTATGTCCTTTCTATTTAGTCAGATTTTTAAATTGAGATAGTATGTACTGTGAGCAGGGGACACATGATCATATAACTTACCCGTTTATTTGTTAAGATAATTAGTGTTTCCTGTGGAGATCTGATTGATGAAGAGGAACAGATTGTTGGGACCAGTATGAATGGTGGGATTTTATGGTCCTACCAGTTAATGTTCTGGAAGTGGAACTCACTGCCCCATAACTCCTGTCCTGATTATAGGAAGTGTGTTTGTTTTTTAATTTTATTTATTTTATTTATTTATTTTTTGCCTCATGGCATGTGAGGTCTTAGTTCCCTGACCAGGGATGGAACCCGGGCCCTTGGCAGTGAGAGTTCGGAGTCCTAACCACTGGACCACCAGGGAATTCCCTGGAAATGTGTTTGAATGTGGAAAGACTTGGGGAGGTGCAAGATTGTGTTTGAGTGAGCAGGACTCCATGACTGTCCATTAGAACTTTTGTCTTTTCTCTTTCATACAAATACGCTGGCCACTTTATAGGATGGGTGTTACTTTTTTTTTTTAATTGAAGTATAGTTGATATACAATGTTATGCTAGTTTCAGGTATACAGCAGAGTGATTCAGTTATGCTATGTGTGTATGTGTATATATATATTCTTTTTCAGATTCTTTTCCATTATAGGTTATTACAAGATATTGAATATAGTTCCCTGTGCTATATAGTAGGTCCTTGTTGCTTATCTGTTTTATATATGGTAGTGTATATCTGTTAATCCCCAAACTCCTAATTTATCCCCCTCCTCCTCCCAGTTGTCTTCTTATAAAATTGCTTTTTGACTCTAAGTCAGGGTTAGGTGTTCCTAGCAATTTAGGAAATCAGAACGTCTAGTTTTTCATGCAACAACTGTTGAGACATCTAAATGAATCAGACTTTTCTCCAGAGGTAAGCAGATTGGTTTCTTCCTAATAAGGAGAAGTGATGCAGTAATAGCTGTCCTCTCAGCTATAAATTGAAATGTGAGTAGTCGTCCTATATAGCATCTTACTGAGCAGCAGGTAGAAAAGGGGCTCTGAGGGGTCTTATTACAGGAATCCTAATCCAGGGGGCACTTTTTTTCTGTTCCCCGCCATCACTACACTATTTGGATACATTTCTAACCTTCAGCCATTATGCAAACATCTTTCTTATGCATTCTACAATGTTCTTAGGTTAAGGGCCCTCCCCCACTTCCTTCCATAAGCTTAGATGAACCTGTGCTCCTGCTCAGTCCTGCCTTTTTCATGTTCCTTTTTTCTATTTAACTTTAAAGCCCCAGCACCACAGACTTTGTTTTCTGTTTATCTTGTTTAGCACGTTGGAAAGAAAGGTATTTATCTCATAGAACTATGCAACTTGCACATTATTAACAGGTCAGAGTTCAGGTGTGACCTAAGACTGGATTCCCCTTTCAAGCAGAAGATCCTAAAGGAGACTGTTGAGGTTTATTTGAGTTCAGGAACTTATATAAATGCCACAGCCAAGCATTTTTGTTTCTGTGTGATGATTTATTAACTCTCTGAGGTCCAAGACTGCGGATTTTTCTTCGTAGCATCCCCAAAGCCTGAGACACAGTAGGAGTTCAGAAAAATCTTCCAAGAATCTGAACAGACCTGTGTGCTTCCTTAGAGCCATGTTGGTGACATGGTATTTATCATTTTGGTAAGAATTACTTGTGACTTGCCTGTTCCTTCCCTTATGGACCTTAAATTCCACGAGGACAGTAGTGAGCACAGTATCTAGCAATCCCAGGCACTCCATAAGATTGTACTGAATGTACAAAACTGGCTTCGAAGAGGCTTGGGCCACAGGTATAGGCCCATTGTCTTCACTGTGTTTCATGGCCACATATGGCACCTCCAGCTCTTAAAGATAGAAAGCTAGTTGGATTAGCTAGCTTAGAAGGCACTCAGTGAATATATTTTGCCAGTGATCAGTGCACATATGTGACCCTTGGAAGAGTAGTTTTTGATGTGTATGTGTGTGTATGTTTACACATACCCTCTTCATTTTTGCCAGATCACCTGAAAGTAAGCTGCAGACATTGATGCTTCGTAAGTACTTTAGCATGCATCTCCTCAAAACAAGAACACATTTCCACAAAACCACAGCGCCATTACCACACTTAGCAAAAACCACTTGACTGCAATTCAGTAGCATCATCTGGCACAGAGTCCACACTCAAATGACTCCAACTGTCCTAAAAAAATCTCAATTATAGCTATTTTATTTTTTAACCTGGGAACCAGTCAAAGTTTGTGAATTACATTTGGCATGATTAGTTCTAGGCTATAGTTTTATTGAGGCTTTTTTTTGTGTGAAGGTGGGATGATTTCCATCCTTTCACATTCATTTTGAACACCTTGTTGGGTTTGCTGGACTTTGGTTTGCTCCAATACATTCCTTTTCCCCGGAACCAAAGAAAGGTAAGGTTCTCCTCTGAATATTTGGGTATGTACAGTTACCTCCCTTTGTCTGTAAGTCTTACATGGCTGCATTTTTCCTTTTGAGTGACTTTTCCCGCAATTCCTTTCTCCCTTGGGAAGCTATGAGAGGGGGTGCACTCGGTCTTGAAAAGTCTTTGTTTTAAAGTTCTTCTTCCTTTTCCCTCACCCCCAGTTGTATGCCTGGCATTTGAGAATGGAGATGCTCTTGTAGTAACCTTCCAAATCTACTGAATTCAGGGGTGATTTAGCTTCATTGTCTACCAGTAAATCTGCTGCTGTAGGCGGGCTGTTTGAATGTTTTGAAAGCTTACTATAAATCTTGACATTACTTGCTAAGTTTTTCTAAGACCCTGTAAGCATCTGACTAAGTTTGGCAGATTACTTTTTAGTTTTAACTTCTCTGGTATGTATTTTTCATTTCAAGGTTTCTTTTCTCTCTTTTTTTTTCCCTCTTTGCCCCCTTTAATAACTGATCGTCAGTTCTGTTAACTTCAGATGCATTTACTTCTGACCTCTGTCATCATTCCTTACCAGTGCATCTCAGACTGTAATATGATTCAGATCACCTGGCGCTCTTGTTGAAATGTTGATTCTGATTCAGTCACACTGAAGTCGGGCCTGCTCTTCTGAATTTCTAACAGACCTTCTTACCCTCCGCCCTTCAGCACCTTCCTCATGCCTCAAATACTAAGTAAATAAATAATAGGTGCTGTGTTGAATCCATGTACTACACTATGAAATCATCTGGTTTAATTGTATATCTTATAATAAACACTTCTTTTAAAAACTCTTATTATATGGTAATTAAAAAAAATGTTTCCCCTGTGTATTTATCTTTGCATTTCTAGTGTATAGCAGCATGTTCAGTAGGTAGTAGTTGCTATGTAAATGTTTGAATGAATGTGTGTGTTTGTGGTGATGAGATCAGAATCCTTGATGAGGAATGTCAACATCAGGATACCCAGTATTGGAGAAGAATGATAAAATTTCTTTTTGAAACAGTGTTGCTCACAATATACAGATTTTCCTGCCATTTGCCCGTACCCCAGTTCTACTGAGCTGGAATCGGACTTTCCTAGAGTGAGTCCCAGGCGTTGCTCTTAGATTTCCACTCTGGGTTGAGAGCCATTGAGCCATGTAAATTATAACGTGGAGTCAAGTGGGCATTTCTGGACTGAGATGAAAATCAGGTAGCCATGATGGGGGCTGCGGGGGGTGGGGGCTTTATTTGAAGATCAACAGTTCTCTCATTTAAAAAAAAAAAATCAGCTAGCCAGCCTAATTATTTCTATGTTGAGTTGCTGTACTTTCTCTACATTTGCAAAGGTAAGTGGAGGGTGGGTACTTTTCTTTCTTCTTTTTTTTAATATCAGTTTATTTATTTATTGGCTGCGTTGGGTCTTCGTTGCTGCGCACAGGCTTTCTCTAGTTGTAGTGAGCAAGGGCTACTCATTGTTGTGCGCAGGCTTTTCAGGGTGATGGCTTCTCTTGTTGCAGAGCATGGGCTCTAGGCGCATGGGCTTCAGTAGTTGCAGCACATGGGCTCAGTAGTTGTGGCTCGAGGGCTCTGGAGTGCAGGCTCAGTAGTTGTGGTACACAGGCTTGGTTGCTCCTCGGCATGTGGGATCTTCCCAGACCAGGGACTGAACCCGTGTCCCCTGCATTGGCAGGTGGATTCTTAACCACTGTGCCACCAGGGACGTCCCCTGGGTACTTTTCTTGATGAATGAAGGAGAAAGGCAACTTTTTTCTCATGGTCTGGAAACGTGTCCCTGGGTGTAGGGTAATTTATTATTTTTCTGATGGAGTGAAAATAACCACTGAATTAATTGAGAACCCTAAAACACTATAGCTACTATTCTGTTATTGGTTTACTCATGCATATCTCTTAAACATTTTTTAGAACTGTGTGCCAGGCACTGTTCCAGAATGCTGAGTGCTGTTCTAAATGCTGATTATAAGATGTATAATTTTGGGGCACCTCTTAAATCTATAAATTCTTTTAATCTCTTTTACAGTATTGATTTTGATTCTTCCAGGTTCTTCAGATAGATCCTGAAGTGACAGATGAAGAAATAAAAAAGAGGTTTCGGCAGGTATGGTACTATATTCCTGTAATAGGTGGAGTTTGAACCTTTTAAAAATGTATTGAGTACGTGATTCTCTTAGGACTTGCTATTATGACTTTAGGGCCAAAATTTAATGTTTTTTCTTTGCCTGTTTGGTTTTTTAAGGGTATCTAACTCTTAAACAAAGCTTAGTGACATAAAAATCTTAAATAATTTAGTGACCATAGCTTGCCTGTGAATAGGATGAATTTTACATCCAAATAGAATTGGATTTACATCCAAATCTCCATCCCTTAATTAAAAGAGAGAAGTACAAGGTAGAGTAATAGAGCTTACATGGTGTCATACTTACCAAATCCCCTGTCTTCTAGGAGAGAACATGTTAAATGATTCATAACAGTGTTTTATTTTTACATTCCTCAATAATTTTAACTTTTGCAAACCTATGTGAATACTCAAAAAATACCTGGTTTAAAATAAAGAGTGCTTTCAGGAAGTCCTCTAGGAAAGGAGATCCACAACCTCTGATTCTTGCCTATTCTAATATTTAATAACTCAAGCTGCAGAGGTTTGTAGTAGCCATTTAAAATACCCTTCCTGTTTTGACAGCTGAGTATCCCCCAGCCTTTTCTTCTATGAGTTGAATAATCATACTCCCTGTAATGTCTTTGTAAATTGGATTTTCTGTATATTTCATGTCTTTTTTTTCCCAACTTTCCTCAGCTTATGTCTTTTATATACTTCATATTTTAATAGGGCCTGACCAGTGCTGAATGTAATTCTCAGCTCCTGCATGACAGACTTGTTAATATCCAGTGTTATGCTTGCTTTTTCAATACAGCCATTGTCTCCACATTGCTGACTCATAATCATCTTCTGATCTACTATTAAGCCAAGGTGTTTTTTATCCTTGCCTGCTCAGTCATTTCCATTATATAACTTTATAGCTTTTTTCTTCCTGAATTCTACTCTGCATTTATATTCAGCTTCCCCCCCTTTTTCTAAAATTTCAAGTTTTCTAATATAATGCATTAGCAGTCTTTTCCAATTAAATAAGCAATCATTCAAATTCATAGTAAAAACTTTTAGACTATTTATGTAGCTATACAAAGAACTCAATAAGGGTTCTTATTTAGTCATTGATAGGACCTAATAGTTAAGAGTGCGGGTGCTTGCTGGAGCTGTATGACTTGAATCTCTGTCTTGGCTGTACCTCTTACAAGCAGTGTGAACTCTGGCAAGTTACTTTCAACTTTTCTGTGCCCTGTTACCTCATTTGTAAAATGCACATAACGATGGTGACTACCCCTGGGGTTATCGTAAGGATTTGAATGAGGTAACACATAAAGCACTTAGAATAGATCTTGGCCTATAGTATGTCCTCTTTATATGCTAACTGTTGTCAATGTGTGTTAGACAGTATGCTCAGTTCTTTACTTGCATTATCTCATTTCATCCTTACAACAACCCAGTGAGCTATAGGAGTGTAGTATTGTCCCATTTACAGAGGAAGGAACTGAGGCGGAGATAGATTAATTGCTCAAGGTCTCACAGCTAGCAGGTGACTGAAGTTGGAACTGGAACCCAGGATTCTGGCTCCAGTAATGCTGGATTTAGCATTAGATCCCTACTTGCTGTCATCCCTGAGCCAGTCCCTCTGTTCAAATTGTTTCTGTCTGTCGGTGTTGGTAGGTCAGTGGTTCTTAACCTTGGGTCTGAAAGGATCACCTGTGGAGGCTTTTGCTTTTTAACTTTTTTGTTATAAGAAATTTTAGTTATATTTTAAAAAGAGAAAATAGAGCAATGAAAGCCCATATATTCACCATCTATATGCAACAGTTCCCTTCATGAGCTATGTATTTTTGGCTGAATTATAAAGCAAATTACAGACACCACGATACTTCACCCCTAAATACTTAAGCAGTTATCCCACCAAAGTAAAAAAAGGACATTTTCTTGCATAACTACTCATCACACCTAACAAATTAACACTAACTCCTTACTATCATCTGAAACCCCGTCTAGTAGAGGTTTAAAAAGCACAGATGCCAGAGACAGATTCAGAAGGTCTCAGGCTGGAAAGTAGACCTCAGTATTCCTAAAAATCTTCATAAGGTTGAACCGCAGCCAGAACCGAGAGCCACTGCTTTATATTAGAAGTTCTTTTAGGAAAGAGATGATATCTCAGACCTGTTTAATCCTCTGGTGCTCTGTATAAGAAACATAAAAGGAACTTGGTACCTTTTGTTCTTTCCTTCCCTCCCCCAGATTATCACAACATCTTCATAATTCTGGGTTTGCAGTTGTTCTCAACTAAATGTTTTCCACCTGTGCGTTTACCTGTTGGTACTTGAATTTTATTAAGGACTAATACTTCTGGGCATTTTATGATATTTATTAATTTTTAAAAAATGCTTCTGGCTGATATTTTTTTTGCCCTAATATCTTCGAGTTTTTGGTTGTAAAGAGGCACAGTGCGGGTGAAGAGTTACTAAATGTTCCTCTTATTGACAAAGCTAACTTTTCTCTTATTATAGTTATCCATATTGGTGCATCCTGACAAAAATCAAGATGATGCTGACAGAGCACAAAAGGCTTTTGAAGGTATTTGTAAATTTACCTGCTCTTGAGTAACATATTATCGGTGCTAGAGACTAACTGTTCCTAGTCCTGGATCAAGAAAAGAATGTTATAGTTTTGTCTTCTGGTCATGAAGAAGCTGTGGTTTTTTTCAGTAGAACAGTTGTCATTCAAAGCAGAATGTTACTGTTTAGAAATAGACCTTATCTTTGCCGTGTTAAAACTTTTATGTGCCAACAAAGACTTACTGCACAGGATCTTTTTTTCCTTTGAACGTGAAAAATAATTGGAAGAATTTGATCACTGAATTAAATTTAGATGTGGTGTATTTAGCCTTGAGCATATATTTAATTTCCCCCCAAGACTCTCAAGGAAAGTCATTGCTGTAGTTGTATGTTTTTAAATTAGTTTAACAACAGTAGATAATTTAACAAAGTAGGGAATGCTTTTAGATGGCACAAGTCCATTTACACTGCCTGAGTATAGTTCAGACTTTGAGAGGGTGTTTGCAGAAACAGTTAATTTCAATGTTTTGCATTAGCTGTGGACAAAGCTTACAAGTTGCTACTGGATCAGGAACAAAAGAAGAGGGCCCTGGATGTAATTCAGGCAGGAAAAGAATACGTGGAACACACCGTAAGTATTTATAGTGCCGCTGTGTTTACAGGAAGTATTGGTGAGCCTTGGGCTCCTTGTAGGAGGGTAAATGTTAACGGTAACGCAGCAACGCCTGCCTGGCCTGACTGCCGCTGTGGTCTCCTCCACTTTGCTGTGGTGGTCATGGACGGTGTGGGCCTGAAGCTGGCGGTCATTCCTAGAGCTCAGCATAAGTGGCCAGGACACTGCTGCTACCTCTTTCGCCAGCGGTCCCGTGTTGTGGACAAAGGGCTTTTCTTGCCCTCTCCTCACAGTGCCCCGTTCTGAGGGTGGGACAGGGGAGCCGCCATGGGGTTGCCTGACCCTGCACTTTTATTCTTGTCTCTGTGAAAGGGTTGAGACATGGGCTTGAGAAAGGCTGGCAAGGGGATATGACTAAATTTTTTTAAAAAATAGGAGGTATATGTCTGTGTTAGTAACAGTGTTGGGAAGGACTCAGTTGAAATAAATTCAGTTGTAGCTGGCTTTATTTTTTTGCATTGCCTGAATCTGAGTGGTGGGAGGTGTTAAGATAGCTTCCCTGAGGTAAGAAAGGTCTTTGTTTTAACTTTTTACTTGGCCGGGGCAGGTAAAAAAGGCTGTTTTATAAGAGCAGTTTCAATTGGGAGTGAATATGGTTGTGACCTTTTCTTTGAAGAGCTTTGGAATCTGTAACAACTATAAAACCAATAATAGTAATGAGTCCAATTTAGAGGAGGGAACTGAGTGAAAAGAAGAGACAGACTGCCATAACTGTGTCTAGCTGCTCATGTGTTGGAATTTGAGGGCCAAATTCTGGTAGAAGCCAGAAAAGAACCTGACAGTTTGTCCATGAATTATTGTGACAGTTACCCTTCCTCTGTATTTTGCCTGTACAGGAGCCACCCTGAGCCTTTCTGACCACCGGGTGGCAGTAGGGCCTTTGTGAGCTTGGAAGGCACTTGGCTTTTTGTTGGTCTGAATGGTAATTTAATGGAGTAGTATCATTCTTATGTGAATGGATATATTTATTTATTTTTGGTGGGGGTGGGGGGAAATCTCAATGATGGCCAAAGTGATAAAAAAACATCAGTTAATGTGCTGTGAACATTGTTGGTATCAGGAGGTTTCACAGTGAAAATTATCCAGAATGCAGTTGTAGAAATGCCAGAAAACAATCGTATTTGATGCTGCAAATTCTGTAGCTTCTTTAAAACTTGACAGATATACTTTCTTTGCTATAAACACATAACCACAAGCCACAAAAGATAAATGCATAATCTGTTCAATGTATCAAAGGCTCTTTGGATCTGGCCTAGGATCGGATAAGTTGGGAACAACTTCCCTGCTGGTCCCCTTGTGCTGGATTTTAGATGCAGTTAGAGAAAGGACCCCCTGGTTCCTAGTTTTCTTTGATTGAATTGCTGTTTTGGAGGGGAAGGGTGGGGAGAGGCTCGTCTTTTTTCAGTGCAAACTTCTTGTTATACCTGTAGAAAAGTGCACGTATCACATGTGTGCAGCTTAGTGGATATTCTCAAAGTATGAGTGCTCATTTTTTGATGGGAAAAAAATTCTTTTTAGGTGAAAGAGCGAAAAAAGCAATTAAAGAAGGAAGGAAAGCCTACAAATGTGGAGGAGGATGATCCTGAGCTGGTAAGTTAAATATGGGAAAAGCCACCTCATCTTGTGTGAATGGTTTCATTGATTGGTGGGTTAAAGAGAGGGAAACCTGAAGAATGTGGCATATGTGCTATAGAAACATTTTAACTTTAAAATATTAAAGTGTATATTCATTGTACTTTTTGAAAAATCCACCTTTTTTTGGACATAGGGCTATGGCCTTTCCTTTGAGAGTGTGTCTGCTTGCTGGAGTTCACAGTTGACTTTATTTTATAAAACACATGAAACATTGCCCATAGTTTCTGCTTTTAATTTCTTTTGAAGAGCATTGAGAACTTAGGTACCTGTGAAGCAAACCAAGAGCAGAATCCTAGATTGTTTTGTTCAGTCTTTTCCAGATATCTGACCTGTACCTAATTCAGCAGCAGTTATTTTTAGGGGCTTATGTTTGACTCTTTCTAAAGCATTGCACTGAGTTTCTTTCTTTCCTTCTTTCTTTTTTAAATAAATAAATAAATTTATTTATTTATTGGCTGTGTTGGGTCTTCATTGCTGCACACAGGCTTTTTCTAGTTGATGCGAGCGGGGGCTACTCGTAGTGGGTGGCTTCTCTTGTTGCGGAGCACAGGCTCTGTGCGAGGGCTTCAATAGTTGCGGCACATGGGCTCAATAGTTGTGGCTCACGGGCTCTAGAGCACAGGCTCAATAGTTGTGGCGCACGGGCATAGTTGCTCTGCAGCATGTGGAATCTTCCCAGAGCAGGGCTTGAACCCGTGTCCCCTACACTGGCAGGCAAATTCTTAACCACTGCGCCACCTAGGAAGTTCCCACTTAGTTTTAAAAGAACCAACAAGCATTTATTTTTATAACCACATCATCAATTTCTGTGATGTTTGAATCACATAAGTACAGTAGTAATTGCAACTGGGATAGATAGCTTTGGGAGCAACCACAAATGACTCTTGGTAAACAGCTGTCTACCAGCCACGGGTACCCGTTGTGCTCCAGGTAATAATGTGCTTCCAGAGAAATGGCGAGCATCGGTTAATCCCGTGGGTCCTTCAGTGGAGACTGGTTAAGAGAGAAGTTCTACTTATATATTTGTGTCTGGTTGCCTCACTAGCCTGAAAATTTAGTCGTCTTAATCTTGCCTCAAGTTAGGTCAATAAGTAACTTAATCCACGTGCTTATTTTAAAAGATTTATAGAGGAGGGGCTATCTTGCTAGGGAAACTTCCTATCAATTTCTTCTCTCAGTGATTTTACTAACAGTGAGTAGGCCCCTCTTCTGTGTGGTAACACTGCTTGAGAACTGTTAGGCCATCTTTTCCACTAGCCAGTTGTTTTGGATTTATTCCATTCCAGTATTTTAGTTTTTTTTCTCCTCAGCCCTACTTTCCCTTGCCCTTAATTATTCTTTTTACTCTTTTCTCAAGACCCTCTTAGAAATATTCCTTGGTCTTCCTAAGTTGTTAAGAGCCTTAACTTTTTTTAGTTGTCTTTTTTTCCTGATTATAAAGGAACACATGCTAATGATAGAAAATTTGGAAAAAGCAGAAAAATATAAAAAATTTAAATCACCAGAAATTTTTTGTCCGAGAGCTTTTAAAAATATTGAAATATTCATTACAGATTCCTTCACCTCTTTGATGTTTCTCCTTATTAGGACAAACATCAGTGTTGCTTTCATCGAATAGTACCTGGCAGGTAACAGTATGAAAGAGTAGTGACAGTAATTTGGGGATTCCTTTACTTTCCTTTTTCTCCATATATCACTCTTTGCTCCACTGTCTCTGATTTTAGGATATAAATCCTATGAAATCTGCATGATGGGTTATTTTTTGTATTTCTTTGTATATTTAAAGTACTTTATATTTGGGGGAAAAATGTTAAAGATAAGAGTTTTTTTTCTGTCTAGCGTTGTGTCATCGGTTTCTGCCAATGTAAGAGTCAGAATATAAGTTCTGCTGCATACAACTGAGACCCCAGATGACGGTGGTTTGAACAAGTCAGTGACTTTTTTTTTCTCTGCTGTGGGAAGATGGCTGCTGGACTGTGTGTCATTCGAGGACTCAGTGTCCTTTCTGTGGCTCTACCAACAAGTGTGTTGCTTCCATTCTCACAGTCCAGGATGTGTCATCACCTCACCCATGTACACACAGCAGGATAGAAGAAGAGGGCAGGAAGGGTTAAGTGTGCTTCCTCTAAGAACATTCTGGAAGGTTGCTACATCACTTTTCCTTATAGCTTATTGGCTAAAACTTAAGTTACATGGCCACACCTAGCTACAGAGAAGCCTGGGAAATGCAGGTTTTTGCGCTGGGTGACCATGTGCTTTAAGATAAGGGATTGTACAAGAAGGGGGAACACATAACGGGGTGAGGATAGGCGACAACTAGGAGCTCTGCCACAGTTGGGAGCCTCCTGAGACTAGTCTGCTTGATAGCACCTGCCTATCTCCAGTACCTTGCTTGGTGCCTAGCTTCGAGTACTAATAAAATATGTGTGAAAAGAAAGAATGAAAGTTATTTTTGGAAGTTCTTTGGAGGAAAGGGCCCTCCAAAATTTCAATGATTGTGATAAGTGGGTAGAATTTTTTTCCTTGTTGGTGCTTTTTAGCAGAGCAAGGCTCCCCTGTATCATCCAGATGGTGAAAGTGGAAAAAGCTCACAGGCGGATGCGTTACTTATCTCCCAGGAGAGAGCCAGCATCAAGAAGTGGTTCTTTCTGGAGAATCTTCTCCTTGCTGGTCTAATCTGCTTTTGTCCGGGGCTGCACCTAAAAATATTTGATTCAAATTGCTGGTAAAATATTTACTTTGCTTTGTTTTTGATTTTCTTTTGTAGTTCAAACAGGCAGTATACAAACAGACCATGAAACTCTTTGCTGAGCTGGAAATTAAAAGGAAAGAGAGAGAAGCCAAAGAGATGCATGAAAGGTATATTCATTTAAGCCATGTCTGAATACTTAGATGAACCAAGATGATCTTTGGGGATTTTCCTGATGAAGGAATTATGTTACAGTACATCATTTAAGAGACTATCTAAAATAGTTACCTGAAAAAGCCAAACTTTTGAATCACCAGGGTAAGGACTTCTCCCTGTCTTTTGGGAAATATTGCATAGGCCTGTCCTTAGGGAGTTTATAATCAAGAGTGTGTGTTTTCTTTCCGATTTCCTGGAGTCAAGTAGGCAGTTATTGAGGTCAGAGTCTTTTGTGTGACTAGTGGCTGCAGCTTTGGTGGGTATGTAGTGTTGTACAGTGTAGTCACTTACAATATATTTATTGCCCCAAAGTATGATTTCCCTTGCTCACCAGAAATCTTAAGGTTAATTTAGTTTATGTATTTTGTATTGTTGATTGGTGTTTAGCAATAACTAGCTTTTGCTAGTTGGGGTTGTGTGAAATGGCCTTGTTTTGGGATAGGGTTTTGTCTAGAGATCCTCTTGAACAAGAACCTCTGCTATTATAATGGTCACTCTACTGAAGTGAGGTGGCCTGGGTTCTCAAGATGGCTTCGTCAGGGACTGAGTCCAGAACCTCCAATTAGTGTTGGCTGGGCTTTGATGACCTTGTCTGTCTAACTCTGTGGCAGGGGTATCTGTATCTTGCCCCACAGTCCTGCTCATGGTCTCACCTGCATGTTTTAGAATGAGACATCTGTGAAGTGCTTTGAGCCCTTTCCAGACAGCTATCTTTGGAGAACCCTAGGGAATTGATTTACTTTATACGCTTGCTTCTGTGGGAAGATGACTAACTTGTATGGTTAACACAGTCTCCAAGTATCCTATAAGTCCTATGGCCTGGTTTTCCTCCTAGGAAGCGACAAAGGGAAGAAGAGATTGAAGCCCAAGAAAAAGCCAAACGAGAAAGGGAGTGGCAGAAAAATTTTGAGGTAAATTTCCAGAGTGGCCAGGGACTCTTATTCCAGAGTAAGAAAACTTCCCAGCATAGACGCTTGATTCCTGGGCATTCCCAGGACTGACCGGGGCGGATAAGGAAATGGCCTGTGTGGGGAAGAGTGGGGGCTTTGGGGACTGAGTCCTGGCCCAGCCGCCTCAACGCTCTGTAGCTTGGCAAGGGCGTGATAGGCACACCTGCCAAGTGGGCTCAAGAACAGTGGTTTGCACGTTTAATTTAGGGGGTAAATGTGGAGTAGAGCCCTTCTTAGAGGTCTGTGAGTAGAAACTGAGGTTCTTGTAACCCTGCTGTCCTGCCTGCAGAGAGACTTAGGGCTTAATTCCTCTTTGACATCCTGGTTCTGTCCTTCAGGGGCTCAGCCAGTTTCCTGAATTGAGCAACACTTGGTCTTCTCTAACATTTAGGACTCAGGGTAGGGATTGGCTAACCAGTGATGCTGGCTTTGTTTCTGTCCCACTGTGTGAATGCAGAGAGAGAAAATGAATAGGCGTCTTGGTAAGGGGGAGGGATCCCAGTGGTCCTCCCAGCACAGCTGGCCAGGCATTGTGCTGGCTTTGCACCTCCATCCAGATTTTAAGAGGCAAAAGGAGGATGCAGAAGAAAGAGCAGCTGTACTGCTGGCTAGCCAGACGGCTTTGAGAAAAAGATGCAGCCTCTGAGCCCTGGTGTCTTCGTTTGTGCAATGCTGGTGGCACAGCACACCGCAGCTTTTTGTAAGGGTTAGAAGTAGCGTGCCCTAAATGTCCAGCCCAGAGGTCCCCAACAACGATGGCCTCATGTGATGAGTGTTACTCATCTCATCCTCTTTTCCAGCCTGTGGCTTATCCTGCCTTCTAGGGGTGGTGTGACCCTTTCCTGGGCGCATGGAAGTGGGAGAAAAGCTCTGCTCTGTTCGACTCTTGGATATCGCAGAGGGGTGGGCTGGGCCGGGCTGGGCCACAAGGGGGATGGCAGAGCAGGCCCAGGCCCTTCCTCTCCCCAGCTGGATTTCTCACCTCACACCTCCTGTGTGCTTAGGAAAGTCGAGATGGTCGTGTGGACAGCTGGCGAAACTTCCAAGCAAATACGAAGGGGAAGAAAGAGAAGAAAAACCGGACCTTCCTGAGACCACCAAAAGTAAAAATGGAGCAGCGTGAGTGACCACCTGGGGTCACGGCCACAGAACCTTCCCTCAACTGTCTCCCCTCCCGCTTTGAAGGACTCATTCTTTCCTCCCATTTTCATCCCGACATAGAGTAGTTTTTGCTTTTTAGTCCACTTTGTTTTCAATACAATTTAATATCGATCAGAGTAATTCTTTTGTACATTGAAATGAGGGGCTCGGTTTAAAAAGAAACCTTTCCCCACCCCTACCCCTAGACCAACCGGGATTGGAAGGTGCCACCATTGGTGCTGCCTTCTCTTCCCACAGCCTGTAACTTAATGTTTTGTACTTCACTGAATTGTGATGGTTAGAAACGTCGTGTATAGTTTGTGGAAATCATCCAATTAAACGTATTGCTTACAGTGGTGTTGCCGTGACTTCAGAGACAAGCCTGGGCCACCTTAGGAAGCCCCTTCGCTTCAGTTGCTTGCTTCTGGGTATGGCATCCTTCAAAGCCCCAGATCAGGCAGGAAGGCAGTGGACACACAGAGCGGTCACTCGGTGCCCTGACGTCCTGTGGTGTGTGGCATGTGCTTTCCCGTCTGACGGGCCAGTCCACGTGGCATGAGGCTCCAAGCCAGCCAGACCTTTCACTTTCCAAAGACCTAGCCATCCTTCATCTAGTACCGTTGTGTCCTAGCCTGTCTGCATTTGTCAGTGGTAATATTCTGTATGTGTAATAAATTTTTATACCCTAACCATGGATGAACTGTTGCTCAGGTATTATCTACGGGTGGGCCTCTTATTGGGCTTGGCCCAACCGCAAAATACTTTGGGGTTGGATGGACCTGGCTTCTGACCACTTACTTGCTGAACCTTAATTTCTTCATGTGCAGATGGGAATACAGATCACTGGCGGCTTTTAGGGAGGATTAGCTCACGCATATATAAGGTGGCTGCCATAGTGCTCCGTGGGTGTTGCCAGTATTATTTCTGTGTGAAATGAAAATACTGATTATTTTGAGGATTAAATGAAATAATGTATGGAAGCATCCTGCTTGTGGTGTATACTCTAGCGTCCTGCTGGCTGTGAGAGAGACAGGACCAGCCCTTGGGAGGGACATAACGTGAAAAATAGGAAGGTGGCACCTAAAATATGACGATAGGAGAACCTGGGTGACTTGAAGCTAGACTTTTGCAATGTTGTGTAGATGAGTAAAGATGTCCAGTAATCACAAAGGTACAATGTCTTGTATCAAGAGATCCTGCAACTTTGACTTGCTTCTCTACGGGAGGGGACAGTAGCTTGGGTGTCTTACTGTCCTTCCAGGTTCAGCTGAGCGAGTCCACACTGCGGATGATTAGACCACAGAGGGTGGGTGGGTGGGGTTCTAGCCGAAACCTGACTGAGGCAGAGAGAGGGAACTGTTTAATCACCCTGTGGAGTGATAATGTTGTGAGGTAATGCTGAGCGTCTGGTCAGGGAGCAGCTGCACTGTCTCCTAGCACGAAGAGTGCCACCCACTTCGCTCCGGGATGTGTGTGTACACACCCATCCCTTCCTTGGAGGTTATGCGGTGGTCACAGTTCAACTGTCTTTTGCAGGCTCATGAGGGCCAGGCCCTATCTTTGCCCTCGAGGAGGTTGTGTCAGCAATCAGCTACGGGTATGCTTATAAACTCAACAGATACGCTGGGGCTTAGGAATAAAATGGTGAACACCACGGGCCCCTGCTGCCAGCCTCATCCTTCTGGTGCGTGTGGATGGTTGACAGCGCGATGCATCCTCTGCTCCGAGGAGGGGGCCTTCGATCCTGTTCTTAGCAACCAGGGAGTGTTTCCTGGAGGAAGTGACCTTTTTAAAGTCAGCTGTTTTCAGCCATGGGAAATAACTCATGTAAACAAATGGGCCTATGTTCTCACATAAGTCTGGTGGCAGGCAGTTCCAGGTGTCGTTCATGACCTCAATGATGCCACCGAGGAGCCAGGCTCTTACTTGGCTTCCCCTCCTTCCTCTCAGGAGGGCTTGTCATCTTATAGTTCCAGAGCCTCAGAAGGTGGTGGCAGCACCACACCCCATACCAACTGCCAGGCAGAAAGAAGTCTTCCAGGAAGCAAAACTTTCTCCCAAAGGTGTCATTGGCCCACACATGCATGACGTGGCCACCTCTAACTGTAACTCTGGATAAGCAGCAAAGGAGAATGGGCAGGCCATAGACCAGGACTTGCCCCTTGGGACTGGACATCTACTATTTCCAGTATAGTCTTGTTGGCAAGGAGGGAAGAAAGGGAGATTGACTGGCATAGGTGGTGTAGGACTTGAGGGGAAGATGTTTCCTTCAGAGGGAACAGTGTGTGCAAAGACCCGGAGGTAAGAATGTAGTGCATTCATGAAACTGAACACTCTTTGTCTCGCCTGGAGCAGAAACGTGGGGTGAGGTGAGACCAGGGAGATCAGAAAGTCATAATAAGAAGTTTGGGTTTCAGCCACGACATCCTCTTTTCCCAGACGAACTAACACCTTCCCGTTTCCTTTCTGGCACACGATAGCCACAGACCCACTTGGAAGGTCAGGAGTGGTCCCAGTCCATTCCCATAACCCTGCTCAGGGCCATCTTTTCAGCCGTGACCTGGCCCGAGAGAGAGGTGTGCATTGGGCGTTGTGCGTTGGCATTGAACCAGCTGCGTTACTCAAGATGCCACCAGGGCGTGGTCGTGGCAGCTGGTCCAGCCCCTTCAAGGTTAAAGGGCTTCTTGTGCAGGAAAGGCTGGCTAGAGGAGCGCCAGGGCCCAGAAAGAACGAAAGGCTGGATGAGCGCTTCGCTCTTCTTCCTGCAGTCTGCTGTGAAGAATGAAGCGGATCCCAGCACTCCCACACCTCCCAGTGTGCAGCTCACTGCTGCCTGTGGGCTACCGGGGGCTGAGCCAGACAGGTAGGTGTAGCATCTGGGCATTTAAGCCTCAGCTTCCTCACATGTCAAGTGGGAATTGTCCCTTTAAAACGAGGTGTAACCACCTAAAGCATCAGTCCAGATAACCCACCCCCATCCCCTCAACATCCCTCCCCTGGGGCTGTGGCCTCTCGGTGGCAGTCTGGGGCCCGCTGCAGCTGGGCCCCACCTTCTGGTCCCTCTCACTGACCCCAGTGGAGGTCAGAGTGTGATGTGTGTGTGTGTGTGTGTGTGGCCGTGGATGAGTCTGGGCCTGCACTGGGTGGAACCTCAGTGAGTCAGGGTTCGTCCCTCTCCATTTCCTTCTCCCTTTCCCCACCCCCACATTCATCAAGCACATCTGCTTCATCTGTCCCCTTGCTAGAGGTCATCCTTGCTCCTCATTTGACTTGGGAATAGTGGGGACATCCGGCGGCCCTGAGGAAAGATCTCAGGGGGGACTTGAGTCACCTTGCCGAGTGGCTGCTCTGCCCCGACTGGCTCTGTAATCCTGGCTGGTCATTTTGCCTCTCTGGGTTTTAGCTTCCTCTTCTTTGGTAAAATGAGGGTAGGAAATAGCTCCGCTGTGCTGAGGGGTTAAGGAGGTCAGGGAACCCGCTGCTCGGCACAGCAGGGTGCACAGTGGGTACTCCTCTCTGCCCTCTCCTCCGGCAGGGTGATCCTTGCTCCAAAAATTGGGTGGAAGAACAGAGGATGGAAACTTGTTAAAAAACATTTTCGAAATTTCCCTGGTGGTCCAGGGGGTAAGACTTCACGCTCCCAATGCAGGGGGCTCCGGTTCGATCCCTGGTCGGGAAACTAGATCCCACACGCATGCCGCAACTAAGAAGCCCACATGTCGCAATGAAGATCCCTTGTGCTGCAGCTAAGACCCGGTGCAACCAAAATAAATAAACAGTAAATAAATATTAAAAAAAAAACAACCCAAACCAAAAAACATTCTCTGGTATCCCTTAAGATTCTGATTGAGGATTCAGGCTGGAGGAGACAGACAGCTGGATCTTTAACAAACTCCATGGTTAACTCAGCCAGCACTGGGCAGGGACAGCCAGTCCACCAGGAGGTAGGGGGTGGGGAGAGCTTGGGGTTCTGCCAGAGATGCCAAAACCCTCACCCTACACCTGTGGCTCAGACAGGTAAGCATGGCTAGAAAGAGCCCTCAGGGTTCTCCTTGCCCAGTCTCTGACTTCCTGCAACATGGACCTGCTACCTTGGAGTCACCTGGGTGCTTGTTAAAAATTCATTTCCTGGGTCCCATGACCAGCACTGCTGATTCACAATCTCTCTTGAAGTAGAATCTGAGAATCTGCCTTTTTTTTTTTTTTTTTTTGGTAATTAATTGATTTTTGGCTGCATTGGGTCTTCATTGCTGCGCACAGGCTTTCTCTAGTTGCGTGAGCGGGAGCTACTTTTCTTTGCAGTGCATGTGGGCTTCTCATTGTGGTGGCTTTTCTTGTTGTGGTGCATGGGCTTAATTGCTCCATGGCATGTGGGATCTTCCCAGCCCAGGGATGGAACCCATGTCCCCTGCATTGGCAGGAGGATTCTTAACCACTGCGCTGGCCACCAGGGAAGTCCCAAACCTGCTATTTTTTTAAACCTTCATTTTAACAAGTTCTCCAACTGAGTCTGGCGTGGAAAAAGGATTTGACTTCCAATTCTGGGACACCAGGCAGGAACTTGGGTAAATAAAGTGATTTTCGCTTACTGAGTTCCTATTATGTGCCAGGCATCATGCCAGGTCTAATGGAGGGAGTATGTGTGGCTGTTACTGTCCCAGGAAACTGAGGCTCCAAGTGGGTTCCAGCTGAAGACCAGAGGCAGTGGTCAAACCCTGGTCTCGTAGATTCTTAGAGCTAGTATTTGAGACTGTCCACCTATGCCAGGGCCCAGCTTGCTTTTCTCTGTGGACTGATACCTCTGCTTCCTGCTGAGCCCAATCTAATATTTTGGGATGGTGGGGTGGGGGGTGGAGGTGGAGATAAGGAGTAATTCTCAGCACAGGACGTGTGAAGTCGGAGCCCAGGCACAGTCCTAGGCTTTGACAAAATTGTGGTGCTTTGCCATGGTCAGACTAGGTACTCCTCAGAGCAAGGATCTGTCTTCTCCCTCAGACTGGGGGCTTATGAGAGCAGGGATGCTGCGTCTCCCCTCACAAGGGGGTGGCAGGCAGAGATTTTTCTAACAGACTGGGCATTCCCGAGGGCAGGCTGTCTCCTCCTTGGTTGGGGGCACTTGTGGCAGGTTGTCACACTTATGGGACTGTGGATTCCTGTGGGCAAGGCTGGCTGTGCATCCTCTCAGACGGCTATCTTCTGAAAGCAGCTTCGGGCATTTTCTAGCATTGTGGGGCTCACTGGAGTTAGGGCTGCACCCACTGAAGCTCGGGCTCCTGAAACATGGCTGAGACCTTCCCTAGGTCAGGGCCCATCTTCCCCTCAGACAAGGAACCCAGTTCCTCCCTCCTCGGCCAGCCCAAGCCCAGCCCAAGCCCAGCCCTTCCTCCCGGAGGCGCTCCGCGTTGGGTGAACAAGCCCAGTGTTGCTGGCTGAGAGACTCCCTGCTGGATGTGAGTATTCTTGGTGACGTTGGAGTCGGGGCCCCACCCAAGGAGCTGGCTTCCTGGCCTTGTGTCCACCCAGCAGAGCCTCAGGCAGGCCTTCTGTAATCCTTTATCTGCCACTGCTAACCCGGGATTGGAGCGTACAGTGAGTCATGCACCTGGGTCTGGGCCCGCCTTCTGCCACCTCTCGGTTCCCTGCCGCACTTCCTGAGTCCCCTGAGATGCCGGCAGGAAACATGCTCTCAGTGGCCCCTACCTCCCCCTCGGCCTCTTTGTCACCTCCTAGACCACCGTCCCTGCAGTTTCTCAGGTAAGTGGCTGGTGGCCTGGGTGAGAGGGTCAGGCTTGGCTGCTGTGTCTGGCTGCTCCGCAGAATCCTTGAGGCTGGTCAGCTCTGGAGGGGTCCGCAGAGCTGGGTTACATTGGATTTTGCGCCCATCAGCACCCTCTCATGGACACACGACCCCCTTTGTCACTCACAGACACAGCACACATCCTTTCACCCCTCAGACGTTTAACACACACAAGCACCAGCACATGTGGCATTCCCTCACACACTTCACAGAGAACACACCCTCATCGGCCACAGACACCATTCATGGCCCCTCACAAATACACACCATACAACAGACCCATGACACTCGCTGACCCAACTCGTGACCCCTCACTACACACAATACACGCACAGTCACAACGGACGCAATAGTCCCTCATAGGACATATATCGTTGCTCACAGGATGAAACACACATCCTTACAGACATACAGCATGTACAATGGCACTAGCGCACACAATATGTGAACCCTTGCAGGACACAAGAAACCCAGACTTGAAAGACCCTGCATTTAGTTGCGGCAAGCAAACCTACTCCACACACACACACACACACACACACACACACACACACACACACACACACACACAGAGCTTGATGCAGTCACACATGTATATCATAGAAACTTGTCACACCCCCAGACAGGTCCTCAAGATTCTTGGCTGGTACTGCTTAGCTGGGGCAGGGGCTAGGTCCCGTCAGTAACAACATCACCATTTCTCACCTTCCCCCTTGGGCCCTGCTTGTGCACTGGGGTGGGGGGTGGGCAGCCGGGAGCAGAGCTGGGGGTCCTGGCCACATCATGCAGCGTGATGCGAGGGGATGCCTTTCCTAGCTGACTGCTGCCTTCCTGATGGCCCTGGGACTCCACACACGCTGATGATAAAAGCCAGCAAGCATTTATCACATGCCTATCATGGGTCAGACATCATACTCCCTGCTTTTGTAAGTATTATCTTATTTAATTATGTGGTGCCTTTATGAAGTAGAGAGATGCTGTTATGCTCCTTTTACAGCTATGTTTCGATATGGGCTCAGAGAGGTTAAGAAATTTGCCTGATATGCCACAGCTAGGAGGCAGCAGTGGGATTTAGACATAGGTAAGCCTGACCCCAGACTCCACCTCTGTTATTTACTAAAAATTAAAAAAAAAATTTTTTTAAAGAGGTAATAAATGAGCAAGTTCAAAGTTCAGTAGATATAAAAGAACACACGGTGAAAAGACTCCCTCATATCTTTGTTCTCAAAACAGCACATTTTGCTCTTTGTGGGAAACCCCCAAGTTACCCCTTGGAGACCTCTCTTGTTTCCTGACCAGGGATTGAACCTGGTCCCTGGCAGTGAAAGCGCAGAGTCCTGACCACTGGACAGCCAGGGAATTCTGACCTCTCTTTTAACAACCATCACAGGGCAGTCTAGCAGTAAGAGTTCCAAGTGCAGAGCCCAGACTTTGGGGGCTTCCCATGCCCGCCCCCTCCTCTATCTGCCCGGGTGAGGAGCAGGGCTGGAAGTTCTAGGGCCCCTTCCAACCTGAGTCCTAAGTCCTCTCCTGCCCTAACTCCTCAGGGAGACCTGTGCCCTTAAGTCCCCTGGCCCTGGCTCTTCTCCCCTTCATCTCACCCCTGGGGGCCCCCCACACCCCTGAGGCTTCCTTTCAGGATCCAGTGCAGGATGAGGTGACCCTGCTTACAAGCTGGGGGAGGGGAACAGTTCTCACTGCTGCCGAAGGTGTGCCCAGGCTGGAGAGGGGAAGCGGGTGGGACTCAGCCCTCACCAGAGGAGGGAGAGGATGAGGGAGAAGAAGAGGAAGAGGAGGGAGAGGATGAGGACTAGCTGCCCGGCACCGTCGTTTACAGACCTGACTCCGTGATGAGGCTGGTGGTGTCATTGCTGCTTTACAGATGAAGAATCGGAGGCTTGGGGGGCCAGCTGTTAAGAGGCAGAGTTGGGATTCAAACTCCCAAAGTTTGAGGGAGGATGAGTAAATGAGAAAGAGAGAGAGAGTGCGTCCGAGAAAGAAGCTGAGGTTATACAGAGGAGGAGTAAGAGAGGATTCGGGGTTTCCAAGCATCAGGACGGGCCATCCCGGAGAGAGTTCTCACATGAGCCTGCTGCCCAAGTCACTTACGGGCTCTGAGGTCTCTGGGTTTGTAGCAGTGCCCCTCCTCCAGTGATTCTTTCTCTATTCTGTTCGTTTGCACTATTTGTTTCTCCTTGTGCTTTTTTTTTTTTGGCCTAGCAAGCAGCTGGCTTGCAGGCTCTTAGTTCCCCGTCCAGGGATCAAACCCAGGTCCTCGGCAGTGAAAGCGCAGAGTCCTAACCACTGGACCACCAGGGAATTCCCCATCCTAACTTAATTACTGTAACTTTATAGTGAATCTTGATACAAAATGTGGCACTTTCTTGACTTCTCACTCTCCAAATTATCTTGGCGAATCTCACGCTCAGGTTATATATATAAATATATATTACAAATTCCTCTGCACCTATTTCTGAGTTAGACTATTACAGATATAATAGAAGCCTTCTATGTATCCTCACTAACCCTGCTCTCTCCCTTTCTCCCCAGAGGTAATCATAACCCGAATCTGTCTTTATATATTGATGCATGTGTATTGTGTCTACCAATAATGAGAATGTTTAAAGTCTTAGGAAATAGTATCATGCTATATGCATCCTTCCGCAACTTGCTTTTGTAGTTTAGCATTATGTTTATTATATATTGTAATAATATTTATTATTACATGTAGCTCTGTTCATTTTAGCATATATACAGGATTACATTGAGAAACAAATACTAATATTTTCAATGTGTACCTAGGAAGAATGTACACATTTTCAAATTTATTATGAAATTAATTTCCAAAATGGTGGTGTCATTTGCAATTTCTTTTTCTCTGTGTAGTGAGGGTTTTCATTGTTCTACATCCTTCCCAATACCTGGAATTGGCAGATGTTCATTTTTTCCAATCTGGTGGTTGGTTGTTTAAATTTGAACTCCTGATTTTCTGAAACATTGGCCATATTTTTATATTTCTTAGCCTTCAGGCTTTTTCTTCTGTAAATTGCCTACTTCTTCCTTTACCCATTTTTCTATTGGGCTTGTCTTTAAGTTTTTAATTTTTAGGAATTTATATTACATTATGCCTGAAAATTCTTTGATATATATGATACAAATATCTTCTGGTCTGTGACTTGTCTGTTTACTATTTTTATACTATCTTTTCATGTACACAGTTTTAAACTTTATATGGTTATATTTCTCCAGCTTTTTTTGGTTATATAATTTCTATGTCTTCATTTAAGAAAATGTCCCCAACCCTTAGCTCATAAAGATATTGTCTCTTATTTTCTCCCAAAACTTTTTATATTTTCTTTTCATAGTGAGGTCTTTATATCAGTTGGAATTTAATTCTGAATATGGTGTGGGATAGGAATCTAATTTTATTATTCTTTCCCCTAATGGATAGTCAGTGATTTGCACAAATATCTACTTTTTTTTTATTGATCTGTGATGGCAAATCTGTCACACGTATTGTTTCCATATGCATGATCTCTATTTGTGGTCTCTCCTAGATCTCTGTTCTATTCTTTTGGTCTATCCGCTTGTCCCTTTGTTAATATTTAATACCACCCTGTCTTACTACTATAACTTTATAATAAGAAGTGATGCATGATAGGGGAAATTCTATCATGTGTCCTTATTGTTTATATGTTCTTATTGGACTTCAAAAACTTCTTGGCCAGTCTTGGCTCTTTCCTTTTTCATTTGGAATTTTAGGATCAGCTCTTAAAGTTCTTTGCAGAACTCCATTGGGACTTTTTTATGCTATTTTTTCCCCAGTTTTATTGATGTATAATAGACAAATACAATTGTAAGATATTTAAGGTGTACATTGTAGTGGTTTGAGATATATATATATGTGTGTGTGTGTGTGTGTATATATATATATATAAAAGGATTCCCAGCATCTAGTTAATTAACATCTATTGGGACTTTGATTGAACTGGCACTGAATTTATCAATTACATTGGGAAGAACTTATATCTTTATGATATTGACAGTCCCATGAATGAATATGTTACATTTAGTTCTTATTTAGTTATTTCTCAATAATTTTATAACTTCCTCTATCAAGACCTCACACATCTCTGGCCAAGATAGTTTTCTTGGTATCATAAATTGTGTCTTCAAAATGACATTTTCTGTTTATTGCTTGTTTTATAGGAACATGATTGATTTTTTGGGGGGGGGGGGTTTGGCACGGGTTGTAGGATCTAAGTTCTCCCACCAGGGAAGGAACCCAGGCTATGGCAGTGAAAGCACAGCGTCCTAACCACTGGACTGCCAGGGAATTCCTGGAACATGATTGACTTTTATTATTGATTTCATATACAGATATCTTGCTGAAGTCTTTTGTTGAATCTAATAATTTGTCCATGGAATCACTTTAATTTTTCTGTAAATCATATTGCATGTGAAAATGACAGTTTTGCTTTTCCTTTCAATCTTCGTAACTTTTTTTTTTTGTCTCATATTCTTCACAACAGAGTGAGGTACTTATGATATTCCCAGTTTGCAGATTATGAATCAGGCTTGAGGAGGTAAATTGGCTTTTCCAAATTCAAATGGAGACTTGGTGGCAGCAAGGATTTGAATTCAAGTCTCTTTGATCCTAAAACCCATGCTCTTGCAGGAGGGAGGGGACATGGGGATGTATGTATAAATATATACATATTTTTACATACATATAAATATATACATATATACATAGCTGATTCATTTTATTGTACAGCAAAAACTGGCACAAGAGTGTAAAACAATTACATCCCAATAAAGAGCTTAAAAAAAAACCAACCATGCTCTTTTCTCTGTGATACTCTTCCTCCCACATTATCCTCCATTTATAGATCAGAAAAGGACGGTTCCCAAAAGTGAAGTGTCCACATCACTCCAAGCGAAGAACAGCTCAAGAGAGCAGAAAGAGTTTACCAAAGCCTTAATAACAGCTATGCGGGACTGAACTAGGGTTTAGGGTATCTGGACCCTGATACCAGTTCCTCCTACCAGCTATGTTACCTTGGATATGTCACATCGTCTCTCTAATCTCATTCATTCATTCAATAAACTTTATCAAGGAGCACCTGCAACGTGCCAGGCAGTGTTCCAGGTAATGGGATACAGTACTGTAATCCACAAACGAATCCCTGCTCTCAAGGAACTTACAGTTTAGTTGGGGAGACGGTTAATGGGCAAAGTAAATAAGTAAAACACATGGTATGTTAAATGTGATAAGTGCTGTGGAGAAAAATAAAACAAGGTAGGGGCCGAGGGCATGTCAGGGGGTGGCTGCAATTTGTTTGCGTTACCGGGAGAGACCTCACTGAGAATGTGGCATTTGAGTAAAGACCTGAACTCTGGGTGTCTGGGGAAGAGCGTTTCGGGCAGAGCCAACAGCAGGTGGAAGAGCTTGAGCAGACGTGTACCTGGTACCTTTCGGAAGAACATCAAAGCTGGTCCGACTAGGGGGTGGGGTGGGGGGCAAGAAGTCGGAGATGAGGTTGGGTCTTGCAGGGCTTCGTGGGCATTTTGAAGGACTTCCTTGGCTTTTGCTCTGAGGTAGAAGCCATTGGTGGTTTTTGAGGAGAGAAATGATGTGATCTGATTGATGATGACATTTAATAGGCTCAACTGCACTGCTGTGTTAAGAACAGACAAAAACGGGTGTGAAGGTGGAAACAGGGAGACCAGTGAGGGGGCCACATCCAGTGGTGGCTTGGACCAGGGCCATGGAAGTGGAAATGGTGAAAAGTGGTTAGATTTTATGTTGATCGATCCATCTAGCAATCATCTATCATCATGTATAGTTTAAAGTAAATTTATTAATTTAAAATGTTTATTTGATGAAGGAAATTTAAAAATCTCTTATAAACCCAAGCATAAGGCCATTCTTTAAATAAGCAATCCCTTATTTTCCTGATAAGATTCCCAAAAGATTTTTTTTTTTTTTTGGCTGCACGTCTTGTGGGATTTTAGTTCCCTGACCAGGGATTGAACCCTGGGCTCTCGGCAGTGAGAACTCACACAGTCCTAACCACTGGCCTGCAGGGACTTCCTTCAAAAGGGTTTTTTAGGCCACCTTGAATATATAAACTCTTTGGAATGTTAATGATATAATCCTGAGTTTCTCAACCCCGGCACTATTAACATGCTGAGCCAGATAAATGTTTGTTGTAGGGACTGCTCTGTGTGTTGTAGGGGTGGTTGGAGCCTTGCTGGCCTCTACCCACTAGATACCTGCAGCACCCCAGTCCCCTCCTCCCCTGCCACTCATGACAACCAGAAATGGGTCCAGACATTGACACATATCCTGCCCCTGGTAAGAATGACTGCTAGAGTCAAATACCTACTTAGAATATTTAATTTATTCTTTTAAAAACTATTTTATTGTATTTATAAAATTGAAATATAGTTGATTTACAAACGTTGTGTTAGTTTCAGGTGTACAGCAAAGTGATTCAGTTTAATTTATTCTTTACTTACTGACATAATCATTTTGGGCAATAATTTACTATTTTATAAATATTAGAGTGCTTTTTTAAAAATAAATAAATTTATTTATTTACTTTATTTATTCGGCTGTGTTGGGTCTTCATTGCTGCATGCAGGCTTTCTCTAGTTGTGGCGAGCAGGAGCTACTCTTTGTTGTGGTGTGCAGGTTCCTTGTTGCCGTGGCTTCTCTTGTTGAGGAGGATGGGCTTAGATGCGTGGGCTTCAGTAGTTGTGGTACATGGGTTCAATAGTTGTGGCTCAGGGGCTTAGTTGCTCTGCAGCAGGTGGGATCTTCCTGGCGCAGGGATCGAACCCATGTCTCCTGTGTTGGCAGGCAGATTCCTTTTTTTTTTTGATTAAATTATTTTATTAATCCACTTAGTATTCTCTGATCCTTTTTTCCTAACAATTAGAAAAGTCACATAAAATTTTTCAAATGATATATTATGTTTTAATCTTCTTTATTCAACTATAACTGGAACCAATCAAAATAGTTAATTTTTAATTACTTTATTTTTTAATATTTTCATGTAAGTTTGTCTCTCTTTCAAAGTGAATGTGAAAATGTCACACCTTTTTCCCCCTAGAAATTTTCCAACAATCATTAAAATCCCAGAAGAAAAATCTTGTTTCTGAGTAGTAAGGGTTACTTTGCTGCCCATAACATTACTTGCCTTACTCAGCACTCTGCTTAATAAGCTTGATATGTATTTAGAGTCAAAAGCATCCTAGTTTGCTAGTCATATAAGAAGAATCGTTTCCAACACATCTGATTTAGTATAAATTATGCTAAATTATTGTTGAAAGAAAAAGAAGATGAAACAAGTATCCACAAGCCCTAGGAATCCTCTCCTTTTCCCCAACCCCACCCCTAAATGCACATTCACACATGTGCCCCAGCCAAGGGCCTGCAACTTCATCACACTCCCTCTGAAAGGGAAAAGAGTCTTAAAAAGAGTGGATATATGTATATGATGTGTATAACTGATTCACTTTGCTATGCACCTGAAACTAACACAACATTGTAAATCAACTATACTGCAATAAAAATTATTAAAAATAAATAAATAAAATTCCTGCTTTAATTCAGTGGTGCAAAATGTGTGACAGGTGAATCATGTCAGAGGTATGAAGATTTCTAGAAACTCTGGCAGGCAGATTCTTAACCACTGCGCCACCTAGGATGCCCCTAGAGTGCTTTTTCACACTCTCAAATTTCATGAGAGTAGTTTATTCACACTCATTATGTACATCACTGAGGTCAGCATCTTTATTGTTCTTGTTGTTTTCTTTCACTTAACAGAATTTTCCAGGTTACATCATTTTTACTTCCATTTACATTGTATGAGATATAGCACCTAACATCCTATAAGACGCTATCATAGGAAAAGTCCATCCCAAAACAAAATTTTTTATTATATCACATTGTGAAAAAATTTTTTCACTGTTGTTCTCATCTCTAAAATCTAAACAAGTATTGAATTACCTTAAAAGACAAACAACAAAAAACTTTTTTTATAAAAAATTACAAATACATATGAGTGCACTTAATGATATAATGGATCCTCATGTACCATCAGGCAACTTCAATTATCAACCCATTTTTTTCAATTGAGGTGTGTCCCATTTTATTTTATTTTTTTTAATTTTAATTAATTAATTAATTATTTGGCTGCGTTGGGTCTTCATTGCTGCCTATGGGCTTTCTCTAGCTGTGGAGAGCGCGGACTACTCTTCATTGTGGTGCACAAGCTTCCCATTGCCATGGCTTCTCTTGTTGCAGAGCACAGGCTCTAGGCGTGAGGGCTTCAGTAGTTGTAGCACATGGGCTTAATTGCTCCTCGGCATGTGGGATCTTCCCAGCCCAGGGATGGAACCCATGTCCCCCTGCATTGGCAGATGGATTCTTAACCACTGTGCCACCAGGGAAGCCCCTGTCCCATTTTATTTTTTTTTTTATTTTTTATTTTTTTTAATTTAATTTTTAAAAATTTTTTTGGGGGTACACCAGGTTCAATCATCTGTTTTTATACACATATCCCCATATTCCCTCCTTTCCTTGCCATTTTATTTTGAAGCAAATCCCAAATACATAATTTCATCTGTAAATATTTCATGTTTCTCTAAAAAGATAATTCTTTTTCACATAACCGTGAAGTCATTAACCTAACAAAAAACATTAATTCCTTAATATAATTGAATATCAGATGTGTTCAAATTTCTGATTGTCTCATAAATTTCTCTCTTTTTCTTTCTTTGCTTCTCTCTCTCTCTCGTTTGTTTGAATCAGGATCCAAATAAGGCAAAAAAGTCTCACATGCAGCAATTTGGTTGTTATGTCTCTTAATTCTCATTTAATCTACATGTTCTTCCATAATTTTTTTTCTCCCTTATAATTTATTTGTTGAAGAAGCCAGGTTGTTTGTTCTGTACATTCACTACTATCTGAGTTTGCTGAGTGTATCCCTATGATCTGTTCCTCTTCTATATTTCCTATAAACTGGTAGTTGAACTTGCTGATTCTGTTTCTGTTTCCTTGGCAAGACTGTTTCATAGGTGGTGTTGTGAACTGAGCACACACAAACACAACTTTATTAGGAAAGTTTGCAAGCACACAAGAGGAGAGGGAAGAGTATAATAAATCCCTGTATACTTGTGTTAGTTTCCTACAGCTGCTGTAACAAATGACCACATTTATTCTCTTACAGTTCTGGAGGCCAGAATTCCATAATCAGTTTTGATGGACAAGCAGTCAGCAGGGCCGTGCTCCCTCCAGAGGCTCTAGGGTGGAGTCCACTCCTTGCTTCTACCAGCTTCTGGTGGCTGCTGGCATTCCTGGCTTGTGGCTGTGTCATCCTAGAAGCCTCTGTGGCCACATTGCCTTCTCCTTTTCTGTCTGTATCAAGTTTTCTTCTCTTACTCAGATACTGGTGATTGCATTAAGGTTCACTTAGATAATCCAGGATAATCTCCCCATTTTAAGAGCATTAATTTAATCATACCTGCAAAATCTTTGCCAAATAAGGTAACACGTACAGGTTCTGGGGATTAGGACCTGATACTTTTGAGGGCCATTATTCAGCCTACACTTTTTCCTTTTTAAAATATTTATTTATTTATTTATTTATTTATTTATTTATGGCTGTGTTGGGTCTTTGTTGCTGCACGTGGGCGTCCTCTAGTTGCAGTGAGTGGGGGCTACTCTTCATTGCAGTGTGTGGGCTTCTCACTGCGGTGGCTTCTCTCGTTGCGGAGCGTGGGCTCTAGGCACAAGGGCTTCAGTAGTAAGTGGCTCGTGGGCTCTGGAGGGCAGGCTCAGTGGTTGTGGTGCACGGGCTTAGTTGCTTCTTGGCATGTGGGATCTTCCCTGACCAGGGATCGAACCTGTGTACCCTGCATTGGCAGGCAGATTCTTAACCACTGTCCAACCAGGTAGGTCCCTCTTTTTCTTTTCTTCATTCCTTTCATCCTTCCTTTCCCTTCCTTTTCCTTCCCTTCCCTCCTTTCCCCTCCTCTCCTCCTCCCTTCTCTCTCTCTCCCGTTATTTTACTGTAATATTTTAAAGCATTTCCCTGTAATTTCATCCCTAAGTATTTCCACATATATGAACATTTTCTTATATAACCACACCACCATTATCACCTGATAAAGTTAGCAACAATCCCTTAGACCCATCTAAAATCCATTCTCAAAATGTCTGTCCTGGATGTCCACTGTTTTCCCTTCCAGATCCACTCTCCACCCTTCTCCACCCAACTCTGTGTCCCCCAGAGGCTGATCTGTATCGGCTACATTATCCATCTCCCTTGCTTCTGTTTGGGCTCAGCCAATGGGAGGCACTGGTGAGACATCTGAGGGTGGAAGAAGAGAGAGATTTGGGTATTTATTTCCTGGTTCCCTCTCTGCCTGGTCATTGAGGACCAGCTGCAACTTCCTACCCTAGATCACGGCTCTTCTCAGGCAGTCCTCTCCAAATATCTACCTTCCTGACTTCCCTGGTGGTGCAGTGGTTAAGACTCCGAGCTCCCAATGCAGGGGGCCCAGTGGTCAGGGAACTAGATCCCACATGCATGCCATAGCTAAGGAGCCCGCCTGCTGCAACTAAGACCCAGTGCACCCCAACATAAATAAATAAATAAATAAATAAATAAATAAAGCTACCCTCGTTGGGTCCCGGTGACTGCCCTGCCTCCTCAGCCCTTCAGATGAAAAGGGCACCCCACTTTTGGCAGCCTTGGACCACTGTGCTATCCCTTTTGGTTCTCTAGCCCTGCCCACATCTCTTTAAGTAATCCCTTCCTCCTTGGATCGCCCAGGTTGAGTGTGCCATCTCTTTCCAGGACCCTAACTGATACATGTTTTTTTTTAAATCTTTATTGGAGTATAATTGCTTTACACTATTGTGTCAGTTTCTGCTGTACATCAAAGTGAAAGAGCCGCATGTATACATATATCCCCATATCCCCTCCCTCTTGAGCCTCCCTCCCAACCTCCCTATCCCACCCCTTTAAGTCTTCACAAAGCACCAAGCTGGTCTCCCTGTGCTCTGTATTAGCTTCCCACTAGCCATCTATTTTACATTTGGTAGTGTGTATATGTTGATGCTCCTCTCTCACTACGTCCCAGCTTCCCCTCCCCTCAGTGTCCTCAAGTCCGTTCTCTATGTCTGCATCTCTATTCCTACCCTGCCACTAGGTTCATCAGTATCATTTTTCTAGATTCTGTAAATATGTGTTAGCGTACGGTATTTGTTTTTCTCTTTCTGGCTTACTTCATTCTGTATGACAGACTCTAGGTCCATCCACCTCAATAGCTCAATTCCATCCCTTTTTATGGCTGATATTCCATTATATATTTGTGCCACATCTTCTTTATCCATTCATCTATTGATGGACATTTAGGTTGCTTCCATGTCCTGGCTATCGTAAATAATGCTGCAATGAATATTGTGGTACAAGTATCTTTTTTTTTTAATAAATTTATTTATTTATTTATTTATTTATTTATTTATTTATTTATTTATTTATTTATTTATTTTATTGGCTGTGTTGGGTCTTTGTTGCAGCACATGGGCTTTCTCTAGTTGCGGCAAGAAGGGGCTACACTTCATTGTGGTGCACGGGCTCCTCATTGCCGTGGCTTCTCTTGTTGTGGAGCACAGGCTCTAGGCACATGGGCTTCAGTAGTTGCAGCACACAGGCTCAATAGCTGTGGCTCACAGGCTCTAGGGCACAGGCTCAATAGTTGTGGCACACAGGTTTAGTTGCTCCCTGACATGTGGTATCTTCTTGGTGTGGGAATCGAACCCATGTCCCCTGCATTGGCAGGCGGATTCTTAACCACTGCGCCAGCAGGGAAGTCCTATCTTTTTGAATTATGTATGGTTTTCTCAGGGTATATGCTGGGATTGCTGGGTCATATGGTAGTTCTAGTTTTAGTTTTTTAAGGAACCTCCAAAATGTTTTCCATAGTGGCTGTATCAATTTACATTCCCACCAATAGTGCAGGTGGGTTCCCTTTTCTCCACACCCTCTCCAGCATTTATTGTTTCTAGATTTTTAGATGATGGCCATTCTGACTGCTGTGAGGTGATACCTCATTGTAGTTTTGATTTGCATTCCTCTAATGATGAGTGATGTTGAGCATCTTTTCATGTGTTTGTTGGCCATCTGTATGTCTTCCTTGGAGAAATGTCTATTTAGGTCTTCCACCCATTTTTGGATTGGGTTGTTTGTTTTTTTGATATTGAGCTGCATGAGCTGCTTGTGTATTTTGGAGATTAATCCTTTGTCAGTTTCTTCACTTACAAATATTTTCTCCCATTCTGAGGGTTGTCATTTTGTGTTGTTTATGGTTTCCTTTGCTGTGCAAAAGCTTTTAAGTTTCATTAGGTCCCATTTGTTTATTTTTGTTTTTATTTCCATTATTCTAGGAGGTGGGTCAAGAAGGATCTTGCTATGATGTATGTTATAGAGTGTTCTGCCTATATTTTCCTCTAAAAGTTTTATAGCGTCTGGTCTTACATTTAGGTCTTTAATCCATTTTGAGTTTATTTTTGTGTATGGTGTTAGGTAGTGTTCTAGTTTCATTCTTTTACATATAGCTGTCCAGTTTTCCCAGCACCACTTATTGAAGAGGCTGTCTTTTCTCCATTGTATATTCTTGCCTGCTTTGTCATATATTAGGTGGCCACATGTGTGTGGGTTTATCTCTGGACTTTCTATCCTATATCACTGATCTATATTTCTGTTTTTGTGCCAGTACCATACTGTCTTGATTACTGTAGCTTTGTAGTATAGTCTGAAACTGGGGAGACTGATTCCTCTGGCTCCGTTTTTCTTTCTCAAGATTGCTTTAGCTATTTGGGGTCTTTTGTGTTTCCACACAAATTGTAAAATTTTTTTCTAATTCTGTGAAGAATGCCATTGGTAATTTGATAGAAATTGCATTGAATCTGTAGATTGCTTCAGGTAGTAGAGTCATTTTCACAATGTTGATTCTTCCAATCCAAGAACATGGTATATTTCTCCATCTGTTCATGTCATCTTTGATTTCTTTCATCAGTGTTTTATAGTTTTCTGAATACAAGTCTTTAGAATCCTTAGGTAGGTTTATGCCTAGGTATTTTATTCTTTTTGTTGCTATGGTAAAGGTGATTGTTTCCTTAATTTCGTTTTCTGATTTCTCATTGTTAGTGTATAGGAATGCAAGAGATTTCTGTGCATTAATTTTGTATCCTGAAACTTTTCCAAATTCATTGATTAGTTCTAGTAGTTTTCTGGTGGCATCTTTAGGATTTTCTGCATATAGTATCATATTATCTGCAAACAGTGACAGTTTTACGTCTTCTTTTCCAATTCATATCCCTTTTATTTCTTTTTCTTCTCTGATTGCTGTGGCTAGGACTTCCAAAACTATGTTGAATAAGAGTGGTGAGAGTGGACATCCTTGTCTTGTTCCTGACCTTAGCAGAAATGCTTTCAGTTTTTCACTATTTAGAACAATGTTGGCTGTTGGTTTCTCATATATGGCTTTCATTATGTTGAGGTAATTTCCTTCTATGCCCATTTTCTGGAGAGTTTTTATCATAAAATCGGTGTTGAATTTTGTCAAAAGCTTTTTCTGCATCTATTGAGATAATCATATGGTTTTTATCCTTCAATTTGTTAATATGGTGTATCACATTGATTGAATTTCATATATTGAAGAATCCTTGCATTCCAGGGATAAACCCCACTTGATCATGATGTATGATCCTTTTAATGTGTTATTGGATTCTGTTTGCTAGTTCTTTGTTGGGAATTTTTGCATCTATGTTCATCAGTGATATTGGCCTGTAATTTTCTTTTTTTGTGATATCTTTGTCTGGTTTTGGTATCAGAGTGATGGTGGCCTCATACAACGAATTTGGGAATGTTCCTTCCACTGCAATTTTTTGGAAGAGTTTGAGAAGGATAAGTGTTAGCTCTTCTCTAAATGTTTGATAGAATTCACCTGTGAAGCCCTCTGGTCCTGGACTTGTGTTTGTTGGAGGATTTTGTATTACAGCTTCAATTTCATTACTTGTGATGGGTCTGTTTATATTTTCTAATTCTTCCTGTTTCAGTCTTGGAAAATTGTACCTTTCCAAGAATTTGTCCATTTCTTTGAGATTGTCCATTTTATTGGCATATAGTTGTTTATAGTAGTCTCTTAATCCTTTGTGTTTCTGCAGTGTCAGTTGTGATTTCTCCTTTTTCATTTCTAATTTTATTGATTTATGTCCTCTCCCTTTTTTTCTTGATGAGTCCGGCTAAAGGCTTATCAATTTTATCTTCTCAAAGAACCAACTTTTAGTTTTGTTGATCTTTGCTATTATTTTCTTTGTTCCTATTTCATTTATTTCTGCTCTGATCTTTATGATTTCTTTCCTTCTACTGATTTTGGGTTTTCTTTGTTCTTCTTTTTCTAGTTGTTTCATGTATATGGCTAGATTGTTTACTTGAGATTTTTCTTGTTTTTTTGAGGTGAGATTGAATTGCTATAAACTTCCCTCTTAGAACTGCTTTTGCTGTGTCCCATAGGTTTTGGGTCATTGTGTTTTCACTGTCATTTATCTCTAGGTATTTTTTAATTTCTTCTTTGATTTCTTCAGTGATCACTTGATTATTTAGTAGTGCATTGTTTAGGCTCCACATATTTGTGTTTTTTACAGTTTTTTTTTTCCTGTAGTTGATTTTTAATCTCATAGCATTGTGGTCAGGAAAGATGCTTGATATGATTTCAATTTCCTTGAATTTTCGAAGACTTATTTTGTGACCCAAGATGTGATCTATCCTGGAGAATGTTCCATATGCACTTGAGAAGAAAGGGTTTTCTGCCACTTTTGGGTGGAATGTCCTATAAATATCTATTAAATCTATCTGGTCTATTGTGTCATTTAAAGCTTGTGTTTCCTTGTTTATTTTCCGTTTGGGTGATCTGTCCATTGGAGTAAATGGGGTGTTAAAGTCCCCTACTATTATTGTGTTACTGTCAATTTCTGCTTTTATGGCTGTTAGCATTTGCCTTATGTACTGAGGTGCTCCTATGTTGGGTGTATAAATATTTACAAGTGCTATATCTTCTTCTTGGATTGATCCTTTGATCACTATGTAGTGTCCTTCCTTATCTCTTGTAACAGTCTTTATTTTAAAGTCTATTTTATCTGATATGAGTATTGCTACTGCAGCTTTCATTTGATTTGCAGTTGCATGTAATGTCTTTTTCCATCCCTTCACTTTCAGTCTGTATGTGTCCCTAGGTCTGAAATGGGTCTCTTGTAGACAACATATGTGTGGGTCTTGTTTTTGTATCCAATCAGCCAATCTGTGTCTTTTGTTTGGAGCATTTAATCCATTTACATTCAATGTTACTATTGATATGTATGTTCCTATTACCATTTTCTTAATTGTGTTGGGTTTGTTTTTGTGGGTCTTTTTTTCTCTTGTGTTTCCCTCCTAAGGAATTTCCTTTAGCATTTGTTGTAGGGCTGGTTTGGTGGTGCTGAATTCACTTAGCTTTTGCTTGTCTGTAAAACTTTCGATTTCTCCATCAAATCTGAATGAGATCCTTGCTGGGTAGCATAATCTTGGTTGTAAGTTTTTCTCTTTCATCACTTTAAGTATATCCTGCCACTCCCTTCTGGCTTGTAGAGTTTCTGCAGAAAAATCAGCTGATAACCTTATAGGGTTTCATTTGTATGTTATTTTTTGCTTTTCCCTTGCTGCTTTTAATATTTTTTCTTTAAATTTAATTTTTGTTAACTCAACTAATATGTGTCTTGGTGTGTTTCTTCTAGGGTTAATCCTGTATGGGACTCTCTGTGCTTCCTGGACTTGGGAGACTGTTTCTTTTCCCATATTAGGGAAATTTTCCACTATGATCTCTTTAAATATTTTCTCAGACCCTTTCTTTTTCTCTTCTTCTTCTGGGACCCCTATAATTCGAATGTTAGTGCATTTAGTGTTGTCCCAGAGGTCTCTAAGACTGTCCTCAATTCTTTTCATTCTTTTTTCTTCATTCTCCTCCTTGGCATTTATTTCCACCAGTCTATCTTCCATCTCACTTATTCGTTCTTCTGCCTCTGCTTTTCTGTTATTGAGACTTTCCAGTGTATTTTTTTTCAGTTATTGTGTTGTTTATCTCTGATTGTTTGTTCTTTAGTTCTTCTAGATCTTTGTTAAACATTTCTTGTATTTTCTCGATTCTATTTCTGAGATTCTGAATCATCTTTACTATCATTACTCTGAATACTTTTTCAGCAAGTTTGCCTATTTCCTCTTCATTTTTTTGGCCTTGTGTGTTTTTACCTTGTTCTTTCATCTGTGGCATATTTTTTTGTCATCTCATTTTTCCTCCTCATTTGGATGGGCGGGATTGTGTTCCTATTGTACTGGGTGTTTGGCCTGAGGTTTCAAACACTGGAGTTTGTAGGCTGTTGAGTATAGCTGGGTCTTGGTGCTAAGGTGAGAACCTCTGGGAGACCTCACTCTGATGAATATTTCCTGGGGACTGGGGTTCCCTGTTAGTCCAATGTTTTGGACTCAGAGCTCCCACCTCAGGAGCTCAGGCTTGACCCCAGGCTTGTGAATCAAGATCCCACAAGCTGTGTGGAGCAGGAAAAGGACAAAAAAAAAAAAGTAGGAGAACAGCAGAACAATAGCAAGATAAAAAAATATGATAAGAATAGGAAACTAACAGATGTGCTAGAAAAAATTTAAAAGAATAAATGGAGCAACAACTGGAAGGTAAAACAACTGCAGTAGCTGAAGTGAGGAGGTGGGACCTAATGAAACTTAAAAGCTTCTACACAGCAAAGGATACTACAAGCAAGACGAAAAGACAACCCTCAGAATGGGAGAAAATATTTGCAAATGAATCAACAGACAGAGGCTTAATCTCCAAAATATATAAACAGTTCACCCAGCTCAATATCAAAAAAAACAAACAACCCAATCCAAAAATGAGCAGAAGACCTAAATAGGCATTTCTCCAAAGAAGACATATGGATGGCCAAGAGGCACACGAAAAGCTGCTCAACATCACTAATTGTTAGAGAAATGCAAATCAAAACTACAATGAGGTATCACCTCACACTGGTTAGAATGGACATCATCAGAAAATCTACAAGCAGTAAATGCTGGAGAGGATGTGGATAAAAGGGAATGCTCTTGCACTGTTGGTGGGAATGTAAACTGATACAGCCACTATGGAGAACAGTATGGAGTTTCCTTGCAAAACTAAAAATAGAGTTACCATATGACCCAGCAATCCCACTACTGGGCATCTACCCAGAGAACACCGTAATTCAAAAAGACACATGCACTCCAATGTTCATTGCAGCACTGTTTACAATAGCCAGGACATGGAAGCAACCTAAGTGTCCATCAACAGATGAATGGATTAAAAAAATGTGGTACATATATACAATGGAATATTAGTCAGCTGTAAAAAGCAATGAAACTGGGATATTTGTAGGGACATGGATGGACCTAGAGACTGTCACACAGAGTGAAGTGAGTCTGAAAGAGAAAAACAAATATCGTATATTAACAAGCATACGCGGAATATAGAAAAATGGTACAAATCAACCGTTTGCAAGGCAGAAATAGAGACACAGATGTAGAGAACAAACATATGGACACCAAGTGGGGAAAGCGGGGAGGGTTGGGGAGGAATGAGTTTGGAGATTGGGATACCAAATTGTACACTCTAAATATATGCAGTTTATTGTATGTTAACTGTACCTCAATAAAAGTTCTAAAAAAAAAAAGAGTAGATGGAGCCACAACTGGATGGTAGAACAACTGCAATATCTGAAGTAAGAGGAGGTGGGAAAAAGAAAAAAGGAAGAAAGAAAAAAGAAGAAAAAAAGCCAGAAAAGGCCTCGGCTGTGCGGGTGGGGCTTAGGCAGGGGCGGGGCAAGGGGGGGTTAGGCATTGGGCAGGGCCTATGCTTAGAAAAGGCCCTGGAGGTTGTAGGGAATGGGGCTTAGGCCCAATGAGGCAGAGGGGCCCAGGAATGCCTCTGGTCCTGGGGGCAAATGACCAGGTTCATGTACCAGCAGGCTCCCTGGGCCCAAGCTGGTGGGAGAAATGCTAGGCATCTCCCCCAGTCCTCCAATCTCAGAGGGTCCCTTTGTCTTCCCCACCCCCTCCCTCCTATTCCCCTAAGACCCTCACAGCTGAACGGGGCACTAGAAGGCAGGAGACCAGACTCTTACGCCCAACAGGCGGTTGATTTGATTGATCCAGGTTCCAAACAAGACCCACAGATTGCATTTGATTTTTATGTCTCTTAAATCTATTTTAAGCTAGAGATTCCTAAATTAAAAGTCCCCTCCCCATTTCCCCCTCCCTATGGTTGATCTGTTGAAGGAACTGGATCAGTTCTCCTGTAGGACGCCCTGGTCCCACATTCTGGATTTGGCTGATTGCTTCCTTGAAGTGTCTTTTTTTTTTTTTGCCATACAGCATGCGGGATCTTAGTTCCCCAACCAGGAATTGAACTTGTACCCCCTGCAGTGGCAGCTTGGAGTCTTAACCACTGGACTGCCAGCAAATTCCCAGAAAAGCCCTTTAATCTGTTCCTCTGCTGCCTGTATTTCCTACAAACTGAAGGTCGGATCTAAAGGCTTGATTAGATTCAGATTTGGATGTATTTTAAAGTAGAACTGATAAAACTGGTAACAGAATGGACGTGGGTGTGAGAGAGAGGAGTCAACCTCAGTTTCCTCATTTGTAAAATGTGGATAACCTCCACCTACCTGCCATGATTATTGATAATCTCAAAAAGGTGCTGAAATGTGACTGCTCCCTGCATGAATGTGAGGGACTATTGAAAACCAGGTGTGAGCCTGGAGTGAGCCAGGTGTCCCACAGTCTGTGGTCAAGGTTGAACCTGGAGGTCCCTCTGTCACTCGTGGAGTGTGGTGGCTGCAGGACGGCTGAGAAAGTGAAGCCACTTTGCGGGAGGAGGATCTGGGCTCGGGTGGACAGTTTGCCCGAAGCTTAAACGCGATGAACAGACCACCACGTTCTCTTGTGTCTCAGGCACCCAAGGCTCAAAATGCCTCCAAGGGAGATGAAGAGGGATAACCAAACTGGGCCTTTTCAAAGTCCCTCCCAGGAGGTCTGGGCCACATCTTGGGATCTAAGGAGAGTGCGTGAATGAGCATGAAGGAGGGGGTGACGCTGGGCAGGTGTGAGTGAGGGGGTGACAGATGTGACACCTGAGCTTGTGAGTGTGCAGGCGAGTGGGGGGATGTAATTGTGACTGGGTGTCTCTGCATGATGGTGTGTACTGAGGGTACATGACGTGCAAGGGTTGTGTGCATACGTGGTTTGAGTGTATCTGCCTGTGTGTGATGGGGTGCAGATGGGGGAGAGGGGCGGATGTGGGGCTCTAGTTCTTCAGGCCTGAGCCACACGTTAAAGGTGGTTTGTCCTTGGAGATCCATTTTCGGCTTTGATAAGGAACAGCAGTGGGGTCCCAATGAGCAGGAGGGGGCCAGTCCGGACACCCAGGGTGGAGCTGAGGCTGGACCCTGCGTGGGAAGTCAGGCGCCCATACTCCCAGCTCTGCTCTGCACCTGCCGGGCTGCGGGACCCTGGTCTAGACCTGTTTCCCGCCCTGTGTAGGAGGCTGTTGGGTTGGCTGTCGGCTGAGGGGCTTGTCCACCGCAGTGCCCGGTGCCCGGGGGGGCTCAATAAACGTTGATTGGTTGAACGAATGAGTGGGTAAATGGACTGGAAACTGAGGCCAGGAGCTCGGGCCCATCCCGCACCTCTGTTCACACAAAACTCCACCATGGGACTTTTACACACACATGCATACACACTCACAGACACACCTGTGTTCACCACTTCAGTTGCCCAAACCTACTCCCCCTCACCTGTTCCCACTAACTCACTTGCTGCCAAATTCCTGCCCTGGGACCCATGACCCCTCCTCTGCCGCGACCCCAGCCACGCAGGGCTCTGTCCCAAACGCTCCTTGGTCTTGGTGCTCCTTGGTCACCAGGGAAGCCCAGCCCGGCCATGGTGCTGACCACACAGCTCTTCCAAGTTCCTCCCTTCTCATCCGCTTTCTATTCCAGCTGCCTCTGCCTTTCCTCCCTCTCTCCCTTTCTTTCATCTTTTCGCTCACGCGCGCCTGCGTGCGCGCGCACACACACACACACACATACACACACACACACACACACACACACACACACACACGAGTCGCTGTCACTGTCGGTCTCATCTTTTTCTCTGTAGCTCCCTTGGTTTTTGTCCTCGAATCTGCGCGTTCCTCTCATGCTGTCTCTGCATGTGTTTACAGCTGTCCATCTCCCTCTGTGTGCCCGTCCGCCTCCATCTCTCATTTCCGCCGACGCGCTCTCTTACTCTGTTTCCTCGCCCACTTCTCCTCTCTCCTCTTCCTCACACTCGTGCTGTCTCGAATGCACGCTCTCGCCCCTCTTGCTCTCTCCCTCTCTGCTTCTTCTCTTCCTCCTCCCCAGCTCCCGGCCCAGTGGCCACTGCCTGCACCCTGTCCTACCCCTTGCTCTGTGAGAAACCTCTGAGCAGTGCTTGGGGCCTGGGTGACCCAACTCCGGGGTTCCTGTGGCATCTGCTGGAGGGGCCCTGGGGTCACGGAGTTTCCTCCTGGGGGTGACTTGGCAGTGATGTGCTCTGTTTCCTCACTTCTGCAATTCCAGACAACACAGAGGCCGGGGCTGCAGACGGACGCTCGGACCTCGCCTCAGCAGCTGCTGCCCCTGGGCAGGTAAGCGGGGGTCCCGGCCCTGGCTGGGCCAGAGGAAGGAGTGTGACAGTGTCCTCGGGAGACCAAGGTCATGCCCCTGTGCCTAAGCAAACGAGTGCTTCTGTTTTTAAGGGACTGTTTTGGCATCTTCTTCAAGCCCAGAGGCTCTTGTTTAGAAGGAACTCCTCATGCCCGAACTTTCCCAGGGAATCTGCTCCCCTCCCTGGTTCTTTAAGGCCAAGGCGGTGCTCAAGCGACCTCAGAGACCTCACTGGGAGGTGGTGATGGTGATGCGAAGGGGTTACCTAGATCTCAGGGGGCTGGATGCCATCTGCTTTACTAGCTGTGTGGCCTTGGCCATGTCACACCCCCTCTATGCACCTCAGTTTCCTAAATTGTCAAATGAGAATAAAGCCATCTCCCCAGCAGGAAGGTAGGGAGAGGTAAAGGGTCTGGTGCTGGGAACGTAGGAATTCACTAGATGCTGGGTTTCCCAGGGGGATATTGATGAAGATGACCAGGTCGCTGGTACAAAGGGCCTGGCTCACAGCCCGCTTCCCCCATCAGGTCCCAGGTGGTAGGGACAGAGCACAGGCTGGTAGCTCCTGTCCTTCGCTGGCAGGTCCAGATGTGGGCGTGGTGAACAAAGGCTGCTGCCCAGACACTTGCTCACCTATCAAGAATGAGGGAGCCGGCAGTCTTTCCCCAAGCATTCAGGAATCTCTGATTTAGCTCTTGACTGAATACGCAGCTGTGTTCCGGGTGCTTGGAGTGTGTGTGTGTGTGTGTGTGTGTGTGTGTGTGTGTGTAAGAGAGAGAAAGAGATGTGGGGGGGAGATTATGCAGGGGAAGACCATCACTCAGTAGCCCCTCCCCACCTCCTTAATTCTACAGGAGGGGGACCTTCAGGGTCTAGGTTTGGAGTTGAGCTGGCTGATGGGAGAAGCATGTCAAAAATTTCTGCAGATCTCTTCGCAGTTTATAAAGTCCATTTCAATTTTCCAAGTGCCTTACTGTTTACCAAACCCTTTATCACTCCCAGCGATCTTCCTTTTGACAATAGTGCTTGTGGTTTGGGGGGGTGTGGATTGTGCAGATGAAGATCCCCAGGCTCAGAGCTGGGGAGAGACCCACTCAAGATGGTGGGTAGCTTGGCTACAATCAGCCCAGTTCCTCTGATTGTGATTCTTGATCATAAATTGTATTTCTTTTCAGCCACCCTTGGTTGCTGCTTCCAAAGGAGGACATGTGGCAGCATTGGTACATGACTAATTTGTTTGCTCATTCATTCATTCATTCAACAAAGATTTTCTGAGGGGGAGGGAGGAGCTCACAGTTATTGAGCAATAATCATGTGCATCGATTGCTTCATTTTGCGCTTATAACTATGCTGTGAGGAAGGGTTTATTATCACCATTTTGCAACTGAAGAAAGAGAGGCTTTGAGGGCCAAAGATCAGCTAGGAAAGAGCAGGGCCAGGTGCAGATCTGAGTCTGTGTGACCGCGGGGCCTGTGCCCTGTACCTTACCTTTCTTTTCCCTTGGGCCAGGCCCTGAAAATGTCAGAGGGATTCCTGGTGATAATAGAGGGGTGTGCCCTTGCTGGGAAAGCCCAGAGGAGGAAGCACCTTCCTGCCCCCTCCTCCCTGCCCTGGCTGACTTCCAGGAGGCAAGAAGTGGGGAGGGTGACTCACAGATAGATACTATCTGGGTATCTGGGAGCCAGAAGGAGAGACCCAGGCTAGGCTTAGGGTCCCCCAACTCCACAAGGATGTCCTAGGCCAGATGAGCAGAGACGGAGTCTCATGAATGTAATATACAAACCTGGGGTCAGGTGGGCCCCAAGTGAGAAGGAAAGTTGGGAAACTCTGATACCCAGGCCACCCCCTCGTGGCCCCCCATCTCTGGGGCCCTAGACCCTGTCCCTGACCTCTCCCCAGACAAGGAGCTCCATTCATCCACCGATAAATGTACCCAGCGTGGTTCTAGCCTCCTTGTACTGGAAACCATGGGGAGCCTAGTGCAGAATTCCCCAGAGGTCAGGGATCTCACTCCCTTCATTTGCCCCTCAAATCCTCCTGCTTCCTGGACAAATGATAATGAAACCACTCCATGAGGGGAATTTTTAGAGGATATGACAGAGCACAGAGGCATGGCCAGGCCAGGGCACAAGTGTCAAGTATCAGGGGAGGACAGAATAGGAGGTAACTCATTTATTGAGCATGTTAGAAGTCTAACTGCCTTCAATCTTAGAGCTGTACTGCGAGGTCCTTGTTGATATTATTTCCATTTTATAGATGTGACAACTAGGACACACAGAAGGGAGATGATTAAACGATGGTGTTTGAAACTTTTATTTTAATTAATTAATATTATTTTTTTGGCCGTGCTGTGCGGCATGGGGGATCCCAGTTCCCCGATCAAGAATCGAACCTGTGTCCCCTGCAGTGGAAGCACGGAGTCCCAACAACTGGACTGTCAGGGAAGTCCCTAAACTATGGTGTTTTATTGGTCCTTGGGGAGTCTAAGGGCTGGGAGTGGCTGAGGCTGGACTGAGAGGGTTTGAAAGTGAAGGATGAGGGACAATGAGACTCTGTGTGTGTGTGTCTGTGTGTATGTGTGTGTGTGTGTGTGTGTGTAATGCCTGAGGCCCTGTTCCCAGGGAGTTCCCAGCCCAGAAGGAAAGTGAAATCAACAGCCATTATAACGCAATGTGATGTGTTACGGGAACCAGAGGTGGCACCTCTAACTCTTTCTGGGGTATAGAAGTAAGACTAACAGTAGCCGACATTCACTGAGCTCTCATTATGGATCAGACATTTTCTATTTAATCCTTGTAACAACTCTATGATGTAGGGTTAGGATTAGATTTTCTTTTTACAAGTGAGTATACAGAGGCTCATGGAGGCGAAATTAATTGTGTTGGGCAAGAATTTGCTGATAGCATTTTGCCAACGGTCCCCAGCTGCCATAAAAAGATGTGACTGGTTCCCAGAAGCTTTCAGGGTTATTGATATATCTGGAAGCCTGATCTAGGTGGCTTCAAGCTGGGGTGAGCTTGATGTGAATGGTTGCAGTAACAGTGCTGCTATCTTGAGAAACATTTGATCTGATCTAATCAGCTGGATTTCCTGTAGATACAGCTTTTTGGAGCTGTTGATCATCAATACCTGAAACTGTGCTACATTGTTCATTGAATCTCTGCACTGCACTGGGAGCTATGTGCTTGGAATACTATCAGCTCCACTTACAGGGGAAGGACCTGGGGCTCAGAGAATGACAAGCTTGACCATGGTCGTGAAGTCAGCATGTGACAGAGGCAGGATTTGAATGGAGGTTTGTCTGATGCCCGAGTCTGTGGTCTTAACCACTGTCCTTTCCCAAATACTTTATATCCTTTATCTCACTGGATGCTTGCAAAAAGCTCTATGGGGTAGATATGTTATTGTCCCCATTGTATAGATGAGGCCCAGAGAGGGGAAGCAGTTTTACCAAATGTCACACAACTATTAGGTATAAAAGCTAAGCCATGTGATTCCAAGTTAAAAATATACAATGTATTTTCAAATCTGCCTTCTCTGAGGCCAATTAAAAACAATTTTTTTTATTGTGGTAAAAAAACATGTAAGATGGATTTACCATCTTAACAATTTTTAAGTATTGTTAACTGTATGCACGTCGTACCACAGATCTCTAGAACTTTTTCATCATGCGTGACTGAATCTCTGTACACATTGAACATCAAATCCCTGTTACTCCCTCCCTCCAGCCCCTGGCAACCACCATTCTACTTTCTGTTTCTGTGAGTTTGATTACTTTAGAAACCTCATGTAAGTGGAATCATTCAGTATTTGTCTTTTTGAGATTGGTTTATTTCACTTATTAATATCCTCAAGTTTTATCCATGTTGTAGCATAGGACAGGATTGCCTTCTTTTTAAAGGCTGCGTAGTATTGCATTATACTTATATACCACATTTTGTTCATCTGTTCATCTGTTGATGGACATTTAGGTTGCTTCTACCTCCTGGCTATTGTAACTAGTGCTGCTGTGAACATGGATATACAAATACTTCTTCAAGATCCTGTTTTCTTTTCTTTTGCTTTTTTTTTTTTTGGAAATATACCCAGGAATAAGAGTTCTAGATCATATGGGAGTTCTAGTTTTAATTTTTTCAGGAACCTCCATACTGTTTTCCATTGTGGCTGCATTATTTTATATTCCCACTGACAGTGAGTGCACAAGTGTTCCAATTTCTCCACATCCTCACTAACACTTACTTTCTGCTTTTACGATTGAGGTCATCCTAATGGGTGATGTCTCATTGTGGTTTTGATTTGCATTTCCCTCATAATTAGTGATGTTGAGCGTCCTTTCACATGCTTATTTGCCCCTGCCTCTTGGCAATTTTTTAAAAAACTTATTTTATTGAAGTATGGTTGATTTATAATGTTGTGTTGATTTCTGCTCTACAGCACAGTGATTCAGCTATACATATATATACATTCTTTTCCATATTATTTTCCATTATAGCTTATCACAGGATATTGAATATAGTTTCCTGTGCTATACAGGAGGACCTTGTTGTTTATCCATTGTATATATGAGTTTGCAGCTGCTAATCCCAAACTCTCAGTCCAACCTTCTCCATCTTTTCATATGCTGTTGGCCATTTGTTTGTCTTTGGAAAAATGTTTCTTCAAATCCTTTGCCCACTTTTAATTTTTGTTGTTGTTGTTATTGTCTTAAGAGTTCTTTATATATTCTGGATATTAACCCTTTATCCAATATATTATTTACAAATATTTTCTACAGTTCTGTAGGTTGCCTTTTACTCTGTTGTTTCCTTTGCTGTACAGAAGTTTTAAAGTTTGATATATTTCCAAAGGTCTAATTTTGCTTTTGTTACCTATGTTTTTGGTATCTTACCCAACTAATCATTGCCCATTCAGTGTCATGAAATTAAAAGTTTCCAGTCTTATGTTTAGGTCTTTATCCATTTTGAGTTAATTTTTATATGTGGTTTAAGATAAGGGTCCATCTTCATGTTTCTGTGTGTGGATATCCAGTTTTTCAAATATCGTTTGTTGAAGAGACTGTCCTTTCCTCATTGTGTAGTCTTGGCACCCGTGTCAAAGATCATTTGACCATATATGTGAGGATTCATTTCTGGGCTCTCTATTCTGTTCCTTTGGTCTGTATATCTGTCTTTATGCCAATACCACACTGTTTTGATTATTGTACTTTGTAATAAGTTTTAAAATCAGGAAGTGTGAGGCCTCCAGCTTTGTTCTTCTTTCTCAAGATTGTTTTGACTATTGGGGATACTTTAAGATTCCTTATGAATTTTGGGATTTTTTTTTCTATTTCTACAAAAAAATTTTAACAGGGCATTGAATCTGTAGATTGCTTTGGGTAGTATGGACATTTTAGCAATATTGTCTTCCAATCCATTAACACAGTGTGTCTTTCCATTTATTTGTGTCTTCTTTAATTCCTTTCAGCAGTGTGTTGTAGTTTTCTTTTTTTTCTTTTTTCTTTATGTTTTTTTGGCTGCGTTGGGTCTTCGTTGCTACGTGCGGGCTTTCTCTAGTTGTGGCGAGTGGGGGCTGCTCTTCATTGTGGTGCTCAGGCTTCTCAGTGTGGTGGCTTCTTTTGTTGCAGAGCATGGGCTCTAGGTGCACAGGCTTAGTGGTTGTGGCACACAGGTTTAGCGGCTGTGTGGCATGTGGGATTTCCTGGACCAGGAATGGAACCTGTGTTCCCTGCATTGGCAGGAGGATTCTTAACCACTGTGCCACCAGGGAAGTCCCTGTTTTGTAGTTTTCAGTGTACAAGTCTTTTGCCTCCTTGGTTAAGTTTATTCCTAATTATTTTATTCTTTTTTTTTTAAGATTTATTTTAATGTTTATTTATTTATTTATTTATTTATTTATTTATTTATTTATTGGCTGCGCTTGGTCTTCATTGCTGCACATGGGCTTTCGCTAGTTGTGGTGAGCGGGGGCTACTCTTCGTTGCAGGGCACCGGTTTCTCATTGTTGTGGCTTCTCTTGTTGCGGAGAATGGGATCTAGGCATGTGGGCTTCAGTAGTTGCAGTGCATAGTCTTAGTAGTTGTGGCACACGGGCTTAGTTGATCCGCAGCATACGGGATCTTCCCGAACAGGGCTCAAACCCATGTCCCCTGCATTGGCAGGTGGATTCTTAACCACTGTGCCACCAGGGAAGCCCAGTATTTTATTCCTTTTGATGGTATCATAAATGGGATTGTTTTCTTAATTTCCTTTTCTCTTAGGCCATTTTAAAATCTTCATTGCACCAATGAGGAGATAGAGACTCAGAGTCATGGGGTGGGTTTAATGTTTGAATCAGGATTTGATTCCAACTTCAGTGCTGCCTGGCAGGAATGAGACGTATACAGAGCAGACCCACCTCTTCCTTTGCCCCATTCAATTCCCCACTTTGGGGAGCAAAGGTAAAAGCAGGGCCCTAGGCCAAAGGCATCTCTTCCTGGGGCCTTGCAGTCTCTAAAGCACCTGTTCTCAGGCCATAGGGCAGGTCTGTGAGTGGACGAGTTGGCCAAGGAGTGGTTTGCTTCCAGCAGGGGCCACCACTTGGCCTGGGAGAGACAGGATGGGCCTTGGAGTTGAGAATCTCATTGGCTACTTCCAAGCTGTGTGACTGTGGACAAGTCTGTTTCCCTCTCTGATCTCAATTTCTTCCCTGGGAAAAATGGGTACTTTGTAAAACTCACCTGGCAAGGCTGATTTGAGGAGGAAATATGGTCATAGGTAAGACGTGTCTGTTCATTTAATCAGTAAATGATGCCCAGTGCCCTGAGCTTAGGTGGGCTGGCTCTGGCTCCCCTCTAGTCATGCCCTCCCCAACAGAGCACGGAGGCCTTGGATCCAGAAGGGAGTGCCCACTTGGAGCCTATACTCCTCCCACACTCCCTGGCTTGCCGGGCTGCAAGGACCTGCTGATACATGGAATGTGCAAGAACTGAGATATGACCGATTTATAGCTTATAAATATTTAGACATTCGTACTCTTGACCCCAAATGGCCCCACAAATGTTAGGGGTCAGTCTGGTAAACCCAACTACCCAACCAACAGTCCGCACAGGGGAAATAACCAGCACATAATTCCTTCTGCCCAGATCTCAGTGGTCCCTCCCCTCTGACTGTCCAGCTGAGGATGGGAGCCCTTTCTCTAGGTCCCGTGGGGGCTGGGATTGTTTGCAGACAGTATGGGAATGGTAGTCGGCGGGGGTTGGGACGGAATACTCTGCAGGGCAGAGGGTGGGAGATACAGATGGTAGAATTCTTCTTGTCTCCATAAATATTTATGCCCCCCTAGCCCACCCCCAGCTGAATGCTGGGCCTGGGCCTGCTGCCCGGCCTTGATCCGTCAGGGAGCCCTGCCCACGTGCTAAGTTGAGTGGTGTGAGTCACCTCCTCCTTCTCCCTTCAAATGCTCCTTCCCTTGCTGAGCTGTTGAAAGCTTTGTTGGCGTTAGCCCAACACCCTGTCTGGATCTGGCAGGAAAGCCAATATGTGGGTTTGAGTCCCTGGGGTCACTGGTGACCCATAGTCCCCTCCACTGGCTCTAAGTGACTGAGCCCATAGTGAGAGGAAGGTCTGGCCATTTGTGGCTACTTTACATGCTTATCTTAGATGCATTGTTTGGGTTATAAGATTTTGCAGATGAAGAAACTGAGGCTCAGAGAGGTGAAGTCACTTGCCCAAGGTCACACAGCAAGTAAATGGCAGAGCCAGTTAAGGACCCAGGTCTTTCTGACTCCAGGGGCCTTTTCCCTACCCTGCTGTGTTTCCCCCAGAGAGACTGGACACCTTTCCTTCATGCCAGTTTTCTGTGAATAATTGTCAAGGCTTGGTCATTCATTCATTCAGTCCCCAACATCTGACACTGAGGGTAAAAAGATAAAAAGAATCTAGTCTCTGCCCTCAAGAAGCTCACAGCCTGGTGAGGAAACAGCCACAGAAATAAATATTTACAACATACTGTGTCAGATGCTATGCTGAGGAATGTGCCCAGTACCATGGCAACCCAGAGAAGGAGGCAACTTATTCTGCCTGGGGCAATCAGGGAAGGTGTCCCAGAGGAAGCACGCTTCAGATTAGGTCTTCAAAGATGAAGAAAATTTTGCTAAGTGAAGCAATAGGCAAAAGGCATTCTGAGCAGGGGCCACAGCCGGTGCAAACGCACAGAGGTTTGAGGAGAAATAGTTTTTAGAGAAGCAGAAGTTCAGTGTGGCTGGAACAGAGGGCGAGTTGTAGTAGAGGCTGGTGGGAGATGAGGTGGGAAAGGAGCTTACACTTGGTCCTGGGCAATGGGTGTTAAAACAGGCAAGTATGTGTTGAGGTGTAGCGCTGCTCAAAATTCAATGTGCACGTGAATCATTGGGGAATCTTGTTAAAGTACAGATGCTGAAACAGCAGGCCTTGGGTAGAGTCAGGTTCTGCATTTCTAACAAGCTCACAGCTGCTGCTGCTGCTGCTGGTGCAAGGACCACAATTTGAGTAATGAGGTTGTGGTGGGTTCACTCTGCCTTGTCTGGAGGCTGCTCTGGGGAGCAGGCAGCCGCTGGTGCTCTTTTGTCACTGGAGAGATCAGGCCTCCACCATCTCCTTGGGTCAACCTTCCTGCAGCTCTCACAAGAGTCAGTCTTGTTGGTTGCTAGATATTTGTTCACTAGACAAATGTTTATCAAGCTTCTACTCTGGCCAAGCTTGTGATGGGTGTTGGGGATGGAGAGGGGAATTGGAAATGCTACTTTCTGGTACATGTCGCCACTATCTCTTGCCTCTGAAATAATCTCTCTGCTTCCACTCTCGTCCCCTACCATCTATTCTCTGCCCAGCAGCCGGAGAGAGTCACATCCTGCTGCTCATGTGCTGGACATAGTCCAGCGGCCCCTCGATGCTTAAGAATAAAATTCAGCCTCCTTACCGTGGCGTAGGAGTGATTTGGGGTCTGTTACCCTCTGGTCTCATGTCACTCTTCCCATTTCTCTGCGGACACTGACCTTTCAGTTCCTTGAACGTGACACATTTATTTTTAGCTCAGGATATGATGAACTTATTCCCACTGCAGGCCCTTTGCACATGATATACCCTTTGCCTGGAATATGCTTCTTCCAGATTTTCTCTTGACTTGTTCCTTCTCACTTTTTAGATTTTAGCCACGGGAAGACACAGGTTTTGTAGGATGCTGAAGCTTATACAATTTGGGGGCCCTTCTTGAAATAAAAGATATACAAATTATAAATATACAATTAGGAATAAGGCCTAGGAAGGGGCCTTGAACTTAAGCCTCATTGGCTTCATGGTAGATCTGCCTCTGGTGCCAAGGATGAGGATCCAGACAAAGGCAGGGGTTCCACCCAAGACCTCTGCACTGATTCTGGTCCTGTATCTGGAAGGAAGAGGTCCACCCCTGCTGGGCCTCCTGTGTGGGCTGTGTGGGCTGGGGAGGCTCTGGGGTCAGACAGACCTGAGTACACACTGTCACAGGTTGGGTTCCAGGGAAGCTGCTTCTCAGTTGAGATTAACCTACAGGCATGTTTTTCCTGGAATATTTTAAAGCAAAACTGAGGTATCGTAGAATGCTACCTATAAAGACTTCAGTATGTATACATAATAGATAAGGAATTAAAAATCTAAAAATATATAACCAATATATCATGATCACAGCCTCACAAAATTAGCATCAATTTCTTTTTCTTTCTTTTTTTTGGGGGGGGAGGGCCCGACACGTGGCTTGCAGAATTTTAGTTCCCCCACTAGCATCAAGTCCTAACTACTGGACTGCCAGGGAATTCCCAGCATTTCCAACTACTTTGTGTTTGAGTTCTCCCAGTTGTCTAACAAATATATTTTTTTTAGAGTTAGTTTGTTTAAATCGGGATATACACAAGGTCCACACACAGCATTTATTTGCTCAGCTCAGTTTCTTTCTCTTTTTTTTTTGAAATTTATTTATTTTTATTTATTGGCTGCGTTGGGCTTTTGTTGCTGCGCACAGGCTTTCTGTAGTTGCGGAGAGTGGGGGCTACTCTTCGTTGCGGTGCTCAGGCTTCTCATTGCGGTGGCTTCTCTTGTGCAGAGCTCTAGGCTCTCGGGCTTCAGTACTTGCAGCAAGAGGGCTCAGTAGTTGTGGCTCGCGGGCTCTAGAGCACAGGCTCAGTGGTTGCTCTGTGGCATGTGGGATCCTCCCAGACCAGGGCTCAGAGCCATGTCCCCTGCATCGGCAGGCGGATTCTTAACCACTGCGCCACTTAGGAAGTCCTCAACTCAGTTTCTTGAACGAGAATTTGACACTCCACTTCCTTGTCTCTCATACACTCCTCACCTCATGGTTAGGAAACGGCTCTCCCTCTGATCATGGGAGATAGATTTCCGAGTGACCCTGTGTGTTGTTTACTTTTCTGTCTGCATAGTACTGGATCTCGCTGTGGCTTTTCACACTGTTGGCCACTTCCTCCCATGCTCTCAAAACTTGCTTCCGAGGAGTCTCCAGAGTGGAGCTCCCCTGGTCCTCCTCTTACCTCTTAACCGTCCTCCCCCTACCTCCTTCCTAGGTTTCCCCTCCTCCTCTGACTTCTCTTTTCATGTTGGGCTCTTCAGGATTTAACCCTGGATCCTCCTGGCTGTTTCTCAGGCACTCTACCTGTGATATGTCCCCCACGGAGTTCATGCTCCCCACCCCTACACTCTTCCACCTCAGTGTCATCTCCGTGAAGACAGACACCACTGAGCTCCAGTCATCTGGGCCAGAAACCTGGCCGTCTGTGTCTCCTCCCTTTCTTTCAGCCCCCTTCCCATGCATCACTTAGTTCTGTCCATCACATCTCCCAAATCATTCTCTCAGCCATGAGAGAATGGCTCTTCTTGGCTTTAGGCTCCAGCTCGGAGGGGAATCAAAGAAGAGTATCACCAATTATCTGAAAAAGCCATTAAAGTATTCCTCCCTTTACAAATACACATCTGTGTGAGAGCCATATACTTCAACCAAAACATCCGCTCTGCCATGGTCCAGACTTCCTTCCGTGCTCCGGACAGTTGTGGTTTTCTCTTTGCTATCTCCCTGCCTCTGACCTGAGGCCCCTCCAGTTCATTCTGTACACAACAGTCAAAGCCATCTTCCATAAACCCGAAACTCTACCTCCTTCAATGACTCCCCATTTTCCGCAGAATCAAGTACAAACTGCTTTAGCCTAGTATTCAAGACCCTACTTCATTTGACTGATGCTTACTTTGTAGGTCCTGTCTCTCCTCACCACCACCCCACCTGCCTTTTAAGTTTCAGGCAAACCAAACATCTCAAGTTCCCCAAGAACAAGGCACCTCTTCTCCTGCTCTTCCAGGCGTCTTCCTCTCCCGCAGCTGCATCAGACTAACTCCTTCTCTTCCTTCAGCATAAGCAAGAGGCATTCCTGACCCTAAAGTCTGGGCCTCTGGCACCACTTGGAATGAGCCTGACATCTAGAACCTCCACCATCATAACACTTAGCACTTATCTATTTCTGAATCTCTCTCTTGCAAAATGGCCTGTGAGCCGCTGAAGGACAGAGATGAGGTCTGTTCTCGGAGGCCTCAGGACTCTGCCCAGGCCAGCAGCAGTGAGCTTGTCCAATGAAGGCGTGAATGAGTGACTGAATGAGTGAGTTGCACTATTCCGTGTGTGTGCCCCATTCACATGGTGAGATGATTTTTTTAAAAAATCAATTAATGCCCCCCAAACTCCAAACCCCCCAAAATCCATGATGAACAAAATACTAAAATTTTAAATGAAGACAGGATCATGATAGTGCTAGTCAGGGCCATATTAGAGCATGGGGCAAAAGGAAGAATCAGTAATACTGATTTTGATTCCCCAAAATATTGCATTAAAATATTATTCACCTTGATTACCGAGGTTTTTGCACCCAGGTGAGCACCTCATAAGCCTTATTCTAATCCTAGTCCTGGTGGGAAGACTTTCTCAACAGCCCTGGGCAGGTGTGGCATAGGGGGCCCAAGAAGATGTCCTGGGTGGAATCCTTTGCCTGGAGAAAGATAGTTTCTGGGGGACAGTTGTTCCTGCCCCTCTGAGCTGGAGCCTAAACCCGAGAAGAGGACAGGACTGACTTAGGGGTGGGGGGTGGATAGGGTTGTGACTTCCTCAAAGACCCAGAGTGAGCGCCGCACACTGCCCAGCTATGGGCTGCCTCCCCGCCCCTCAGGCCCCAGGAACGGGGTCCCCTAAGGCATGAGTGTCCCGCATGAAAGAGAAACAAGGCCAGTCTCAGCTGAATGAGCATCTTAGGCTCAAAGGAAATGGAGGGACGGCGTGGGGGTGGGGGTGAGGGTGGTGAACTGAGATTGTGGAGCATTGATTTTCAAATTATCTGGTCTCAGGATCTCTTTATAGTCTTAAAAATTATTGATGATCCCAGAGAGCTTTTGTATACATGGGTATACCTACCAATATTTACCTTATTCAAAATTAAAACTAAGACATTCTAAAAATTTTTGTGTTTAAATATAAAACCCAATAATAAACTCATTTCATGTTACCATAAATAATGTTTTCAGTGGAGAATAACTAAAGTTTTCATAACATAAACAATTTAGGGAGAAGAGTAACATTGATTTACATTTTCTGCCAATCTCTTTAACGTTGGGTTTAATAGAAGACAGCTGGAGTCTCATATGCACTTCCGCATTCAATCTATTGTGATATGTTGTTTTGGTTGAAGTATACGAACAAAATCTGCCCTCACACAGATGTGTATTTGTAAAGGGAGGAATATTTTAATGGCTTTTTCAGATAATTGGCGATAATCTTCTTTGATTCTGCATCGGAACTCCACAAATACTAGTTTCTTTCTTTTGTTTTTTAATGTATTTATTGGCTGCGTTGGGTATTCGTTGCTGGTCGCAGGCTTTCTCTAGTTGTGGTGAGTGGTGCGCCGGCTTCAGACTTTGTTGCTCCACCACATGTGGGATCTTCCCAGACCAGGGCTCGAACTCATGTCCCCTGCATTGGCAGGAGGATTCTTAACCACTGCACCACCAAGGAAGTCCCCTCAAATGGTAGTTTCTTAAAGGTTAGTTGCAATGTATACTGAATCACATCAATGAACTTTTTGTCATTCGTGAACATGGCAATATATTGGTCTATCCTGCCTTTTGAATTTTTCACCTCTGTGTAATTTTGAAACATCACACTTTCCTCATTTGGAAAATATTGGTTCACTGAGATACACAGGTCTTCCAGAGATTGACCTTTCATTATAAGAGATCAAAAAACTGTGTTAATTAATATCACTACCAATCTCATCAGGAAATTCTTTAGATATTGCAAAGCTGTCAAGCTCATGCTGGCAGACACACATTTTCCAAAAATTCTAATTTTCTTTTGAAATTTCAAATTTTAATCATTGGCAGCAAAAACCCATTGTTTATTTTCCTTGAAGTGGCAGATTCATTTTATCTATATTTGAGAAAAAAGTCTGCCAGATACCCAAGTCTCTGAAAAACCATAGTTTGCCAGTCATTGTTTCAGGTGACAGTGGTGACCCGAAAAACAGCTTCGTTCCCAACTCAAATGATGGCTTTGGTTCTTTTCCCGAAGGCAGACACTGAACTCCAGTTTGCAGCAGAAATGTTTCATTTGTAATTCCCATTCTGATACACAGATTATTAAAAAGATGTGTACTTACGATTTAATAAAATTAATAATTTCCTTGCTTTATCAAGCACATTTTAAAGTGAAATTTTGAAATTAGCTTTTTTTCCCCCCCGCTGAATGCATGGCTGTGAGACTACGACTCCTATGATAGTTTGGCATCTCTACCTTAATTGGTGCTAAAGAGCCAGCAATTGTGCTCACCTTTTTTTTTTTTTAAAGGTTCTATTTTTTTTTTTTTTTAGTTAATTTATTTATTTAATTTGTTGCTCTGTGCGGGCTTTCTTTAGTTGCAGTGAGTGGCGGCTCCTCTTCGCTGTGGTGCGTGGGCTCCTCATTGCTGTGGCTTCTCTTGTTGTGGAGCGTGGGCTCTAGGTGCGTGGGCTTCAGTAGTTGCAGCACGTGGACTCAGTAGTTGTGGCTCACAGGCTCTAAAGCGCAGGCTTAATAGTTGTGGCGCACTGGCTTAGTTGCTCCGTGGCATGTGGGATCTTCCTGGAGCAGGGATCGAACCCGGGTCCCCTGCATTGGCAGGCGGATTCTTAACTACTGTGCCATCTAGGAAGCCCCTGTGCTCACCCTTTTGTACTGTCAGCGCAAATGTCAACTCAGTGAAGAAGGCAAATAATGTCTTGGTATTACGATAATGATCATGTTGACCTCATGGATCCCCGGAAAGTTTTCAGAGGTAGACCTCTCTCATCCCTCGTTTACCTGGACCACTCTTTGAGAATTATTATCCTACACTTTTGGGATCAGATGGCAGGGCCACCTTTAGGAGTGGAAAAGGTCCCAGCTGAGTAGAAGCTAGCAATGTTGTGGATGGGGAAGCAGTATAAAAGTATGTAGTTCAAATCAACTATGTAATTCACAACACAACTTGAGGGTGAGTTTTTGTTTTTAAAGAAATTACGATTTCTTGGAATAATGGAACATATAATTATTTAATTAACATAGACAAACCACCACCATACTAAACAGGGCAAAGAACAACATTTTTCTCAATCAACAAAATTGTAATTACAGCCGCTGGTTTCTTTAAACTCATCTGTAAGTATCTATAGACTTCTTCAAGTGTTCCCACTGTCCTGAGGCTCCCTAAGGGGTGGGTGTAATTAACAAGGCTTATTACCCATTCCTTTTATTTATTGGTTCATGATGCTGGAAATAGTGGTGATTAGACAGACAAGGTCCTTGATCTCCTGGTGCTCACAGTCAAGTGGGAGAGTGTGAAACCAGCACACAAACATAACTATGATTAGTCATGCTAAGATTTAAGAAGTACAGGGAGCTTTGAGATGGAACCTGACCTGACCTGGAAGTCATTGAGGACCTCCCTGAAAAATGAAATGCAGCTGAGGTCTGAAGCATGAGTTGGAGTTGGCCAGATGGAAGTGGGGTGTGGATAGGGAAGCATGTTCACGGCAGTGGCATGGGTATGTGTGCAGGCTGAAGCGGGAGAGTTCTGGGTGGGTTTGAAGACCCACCTAGGAAGTTCATTTTGGCTGGAGCCTGGTGAGAAGATGGCACGAGATGAGGGCGGAGTGGCACCCGGAGGTCAGGGCAAGGGCCATCAGGTGACCTTTTCTCCAGTTTCTGGAACCTACCAAGCTCTTGCTGTCCCAGTGCTAGACGCGTGCAGATCCCTCTGCCTGGAACGTTCTTCCTCGGCTCCTCTTTCAGGCCTCAAAGGAGATGTCCCCTCCTTTCAAAGTAGATCTCTTTTTCTTCTCCATAGCAGCACCCCATTTTCTTTGCATGGCAGCTGTGTTTGTTTACATTGCTTTTGTCTATCTCCCCCACGAGACTGTAAGTTCCTTGAGGGCAGGGTCCTGTCATGTTCCTCCTGCCTCTCCTGTGTTTAGCAGTGAGCCTGGCACGCCGTTGGTGCTCAGACATATTTCTGGATGAATGTGAATGAACAAATGAACACAGAGCTAGATTTGAGATCCTGGCTCCATCCCTTATTGCTGTGTGACCTTGGGCAGGTCACATAACCACCCTATACTCAGTTTCCTATTCTGTAAAATGGGGATTTCACTTCCTATCTCAAAGGGCTTTTGTGAGACTCAAAGGAGGCAGTGCTCGTGGAAGCACCGAGCAGGGTGCTTGGCTCCAGAAGAGGTGCTCCTAAGTGTCAATCGTCTTCCATGTTTCTCACTGCCAGTTCCCTGCTCTCTTCTCTGTACTATCATATATGATGAGCCTTGCTTGATCCCAACTGAGACTCTTGCCATCCCATCCCCCTCAGCTGCAACACAAACATCACAAGGGCTTCCAGGCTCATGTGATGGCAACATCGTGGGAGGAACAAGAGGGGAGGGAAGGGAGAAACTGGTTTTGATGGACAGTGGATGGGGGCAAAGAACTGTTGAAAATGAACCAGATTTTGGGTAGTGCGATTATGGCTACTTGTACTCTTCTTTAATATGTAGTTGAATCTTGAACAACGCAGAAGTTAGGGGCGCCACCCTCCCTGCAGTTGAAAATCTGCTTATAACTTTATAGTCAGCTCTCTTTCTATGGGGTTTCACATCTATGGGTTCAACCAACCATGGACTGTGTTGTGTTGTAGTATGTATTTAATTTTAAAAAATCCATGTATAAGTGGACCCACACAGTTCAAACCTGTGTTGTTCAAAGGTCAACCGTACTTAAAAAAGAAACAAACTTTTCTTTTGAAATAATTTTAGGTCTTCAAAAAAGTTGCAAAATAGTACAGAGTTCATTTTGTACCCCTCACCCAACATTCTCAATTGATAAGACCATAGTACAGTGATCAAAACCAGGAACTGAACATGGATACAGTATTATCTAAATTATAGACTTTATTTGAACTTCACCAGTTTTCCCCTAACGATTTGTGTGTTCCGGATACAATTCAAGATCCCACATTGCACTTAGTTGTGCTGGGTCTCCTTAACAGCCTCTCATCTTCGATAGTTCCTCAGTTTTTACCTGTCTTTCGTGACCTTGATACTTTTGATCATTTTGTTGAATGTTGCACAATTTGTGTTTGTCTAATGTTTTCTGATGACTAAATTGAGGTTATGCATTTTTGGCAAGAATACCACAGAAGCGATGCTGTGTCCTTGTCAGTATATCGTACCAGGGTTACACGATGTTGACATGTCTTACCAACGATGGTGCTACTCTTGATTACTTGGTTAAAGTATTGTCTATTGGGTTTCTCCACTGTATACTTTTCTTTTAAAATTATATTTAAAAGTTTAAAATTACTAAAGCAATGCACACTCCTAAAAAGTTTATACAGACAAACAAATATAAAGTAAATATACTTCCCACCAAGCCCACCTCATCTTCCCAGAGGTTACTCACCACTATCAGTGCTTTGAGGTGTATCTTTCTAGATCATTTTCTATATCATATACACATATATAATGGGGTCATACCAGCTTTTTTGTTTTGTTTTATTTAACAATATTATCCAGGGACAACTTTCCATGTCAATAAATTAGATCTAACTCGCTCTTTCTAATTAGCTACTATTTAATTCTCTAGGTGACCCTAATATACATCTCTGTATTTTCCAGATTTTGTATGAGCACATGAGTTATTTTTTTAAAAATAGAACATTTTACCAACAAAGATTTTATCTCAAAGTTCATCAATAGAAAAATATTCAAATTTTGTCAAAAATTAACAACTTTATAATTTAAATTTTTAAAATAAATTTTCACCTATTTCATTACCAGGAATAGATTATCTAAAACTTTAAGTCAAAACAAGCTAAAGAATAAAAAAGTATATTTTAAAATGGAACAAGAGAAAAGAAACTGAACTGGCACTGATTTTATTGAATCTCAGAGGCCATTCATTTAAAAAACATGCCATTATTTTATGTCGGAAGAAAAAAAAATTACTGATTAATTGGAAAATGCCATCAATTTCAAAGTGTTTAAAGTGTGCAAAATGGGAGTCTTGGAACTGAGTAAATAAAATAGTCCCTTGTTAGCCCTTCATTAACGGGAATTTCTGTGTGGTCTTCTAGGCACAGGCAGGATCCTATGACCAGCTACCTCTTCCAGTCCATAGCAATGGAGCCAAATGATTCCTCTCGTGTGGACTCTGAGTTCCGATACACCCTCTTCCCAATTTTTTACAGCATCATCTTTGTGCTGGGGGTCATCGCCAATGGCTATGTGCTGTGGGTCTTTGCCCGCCTGTATCCTTCCAAGAAATTCAATGAGATAAAGATCTTCATGGTGAACCTCACCATGGCTGACCTGCTTTTCCTGGTCACCCTGCCCCTGTGGATCATCTACTACCATCACAATGGCGACTGGATTCTTCCCGAATTCTTGTGCAATCTGGCTGGCTGCTTCTTCTTCATTAATACCTACTGCTCAGTGGCCTTCTTGGCTGTCATCACTTATAACCGCTTCCAGGCGGTGACACAGCCCATCAAGACTGCTCAGGCCACCACTCGCAAGCGTGGCATCCTTTTGTCCCTGATCATCTGGGTAGCCATTGTGGCCGCTGCATCCTACTTCTTCGTCCTAGACTCCACCAATATGGTGCCCAACAAGACCGGCTCGGGCAACATCACACGCTGCTTTGAGCATTACGAGAAGGGCAGCATCCCAGTCCTCAGCATCCACATCTTCCTCGTGCTCAGCTTCTTCCTTGTCTTCCTCATCATCCTCTTTTGCAACCTGGTCATCATCCGCACGCTGCTCACACAGCAGGTGCAGATGCAGCGCAACGCAGAGGTCAAACACCGGGCTCTCTGGATGGTCTGCACGGTCCTTGCTGTGTTCATCATCTGCTTCGTGCCCCACCACATTGTGCAGCTTCCCTGGACCCTGGCTGAGCTGGGCTTCCAGGACAGCGACTTCCACCAGTCTATTAACGATGCACATCAGGTCACTCTCTGCCTCCTTAGTACCAATTGTGTCTTAGACCCTGTCATCTACTGTTTCCTCACCAAGAAGTTCCGCAAGCACCTCACGGAGAAGTTCTACAGTATGCGCAGCAGCCGGAAATGCTCCCGGGCCACCACGGAGACTGGCACTGAAGTGGTCATGCCGCTCAAACAGGTCCCTGTCAATTCTGTCAAAAATTAGTCTTGGATTTTTGGGGCCTAGGGGGTTATCCTCCAGGGATATCATGGACTGACCTGGGGGAGGAATGGGTGTCTGCTGTGGCGCTGGCACCTCCTCCCTGGGCACTGGTGGCCCATTGGGTATGGAGGCTACCTCACCAAGGTGGGGATGCTGGCAGAGCCAGACTGCTGGGAAATCCAGAACTTGAATGAGTCCCTTCAGCCACCTTTGGGCACATGCCATAATAACCTTTGTTGGTAACCTCATCCTGAGCGCCTGAGTCTGATAGCTCTGGAAGGAGTGTCGGGGCCAGGGGCTGTCCTTGGGGGCAGACCCTGAGCTACCCCGTTCACCCTACCAGGACAAAAGTCCCAAGTGAGTAAGGCAATCACTCCCTTTATCACTAACAAGGCAGAGAAGAGGTTTTGGGAAAGGGATGCTTCCCTGGCTGTGTGGCACTATCTTTGGCACAGACTTTTGGAGCTAGGATGGTACCACCCAGTCTCCACCCAAAGGCACAAGGTCTTTGTGACACTTCTTAGGGGAAGTGGCTTGGTGCAACCTTCTCCTGAGCCATGCCACAACCTGTACTGAATGGTGACCAGAGAAGATAAACCATGCATAAACCGGAAGCTAGGGCAGGGAGCCTGTCTCCTGAGGCAGATGTGTCTTTCCGCACAGGCCTCACCTCAAGCCCGGGGCAGCACTGGGTCAGCGGGAGAGACACAACTGCCACATCTACTTTCTGTCTCAACAAGGGACCCTGATGAAGTAACTCCTGCAGGACAGCCACTCACTGTGTGTGGGCAAAGGCCCTTCAAAGCCAAATTGGGGCCATCCTCGCCACTGTGATGCCCAGAGGCTTCCACGGGAAAAGACAGTTAGGCGAGAAGTGCCTGCAAGTGGGTGAGGCCTGCAGAGTGGGAGTAGCGTGTCAGCTCCCCTCCCCACCTCACTTTCTGGGAGGCCCCTCTGACTTTGCTTCCAGGAGCTGAGAGGAGCAACTGTAATCCTAAGGGCAGTCAGGCACTTTGAGTTCCAGGTGCAGAAGAGAAGTGGAAAACTTCTCTTGAGGAGCTCTAGATGCCTGAGCCTCCTCTTGCATCCTGAGCACTTGCAACATGAACCTGGCAGCCTCTGACCCAGGGGCTTGGAGGAATCTTCCCTAGTTTCTAGAAATCGTCCTCCTTTCCAGCCAGCGTCCCTACCAAGCTGGGATCCTTATTTCCCACATACTGGGCTGATTTTGATAAATGCCTCCTGGTGGGCCAGAGAGCTGCTTGGGTCTGGGATGGTAGCTGTGGGCTGGACTTAGCAGATGGTGACTAGGTGGATAGTGCAGCAGACTTGAACTTTGGTCTCACAGAGACCCAGGTTCAAGCTGTGGCTTTGTCACTTCCTGCCCAGGGACTGTGAGCTGAATTTCCTACCTCACAGAGTTGTTATGAGGAGCAGGTACCTCTTGGTCAGGGTGAGTGCTCATCCCAGATTCTTCCTTTTGCTGAGAATTTGTTCCCCCTGATCCTCTGATAGGAGCTGAAGGGATGAGAGGTGAGTGTCTGGCTCTAGTGGGGCCAGTCAGGTTCTCCCTTGGGAATAAGCAGCAAGATTCAGGGATGCTCTTTCAGGCTCTGAAGGCCACTTACCTGAACACATGTGAACTCTGGAGCTGTGTGTGTGTGTGTGTCTACATGTGTATGTCTGTGTGTGTAAGGTATGTGTATGGCTGATGGGGCGGGGTGGGGGGGGGGCACCTGCCTGAACATGATAGAGAAAAATGGCTTTGCTCAGAGAGAAGACAGAGATGTGCAGAGCAAAGCAGAGACCAGAGGGAACCGCAGGGGCCTGGAGAGAGGAGGGGGCCGTGCTTCCAGGGGCCTGCTGGCTCCCTTCCTTCAGGCCCAGACCTTCTTGAAGCTCAACATCTGCACCATTTCCTTTGGGTCCTTGTGAGATTCCCTTGTTAGGATACATTCTCTTATTTTGTTAAGCTGATTTGAGCATCTATTACTTGCAACCAAAAGAGCTCTGAATGGGATAAATGCTTGCATGCTAAAGCGCAGTGTTTCTGAAATTTCAGCCATTTGTGTACCCCCCTCATAAATTTTGCAGTATCCATGTAGCATCCATATGTTTACTTAAGAAGTATTTTTCTCTAAATCGAGTCACTTTTTAAAACTTAAACCTATGTAAAAGGATTGTAAATGAAAACAAATGCCACCTGCCACACATAGAAGGTAAACACAAACATAAAACATAAGTATTAAAATCAAAATGTTCTTGGTGTCCTGTCTACAGTCACCTCATATGCCCCATGAGTTGCACAGCACATTTTAGGAAACGTGCTGTGACGTATATAAAGTGCACGGGGTCTGCATTCAGTAAATGCTCAATAAAGAGACAGGCAGTTCCGAGATGGTAACTTGTGACTGCCCCCTTGCTCCTCTCAGAATGTTGCCCCAACACACAACCCAGGATCTCACTCCCACCCAGGCCTGGGGGTGGGGGTGGGGGAGTATTTTAGGTTGTAGCTCATGCTACAGCCCTGATGGTTGCCTCACCACTCTGAATTCAACCACCTTTACTCCCCCTGTGACCTCTGCCTGGTTGTGACCTTCTCAGATGCTTTCTCTTCTTTTTGACCTAGCCCAGAACACCTCCTCCAGGCAGCCTTCCTGAATTCCTCCAGATTGGTTAATTGAGCTAGCAGCATTTTAGGTCTGGGAGAGTGCAACTTTTTTATAACCTAATAACTATTGGGGTTTATCCATTTCATTGTGTTCTTTCCTACCCTGGGGGCAGGAACTGAATCTTTTTTTTTAATTGAAGTATAGTTGAAGGAGCTGAATCTTAATCAGCAGTGTATCCACATTTCTCACATGAGGCCTAGAGATGAGCTCTGTCTATCTCCAAAGCTTCCTGCTTCCCCAGGGTGTAGCATAAGCACATATGGACATACACATGCACTTATTGTGAAGGGTTTAAGAAGACTCTCTAGGGAAGACGAGGAAGGAATTTCATGTATGTTTTTCCAAAGTTCTACATCCATATTCAAAAAAAAAAAAGATGTCAGGGATTTTCAGAGGATCAGAACATTTTAGAGCTGGGAGGGTCCAATTGCTTCATCTTGCTAAAAGGAACGTGGGACTCAGAGGGGCTACGTTATTGCAGAAATTACATAGCATGGAGTGCACTTGTGTCTCTCCCTTCTTGCAATGGTGACAGGATTATAGGAAAAGCTGAGTTATAATTCTCTCAATGAAACATCACCAATCAGGATTTCCGACGATGTTGGACATCAAGAAATCCTCGCCCTGCATTTGCTCTTAATCCCAGGGAACGACCAGTGATCTCACTTAGAGAACATTGGCTCAAGCAAGACCTGGCCCTTTACCTCATCTAGATGAATCACAAACACAAGAGTAGTAAGTGTAGGTCACTGTTGACTAGAACTGGGCACATTTGTGCCTATTCTTACTTATCTATGTTATATCTGTGCTTAAGACCTGAGGCCACAAACAGATGTAATAAAACCCTCTTGTTAAAACACTTGCTTTTTGTGCATACTTGGTATTTCTGTAATACATATCATGTTTCCCCTGATATCCTACCAGCAAGCCATCCTCCCATCTACCCAGTCATCTATCCATCCATCCATCCATTCATCCATCCATCCATGCATCCATCCATCCATACACCCATCCATCTAGGTATCCAACAAATACCTATGGAGTACCTATTTTGGTCCAGTATTTCTACTATCTCACTGTAACCTTACACACTCCTTGAAAGGTATGTGATTCAGTCCCCACAGGAATCAATAAAATAAATAAGGACCTGAGCTGACTGAATAAGACAGTGGCTGCCTCCCAGGTACTTGGTACAGAAGGAAAGGGCCTACTTTTTGGTGAGCTCCAGATATTTGCTTGCCACTTTCACAAATCTTATCTCATTGAGTCCTCACAACTACTGTACAGAATTAATATTTTTCATGCCCATTTTACAGATGGGGAAATTGAGGCTCAGAGGGCTTCAGTGATTTGTAAGGGTACATGAGCTAGTAAGTGGCAGAATAATATTCAAACCCAGATCTGCCTTAGTAAATATGGGTCCCTTCCCTTCTTTCCTCTCCCTGTTTGACTGTACCCTCACCCAAGCCCCTTTAGGCACTGTCCTAGCTTTGATGTATGCTGGGATAGGGGTCTCTTGAGGGGAATAGCAATTGGTAAAGGCCCCACCTTGCTGTCTGAGGGCTCCTGTGTTCCCCATGCAGGCTGAGGCCCCAGCAGCAATGACTTTTTTCTGAGCTGAGGCTCCAGTGATCAGTTAAGGAGGGCACTCCTGCAGTGGGTGGTATATGTGAACGCAGTGTTACAAAGAACTTCTGGAGCCAGGGTGTCACTGTCCCTGAAGCTAGAAGGTCACCTGAATCCTGACATTTCTGCAAGAGGAGGGAAAGGGGTGAGTGAATAGTCAACAGCTGCTGAGCACCGACGGGGTGGCAGGCACTGTGAAGGAAAGCCGTGTCCTTACTTATGGATGGAAATCTTTCCTCTGCCTGAATTACTTTCCCCCCAGTTATATGGATGGCTCACTCCCTCACCTTCAAGACCTTGCTCAAATGTCCCCTTCTCAGTGAGGCCTGAGATCGTCTCATTTAAAACAGAAGCTGAGAGAGGCAAGTGCTTCCCCAAGGCCACACAGCGATCAGCTGGGTCATGTCCAAAGGCCATGGACTTTCCACTCTATCACATTGACTTTCTCTGCAGACATCCTTCATGACATAGGATGTGAAGGCTAATACCTTCCTATTTTCCAGATAAGAAAAACAAGTATCAAGGAAGGAAATGACTTATGCAAAGTCACATAAAAATAACTTGCTAGAACTGAGACGCATAGGTCCTTTTTTTAACCCCCATTTTGTAAGATGCTTCTCTCATCTATTTTTCCATCTGAATGCATGTTATTTTCCTTCATCACCATTCTCCAGTCCTATCCCCCACGATAGTTCTAGTGCGTTCAATACATATCTTTGACTTTTATGCATCCTCGGAAAATGTAGTGTTATTTTTCATGCCTATTCATTTCAAATTTACATAAAAGGCATGGTTTACGTAAATTAGGCTATGGACCTCATTCTGTGTATCATTTTTTTTCCACTCAGCATTGCTTTTACGATGTAACCATGTTGAAGTGCAGACACCTGGTTCATTGATGCAAACATCTGCCTGGTCCTCCATCATGGGCATCTACATTTTATTTACCCATTCCCCGGCAATGGACACTTAGGTTGCCTTCAATTCCCTTCTCTATACAAAGGATGCTGTGAGGAAAGCCTTCCAGATGTTCCCCCATGGACCAGTGTAAGAATTTCCCTGGAATGTATACCTTGAGGTGACAGCGCTAGGTCATAGGCTACACACATACTTAACTGGCTGAAGAACTGCCATCTCTTCTGCAGTGGCCGCACCAGGCTACACTCCCCCCATAATCACATGAGAGCTTCTATTGCCCCAGATCTCCACCCACACTTGGTGTTGTCCCACTTTCAAATGGCTGGTAAGTATAAAGTAAAATCATGTATTTAGTTTGAATTTCTCTCGGATTACTAATGGGTTTGTAATCATGTTCTTGTTCCCCATTTGAGTTTGAATGCGGATACTTTCGACTCCAAAGCCTACACAGTGTCACATAGTGATCAATAAAGTAGCCTCTGGGGCTGCATGGCCAGGGTTCAATTTCTGACTCAAGAGGTTAGTCTGTGATTTAACCTCTTTGGGCCTCTGTTTCTTCATCTGTAAAATGATGTTACTGCCAACATAATAGGATGGTTTTGAGGATTTAAAATTGCTTAGAACAGTACCTGGCACAGAATAAGTACTTGGTAAATGCTATATGTTGTCTCCATGAAGCCTCCTTTTCCACTCTCCCCATCTCCTCCCATCTCCCTGACCACTTTTCAAGAAGTTCATATTACGCATTCATATGAATTTTCCTTAGAATTGTGAAACTGTTAAAAAGAGTGATAAAAACAAGACAACAGACCCCCAATGGAGTCACTTATGCTAAACCGCAAGTCACCAAACCAAGACTTAGTACCTAACTTGATTGCAGGTAAGCCTCTCCCAGAAAGGGAATCTTAAACCAGTCAATCTGAAATTACCTAATCAGCACTAGTGAGGTCATCTGCCTGATATATCCTTGCCTTCCCTGGCCCCTAAAAGGAAGGCGAGCTTGCCACAACCCATCTGCTTTTTGTTAGTAAAACTTCCTTGTCCCCCGCTCCCTTCTGCCTGTAAAAATCTTTGATTTTGTACAGCTCCTTTCTCTCTGTTAGATGGGGCACTACTTAATTCATGAATCATTGAATAAAGCCAATAAGATGTTTATAATCTACTCAGTTAAATTTCATTTTTTTAACAGGAGGAACAGAGTGTGATTAGTCTGGCTTTCTTTTTATTTAATTTCCCAGGTCATTCTAAAATACATTCAGAGAGTGTTTTAAGAAGAATTGCCACATGCATGAGTCAGGGGATTTTGGCCTTTGGAAAGAAACTGTGAATCAGTTCCTTAAAAGAAAGGATGGGGCATTAAAGGACACTATCAACAGAGTTAAAAGGCAGCCCATTGAATGGGAGAAATTATTCACAAATCATACATCTTATAAGAGATTGATATGCAGAATATATAAAGAGCTCCTACAATTCAACAATAAAATACCAACAAGTCATTTAAGAAATGGGTTAAAGGACTTGAATAAACATTTCTCCAAAGAAGATATACAGGTAGTCAACAAGCACATGAAAAAATGCTCAACATCACAAATCATTAGGGGAATGCAAATCAAAACCATGAGGAGATGAAGACAGAAGATAAGAAATGCAAAGGCTGTGGAGAAATGGAATCCTGTGCATTACTGGTTGGAACGGAGAACGGTACAGCTGCTGTGGAATACAGCATGCAGTTCCTCAAACACTTAAACACAGAATTACCATATGATCCTGTAATTGCACTTCTGATTACATACCCAAAAGAACTGAAAGCAGGGCTTTAACACCAACGTTCATAGCCGCAATACTCGCAACAGCCAAAGGTGGAAGCAACCCGAGTGTCCACAGAGGGATGAATGGATAAACAAAATGTAGTGTATACATACAATGGAATATTCTTCAGCCTTAAAAAGGCAGGAAATTCTGACACATCCTGCAGTGGGGACGAACCCTGAGGACATTACGATAAGTGAAATAAGCCAGTCACAAAAAGACAAATGCTGTATGATTCCACTTGTATGAGGTGCCTAGAGCAGTAAATTCAGAGAAACAGAAGGTAGAATGGTGGTTGGCAGGGCTGGGGGAGAGGGGAGTGGGGAGTTATTGTTTAGTGGCTATGGAGTTTCAGTTTGGGAAGATGAAAAAATTTTAGGGATGGATGGTGGTGATCGTTGCACAACGATCTGTAAGTGCCACGAAACTGTACACTTAAAAATGGCTACAATAGTAAATTTTATATTAACATACACATACACATGCACAACTTGGAAAAAAGTCGGGGGAGGATAGGGTAGGAAGAAGTGAGGTGAGGAGAGAGAAATTCAGACTCCCAAAGGAGCTGTTCTCACAGTGGGTCCATCCTGTTCAAGGTGGGGTTGCCTGCCATGGAATCAACAAACTCTGCTTGAGTTACTGTGTGTGAAAGAGATTATTCAATAAAATTCTACACACGTGATATTTTTACGTGTGGTTGTCTGAGGCACAATGAAAAGAAAATGGGTGTCGGTGTACATACACAATGGAATAGTACTCAACCATAGAAAAGAATGAAATAACGCCATTTGCAGCAACATGTTCGGACCTAGAGATTGTCATACTGAGTGAAGTAAGTTAAAGACAGATATCATATGCTATCGCTGATATATGGAATCTAAAAAAAATGGTGCATGGGTGATGCCTTAGAGGGCCGGGACGGGGAGTGTTGGGGGGAGTCGTGGAAGGCAGGGGATATGGGGATATGTGTATAAATATAGCTGATTCACTTTGGTGTACCTCATAAGCTGGTACAAGTGTGTAAAGCAATTATATTCCAATAAAGAGCTTTAAAAAAATTAAAAAAAAATAAAAAAAGTAAAAAAAATGGTACAAATGAACCTATTTATAAAACAGAAATAGAATCACAGATGTAGAAAACAAACTTATGGTTACCAAGGGGGGACGGGGTGGGGGGGGGCCGGGATGGATAAATTGGGAGATTGGGATTGACATATACACACTACTATATATAGAATAGATAACTAATAAGAACCTACTGTAGAGCACAGGGAACTCTACTCAATACTCTGTAATGACCTATAGGGAACTAGAATCTAAAAAAGAGTGGATACATGTATATGCAGAACTGATTCACTTTGCTGTACAGCAGAAACTAACACCACACTGTAAATCAACTATACTCCAACAAAAATTAATTAAAAAAAAAAAAGAGAATGGGTGTCCTTCTCTCATTTCCCCAGTGTTCAATGACTGCCCATCACAGGCAGCACTCTGCCATGTGCTGTGGGGACAAAAAAAGATAAAGTCTCTACCCTCACACTCTAGCAAGCAGCAGATGTGTTAAAAATGCAATAGCATGTTATGTTTGCTATTCAGCGGTGCTAGAGCCAGGTCATCCCGGCTTGTGAGGGTCCACTGTGAGCATCTCTTCCCAACTCTGTTCAGAGATGTCTTGCTGCTAGCTTGGCTAAGTATTTACACCACAGAAATCAGCAAATGCTACAAATCTTTTGAATCTCAGCTCCATCACTGGCTGTGTAATCCTGGGGAAATCACTTCACCTCCACAGCCTCAGTTTCCTTATTTGCAAAATGGATATAATAAACATCAGTTCTCTTCTCTTCTATCTCCTAGGAAGAGGATAATTTGACACTTGGAATGCAACACTGGTTGTTCTTGAATGACAGGAAGCCTGTCTCTCCTCAGATTAACTGCTGATACCCCTACCCCGTCTCCTCAACTGGCACCGATGTTGCTGCAGGCTGGGGGTTGTCTAGAGAGGGCAGTAACTTATATTGCCCTTGGGGTACCAGGTCATTATGTACCCTGTGGGCACTAGGGAGAGGGAGGGGGAGGCTAGAAACGGAGGAGATGATCATTGCGCTCCGTAGTTCAATGTCTCATTGTTATATAATAATCAATATTGATCTTGCAGCCGGCAACATAATGGATGTTTCACAGCACATGAATTTTAACTACAGCAGCAGGCAAAACTTGTTCAGGAAGGCAAGATGGGGAATGGGGAAGAACGTTGGCCTTGGAGTTAGATCTAGATTTGTCTCCCAGTTCTGTCATCACTAGCTGTTTGGCCTTAGGAAACTGAATCTCTGAGCCTCAGTTTCTTCAACTGTAAAAGCGGAGATGATGACAGCTACTGCACAGATGTGTTAGAAGGCGAGGGGGAGGTGATGGAGATGAAACCACTTTGTAAACTGTCAAGGACCATTACGTGTGCCATGGAATGTGAGCAGTTAACTGCGGCGATCTTGCCGGCTACCTAATACCTATTCTCTCCCTACTCCAAAGCAGAAGAACCCCTATTTTATTTGAAGTAACAATGCATCCAGCTTAAAGACTATATTTCCTTATAGCTACAGGGAACCAGCCTTGTGACTGTTCCAGCCAATGAGATGTAAGTGAAAGAGGTTTTTTGTGTGTTTTTTTTCCTTTTTTGGTTTTTTTTCAATTGAACTATATTTGCTTTACAATGTTGTGTTAGTTTCTGCTGTAAACCAAAGTGAATCAGTTCTACATACACATATGTCCACTCTTTTTTAGATTTCCTTCCCACTTGGGTCACTACAGAGCACTGAGCAGAGTTCCCTGTGCTATACAGTAGGTTCTCATTAGTTATCTATTTTATACATAGTAGTGTGTACATGACAATCTCAATCTCCCAATTCGTCCCACCTCTCCATCCCCCCTTGGTAACCATAAGTTTGTTTTCTACATCTGTGACTCTGTTTCTGCTTTACAAATAAGTTCATCTGTACCATTTTTCTAGATTCCACATATAAGCGATATTATATGATATTTGTCTTTCTCTTTCTGACTGCAGAGATGTAAGTGAAAGAGCCGATAGGACTTCTGGAAGTGTTACTTCAAGGGCGTTGACTCAGCTCAGTAAGCCTCTTCTGCCTTTCCCTCTTTTTTTCTTCTCACCTGGAATTTGGTGCTCCAACAGCCATCTTTGGCCTTGAAGTGACCTTGAAAATGGAAGCTCTTTGCCATGACGGTAGAACAGAATGATACAAGGATCCTGGGCCCATGATATTGGTGGAATACTATTCTTGTCCTCTATTGCCTACCTCTGGACCACTTCTGAGAGAGAAACAAAATTCTCTCTTGTTTAAGTCCCTGTTATTCTGGATTTCCTGTTACACGCAGCTAAATCTCACCTCTACGAATATTGCTGGGTGGCACTGTGGGAGACACAAGGGAAGAGGAGCCGCCTCTTATGGACCACATGCCCTGGGCTCAAGTGTTTTACACATTTAGGAGGTTTCAGTGCTTCCACTTCTCAGCAACATTCAACTCTGTTAACCATTCCTTTCTTCTTAAAACTCTCATCCCCCTGGATTCTGTGACCTCACATTTCCTTGGTGTTTGTGGGGTCTCGCTCTCTCTCTCTTTTTTTTTTTTGCATTAAATGCACTTTATTTTTTTTAAGCTCTTTATTGGAATATAATTGCTTTACACACTTGGACCAGTTTTTGAGGTACACCAAAGTGAATCAGCTATATTTATACATATATCCCCATATTCCCTCCCTCCCGCAACTCCCTCCCACCCTCCCTGTCCTGGCCCTCTAAAGCATCACCCATCATCGAGTTGATCTCCCCTTGTTATACAGCAACTTCCCACTAGCTATTTTACATTTGGTAGTGTATCTATGTCTATGCTACTCTCACGTCATCACAGCTTCCCCTTCGCCCCCCACCCCCTCCACCCCAGCCCCATATCCTCAAGTCCGTTCCCTACATCTGCATCTCCACTCTTGCCCTGTCACTGGGTTCATCACTACCATTTCTTCAGGTTCCATATATATGACTTAGCATGCGGTATTTGTTTTTCCCTTTCTGGCTTACTTCGCTCTGTATGACAGTCTCTAGGTCTATCCACCTCATTACACATAGTTCAATTTTGTTCCTTTTTATGGCTGAGTAATATTCCATTGTATATATGTGCCACATCTTCTTTATCCATTCATCTGTTAATGGGCATTTAGGTTGCTTCCATGTCCTGGCTATTGTAAATAGTGCTGCAATGAACATTGTGGTACGTTTCTTTCTGGATTATGGTTTTCTCTGGGTATATGTCCAGTAGTGGGATTACTGGGTCATATGGTAGTTCCCTTTTTTTAATTATTTTTTATTTTTTATTTTTATTTTTTTTGGTAGTTCCCTTTTTAGTTTTTTAAGGAACCTCCAAACTGTTTTCCATAGTGGCTGTACCAACTTACATTCCCACCAACAGTGCAGGTTGGTTCCCTTTTCTCCACACCCTCTCCAATGTTTATTGTTTCTAGATTTTTTGATGATGGCTATTCTGAACAGTGTGAGGTGATACCTCATTGTGGCTTTGACTTGCATTTCTCTAATGATTAGTGATATTGAGCGTCTTATCATATGTTTGTTGGCCATCTGTATGTCTTCTTTGGAGAAATGTTTATTTAGATCTTCCACCCATTTGTGGATTGGGTTATTTGCTTTTTTGGCATTAAGCTGCATGAGCTGCTTATATATTTTGGAGATTAATCCTTTGTCTGTTGTTTCGTTGGCAAGTATTTTCTCCCATGTCTTCTTATCTTGTTTATGGTTTCTTTCACTGTGCAAAAGCTTTTAAGTTTCATTACGTCCTATTTGTTTATTCTTGATTTTATTTCCATGATTCTAGGAGGTGGGTCAAAAAGGATCTTGCTTTGATGGATGTCATAGAGTGTTCTGCCTATGTTTTCCTCTAGGAGTTTTGTAGTGCGTGGCCTTACATGTAGGTCTTTAATCCATTTGGAGTTTATTTTTGTGTATGGTGTTAGGAAGTGTTCTAATTTCATTCTTTTGCATGTAGCTGTCCAATTATCCCAGCACCACTTACTGAAGAGGCTGTCTTTTTTCCATTGTATATTCGTGCCTCCTTTGTCAAACATAAGGTGTCCATATGCGTGTGGCTTTACCTCTGGGTTCTCTATCCTGTTCCATTGATCTACCTTTCTATTTTTGTGCCACTACCATACTGTCTTGATCACTGTAGCCATGTAGTATAGTTTGAAGTCAGGAAGCCCAATTCCACTAACTCTGTCTTTCCTTCTCAAGATTGCTTTGGCTATTCAGGGTCTTTTGTGTTTCCATACAAATCGTAAGATTTCTTGCTCTAGTTCTGTGAAAAATGCTGTTGGTAATTTGATAGGGATTGCATTGAATCTGTAAATTGCTTTGGGTAGTACAGTCATTTTCACAATATTGATTCTTCCAATCCAAGAACATGGTATGTCTCTCCATCTGTTTGTATCGTCTTTGATTTCTTTCATCAGTGTCTTATAGTTTTCTGTGTACAGGTCTTTTGCCTCCTTAGGCAGGTTTATTCCTAGGTATTTTATTCTTTGTATTGCAATGGTGAATGGGAGAGTTTCCTTAATTTCTCTTTCTGTGCTTTCATTGTCAGTGTATAGGAATGCAAGAGATTTCTGTGCATTAATTTTATATCCTGCTACTTTACTAAATTCATTGCTTAGTGCTAGCAGTTTTCTGGTAGAGTCTTTAGGGTTTTCTATGTATAATATCATGTCATCTGCAAAGAATGACAATTTTACTTCTTCTTTTCCAATTTGGATTCCTTTTATTTCATTTTCTTCTCTGATTGCCGTGGCTAAAAGTTCCAAAACTATGTTGAATATTAATGGTGAGAGTGGGCACCCTTGTTTTGTTCCTATTCTTAGAGGGAATTCTTTCAGTTTTTCACTATTTAGAACAATGTTGGCTGTTGGTTTCTCATACATGGCTTTCATTATGTTGAGGTAATTTCCTTCTATGCCCATTTTCTGGAGAATTTTTATCATAAATGGATGTTGAATTTTGTCAAAAGTTTTTCTGTGTCTATTGAGATTATCATATGGTTCTTATCCTTCAATTTGTTAATATGATGAATCACATTGATTGATTTGTGTTTACTGAAGAATCCTTGCATCCCAGGGATAAACCCCACTTGATCATGGTGTACGATCTTTTTAATGTGCTGTTGGATTCTGTTAGCTAGTATTTTGTTGAGGATTTTTGCATCTATATTCATCAGTGATATTGGCCTGTAATTTTCTTTTTTTGTGACATCTTTGCCTGGTTTTGGTATCAGGGTGATGGTGGCCTCGTCAAATGAGTTTAAGAGTGTTCCTCCTTCTGCTATATTTTGAAAGAGTTTGAGAAGGATAGGTGTTAGCTCTTCTCTAAATGTTTGATAGAATTCGCCTATGAATACATCTGGCCCTGGGCTTTTGTTTGTTGGGAGATTTTTAATCCGAGTCTCAATTTCCATACTTGTGATTGGTCTGTTCATATTTTCTATTTCTTCCTCATTCAGTCTTGGAGGATTGTACTTTTCTAAGAATTTATCCATTTCTTCCAGGTTATCCAATTTGTTGGCATATAGTTGCTTGCAGTAGTCTCTCATGATCTTTTGTATTTCTGCAGTGTCAGTTCTTACTTCTCCTTTTTCATTTCTAATTCTGTTGATTTGCATCTTCTCCCTTTTATTCCTGATGAGTCTGGCTAATGGTTTATCAATTTTGTTTATCTTCTCAAAGAACCAGCTTTTAGTTTTATTGATTTTTGCTATTGTTTCCCTCATTTCTTTTTCATTTATTTCTCATCTGATCTTTATGATTTCTTTCCTTCTGCTCCCTTTGGGGTTTTTTTGTTTTTCTTTCTCTAATTGTTTTAGGTGTAAGATTAGGTTGTTTATTCGATATTTTTCTTGTTTCTTGAGGTAGACCGTATTGCTATAAACTTCCCTCCTAGAACCACTTTTGCTGCATCCCATAGGTTTTGGATTGTGTTTTCATTGTCATTTGTTTCTAGGTATTTTTTGATTTCCTCTTTGATTTCTTCAGTGATTTCGTGGTTGTTTAATAGTGTATTGTTTAGTTTCCATGTGTTTGTATTTTTTACAGTTTTTTTCCTGTAATTGATATCTAGTCTCATGGTGTTGTGGTCAGAGAAGATGCTTGATACGATTTCAATTTTCTTGAATTTACTGAGGCTTTATTTGTGACCCAGGATGTGATCTATCCTGGAGAATGTTCCGTGTGAACCTGAGAAGAAAGTGTATTCTGTCATTTTTGGATGGAATGTCCTATAAATATCAATTAAGTTGAGTCATTTAAAGCCTGTGTGTCCTTATTTATTTTCTGCTTGGATGATCTGTCCATTGATGTAAGTGGGGTGTTAAAGTCTCCTACTATTATTGTGTTCCTGTCAATTTTTATGGCTGTTAGCATTTGCCTTATGTATTGAGGTGCTCCTATGTTGGATGCATAGATATTTACGATTGTTATATCTTGTTGTTCTTGGATTGACCCCTTGATCATTATGTAGTTTCCTTCCTTGTCTCTTGTAATAGTCTTTACTTTAAAGTCTAATTTGTCTGATATGAGTATTGCTACTCCAGCTTTCTTTTGACTTCCATTTGCATGGAATATCTTTTTCCATCCCCTTCCTTTCAGTCTATATGTATCCCTTGGTCTGAAGTGGGTTTCTTGTAGGCAGCATATAGAAGGGTCTTGTTTTTGTATCCATTCAGCCAGTCTGTGTCTTTTGGTTAGAGCATTTAATCCATTTACATTTAAGGTGATTATTGACATGTATGTTCCTATTAACATTTTCTTAATTGTTTTGGGTTTGTTTTTGTAGGTCTTTTCTTTCTCTTGTGTTTCCTGCTTAGAAAAGTTCCTTTAGCAATTGTTGTAAGGCTGGTTTGGTGGTGCTGAATTCTTTTAACTTTTGCTTGTCTGTAAAGCCTTTGATTTCTCCATTGAATCTGAATGAGATTCTTGTTGAGTAGAGTATTCTTGGCTGTAGGTTTTTCTTTTTCAGGACTTTCAGTATATCCTGCCACTCCCTTCTGGCCTGCAGAGTTTCTGCAGCAAGAGCAGCTGTTATCCTTATGGGTTTTCCCTTATATGTTATTTGTTGCTTTTCTCTTGCTGCTTTTAATGTTTTTTCTTTTTGTTTAATTGTCATTAGTTTGATTAATATGTGCCTCGGTGTATTTCTCCTTGGGTTTATTCTGTATGGGATTCTCTGAGCTTCATGGACTTGATTAATTATTTCCTTTTCCATGCTGGGGAAGTTTTCCACTATAACCTCTTGAAATATTTTCTTGGACTCTTTCTTTTTTTCTTCTTCTGGAATGCTTATGATGTGAATGTTGGTGTGCTCAATGTTGTCACCAAGGTCTCTGAGACTGTCTTCCATTCTTTTTATTCTTTTTTCTTTTTCCTGCTCTGTGGCAGTTATTTCCCCCATTCTATCTTCCAACTCACTTATTCGTTCTTCTGCCTCAGTTATTCTGCTGTTTATACAATCTAGAGTATTTTTAATTTCAGTTATTTTGTTGTCCATTACTGTTTGTTTGCTCTTTAGTTCTTCTGAGTCCTTATTAAATGTTTCTTGTATTTTCTCTATTTTGCTATCAAGATTTTGGATCATCTTTACTATCATTACTCTGAATTCTTTTTCAGGCATTTTTCCTATTTCCTCTTCATTTATTGATCTTGTGGGTGTATTTTACCTTGTTCCTTCATCTGTGACATATTTTTCTGTCATCTCATTTCATTCCCACTTTGGGTGGGTGGGATTGTGTTCCTGTCCCACTGGGTGTTTGGCCTGAGGTTTCAAGCACTGGAGTTTGTAGGCTGTTGGGTATATCTGGGTCTTTGGTGTTGAGGTGAGAATGTCTGGGAGACCTCACTCTGATGAGTATTTCCTGGCAACTGGGTTTCCCTGTTAGTCTAATGTTTTGGACTCAGAGCTCCCACCTCAGGAGCTCAGGCCTGAACCCGGGCTTGTGAATCAAGATCCCACAAGCCATGTGGAGCAGGAAAAATGAAAAAAATTAAAAAAAAAAAGTAGGAGAACAACAGGACGATAGCAAGATAAAAAATATGATAAGAATAGGAAACTAACAGATGTGTTAGAAAAAATTTGAAAAAAAATAGATGGCGCAACAACTGGAAGGTAAAACAACTGCAATAGCTGAAGTGAGGAGGTGGGAAGAAAAAACAGAAAGAAAAGAAAAAGAAAAGAAAAAGAAAAGCCAGAAAAGGCCTTGGCTGTGGGGGCGGGGCTTAGACAAGGTGGGGAGGTTAGGCAATGGGCAGGGCCTACACTTAGAAAAGGCCCTGGGGGTGGTGGGGAATGGGACTTAGGCCCAGTGAGGCAGAAGGGCCCAGGAATGCCTCTGGTCCTGGGGCAAAGGACTGGGTCCAGGTACCCAGGAGGCTCCCTGGGCCAGAGTTGGTGGGAGAAATGCTAGGCACCTCTCCTAGTCCTCCAATTTCAGAGGGTCCCTCCCCCTTCGGTTCTCTTCTTCCTCACCCCCTCCCTCCTATTCCCCTAGGACCCTCACAGCTGGAGGGGGCACTGGAAGGCAGGAGACCGGACTCTGATGCCCAACAGGCTTCCTAGGGCCAACTGGGCTAGGATAATGCCTGCGGCACTCCCCCAGATCTCCCAGTCTCGTAGGGTCCCTGTCTGCCTCTCTTCCTCTCACCCCACCGCCCCCCAGGTCTCAAGCAGCTGGAGGGGGCCCTGGAGTGTGAAAGACCAGGTCTGTGAGCCTAGCAGGCTTCCCAGGGCTAGTGGACAGGGAGAATACGTTCCCCGCTTCCCTTGATTCTCCAATCCCAGAAGGCCTCCTCCCCTGCCCGCCTCTCCTCTTCTCCCCTGCTTTCCTTCTACACCCCTAGGACCAGTGAGACCTAGAGGGGCCCCTGGAGGACCGAAGACCAGGCCTGGGGGTACAACAGGTCTCCCGGTGCCAAGTGGATAGGGAGATTCCTGCAGCATCTCCCCTGATCCTCTGGTCCTGCAAGGTCCCCCCCATCACTGTCTGCCTCTCTTCCTCTTCCCCTCTCTTCCTTCCCTCCCATGCCTATATGACCCACTCAGCCGGAGAGGGCCCCAGAGACCAAGGGATCATACTCACGAGCCCAGCAGGCCTGCAGGCCCAAGTGGGCAGGGATAAGGTCCTCCGCACCTCCCCTGGTCCTCTGATCCTGGAACGTCCCACCACCAGTCTGCCTCTTTTCCTCTTCCCCTGCCATGCTCCTACGCCCCTGGGGACCAGTGCGTCTGGGAGGGGACCCTAGAGAGCTGGAGACCAGGCCCGGGAGCCCAGCAGGCTTCCCAGGCCAGTGGGCAGTGGAAATGCCTTCCGCTCCTCCCCCAATCCTCTGATCCCAGAGGGTCGCTCCCCCTTTCCGCCTCTCTTCTTCTCCCCCCACCGCTTCTCTCCTGTACTCCTAGGACCAACATCCTGGAGGGGCCTTGGAGGGTGGAGGACCTGCCTGGAAGAAATACCCAGCGGTGCCTCCCTTGTTCTTCTGACCTGGAGAAATCCCTTCCCACCCCCACTGTCTGCCTTTCTCCCTCCCCCTGCCCCCCACCCCCGCCCCGTCCCCAGGACCCACACGCCAGAGGGGGGCCCGGAGAGCGAAGGACCAGGCCCGGGAGCCCAATCGGCCTCCCTGGCCAAGAGAGCAGACGAAACACCCTCTCGCCTCTCTGTCCCACCCCCCCCCCCCCCCCGATCTCAAAGCCCCCAGCCCCACCTGTCTGCCTCTCCGCCTCCTCGCCCCTCCTCCTTCCCTCCCACACCCCCAGGACCCAGGCAGCCCAGAGGGGGCCTTGGAGGGTGGAGGACCCTGCTGGGGAGCCCAGCAGGCTGCCAGGCCCAGGAGCTCATCAGGCCTCCTGGCCTCCTGGGTGGGAGAAACCCAGTTGCAGTTTCCCGATCTCCCCAGCCCCCAGTGGTCCCTCCAGGCAGGAACCTCTCCCCTCACCCAGCCACCCCCCAGGGGTGCTGGTCCAGTCCGCTTCCCCTTCCCCACCCCCCTGACTTCCCCCTGGTCCTACCCGGTTACTCCGGGGTTCCTCAGGTCTCCTTGGGCCTTAGGCCCCCCGCCAGCCTCCGACCCGAATCTATTTGAGGGGAGACGCAATCTCTGTGTCTTCCCATGCTGCCATCTTGACTTGCACTTTATCTTTATACAACCTACATGACATGTTTTTTTCCACAAAAAATGCCTCCACTCCAAATAAATCAACTTCAAAGTAAATGGTGAGGGACTTCCCTGGTGGTGCAGTGGTTAAGAATCCACCTGCCAATGCAGGGGACACGGGTTTGATCCCTGGTCCAGGAAGATCCCACATGCTGCAGAGCAACTGAGCCGATGCGCCATAACTACTGAGCCTGTGCTCTAGAGCCTGCGTGCCACAACTACTGAGCCCACGTGCCACAACTACTGAAGCCCACAGGCCTAGATCTTGTGCTCCACAGCAAGAGAAGCCACCACACTGAGAAGCCCGAGCACTGCAATGAAGAGTAGCTTCTTTTCGGGGCAACTAGAGAAAGCCTGTGTGCAGCAACGAAGAGCCAATGCAGCCAAAAATAAATAAATAAATTTATAAAAAGTAATTCAAACCTTCATCTAAAAAAAAAATTAATAAACAATGAGCTCAAGATGACATCAGTCCCATTTGTCTAAGTCCTGGTGTTGTGTCGATGAAAAGCAGTAGCCAGGCAGTTATGACAACAGATGACAGATGCAAGTAACAGCCAAATTTGTTAACATTTTTCCATTTCTAAACCATTCTTAAAGAAAATCATATATGGGGTCACACCATCCTCACGGTGGTCCAGCAGAGCAACCATGCCATTTGGATTCATGTTTTCATCAATAAAGAACTGGTTGTTTTTGAAATTAGCAAGGATGTGCTTGATTTGTTCTGCAGCCCTTGTCATAAAAGGTTTTACTCTTTCTGGTCTCTGTTCTTCAAGTTTGCCTTTGATTGACTTCATGCCATCTTTGATGTACTTCTGGTAGGCTTCTTTTGCAAAGCTGGTTTCCTGCAAGTGATGGTTCGGGGCAATATCGACACCAGTGACTACTGTGCTTTTGGTACCTTCGCCCTCGGGGTCTTCAGCGGAGGCGTTTCCACCAATGAGCGAGTCATCAGTGTTACCCTCTGTTCTACTGACCGTCTTCGCCTCCACCTCCAGACACAGCCTGTCCATGACCTCCTGGACCTTGTAAATGTCAGAGAATATCTCATCATGGCTGATGAGGTCCCAGTAGATGATCATGATGGGGACTGAGGCAGACAACAGTGGCAGCAGCACTAGCATAGCAGGAACCCGGAGCTCAGAGCAGTAGCCCAAGGGGCTGGGGGGATGGAAAATTGTGGGGTCTCTTTGGATTTTCAAGTGACAGAAACCTTGACTTCTACTGGCTTCAACAACAACATCAAAAGAGTCTATTGTCTTGTTAACTCCAGAATAGTCCAGGAGTAGATATTTGGACCCAGATGAATAGAGGGGTTCAAACAATAGTATGAGGACAGGAATAACATTCAAAATATTTAACAACTGGTCTTGCTCTGTCATTGACCCTCAGAACAGATGTCAGAGGGGATGTCCTGGAAGTTCCCTGCTGGTCCTGACATTAACTCTTTAGTTATTGGATCATGGGGAAATTCAGAGATTGCAGAAGGGTGGCTGGGAGGAAGTGAGGAAATCACTCCTATTCCCAGGGGGCTCTGGGCAGCATTTACTTACCAACAGAAATATTTCAACAATAATCGGCCATTCCAGTGTGTGTACCAGATGAACAGCAGCCGTGTGTTAGGATCTGGTTACTCTTTTCTTCCATCTCTCGGCTGTACTATTCCATACGGACTAGGTTCTCAGACAGTCTCTCTCCCATGGTTGGGGGATGGCTGCCAGTGACTCCCAGGGCTACACTCTTCCTCACTCACATTCAGCAAAGAGGAGCGGGGCTCCTCCCCCTAGCAGCCCTGAGATTTGCTCTGACGGGGCTGGCTGGGATCATATGCCCAATCCTGAGTGATCAATGTGGCTGGGAGTTGGGGGAGGGGGTGGAATGGGGGACTGGCTTAGGCTAGGTCACCTCTCCCACCACTGGAGCCCCAGCTTAGAGTTAGCTTCTTTGGAGTATATAGGCTTAGGATTGAGCTGCTTTCCCCAAAGCAAAATTGGGGTACTATTGTCAAAAGAAGAGGGGGCATATAGTGATTTCCTATTGTTGCTGTAACAAGTTACCACAAACACAGTGGCTGTGAACAATACAATTTATTCTCTTATAATTCTGGACGTCAAAATCTGAAACGGGTCTTATGGGGCCAAAAGCAAGGTGTTGGCAGAGTTGTGTTCCTAGGTCCTAGGGGAGAATCCCTTCCCTTCCTTTTTCTAGCTCCTAGAGGCTACCTACATTCCTTGGCTCATGGCCACATCATTTCAACTTCTGGTTCTGCTGTTACATTTCTTTCTCTGACTCTGACCCTCCTTCTTCCTTTGTGTAAGATCCCTTGTGATTTCATTGGGCCCATCTGGATAATCCAGGGTAATCTCCCCATTCAAAAATCCTTAAGGTAAGCATATCTGCAGAGTTCCTTTTACTATGTAAGGTAACATAGTCACAGAGTCCAGGAATTAGAGCATGGACATCTTTGGGCCAGGGAAATGGAATGAAGGGGGAGGCATTATTCTACCTACCGCAGAGTGGATACTGGAAGGCAAAGGCAACAAGTATCTATTTTCTCTACTTTCCCTGCCACCTCTCCCGCTACTCTTTTTTTTTTTTTTTAATCTTTTGTATCTTTTGCAGGTTCATCCTCCTTTACCTTTTTCTCCCTATTTAGCATTTCTTTTTTTTTTTGGCCACGTAAGCGGCATGCAGGATCTTAGTTCCCTGACCAGGGATCGAACTGCAGACCCCTGCAGTGGAAGCACAGAGTCTTAACTACTGGACCACCAGTGCTTAAAATAACCCTGGCAATGGTATGGAGAACAAACTGGAGGTAGGTCATAATGGGCCCAAGAGACTAGCATAGGTGGCCAATGCAAGAAGAGTTAACAGTTTAGACAAAGGTGGTGGCTTGGAGTGGAAGGTGAGTAGCCTGAGAGAAATTGATGAATTTAAGATCAAGAAGGTAAAATTGAAAAACTTCAGTCAAACTCCACTGAAAGGGTTTTTAACAACATTGTGTTCATTTCTGCTGCACAGCAAAGTGATTCAGTTATACAAATACATATTCTTTTTCATATTCTTTTCCATTATGGTGTATTACAGGATATTAAATATAGTTCCCTGTGCTATTCAGTAGGACTTCATTGTGTATCTATCCTATATATATCAGTTTGCATTTGCTAATCCCAATCTCCCAATTCTTCCTTCCCCCACCCCTCTCTCCTTTACCTGACTATAAATATTGTTTCTCAAGTTTCAGCTCTAGAGCCCTTCTATTCTCACTCTGTATTCTCTCCCCAGGCAAGCTCACTGAGTCCAAGGCATAATTACCAACTATGGTTACATATCACATCTCCAGCCCAAGCATCTCTGAGTCCAGACCAATTTATCTAAATTTTGCCCACTTGACATCTCCATTTGGCTCTCTTGGTGGCCCTCCAAATTCAAGGTGTCTCAAACCTTCTCTCCAAACCCAGCCCCAAGTCAGTCAATGGCACCACCATCCTTCCAGTTATGGGAGCCAGAAACCTAGACAATCACCCTTAGTGTCTATCTGCTCCCTCCTCCCAATCCAGTCTTTGACTGAGTCTTGTCTTTTCTTTTTTCCTTTTATTTGATGGGATTTTATTTGCAGCAACAACAATCATTAAACCAAACAAAAACAAAAAACAAGCAAAACTCAAAAACAAACCTTCCACTGAATGGGAATGATACCTATAATTTGTGAAAACCCTTTCAGTGGAGTTTGACTGAAGTTTTTCAGTTTTACCTTCTTGATCCTAAATTCATCAGTTTCTCTCAGGCTACTCACCTTCCACTCCAAGCCATCACCTTTGTCTAAACTGTTAACTCTCCTTGCCTGCACTTCTGCACTGACCACCTAAGCTAATCTCTTGGGCCCATTATGACTTACCTCCAATTTGTTCTCCATACCACTGCCAAGATTATTTTTCCAAAACGCAAATCTGATGATTTAACTCACCCACTCAGAACACTTCACTGGCTTTCCATTGCTCTTAGGAGAGAGAGCAAAACCCTTACCGTGGTATCTAAAGCTTTGAGGGTCTGCTCCCTGTCTATTTCTCTAGTCTTGCCACCCTTCAAGAGTCTATTGGTCCTTTACTTTTTTTTTTTTCTCTCAAACTTGCCATGTTTCTTCTCATCACTTAACCAAGGCTATATTCTGTGCACTCTGCCAGACCTCTAACTTATCTTTCATATTTCCCATGGACCCTTTTCAACCTCCTGGACTAGATCAAATTCTCCCATTATAAACTGTCGTTGAGTTCCATTATAGACTGTGTATTTCACCTAAGCAGTGCTAACACAATTCCAATTTTCCGTTTACTTGTCTCCTCATTTGATTAATACTTGCTCTCTCCAACACAACCACTACTGGTCTGTAAGCTCCAGGGGAGCAAGGGCTTTGTCTGTGTCTGTTTGTCATTAAATCCCAGCACCTTGTTCTGTAAGGCACTTCATGTCTCTTAAAATCACAGGTGCACATGCTCATTTTTAGATCAGGACACTGAGGTTTGTTCCAAGGTCATATAGCCAGCAGGGGGATAAATTTCAAATCTGACTCCAAAACCTGCCCTTTCTCCTTTTCACTCTGCTGTCCTCTGAGATGGGGGAAGGGTTGGGATTGTGCCATTTCTGGGTGTGCAGTTCTAGAAACCCCATCTGCTTCCTGAACTCTTTGGAAATGGATCTGAAAAGGTTGACAGTTTGCCTGAACTTACAGAGGTGGGGGAAGTTCTTTTCCTTTTCTTCCTTTTACACCTGCCTTTCTTTCTTCCCTCCATCCCTCTGTTTTTCTCCTTCCTTTCCTTTCTTCCTTCTTATTTTCTAAAACATACACAAAGTTCATGCTCATTGTTCTGGGAGATGGTGACATAAAGATGAATCGAACAGAGTCTCTGTCCTCAGTGAGCTCAAAATCTAGGCTGTTAGAGGTCTAGGTCAAGTAAATAAATTTCAACCCTGTGTCATTTCCTCCTCTGTAAAATGGGCATCATCCTTACTACACCAAAGTTTTTGGATGTAAGTAACTAAAACTGACTCTGGAATGAAATTTATTAGAAGGACATTGGATGGATACCAAAATTGAAAGGAAAGCAGGAGAACCAGACCCAGGAAACAGGAGGGTGGGCAGCTAATGAAGCCAAGTCCACCCTCTGGGAAGTAGCTTGTGAGGATAACGCCGCTGGCACTGGCACTGTCCCCACTGTGACGATCCTAGTTGTTCCCTTGTCTTTGAGACTGTCCCCCAAGATTCAAAGACCCAGGTGGGAGCATCTCATGAAGCAAGCATGGGTCAGTCAGCTAGCCAGACTCCAGCTGCCTGGAGGTAGGGAGAGAGATAATTGCCCCCTTTCATGGCAAAATGGGGGTTGGCACTCAGAGCCCCTGATAATCCTGCTCTCATTTCCCTGTGGTTCTTGGGTGATACCAGGGCCAAAGAACCTCTTGAGAGATCACCTACGCATCAAATCCCTGGACAGTGATCAGCTGCTAAGTAGTAGGACTGGGACTTGAATTTGGGTTTAGCTGGCAGAGTGGCAGTTAAAGTTCTTGGCTACAAGCAACAGACACCACCTCTGCCAATTTTCAGCAAAAGGGGATTTATTGGAGGGATGTGGGCAGGGCTCAAAGAATTTATGGGTAGCTGCAGAAGCAAGTTTGGGGACAAATAGGAACCAAAGGAGAGACGGAGGGTCTAGGATCAGGTTGGAGACACATTTACACTTGAGTGCTGCCACCACTAGCATGATGAATGACCTCCAGCAAGATCTCCCATCTTGGCTGCACTGCCTCCAATTCAAATTCTCAGGACATAAGGTGTTTGATAGGGTTAGTTTCCATCATTGCCCTGTGCTCCAGGGTGAGGATAGGAAAATGGTTTTTTTAGTGGGATGGGTCATTTCCATCAAGGCCACAAAGGAAATTGTTGGAGGGTGGGGCTCGGGGGTGTGGGGAGGAGGCAGTTATCAGTTATCTATTGCTGAAGTAGTAGTGCATAGCAAATAATCACAAGCTTCCGAAGCATGTAACAATAAGCTCATACATCTGGTGGTCAATTAGGCAGCTCTGCTGATTTTGGTTGGACTTGCTCACATGTCTGGATGTTGGCTGATCTAGTTTGACCTTGGCTGGGAAGACTAGGCCCTCTGGTTCTGTTCCTCCAGTAGGTTACTTCTGGCATGCTCTCCTGGGTAATGGCAGAGGCAGGGGAGGGGGCAAATCCTATCACACAAGAGCTTTTTAAGGCCGAGATTGCATCATGTTTGCTAATATCCTATTGGCCAAAGCAAGTCACATAACTAAGGCCAGCATCAGAATGAGAGAGCACTGTGAAATTTCATGGCAAAGGGTATGGATACAGTTGGCCCTCCCTCCATATCTGCAGGTTCCACATCTGCCAATTCAACCGACCATGGATCAAAAATATTTGAAAAGAAAAAGTCCAGAAATTTCCAAAAGGAAAAACTATTTACATAGCACTTAGTTTGTATTTACAGTTATTTAAATAGCATTTACAAGGTATTAGATATTATAAGTAATCTAGAGATGATTTAACATATGCTGGAGGATGTGCATAGGTTATATGCAAATACTATGCAGATTTTGGTATCTGAGTTTGGGGGGTGTGGTGGTGGTGGTCCTAAACCAATCCCCAGCAGATACCGAGGGAAGACTGTACACAGAAAGGAGAGGAATTGGTGCCATTTTTTCAGTCCATGGGGAAATGTCTAAAAGGAGCCAATGTCTGTGACAGACATCAAAGTCCAAGTTCTTTCCATGTTCCACGCTACCTGGGGCACCAGCCAAAGGAGCTCTTCTCCAGGGTGGTCCTCTGTCTTTATTCAACGGTGTCACTCTGAACGTCAGGTTCATGAGAACAGGGACTTCTGTTTTGTTCACCATGTAACCCCACTGTCTAGACCAGTGCCTGATACATAACAGGTGCTTAACAAACAGTGATTGAGTGAAAATTAACTTGTGAACTTACTTTAGGTATCTAACCAAGGTTTTTTCCTTTTTTTTTGTGTGTGTGTGATCTAACAGTTAACTTTATACACAAAACGTATAAAAAATGTAGAAGATACAAATTGGTAAGGTTTTTTACTTTTGTGGAAAGGTTGTATGCTACGGAGGTAAGGACTTAAATTTGGAGACAAGTCAACCTGGGTTTGAATCTAGGCTTCATCCTTTACTATCAGTGACCTTGAGCAAATTATCCAGTCTTCCTGAGCCTCATTTTTCTGTACTGGAAACCTTTCGGGTGAGTCCCCAGTGCAACCTCTCCATTTTCTGGTAATTGTCCCTCCCATTTCCAAATATTACCTGTGATGGGGCTTCTATATTACGTGACCCTGTCCCCTTCCCCCAACCCTGTCTTAACTGATTGGACCCGGGGTATGGATCTGAACCAAAATGGGCCAATCAGAGTCTCTTCTGCAGAAATTTGGAACTCCAGTCTCAGTCTGGTTGACCTCTTAAATGGAGAAGATAGGAACTCAGGAGCTGGCTATGGCCATTTTCCACCACAGAGAGCTGGCCTACAGCAGGAGAGAAGAATAAAGCCCTCATTCAAGATTACTTCTGGGACCTCCCTGGTGGCCCAGTGGTAAAGAATCCACCTTCCAATGCAGGGGATGCAGGTTCTATTCCTGGTCAGGGAACTAAGATTCCACATGCCTAGGGGCAATTAAGCCCACATGCCACAACTACTGAGCTTGCACACCTCAACTAGAGAGGCTACATGCTGCAAACTACAGAGTTCACCCGCTCTGGAGCCTGTGTGCCACAACTACAGAGCCCATGTGCCCTGGAGCCTCCTCACCACAACTAGAGAAGAGAACACCTGCATGCCACAACTAGAGAGAAGCCCATGCGCCACAACTAGAGAGAAGCCTGTGCACCTCAATGAAGATCCCACATGCTACAACTAAGACCCGACACAGCCATAAATAAATAATAAATAAATAAAATAAATATAAAAAAAGATTATCTCTTAGGCCCAGTCTGCTATCTACAGCTAGCTAGGTAACCCCTGCTGTAATGGTTAAGGGCATAGTCTCTGGTTCCAGACTATCTTAGTTCAAATTCTGGCTCTATCACTTACTAGCTGAGTCATTTAACCTCTCTGTGCCCTGGTTCTCTTCCATAAAGTAGGAATGATATGAATACCTACATCATGGGGTTGCAATAATGATTAAGTAAATGTATATAAAACAATATCTAATACATGGTGAGTACTAATCCACGTGCACAAATTCCAGGTCGTAGTCTCTGATCCTTAAAATTAATACCCCTTTTCCACCCCACCGCCCCCTTTCTGGAAACACTCGCTTCAATGGATTGTCGATTCCAGTGCAAAGAATCTGAACGAATACCATTTTCACCTGTGAAATGGGGAAAGGTAAGAATCTTGAGTTCTTGGAGTGGTAGTGAGGATGAAATGGGATGAGTACAACTCTTGGCACTCTGTCGGTACTCAGTATTTGCACGCTTCTCATCCTGCCCTGCCCTCCTCAGACTCCAGCTGGGGCCAAGCACGGGAGATGGTGCTTCTGGTGTGGACGGTCTTGGCCACAGCTTGGTTTGGCTCCTTTCCGAGGTGAGTCTGATCTATTCTTACAAGGTTCTTAGAACCACACATTTCAATACTTTATTCTCCCCTCAGAGGAATGAATCATTGATCCTCAGCTGCCTTCCCCCCAGAAGACTTCATCTTGGGTGCACTCTAGATTTTCTCATTGCTGGGGAAGTTACCCAGGGCACAGCAGCACTTGGTGGGGAGCAGGGGTAAGAGAGCTGAGCCGTACCCCTTCCTTATTTGTCCCCTGCTGGTACTGTCCCTTTCCTGGTCCTTGAGAGCCACAGAGGAAGGGAGAAAACTGTGCCACTGGCTTAAGAGAACAGGGGCAAGAGGCTTGGAGATGTGAACAGAGCTTCTTGATTCATGTGACAATATTTCGGGGTGAATAAGTCCATGACAGGGAGGTTTTCTTCCTCTTGGCTGGCTTCCTCAGCTCCCCGCCCCTCCCCGGCTCCTCCCTTCGAGGCCCCTACTTTATGACCACCCAGCTCAGCCCCTGGGCCAAGCCCAGCCAGGGCAGGGGCTGTGGGTAAGTGGAGTGGGAGGTTCTAGGAACATTTTTTTTTTAAATTGAAGCATAGTTGATGTACAATATTATGTTAGTTTCAGGTCAACAGAATAGTAACCCAACAATTAAGTCCACTACAAAATGGTCACCACAAGTGCCATAACCATCTATCACCACGCAAAATCATTACAGTATTAATGACTGCGTTCCTTACGCTGTATGCTACATTCCTGTGGCTCATTTATTTTATAACTGGAGGTTTGTATCGCTTAATCCCCTTCATCTATTTCACCGAACCCTCAGCTCCTTCCTGACGATCACCAGTTTGCTCTCTGTATCTACAACTCTGTTTCTGTTTTGTTGTGTTTGTTACCATGTAAGTGAGATCATACAGTACTTGTCTTTCTCTGTCTGACTTATTTCACTTAGCATAATACCCTCTAGGTCTACCCATGTTGTTGTTAATGGTACAATTTCATTCTTTTTTTTATGGCTGAGTAATATTCCATTGAATATATTTATATATACACACACACACACGACATCTTTTATTATCCATTCTTCTATTGATGGACATTTAGGTTGTTTCCATATCTTGGCTGTTGTAAATAACGTTGCAGTGAACCTAGGGGTGCGTACATCTTTTCCAATTACTGTTTTTGTTTTCTTTGGGTAAACACCCAGAAGTAGAATCGCTGGACCATATGGTAGATCCATTTTAAATTTTTTGAGGAAACTCCGTACTGTTTTCCAATTTACATTCCCACCAACAGTGCATAAGGTTGCCTTCTTTATCCATTTTCCTCTGGGCTGGGAGTGGGGCATGCAAGAGGGTGATTTCCCTGAGATGAGTCAGCTGTTGTCATTGTCCCTGACCCTACCCCTTCTCTCCTGTGGGGAAAAAAGTTGTGAACATGGAAAAGGCCATAAAGTTGGCAGATGCTTCCGGGGACCCATAGATCCAGGGTGCTGCAGACTTCTCCTTCTGCCTCGTTGGTCCTGGTCCTTGACTGGGATTCTGCCTCCGTTTCCCTAAGTAGTTCTCCACTTGCACATGAACATAGCTTCAGACTTTGAATATCACCTTCTTCTTAGTTGCACTAGTCAAGCATCTGCCAGGGTCTGGGATCTGAGGAGGGACCCATTCTGGATCCATTATCACTTCCTGGCTGTGTGACTTTGAGCTGGTCACCTCCCCTCTCTGAGCCTCAGTTTCCACACCTGTCAAAGAGCCTAATGATCCCCTACCTTGGAGCTGGGAGGTTCTAATGAGATTACCTATCTATAGACCCCAGCACATTGTGGAGGCTGCAGAAATGGCCACCCACCACTCCTTCTCCACACAGCTCTGAAGAAAGGAAAGGACCTCTGTAATAAACTCCTCAACTATCTAAGTCATCCCTTGCGGAAGCTTTTCTCAAGCCTCTTATCAGATCAAGATATCAGCATTGTGATGAGGGCTGGGTCTGGGAACAGGAACTTGCAGTGAAGTAACGGGTCACTAAGATGGAGAACTGGCAGAGGCAGCAAAATGCAGTAGTGAAGCATGTGACCCTGGGGGCAGATGGCTTGGGTTCGAATCCCAGCTTTAACTCTGTTGCGCTCTGGGCAAACAGCAATATTTCCTGTAGCCTCAGCTTCCCCATTTGATGTATGAGAGGTAAAATAGCATATGCTGCTTCAAATTGTTTTGAGGGTTAAATGAGATAATCTTTGTGGTGTATATAACATGGAACCTGCCCCAAGGTGAACACTCAAAACACCTTTGACACATAAGTCATTGTCAAGTTTCTGCTACTTTATTTTTTGTCTTTATATGATTTAATTAGGATAAAGTTCCAGGAGAGTAACTACAACCTCTTAAAAAAAATTGCCAAATTGATTTTTAAAGGGCCCTGATCTTTTAAGAGGGCACCCGCGCCCTGTTCGGTCATCATGCGGGTGGGGGTTTGGGGGAAGAGGGAGGTCCAGGGAGGTGGGGGGGAGTGGGGGGCGGTTAGTGGGGAGGTGGGGTGGAGGGAACAGGCCGTGAGAGGAAATGCGCAGCAGGCTCAGTTGAGCAAAGCAGCTGCTTTCACCAGCACAGCCTCCACCTCGGTTGGGGACATGTGGGCCAACTGCATCCTCCTCTGGGAACAGCAGGACAGGCGCGAGGTGTCTGGGCGGTGCTGAACCTTGGGGCCTTGCAGGTTAGCGCTGCTGCAGACCGCTGTGGACCACACAGACCCGGAGGAGCTCCAAGCACAAAGAACCCTGTCTCTAGAAAACTCCAATGCTGACTCAACAGGGAAGACCCCACGGGTGGCTTCCAGCCATGTGAGTGAATCTTCCAACTGCGCTGTGAAACCATCAATGACTCCAGTTTCCTCAGTCTCAAAGAATGGGACAGTCATCACCTTGAAACCCATGGCAACATCAAAAATGACAACACCAGGGGTCTCAACAGATATGACTTCCACCACCTTAGGGTCTACACACAAAATAACAAGTGTTTCAAAAAACATCCTGGGTGTCAATCAACATCTATGATGATTACAACCCACGGTAGTTTGGCGACATTTGGAATCCCAGTTCCCTGACCAGGGATGGAACCCATGCCCCCTGCAGTGGAAGTGCAGGGTCTTAACCACTGGACCGCCAAGGAAGTCCCTGGTTTGAGTTTTTAAATAAACATTTAGAGGATACAGTTAATGCAATGGTTATAATAACTTTTAGAGAGTGTATAGAAAGACAAGTCCTGCCCCATTTTTTTCATGTCATTGAACACATAGGGCCAGTAACTGGAAGACATCATGACTGAAGAGCAGGATGCCATCTGGGCATGCAAATAAGGAGCTTGTCACAGCAGTCAGGATTTGGAGTGTCTTTGTTCCTGGCACAAGGAACCTCAGTGCTATTAAGAGCTGGATATATATATGTATAGGTATATGTAGATCTATACATATATGTATATCTATAGGTATATGTATATCTATATCTATATATGTGTTTACCAATGTCACAGAACAGAAATTATATGAGTAAACCAGGTTTTAAGCATAATTTTACTTTCAGTGTCTCTTCAAAAAGCATTAATATATGTTTTAAAGCTTAGTACTTTTGTGTGTGTGTGTGTGTGTGTGTGTGTGTGTGTTTGCCACTTGGCTTGCCAGATCTTAGTTCCCTGACCAGTGATGGAATCCGTGCCCCCTGCAGTGGAAGCTTGGAGTCCTAATCACCAATGGACCACCAGGTAATTCCCAAAGCTTAGTACTTACTTTAGAAACAAAACACACACCAGAAACAAAAACAAAAACCCCACAAAAAAACCAAATAAACCCAGAAACAATACTTGGGTTTAACTCTGTTAGAGAGCTTTTGGCGAGACTATATTTTTATTAATAACTTCTTTTGAGCGTTCAATGGCAGTTGATATAATTACCTTTTTTCTCTGTGTAGTTTCAATAAACTGCAATATTTAACATGCTAATGTTTTAAAGACAGTTGTCGGTATTAAATAATAAGTTGGATTCTTTGCTACTGTGAGGATATTGTCACCACCGCATACTGCTTCATTTCATATTTAGCTGTTAATTTCATATTTGGTGAATATTTTTAAGAGCCATAGAGCTGCTTTCTATATCTGGAAATGTTTGATGTAATGGAAACACATTTAAAGTAAAAGAAAAAAAAAGCCCCTTATATGATTCCCAAGACAGCACTTAGAACTCTGAGCTATGTGGGGATCCCCTAGGCTACTAAACCTACAGGATGAACATGCTGCGTTTTCACTCGCTGTCCATTTTACTCAAAGATTTGGGGAGACAGCATTTTTATGCTAAAACACAAATGTATTTTGGAATAAATTCTTACAAAGTTTTAAAGCAGAAATTTTTAAGACAGGGAGCGTCCTACTTCCTTATTTGGGTCTTCCTCCTTTGCTGAAGAGGAGGCACTTTCAGAAGTATTATGTTCATGGGGAGAAAAAGTACAGTATTGTAGGGAGGCCAATAATAGCCAACATATTTTGTCGTGTTTTCAGTTTTATAGTTTATATATTGGAGCATTCAAAACTCAGGGTCAGATTTTGACAAAAGAGGTCATTTATAGTCAGTGGGAAGTTGTTGTATAACAAAGGGAGTCCAACTCGAGGATGGAAGATGCCTTAGAGGACTGGGGCAGGGAGGGTGGGGGGGACTCGAGGGGGGGGAGTCAAGGAAGGGAGGGAATACGGGGATATGTGTATAAAAACAGATGATTGAACCTGGTGTACCCCCCAAAAAATAAAAAAAATAAAAAAATAAAAAAAAAGAGGTCATTTGGTCCCACTAAATACTAAGCTAGGATTTCTTCCATCTTCAATGGTTAAGGCAAATCACACCAATTTCCTATAGTCCAAAAATGAGCTAAGAATCCTAATGAATGTGCACCTACATTTAATAGGAATTAAACGTGACTCTTGTGATCAGCTTTTAGTTTTCAGAGAACGCCATATATCAAGAATTTTGGTATAAAAGGATCATTTCTACTCACTGTGCATTACAGCTGATGGATACGATGACTATGGGTGATAAAAATTATTCAAAATATGGACACGATAGGATGTACATGACGTATATAGTGTGGAGAAAACGTTATGAAACACGTGTGGTTACCTTGGTTTGAAAAGAGATATGACTGATAGTTAAGTTGTCCCAACTGATCTTTCAACCGCTGCTTTCACTTCTCTGGAAAATATACTTAAGATGTACTACATAGTAATGGGGCCCTTTTAAATTTAACTTGTTCTGTCTCCTGCATTCTTGATTTTTCAGTACTTCAAGTCAGTCAGGACACTGTGGACAGGCTCGAAATTTTCTTGAATACTTGTTTCTTTAGCATTTTGAAGATATAAAACCACCTTTTAAGTACTAATTGTCACTATTTGCCTTTACAGTTTCCTGTGCTCTGGGTTTGAAATAATTTAGATATTTCTTTTCTCTGCATGTAAGTTGTATAATTTGTTATTTTCAAATGCCAGTACTTCAACGCAGCCGTTTTTTTTTCTGGTTAGCTGCAAAAATTGAGGAAAATAGTGATGCAAACCAGAATTTCACTTTGAAGCACATTTCCTAAGCATCACTTTATCTTCCTAATTATGTTTATTTAAGCAAACATTCAATTTTGTTTGCATCCTTTGAGAAGGTGTTTACTTGAAGATAAAAGCAATCTAGGTATGTGTCTAAATATTAGGCAGAATCCAATCTATGATTTTAAAATGTCCTTGGGTAGTCTATAAAATGAATAATTCGAATACAGATAAATGAGAGTTGGCAGTATATTAGAGTGATGATTTTGTATTTTTCAGGAAAAAAATTAAAGCAAATTCCTGTTATCTTTTTTATTATAATGACCAGCTTTTGGTATTTCATTGTTACTGAGATCTATTTTTAAAGTAAAATTGTGTTCTCCATCTTTAAAGAATGCCTTTAAAAGGGCTATGTCAGTTACAATGTCACCAGAAAATTGTGTAAATACTAGTTTTGTCACATCTTTGCCAGCACTGACCATTATAATTATTTTTAAGTTTTTACTAACGTATGAGGTGCCTCATAGTTGACTTAGTTTTTGTTCCTTTCACAGCATAGGTGAACGGGGTGTGCTAATAAGTAAAAGTTCATCAGAACTGAGGGGGGATCATTTCCTTGAAGAGGGAACTTAGGAAGAAGAAAACATACACACATTTTGTAAATATCTTGAAAATTGAGGATGTTTTTCTTCCTGTTAACTGCAGCTACTTCTCTTTTCTGAGACATCAATTTCTATACAGCTTGTTCAGTTCCCTTGGCTTTGATACTTGTAGATCTGGAATGTGGAAATACCCTGAGTGATGAGGATGATTTAGCTTGAGACAAACTTTTGATGAAATTTCAGATCAATTTCTATGTTTCTTTGCATATGCGTTTTCTCAAGACAACTTTCCAATTCAGAGGAGAAGCTTAAATTTCTCTACAGGGAATTCCTAGATGGTGGAGCAGGTAAGAATCCACCTGCCAATGCAGGGGACACGGGTCCGATCCCTGCCCCAGGAAGATACTACATGCCACAGAGCAACTAAGCCCATGCACCACAACTATTGAGCCCATGTACTGCAACTACAGAAGCCCAAGCGCCTAGAGCCTGTCCTCCACAACTACAGAAGCCACCACAATGAGGAGACTGCACACCACAATGAAGAGTAGCCCCTGCTCGCCTCAACTAGAGAAAGCCTGTGTGCAGCAACAAAGACCCAACACAGCCAATAAATAAATAAATAAATAAATAAATAAATAAATAAATAAAAACTTTGTTTCCTTAATAAGCACTTGTTCAAAATGAAACTATTTTAAAAACAATTTCTCTACAAAATTGTTGAAGATGATGTGACTTGGCTTCTCCATCTGTAAAGTGGGAGAGGGAGGTTGGATGAGGTAATCTCCAAAGAGCAACTTCATGGGTTTGCAAAGATCTGCAAGGACTTGGTAAAACATGTCTTGAGGAGGATTTAATACAAGAACAAACAGCATCGTGATTCTTGATGTCCTGCTTGTTCATCCCAGGAAATTACTGGATGACAAGGAGTTGAGTAACCAAGAGAAGGAAAGTGGAGAATAGATCCACTGTCCTCCATGCCCAACCACATCCTTAGAGGTATTGAGAGGAACTCTGAGTTGCCCACTCTCCAGGATGTTGGGGGTTCAAGCTAATTTTACTTAACTTCCCAAGAATTACTGTTTGCTCCATCTCAGCAGCCCCTTGCTTTTTTTCCTTCATCGAATTTATCAGTTACATTATTTTGCATTCTTCTTTAGCATTTTTACTTGTTACTATCTGTCTCCCTTACTAGAATATAAACTCTATGAAGGCAGGGAATATATCTGTCTCATTCATTGTTGTATCTCCAGTTTCTGGAAGATGCTAGATGCTCAAGAAATCTTAATGGAGTGAAAGGTGACCCTAGTGGGCTGGAGATGTGGGGGACATCCAGGCTGCCAAGCCGTGAGTTATGTACATCCATTTCCTTTCTAAAAATCGTCCTCTACCGTATGTAACTGGTAGAGATGGAGTTTGGTTTTTGTTTGTTTGGTTTTGTTTTGTTTTTTCTTTTTTTTAAAATTGGAGTATAATTGCATTACAATGTTGTGTTAGTTTCTGCTGTACAATGAAGTAAATCAGCGATATGTATACCTATATCCCTTCCCTTTTGGATCTCCCTCCCATCCCCCCACCCCCCATCCCCCATCCCACCCATCTAGGTCGTCACAGAGCACCAAGCTGAGCTTCCTGGGCTATACCGCAGGTTCCCACTAGCTATTTTACACGTGGTAGCACATATTTGTCAATCCTGATCTCCCAATTCATTCCACCCTCCCCCGTGTCCACATGTCCGTTCTCTACATCTACATTTCTTTTCCTGCCCTGCAAATAGGTTCATCTGTGCCATTTTTCTAGATTCCACATATATGCATTAATATACAATATTTGTTTTTCTTTTTCTGACTTACTTCACTCTGTGTGACAGACTCTAGGTCCATCCACATCTCAACAAATGACCCAATTTTGTCCCTTTTTATGGCTGAGTAATATTCCATTGTATATATGTACCACATCTTCTTTATCCATTCATCTGTTGTTGGACATTGCAATTAAAAAATGGGCAGAAGACCTAAATAGACATTTCATCAAAGACATACAGATGGCCAAGAGGTACATGAAAAGATGCTCAATGTCACTAATTATTCGAGAAGTGCAAATCAAAACTACAATGAGCTATCACCTCACACGGGTCAGAATGGCCATCATCAAAAAATCTACAAGTGGGACTTCCCCGGTAGTGCAATGGTTAAGAATCTGCCTGCCAATGCAGGGGACAAAGGTTCGAGCCCTGGTCTGGGAAGATCCCACATGCCACAGGGCAACCAAGCCCGTGTGCCACAACCACTGAGCCTGTGTGCCACAACTACTGAAGCCCTCGCACCTAGAGCCTGTGCTTTGCAACAAGAGAAGCCACGGCACTGAGAAGCCCATGCACCGCAATGAAGAGTAGCCCATGCACCGCAATGAAGAGTAGCCCCTGCTCACTGCAACTAGAGACAGCCCGTGTGCAGCAACAAAGACCCAACACAGCCAATAAATATATATATAAATACATAAATATAAATAAATAAATATATATATATATATATATATATATATATATATATATATATATATGAAGAGCTACCTCCCTAGGCTTGGAATAATGTATGCTGCTCCTCTCCACTGCTCTCCCTTCCACTCTGGGCTGGTAAGATGGTGGGAACAACAGTACAGACAATGGCTCTCTCCAAAGATATCTCATATCAAATCTTCTCCCATTTCTGCATTCTATCCACCTTTTAATATCTTTGATCTGGCTGAGAGGTCTAAAAATGGTAAAACTGGTTCTATACTTTTCCTCTGTAACTTCTACATAGGAGGTAGCCTTACATTCACGTTGGGATATGATATCCATGTTCTGGCATCTCTGTAGAAACAGAGGTGGGGAAAGGCCCCATTTCAACATCCTATTACATGATTGCAATTATGCCCTTGGGTTCTGTGAGACTCCTGGGTTCTCAAAATAAATTCTTCCTTTTTAGTTTGAGTGGGTTTCTTCTACTTGCAAACAAGTGATTGCTCACCAAGGCACAGGTCCCAGTGATCAGAGTTTGGATGGGGCATTCCTCCCGAAGCGGGCAGGAATAAGAGGAACCAGGGCAGAGCGTCTGAATCAAAAATTCTCCACAAGTTCAAATTGCCTGAAAGAGGGCAGAAAATGGAAGTCAGAGTCAAGGGTTAGGGCCAGGGCCCCAGAGCTGAACTGCAATTAAAGAGGAGAAGTTTGTATTTGAAGTGAGGCAGTGTCCTGGGCAACGGCCCACTCCTGCTTTTCACAGTTTTGCTTTTCGGCCCCCGTAGCCTGTGATGTACAGTTGGCTTAAAGGTACAAGGACAGGGACGGCAGCCACCAATACCTCCAGGCCTCTGGCTTCTGTTTTCTGTCGAGTTATTTTTGGAGTGGGATTATAGAGCCAGAAGATTTGACACTTGGTATCAGCCATCAGTGGTTTTATCCAAAATGGTGCTAATTAGCCCTGCCATGAGCCATGGGTGAACATATCTGGGAGTATGAAGGGGCAGAGTCACAGGCAAAGGAGTGCCCAGGACGTCCCTGGCAACTTTATACCTTTAAGGGAAGGACCAGCTGCAGGTGGAGGAACTGAAGAAAGAACAAGTGGGGGAAGACAAGGCACTCACCCAGAAGTCCAGCATTCCTGACATTCCTTTGGCTTTACTCTGCTGTGGATTCCTGATTCCTACTCCTTGATCATCCCCAGTTCCTGGGCTGTGTCCTTTACAGGTTAGACTTTTTGTAATCACACTGCCTTCCCCCTTACCTGCAGGTCAGTTCTCCATGAGGAAAGGGTCACTGGTTCCTGTAAGTCATTGCCTTTCCAGCCTGGAGTGGCTCCTCTGAGCTGCCAAGTCCACTCTGAAAGGCCTACTGGCCTTATTTAAAGGTACTATCTGGCCAGGGCACCCCATACTTAATCTAGTCTCTTAACTCTTCGTGAGGCAGGATAGCTAAACACACAGGACCTGGAGTCAGACTGCTTGGGTTCAAATGCTGGCTCCGCCTTTATGAGCTGGGTAACTCAGGGCAAGCTATGAAACTCCCTGGGTCTCAGTTTTCTTTTCTGTAGGATAGGGATGAGAATAACAGCACCTAACTCATATGGTCATCGAGAGGATTAAAATGAGTTCATGTATAGGAAGTCAGGGACACTAAACTAACCACAAAAGTGAGATGGACAGTTGTGTACAACAAAGAACCATCCCACTTAAAATGCCATCAGTGTTCCTAGTTGAGAAACACTAGCTAAGGGCATGGAACTTGAATGTCTGGGTTGAATCACAGGTCTACCACTTACTAGTTTTGTGACCTTAGACACTTATTGAACCTTCTGTGCCTCAGTTTTCCCATCTGTACAATGGGAGCAATGATATGATTTATAAAATAAGAACAATGACAGCCTACCTTATAGGGTTGCTCTAAGGCTTAAATGAGTTAATACATACAAAGCTTTTAGGACAAGGCCTGGAATATAAACAGCTCTATATTTTAGCAACTGTTATTATTACACTGTCCCCTTATCTGATGTTGTGGGCATAACTGGAGGTGGCATATGATATAAGCATTTTTCTTACATCATAAATCTTTGCTACCTTTGAAAGTTCTTTGGAAGAAAAGTTTCCTTCAGGAGGTTGTTTATTAATTCCTACATGGCTTATTCATAAGAGAAAACGCTTTCCTTAACACAGGGAAAATGTAACTGGTCATGTTCTAGATAGTGGTGAATGAGACCAGCCTGAAGAGCCAAGGTGTCTTAGCCAGGAATGGTTCAGTTGCAAATAACAGAATCCTTCCCACACACTAGCTAAAGCACGAAAAACATTATGGGGGAGGAAAGAAGGGGGGAATCTGGATGAACCCTCGGGGGGCAGGAAGTAGACAGATCTCATGAGGAACTAGAACCAGGAACTGGAAACTTCTAAATAGATCCAGACTCCCACTCTTGCTCACCACTCCCTCCACGCCACCCTAGCCGAGCCATCATCAGCTCTTGTCTGGATGGTTGCGACATTCTCTCTGCTTCTTCCTTTGTCTGCCTGTGACCCATTCTTCACATGGCAGCCAGAGTGATCTTTTAGAAATGTAATAAGATTGTGCTGTTTCTCTGTACAAAACGTTTCAGTGGTGTCCCATTATACCTGTGGGCAGGAGTTTGTCCTCTTGTTTATTGCTATATCCCTGGGCGTGGCACATAGTAGGGGCTCAATAAATTTGTTGATTGACTGAATGGAATTCACCAGGATTCAAGGCAGAACCCTCTGCCTTCTCCCTCTGAGGCTACGGGGTTTCTTGTCACTCTTTGTGAATCTTGCATGGGTCTCTCTCTGAGCTTTTGCCACTCCCATTCACAAGGTGTAAAATGGCTGTCCAGCAAATGTCACCTCTCAGCTTCAGCATCACCTGCTAACACATCCCAGAATCCAAATTTCTGGAAGAGAGAAGTTGACTGGTCCAGCTTGGATGAGGGGATCCACCCCTATCCATTCCGTTGTGGCTGGACTACTGAAGCCCACTGCTATGGGAGAGGCATCTTTAGAAAGGAGGAACATGGGCTGGCAGACCACCCTGAAAACTGGGTATGATCTTTCGGGCAAGGCTCAGGTATGGGGAATCCCCAGTCCTCAGGAAGTCCAGTACTAGGTTTGGGTGGGAAATTACACCTTGTCAAGAAGATCCCAAATAGAATCCAGGATATGAAATAAATGTCATAAACTAGCTACTATTTTTATGAACTGTTGAGCCACATGCCAGGCATAGCTCTAAGAACTTGATAGGTATCAACTCTAGGTATCAAAGTATACAGTCTTCCCAGCAATGCAATGAAGAAGGTACTATTATCCCCATTAAACAGATGAGGATATGGAGGCGCAGAGAGATTGTCAGTGATGGAGCCAGAATTCCAAGCATTCCAGCCCCCAACTGCACCTGTTCCTTCACCATCTAAACAAGATAAAAACATACTTGCTCTTTTACAATGAGAAAAATGAGGTTCAGAAAGATAAAGTTAAAAAAAAAAAAGTACATGAAGCTACCTGGCTATAAAGTAGCATAGCCTTGATTGCAACAGCTCTACAGCCCTCAGGCCAAGCTTCCCCTATCACCTTGCCCACTACTATTCAAAAAAATGAAAACAAAAACCCCAGCTTTAGTGAGATGTAATTCACACTCACCTGTTTAAAGTGTATAATTCTAGACTTCCCTGGTGGCGCAGTGGTTAAGAACCCGCTTGTCAATGCAAGGGACACGGGTTCGATCCCTGGGCCGGTAAGATCCCACACGCCACAGAACAGCTAAGCCCGTGCGCCACAACCACTGAAGCCACCTCAATGAGAAGCCCATGCACCGCAACAAAGAGTAGCCCCCACTTGCCACAACTAGAGAAAGCACGTGCACAGCAACGAAGACCCAACACAGCCAAAAATGAATTTAAAAATAAATAAATAAATAAATAAATGAAATGAAAAGGGGAAAAATAAAGTGTATAATTCAATGGTTTATAGAATAGTCACAGATATGTACAACCATCCCCCAGTCCATTTGCCTGCTACAACTCTATGGACAAGGTAACTCGATCCCAAAGAGGGGAGGTGACTAGCCAATAGTTACACAGCAAGTAGATGACAGAACCCAGGCCACTGTCCAAATCACTCTGAGAATGTTTCTGGAAAGCCCCACATGAATAACTATGTTTGTCAGAACAGTGATGGCTTGTGGTGGTGTGATGGCATGGGGGCAGAGCTGGGAGGAGACAGGACAAGAAAGCCCCTACCTCATGGAGACAGTGATGGTCCAGAGCTGAAATTCTGGCCTCTGTGACCTCCCCTGCCTAGCCAGACATACGGTCCTTTAAGCCTCCATTCAAATATTTCCTCCTCCAGAAAGACTTCCCCGAAATTCATATCCAGGCTGGGCTAAGTGCTCCGCCATGGTGCCTGCTGGACCACTTTCTCTGGCTGAACAGTAAAGCTCTTCTCTGTCTTGGCACCTCTGCCTTTGCTCAGTCCCCCCAGTGCTAAGTGCCTGGACTTTAGAACTAAAAAGGCATGGAGTTAAATCCAGGCTCTACCATGTCCCAGATCTGTGACCTTGGGAAAGCACATGGTAACGGCCTCCAAAATTTCAAGTTCCTTTCACCCTTCCCTTCTGGTTTCTTGGAGGGTGCCTATAAAGCCTTAGTTTGCATTGGAATCCCAGGATCCTCGTGTCTGACAGCCTTCCAGCAAATGGCAGATGCACTTTCATTGCTCAGACTGTCTTCCAATGGGGAACCATTCCCCCTCCCCTAAATCCAGCTCAGTCCTTGTGGTTCTGACTCTAAGTCCCTGGTGTGGGCAGAACACCCAAGGTTGGCCAATCCAAAGTTTGTGTCCTTTGTCTCCAGTGACAAAGGGTAGGGATGGGCCTGTAACTTAATCAGAATCCCTTCATGAAATGTATTATATGGACAGTAGAAGAAAGAAGATCTCTGTGTCTCTGTCTCTTTCTCTCAGCATGAGATACACAGTATTGAAGGCTTGGCATGCCAGCAGTCATCTTGCTGCTTGTCTGAGAGTGAAGCCAAGCAGGATAAAATAAAGATGGAAAAAGAGCTCTGATGCCCTGCTGGATTCAGACATGCCTGAAGTCCCCTTGGACTCCTATTCTCCTTAAGCTTGTCTAGGTTGGATTTCTGACATTTGTAATCAAAAGCAGTCTGATCAATACATGGGTTCACTTTAATATGCAAACAGGGTCCCTGGATCTATGGTGGCCTAAGCCAGCAAGCTGTGGATAGCAGAGCAGCAAGAAGCAAAGAACTTTGGGCTCTTGATGATACCATTAAACCGCTAAATTAACCAGTCCTGACGCCGGTCTAATCTAGGATTTCTTGTTCTGTGAAACAATAACATTCCCGTATTGGTTGAGTAATTGTGAACCGGTTTTTTTTATGACATGTAGCCAAAATCATCCTTAACTTGGTCTCCAGCACTCTTCCCCTAATTCTTGTGATTTTAGCCAATGGATTGAGTGGATTTGGGGCCACGTGCCCCAGGCTAGCCCAAGAAGTAGTTTGTTTCTCCTCATTACTCCTGTTCCTTTGGTGCTATTTTTTCTGGCAGGCTGTCTCAGCCCCTGCCGGACAAGTTACTGATTCCTTCATTTCTCCACATATTCTTAACACTTAGCAGGTTCTACCGAGGCTTTAGCAACACAGAAGGAGAAGTTCAGCATAGTAGAGGCACCCACTTAAAGTTATCTGTAAGACATCACTGTCCTGAAAGTTCATGGGCCATTACTGCCAAGAGGAATTTCTTTCTGGCTCTATTCCTCCTTGGGAATCAGCTTGCTACCATCTCTTCCAGCCTCTCTCTAACTCCATTCTAGTCTCCAGCAGTCTGTTCTAAAAAGTCTCTTACTCTATAAGGCGAGGCATTTCCTTCTCTGTTCTAGACCCCAGGATAAACCTCAGGCTGAAACTGACCCACTGAACACTAAAGTGCACTTCAAAACAAAGGACCAAGTACACTTGACAATTACAGGGTTTTTTCTTTTTTTTTTTAACAAAATTAAATTCTTCGACTAAGCTCCCTTTCCACCAGTTTTTGAGAAGTTAAAGAGAATATTTTAACAAATAATTCTCCTTCTGTCCCAAGCAAGTTTCCAGTGATTACGGGATTTCTCCCCACTTCTAGCTGCACAATCACTAGTTGCCCCCATGTAAATACATATTTTTAATAACAATTTTATTTGAGACATAATTCATATATCACAAAACTTCCCATTTTAAAGTGAATAACTCAGTGGTTTTTTTACAGTCATTCACAAGGTCGTGCAACCATTGTTACTATCTAATTTCAGAACATTTTTATTACCCCAAAAATAAACCCTGGACCCATTAGCAAATCCTATTTCCCCCTCCTCCAGCCCCTGGCAACCAATAATCTTAACAATTGATCTTAAAGGAAAAATTCAGTTTTTCACTATCAAGTATGGTGTTATCTGTGGGGTTTTTGTAGGTGACATTTATCAGGTTGAGAAAGAACCCTTCTACGCCTAGTTTGTTGAGTTTCTTTATCGTGCATGCATCTATTCAGATAATCATGTGTCTTTGCCCTTTATCTTGTTAACGTGGCATATGACATTGATGGTTGTGTAAATATGAGCATGGTGTTTTTAACACCCTCCGTGTTGCTATGTTAAATCATCATAAACCAATAGGTTTATAAGCTCAGGGGATCCTCATTTTAAGAAAATTTAATAGATCACAGTACAGACACAACTATAGGCTTGGTTACTTAGGGTAACAATTTTTTTTTTCTCAACAAAGATTTTCTGAAGGGAAAAATTCTCTGTGAGCATGTAAAATATGATGCAAAAATATATGTGTAGGCTTTTTTAGGAACTATCTGTTGGTGTCCGTCTCTCTGCCGCTGAGAAAAGCCACAGCATGCATGAGGCACGTTGTCCTGGGCAGTGGCCTAACTGGTCGAAATGGTCCCCAGTGCAAAGGTCATTGCCTCCTCGGGGTTTCTGTAAGTCACCAAGGTAGCTGTGGAATTGATTGCTGGCCTCTAGAGGGCAGGAGTCTCCTCTCTTGGGCTGGAAAATAGAATGAGGTTTGAATAAAGATAACAGTCCAAGAGTCCACCTTCTCCTTCCCTTCTTTCTTTACTTTCTAAAAAATTCTCTCTTCTGGAACTTTCTGTGCTGAGAGAAGTTGCTGCAGATCTTCCTCCAGATGCAGAGAGTTCTGCATGCAGCTTGGCCAGTTACCACTTTGCGGACATCGTCTATTTTTCCTGTCCAGCATTTCTTCCCTTGGGGAACTTCCCTCCCACCTCCGCTGCATGTGATACTCAAAGGGCTGCCAATCGCAGGACTCTACCTCTCTGACCACAGGAGTGACTCAACTCTGAGTCAACTAGACTTTCTCAGGCCTTTGGAAATGTGAGTGGAGACACTTGGGGATAGAAAGTAGTTGGTGCTGAGTCATTTCATGTGTTTACCTAGAGAAATGGTTTCATATGTGGCCCCTGGCCCACCAGCATCAGCATCTGGAACATGTTAGAAATACCAATTCCTGGGCCCCCAACCCAAAATCAACTGAATCAGAGGTTCTGGGGTAGGCCCCAGCAATCTTTGTTTTAACAAGCCCCCAGGTGATTCTGACGGAGGGAAATCAGAAGTTTCTGTTAGTGGGATTCCCAGAGCTTACCTGGATCTTGTTCTTTCCTGGAACTTGGCTGTCAAGATCTTCCATAGATTCTTTGATCTCCTCGGTGTCCTTCTAATAAATTCCTTTCTGGTTTTGTTTTATTCAAGAGAGTCAGGGTTGCCTTCTGTTGCTTGCCACCTGAAGGCCCTGACTGATGGCCCTCTTCCCTAACTCACAGCTGCACAGACCCTTCTTGAACCATGGGTCTTTGTGCCATTCAGGCTGCACTGTTCAGCTTCACCCTGGTCTTTGTATTTAGCTTCACCCTCAACTGTACTAACTCCATTCTAGGCCAAAGCAGAGCCCAGCAGGGCTTCTGACCAAGCTCCATCAACGTCCTGCCTGTTAATAGTTCAGGTGCCTCCCCCAGTAACCAGGGCCTTTGTAGTTTCCAAGACCTCTTTACAAACACATCTTCTCCTATTCCAGCACTTATTTGACTCCTTTCTTTTTTCAGCTTAGCTCCCAACCCCCTCTTTAACGATTAACTGACAACCATTAATACAACGCAGTTTGTTTTCTATATTCGTTGGGGAACGAAACAGCTGTTTTAATAAAGAAATTAAGAAAATGGGATACTCTAGAAAAATATATCTTGTTTAATAGTTGTTGTTGTTTTATCTTTTTAAGGCTATGAGTGGGTCAGCACGAGTCCAGCAGTGGGTAAGTCTGCCCCAGATGGTCATTTAAGGAGACAGGTTGCCTCTATCTTGTTGTTCCACCCTCTCCTAAGACATTGTTGAAGCAAGCTCTCCATGGCTACATCTACATTCCCAGCCTGTGGGAAAGGGGGAAAAAAGGAAGTAGATGGCTAACAATTTCCTTTCAGGATATAGTGTAGAAGAAGTAATGCTCATATCAAATTCTAGTCACCTTCTAACGGTGAGCACCTGCATGGCCACACCTAGCTAGCTGCAAGGGAGGATGGAAAATATGATCTTGAGCTGGGCAGCCATATGCCCTGCTAGTTTTGGGGGTGAAGGTTGCTTTGTTACTAGAAGAGAGAAGGAAGTGGTGAATAATGAAGGACAACTAGCAATTTTTTCACATTTTCTAACCCTGAGTTTTATATTCATGTGTCAAATGCTCAGATGTCCTCAGGGACTAGCAGGTGATTAACTGAGTAGAGCAATTCAGGTGTAAGTCTAGAAGGTGTGAGGTGAGAGTGACTGTGAACAGTGGGCAGCACCATGTCCTGTCTAAAGGGGGCAAGAGCTAGCTGCCTACCCAATGTCCCTGCTCCCTTTTTGCTAAGAGACCTCCAAGTTTGTTTGGGTGGTTGTGTAACTAGGGCGTACATCAGATTTTCTAAGCCAATCATTAAACTTCTGTTTCTAGTGGCCCCAGCCTTCCTTGTAGCTGGGAATGTCCATGTAACTCAGCCAATGAGAGAGTTAGGGAAGTATAGTGGGGTACTTCTTGGAAAGCTTTTGCTTTCCTAATAAAGAGTTAGCCATGGAGTTTCCCCTTAGCTGTTCTTCCTTCTTTGAATGTGCATGTGATTGGCTGGAGCTGGGGCAGCCATCTTATGACCATGGGGTGGCGAGCATGAGGGGAAGGCTGAAAGAACTGTAGTGATACTGAGCCAGAGAGAACCAAGGCCAGAGCCTGCCTTGACATCTTGTTATGTGAAAGAAAGCAAACAAACAAACAAAAAACCCAGGAACACATACCTATTTTGTTTAAGCAATTTAAAATGTTTGTTTAATATCTTTTTTGACCCACCTCCTAGAGTAATGAAAATAAAAGCGAAAATAAACCTAATTAAACCAACAATGTGACCTAATTGAACTCAAAAGCTTTTACACAGCAAAAAAAACGATAAACAAAATGAGAAGACAACCCACGGAATGGGAAAAAATATTTGCAAATGAAGCAACGGACAAGGGGTTAATCTCCAAAATACACAAACAGCTCATGCAGCTCAATATCAAAAAACCAAACAGCCCAACCAAAAAATGGATGGAAGACCTAAATAGACACTTCTCAAAAGAAGACATGCTGATGGTCAAAAAACACATGAAAATATGCTCAATATCACTAATTATTAGAGAAATGCAAATCAAAACTACAATGAGGTATCACCTCACACTGGTCAGACTGGCCATCATCAAAAAATCTAGAAACAATAAATGCTGGAGAGTGTGTGGAGAAAAGGAAACCCTCCTACACTCTTGGTGAATGTAAATTGGTACAGCCACTATGGATAACAGCATGGAGGTTCCTTAAAAAACTAAAAATAGAGCTACCATGTGATCCAGCAATCCCACCCCTGGGCATATATCTGAAGAAAACCATACTTTGAAAAGATACATGCACCCCAATGTTCATTGTAGCAGCATTTACAATAGCCAGGTCATGGAAGCAACCTAAATGTCCATCAGCAGAGGAGTGGATAAAGAGGATGTGGTACATATATACAACGGAATATTACTCAGCCATAAAAAAGAAGGAAGTAATGCCATTTGCAGAAACATGGATGGACCTAGAAATTGTCATACTGAGTGAAGTATGTCAGACAGTCAAATATATATCACTTATATGTGGAATCTAAAAAAAAAAGGTACAAATGAACTTATTTACAAAACAGAAGTAGAGTCACAGATGTAGAAAACAAACATGGTTATCAGGAGGGAAAAGAGGGGGGAGGGATACGTTGGAAGATTGGGATTGACATATACACACTACTATATATAAAATAGATAACTAATAAGGACCTACTGTATAGCACAGTGAACTCTACTCAATACTTTGTAATGATCTATATGGGAAAAGAATCTAAAAAAGAGTGGATATATGTATATGTATAATTGATTCACTTTACTGTACACCTAAAACTAGCACAACATTGTAAATCAACTATACTCCAATAAAAATTTTTAAAAAATCGGTTTATCTGAACTTCATGGCCATTTGAAACTGATTAAATCCTTTCAGACTTTTTCTATATGTATATTTACTTTGTAAAAATGTGAAATACATACACAGTTTGTAACCTGCTTTCTAGATGTACAATAAATAATGTGCAATATTATACAGAATTAAAATAATGTACAATATTGTAAGCAACTTTCCCTGTCAGTTACTATTCAATATTTTTCACTTTTATGACTACAGATTATCCATTGCAGGACTGTAACATAATGTATTTAATCAATCCTTTATCACTGAACTTTCAGGTAGTTTACAGGTTAGCTGTTTTTGTTTTTGAGGGGGAGGTTTGCTATTATAAACAATTCTATAGACATTCTTGCAACTAACTTATAAACTTCTGAATATATCCTTGTAATTACTTTCCTGATTATTTCCTTAATTTTCTAGAAGTGAAGTGACTGGGTGAAAAGGTAATAAATAGCACACTGTGTTAAGTAAAATGATGCACTTGCCTTTGGTTCCATTTCTGCTACAGTGAGTAGCTGGTCATTCATTTATCCATTATGCATTCACTTAACAAGCCCAAGAGGCCTGTGCTAGTCACTAAGGAGCACTAAGATGCGAGTAAATTGTGGTCCCTGTCTTCAAGTCTCTCATAACGGACTGGCAGAGACAGGCAGGACAACAGGCAGTGACAAGCTGGAGTAGGAGTGACGTTTGCAGTAGGCAACTTCTGACAAGATTCCAAATGATCCCCACCTCCAAGTATTTATGACCTTGCGTAACTCCCTACTTATGAGTATGGGCTGGACCTAGCGAGTTGTTTCTAATGAATGGAATATGACCAAATGCCGAGACCAGCTCGGCGACTCGAGGTGAGTGACGGGTGCCGCAAGCTTGAAGAAGACACAGACACAGACAGAAGAGAAAAGTGGGACCGGGGGGCTCAAGACCTCTCGGATCAAGAGTCCTGCTGTCTCATCCCAGGTTGCTTTTATTGAGTTCGTGGGCTAACATTCTCAGGTTACACTCATAAACAATCAAAGGCCTCACATGACTGAGGCAATTATCTTTGTTTACTTCCTGGGTCCGAGTTGAGCAGGTGTGGATTTGAGCTGGGTGTGGAGAGCAAAACAGCCCTGGGGGCAGGAGACCTCTCTCAGATATTGGGGGTCTGTGCCCCACCCGTGTTGGCCCCTCTGCGACTGTGCCTGTCTTAGGTTGTTCCTCCCTTGAGGAATCTTACCCGTCTCTGGCTAACCAGTCATCCTCCAGGGCCAAACACGGTGATATAAGGAAGGTTCTATGCACCACCCCTGTTGGCCCCTCTGCGACTGTGCCTGTCTTAGGTTGTTCCTCCCTTGAGGAATCTTACCCGTCTCTGGCTAACCAGTCATCCTCCAGGGCCAAACACGGTGATATAAGGAAGGTTCTATGCACCACCCCTGTTGGCCCCTCTGTGACTGTGCCTGTCTTAGGTTGTTCCTCCCTTGAGGAATCTTACCCTTCTTTGGCTAACCAGCCATCCTTCAGGACCAAACAGGGTGATATTAGTCTCCACGCCCCGCACCCTCAGTTCCTCCACTGCTCAAGCAGGACATTCTGAATCCCATCACTCGGCCCATATACTTCAACATTTTCAAGGTTTCAGAAAGGTTCCCGAATGTCTTCCCACAACCAAAGTGATGGGATGTCATCTTTGTGATTAGGTTACAAAGGACTGTGACTTCCACTTTGCCGCCACTCTCTCTTGCCCTCTCATCTGCTCGCTCTGATGAAGCCAGCTGCCATGCTTGCTTAATGGAGAGGTCTACGTGGCAAGGAACCTAGGGAGGCCTCCAGCCAGCAGCTCTTGAGGAACTGAGGCCTCGGTCCAACAGCCTGTGAGGAACCAAATCCTGTCGACAATCATGTGCGCTAGGAAGCTGATCTCTTCCAGCTGAGCCTTAAGACGAAACCATGCCCAGACGCATGGTTCACAGAAATGGTGAGATAATACGTACGGTTTAAGCCACTACATTTTGGAGGAATTTTTTATGCAGCATTAGGTAACTAATGCACAGGTGGAGTGGTCCACATAAGCCCAGTGTGTGACAGGCGACAGGTGCACACATGAAGGTGGGGCACCAAACCACTGCAGCGGCGAAGGGCTGAATCTGGTAAGATGTCTGAGAGGAGAGCAGGCTGGCATTGCATTTTGCAGACTAAAAGGCATTAGCTAGGGGAGGAAGGTGTTGCCAGGCAGAGTTTGCAGAACAATCCAGCTTTGTGACCATTTCCCAAATCTGTTACTTGGCACACCATCGATTAGAGGTAAATTTACTTGATTAGAGGTGAAATCAATAGAGCTTCATGGTTCCTCAGCTGCACCTACCATTCAAAGCCCAGGAAGGGCCCTAGCAGTTTTGTGGTAATAATTTTGCATTCTTTCTCTTAAAGAAGTCCCCTGACTTCAGGTTCCTGTCTCAGTGGACCCGCCAAGACCCTTCCACTGCTACCGCCCCCCCCCCACACACACTCACCCCTCCCAATCTACAGCATCGACCTACCACTAAACGTTTTTTGTTTGTTTGTTTGGCTTCGTCTCTTTGGAAACTGTTTCTCAGCAGCCCAGCCTTCCCCTCCTGCCTTCATTTCCTTAACCTAAACAATCTAAGTTCTATAGTCTTTCCTCACAGGCCCTTTTCTCTAACTCCTTAATCATCTTTCCTCCTGTTTTTTGAAATCTCTCAGAGTTTTCCCTTAAGTACTGGTGCCCAGAACAGAAGTGTTTTTCTAAGCAGCAAGTCTGGCTCCTGACCAGATGGCATCTGAGCAGGGCCACTTTGGGGCTGGCTGAGTCCCAGGGAATGCCTCTTTCCTGTGTTGCCCCACCCCCAACTGCAGAAAGACTAAGGTTCAGAGAAAATAAGGGAGTCACTAGGAAAAATGTAGACGCTGCAATAGGAGAGGCGGAGCCTTGCTTCCTTAGGGGTGGGGCCTCTCTTTTAGGATGCTGATGACAGTATTTCAAGACAGTGATGGTCTGCCAGAGGGCAGGAAACTGACATCATCCTTGCCTGCTCCCTGCCAGGCACAAGCGCTTTCTAGCTGCTACCTCATGGGTTCCTCACTTACGTCCCTGCAGGTTAAGAACCAGACTCTTCATTTCCTAGCTGAGGAAATCAAGTTTCAGAGATGAGAAGCAGTGGGCACGCCTCACAGCCAGCAAGTGCAGGGTCTGGTCCAGCTGACTTGAGGCCCAGGCTCCAGCCCCACCCCACCTCGTGACCCCTCCGTCCTTTCCTGGTTCTCTCAGGGGCATAATCACCTACATTCAAGTTCTGGATGAAAACTGGTGGGCATTGCAGCAAAACTCTACCTGGAAATAAATTTTATAAATGAAAACGTCAGGCAGGCTAAATTCTTGTTTCTGGAAGATCTATCTAAATGAAGAAAACCCACCAGTGTGCTGGGAGCCCTCCCAGGGTTTGTATTCACTTCTAGAGAGAGAGAAAAAAATTGACAAGACAAGGGAGGAGATCTAGACTGCGATGCAGAAAATCAGGGTTGAAAGGCTGGACAGACTATAGTGTGGGGATAACAGTGAAAGTAAGAAAATAACAACTATTGTTAATCAAGTGTTTACAAAGTGCCCTGCACTGCTCTCTATAGGTTAGTGCATCTTATCCTCGCAACAAGCCTACTATAAAGGTAGGGTTATCATTCCTGGTTTTATGTTGGGAGGCTAAAGATGTAGAAATTTACACATGGGTAGGCAGTGGTGATGCAGGGACTTGAACCTAGGTGTATCTGGCCCCTTTTATCCATTGCTTTTATCCAATAGGCTTTCTTGTTCAAGGTGAATGGGAGCAGGAGAAATCTGCTTCCTGTGGATGAAGTTAACACGGTGAAGCGGGGGTTAGCAAGTGCCATAACTTGGGAGGGTGTGGTACAGAGATGGCTAGGACTCCCCCGGACCCGGAGGGTAGCAGAGGTGACTCAGGAGATCCTTGAGAGCCAGCAACTGGGTGCCATGGAAGGTGTCTGCAGAGGAGGCTCTTGGGTCCAGAGTGGGTGGTGAGAAGCAGAGGCTCTCAAATTCCATTGACTGCTCTCTGGATTGCCTCAGGAACTTGAAGGGGAGGGGCTTAGGCCTCTGGGATGCTGATCAGAGGCTGGACCAAGAAGCAGGAGTTCGCTCCCCCTCCTGGTGCTACTGTCCCAGTGCTGTAGTCACACATCTGAGTTTGGATCCTGTCCTTCCTCCTTCTGGGTCTTTGACTTAGAGCCCCAGGTTTCTGTTAAGTGCAGATAATCAGGGTATATATAGCCAAATAACGGATGATAACTTGCCGTTGGGAGAATACGGCGAGGTGGTGGATTTGAAGGATTAACTCAGCGCCTAGGGCGGTGGGTGCTTGGTAAATGGCAGCCATATTGCGAGATTTCATTCTCCGCTGAGGGGTGAAGGTTTTTCTGCTTCCAGCTTGTTTTCACCCCCATTGCCTACTTTGACAGTAAAGTGAGACTGCATTCCAGGGAGGGAGTAAATTTAACGACTCTCTCACCTTTCATTTGTTCAAACTTTGTGAAATTTTAAATTGTTTTTATGGTTCACAGCTCACTTCACAACTATAATTTGTCTCTGGCCTGAAAGATTTTAACCCTCATATAAAAGCAATAGATTTTTCATGCTAGGAATTTTCTCTGTGCTGTTTTTCTGTAGGTTTTTGTTTGTTTGTTTTTAACAAAACATTGGGTCGGTGTTAAAATGGTTCACTAGTCAAAATCAGCAACCAGTTCTGGTCTTCATGACAAAAACAATATTTTATTGGAAAGGATGGGTTAGCTCACTGAGGCAAAAGCTAAATGTCAAGTCTGAGAAAAAGCACACAGGGTAGCTCTAGGGAGTTGGGAAGCAGGAAGTGAGGAGCAGTATCTCCAGGCACCATCAGGCGTGCCTGTGTGAATCTACCCAAGGTTAAATTCTTACAAGGAAGCATTTGATTGACCTGACTTGGGTTGTGTACCTATCGCCTTGTTCAGGGAAGGAGAGGACACCTAGACTGACATAAATTTAGAATAAGTGAGCGTATACTGGGTGAGGGTACTGCCCAGAAGGTAAATGGAAGTGCTGTTACATGAGGAGGGGTATGTGTGCTGAGTTCTCCACAAATACTGTTCTCCCTGTGATGAAATATCAAGATTCTGGATTTTTCAAGTATTTTCAAATATGCAGGAGAGTTGAAAGAATAAAACAAAGAGCACTTATCTACCCTTCATCTAAATTCAACAGCTGCTAACATCTCGCTACCTTTGCTTTAGTTTCTCTCTGCATTTGAACAATTTTGTAAACTATTTGAAAGCCACAGACATCATGGCTCTTCTTCAACTTTTAAATATTGAATACTTCATGTATCTTCTGAGGATAACAACACTCGCCTACATAAAAGCAATACTATTACCACACCTAGGAAAGTTCATACATATTCTATAATATCTTCTAATTGCAAGTTCATGTTCAAATCTCCTCAATTGGTAAAAGAATATACTTTATAGATTTTTTTTTCAGATCAGGATTGAATTAAAATTCTCTCATTGCACTTGGTTTTAGGGTCTTTCTATTCACTTTATTTATTTTTTGGCCACGGCACACAGTTTGTGGGATCTTAGTTCCCTGACTAGGGATTGAACCCCAGCCCACGGCAGTGAAATCTCCAAGTTCTAACCACTGGACCGCCAGGGAATTCCCTCTACTTTTTTTTTTAAAGATTCATTTATTACCTATTTATTTATTTATATTTTTGGCTGTGTCAGGTCTTTAGTTGCAGCATTGCTATCTTCATTGAGGCATGCAGGATGGGTCGTTGCAGCGGCACGGGCTCTTCCCTGCTGTGCATGGGCTTCTCTCTAGTTGTGGCATGGAGGTTTTCTCTTCTCTAGTTGTGGTGCTCAGGCTTCAGAGCAAGTGGGCTCTGTAGTTTGCCTCACGCAGCCTCTCTAGTTGAGGCTCGCGAACTCAGTAGTTGTGGCTCGCCAGCTTAGTTGCCCCAAGGCATGTGGGACCTTAGTTCCCTGACCAGGGATTGAACCCACGTCCCCTGCATTGAAAGGCGGATTCTTTACCACTGGATAACCAGGGAAGTCCCATCTCTATTTGCTTTTAATCTAGAGCAATTCCTCCACATTTTTGGATTTTTCATGTCATTGACATTTGAACCCAGGTTAGTTGTAGAAAATTTTACATTGTTTCCTTTGAATTGCTTTCTTTTTTGTATAGTATTTTTTTTATTGTGGTAAAATATACATAACATAAAGTTGCTATTTTAACTGTTTTTAAGTGTAGAATTCAGTGGCATTAAGTGTATTGTCAAGGTTGTATACCATCACCACTATCTATTTCCAGAACTTTTTCATCATCCCAAACAGAAACTCTGCACCCATAAACAATAACTCCCCATTCTCCCTTCCCTCAGCTCCTGGTAACCTTGGTAACCTCTATTCTACTTTCTGTCTTTATGAATTTGCCTATCCTAGGTGTCTTATCAGGTGGAATCATACAGTATTTGTCCTTGTGTGTTTGGCTTATTTCAGTTGACATGTTTTCAAAGTTCATCCGTGTTGTAGCATGTATCAGAATTTCATTCTTTGTATTGCTTTTTAAAGTTAATCTGTTAGAGTTTTATATTTAATTTTTATAAGATGAATTTTCATATGAAGGAATGTATTTAGAGACATTATCAAATTTAAGAGAATCTGCCTAGACTTTTATACTGGTTAAGCTAATTAGACCTAGATCAGTGAGGTCATAGGGGGTTAATTTATCACCAAACTGGAATAAAATTAACCTTCTATCACAAACATAGTTTACAGCTTTAGATGAATAACCACTGTTTTCTACAACAAACATTCTTTTAAATACGTGGTTTTCTAAAAAAAAATATATAGTTTTCTAATGTAATTTCTAATAAGAATTGTTAGTCTCAGGGTTACAACTAAATACTTCCTGAATTATTAAAACAAACATCCCAATATTATAGAAAAGCTCTTTGTCTTTTTAATTAAAAGACAGTCTTTTTATAATGACATGATTCAGAAGTCATTTGGATCTGTCTTAAATTTGATGGTAACTCCTATGTAAAACTTCACTAGCCTTCTTCCTTATCTTTCTAAACAAAGGAGGATGGATAATCCGGTACTTGGCATTCCCTAAAGCACTTGGATTAATAGCTTCTCATCTTCTCAAGTTTCCTGATAAAGATCAGGGCCTTAGGGTTTACTATAATTCTTTTCTATATCTCTAAACTCATGAAAGCTTCATAATGTACCTTCTATAGCTCCATTCTATTCTGATTTTTAATCATTATATAGATATGTATCTGGAATATTTCTAAGCACTTTACGTATATTTAATCCTCATACAACCCTATAAGGGCTTTCTTCTTTTCTCCCTCCCTCTCCCCCTCCTCCTCCTCCTTCTTCTTCTTTGATAAGTGTTTTTTAAATTCCCATTTTACAGGTGAGAAAAATAAGGCTCTGAGAAAGTACTTGACCTGCCCAATGTCACACAACAGTGGGAGAGCCAGGGAGTTCTGGGAGAACAGGCACAATCTCTTTCTAGAGCCCTGTTCTTAACCTCTACACATTCTCGCTTTAGTAAAAAAAAAAAAAAAAAAAAAAAGGCAAACTTTACAGATACATATAACATAAAATTATTAATAGTCTCCTTAATCCTACCCACAAGAAATATTCATTGCTAATAGTTTATGTTTTAATTTTAAATCTAATTACAGAGTACAAATACACAGATAACGACATTCTTGGGGGGAAATATAGCCATAATCAAAAGCAAATATTAACCCATTATGTGGTTGGCAGGAAACTTTCAAGAGGCTTCGGGTTGACCCAGCTCAAGCTCTCCAACTGGAGAGGGCTAAGGGGTGGGGCTGGCTCAGTTTAGTTGTGGGCAGCTGGCAATGATCCCCACAGCAGGTGGCCACTTGAACAGGAGGGAAACCACAAGTGGGAACCGAGGGCCAAAGTGGGTGAGATTAATGTTAAATATGGTGAAAGCGGGTGCAGAAACCAGCTATCCCAGATGATTCCAGCCAGAAAGGATGACCCAGCACCAGGAAAGCAAGGGGCTGGGCTGTGGGTCTAGTGTTGCCCGTGAAGACAGGTCACAGTTATATGGAGTCCCAAGGCGGTGCCAAGACAGCTGCTACTGTGACATCTGTTCGAGAAGATACTGTCTCAAGTATGTTAATCAAAATAGAAAGGCATCCTAGTAGAAGAGTGTTGGACATGGCAGGGGTATGACCACGAGTGGGAATCAGGCATCCAGAAATGGTTAGAGTGGAGGCCATTATAGATAGTACGAGAATGGGTACACACAATGGCCTAAGTCAGTGGTTCTTAAATGTTTTTATTTCACCATTCCTTAACACTTCTAGAAATTATTGAGGACTCCAAAGAGCTATTATTATTTTCTCTTTCAGAAATTAAAACAAATTTTAAAAATAAAGAATACACCAGCACATATTCCAATTAGCCATCAGAACAATGATGGCATCACAGAGTCTCTGGAAAACACCACACTTTTGAGAGAAAAAGAGTACAAAAGCAAAATGTTGTGTTAATATTATTTTTAATTTCACTTACTCCCTGATAGTGTTTCAGAGACCTCCATACTTTAAGAGCAGCCAGTCCAGATACTATGTAGTATCTTATATTTGTGTAGTACTGCAGCGGTCCCCAACATTTTTGGCATCAGGGATCGGTTTTCTGGAAGACAATTTTTTCACCCATGGAGGGGGTTGGGGATGGAGGGGATGGTTCTGGTGGTAATGCGAGTGATGGGGAGCGGCAGATGAAGCGCCACGCGCTCGCTGGCTGCTCACCTTCTGATGTGTGGCCCGGTTCCTCACAGGCTGCAGACGCGTACTGGTCTACAGCCCGGGGGGTTGATCCCTGTAGTACTGTATAGTTTACAAAGCTTCTTGAGTCAGGACAAGTACTTTTATTCCCATTTCAGAGCTTTAAAGCACACTGTGGTGGAGCAGGGGAGGGTCTAAGCTGTCCTGTCTCTCAAGAGCTAATGCTGAGATGGTACCTTGGGCTGCCACGATTGCACTTCCCAAGCTTCACGTGATTCCTAGGACTTGCTCTCTGCTCTAACACTTGGCTTTCACTCTTAGCTTTCTCTCTGCCAGGGGCCTGGTCAAGTTCACGCTGCGACCAGAAAGCTGTAGAGCTGTCTGGGAGGAGTTAAAGGCAAGAACATCAGATGGTCAGATTTCCATTTGAGGGATTCTAATGTAATCATCTGGTAAATATAAAGGGACTACCTTGAAGGCAGAGATAGTGGGAACTGAGTACAGTATTTCAATTTTAATATCATATCTTCTCAGTCAGTTTTCAGCACAGGCAACAGAAATCTATCTTTCTTTCTTTCTTTCTCCTTTCCTTCCTTTCTTTCTTTCTTTTCTTTCTTTTTTGTTTCCGAATCTCCTTCCTTCCTTCCTCCCTCCCTTTCTTCCTTCCTCCCTCCCTCTCTTTCTTTTTTTTTTCATTTTATTTATTTATTTATTTTTTGAGGTACACCAAGTTCAATCATCTGTATTTATACACATATCCCCATATTCCCGCCCTCCCTCGACTCCCCCCTACCCTCCCCATCCCAGTCCTCTAAGGCATCATCCATCCTCGCATTGAACTCCCTTTGTTATACAGCAACTTCCCACTGGCTATCTATTTTACAGTTGGTACTATATATATGTCTATGCTACTCTCTCACTTCGTCTCAGCTTCCCCTTCGCCCCCGCCCCCCCAAACCTCAAGTTCTCCAGTCCATTCTCTGCATCGGCATCCTTGTTCTTGTCTTGTCCCTGAGTTCATCAGTACCATTTTTAGATTCTGTATATGTGAGTTAGCATACAATATTTGTCTTTCTCTTTCTGACTTACTTCACTCTGTATGACAGACTCTAGGTCTATCCACCTCATTACATATAGCTCCATCTCACCCCTTTTTATAGCTGAGTAATATTCCATTGTATATATATGCCACATCTTCTTTATCCATTCGTTTGTTGATGGGCATTTAGGTTGCTTCCATGTCCTGGCTATTGTAAATAGTGCCGCAATGAACATTATGCTCCATGTTTCTTTTTGGGTTATGGTTTTCTCTGGGTATATGGCCAGGAGTGGGATTACTGGATCATATGGTAGTTCTGTTTTTAGCTTTTTAAGGAACCTCCAAACTGTTTTCCATAGTGGCTGTACCAACTTACATTCCCACCAATAGTGCAGGAGAGTTCCCTTTTCTCCACACCTTCTCCAACATTTGTTGTTTCTAGATTTTGTGATGATGGCCATTCTGACCTGTGTGAGATGATACCTCATTGTGGCTTTGACTTGCATTTCTCTGATGATTAGTGATGTTGAACACCTTTTCATGTGTTTGTTGGCCATCTATATGTCTTTTTTGGAGAAATGTCTATTTAGGTCTTCTGCCCATTTGTGGATTGGGTTATTTGCTTTTTTGGTATTAAGCTGCATGAGCTGCTTGTATATTTTGGAAGTTAATCCTTTGTCTGTTGTTTCGTTGGCAAGTATTTTCTCCCATGTCTTCTTATCTTGTTTATGGTTTCTTTCTCTGTGCAAAAGCTTTTAAGTTTCATGAGGTCCCATTTGTTTATTCTTGACTTTATTTCCATGATTCTAGGAGGTGGGTCAAAAAGGATCTTGCTTTGATGGATGTCATAGAGTGTTCTGCCTATGTTTTCCTCTAGGAGTTTTATAGTGTGTGGCCTTACATGTAGGTCTTTAATCCATTTGGAGTTTATTCTTGTGTATGGTGTTAGGAAGTGTTCTAATTTCATTCTTTTGCATGTAGCTGTCCAATTATCCCAGCACCACTTATTGAAGAGGCTGTCTTTTTTCCATTGTATATTCGTGCCTCCTTTGTCAAAGATAAGGTGCCCATATGTGTTTGGGCTTACCTCTGAGTTCTCTCTTCTATTCCATCGATCTTCCTTTCTATTTTTGTGCCAGTACCATACTGTCTTGATCACTATGGCCTTGTAGTATAGTTTGAAGTCAGGAAGCCTGATTCCACCAATTCCATTTTTCCTTCTCAAGGTTGCTTTGGCTATTCGGGGTCTTTTGTGTTTCTATACAAATCGTAAGATTTCTTGCTCTAGTTCTGTGAAAAATGCCATTGGTAATTTGATTGGGATTGCATTGAATCTGTAAATTGCTTTGGGTAGTACAGTCATTTTCACGATGTTGATTCTTCCAATCTAGGAAACATGGTATGTCCCTCCATCTGTTTGTGTCATCTTTGATTTCTTTCATCAGTGTCTTAAAGTTTTCTGCATACAGATCTTTTGCAGGTTTATTCCTAGGTATTTTATTCTTTTTGTTGCAACAGTAAATGGGAGAGTTTCCTTAATTTCTCTTTCTGCTCTTCCGTTGTTAGTGTATAGGAATGCAAGAGATTTCCGTGCATTCATTTTGTATCCTGCTACTTTACTAAACTCATCAATTAGTGCTAGCAGTTTTCTGGTAGAGTCTTTAGGGTTTTCTATGTATAATATCATGTCATCTGCAAAGAATGACAATTTTACTTCTTCTTTTCCAATTTGGACTCCTTTTATTTCATTTTCTTCTCTGATTGCTATGGCTAAAACTTCCACAACTATATTGAATAATAATGGTGACAGTGGGCACCCTTGTCTTGTTCCTGTTCTTAGAGGGAATGCTTTCAGTTTTTCACCATTTAGAACGATGTTGGCTGTTGGTTTCTCATATATGGCTTTCATTATGTTGAGGTAATTTCCTTCTATGCCCATTTTCTGGAGAGCTTTTATCATAAATGGATGTTGAATTTTGTCAAAAGTTTTTTCTGTGTCTATTGAGATGATCATATGGTTTTTATCCTTCAATTTGTTGATATGATGCATCACATTGATTGATTTGTGTATATTGAAGAATCCTTGCATCCCAGGGATAAACCCTACTTGATCATGGTGTACAATCTTTTTAATGTGCTGTTGGATTCTGTTAGCTAGTATTTTGTTGAGGATTTTTGCATCTATATTCATCAGTGATATTGGCCTGTAATTTTCTTTTTTTGTGACATCTTTGCCTGGTTTTGGTATCAGGGTGATGGTGGCCTCGTAGCATGAGTTTGGGAGTGCTCCGCCTTCTGCAATATTTTGGAAGTTTGAGAAGGATAGGTGTTAGCTCTTCTCGAAATGTTTGATAGAATTCGCCCATGAATCCATCTGGCCCTGGGCTTTTGTTTGTTGGGAGATTTTTAATCACTGCCTCAATTTCCATACTTGTGATTGGTCTGTTCATAGTTTCTATTTCTTCCTGGTTCAGTCTTGGAAGATTGTATTTTTCTAAGAATTTATCCATTTCTTCCAGGTTATCCAATTTATTGGCATGTAGTTGCTTGCAGTAGTCTCTCATGATCTTTTGTATTTCTGTGGTGTCTGTTGTTACTTCTCCTTTTTCATTTCTAATTCTGTTGATTTGCATCTTCTCCCTTTTTTTCTTGATGAGTCTGGCCAATGGTTTATCAATTTTGTTTATCTTCTCAAAGAACCAGCTTTTAGTTTTATTAATTTTTGCTATTGCTTCCTTCCTTTCTTTTTCATTTATTTCTGCTCTGATCTTTATGATTTCTTTCCTTCTGCTCACTTTGGGGTTTCTTTGTTCTTCTTTTTCTAATTGTTTTAGGTGTAAGGTTAGGTTGTTTATTTGATAATTTTCTTGTTTCTTAAGGTAGGACTGTATTGCTATAAACTTCCCTCTTAGAACTGCTTTTGCTGCATCCCATAGATTTTGGGTTGTTGTGTTTTCATTGTCGCTTGTTTCTAGGTATTTTTTGATTTCCTCTTTGATTTCTTTAATGATTTCTTGGTTGCTTAATAGTGAATTGCTTAGCCTCCATGTGTTTGTATTTTTTACAGTTTTTTTCCTGTAATTGATATCTAGTCTTATGGCGTTGTGGTCTGAAAAGATACTTGATATGATTTCAATTTTCTTGAATTTGCTGAGGTTTGATTTGTGACCCAAGATGTGATCTATCCTGGAAAACGTTCCGTGTGCACTTGAGAAGAAAGTGTAGTCTGTCGTTTTTGGATGGAATGTCCTATAAATATCAATTAAGTTGAGATGGTCTAATGTGTCATTTAAAGCTTGTGTGTCTTTATTTATTTTCTGTTTGGATGATCTGTCCATTGATGTAAGTGGGGTGTTCAAGTCTCCCACTATTATTGTGTTACTGTCGATGTCCCCTTTTATGGCTGTTAGCATTTGCCTTATGTATTGAGGTGCTCCTATGTTGGGTGCATAGATATTTACCATTGTGATATGTTCTTCTTGGATGGATCCCTTGATCATTATGTAGTGTCCTTCCTTGTCTCTTGTAATAGTCTTTACTTTCAAGTCTAATTTGTCTGATATGAGTATTGCTACTCCAGCTTTCTTTTGACTTCCATTTGCATGGAATATCTTTTTCCATCCCCTTCCTTTCAGTCTATATGTATCCCTTGGTCTGAAGTGGGTTTCTTGTAGGCAGCATATAGAAGGGTTTTGGTTTTGTATCCTCTCAGCCAGTCTGTGTCTTTTGGTTGGAGCATTTAATCCATTTACATTTAAGGTGATTATTGACATGTGTGTTTCTGTTACCATTTTCTTAATTGTTTTGGGTTTGTATTTGTAGGTGTTTTCCTTTTCCTGTGTCTCCCACTTAGAGAAGTTCCTTTAGCACTTGTTGTAAGGCTGGTTTGGTGGTGCTGAATTCTTTTAACTTTTGCTTGTCTGTGAAGCTTTTGATTTCTCCATTGAATCTGAATGAGATTCTTGCTGGGTAGAGTATTCTTGGCTGTAGGTTTCTCTCTTTCAGGACTTTCAGTATATCCTGCCACTCCCTTCTGGCCTGCAGAGTTTCTGCAGAAAGATCAGCTGTTATCCTTATGGGTTTCCCTTATATGTTATTTGTTGCTTTTCTCTTGCTGCTTTTAATATTTTTTCTTTGTGTTTAATTGTCGTTAGTTTGATTAATATGTGCCTCGGTGTATTTCTCCTTGGGTTTATTCCATATGGGACTCTCTGTGCTTCTTGGACTTGATTAATTATTTCCTTTTCCATGTTGGGGACGTTTTCCACTATAACCTCTTGAAATATTTTCTCAGACCCTTTTTTTTTTCTTCTTCTTCTGGGATGCCTATAATTTGAATGTTGGTATGCTTAATGTTATCACTGAGGTCTCTGAGACTGTCTTCTATTCTTTTTATTCTTCTTTCTTTTTCCTGCTCTGTGGCAGTTATTTCCCCCATTCTATCTTCCAACTCACTTATTCGTTCTTCTGCCTCAGTCATTCTGCTGGTTATACCATCTAGAATATTTTTAATTTCAGTTATTTTGTTATCCATTGCTGTTTGTTTTTCTGAGCTCTTATGAACTGTTTCTTGTACTTTCTCTCTTTTTTTATCGAGATTTTGTATCATTTTTACTATCGTTACTCTGAATTCTTTTTCAGGCATTTTTCCTATTTCCTCCTCATTTATTTGGTCTTGTGGGTTTTTTTCCTGCTCCTTTGCCTTCATGGTGTTTCTTTGTTTTCTCATGGTAGTCCAAACTTCTGGGGTTGCTTGTCCCGGCGATAGAGGGGTTTATAGAAGACTGTCCAAGCCCCAGACTAATGTCTGAGTGTTAGGTTAAACAAATACTAAGTCCTGTCTGATGACAAATATGGAGTCTGGACTCATCTCACGTTGTTCAAGGAAACAAAAGGGGAAAAATCCAACATGAGTCACTGGGGCACAGCCTGGTGCATCGGGCGCTGCTGTGTGTGGACCTCAGCTACACTGTGACTGCTGGGCACACTCTCCCTCTCTTTCTTTCTTTCTGTCTGTCTGTCTTTCTGTCTTTTTTTCTTTTTGGCTGTGTTGGGTCTTAGTTGCCGCACATGGGCTCTTCCCTGAAGCACACGGGCTTCTCTCTAGTTGTGGCGTGTGGGTTTTCCCTCTAGTTGTGGCGCATGGGCTTAGTTGCCCCACGGCATCTTAGTTCCCCCACCAGGGATCGAAACAGCGTCCCCTGCATTGCAAGGTAGATTCTTTACCACAGGACCATCAGGGAAGTCCCCAGAAATCTTTCTAGATATTTAAAGTGGAAAGCAATTAATTTCAGGAAATTGAATGCTTACAAAATCATTGTAAATCATTGAAAATCTGGAGAAGAGAGAATCAGAGGTCAACTCGGGAATGACTAACTTCAGGAGCATAATCTACAACTAAGATTCAGAGGTCAGAAATCTAGGATTGGGTAATTGCTTTGGCAGCCACTGTTGCTACAACTGCCTTTCTGGCACGTGGAGCTGGAGACCAGAAATGGAAAGACTGCTGCATGAAAACCCCATGTCTCCAATGATGACACTATTGGCCAGTAAAAATGGCTAAAGTGCAGGAAAATGGCATCTTCCTCATTTCTACCCTGTAAGTCTTACACAAGTGCATCTTATTGGCAATACCTAGATTTCATCTGGAATCCTAGCTATAAGGGAGCCTGAGAAATGCCATCTTTAACCTTCCCACTTCTGCAATATAGTAAGGCTCATTAGAAGGAAGTGGGAATGGATGTTGAACCCTAACTGAACAAACTCAACACACTAGATTTCTGACTATGGATTGACTAGAATGTGAGCTCCATGTGGACAGAGGTTTTTGTCTGATTTGTTTTCTGCTGTGTCCTCAGAGCCAAGAATATTACAAAGTAGTTGCTAAATAAACAGGTAGATACATATCAAAATGAATGTTTCCTCAGGAGCTCTTTGGATGAACATCAGAAAGATAACAAGAGTGGCAAGAAGTCCAAGTTACTCTGACAATGTCCAGGTTCTATGTTGCCATCCTTGAATCTAGATGAGCTTCGTGATTGCTTTGACCAATGAACGGAAGTGATGCTATGTCAGCTTCCAGGCTGGCCTTAAAAGAATGGCAGCTTCCAAGACCTGTCTCTGCCATGTAAAAAGTTCAACTACCCTGATGGAGAGACCACGTGGAGAGGCTCTGAGACTACACAGGGGGCCAGCTAACCCCAGCAAGTGCCAGGCATATGAGTAAGGCTGTGTTGGGCCCTCCAGACCAGCCTAGCTGTCAGTTAGAACATTACCAACTAACTCTGATGCCATATAGAAGAAAGAAATCATCCAATTCAGTGGTTGTTTTAAACCACTGAGTTTTGGGATAGTTTGTTACACAGCAATAGATAATGAGAATACATTTCAAGTGTGATTTTAATGAATACAAAGCTGCCTGCAGTAAGGATGCAGAAAATGCTCCATTCACAGCTCCTGTAGATGTCCAGGGTTACAATTTTAATCCTGTCCGGTGAGGTGTACTAGAACACTGGAGTTTTGTTCAAGAATCATTCTCTATAGAGCAACAGATCTTGGGTGTTTCCAAATGATACTGATTTGTTGGGGGGGGGGGAATATGAATAATAGTAACTGTATGGAAAAGATGTCTGTGGTTAAAGTGAAGATAATATACTCAGGAGACTGGAAGTGCTTTGCTCTAAAGACAGCAATGGTTACTGCATATCGTGAAAATGTGAATTTATTCCACTCCAAAGGCTTCTTACTGGTGTAAATTTGGGCAAAACTGTGAAAAAAGACTACACTAATGTCCATGTAGGGCCAAGTTGGCATCAAGTGACCCATATCTTCATTATAGCAATGACTAGATTGCTATAGGTTTCTTTTTAAAAATTAATTAATTCTTGTGGTAAAAACATATTGTAAAATTTATCATCTTAATCATCTTTAAGTGTTAAGTGCAGTGTACACTTAACAGTGGTGTTAAGTATATTGACGTTTTTGTGAAACAGGACTCCTAAGTCTTTTTATCTTGCAGAATTGAAATTCTCTACCCATTAAACAATTCCTCTTTGTTCCCTCCCTCCAGCCACTGGTATATTTATGAATTTGACTACTTTAGACACCTCAGATAAATAGAATCATACAGATTTGTCCTTTTTTGACTGATGGCTTTCACTTAGCATAATGGCCTCAAGTTTCATCCATATTGTAGCACGTGACGGGGTTTCCTTCCTTTTTAAGGCTGCATTATATTCTAAAGAATATAAAAAAATAAAATATGGGTATACCATATTTTGTTTAACCGTTCATCTGTCAATGGATACTTGAGTTGCTTCTGCCTTTTGGCTATTGTGAATAGTGCTGCTATAAACATGAGTGTGCAAATGTCCTTTTGAGACTGTGCTTTCAATTCTTTTGGTTATATAGTCAGAAACGGGATTGCTGGATCATATGGTAGTTTGATTTTTAATTTTTTGAGGAACTGCCATACTGTTTTCCCTAGCAGTTGTACCATTTTACAATCCCATCAACTATAGGTTGCTTTTGGAGGCTCAACTATCATGTATATAATAAGATATTGCCTTAAGTACAATAGAGAAATCAACAGAAACAAAACCCAGACAATTAGCCTCTCAGATCAATCAGGAGGGTTTAAACTGATAACTATTATAAAACACTGATTCATTATGTCTTTTTTAAGGGAAATATATAATTTAGAGACCTCATTTTTAGATAGTTTTAGTGTAATTAGGCTTGTATTTTGATTTACATTTTGACTTTTGTTTAGAAAGACACGACTATAATACTTTTGGACTATTTGAATAGCCTTTTTTTGTGTGTTAAAATTTGAGTGAAATATTTCAAATCTACAGAAATAAAAGCAAATATCTAAGTAGTTATAACTTGGCTTGAACAAAACCATATTTTTAGCATATTTCTTGATATCTGTCACCAGGAGTAGTGCAGTAGGGCAGGAAAGAAAAAAAACCCAACAAACATTTCCACTCGGGACTTCCTTGGTGGTCCAGTGGTTAAAACTCTGTGCTCCCAATGCAGGGGGCCCAGGTTCGATCCCTGGTCAGGGAACTAGATCCCACATGCTGCAACTAAAAAAAAGATGCCACATGCCGCGACAAAGATCCTGCATGTGGCAACGAAGCTCCTGCATGCCGCAACTGTAACTAAGACCTGGCGCAGCCACATAAATAAATTAATTAATTTAAAAAAATTTCCACTCTTGCTGACCATGTCAGCAAGCAAAATTGTCTGAAATCAGAGAAAATAAACTAGTAAGTAAATGAATCCATACTTGCTCTTCCTGTAGTTTGAGAGGAATCATGGGCTCTGAAGTCTTGCAGACCTGAATTCAGGTCCTAGGTTTGCTTCTTGCCAGTTGTATGGCCTTGAGCAAGTTGCTTAACCTATCCCTGCCTCAGTTTCCTCATCTTTAAAATGGAGATAATCATAATACTTCCCAAGATTGTCAGAAAGATTAAAAGAGAAGTATGAGCACTTATGTATTTACTATGAATGGTAAGTAACACAGAGTAAAGCTTCAATAAATATTAGTAATTACTTGTTCTGTTTATTGAGCAACTACTATATGCCAGTCACTCTTCTAGTGCTGAGAATTCAGCAGTGAACAAGAGAGATAAAGACCCCTATGGAGCTTACTTTCTAGTGACAGACAATAAATGAACAAGGTATTTTCAGATAGTGATAGGGACCATCAAGAAAAGATAAGGCATGGGAAGGGGATGCAGGAGCTACTTTAGTCAGGAGATGGGGGTCATGGGGGGCCTGTATGAAGCCTTCAGAATTGAAATTTAGCTGAAAGTAGCAGAAGGACCCATTCATCAGAAGGTTTGGAGAAGAGTGTTTGAGAGAGCAAGAAGCGTATTTGGTTAGACCCTGCAGCAAGAAAGCTCGGTTTGTACAAGAAGTGGAAGAAACAGGGTGGATGTACATGAGGGTAAGGGAGGCTAGAAATGACACCTGAGAGTTAGGAAGGGCAGGCCAAAAAGGGCCTTGTAGACCATGGTAAAGAGCTTGGATTTTATTCTTAAGGGACTGTGAAGGCATTGGAGGCATTGATAGCAGGTCCAGCACTCTTTGCTCTGGGGAGGTATTTGTGTGCTTTCTTGTATCTATTTTTTAGAATTATGTCTCTGTATGTGCTTTAAGAATAACTTTTCTGGGGATAACCACATCAGTTACTCATGGGCTCCCCCTGGTGGAGTTGGTGGCTCAGGTTGCATGGTTTTGGATGAGTAAAAGCAAAGAAATGAGCAACTGATCCCAAAGTAAAAGAGCAATTGATCCTTTTACTTAACAAACATTTATTGGGTGCCCTCAGCATGCAAGGTTCTGTTCTGGTGCTGAAATACATCTGTGAACAAAACAGACAAACATCCGTGCCCTCATGGAGCTCACATTCTGGTTGGGAGAGGAAGGGGAGGGGGAGGGGGGGATGGGGGGGCAGGGGAGATGCTAAATCAAATTCACTAGCAAATCGTTGGACGGGATAAATGTTATTACATAAAAATTAAGTGAGGGAACTGGGCTAGGAAGTGCAGGGAAGATGATAATGCTTCAATTTTAAATATAGTGTCAGGACAATGAGGTATCACCTCACACCGGTCAGAATGACCATCATCAAAAAAATCTAGAAACAATAAATGTTGGAGAGGGTGTGGAGAAAAGGGAACTCTCCTGCACTATTGGTGGGAATGTAAGTTGGTACAGCCACTATGGAAAACAGTTTGGAGGTTCCTTAAAAAGCTAAAAACAGAACTACCATATGATCCAGTAATCCCACTACTGGGCATATATCCAGAGAAAACCATAATCCAAAAAGAAACATGGAGCATAATGTTCATTGTGGCACTATTTACAATACCAGGACATGGAAGCAACCTAAATGCCCATCAACAGATGAATGGATAAAGAAGATGTGGCATATATACACAATGGAATATTACTCAGCCATAAAAAGGAACGAAATTGAACTATATGTAATGAGGTGGATAGACCTAGAGACTGTCATACAGAGTGAAGTAAGCCAGAAAGAGAAAAACAAATACTGTATGCTAACTCAAATATACGGAATCTAAAAAAATGGCACTGATGAACCCAGTGACAGGGCAAGAATAAGGATTCAGATGCAGAGAATGGACTGGAGGACATGGGGTTGGGGGGGTGGGGGGCGAAGGGGAAGCTGGGATGAAGTGAGAGAGTAGCATAGACATATATACACTACCAACTGTAAAACAGAGAGCTAGAGGGAAGTTGCTGTATAACAAAGGGAGATCAACTCGATGATGGGTGATGCCTTAGAGGGCCGGGACAGGAGGGTGGGAGGGAGTCGCAGGAGGGAGGGGATATGGGGATATATGTATAAATACAGCTGATTCACTTTGGTGTACCTCAAAAACTGGTACAAGAGTGTACAGCAATTATATTCCAATAAAGAGCTTAAATAAGTTAGTAAGTAAGTAAATAAATAAATATAGTGTCAGGAAAGGTCTCATTGAGATGGTGACATTTGAACAAAGATGTAAAGGAAGTGATAGGGTGAATGATGCAGTTCTCTGGAGGAAGAGCATTCTGGGCAGAGGAATCAGCAAGCACAAAGACCCTGAGTCTATGTGCAGGTTAGAAGAGTAGCAAAGAGGCCAATGTGCCTTGGAAGGAGGGATAATGGAGAGAGTAGGAGATGAGGTTATTTGTACTGGAGGGTGTTAAATCCTGAGGGTCCTCTAGGCTTACGTAAGGATTTTGGTTTTCACTTTGAAATAGGAATCCATTGGAGGAGGGACCTGATCTGATTAAGGATTTAACAGGAGCCCACTGCTGCTGTCTTAATAGAATCTGGAAGGGCAAGAGTATAAAAACCACAGTCACATGCTGATTGTGGCTCGTACCACAAGGCATTCAATAGTCAGAATCTGGACAGATTTTGAAGGCAGTTCCTGCAGAATTTACTGATGAATTAGATATGGGGTGTGAGAGAGAGGAGTCAAGGATCTCAGTAAATGATATTACTTAGTAAATTGTCGTAGGAAAAGGTGATCAAAGAAGAGAGAGCCAAAAAATGTAGGAAAAAAAAGTACTTTAGAGGTGTATCAACTAAGAGCGTTTAATTTTTCTGGATTTTGTGTTATGAAATTTTAAAAACTTGTAATTTGTGATTTTTTGCTCCCACTATTCATTTTTAGAGGTAATATTGTATTTGTAATTGTGGATTTCCTTAAAGAGAGCCCCCGAATTGAGTAAACTTCAGGCCCCTACAAATCCTGAATTTGACCCTGCTGCTTGCCCATATTGGGGTTGTAATTTAACGTTAACAGAGCATTTAAAAATCTTGTTTCTGAAAAAATTATTACATAGAATATTGTGCACGAAATAGAATTTCATTGTAAGCTCAATACAGGAATAAACTAATACTGGGAATAAAACTCAATATTAGGAATAAACTAATACTGGGAATAAAACCATCACCTTGGTCTAGCCTCCCCTCCAAGGGCCTTCCAGAACTTCCTGGCCATTCTCCCCACCCCCCATCCCAGTTCTTCTAAATCTACCAAATATATCCAACATTTCACATTCGCTTTAGAGAGACGGGAATTACACGCATTTTAAAAGACATTCTTGAAACAGAAGTGCTGAGTATTTTTTATTGTAACCGGGGCAGCTTGTACCTCAGTGGTACCTAGCCCTGGGCGAAACACGAACCAGCCTATCCGCACCAAGCACCACCGAGGAACCCGGCGAGGCGTAACCAGGGGCGGGGCTCCCGGGACGGCCGAGTGGGTGGGGTTTAAGGCGCTTCCCCGCCCCGCCCCGTGAGGCTTGACACATGCGCCTGAAGGCTTCTGGTTGAACGAGCTGCGGATTGTGTGATGACCCTGGCCGCCGACTTCCGGTTCCTAGGGATGCGCATCCGGGTCACCCTAACGCCGCCGTTTCCTCCAGCGGCTTGGTTCTCCTGTGTGTTTGGACCGGTCCCCATGTCCTACTGTGGGGCCTCTGCAGCCTTTGGGTGAGTCTCCGCCGCCGACAGGGTCTGAGTGCGGCCGGTCGAGTACAGCCTGTAGAGGGACGGGTCAAGAGTTGTGTCCCGGTCCCTGTGGGTGGGGGTTCTCTTTGCCTGTCCCTTGTCCCTGCAGTGCTTCCTGAGCTCATTTCATTCCTTTCCCCCACGCCGGCCTCGTCTTTTTCACCTCTACTGAGCCTGTTTTGTCGCCGCTCACCTCTCGCCTTGCTGTTTTTCCTCCGCCTCATCCGCCTTTTGAAAGCCCTGGTTTCTTGCCTCTTGCCTTAGCGCTTCCCTGAGCCACTGCCTCTCGGTTTTGCCCCTACTCTCACCTTAGTACCTCTCTTCCCCGACCGCTGATCCTGGGGTTTTGCCGTTTTTTCACCCAGCAGGATGGCCCACCTCCTCGTTGTGCTCACCCTGCTCCACTGCGAAACTGAGCCCGTTTCTCTCTAGGGTCCTAAGTCCTGGTCCCCCAACTTTCTCCACCCTTGACCCCTCCCCCTCCCGGGACGAGTAGGTGACATTTGTGTTTCTCCTGGGGTCTCCCGCCTTTTCTTCGCTGGAGGAGGCCTTTGCCCAAGCCCCGATCTGGGCAGATTTACCCGGCCCGGGGGAAGTTTTCCTTAAGGCTCTGGGTTAGACTGAACTCTGGTAGCTTCCGTAGTTAGGGAACAACAAAGGCGTTCCCAGTTCTTCGCTGGAGCACAGTTTCGGGGGCTTTCACTAGAGCAGGCTAACAGGTGGCGGGCACACGGAGCTACTGGCGATTGGGCTTGTGTAATCTTGTTAATCGACAAGTCGTGAGGACGTCCTGTCGTTTTCGTGTTCTGTATGCCCTGAGAATGAATATGCACAGCTGAGGCAAAAATGCGGATATTCTGGGAGGATCAGCTCTGTTTTCTGCACGGGCTTTACTTACAGGACAGTTGCTATAAGGGAGGACAGAGTTTCTTGGGAGATTGTTAGCCCCAGATTTATAAGTTTATTGCCAAAAATTTTAGTGTGCTGTTACCGAAAAAAATGCTGCTAGAGAGTTCATTATGGTAATTTCGAAGTATATTTTCTTTAGTTGAACTCAAAGTGCATATGTATCTTTATCTTTGCCTCTTATACATTGTTTCTTCATTTTTACTGTATTAACAAGTTTACTGATTTTTTGTTTGTTTCTTCGCAGACCAGATATTACAGCACTTTATTGCTTAGCATATTCTTCTCTTGTTTTTTCTTTATTGTTTTCACCATTGTTTCAAACCATCTTTTCCTCATTTTGAAACTTAAGTTTCTTATAAATTTCTTAAATGTCTCTGTAGGCTTTTAGTCATTTCTAAAATGAAGGGATTAGTTTTAATAATAGTTTTAAATGGTTTTGTTTTCCGAAATTTGTTATCTGAGGTATATTTTGAGACACAGAGTTGGATAATTTTTATTTTTCTCTTTCCAATATTTATGGTGTATATCTAGCATCTGATTACAAATGTTTTTGTGTGATCAGTTTCTGTACTCATGTAAATTATGCTCTAAAATTTAGTACTTCAGTGAACAGAATAAATACAGCTTTTAGCATCTGCTTTTCTTTTGACTATTAAGTTATAGAAAAGTCTCTCATTATATGAGACATACATATGCAAACGTAGCATTGACCTTGCCTTATTCCAAAATTGGGCTGATCCCTTCAGCTATTTTTAGCAAAGGACTTTGGAGCTTGGCCATATTAGTCCTAGAAGCCGCATAGAAGGACCCTTCTGGTTGGCTTTCGGGACTTATTTCACTGCTGAGGGAAGCCCTTTTGAAAGCTCCTTACTAGTACCTCCTCCCCAGCACCTACATTGGAAACTCTAGCTTCTGTTCATTCTGGCCTCATCATTTCCCAGTCTTTAAAAACTAACCCCAATGAGTATGGGCTGACATTCTTTGTTTCCTTACCTCCAGGCAGGTGGACTCTTTTTTCTTTTCTTTTTTTGCAGATAACATATACCTATATTTCGATTGATGCAAAGCCCTCTTTCAGCCTTTTTCATTTTTGAACTTTTTACTTCTTCAGCATGTCTAAGTTTAAACCTAGATTGATTTCTATAGTTTACAGCTAGAGGGAACCATTAGAGTTCAAACTTACCCCTTCATTTTACAGAGTAAAGAAATCGTGGTTTCAATTGGTGGTGTTTTTCCCAAGGTCATTTTTCACAAATAAGTCCTGTTCATGAATTTAAGGAAGTGGGTTTTAGTTCTATCACATCTGTAGGCTGGAGAGCACAATGTTGTGTTTAGTGGTTCATTTCAATAAATTTGTGTCATAGGAATAAAAGTTTTAGGATAAGAAATCTATGATACAGAATTTAAAATTCAAGGCCGAAGTCATTTTGCCTTCAAAAAGGGACTCCAAAAAAGAAACTGTGTTGTACAGAGTAGAAGTTGAAAAGTCTTAGGGAGTCTCTTTCTCTCTCTCTTTCCTTCTGAAATCACTTTGGCTTATTATATAAATTCTGCATAAAAGCTCTTACATGAAATGAACATCCTGTGGTCTCATTGGAGCAGTTGTGTTCATGGTCCTGTTCTTTGTACAGAACAGTGATAGACTTTCTAATTACTGAAAAGCCTTCACTGCTTACTTAGCTGCCAAAGGAAAGAAAATATCACTAGAGACAACTTAGCGTATGTGTTTTTAAAGCTCGGGAGAGGAATCACTGTCGACTTTCTATAAAAATGTCTGCTTTAATTTGGCAAAGTCTTAGTTTGTAACCCTGATGGCTCAATTTAAAATACATTTCTGCATATTATTTTTATGCCTGCAGGTGTTTTGTTTTGTTTTCATTTGATTATTTTTGATTGTTATTTTTTGTCATTTTACTTGCTACGGTACTTTGTTTTACATGTTTTAAATTTTATCCTTGAACCCTAGGATATGTTTTAAGGAAAATGCAGTTTTAAAAACTTAAAATTTTTACAGTGTCCTGCTCACTTGTACTTTCGGTATGGTGGTTTCTGTGATCTGCCTAAGCCGCTCCATGACTTCATTCTCTTTGTTTTGCTTACAGACAGAAGGCTGATAGAACTTCTTTTTTGGTAGCTGTCTAAAAGATTTTTGTGTTCTGCATATAATAGCAGGATCTTTTAACTTATGTGTGATTTAAATGGAGGAAGACTAGTTCAAAATTGTTCAACATAGAATAGTTCAACATAGTTCAACATAGAATAGTTCAACATAGAAATAATTCAAAATTTATTTAAGGATATTAGGAATAGTTTTTCTTTCCCCCACACATTCATGTAATTGGTTTATATCAAGGGGCTGAATTGTTATATATAGTAAAGTGGAAAAATAGGTGGAATTTCTGTCTGCTGATTAACTTAAAAGTACAGGTGCATATTCTTGTACAGAATACATAGCTTAAGCTATAAACTGCCTTATTGATGTTTTATTGGCAGAGAGCATAGCAAACAATGGAACAGCAGCGACATCATCATCTTAATGCTTTTATTTGATGCCATAAATCTAAGTCCTAGGGTATCTAATTATTAAATGTAGAAATGATTAGGGTATTTTCTGTATTATTTATAATATATTAAAAAAGATATTTGAAATGTGGGCTTCATAAAATTTATATTTGCTATTTTCCCCTTTTAAATGTGTAGTAGTGTTTTAAACCAGAAGAGGAACTGTAGATAGTGCTGACTTATTGTAAGTTAACAAATCAGCCTGAGGCGGTCAGTGCTTAATATCTTAAAGATCTTGCTACAGATTATGTTGGATGCACTTTAACTTATTAGCTTGGTTGATATTTATACTAGTTAGATTTGTTTTTATTCACCTAGAAAATAGTAATAATCTTTGTAATACATTTCTTTCAGCAATTTTTTTTGGATACATACTGTGTACAGTTATATTACATATATAGACAGTTCATGTGACATTATACAAGGCTGACGTTTATACTTAGGTTCTGAATTTGGTTTTATTTGTATATGTCTGAATTAAACCATAAGACTAAACATAACCTGCATCACCAGGGTGTAGGAAAAAAAAGACAATGTATTAGAATTAACATAAGCTTTAATCCTAAGAAGGTGTCAATTCTTATCAATGCAATGGCATATGATTTTTTAAACTAGATTTTATGATTTTCTGTTTTCAAAACAGTGATTTCTTTGCATTATTTGAGTTAAAGGTTCTTGCATTAATCTTTATCACAGCTTAATATAAAGTTATGTTCTTTATATATACAATTAAATAATTTTTCATTTGAGAAACTTCACAACTGAACTGTAAAAATCTGCAGGGGTAAAACTAATTTTTTTTAAAAGCAAGTTTTATGTAGCACTTACTCTGGGTCAGTAATTACCAAGTGGTTTACATAAAGTATTAATGCTTTAATCCTTACAACACTATGAAGTAAGTACTATATTTATCTCCATTTACAAATGAGAACCAAGGCACAGAAGTTACATAATTTGCCCAAAGTAACACAGCTAGTTGGCAGGAGCTGGATTAGAATTTAGTTTTTCTGACTTCAGAGTTCATGACCTTTTTGTACAAAGTTCTACTAGTTTAATGATTTCTTCCTTCATAGATTAAAAAATTAAAAAATCCAGTTTCTCTGAAACACAGAGGACTACTGCTTTTGGTTGGGAACCTTAGAGGGGGGTTTTACCTGGTCCTTTTTTTTTTTTTAACTTAAAAAAAATTTTTTTTTATTCATGTTTTTATTTTATGTTTGGCTGCGTCGGGTGGATCTTCATTGGGGCATGCAGGTTCCTCGTTGCAGTGCGTGGGCTTCTCTCTAGTTGTGGTGTCTGGGCTCAGTAGTTGAGGCACACGGGCTTAGTTGCCCTACAACACGTGAGATCTTAGTTCCCTCACCAGGGATCGAACCTGCATCCCCTGCGTTGGAAGGCCGATTCGTAAGCACTGGACCACCAGGGAAGTCCCATATGGTCCTTTTATAAATGCTGGCTTAAGGCAAATTGCAAACCCTTTACTACCTAGGAAACTTAGATGGCAAAAACCACATATTAGGAAAGCAAGTAGGGCTTCCCTGGTGCCACAGGGGTTAAGAATCTGCCTGCCAATGCAGGGGACACGGGTTCTTGCCCTGGTCTGAGAAGATCCCACATGCCACAGAGCAACTAAGCCCATGCGCCACAACTACTGAGCCTGTGCTCTACAGCCCGCGAGCCTCACTGTTGAGCCCATGTGCCGCAACTGCTGAGGCGCCTAGAGCCCGTGCTCTGCAACAAGAGAAGCCACTGCAATGAGAAGCCCGTGCACCACAATGAAGAGTAGCCCCCGCTCGCCATAACTAGAGAAAGCCTGTGTGCGGCAACGAAGACCCAATGCAGCCAATAAATAAATAAGTAAATAAATTTATTAAAAAAACAAATAATATCCATATGCTTCCTCTTAAAAAGATTATCATGTGGAAATTAATTACTTTTGAGTTATTTGGAGAAAGGCAGCTTATTTAATAAAATGCATTCTATATTACTAAAATGTTTACCCCTTGGCATTAATTTTTTCCCTTTCTCTCATTTGCAGAATATTAAATAAATTTGTGTAATAGTCTTAAACTCTGAAATCTTACGTCCCCAATATGAATTTAACAACTTTGAAATATAAAACAGAAGACTAAAACGTAAATTTCTCACAACTTTTCTCATTTTCAGATTTGGAAATTTGTGCAAAATTAAGTGCATCCATCTCTTTAGGACTACCGTGTTTAGAGTAATATATTTAAATTAGTGTTTTTATTTTTACTTTAGAAAAGAAGAGGTGTATTTTCATAAAACAGTTCCTTTTTTAATTGAAAATGCAAATAATTTAGAATATTGTTAATCATATTACTATTACTCTTTTGAGCTTTTATTATTTCCAAATTTAAAAATTTTATTGCATCTCTAAGGGAAGGAGATGATTTTATATTAGTTGAGGTGCAGCTTAGTGCAAGAGCCTGGGGCTTACAAGTGATGAGAAGTTACTTTTCTGAGTATTTTGAATACAATTGAGAATCATGGAATCTGGTTAACAAAAAAACTGCAGTTGTTTCTTGTCAGAAGTGACACTTGGTTAGGGATGCTACTTATTTTCATTCTTATGTATTAACTCCCCCTTTATTAATTCAGGCATGTTAATTAAGTACACTATTTTTTAATAGTAGCTTTTGTCTTGATTTTTTTTCTCTCTTTGTCAGAAAAGTATTGTTATTGAGGTGAAAAGTGTAAGCTTTGCTATGATGATTTACTTCATTGGTATTTAGAGTGTTCTTTACTTTGATTTAAACATTTGATTTTTATTTCAAAAGCAACTCTCTTTTATATGTGGGTTTGATAATCAGTTTATTTTCTAAAATTTCAGTAGTTTCATTTCACCTGAAATTTAATAATGTAGCAATTACTGAATTTAGGAAAATTGGTAGTTTGTTGCTATCAGCACTGTTACTATGGTAATAAATTAGAATGATTAGCTCTTAGCTGGAATTGAACTTATTCTTTAGTTTCCATAGTAGTTGAAAAAGATTTAGGTCAGATTCATCTGTTGTTCCTCCTTTTTTCAAAATAAGAGGGCATTTTAATTTAGCACAATGATGTTAATTTTTTCTTACTAGATAGATGATATTGATATGATAGTCTCACTCTCTCTATGGACAGCATAATCCAAAATGTGTGTGTATGATTTTTTTCTTGTAATATTTCAGAATTTAGAGAACATTTTAGGATACAAAGTAGTACATACATATCTTATCAAAAAATATACCCTAGTAATCAGTGTGTTATTACTTCACTGAATCTTTCAAATCTGTTTTCCCTTTTCACCAGTTCTTAACTTTGCTATAGGTTAGGAAGCAGTGATGAGATAACGCTGAAAAATAAGTGTTCTTGGGAGTGGGTACTAGAGCTTTTGCTTATGTACCATCTGTCACATTGGCGTGGTATTTAATAGCTAGATTAACTGAAAATCTTTGCTTTATCTCATTTCTGTCTATCTCCTGTTAGTAATATTTATTTGATGTTGGTACCTCTCATTCTGTGAAATTGTTGTTTATTTGGAATAACTATGGTAATCTGATTCTTACCCAGATGGTTCCTTTTTCCTTTTTTGTTCATTTTCAGAGGCTTGTCTTTAAAAAACTGTAATTTAGAGACTCACTAGAACATTGAATGTTTTTTCATATGTAGCTTTAAGTGGATATTTTCCTCCTTTTTGACTACTCAGTTGTTTTTTTAGTCTTCAGGTAAAATGGCATTCAAACTTTTTTGATCACAACCCACTATAAGATGCATTTTTCATTGTTATCCAGTACTTAAACACATATATGTACATATTGATGCTTAAAATTGAAACAGAAGTTACATGAAACAATATTTGTCTTTACTATTGGTGATGCATTGTAATGTTTTCTGTTCTATTTCGTTTAATTGAATTTCATTCAAAACAAACTGTTGGTATCCACTAAATGGATATGGTAACCTAATAATATGTTGAACCTGCAGTTTGAAACATTCTAGTGACTGCTAGATTGTTTTCCAATATTGTTTCTTTGGATGTTTGGGTTTGTTAGTTTTTGTTTTTTTTTTTCCACTGAAATCTATCTTGATTCTCTTAAGCTTTTTTTTTTTTTTTTAAATATGTATTTGGTTGCACTGGGTCTTAGTTGTGTCACGTGGAATCTTTAGTTGCAGCAGGCAGGATCTTTAGTTGTGGTACGTGGGAACTAGTTCCCTGACCAGGAATCGAACCTGGGCCCCCTGCATTGGGAGCGGGCCCCCTGCATTGGGAGCGCAGAGTCTTAGCCACTGGACCACCAAGGAAGTCTCTCTCTTAAGCTTTTTATTTTTTAATTTATTGATTGATTTATTTATTGGCTGTCTTGGATGTTCGTTGCTGCTGGCGGGCTTTCTCTAGTTGCGGAGAGCAGGGGCTACTCTTTGTTGCGGTGCAAGGGCTTCTCAGTGCAGTGGCTTCTCATGTTGCGGAGCATGGGCTCTAGGCACGCGGGCTTCAGGCTCGCGGGCTCTAGAGCACAGGCTCAGTAGTTGTGACGCACGGGCTTAGTTGCTCTGTGGCATGTGGGATCTTCCTGGACCACCTGCATTGGCAGGCGGTTTCTTAACCACTTCTCCACCAGGGAAGTCCTCTCTTAAGCTTTTAATCTAAATAATTGTGCAGAACCGTTGAGAGAGGGAGACCCTGTTGCCCTGGTTATTGTTACTGTCACCTCTGTCCTTTACTGTGTCTAGGCACATCATTTAAAAAGCTGCAGTAATACAGACTTATGAGGGTGGTCATGTGTAGAGTTTCTATCATTAGAATCCTTTTCTAGTTTCCATCCAACAGTCAAAGTGTAGTTTGATTAAGTTGCTTTCACAAACTTTGATTCTGCTCTTGGCAACTAGTCAAAAAGTTACAATGCTGCTTTATTCTGCTTTTCTCTGGCCCCACTCCAGTCTTTGTAAACCAAGAAAAGAGAACCAAGGAGTGAAGCAGGTTGTTCCTGTGCATATAGTCAGGTGAAAGTAACACGATTGAAGAGTCATTAGGGTTTGTTACAGTGGGCTGTATTTATTTATTATCCTGATTCATTTCCTGTAATGATAAAGGGGGAAAGATTGTAGAGATATCAACAGTTCCTAGCATATCACAGCTATTAGAGTAAGGCAGGGGCAGCCGGCTTACTCTGCTAGTTTTACCACTACCTCTTCTTTACACATAATGAGCACTTACTATGTGCCAGGCACTATTTAAAGCATTTTTCTTGTATAAATTCATATTTACTTGGGAGGCCTGGGAGAAGAACAAGAACGAGGAAGGATAAAGAAGAAAACTCGTCTTCTTAGTATCTTCTCATTACCTGGCTTATGAGTTCTGGCTGTTGGTGACCGTAGCATGTCACAGCATACATTTTTAACTTGGTCAGCTTTTAAAAATCATCAGTCCTGTCTGTGATGTTCTCTACTGAGGCATGTAGCTGTGGTTTAAAACCTCAGGCTTTGAATCTAGGCTACCTGGGCTTGAATTCCAGGTTGTTGAGTTCCTAGGTATATAACCTTGGTCGAGTTACTCTCAGTGCTTCAGTTTTCTCATCTGTTAAGTGGTGATGATAGTAAGTAGTACATGTCTTATAGACTCACTGAGAGGATTAAATGAGTTGGTACATATGTAAAGTAGTTAGAACAGTACCTGACCCATAAAAAACATTCCATAAATGTTAGCTGTTAATAACTCACAACTCATAGTTGAAACTCCAGAAAGTATTTGTGACCGTGATGAGTTCTTATTTGCTGAGTAACAGGACGTGATTGATATTCAGTGTTTTATTGCCCCCCCCCCCCCGCCGCCCCAAGTTCTCTGTAGAGTTTTGAAATCGAAGCCAGTGACAAAGAGTATCAGCTACAGGCCCAACTTGTTTACGCTCTCACAGGAATCTCTTGTTATTTGGACCTCACCTTTAATAATTGCATCATTTTGCCCTTCGAAAAACTGAAAGGAACTAGTTAATGAATTGGCTTTCACTCAAGACCAGATTTCTGTCCTGAGTCTGTTTATCTTATGTCTGAGATATTTGTTTTATTTTTAACAGTTATATCGTGCTAACTATGTGCCAGACACTATTCTAAGAGCTTTATAGATATTAACTCATTTAAACCTGTGACAAGCTTATGAGGAAGACACTAATTATTTTTCCCATCTTACAGATGAAGTAAATGAGGCTCAGAAAAGTTAAATAACTTGTCTAAGCTCCCACACCACTTATCAGTGCCAGAACTGGGAACTGAATCTAAGTAGGCAGACTCCAGAGTTCATGCTCCAAGCTTGCCAAACCTCCCTCTTACAGAGATGAATTATGTTGAAAAGGGTAAAATAACAAATGTTAAAACTTACTTCGCTATTCTTTACTCTCTGTACTGAATGACAGCTCTGAAATTATGGGTGATGGTGTTTTGGCTGATGGATTTTTGAAAGAGTAAATAAATTCGAAGTAAAATATTAATAAAAGATCTGAACCTAAATTTTACAGTTCTGACAGCTGAAGACATACATTTCAAAAGACTCAGTTCTGTGAATATAGTGTGTAGTAAATTTTGTTTGAATACTGGAGAGCAGATTGATAGATATATATGATGGACAGACATATAGAATGCTATATAGAATTTTTTAGTGTCTGGCCTTACATTTAGGTCTTTAATCCATTTTGAGTTTATTTTTGTGTGTGGTGTTAGGAAGTATTCTAATTTCATTCTTCTACATGTTGCTGTCCAATTTTCCCAGTACCACTTATTGAAGAAGCTGTAGAATTTTGACTTTAGAAAATGGGAGGTATAGAGTATAAATTTTCCTATATAACTGCAAGCAACAATTTATAAAACATTCATGTTGGAGTATACCATGTGTCAGGCCATAGCACCTACAGAAAAAAATGTGATCCTTTTACAAATGTTAACTTTAGATTAAAGGAGTGTGGAGATAAAGTTTTGGAGGCTGAGTGTTCCCTGGAGTCTGGATCTCCACACATTAGAGAAACTCTTATGCTTTGTGACTGACACATTACTGAAAACTGAAGAGATCCAAAGAGGGGTGGAAGGAATGTAGTAGGCCTATTGCATTATTATTAAGGTCACTTTGACACTCTAATTCAGATTAATTCATTCCGTCTCAATACTTTATACAATGGTTTTGGAATTTTTCCTGTGGAACGCTATCTTCCAAATTTATTGGAAGCTTGTGGGGAAAAGTTTGTCTTAATTTTTATTAAGGATTATTTTACAGACAACTTCAAAGGAAGATTTTCCAAGAAGTAAGGTTAGAAATTGTAAAAACAATTCTTCTTAGAGAATCTATTCCTGATAAAATATTTTTCCTATTAAGAATTTTGTACAGCCTAAATGTATTTTTTAAAAAATTCTTTCTAAAAAAAAAAAAAAAATTCATTCTCTGTAAGTTCTGATAGTATTCTGTTTAGTGTAAAGTTACTATAAATATTCCTGCAGCTGACAATACCATGATATGTTAGTCAGTCATGCCTCCCAAATAAAGTAGCCAGAAGAATTCACCAACTTTACCACAGTCAGTTGGCTGGGCTGTTTATTTATGGAGAAAGTTAACCAACATGGTGATGGCTTTTGTCTGTCCACAGAAAGTCTAGCAGGGAAGATGTAGTTGTTTGTAGTTTTTTTGGCCACAGAAATGTGATTTGTGCTGATGCCTGAATTGTGAGAGCTAAAAGGCTCTCTTAGGGTTACTTTAAAGGGAGTCTTAAGGGAAGTCTGCTGAGTGTAGGTCTGCTGGATATTTGTGTCTACTTCAGCAGGACTCTTGAGTACAGAGGATTCTGAGTGGATATGTTAGTAGATAACATATACTTTTTTAAAAGGTAGTACTTGAGAAAGATTGCCATCAGCTGATGACACTAGTGAATTTCTGAAAGATAGGAAACAGATTGGATTGATAGAGAAACTAGGAGAAGAAATCACACTGGAAAGTGTATGTAGAAGTTTCAGGAATATACCAGACTCCAAGTAAAGGAATATGAAGAACAGAAGAGTGCCTGGAGCATTCATCAGTTTCCTGGCCCTTGCTGTCGATTTTGAGCATCCGGTGTTTGTCCCCTGGATAAGGCCCAGAGAAATACTTTCCAAACATATGGAACAGTTTGCCTGGGGAGGGCTTTCCTCATAGTCTCTTCTCCCCGTGGCACTTAGTATGTATAAATTAAGTCATGTCATTCGCTTGCTTGAAGCACACATTACCTCCCCAAACTGCTTATCATGTGTTACAAGGCTGTATGCGACCTGGCCCTTGCCTGCTTCTCAGGACTCACTTCCTACCACTTGTTCACTTGCTAACAGCAGCCTTTTTGCTGTTTCTCAAACATGCCAGGATGTTATCCTTTTAGTTTCTTTCTTTCTTTTTTTAAAAAATAAATTTATTTACTTATTTATATATGGCTACATTGGGTCTTCGTTGCTGCACGCAGGCTTTCTCTAGTCACAGTTAGCGGGGGCTACTCTTAGTTGCGTTGCTCGGGCTTTTCACTGCGGTGGCTTCTCTTATTGTGGAGCATGGGCTCTAGGCATGTGGGCTTCAGTAGTTGTGGCTTGCAGGCTCTAGAGCACAGGCTCAGTAGTTGTGGTGCCCGGGCTTAGTTGTTCCATGGCGTGTGGGATCTTCCTGGGCCAGGGATCGAACATGTGTTCCCTGCATTAGAAGGTGTATTCTTAACCAATGCACCACCAGGGAAGTCCCCTTTTAGTTTCTTTACACTTATTTCCTTCTGAAAGCCCTCTTTCACATCTTTATAGCTTTCTACTTTTCATGATTCACATCTTTGCTGAAATGGTGTTACCACCTCAGAGAAATTATCACCAAATCTGAAATAGCTGCCCTGTAGTCATGATCTATTCTTTACTTTATTTCCAAAGTATTATTACTTTGTGAAATTATGTTACCTTATGTATTTTTTTTTTTTAATTTATTCATTTAGTTATTGGCTGCGATGGGTCTTCGTTGCTGCGCACGGACTTTCTCTAGTTGCAGCGAGCGAGGGCTGCTCTTCGTTGCAGTGCACAGGCTTCTCAGTGTGGTAGCTTCTCTTGTTGTGGAGCACGGGCTCTAGGCACATGGGCTTCAATAGTTGTGGCACGTTGGCTCAATAGTTGTGACTCGCGGGCTCTAGAGCACAGGCTTAGTAGTTGTGCTGCACGGGCTTAGTTGCTCCACGGCATGTGAGATCTTCCTGGAACAGGGATCGAACCTGTGTCCCCTGCATTGGCCACCAGGGAAGTCCTACCTTATGTATTTGTTTATCTTCCTGTTAGAATATAAGTTCCTTGAGGCTGGGAACTTTGTTCATCACTGAATTCCTAGTATCTAAACTAGTGAAGTAGACACTCACTATCTGTTTTATAAATGAATGAATGAATTTTGAGGTTAGAGAAAGAAGCAGACACAGCCTGAAGAAGCTATAGACTTCCACAACAAAAGTAGCAGAAGCAAAAAGCAAAGTGAGTACCTAAGTGTTTCTCCCCCAGATGAGGCTATGATAGCTACTCTCTAAAGTTGGAGTCCTGGCATGCGAGACCAGATATATCCCTCGTAATTTATGTGATGTTCAGAAGAGGCAGGAATTCATATCCAGAAAGCAAGTGACCTGCAGACACTCCCTAACTGCATATCTCACCCTTCTTCCATAGTCATCAGAAGTGGATGTATGTAACTAGAACCTGCATATAACAGTAGGTGAACAAAGATTCTCACCCACTTTGAGGAAAAACTGTTTAGTTGAAATTCCTAACTACAAATTTGAACTAATAACCTAGATTTATCGGCCATTTAAGGACAATTAATACTATAATAGAGAGGTACCAAATACATCCATCACTAAAAGAGATAGTGAATGGTATAAACTGAAGATTTTAAAGATAAGCATTATTAGTAATTTCAGGGGAAATAAAAAAGGAAATAAATGTAAATATTGAAATTTTAAAAATCAGAACGTGTGAATGGCAAATTAATAAGTATAAAGATTGAGCTGAATTCAGATGCAAAGGATGTCAGCAATAATGGCAGAGTAAGAACCTCTGAAAAATTTCCTTCATGAAAGCAGTGAGAATACTGGCAAAAATAGTTGGAATCAGCTCCTTCAGGACTCTGAAAATTAACTACAGCTTGCAGCAATGTGAACATCTATGCAAGAAAAATGGCTGAATCTCAGAAAAAACAGTGAACTTGGTAGCATTGTAGTTTGCATTGTTCCCGTTCTCCTCTCCAGCTCCATGGCAGCCTTGGGAACCAGCAGCCCCCAGTCATGGTGAAAACTCGCAGCCTGGAAGCCACTGGAAGGGGCAGAACAAGACTGGAGCTCCTTCACAGCCCTATTCCTGGAAAATTGTCATTATTTGACCTGTCTGCTGGTTCCCTGAAAGACCTCATTCTCAAGACTGTATTTGACCTGGCTGGGAGTCACCCTGTACAAATAGCCTTTCCCCTCTCAGGGTGTTCATTGAAAACAATTAGAGGCCGTTACTGAATGTCGTAAATTCAGCACTAGAAAATAGGTTCAACAGTACATTAAAATAATATTCTGAAATGCAAGAGCTTCATCTCTGGGGACTTCCCCGGTGGTGCAGTGGTTAAGAATCCGCCTGCCAATGCAGGGGACACGGATTCACTCCCTGGTTGGGGAAGATCCCACATGCCATGGAGCAAGTAAGCTTGTGCGCCACAGTTACTGAGCCTGCGCCCTAGAGCCTGTGAGCCACAACTGCTGAGCCTGTGCTGCAATTACTGAAGCCCGAGTGCCTACAAGAGAAGTCACTGCACTGAGAAGCCCTTGCACCTCAACAAAGAGTAGCCGCCGCTCGCCACAGCTAGAGAAAGCCTGCACGCAGCAACGAAGACCCAATGCAGCCAATAAATAAATAAATTTTTTAAAAAAGAGTTTCATCTCTGAACTAAATGCATGCATGGTTCAATATTAGGAAATCTAGTAATATGCTGTATTAATAGTCGAGAGAAAAACCATATGGTCATTTTTTTGGGTGCCAGAAAAGCACTTGACCAATATCATGCTCAGTAGTGGTGTGCTAGATGTATTTATATTAATGTGAGGAACAAGAAAAGGATGCCCAGCAGTTAGCACTGTTAATTAATATTAGGGTGTAGGTGTTAGCCAATATCATTAGGCAAGAAGAAGAAATAAAGAAGTTAATATTGGGAAAAGAGGAACTATTTTTATGCAGCAGGGGAAAATAGATACGTGAAACTCAAGAATCAGCCATCTTGCGATTCTCATTACTGGAAACAATAAGAGACTTCTGGTAATATGGGAGTTCACAGATTAATGTACCAATATCAACAGCTATCCCATATATATAAAAAAAAAACTTCTTTAGAAAACATAATGAAAAATATAACAAACAAAAAGATAAAATGCCAACATAAAGAAATGTAGAGGATGTGCTGAAAGACATTAAAAAAAAAAAAATTAAGTAACCGGAAATACATACTGTGCTCTTAGATAGGAGAACTCAATATTGTAAACACATCATTTCCGCCAAATTAATTTATGTGTTTAATGGAATTTAAATTATCATTTTTAAAAAAACTTTGATAACATTACCCTGAAGTTCATCTGGAAAGTGTATACTTTTCTTTTAGTGATTAAGTTTAATTTGTGTATCATCCTTTTTGGGTTATGTTCAGGGGAGATTCCAGAGTTTGAAACTGCTGGCCTCTGTAGATTTGATCTCTTCAATTTAGACCAATCAGAAAATCATAGCCTCTATTTCAATTAAGAGTCTTTATCAAGAAAAAGAGTAAGTTCCTAAAAGTTACTCTTCTTTATTCTGTTGCTTGAAGTTAGCATTAATAGCTTTTATCGGTTAAATTAATGAAGGCCTTAGATTTGTACTCTGATATTTACATTTTATTGTTTAAATGGCATTTTCAACACTAATGTGAATTTTTTAAAAATTTTGTTTATTTATTTATTTATTTATTGGTTGAGTTGGGTCTTCATTGCTGCACACAGGCTTTCTCTAGTTGATGTGAGCAGGGGCTACTCTTCATTGTGGTGCACAGGCTCCTCATTGTAGTAGCTTCTCGTTGCGGAGCACAGGCTCTGGGTGTGTGGGCTTCAATAGTTGCAGCACAGGCTCAATAATTGTGGCGCATGGCCTTAGTTGCTCCGCGGCATGTGGAATCTTCCCAGTGCAGGGCTCGAACCCATGTCCCCTGCATTGGCAGGCGGATTCTTAACCACTGTGCCACCTAGTAAGTCCTAACATGAATTTTTGAAAGCAGCCAAAACACAAGTAATTATGATTTCTTTCAGAACATGTCTTAAACCCCTGGCATGTTCTACCCTGTATTTTATTTTAGTGTTTTTGTTCTGGTTTCAGATATTCTATGAATATTTTATGTTAAGAAAGAATTCTAGGGCTCTATTCAAGAAATACAAAAAAGGACGCTCCAAAAAAAGAAATACATGCCAAAAAAAAGAAATTGTATCAATATTTGCTGTTAGAAAAGTCACGTTTTTCTAATGACAAAAATTTCTGATTGTCTAGTATCATTCTGTAATCTGTTTATTAATGTTCTTGATATAGTACTTAGCACAGTGTTACAAAATTTTAAATTAAATGTTTAGTAAATGCTTTTAAGAAGAAGCATACTACTCTAGATATCACAAAATGACTTCATAAAAGAAATACAAAATAGGAACTTCAATCAAAATAGAAGAATACAAGCTTCAATCTTGAGGCATAGTTTGCCTAAAATTGTTAATCAAGACCAACTGGAAAGGAGGACTTGTGTATCTTTCAGGTTTAACTCTAGCAGTAATTTTTTTCCCCAAGCAGAACACATAGTCTAGTACAGTGATTATATGCAGATTTTAAATGCTATCTTACAGATACTAATACTTGTTTGTTCTTAAGGCATTAGATGGATCAGTAAGGCTTCTCAAGATCCATGAAACACCTGGGACCACCAGTTTTACTGTGTTACCTGGAAATTTCTTCCACTATAAATTTAGGATTTGACCCAGAGCAAAAGCAGGAAAATGCTAATTTTGTAAGGTAACAGCTCTGTTAGGCAAACTGTCCAATTATTTGGAAAGCTTTTTATTCTTCTTAATGTTTGGAAGCATTTTTGCAGCTGTATGTATATTCTGTTGTCTATGCTTTTCTTCATTTCCCACCTTTGTTTTCAGCTTATGTGTTTCGTTCAGTGGCCAGATGGCCAACAAACCCAAGCTGAGAGGTAGTAGCAAAAACGAATGAAAAACAAAAGAAACTTCTTTGTTATTTGTGTTAGTTTCCTGTGGGTGCCATAATAAATTGCCACAAATTTGGAGGCTTAAAACAACCGAAATTTATCCTCTCACAGTTCTGGAGGCCAGAGGTCTGAAATCAAGGTGTTGGCAAAGGGCTGCACTCCCTCCATAGGCTCTAGGGGTATTGTCTGTTCCTTGCCTCTTCCAGCTCCTAGTGGCTGCTGGCATTCTTTAGCTGTATCACTCCAGCCTCTGCCTTCATATTTATATTGCCTTCTCCTCAGTGTGTGTGTATATGTGTGTGTGTTAAATTTCTCTCTGCCTTTCTCTTATAAGGACACTTGAGATGGCATTTATGGCCTACTCGGATAATCCGGGATAATCTCCTTATCTCAGAATCCTTAATTACATCTGCGAAGACTCTTTTTTCCAAATAAGGTGACAGTTATGGGTTCTGGGAATTAGGATGTGGACCCATCTTTGGCCAGAAATGCTTCGTGATAGCTGTGTATGTTTGTGTTTGGGGAAGGTGATTTCATGCTTAATCTCTTTCTCTCCACACACCCCCACCTGCCTGCCTTGACTGCCTGCCTCCCTCCTTCCTTCCTTCCTTCCTCAGCCTATTAAGGGATAGAAACTTAAGGTCTCCTAACTCCTCACCTCTAAGTAAGTAGTGCCTGTGCTGTGATCCCTTGTTATGTATGTGATATTAAGATTTGATTTTAAAGCATATCAGTCCTTACTTTTATTTGAAGGGAACTTTTCACTTAACACAGACTTCAAAATGATGTTCCTCAAATCAGTTAACCTTGTAAAAGAATTAAAGCTGTGACTTTGGCATTCCTGGTGAGAAATGAGAAAAGTGAAGATTTGAAATTTTTGTGCCTCTGAATATATTGAAGGTTCTTAATGGAACTGGTTTTAAGTAGGTATTTAGAGGAATCAAGAGCCTAGAAATTGTGCTTGGTTGAACAAATATTTATTGATTGCCTGCTATGTGCTATCAGATACTAAAAAGGTGATCTCTGCCTTTGTGGAATTTAGGATCAAGATTCCAGAGGAATCTTAGGACCAAAGGAAAATTAGTAGTTTTGACAGAATTGTTAACTGCCAAATTTATAGACTACAGTAGAGGTCAGAGAAGTAGTTTTGAAAAATTCTTAATTATTAAGTAATAATGAAGCAGGGAACTCTTTCACTAACAACTCTGAGGTTTCAGTAGGTTAGAAGATACTTTGTTTTTCCAAAACCATGATACTTATCTCTGACTAGAAATGGTAAAATAATTTATTTTTATATCCCTTATAATTAAAATTACCTGTTTAACAATAGATCAAAGTTTGTACATTGTAAATTAAAGACTTATGGCTATAGAGAGAAATCAAATTGTTATTTTGCTAGATTGTACAAGAAATTAAAAAGTGGAATAAAAATGGAATCTCTTTAGGATTTTTAGATGGTCCTTTAAAAGATCTAAGTTTTATAAATTTAAAACCTTTAAAGCTTTAAGAGTATGACAGTGAGGTCAGAGTAATGTAGCAGAATAGTTAAGAGATTTAATGAAAGAAAAGCAATAAATAGCCTAAGTTAATATTAGGAATGTATTTTAAAAGGGAGGGTGGTGTGCTCAATTCTTCATGAAGGGAAAAAAAGGCTTCAGAGAGGAGTTCAATCTCGGGTTCCACTATGGTTCTGCTACTTGTAGACTCCATGCAGCAGTGCCTTCACCTCTTTGGTTTTACTTTACTCAACCATAAAATAAGGATTACCTCTGACAGGCTAATGCTCTATATTCCTTGTAGCATCTTATGTTATATTTTTTCTTCTGTTCACAGAGCGAGTAATTTCTGTCCAAAGGGTAAAACCAAACATGAAATGCCTTCTGATATCAAATTCTTTAACTCTTCAACACATTTGATTAGAACTGTAACATGAACCAACCCTGGGTTTGTGTGCAAGGACTAGCTTGACTTCTTATGAAAGAGATAACAGCAAGAAAATTAAACGAATCTTTCTGGCTGTAGTTTTGTTATGAACTTCTTTAAAATTTGGGAGTAAGAGTGAATTACTGCAATTTAAATTGCTTTTCCCTCAAGGTTGTAATTTTTTTCCTAAGGAAAAAGAGTGGGACAAGAATGTAGAATTTATGTCCAAATTCAGCTTAATGTCTTGAGGAATATTTTTGTAGCAGTTTAAAAATAGTGTACTTAAACATTTTATTGTGCAAACCCAAGACATCCAACATTGTATCCTTTTGTATCTGCTTTTGATTTTTATTAAACTGTATTTAAGGTATTATTATGCTATAATTAATGTAAAATTTTACTTTTTTTTTTTTTCTTTTCACTGTTTAAATGAGCTTGTATTGAAATTGTTTACAGTTTCATTTAATATAGAATGTAGAATTACAGCTTAGGTAAATCATTCTCCACATGTTGGTTGTTTCTAATTTTTCATTTCTGTGAACAAGAAACTTAATTTTTAAAATGGAGTTAGCTTTTTACCCCTCTGTTTAATTTGGGGGAGTGGGAAATCCAAGAAAAATATACAGGCCATGGACAGTTTTATGACCTCTTTTATACTCTAAGCAGAGAAGATACATAGAATTTTACAGCAGTGCTTGAATATTTCTTTTCTTTTTATGGCCCACATAACTTTAGATTTTATTGTTTAGATTTATTTTTGGTAGCTTAATAAGTGTGAAGTGGTATCTTAAAAATATTAAAATTTATTCAGTTAGTAGTGAGACTCTTTTTTCCGAAGTGCTGATTTGATTTTGGTTGTTATTTAAACTGCCTGTATCCTTTGATGGATGTGTATGTTCGTCATCATTTGCCGCGTTAACAGATGTGTGGTAAATGCTGAGTTGGTTGGGTTTATGTTGTAGACCTTAAGCTTTATCTGTCATAATCATTGCAGGTATTGCTTCCATTTGTTATATCCTTTGAATCCTAGATTTGTTATTTTTCATTGCATGAAAGTATGGTTTATGTAACCACATTGTCAATTTTTTGCTTATGCTTTCTTTCATTGCCCCAGATTTTTTTCTCACAGAGATTCTGTTTTGGGATCCAAAATTATTTGAATGCTTAGTTCTTCATCTATTTAGAATTACTCATGGTATATGGTGTGGATATGTATGTTTTTTTCCTCACTGATACTCAGTTTTTGTAACAATATTTTTTAAATAATGATTTTCTCTACTTATGAGCACTTTTTAGATTTGATCATTATTTTGGTCTTTTTAGTCTCATGGGCCTTTTTGTGGGTTGTTGTTTTTTTCATTGTGGTAAGTATACATAACAAAATTAATAATTTTAACCATTTTTAGGTTTACCGTTTGGTAGCTCTAAGTACATTCACAGTGTTGCACGCCATCAGCACTATCCTCTGCTGTCTTTATCTAATGTATTTCTACTTTAGCCTGAAACATGATTGCTATTATTCTCAGGCAGATGGTTTAAATCTCGGAATCCCAATTGCCCTGTCCATAGTATGAGGATGATACCAAATGTGTTTTAAAATGGTTGTAGAGATAAAATTGGGTAAGACAACGAATATAAAAATACTTGGTGGATTTTAAATGCTTGGTAAATGATAGGTCTCTTATCCTTCCAACTATAATTGGTTTTAGAGACTGGTATAGAGCAGATCTTCCTTAATTACCTCTGCTATTCTCCAAGATATTTGTTATTTTTGCCTAATTTTAAGTAAGAAATTTATAGATGTAAGAATAAACTTCTGTTTACTTCTTGTTTGAAACCTCCTATATGTGTTCTATAGATTGTGAAGCCCAAATTAGTGTTTAGGATCATCCCCACTGACACTACTTCTTATGTTTCAAAACCATTTTCCTGACATCTTTTCTGACTTTGCTTTATGAGGCCTCTTAGTTTATAAATAAGAATTTATTTTGAAGAGATATCGTTAGGATTTTATGTTTGGTACTTTGGGTATTAGGACACCAGTTTCTGAATTTATTGATAGATCCTCGTTAGAAGAGATTAGTTATTGTTGAATAATAATACTTGAAGCAGTTTTCTTCAAGCCACCTAGAAGAGGGTATTTTGCTATTTTTCATTCTTCAAGGCAGACATAATTATATTTGAGGACACCACGGTAAACACTTGCTAATTACCTACTTCTTTTAAATTCTAAAGTAATCCGTATATTAATAAAAATCATAAGTGATGATATACCACTTTTTTGATAACTTCTTCAGGCTGCTATTGTTTATAACTGTTATTGCTGAGATATATTTAATTTTGGGAAACATGCTGTTCATTTTCCCCAGGGAAACTTCTGTAGCCTTTTCTGTGGTATGCTGTAAAAATATATATAAGGCTTTGAAAGGAGTAGTAAATAGATGTATAAAATACAGTGTAGTCAGTGGTCAAATTTAGGAGCTACCTGTTTTCTACTTACAACTGTATAAAAGGTATCCAGTTAACCTCTGAATATCTCTGTGCACACTTTGCCATGTGCAGGTTCCCCTTCTAGGATCTATAATCAGACTGTTCTGCTCTATTTTGACACTTCTCGTGATGTTGTAATTGAGTGATGTGTACTTTGTTTTCATTGAAAACAATTTGACCTTTATTCTGTGTTTTAAAATATAAATAAATATGTATATACACAGTATATATATATGTATTTCCCCTTCCTATACTTAAGAGTTGTAATAACATATTGAAGTAACCTAAGTTCTTGCTTGTGGCCATTTATAATTACAGGGTAAATAGTTTGTTGAAGTTGGCACAAAACACGTTATGAGGTAGGAATTTAATTAGAATTTTGAAATAAAATGTTTGTTACAAGTTATTTCCCTTCTAATTTTTAAGTATTAAAAATAAAAATTATGGCTGTCATATTACAAAAGAATCCTGCTTTATTTATGAGTGTTAAATCGCAATATTTAAAATTATGTGACCTTTTTGAAACAAACCAAAATTCCTGTTTTTTCCATTGTCAGTATTTGCAGGTAGGGAAATGTGAAGTCTCAGGAAGTACTATTTCTGTTCCCAGTTACAAGTTTTCCCAGATTTCTGCCCATGAAGGCATGAGGATACTGATAAACTCTCTCGGAAGAGGTGGTGAAACAGCTGTATTTAGAAGCCAACAGGAGGAAATTGAAACTAGAAAACTATGAAAAGACAGTATTATCCAAATGCCTTGAAAGTATTTAAAACAAAAAATTAACTCAGAGTGTGTTTTGTTATTTCATTGGCTGTTTGACTAAGTTGTAATTATAGTCATTTACACTCTACTCATAATTCACTTTGCACTTCTTTGTCAAACCATTATATTATTGGATATTTCAAAAGATGAATCTCATTGAGTGTAGAATAATGTCAGGTTATATTAATGGTTAAAAAAGATACACAATTAAACTCTGGAACGAGTACACAGAAGTGAGAAAACTAAGATTTGTATGGTAACTCTGTACTTTTTTTATCATCCAGTACTGGAGCCCCTTCTCTGTGTTATATAGCACTTTCATCTGGTGGTTAGTAAATGTGACTTTGGATTGTAAGCATATGCCACTTGTAGAAAGTGGTGTAAGATCTTAATATTAAAAGTTTTATTAGCACACTGATAAATCCTAGGAACATGATAAATATTTGCGTTTTTTTGCTTAGTATATTTCAGGTATTTGACATTACAAAATATTGGAAGGAACAGAGGATGCTATATTGATGCAGAGTAGTATCTTAGATGCATATTGTGATGGAATCACATAACTTATAGTCATTATTAACATATATAAAATGTATGTTTACAAACTTTACATACATCACATGTTGCCAATAGAATCCCAGAAATTCTGTAGTAAATCATATGCATACTTTGTAGATTGCCTTTCTGTTTTAAAATTATCAAAATTATTGGTGGTCAGTGACCAATTACTTGATTTTTAAATTTTTTTTCCAAATATAGAAATTATCTGTGACCCTTTTATTTCCCTAAATTGAAAAATGAAGAAGATAAAGGTAATTTTTAAGATGGAAACAACAAAGGGTGCTTATTTTCAAAGAAGAAATACGAGAGGTAGAAAGGAATGTCTTCCAATTTTTCCCTTAAAGAAGGTTTTCTTGCAACTTATATAATTTATTGCAAGAAAAATAGAAAGCTGTTCCCTTTCTGTTATAAAATCACTGTAATATTACCATATTCCTAAAAAACAAAATTCAAGATTTTAACATTTAGTTTTATATGGCTTGAAAATTTATTTCCCCACTATTAACAGTAGTATTTCTTATCTTTTAAAATCCATGACCCCTTTTGATCTATAAAAAACCTAAATCTGTGTTCTCCTTTGACATTGTTCATATTTTTAAAATAAATTAGTTTTTGTGTTTAAAGCAAAATTAAAGCACATTATTGGGTGCTTTTTTTTTTCTTTTACGCAATTTTTCGTACCTTCCTCTTGTTCAGGGGTAGATTTATAACCCTTTCTCCGTGAGAAAGAATATCCCTTCCCTCTCCATTGCTGAGAATCTACTAATTAGAGATTGCAGTCCTTACCGTAACAACCTTCAATTAAGTGAAACGTGTAATATCATTCTGTTTAGATGAGAGCTGGTCACACAAAAATTTAACAAATGTATTAAAGGCATTACATTTCTCTAATGAGTTGGCCCTATTTTGCTCTTTCTTTTGCGATGAAATCTTCTATGTATTCAATACATTATGTACATCAACACTGTTAAAATCCCATAAAGACATTTCATTTTAAAACTAAAACAGATATAAGCTGGTAAAACATGAAAACGTTTCATCTTTCACAGTTGTGAATCAGTTTCACGTCACATCGGTTATGCTCTTCTGATTAGAGCAAAACAAATACAGGGAAGATAGCTCCTGTGAGCTTTAGTTATTGTGTGCTGTAATTCTGCAGCACTAGTTATCTGCGTCATGTAGTATGAGAACTTAGTTTTTGAGGTTGTGTGTATGAGCTACACGTGAGTGCATTGAGCATCAAGTGCCTCTGACCTTTGAGCTTTTTTTTCTTTTGACATTCTAGATCAGGGCAGGGAGGAAAGCTGTATCAGAATTGGACAGTTTTGCATCTGATTGTATCCCTTCCACGTGTTTTCTCTCCTTTTCCTGTTCTAGAGTGTGGCTCTAAAAGTGTGTTGTATTGCACCCAGATAGAGTAGTATTAGTGGAGAGGTGGTAAATTTGTACAATTGAAGTTTTTCATTTCCCTTTTTATTCGTTACTTCTGCAATAAGATTCTATACTTGCTTTAGCTTTGTATGTTGATTACAGTGGTTGGTAAATTAAGTGAAAACAGGTGTGACCTTAATTAAAAGCATAAACAATCACATCTGTTTTGGAGAAGTGCCATTTTCACTTTTGTTAAATAGAAATGGAGTTTTTAGTTTCTGTAATTAGTTTTCTAACATCTTTCTGTCTCTCTCGGCAGCAGGGCACAATAAGGTGTTCTTACCAGTAAATATGGGGCTTCGAGTCCTATTTTTCTCTTTTAGTTTGAAAACAAACACAGAAAGAGCAGGGTCTGTGAAGGCAAAGATCTTGCTTAAATAATTGACGAGGCAGTACATTTAGTGGAGCTTGTTATTTCAGGATAAAATTGGGTCCTAGCTTTGCATGATTATTTTCCTTCTAAAATTCAGGGTTTCACTTTACTTATTTATTTGTATTATTAAAATAGATCCAGAAGAGTTGAGTTTTCCTTTAAGTTGATTACGTGTATACAGATGGTTGGGAAAGTATTTGGTATTCCAGTTTGCCCTATTTAAAGTGATTCTGTGTGTATTAACAGTTACGTAATGTTCCACAGTAAAGCAGGTTAGATGTTATCGTAATTTATTGACTAGCTAGACTAGTTTTTATAATTTTTTAAGGTAACCCTAATTCTAAAAAACTTGTGTTTTAGTTAATTGCACATGGCTGTTGTAGAGTGTTTAATGCATTGGGCACTATAGTAACCATGTTTTAAGTACAGCAGAAGTGGTTCCACGTGTTGGCTTTTGATTATAAAAGTCATTGTGTAAACCTATCCTGACTTGGTGCAGCATGTCAGTTTTGAAAAGCCACGTGCAGTTTTGAGATTTTGAGATTGGAGCTCACGTAGAAAGATTGAGGTAGCAAAATATTTAAAAAATTATTCTCTGATGGCCTCAATGATAATGCTTTAAGAGTACATAAAGCTTTGAATCCCCCTCTTTTTTAAACAGACTGTGAAGACTGCTGAGAGACGCTTGCAATCCAGTCACGTAAGCGTAATAAAGAAATATTGGTCCTCATGGAAGAAGAGCAAGATTTACCAGAGCAACCAGTAAGTATTTCCTTTAACAATTTAAAGTTGATTGTAGAAAAGCTAATCTTAAGAAATTTTAAAGATTATTCAGTTATACTACAGATTCAAAATTAAAAATAAAATTAAGGAAAGGAGTGCTTAATCCTTTCCTTCTAAGAAAACAATGTTCTGTGTTCTTAAATTCATAGTTTGCTAATAACTTAATGCCAAGGAATCTGCTTAGAAAATTCAGCATTACAAAGTAAGTATTGTATTTAGAAATACCATTTAAAAAAGAAGCAATGGCTAGGGCTTCCTAGGTGGCGCAGTGGTTAAGAATACGCCTGCCAATGCAGGAGACACGGGTTCGATCCCTGCTCCAGGAAGATCCCACATGCCGCGGAGTGACTAAGCCCGTGCGCCACAACTATTGAGCCTGTGCTTTAGAATCCTGAGCCACAACTATTGTGCCCATGTGCTGCAACTGCTGAAGCCCATGTGCCTAGAGCCCATGCTCCGCAACAAGAGAAGCCATGGCAATGAGGAGCCTGTGCACCACAATGAAGAGTAGCCCCCACTCACCGCAACTAAAGAAAGCCCGTGCACAGCAAAAAAGACCCAACACAGCCAATAAAGTAAATAAATAAATTTATTTTTAAAAAAAGCAATGGCTATTTTTACAGTTGTTAGAAAATAAAAGAGGACATCTACGCAGGTGAGTCAAAAATTATCCGCACTCTGGCTGTAGAATTTACAGAAGTTTTAATATAACCAGAGTGTGGATAGTTTTTGACTCACCCTCGTATTTACCAAACAGTGTATTACCATTTCTGTGAGAAAATCTGGTTTTATCTTTACCTATATTTCCCCAACTTAATTTTTTTTAAAGTAGTAGTAGTTGAACAAAGTATAATTTGACTGCTAGCTAATTCTTGATGAGATCCTCTAGAATAGGTTGAATTCTTAATTTTTTAAAATATTTAACAAATAAAATCATTTTAAATGTCCCCAAGTGATGTAGATTTTATTGCCTTGCCATGTATTCTTTTTTGTTTTTGGGTTTTGTTTTTGTTTTTTTGTCTTTCTAAGTGTTTTTTGACCCTTAGCTTTTAAAAAAGGAAGGCAATAGTAATCATTCCCGTAAGATACCTTTATGTTAAAGAATCTTTTCCTTTTGACTTGAGCTTCTTTTTCTGAAATTAGATACACTGATTCAATTTGCTATCCTGAATGAGCCTCTTGCATTTTATATTAAGAGAGAATCTAGATTGGTACATGTTTACCTCTCTATGAAAATCCAACCTATAAAACTTTGAATTTTGAAAGTAGATATGTTTTTCAGATACTAGATGTATTCTTTACATCAGTGAAGGATAGATACCAGCTTCCATTTAAATAGTGAAGTCCTTTAATATATTTTTTAATATTTTACTTTATGTTGAGAAGTGCATACTGGTGATTCCTTTTCTATTATTCGTGTAGCCCTCTCACTTAAGTATAAAACTAGGAAGGCATAAGTAGTTGGTCAAACGAACATTTGAAACATTTAAAATATCATCCCCTATCCCTGGTGGAACATTAATAATCAGGGAAGTGGTAGGGTTAAAAATCATCCCCAGCAGTGTATCTAAGATATACACTATAAGAACAAATAGCTGAATTACAGACACTAAATGAACCAAGGAAGATTATGTCATTGAGTTTTTAATGTAGTAAGACAAAGGTCTAGTCATAGTTTCAAAAGACTTATGTAAGTGTTGACATACTGTTGAAATGAGTATTGTTGTTAGTTATTCCTTACCTATTTAAGGTAATGGGAATTGTGAAACTGACCAGCTGGTGAGTCATTTTTTCCTCTCTGCTTCATTTCCTTGCCATTCTATTCAGTTTCTATAACATGATGTGCAAAACCTGATTGTTACTTCAGAGAGAGGTGAGAAATTAAAGTGCTTTAAAAACAAATTTTCTGGGAATTCTTTGGTGGTCCAGTGGTTAGGACTCTGCGCTTCCACTGCTGGGGACCTGGGTTCGATCCCTGGTCAGGAACTAAGATACCACAAACTACATGGTGTGGCCAAAAAATAAAAATAAAAAAATTTTTTTAAAAACCACAATTTTTCTGCTGACTGTAAATGGTGATGTCATGTAGCATCTTTTTTTTTTTTTTTTAAATTGATTTGTACCTGGGTCTTAATTTATAAAGGTGGTTGAATGACAACACGAAGAGGTCAGTGCTGTTAAAAAAAAAAGTTTAATGTTACAGTTCTCTTAGAAATGAGAGATATAGCATGCCACAGACGGTCATAGGAGAAGCACCAGTGTCATTCAGGAGGCAGAGATGCATAGGAAAATCCTAGGGGAATGCATAGGCCACAGTCTTAATTGAAGGCAAGGTGAGGAAAGGTAAGGTAGGATAATTGTTTATTTAGGATTGGTTAGTTTAATTCCAGAGGGTTTTGGGGTATAGAAGCTATCACTAGGTATCTGGCACTGAGTTGATTTAGAGCAGGGGAATATAATTTAGAGTATGGTTCAGAATATAGTCTCTGGATTGCAGGGGAGATGTAAGCAACTTTGGTCTTAGTTTGGCTCTGTGATTAATGGGTGCCAAATAGACAAATATAGAATCTAAGAAAATATAGAATGCATATTAACTGTTAAAAATAATTAGAATAAGAAGAGTAAATGTCAGCTGTTGAGGAGTAAAACTAATTTTCACAGATATGATCTAAAACTTGAGTGGAAAGAATGGTCTTGTCCCAAGCTGATGGTGATAAATAAAGCCATGATTTTTTAAAAATGTATTTTATTGAGGTATAGTTGGTACACAATGTGGTGTTAGTTTCTGGTGTACAGCAAAGTGATTCAGTTATACATATATATAATATTTTGCATCTGCTAATCCCAAACTCCCAATCCATCCCTCCCCCACCCCACCCCCCCACCCTTGGCAACCACAAGTCCATTCTTTATGTCTGTGAGTCGGTTTCTGTTTCATAGATAAGTTCATTTGTATCATGTTTTAGATTCCACATATAAATGATATTATGGGGCATTTATCTTTCTCTTTCTGACTTACATCACTTAGTATGATAATCTTTAGGCCCATATTGCTGCAAATGGCATTATTTCATTCTTTTTAATGGCTGAGTAGTATTCCATTGTGTGTGTTTGTGTGTGTGTGATATATTCTTTATCCATTCATCTGTCGATGGACATTTAGGTTGTTCCCATATCTTGAATAAAGCCAAGATTTTTTTTCCCATAAATTTATTTATTTATTTATTTATTTATTTATTTATTTATTTATTTGCTGCATTGGGTCTTTGTTGCTATGGGTGGGCTTTCTCTAGTTGCAGTGAGCGGAGGCTACTCTTAGTTGGCTGCACAGGCTTCTCATTGTGGTGGCTTCTCTTGTGCAGCACAGGTTCTAGGCATGCAGGCTTGGGACAGGACCATTCTTGCCACTCAAGTTTTAGATCATATCTGTGAAAATTAGTTCTGACATTTACTCTTCTTATTCTAATTATTTTTAACAGTTAATATGCATTCTATATTTTCTTAGATTCTATATTTGTCTATTTGGCACCCATTAATCACAGAGCCAAACTAAGAGCCAAAGTTGCTTACATCTCTCTATGGTCATCACTCACCTTTTTACCCTAGTCTTCATCTTTTTCAGCTACTCTGGAAACAGCTTATATTATTGTCCAAACTAGAACTCTTTTGAAGAGTGAAAGGGGGCACTAACCAAACTCGGTTTTAGGATAGGAGGTATAAATCAAGACTGTTCCTGGCAAACTGGAAGCACTTAAAAAAAACTCCTTTATCGCTATCAGGGTGCTCTTTGAACTCAAGCTTTAAAAGGACATATATGCACAGGAAAAATTTTTAGAAGAATATACCCCAAACTTCATACTGAAATCATGGAGGTCTGGGGGACAGAATAAGGTCTTTTGTATTTTATTTTATAGATACCTGTATGGTTTTGATTTCTAAAAATATAAGCATATGTGCCTTTTATATTTAAAAAGAAATTAATAATACTGTAGACAAAAGAGGTGGTACCTGCTTACAACCATAATGTACTCTAGGCTAAAACATGGAAAAGGAGTAAAGCTTGGGAAATATTAGTGATTGAGAACAATGAAAAGGACCTTAAAATTTGTGGTTTTGGCATGCAGAAGAAAAGGACGGAACAAGTGGCAAAGAGAGAACGACTGCACTCAACCCCTGATTTCTTTTTGTCTTATCGATAAAGGAGAGTAATCTTCAAACTATAAAGGATACCATATCAATTAAAAATGTTTTATTTCCACATTTAGAAGCAGGTACCTAAGTTATTTCAAATGAGTTCGAATCCTCTAGCCTCACAAAAGTTTTGTCCCATAGACCTAACCTTACAAATATGACTGCCAACCCAGTGTTGATCATCTGAAAAATCACAGGGAAGTACTTGAAACAGAATATAACAAATGTTGTACTGTTTGTTTTTTAATTCAAAGGTGATTTCAGGGAGGAATATGGTCCTGGAAACTATAGACTAGTACTAGTTTAATGCTGATTAACAACAGCGTTCTAAAATAGATTATTGAACAGACCCATATGGACAGTTAGAAAAGGATGTGATAATCACTAGGAGCTATTATATATTTTCTCTAATAACACTCTGTTTTTATTGATAGTTTGAAGATTTAGGATATAAATGGATCAACTATCTATGTAACAGCTATAAAGAATAACATAAATTTGTGTATCAAAGGGTAACATGTATTGACTTAATGTTACTTCTTCAGGGACTCACAGTATGTGAATTGTAGCGTGAAGGTTATTATTCTTGATCCAGTGCTGCTCTTTGTACTCTGCTCTTCAAACTAGAGGTTGTGCAGTCATCAGAAAGAGTATCCCCCCATCTGTAGACAGCATTCTTGCATTTTTGGAAGGTTGCTTTTGGTTACATAAGGAAGTTATTTACAACTCTGTGATTTTTTTTTTTTTTTTTAAATAAGCAGACTAAATGTGGGCCTGTTAATATTACTTGCTATAGAAGTGCCCCTCCTTCTGAAAAAGGATCTGGGTACCTCATCTTCTGGTTTTTTGTCCTTCCAGCGTTGTGTCATGACTAAATGCTAGTTTTGTGTCCTGAATGGATAAGGGATAAAAAAGAATAAGTAAATGAAATTTTCTTCTTTCATTTAAGTTACCAGATTTTCAGTGATTGGAAATATATAGGAATATAAGCGTAGTTTTGCATTATATATGCTTTTGTATTTCATGAAGAAAAAAAAGGTTAGACAACTTTTGGGGTTTTTTTTTTTGATTACTGAAATCATAACAGAGCTAAAAAAAATTACTTACAATTATCTAATGAACCTTCGAGAATGGTTGTATCAGTGGGACCAGCATAGTTTCATCTGTGGTCCTCTCTTTCTTTAGTTTACTCTGAGAATTATCACTTTATTTTTAGGCCATCTTCTCTTAATCTGGAATAATGTAACAGCCTCCTCAGGTTTTCTTCCATTTAGTTTTGTCCCCCTCCTGTTCATTTTCCATCTACACTTTATCAGAGTGATCTTGCTAAAATTCAGAGTGGATCATGTTTAATACTCTAAGGCCCCCTTATTATCCTTCAGATAAAATTGAACTTCTTAATCTGGCATATAAGGACCTTCATAATTAGGCTTCTTTTTGCCTGCATAGCCTGATTTTTATCACCCCTCCTCAAACTCATTACTCCCAATCATGTGAATTTTCAATAGGCTGAGTTGCATATTTTCTCCAATCTGTGAAGTTTTTTATACATGTTATTCCCAGGGCATGAATCACTCTACTTCCCCCCACCTCCAAATAAAAGTTCCCTGTCTTTGCCTGGCTAAATACAGTTTATCTATCAAGTTTCAATTTAGATTAATAATTTCCAGTTGAATTAAAATCACAGAATATTATTATAGGTGTTAGCTGGTGAGAATATATTGTCAGCATACAGAGTCAGAAAGAAACCTTGAAAACCACTGTCTTACACAATATACTTCCTCCAGAAATTTTTTTTGTGTCTTACTAGCCTACCTTGTGCCTACATTTTCTGGCCAATTCCCCCCAATAAAAAGATGGTTTGGTGCTCCTTCTATGTGATCCATAGAACCTTGAACTTCTATCAGAACCATTATTTCACTGTTTTAGAAATTCTCCTTCTTTTCAACCAGACTATAACTTCCTTGAGGTCAAGGACTGTATTTAGTTTATCATATTCCCTATCAGGAGGGCTTGGTAGAGAACAGTCAGTTGAATGAATGAATGTGTGAATATGAACTAGAACTCTCCTTATAGGCATTTAACATTGGAGACTCTGCCGTGTATTTTTCTCTCACATTAGTCTCATGTGGATTGACAGCTTTCCTGGGCCAATCTTCCATGAAGGCTGCTTTCATCTTGTGATGCCATTATCTTCAACTGTGGCCTCTATGGTTGCCAAAGAAATGGAAGAGAGGATTGAAGGATCACATGGGATATTTTTAAGGGGTAGTTGTAGAAGTGGCTTATGTGGATGGCTCCAACCTGACAGCAAGGGGCCTGGAAAATGCCATCAATCTGTGTCTTAGTCTCATCCAGCTGCTATAACAAAATGCTATAGAATTGGTGGCTTATAAACAACAGAAATTTATTTCTCACAGTTGTAGGGGCTGTGAAGTCCAAGATCAGCAGATTTGGTGTCTGGTAAGGGCCTGCTTCCTAGTTCATAGACTGCCATCTTTTTGCTGTGTCCTCACATGGTGGAAAGGGCAAAGGAGGTCTCTCTCTCTCTCTTTTTTTTTTTTGGTGGGGGGGGGCCGCACAGCTTGCAGGATCTTAGTTCCCCAACCAGGGATTGAAGCTGGGCCCCAGCAGTGAAAGGCAGAGTCCTAACCACTGGACTGCCAGGGAATTCCCAGAAGGTTTCTTTCATAAGGGCTCTAATCCCATTTATATGGGCTCCACCCTCATGACATAATCACCCCCAAAGCCGCACCTCCAAATTTCATCTTATTGGGGATAAAATCTGAAAATATGAATTTTGAAGACATTCAGTCTGTAGCATCCTGTGTGCCCAGAAAAAGGAAAAAGACTAGTGAATATTTATGAGTGGATCTAATATAATCTTCTCTTTGGTTCACCTGTTTCATTTTTCACATGTAAAAAATAATATGCAACTCCTTTCCCCACACATTCTTCTTCTTTTTTTTTTTTGTTTGTTGGAAGATTTTTTTTTTAAGAACTTTTATTGAGATACAGTTAACAGACAATAAACAGCATATATTTAGAGCGTACAATTTGGTATCCCAACCTCCCAATTCATTCCCCCGCAACCCTCCCCGCTTTCCCCACTTGGTGTCCATATGTTTGTTCTCTACATCTGTGTCTCTATTTCTGTCTTGCATTTTCTCTTTCATAGTTGTTAGCATTTGCCTTATGTATTGAGGTGTTCCTATATTGGGTGCATATATATTTATAATTGTTATCTCCTCTTCTTGGATGGATCCATTGATCTTTACGTAATGTTCTTTCTTGTCTCTTGTAACATTTTTTATTTTAAAGTCTATTTTATCTGATATGAGTATTGCTACTCCAGCTTTCTTTTGATTTTCATTTGCATGGAATATCTTTTTCCATCCCCTCACTTTCCGTCTGTATGTGTCCCTAGGTCTGAAGTGGGTCTCTTGTAGACAGCATATATATGGGTCTTGTTTTTGTATCCATTTAGCCAGTCTGTGTCTTTTGGTTGATGCATTTAGTCCATTTACATTCAAGGTAATTATTGATATGTATGTCCCTATTACCATTTTCTTAATTGTTTTGGGTTTGTTTTTGTAGGTCCTTTTCTTCTCTTATGTTTCCTGCTTAGAGAAGTTCCTTTCACATTTGTTGTAAGGCTGGTTTGGTGGTGCTGAATTCTCTTAGCTGTTGCTTGTCTGTAAAGCTTTTGATTTCTCCCTCAAATCTGAATGAGATCCTTGCTGGGTAGAGTATTCTTGGTTGTAGGTTCTTCCCTTTCATCACTTGAAATATATCATGCCACTCCCTTCTGGCTTGCAGAGTTTCTGCTGAGAAATCAGCTGTTAACCTTATGGGAGTTCCCTTGTATGTTATGTATTGTGTTTCCCTTGTTGCTTTTAATAACTTTTCTCTGTCTTTAATTTTTGTCAGTTTGACTACTATATGTCTTGGCGTGTTTCTCCTTGGGTTTATCCTTCCTGGGACTCTCTGCGCCTCCTGGACTTGGGTAGCTATTTCCTTTCCCATGTTAGGGAAGTTTTCAATTATAATCTCTTCCAGTATTTTCTCAGGTCCTTTCTCTCTCTCTTCTCCTTCTGGGACCCCTATAATGCAAATGTTGGTGCATTTAACATTGTCCCAGAGGTCTCTTAGGCTGTCTTCAGTTCTTTTCATTCTTTTTTCTTCATTCTTTTCTGCATCAGTGATTATCACATTCTGTCTTCCAGGTCCCTTATTCACGCTTCTGCCTCAGTTAATCTGCTATTGGTTCCTTCCAGGGTATTTTTCATTTCCGTTATTGTGTTGCATATCTCTGTTTGTTTGCTCTTTAATTCTTCTAGGTCTTTGGTAAACTTTTTGATCTTTGCATCCAGTCTTTTTTCAAAGTCCTGGATCATCTTCACTATCATTATTCTGAATTCTTTTTCTGTAAGGGTGCCTATCTCCTCTTCATTTAGTTGTTTTTCTGGGGTTTCATCCTGTCCCTTCATCTGGTACAAAGTCCTCTGCTTTTTCATTTTCTCTATCCTTCTGTGGCTGTGGTTTTCAGTTCCACAAGACGAAATACTGCTGATACTGCTTGATACTGCTGTCTGTCCTCTTGTGGAGGAAGCTTTCTAGGAGGCTCGTTCATGCTTCCTCATGGGAGGGGCTGATGGTGGGTAGGGTTGGGTGGGCAGAGCTCAGTAAGACTTTAATCTGATTTGGTGGGCGGAGCTCAGTAAAACTTTAATCTCCTTGTCTGCTAATGGGTGGGGCTGTGTTCCCACCTTGTTGCTTGTTTGGCCTGAGGCTGCCTAACACTGGAGCTTACAGGCTCTTTGGTGGGGCCAGTGGCGGACTCTGGGAGGGCTCACACCAATAAGCACTTCCCAAAACCCCTACTGCCAGTGCCCCTGCCTCCTCGGTGAGCCACAGCTGCCCCCCACCTCAGCAGGCAACCCTCCAGCACCAGCAGGTAGGTCTGGTTCAGTCTCCTATGGGGTCACTGCTCCTTCCCCCTGGGTCCTGGTGAACACACTTTTTTGTGTGCCCTCCAAGAGTGGAGTCTCTGTTTCCCCCAGTCCTGTGGAGGTCCTGCAATCAAATCCCACTGGCTTTCAAAGTCTGATTCTCTGGGGATTCCTCCTCCTGTTGCTGGACTCCCAGGTTGGGAAGCCTGATGTGGGGCTCAGAACCCTCACTTTAGTGGGTGAACTTCTGCAGTATAACTGTTCTCCAGTTTGTGAGTCACCTACCCAGCATTTATGGGATTTGATTTTAACACGATTGCGCCCCTCCTACCGTCTCATTGTGGCTTTTCCTTTGTCTCTGGTTGTGGGGTGTCTTTTTTGGTGAGATCCAGTGTCTTTCTGTCGATGATTGTTCAGCATTTAGTTGTAATTTCGGTGCTCTTGCAAGAGGGAGTGAGTGCACGTCCTCCTGCTCTGCCATCTTGATCCTATCTTCCCCCACACATTCTTCTTAAGAGAAACAGCCCCAGATTCTGTTAGTTCCTGCATCCAGATCAAATCTAGGATCTGATGCCCACTAATTTCTACTAGGTCCAGATGTGATTTTTGGACAGGTTGCCTGTGAATTTAAAAGACAGGGTTTTTTTTTTCCTGCCATCGCAAGTCACACCCCATATGCAATGGTGGAACAGGCAGTTGTCTCTGCCATGGGTGTTTACCTTCCTAGTAATTTGGAATGCTCACTCTCACTCTCTACATACTAATTTCCTTATGTGAAGTTTTAGAAGTCAAATTAATAATAAGATAACTATTGGTAAGCAAGATCAAAGAAAATAGTATTAAATGGTTTCTTGTGTGTGGTTTTTTTCATCTAGGTTATGATCTAGCCCTTTCCTTTTCTAGAATATAGAGTATGACTTTCTAGTAAAGAGAATGATATGCTTTGTTGGACAGTGGTAGAAAAATTCTAACACAAACACCTTCCTTTTAATAGACTTCATGCAGACTTCTGTTGGATTTATTATTCCCAAGATTACAGTTTATCAAGCCCTAGTATGATTTAGCCTTTTGTTAAAACTTAGGAGGCACTATAATTATATACTTGTAAGTCATCTCAGAATAGTTCTGGAATGACATTTGAGAAGCATAACATAATTTTCTTATTTAGAAATTGGTGTTTCTTAGTCTTGTCTTGAAATTTGGGGAATTCAACTTTATTTTTGCTGCTTTTGATGTTGACACTATAATTTAACAATTGTATAGCACTTTGTCTTTCATAAACAGCTGTCATTCATTCTCTCCCTTACCACCCCCCCCACTCCTCCCACCCCGCCCCTGTCAGTTTCATCTTCACAGCAGGTGTGTGAAATATAGTCCTATTTTTCTTTTACATTTGAGAAAACAGATGCAGAGAAGTAGGCATACAGTGAATTAACTCTCAGAACTGGGTCTTGAACATGGATATTCTGCATTCATGCATTAGATAATTGATATTCCTTTGCTCTGTTATATTTAAAGCATGATTTTTTTTTTTTTAGGCAGAGGCACAAATAGAACTCTGATTCATGAATTTGCCAGTGGTTTTTCCTTTTTGTGTTACCTTTAGTCATAACATTCCCATAAGATTATGTGATTTTTTAAATGACAACTTTTGAGATATAATTCACATCCATTTTAGAGTATACAGTTTGATGGTTTTTAGTATATTCACAAAGTTTTGCAACTATCACCAGAGTAAATTTTAGACCATTTTCATCATTCCAAAAAGAAATTCTGTACCCATTAGCAGTCACCCCTCAATTCCCACCCCCTCCCAATCCTAGGCAACTACTGATCTACTTTCCTATTGACCTATTTGTGGATATTTCATATACGTGGACTCATAAAATACATGGTCCTTTGTGACTGGCTGCTTTCACTTAGCATAATCGTTCCAAGGTTCATCTGTGTTAGCATGTGTAAGTACTTCATTCCCTTTTATTGCTGAATGCTTCATTGTGTGGATTATTTTATCATTCATTGTTTCATTTATCATTATTGTATTTTATCCATTCATCTGTTAATGGACATTTGGGTTGTTTCCACTTTTTGGCTATTTTGCATAATGCTTTTATGAACATTCATGTCCAAGTTTTTGTGTGGACATGTGTTTTCATTTCTCTTGGTTTTATAGTCAGGAGTGGAATTTCTGGATTAGATATAATAGTAACTCTATATTTAACCTTCTGAGAAACTGCTAGACTTGTTTTCCAAAGTAGCTGCGCCATTTTACATTCTGTCAGTTTCTGAATTGTATTGTTTGAACCCATCCTTTTGTAATCCAGTGAAATCTGTTTGTATCCTTTGAGTTAGTTTACCTGCCTCTTGGGCCAAGGTTCCCTATCCCTGATTTACAGGAGGACATAGTTGCCCAGATCAAGGCGAACAATGGGCCGTGGAAGGTACAAAATTAGCTGATAACACATTTTCCTCCCCCAGACTTTTGTGTTTGGTAGATATGTCTTTAAGTACATTTTCTCCATTTCTATTTATGAGTACATATTCTTTGTACTGAGTTGGCAGTGTAGTAAATAAAAAGTGAAAAAGCATAGTTCTTACTTGAAAGGCCATTATGGTATGTGTGTATTTTAAAATTTTGCCTCAGGGCTTTTTTTTTTTTTGAGAGTTCTGTAGCTAAATTTGTTACTCTGGGGCTCTAACAAAATGAAGACTTGATAAATTAGATTCCTCAGTCAGTGCTCTAGTTTTCTTTGTATGGATTACTGTTTAGAGATCATAGACTGTTTTAAATTCATTTCTTTGACCACAAAGAGGGTCTTTGGGTGAACTAAGCAAATTCATCACTGTTGGAAAATTATGTTATTATCTGACCTTATGTAAATACTATCATCTTCAGATGGGAAAGACAGCACACTTATAACAAGAGCCTATATTTTGTCATTTGTGAAAATATGGCAGCAGATAAACTGGAAGGATGAATTTTTCTTGCCTTTATCCTTGCAGTTTTCCAGTCAAAACAGTGTTTTCCAGTGTTATTCCATCAGCACATTTTTCTCCCATGCATTTCAGTGAGGTTATTTCATACATTTGTAATACAATCAAATTCTCTTGTCACAGTATATATACCATTGTGAAAGTCCTTGCCCTCCTGGTTGGTTTTGGTATCTTTTATCATACAGAAGTTTTGAATTTTTGTAAAATCAATGAATTTTCTCCTATATGGCTTTTGAATTTAATATCATGCTTTGTAAGGGTTTATCTACCTCAAGGGCTTTGGTTTTTTGTTTTTGTTTTTGTTTTTTCTTCATATGCTTCTGTAATTTTGTTTCTAAATTTAGAGGGTTTTTTTAAATGTCTTTTTTTAATCTTTATTGGTACCTATGAAGATTAAGGCAGCGTTATTTAATGTGAGTTGATATGTCATAAGCAAGAAACCAAGAGTATTTGGGTTTATTTATTCTGTCATGTTTTCTCATGAGGAATAGATGTTCATGAGAAATTATGGACACCTGAAATGTTAAATTTAACCATATTAATAGCAATATTCCCGTGTGATATGTTTGTTTAAAATTGTTTAGCAGAGTTTCTGCTTCTGTGAGTTCTCACTCATTGTAGTAGGTTGGCAGTACTCTTTGTGCTTTGTCAGCTTGAAATACTTTTAAGTATTCATGATTTGTATGGCTAAGCACACTAAGCGTACTTCTACTCTAACTAGTTATTCTAATCAGAAAACTCTAAAATCAGATTCTTTGTAATTATTAAAAAAACAGGGAAAACCGCTAGTAGTGTTAACCATGGATCTTTCATTTGCGAATTCTTAAACTGTTTCAGTGAAAATGCTATTACCTTAGAAGGAATTAGAGAAGATGAAAATAGGAGAAAAACAGAATAGTATGAAGAATATTTTTTAAATTACTGGTAACTTGCTAAGAATTTATTTTTATTTTTGGCATGTAAGTAATTTAAATATAAAGATATTTCTGTTAAATAAATGATTAGATGATAGCGAGATTGCCATACTTAATTGTATGGCAGTAAAACTGTGTGTCTTGAAAAATTTAAAACTGACCAGTGTGTATCCAAGTTTGGAAAGCTTATCCTGTTGAATATTCTGTATTGAGTAAAAATCCTGGTAAACCTTTTATTTTACCTTGAATCTGAAAAACACTTTTTTCATTAAAACAAAGAGAGAGCCTCATGTGAAAAACAAGTCCATCTCTAACTCTAAAATATAACAGGGATTAATTAAGTAAATCTAAGCAAAACAAAAGGAAACAGTTACCCTTTAATTTATTAGTTAATATTAGTCTGCCACTTGAGTAGCTAGATGATTTTAAAAACAGATCATGACATTGATGCTTTTGTATATTTTTTTACAGGTGAAAAAAGCCAAGATGCAGGAATCAGGAGAACAAACTTTAAGGTATACAAAGTTGAATTTCTTTTTAATGATGTACTTATAATTTTTTTTACATGCTGATTAGTATATGGGCACGACTTGGGTTGACTACCTTCTTTTTGGTTTTTAGCATCAGCCTTTACATTTTGAAATTATTTGGTTTAAGGTGAAAATTTTCCTCTAAAAGTTTGTCCTTGAAACACATAGGTGCTGATTTTTTTTTCTTTTTGTATTCATTATTTATTCAGCAGTATATACCAATCTCATGTTCTCTCTCAGATGCTGTGATATGTGGAAGAGACACAATAGTGAATATTCTTCAGTCAGATGTATAATATACATAATAGGAAAAACAGAAATAAGGAAAATCCAAGAGGTTAATCATTAATTACCAAATGGATGTGGGACACCTTAGTCACTAGCTCTGCTCCCCTTATAGAAAAGGGGCAGCTTCTTTGAATGTCATATTCTGGCTTCCACAACACCATGATTTTCAGTTGTCCACAGTTCTTACCTCCTGTTGTTTGTCTACCAACCATATGAACCAGTAACTGCATCACCTCTAACATCTTAAGAATCCTCCTCTTGTACCACCACATACACTATCATTCCAGCTTATTTATTCTATTGTCGTGCTAGCCCTATGTCTTACTGTACACTTCCAATTAAATGATCTGTCGTATATTCACTACCAAGCATTGACCCGTCCTTCAAAAGAGATTTCAATAACTCTAAATTTTCCCGTTCTCCCAGCTCCTGGTAACCATCATTCTGCTTTCTGTCTCTATGATTTTGACTACTCTTAAGTACCTCATATTAGTGCAGTCATAAATTATTTGTCTTTCTGTGCCTTGCTTGTTTCATTTAGCATAATGTCTTCATGATTTATCCATGTTGTAGTGTGTGTTAGAATTTCCTTCCTTTTTAAGGCTGAATAATACTCCATTGTACGTCTGTTCCACAGGTTGTTTATCCATTCATTAGCTGGTTGTGTTAATTATTGACAAGAGTTCTGTTGAATGAGAATGAAGTATTTGTGTTGCTTACTTTTGGAGTTTGGGTGTTTTGCTCTTTCTTGGAGGAGGAAAATTTTACTTTGAAGCATTTTTTTTCTATCATATACACATTGTTAAGTAAAATTTATGTTTATATAACTGAAAATAATTATATTTTGAGACAGTAATAATTTTTCTGGATATAATAATTTAAAATATTTAACAAAGTGCTAGAGTTACTTCACTGTCTTGGTGCTGTTGTTTCAGTTTGATCTCTAGGTACTCAGTTGAACAGGTAGAGGATTTTGCTCTAAGATTCTAGGACCATAGGATTTTAGGAACTGGTCCATTGTATACCAGACCATACAAATATACTTTCTAAGATACAAGATCTACAAATAGTCTTTCAACAGTGGGTTTAACAATGAACCCCAGATGGTACACATAGAAGACAAGGTCATTGTAGTCAGAAATGTGAAGTCCTTGTCTGGGTTTATACCTTTCTCCTTGGAATCCTATTTAATTAGGCATAAGATGGGGCTCAGAAGTCTGTATTTTTACCAATCATTCAGGTAAGAAATAAGCCATTTTGGGAAACAATGGTATAACTACTCAGTATGATTTCTTACCCTTACTCGTCAATTCACATAGTCATATCTTGGTTAGTATATTAAGTGCTATTCCAAAAATACAGACATTTGAGTAAGTAGATTTAAATAAACTTCACCTGGGGATTTACCTTTAAGAATTTATTACATCTGGGGGAAAGTTGTTTGAACATTGAGAATATGCCAGGAAAAAACAAAAAGAACTTTATTGCACTTGAATATTAGAGGTCTGTTCAGAAAAGATGAGAGCTTTAAGAATTTTGGTGCTGTGTATTTTTTTTTTATAAATAACATTTCTTTTTAAAATTCTGCTATGTAGAAACTACTCTTTCTGGATATGTGGAGTGTCTGGGACAGTGTCCTCCACTGCTCCCTAGAGTGTAAAACAGCAAAGCAGATTTCTTGCTAGGGAACGTGAATGTGAAAAGAATACCTGGGCTGGGGAGAAGTATTATAATAATACTAGTTACAGTTATATTGTACTTACTCTGTTCTAGTCTCTGTTCTAAGTAGTTTTCATATATTAACTCATTAATCCCTATAACAACCCTAAAAGGTAGGTTCTATATTATCCCTCATTGACAGTTGAAGAAACTGGAGCACAGAGAAGTTTAGTGACTTGCCTAAAGTCATAATGCTAGTTTTGACAAAGTGGAATATGAACTCAAGCAATCTGGTTCTAGAATCCTCACTCTTAAGCACTATGCTATACAGGTAATTGAGGGAATATGGGGGAGGGTGGAAAGTAAGGTAGAAAGAAGAGGGAGGACACTGTGAGGGATGAAAGTATAATTTAATTCCATTTCAAAATTTCGGTGAGGATCTTCTCAACATTAAAGTATCTAAATATCTAACATAATGCCTTGTCCTCCCAGTTTACATGACTTATCTTTTGCAGTTTCTCTTAATTTGTCTTATAAGTGTTTTTAAAAAGATGTTGCTAAGTTTGGGGATGATAACAAATAAAAATTTATTTTTAATTGGGGGAAAAGAAAAATACAGTGGAATGCACCATTTAAGGTTCAGAACCCCTTCTTGGAAGCAAGCGTGTATAATTTGGAAAAACTTAAGTAATTGTGAGGACTGTTGTCTGTAATCAAGCATCTCCCTACTATCCTTTGGTACGTTGGAAATAAGGTGACAGCAGCTTTAGATGTCGTGGAATTTTTCTTTTACCGTGTGGTCTTTAAAGAAAATCTGACTTGTCTGTGGCTAGCTGGTATTTCCGAGTGATATAAAAACTGAAGTGGTCCAGGGATATAACAAAGAACAATAGAAAGCTGAAGGTACTGGCCCTGGCCCTAGTTCTTCAGGTAGCCACTAAAAACCAAGAATAAGGATATCATAGAGTAGACTTACCTTGCCTCTTACTTATCTAGGAAGAAAATGGTTTGGTTTAATCACTTTTTGCAATGCAGCAGGTTGGTCAGGGGCTAATGTATTCATTTTGGTTTTCCCAGTCAAGTAAGCAACTCCGAAGTCAATGATCAGAAACCGGAAACTTCAAGCCTTGCTTCAAACCTTACCATGTCAGAGGAAAGTAAGTACCATATTTCTGTGCACCATGGAAGAGGTGTTCCTATGACCAGGTGATGCTATTCTTTTACAATTGATTTCACCAATTGCCTTGTTTGTCTCAGAATATCCAGAATCCTTTCACTGCCTTGTGTAGTATGTGTGTGTTCATCCTTGTGCTTTCCTGTAAGCCTTATTGACATACCATCTGAGGAACAAAATCACATTGAATCCACTCCCCAGGGATTGGCGACTGTGTTTTTGCTTTGAGGTTGGATATTCTAAAAGTAATAAATGGTCCCTTACTCAAAATCAGAAAAGTTTGTGGGCCAACCTCTGACTGCTCCTCCAGAGGGCTTGATGTTTTCCCACCTTTCTGATAACCGAATAATTCTACCTATCCCTCTAGGCCGAAAAAAAGAAAAGTAATCCCCTGAAAGCCCACGATTGATGCTGGGCCCTGAGGGAGATCCAGCTCAATAAAATACACCCTCCACTTACCAACGCTTATTCTCTTGTAGAACAGTTATATTCATGCATTAGACAAAATTTGTAGAATGTTCTGGTTTTTTTGTTTTTCTTGTGGAGACAGTTTTCTCTGGCATATCATGGTGGTATGCTCCATAGGGCAAATAGTCCTCCTTGAAATTAAATAAAATCTTATGGATGCCTTAGAGGACTGGGGCAGGGAGGGTGGGGGGGACTCGAGGGGGGGGGCGTCAAGGAAGGGAGGGAATATGGGGATATGTGTATAAAAACAGTTGATTGAACCTGGTGTACCCCCCAAAAAAAAAAAAAAAAAATACAGAAGATCAAAGGACATTTCTACTTTACAAGGGTTGGCTCTTTCCCACTAATTTATAATATCATTTTTGTTAGTAAAATGAAGTAGATTGTATATGAGTCCTACTGTGAATATTTTTGTGAATAACTACCCCACAATTTGTTTAAATTTCCAATTCATTTTTTTAACTATAATTAATTTTTCAATATAGTTTTCCTTATACTGAGTTTAGTTTTCTCTATTAGTTTTAATTTTATCTCTACAGTCGATTTAGAGTGAAAGACTTGCATTTTTCTTTATTCTCTATAAGGTTGTGAGATGTTTTGTTATATCATGTGAAGAACCATTCTTATTAAGCAAGTACTGTTCTGAGAATGCACCTGTGTTTATTCCTTTTTATTCTAAAACTGAACCAGAGATGACAGGCAAAAATAAGAGGGTTTTTTTTTTTTTAAGTGAAGGTTTTTTTCCTTTTAACAAGTAGCTCATTGATGAAGTGATATTACCTCCTTTTTGTCTGAGATCAAAATTGGGGCTTCAGAGAACGAATTAGTGGTTACCAGGAGGAGAGGAAAGGGGGGGAGGGGCAATCAATATATGGGCAGGTGATTAATAAGTACAAACTATTCTGTATAAAATAAGCTACAAGGATATATTATATAGCAGAGGGAATATAGCCAATATTTTATAATAACTGTAAAGGGAGTATAACTTCTAAAGTTGTGAATCACTGTATTGTACACCTGTAGTATATATAATATTGTACATCAATTATACTTCAATAAAAACATTTTAAAATCAGGGGAAAAAAAAATAAATAAATAAATAAAATCTTATGGAAAAATCCAAATGAACTTTTTTTGGCCAACCCACTAGCTGTGCCCTTCCATATTTTCCCACACACTTTAAAAGAATAAATTTGTGTAAGACACTTTTAAAAAATGCACTTGTTTGGGGGATCTGTCTTAAGAGAATTATGCTTAACTTTATATAATTCCCATGTATTAAAAAATGGTGTGCCTGTTTAAAAAAAATGGTATGTCTTGAGTTGTATATATTATTTCCTCAAAGATGCTGTTCCAGTGGTTCTCAAACTTCTAGCATACCCAAGAGTCATCTGGAGTGCTTGTTTGTAATGTAGAATTACAGCCTCATCTTCAGTGATTGTCATTCAGTAGACCTGATGTAGACGGGAACCTGCATTTTCAAGAAGACAGCTAGGTGGTTCTGATACATATGGGAAACTGCTCTCAGCAGTGAAAAGGATCTCCTCTGATGTTTTTAATATCTCACTCATCCCCAAGAGAAAGGCCTGTTCCTTACATACTTCAGGGCCCAGAAGTAGGTTGAGTCTTCTTGCTTCTTGAAAATCATTTCTCTTTTTTCCTTTAAAAACTCTAGTTCCTTTGAAGTCTTTATTTATGCCCCTCCCCCACCTTTCTTGACTGAACTCCTAGTCATTTTGCTCTTAAAGACTAGATCTTCTTTTCCTTCTCTATCCAGACTCTTATTATTCTTGGTAATTTCAGCATCCATGTAGATGACCTATCCAATACCCATAATGTCCTTCTTGTTTTCCTGTCCCTTTTTACTCAGCATAGATTCTGTGGTTCTTTATAATAATTACTCCCTTACAAATACCTTCAATAATTTTGCTTCTAGTACTCTCCTTGCTAGACCCCAGTCCTAATTTAATCCAACTCTCCACCTTCTCTATATGTGTGTTCAAATAGCTGAACATTATTGGATAAATTATACACCTAGCTGACTATTTACTCACAGGGCCTCAAGTGGGCACCCTACTACATTTTACTCATGAGTTTTACCTTTTAATATGTCACACCACTTCTTTCCTCTCAGAGCACCCACACTCATTCACCTTTCCTCACACTTAACTGATGACTCCTCAAATAGAAGCTCTCTGACAGAAAGCTCCCTTATTATCCTACCAACACCAGATCTTCAAACCTGCTTGTGTTTGTATCCATGTTATCTTGCTTCATTCTTGTCAGAATTGGAATAGTGTTCTTGCTCCTGTCAAAGGTAAGACCTTTTATTTGTGCTTCATGGCCTATCCGTTCTCACCTCCCCCAAGGATTTTGGTACTTTGATTATCCTAATACCATCCCTGCGTCGTCATGTTCTTCTCTTCTTAATCCATCCTGTCAGTAAAGAGACATAATTCAGTGGGTATCTACCATCTTAAAACACAAACAAAACCCTGCTTTGGGTCCACCTCCCCCACTGGTTATAGACCTTTCTCTTGGTTCCGTGATCCACTGGAACCTCTGGAAAGAGTTGCTCCCACTTGCTTTGTCACCTCCTGTGCACTCTTCAGTGCTCTCAAATTTAGCTTCTGTCACCACTCTTCCAATGAAATTGCTTTTGTCTAGGTCATTAGTTACTTTCAGTAACTGGAAATGCTAGTTTTAGTGGACATTTCTCTATTCTTACATCCTGCCTCTCACCACTTTTCTCCCCCCTTTCTCCTGTGCTGGCCTTTCTTCTACTATCTGAACTTTGAATGTTGGTGGGTTCTAGTTACCATCTTTGCTCTTTCTGCATCCCGTCACTCACTACTATATTACTTTAAATATTTTATACATTGTTAATGAATTCCAAATTTGTATTTCTAGTCTGACTTCTCCCCTAATTTCATTTATGAATCCAACTACCTACTTGACATGTCCACTCAGATGTCTAAAAGGAAAGTCATACTTAAAATGTGTGAGAACTTTTTATTCCTTTAGCCCTCACCAAATCTTTTCCCAAACTTCCACATCTTTGGAAGTGGTTTCACTATCCCTCCAATTGCTCAAGCTGAAAAACCTAGAAATTATCCTACATTCTGCTATTTTCCTCATTCCTTACATACAGATTCATCAGGATGCCGTGTTGATTTTACCTTCAGGATATATTTCAAAGTTTTGCCTCATCTCCACTGCTGCAACTTTTTTTTCTTTTTTTTTAAACCAGTACAAAGGTGAACATATCCAGATTTATTTATGCAATGCTGAAAAAATTTGAGTTCTATTTCCATTTTGTGGAATTTTATTCTGGGGTCTGGCTTTGTTGTGTAACTGACTTAGGTCATTGAAACTCGATTATCCCACCTCACATGCAATTTTCTGTCCCAAGGGAACAGAAAACTTGGGTTTTTAGCACACTTACAGTAATGATCTTAATACTGCTTTACAATTTAGTAGGAAGACCCTGTCCCACAGCTTGAGGAGGGGCAGAGAAGTTATAGTATAATTAAGCAGATTATGCCTTGAATCTTTCTAGTCCTTTCATAGTTCCCAAGTACTGCAAAGATCAAGGCTCATTCATTCTCTAGAGAAGTAAAAATTGGCCTAGATCTTCCAGGGTGTTTTTTGGACCTCTTCTAGAATTAAATTAAATCAGAGGGGGAGAAGGATTTGGGCATTTGAAAGTACTTGTCAGCAGAGAAGGGACCATTATGTAGACTTCAGATGAACTTCCATTCTATGTGGTGGGTGGTAAGAACTTTAGATCTAATTGAGATCCCCTTCGTTCTTCTCAAAGTGATCATAGATTAACATAATCTGCAAATTGCCATTAATTATTTTCAAAGACTTTGAACAATGGCAGTGGACAAGATTTATGATAAACTCACAGATGATGATTTTTCTTACTTTGGGCATGAATTGGCCCTGCATCTGATCTTGATCAGGGTTCCGTTTTTGGGTCAGACACTCAGGGAACCCAGCTAGACATAAAGTTAGTTGGTTCACCCTTAGTCCCTAATCACAATAGAGCAACGTCCTTTACGGTTGTTGAAGGAAGTTCTTGAACTGTTCAGGAGTCTGGTACAAGCTCTATATGATGTTACTTTGCCTACAGTATGGACTGAAATAGCACTAATGAATAGGATTCTGCTTCCTGTGAAACTCAAGTTGAATATTTACAGTATTTATCCCAGATGAAGTCATGAGGGTCAAGCCTCATGATGGTATCTATTCTAGATGAAGTCATAGAGGTCAAGAGGACACTAGCTGCAGAAGTCTCTTTACTTGATGGTTTGTCAGAGCATTACATCAGTTTGTCACTGCTGTCTGCTTTGCCAAACGTAAGGCCTTTACTACAAAGCTAAAAAATAGTAATATAGAAGCAGACTTGCATCTTCTGCTGTTGATTATATACAGCAGTAGCTACAGTTTTCTAATAAAATTGGGTATCTCCTCCAAATCTGTCTTCCTGCAAGTCATTCTCAGGACCTTCTACTCAGAATAGGGTAAGCACCCAGGGAATGAATAAGCTGAAGAAGTATAATGTGGTTTCCTAGACATAGATCTTGCATTTTAAGTTTGTGTATGAGCACAGCTGAGAGCTTAGGAAGTTACTTCTTCTTTGCTTTTAGATTAGTGATGGGTGAAGGTAGAGGTCAGTTGGTACTGACTTTCAACTCTTTTCCATACCCCCTTCATTCTAGCTTCTTTCACTATCTCTAAAATCTCTAAACCCATTTTTAGAAGAGTGAGGTATTTCCTACTGCATAGTCTTTCTAAATTTCTGATGCCCAAGCTGTATTCTGTTATATAGTTTGAAAGACTATACAGTGAGACATGAAATTTCCCCATTTCATTTTTGAAATGTTCTAACTTTTTACCTGGTGATATCTTTCTTTCAGTTATGACATGCACCGATTACATCCCTCGCTCATCCAATGATTATACCTCACAAATGTATTCTGCAAAGTAAGTTGAATAATTATTTCAAAAATCTATATGCATTTTCTCTAGATTCATTGCAAAATTTAACTTGATATTTAAGTTATTAAGTTGACATTTAATTTATTTTCATCTCTTTTTCTCTGTTCCCTACTCCAGTTTTTTTATTCCCTCTAAATATAGAGTAGAGTCTATGTAACATCCTTTTAAAAAGTTGATGATTGTCTGGAATAGATCACTGTTACTCAGGAGCTTGCTCACAATGAATAGGTACTGAAAAATGCAAAATACCATTAGTGGTGAAAACATATCACTGACTGACCTCTGATCATTTTCTCTTTCCTCTACTTTAATAGAGAGATCAATTTAAAAAGCTAAAGCCAGCCTCAGACTGGGACTTCTCAGCTTAATCTATGTTCAGTTTATTGTTTTAGGAGTGTCCTCAGGAGTAGAACTAGGCTTGAGGTTAGACAGGTTTAGTAGGTTGAAGTCACTAAGAGGCAATATTTTGGGCCTCATGGGTTAAGATTGGCATTTAAGATTCAATAAGTTAGTCATCTCCAAGATGAGTAGATGCAAAACAATGTGTATATCAGGCTAGCAATTGTGCATTTATAAAGAGTGAGCCTACATACATAGGTATATGCAAGTATGCTTTATTAAACTGGGATGAATTCTTACATGCTTATGTAGGCAGGATACATAAAGAAATTCATAACAGTGGTGAGTGATATGTATGGATCTGTTATAAAAAGAAAAATTTTCCTTTTTGTGCCCATTTGTACCTTTTGAATTTAGCATCAGTTAAAAAAAATGAACTAATTGAAAAGTCAACTCAATGAGTTCTACAAATTCTAACCTGGTATTAACAGTAATAGCATCCTTGGGCCAGTCATTTTCATGTGGTTTTCTTCTGTGAAATAACTGAACCTATTCTCTGAGATCATTATGAATAAGATAAGAAAATAATTTGAGCTATAAAGATACTATATAAAAAAGGATATTATGCTCTTTGTCATATCTGGAGATTAATCCATTTGAAGATACGAAGGTTTTAAATCATTCCCATGTGATTTGATTAACAGCTACAACCTGAGCTATTTCCTGGTCTTAAGATCTGGCTAAGAAGAATAGAAGTTTTCAAATTCAGTCTTTTAGAGTCTACTGAGATGTGATATTGCATATTCCAAATTCATTCATTCATTCAAAAAATATTTGTATACCTGCTTTGTTCAGGATACTTTATTAGCTATGCCTTCTATCTTAATGCAGACCTCCTTATCACTTAACTAAACCATTGCATTTTTTAACTGTCTCTATTTCAAGTCCTCCTCCAGCCCCTCCCGCAATCCATTTTACAAAGAAATGTCAGACTAATCTTTGTTAAAGAACAGCTCTGATCTTGCCATTCTTTGCTCAACGATTTCAGTGACTCCTGGTTGCTCCGGATTTGTCTGAACACTTTTAGCCTCATATTCAAGGTCTTTGCTGTCTGTCTTCTTTACTTTCCCTACTATATAATCTGTGTTCCTGGCAGGCTGAAGCCCTTCCTCTGTACCTTTGCCAGAGTTTTTCTCTTTTCCTAGACTACCCTTTCTCTCCCATTTCTGCACATTCTACCTGCTAGCTCACAGACCACTTCTTTATAGCCGTCCGTCATTTTCTTCTCCCCTCAAACTGAAAAAAAAATCTTTTCCCTTCTGAAACACCCCTTTCCGCCCATTATTTTATTGTTATGACCTATATGGTACATATGACACTTTCTTACTTATAAGTACAGCATAACTTACCAAATAAAATAACTGGTATCTAAAAATTCAGTGCATAAAATGTGGCACCATCTTATTCCGTGGATAAAATGACCAGGTCATCTAGCTAGTTTAAAAATCTCAAAAGTTTTCACTGTTGAATTCAAATCTCTAGCTAAGCCTGATGTGGTTGGCATCAACAACCACATCAGGTTTAGTGGCCGTATACTCTGACTTACATGTCAGCAGGGCAATTCTGTGTCCTGTCTAGGACTTCCCAGATTTTATTAATTACGTGACTTCTATTTTATAGGCTCAATCTGGAGATATGGGGCCACACCCCTACTCCCTGCTTTCTAATGTGGTTGTTTGCCTTTTGTCCACTGGCCTCACCCTCTTTTCCAAGTCCCACTTTCCTTCTCAGATCTTTAGTTTGGCCGAGAGGGCTAGGTGGAGAATGGGGCCATTTGCCAATCCTGTTCTATCCAGTTTTCTGTCATTTTAGGGTTTCATTCTATATTTAGACATAAGGGCATAAGCGAGTTTAGTCCATACTTGTATCTCACATAGGGCCTTATGTGTAGCACACCACAAATGTTTGTAGCATAGTCATTGGACCTTGGAGAAGAATATTTGAAACTATTAAATTTTCTATAAAATAGTTTGTTAGGTAGGTGATAGTAGAACCTGGAAAGGAAAAAATGATTCTACTTTCTGACCATAGTAAGAGACATTTTATGTGGCAGGTTAGTCTCCTCATTGCTGATTCTTTGCTGTTAGTGGTATTAGCTATTTCCCCTGTTTTTCTCACATGAAAGTTTTTGTTTTCTTGAACTTTTCTAGACCTTATGCACATATCCTCTCAGTTCCTGTTTCGGAAACTGCTTACCCTGGGCAGACTCAGTACCAGACACTGCAGCAGTCTCAACCCTATGCTGTCTACCCTCAGGCAACCCAAACATATGGACTACCTCCTTTCGGTAAGGCATTCTGTTGTGAGCAGTTTCTAAGAATGTAGATTTTATCCCCCAGAAATCTCCATCTTTCCCCCACAAGCAAGCATGGCTCATCAGGAAGCTGAGAGATGCCAAGTTGTTCTTGGCACAGCACCTGCTCAGTTACAGGTGTGATAGATATTGGATATGCAACTTTCCAACGGTATATTTGATGCATGTAATATAAAATCATAACTTTTCAATTCTCATTTGATTATCTGCCATAATTTAGCTATTTCCAGGATACTAAGTCTTGACTGTAAAGCTTGGAATCTTCGAGTGTTTGGAAACTCTTTGAGGAATTACTGTTGATGTGACTTCATACAAAACATGATACCATGGCAGATATATTTTGAGGTGGCTGATTTCTTGCTGACACCAAGTAATCTACATATCTAGATGGAATATGCCTTATAGTTTTCTGCTCCACCCACCCCCCTGCTCTGTTTTTGTCAGTGTCTCCCTCTCCTTTACCCCTGCCCAAACTGATGAGTTGTTGCTCTGTTGAACCAAGAAGTCATCTGAAAAAAAAAAAAAGAAAAAAGTCATCTGAGAGGGAAAATCCCCAGTTTTGTACAACCTTATCATGTGCATAGAGAGTTTTCTTCTTTGGTTTTAGGTATCTTGGACATGAACTATGAATTAGAATGATTTACTGGAAGTCAATTTGAGGTTCTTTGGGCACTTAATATCTGCTGATTTTTCTCTATGTGTGTTAATTGATTGATATATTCAGTGTGCTTTATTTCCCCTTCCCTGCTTTCTTAGAACTAGTGTTAGAAAACTGAGAGGATACTGTATTTTTTAAAAAATATTCAATATGTTAATAAAATTATAAGTGTAGTCTTTGTTGAAACTAGCTAGGAATTAGAAAAATCTTTCAAACAGATTGCAACAGATTCTGGTTATTGCTTGCTTTTGGTTTTGACATTCCTACTTTTCCTGGCCTATCTGGCTACTTACTCTTTTATGATAATGACCGCTTTCTTACCTTAAGGCATATTAGCATTCCTTGGCTCCTGCTAACTACTAGAAACAAAAATTGGGGGTTATGTTTAGTGATAGTGGTCGTTGATAACTTCATAAGAGAAGAGAAACAAAAATGCTCTTGTTTTCCTGTTTGTACACCAACAAGTATACTGAAATCTTATGTTTCTGATGTATTTAATGAGACAAGACTGAGTAGTCCTTTTGGAAGCAGAACTCTCTGTGAATATGTTTGTGTTTATTTCTTTTTGCATATATTAAAGCTGATTTATCAACAGCTGGCTAACAATAGGCTAGCAAGTATAAAATATTTCACATTTTTTTAACTGTTTTGATTTAAATTCTTTATTAGAAACCCAACAGCCCTTTATGGCATTGTGGAACAGTTGATTTTCCTGCTCTTCGGTGTTAAATAAAACTCCTGTTATATTTCTGAACTCGGATTATGGAATACCTAGGACAGCGCCATGTGCATATAGGTCCTAGATATTATGGTATCTTTTATAGTCACTGCATTTCCCTCATATTAAAGAAAGAAAAAAATTCTGTAAAATAGATAAATCCCTGTTAAAAACTTGAAGGAAACAGTGTTTATTTTATAAAGAAATATAGGTTATAACAGGCTTTTTTATTAATCTGTTTCTGTTTAATAAGGGTGAGAGAAACTTGTTTCATAAGTTTTTCTTATCAGATTCAGAGAGAACTTTTCATTAGCTTAATTTGCCTTTGAATGAGAGGTATGACATATTCTCAAATTTTATAAAGGAAACTTTAAAGAAATGTTTGTAATACTTTTTGTGTTTATGTGTGTGTAATACTTTTTAAAGTGACTGTATTTTTTAGACATTTTCTTATGTTTTAACACATAGCTGCTTTTGTTTTGTATCACTCAGATATAAAGCATATCACTCAGATATAAAGCACTCCATTTCTTCCTGTATAGCACAGGGAATTGTATCTAATATCTTGTAATAACCTATAATGGAATATAATCTGCAACAAACAAAAACAAAAAAACTAAATCATTATGCTCTACACCTGAAATTAACACAATATTGTAAATCAGCTGTGCTTCAGTTAAGGAAAAAAAACTCTTTTTTTTCTTGTGAAGATTTTGGTAATTTTATTATCTTAATGTTGCCTGTTAGCACTAAAACTAGATTAGCTAGCCTGTTATTTTATTTCAGATGTAAACAGAACTTTAGAAAATCTTATTGTAATAATATGATTGTATATTTTATATTTATACAATAATAATAATAATATATTGGGGGAGTGGGAGGGAGGTCCAAGAGGGAGGGGCATATGTGTACATATAGCTGATTCACTTAGTTGTACAGCAGAAACTAACACAACATTGTAAAGCAATTGTACTCCAATTAAAATAATAATATATTATAATAATATTGAGTGCCTACTATGCCAAGCAGTATGCTGAGAATGAGTACTTCACACTTTACATTATTTTCTTATGTAATCCTCAGAACAGTCCTAAAAAGTGTCAACATTATCCCATTTTTTTATAGATGAGGAAACAGGCTTAGAAGGATTAAGTGACTAACCTGAGTTTATACAATTAGTAAATGTCTGGGATTAGAATTGCACCCTGGTTTGTTTAATTCTAGAAGTGCTCATAAATTTAGGTCTGTATGAAAAAGTTAATCTCAGAGTTGAGTTTGAAATTTAAAAGTTTCCTCCTTTTAAAGAAGTGAGAAAAGACTAGAGGAAATCTAGGAAGCCCATATAGTAACTAATCTTTAAAAGTAAAGGAATAGTGGTTATATCTTTTCAGAGCCACATAGAAATCTAGTGAGATGGCAGACTGAGGATTTGAGGTTTAACTTCCAGTGATCTGAGTGAATATGTATGAGGGAAGGGGTACTCATTCATTTTTAGGGGCCAATAAAAGATTGGCTTAACTGCCATTGTTCTACCTTCTTTTAAAAGAACTTTAATATGAGATGGAGATTTGACAGTATGTATTGAGTCTTAAGAATGTTCATGCCATTTTCCTCAGTAATTTTACTTCTAGGGATGTATCCTAGGGATTAATTAGAGATAACCACAAAAATTTACTACCAAGGTATTCATCACAGCATTATTTATAATAGCAAAAGATTGGAAACAGCCGACATATTGAATTGAAAGGTATGTGTTAAATTGCAGTGTATCTGCAGAGTGGAAAACTGTAGCCATTATAAATCATATTCTTCAAGAATAGTGTCTTGAAAAAACAGTTTATTTGAAAAAAGCAGTATATAAAACTGAAAATTCAATGTAATATACCAAGTTAATAGTTTTTTAAAATATGTATATAAAGCATAATTTGGAAGAAAAACTGAATTTTAACAGTAGAGGCGGTACAGATTTGATCTCAGTTCCCATGGAACCATACAAAGTGAGGACACAGTTCCAGTGTGTACAGGTTTTAGTTAGCACAGTCCAGCTCAAAAGTGAAAACTGTATTTTTTTTCTGTGTGATGAGACTGCAATTTTTTTCTTTTCACTTTCTATATTTTCCCAATTTTCTATAATATACACCTACTTATTTTATCATTAACAGAAGTACTCAGATTAAATTACTTAGCATTTATAATAGCTCACCCCCAGTGAGCTATTAAGTCAACAAGATATTCTTGCATGTGTTTTTTTCTAGCATTTACATGTACTTCAGTTCTTGACCAAACTAATCTTCTCTAGAGTTCCCCTACTCTGATACATATTACTGCAAAGTGAACTGCTTAGGTTGCTTTGGTTAGTGAATAACCAATAGGGAAGTATTTGTGCTGGAAAACTTGGATAGAGTTCGTGATAAGACCCCACTGTGGGGCAGCAGGAGGATAGTACTCGGAGACAGGCTTCCTTTGCCATTTTTAAATCAGCCATTGCTCTACACCAGGCTCTTGGTGCTTAAAATGAGAAAGTCTGTACTTGTAGGCAAAGAACAGTGGACTGGGAGTTAGGAAGCCTGGAGTTTATTTCTTTGCTGTTGGCAGTAGTGCTCTACAGTCAAACCATTTGGTCATGCTGCTTGTTACTTGGAATTCTGGGAAGAGTGTTTTTAAAGGAAGATGTATGTGTATATATATTTTATATATATGTGTGTGTGTGTGTGTATATACACACACACACACACACACATATACACCTAAAGAGTAGGACTGTAGTGATGCTGCAGGCAGTATCCATATTGTCTTTTATTCCTGTATTCTTTATAATACTGAATAGCTACTTTATGTTTCTGGCCAAAAACATTCAAAACTAGCTATTATTTCCCCTATTTATCTTGGGCATTTTGCACTAATTTTTGACCTTACAAGAAGGACCAGTTTATATTACATTTTGAAACTTCAAAAATACATAGTCAGTAATGAGACTAGCAAAACTCTCTCAGCTAATACTATTCTTATTAGTAAGATAGTATTTTAGGACAGTGTAATAATAAACATGTCTACAAACCCAATACCTCAGGTTCAGAACCTATTTAGAAAAAAAACACATTGATTACAATAAATCTGGAAGTTGTTATGACATTGAGAAGGCAAGTTGTTTCTGAAAAATGTGGTAGTCAACCACCAAGAATCTTAGCACTGATATTCAAATTTCACATGATGAATGTTTAAAAAACTACATTCTCAAATATTTTTTTGTTGTTAAATGTCAGCCATAACAAGGACTTTAGCTGCGGCTTACCTGGGCAAGACTTAAAATCATCATGAACCAAGGGTGGAAGGGAGTGTGGGGTGGCCCTCCTAATTCATGCTAGAGATGTTGGTATTCCTTAGTCTTTTCAAATAAGTTATTTTGTGTGTTTAATAGATGAGAAAAGAATGTGACTTTTTTTTTAATGCTTTAGTTTGATAAATTAGGAGTTTGGGATTAACATATACACACTACTATATATAAAGTAGGTAAACAACAAAGACCTACAGTATAGCACAGGAAACTATACTAAATATCTTGTAATAACCTATAATGGAAAACAATCTGAAAAAGTATATGTGTATATATGTGTATATATATGTGTGTATGTGTGTACATATATATATATCTGAATCACTTTGCTCTATAGCAGAAACTAACACAACATTATAAACTAACTACAATTTTTAAAAAAAGGATTTGAGACGAGGCAAATTACCATATTCCACTGTCAACCTTTTAAGATTTTCACATCTCCTTTTACTATTCTTATATTTACTAATCAACAAATTTTACACATGTGAGTTACACTAAGATATCTGAGTGTCCTGGTGAAGCAGAAGTCCTTATTATCAAAGCATTATATATTTATAAGTTTCTTATCAGATTAAGATTATATGAAATGAGGTAATATTGAATTTGAAGCTGTAGCTGACCTTGGTATTGATTTCTTACCTGGGGTGTGTCTGATGACTCTTCTTGGGCTAAATTATCAGCTTCAACTGTATTGATCCAGTAGCCATAACTATTCAGAGCACAGTGAGGTTTTTAATAGACTTTTGCATAGCCAAAATTATGACAAAAACTTGGGGACTTCGCTGGCGGTCCGGTGGTTAAGACTCCATGCTCCCGATGCAGGGGGCACAGGTTTGATCCCTGGTGGGGGAACCAAGATCCCGCATGCTTCATGGCATGGCCAAAAAAAAAATTATGACAAAAACTGTTCACTTATAAAGGATATCCTTAGGCTCTTGTGTAGAAGCAAGCTTTGTTAATGGTCCCCTAGTTTACTGAAGAAGGAGATACAGCTAGAAACAGGAGATTGTCAAGAAGTGACAGATCACAGAGAAAAGACAGTGATACAAGAACTTTCAAATCATAAAACTATAATTGAGTTCTGCTTGGTACTAAGCAAATGTCTTCATATCTCTCAATAGCCTCTGAGGGTATTTCTGTAGTGTACATAGCACAGCACAGTATTGATCTTGGAAACAATTCTGAGAAAAGGTATGTTCACTATTTCTTCTCTGCTAAGAAGGCAGGAAAGGATATAAATATATTTTAGAAAGATTTTCATTTATGAGCATTGTGATAAAAATAAAAGAGAATAGGTATGATATCTGTCAATATGAGATGGATTTATATGTTCTGACAGGGAAAGATGTCTCTTAGGTATTATGTGGAAAAACAAAATGTGAACAGCATGTAACATCCCTTTTTAACTAAAAAGAAGAAAAAAAGATTAGTCAACAGAAGAAACCTGAGTGACTCATGCAAACTGTGAATAGTGGTTAAGTCTGGATGTGGGATTATATATGACTTTATTTTTTTCTAAAAATTAGAAATTATATATTTCTGTTAATGTTTTTAATTTATAAAAGTAAGCAGGTATGTCTTTCCTAATCAGAAGAAACAAGGGTAACAAAGTAACGAGCTTAACAAGGCAGAGAAGTATACAAACATTTTAGAAAAATCTGGTGCTTGTTTAATGGGTAAGTGAATTTTAAACTTATGTGGAATGTCTCCCACTTAGACAATGCAAATAAATGATTTATCGCTCTACAGGAATGTCAAGCACCCAACAACCCTTGGGTGTCAGTATGTCTTTTTCTGATCCTGATCAATTTCCCCCAACCATTGATGTGAACTTATATACATACATATCATGTTGGGGTTTTTAACAAGATTTTTGTTTCTATGGCCCCACTCCCCAATTCTTTGAAATTGTATTTGCTTGTGGTATATTACGAGTGGGAGAGTCAATAATTTTCTTACAAGCAAATTTATTTTTGTTCTAAGATTTCGATTTTAAACCTACTGGCTGATATTTGAAAGCATAACCATGCTTCTCAGTCCCAGTGTATTGTTTGTAATTGGTCCAATTTATCTGATTCAGGTGCATTGTGGCCAGGTATGAAACCTGAAAGTGGTTTAATTCAGACTCCATCTCCAAGTCAACACAGTGTTCTTACCTGCACTACAGGGTTAACCACAAGCCAGCCAAGCCCAGCACATTATTCTTATCCCATTCAAGGTAAACAGGCATGGTTGTGTGTGTTTTTGTTTTTTTGTTTTTTAATTATTATTGTTTTTTGTTTTTAATCTACCTGCATCTCCAAACACACTGGGTAATACAGGATATTTGCATTTGTGCATGCTTTTTGTGTTAGACAAACCAGAACCTAGGAGTGTGATTCATAAGTAGTTTAAGCCTTTGACTGTGAACTGCTAAATAGAATTGAAGACTCCTCTTTTGCATATTGGTGTCCAGAAAACCTGTCTGACTTTGTTCTAGTCTGTTCGCAGTGGCATTTTGTCCTGTAAATGAGCAGAAGACTCCATGGGTTAGAGCTTTGCCAACTTCTTTTATGTGAAGCCCAAATAGAATGGAATGTGAAATGCGTTCTGCTTTGTGAGATGTGTGCTGCTTTTCTGCTGTAGTTTTTATCACACCTCCACCCCATTTACTACTTTTTGGTGAGCATTTTTCTTGCTCAAAAAATTCAGTCCTGTTTCTATTTCGTGATGAAAAGCATAGCGTTAAAGCTTGAACTCTTAACATCTCTGCCTTCCTGAGTTCTTCCTGTAAAAGGTTAGAATTATGACAGCACTATTAAGAATGAAGACAAAGAAGCTCAAAAGGCAATATGGAGTTAATTCCTTACCCTTCCAAGTCCAATACAGGGAGTTTGTCATTGCTCCAAATTGGCAATTAACGTCCATCTACGTGGCTTCTCATCTGCCTCCTTTCTTCTGATTTCTCCCAGCTTTTAAATGTTATTCCTTATAAAATAGTACTAGAGGGATGAGGTTAGGATAGCAACAACTGGTCTGAGGTATTCTTAAATTATAAACTTTGATGATGAAAAAATGTTTTGATGTAGATTATATTAAACAAAATATTTTGATTTTCAGTATTAACTGTTTTCAATAAAATGATTGAGAACTACTTTTTGTTGGTCTTTTGGGAACAGAACTGTTTACTACATTCTTAAGACCTTGCTCTGAGCTACCTTTATCTCCTATTGTGTACTGAATCTCCTCTTTTCTTATTTCCCCTTCTTTTTATGTTTGTCCCCTCCCTCTTTTTTTCTAAAATGGGAAGAAACCAGGAAGAAAAAACTCAAGAGCGTGACTTTGTCTTCTCCTCTACCCCCTTTCATTTTTGTAAAGTGTTTCTCTATGTTGGTAGGCTTTGAGGTCCAACTACAGGCAAATCTAGTAGCCAAGAGCCTCCTAAACAGATACATCTCTGATGATTACACCTAGGTCATGAAAGAAAAGCAAGGAGTTCTCTTATATTAATAATCCTCTCCCAAGTTGTAGAACCACCACTCCTCTGTAGTTGTATCTTGAATTCGAGGAACCTGATAGCTGTATTTACTTTTCCCTCGTTGTAAAACAAGAGGAACCACCTTTGGGGGTCTTTTAAGACCCATTGCTTTAAAAAAAAAAAGTCATGAAGCTATCCTTTAATTTCATTCGCCACTATCCTAATTTCTTATCTTTTAGTACATTTTTTCCCTTGAGATCAATTAACCCAATTTCCTCCATTGTGCTAATAATGTTCATTGTTGATATTTGTTAAGTGTGGTGCTTAGCATTGTTTTAGGAGTAGATAGGTGTTACTCAGGTAATCACAACAGACCTGTGAGGGTGTTGTGTACTGTCATTAATCTCATATTACAGATTTGGCGCATTAGACACACAGTAAATAAGTCAAGGATGTAAGCCAGTCAGTCTGACCCCAGCACATGGGTGTAATGTTTATGATTTTCAGTGTTGAAGCCATGGTATCAATATCAACTCCCATAATTGAGAACCTCTCCTAGCAAATATTTAAATTCATTTCCCTTCCCTTTTCTGGTTAACCTATTGGCCCATTATATTGTTCATTAGAACTTTGGCACGGGGTAGAAATTAAGGCAGAAATTAACCATCAAGTTATCAATTTTTGCCATTTATTCTGAGAAAAAGTTGGTAGAAAGCAAGTTGTAAAAATTGGCTAAAAGGAAATATAGGTGTATTGGCACATTTGAATCACCTGGATTCTCCACTATCAGTATAACTGTCCTCACCCCCACTTTTCATTTCCTTTAGCACGGATAATGAGTGTCAGCTCTCCAGGGCTTCATCTTCTTCCCCCCTGTAACTAACCAGTCATTCCACAGAGTAAAAACAAGGAGCATTGTATTGATTTTTTTTTTTTAAGTGGTCAAAACAGCAATGTCACCTCATCCCCTCCAAAAGCTTTCAATAGCTGAAAATAAGCCTATCTTCCCTGGGGAAGTTAGGGAAATTACACAAATTCCACTTCTGGCTCGATCAGCTCCGATCAAAACCTTTTCTTTAGATTATACTTCAATCAATGCACATGAAAACCCTTTGATTAAGTAGATCTGGCTTGTTTATATATCAACCTTTTCCTAGAGTGTCTGTGACGGTATGGCCCGGTCTCTGGTCATTTTCTTCAGTTTAGATGGCTTAAATAATTAAAATTCAAATAGCAAAATTAATTTTAACCCAACCTTGAATTTCAGTGACTGTCTTTGGGGTCTGATAGTGTTGGTAACGCACAATAGCTTTCGTTGACTAGGAGATTTGTTTTGCATTTTAATAGACTTCATTTTTTATTATAGTTTTAGATTTATAGAAAAATTGAACAGATAATGTAGAGTTATATATCCCCCTACCCTCACACAGTTTCCCCTGTTATTAACATCTCACATTAGAATGAAACATTTATTAAGATTAGTAAACCAATATTGGTACATTACTATTAATTAAATCCTAGGTTTATTTAGATTTCCTTAGTTTTTACCTGATGTCCGTTATCTGTTCCAGGACCCCATGCAGGACTTCACATTTCATTTGATTGTCATGTCTCCTTAGGCTTCTCTTGACTGCAGTTTTTCACACTTTGCTTGTTTTTGATAACCTTGACGTGCTGTTCGTGAATCCCACAAGTATTTATTGAGCATTACCTATTGTAGGCCAGGTGCTTTGCTAGATGTTGGAGGTAATGGATAAGATAGTAAGATTCTGGCTTCATGGAGCTTACAGACTAGGAGAGGAAGCAGAAGATAAACAAGTAAATAAATACATAGATTTTGAAAAGTGCTCTGAAAGGAAAAAAGAATTGGTTGTTGTGATTGGGAAAACAAGAAAGGAGTTCGTTCTAATAGTGGGGTCAGAGGAGTCTCTCTGTGGAAGTAGACATGCTGAGCAGGCCTCATCATGCTGGAGGGCAAGAGGGACAGGCCAGGGAGAACAATTCAGGCTGGGAGAGCAGCACTGCAAAGGTCCTAGTGAGAAACAGTCTCCTGTTTTGAGTAACTCGAAAGCTGGGGTGAGCAAGGGTGGTGGAGAGACATATATAAAATTGGAGAGGTGGGTAAAAACTAAATCTTGTACCAACTTCTATGTGCCATTAACCCTTCGGTTTACCCTCCGACTTTGGGGCAGTGTCACTTCATTCAGCTGTGCCTCTCACAGTTCTGTAATCAGTCTTCTGATTAAAGCTGTCTCTGTATCCCGACTGTTTCAGGTGGACCTCTAGTGGGGCATGGTTCTCAGAAGCTTTGTCTTCCTGTGATTTCACAGCTCTGTTGCAGAACAGGAGTGGGAACTATCTGAAAACAATTGGCCATGCCATTAGTATTTTGAGAGCTAATAGTCTTTAGATATATGTATCAATAGGCGTTACCACTTGAGTTTTATTTTGTCCTCTAAATTTATTTTTGTTGCATATTTTATTGCTGCTGCTTTTATTTTTTAAATCTGCAATTGAATTTATTGTTGTTGAGACCTGCACATGTATTTATGTAGGGTGACCAGTGCTTTTTTTTTTTTTTTTGAGGTGGCTGGCTTTTTAGTCAGTTGTGCAGGAGTTAGGGCATGCAGTGATTATGTGTATTTTAAAGTGAGTTTAGCTTGGATTCAGTGCTGGTTACAAGAGCCTAAATAAATACTATGTATTTAATTATCATCTGACTTTTATCACTAGAATTTAAACACCATGAGGGCAGGGACTTTGTCTTGTTTGCTATTCCATTCCTCAGTGGCTGGAACAGTTTCTGGGTACATAGTAGACCCTGGTTTGATGAATGAATGAATGAATGACATGTTAGAAATGATTTGAGTTGGAGAAAGAACTGTTATTGAGCCCTATAAACTTTCTAGGTTAGCAGACCAACATTTCCTGTAATAGAAACCACTATTGCTGAGAGAAATTTGTGATTCTTAGTACTGTACTTGTTAAAAACTTGATATTAATAACTAGCTAATCGAGTCATTAAACTTCCTGTCAGGGATAGAGTATCTGGCCAGTTGTTTGTAAGGTCTATACATTTTTACCTCCAGCCCAATTCTGTAAGTGATCTGAAAATTGTTAAATTTATAAAACTACTTTGTCAGTCAGAGTACCTTTTTCCCCATGTTTGTAGAGATCAGATATGAATGAATTGTACCTCTAACCATTTATAAATTATTAAGAAGGTAGAACAGAATTAAAGGTAAATAGGAGGGAAAAGAGTATATGCTAGGACTAGGGCTAAAGAAGAATTGATCTAGAAGTGGACTTTGCCGGCAGAGAGAAACTTAAGAGATTAAATTCTTCACTTTGTTTCCCACATTAAATCACCTGTGTTCAGCCAGCAGACCTGCCTACCATAATGTACTGGTAATAGAATCTGGAATGTACTTGAAATTCTTTTCCCACAAGAATAGTTTAAAACTACTTAGAGAGTCATCTAGCTTATATACAATGATTTCTTAGGACTTCCCCTTAGGGGAAAAAATATTGATGGGAAGAAAATATCATCTATAAAATTATAAAATCTGTTTCATGTAGTTGTTGGGTTTAAGAAAGTAAACAAGAATCCTTTAGTTTACATGGGAGAAGGAGTATTATAGAAAAGGAAATCTCCCTGGATAGTGAGGAAATCTGATCCCTAGCTCAGCCACTGACTGTGAGGAAGGAAACAACACTGGATAAAGAATGGAGAGATCCCAGTTGTCATTTTGACTATCTACCTTTAACTCCACGACTGTGGACGAATTACTCTAACTCTTCTTTGTCCCAAGTTCTTCTGAAAACTAGGGTTGCAGCAGTAGCTATTCCTTATATCTAGTTTATCTCAGTCTCTTCTAGACTTTCGTCTAAGCAGAGTACCCTTGGGGAAAGGGATAAAATTCCCTCTAATTTTGCCCAGTACTCTCAAGTTTCTGCCTCATTAATTCACCTGCACTATTCTTTTTTTTTTAATTAATTTATTTAATTTATTGGCTGCGTTGGGTCTTCGTTGCTGCACATGGGCTTCCTCTAGTTGCTGCGAGCGGGGGCTACTCTTCATTGTGGTGCACAGGCTCCTCATTGTGGTGGCTTCTCTTGTTCAGGAGCATGGGCCCTAGGCACATGGGCTTCAGTAGTTGTGGCACATGGACTCAATAGTTGTGGCTCATGGGATCTAGAGCACAGGCTCAATAGTTGTGGCACACGGGCTTAGTTGCTCCGTGGCATGTGGAATCTTCCCAGAGCAGGGCTCGAACCCTTGTCCCCTGCATTGGCAGGCGGATTCTTAACCACTGCGCCACCAGGGAAGTCCCACCTGCACTATTCTTAATGGAGATTTTCCTAATAACTTTTCCTCTAGAGGACTTTGTCACCAGTGGGATAGGTAGTCAGATAGTCTGGTCTACCTGATGGTGCACCTTTGTGGTGTGTGTGACTGCAGTAGAAACCACGTGTAAGTGTGCTTATGCTGAGCGAAGGAATGGAGTTCAAGAGCAGTGCCTCACAATTTCACCTCTGTTGTCCGCCTGAAAAAAGTCACTGCAGCAAATACTAGCCACTGAGGATTTTATTAAAACCCTGGTGGAATCTGTGATAGAAGGGTGTGAAAAAGTTAACCCAAATTTCTTGTCCTGAGACAGGCAGCCTAAGTAGCTTATGGAGTACATTTTTACCTGGCCAGAATAATACTGAATATTTTCTGAGTTTTTCCAGGCTTGTTAGTGAAGTCATTAAATGCCAGAACATGGTGTTTGTTGAACTCCAAGCACTTTAGAATTTGGAGAACTATCTCAGTTTCTCACAGTAATTGTGTTGCATAAGGAAAGGCATAATTTGGGGCAGGTGATAGTAAATATCACAGTGTAGGACTTACACATGAATTTACCAGAGCTCTTGTTTCTACTGGTCTCGGTAGGTCACACTGCAGGTGAGTTATTTTTCAGCTGCCAGAGAAGATGGACTGCAGGGATTTGGTTTAGGTTCTGATTTCATTCGTATCATTAGTATGAACTAGTGCATTGTGTTGTATCCTTGTAGGACTTTAGTAGGAATAGTTGAAAACTCAAGTCGAAACAGAAAAATGTGTAAACTGTTTTATTTTTAATCAAGTCTAAATTAAGGTATGGCATGCAAAAGAGTAAAACCAGTATCTAGTATTTATTTCCTTTGCCAGTATTTTTTATCTCCTTGTAGATCTGTTTACTTAGGACAAAATGTACTTTCAATTTCTTTTAGCCTTTTACATAATATCTTTAATATCTTTTAACATTTTCAATCTTATAGCTTCAAGCACAAATGCCAGCCTGATACCCACTTCATCTACTATTGCCAATATTCCAGCAGCAGCAGTTTCCAGCATCTCAAACCAGGTACATACTTTTGTTCATCCTATTGATATGGTTCATCTAGCTAGTTCTTCCTCTCTTCTTTCCATTATCAGTTTGCCAGTCTAAGAAAGAACCAGTAAGGACTGTGGAGAGACCTTTTTCTGGATGCCCTCAGAACTGGGACCTTGGATGGTTTCTCAGGCTACTACCCAGTTTCTCTAATTCCTCTGCTAAGACTCTGAATGATATGAGTATATTTGCTCCTTTATCTACTGTGTGTGTGTCTGTCTCTTACCTTGCTGCCACAAGAATGTAAGCTTCGTGAGGGTAGGGATTTATTTTTCTATTTTGTTCAGTTATTTGTTCCAAGAGTTCAGAAGAATGCCTCGTACTCACATTAAAGGCACATAGTAAATATTTGTGGAAATATTACTTCAATTTTTTTAATTTAGCCACTCATTTCTTTGTGAATTCCTTGTGGTCTGGTCTCGATCACCATTCTACTAACTCTTTATGTTCAGATCATTGGTAGCATCTTTCAGTGTTTTAGGGTTTCTTTGGTTTTGTTGTTATGTTTTTATTTGTTGTTTTCTCTGCAGCAATTAATATTATCAACGACTATCTCCATGTATCTTTTTTTTATTTTTTATGGCACACGGGCTTAGTTGCTCCGCGGCATATGGGATCTTCCTGGAGCTGGGATCGAACCCATGACCTCTGCATTGGCAGGCGGATTCTTAACCACTGCGCCACCTAGGAAGCCCCTCCATGTATCTTTTTTTCTGACTGTAGTTAACATTGCTATTCTGGTTCACTTTTTATGTTTGTTTTTGCATTTGTTCATTCTTTTAGTCCACAAGTATTTATTGAGTTCCTGCTGTGTACCTGGAACTCTTCAGGGTAACATCTCTCTCCCTTTCATATCTTGTCTACTGTCATGGACAGTCTCTATTTAGTTTTCCACATGTCTATTATTTCATCCCCAGGAATGTTTAACCACATTCACAGTGTCCATGTACTACTTACAAAATGAAGATTCTGGTCCTGACCTCATGATACCTACAGGCTTCCTAGTGATTGATGGGCTTTTTTTTTTTTTTTTTTTTAAATATCCTGCTATTTCCCTAAGTTGACCATATCTAAAATCAACCTTTCATTCCACCCTTTCTTCTGTTTCCTTGTCCTCCAAAAGTAATACCACTTTTTCCTGTGGCTTCTCAGTTCTTGTCAGTTACACTATTTTTTAATATACCCAGGCCTAAAGCCAGACCAGTCATCTTCAATTTTTTTTTTCCATACCCAGTCCTAATCCAACCATTTCTGGAATTCTTTCTTGCCTTTTTTTTTCCCTTTTTTTCCCTTTTGGTCGTGGGGTGTGGCATGTGGAATCTTAGTTCCCTGACCAGGGATCGAACCTGTGCCCCCTGCAGTGGAAGCATGGAGTCTTAACCCCTGGACCACCAGGGAAGTCTGTGCTTTTTCATTTTTGCTATCATTTCCGATGTTTTAGTTTCTTCCCCTTTAATCCTGAGTTACCTATTCATTTCATCTCTAGTTTTTCACTGTGCCTGTATGTTTTCTAAAACACTATCTGATTAATTTTCTTTAAATGCTACATTTTATCCTGTCCCTCACCTGCTCAGAATTTTTTCATATTTTTGTTTATTTGAATTTGATGATCCCCATTTCCTGCCCCCATACAAACTATACACCTTTGCCCAAAGAATCCAAGTCATGTTCCTTAACCAGTCCTTCAGGCCTACAGAAATCCTTTGTTTCGACCAGACTCAACATCTCTGGCCCCTTAGTAAAACCTTTCCAGGGTCTCTTCATTTTCCTATCCCCTCTGCCTCTTTATCTCAGCAGACTCTCTGTCACAGTCTGCAGCATCGTTGTTTTGCTCTGTATTTCACTCATTTGACATACAATTTATTGCTAATTCATTGGAAATGTGTTTGTTTGTCTTCTATCCTGCTAGATTTTTAACTCCCTTGAGTTCAGCTAGTATGACATATTCTTTTCTTTAATATTTCCTTTTCCCGCCCATGCACCAACACATACACACACACACACACACACACACACACACACACACTCACACTCACACTGTGAATTATATCTGGCTCATGGTGGAGGCTCGATACTCTGTAAATAATTGGTCTGATCAATTAGCTTCTTCCTACTTGTCACCCGTATCAATATCAGTGGAATTTTTAAGGTGTGTATTTGAGCTGTGCATCATACCCATATTTTACAGCTTTTTTAAGGTGTAATTGACATACGGTAAAGTGCACAGATTTAAGTTGTATGATTTGATAAGTTTTGTCATGTATGTGCCCGTGAAACTACCAAAAGTTCCCTTCAAATATTTTAAACTTTATTTTTAAAGAAAACTTGATATTTAAAAAAAGAGAGGGGCTTTCCCTGGTGGTTCATGGTTAAGACTCTGCGCTCCCAATGCAGGCGGCACAGGTTTGATCGCTGGTGAGGGAACTAGATCCCACATGCTGCAGCTAAGAGACTGCATGCTGCAACTAAAAAAGATCCTACGTGCTGCCATTAAGACCCTGCACAGCCAAATAAATAAATAAATAAATATTTTTTTTAAAAGAGAGGGAGAGAGAGAGAGAAAAATACTCAGTTTTTAAACTGGGAAACTTTAATGTAGGATGTATGCTTTTTTGCTTAAGCTCATCTGTCCTTAAAAGCACTACCATCTAGTGCAGTGGTTTATAAACTGCTTAAAGAGTAGAATCTTTCCTTCAGAAATTCTATGCAGATATTTATGCAGAAATTCTGAACATAACATAGGGGGGAAGAAAGGCTGTTATAGTAGAAAAGGGACATTATGTGTACAGTGCATGGGACCTCCCCCCCCCCCACCCCAGCCTTACCCTCATCCCAAAGACAGGCCCTGAGGCATCTGCTCTTGACTCTTAGATTTCCACAGAATGCATTTTGAAAATCATTGGTTTAGGTGGAAGACTATATAGGTAGGTAAATGAGAAGTCGAGTTAATGTTTTAGGGAAATAATTATGAAAAAGAGGGGCATGAAAGTCTCTTGTGTTGAAATTAATGTTATGCTCTTGCTAAGAAGCTTGTTTTCCTCCCTTATTCCCTTTGACCTACAGGACTATCCCACCTATACTATCCTTGGTCAGAGTCAGTACCAGGCTTGCTACCCCAGCTCCAGCTTTGGAGTCACAGGCCAGACTAACAGTGATGCCGAGAGTACCACCTTAGCAGCAGCCACATACCAGACGGAGAAGCCTAGTGTCATGGTACCTGCACCTGCAGCACAGAGACTTTCCTCTGGTAAGCTCTGCAGTTCTGAAAACTTTGGCTTAAGGGCAGTTCATTCAGCAGGTGATGGCGAAGATAATTTTGTTCTGGTCTGAGTCACTGTTACCATGCTATTGGCTTTCCCTCTCAGGTGAGGAGTATTTAAACACTGGAACCAGACTATGATGAGTCATTGGCAGGCTGAATATAATACCTGATGCTGTGAACAGAAAAGTAGCAAGAATGAGAAGACTTTATTTATGACTCCCATTCCACTCTCCCTGTAGCTATAACATGCTTGTCACAGAGAACTTCAGAATCTTAGCACATTTATAAAAGTTGGAGGACTCCAGTTTTAGTCTGTGTATAATTTGGACTTCTGGTTAGGCCTCGGAACAGTTAGCTCTTAACTTTTTCTTTGTCATGGATCCCTTTAAGATTCTGAGGAGAGCTATGGTCCTTTTTCCCCAAAGAAAAACATAAAATTTAACCTACAAATTTAAACCTCTAGCTTTGAGATGGATCAGTGAATTATGATGTCCAGATTAAAAAATCCTGACAGAAAGATTTATGCACACATTCAGTAAACATATGCACATACTTTTTATCTCTATTTTTCATGAAAATTTGGTGGTTTGCTGTGAAGGACTGTTTATCATTAACACTGATGCATTTTTAAAAACAATGGTCTATATCAACTAGAGCAGTCTTCCATGCATCTTGCTTCTAGTGGTCTTCTAAATAAATGGACATGCATATGGTCGCTGCTTCAAACCTACATAACTCTGAAATCATTGCATGTGTTGATGCCTTAGTTTTGAATTCATTTCTCTAAATATCTTTGTTCTTCATAACCAAGTTTAACTTTTTAATAATGGAGAATTTCAAACATAGGCAGACATTGTCAGAGTAGTATAATAAACCCTTATATATAAATGTTGGGAGTTTCATTTTTCTTTACAGTTTGTTTAAAGTAACATCCAGGTGAGGTCCGTACATTGTGATTGGTGGATACGTATTTTGTTTTAACCTATAAATTCCCCCATCTCTTTTTATTTCCTGTTGTAATTTATTTGTTGAAGAAACTGTCAGTAGATTGTTTGTCCCATACTGTTTCTCAGTCTAAATTTCACCAATTATAACCTCAGAGGGTAGTTTACCAGAACCTACTGCCTTCTGTATTTTATTTAAATTGGCTAATGGATCTAGAGCAATGGTTTTTCAACTAGAGGTGATTTTGTGCCCCCTGCCTCCACCTCCATGCCCCCACACCCAGGGATATTTGGCAATGTATGGAAACATTTTTGCTTGTCACACTGGTAAGGGGGTGCTACTAGCATCTAGTGGGTAGAGGCCAAGGACGCTGCTTAACCAAACATCCTACAGTGTACAGGACGTCCCCTCACAACAAAAATTATCTGATCCAAAATGTCAGTTGTGCCAAGTTGAGAAACCCATTTCTAGTAGCTTGATCAGATTCAGGTTTGTTTTTTTTGTTTGTTTCTTTTTGTTGTTGTCGTTGTTTGCAAAATGACTTTATAGATGTGTTCTTCCATTAGGAGGCATGCATATAAATTCTGGTTATAACTCTCTTCATGATGTTAGGTCTACATTTCCAAATTGCTTAAGTAAAATTTAGTTTTCCAGGCTTTACCCCTGCAACATGATTCTTAAGGGCAGAGAACCTGCTGACTGTTCTGCTCTGGTTCTTATACCTTTGACTACACTGGCAATACTGGTGTCTCACTTTTCCTTTCCAGGAGACCCTTCTACAAGCCCATCTTTGACCCAGACTACACCAAGTAAAGATGCTGATGACCAGTCCAGGAAAAACATGACTGGCAAGAACCGGGGCAAGAGGAAAGCTGATGCCACCTCTTCCCAGGACAGTGAATTAGAAGTATGGGAAGAAACTGATTTGAGTTACAACCTGCTTTTTTTTTTTGTCCTCATTTCTTAAAGTTTATCAAACATATCTGAAACTCATGGAGATTATGTGGTTCTATGTTGTGTACCCTTTAATTCCTGAGCAAGAGAAAATGAATTGGCCAAGTGAAAAGAGAAATGTAAAAACACGTTTCTCTATGCTCATATCATATCACTTTCAGATCCTTTTCACCAAAAGCATTGAAAAAGCTTTTTCAAATTTAGGTGGCCAGGTAACTTTTTAAGGGAAAGAACAAACTGTTTTCTGTATTCAGAGGAGAACAGAAAGAACAATGCATCATATTCAGAAAGCAGAGGGTATCACAAGTAATGTCATACTGTTCTCCATTTAAAAATCTCAAAGTAAAATGAGAGAACTAAAGTGTTTTAGGCCAAGTTTCTGTGAAACATGCAACCAGATCTGGTAACTCATTAATGAGATTGGCTGGCTGTGACTTATTCTGTAGTTAAACACTGTAGGAATTTATTTGGGGTGTACATTTGGCTTCATTATTAAAAAGACTAGAAAATCATAAAAAATTCTAATAATGGAGTTTTGATATTAATCCTTTTGTTTTCCTTCAATTTTTTATACTGTGATCACTTAATAAGAGGGAAAAGCCATATTTTAAAATGAATTCATTGACAGGTGTTCATAAGACATAGGTAAATTGAGGCTGTGTTTGGAACCTGTCTTCCCTTTTGTTACTGGTTGCAGGGGTGGAGTGGTGTGGATGCAGGGGAGAAAGAAAGAAAATCTAAAGACCTGATATATTTCTTGGGAAAAACTGAGAACTCACTCATTTTTTAAATTGGGGTACAGTATATATAATATAAAATTTACCATTTTTTAAGTGTGCAACTTTAAGTCCATTCACATTGTTATTTGTTACTGCTACCTATTTCCAGAAGTTTTTCATGGTTGCAAGCAGTAACTCCCTATTCTTGCCTCCTATTAGTCCCTGGTAACCTCTGTTCTACTTTCTATCATTATAAATTTGCCTATTTTAGATATTTCATGTAAGTGGAATCACAAAATCTCTCCTTTTGTGTGAAGCGTACTTCATTTAGCAGAATGTTTTCAGGATTCATCCATGCTGTAGCATGTATCAGAACTTCATTCCTTTTATGGCTGAATAATTCCATTGTGTATATATACCACATTTTGTTTGTCCATTCACCTGTGGCAGACACTTGGGGTTTTTTCACCTTTGAGCTATTGTGAATAATGCTGCTATGAACACTGCTCTACAGGTGTATTTCTTTGAATCCCTCTTTCCAGTTATTTGAAAGGTATAAACCTAGGAGTAGAATTTCTGGATCATATGGTAGTTCTGTGTTCAACTTTTTGAGGAACCACCAAAATGCTTTTCAGATGACTACACCATTTTACATTTCTACCAGCAATATACCAGGGTTCCAGCTATTTCCCATTTTTTGCATAATCCATCCTAATGGGTGTGAAGTGGTATCTCATTATGGTTTTGATTTGCATTTCCTTAATGGTGAATAATGTTGAACATCTTTTCATGTGTGTATTGGCCATTTGTCTATTTTGTTGACTTCAAACGTCCGAATCCTTTGCCCATTTTTATTTTATTATATTTTATATTTATTTAGCGCATTTTTTTTTTACACTTTATTTCTTTATTTGGCTGCATTGGGTCTTAGTTGCAGCATGTGGGATCTTTCATTGTGGCATGTGGGCTCTTTGTTGCAGCGTGCAGGCTTAGTTGCCCCGCAGCATGTGGGATCTTAGTTCCCCTGCATTGGAAGGTGGATTCCTAACCACTGGACCACCAGGGAAGTCCCTGCCCATTTTTAAATTGGGTTGTTTGTTTTTTTGCTGTTGAGTGTTAGAATTCTTTGTATATTCTAGATATTAATCCCTTATCAGGTAATATGATGTGCACATATTTTCTGTGGAATGTCTTTTCACTCTCTTTTTAGTATCCTTTGAGGGCATAGAAGTTTTAAATTTTGATAAAGTTTTGTTTTTCTTTTGTTGCTTGTACTTTTGGTGTTATACTTAAGGATACAAGGTTTTCAAGATATTCACTTATGTTTTCTTCTAAGCATTTTATTGTTTCGGCTCTTAAATTTAGGTCTTTGATCTATATTGAGTTAATTTTTGTACATAGTGTGAAGTGAGGATCTAGGTTCATTCTTTTGCAAATGGATATTCAATTTCCCAGGACCTTGTTTTGGAAATGCTTTCCTTTACCCATTGAATGGTCTTGGCATCCTTGGCTTAAAAAAAAAAAATCAATTGACTATATATATATATATATATATATATATATATATATATATAGTTTATTTCTGGGCTTTCTCGTCTGTTCCGTTGGTCTATGTGTCTATCCTTATGCTAGTAGCACACTGTTTTCATTACTATGCCTTCGTAGTAAGTTTTGAAATCAGGAAATGTGGGTCTTCAACTTTGTTCTTTTTCAAGATTATTTTGGCTCTTCAGGGTCCCTTGAGATTTCATACAAATTTTAGGATTTTTTTCTACTTCTTTAAAAAAAAATAGGGTTGGGGGGGAAATGAATTGGGAGATTGGGATTGCCATATATACATTACTGATAAGAAAAAAAATACCAAATTGTACACCCTAAATATATGCAGTTTATTGTATGTTAACTGTATCTCAATAAAAGTTCTTAAAAAAAACTTGGAATTTTGATAGGGATTGCATTGTATTTGTAGATCACTTTGGGTAGTATTGTCATCTTAACAATATTAAGTCTTCTCTTCATGAACATGGAATGTCTGCATTTATTTAGGTCTGTCTTCTTTGATTTCCTTCAGTGATGTTTTATAGTTTTCAGTGTGCAAGGCCTGAACTATTAAATTTATTCCTAAGTATTTTATTTTTTTTGATGCTATTGTTTTTTAAATTCTTCTTAGGATTATTCATTGCAAGCTTTTGAATTCATTTATTAGCTCTCAACAACTTTTTGTGGATTCTTAAGGGTTTTCTGTGTATAATAAGATCATGTCATCTGCGAAGAGGCAATTTTACTTCTTCCTTTCCAGTTGGGTACCTTTTTTCCCCTTTTCTTGCCAGTTTATTCTGGTTAGAATTTCCAGTACCATGTTGAATAGAAGTGATGAAAACAGGCATACTTCTCTTATTCCTAATCTCAGGTGTAAAGCTTTCAGTTTTCCACCATTGAGTATGATATTAGCTATAGGTTTTTAATATATGGCCTTTATCATGGTGAGGAAGTTGCTAGTTTATTGAGTGTTTTTATCATGAAAGTGTGTTGAATTTTGTTAAATGCTTTTTCTGGATCAGTTGAGATGACCATGTGGGTTTTTTCCTCTATTCTGTTAATGCAATATATTACATTGATTTTTTCTATGTTGAACCATTCTTGCATTCTGGGAACAAATCCCACTTGTTCATGATGTATAATTCTTTCAATGCTGCTGAATTTTGTTTGCCACTATTTTGTTGAGGTTTTTGCATCAGTATTCATATGAGATACTGGTCTGCAGTATTCTTGTAGTGTCTTTTTCTGACTTTGGTATCAGGGTAATTCTGGCTTCATAGAGTGAGTTAGGAAGTGTTCCCGCCTCTCTAGTTTTTTGGAAGATTTTAAGGATTGGTGTTAATTTTTCTTTAAGTGTTTGGTAGAATTCACCAATGAAGCCATCTGGTCCTGGGCTTTTCTTTCTTGGCATGTTTTTTTTATTATTGATTCAACCTCATTACTGGTTAAAGGTCTGTTCAGATTTTCTATTTCTTTTTGAATCAGTTTTGGCACATTGTGAATTTCTAGGAATTTGTCATTTCATCTAGGTTATTAGCTGGTTATAACTCTTCATAGTATTTTCATATAATCCTTTTTATTTCTGTAGAATTGGTAATAATGTCCCCACTTTCATTGCTGATTTTAGTAATTTATGTGTTCTCTCCTCTTTCTTAGCCAGTCTAGCTAAAAGTTGTCAATTTTGTAGATCTCTTCAAAGAACCAACTTTTGGTTTTGTTGATTTTCTCTATTTTTTTCCTACCCTCTGCTTTTCCTACCCTCTCTTCCAACCTTTATTATTTCCTTCCTCCTCCTGACTTTTTCTGGTAACTTAAACTGTGCAGTTTGGTTATCTATTGAGGTCTTTTTTAAGGTACACATGTGGAGCTATAAATTTCCTTCTTAGCATTGTTTTTACAGCATCCCATAAATTTTGGTATGTGGGTTGTTTTTCATTCATCTCAAGATATTTTCTCATTTCACTTGTTATTTCTTTTTTATCCATTGGTTGTTTAAGATTGTATTGTTTAATTTTCACATACATGTGAATTTTCCAGTTTTCATTCTGTTATCGATTTCTTGTTTCATTCCATTACGATTAAAAAAGATGCTCACTCATTTTTTTTAATATTTTCCTCACTCAGCGGGTATTTCTGTGGGACTTAGATGAAACCATCATCATCTTCCACTCCCTTCTTACTGGATCCTATGCCCAGAAGTATGGAAAGGTAATTTGAGTCTTTCTTCCTTTGTTGTAACTGTCCCTCTCCTGACTATGTGTGCAGGTAACCAAAATCACTGTCTCTGTTATCTTCATCTTACCCTGTTGACCTTTCACTTTTCACATAAAACTTTACCTGATGGCTTATACCAGGCAGACTACATGGTCAAGCAGAGTTGATGATAAAGCTGGAGACTAGACCTAGGACCAGTACTGAAAGCTGAAGTTGTTGGAGAGTGATATTTTGTAAAGATTAAGTATGGGACTGAGGCTCAAAACAGAGAGGGGTCTTGGGATTATCTACTCCAAAGACTGGTCTATTATCCCTTAGGTCACATATAACAGCCCAAACTGAGCATTTCATTTAGCTGAGAATATATCAGATCTGTACATTTAAAATATAAAATATCTTTCTGAAATAGATTATATACCTTCGTAAGTGAAATATACCAAGCAGAATTTTACTTTAAGTATTAACGTCAGTTTTGATAGAGGGACGAGCTGTTTTTGAGGTATTGGCTGTATATTTCTATACTAAATTACCTCCAGGCTCCTATTTTTTAGTTTCTATGAGTAAATTTTATAAAAAATATTTGCCTCCTTTGCTATCCTACTTTTACTGCTCCTAATTATTTCTTACTGTCACTCATGTTTCTGTAAGTACTTTCCATAAGCTTTTAGTCTCTAGACTGGCAGGCTGACATAAGCTCATATACTATATAGCAAGACTGGTTATGAAAGTATATAAAATAAGAGCATACTGCCTCTAAGTGAAGATCGGATAGTTCATTTTAAAGCTAAGTGCATTGATTTTCCTGCAAATATTTCCTGATTGTTGAGATTTTCAGATTACTGGTGTTATAGTGTGTGTGTGTGTGTGTGTGTGTGTGTGTGTGTGTGTGTGTGTGTGTGTAAGATAATGGGTGTTATCTTTGCGATATTTCTCCTGAAACAGGGAATTTCTCCAAAAATTGTTTGTTTTTTAAGTGGGCTAAGTTTTCTAGAAAATAAAGTCCTGAAGTACTGAAATTTTTAACTTTGCACAATCCCATATTCTTATAATGGTGAATGAAATTGTATCAGTAATAGTGAGAAGCACTCTTGTGGGCCAGTGTGGTTTTGGCCTTGACCGAAAATAATTTTGAAATATTTAAAAATAAGAACCAATGCTGTGAGTGCCAAGTCAAACAAATTCTCTTATTATCTTTCAGGACCCAACAGTAGTGATTGGCTCAGGTTTAACAATGGAAGAAATGATTTTTGAAGTGGCTGACACACATCTATTTTTCAATGACTTAGAGGTAAGCATTTTAAATTGTTTCTGTGCTTCAGTGTAACACTTTGTTCAATAACTATTTATCGAGCCTGTGCTTTTTGTATTTAGAGGAAATGTAGTTAGATGGGGTAGGTATGCAGAGGCCAGCTGGGCACTTAGATGTGCATAGTCTTGAAGGAATAGTGCTTTGCTTAGGTCACCACAGTCTTAGTTCTGGGTGTCAGTTTTATTGGCTCAAAAATTTGATTATTGTTAGCATATTTGGAAGTGATCTATCTCTGGGGACAGTGCCACCCCATCAGGCAAAACACTGATATATAAACCAACATTCCAATTTATTCATCTATATTAAATAATATATAGAAGGTGGCTTTGATTATTTGTACTCTTAGTTATATTTTGACTGTTCTTCAGATTTACCTTCTTAAGAGATAGCCTCTTGATTCTTCAGATCTATGAATGGGTACTCTAACTGTACGTGCTTATTGTCCATGTATAGGTTAGCCTTGATGTCCAGATCATTTTGTACTTAGGTGGAGGGAAACTAGGAAACACTGAGAGCTTCTTGGTTAATTTTTTTGGCTTTGACATTTGAGTTCATCTTTGAGGTGAACATGGTATAGTGGAAAGAGTACAGGACTGGGAGTCAGAAGACCAGACTGCGAGTACCAAGTTAGGAAAGTTATCTCCCCATTCTGGGCCTCAGTTAAGCAGTTATCCTACACAAGAAACTAGTAACAGTTGTTCTATATGAGGATGGGAATGCGTTGCTGGGACACAGAGGTGGGAAGGAGCAGACTTGTCACTTAGTCCTTTTGAGTTTTGAACTATGTACTACATATATTACCTAGTTTTTTAAAGAGTGAAAATTTTAAAGTAAATAAAATTTTAAAGTAAAATAAACATGAAGTAATCCTCTTTCTTTTAAAATACAATCTAGTTCTACTCAACAGACAATTCTCCAAGAAGTTAAATTGATAGGGCTCTAAACTCCAGTACTTTTGTGTAAGCTCCACAGTGCTTTAATCTTCCCTCAACTTCACATGTTCATAAGATGGGACATTATAGTTTTTATTCAGCAAACATTTATTGAAAACCTACTATGTGCCAGTAATTGTTGCCAAATTGTATTTGTAATGATTTTCTAGACATAGTCCTCACTCAGGACTGAAAGTTCTGTGAAGAATTTGACCTGAATGTGTTCCTGCCCCCCAGGTCAGTGGTTCTCAACTTTAGGGGGCATAAGAATCGTCTGGGGAGCTTGTTAAAAATGAAGATTCTAGGACTTCACTCACAGAAATTCTGTTCAAAAATATGCATTTTTAAAATCTTCCCCAGAGGATTCTGATGCAGGTGGACATCGTGGCACTGCCCTAGGTGGTGTCAGAGGAATGAATCTGTCAGTTAGGCAGTGGGTGGCGTTTTATGTCAGTAGTAGTGTGGGCTTTGAGAAAAGAACCTTGGATTCAAATTAGGAAGACCCAGGCTCCTTCTACTTTCTTTCTACCTCTCACTAGTTTTATAACCTTGGACAAATCATTTTACCTCACTTTTAGAATATGAGGAGATTGACTTAGATGACCTCTTCTAATTCCTAAGTTTGAATTTACAAATTTCTGTTTCAGTCATTCTCAGTTTTGATAGCATACACACTCTACCAGCATCTGTTCCATCTGCAAAAATTTACTGAGTACATGCTACATAAGGGCACTGGACTAGACAAGAGGGGTACAAAGGAGGTCGTGCCATAAGAGGACTTACGCAATGTAATAGGACTTACAGTCTAGTCTAGGACATAGGCACACCTGACAGTGTAAGGGAGCTTGTGTTTATACCCATGGGCTGTTGGAAAAATGAACTGTTGAGATAAGAGCATAACTGAGGGTTGGGATGGTTAAGGGAGATTTCATGAAGACTGAGGAACGTAAACTAGGCCTTAAAAGAAGTTGAACAGCAAAGGGGGGTGAGAGTGATCTTCCACACGTGAGAGAACTTAAGGTGTTTCATCATCCTGCCGTTGTTTGTGGTATTTTTACAATGTATCATGGTGGTAATAGCACTTCTACTCCCTGGACTGAAATAATGCATGGTTTTGTCTTTTAACAGGAGTGTGACCAGGTGCATGTGGAAGATGTGGCTTCTGATGACAATGGCCAAGACTTGAGGTGATAAAAACAGTGATGTCTTAAACATCAGTACACCTGTTATGCGCAAGACACTGTCTAGCCTCAGAGGGATACAAAGATGAATAAGACACAGCCCTTAAAAAGCTCACTATGTTAGAGGAGATAGAAACAAACATAGTTAAGGATGGCATGCAGTGTGAGAAGATGACAGTAGAAAGTGTGATGGAACACAGACTAGAACGTAATTCTGTTGGGTGTGGGGAGCAGGTGGTGCCAACATTGGAGTGGCATTCTCAGCACAGTAGAATTTGAATACAACCTTGAAGAATGGGTAGCATGATGGAATGAGAAAAAAAGCATTCCACAGTAAAGGATATACTAGTTTCTCTTTGGCCAGATTTTCAGTCAGGAAAAGTGTGCTTCCAGATAGGTTAGTTTTAGATACAAATAAGCATCAGGGATTTCACCAAGGAAATTCATTGTGGAGGTCTGATGGTGTCAGGAATGACCCTATGGAAGACAGTCTTAAACATTAAAATCACAGTGAACACTAAGCCAGGGAGGTCTCAGTGGGAAAATGCTTCCTTGGTCTCCTCCTTTCTCTCTTGGCTACTGTCTTCTAGCTCAGTAGTCTTAGCTAAGAATAATCCAAAAATTTATCTACCTTATATTTAAAGACCTTTAGAAGAAAATTGTCACATCTTTTCATGTTAATTTGTTTTAACATTTATCCATTTTCATAGGAAAAAAGTTTTTCCTTGTCTCTACCCTAAAATTGTTTCCTCTGTGAATTCTCAAATCTAGAGCAGAACTGGACACATCACTTAGTAAGGATGTAACCCTGTGGTGCCGAAGATTGAAAGGTTTCACTTCAGGAGCAGCGTCCAGTCATGCACGTTGTGTCTGGCACAGCTGTGGAGGGCACCATTCTTTTTTTTTTTTTTTTTTTTTAATAAATTATTTATTTATTTATTTATTTATTTTATTGGCCTTGTTGGGTCTTTTTTTGCTGTGCACAGGCTTTCTTTAGTTGCGGTGAGCGGGGGCTACTCTTCATTGTGGTGCGCAGGCTCCTCATTGCCATGGCTTCTCTTGTTGTGGAGCACGGGCTCTAGGCACATGGGCTTCAGCAGTTGTAGCGCATGGGCTCAATAGTTGTGATGCACGGGCTTAGTTGCTCCGCAGCACGTGGGATCTTCGTGGAGCAGGGATCAAACCCAGAGGGCACCATTCTTAAGAGATTTTACTCACCTTAGGAAAAAGTCTGGTCTGAAGCAGTTTACGATCCACTCTGAACCCTAGGTTTTTTGGGGGTTTTTTTCTCTTATACATATGGCTAACTAGTAATTACCTATCTTATATCTTGGCAGCTTTATTTTCTTAAATATAGAATCTCACGCTTAACTTACTGAACTCTGTTTTGACTTTTGATTGATCCAAATTGTCTCTAATTCTGTCAGTCATTTGTAAATCTTGACTTAGGAAGTATTGATCCGTCCCAGCCTGTTTAACTGTAGTAGTTGTTTACTGCTGTGTAACAAATTACCCTAAAACTTAGTAGCTTAAAACAGTTATCATTTATCATTTCACAGTTTCTGTAGGTCAGGATCTTGAAAGTGACTTAGCTGGGTAGTTCTGAATCAGGGTCTCAGACACTGAAATCAAGATAGCTGAAGCTAAAATCATCTAAAGGCTTGATTGGAGCTGGACGACCTGTTTCCACATGTGCCTGATAACAGGAGGCCTCAGTCCTCACTATGTGCCTCTCCATGGGACAACTTGAGTGTTCTCATGACAGCTGACTTCTAGAGCAAGCGCTGTAAGAGAAGCCTGGTCTCTAAAATCCAACACCATCACTTCCACCACATTCTGTTTACATTCAAATACAGTCCATACCCAAAGGGAGCAGAGTTGGAAGAGAGGACTATTAAAGAATTTGTGGACATATTTTATAGCCACTACAATGACCCATGAACTTAATAAACTAGGCAACAGATCACTGAAGGAAAGCATTCCCATTTCCTAACTATTATTGGAATTTGGGGTTCGTTCCTTCCATTATTTTTTCATATTTCTCCTTTTACATAGTTGCAATCATGTGTGTGTGTGTGTATACAAAAATTTTATATTCTGCGTTTTTTTACTGTAAGATATTTTCTGTCGTTGATGAAAAGATGGTCTGTCTGAAGCCAGCCTCTAGGGGATGCTGGTGCTTGAATTGTTCTTGCCTCTCTTGCTCTCCCTCTCCTTTCTTTGATAAAAGTAATAGGGGTGAGATGAAGGACTGATGGAAGAGTGACTCTGACATACAGAGATTAAGAAGATTCTCAAAGCCTTGATGTCAGGTGCCAGGAATAGGACAGAGAATCCCAGGTGGCATTTAACCAAAAACTCCATGTGGTGGAGATTTTAATTTTCATCATCTTCTGTCTCTACAGCAACTACAGTTTCTCAACAGATGGCTTCAGCGGCTCAGGAGGTAGTGGCAGCCATGGTTCCTCTGTGGGTGTCCAGGGAGGTGTGGACTGGATGAGGAAATTGGCTTTCCGGTACCGAAAAGTGAGAGAAATCTATGATAAGCATAAAAGCAACGTGGGTGGTAAGTGTGGCATACAACCAGCTCATTTTCTGTTTTCTGATTTCCTGTTTTCTTTTCCAGGGTTTCCTTAGAGCTCCCTGACTTACGAATTTGTGCCATGGTAACATTTTAACTCTGTATTTGAAAAATGAGGTTTAATTGAAACCCTCTGGGGAGAAAGCCCTGCATTTCTCATGGACTTCTCATAGCATAACTTCACAAAGTTCTTGTTCTTTTTAGACAGATGCCTTTTTTAAAGGAAATGTGTTCCATAGATTGTTTGATGACGTGTTTTTTTCGGGAGTCACAACTACTGTCAGTAATGTTTAATAGGTTGCCATATTTTTGGATAGATTTACATAGCCATCAGGACAAGTAAGGTAGAGCTGGCGACCAGGTTTATAGTGGATGGAAAACTAGCTCCAGAATGATCGATTGGCAGTATCCATGCATTGTGATTTGAAGGACCTTGGAGATTCTTTCTGCCGAGAAATGTCTCAAATGTCAGGTGCCACCATGCTTAAAATTCTATTATTTGGAATTAATTAATTAGCCATAGATTGTTCAAATTAGAAGAGACATTAGGGAACTAATCTAAATCCTTCATTTTGCATTTGAGAAAATTGATGTTCCATTATCAGGGTAACAAGGGCGAGTCACATAGCAGGTCAGTGAGCATAGCACAGCTGGAATCCCGGACTCCCGGTCCAGTGCACTTTACATTCACGCAGTTCCTGTTTTAGTGCTATACCCATGTGAGAAAAAGTGTGAACCATCACCCTCAAACACCTACATCCACACAGAATGTTGTGTGAAATTTCAGGGACTCCTGTCTAGACGTATATTACCCCGGGTCAAGAGGGCCCTCCTACCTACCATAGCACTACAGTGTGGAGCAGAAAGTAAAAATAAGGCTTCAAAGATCAGTTTGGTACATTCCTATTACAGTCCTCCAATACCAGAAAAAAAATCATTGGCATCTGGGCTTTGGGAATCTAATTTATTTACTTTTCTCAGACTCCCCATTTTATTGCTTTTTTTCCCCTCATGATTCAGAGCCAGTACTTTTTATTTTGGCAACCAAGTCTTTTTGCTTTTTCTCCCTCACAGACTTTGGCCTTTCTTTTGTTAGTTATCATATACAACCTAAGTGTCTGGTCCTTTCTCTGCCCAGTGAGTATCTGGACCTGGTCTGCTGAAGAAAGTGATACATAATTCTCTGTGAGAATCCCCTGAGCCTACCCTGGGGAACATTAAAAGTAATATCCACCTGTATTTTGTAAAATATGAATTAACAAAAGTGCCACATCCTGTTAGTTAAATATATGATATATGCCTGCTTATGTATATGTCATTCATGACATAGAGGTACTTGTTTGGTTTTTGTTTTCTTTTATCAGAACTGTTGAGAGTCATCTAATTCTAGGTCTGCATTGTAAAACCACCAGTCTGAGAACAAATTATACACAGTTCTGCTCATAGTAGTGACTTCTGTTTTTATGGCGTGTTGGTAGTAGAATGCATGATTTCTCTTTTTACCTTCACTACAGAAAATTCACCTTCACTACAGATTTATTATTTGACTATTATAACTCAAGTGTCTGGTAACATGCTCCCATCAGATGAATTCTGTTTTGTTTTGTGCTTGATTATCTTATCTTAAATCAGTGTTTTAATCTCTTATTAGCTGGAGTTGTTTCAGAAGTATAGTACAAATAAATGACATTCAGAAAGTTGGTGATTCAACATGGAATCTCAGGTTGACGTGTTCCCTAGGGGGTGAAAGCACAGTGTATGGGAGTGGGAAGATTTCTGAGACCAAAAGCCACTAACTTGCTGTGTATTTTTAGGCAGCCCCCTTTCTTCCCTGGGCTTTGGTTTCCTCAGAAGGAGATTAGAAATGCTGTGGACTTTTCCATCTACTTTTTTTTTATATAAAGATTTATTTTATTATTTATTTTTTTAATCTTTGGCTACATTGGGTCTTCGTTGCTGCACACGGGCCCTCTCTAGTTGCGGCGAGTGAGGGCTACTCTTCATTGTGGTGCACACAGGCTCAACAGTTGTGGCTCACGGCCTCTAGAGCACAGGCTAAATAATTGTGGCACACGGGCTTAGTTGCTCTAGGGCACGTGGGATCTATCTGGAGCAGGGATTGAACCCATGTCCCCTGCATTGGCAGGCAGATTCTCAACCACTATGCCACCTAGGAAATCCTCCATCTATAATTTTTCACCCTTTGGTTCTTGATGTCACATACTCAAAGTATGGTCCGCCAGTCTGCAAATCATGTTACCGGTTGGTGATGAGAGAATGAGCGCGTGCCATAACCTAATCACAGTGTTTCCATTTAGCTGATTTTGTTGTTGTGGTTATGCCCCCTCCCCCACCCACCCTGCAAAATATTCTGGTGAAGAAAGTAAAAAAGGCACTTTGAGTAGCCTACTCTAGGATTCTATCAAGGAGAGAGATATGTTAGTTCAGTAGAATATTTCAGTAACACTGTTTCTAAATTGAATTTAGAAGTTGTTTTCTTGATGCCAGCAAGGATGTTGTCAAATAATGAATGTGTCTACTGTTATTCTCAAAGGTCTCCTCAGTCCCCAGAGAAAGGAAGCACTGCAGAGACTAAGAGCAGAAATTGAAGTTTTAACAGATTCCTGGTTAGGAACTGCATTAAAGTCCTTACTTCTCATCCAGTCCAGGTATGGAAATAATTATTTTAGTTCTCATCCTCTCAAAGAGACGCTTTCTCCCACCCTAGTCCAGGATACACCATTCCCTGAAACAGGCTGTGGGACGGGGTGAGAGGCGTTCAGATGATTCAGGGAAGTATTCGGTTAGGTGGGAGGCAAGGCCATTTTACTCTAACAGCATCCCTAAGAGTTTTGAAAGCCTTTTTCTTTTCTCTTACTTTTTGCTCACAAAATTAGACTCAACCCAGAATCTCCAGCCCAGGAGGTAGGTGGGCCTGATGACATCACAGAATACATGTAGGAAGGTATATCACAAATATCTTAAATATAGGAGGCACCAAAGAAATGTAGCAAAACCTACTCAGGAAGGCAGGATTCAAAAGAAAAAGGGTACATTAATCCGATTAAGGAGATGTGAGCTTGAAGCTTAGAATGGGAAATAAATACATACCCTTATTCGTCCCTCCCTCAAAGCAGGAATTCTGGATTCACAGCCTAGTAAACAGTTAAACTGACACCAAGGGGTGGATAACTATGAAGGTAAAGGACTTGTGAAAGTAATGTGTATTCTGAAATTTATATTGCCGTTGTGTGACTAGCAGAGAGGATGTCAGTCCTGTCTCACTTAAGGGCTGAGTTACATTCGGATGAAATGGCACTGTAACTGAAAGCCTCATTATGTTTTCTAGAGGGTGGTACTAGTGCCATGGGTTCTAGCTCTAACAGTGAGCTAGAATGGTCAGAAGGGAAATGAGGTGAGAATCCAGTTGCTGCTTTGTGTCCACCACAAAAATCTGTCTTTTAATTTGGAAAATAAATAAACCTGAGATAATTAGAGCAATAACTGAACATTGGCACTGAACAAATATCATACCAGGCACTTTGAGGTTAATTTTTCTTTTTTTTTTTTTTTTGGCACACGGGCTTAGTTGCTCCGTGGCATGTGGGATCTTCCTGGAGCAGGGATCAAACCTGTGTCCCCTGCATTGGCAGGTGGATTCTTAACCACTGCGCCACCTAGGAAGCCCAGAGGTTAATTTTTCACAAGTAGATCCTATGGAGATGATCCATTTGAATTCTTGTTCCCAGGTTGGTTTAATTTCATCTTTTTCTTTTATTTTCCCTCTTTCTCCCTTCCAGAAAGAATTGTGTGAATGTTCTCATCACTACAACCCAGCTGGTTCCAGCTCTGGCCAAGGTTCTCCTATATGGGCTAGGAGAAATATTTCCTATTGAAAATATCTACAGTGCTACCAAAATTGGTACGGTTTCAATTCTATTTCTCGTCACTGGCCTTACAGTAATACTTGCTACTTAGGATGTGCTATTTACCAGTCCCTCTGTTAGGCACTTTATATATACATATATCTATAATCCTCACTGCATTCTTCTCCTGACATTACTGATGAGGCAGTTCAGGCTTAACAGTTATTTAGCTTGCTCAAGACTCCACAGCCAGTAAGTTACATAAACAGGATTCAAGTCCAGGTCTGTTGGACTTAAAATTTATCATGCTCTTTTCTTTTATAATATTTGAAAGAACATAATATCTAGTTTAGAAATCTACTTTTGCCTCATTTCAAATTTCTCTTTCACAGAGAGAGCACTGTAGTATAGTATAATCAAAAGAGCACTAGATTAAAAATCGAGGACTAAGTTATATATTTAAAAATTGTTAAATCCCTCACACCCATTAGGATGGCTGCTATCAAAAAAAAAAAAAAAAAGACAGAAAATAACAAATGTTGGCAAGGATGTGAAGAATTTGGAACCCTTGTGCACTTCTGCTGGGATGGTAAAATGGTGCAACTGCTGTGGAAAACAGTATGGCGGTTCCTCAAAAAAATTAAAAATAGAACTATCGTATGATCCAGCAGTCCCACTTCTCGGTATATATCCAACAGAATCCAAAGCAAATCCCAAAGAAGTATTTGCACACCTGTGTTCATAGCAGCATTATTCACAATAGCCAAGAGGTAGAAACAACCCAACTCTCCATCAGATGAATAAACAAAATGTGGTGTGTACACACAGTGGGATATTAGTCAACCTGGAAAGGGAGGGAAAGCCTGTCGTATGCTTAGTACATGTGTGAACCTTGAAGACATTATGCTAAGTGAAGGAAGTCAATCACAGAAAGACAAATACTATATGTTTCCACTTATGTAAAGTACCTAGAGTAGTCAGATTCATAGAAACAGAAGGTAGAATGGTGGTTAACAGGAGTTAATGGGGGTGAGGGGAAACAGGGCATTGTTGCTTAATGGATATAGAATTTCAGTTTTGTAAAATGAAAAGTTCTGGAGAACTGTTGCATAACAGTGTGAGTATACTTAATATTATTGAAGTGTACATTGTTAAATGGTTAAGGTGGTACATTTTATGTTACGTGTTTTTTACCATACTTTGTTGAAAAGGAAAAACAAAAACAAAAAACTAAGGACTAGGATAGAGTCCTAACTCCCCCAATTATTAGCTCTTAGGGAAATTACTGTATCTCCTGAGCCTCTATTTTCTCAGGTAAAATGAGAAACTAGCAGATAGGTTTTGAAAATCAAATGAGACTGTGTATGGGAAGATATTTTTTATCCCCTAAAAATGTATTCAGTACTAAGTATATGAAATAGTAAGTACTCGATAAATATTTGCTGGAATTGGCACCAGGTTTATATGAAACCAACTTGTTCTGCTGAGAAGGCAGCAGAGGGGACCCCCCTGGTGGTCCAGTGGTTAAGAATCCTCCTTCCAATGCAGAGGACACAGGTTTGATCCCTGGTCAGGGAAGATCCTGCATGCCTCAGGGCAACTAAGCCCATGCACCGCAACTACTGAGCCTGCCCTCACCACAGCTAGAGAGCCTGCGAGCCACAACTAAGATCCAACACAGCCAAATAAATAAATAATTAATAAATAAAATAAAATAAGGTCTTTCTCACCTTCTGAGATAAGAGTCTGTGGAGTGTGTTTCTCTCTAAATAAATCCACTTCTTACCTATAACTTTGTCTCTCACTGAATTCTTTCTGCGATGAGACATCAAGAACCTGAGCTTCATTAAGTCCTGACACCACATGTTGAAACCCCCTCCAAGTGAGAGAAGTTACTGATTAACGATGGTATGCTGCCCACAAGCATGTAGGCTCCAGACCAGTTGGACCTGAAGGTTGATGATGCTAACTCCTGTTTACCTCACCACCAGCCCATCAGAAGAATGCAAGCCCGTCACTGCCTTGATCCTTACCGCCTTCCCCTGACCGCGAACCCCGACTATAAGACCTCTCCTTATTCCCCTGGGAAGGGGGGCACAGTTCTTGAGGAGCTAGCCTACTGTGTTCCCCCCTTGCCTGGCAAAGTAATAAAGCTATTCCTTTCTATTCCTCAAAAAAAAAATAAAATTAGGTGAGAAGGCAGCAGAATGTGTCACTCTAATCTTATGTACTGTACATGGCCCGGGGAAAGAGGACAATGACAGCTATCTCCTTTACCCCTCCAGACCCTTTGGTCTGTGCCTACAGTTCCTACTTCCCTATTGCAGCAAAGGAGACAATCCTCGTTTGAAGATGAGCTGTAGTTATCTGCTAGATTTAAAAATGTCAGGCATTGCCAAGGCACTTGGAATATAGCAGGAACAGAATCCTGTGTCCTCATGGAACTTACCTTCAGTCAGTGGTGCTAGGATAATTGGGTTATCCATAAGGGAAAAAAAAGCAGAATTGTATCCCTTCTTTACTGCTATTTGCAAAAATGAATTCCAGGTAGATAAAAAATTTAACATGAAAAGCAAAACTTTAATTTTTAGAAGAGAAAACAGAAAAGTATCTGTATGACCTTAAGGGTAGCGAGGGATCTCATTTAAGAGATCCCAAAAATAATATTTAAAAAAACACAGAAAAGATGCATGAAGCTTTTCATTTTATATATAATGAAAGATGACAAAGTGACAAGACAAGTCACAGACTGGGAGAAGATATTTGCAGTACATTTACTTGTTAATTAGTATACAGAATCTCTAAAGAATGCCTGCAAATCAATAAGCAACAAACAACATAATTTTAAAAAGTAGGCACAAACCTTGGAACAGCCAATTTGCAGCAAAGGAAACCTGAATTGTTAGTAAACATATATGAAAAGTTTTTTAACCTCACCAATTAAGAATCTGCAAATTAAAGAAATGCAAATTAAAATGTGATGCATTTCCCATCTATTAGATTGACAAAAATTTAAGTCTGGCAGTGCCAAAATTTGGCAAGGAAATGAGAACTTACTCTGCTAGTGGGATTGAAAATGGATATAACTTTTTGGAAAACAGTTTGTCAGTGTCCAGTAAAGTTTCAGATGTGCGTAACCCTGTGATCAAGCAATTCTACTTTCAGATGGTATGCTTTAGTGCAGGGGTCTCAGGCTATAACCCACCTACCAAATTCTCCCCACTGCCTGTTTTTGTAAAGTTGTAGTGAAATAGCCATGCCTAATCATTTCCATAGCCGCTTTCACACTATAGTAGCAGAGTTGAATAGTTGCAACAGAGATCATGTGATCTGCAAAGCCTGAAATATGCCAGCTCCTTCCCTTGAGTAATTCTCATTTGCACAAGGACATATATGCAAGGATTTTTTTTTATGCAGCCTTGTTCATAGTATAAAATAATTAGAAATAGCACGTGAACCTGTCTATGAACAGAAAATAGAATAGTCAAACAATGGAATACTATATAACAGTTAAAAGTGACTGAACTAAAACTACATATATCCCTAAGGATTAGTATTAAAGACAATGTTGAACACAAAAAATACATTGCAAATAGTATGTACAGTATGTAATTTATATGAGGGTAAAAAATGTTCACAATAATACCATACATTGTTTATGGATATATACTCGTGGAGAGAAAGGAGGAGGAAGAATAGCATGAAATAGGGGTAGATAGAAAACTTCAAAAAATCTGTATGATCTCATTCTTATATTTTTTTATCTAAAGCAACTTTAAAGTGTTAAGATTTGACAAAGCTGGGTTGGTGGTAGGTATGCAGGCATTTATTTTTATTGTTCTTTTTTGTATAGTTGAATTATTTCATTTACAAGGGCTTTGATGGGGGATATATATCTGAAACCCCCTTCAGATTTTGCTACTGCTGCCACTGCTTTGCTATGCATTTTGTAAGAATTCAGAGCACTCACTAAGCTTCCCACACCTGAAAAGTAGATTTCTGTGGTGCTTGATACTGCGTCTTGGCACTCAGAGGCTCATCAAACTAGTGGACATAATTTTATTCCCTCTGACAGTAAGTGGGCTTATTTGGTGATTTTCCCACTTCATCCAGAGCTAATTAGCAGAGCTATAGTGGTACCTGGAGCCATGGTAACCACAGTGAGAGGCTGGAAGCTTTCTTTCACAGAACTATGAGATGAGAGCAGGGAAAGGAAATGTTGATTCAGTTCCAGTGAAATGATTTCAGAATCGCAGTTCTCTTAATGGCCACTCTGTGATCTGGACATTAAAGAGAATTCTCAGAATCATTTCTGAAAATGTCAGAAGTGTTTCTGATAGAGGAAATCCAGGCACGTAATCTTCTCCAAAGGCTTGGTTGGTCTTGCAGTTACAGCTTCTATTGCTTCACGTTTGGTAAGCTAACGAGTCATTGGTCTCATGCTCCAAACAGGAAAGCTCATCTCTAGAATTGTTTTGAAAGTATAAAATGGAAATAGTGTATTTACCAACTGTATTGGAATTATTTTTTCATATGACTATTTTTTTACTCTGAGTTGTTAATAACTCACTTTTAATCCTTTCAGAAGAGACAGTCCTAATTGTATTTCTTCCTTGATCATTGCAGGCCAGGACAATGAAAGCATCTCTATGTACCTCTCTAAATATGAGAAATTTGTGGGTCTTAGGGGAAATTAAAATCCTACTGCCTTTAAAGTTTCTTCTATAAATCATAAATTAGACTGTGGGTCTAGCAGAGGTTGGCTTAGGTTGTAAGGACATAATGGTTGGAATGGAATTAGACAAATAACTCTTTAACACTTAATAAGAACATGTTAAGAACTCATTGTTAGTTGAATTATTTAATGTTTAAATTGGGGCTCAAGACATGGACTAGAGTCCTCCCCTGGATCATTTGTGAAATTAATATGTATTTACTCAGCAAACAGGAGTTGAATGCTTGATATGAATGTAAAGTGGGACAGTGCTGTTGTGAAATGGTAGCACTGAAAGGGACCTAAGTGCACCTAAGCCAAGCCTTGTATTAAGAGTGGGAGACTGAAGCCCCAAGTGGACTAGTGTCTGGTCCAGGTTTGAGGTGCCACCTGGGCTAGGCATATTATAGACTTGCAGTTGCTCAGATGTATGAACCAGGACCTCTGAGTATGGGTGTATAGGTTCTTGTCAGTTACGATGGAGTCATCTTAGATTTGTGTATTTCTGTATTTGAATATTTGTTACAACAGTTTTCCAGCAGATGGCATTCAAGCGCCTTGAGGAAGAGGCATCTTTTTGTTATTCACACAGGAACCCTGGTGCTAAGTCACTGAATCTGGCAAGAGGAAAGGATGAGAAGGTTAATGGAGCAGGATGAAAAAAAGGAAGCAGAGTTAGGGCCTTGCTTAACCGAAGAAGGTGGCAGAAGCAGGGGAATAAAGCATAAGAGATGGCAAAGGAAGAGCAAGAGAAATAATTTTCTTTTTATTTACTTACGCAAATACAGTGTCTTTGCCGCAGCAATATCATGTGTGCACGTTTAGATGTTGGTTCCAGGTAGGATTTGAATTTTGATACATTGCCATGTTTCTAAGAACTGTCTGCAGTGAATTTAAATCACCCTTTTCCCAAGGTCATTGTCATTGATGCAGGATCTCAGTTGCGTTACACAGTATAATAGGTAGGAAATTCCAGAGCTGACAAATATTGCCGCTATATTCGTTGGTCCTCTGGGACTCCTCCCCTCCTGAAAGACATAAGGCCCATGCATAGGACTGTTTCTGGGAAATGTAGAGTTGGAAGGAAATGGCTGTCCGTTCCTAATTACTAACCAGAAATCAGGGACTTCCACTTCTTTTTCTTACGCTAACGGTTTCCTCTCAAAAATCACCCTTTCATCATGGCACAGTGACGAAACTTGGAGTCAGGGGCTCAGGTCTGGCTACTAGCTTGATTGTGATCTGGGGCAAGTCACTAATCCTTTGGGCCCGTTTCCATCTATTAAAATAGGGGGTGGGACCCATCTCACCAGATTATTTTGGGTACTAAGTGAAGGAATAACTTGAAAACTGCTTTGTATGCTATAAAGTACAGGAGCTGTGGAGGAGGGAGGGAGGGAGGGTGCACTGCTCTCATAGGGCAGTTACAGCAGCGCCCCACACTGAGATCTTAGGGACTTCACCCTCTGGGAAAGTTAAAATAAGAAACTACAGAGTCTGTCGGGTGAATGGCACAATTTCACATTCTTTGGGCAGAGGGCCTGCTGGATCTCTAGCTGCCACCCCTGCTCCCCACCGAGCAACCCACAAGCGCTGCCCTGATTCTGTCTAAGCACAGGCAGGTGAACCCAGCGGCAACCCTTTTCTTTGGTATTGAAAAAAAGAAAGGGCGGAATGTCCTCATAAGAAATTTCTTTGTCTCATCAGGTAAGGAGAGCTGCTTCGAGAGAATTGTGTCAAGGTTTGGAAAGAAAGTCACATACGTAGTGATTGGAGATGGACGAGATGAAGAAATTGCAGCCAAACAGGTAACCATGGCAAAGAAAATAGTCTCTGTGGGAATACATTGAGCAGTTAGAAAAATGGTAAAACTCAGAAATCGTAACAGTCTGTTGTGCATTTACAGTGTTTTCCCTTCCTCCTCTTCCTCTCCCATTTTTCTTTTAAATAAAGAGGGTCATTTTCCCCCATACAGAGTTTTCCCTGTAAATTTGTTAGATCTCCCCTTCTCTCTCCTCCCAGCCACTCTAAAATCTTAAAATCTTTGAGCCCTGCTACAAGGACCCTATTATTAAACCTGACGTGGGCCCATTTTGCATGTTCGTCTTACAGGGCAATGCTTTCTCAGAAGTGTGTGACTTTACTACTAAAGGCCAATCATTCAGACTTTTTTCCAGGCTTCAGATTCTCAAAAAACTAGTGTGATCAATTGGGAGTTGTTTAGAGAAAGTCCTTCCTGCTCCTGAGCCCTGGAAAGATTATTCTGATGTTATCCTCTTTGCTATGCAGGTCCCAACTCCAGGTCATCTGATTTTAATACAGAAAACAGTAGATTTTAAAAGTCTTGGCTATGGAGTCTAAAATCAGACAGTTCATATCTTATCCATTTATTAGCTGTGTGACTTTAGACAATTTACTTATCCTCTTTGAGAGTCTTCATCTGCTAAATGGACCTACAGAAGTTCTTTCCCTCTCTCCTCCAGTTTTCTTCCAGCAACTCTATTTCTTAGACTTGGAGGCAGTGGGTTACCAGCTAGGACCATCTGTCCTGATTTTCTTCATCTAGTTATCACACAAACCTTCAGCAGCTGTTAATGAACTATGAGATTGGTAATCAGTGGCATTATTACCTCATTATGTATTCATTTGCCACTTTATGTAGCAATTCAAGGACTTTTTTTTTTTTTTTTCATGTGTTATCTCCAAAGCTTTCGTTCTAAAGTGCTTGTTGCCCTCTGGGGAAGATTCTAGTGGATGTAGGCATCGGCGCTTCTTGGTCTGAAGAAGAGGTGAGAGGGGAAGATAAAAAGAGCAACTCAAGTCATTATCAGACTTTGTGTCTCTAAGCGGATGCTTCTAATCATCTGCCATAGAGGCATCCAATGGGAAATGCCTTAGAGCTCTGTCCGCATCAGTCTCCTCCCTGTGAGGGATCTTTTCTTCAGCTGCTTCGATAGAAGACTTTCTTGTCTTGCTTGAATAAACCTAAGGGTGAGGAGACTGCTTCCCAGGTATCCTGTTCCACTGTGGCGTCATCCAGGCTCTTAGGATGTTCCTTCTTTCATTGAACTAAAATTTCTCTTTTGCATCCTGGTCCTAATCTGGCACTTCTGAGCACAATATGAAAACTCTGCTTCCTCTTCTACATATTAAAGACCTTTTAAATATATATGAGCAGCAGGCTTAAAAAGCACTGAGCTACATGCCAAAAGAACTATGTTCTAGGACTTTCAGTATTCCAGGTAACTTGCAGGCACTCTAAACAAGATGATAAGCTTTATACTAATCTCCATCGGCTTTATAGAACATGGTTTCCAACACTTGTGTCTTTCAAAGTCCTTTGAAATGTGGCTTCTAGAATGGCATACGATATTCTGGATGTGACTGATCACATAATGTAGTGGGATTATTATTTACGAGATCTCTGTGTTCTGGTCATGGGCAAGGTTTGGGCCTTGCAGCTCCTAGCCTAATAGAAAATAGGCTATCCATAAGAAAATGTAATATTAATACTGATTTCTTACATGGGTCATTTTATTTGATCCTGAGGATCCTATATAGTAGCTAGAACAAGTATATCTCATAAAAGCACAGAGTTACCACTGAAACCTAATAACAATCTCTCGCGTTTGTAAGTGTCCTGTAGTATACGAGGTCCTTATGCACACAACTGACTTGATCCCTATGACAGTCTTATGAGACGGGCAGGAGTAGAGAGGGTTACTAAGGACACTGGGGAGAGGGCTGTGGAGGAAGGGTTATGGGTAAATATAAGCTCCCAAAAGAAGTTGGGTTAACCAGTGGGTCCCCCTCTTCTTCCAGCACAACATGCCCTTCTGGAGGATCACAAACCACGGAGACCTGGTGTCCCTCCACCAGGCTTTGGAGCTTGATTTTCTCTAAGAACTGGAATGAAGAACCTTCCCCATGAGCTCCTTTTCACTCCTAAAGGGAGCCAGAGACCGGAACCAACTGGGAATTCACTCTCTTTCTCCATGGAATGCTGGCGAGAACACAATCAAAACCAACAGTTGCGAGAGATGAAGCTTATTTTTGCTAAGAGTGAGCTGCAGCCCTGTATCCATCCTCGCATAGGAGCGGGAGACAGTTGGATTGAGAGAACAATAGATTCACCACAGCTACAGTGCTTTTAATTCTTCTGGGTTTTGTTTTGTTTTGTTTTGTTTCAAAAAATGAAGAAAAAGAAAAGGAAATTCTTGGGGCAGAGTTGCACTCTGTGTCCTTGACCAGATTGAGAACTGCTGTTAACTTGTGGTGATAGGATAAATGCAGCAGACTTTTATAATAACATCTCTTACAGTCTTTGTAATCTCCTTAGCTGTAGGACATATTCCCAGTGAATGTATATGTTATTTTTATAGGTAAGGGTCTGGTCTCTGAAGCAGGTCCCCCCCCCCCCACCCTTTCTTTTTCTAGCAAGAAAGGGGTGTGTAAAGTTTCCTTGGAAAATTGTAACTGAAATATCTGAGATACCTCTCTGACAGTAGCACCTCCTCAGCTGCTCCAGTGGTCTTCTCTCTAGGGTGGGTTCCTTCCCACTCTTCCATCTCCTAGGTGGCTGAACTGTGGAGCATGGGACACTGATGAACTTTAGACTTTGCTATGTCCCCTCCTAGAAGCCTTAGTCCCCTTTCCAATCCCTCTTTCCGTTTCACCAAGTGGCACAACCCTAGAAACTCCTTGTCTTAGACAGTAAAATGTAAGCCTTCAGCTTGACTCTTAGTCGAAGAGTATGACCCAGGGGGCTTACCTCCAAACTGGAGAGAAGAACTAAGGCTCCTTAGGAATTTCTACTTCTTTGGCTCTTGAAACAGGAAGATTCCACCTTTTCCTCCTGCAGAGAAGCACCCTTCCCCAACAGATGCCCACCCTACCACCCCCTCATCCTTCTTAGTCCTTAGTGCTGGGCTCTTGCCCCTTTCCTGCCCTCTGTACCTCATATCCACCCCCATGCAGCTCTGGCCAGTCCCCAGGCTCTGGACCCAAATAATCAAATCAAGTCTGAGAAAAGGCTCGTAACCACATTTTGGCCAAAACTATGAAGGGATTTGACTTCCTTTGAGTCCTTTGAGCCTTTTGAAAGGTGTTCTGGGCATATATTTACCCAGATCTCGACCTGAAACTGAAGAGCAGGTTGCTGTGATCAAAAACCCAGTTTTCGCGTGGAATACCCTTCCCACTTCTCAAATCCCATTCTAAAATTGGAAACCAGAAGGCCAGAAAGACTTCCTGTTTTAATTAGGTTGTACACCCACTACTCCATGCCTGAAAACTCAATCTTGGGCCAATGCAGGAACATCTCTCAACCTGACCTCCGGGAAGATTGGTGGGTGCCCAGGCACTAGTCGCAGCCTTCAGTCCAGCTGTATTTGTGGATGCCCCATCCCTCCAGGACCAGCCTGGGCATCTGCTCAGACAGAATAAACTCCCTCGGAGCTGAGGAAGTTCAGCCTGTCCCAGGTTGCACAGAAAGCGGTGATTTTATAAGCACCTCAGAGAGATGCAGTCTGGGTCCTTAGTAGGAGGCATCCTTGACCAACCCCAGCTATAACTGCTTGTACTCAGAGATTCTGCATATCCATTTTCAGAGATGTTGCAGCACAAAGGGGCCAGATTCCTTCTACCCAGAAAAAGGCTGGTATATACATTCCTTCAGAATTGATTGTGAAAGTGCTTCATGACTCAGTTTTAGGGAGGAAGTTTTTGGAAAAGAGCTCAAGTCAATGCTCATTATTTAGCTGCCTCTTTGGCCTGTTTCCTTTGGACGGGAAATATGTAGTCTGAGGCCAATCTTCTTGGTCTGAGTTCAGCGTAGTCGCCCAGATGCTGCACTGCCTTGATTGGTAATTGATCTTAGAATAGCCTAGGGTGGGTCTTTACTTCCAGGCCCCAAGCCCTCCCTGTACTGGCAGTGGGGCTGTTGGTTTCTTGCCCTGGACATAGGCCACCCTGTTGGTGCTGTGCTTCAGGCTGGTGAGGCTGCAGAGCGGTATTTGCATTGCGTGCACGCGCACACACACACGCACTTCCCTCTCCCTGCCCCCGGGAGAAGCTCTTTATTCCTGAAATATGACTTGGACTCCTTTCTCAATGGCCTTTGCGTCCTACTCTGACTGCACGGCTTAGGTCTTTGCAAAAGGAACTTGAAATTTGCTAAGAGGTGAGGAAGCTCTCTGAGCAGTGCCATGTTTGCTCTTTTCTGGTTGTTTGGAGGGCAGACAGAAAATGGGAGCTTCTTGACTCCTCTTTGCCAAGGTGATTTGTGCAGGGAACCCAGTGCTCTTCTTTGACCCTGTGTTTTCCTCCTCCCAGCACAGAGATCTGGAGAGGAAAATAAGTGGGCAGTATCACGAGCTCTTGGAGGCTGAGGTCCAAAGGATACTGTTGGTCCTTTCATCAAGGGGGAAACCCTCTTCACTAGAAAGAGTCCCCATGAGATAAGCCACACAATGAGTCCTTTTCCCAGCTGGGCACCATGGGTTCTGTAAGATGGATCTGCACATTTCGTGGTGAGAGCTATGCCATCTCTAGTAGGGGATCTGGAGTTGTCATCTGTGTCCTGGGTTTAAGAGGTGGCTTTATTTTCGAATGTAAAACTGTGCCTTAGCATCACCCTGTCCGGTGCCCCTGGGGCAGCTGGTGGTGTCCAGGAGAATGGATGCCTGCTCCAGATTTAGATGCCTCTTTGGGCTTTTATTTGGTTTGGGGTATTCCTGTCTTCTGCTCTGCAAGTTGGGGGAGCAAAGCTAGTGTCCCAGGAGACTTGTGTCACAGCTTGTTCGCAGTTTACACAAACTTGTTCGCGTTAAAGCTCCAATAGGATCTGATTGGCAAACTCCAGCTGCAGCATATGGAGCTTCTAGATGTTCACTACCTTGAATGGGTGTCAGTGCCACTGAACCATGGGGGAGAGGAGTCGAGGGGCGGAGCCACACTCTCCTTCTTCCTGGGAGAGTGATGGTCTAAGCCAAAGGGTGGTGAGCTTGGGGCCTTCCTCTCCTCACTCCGGCAGGAAGGGGGCAGTTAGGACCCCTCTTAAGCAGACTTCTATTTCTTACCACTAAATTCGTTTCTCTTCTCATCCAAAAGTTGGAACTCCCCAAATACTCACGCTGTAGAAGCCAAATCTGAATTCTGAGATTTTGAAATATCTTAAAACCACAAGAGAAAATCTAGTTCTGTCCCACCTCTGATCAGCAGGCCCTCTGTCCCTTCTGCTCCTCTGAGTCAGACAGCTCTAGCAAGCAAGGTTACTTGGCTAGTTCCTAATGCACTGATGGGAGCCATCCCATTAAGGACGACTTCTACTCAAAACATGACCCTCTGGACTTCAGGTGCCTCATTTAGCAGGAAAAGGCATTGATTGGACATATTTATGTGACTGCGGGCATTTGTGGCTGTAGAGTCCTTGACCATAATGTTATATGTAATGGGAACTATCTTATAAACTTGAAAAAATAAAGTTTTTATTTTCTATGTGGTTTGCTCCTGTGTCTTTTCTGAATAGGATTAGCCCAGTTGCCCAGCTGAGTAGACTCCTAAGTAGGGCTTCGTAAAAAAGCTGAAGAGCTCATTAGAAAGATGGCACCCTTTCAAATAACTGAGTCGTTAACTTCACCAAAATAAACAAACAAAACTAACCATTTGGTATAAATAAGTGAGAAAATACTAAATATTTTTAAATAATTTGCAAGAGAAATTTTATTTCTTAATTGTTTCTAAAATATATTGCTTTTCAAAGTTTAGGACTGGAATGCCAAGAGATTTCATTTGCTGTCAAATGTGCTGAAATTTAACTATTAAAGAAATCAATACCTTGCTGTGCTGAGCTTAAGATGCAAAAGCAATAAAACTGACAAGTTGATATCAAACTGTTTGATTTGGCTTGTTTTCATGTCACATCAGCTACTTTTTCTCTTTTCTTTAGATTTGAGTCTGACTGTTCATTGGTCTGGAAAACAGTCAGGAGTTCTTTTGCCTTCTATTCCAATGAGTGAGATTAGAATTGGGTTCTAGCTCCCAAGTATCATACATGTCAGACTATAAGATGTATTTTTCCCCAAATTAATTTCCTCCAGAAAAGAGGGGGTTGCCGTGTATTCTGAGGCATTAAGTCTTCTCATCATTAGGTGCACATTTTGAGCCACACTATAGTTGAAGCAAACTGGTTAATTGGTCAGAAGTACAGGTAAAGTGGCTAAAACAAAGTTTAAAAAGCAAGTAACAATAAAAGAAAATGTTTCTGGTACAGGACCAGCAGTACAAAAACATAGTGTACGAGTACCTGGATAAAACACCCGTTTTGCAATAGTGCAACTTTTAAGTACATATTGTTGACTGTCCATAGTCCACGCAGAGACAACTCCACACTTCAACAACATGCTGACAGTTCCTAAAGAAAACTACTTTAAAAAAAAGGCATAACCCAGATGGTCCCTCATTTGACCAACTCCATCTAAGTTTAGATGTGCAGAAGAGCTTAGATATATCCAGAGTAAGCCACATGCAACATGTTACTTGATCAATTTTCTAAAATAAGGTTTCAGGACAATGACAGTAAGATAAGGGAAGAAAACATGGAGGAATGAAATCCTAATTACTATACATGCATATTTTTTTTGACAGTAGGGGGAAACCTTTTACAGATAAGTTACAAACAAAAGGCAAATAAACAATTTTGTACAAGAAATTTAACACATTCTGTACAATGTCTTCACTTTGCTGTCATCATTTGTACAAACTCTTCATAGTTTACTTGACCATCACCATCAATATCTGCTTCCCTGATCATTTCATCAACCTCTTCATCTGTTAACTTCTCTCCAAGGTTTGTCATCACATGGCGGAGCTCTGCTGCACTAATATAGCCGTTACCATCCTTATCAAACACACGGAATGCTTCTCTAATTTCTTCTTCACTGTCTGTGTCTTTCATTTTTCTCGCCATCATTGTCAGAAATTCAGGGAAGTCAATTGTGCCATTACCATCAGCATCTACTTCATTAATCATGTCCTGTAACTCTGCTTCTGTGGGATTCTGCCCAAGAGACCTCATTACAGTTCCCAATTCCTTAGTTGTTATAGTTCCATCACCATCCTTGTCAAATAGTGAAAAAGCTTCTTTGAATTCTGCAATCTGCTCTTCAGTCAGTTGGTCAGCCATGCTGCAAGCGCTACCGGTCTCCGGGACGCGACTACACAACCACTCAGCTCGCTTGCTCCACTTGGACTCTATTGATTACTTTTTAAGCCCAAAGAGTAAACATTTCCATCTCGTGCTCCAATAGGTATAACATCTGCACGTTTCTCAAGAACCTTTCTGGTGGTAGGTGAAAATGAGCAAATCAAGAGCTTTTTCATTCTTCAAAAATAAGTTTCTTGACATAAAAAAAAAATCGATGGAAATCTTCAAAGGAAATTTCTAATGACAGTAATGTCACTGTCATCTTTTTCAAATTCTTGATTCTGTAAACTTTATTTACAAATGAAACGACCACTAAATTCCACAGCTTTTTAAATTACATACCGATTACCCTCATTTGACAATTTCATCTAGAGACCATAGATGAGAGCTTAGCCAAAAAACTAAACATCTTTTCGGCTTTTCTCGGAAACAGCCTAAGACACTACACTGCATCATCTCTTTGGGCGTATATGGCATCTGCCCTGAGCCTGGTCTTCTCCACATATGACAGGAAGAAGTAAAGTACATGTAGCAAGTATTTGTTTTTGTTTGTTTGTTTGTTTTATTGACGTATAGTTGACAGCAAGTATTTGTTTTCGTGAACCCCTTAGAAGCTATGTTTGAGGCTAGGTTGGGCACTAAGCCCAGGGATTTATAAAGGCCAAGCCTGGCCTCTGAGGTCTCAACCCTTGATATTCCCTGAGTTGAGAAAAATGACTTCACTTTTGTGTGTGGGCAAATATGTGTATAAATATATTCAATTAAAGTAATGATCCTTTTTCTGAGGTTGTATATCTTTTCATAAAATAAGAGATGGTGGTAGTTTTTTTTTTTAATTTATTTTTGGCTGCATTGGGTCTTTGTTGCTGCGCAGACTTTCTTCAGTTGCGGTGAGTGGGGACTACTCTGTTGCGGTGCTCGGGGTTCTCATTGCAGTGGCTTCTCTTGTTGCGGAGCTCAGGCTCTAGACGCGTGGGCTTCAGTATTGTGGCTCGTGGGCTCTAGAGCGCAGGCTCAGTGGTTGTGGCACACGGGCTTGGTTGCTCTGCAGCATGTGGGATCTTCCCGGACCAGGGATCGAACCCATGTCCCCTGCACTGGCAGGCGGATTCCTAACAACTGTGCCACCAGGGAAGTCCCACAGCGGTAGTTTTTACTGCCCTTTTTTATTAAAATTAACTTGGCAATCATGTTGGCCATTTTACTGGCTCTTGAAATTCAAAAGTCTGGAAATCATTGGACTAAGTGATCCTGGAGACCCTTTCTGCCGCTACCATTCTGTGTATGTAAGAGGCACCAGTGTCATCGTCCCAGAGTTTCTCCCTGCTCCCAACTCTCATTTCTGTGTCAGCCTTGGCTCCAGGCCAACATAACTGCTACAATCCCTCCTTCCTGCAGTCACTGCTGACTTGGCACCTGGAATAAAGCACATCTGCGTGGCTCTCACCCTCACCTCCTTTAGGGCTTAGTTTCTCAGGGAGGCCTTCCCGGCCATGCTATATAAAATTATAACTCCCACCCACAACACACACACACTTTCCTGACCTTATTTTTCTTTTAGCACTTAACACTCTCTCATACAGTCTTTTATTCTCTTTATTGTGTCTCCACAAGATGAATGCATCAATAACAGACTCTCCTGGGTCCCATCCCAGTTGTGACGAACCTTTCCTTCTGTCTCCAGCACCCTTTTCCTGCTCCTTGTTTCTCCAAACCACAGACCTCCCTGACACATTGCCCACATCCACATCCCCTGTCATCACTGCCACGCTCCCAATAAGCTCCCAGAAACAAGAGCTTTCTTCACCTGCACTCGCATATTCACTTCATGGTACCAAAGGTGTGGCTACTCCCAGCAGGCTCAGCAGCAGAGCCGGTTAAGAGCATACACTAGAGTCAGCCCAGGTCTGGGTTCTGATGCCTACCTAAGCGGTCAAACCCACACTGGCTCACCCGCTCCCGACACTTAGAATACAAGGTTGAGAAGTCTTGCCTAAGCCAGCCCTCTTCTCTGGTCCCAGGGCCTTTACCGACTTTGAGAGGTAGACTTTGTGTCCTTGACCCCTTTTTTCCAGGCAGCTTTGAACCTGGTGGTAGATTTAATGACACAGCTAGGCTGGAGGATTTCATGAGCTTTTAATAATAATCTAATAATACTGTTCAACAAAAGCAACACACACGTGTCTCTAGCTTACAGACTCTGAGGTAGAAAGAATGAGTATAAAAAATTACTCAACCACAGGTTCACAAGGCACTTGTGAAAGGTCACTCCTTGAGAGCAGGGGCAGAGGCCTGGGAGGGGCCGACGGGGGTCAGGCAGTCGGGTTTCCCTGACTTCCAGCAGGAGAGCCTGCTCTGGAGTAGCTGGAGGGGGTATGGGATGGCAGCTGATCTGCTAAGGCTAGAATGATCCTCCGGGCACAGAAAAGGCCCTCGGTAAACATCTGCTGAGTGAACTGAGTGACTGGGGTGGGGCAGGGGAGGAAGAATTCCAGAGACCACATCCTAGAGGTCCTGGGGCCTTCCAGCCCAGGATACGGGCACCAAGGGTGGGAGAGCACCTCCACCAATTATTTTAGAGGTAGCCAGGGAGGTAAAAATACCGACACTGGGATGCTTTGGGGTATACTAGTTGGGAGAGCGGGGAAGGGGAGTCTCTTCTTTCCTCCCAAAGTGTTTCATACAAAATTGGGGCCCTTGACCTTCCAGGGCCTAGCCCTTCTCCTCTTGTTCTCATCCTTGAGGGCAGGCCTCTGTCTTACTCAACTCTGGTCTTCAGTGCCTGGCACAGACCAGACATCAAGTGCTTGTTGAGTGAATCAAGGCCCTTAGCAGCATAAGGAGCGTATCTTCTACATTCTACCAACTGATTTCCATCTGGCCTTCAGTCCCCTGGCTGGGTCTGACCCTGCCTCAAAGGACACCATTCACCTCTCCTTTCCGTGGCAAAGCCGCCTCATCCCTAGCCTTGGGAAAAAAGTTCTTAGCCAACTGGGCCATGCGCCTGTTCTGAGGCAGCTGATGCCCCTCGAGGGAGCGGAAACCCTGGGCCCCGTCCACCTGGTCAGGCTCCCAGTGGCAGCTAGGGTGTAGCCAGTGGTAGTAGCCCAGCCGCAGAGCCAGCCCCAGAAGGAAGCAGATGCCGGCTGCAGGCAGCAGCCTCTGTAGCAGGTGCCCGCTGGGCAGCCAGGCACTCTGAGTCACCCAGGCGGCCACCAGGAGAAGGCTGTCATTCAGCAGGAACACCAGGTGGATGGTAGCACGGCCGCGGGTGCGGCCCTCAGCCACGTTGAACCAGGAGAAATAAAGGATGGTGGCCACCGTCACCCGGTACAGCCACTCGGAGCAGGGATCCGGCATAAAGTCCGTGCCCTGAAGCCAGACCCAGAATAGCAGCACCAGCCACAGGCCCAAGAAGTGCAGGGCCACATAGCGGGGGAAGAGGGCTGAGAACAGGGCCACGACCAGGACGCGGGGCCACAGCAGCAGCAGGTTCCACAGGAAGTAGATCACAGAGGCGCCCATCCCCAGGAGGGGCTTGGAGGGGAGGCAGGTGCGCAGGGCCCGGTGGTAGTCGAGCAGTGCCCACGAGATACCCACAAAGGACGTGCAGATGCTGAGCCCTACGGAGAAGAACAGGAGACAGGTGAGCCCTGCGGGCAGCCTACAGATGCTCCCCAGAGGCCACAGGTATGGTGGAGGCCTCGTAGCCACGCGCACGTGGGTATTACAGCCCCAGGTTGGTGAAGGGAAAACTCCAGCTGGAGCACAGGAAGTTCACACAACCCCAAACAGAGCTAGGATCCATGTGGAGTCGCCCTTCACCACAAACCTTTCCTTTTCAGGTGCCACCGTGGTTATAGTTTTCAAGGATGAGAAGGTGTGCGACTTACACACTCTCATCTGCACCCTGTCACCCAGCATCTGGCACCCCTGAGCCCTGGCCACACCCTGAGCATCTTCTAGGGCCCTGTAACCCTTCCTTTCCCAGAAGAGCCCACACCTTTCTTGGATCTGAAAATCAGCAGTCCAGTTCCCCCTTCTTAGTCTCAGAAAGGGAAGCAGGAAATCCTGCCGGGTGGTGACAGGCCTCTAGCTGAAGCTGCCTTCCGGGGCCAGAAGGGATGTCCCTGCTCTATGCATGGAACAGCCTCTACTCCTCTCCTCTCCCCCATCAGACGGGGCCCTGGTTTTGATTTTCCAACACTTGAAGTTTACAGTGGGGATCCTATCCCACCTCCTGGCTACCCATCCTGGACTAGAAACAGCAGGCCCTCCAAGGAGGGCTGAAAGCATCACTAGACTGCTTCCTCCCCTTTCCCCTTCCTACCACACTCAGTCAACAGATGTTCACTGGGAACCTGCTATGGGTCAGAAACCCACTCCCAGCCTGGAATCACACCTGTGGCCTTTCCAACTACCCCACACTCAGGATCTCGGCAGGGCTGATGTTCCTCCAGTTTGCCCAGCATGCCGCATTCTCTGACCTGACAGGCTGTGCCCTTGGTATTAGGTAGACCCACGCCCTGTTTCCCCTGGCCTGCTCCTCCTTACCCTGCAAGTTCCGGCTTGAATATCCCCTAGTCATCCATCCTGACCCCAACCCACCCAACTCCGCTGTGCAGCTCCTGTAACACCCTACTCCTGTCTGGAGTTTTATCACACTAATTAGTTCCTTATCTCTGAGCTCCTTCAGGGTAGGAAACAGATCCTGCTCCCCTGGGATTCCCTGGCCGCCCAGTACCTGGCATCTAACAGCAGCTGAATAAATGTTTGCTAAACAAAAGTGGGGAACATCTGTTTCTTCCCTCAATCCCCCACCTCCACCCTGTCCATACACATAGTGTAGACCATCTCTATTTAGCCCTGGTCCTAGACACCCACTGCCCTCAAATAGACAAACAAAAATACAGTAACCCCTCAGCATCCACAGGGGATTGGTTCCCGAAATCCGAGGATGCTCAAGTCCCTAATATAAAATGGTGTAGTAGCGTTGGCCCTCTGAATCCGCGGATGCAGAACCCACAGATAGAGGCCCGATGGTACATGCCCAACAAGTGCTGTGTCCTAGGCAAATCACTTCACCTTTCGTCACCTCTTTCCTCTTGTGTAAAATGGAGATAAATATAGCACCAACCTAGAGGTGCTATGAATGTGAGTGATGGTGACAGTAAAGCTCTTTGCTCAGTGCTGGTTAATAGCAGGCACCCAATCGTGACAGCTGCTATTACTGGTTTGTTTGTTTGTTTTTCCCAATTAATACTGCAGACTCAGATTAGCAGACTGAAAGGGCCCTTGGAGATTGAGTCCAACTCCCCAGCTTGTACGGCCGTGGAAACTGAGGCCAGAGAGGGGAAGACTCTCCAAGTCCCGCAGCGAGTGGTGGCAGAGCGGGGACGGGTTCCTTGGGAGGCTGCGTCATGGACAGCAGCAGGTGTTCGAGGGCGGAGAAGGAGAAGGGGAAGCCTAGATCCTGAATCAGATATGAGCTGGAGTCCTAACTTGGCTGCCAGCTGGCCTGTGACCTTGGGCAGCTCACTTCCCTAAAGCCCTCCCAAAGCTCCTCATTGCACAAACCTCTCCTGTGGTTGAGGCCACCTGCCTCTTCCTTTTCAGATCACTCCACATGCTTTACTATAACTACCTGCTTTACCGTCTACGGTCCTGGCAGGCCAGGAGCTGTGTCCATCTCCTTATTCACAGGGGCATCCCTAACACAGGGACAGGCACAAAGGTGCTCGACAAAAACAAAGGCGCTCTGAGTATACAAAGGCGCTCACTAATTTATCTATTGATTAACAAACTGCTTATTAGGCATCAGGCACCCTACGCACTTTATCTGTTATCTTCAAAAGAGTAAAAATTACACGTAAGATTTAGTATGCACTAGGCTTTATATGCATCCCTTCACTTAAACCTGTCATTAACCTTATGAGGTAGGATCGTTCATGATGTCCATTTTACATACGAGAACAGACTGATAGCTCAGAGAGGTGAAGTCCTTTGTCCAAAGACTAGCGCATGACTTTGGCATTTGAACCCAGACCTGCCTGACTAACGGACACTCTCCTATTTATAAACGAGTGAAAACCTTTCTCACGTTGGTGGGCAACTTTCCCAAGGCATAAAAGGGGGCCTGGCCGAGGGCCCGACACTCACACTGGTAGTACTCGGCGCTGCCACTCTGCAGCACGATGGCCAGCACCAGCGTGAGCTGCGGTGTCGTCTCCAGGAAGGTCTCAAAGAGCCGCAGCATGCTGATGTCCAGGGAGAGGAAGTCGGCGTAGGCCAAGTCGAACTGGGAAGGCACCTCCTGCCGCCACACCAGCAGCCCCTGCCGCAGCCCCTGCACGCACCTAGGCAGCACACACGATGCCCCAAGGGACAGTTAGCGTCCTGTGGCACTCCTCCTTCCCTCCCCATCCAGTGGATGCAGACGGGCTCCAATCCTAGCTAGTCACATACGTGCTATGGGGCCTTGGGCAAGCGACTTAACCTCACCGAACTTGTTTCTTCATCTGTGAAGAAACTACAGCCGCTGTTGCTACTGTGGTAGCCACCATCCCAAGCTCATCACAAACCTTGTGCCATTTACTCCTTTACAACATCCCCATTTTACAGATGGAGAAACAGGACCAAAGAGCAAATGAGCAGTGGAAACAGGATTTGGGCCCAAAGCTGTCTGCATTTGAAAGGTGTACTATGAAACTGCCTGAAGTGATCATTCCCAAATTTTAGCAAGCTTAAGAATTTCTTAGGATCCTGTGGGGAAGAGAAGCCACTGAGCGTTTCTGCGCACAGGTGAGACAGGTCCTATTGTGCTACAGGAAGAGCACTCAGGCATCCATTTAAGAGGCCTGCCCAGAGTGATGGGGAGAGAGACGGGGCAGAGTTAAGAGAGACCAGAGGGGCTTCCCTGGTGGCGCAGTGGTTAAGAATTCGCCTGCCAATGCAGGGGACACGGGTTCGATCCCTGGTCCGGGAAGATCCCAAATGCCGGGGAGCAACTAGGCCCACGCGCAACAACTACTGAGCCTGCGCTCTAGAGCTCACCAGCCACAATTACTGAGCCCATGCAATGCAACTACTGAAGCTCGGGCGCCTAGAGCCCATGCTCCTCAACAAGAGAGGCCACCGCACTGAGAGGCCCATGCACGGCAACGAAGAATAGCCCGTGATCCCTGCAACCAGGGAAAGCCTGCATGCAGCAATGAGAACCCAATGCAGCCCAAACTAAACAAATAAATAAGTAAAATAAATCTTTAAAAAGGTTGGACACACAGGCCTGAGTGACCCATTGGCATGAGGGGGGCGTGGAGGATGCAGTACAATCTCCCCTGCCCAGAACTGATCTCAGTTGCTTATTGGGAGGTGAGACCACTCACTCATTGCAAATTCATTCTTCAGACGTTTACTGTCACTTCCCCTGGATGGACTTGACAACACACTAAAGGAACAGACAGGCAGGCCCGGGTTGGGGGGGGGGTCCCCAGTGCCCTGGCAGAGCCCTCAGCCTAGCCACAGGCAGGAACAGAGACCCCATTTTCTCAACCAAAGCTCAATACAGTCTGTCTGACTCAAGCTCAGCAGCAATTGAAGATACATGATGTATGAGGGTGAGTCAAAAATTATCCGCACTCTGGCCAGTTACAGATTCAGGGCTCATTTCAGGCTGCCAGGTCTGTAATAACTGTCCCTTCGTGTTCAGCCAGGGTGTTACGGATGCCTGGACAGTCCCTCAGGCAAAACTTTGACATTCAAAACTCCTCTTGCCCACTCCTGGAGACTCAAGGCAAGATCTGGAGAGAATCTGTAAACATGGATTCAAGAGCAGATCCTGGTTCCGTCCATCCCATCCCAACCCAGACCACAAAATGTCCTGACTTCATCGCATGACTCTGACGCCTTTGTTTCAGTTTCCCCATTTCTAGAGGGCCCTGCCACTTCTGAAAAGCACAGCCCACACAGATGTTGCAGGCCCCCGCCTGTGCCCAGCCCTGCCTGGATGATCAGACCCCATCTCTGCCCTCTTGCTTGGTCTGGGGATGACGGGTTGGGGTGGGGAGCAAGTGTTCAGGGAGAATACAACTGAGAAAGACGGATGAGAGGCACTGGCCGTGAGGGAACAAGCTCTGCTTTGGGGGTCAGGGCTGCTGAAACTCCAGGGTGACCCAGCTGATATCTGCTGCCTTCTCACTCTGCACCCAGGCAATTTACAGGTCCCATTCCATTTAATCCTGACACCGTGAGCCTCTGGAACAAAGAGTAAACTGAGACCCGGAGGGGTCACGTGACTTGCCCCAGGCTCCACCCACAGCTAAAGGCAACTTGAGGTCTGCTGCCATCACAACAGAGTCCGCCCTGGCCAGGCACTGTGCTGGGCACTTCCCCCTCTGCCCTTCACAACAGGCCTGCCGGCCACACCTATCTCTAGATCACTACCTCCTTTAAACAGAGGGGGAGACTGAGGCTCAGAGAAAGGCAGGAATGAGGCCACAGGTGGTAAAGCCAGGATTGGATCCCAAAGGGTCTGTCATGTGCCTCCCTTTCCTCTCTGGGCCTCAGTTTCTTCACCCGTGCCACCTGGATTTCTCCTTCATCAGGGACCAGGAGCTCACCTGTAGGGAGAGGCGCCCGCTAAACTAGGAGGGGCTTAGTTTCCTTTCCTGGGTCCCCGTCTTCTCCTCTCTTCTCCGCCCCCGTCCCGGAGTCAGACCTCTCACCTGCGCTACCAGCCCAGCTGCAGGAGGGACGCTGACTTCCGTTCCCCCTCCCTCTCCCCGACGGCAGGGCACTCACCTGTACAGGTAGCCCAACTGCAGGAGATGCAACAGCGCCAGGTACTGGCCTGGGGGCTTCGGCGCATGCGGGATGGAGAGGTCGGCGCGCATCCAGACCCAGCTGAAGAGCTGCAGCGCGACGGAGGCGAGGCCCAACAGCGCCAGCACCAGCGCGGCCCACAGGTAGCAACCGCTGAGCACATATTGGCTTGCGGTCCACAGGTCGGCGCCCAGGTCTAACAGGAAGGTGACAGTGCCCAACACACCCAGGACCACGTCCCAGAAGAGCGCGGCGCGGGGCCACCAGGGCATGACCCGCCAGCCTCTCCCCCTCCTGCTCTTCTGGGCTCGGACCCGCCCTCCCGGCCCAGGGTCGTCGCGGCAGGAAGGAGGCGGACACAGCCTTCGGGGCCGCCCAGGACCGGAGCTGCGGGGCGGGACTTCCCCGTCCCGCCCCGTCCGGGGAGGAGCGAGGGCCGTAGACCCCGCTGTTGCGGCGTCCGCGGTCCCACGGGTCTCTGGCCTTGCAGCCTGCCTAGGGATCCGCCCTAGCCATGCCGGCTGAACCCCGAGGGTCCCGAGGACAGCTCTGCCCGAAGACGGAACGTCCGAGGCGCAGTGCCCTGAGCTTAGCAGGCTTCTCATCAACTTGTTTTACATTTGAGGCTCCTGGAGGCCCAAGACGGCGAATATGGCCCGGAGATTAGCGCCCGAGCTAGAACCGCGATGTCTCACGTCTGCATTGTTGCAAAACAAACAGACAAAAAACAAAACGCAAGGCCCGTTCCGATCCCTGATCGCGGGACTTCGCTAAGTGTGCCTCGAGTCCGGGCCGTGTGCCAGGGCAGACCGAGGGCACTGGATCAACCAGGGGCATCTTCCTGGAAGCTCATTTTATTCGGATTATCCGAATAGGAGAGGAGGACGTTCAGTAACTGGATAAGGGAGTTACTTTAAACACGATTTACAAATTAATAACAGAATAACATGCACGACAACCATTGTGTTTTGGATAAAACATGAAACTTGAAAGAAATGTGCTTCTGGTGGGACTCTTGGGGCTTCATTTCCTGATCGGCTGTCCCGTCCCAGTTCATTCTGCGGACGCAGGGGAAAGGATGGAAAAGTCCAGCTCTCGGGGGTCATGCTGCCCCGGCTCTACTAGGAGGAAGGCGAGCCAAGCCCGTCCGCCGGAGGCGCCCGAGGTCACGTCGCGAGCAGCGCGCGCAGGCCCAGCAGCGCCGCCCCCAGGAGCGCGAGGCGGGGCGCGGGCGCGACGCCGGGGGCGCGCAGGCAGGCGGCGTACGCGTCGAAGGCCACCTCGCGCAGCGCGCACACGTGCTCGGCGCGGCAGGCCTCGTCGCAGGCCCGCGTGTCGTAACTGACCGAGTTGTAGACGTAGTAGCGCTGCAGAGCGCTCTGGTCGCTGGAGATGCTGCCCAGCGCCGCGTGCATGGAGCCGGCGCCTGCGTCGGGCACCCGGTAGGCCTCGGTCACCCGGTACTCGAGCTCCCAGCGTGGCGCCCCCTGCGCGTTCGCCTGGCTCAGGTTCAGGAAATAGGTCACCATGTCCTGCAGAGGGGGCGCAACGTGGGCCGGCCGTGAGCAGCTGTCCACTTCCGCCCCCAGTCCTTCACCTTGCATTTGCCCCCAGATTCTAACAACCATCATCATGACCGCTCGTAATGACTGAGCATTTACTACTTGCCGGGTATGCTTGCCAGACATCCTCTGATGGAATCTGATGAGGTAACTGCGCTTATTAGCCCCATTTCACAGATGAGGAAACTGAGTCCTAAAAAGGTTAATTCACTTGGCCAGGGTCCCACAGGTCGGTGAGGCAGGATTGGAACCCAGGTTGTTTACCCCATGGCCTGTGCATTTTCTGTCCCAGCAAGCTCCCGGGTACACAGAAGATTCTCAGTAAATATTTGCAGAACGAATGGCTAAAATGCAATATGAAAGCAGTGGGATGGAGTGCCTGGCTGAGAGAGGTTATAGAATTGTGTTTTGATGGGGTCTGGGATACATCCAAGACCCCCTAGGACTCAGGAGCATTTTCAGAACTAGAATCTGGAAGGGTTTCTCTAAATTTATGGACCTGCTTTAGGTCAAGAGAGGTGTGGTAAGAGGAGCTGCCATGTATGGATGGCAGTTTTCTGCTGGGCACCTTACACGATTTCATTTGGTCTTCCCCAAAGCCTGTGGTCTGAGTGCCCATGTGGACAACCGACCATACACTTAAAAATCCTCAGACCTCTTCTCCATCTACGTTTCCTCTAGAATCAAGGACCTAGGTTATCTCATGCAGTCCCTGCTTTTAAATGTCCTTTCTCAACACCTAGATTAAAGCTCTGTGCCCACCTCTTTCTGGAACTCTAACTTGAACATCCAGCTGCCTTCTCCCTCAGTATTTTTACTTGGATGCCACGTAAACATCCCGAAGTTAACAGGAAAACCAGCCTTCTGATCTTCCCTCCAAAATCTGCTCCTTGTGCAGTGGGCCCATTTCAGTTAACGGCAGCCTCATCCTTCCAGGCGCTCCAGCCAAAGCCTTGGAGCCCTTGTTGCCTCCTGGCTTCCTCTTCCACCCCTCATCCAATTCGCCAGCAAATCCTGTCTGCTCTGCCTTCAAAATATATCCAGGATCTGGCTCTCCTCACCACCCTCTCCTGCCACCCTGGCCCACACCAGCATCACCTCTCAGTGGCTGTGGTCACCTCCTAACTGATCCTCTGTTTCTGCCCTCACCCCCTACAGCCTGTTCTCCGCCCAGCAGAATGGTGATTATGTAAATTTCCAGATTCCTACTCATGGCCTATGTGACCTGACCTCCTTCCCACCCTCCCCTCATGACCTCCACTGTGGCCACGCGGGCCTCTTTGCCCCGCCCCCTAACACACCAAGCACATTCCCACCCCGGGCCTCTGACATGCTCCTCCTTCCCCAGATGCTCACATGGCTCACTTCCTGAATTTACTCAGAATTCAAATGTCACCCTATCAGTAACACTTCCTTGCCCCATCTATCTAACACCACACACATACACATGTGCCTCGAAACCATCACCACCTGCCTCCTCTCTTATTTTGTGCCACTTAACTTTATGTGTCTGTTTATTGTCTGTCTCCCGTAAGGATGTCAGCTCTGGGAGAGCAGTGACTTTGTTCACTTATGGATCCCCTGAGCTTAGCACAGGGCCTGGCACATGGCAGATGCGTAACACATTTTGTTGAATACATTAAGGAATAATTTCTTTGTCATTTCAGTAATCACAAGCACATCCCAGGAGGTGTGGGACAGCTCATTGGGTTAGAGGCCTGCTAGGCTGCAGCATACTCAGGATAGAGAAGATATGGGCAGTGGGCCTGAGGTCATACTGTGAGAGCCCTTGAATACCAGGCCAAAGACATCCAACATATCTTGAGGGCACTGGGGAGCCACTGAGGGTTTTTGAGCAGGAGAGAGATGAGACGTGCTTTAGAAATATTAATCCCTTCTGTAGCTGTACCAGATGAGCTACAGCAGGGCAGTGCTGGAGGCAGGGAGACCAAGTAGGAGGCCTTCACAATGATCTAGGGTAAAGGGAGATTCGGAGAAGGATTGAGCTGACTTGGTGGTAGGATTTGGAGGCAGCACCAGGGTTCTGATCCTGAGCTCTAAAAGGGTGGAAGTAACTTGACCTTCCTGAGGCTCAGTGGTCAGTAGACGGTGGATTAGCGAGGCAAGGCAGTGATGCATTCAGGTCCCTCCTCCCTCTTCCTCGGCCCCAGCAGACCCAAGGCTCCTGACCTGCAGGCTCAGTGTGGCTCGGTCGTATTCAAACACCCGGATGCCTGGATTGTTGGCCCCGTTGACCACTCCGGGTAACGTGGTTTTCCATGGGGTGACCCCAGGTGTAAGGAACATGACACTGATGGGGGCACCTTTCAGGAGAGAGACAGCAGAGCTGAATGGCTGGTGAGGGAAGGGGGGAGGTAGGCTGGCTGTCGCCTTCCAGGTTGGGTACCTGCATCATCATAGAACATCCGAAAGCTGTCGGTGTGGTGGTGCCCAAAGAACTGCCCTGCGATGACTTGATGATGCTTGCGGACCACCTTCAGGTACTCCTGGTTGAAGCCCTCCCGGAACCACGCTTTGTTCCGAGTCTTCTCAAAGAACCCTGGGGGCACGTGGCCAACAATGTACACCTACGAGGAAGGGGTGCCCAGCAGGGGTTCAGAGAGGCCCTCCCCAGCCCTTCATCCTCACCTCTCACAACCTGCCCATCTCCCCTAAGGCAAGCAGATGGGCCCAAAGATACCTGCTCCCCCTTCCCTCTCCCAGGTAATCCGGCATCTCTCTGTCCCCAGCAGTGAATGTGCCACATGCTTCCCCGCCCCAGCATGGGTGTGCCTTTACCCGTGCTGTGCCTGCCACCTGCGGCACCCTTCTCATTTTCACCTCTGTAAATCCTACTCATGCTTCAAAACCCAGCTCAAAGGGTACCTCCTCCTGAAACCTTTCTGACCCTTCAGAGACCAGTCTTCTCCTCTTGGAGAGCTCAGGCACTGTAACCAAATCTTCCTTGCATGGTTGCATAGCATGTGCTGCGTGGTAACGTGTGTTCACATCTTACATTCCTTGAGTCTCTCAGCTAACAATGCCCGGGCCCTTGGCCCGCATTGCAAGAGGTAGAATGAGAGGCGCAGTGGTAGGGAGGGCAGTTAAGAGCATGAGCTTTGGAGCCAAACTGCAGTTGGACACCAGCTGTGTGTCACCTCTCCGGGCTTCAGTTTTCTCATCGGGAAGGGCACCTAACTGGTGGAGATTTGAGAGTTAAGTGAGATCACCCATATGAAACACTTAGCACCATGTCTGATGCATAGTGAGGGCTCAAAAGTACCAGCCGTGAGATCCTGCTGGGATGCCCTGGTCAGAGCAGGGACTCAGGTAAATGAGACACCGGGCCAGCCATCAGGGGGCTGCCAGCCCAGCAGACTAGATGGACACACCTCAAGGGCAGGGCATCCCCTTGAGGTCTAGCCCACAGTATGGCTGCAGCTGTGCTGGACTTGAATTCTGGAGACTGGGGTTCTAACCTCGGCCCCACCACTTATTATGTGACTTGAGACTGTCACTGCCCATCAGGAGCCTCACATCTGCGATGGACTCCAGGGTCCCAGCCTCACAGGCTGTTGTGAGGGGAGAAGAAGCCCCCTCTGGTGCAGAGCTGATAAAGGACCTCTGTGAGTGAGTGGGTGAGTCTGTGCCAAAGCGGGGGACTTGTTCGGAAGGAGACCCCAGGGAAGGAGGAGGAGGAGCGGGGTACCCTTTACCATTTCCCCAGCTCGGGATGCATTGGTCAGCACGTTGTCCAGCCACTGGAACTGCTGGCCAGGGTCAGCCATACCAGCCGTCTGCTCGTTGTTGCTATAGTACAGATTGGTGTTGAGGACCACGATTCGCCCAGCCCCGCTCGGCCCCGGCAGTTTCTCAGAATAGAAGGCACCTAAGACATCACAGCCAGGGGGAATCTGAAGAGGTCTCCTGCCTCCGAGCAGACACACCTCTGTCCCCCTCATTTCACTCGCCCACCTTCTCCTTCCCTTGCATCCTCCTTTCCCATCTTTCCCACAGGAGGGGCATCATGGGTAACACCAAAGGCTCTGGAGCCAGGCTGCCTGGGTTGAAGTCCTGGCTCTATCATTTACTAGCTATGCAACTTGGGAAAGTTCTTTAACCTCTCTGTGCCTCAGTTTCCTCCTCTGTATAATGGGAATAACGTGGAGGTGTGTTTGCCCCTCCGGATCCACTGTCAACCCTTCTCCACTCAGCTCTCTGCCTCAGGAGCTGTGGATTAAACCAGTGGGCTTCTGTGCTGCGAGTTTCTGGTTGGGTTTGACCAACAGGGAGCCCCAGCAGCAAGGGACTGAGGAAAGGAAGGAGGGGAGGTCAGGTCACCTTGAGATACTGTGTCTCTAAACCAGTAGTTCTCAACCTAGAGATTTTGTTCCCAAGGGAACACTTGGCAACATCCAGAGACATTTTTGGTTTTCACAACTGGGGGTGTTACTAGCAACTAGTGGGTAGAGGCCAGGGATGCTGCTAAACACCCTACAATGCACAGGACAGCCCCCCAACAAAGAATTATCCAGCCGCGCATGTCAACAGCGGCAAGGTTGAGAAACCGGGCCTTAACTGAAGGTCACTGCCCCTTCCTAGGGTTGTTGCAAGGAATCTAGCAGTGTGCTGAGTGCAGTTCCAGGCACACAGGAAATGCTTAATGAATGTTCACTTATGCCCGTCATTAATGCTGCAGTGTTAAGAACATGGGCATTGGAATCAGCCCTGGATTCTGCTCCCGAGTCTGCCTCCCCTAAGCTGGGATGTCGTGAAGGTGAAATTAGATCAGACCTTGGCATAAAGTGCCCTTTATAAGAGCAAATGGTGTTAGTACCTTCTTTGAAGAGAGCGATGGATTCATTACTGAGCCAGGGTCGCCACAGCTCTGCTACCTGATTGTAGATATTGTTGCTCCCTGCAGGGAGCTGGTTTTTGGGGTGAAAGTCATGATTTCCCAAAGCAGCATAGACTTTAGTATCTGGGAGGAAAAAGAGAAATATAAAAATATGTATGCCAAAGTGCTTGGTGGAGTTTGGCACTTTCAGCCACTGGCCATCGGAGCTAATAAGGAAGATAAGGACAAATAGCACAGATAAGGAAAAATACAGAGATAAACAGAAAACCACATTATAGAATCTGGCAGAACTTGGTTCAGATCTGGGAGGGAAGAGCAGTGAGTTCTCTAACCTCATTCCCAGCAGAAAGCTCCCTGGTCAAAAAAGAAGCATGCGATGAGGAGGAGAAAGCTAGAAGATCTAAATAACCTTTAGATCCGTGATCAGCCACTTGGTCATTTAGTGTTCCTTGTTCTTGTCAATTGCAGATCCATCTTACTGTTAGGGAAGGGTCCCTAGAAGGCCTTAGGAGTCTCACTCATTCATGAGTCAACAAATATTTATTGAGCACTTAGTACGTGCCAATGTGCAGACCTGAGAACCATGCCCCCAGGCCCAGGCTCAGAGGCCTGGTATGCAGTAGAGTTGACAGGCAGTGAGTAATGACCATCACAAAAAGGGAAAAGCCACTTGCTGAGGGATGGTGTAACGGGGCGGAAGTGCGGGTCAGGGGACCTCCCTGAGGTTGTGGCCTGTGAATGAAACCAGAAGCAGGAGAGGAGCCCATCAGACTCATTTCCTTCTTGTGAGTAGCCTCACTCCTGCTTTTATTTTACACCTGTATCTGGCATGTAGTAGTTGCTCAATAAATATTTGACGATAAATAAAAACTCCTCTGAGCTCAAGGCAGGGCCTTGCCTTTCTATGAGCTTGGTTTACCCCAGAGAGTGAACTTGAACCAGTGAGGAAGGCTGACATCTCCAATTCCCACTTGGGAAAATGATTCTAACAAACCCTTTACCCTGTATAGCCTGCGGGATCTGGAAATGCTGAGCTCTGCCAAAAGAGGAGGCGTAGAATTCGCATGAGGAATTGTTCACAAAGCCAGAAGTGATAACTGTAACTGCCTGAAAAAAAACAAACAAACCTCACCACTCTAACATAGATGCAGGCAACCATAAGAATTCGCTTCAGAGAGAACACAAATCCCTGGAATCCCAAAGGCAGGTAAGAAGAGAGGGAATCTCTCCCAGTTTATAAGCAGCTAAGGTAGGGGGTCCCCAGAGAAAGAGGACCAGGCTTTGCTTTCTTGACATAGGGGAAGCCATTTTTGGCCTAAGCCATTTTGGGACCTAAGCCTGGCCACAGGGACTTCCCTGGTGGTCCAGTGGTTAAGACTCTGCGCTTTGGGCTTCCCTGGTGGTGTAGTGGTTAAGAATCTGCCTGCCAATGCAGGGGACACGGGTTCAAGCCCTGGGCCGGGAAGATCCCACATGCCGTGGAGCAGCTAAGCCTGTGCACCACAGCTACTGAGCCTGCACTCTAGAGCCCGAGAGCCACAACTATTGAGCCCGTGTTTCACAACTACTGAAGCCTGCGCACCTAGAGCCCTTGCTCCAGAAGAGAAGCCACCACAATGAGAAGAGAAGCCCGCACACCACAACAAAGACTAGCCCCCGCTCACCACAACTAGAGAAAGCCCCTGTGCAGCAATGAAGACCCAATGCACCGATAAATAAATAAATAAATTTATTTTTAAAAAAAAGACTCTGTGCTTCCACTGCAGCACTGCAGGGGGCATGGTTTTCATCCCTGGTCAGGGAACTAAGATCCTGCATGCTGCTCTGCCCCCAAAATAAACTAAACTAAAATAAAAAGCCTGGCCACAATGCTTGCCCTTGAACAGATCTCAGTAATAATGATCTTAAGGGAACAAAAGAACAAATGACTGTTATCAGGCAAGAGAAGGAACAAGAGCAAAGATAATAAGTCAATTGCAAAGGCTCCCAGTTCTGTTCCAAAGGTAAAAATTAGCCTGAAGCACTTTCTTGAGCTGTTTTGCAGAATTTAAACCCCCCTCAACCACCATATCAACTGGAACCTAAGGGATGATGATGTTGACTTTTTTGACCCTTGTGACTTCAGTCAACTAAAGCTTGGACTCTGTCAACATTTGTCCAAATTCTAAGTTGAAATCTCCTGCCCAAGTCCCTTCATGAATATGCATACACCACCCAAGCCCCTTCATGAATATGCATATCGCTGTAGCTTAAAACTTTCCCAATTTTGCTGTTCAAGGACATACTGATTTGGGAAAGATCCCTGGTGTTCTCCTTACTTGTTGTAATAAATCTTTCCTTCTCCTGATCTTTGGCTTGATCGTGTCTTTTGGCTTGACACCCACCAAGAGGGAAGCCCGGTTTTGGGGTAACAGGTTTTTGCTGCTTCTCTGTGTTGGCACTGTGAGAAGCTTCTTGTAATCATAAGCCCCATGAGGGCACCGCCTGGCATCTTGTTCACGGCCAAGTCCCCTACCCCTAGAATGCTGTCTCACCCATAGTGGAACTCAAGGAATATTGGAATATTTGTTGACTGACTAAATGAGTGTGTGGATTACCTTATTGGATCCTCATAACAACCCTCTGGGCAGTGTGGAGCCTATACCAAAGTCAGAGTTAATTTATGGTCTCGCAACTCAATTCCAGAGTTAGCTCAACCGCCACAGCAACTCAATTCAGGAGTTAGCTCAACCTCCCCCACCCCAGCAACACTGGTATCCTAACTGAGGCTATGTTTCTTCACTTAGGCTAGCTGACAACACGACCCTATATTAGGGAAGGTATGCAACACATAGGATCCTGGCCTATCACCTAATGACACCCTTTGCCTTATGGCATGCTGACCAATCGATTGATGCCATTCTCCCAGCAGTAGTTTTCTTTTTCTAGGGGTTATAAAAGTTGGCTGCGAGCCCGCGAAGGGGTCGACTCTCCCTGGTCTGCCAGGAAGTCGTCCCACTGCTTTTCCAGCGTCTTTCCCACCCTCTCTGTTCTTGGTTTCCAGTAAACCTACTTTTTCCTACACTGCTTTGTGTCTGGAAATTCTTTTCCAACCCACGACAGGCACAGGGAGAACACTGAGTGTCCAGAGGATTGCCCAACTAGAGCGTAGAAGAGCCTGAATTGGGACCTGGATCAGTTTGCCTTGCACCCCTGTGTTCACCATCGGCCACGGTGGAGAGGCAGGGGCCAGTGTTCACAGTGACTCTGATGCGGGACACAGGTACACGTGGCGGGAAGAGCTCACCATATGAAACCAAAATCTAAAATTTCAGTCCCTTCCTCCCCTCCAACAAGTTGCTTCAGCTTATTTATGTCTGTAACGGGGAGTGTTCTGCTTGACCTGTGTTGCTACCATTCTCAAATAAGATAATGCCTCATTTCACCTCTTCCAGTTTGTTCTCATTTTAACATCCCTACAAAGTGGGGCGTGTCTTACCATTAAAGACACAGAGAAAGCACTGTGTCACACTTTAACAGACAGCATTTTTTTTCTTAGCAATACATAAAACAATGAAACATCTTACAGTCAATGGTATCTTGGATTTAGGAAAAGCAATAAATGTGCATGTTGTGAACTACAAAATCTTGTCTTTTACACTTGATGTTAAATCATAGTAATAAAGCAGTTTCTTATCCATTATTACACTTTTATTCCTGAAGCCCCATATGGAGCAGAGAAAAGAGTGCTCAGAGTTGGATCTGAGTTTGAATCCCTCCCTAGGAAATGACTAGCTTTGAGCCAGAGGGTTCCTTATCTATACACTGGGAGTAATAATACCTATTGTTCCCATGGGGGAGAGTGTCCTGGTTTGAGCCTAGTAGTGACTTCTGCTGGAAGATGAACTAGCCCAAGCATACCCGGGTTCAGTTGGGTTGGGTTGGGTTGGGTTGAGTTACATAGACTGGAAGCATCCAGGCAACTTCTTTGCAAAAATTGATTCACGTTGAGGGAAGGACGTGTCAGAAAGGAGGCTGCCTGGGGGACAGATGTCGATGGTCACAGCAGCTCGGGGGCCCCTCCTGGAGTGGCAGTAGGAGTGGTTGGTCAGAGATGTCCTCAAACCAGGATTTGCATCCCCAACCTTGCCTGTTTCCCTGACTCCAAGGCTCACATTTCTCATCAGTAACACTGAGGTGGCAGTAGCTCCACTCTCTAGGAGTCTCCTGACAGTGAGTGAGCTAAGGCATATAATATTCTTACAGGAGTGCCTGACACTTAGCACTCGATACATAGACACATATAGTTGTTCTTGCTGCTGCTATTACTTATTTTTATTATCATTATTCCCTATCTGAGTCCTGGGGACCCATGACCAAGACCTTTCGAGGAAGCAGCTGTGCCAGAACCCAAAGGATACTGGGGGCTGTGGGGGGGGGGGGGGTCCTAGGGGTCTGCTTTCACAGGTCTCCAGCTGGCAGGCCAAGAGCCTGATTAAGCCCCCAGGACCTCGCACTTGGCACAGGCTGCTTAAAGCCATCTTCAAGGGCCATAAGATGGGGCACCCAGGCCGCATCCTCCCTGTCACGTCCCAGTGGGCTACTGCCATAATCACTCCCAGTCCTGGCCTGCTCTCCCAGGCTCGAAGCCCTTGGATTGCACCATGAAACAGCACCTTGGCTGGAAACCAGCCTCTCCCAGACGTTCCAGCAGCTGGAAAGGTTTGAAGGCAGTAGATGGTAATTCTGGGAGGATGCAAGGGCTGTGTGTGAACCCACATGAGACTTACCCAGGGACGATGCCTAAGTATAACTGTAGACGCCTTGAGAAGGGGCTGGGAGTCTGGTGTTAAACAGTTAGGACAGCAGCCAGTGAAATGGTAGGCATTTCCATTATTAAAAAAGAAACGACATAAGAGGGCAGACAGCAGTATTTCGTCTTGCAGAACTGAAAACCACAGCCACAGAAAGATAGAGAAAATGAAAAAGCAGAGGACTTTGTACCAGATGAAGGGACAGCATAAAGCCCCAGAAAAACAACTAAATGAAGAAGAGATAGGCACCCTTACAGAAAGAGAATTCAGAATAATGATAGTGAAGATGATCCAGGACTTTGAAAAAAGACTGGATGCAAAGATCGAAAAGTTTACCAAAGACCTAGAAGAATTAAAGAGCAAACAAACAGAGATATACAACACAATAATGGAAATGAAAAATACACTAGAAGGAACCAATAGCAGATTAACTGAGGCAGAAGGGTGAATAAGTGACCTGGAAGACAGAATGGTGATAATCACTGATGCGGAAAAGAATAAAGATAAAAGAATGAAAAGAACTGAAGACAGCCTAAGATACCTCTGGGACAATGTTAAATGCACCAACATTCGCATTATAGGGGTCCCAGAAGGAGACGAGAGAGAGAAAGGACCTGAGAAAATATTGGAAGAGATTATAGTTGAAAACTTCCCTAACATGGGAAAGGAAATTAGCTACCCAAGTCCAGGAGGCACAGAGAGTCCCAGGCAGGATAAACCCAAGGAGAAACATGCCAAGACATATAGTAGTGAAGCTGACAAAATTTAAAGACAGAGAAATGTTATTAAAAGCAACAAGGGAAAAACGACACATAACATACAAGGGAACTCCCATCAGGTTAACAGCTGATTTCTCAGCAGAAACTCTACAAGCCAGAAGGGAGTGGCATGATATATTTCAAGTGATGAAAGGGAAGAACCTACAACCAAGAATACTCCACCCAGCAAGGATCTCATTCAGATTTGAGGGAGAAATCAAAAGCTTTACAGACAAGCAACAGCTAAGAGAATTCAGCACCACCAAACCAGCCCTACAACAAATGCTAAAGGAACTTCTCTAAGCAGGAAACATAAGAGAAGAGAAGGACCTACACCAACAAAAACAAAACAATTAAGAAAATGGTAATAGGAACATACATATCGACAATTACCTTGAATGTAAATGGACTAAATGCACCAACCAGAAGACACAGACTGGCTGAATGGATACAAAAACAAGACCCATATATATGCTGTCTACAAGAGACCCACTTCAGACCTAGGGACACATACAGACTGAAAGTGAGGGGATGGAAAAAGATATTCCATGCAAATGAAAATCAAAAGAAAGCTGGAGTAGCAATACTCATATCAGATCAAATAGACTTTAAAATAAAAAATGTTACAAGAGACAAGAAAGGACATTACATAAAGATCAAGGGATCCATCCAAGCAGAGGAGATAACAATTATAAATATATATGCATCCAATATATGAACACCTCAATACATAAGGCAAATGCTAACAACTATGAAAGAGGAAATGCAAGGCAGAAATAGAGACACAGATGTAGAGAACAAACACATGGACACCAAGTGGGGAAAGCGGGGAGGGTTGCGGGGGAATGAATTGGGAGATTGGGATACCAAATTGTACACTCTAAATATAGGCTGTTTATTGTCTGTTAACTGTATCTCAATAAAAGTTCTTAAAAAAAAAAAAAAGGAAGTCAGTGTGTCAAGGGGAATGACAAAGAGGTAGAGTGATGAGAGATGGGCCAGAGAGTGCTCTGGAATGAAGGAGATACAGGGAGTCCCTCATTCACGTGTTGTTCTTGCACTTTATTAATTTTGCTCCCAAGGAATGCTGCGCAGAGGAATGCTCTACTTTTTAGTTTCATATTGTGTTGACATTTTGGTATCTGTATTTTAGGGACAATAAGTTGCCTACATGAACTCAGGAATTTCTGTTTTAAGGACTCTTTTGCCACACACACACACACACACATCCAGCATTTTATCATCCCCAGTAAAAAAAGAAAAAAAAAGAAAAAAAAGAAACAACAGGCCCAAAATGGAGTTACTTGTGCTAAGCCCCAGGTCAGCAAACCAAGGTAGGTATTAACCAAGTTAACACCTAACCTAACTGAAGTTTCAGCCTCTCCCAAGAATGTGACCTTTAAACAGTCAATCTGGAATTACCTAGTCAGCACTAGTGAGGAAATCTGCCCAACAGACATCACCCCTTCCCCTAAAGGAGGGTAAAATTGCCTGAAACAATCCACTTTTTGCTAGAATCCTCCTTTTCCCACCCCCTTTTGTTTATGTTTATAAAACCTTCCATTTGCACAGCTCCTCGAAGCTCCTTTTTTTTTTTTTTTTTTTTTTTTTTTTTTTTTTTTTTTTTTTTTTTTTTTTTGCCACACTGCACAACATGTGGGATCTTAGTTCCTGACCAGGGATCAAACCCCATGCCCCACGCGGTGGAAGCTCAGAGTCTTAACCCCTGGACTGCCAAGGAAGTCCCTGGAGCTCCTTTCCATTTGCTAGATGGGATGCTGCCTGACTCGTGAGTTGTTAAATAAAGCCAAATCAGATTTACTCAGTTGAAGTTGGTTTTTTAACACCATTAATGGGAGTCTGTGTGTACCCACAGGCCAACAAGCTCTCATGTTCTTTACAGGGTTGTTGGAAGATGAGATCTGCTTGCTGTGAAGTGCCTGGCACGGGAGCTGGCCGGCAGCCATCACTGTCCATGCATGAAGGGCAGTCCTCTGCATCTTGCTGCTGTTGTTGTCCTACTGTGCCAGGCACCACCTGGGTGTCAGGGAACGCTGTGGGGACACAGGGCACAGTCTTACCTGGAAAAGCCTCTCTGATGAGCGTGGTCAGGCGCTCCACAATGTGCAGCACGGCCACTTCTCCCAGCTTCTCATTGGGCACGTGGGGCGTGTCGTCACTGCAAAACACCAAAGGGCAACTCGGGAAGTGGCACAGGAGAAGGTGCGGCGGCTCTACCGTGAGAAAAGAGGCTGCGGAACTGGGCCTTAGAGAGCTACTGAAGGGGAACGACCAGGCTGGAGTTGGGAGTCACATGGGACAAAGTCCAAACCCGCGCTCTGCCGTTGACCTTCTGTGCGTGCCTGGGCTAGTTGTTTAACCTCTCTGAACTCTGAACATTAGCTCATCTGTAAAATAGGGACGATAATGTTATGTTATCTGCAAATAGAGTATTTGTGGAACTTCCATAAAGAGGGGAAAGGTATATATACAATGTAGTAGCTGCTAGGTTGCAATTAATATTATCTAGAGAGGGAAGCTCTGGAGTTCCAGTCTCATTTGCAAGCCCCTGGGGAACTCGGGATGGAGAAGCCGTGTCTGAGATCTGCTCTTTTCCCCCAGGGCTCTAAGGAGTTTGCAGCTGGCTTCAGAATATAGAATTCAGATCTACTCTGGTAGGTCCAGGACCTGCCCCAGCACCATTTAGTCCCCCATGTTCGACAGACCTAAATTCCTGGGTCCACCTTAGAAAGGTGCAGTAAGGTAGGGGAAGAAAGTGGAGAGATGGTTTGGGGGATGCTAGGAGCCCCCACAGTCTAAAGCCTGAGGACTCTGCTGGACGGATGGCGTGAGGCAGCTGCTGCCTAGAGACTCCCCTGGGAGGTTAATTAGCTGAATCGTCCTGAGACGTCTACTGGCAGCCCATACTGGTTCACTTTGTGCCGGGCACTTTCCGTGTATTGTACCCATACCCACTAATTTATTCTTCATAATAACCCTACAGCATAGGTTCTATTGCTAGTCCCATCTGACGGACAAATGAACCAAAGCACAGAAGGGTGAAGGATCCTGCCGCACGTATACAACTAGGTGGTGGTGGAGTCAGGGTTTGAACCAGTCAGCCTGGCTCCTGAGTCTATGCTCACATCCACTGCATCCTGCTGTGCCTCTGATACCCTCATTAGGGCAGGAAGGGGGCCTTTTAGCCCTGTCCTCCTTGGGGACAGGCCAGGAATCCGAAGACATTAGAACAAAATTCCATTTTTCCCCCTCGTTTGGAGCATTTAATTCTGTGTGATAGAAAACACATCCAATTTCTATAGGTTATCCCCTAAGGGATTGCCGTTCTCCCGGAGAGGTTAAATTTCTTAGAAACTGGGGAATTACAGAGGGTCCTAAAAGTCACCTGGTCCAATGCCATACAGCTCTACAAGTCCCAGAGATTTCCCAGAAAAATCTTGCTTCTGTAAAAGGATTACGAATTTTCCAGAGGGATCGTGTCTTTTAGAATATTACACATTTCTCCAAGGGCCTCTCCTCAGAGAGCAGGAAGCCAGGGTCATGGCCGAAAATTCACTCTCTCCTGAGATTGACTCCTGAGCCCAGAGAAGGCAGAGCTGCCCGGGCTCCTCCACTGTCACATTTTTTTCTTCTTTCTTTCTTTTTCTTCCTTCCTTCCTTCCTTTCTTCCTTCCTTCCTTCCTTCCTTCCTTCTTTTCTTTCTTTCTTTCTCCCTCCCTCCCACCCTCCTTCTCTCTCTCTCCCTTCCTTCCTTTTTCTTCCTTCCTTTCTTTTTTTCTTTTCTTTCTTTCTTTTCTTTCTTTCTTTCTTTCTTTCTTTCTTTCTTTCTTTCTTTCTTTCTTTCTTTCTTTTTCTTTCTTTCTTTCTTTCTTCTTTCTTTCTTCCTCCCTCCCATCCTCCTTCTCTCTCTCTTCCTTCCTCCCTTCCTTCCTCTCTTCCTTCCTTCCTTCCTTTCTTTCTTTTTCTTTCTTTCTTTCCAGGCTGCACAGGATCCTAGTTCCCCAACCAGGAATCAAACCCGCACCCCCTGCAGTGGAAGCTTGGAGTCGCAACCACTAGACCACCAGGGACGTCCCACTGTCACATTTCTTAAGTGTCCAGCCTTGCTCCTCCCCCTCCTGACCACAGGGTCCATCTGAGGGTCATTCCGGTCACTCTCATGTCACACTGAGAGACAGCCCTGCCTTACAAAAGTGTCTGTAGAGACTGGAAGAGGGCACAAGAAGCCAGAGCGAGCTCCTGCCAGCCCTCCTCACCCACTCCCTGGTTCACCACTTCCTGCAGGAAGTCCTCCCCAATCCTGCCAGAGGGAGTCAGGTGCCCTGTGAAGCTCCCCCATCCCCCCAGCGACCCTCTCTTCTCTCTGGGATATAATGGTTAGTAGCCTTGTCTGCATCGCCCAGGAGACCATGAGCTCCCTGAAGGCGGGGCCAGGTCCCTATCATCTCTGTTCCCCCATGTCTGCCAGGGGGTGAGCACAAGGCAGGCTGACCCACCAAGGGAGGGAGGGAAGAAGCGCGTGAGTGAAGGAAGAACCTCGAATGCTGAGGGAAGTTGGAGGACTTCCAGCAGCTTCCACGGATGAGCAGCAGACATGGTGTCTCTGTGGCTGAGAAGAAACACCCTCAAGCTCTCTCCACGCAGAGCAGCCCTCCTACCAGTGAGAACCCCCCGCGCCAGGGCAGCCGGGGCGGCGCACAGCCGGCCAGGGCACTTGGTCCCGGTGCTGGCGCACCTTCCGCTCTCCTGCCTTCTCCCCTCCCTGCGTGTGGATCTCTGGGGCTTGCGGTCCCCAAACCCCAGTGGGGGTGGCGCCAGTGTTCACCCACACACACACACCAGCTAAAATCCAGGAGTTCGCCACGGGCCCAGACAGGCCATGACCGCGTCCCCAGCCTCAGTGAGAGCCGCGTTCTGCTGAGGCCAGCAGACACAAGGTCGAGGACACAGACCCTGGAACGAGCCAGGCCTAGGCTCCCCTGGACAAGCTTTGAGCTTTAGGATCGTCCTCTCTGCAGCAGTGCTAGTGTGAGGACTAAGGGGGACGGTGTAGAGAAGGTGCCAGGCGGGCAGCGGACACACGCAGGGGCCCGGGGAAGGATGGCTGTGGTGCCGGCTCTCACCCAGTCCAGAGGATGAAGTCGGGCTCCGGCTCGATCTCCTTCATGGTGTAGATGGAGGAGTTGATGAGGATCCAGGGAGAATCGCAGAGGTAGTCACCCCAGGGGCCCGCGTTGGGCACCGGCTGGGAACCGGCAGATGGGCACACCTGGAGGGGGTCTTCGGACACCTTGTAGTTGGGGTCAAGGTGCAGGTCAGAGACGTGCCAGAACTTCCCTGCAGGGAGGGGCAAGGAGACCCTACTCAATGCGGGTCCCTCCCTGAGCCTGGATGGGGAGGGAGTCAGGGGAACCCGGGGCTGGGGGAAGGGAGCTTGCACAGGTGAAAGGAAGTTTTCCCCGAACCCAGGGTCTGGCTTTGCCCAGGGAGGCACTAAGCAGAGCAGAAAACAGGCTTGGCTCTGTCCCTGACCTCTGACCTTTGACAAGTTCCTTTCTATCTCTCCACCTCAGTGTCCCCAGCAGCAGCATGAAGGATTGGACTGCGTGACCCTCAAGAATGCTTCAGAAGTTCTAAACAGAGAGCTTGTTTTAAAGCAAAGGTGGGTTAAGTGCCCAGGCTCGGGAGCCACATACTAGCTGCGTGACTGTAGGTGAGTTGCTTCACCTCTCTGAGCCAATAACTAGAGCCAAATCTTATCATACTCCAGGGAAATACATATAAAAATCTGACCTGGAGAAGGCTGACACACCAAATGCATTGTAAGATCTTGCTAATTAATACCAGCAAAAACCTGGGGAATATGTGCGGAAATGGAATCTCAGAGTACTAGACCAGAAAAGAAGGAACATAAGTTTGTGGGGTTGAACTTCTCATTGTGGGTGTACTGGTTAGTGACTCTGGGTGCGGGGTGAAATGCCAAAAATCTCTTGGTGTAATACAGAGAAGGGAATCCAAAGAAACCGGCCACATGCCGTGGCTTTATCATCTGCACCCAGCACAGGGCCTGGTGTAAGTGGTTTCAATCATGCTTACTGAAGGAGGGTTGAACAGATTTGGCCTCTGTCCTAATTTCTGTTTCCAGAATTTCCTCACTCTCCACCCATGTTGTCACTTCCTCCTGTACTTCCTGTGTCACTCAGACTCAGAGCCAACAGTCAACACCCATCCCATCCCAGGAAAAACGGGCCTAGGCCTGGGAGTCCGGCTTCTGTTGCTTTCAGGTTGGGATAGCCAGCCCCCCACCTCCCTTCCACCCTCCCTCCCCCCATCCTTCAGCCACAGGACCTTCAGTGTGGCTCTAAGGCCTGAAGGTAAAGTCTGGACCCTGATCTCACTCCTTGACTTTTGCTCTAGATGCTTCTGAGCTCTTACCCACCTCTCCTGATCTAAACTTCAACTCAGGAAAGGATCAGAAACTTGTTCACACTAAGTTGTAAATGACTGATTACGCAAATCATGGTCCCTCCCATGGTCATTAGATGGTCATCTTCGCCACAGCCCTCAAGAGAGGGGTCATTATCCCCATCTTACAGATAAGGAAACTAAGGTTCAGAGGTCAGCATGCCCAAGATCACGTGGTAAATGGAAGGGGCCCTCTGGCTCCCAATCCTCTCCCAGGATGAAGGGATTGCTAAGGGGGTAAAACCGGTGCCTTTTATTTTAACTATGTCTTTCTGTAAATTGTCTATGCCTGCATTTTAATTTTTTACCCAAACTAAGAGTCTTTGTTTATAATGGAGGGAATTTAAACTTTTCACACAAATTGGGATCACTAATATATTTGAAATTACTTCTGCAGGGCAAAATCCTAAGCCAGAGGAAAGAAAGTAACCACCCCATTTCATCTAGTAAATGGGCAGAGTTGATGGGCTTCCCCAAGTGAGGGGGTCACACCTGCTTCCAAGCCTGAGGCCAGGCCGGCCGGGTTGGCTGTGGAAGCCAGAGGCCCTTTGCCCTTCTCTCTGGCACATGGGCCCCTTGCTTCCTCTGCGGACCGTGCAGAGACCATTCCCCTGCCTCAAGCTGACTCTTTCTCAACTAACCACAAACGTGGAGCCGTTCTGCCCTTTTGACATCAGCCCTCAAAATACGCAAAGAATATTTCTCCACTTCAGAAACTCCTTGTCTGAGGCTCAAGTGTCAGCTGTTGGTTTGTCTCTTCTGGAAAGCTCTGGACTAGTCAGTGTAGAACTGAAACTCCTTGGAGCCCCCGTCACACTTCCTATGCCCTCTGTGTGCGTGCATGTGCAAGGGTGTGCACATGTGTACATGTGCGTGCATTTGTGTGCGTGTGTATATATGTGTGTGTGCGTGCATGCATGCCCACGTCCTCAAAGGCCTGACATCAGGAGAGGCCAGGGAAGTGGAAAGAATGGCTGAGAGAGCCAGAGGTCCAGGCAGGTCTCCACCTCAGGCTCCCGTCTCCTCCTCGCTGTGGAAGCTGATCACAGGCCCCTCCTCTGCTGCTTGGCCCAACCCCACCCACTCACTCTCCTCACAGGGCCTCTCTCCTAACTCCTCCCCACCTTCCCGGTCCTCCCCAGGTCATCACATGGCTGCTTTCTCCTCTTCATTCAGGCCTCAGCTCGAAGATCACCTCCTCAGAGAAGCATTCCCTGACTACCTTTGCTCAAGTTCCACTTCCACCCATCTGGTCACTAGCTATGTGACTCCCCCAGTTTTTATTTTCTTCAGGGCACTCTCACGTATGAAATTATCTTGTCGTCTTGCTTGTTGGCCATCTTCCCCATCTACAATGTCAGTCCCGTGAGAGCACAAAGCCTATCTTGTTCATCCCTGTGTCCTCAGCACCCAGAACAGTGCCTGGGACTTGGAAGATGCCCAAATATACATTTGATGAACGAGCAAGGCTGTGGGGAGGATGATTGGATTGGTAAGCACTCAAAGTATGTTAGCCAGGTGCCCTTCACATGCCCACCTCGTTTCATCCTTGCAACCATCCCGTGAGGTGGGATTCTTATGCCCATTTCACAGATTAGGAAACTGAGGCTCGAATCCAATCTCACCAACTGCAAAGCTGAGACACAGTGTTTACTCAGAGCCCCCAGAAGGCTTTTATAATACATCTATGTTACCCATAAAAAATGGGAGCCACAGGCTTCTATGGAATTAGTCACAGACCATGAAGAATTAAGCTCTAATTATCATGTCATGGAGAAGAGGGTGAGAACGAGGACCCTGGAGAGGGAAGCAGGTTATTGGGTTTCTAATCCAGGCTCTTCCAGGTGTTGCCTGAGGACTCTGGACAAGCCAGTTGGCCTGAGGGTGTTTGACATCTGGCCTGCTTCTCTGTAAGCATCACATAAGACAGTGAATGAGAAAGGGCTTGTCCAGAAGGCTCTCAACATACCACTGTCCCTGGCAATTACCCCCAGGGCCAGGAGTCAGACTGGGAGGGTATGGGGAGTTGGGCACTTCAACACTTTATCCTTTGGACCAGACCTTCTCAGACATTATCACACAGTCACCTCACCTGGCAAATCTAATGAAAATTAAAAAGCTTTCTCTATTCATACTGCCTGGATCTTTTACAGTAAGAAAGTACTCAAGAATCCTTGAGTTTTAAGAAAAGGTATACAAATCGTAGCTGTCATTATTCACTAATGATTGAGACTATGAATAAACTTGGCATCAAGTACAGTGAGTAGTTGAGGGCACAGACCTGGGTTGGAATCCCAGCTCCAGGGCTCCCTACTTGGGTGAACTTGCTCTGTGCCTGTTTCCTCATATGTAAAATGGGGACAGCAGCGCCCCCTATCTTTTATGGTTATAGTGAGGTTTAAAATGAGAGAATATGAGAATATGCATGAGTGCTCAGCAATGCAAACCTGCAGTTATTTTGAATTTGGTCCCCAGGGCCTCCTGCAAGTCCCCTTTCACCATGGAAGGGAGATGGGACGAGGGGAGTGGCTGTGTCCGTTCCCCTACCTGCCCCAGCGTCCCCTCCACTGCTGTCCTCTGCTGGTAAAGAGCAGGTCCAGGGCCAGGACATTTGAAGCAGAACAATGTGAAAACAGGTTCTGTCCCCTCCAGGCTGGTCCTCCTTGAGCAGAGGGCTAGTGGGCACAGCACACCCTCTAGTTTTAATTCTGAGAGCTCAGCTCTGCTCCCTCTGCCTGGGCAGGCAACCCACCAGGCCAACCTCGTACACTGGGGACAACAGATACAAGGCCCAGGGCCTGATACTTTTGTAAGGCTCATGGAAATGTCTGAGACCTGAAAAAAAGTGCATTGGTTCCAAAGTTCAGAGAGAAAAAAAAAACTATGCTATCAAAACCAATAATCCATTTCCAATGCAATATTAAAAATGTCATTAAAAATCATATACATAAAAAATCATATATAATGTGAGATCCTTTTACTATGATTCATGATGGGGTGGAGGAGACTTGCAAAAGTCATTCCTAGAGTCTAAGAAGTTCTTAGCGTCCAAAAGGTGAGTTTGCTTATGGTTGGAGACAAGAAAAGGAAGGTAGGAAGACACCCATCATTTACTTAACACCTACTGAAAGCCAGATGCTTTGCCAAGCCCTCTGCCTATGTAGCCTCACAACAAAATTAGAAATACATTCTATTATTATACCCATTTTACATATGAGGAAACTGAGCTAGTTAGTGATAGACCTACGATTCATATTGTATCTGAACAGAAATGATCACGGTGCACTTTGCCACTAGCTAGCCATGTGACCTCGGGTATAAAAAAAAAAAGGTCCCTTAAACTTGTACAGCATTTTGCAATGTAAGTGCATGATGTCACCTAACTATCACTTAATCTCTCCTCTGCTTTCATCCTTACTTTATAGATAGTGAAAAGAGGCTCAAGGTCACCTAGATATTAAAAGGTAGGACCTAGGTTTTCTGTTGACTTTTGTCTCTTATGTGTATAACCCACCACAAAGCGATCTTGGTCCCCATTTCAGTCCTTCGGTTTCTGTTTGTTTGTTGTTTTTGTTTCTTACAGTAGGTCCTTGTTGGTTATCTTCTTATTTATTTATTTATTTATTGGCTGTGTTGGGTCTTCATTGCTGAACGGGGTTTTCTCTAGTTGCGGCCAGCAGGGGCTACTCTATGTTTGTGGTGCCTGGGCTTCTCATTGTGGCTTCTCATTGCTGTGGCTTCTCTTGTTGTGGAGCACCGGCTCTAGGCGCATGGGCTTCAGTAGCTGTGGCACATGGGCTCAACAGTTGTGGCTCACGGGCTCTAGAGCACAGCCTCAGTAGTTGTGGCACACAGGCTTAGCTGTTCTGCGACATGTGGGATCTTCCCGGCCCAGGGATCAAACCTGTGTCCCCTGCATTGGCAGGCGGCTTCTTACTCGCTGCGCCAGCAGGGAAGCCTGGTTATCTATTTTAAATTTAGCAGTGTGTACATATCAATCCCCAATTCCCAGTCTGTCCCCCCCACCCCCACCCTTCCCCCGTAACCATATGTTCCCTCTCTAAGTCTGTGAGTCTGTTTTTGTTTTGTAAATAAGTTCATTTGTATCTTTTTTTTTAGATTCTGCATATAAGTGATCAGTTTGATGCTAAGCGATAACTCCAAACACTTCTGTTATAACTCCTCCTCTGTAAACCACCGCCCTCCAAAACACAGAGGGTTCATTTGTTAAAACATGTACTGACCCCGTGTTTTAGCTGCGTGGATGGCCCTCTCCTCACAGCAGCTTCACAAGGGAAATGTTTTCCCACCACATCGCCCCACACAGAAAGGACACGTGGATTTCCCTGCAGTTAGAGGCTGAGGGATAAATGCAGTGTTGCCTGGGGTGGGAGGAGACAAAGCCAGCAAGTTGGCATCCCATCCAAGCTCTTGGTGGAGATGGAAACCTCACGGTTTTACAAAGCAAAGCAGAGATGATTGCTATATGACTGCTGAGACAAAAAGATCTGCACCTCAGGAAGGGACTCGGATTCCGAAAAAACTTACAGGTGCTGTGGAATACTTTTTAAATTTAATTCCATTTTTAGATTATAAATGTATACAGTCCAGAAAGTTTGGAGAAAAGAGGAAAAAAAAATAGTACGTATAAAACCCACCATCCCAAGAGGACCCATCAAAGGGCAGGATGGATAAGGCGGCTGAGTACAGACTTGGTCCTGTCTCTTCCCAGCTCTGGGATCTTGAGCAAGTATGGTGTCTCCTCTGAGTCTCATTTTCCTCATGTGCAAAATGGGTATAATAGTAATAGTACCTAATTTACAGGGACTATAAAAATCAAAAGAGGTTTTTTTCATTTCGTTTCTCAAATAGGTTTTAAAAAGACAACATAGGTCAAGCACCAAGCACAAGCGCAGTGTATCATAAGTGGTCAGAAAATGTTAGCTCTTCTTGGCTATTTTCCTTAGTGTTTGTTTGTGTGTCTTTATATAACATTATTTTATAAACAGATTGAAGATGTTCAGCCAGGGTTCATGTCCAGACTCAAACACTTATTAGATGTGTGACCTTGAGTGAGTTATTTAACTTCTCTAAGGCTCAGTTTCCTTGCTGGTAATCCCTACTTCACAAGGCTGTTGTGAGGGTAGTATGTAAAAATTTTAGCAGCGCCTGCCACATAATAAGTACTTAATAAATGTTACTGGATATTTTCAATTTCACTGTATTATCTTGAAACTTTACTGTCTGGTGGTTTTACCATAATCTATGCAGCTATTCTATTGCTGTTAGCATTTTCCATTATTATAAACAACACTGCAATGAACATCTTAGTGCCTTGCAGGGCAGGGGAGATTCTTTTTAACCACTAAGACCCAGGGCTTGGGAAGGAGGTGCCCATTGACCTTTGGATTTCTAAGAAAACATATTTCAAGGTGAAAGACTGAGGGGGTAGAGATTCTTTCTGTCATTCCTAAGCCTCCACTTAGACTAGCAGGGCCCTGAGTCCCCCAGAGGGGACCTGGGTCTCTGTGTCCAGGTAGACGGAGGATGGCCAACTCTCAGCCTTCTCCCAGGCAGTCACCCTCACATGGAATGAGGCAAGTCATCCTCTCAGGCACGTCCCGAATCAAACCACCCTCTCCTCCCACATCTCGGCAAATGACAAGTCCGTCCTTCCAACTGCTGAGACAAAAACCTTGGCGCCGCCTCTGAGTCCTCCTTCTTTCACGCCCTCCATCTGTCAGCAAGTCTTGTCCTGAGTCAGACCATCTCCCAGCAGCCCTTCTCTACCGGGATGATGGCAGTAGCCTCCTCACTGGTTTTGCCAACTTCTCCTTTGCCGGGGTGAGCAGCCATCCCGATTTGCCCAGGACGGAGGGACTGCCCAGGGCGCCCAACTTTAAGTGCTAAAACCAAGTCTCAGGCAAACTGAGATCACTTGCTCACCTCGCCTTTACCCCATCACAGGCTCTTCCCCAAGGGGCCTTTTAAACTCACACGAGTCAGATCACATCACAGCTCTGCCCCAAACCCTCTAAGGATGTCCCATTTCACTCTGAGTTCTTAAAATTGTCTACAAGTTTATACATGAGATGGCACCAGCCCCCACCCCTACCCCCATGACCTCCTGACATCCCTACCTGCCCCCTCCCTGCCCTCTCTACTCCAGCCACACTGGCCAGATGCTCTTCCTGTGCGTCCCACTCAGGGCCTGTGCACTTTCCATCCTCTCCTGCTGGAGTGTTCTTCTCCTGGACGTTCACATGGCTCTCTCCCTCACTGCCTTAGATCTCTAGTCAATTGTCACTTTATTCAACAGCTCTTCTCTGGGTGTCCCTAAGTATTTCCCTCCCCCATCCTTTCTACTCCTTTACTCTGCTTTATTATTCTCCATAACACCTGTGATTTCCTGGAATATGTATTTCTTTGTTCATGTGTCTTTTAGAGATTTCTCTGGAGGTGAAGGAATGATTCACCACGACTGGGACTTTTGTTTCTTTTTTGCCCCACCCCTGGTTCCTAGAATAGTACATAACACATTTTTTGGTTTAAAATAATTTATTTTATTGCCCAGGACTTTTTTTTTCTTTTCTTGTGTCTTGTTTTTTTGTTGTTGTTCGCTTGTTTTTTTTGTTTTCTTTTTTTAATAACTACAAATTCAAGCTTAGGAAAGCCTGCCTTTGTCTTGAAAAACAAAACAACAAAGATTTTATATCATTTGCTAACCTGATCTCGTTTTAAGAGAGAGATGGGAGTTATCTTGCAAGGGTAAAATTTATACCATGAATGACATAGGTCTAAGTCTGCTGGTACTAAAAGGCATTGGTGACAAAATTATAATCTGCTGGTGGCATTTGAGGAAAAGAAGCCCTTGCAAATTTCTAAACAACAGTAAACTCTGTTAGGAAATTCTAAAGTGTTTTATAGTTCAAAAAGGGAAATAAGGGACTTCCAAGGTGTCGAAGACTCCACACTCCCAATGTAGGGGGCCTGGGTTCAATCCCTGGTCAGGGAACTAGATCCCAGATGCTGCAACTAAGGAGCCTGCCTGCCACAACTAAGACCCAGCATAAATAAATAAATAAATAAATATTTTTTTAAAAAAAGGAATGAGGTTAGTAAAATGCCTCAACAGAGTTTGCATAAAATACTGGATTTGAGAGCTACTCAACCAATATTTGTTGAATGAATTCATGAATCTTCCTGCCACCTTCTACCTCTACCAGCTGGCTGGCTCTTACGTTCCCACACCTCTGAACTGTGGGAAAACATTCAGAAGTCTTTCTGAAACCTTGGAAATGTTACTAAAAGTAATTAAAGTATGTGGGTCGAGCAACTGGATGCAGGATGTCCTGCTTGAGCAGCGGAGGAACTAAGGGTGCTGGGCGTGGAGACCATGGGGGCATAGGCTACCATGGGAACAGAAAATTGACCCTCTCTGGGGGCGCAACCCCTTACTCAGTTGCACACCTCATATCACCCTGTTTGGCTCCAGAGGATGGCTGGTTAGCCAGAGACAGGTAGGATTCCTCAGGGGAGGAACAACCTAAGACAGGCACAGTCACAGAGGGGCCAACAGGGGTGGGGCACAGACCCTTACTCCTTCTGAGAGAGGTCTCTTGCCCCCATGGCTGCTTTGCTTCCAACACCCAGCTCAGATCGGGACCCAGGAGGCAAACAAAGATCACTGCCCCCAATCATGTGAGGCCTTTGTTTGTTTACTTCAAAGATAACCTTGATTGTGGGAAGAAACTGGGAGTGTGAGAACCTTAGGCTATCTTGCTTCTGGAATGCCAAGAGCTCAATAAAAGCAAAGTGGGATGAATCAGCGAGGCTCTTGATCCTCGAGGTCTTGAGTCCCCCGGTCCCATCTTTCTCTCAAATCTGTTTCTGTGTTTCTTTAAGCTTGCGGCACCCTTCATTCGCCCCGAGTTGCTGAGCTGGTCTCCGCGTTGAACAATGTCATCCCTCCTTTGGCCAGCTCTCACCTCCACTTAAAACCTCAGGCTCAAACAGCACCTCGGCCACCCACTAACTCTCTCACCCAGCCTCCCCAGCCTAGTTCCCTGCCTCGCTATTTTTAGCAGCATCTTCAGCTTTCTGTGAGCAGCTTCCAGCACCCTCGGCCCTGAGTTCATAGTACAAAACAGATCATAGGCGTTCACAGTGCCTACCTGGTCCAGCCCTGGCGACTCCCCAGTGGGCCAGGAAAATCAGCAGCTCTGGCAGCCTCATCCTGGGGACTCGCCTCATGGGAGCTGTCGGGTTCTCCTTGGAGCAATTGTTCGAGCCACAGGCTTCCCAACTAGGTGTTGGTGGCCAAGTGCCAGAGTAGAACTGTTCTGTCACCAGCTGTTCCCAGAAGCTGGAGGCAACTGGCTCCTCTGGCTTTTCTTCCTTTTCCCAGCGGGGTGTGAGCAGAGTTTACCCAAGGAGCTGCACCTGCCAGGACTTTGGACTCTCAAGTAGGAGAGTCCAAAGTCCTGTCCTTCCAGTTCCTCAGAGCATGTCAGTCGAGGCAGCAACTGGATTCTCCAGGAAACTCACTGAACCCCAGTCACTGACAGGCGAGTATCTACTTTTGGAGTGTTCATGTTGCCCCACCCCAGCAGAACAAAGGGACCGTATAAAATGGGCCTTTACCATCCAAGGAACTTAACTGCTCGTTGGAGCTCACAATGCTTGACCACAAATGAACCAAGACTAAGAGTCATGTCTCATTTATGCTGGAAACCATGTCCCAGGCAGATAGAGGGGACCCAAGGCCATGCTGCCCTCAAGAGGGAGAAGTAAGCCACTGGACTGTAGTTCAGCATGTTAGGTGGCTTGACAAGCCCAGGGGAGGGATCTGAGGAAAGTGAGAGGGCTTCTGGGAGGAGGTGACACGGGCTTTATTTCTTCTTTTATTATGGAAATTGACAAACACACAGAAGTAGAGAGAATAGTGTAGGGCACCCCCAGTACCCATCCTCCAACAACAGCAATTATGAACTCATGGCCAATCTTACTTCAACTGTACCCCCACCCCAATCCCAACGGATTATTTTAAAGTAAATTCCAGAGATCACATCATTCTGCCCATAAACACTTTAGTATGTATCTCTAAAAGATAAGGATTCTCTTTTTCCAACCCAATGATGATACCATAGCAGATGTAAAAATATAATAATGCTACCAACCCTGGATCCCTGGACTCTCCAATCAATAGAAATTAATGTGAGCCCAGACGAGAAATTCAGGCAAGGCTTTATTGGGGCTCGTGCTGCAGCATGAAGGCAGAAAACAAGAAAGAGGTGCCCTTGACTGCTCTCCAAGGAGGAGGGCCGGCTCTTTAAATGGGATGAGGATGGGGCAGATCAGTGGGTCGGGCCGGAGGGCGGCAGGGGGGCGGGGCGGTGGCTTAGATGGTCTGCCCACCCCTTGGTGGTGCTGTGTGCAGGAATCATGTGCAGTCCCCTGCTTTTGCTCCCAGCACCTCAGAAGTGGTGGTTGGTTTGTGGCCTTTTTGTATCTTCTTGTTCATAATTGCCCCAACTGCTCATGCATGCAGTTATTTTTCATCCCTTATAGTTTCTTTGTATTCTGTTGCTCAAGGAGACATTTATCCAAGTGCAGGTGCAAGCACTCCCATAGAGGGTCCCAGGTCCCGGCCTACCTCAACAGTAATTCCTTATTACCACCAGCCAGATACTTGGTCAATGTTTAAACTTCCCTGATTGTCTCAAAGTATTTCTTTTACAACTGGTTTGCTCAAATCAGTGTCCAAACCAGGTCCACACATTGCATGCGGTTGACGTGTCTCTTAAGTCTCTTTTAATGTTAGACCTCTCTCCCTTCCCTCTTTTTTCTTCTTCTTTGTCAGTGGAACCAGGTCTTTCATCCTATGAAATGTCCCATATTCTGGAGTATTTGGCTGATTGCTTCTTGGTGGTGTCATTTAAGCTGTTCTTCTGTTCCCCATATTTCCTGTAAATGGGTAGTTAGATCTAGAGGTTTGATGACATTTAGATTTGATTTTTTTGGCAAGATGGCATCTAACGTGGTCTTGTGTCCTATCTGTTGCATTGTATCACAAGGCACATAATTGTATGGTTGTCCCACCAGCTTAATCTTTTCTTTTTTTTTTTTGGCTGTGTTGGGTCTTCGTTGCTCTCTGTGGGCTTTCTCTAGTTGTGGCCGGGGGGGCTACTCTTTCTTGTGAAACATGGGCTCTAGGCACTCAGGCTTCAGTAGTTGTAGCACACGGGCGTAGTAGTTGTGGCACACGGGTTTAGTTGCTCTGTGGCGTGTGGGATCTTCCCAGACCAGGGATCGAACCCGTGTCCCCTGCATTGGCAGGCAGATTCTTAACCACTGTGCCACCAGGGAAGTCCCCCCACCAGCTTAATCTTAATGTACAGGCTACCTTGTAGATACCACAGGTTCAGTGTCAGACCAGCACAATAAAGTGAATATTAAAATAAAACAAGTCACATGGAGTTTTTGGTTTCCCAGTACATGTAAAAGTTATCTTTACACTATACTGTAGTCCATTAAGTGTGCAATAGCATTATGTTTAAAGAAAGTACGTGCCTTAATTTAAAAATACTTTCTTGTTAAAAAATGCTGACCATCATTTGAGCCTTCAGTGAGTCATAATCTTTTTGCTGGCGGAGGGTCTTGTCTCCATGTTGGTGGCTGCTGACTGATCAGGGTGGTGGACGCTGAAGGCTGGGATGGCTGTGGCAATTTCTTAAAATAAGACAACAATAAGCTTTATCTCATCAATTGACTCTTCCTTTCACTTGAACACTTAGAGACCATTGTAGGGTTATCAATTGGCCCAACTTCAATATTGTTGTGTCTCAGAGAATAGGGAGGCCCAAGGAGAAGGAAAGAGGTGGGGAAACAGCTGGTCAGTGGAGCAGTCAGCACACACACAGTATGTATGGATTAAGTTCTCTGACTTACGTGGGCACAGTTCGTGCTGCCCCAAGACAGTTACCATAGGAACATCATCAGAGATCACTCATTATCACAGACCACTACAACAAATATAATGATAATGAAAATGGTTGAAATATTGTAAGAATTATCAAAATATGACATACAGACACGAAGTGACAAATGCTGTTGGACAAATGGCACCAATAGACTTGCTTGATGAAGGGCTGCCAAAGACCAATTTGCAAAAAACTCATTATCTGCAAAGTGCAATAAAATGAAGTCTGCCTGCATTTCTCCAAGGAAGACATCCAGATGACCAGGAGGCACGTGAAAAGACACTCCACATCGCTAAGTATTAGAGAAATGCGAATCAAAACTACAATGAGATATCACCTCACACTGGTCAGAATGGCCATCATCCAAAAGTCTACAAACAATAAATGTTGGAAAGGGTATGGAGAAAAGGGACCCCTCCTACACTGTTGGTGGGAATGTAAATTGATACAGCCAATTTACATTGGCTGTAAGTATAAAGGTTCCTTAAAGAACTAAGAATAGAGCTACCATATGATCTAGCAATCCCACTCTGGGGTGTGTATCCAGAGAAAACCATGGTTCGAAAGGATATATGCACCCCAATGTTCATTGCAGCACTGTTTACAATAGCCAAGACATGGAAGCAACCTAAATGGTCATGGACAGATGAATGGATAAAGAAGAAGTGGTACATATATACGATGGAATATTACTCAGCCATTGAAAAGAATGAAGTAATGCCATTTGCAGCAACATGGATGAACCTAGAGATTATACTAAGTGAAGTAAGTCAGATAAAGACAAATTATCATATAATATTGCTTATACACAGAATCTAAAAAAAATGATACAAATGAACTTATTTGCAAAACTGAAACACTCACAGAGTTAGAGAACCAACTTATGGTTACCAGGGGGAAAGGATGTGTGGGGGGAGAGATAGGTTGGGAGTTTAGGACTGACAGGTACACACTACTATACATAAAATAGATAACTAACAAGAACCTACTGTACAGCACTGGGAACTCAGCTCAATATTTTTTAATAACCTAAATGGGAAAAGAATTTGAAAAAGAATGGATACATGTATGGGTATAACTGAATCACTTTGCTGTAAAACTGTAACTAACACATCCTTGTTAATCAACTATACTCCAATATAAAATAACTTTTTTTACATGAGGCCTGCTGTACAAGTAAGAGTTAGCCAGAAGAAGGAGAAAATGGGGAAGAGGGTATCCCAGGAAGAAGAAGCAACTTCTGCTAAGACAGAGATGCTGGAACATCCTAGGGAGCTGTGTTGGGTGATACTGGGGCTTGGGGTCCTCCTGAGCAGGCAGGAGCCAAGCCGTGCTCAGTGGTTTGAGCTGAGAGCTGTGGGGAGCCATGGAAGAGTCTTAACTCGGGGAGAGACACAACCCAATTAGCATCTTAGACTGCACCGCTTCTGCGGAAGATGGATATTCTGGCAGACGAGCAAGGAGGCTGAGGCAGAGTAGTCCTAATGAAATGAGGGTCTACCCGAAGGAGTTAGTAACGAGTAGTAGAGAGAAATTAATAGACTGTGGCTCGGGAATCGTGTGTTAATTTGTGTTCCCCTTGTATCTTTTTTTAAAACCCTGATCTAGGCAGGTGGCAAAGATCCCCTCCCTTGGTGGAGGCTGTGGCCAGGTGGAAGGCCACAGCTTCTTGAAGACAGCCACCTCCAGGATTTTGTCCTCTGGCCAGGGGAGGGGAAGCACCTATAAGAGAAGGGAGACAGGCCCAAACAGCACAGCAGAAGGAAGTTGCTGGGTTTCAAAACTGTCATAGTGTCCAGGAGGAAGCAGGTCTTCAAACAAGAAGTCTGAGACATTTGCTTGGGTTCAATAAATATCTGATGTCTATTAGCTTCTAGGCCCTAGGGACACAGAGGTGAACAAAACAGAGCCTCTGCTCTCACAGAGCTTACATTCAGCAAAAAAGAAGGATGGACTTCCTAGGTGGCACAGTGGTTAAGAATCCACCTGCCAATGCAGGGGACACGGGTTCAATCTCTGCTGCAGGAAGATCCCACATGCCCCAGAGCAACTAAACCCATGCACCACAACTATTGAGCCTGCACTCTAGAGCCCATGAGCCACAACTATTGAGCCCGTGTGCCGCAACTACTGAAGCCCATGTGCCTAGAGCCCAGGCTCCACAACAAGAGAAGCCACCACAATGAGGAGCCCGCGCACCACAATAAAGACTAGCCCCAGCCCATATCAACTAGAGAAAGCCTGTGTGCAGCAACAAAGAATCAACACAGCCAATAAATAAATAAATAAATACATAAATTTATTAAAAAAAAAAAAAAAGAAGGACATTACACAAACTAATCAACAAGGCTCCCAGCCTGGCAAAGCCCTGGGGTCAGAGTTGCAGCAGAACCTCTGGCCCCTCAGAACTGTACGTCTAGTCACTGACTGTATCAGCAGGATCCACAGACCACTAAAGACTAAAGCCCCAAGAAGACACACAGATGACTAACAGGCATATGAAAAAATGCTTAACCTCGCTAATTATTAGAGAAATGCAAATCAAAGCCACGATGAGGTATCACCTCGCACTGGTCAGAATCACTATCATCAAAAAAATCTACAAATAATAAATGCTGGATAGGATGTGGGGAAAAGGGAACCCTCCTACACTATTGGTGGGAATGTAAATTGGTGCAGCCACTATGGAAAATGGTGTGGAGTTTCCTTAAAAAACTAAAATTAGAACTACCATATGATTCAGCAATTTCACTCCTGGGTGTATATCTGGAAGAACAAAAACTCTTAGTCGAAAAGATACACGAACCAATGTTCATAACAGCACTATTTACAACAGCCAAGACATGGAAGCAACCCAAGCGCCCACCAACAGACAAGTGGCTTAAAAAGATGTGGTGTATATGTGGAATATTGCAATGGAATATTACTCCGCCATAAAAAAGAATGAAAATATTGCCATTTGCAGCAACGTGGATAGAGCTAGAGAATATTATGCTTAGTGAAGAAAGTCGGACAGAAAAAGACAAATTCCATATGATATCACTTATATGTGGAATCTAAAAAACAATAAATGAATCTATATGCAAAACAGAAACAGACTCATAGACATAAAAAACACATTTATGGTTCCAAAGGGAGGAGGGACTAGGGAGGGACAAATTAGGAATATGAATTAACAGATACAAACTACCATACACAAAATAGATAAGCAATACGGATTTACTGTTTAGCACAGAGAATTATACCCAATATCTTGTAATAACCTATAACAGAATATAATCCGCAAAAAAAATAAAATAAAATCACTGTGTTATACTCCTGAAACTAACACAATATTGTAAATCAACTATACTTCAATTTACAAAAAAAAAGGCTAAAGCCCCGTCTGTGTCCAGGCCCTGGGTCACCCCAAGGAGGAGGACTGCATCAAAATAACCACCAAGATGAATTTTCTGCCGGTGCAGAGGAAAAAGGGCTCAGGGACCAACTGCTTCTGATTTAACGAAAATAAGGCAGCATGACTTTTCTTAGCTTATGGCCTGATACATAACTGCTGGACAGTATCTAGGGCACACTGAGGTTCTCTTGGAAGGTAACCTGTGGGACTGGTAGGGAAGGAGAGCAGGAGTCTAGGGCAGGCAGCTCCCCGAGGGCTGACCAGGGAGTTGGCAATGACTAGGCTTGAAATTAGAGCACAGGGGAGACCTCGGAGGGAGCCTAAGCGCTCCCTGTAAACCCCTCGGAGGGCTGCTAGAGTCTCACTCAGCTTTGGCTGGATGCAGAGGCTTCTTTTAAATACCACAGCTTTCTGGTCACTGTCACCACCACTAACCCATAGGTGTCTTTTCACAAATAGAAAAAGGTACCCCAGGACCTCCCTGACGGTGCAGTGGTTGGGACTCCGTGCTTCCACTGCAGGGGGCCCGGGGTTGGATCCCTGGTGGGGGAACTAGGACCCCACAAACCACATGGCACAGCCAGAAAAAATAAAAAGAAAGAAAAAGGTATCCCAGTCGGGCTCAGAATGGAGCCAGGGTAGATTTCAGGCCCCACCCAGCCCTCTGCCAGGAACCGGTTACCTAAATGATAATGGCCAGCTGGACCTGGGTTTGCTGGAAGAGGTAAGTGAGGCAGAGAAATCCAAAGGGTTGGAAACTTGCCTTCCTAAGTACAAAACAGCTGCTCTTCTTCAAATTGCCCAAAGCACTTATTTGATTCTTGACAACTGTCGTCTCCGGAAAATCCACATCATTCAGGAGAAAATCACATGGTATGAAAGCTGATAAAGGCAAGTATTCTTCATGTTTTTGCTGTAGCCTTTTAGTTCTATCACCTCAGTGATGCATATAAAACAAATACCCTAATGGAAATGAGGGGTGCCCAGGACCTTTGTCCATTCCTGGCCTCTGAGCCCCTGGGACGCCAGGCTGCAGCTGCGTTGGCCTGGGGTTCAAGTCCACAGAGGGCTTAGTCCAAGAAGGTCCAGAACAGGGCCAGAGTAGAATCCGTGAATGTTGACATCCAGTCCAGTCACTCTAAAGCAGAGACACATTATTCTCTTGCATTCGGTTGTTCACTCAGTCATGAACGAATATTTATCAAGCAGCCTCTGTGTGCCAGGCACGGTGCCAGGTGCTGGAGATACAATAATGAAGTTAGAGAAATAGTTTAGAGAAATAGGCTTCAGTAAGATTCATACAGATAAACCTAAAATTGTAACTATGATGGTGCCCAGTTTGGATGCCATGCTAAGGACCTTGAACTTTGTCCTATAGGTCATGGGGAACCCTTGAAGATTTTGGAGCAGAGTGAAAGATCATAGAATAATTAATTGAATTTTCCCTTTGCAGCTGCAGTGACTGGTCCAAAAGAATGAATATCTAATGATGAAACCTGAGAGGCCTCAAATTGTGCGATATAGTTTGTCTTCTCTAAGCTAGTTTTTTTTGTTGTTGTTTTTTGTTTTTTGTTTATGATGGTTGATCCTTAAAGATCCCAGAGAGAAATTCTGAAGTTGGCCACAATGGACAAACTCACATAGCCAAACATGAACTGAAGAAGCCTGCTTCTGCTCTTGAGTTCCTGATCTGTTTCTGCTTGAGACCCAGCTTCAAAACTAGAGTCAGTTCAGAGGTAGCTTAGCTCTTAGCACTTTATAAACACTAAATATATTTGTTGAATAAATGAATGGTGGAGTAAATAAAACTAACTGGATGAATAAAAAATTAATAAAGACATTTACGCCTTCCCCTTTCCTATGACTTCTGTTTTATTTGTCCCTCTCTATCTCACGCCCTCTGCCTTGACTCAGGCCCACATCACTGCTACCTTGGTTGTTTCTCCAGCCTCCTAACAGATCAGCCTGCCTCTAGGCTTGGGCAGTCCCTAATCCATCAATACTCCCTCAATCTGCCAGTGAGATCATGTCCTGCTCCAGAGCCTCCAGTGGCTCCCCATGGCTGTGAGGAAAAGTCCAAAGTTCTTAAAAGGCATCCAGACCAGGCACTGTGACCCCTTTGTAGGTATCTCTGTTCCATCTGTCCTCTTGAGCACATGTCCTCTTCCAGGGTACTCTTTTTTTTTTAAACCTTATTCAGAATCTTTATTATAATTGCATAGAATCTATAGGCCAATTCTTCACCACTTGGTATGTTTATGATATTGAATTTTCCTGCCCATGAACTCAGTCTATTTCTTTATGTATTTAGGTCTTCTCCAACGTCTTTCTTTTTTCTTTTTATTGAAATACAGTTGGTTTACAATGTTGTGTCTGTTTCAGGTGTACAGCACAGTGATTCAGTTATACACATTTATATTCTTTTTCAGATTCTTTTCCCTTATAGCTTATAACAAAATATTGAGTATAGTTCCCTGTGCTATACAGTAGGTCCTTGTTGATTATCTGTTTTATATATAATAGTATATATGTGTTAATCGCAAACTCCTAATTTATCCCTTCCCCGCCCTTTCCCCTTTGGTAACCATAATTTTGTTTTCTATGTCTGTGGGTCTATATCTGTTTTGTAAACAAGTTCATTTGTATCTTTTTTTTTTAGATTCCATACACAGTATAAGTGATATCATATAATACTGTCTTTCTCTGTGTGACTTCACTTAGTGCAAGGGTGAGTCAAAAATTATCCTCACTCTGGTTATTTTAAAACTTCTATAAATTCTACAGCCAGAGTGTGGATGATTTTTGGCTCACCCTCATATGATAATCTCTAGGTACATCCATGTTGGTGCATATGGCATTATTTCATTATTTTATGGCCAAGTAATATTCCATTGTATGTGTATACCGTATCTTCTTTATGCATTCATCTGTCAATGGACATTTAGGTTGCTTCCATGTCCTGGTTATAGTAATTAGCATTGCAGTGAACCAGGGTCACTCTTTAAAATTGCAAATATGTTTGAGAAAAGCAAGAAGAAGCCCCTTTCATCTTGTTTAATGTGACAACAGCATCAAAGTACTAAGCATTTGAGGGTAAAGAAGAGGTGACAAGGGTGAGGGGATGGGCAAAAAGGAGGCACAGGAAGGACAAAGCATCACGATTAAGAGTCGGGCTCAGGAGTCACATAGAGCTGGGTTCAATCGGTTCTTCTTTTTGCTGTTGTGACCTCAGGCTGATTACTCAGTTGCACCTGGAATGTCCAGGCACACCACTGCATCACCAAAAGGTCACAGAGCAAGGAGATATTCATCCATAGGTCAGCCATGCAGGCTGCGCTTGGTACAGCCAGAGACTCTGTCAGACACCTCTGAAGGGTGGTTAACCATCTTGGTTTGACTGGGACTGGAGGGGTTTTCAGGACAAGAGACCTTTAGTTTTTAAAATGGGAAAGTCCTGGGCAAACTGGGATGAGTGCGCCTTTGGCCCCTGCACCTCTGGCCTCTGCCAGCCTCATGTGTTTAATCCAGTGTGCCACACAAGCACTATTTTTTACATGTGCCTGTAACATTAAAAAAAGGTTGGGAAGCTCAGTTTCCTCATCTGTAAGACGGGGATGACAATAGCGCTTACCTCATTTGGTTGTTGTGACGATGAAGTGAATAAACCAGGACATTTGATCCTGCCCTCCCAATCCAGACGCACACCCAGATCCTATGCCTTTGCCAAACTAATGCCCTTTGCTCCAAGGCATTAAAAAAAACCATCCATAATTTATCTGTCAGCTTAACAAATGTAAGGTACAGCAACATGCTATGTTAAATTGGAAAAATAAATGTAAACTAACTTTAAAAGATAAATGTTGGGACTTCCCTGGTGGCGCAGTGATTAAGAATCCGCCTACCAATGTGGGGGACACGGGTTTGATCCCTGGTCTGGGAAGATCCCACATGCTGCATAGCAACTAAGCCCGTGAGCCGCAACTACTGAAGCCCGTGCGCCTGCGTGCCTAGAGCCCATGCTCTGCAACAAGAGAAGCCACCACAATGAGAAGCCCACACTCCGCAATCAAGAGTAGCCCCCGCTCACCACAACTGGAGAAAGGCCTCTCACAGCAACAAAGACCCAATGCAGCCAATCAATCAATCAATTAATATAAATGTTTCCCTTGTTGAGTGATTACTAAGAGGCCCCACTGTACCGTTCTCCATTCAAAGGAGGAGCACTGAGTCCACGTCTTGGGAAAAGAAAAAAAATCAGGCTGGATGGGGTGGAATGTGCTCCTGCTGCCAGAGAGCTGGAAGGCTTTAAGGAACATCAGCAGCACTGATAGGTCCAAGGAACCAAACTCCCACTGGCCAAGATGTGACAACTGCAGAATTAACAATATGATAATTATTTTCTGTAGAGAACCACAGAGGACACAGAGGACATTGACATGGAGTAACAATCCTGAGAGTGCATGACCGGCTACATGGCTGCAGGCAGTTCAGAAAGCAGAACTAGTCTCAAGGAAAACCGACTGAGATAAAGCAGTCATATAGCCCGATGGCTCCAGGCTCCAGTTCCGAGTTAAAGATTCACTATCTCCCCTAGTAGTCATAAAAAATAAGGTGTTCTGCTTTTTTCTCTAATTGAAGCATACACCTTGTGATGTCCATTATCGTGATTTATAATCTAGAATGCTTGAATGCTTTTTCTCAGTAAATACGCTATGGGAATCAGAACTTGGGACTCTTGACTGGCTTGGTCTTGAGTCCCCTGACCCCATGCTTTCCTATACTCTTGTGTGAATTTTCTTAATTCCGCTGTGCCACTCACATTCAGGTTTGTTCGTGTGGATGAGATCTCCACAATTTTCTTATTGTATTGTCACAGTTTTTGGAACAAGTTGCATCTGTGAAAGGCCATGAGTTCATGATAATAATCCAAATAGAAGGGCTTCCTAGGTGGCACAGTGGTTAAGAATCCGCCTGCCAATGCAGGGGACACAAGTTCGATCCCTGCTCCAGGAAGATCCCACATGCTGCAGAACAACTAAGCCCGTGAGCCACAACTATTGAGCCCATGTGCTGCAACTACTGAAGCCCACACGCCTAGAGCCTGTGCTCTGCAACAAGAGAAGCCACGGCAATGAGGAGCCCATGCACCACAATGAAGAGTAGCCCCCACTCACCGCAACTGAAGAAAGCCTGCGCACAGCAAAAAAGACCCAACACAGCCAATAAAATAAATAAATAAATAAATTTATTTTTAAAAAAATCCGAATAGAAGAAGAGCACAAAAAGGTAGTTGAAGCACACAAGAATGGTGACTAGTATAGGATATGTTTAACTTTTTTATTTTAATAAGTAAACACACATGGATGCTTTGCTTCTTTTATTAATTAGATGCCTACTTATAAAATATACGTATGTTCTGTTCCCACTTGGGTAAAGAAGCAATTCACGGACCTGTGGGAAGTCAAATAGTCCCAGACAATGGGAATTATGTGCAGAACAAGACGGGCTGAACGGCTGGACTGCTCACACACAATAACTAAGAAGAAGGGGCTCCAAGAGCTAATTAGCCAACCGTCCTAGAGTCCTGCTAACCCCAAAGACTCTATTCCTCCTCTTCTAGGAAATGAAGCCTTCAGGTGGCCCTATGGATATAACAAAGTAATATATCACTAGGAATACATGAGTTTTCAAACTTGCAAAAGTCCCCATTGATGTATCAAACAGGACAGCAGTTTATATAATGCTGCCCAAGTGAGACTGAAAGCCCATGATTTTGAGAAAAGACATCAGGTTGCAAACAATGAAAACCTAAGAGAAAGGTATGACTTTAAAAGTCTTACAGGGACTTCCCTGGCAGTCCAGTGGTTAAGACTTTGCCTTCCAATGCAGGGGGTGAGGGTTCGATCCCTAGTTGGGGAGCTAAGATCCCACATGCTTCACAGCCAAAAAACCAAAACAAAAAACAGAAGCACTATTGTAACAAATTCAATAAAGACTTTAAAAAAATGGTCCACATCAAAAAAAAAACAAAACCCACACACACACACAAAAATTAAAAAAAAAAAAGTCTTACAGACATTACAAAAAGGAAGCTCCAGCCTGGTCATCTGTGACCTGGTGACAGTTCCCTTGGACCACACAAGCAAGTCTTGAGACCTGACCAAGAATCAATTGATTGAAGACCCAGATCCAATAACCTCAACTCGATTAAGATGACATTCCTTTTTTTTTTTTTCTTTCAGTCCGGTTGAATTTTTGAAAGCCCGGAAAGGAATAAGAATAATATTACAGAAATCATGGGATAATACCAAAATAAATAAAGCAATGATCCAAGGAAGCAGGAGGCAGGAGGCTCCAGATTTTGTGGGGCCTGAGGCTTAAACAATTTGTGTAGCCCTATTTAAGAAAAAGAATGCAAAATAGGGTATTAAAGTAAAGAGGTACCTAGACAAAAGGCCTTGGAAGGGGCTGTGCAAGCAAAAGGCCCTGAAACTTAAACGTCATTAACTTCACAATGATCATTTTTGAATTTTGTCTGTTCTTTAAGATATGTGAAGTATTCATAAGAATCAGTCATACTGCACTCCCCTGGTGGTACAGTGGTTAAGAACCTGCTTGCCAATGCAGGGGACACAGGTTCGAGCCCTGGTCCGGGAAGATTCCACATGCCGTGCAACTAAGCCCGTGTGTCACAACTACTGAAGACCGCCTGCCTAGAGCCCTTGCTCCGCATCAAGAGAAGCCACCACAACGAGAAGCCCACTCACTGCAATGGAGAGTAGCCCCCGTTCATAGCAACTAGAGAAGGCCTGTGGGCAGCAATAAACACCCAATGCAACCAAAAAAAAAAAAAAAAAAAAGGATCAGCCATACTAACACTTCAATTGCAGTTTAAACATTTAGGGGGGAACTTCCCTGGTGGTCCAGTAGTAAAGAATCTGCCTTCCAATGCACGGGATGTGGGTTCAGTCCCTGGTGGGTGAACTAAGATCCCACATGCCCAGAGGGCAACTAAGCCCTCTCGCCACAACTACTGAACTCAAAGGCCTCCAGGAGAGAGACCACATGCCATGAACTACAGAGCCCACGTGCCCTGGCACCTGCACACCACAACTAGAGAAGAGAAAACAGTGCCACAACAACAACAACAACAACAAAAACTGAAGGGTATTTAAGTTTGTAAACAATGTGTAAATACCAAAAAGATTGATTTCAAGGTTTACTAGCTGTAAGAGTTTAAAAAATTGAGCATTAAACAAATAGTTCTGAGTGTTCTGTACCACTTATAAAAGCCTCTTTGATGTTAAAAGAATTATATCAGTATTATCCAATTCATAATGATTATTACTGGTAGAAATAATCAGTACACTATAAAACTGAAAAGGGCTACTCCATGCAGTAACATCGTCTTAGAAAAAAAAAGAGAATCACACCTTGTGTATAACATTGAAAACTACCAGAAATTGTATCTCAATAAAAGCTCTTAAAGAAAAAAAAATTTTTAAAAACTGAAAAAAAAAAAAAAAAAAACACTACCAGAAATCCCTGAATCGATAGAAATTAGCATCCATGAAACTATAGGGGTAGATGTGAAAAACCAGTAAAATTTGGAATGGATCAAATTTGAATGACGCATTTAACCCTCATTATAAAGTTTGCCCAGGAAAGAATTGATTCACAATGATTTCTGCAAAATTGAAAATGGAAAAAGTTAGAAATGGCTAAATCTCACGTACACAAACTTGAACAGGAAATTAAGTCTAAATGAAAATTCATCAATGTTGAGAGTGTTCTGATTAAAATATGCATATTTATAATGTGGAGGCAAAACAAACTTGGAGGTTTCCATGGCAGGTCCAAGACTTGGGCAGATAATGTATATGAAGCATTTAGCAGAAAGAACACGTGTATCTGGCACATGGCAGATACTCATAAACATCAGGGTCGATTTAAAAAAATTTAATTGTGGTAAAATACACACAACATAAAATTTACCATTTTAGCCTTTTCAAGGACAGTTCAGTGGCATTAGCTACATTCCTGTTGTGCATCCAGCACCACTATCCATTTCCAGAATCCACAATTTTTTTTGTGTGGCTGTGCTGGGTTTTCATTGCTGCGTGCAGGCTTAGTAGTTGTGGCACATGGGCTTAGTTGGTCCACGGCATGTGGGATCTTCCCCAACTAGGGATGGAATCTGTGTCCCCTTCATTGGCAGGTGGATTCTTAACCCCTGTGCCACCACGGAAGTCCCTCCAGAACTTTTTAATCTTCCTAAATGGAAACCATACCCATTAAGTGATAGCTCCCCACTCTTCCTTCTCTCTAGTCCCTGGTAACCACTATTCTACTTCCTGTCCCTATGAATTTGACTACTCTACATACTTCTTGTAAGTGGAATCATGCAATATTTGTCCTTTGTGACTGGCTTATTTCACTTAGCATAACGTCTTCAAGGTTCATCCATGCTGTAGCATGTATCAGAATTTCCTCCCTTTTTTTAATTTTATTTTTATTTTTTAAACTTTTTTATAACATTTTAATCAGGTTGTCTTTTTTATTGCTGACTTGTAACAGCTTTTTTTTAACTTATTTTATTTATTATTTTTTGGTTGTGTTTGGCCTTCATTGCTGTGTGGGCTTTCTCTAGTTGTGGCAAGCGGGGCTATTCCTCATTACAGTGTGTGGGCTTCTCATTGTTGTGGAGCACTGTCTCTAGGCACTCGGACTTCAGTAGTTGCAGCACACAGGCTCAGCAGTTGTGGTTCACAGTCTCTAGAGCACAGGCTCAGTAGTTGGGGTGCATGGGCTTAGCTGCTCTGAGGCATGTGGGATCTTCCCAGACCAGGTATTGAACCCATGTCCCTTGCATTGGGCACCAATGTGCCACCAGGGAAGTCCCTTTCTTCCTTTTTTAAAGGCTGAATAATATTCCATTGTATGTCCATACCACATTTTGTTTATTGATTCATCTGTCAATAGATATTTGGTTTACTTCCATCTTTTGGCTTTTGTGAATAGCACTGCTATGAACATGGGTGTCCAAGTATCTGTTTGAACCCCTGCTTTCAGTTCTTTGGGGTATATACCCAGAAATGGAACTGCTGGATCATATGATGATTCTATTTTTAATTTTTTGAAGAACTGCCATACTGTATTTCATAGTGGCTACACCTTTTTACATTCCTACTAACAGTGTGCAAAGGTTCCAGTTTCTCCACTTCCTCACCAACATTTTTTTTCTATTTCTAAAATAGTAGCCATCCTAATGGGTGCATCACCAGATTGTTTTTAAAGGGTGCGTTCTCCTTTTCTCAGTCTTGTGGTTTTTCCTGATAGCAGTCTACCTGGAGAGGGAAATGGAAGACTTCTCAGAAAGCCCTTCTATGTGACAGGAAGACTTCAACTTGATAAAATTAAACCTTGAGAGATGAATTCATTGCCTCCACTAAACAAAAGGTAAATACTAATCATTTTAGCGCTAATTGAGAACTGAGCCCTCTGCTTAACTTAGATCATCAAGCTCTTGAAAAGATGTGCAGAAACCTTAGTCTGATTGTTATATTTTAAGATAGTCATATTTCATTTTATTTATTTTTAAACGTATGGCCTTCTCAGCTGAATTTATAACTAGTTGAACCCCAAATGAGGCTGACTACTCCAAGTGAACCCACATCTTAAATTTCCCAATTACTTTTTTAAATTTAATTAATTAATTAATTAGGCTGCATTAGGTCTTTGTTGCCATGCAGAAGCTTTCTGTAGCTGTGGTGAGCAGGGGCTACTCTTCATTGTGGTGTGTGGGTTTCTCATTGTGGTGGCTTCTCTTGTTGCAGAGCACGGGCTCTAGACGCACAGGCTTCAGTAGTTGCGGCGCTTGGGCTCCAGAGCGCAGGCTCAGTCATTGTGGTGCACGGGCTTAGCTGCTCTGCAGCATGTGGGATCTTCCTGGACCAGGGGTCTAACCCATGTCCCTTGCGTTGGCACGCGGATTTGTAACCACTGCACCACCAGGAAGTCCCTTTCCAATTACTCTTAATTGCAAAATTTTATCCTACATATCATAAATATGCTCTTACTTGTCAGACTATGAAAGTTTCAATCACCTTAGGCTTAATATAATAATTTTATCTTGATATGACTTTTGTTCTTGGCTGTATCTTGTTTATTTCTCAGCAATGACTTGGAGGCTAACAGAATTTACATAGGAAAGAATGGCACAGAAGCAACATCTGGCCCACAGATGCCTTTTTTTTGGCCTACATAGCATTTTTTAATTTTTAAATTTACTTACAAACACTTAAAATTGGGAAATTTTTACATAAAAATGCAGACTTCTGGTACCCGCTAAAAAAAACTTCAGATGAGCTGGCAACGCTGAGCCAATATTCTTTATGTCAGTTGCTATTTACCATTATGCTTATGTTGTGTTTTTCTTACTGTGGAGAAAAAAAGTATTTTAAAAAATTCCCCTCTATTATCCAATCCACTATATTTACAGTTTTCCTCCCTGACCCCAGTTGTCCTGTGAGTTTGTGCCCCAGTTCTAGGATGTTCAAGAAGGTATACTAAGTACACTGGTTGATGGAATCAGACTTCTTGGGCTTGAATGTACACTTCCATGGCTTAGCTTCAGTTTTCTCATCTGTAAAGCGGGGACAACGCAGTATTTACCTACCTCACAGGACCGAGTTAATAAATGTAAAATGTTTAAGACAGTGCCTGTATTTTTAGCAAAAGAAAATACAATGGCCCAGAAGCCCAGGGACCATGTCTATCTTATTTACCATTGAATCCCAACAGCCAGCCCGGAGCTTGGAACAAAAGAGACATCAATAAGTATTTTTTAAAAAATTAACTGGGGAGCGGGGGAGGAGTCCTAACAACACAGTAGTAGTTAGAGCAAAGAACTTACAGACGTGTTCCACTCTCTATAAGGGGGACACAACCGTGTTATATGAAGAATACTTGAAGCAACCGAGCATACGAAGCTGGATTAGACCGGGGTGAGGAGAGACAGGTTGAGGGGATGTCATGCTCAGATCTTCTACCATCCTTGGGAAGACAGTGTAGGTTTCTCACAGAATCGCTGGGGAAAAAATACGACGAGGATGTGACAATACAGGAACTGAAGTTGGCTCTTTAAGGAAAAGAATGTGCAACCCCAACGAGGTGCTGTGAAACCAGTACTGTGACTTCCCCCGGGGCTCAAATGCTTCGCGATCGCCAGGCAGAGACGCAAACGCATAAACTCCACTTTAACGCTTTAGATTAAGGCGTCGTTTGGGAAGACTTTGGCCGGAACAGGAGGGTGCCGTACAAAGGAAGTGACGTAAGATGTCATTCACTTGACGGGGGCGGGACTCCACGGCCTGAGATGCGGAAATATCATCTTGATTGGTTATTTTCTTGAGACACTGCCCTATCACAGCGTCTCTCAGCCTTACTTCCGTTTGCGCAGTCTGTTTTGCCCTTAGTAACGATGGCTGCAGAGGCTTCCGACCCTCTCCGGAGCAGAGTGCGCGTTTTCAGGAGCTAGGCCCGAGAAGACCGGAAAAGGCGTAAGATTCGTGAGCACTGATTGGCTGAAGTGAGAAGCGTTCTGGATGCTGATTGGCTCCGTCCTTCGCGGGAAGGAGTTTGTGGCGCCAGGGAAAAGTAGATACAGCGCAGCGGCCGCAGCAGGGTCCTGAGGGTGTTCGGGGAACCCAGCAGATCGGCACTTTCTGAAACTCTCTCTTGAGGGGATCGTGACGAAGATGTGGAATAGTAATGATGAATGGGGCGGATGATGAGAATCGCAGGAAGGATTTAGCAAGGGGCCGGGTGGGAGAGGCCTGTGGTGGCGGGGGTGGGGGAGGAGCCAGGGGGCCGGCCGTGGGGGCGTGCGGGGCCGGGGGAAGGTTAGGGACTCGCTGGGAGTGGCTGGGGTGAAGTCTGGGGGGGTGCTGTGGATTTTTTAGAGCCTTAGAGGGCAACATGGATATTAATACTGTTGTTGTTTAAAACCAGGTGGATTTGAAAGCTATAGCAGCTCCTCTTTTGGGGGAGCCGGCGGCTATGCACAGTCCCCGGGGGGCTTTGGATCGCCTACACCTTCCCAGGCCGAAAAGAAGTCTGTAGGTTGAGAGCGTACTTCGTTTTGTTTTATCCTGTCCTGAATCTTCTAACTGATCTGTGGGAGAAAATGTATGCGATGAAGGAAGAGTGTTAAACCTGAGCTGATACGATAATTGTCAGTTGTTAGCGAATCTTATAATTGAGTGCTGTAATTTTGAAAAATGGAATTTCCCTTAATTTTGCATGTGTTGTTTCCTTGGGGGTTTTTTTGTTTGTTTTTGTTTGTTGTTTTTTACGAGTAGAACTAATGAATCAATCTTGTGGGAAACCTGAACTTGTTTGTATAGCCTAGTTTATATTCTTCATGTATTGGGAGTCGTTTTTAAGTGAAATGTAATAGGTGCTTTAATGCAGTGGAAAGAACATGGTGTTTTAAGTCTAGTGAATCTATATTCCACTATTGTTCTGACACTCCTTGCGGGGTATCATTGGACAAATGTCATAACCTTTTTGGGAATCTATTTTGCACCTACTAAATGGGATTAATAACACATCACTTACAAGGTTGTTGTGAGACTTAATAATATATATAATTATGTCTGCCCCAGAGTTGTTTGTTTGTTTTTTTTAATTTGTTTATTTATTTATTTTATTGGCTGTGTTGGGTCTTTTTTGCTGTGTGCGGGCTTTCTTTTTAGTTGTGGTGAGTGGGGGCTACTCTTCGTTGTGGTGAGTGGGGGCTACTCTTCGTTGTGGTGCGCGGGCTCCTCATTGCCGTGGCTTCTCTTGTTGCAGAGCACGGGCTCTAGGCGCACGGGCTCAATAGTTGTGGCGCACAGGCTTAGTTGCTCCGCGGTATGTGGGATCTTCCTGGAGCAGGGCTTGAACCCATGTCCCCTGCATTGACAGGCGGATTCTCAACCACTGTGCCACCTAGGAAGCCCCAGAGTTGTTTTCAGTAAGTGGTGCTAGAGAGTATTATTAAAAAAGAACCTGAGCATTGGAGCCAGAATACATGGTGTCCAGAATCAACTTTGCCTTTTAACTGCTGGTGTGAGTTTAGTGAAGACACTTGCACCCTTGGTTTTGGCTCTTGATTTTTCTCATCTGATAATAGTACTAGTACTATTCATGTCACAGGGTGGTTTTGAGAATTAATAAATAAGGTAATGTATAGGAAAATGATCTGTAAAAAGCTGTCCACATGCTTGTTATTCATTCTTTCTGAAATGAGTTTGCATTTAATAGCTGCTGTTGATTTTATCCTTTAAATACAGAATTTGATGTTAAGATTCAGTATTAGTAGGTTCTGTGTTTTATGTCTAGGTGATAAGCTTTTACCTAAACTGTTAATTCACAGGGGCACGTCAGTGGGAAAGAATCCATTGATAATTCTCATACATTTGGGCATTGCTTTATATTTTTCATATGATTATTTTATATAATCCTGTAAGATATTTATTATTTACTCCATTGCACAACAGAGGCTCAGGGAGATTAAGGGACGCCTGAGCTTGCATAGCTAGTAATACAGTGCACACATGAGGCTGTGCAAATCCGAAATCTGGTGAGCAAATTCTGTCCATTGTAATTTTCTTTTTCCCAGGAAGACCAGAGGGGACTCCAAGTCCTCTAACTTTGTCTTCCGTGAGGTGTAAAGGAAAACACAAAAGATAGGTCATTGGTTCTCATCTTTTCTCCTTAAGCTTAACTATTTTTCTTCATTCTGGTTGTTAGAATTTTTAATCTCAGTATCCCTACACGGGGCTGTGCATGAAGACTGCTTTTCAGAGAAAAATGATGATTATAAGCTGGAGTTTGAAACCCAGGTCTTTTTTTGTGTGTTTAAATCTAGTGCCTTTTCCACAGTAAATTAGGTAAACACTCTTATCTAAAATGTTTCCTATCAACTGTAAACCTGTTATATTTGAATCATGTGAAATTTCTAATACTGACCATGTTTGCCTTTAAAAATGTTGGTTTTTTACAGAACTATCAGAGTAGCCAGTGGTTCATAGTCAGCTTTTTCAAAATTAAACATACTTGGGCTGGCACCCTCTCTGTGAGTCTCTTTAGAACAAACCAGGAACTCTTTGTGATCAGTTCCTGGCACATAATAGGCGCTCATTAAAAATAAGAACTCACTGTGATTTGAGATGAACTGGAAGGTATTTACTAATGCCTCAGTAATTACCTGTATGTAACTCTTTCCCTGAGGAGTAATAATATTTATTGAATACCTACTACTGTAAAGATTGAGATTAGCACTTTTATACTTTTATAATATATATAATGTATGTACATTATATGTTTCATTTACAGCTCAAAAGGTAAATATGCTCATTTTACAGAATAAGTAGTGGTGTGTCCAGGGCTGTGGAGCTGGGATTTGAACACAGGTCTGTAGGACTGTCTGGTTCCAAAGCCCATGTTCTTGCTGCTGTTACCATAGTGGCTCTTAGTTTTCTTATGCTGAAGATACAGTGAAAAGTCTCAGGTGTGATAGGTGAAAACAAAATATAGTAGATTGTAAGAGCTAAATCCCAGGACCTCAACAAGTTTTAAATATAGAAATACTAATATAGCATATAACTTCACTTATAAAATACCATAAAGTAAAATTGAAAAACATAGTTCTTTCTTTTACATCCTTATTAAAAGCTATTGGAGATACAAAGAGTGAGGAACAGAGCTGACCAAATAATTGCTAACGTTCATTGAGTGCTTACAATGTGCCGGGTATCCTAGGTACTTCACCAGATATTTAATTTTCATGATTTTTAATGATTTTATCATTCCTAGTTTTATAGATGAGGAAACTGAGGTACAGATGCATAGAGAAACATGACCAAGAGCACACTGCTCCTCAGTGGTGGGGCCATAATCTTTACCCTCAAGCTTGGCTGCCACCTTTTGTGACGTGTGCTTTTAGTTGGCTGGGCTTCCTTTCCACCATCCTGGCAGTACTCACCATTCAGAATTATGCTTCATCCCTGGTACGGGAAGATCCTACATGCTGCGGAACAACTGAGCTCGTGTGCCACAACTGCTGAAGCCCGCATGCCTAGAGCCCATGCTCCATGACAGGAGAAGCCACCAAAATGAGAAGCCCGAGCACTGCAGCAAAGAGTAGCCCCCGCTAGCGGCAACTAGAGGGAGCCCACCCGCAGCAACAAAGACCCAACACAGCCAAAAATAAATAAATTAATTTTAAAAAAATTATGCTTCAGCAAAATGAAATGTCGCTAGTATCATGGACCTTCAGGGATAAGTGGGGATAATGAGGTGCATTTTGAAGATTGTGTGATATGTAAAGTGCTTGGCACATAGCAGATGCTAAATGAACAGTAATTATCATTTTCCTAATTGAGTTTATGTGTACTTTTTTCAGAGAGCCCGAGCTCAGCACATTGTACCCTGTACCATATCTCAGCTGCTTTCTGCTACTCTGGTGGATGAAGTGTTCAAAATTGGAAATGTTGAGATTTCACAGGTATGTAAAATAATTTGTGGAAGAGTCACTTAATGTGAAGAATGAAATAAAACTAACATCATTTAAAAATACATAAATGTTGCTTTGACTTCCAAGAAAACCAAACTTTTTTTTCTTCTGGTCTAGGTCACTATTGTGGGGATAATTAGAAATGCAGAGAAGGCTGCGACCAACATTGTTTACAAGATAGATGACATGACAGCTGCACCCATGGATGTTCGCCAGTGGGTTGACACAGATGTAAGTAGTTTTTGAATCAGGGTAGGGTTACTTTGGGACTTTGGAGATGTTGAACATTTTTAGTCTTACTTTTTAAAGGCAGCTCTTACTGTAAAAATAAAACATAAGCAAGACATCAAAGGCAGAAACCCTAATGTGAAAGGCCAATACATTTAATTTCATAAAAATTTAGAATCTTTTAAACTTCCCAAAATACTATAAACAATGTTAAAGGACAAGTGACAGGACACACTGGAATATAAACTGTGAGAACAAGGATTTTCATGTTGGCGCTGTATCCCCAGCACCAAGAATAGTGCCAGTTACATAGTGGGCCTTGAGTAAATATTATTTAAATGAGTGGGAAAATTTTTTGCAACATATTACAGACATTTTAAATTTTTAATTAATGAAAGTTCTTACAAAGCAAAAGGGAAAAAGCAACTGCACCTTAGGAAAATGGGCAAAGAAATGCACAAGTAATTCATAATAGATGAAATACAAATTGCAACAATAAGAACAGCGGGTTTACTAAATATTAAGATACCATTTTTAACTTATTAAATTAGCAAAGGAAAAAAAAGAATGGCAACATCCACTTCTGTTGAGAGTAGTAGGTGCTTAATTTGTGGAATGATTTGTCAGTGTTTGTCTGGGGAAGTGGATACCATCCTGCCTTGATGTTATGACTGTAATTTTTCTCAAAAATCAGCCGATGGGACTTCCTAGGTGGCACAGTGGTTAAGAATCTGCCTGCCAATGCAGGGGACACAGGTTCAAGCGTTGGTCTGGGAAGATCCCACATGCCGCAAAGCAACTAAGCCCGTGTGCCACAACTACTGAGCCTGTGCTCTAGAGCCTGCAAGCCACAACTGAGCCCACGTGCCACAACTACTGAAACCCGTGCGCCTAGAACCCGTGCTCCACAACAAGAGAAGCTACCACAATGAGAAGCCGGCAAACCGCAGCAAAGAGTAGCCTCCGCTCTCCATAACTAGAGAAAGCCTGCGCGTAGCAACAAAGACCCAACACAGCCAATAAATAAATAAGTAAATAAATAAATAAATTTTAATTAAAAACAAAAAAGAATCCACTTGCCAATGCAGGGGACATGGGTTTGATCCCTGTTCCAGGAAGATCCCACATGTCACTGAGCAACTAAGCCCATGCGCCACAACTGTTGAGCCTGTGCTCTAGAGCCTGTGTGCCACAACTGCTGAAGCCCACGAGCCTAGAGCCTGTGCTCTCCAACAAGAGAAGTCACCGCAGTGAGGAGCCCGTGCACCGCAATGAAGAGTAGACCCGTTCGTTGCAACTAGAGAAAGCCCGTGCGCAGCAATGAAGACCCAATGTAGCCAATAAATTAATTAATTAATTTTTAAAAAATCAGCTGATGATCAAAATCATCCATCACAGAAATAATGACCTAGCACTCCACTGCTAGAAATTTATATTAAGGAAATAAAGATACATGCAGAGATTCAGTTGTAAGATTGCTGATCATCACATCATATATAACAATGGAAAACTGAAAGGAATCTCAATGTTAGCAATAGGATATTAATTAAACCATGGTATATTTTTAAAATACTGCAAATGATGTAGAAATGTATGTATTGTCACGAAGAAGTGTTTACCATACGCTGTTGAGAGGAAAAGAGCATGTGAAAGACAGTACACACAGTGTGGCCCCATTTTTGCAAAGCAACGTATATATGAGAATATGTATAAACATGGAGAAAGCAGACTGAAAGAAAATATATACTTTATACCCTTTTTATTTTTTTGGGCAGAAAGCCTCTTGGTTTTTTATGTTGTTTTTAAAATACGTTCATTGTAGGAAATTTGTATCATACATACTTTGTGTGCTATTTTCACTTCAAAAACCACAAGTCATCTGTGAAGAATTAACTTGATAGTTATGTATTCTTTGTTTTTTGCACTTCAGAAGAATACAGGAGAATTTATTAAACAGTTATAATTGGAACACCAGTTCTGAACCAGACTGCTTGGTTCTAGGTAGACAGAATGCAAAAGACACAGTCCCTGCTATCAAGTGGAGAGGTAGTTACTAGAGATGCCTAATACTACTAGCTCATATGAAGTGTGTAGTGTCCACTTATAAACATTTAAAGATCACCTGAAATCCCATTTCCTAAAGATGACTGCTGTTACAACACATTTTGGTAAATACCCTTTCATATCATATGTTTCCCTTTGCATATCTGTACATTTATGAGATGTATGCCTATAGTTTTACATAAAGGATGATATGATATGCAGCTGCTGTCAATAAATACAGATTTATATCATCAATTTTGGTGACTGCCTAGTCCGTCATAAGGATACATCATCCCTTACTTGTAGACCCATTCAGGGAACATTTAGCTTATTTCCATCATTTGTTATTATAGGCAATGCCCCAGTTAGTATCTTTGTATACATCTCTTCATGATTATGCGATTATCTCAGGATCAGTTTAAGCTAGGTTTTCCGGAGGAAATATACATTTTACATGTTTTTACTTTCTTTTTTGGTTAATCTTAAGTTTACATTTTTTATTGCCTTTGATAAAGCTACCAATTTAATTAGTGCATGAGAGTGCCCAGTTAGTTCTCCACACCCTAACAATGGGTTTTTTAAGTCTTAAATTTTTGTATGATAGTTTAAAAGATACAGTCTTGTCACTGAGAATTTTCTCATTTTTTATGTGTAATTCTTTGGTTTTAGTGAGATTGAATTTTTTTTCAACTTTAATGTTAATTTGTGGGGGGATTTTTAGTTGTCTAAGTTCTTTGATTCCCCAGGAGTGTTTGGTTATTTATTTTTGTTTGCAAGAGCCTGAAAAATAGTAACCTCTTATTGTGATTATGTGATTTCTCTAGTTTGTCTTTTGACTTTGAAAAGCTAGCCTTTCCTTGTTTCAAATTGTTGTTTTTTAATTGTTCATGTTTCCTTCCTAATTTCTATGGTTGCTTTTTGTATCTCTATGTATGATTAAGTCTTTTTATAATTAAATGATATATTTTGCTAAAAGGAGAGTATAGATCCAGCTTTAGTTTTTCCAAGTGTTTTTTTGTTTGTTTTTTAATTTTTATTGGCGTATACTTAATTTACAATGTTGTGTTAGTTCCAGGTGGCTTTAAAATGTTCTTTGAGGGAATACAAAGTTTTATCTGTGGTATAGATTCAGCTATGTAAAATAATAGGTAGAGTGAAATGCAAATAGTTGATAATCTCCACGTGATGGGAATTGGGGTGTTTTTTATTTTTAGGTAATATAAATTCTATATTCTAGTTTTTTATACTCATGTATTTTATAATCAGAAAAGAATTTGAGTCAGCTTATATATTTTTCTTATAAATAATAGGTACATAGTCTAGAAAACCAAAAAAGAAATATTAAAATAATTTATAATTATCCCAGTTAACTTTTGTTAACATCTAGATGTATGTGTTTCCCCTCCTGAGAAATAAGCTTTTATCCATGGGTTACAGCTGGTCTTCCTGGGCAATAAATAGAATTCTGCATTATCATTTGCAACAGTATAAAGTATCCCATTATATGAATGTGCACCTTTTGTTGGATATTTAGGTTGTTTTAAATGTTTTAGTATTCAAAACTATGCTGTAATGAATACTCTTAAAGCTAAATCTTAATACATGTTCTTAATTATTTTCTTACATTTCTAAAAGTAGAGTTGCTATGCCAATAAATATGTCCCCCAGAAAGTTGTGTGCCTAAGAGCACTGAGTGAGTGTACCATAATTGTTGCCCTTTTTTTTGGATATGCATAACATAGAACTTGGAACTGGTAATTACGTTTAGAGATATTTTTATTATAATTCCTGATTTTATTTTATTTTTTTAAATTAAATTCTAAATAAGCTAGTTAGTGCTACATTAGGATCTTTTAGCTCTTACTTTGTAACTTTCTCTTTCTGTACATAATTTCGATTTTTTTTGTGTGTGTGTGGTGCACGGGCTTAGTTGTTCTGCAGCATGTGGTATCTTCCTGGAGCAGGGATCAAACCCATGTGCCGTGCATTGGCAGGCAGATTCCTAACCGATACGTCACCTAGGAAGTCCCAATTTTGAAATTTTAAAGAGGCTTTCACCAACATCACTAAGATCTAAGTGATGTGTTGTGTTTTTTCTGTTAGGATGCCAGCGGTGAAAACACTGTGGTTCCTCCAGAAACATATGTGAAAGTGGCTGGTCATCTGAGATCTTTTCAGGTAAAGGCAGGAAAAAGCGACAGTTAAAATGTATGTGCATGAAGCAGTTTCTGGAGTCATGCCTAAGTTTAGGATACTGAAAACTTAGCTAAGTCTCTATGTTTAATGGGAGTTATACTGAAGTTATCTCACTATTTTCTTCTTCAAAAGGAATAATGGGTTTCCTCAGTATAAAACTGACAGAAAGGTAGAGAAAGAACAAGATCTCAGCCTACATCTGTGCCATCTATGGAATTCATTAGGTGTAGAAGGGCAGACAGTGGATGTGGAGACTAGACTTTGGTTGTATATAACCTTGGAAATATCATTGAACATCTCTGAACTAGTTTTATTCTTTTGACTGTATTTCATTGACTATATTTGGATTAACTTTGAGTTAAAATTTGTCAGTATATAACACATTTTCCTCATTTAGTAAAATACTGTAATCAAGGAAAGAACCATGATGTTTTGACCTGAAATTGACTTGAATGTGCTCATGCTTTTTTCACATTTCTCTCTTTATTTTGATAGAACAAGAAAAGCCTGGTAGCCTTTAAGATCATGCCCCTGGAGGATATGAATGAGTTCACCACACATATTCTGGAAGTAGTCAATGCACACATGATGCTGAACAGGTCTCCCAGCCAGGTGAGAAACGTCGCTCGAGTCGTTTTTTTCTCTTCCCTGGAAGAAAACAGAACACTTCTGTGCTCTTGCTTTGATTTCCTTGACATTTTGAAGATTAAGCCAGAAAAAAGGCATTCAGTCCTCAAGAAATCTTCTCCATGAGCTTTGCCATGTTATTTTCTTCCAGATGAAACACTCATGTTCCTCTCAAAATTACAAGTTCCTCTGACCCCACTGGCTTGAATGGCTGAGGCCATGACAGCTTTCAAATGTAGACACATAATTATAGGCTAAGCTCTTAGCTTCAGGATTTTCAGCTTAAACCCCGACTAAGACAGCATTTTGCTGCTTTCCTTCCAAACTATTAGCTAAACAAGAAAATTTATGCACCATTATTTTGTCCCTGAAATTATATTTCTTGCTTCATGTTGAAATTTCTCAACATTATTTTCTGTAGTATGAATTCAGTTTGGCCAGTCCATCTAGGAACACACAAAGAGTTTGTTGATCTGAGTGTTAGAGTGCCCTTAGATGATTCTGGTGGCAAGGTGGAGGACTGGTTACATTAGGAGGGACTGGAGCTGTTGCATCTTGTTCTGTGCCAAGCACTTTGCTAAGCACTAGGGATACAGAGATAAATTCATTCAATTTATCGAGCCTAGTATATACCGATCATTATTCTAGGCCCTGGGAATATGGTGGTGAACAAGATGGATAATGTGTCTGCCCTCAAACTTATATTCTTGAGAGAAATGGACCATAAACAAGAAACCAAATATATAATTTTAGGTAGTTATAGGTACTCTGAAATAAAGTAAAGCAAAATAAAATAAAGAGTAGGAGAAGACAGTAATGGAGGAAATAAGAATGGTATATATAATTTTATATTTTTTAATATTTATTTTTTTAATATTTTATTTTTATTTGTTTATTTGTTTATCGGCTGCGTTAGATCTTGGTTGTGGCACGTGGGAGCTTTCATTGTGGCGTGTGGGCTTTTCCCTAGTTGTGGCACACAGGCTTCTCTCTAGTTGTGTCACGTGGGCTCCAGAGCTCATGGGCTCTGTAGTTGTGGCACACGAGCTCTTTCGTTGTGGTTTGTGGGCTCAGTAGTTGTAGCGTGGGGGCTTAGTTGCCCCACAGAATGTGGGATCTTGGTTCCTCAACCAGGGTTCGAACCGGCGTCCCCTGCATTGCAAGACAGATTCTTAACCATTGGACCACCAGGGAAGTCCCAAGAATGGTATCATTTTAGATGAGAGAAGAACATTCCAAGCAGAGGAAATAAAAAGAAGCCATGAGACTGGAACAAGCTTGGCGTATCTAAGACCATCAAGAAGGCCAGACTGTCTGGAGTGAAGCAAATGACGGGGAGGCGGTAGAGGGATGTAGTCAAGGAGCAGGACCCAGATCACGTAGAGCTTTATAGGCCATAGTAAGGATTACTTTTTTCTAAGTAACACTAAACCTTTAGAAGATTTTGACTAAGGAGTGATATGGTCTGATTTACCTTTTCAAAAGCTCATTTGAGCTGCTGTATGGAAAGTAGGCTATGAGGCACCAATAATAGCAACAGAAGTAATTCTGGGGAATGGTAGCAGCAGCTGGGATAAGAAGTGATTAGATTCTAATATATTTTGAAGGTAGAGCTGACAGAACTTATTGGTGGTTTAGATACAGGATATAAAGAAAAGGGAGGGTTCAGAAATAACTGCTAGGTTTGGGGCTTGAGTAACTAGATGAAGCTAGCAGGTTTAGAGGGTAAAATCCAGAATTCTGTTCTGGACTTAGCAAATGCGACATGCCAGTTAGACACCCAAATGGAGACCAGAATGGACAGTTGACTGTGTAAGGCTGGGACTCCGGAAAGGTCAGAGCTGGAGAGTGCTTTGGGAATCATTGTGTGAATGGTATTTAAAGCCTCAGATGAGACGAGATAACTAGTGAGTTAAGAGGTCAGAGACCTGGGCTCTGAGACATTAACATTTAGGAGACTGGAGGCACAGCAGGAGCCAGAGAAAGTCAAAGAAGTTGCCAGTTGGGCAGGAAAAAAATCAGGAAACATGATTCTGTAGCGTATTCTGAAGAGTATTCTGAGGAGGGAATGGAGTTCAGTTGTAGAATGCTGCCTAGAAGTCAAGTAAGATGATGAGAGAGGTCTGTCGGATTTCGAAACATGACTCTTTAAAAGAGAGTCTTCATTAGTGTTTATTTAGGGTGTTTATTTTTTTATCCTTATTTATTTATTGGCTGTGTTGGGTCTTTGTTGTTGCACACGGGCTTTCTCTAGTTGTGGCGAGCAGGGCTACTCTTCATTGTGGTGCACGGGCTTCTCATTGCAGTGGCTTCTCTTCTGGTGGAGCATGGGCTCTAGGTGAGCAGGCTTCAGTAGTTGTGGCACTCAGGCTCAGTAGTTGTGGCATATGGGCTTAGTTGCTCCATGGCACGTGGGATCTTCCTGGACCAGGGATCGAACCTTTGTCCCCTGCATTGGCAGGAGGATTGTTTTGTTTGTTTGTTTGTTTGTTTAATTTTAACCTCCTTTTGAAAGTATTTATTTGTTCTCAGTCAGAAGATCATTACTCTCCCAGGATCTGGTATTTGCCCTCTGATTCCCTGGTATCACCAGTACGGAGAGCAACATTGTACTTATTTAAAAAAAAATCTGAACTATTATTTCCTTGTCACTGCCAGATCAAAAAGTTTGGACCTTAAAATAGTACTTGATCCTTACAGGCGGATTCTTAACCACTGTGCCACCAGGGAAATCCCTAGGGTGTTTATTTTACGACTATATTTCATAATATATACCTAGGTATCAAATGTTCTATGATAAAAATGGTTGTAAAGTGAGAATGAGTGGAAGCTGTGAGTATAGACAATTATATTGAGGAGTAAATAAAATAATCTTTTCCCTCAAAGAGTTTGCCTTAAGCATTGACGGTTTAGATCACTTAAGCAGTGAAGGCAGTGATGAATGGCAAGTGCAGGGTGCCTGTCCTGACCCAGACATCAGGAAGGGCCCCCTGGAGGAGGTGATGCCTAAACCAAATCTTAAAATATATATATGGGAAGGGGTACACCTGAAGCAGGACATGAGGTCATTTCAGCAGAGGTATCCAGGGAAGAAATAGCGTTCGGTTCAGTATTACCGGGTCATAAAATAAGACTTCTGGGGGGCTTCCTAAGTGGCGCAGTGGTTAAGAATCTGCCTGCCAATGCAGGGGACACAGGTTCGATCCCTGCTCCAGGAAGATCCCACATGCCGCAGAGCAACTAAGCCCGTGCGCCAAAGCTATCGAGCCTGCGCTTTAGAGCCCATGAGCCACAACTATTGAGCCCATGTGCTGCAACTACTGAAGCCCACGCGCCTAGAGCCCGTGCTCCACAACAAGAGAAGCCACGGCAATAAGGAGCCCGCGCACCACGATGCCGACTAGCCCCCACTCACCGCAACCAAAGAAAGCCCGCGCACAGCAAAACAAGACCCAACACAGCCAATTAAATTAATTAATTAAAAACAAAAAACAAAACAAAAAAGACTTCTGTTTCACCAGCAAGCAAAGTGAAGGCATCTAGTTTGAAAACAAGAGACCATGACTGATTTTTGTTTTTTTTAATGACCTCAAAGCATTGGCATTTAATGAATGTTTGTTGAATGAATGAGTCTCTGTTTCCCCTGATGAGCTTCCACAATGCTCATTCACTTGTAATGAGTACTTAACATATTTTATCTTTTGTCATCTTTAGTTATTCAGTTCAATAAATTAAACATTGAGCACCTACTGCCCACCAGGCACTGTGCAAAGCTGTCACTTGGGGAACGTGACAAGCAAACAGTGTGGTGGCTGCTAATAAGAGGGAATGGGCCAGATGCTGTGAGAGCAAGAGGGAGGAACTCAGCTAGCTTTGGCCCGGGGGGATGTCTGGGACAGCTTCACAAAGGCAGCGGCAATTAAGTTGGGCTTTGAAGGATGCGAAGAGTGTTTCCCAGGTGAGGGAAGGAACACTGCAGACATGGAATAACATGTCAGAGGCATGTGTGTGAATGGCAAGAAGTCCATGTGTTGAAAGGAGGTGGTCAAGAATAAAATAGACTTTGATGTCTAGTTGTGGTAGGTCTTGAATGTCCAGGCACTTTATATTATTTTCACAGGCAGGGGGAGCCAGCTGAAAGCTTTTAGGCAGAGGTGAGCCGTGATCAGAAGTTATCACTTGGAGCAGTGAAGAGGGTTGATTGGAGTAGGAGAGACTTGCAGCTGAGGCACCCATCAGGCTACCAGGGGTGGTGAGGATCAGCTTGAGCCACTGGCGGTTGTGTTAACGGTCTGTGGGGACACTGGGAGGTGAGCAAGTGGAGACTCACGGGCGGCCAAGGGCTGCAGCATTGGGCTTAGGCTTACTAATTGAGGTGGAATATAGCAGGGCAAGCAGGTTTGAGGAGGAAAGTAGTGAACTTTATTTTGAAGTGTGTGAGATGGCTGCGTGGAGGTCTTCAGTAGGTGATTGGGACCAAGAATTTGTGGCCTCAGAGTAGGTCTGGGATGAAATCCTGGGGGAACTATCAGCCGGTAGACGAAGGGGCTGAGAAGGGATACTGAGAAGGTATAGTTGGAGAATTAAGTGGAGAACCAGAAAAATACGGTGTCAGGAAACCTAGGGAGGGTGCATTTCAGGAGGAGTGTGGTCAGCAGTGTCTGCTTCTGAGAGGGCAAGTGTTACGAGGCTGGAAAGGGATTACTGGCTTTGTTGGTTGAAAAGCATTGGTGACTTTGGTGAGAACAATTTCAGAGGTATAGTTGGGGAGAATCCAAATAGTGCTGGGAAATGAAAACAGTGACTATAGTCTATTATTTTTTAAAAGTTTGGTGGTAAAAAAGAAGAAAAGAGAGGATAATGAGAACTATGTCTCTTTTTCTTTCCTTGTAATGCTTCATGCCTAGTTGACAGTCAGTAAATACTCACGTGATTGCACACCAGAGACAGATAGCACTATAGCAGGTCCCAGTAATTTTCTTAGTGCTATTTTTCCTCTGGTTCCTTTCACATCACAAAGAAAAGGAGGAGCCAGGAAGTACCTTTTTGCTGTATGAAATAGTATGCTTCAGAGGATGACTCTGTCTTCCTATGAAATACTCAGTAGATAATAGCTGTCCTCTCCAATGTAAGCAGTTGTTACTGGGGAAACTCTGCTTAGGGAATGCCCTGGAAGTCCAATGGTTAGGACTCAGTGCTTTCACATGGCCTGGGTTCGATCCCTGGTCAGGGAACTAACATCCCGCATGCCATGTGGCGCAGCCAAAAAAGAAACCTTCTGCTTAAATTGTTTTTTGTAAACTATTTATTAAGCTATGTAAAAGAGCAAGGACTGTGTTTAAATTGGTGAATTTACTAATGTTAACTAATTTCTTAATTCAGCCCTCAGCAGGGAGAGCACCTATCAGCAGTCCAGGAATGGGTGAAGCTGGGAACTTTGGTGGGAATAACTTCATGCCAGCAAATGGCCTCACTGTGGCCCAGAACCAGGTAAACTCCTGAGTGGCTCCAGACATGCAAGACACTGACAGTCGTAAATTATGTTACTTCCTTAATGGTGCTAAGTACCCAACTGGTTTCTTTTATAAAGGGATTTGGGCTTACATAGGGGAGCTGATTCAAAGTAGTTGCTAAAATTTTCTAATTTGAATCTTCAGGTGCTGAATTTGATTAAGGCTTGCCCAAGACCTGAAGGATTGAACTTTCAGGATCTCAAGAACCAGCTCCAACACATGACCGTAGCCTCAATCAAGTGAGTATTTGGTTTCTGTGAACGGGGGCTCCAGAATTGTACCCATTTCCCCTCACCAGGGTTTCCTGGTAATGAGAAGTGAATTTTAAAAATTAAAAAAAAACTGTTGACTGACAAAAGGAAAGTTGTTCAGTTATGGAAAAATAGAAAAAGGACTCACAAAGATGGTGCTTCCTGTCATGTCACTCATTGATTTTTTTCATTCAGCAAATACTAAGTCCCATTATGTGCAAGGGTTGTAATTTTGAGCAAAAATTGACCTGATAGCTCTTGTGGAATTTAGTCTGGAGGCATGAGATCCTAAGCTCCTGGTCCTCAGGTGTGCGGCTGCGTTGGTGTTGCCATCCCCACGGTGGAGAGCGTTCTCGGGCTCTCCGGATGTGAAGCCATTAGACAGTCCTTCCAACATCCTGGTCCCGATAACCTGCTGGCAAGCAGCCTCCTGATTCTAATGAACTAATCAAACAAACTGAGTGTTATGGTGTTTGTGATAGTTGTTACTATAAATCAGTTGATATTGTGGGTCTCGATAGAAAGAATGCTCAGGTCTAATTCCATTTCCTGTCCTATAAGATGAGGATAATAATTCCCATCTTGGAGTTACTGTGATGGTGAGGTGCAGAATGGCCATCACAGTAGCAGGTGCTCTGTAAATTGTTACTGTTATTAAACATGACACTGACCCTGAGGGCCTTAAAGGATTTGAAGGTATCATATCATTTCTGGAAAGACCTTTCCTTTCCTTCCTGCAACTTAATTTCCCAGAGGGGAATTTGAGGGTCATTGGATGAATGAGAAGCTAATTTTTTTTTAATAGCTGTTTATACTAGGAGATGCTGTGTGCAATCTGAACTATAGCTTTAGATCCTGGTTTCAGTTTGCTTAGACTGGTATGTAAGTAAGGTCCGATGTTCTTTGCTCTACACAAGTTGGGAGAGGGATCCAAGGCAGTCCTAAAGCCTTTGTCTCCGTGGATTACCTCCGTTTTGCAGTTTTACTGCAGGAACCTTCCGTGAGCAAAATGGCTATCAATTCTTGTCAGCTAAGCTAGAAAAGGTAGAGAAATGAGTGAAGTTTACCTATTCGGACAGTTCCAAAAGGCAGTTTCCTTTCTTCTGAATTTGGCTTTCTTTTTCTTTCTAGGCAAGCTGTGGACTTTCTAAGCAACGAGGGACACATCTACTCCACCGTGGATGACGACCACTTTAAATCCACAGACGCGGAGTAGCTGGGTCTGACGGGGTCCCCGCACTGCTGCCCAGCTGGACCTTTTTCGCATTTTGTTGTCTCCAGCTGTGCACGTCTGGCATGTTGACTTCTAGGAAGTAGGTTTCCTCTGTAAAAGGTCTCAATTGACATCCTTTTGAAACTTACTACTCTTCTGTGTTTTTGAAGCTCAGAGGGATGTGGGCAACTGACAGGGATGTAAACCAGGGCAGAATTTCTTGAAGAAGTTACAAATGAGTCAGTTACAACATCAGGATAAGTGGAATTGAATTGGAAGAGGGATGCTACCAAGGGAGTTGGGCAGTATTACTTAAATAATCCTCAGGAGTTTCTATTCCTAAATCGTTTCCTGTTGAGAGAAGATGAGCAGACCAAGAGCCTGTCAGCAGAGAGCTAGCCACCAAGCCCCTAACCTCTGCCTGTGTTTGTTCCTCACTTTGGTTACGTGTTACTTTCAGAATTGCACTTTGTTTCACCTTGTCATAAATGCTGCCAAAAGTGTGTTTTTTATAAACATGAGGTTGTAGAGTGGCAGCTTCGTGGGGCAGAGGGGAGAAAGAAATGTGTTTTGTACAAAATAAGTACATTCGTATGTTTAATAAAATAGTTCTATTATTGCAGTAACTTGTGAAAATGTTATTTTTTTTGCGCTGTAACAGTTAATACTTTATCATCTCAACCAATTATGAGATAAGTTAATGAGGTATAACATGCAAATGAAAGTTCTATAACTGCTTCAGCTGTGTTTCTAAATGAGCTCTAGCAGCAGATGTGTGGAGAAGGCTCCACCCCCTTGGTTTCTGACAGTGAACAACAATGTGGTGGTTGTTTTCTGTACGTGCAGGTAGTTCCCATCTGCAGAGCTGTGCAGATGCTTCAGAGTCAGTCAACCAGTGTGTTCATTTGCAAGTGTGTTCGTTCTTGATTGTTTCCTAAAAGAAAGAACATTGGTTAAAAACAGGTTTAAAAAAGTGTATACAGGGCTTCCTAGGTGGTGCAGTGGTTGGGAATCCACCTGACAATGCAGAGGTCACGGGTTCGATCCCAGCTCCAGGAAGATCCCACATGCTGCGGAGCAACTAAGCCCGTGTGCCAAAAAAAAAAAAAATGTCAACAACAACAAAAAAAAGTGTATACATTTGAGTATGGAATGCATGATAGGATTCTTTTGTGGGTGGTGGACTTCTCTTTCTAGTTACCATGCTAGTGCCCTCAAATAGGCAAGGGGCCATAGTAGTGGTTCAGGGTTGAAGTCTTCTTTTCTTTTAATTTTGAATTCGATGATTTAGCAATCAAAAACCACTTATTCAGTCAGTGAGCATTTATTGAATACTTCCTGTGTCATCCTGTTGGTCAGCTACTAGGAAAATAAAGCAGAATAAGAGATTGGTGTCCCAGGACTCGCTGATTCATCATGCCCAGTAACAGAGCAGCTGCTCAGTGATACTGAACTCCCTACCGTCTTGGCATTGACACGGTCTCACGGGAGTTCTGTGGTTTCTGAGCACGGTGCAGGCCCCTGGGGCTGAGCAGAGGCAGGCCACTCCTCAGCAGAATGAAACGCCAGCCTTTGTAGAGCTTGTGCCTGTTCAAGCCAGGGGAGCTTGCGTTCGGGATGTTTGTGGTCACCTCGGATATCAGGTATACAGTGTTCTCTTGGCACATTGTTGAGACAGCAGGAGCAGCACTGTGACCCAAGTTCTCAGAAATCCCCAGTGTCACAGCCAAGCCATGAGTCCAGCCTAGTCTCAGGAAGATCTCTAGGTGTACAGATGGGAGATGAGCTTCCTTAGGAAATAGTGGTACTTTATTGGATTTAACTAGAGAAAAGCCAGTAAGAATTCGTGTCTACTGTGAATTAATAGATTTGCTTTTAAAAACACTGTTGAGGGAAATTCAAAACTCTTGATAAATTTTTGAGCCACATCCCCAGGTTATATTCATTTATTTAGCAGTTATTTATATCTGTTACTATGTTAATTTGTTACATGTATTACAAAACATTCAAAATTAGAAATGAAAAAGATTATTAAAAATAAATATGAAGGGATGTACTAATACAGTTGACCCTTGAACATCCCTTTTTGAACTGTGTAGGTCCACTTTATACGTGGCTTTTTATCAATAAATACTACATGATCCACAGCTGGTTGAATCTGCAGATGCGGAGGGCAGCTGTAAAGTTGTATGTGGATTTTTTGACCGTGTAGGGGTTCAGGGCTCTAAGCCCCACGTTGTTCAAGGGTCAGCTGTCATTCTTTTCTGTTTCCCAGTCAACGATCTTGTGTGCTCACTTTGGAGACCACTGCTTGGGGGAATCTTTAGTCCATTATAATACCCTCCCCACCACCCAGTGGTTTATTCCAGAAGTAAAGAAGACAAAAGCACCTGGAGGGTGGTGTCTGCCTTTGGTCCGTTCCCTACCCCCATTGCTCTGGTAAGACATTCACAGTTGTGATTTTCAAACATGTTTTCCTTTTAAGCCTAGTTTTCCTGCTGTGACATTGCTGCCTTTCCCCTCGCGGCAGCATTTGGCCACTCAGAAATCCCCTTTTGTGGGAACTGGCGGCCCTCTTCTCTGCCCCTACCTGCGTTGTGATCTTGCTCAATTTGGCACCAAGATTAACGGCAAACATGAAAGTGAAAACTGTTGACATTTTGCATGTGGTCCTGACCCATAGGTGTTCTGTGCCAAGGAGGAACAGAGCACCTACGTCTCACTTCCTTGCTTATTGCTTTTCCCAGAGTACTGTCTTCCTCAGGGTCCTCCTGTGTAGTAGAGATTGTGTCCGGAGGGCGTGGGAACTGGCGTGAAGAAGGGGATGGGTGCTAGATACTGGGGACTGGCTCAGTAGCATGTAGTCACCGCTTAGTGGTCATCTGGAGAACTCCATGCTGGGGTGTGGAAGCCTGGGAAGTACATGGGTCCAGAGCCAGAGGGGTGTTAGCAGGCATAGGAAAGACACACTCAGGTGTTGTGCCTAGAAGCCAGGAGTGGACATTTGACCCTCTTTCGGTTCCCACCCCCACTGGAAACTCGTACCATCTTTTTATCTCTTTCCTGTCCTCTGCAGACCAGGGTGCTTAGTTCCGTGACTGCAATAGCCCCAGAAACTGAAGTCTCACTGTTTCTAGGAAGTGAAGCCTGTGGTCTTACTCACTGAACAGGCCTAAGCTGGGAGCTGAGTTATTCTCTGCATAGACACAGGCTTGTATGTCTTCTCTTATCTTGTTTTACTGGATGGTGAGGCTCTCCAACCAGTCTCTGTCTCCACAGCCTAGGAACATGGTATATTTTAAACACTGGGATGAAGTCCATGACTAGGAGACAGTGTGAGCATGTGGAAAGGCTGCTGGTTTTAGAGACAGGTACAGCTCTCTGATCTGGGTCAACAAAAATGATACTAACATGTTTATTGAATGTTTATTATGTGCCAGGCACTCTGCTAAATGCCCTACAGATATTATCTCAGTCGATCATTAAAACAATCCTTTGAGGTAGATAACTTAGTTTCATTTTCCATGTGAAGAAACTGAAGCTTAGAGAGGTTAAAATCACTCAGGTGGTGAGCAGGGATCCTAACCCAGGCCCATGACCAGCCTGCCTGCTGAAGCATGCTAGACTAGCTTGTTGCCCCATCTTTAAAACCAGGCCATTGTCTACCTCAGAGAGTTCAGGATTTAGATAGAGTTGGTAAAGAGTCTGGCACACAGACAGAACTTAATAAGTGATCATCTCTTATCAGTTTTCCGGAAGCTCAGAATGTCATTTTTATTCTGTGGTTTTAAAGTGAAATAATCTTGGATAGTCACCTGCAACTACCATGTGCTGGGTGCTACAGAGATGAGGAAGGCAGTCCTGGTCCCTTGGGGGCTGAGAGCCTGGGTTGGGGAGGGGGAGCGGGAGGAGAGAGTAGAGCAGGGAGTGGCAAACATTAAAAAAGGCTCTCAGTGCAGTGTGTGATCAGGATTGAGTCCCCTTTACCAAGAGGCAGGAGGTACTGTGCCACCATCACCAAGGTGGGCAGTCTTTTGGATTCCTTTCTGCACTAACCAGTGGGACACCTGGTATTGGGGATGCAGGATTGAGTAGAACCCAGTTGGCTACTTGATACCAAAGCTCCGAGGCTGAGAGCGCCAAATGCAAGGTGCTGGATGCTGGGCCTAGAGAAGCCAGCCTTGGGTGGCAGGAACCTAGAACCGAGGGAAGCTGGTACAGAGTCCATCCTAGTTCCAGTCAGTCCCCACACAGCCATTCCTTGTCCACAGTCCGATTTCTGAGAGACCTTGTCCAAGGTCCTCTAAAGGCTCGTAACAGTTGGCTGGGGTCTCGGGCTCCCTGAGAAACAGCAGTTAGGAAGTGAGGTTCCTCCAGCACCTAGAGGGTTTTTGGAAACCGCTCAAGTACTTCTTCATAATCATGGTCGTCATCTGCAAAAGAATCCAAGTCAGTGAGGATCTCTGGCCTTAGGTTCCTTCCCCCCTGTAGAGCACTTTCCTCCCCTGAGCAGGGGAGGGCTTGGCCTGGATGCTCTAAGGTCCTTGCTAGCCCAGAAACCAGTTTGTTGTGTCTGAACATTTTCCAGACATTCTCCTGTGTGCTTTGGGGAGGGTAGTTGGGGGATGAACTCTCTTTTCTTGCCAGGGCCCTGGAGCCCCTGGGAGAAGGACAGGAGGGACCCTTCAGCCTAAGCCTGTCCCATATAGGACTGTCCATCCAACTGGGCCCACAGAAGGGTCTGCTCACGGGCAGAGCCCTGCTGAGGGATGCCCAGCAGCGTCAGAGGCAAAAGCAGCAGTAGAATAGAGTGGGGGAGGGGAGAAGCAAAGACAGGGGTGAACAGGGGCTGACGGACTCACATGCATCCTGAGTGATGGGCTTAGTGGACCTGAGGCCCTTGTAGCCAGGAATCCCACTGTATAAGTTGGAGCTGTCCTTGGTGACCTGTGGCAAGGTCTTCACCTTGCGTTTAGGCAGCAGAGATGGTTCCTGCAATTCTGAGACCTGAGAAGACTGGGAGAAAAAGCAGAAGTTAGCAGGGTCCCAAAAACTGGGGTAGCAGAGTCCGTGAAATGCAATTTCCTTCGTACGTCACTTCTCTGCTCCCCTCTGAACTTCCTTTTCAGGGTAGGGCTTTTCAGGACTCCAGGTGTTTTTGCTACTAGCACTTGAAATGTTCTTTGGCAGGGGAGAAAGGGGCCAGGGTGGGAGATGACAGGGTTGGGGGCTAAAGACAGGGTGTCTCTGTGTTTTTTCACAGGGATTTGGGCATTGTCCTACAAATCTGTTGCTGAAGGAGGGAAAAAAAGTAGTCACAAAGCCTCAGAACAAACAGTGCAAAGCTGAGAGGGGTCCCAGAAGGAAGAGGACTTTTATTGAACTCCTACCACGTGCCAGAAGCTGTATGCATATCGGTTCATTTCACCCTCACGTGACTCTGAAGAGCTGTTTGAGTTCCCAGTTTACATGTGAGGAACCAGGCTCAGAAAGTGTGCCACGTCAAGCCTCACACAGGGGATCCCTGGCTAGGCCAAGCTTCGGACCCAGAATCATGTCTGTGACCTCTAAAGCCACTGCTCTTTCCACCACACCATGCTTTTGAGAGCAGACAGCACGGCTCCCTGGTGAGCAGCGGAGAACTTACTGATGCCCAGGGAGGGAAAGTTGCTGGTTCTAGGGCGACAAGCAAGAACCAAGGCTGGGACGTAGGTCTCAACTCTTTGTACCACATTCTTTCTGTCACAAGGCCTGTGTTTCAGATGTCCCCGTCTTTCCTGGTTCTGTCAGAAAACGACTACCCTATCCCCTGCGCCATGAACGTGAGCCCCTTCCGGGGCTGAGATCGCTCAGGGTTCGTTCGTCTTTTTAACTTCCACTGCCATCCCATACCTCCCCACACAGTACAAAGTACAAGTCTCTACACATCCTGAAACAATACGCTTGTTACAGTTTACAGAGTGCTTTTTATATAGATCATTACCCCCCTATCCCCTCAACCCCCCCCCCCCCCCCATTCTTAGCAGAATGGCAATTTGGTGCTCAGGTCATGTGGTCAGACCCAGTTTCAACCCCTAGCCTGCCACTTGCTAGCTGTGTGATCTCAGGTAAACTGCTTTACCTCTCTGTGCCTCATTTTTTCCAACTGTAAAAAGAGCTATCAGTGCCCACCTCAGAGGGATGTCATGAGAGCTGGGGGGCGGGGGCAGTACATATAAGGTACTGCCCCAGAGTAAGCGCCCCACGAGGAGAGGCTAACACGACAGCACTGAGAGTTAGTGATGTTATCCCAGGCTCACTGGTGAGGAAACACGCCCAGAGGAGTACAGGTCACAGAGTGAGGAAACCAGGATGCGAACCTAGCGTTTCTGACTCGTTCTTTCCCGTCGTCATGATTCAGTTTGGTTCAGTTCTCACTCACTGGCGCTTTCTCTGCCTGCCTTGGAGTGGGAGGTCCCTGCCCCACAGAACTCTTGTTCTAGCCAGAGAGACCAAGTACGACTCATTAAAACTACATGGCCCTCTACCCACAAGCTATGTGCAGCGTGCAGTGTGAATACAGAAGAGGGAGAACTATCACTGCCTTGGAGGAAACCTGAGCTGAGCTTTGCGCATGAGCCGGAAAGAAGGAAGAATGTTCCTGGCAAAAGGATTGGCGGGAATCCTGGCCAATGGTTGAAAGCTGTGAGCGGTGGTGGGAGATGGGCCTGGGAAGGTGAGACTGAAGTCAGCTATAAAGGACCCTGGATACCACATTAAGGGGTTTGCATTACCTCCAGCAATGGGAAGCCAGGGAAGGTTTCAGAAGATGGGGCTGAGGCCCCTTGGTGACCAGGGAAGGATGTGGGGGGCCATTCTGACAGCTGTGGGGAGGGGTTGAAGAGGCTGCTGAAAGAGTTTAGGTGAAAAATGCTGTAGCTTGAACTAGGGAGTGACAGAAGGGGGAGCAGAGCAAGGTAAAGCACCTTGAACTTGGAGTCACAAAACTTCTGCTCCAGTTCAGGCCCCCATTTATTAACTGTGTCTTTGGGTGAGTCTTAAGAGTCTCTGAGACCTCATTTTCTCAACTGTAAAATATGGATAATGAAGCCAGTGTCGGGATGGTCAGGATCGAATAATAGGTACAAAGTGCGCACGTTTATAAACTACAGTTTCCGTACGACTGTAAGAGAAGCGTGATGCCAGGCAGACAAGAAACGGCAGGACCCCAGTGAGCCCGACAGGTGGCCCCTCCCTGCCCGCTTGGGTTCTGTTGATACCTTGATGCCTTTCTCCTTGCTGATCTGCTTCTGCCCACTGAGGCCCTTACTTTTCGGAGGCCTGGGCGGGGGAGCTTGACTCTCAAAGGCTGGTAACTTTCGAAGGCGATAGTAAAAGGCCTCCGTCAGCTCCTCCACTGTGGCTACGGTGAGGGACCCAGCCGGCTGGCTTGGCGGCGGCTCCTTGGCCTCCACGACAGTCAGGTCCAGCCACCGGGGAGGGATCTCGAAGCACATCCCAGGGTTGGAGTCCAGGCTGATCACCAAGAAGGGTTCTGTGATCTTTTCTTCCAGCCTCAGGCCCGGGAAGGAGGGCAGAGGGTCAGCAGGGTGGCTGGTATCCTTGGCCACCACCTTGACCTCACAAGGCAGTGAGAACTGGTCAGTCAGATCCTGCAGGCTGTAGCGCCGGCCGTCACTCAACTCCTCTACGAAGCCACCAGAGAAGTAGAGGGGCAGCAGAATCTGTTCTTGGTCCTCCACCTCTTCATTCTCTTCTTCCTCGTCCTCCCCAGTCTGGTCACTCAACCTCCGACACACCAAGACATCTATGTCCCTGTCTTGAGCCCCAAGGGCCTGGCCAGACTGCAACACCTCCAGCCTGTCACCCATCGCCAGCGAGGTGAACCCGGGGTTCTCCAATCCATCGCCCTCACAGTCCTTCATGGCCACTACCCGGAGTGGCTGGCCTGGCTGGAGCGCACCCAGGAGGTCGTAGGCCGTGGGGAACTCTCTCGGCCGCCTCCGCAGCTTGCCCTGGTAGGCCCCGGAGATCATGAAGTGTCTGGGCACCTTCCGGCCCTTGGTTGAGGCCAGGAACCGCCAGCGTGGCGAGGCCAGGCCGTAGATGTAGAGCCTCTGGCCCTTCTGTAAGGAGCTCAGCCACGGGCTGAGGAAGATGGGGGGCCCCTCCGGAACTTCCAGGATCTCCGTGGACAGGGGGAAGGGGCCTCCTCGGGCCAGGGCCTCGCTCAGCAGCAGCGGCTGTATGAAGTGAATGTGCTGAGAGGAGGCGGTGACATCCTCCACGTCCACCTCCAGGGTGGAGGGGATCTTGACGATGGTCCTGCGCACTGCCGAGGGGAGAGGTCAGTTCAGAGGCGCGCCCTCCCCCCCTCCGAGGTCCATGCCTGCTGACCTCGTTCCTGTCTTCATCTTTTCTTTCCTACCAGTGTTTTCCTATTGCACCAGATTCCTTACCCGCTCTTTCCTGCAACCTCTTTTTAAAGTTATTATAAAACGTTTTTAAAATATTTATAAAGGTAGAATAGTATAGTGAACCCCTATGTACCTGTCACCCAGCTTCGAAATTTAACCCATGGCCCGTCTTCTTTCATTTACACCCCGTTCTATCCATTCCCCCTCCACTGGGTTATTTCGAATCAGAATAATCACATCTTGCCATCTGTGAGTATTTCAGTGGGTACCGCGAAAAGGGAGAATTAAAATTTCAAAAGTAATAATAACCACTAGGCTATGATCACAGTGAAATAATAATAATTCGATGCTTCCTTAGCATCACTGAATCAGTTCACTTTTAAAATCTTAATTGAATCTTCAATGTAATCTTACAAGCTGTCTTTCCAAAACCTTTCTGGGTTTAAATAGATAAAATCAAATCAAGAAAAACACCGACTCCGTGACTCTGGACAGCTTCCTGTCCTGGCAGTGAGAGCGAGCGCCTGGTGCACAAGCTCTGTAAGAGTGGGAGGAAAGCTGGCCAACCCCCTGTGTTGTCTGAGCTGCACCACACGGAAGACAGAGCAAGGAATGTTCTCCCCGTTTTGCAGATGAGAACACAGGCTCCGAGGAGTGGTGGTGACTTCCCTCAGACCCCGTGGTTGGGATTTTGGCCCTGTGCCAGATGAGGTGATACGTGGTTCAGGCTGGGATATGGGTGCATGTGGGTTCATTATACTGTGGGTTTTTTCCTTCAGGATGCTTTATAGGTCACCTGAGCTGCCTCATTCTCCAGGGCAGCCAACTTGCTATCTTTAAAAAACCAGCACACAAAGCATAGGTTGTTTCTTAGGACAGTCCTGTCAGGCTGCAGGCAGCATGCAGAGCAGGGTTGGTGGCGCAGAGGCAGAACCTGGCCAGTCAGAGGCCAAGCCTGAGTGGAGCTAGGAGAATGCGGGTGCCCCGGGGCCCCCCTATAAGAATACATTATTCTTCTCCCTCTGCTCCAGCATGGCCTCCAACCCGCCAGACCTGGCCAGGTTCTGCTTCTGCCTCTGCCTCACCCTCTGGGTGTGGCCACCAGCTTCTCCTAAGCAGTAACCTGTGAAAGAGCTGGGGGATTCTGCCCGAAGGTGCCCTCCTGGACGGGAGGCCCTTCATAAACAACCCTGCCCTCCCCAGAAGCAGGAAAATGTATTTCTCCTGAGCAAAAGGTCAAGGCTTCACTTTGTAACACTATGTGTCTTTGTCCTAGCTGCAGGCAAGCTCACAACCCAACTTTTGCCCCATTTTTTTTTTTTGACCAATTTTATAAAGTACGTGGGACCTCCCTCAAGTTATCCCGTTTCCCTATCTCCTTTTGCACTTAACTTCCACTATTGGGGAATCCTTACTCTGTTACATTGTATACACCAGGTAAACCACCTGGAATCCCTGGACTACTCAGCGGGATAGGGGGCATCTTCCATCCGAGCAGCTCCCCAGGGCCCCCTCTGTCCCTCCCGCCCCCGCCCCCACCCACCTGCCTGGGCAACTCACTGTGCATGATGGCTTCGACCTCGTACTGAGGCATCAGGGTCAGGGGGCACCAGGGGAGGTCAGGGCAGGTGAGGAGGGTGTCCCTCAGAGCTGGGTGCTGCAGCACCTGGAGCAGAGTCTGAGGGGGCCCAGGTTCCAGCTCCCAGAAGGGCCCCTTCTGGGACAGAGGCAGGTGCAGAAGGACACGCTGGGCCCCGGCATACAGGACGCAGCGGGCACAGTGGGTCCCGTGGTGCATTTCCACAGCCTCGAGCTTCAGGGGCTGCTCCTCAGGCACCACACTGGCCGTGGTGGTGATTCTGTGGGTCGACATGAAGCAGATGGGCAGCTGCTTGGAGCTCTGGGTTGCAGCAGAGAGCAGCTCCTCCAGGGTTTCATAGCTCTGGGAGCTGGTGAAGGAGCTGAAGCGGCCTGTGGGGCACAGCAGGGGGTGTCAGGGTGGGGCAGGCCTTTGCTGGGCCCAGGGCTGCACGTCCCATGCCCAGGTCTGGCTGCAGGGGTGAGGCGGCAAGTGACCATTGCAAATGGACAGTGAGGGCAGGGATGGGGGCAGTTGCGTCTCACAGGAGGAACTGTCACCAGAGACAGAACAGAACAGACACACTGACTGCCACATTTTCCTCCCTCCTGACCCCACCTGCCTCTAACTTTGCCATCTTTGCCTCCAGATACCTCACCACTGCTCCATTCCCATAGAGTAGCGCCTGTCACCCCATTCTGGGTGGGTGAGTGCCATCCTCCCTCCCACACTAGAAACCCAGGAGCTATCAGCCAAATGACCTCTGACCACCCACTTACCCTCCCCTCATCCTGTCCGTTCTCCTGCCACCAGACTGGCCTAAAATACCGCATGTCGGGACAGAATATCGCTTCCGGGGTTTTCCTGCCCAAAACCCTCAACGCAAAGCTATACGAGGAAACACCACACAAACTCGGTCTGAGGGACATTCTGCAAAAGTACTGATCTGGACTCTTCAAAAATGTTGCTCTCATGGATACAGATAATCATTAGCGCTAAGTGGGGAGGGGCTTGAGATTCATCCACAGCTGGTCATGGTCTTCATAAATACTTCTCCATTTAAGAAAAAACAAAAATTGTTGCTCTCAAGACAAAGGAAGGCTGAGGAACTATTCCAGTCTGAAGGGGACTAAAGGAGGCCAACTGGATGTCGTGTGCGATCTGGGACTGGATTCTGGATGAAGGCAAACACTGGGTCATCAAGGACATTATTAGGGCTGCTGGTGAAATCTGAATACAGATTGTGGGTTAGACAGTAGTATCGTAATATTAAATTTCCTGAATTTAATCACTGAATTACAGTTTTGTGAGTGAATGTCCTTGTTTTTTAGGAGATACAATGAATATTAGGAGTAATATTTAGATGTAATGGCATCATGTCTGTAACTTTCAAATGGTTCAGAAAAAGATACACACACACATACATATATATGTGTGTGTGTGTGTGTACAGTATGCAGAGAGAGAGAAAGCAAATGTAACAAAATGTTTAATGACTGGTGAATCTGGATAAACAGTATACAGGAGTACTAGCAAGTCTTCTGTAAATTTGAAATTATTTCAAATTAAAAAAAAACAACCCTCAAAGTACAAAACAAAACACGTCACTTTGGCTGCTTAATGCCTTCAAAATAAAGAATAAAGACTAAAATGTGTCCGCGCCCCACACAAGCGCCCCCCACCCCCCGCCCCGCGGTCTGGCTCCCGTTTACCTCCCACCATGAGCCCCTCACCTGGACCCCGTGCCCTCACCAGTTCCCTTTGGTGATCACAGGAAACCATACTGAGAACAAGCGCTCAGAGGGCACCTGCTCGGAGCCCAGCCCTGTTCTGAGTGCGTCATACGTGGCAACTCATTGAATCCTCACATCAAGCCTGACTGCGCCATTATAGAAGAGGAAGCTGAGGCACAGAGAAGTCACAGGAACTCACCACGACCACAGCGAATAGCCGGCAGAGCTGGGATTCCCATCCAGGCTGCTGGCTTCAGCGTCCAGGCCCACGGTCCACCACACTACACGCCTCTCCTGCAGTGACTGTGCTACTAGGGGTTCCTGGAGCACCGGATGTGCACGTGCTACTCCCTCTAGCTGGGATCCTTCCTCCAGCTCAGGCGCCACCTCCTCCAGGAAGCCCGCACAGACCCCTGAGGCAGGCCGTTCCTGCCCAGAGCCCTCTCCATACTGATGCCTACTCCTACCGTTCTCCTCACTGCCATCCTGGAAGCTCCCCGCTGGAGAGGGCTGCATCTGGTTCACCCTGAGCCCCACACCCCCAGCCCCCAGCACAAGGCTTGGCACACACAACAAGTGTCAATAAATGTTTGGTGGGTGAATGTGGAAGCGAATACGAAGACAGGCGTGTGCACAAAGACATGAAACAAAAACGACCCAGCCAAGAGGCAGGTGTAATCAGAGAGGGACACGGAGAGAATGCAGCCACTCCAGCTCAGGGCACGGTCAGAGCACTCAGAGGACATCTGGGCTTGGGGCTGGGTAGTGGCGGATGTGAGAGCCATGTGTGCCAACCCAGAGGGGTGGGAGTTTGTGCTGGGGTCAATGTGTCTGAGGGTGTGCCTGGACGGTTCCAGGGAAATAGGGGTTTCCCCTGCAAACTTACCCTGGAAGCTGGCAGTGAGATCAATGGTTTGGCCTGTCCCCGGGTTCTCACAGACCACCTTCTGGAGGCGAACGTGGGTGACCTTGACCAGGTCCCCTGTGGAGAGGCAGCACTCATTCCCAGAGATCTCATAGATGGAGCCTGCAGAGACACAGTTTCGCCCGTTCAGCAAAGACCAAGCGCCGGATGGCCTGTGCCGTGTTCCCCCACCGGTGCCGCTCTGCCACACCTTTGCACACGCTGTTCCGCTGCCTGCAGTGCCCTTCCCTGTCTTCCCCGCCCATCAGCCACTGGCTCAGCTGTCCTCAGGCAGCATAAATGCTGCTCTGCCTTCTTTCAGCACTGACTCTACCCTCCGTGGTCACATTCCCCTGCCTCCTGAACTCAGCTCACAGGGCAGGACTGATCCATCTCAGCCAGCACAGGCCCAGCCTCCAAGTGTGTGTTTAAATCATGAGTGAGTGAACAACCCAGTAAATCCCAATTCCCTTAGACAGCCACAAAATCAGGCCCAGAGAGGTTCAGTGACTGCCCCGAAATCACAGAGAGCCAAACACCCACACTGGAGCTTTCTTCTTCAGATGACTTGTTCAGGGAAGCACAGGAGAGAATGGCAGGCCACTGACAGGGTGGGCCCAGTAGGCAGAGTTCTGGGCCCCCACTTTCAAGCACAGCAGCCCCACTTTCCTGGTTTAAAGTGCTTAAAGCAGCATCCAGAACATGGGAGATGCTCGATAAAGATCTCTCACACGTGGACGGTGCACAGGCCCCCCATCCTGCTAACGAGGGACAGACAGTGCAGGTGGGCACCTGACTCTACCCCACCCCCAGGGCAGCCCCAGCAGGGCCCTTCGCAACAGCCCTGAGAAACTGATGAAAATCCCACCCTTATCCCCAGGAAAATACACACAGGCTCACAAAACACACAGTTCTGTCTACAGACCCTCGGGGCTGGTAAGAGCAGCAGCCCTGGTGCTGAGCACTTACTATATGCCCGGCGCTGTGCTCAGTACTGCAGATGTGTCCCTGCACCTAAGACCCATGACTGCCCCTGAAAGGAAGGACAGTTTTTTTCTCTCCTAAGTAAGGACACTGAGCCTTGACAAGGGTGAATGGGCAGCCCAAGATTATCAGGTAATAGGAGGCAGAATTGGGACTCAGCCCAGGACATTTGCCTCCAAACTGCGGCTCCTAACTACGCAGGGACCACAGCTATCTGCCCACCCGTATCACCGTCTGCCCGCCTCCAACTCACCCCCACCCCCACACTCTCACCCTGTCAGGTTCTTCTCTTACCCTCATTTCCGCCACTTCCCACCACTTCCCACCCCCCTCACCCCACCCTCGGGGAAGGCAGAATGAGGAAATGCAAGTATTGTGACACACAATACTGAGATGGGTGGGGATGCTGCGAGGAGGGCAAACAGAGCACAGATGTCTTCAGGAAGCCCCCAGAGAGAGCGGAATTTGAACCCAGATCCCTGATTCCCAAGTGGGCCTGGCAAGACCCCACAGTGTGGTGGCCCGTCCTGCCCCCGTGGGGCCCTCCATGTGTCTCACCCTTGATCTAGGACCCCACTTGGGGCCTGGGAACACTTTAGTGCAAGCTGCTGTGGCAGAGCAAGGGAGCCGATGGAGGGAAGAGGACAGGGCAGGGCACTGGTGCATAGTTTGCTCTCTAAGGAAGGAGCCTCCCCCACCCTACCCAGACTCGCGCTTCGCCCTCTCCTCCACCTCGTCCTTTCCCACTCAGTTGCCTGCAACTCCTTCCTCACCCTCAGAGCAGCCTCTCCCTTCACTGCCAGTCAATCCCCCCCACCTCGCTCTTTCAGGCAATGACTACTGACTAAGCCCCAGGTGTGTACCACCCCTGTGAACCAGGCAGGCTGCGGCCAGGTGGGCAGATGTACGGGTATGCAAGGAGCCAGGAAGTCTTCCCGGAGGAGGAGTCATTTTACCTGAGAACTGAACAGTTGATCGGATCAAGTACTGCCCAATGCCAAGCAAAGGCAGGATGGAGGGACTGAAGGAAGGACATGTAGATAGGTGTCAAGGGGGAGGAGTGGGAGGGCACACGGACGGGAGGGCTGACCTGACGCTTCAGAATCAAGCAACAGATCGGCGTCGCGAGGGCCCGAATGCCGCGACCCCGCACAGTCGGACCTCAGGCAATGCGCACCTCGGTTCCACCCCAGCTTGGCACGGTTCCACCCAAATGAGTATCTGAGCTCAGTGACTTCCCATCACTGCACTGCGGGGCAATCAGCGATCCCGCATTCCACGGATGCAAAAGCCGTGGCCCGGAGAAGTTGGAGTGTGGCCCCAAATCCCACAGCCTGAGCGGCGGCAGCGCTGGGATTCGCACCCAGGGCGCAGTGTCCCAGGTTTCTAACGCCCTGGCAGGGAGAACCTGTCCGCCGCGGGGCCGGGGGTCGCAGGGGCCTCGGCCCTTCACTCACCCTGGAAGTAGACCCCCGAGCAGACCCGCAGCACACGCGGGAGGGAGGCGGGGTTCAGGGCGCACACGAAGTCCTGCAGCGACACGGGATCCATGGTCCGCGCAGCTCGCTGGGAGCGGACTGAATGGCGCGCCCGCCGCCGAGCCCCGCAGCCCCGCCCGGGCCGGCCCAGCGGGGCGGGGTTGGCTGGAGCGCCCCTCCCAGGGGCGTGGGGATGCGACCCTGCTTTCTGGGAAGCTCCACCTCCCTCTCCCGGCCTCAGTTCCCTTGTCTCTACGAGGGTTGCAGCACCCACCTCTCATGTTGGTGGCACGATTTGGCAAGTCAAGACCAGGACCTGACACCCGGGAGGCTCTGAGTAAATAAAAGCTGGTCCCTACGTGCCCAGTCATCAGTGATGTACCCAACAGTGGAGGGAGGACGAGGCTGAAGATCAAGGAGAAACCTCCGACTCCCACCCACCCCTGGTCATCCCCATCCCCCTACCGTCCTCTCAGAACGAGGAAACGCGGCCCTCCTGGTGCAGTTCTGAGTCTCACAGGAGGGACACAGCCCAGCCCAGCCCTTTGGGTCTGAGGAGGAAGATAGAGCATCAGGTCTCCTGAATCCCTCTCCGGGACACTCCACGGTCCTCTACCGACGGAGGACTCATTACCTTTCCAGCATGCTCATACCCTCTGGACAATTCTACTTAAAAGTTCTTCCTTGGGCTAAAGAGAAATCTGCTTAGGAGAGAGACCAACCACTTCTCCTGACTCCAGAGGGATAGATAAGGCTTTTCCAGCTCCCTGTCCTTCACGAGTCAGACCGACTGAGGTTCAAATCTCAGCTCCTCCTCTTGCTTGTTATATAATTTTAGGCAAATCACTTCTATTTTGACTTTTAACTTCCTCATCTATAAAATGGAAGAAACTTTTCTGAGCTGGTTGTGAGGATTATGTGAGATATTGTGCAAAATGCTTTATTTCATTTTTTGTCGCTATAAAAGTAACAGAAGACTTCTAGTCAGAAATAACAAAAGTTTAAAATAAAAAGAATAAACCCTAATTAAAGACCCTTGACAAATAAAAAGGACATTCTTTTCTCACCACCCAAATATAACTAACATTTTGCTGTTTCTTTCTACTCTTTATTTCTGCCTGGGTGTGTGTGTGGTGGTTTGTTTTTTAATTGTTTTTAACTTTATTTTTTAGCTGCATTTGGGTCGTCATAGCTGCGTGCAGGCTTTCTCTAGTTGCAGAGAGTGGGGGCTGCTTTTCCTTATGGTGCCCAGGCTTCTCATTGCAGTGGCTTCTCTTGTTGCGGAGCACAGACTCTAGGCATGCGGGCTTCAGTAGTTACAGCACAAAGGCTCAGTAGTTGTGGCACATGGGCTTAGTTGCTCTGCAGCATGTGGGATCTTCCCAGACCAGGGCTCAAACCCATGTCCCCTGCATTGGCAGACAGATTCTTAACCACCGCACCCCCAAGGAAGTCCCTTTAATTTTTGATTTACACTAAAGTTGAAAAGTAGTAGAGAGTTCCCATACATCCCTCAGCTAGTTTCAAATTCCCCTGTCACATTACCAGGGTGAATTTTTTCAAAACTAAGAAATCAGCATTGCTGCACTGCTGTTAACTGAACTGCAGACTTTATTTGGATTTTGTCTGTTTTTTTCACTTATGTCTTTTTCTGGTCCAGGATCTCAACCAGGATTCCATGGTACTTTTAGTCATAATGTCTCCTGGCTGTGACACTTTCTCAGTCTTTCCTTGACCTCATTCTTATAACCTTGATCATCTTGGAGGGTACTGGTCAGGTATTTTGCAGAATGTCCTTCAGTTTGTTGTTGTTGTTGTTTTCTGATGTCTTCCTCATGACTAGACTGGGGTTATGAATTTTAGGGGAGGATACTACCAAGGTGAGGTGCCCTTCTCATCACACCCTCTCGGGGACACATGACATATTCACATGACTTCTCACTGTGATGTTAACCTTGACCACTTGGTTAAGGTGGTGTTTCCAGGTTTCACCACAGTAAAGTTGCTTTTTTTCCCTCTCCATACTCTGTTCTTTGGAAAGAACCCTCAGGGGGAACTCAGCCCCAACTTCCTGGAGTGGGCAGCATCCAAATAAATTATTTGGAATTCTTCTATAAGAAAGATTTGTCTCTTCTCCCCCATTTATTTATTCAATTATTTATGTCAATATGGACTCATATATATTTATTTTATACTTTTGACTATAATCTAATACTACATTATTTATTTTGTTTCTCAAATTGTTCCAGCTTTTGGAGTTCCCCCAGTCTGGCTCCTGGAACCCTTTGCCACACACCCCCTTGTTCCCTTCTCTGAGCACTTCCTTACTGTCTGGTGCTATCAGATGCTCCAGGTCATCTTGTCTTTTCCCTGCCCTTACCCTACAATCAGCCATTTCTCCCAGAAGCCCTGGTTCCTTTTATGGAGAATGGTATTTAGAAACCATGCTCTGGTTGCTGAGGGTGCTCCTTGACACTGTGTTGCCTGTTCTTTTTGTCTTTTTCTTTCCTTGCATAGACATTTACAGACACCACTGCCTGTCCCATGACCCAGATGAAATCAGGTCTAGCCCTGACCTTCAAGAAGAAGCTCCTGTGATATAAACTTTCACTTGCAAAATAAAAGAGTCACTGGTAAGAAACATACAGTGTCAGGAATATAGTCAATAATTATGTAATATCTTAGTGTGGTGACGTCATAGATGGACTCATCATGGTGTTCATTTTGAAATGTATAGAAATACTGAATCACTGTGCTGTGTAACAGGAACTAACATAGTGTTGTAGGTCAGTTATACTTCAAAAGACAAACAAACTCATGGGAAAAGAGATCAGATTTGCCGTTACCAGAGGTAGGTGTAGGGGGGTGGGAAATCGAATGAAGACAGGCAAAAGGTACAAACTTCCTTATAAGAGAAAGAAGTACTTGGGATATAATGTAGAACATAATAAGTACTGTTAACACTGCTGTATGTTACGTATGAAAGTTAAGAGCAAATCATGAGTTCATCACAAGGAAAAACTTTTTTTCTACTTATTTACTTTTGTATCTATATGAGCTGATGGATGTTCACGAATCTTCATGATGTATGTAAGTCAAATCATTATGCTGACACAAATTTATACTGTGCTGAATGTCAATTATATCTCAAGAAAACTGGAAGGTAAATAAATCGGTAGATAAATAAATAGATAAGTAAATAAAAAATACAGCTTTGCAAGAAGAAGAGGAAGAGGGAACAAAAGTTGTTGTTCCTGGGTGATAACCCTCAACAGAAAACTTCATATCCTCCCCTTTCACTTGGCCTTTATCTTGTGAGCATTTTCCCAGATTCCTGGGCACAGAAGTGGACTTACCAAAATAAGTAGGCAAAAGCCTACTACAACCAACATATTGAAACCATTTCCTTGCTGTTACAATTTGCAGTTGTATATTTATCTGTGTAATTATTTGCTTAATTGCTCCTCAGCAATTAGACAGGTGGTTTCTGAGGGGGCAGAGACCAGGGTGCCAGTCTACTTTGCCCCCCACTCTACCCCTAGCATATTGCATAGAGCCTGGCATACAGTAGGTGATCAATGACCAGCATCATTGTTGATGACTCACTGGAGGAATGGTGGAAAGACTTCCTTGTGATAGATTCCTGAGGTGGAATTTCTGGGTCAAATGGTGTGCTTATTTTCATAGCCTCTAAGGGTGTATTTCAGTCCTGAGGACAGACTGCTGAGCCACTCTGCTGGATGAAGTAAGATAAGGAAGGAGAGAGCCTTTGCAAGGGCCGAGAGGAGCAGGACACAGAGGCACATAAGGGGCCCCAGACCCAGGAGGAGGGTCTGCTAAGCAGAGGAGATGGGATGGAGGGTACATTTCCAAATGTTTCCAGGAACATCATCAAGGGTAATTCTCCAAGCACCTACTCCAAGCAGGCCCTACACAACTATTCACTTGGTTAATCCTCCCTATGGGTAGGCAGGGCAAACGTCATTCCCACTTTGCAGATGAGGAAACTGAGACTCAGAAAAGTGTAGAGACTTGCCTAAGTTTGGGCAATGAGAAAGTGGAGATGCTTGGTTCCTAACCCAGCTCTGCTGCTCCTTCAGCAGGCCAGAGAAGGTGGCAGTTCTTCATCTCTCCCCCATGTGTTTCAGGGGACCACATGAGTCTGACAGATTTCTGCACAGCCCAATTTTGCCTAGAGTTACAGTAGAGGACAAAGAATAAAAAGACGGGCTTTGGAGACAGAACTGGGCTTGAACCCTAGCTCCATCACTTCGCTGTGTGACCTTGGGCAAGCTCCTTAACCTGTCTGAGTCTCAGTCCCCTCTGCACCATGGGGACTGGTGAGAGTGGGCTGTTGGTCAAAATGAGAGTGTAACACAGGCATCTAGGCATATGCCAAGTGCTCAACATCTGTTATCACTATTATTTAAAGGGCCTCCTGTGCCTCCGACATTTCTCAGAGATTTCAGCTCTCATTTCCTTCTCCTAGCACCTTGCTTTCTATTTTAGGAAAATGAGAGTCTGAGTGGGAAACTTCTTTGCTGTTACACAGTATGCAAATGGAGGAAATGGAATTGGAAGCCAGACCTGTGGTTACCATCACCATCCAAGCCCTTTCCACCCCCAGGCTGGAAACACCAGTCTGGGCCTCCCCTGGTTCCTTAAGAGCTGAGTGGGGTGTGGAGAGGGAAGCCTGGGCTCACAGAGAGGCTGGAGAGGTGCGTGGGAAGGAGCCGGGAGGAGGGCTGGAGTTTCCTCCACAGTCTCTGTCGGGTTTTTGGAGTCTGAAGGTGACTGGCTTGGGCCTGCGTGAGCAGCTGATGGGCAGGGCGACTCAGTGACTGGGCCGTTGCCGCTGCGTTGGCACCATCTGCTCTTGTACATGCGGTCATGTGGCCTGGGGTTTTCAGGCAACATCCAAGGGAGGGATGGACCTTTCCAGCATTAGTTCCTTTCCAGCACTAATGCTGGTGCAGTGCTGGACATGGTTGTTACAGTGTCCTTCTGTCCACTTCAATGTCCACCAGTGTGGCGTGTTGGCCCAAGGTGATGGAAAACACAGCAGCAGTCAGGAAGGTCAAGGTCAAGGAAGAGGATGCCTCTACTCAGGGGTGAGCGAGCCGGCAGAGGCTGGAAGCCCTCTGCACACTGGTTGCTAGGTTACAAGACTTCTGTCCCACAGCCTGGAGCCTTCCCCGGGCTCCTGTGGACTTCTTCTGCTGGCAGCAGCCCTGATGGCTGTGAGAAGTGTGCCCTTTCACAAGTCGAACCACAGTCCGCCATGTGATGATACCTCTGGGCATCAAGGGCGCCCCACCAGAGCAGACACACATCGAGTTGCCCATCTTGTGCAGAAAACTCACAGGAGACCAGTAATCTTCCCAGAACTGGGAACCATGGGGGCTTGAAGGGTGATCTGTTGTCTTTGCCTGTTTGCTAGATTTTCTGTAGTTTGGTTTATGAATATGAATGGCTCCCTGCCCAGGGTTCCCTGAGACAGCTGTGGAGACTGTCCTGGAGAGATGCCCCCTCGCTGGTAGATTTTCACTGGGGGAAACATCCCTTCTGGAAAAAGATATTCGGTATCTGCAGCTCCTCAAGGAGGAGTCATGTCTGGTTGTGAAGCCTCGAAGGACTGACTCTGCTCTCTCCTGCGTGGTAGAAAGTTAGCTGCAAGTCCTTTTCAAGCCCCCGGACCTCAGGGAAGACACAGGGGATGCTGGCCCTGGGGGCGGGGGTAGTGGGGGTCCCAAGACAGCTTGCAGGGGCACAGATCAGTAGGCGTGGCGGCCGAGGCAGGGTGGACAGGAGCTGCTCAGGCCTGGGAACAGGCGAGGTCCCAAGGAGGGGAGCTGGAGGCAGAGCAGAGCGGGAACACAGAAAGTCGAACCCTGGGGCTTGGGCCTGGGTGTGAGCCCAAAGAGCTTTTTGCCCCGGAACCTCCTCACTGGGACTGGATAGAAGCCGAAACTCCCTGCTCTCTGCGTCAGGTGGCTTCTCTCCAAGCAGGGACTGCAGCACCTGCATGGCTGGCGAGCAGAGGGAAGGAAGTGGGCTCAGTTCTGGGAACAGGAGTCAGGCTTTGGGCTCCAGACACTACAAAAACCTCTATGTAGTTTCTGGGCTTGGGGGGAAACTCTGGGTCTGCTATCTCCTTTCAATAGAGGTTAAAAGAAATTATCTCTTCCTTAAAAATAGAGTTATCATGGGATCAGCAATGCCATTTCTATGTATATACCCAAAAGAATTGAAAGCAGGGGCTCAAACAGATATTCGTACACCCACATGTTCATAGCAGTGTTCTTCGCAATACCCAGGAGGTGGAAGGAACCCAAGTGTTCATCAATAGATGAATGGATAAACAGAATGTGGTATATATTACATAAAATTGAATGCTATTCAGCCTCAACAAGGAAGGAAATCCTGACACAGGCTACAACATGGATGAACCTTGAGGACATTACGCTCAGTGAAATAAGCCAGTGACAAAAGGACAAATATTGTATGATTCCCCTTATGTAAAGTATCTAGAGTAGTCAAAATCATAGAGATGGAAAGTAGAAGGGCGGTTGCCAGGGCCTGGAGGGAGGGAAGTGGGGAGTTGTTACTTAACAGGGATCAAGTTTCAGTTTCATAAGATGAAAAAATTTCTGGAGGTTGATTGTACAACAATGTGAATATACTTAACACTCCTGAACCATGCACCTGAAGGCAAATTTTATGTTACGTGTGTTTTATCATGATCTTTTTTTCTTTTAAGATTTATTTTTATTTATATATTTTGGCTGCACTGGGTCTTAGTTGCGGCATGAGGTAGCTTCATTTGTGGCATGTGGGATCTTTTAGTTGCAGCATGTGGACTTCTTAGTTGTGGCATTGGTCTCTTAGTTGTGGCATGCATGCAAGATCTAGTTCCCCGACCAGGGATTGAACCCAGGCCTCCTACATACATTGGGAGCACAGAGTCTTACCCACTGGACCACGAGGGAAGTCCCTATCATGACCTTTAAAAACAAGTTCTCTCAGACTGTTTCTAAGCCTAAATCTAATGTATAGCGTTGTTTATTCTTCAACAATGATCTGGCTGGTGTTGAGGTCCAGGTTGTAAGCAATATTCCCCCAAACTTGGAACCTGGCTCCATAGTCTTGGAGTAACATGTTTACTGCTGGAAGTTCAATGTCATTCTCATCCCAGACGCCTTGTGTGTGAAGGTTGGAAGGGAGCCTTGTCACTTGTCCCTGGTGCTCTGGTTTTTCACATGCTCAGCCCTCTGCAGGTCTTTCATTCTTGCTTCTGGGCACTTGTGAGTCTTTTTAATATGGAGACTCACACCCTCAGTTCTAGAAACTTTCTTGTTTTGGTTTTTGTTGTTGTTGTTTGTTTGTTTGTTGTTTTTCCTCCCTTTGGAGAGCCCCTTTTAGTTGTATGTTTTGTCTTCTGGACCAATTCTTCATATCCTTGAGCTTCTGTTCTACTTTCCAGGAGATTCCATAGACTTCATCTTCTAACTGTTCCATCACTTTTTAAATTTTTCTGCTTTTATATTTTTAATTTCCAAAAACTTCTGTAACCAAGCAGGACCCTATGGTGCCTTCCCAGGACAGACCCTCCCCCCCCCACCCCCAAGTCCTCCACCTGCCTCTTGCTTGTGGAAAAACTTTAGCCTCCTAGGCCTTCCCCTAGTCCCAAAGGATAAATTTAGTCAGAGAAGTGAGCAAATGCAGAAACAAAGGAAAATAGTCAAACAAGACAAAATAATAGGACTTCCCTGGTGGTCCAGTGGGTAAGACTCCACGCTCCCAATGCAGGGGACCCAGGTTTGATCCTTGGTCAGGGAACTAGATCACACGGGCTGCAACTAAGACCCCCAGCACAGCCAAATAAATAAATAAATACTTTTTAAAAAAAAGCAAAACAAAAGACAAAATAATAATAGTTTTTAAAAAGTCAAGGACCTTTAGTTTCTCCTTAAGGGCTAGAGATAATATGCTGAGCCATATCCGTTGAGCTGTTTTGCAGATACTGAAACCCCCACCAGATGGAAGAAGTTAACTATATGCCGCCCACAAGAATGTAGACTCTGGATCAGTTGGAACCAAGAGGTTGATGATGTTGACTCCTGATTTTCTCACCACCAACCAATCAGAAGAATGTCCATGAGCTAATCATGCAACCTCACAACCCCCTTCCCTCAACCTGTCTTTAAAAACCTTTCCCTGAAAGCCATCAGGGAGTTTGGGCTTTTTGAGCTCTAGCCACCTGGACTCCTTGCTTGGTGCCTGCAATAAATGCTGCACTGTCCTTCACCATAACCCAGTGTCAGTAGATTGGCTTTACTGGGCAAGGGCAAGTGGACCCAAGTTTGGTTTGGTAATAGTTCTTTAAAACTCTACTTTTAATTCATCCTGTTCTTATTTCATGGGGAGAGAGGGAGTGGCCAAAAGTTATCTTCTGGTTTGATTCACTCTTCCAGAGAAAAAAAAACCTTAGAAGTAATTAAGAGATGACTGATGGAAGATGGAGGTAATGAAAAGTGCTCACCAAACTGAGAAGGTATCTGGAGACTGAAAATTGAGGCAGGCAGGTCCATGTACTCAATGGATCAGTTTATTATAGGGTAACTTACTCACCAGGTAGGATCCGGTAGACAATGATTCGGAAGCATTTGCAGCTGCACTCTGTACTGCTGAGGGGCCATCGGACAATTTTTTAGTTAACTTAGGGTATGGGGTACGTGCTTGGAAACAGGAAGTGCATTCCCAAATCAAGATTTATGAATGAGCAGCTAGACTGGTGGACACTGGGAGTACGTCATCGAAGGTCTTCATCATTGTTTGGAGACTAACAGAGTATAGAGGCTACCTGGTCCTAAGGATCATTAAACAGTATCTATTAACTGCAAAGCCCTTGACCACAGAGAAGTCATTTACTGCACAGTACAGTCCTGGGTAGGGTCAGTGGAAGAAGACAGAAGGAGCTGAATGGGCCCAAGATGGCGTCAGTTATGCCAACAGCCGTACACTCCACCCTTGACATCGTGATGGCCATACAATCTTATCCATCATTCTTCCACAGAGACACTAGGGACAGATCTTGGGAGATGACTTGCATTCTTCATTGTCAGCAACAGTATAAGAAGCAGCAAGAACAAAGGATTCCTACTAAACATAAAAGAATACTAAGAACTATGGTTCCCCATTTACCCAGGAGAGAAGTAAGCCAGTGAATAAAAACATCATATATGTTTTCATATGGGCAAGTAAATCAGTTATGTTGGATTTGGATGAAGGTATATAAATGCACAGCACTCCTGCCCAATAAAGGCACAAGCTCCTCCCTGCATGGCTGTCAACATGTCTAAAACCATATGGTTTGCAGCACCACCTTTCTCTTTTGAGCAGTTTCCTGGTTTAATGCTTTCAAGGGAGTCATTCAAAGCTTACATGGTGAACTGTGCTAACACCTGGATTTCCAGAATGGCACTTACACCTGTGTACTGGGGAAGGAAAATAGATATTGGCCATTCCCACCATGATATACTGTGATGGACTTGCCACCTGGACTTAATAGCAGGAAGGTTATGGGGAACTTCCAGTAAGAACATATATATACACATATATATATGTGCGTGTGTGTGTGTGAGTATATATGTGTGTGTATATATATGTGTGTGTGTATGTGTGTATATATATACGTGTGTGTGTTATATGGCCCAAGACGGGGGGAAACCCCAAGGTGCGTTGGCCCATCCACCCATAGGGCAGATAAGGCACAAATAGTCTCCACATATCCAGATCCCTTATCTGCGCATCATAAAGGAGGCTACTGTAGGAAGCTGCTTCTCTTCCTATTCATTCAGTATTTAATAACTTGTGAGTTACTTGGCAGACTTCATAGGGAAGTCACCCAATATGTCTATGATTTGTTTGGATATGGGTGGTCCTTTCTATGCAGGTTGGGGCTACTGACCTCAAGACTCTGTGTTCAGCTCCCAACTACCCTAAGCCATCCCAAATATGATAGGCCATGGGACTCTGGGAGTCATTTGAGCAGTTTTGCACCAGGGAAAAAAACACATTGTTTAGAGTCACTATAATCAAACATAGACTTTTTTAATTAATTAATTTATTTATTTATTTTTTTCGGGGGTACACCAGGTTCAATCATCTGTTTTTATACACATATCCCCGCATTCCCTCCCCTCCCTGGCTCCCCCCCCCGAGTCAAACATAGACTTTTAATCAGTAGGAGTCAGATCACCAAGGGGATTTTTGGTCACCAATCCATGCCATTGTTCCCATTTGGTGCGGCTGAACAGGTGAACTGTCCACCGCATCCCTGGACACTGGAGATAGGCAATGGGCTGCAAACCCAGCAGTCAAAATGACTGTGGGATGTTGGGAGACAGGGCTGTTAAGGTGGCTTTTAACATCCAATTATGGGACTTCCCTGGTGGCGCAGTAGTTAGGAATCTGCCTGCCAATGCAGGGGGACACCAGTTTGATCCCTAATCTGGGAAGATTCCCACATGCCTAAGCCCGTGCGCCACAACTACTGAGCCCACGAGCCACAACTACTGAGCCCATGTGCCACAACTACTGAAGTACCTAGCGCCCAGAGCCTGTGCTCCATAACAAGAGAAGCCACCGCAATGAGAAGCCAGCGCACCACAATGAAGAGCCAATAAATAAAAATAAAGTATAAAAAAAAATCTAATTAACCAGGCCAGCTGCAGCGGGGTTGTATGGAAAATGAAAAGTCCAAAGACTTTCTTGGACTTCTGTCCACTCTTGGATTTCCTGTTCCTTGATCACTGTCAATTTGGGCCAGTGTTCCTTACATAACTTCCAATTTTGACAGGCCTTTGATTGCAATGGCCTGATTGACTCTTAATGGCAAAGGCTTGCTCTGATCCGGTGGCTGTGTGGGCAGAGGTTAGAGCACACTGATACCCTTCCAACACCCACAGGGGCCCTATGTAGTCCACTTGCCATCTGGTAACTGGATGGTTAGAGCGTCTGTTGTGTCCTGGGGGGTTTCTCAGCGGCGGGGGCGGGGAGGGCAGGGCACCTCAAATGATCTACAGCTTGGGAGCTTGGGGATCCGTATACCTGAGGGGCAAATGGAGCCTTTTCACTTTCAGCGGAGCCATTCCGCCACGTCAGAGGGGATCTGTAATTCCTCCAGCAACAGAGCTCTTGCCCTGGCTAATGAATCAGCTGTGTGACTGCCAGGCAGAGTTAAGGGTAAGTGGACTGAAACGTGCCACACAGGCATGTTGGTACCTGGTTGCATGCAGGCAGTCCAAATATCAGCCCATAATTCAGCGCCTACAAAGGTTTTGTTTTTTGTGGGTTTTTTTTTGACATACAATAAACTGCGTATATTTAAAGTGTAAAATTTGATTTTTTTTCTTATTAGTAATGTATATATGGCAATCCCAATCTCCCAATTCATCCTACCCTAACCACCCCCTGCTTTCCCCACTTGGCCCCACAAAAGTTTATTTAATATTTTCCAATTTTCTTTTTTCTAAAAATTTTTATATTTTATTTTATTTTATTTTTGCCACGCTGCACAGCTTGTGGGATCTTAGTTCCCCAACCAGGGATCGAACCTGGGCCTGGCAGTGAAAGCACCAAGTCCCAACCACCAGACCACCAGGGAATTCCCTATATTTTCTAATTATCTTTATGTCAGTGAGACAACCACATTGTCAAGCCTTTTCATACTGCCCAGCTGTCAGTGATAAGGTTGAGGGGCGTGGACTCATCAGTAGTCACCAGCCATGCCACTTGGAGTTCTGCCTACTGACTATTTTGCCTAGTCCCTTCCTCGAACCAGGTGACATCAGAATCCAAAGAGCTGTCGAGTACAGGGGTGGAAGGCTCCTACTGCCCCCCATGTACCCTGCATCAGCAGGCAGCATCCCCGTATCTTCTCATACCTGTGCTCTACAGAGGGTGCAACAGATGATGGTCAGAGCAACTCCTGTGGTCACTGGCCCTAATAAAACATGCAACTCCTAAGAGAGGGGACCAGTGTAAGAGGTGTTTCTCTGTTGAAGGTATGCATGCTATTGTGTAAGGTACTCAGCTGTGCACAGGCACTCAAGCTTTAAAAGCATGTCCTTAATCCATCGGCCCACAGGCAGGGGTGTCCGTAAGCTGATGGGTAAGTTGGTGGACAGATCCTCAGTATATTGCAAGGCTAGGTAAACTGCTAACAATTGCTTTTCTATAGGACTAGACTGGTTCTCCGCCCCTTTCTGTAATTGAGACCAGAATCCTATTGGGACTCTTTTCCCGTTTTGTTGTTGCCACAGTTCCCATCCAAATGCTTCCGGATGTACACTTACATCTAATTTGTGACTTGTGTCTGGCATTAACACCCTCTGTCCTTAGACTTGTTTACAACCATCTTGGCCTTTTCAAAAGCTTCTTGTTGTGGGATATTCCAGGCCCAGATCGTTCTTTTCCTTTTTTTTAATAAGTTTATTTATTTATTTATTTATTGGCTGCATTGGGTCTTCATTGCTGCGGGCAGGCTTTCTCTAGTTACGGCAAACAGGGACTACTCTTAGTTGCGGTGTGCAGGCTTCTCATTGCAGTGGCTTCTCTTGTTGTGGAGCACGGGCTCTAGGTGCACAGGCTTCAGTAGTTGTGGCACACGGGCTTAGTTGTTCCTCGAGATGTAGGATCTTCCTGGACCAGGGATCGAACCCGTGTTCCCTGCACTGGGCAGGTGGATTCTTAACCACTGCACCACCAGGGAAGTCCACAGATTGTTCCCTTTTTCACTAAAGCATATAGGGGTCTTCATATCTGGGCAAGGAGGGGAATAAAAGGCTGCCGGTACCCTGGCCAACCTATAAAGGCTTGTAGTTCTTTTACATTGCAGGATGTGGATATACCTGTATTTTATCAATGACAGTCTCAGGTGTCACTTTGGTCTCACCAGACCAGAGAGCTCCCTAGAACTTTACTGACTGTCCCAGTCTTTGCACCTGGTCAGCCTTTACCTCTCATTCTCAAACTTTTAAATGTTCCTGAAGAGATGCCGTGGCTTGGGAAAGAGAGAGCAAGTCGTCACAGGTTAACATGATATCATCAATGTAATAACAGAGAATGAAAGAGGAAGAGAGAGTCCATTCCTCTAAGTCCCAGGCCAACCTGCCCATGACATATAATAGGACTATGCAGATAATCTTGGGGTAAGACAGTAAAAATCCATTGTCTCTGTTCCCACATGAAGGTACACTGGTCCTGGGACCCCCTGTCTAAGGTATGCTGAGAAAGGTATTAGACAAATCTAAGACACAATGCTATGTCTTGAGAGACTGTATCCAAGAGTCGCGCTGTGTTTGGAACTACCACATAGATAAGGAGTGTTACCTTGTTTAATCCTCTGTAGTCTACTGTCATGTGCCAGGTGCCATTTGGTTTTTACTCCAGCCACGTGGGGCTATTTAAAAAACATTTTATTTATTTATTTGGCTGCGCCGGGTCTTAGTTGCGGCACACAGGATCTTTGTTGCCCCATATGGGATTTTTTAGTTGTAGCATGCAGGATCTAGTTCCCTGACCAGGGATTTAACCCGGGCCTCCTGCATTGGGAGCACAGAGTCTTAACCACTGGACCAGCCCGGAAGTCCCCACATGGGCTATTGAATGGGCTTTGTGCCAGTCTTATAACCCCCACCTTCTCTAATTTCTTGACGGTAGCCATTGCTTCTTCCTGTCCCCCACATAGGCAATATTGTTTTATTGCCACCACTCTCCAAGGGATAGGCAACTTTACAGGGTCCCCTTTAGCTTGACCTCTGGGGTCCGTAACCAGAACTAGTGGTGATTGTGAGGTCCAGTCCTGTAGGACATCCACACCCACAGCATAATAAGGTATGGGCAAATATTAATATAAACCAGAAAGGGATGGGGAGGCAATCTTCTGATTTGTAAATACAAGCTCACTTGTTTCACCCATGCCATTTGGCCTCCATATCCACCGATGGCTCGTATTACCCCTCGGAACTGGGATGGATCCCCATGGATCAGGGTGCACTCGGCACCAGTATCCACGAAAGTCAGAACAGTCTGTTCATTGATACGGGATAAAGAAATGGTTCAACATGGCACCTCCAGTTGCCCCCGAGCCTGCACCAAGGAGCAATCTTGACCCAACCCCGATCCCTAGGAGTCGGGGTACCCACCCTGTTCTTCATCCTCCCACAGCAGTGGAGCACAGCGTTGTGCCCCTTCCTCTTTTTCTCTTGCTGTCAGGGGAGTAAACTAGTTTTGTCTGGGTATTGCTTTCTATAACGTAAAAAGGACTGAATTATGGTGCTTATTTATATTCTCCTTAGGGGTCCCGGCTAATACTGTTACTGAACAAAACTTGGGTCCACTTGCCCTGCATGCAGTAAAGCCAATCTACTGACACCAGCTTGTGGTGAAGGCAAATGCAGCGCTTATTTCAGGGCACTGAGCAAGGAGTCCAGGGAGCTAGTACTCAAAAAGACCCAAACTCCCCAGTGGCTTTCAGGGAAAGGTTTTTAAAGACAGGGTGAAGGAGGCGGTTTCACGGTGTGTGGTCAGCTTGTGGACATTCTTCTGATTGATTGGTGGTGAGGTAATTGGGAATTAACATCATCAACTTTCTGGTTCCAACCGGTCTGGGGTCTACGAGCTTGTGGGCAGCATACAGTTAACTTCTTCCACCTGGTGGGGTTTCAGTATCTGCAAAACAGCTCTAAGAATATGGCTCAGAATATTATCTATAGCCTTAGAGGAGGAACTACAGGTCCTTGACTTTGTTTAATGGCTAACCTATTATTATTTTGTCTTGCTTGACTGTTTTCCTTTGTTTCTCCATTTTCTCACTTCTCTGATTAAATGTATCCTTTGAAACTCAGGGAAGGCCTAGGAAGCTAAAGTTTTTCTGCAAACAAGAGGCAGGTGGAGTACACAGTGGGAGGGGGGGAGGCGAGGGCGGGGGGGAGGGGGGTTTGTCCTGCGAAAGCCCCATAGAATCCCGCTCCCTTACAATAAGCGAGCAGTAAGTCCCCTACATACAAATGAGTTCTGTTCCAAGAGAACGTTCGAAAGTCCAATTTGTAAGTCCAACAAATTAGCCTAGGTACCCAACTAACACAATTGGCTATGCAGTACAGTACTATACTCTAATAGGTTTGTAATACTTTTCATACAAATAATACATTAAAAAAATAAAAAATTTTTAGTCTTACAGTACAGTACCTTGTACTGTACTGAAAAGTACAGTAACGCAGTACAACAGCTAGCACACAGGAGCTGGCATTGAGCGATCAGGTAAGAAGAGTTACTGACTGGAGGAGGGAGAGGAGGTGGGATATGGTAGAGCTGAAGGATCGTCAGCAATAGGAGACAGAGGACAAGCTGCAGTGTCACTCAAGCCTGACATTGATGGAACACACGTTCACATCTTTGAAAGTTTGCAACTTGAATGTTTGTATGTAGGGGACTTACCGTACTAGGTTTTGCCATAATTGCTTGTGAGGAATTCTAGTTCAGCCCCGTTCTTAGTTTCCTCAGTTTTTGTTTTTTCTCTTTGGTCTTACCCACCTATTTCCCTGATGTCAGACCTTTTCAGATTCACTTAGATCAGCTGTCACAGTCACCACCATCTGCATGGGTTGGTCAACAATGGAGCCAAACCTGAAACTATGGTCCAGTACCAAGTTCCTGGAGCTGTCTGCAGGATACAAGCCTTCACGTCTGCTGTACATAACTCAGAAATTAGGAGTATAGATGCTCCGTTCCTAATTCCCTCACTATTTCCCTTCACTCTTCCACGGATGCCCATCTTAAGGGTGGAGGCTGCAGTCCCCCTCATTTGGCCAAGCAAGACATATACCTGCAGGTACCTATTCAATCAAGCGGGCTAGGTGCCCTTGGTTTTCTCCCAGCCCAGCCACGTTCGAACATCGCTGGAGGGCAGGCTGCCTGTAACTGAGGCCATCTTGGACATTTTTCACCCATTTAACATAAAACCTTCTTCCCCAGTATCCATCCGATAAATGGAGGCTACAACTCCTTCCCAGGCTACAACTCCTTCCCAGGCTACAACTCCTTCCCTACTCCTGTTTAAACCTGAAGTTTAAACCTACTAACTCAGTGAAGAAATACTCCCACACAGGTCTCCTCTCGATTATCCCCTTGTCCCCTAGCAGCCTGAGTTTTATTTTACTTTAATTTTTGGCCGTGCCTCACAGTTTGTGGGATCAGTTTCCCGACCAGGGATTGAACCCAAGCCGTGGCAGGGAAAGCACTGAATTCTAACCACTAGACCACCAGGGAACTCCCACCCGGGTTTTAGTTTGAATCAGAGGCTGCGCTTACGGGCCCTCTTCCTCTATAACTATGTCCTTGTCTTCTGATGAGTCAGTATCCCAACGATTCCACCTCTTGGGGTCCCAGTTCTCCTCTGAAATAACACCTTTGCATGGGGCAGCCCACAGCCCTACATTGGAGCCATCTTGCGTGCATCATTTCAATGTGCTCTTCTTGTATTTTCTTTCTTTCTTTTTTTTGCTTCCAGCTGTGTTAGTCTCTTCTTATTCTTTTGGTAATCTCTTCCAGAGTTAACTACTTCCATTTATAGGTGATGAAATCCACTTTAGATGTTGGCACTGCTATGAGCATGGTCTTTCCCTTTACTCCAACTCAATTACTTTTGATTCTTGTTTATATTCCAAGTCCTGGAAGTGGTTTTCACTGTAGAATTTATCTGAAGATGGTCTTGTGTTTTCTAGCAGTGGTCTACAACCAGGCTCTAGCTTCTCCAGGAAGGCTACACAGGATGTATTTAGATATTACATATTAAACTAAGAGGCATCTCTCAGTTGAGTTTAAATGCACTTTATTTTTAGATAACCTACATGGCATGTTTTTCTTTCTCAAGAACCATGCCTCCACTCCAAACAAACCAACATCAAAATGAAGAGCTCAAGATGACAGCAGTCCCATTTGTCTAAGTCCTAGTGTTGTGTGGATGAAAAGCAGCAACAAAGAAGTTATGATGAGCAGGTGATAGATCCAAAGTAACAGCCAAATTTGTCAACATTTTTCCATTTCTAAACCATCCTTAAAGAAAATCGTATATGGGGTCACACCATCCTCACGGCGGTCCAGCAGAGCAACCATGCCATCTGGATTTATGTTTTTACCAATAAAGTACTGATCGTTTTTGAAATTAGTAAGGATGTGTTTGATTTGTTCTGCAGCCTCCATCATAAAAGGTTTGACTCTTTCTGGTCTCTGTTCTTCAAGCTTCCCTTTGATTGACTTCATGCAATCTTTGATGTACTTTTTGTAGGCTACTTCTGTGAAGTTGGTTTCCTGCATGTGATGGTTCATGACAATATCGACACCAGTGACTACTGTGCTTTCAGTACCTTCACCCTCGGGGCCTTCAGCAGAGGCGTTTCCACCAATGAGTGAGTCATCAGTGTTACCCTCTGTCCTACTGACCATCTTCCTCTCCACCTCCAGACACAGCCCATCTGTGACCTCCCGGATCTTGTAGATGTCGGAGAACATCTCATCACAGCTGATGAGGTCCCGGTAGATGATCATGATGGGACTGGAGGGAGATGATGGTGGTGCTACCTTACTAGGAGCCCGGAGCGCAGAAAGAGCGCGGTGCAGCCGGAGTGGCACTTGGGGGGACGGGGGAGCAGGTGGAAAAACTGTATTTTCTTTACATAACCTCTGAGGTAGTGGACCACGTGGTGTCTGGACATCCCTCCCTAATGCCTGCGCCTCTTTAGACAACTCTAGTTCTAGTTCCCTGCTGAGCTGCAATTTCTTGTCTGTTCTAATCCTCAGAGCACACAACAAAGGTCATGCAACAGCCCAATAGCTTGCTCACTGTTTGTTTTCCACTTTCGCTTTCCACGGCTTGGGTCAATATATCCTGTAAGCACTTTCCTGGCATCCCCATGCTCGCACACCAGCCAGAAGCATTCCACAAACCTAGCCAGGTCACCCCAAGTGGAAGTGCCTTGCCAGCCTGGGATTCCCCCACCAATAATGGACTTCCCCGCCCAGCCCTCCCACACTGTCCCTTTACCCATTTCTGTGTCATTTTCAGCCTCCTGGCTGGTTTGCCAATTGGCTAAAGGAGGTAATGAAAACCAAACTGAGAAGGTATCTTTTCTTTTTTTTTTTTTTTTTTGGCTGCTCCACACATCATGCAGGATCTTAGTTCCCCAACCAGGGATTGAACCCAGGGCTACAGCAATGAAAGTGCCTGAGTCCTAACCACTGGACTGCCAGGGAATTCCCTGAGAAGCTATCTTGAGACCAAAAAAGGAGGCAGGCAGCTCCATATAATCAGTAGATCAGTTTATTTTAGGGTAATCACAGGGTGGGATCAGGCAGACAATGATCCAGAAACATTTGCAGCTGCACTCTGCACCACCGAGGTCCACGGGACAATTTTATAGCTAACCTAGTGAATGGGCAGCTAGGTGTTTGGAAACAGGAAGTGCATCTAGTCAAGATTTATAAATGGGTAACTAGTCTCATGGGCACTGGCAATCGTCAGCCAAGGTCTTCATCATTGTTTAGAGACTAAGAGGGCATAGAGCCACCTGGACCCAACAATCATTAAACAATATCTATTAACTACAAAGACCTTGATCACAGTATCTATTAACTACAGTGATGCACCACCACACAGTACAGACCTGGATAGGGTCAATGGAAGGAAGGACAGGAGGAGCTGAATGGGCCCAAGATGGTGTCAGTTAGGCTAACTGTCACACAGATAACCATTGTAATATAATTATCCTGGCTCAAATTATCAGTTAAGATAGCCAATTGTCATCTTAGTCTTAATCTTGGAATTTAGAAATTACTTCCACAGAGTGTTGTACAATCTGAAGTCTGGTTGTCTTTCAAGACTCTCTGTGCAAACAACCTTTCCCAGGATGGATTTGTATTAACAGAGCTAACATGTTTTTCATGCATAGCTCCACAGTCTCTACACTGGACAGGAAAACAAGATGGACAAGTTTGTGAAATTTCTTATTTTGACCCACATCATGTCTGATTTTTTTTTTTTTTTTTTTTTTTTTTTTGGCCTCACATCAGCTCTTGAGATCTTACTTCCCCAACCAGGGATCTCACCCTCGCCCTCAGCAGTGAAAGCACGGAGTCCTAACCACTGGACCGCCAAGGAATTCCCAATCACTTCTGATTCTTAAACTCAGTTTTATGATGGAGTATAGTAAGTATTTCTGTTTCTACAGCCTCAGGGGAGAAATGACAGGTCCTTCCCATCTTTCTGAGGCTTGTTTTCATAGAAGTTGTTAATTAAGATTTTCATTCTCAGGGCCAGGCGTTGGAATTTTATTAGTTAATGCAATAAGAAAGAGCAGGACTGAGGAGGCCAAGTTCTAGAACTAGAGGCAAAACTGTTTAATAATTCAACTTTTTAATTCCAGTATTGGTTCCCATACCAGAACCCAGAGTATTTGATGCTTTTCTACAATATTGTGGTTTGAGGTCAGAACTATCTGCTTAGAGGAAGGAGTCTCTGTTTCTTGTTCTCCTCAGCATGTGTGGGCGTGTATGTGTGAGAGAGAGAGAAAGAGAGAGAGAAATGGGGTAATTTTCAAGAAGAAAAGGGGAAGATGCCTCTACTCCATCTTCCTGAAAAAGCAACTTTGGAGCACGTTTCTAGAGTACGTTGTACTTCCTCTCACAACAGGAGCTTTGCATATGCCATTCCCTCTGCCTGGAATGCACTCTACCCTCTTGCCTGGGTAACTGTAAACCCCATCTTCCCAGGGAATTTCCCTTACACCAAGTAATCTCTGTGAAACCAACTAGGTGTCCTACAATTCAACTGAATTCTGACATTCTCTGCACCAGAGATATAATCAGAGTCTATAGGCGAAGGGCTCAGTCCCATAAGACTGCCCCCACCCCCACACTTCAGAGGCCAGTCACAAGCCCAGGTAATCACCTGTGCTTCTGACCAACCAGCTACAGATTGAAGGTTCCAACAACCCCCTCCTAGGGTTCGATCAATTTGTTAGAAGGGCTCAGAACTTAGGAAAACACTTACTTACATGTAGTAGTTTATTAAAGGTTATGACAAAGGATACGGATGATCAGCCAGATGAAGAGATACATAGGGTGAGGTCTGGGAAGATCCCAAGCACAGGAACCTCTGTCCCCGTGGAGCTGTGGTATCACCCTCTCAGAACGTGGATGTGTTCGTTCATCTAGAAGCTCCCTGACACCCGTTCTATTGGCATTTTTGTGTAGACATGATCAGTTACTAACTCCATTTCCAGCCCTCTCCCCTCTCTGGAGAAGTTGGTATGGGGGGTGTGTATGTGAAAATTCCAAGCTTCTAACCATGGCTTGGTCTTCCTGGTGACCAGCCCACACCCAGGAGCCATTCAGGACCCCACCCCCACCACTCCCCACCCCCCGTCAAGCAACTTCAATAAAACAAAAGATGCTCCTAGTGTTCTCATCATTCAGGAAATTACAAGGGTCATAGGAGCCCTGTGCCAGGAACCAGGGGCAGGTATAGATACAGACATATAATTATTATCTCACAGTAAACTTTTTCATCCTGAGTCTCAACTTAAGCATCGCATCCTCAAAAGATTTTCTTGATCCCCCCACACGGAGTATGGTCCCTTACTACAGCCTTTCACAGTTCCATGAACCCCTTCTCCACAGCCCTCCTCACAGTTATAATGTTACATTCATTTGTGACTTCTCAACATCTCCCCTCCAGTAGGCTATGTGCTCCCTCTGAGCGGACCGTGTCTCTTTTTCTCCTATTTCCACAGAGCCTGGCGTTTGTTGAATAGATAATGGGAAAATTCTGGAAAGTGGGATCTGCCCTCACTCCCAGCCACACACCTTCTTCCAGGTCCGGTGAGGGTGACCTCCTTGGGGTCGGGGAAAGGGTCCTGGGGGGTCGGGACTCTGGGTTCCTGGCTTGTCACAACCTCTTTCTTGTGCTCTTGAGCCAAACAATTGTCTGCATCTAATGTGTGTGCCCTCAATGCTTGCATTCAGCGCGGTAGTTTCAGGAGAGCTGCAGTAGCAAACCTGGCTCCGGGTAACACTCAGGCAGCAGCTGCAGCCACCTCTTAGCCTCAGTTTCCCCAGCCACAATGAAAAGGGGCTGAAGGAGGTCACAGGTCCCCCTCCCCCTTCCTCCTGTTAGGACTTCCTGGTCTTTTTCAGCCCCGGGGCCTTGTCCCACAGCCCCTAGTCAGCAGCTCTGCCCCGATGTCCTCTGTCCCCTCCACTAAGTCTGTCCCATCCATCCTCAGCCTGGATGTTGCACACAGTTGAATTTTCATACACAGGAAGGTGATAGGAAGCCCTGGGGACCTGGGAAAGGGAACTTGACTCCCCACCCAGCAGGCACTGTGCAAAGGGCTCTCAGTGCATTGCTTCGCTAAGCTCACCATCCCTGAGACGGGGTTATCTGGTGCTTTCCATTTTACAGGTGGGAAAGTGTAAGCACTGGGCCCAAGTTCCGCCAGAAGAGAGCAAACCAGGTCCCCAGGATCCAACAGCCCCTCTGCTGCTCGGAGCAGGAAGCCCTGAAGCAAGTTCCCTTTCTCAGGGGCCCTCTGGAGCCCTCCCCACAGAAACTTACCCTTACTTCCCCTAAGGGTTCGGGAGCCTTGATAAAATGTGACTTCAGCTGCTGGTGTCTCCACCCAACACCGCTGGGAGGTCACTGGGTTCAGGGTGGCACTGAGACCCTCTGGGTGGCACAGGTGAAGGGACGCAGCCTCTGGACTCAGCGGCCCCTTCTTGCTGAGATGCAGGCTAACACTGCCTGCTCACCCGATCCACTGGGGCAGGACCCAAGGATCTGGGGGGGTGGGGGTAGGGGAGAAGGGTGAAAGAGCTTCATGACCCATTCCAACTCAATGCTGTCCATATGGCTGGGCCACTGTGGGTTTGCTGGGAAATTGTGGTCATCACAACAGATTTTTGTGGTAAACTCAGCCCTCCGGGCACCCAGGCAGGAAAAACCAAATGAATGAGGGTTACTCAAGCAGACCTTCCTGACTTAGCCTGGGGACCAAGGAAGGCCGCCTAGAGGAAGTGGTAAGTGAGCCAAGGGTGAGTGGGAGATGAAGAGGGGCGGGCAGCAGGGAGGATGCACACTGAGGAACTAAAAGAAGTGTCAAGTGGGAGCCTTTGAGGCCCCAGGAGGGAGACTGGCCTTTGACCCAAAAGTTTTGGGGATGAGTCCCTGCTTGAGGGACATCTAATTGAGGAGTGATGTGCTGTGAATTGCATTTTAGGAAGACCCCAGAGGAGATGTGGAAGATGGTTTGGTGGGCAGGGAGGGGCACTGCAGCTGTACTCCGAGGAGGGAGGAGGGAAACCCCGCCTGGCTGTGGGCAGACAGGCGGGAGAAGCAGAATGGTGCAGGGTGGGGCCCAGGGAGTCTGGGTTAAGCCCTCCCATCTGGGCAGGGCCACCGCCAGCTCTGGTCAGAGTCTCGGGGGCAGGTGGCTGGGGCCCTCGGGACGAGGAGGGAGTGTGCCAGCCTGCGCCAGGCTTGCCCCCCAGCCCTGCTGCCTGTGAGCTGCTGCTGGTGACGTTGTGCCTGGACTTCCTCTGGTAACCCCCGACTTCAGTCCCACTTCTGAGCTCTTCCAGAATAACTGGGGCCTGAGCCCCGGGGCCAGGCTGCCATCTCCGCCTCCAGGTGGGGCTTTGGTTCCAGAGCGGCTACGGCTGCGGCCGTGGAGGCTGGGTGCAACACAGGGCCTCCTCCTCTGCTTTCTACACAAGCCTGGAGCAGTGAATTATTAGGAGAGGATTCTTCTGTCCCAGCAAGTGACTCCAGCCACTGGGGGCTCCAGGGAGCAAGGTGAGACCTAGACACCCCAGAGTGAGAGGAAGAGTATGGCAGGGGGAAGTGGGCCTGCCTCTGCCTTCCCTGAACCCCTGCCTGCCCTGAGCCCCCAGGCCTGTGGCTTCTCAGGTAGAAGTCTTCAGAATTCCCCTCTCTGCCAAGGCTTCAGTATCACTCTGTGTCCATCTTCCAAACCTATGTCTCCAGTCTGACCCTGAACTCCAGGTGTACATACAACTGCCCACTTGACATCTCCCCTAATGTTCCACAGCACAACGTGTCTCACACTCAGCACCTGCCCTGTAACCTGCTCTGCCTGCATCCCCTCCGCAGTGAATGGCACCTCTGATCACCTGGATGCCCAGGCCAGGACCCAGCAGGCACCTGGGTCTTCCTCCTCCCTGGACTCCGCCCCTTCTCTCCAGCTGCCACCATGACCCAGGTGGCATCACCTTACCTTCCTACAGTCCAGCCTCACCTCTTCCTTGGCACTGTCCCCCTCCTGCCATCTGCTCTTAAAATGCTGCCTTCTGTTTAAGCCCTTCATGGCTCCCCATGGCCCTCAGGGTGAAGGCTGAGCTCCCAATGACCCAGCCCTCCTGGCCCCTGACAACTCCCCAACCTCATCTCTTGCCCTCCCCTTCCAGAATCCCCCCTTCAGCCACCTCAAAGCAATTTCACTCCCCCAATCCTGAAATATCCCCTTGCTTCCCCAGGCCTTTTGCACATGCCGGGAACACTCCTCCCCACTGCCACGCAGGACCACCTCTATTTACCCATCAGATCCCAGTCTTCATAGCCCATTTCCAGGGAAGCCTTCCTGATGCACAAGCTGGTTAGAATGTCCTGTCCTAGGACTGGTTTGTTCATTCAACAAATATTTACCGCTTGCCTGTTACGTGCTAGACCCTGTTCTAGGCATTTTGAATGCATCCCGAGAAAATCCTGACAACGATCTGTGCCCCTAGTGGCGCTCACATTCAAATGGGGTTGGGGGGCGGGTGAGACAGACCACAAATGATATAGAGCAAACAAGCAATCCACCCAGCGTGGGAGAAGGCAATGGGGCCTATGATGAAAATGGAGCAAGGGAAGGGGGAGGCGTAAGAGAGGTGAGGCAGGCTGCAGTTTTCACTGGAGATGGTAACCTCTGGGTGAAGAATGCCAACCGCCTCCAGCCAAAGACCACCAGAAAGACAAGGCAGTTATCAAGTTGGGTTTCTGACTCAGAGGAACAGCGTACTCCATGGGGACTGTGAGGGCCACTCAGTAAGAGGGTGTGAGAAAGGACTTACTATAGGATTTGGACTTGGGTTAGATGATTTGGGAGGGCTTCAGGAAACAGGACTTTGCTCTGGACTGGATGCTATCAGGAGTGGGGGCAATTCTATGACTGGGGATCTCAATGAACTTTAGCTAGAAGGACGGAAGACCAGACCAAGGCTACCACTGTCATTAGCAAGAAGGAAGTCTCCCACATTAGCCGGCATAGGGGGACTGCCGTAACAAAGTACCACAAACCTGGTGGCTTATAACAACAGAAATTTATTCTCTCATAGTCCTGGAGGCCGGAAGTTGGATATCAAGGTGTTGGCAGGGTCGGTTCCTTCTGGAGGCTCTGAGGGTGCATCCAGCTGTCCTTTGCCTCTCTCCTGGCTTCTGGTGGCTGCTGGCAGCCCTTGGCATTCCTGGGCTTATAGACCCGTTATTCCGGTCTCTGCTGCCTTCTTCACGAGTTTCCCCTCTGTGTCTCTGTGTCTTCCCCTTTTCTGTCTCTTACAAGGACATTTATCATTGGATCCAGGGCCCACTCTTAGCCAGGATGATCACATCTCAAGATGCTTACCTTAATTACATGTGCAAAGACTCTTATGCCAAATAAGGTCACATTTTGAGGTTCCAGGTGGATGTATTTTGGGGGGCCACAAGTCAACCCACTACAGGGATGGCTGGTCCTTTTTCTGGTTTGGATGTAATGTCCTGAAAATATCAATTAAGTCTAACTGTTCTATTGCATTGTTTAGGATTTCTGTTGCCTTATTAACTTTCTGTCTGGAAGATCTGTCCATTGATGTGAGTGGGGTGTTAAAGTCTCCTACCACTTTTGTATTCCCATCAATTTCTACCTTTACGTCTGTTAGTATTAGTTTTATGTGTTTGGGTGCTTCTATATTAGGTGCACTTATGTTGACAAGTGTAAGATCCTCTTCTTGTATTGATCCTTTTATCATTATATAGTGTCCTTCTTTATCTTTTTTATAGTCTTTGCTCTAAAGTCTATTTTGTCTGATGTGAGTATTGCAACTCCCACTCTTTTCATTTCCATCTGCATGAAATATCATTTTCCATCCCTTCACTTTCAATCTATGTGTGTCCTTTGCCCTAAGGCGGGCCTCTTGTAGAAAGCATACTGTAGGCTCTAGTTTTTTTTATCCAGTCTGCCACTCTATGTCTTTGATTGGAGCATCCAGTCCACTGACATTTAAGGTAATTATTCTTTTTTGTGGTTTGGACAATATTTGCATTTTTGTCTATGTTCAGACGTGATTACAAAGTGCTCCTGTTTGCCCTGATCCATCACAGTCACTGAGTGGCCTTGTCTGACATCGATGTTCTGTGAAATTGTTTATGTTCAGCAGGAGAACACCAAGGTCCAGCTGTGAGAGCCAGGTCAGCCTCTGGAGGTCAGCACCAGCCTTCCTCTTGTTCAACTTGAAGGCAGTGAGGGAGGGAGCCATCTGGGGGAAGAGTTTCAGCCACAGGGCGGGGTGGGATGTGCCTTGAGGGTTCAAGGGCCAGCCAGGCCGTGGGGTGGCTGCCGCAGAGTGAGCAAAAGGGAGAGAGGTAGGAGGACAGAGAGGCAATGGGAGGGGGTGCAGAGCAGTGTAAAGACTGGCCCTTATATGGGGATATGTGTATAAAAACAGATGATTGAACTTCGTGTACCCACCCCCAAAAAAAACCCAAACAAACAAAAAAAAAAACTTTATAATAAAAAAAAAAAAAAGACTGGCCCTTAGGCCTGAGGAAATGAGGGGCCTCTGGACTGTTCTGAGCAGAGCAGTGACTACGACTGACTGGAGTCACCAGCCGGCATGGTTTGGATGGAGTGTTCGGACAAAAGCCTGACTGAAGGACTCACGAGCCGGTGGAGGACAGCGAAGACACAAGATCAGACAAATTCTTCCCAGAGGTTGCACTGCAAAGTGAAGCAGAGAAACAGGAAGAAGCTGAGGTAGCTGGTGAGAAAGTGGAATCGAGAAGGTTTTTGCTTTGTTTCCCTTTGAGAGCAGTGACGGTGAATTTGAACACTGCTGGGAAAGGTATGGAAGTGAGACTCTCTCGATGGCGTCAGTTGGAGAGAGCATCGCTGCAGGTGAGGGAAGACGGGCTCCAGGCCCAGGTGGCGGCCTGCCTGTGGAGGAGGACCACCGTAATGGGGGGGGAGGGGCGGTACGAGGCCGAGGGAGGCAGGCTAGGGGGATGTGGTCATCAGAGGGTCTCTCCTGAGAGCCTCCCTCCACATCTCACTTGCACTTCCTGCCAGCAACCTTGTCCCCAGGCCATGAGTGCAATGGCTCTCCAGGGGGCTCTGTCACCAGCTTGGCCCATGTGTGGAGACAGCACTTGGAGCTCCACAGACCCCACAGGGGACCAGAGATGGAGACAGAAGGGGTAGGAAATTGAGAAAAACCAGAAGGGGACCAAAACCCAGAGTCTCTCACAGACCCCGGGCACAGGTGGGGGCAGAAACCTGCCCCGCAGCTCCCCTGTGCTCTTCAGAGCCCGAAACAGCAGGGCCAGCAGGCGCTGAGAGCCTCGCATTCCCCAGATATACCCTCCTCGGGGCCGTTGGGAGAATTTAGGGGCATAAAACACATAAAGTGCCATCAGGGTGCCTGCCAAGGAGCCAGATCCCTTCCCTTCCTCCTCTCACCTCCCACCGTCAACCCTGGGTCTCCCACGGGTTCCCGCAGCGGCCGCGAGGATGGGAGCAGGGCCCCGCCTGCTGGCTGACTCTGGAACTGCACCTCTAGCCCGGTTCAGCGGTAGAAGCCTCCACCTCCAATTCCTTCCACAATTTCATTCCATGGCAACAGATACCAACCAAATTCAGCAGGTGAGCACTCTAGCCTTCCTACCACCCCCAACATCATATTCCAGGGGTTTTAATCCACCATGACCCCCCTTTTATTCCTGCAGCCGCCCCTGCTTGGAGTGTCCCGACCTCCACCATTTGGAAACATCAAAGGTCTGAAGCTTTCCATGATCCTCTTCTTTTAGTGTCCCCTCCCTCTCACAGAACCACTGGGGAACTTTCCTTTCCATATTCTCTCAACATTTGGACTTACTTCGAGGTTTGCTAAACTATGTGAGAAAGTACTAGAACACCTGTCTCCCCTACTTTGAGACTTACCTGAGGTCAGGGACTGCCTCATTCATCTGCTGCCAGAGGGATTTTCTAACATCTCAGTCCAATCAGTCACTGCCCTGCCCTGCCTGAAACCTCCCCAAGGAAGTCTCCCCACTGTGGATGAGGAAGGTGCATGCGTGTGATGTATGTGTCTCTGGGTTTTCCAGTATTTCCAAATGAGAATGTCTTTACACATTTTTTTTTTAATTCTAATATTATATACTTATTTTGTTTTTACTTTTTTTTTTTAACCTATTTACTGGAAAATAATTGCTTTACACTCTTGTACCAGCTTTTGAGGGACACCAAAGTGAATCAGCTGTATTTAAAAAATATGGAACACTTCACAAATTTGCATGTCATCCTTACACAGGGGCCATGCTAATCTTCTCTGTATCATTCCAATTTTAGCATATGTGCTGCCGAAAGGAGCACTACACTTTTTTTTTTTTTTTTTAAGGAAAAAAATCCTTCATTGGCTTCCTGCTACCTTGAAATTCCCCAGCAAAGCTTACAGTGTGGGACCTGGCCTCTGCCTTTCTGATTCCTCCCTCCTGCCACCTACCAGCCATCGTCTCATCCTCCTTCCATGCCTCTCTCTCACTGGTTCCTCTGCCTGGAGAACCGTGGCCCACACTCCTCCATGCAGCAAATCCCTACTTGACCTTCAATGCTCAGTTCAATTGTCATCTCCCTAGAAGCCTTCCTGACACCCCGGGACTTGCTCATCTCTGCTGTCTTCACCCCATCTATCTCGATTACAGCTCACAGCATCTGAGCAGCATCATAAGCGTGCCTGTCTGTTTCCCTCTAGAAGGCAGGCCTCTTGTGGGCAGGGGCAGTGCACTTCCGTATGCCCAGTGCACACATGCTCAATCCATGTTAGTGGGAAGAAGTGAGTCCCCCCTCCCATGGTTTGCTCGCAAGCAAAATGAGGGACCCAGGCAGGATCTCACAAACCTTCTGACTCTAAATTTCTGAGCTGATAACGATGAGCAGTTTTTGGCAAGAAGTCACCAAACAGCTGATCTTGAGCTGCAATCACCCATTGCTGTCAATAGGTCCTCCACGGGGTCACCACCCTCTCCCACACTGGGGAGGGGAACGTGAGTCATCCCCTCCCCCGTTAGCAGATGGCCCCTTAGGGGCACAGGCCTCTGCACCCCTCAGCAGCACTGTGCTCACCTGAGCGACAGACTATTTGCTGATCCTGGTGGTGAACAGGAGGGGCTTACCTAGAGCCCCATCTAGAGCTGTGTTAGGGGCGAGAGGCAGCTAAGCCCCTACCTGCAGTGTTCATCTTTGAGAGGCACTAAAACATGATTGGAAGAAATCAGAAAACTGGTGCCAGGGAAGCCAGGTTTCCATACACACGTGCCTCCGTAGGCTGTGTAACCACCAAATTCAGCCAGTCCTACTTCCACTAAAGTCGAATGGACCTTTGAAGAGAAAGAGTTTTGCAGGCTTGGATATTCTCTACTGAGTCTTCTCTGAGATACCAATTCAAGTTTCACTCTGCAATTCAAATTCTGAAACCGAATGATGCATGACATAATCTCTCACCAGGAGGGATCTATATCCTTTATTATACCTTCTAGTAAGTTGTCCTTCTAGTAAGTTTTTGAAAAAAACTTTTCCTAAACTTCAGAACAAGCATCCAGCTCCAGTCTACAGAGCACAATGGCAAACCACCTAGGGCTGGCACACCCTTCCCTTTAACTCATCCCGGAGGCTGCGGAAGCGTGCGCTCAGGCTGGATTCAGACTCCAGTTTCAATCGTGACTTCACTATGTGAAATCATAAGGAAGTTTATCTTTGAGCCTGTTTTCTTAGCTGTAAAATGGGGATAAAAACAGTATTCCTCTTAGGGCCATGAAAATTAAATGATATGCTGTAGATAGTTGGGACAGCAGGCAGGTGCTCAACAGGTGACTGTTCACCAGCACTAACAGTACCTTCGCTTCGATGAGAGGAAGCTATCCTCATAAGACGAGGACACTCATTGTTACAGAAGCCAGGGGAGAAGTTGACTGTGATTTTACAGACCTCGGTTCTTTAACAGGCTGCTCCTGCTGTGAGTCCACACTCTCAATCTAAGTGATTTGGAAACTAGCTGGCATTTTCACCACAAAGCCACATATATAAGTTTCACCACACACAAAGTGCACTTCCTGCACAAGGGGTTCTAGTATGCAAGGCATACCCATCCAATCCAAACTCTGGCTGAAATCCCTTCTAAAAGTACTCAATTTTAGCTTCCTTTCACTCCTGTGCCTCCTGAGCTATAGTTCAAATGCATGCAGCTGTAACCAGAGGGCAGTGGTTATATCCAGGACAAGGGCCCCAAAGCCCAGTCTCCCTCATCAGGCCTTTGGCTCTGCCTCCTGATGAAGGACAGCAGGCACTTCTTAACCCACTTTAGTTGGTGAGGCTTCAGTCTGGGGACTGGAATCTCTAATTAGAATTTCCACGTTCATCAGGGGGCATCTTTATTTGTGGTAATAAAATGGGGACAGAGCATCACTTCACAAGCCTGACAGCTGTACCTCTGACAAATATTCCCTAATGGCAGTGGAAATAGGTGATGGGGACTGAATCACAAACTGCACCCGAATGACAAAAGTTACGTTTAATTTACAATGTAATAAAGGTTACAGGTAAAAAGCTACACATAAAGCGTGAAAAGGCCTATTACACAAATGTACAAATCTCTGTACAAAGCTCATATCAACGTGTCCTACCTTCATCTCCTATGTTTGTTAGCCAGGTCTAGTCTTGGAACTCTGGACGAGAGCTAACTGTGATTTGGGGGTGGGGAAGGGCCTCCGAACCAACATCTAAAAATGTCCTCTTAGAGACATCCATTACTTCAAAGTAAAATCGTTTCCTTTTTAATTGGAATTGCTCTAACTGGTCATATCCTTTAAAAATCGCCTTCATAACACACTCGAAAAGGAAAGTAATGCCTTAAGAGAGCAGAGGACAGTACTCTGGAATCAAATGAGAAACTTCAGCAAAGTAGAGTACTCAGCTTTGACAAGAAAAACAGGTAAAGTTCAAACAATACTGTAAGTTTAAAACTATCAACCTGTGTCTATGGCACTGGTCACAGATGAAGAAAAGTCAAAATCATTCTAACAGAAAGGACAAAAGAGAAAAGCCTAACTACTGGACCACAAAACCACTGACCCAGGAAAACACTTCTGAGTTGGTTTTAAACCTTAGCTTACCTGAAGAATTCTAAACTCTCTTGTTAATGAACCTGGAATCCGTGGCAACCCTTCTGCTACCTGGGACTTGCAAGGATAGTAAATATAAACTAGGCTGCTGGACCCACAAGGCTGGTGATGCTACTGTCACCTCCACAGCTCTGGACTCAACCTGAGGGCCTGGAGTCTCTCCCTGGGGCATGTGACTTTAAAAAAAAAAAGACCCTAGAAAGAGGAAGAAAAGAAAAAAGGAGATAATGGAAAGCCTGGGAAAGAGCCAGAGCGGTCTATTTAAAAGGATGTATGAAACATTTTCTCTGCAATGAAAGTGTTCTGAAGACAGGTCTTTCTGGGATATTTCAACCCCACCCCCAGTTTTAATATTACATGGTTAGGACCCCAGGAGACATTCTGAAAGACGATACTGCACACATGGAAAGTTTTTCTCCCTAGTTCATTAGCTCCCCCATCACCCCTCCACCCTGTTCCCACCCAATCCCACCCTCCTCCATGACCAAAAATATCAAATTAGTAAGGAAGGTGTGGGCTTCTTGCCCGGCCAAGCCTCTTTTGCATATTTCTTCTTCTTGGGTTCATTGACAGCTTCGGGGTTATAGACAGCAGGGTTTGGTGCAGGGTTCATGTTCACTGCTGACGGCACGACGGGAGTCAAGTCCACATCAGGAGCAAGGTTTGGGTACGGCATGGGCAAGCCACCGATGAGTGCTGTCCCATGGATGCCATGCGGCTGGGAGCCGGCTTCACTGTGCGTGGGGGGCAGGCCCCCATAGAGTCCTCCACTGAATGCAAAGTTCTGCATGCGCCTGCTCCCTGATTCCTCCAGGCCCAGGGAGCCAGGGCCCTCCACCCGCTTCTTCTGTGGTTTAGAGAGGAGACAAGAAGTGAGACACAAGAGTGCTGTTAGCTTCTTCTACTGCAGTCCTAGAAAAACTGGGGAAGGCCCCTAAACCTCTAACATGTTTGGTTTCCCAAACAACCCATCTCACTGTCATGAAATCTCAGGGTTTGAAGAGACCTTATAGTGGTCGTCTAACATGATGGCTCCCAAACACTGCTCCACACAAGGCGTTCACCAGTCTATGTCAAACCGAGGAAAATGAGGCCAGTGTGTGAACTTTTCATAAAGTAAGACTTATCCAGTTTAAGTGACTATTCTTTACCCTAAGGTCATACCCCTCGCCCTCTCTTTTTTTAATGTTAAAAATGCCCTTTCAGCAGAAATAAAGACACAGATGTAGAGAACAAACATATGGACACCAAGTGGGGAAAGCAGGGAGGGTTGGTGGGGAATGAACTGGGAGATTGAGATTGCCATATATACATTACTAATAAGAAAAAACTATCAAATTGTACACTTTAAATATATGCAGTTTATTGTATGTCAACTGTATCTCAATAAAAGTTCTTTAAAAAAAAAAAAAAGCCCTTTCAGGAAACAGAGGTGATAACAGATGGTAGTAGGTATTTCAATTTTTCTTTTTTGGGGGGAAAATAAAAAGTTAGTATCTTCCTGTTGGGCATCTAATTTTTAAACATTAATCTGAGAGCAGAACAAATCCGTAGTGACTAAAAGCAGCTTACTGGTGGAGTGGGAGGGAACTGACAGCAAAGGGACAGAGGGGAACTTTCTGGGGTGATGGAAATCTTCTATATCTTGATTATGGTGGTGGTTACCCAGATATATCTGTCAAAATTTTTTGATATATCAAAAATTTTCGATATATCTGTCAAAATTCAAATTATACTTTAAAGACAACAGAAAATTCCAAAAGAAGATGAAAAAAGAAAGGTGCTCAAGGAGAAATGTAACACAAATACTATGGAGCTGTACAGAAAAATTTCATCTTGTACTTTTTCACAGTGGATTAAAGTTCAATGAAAGATCCTCCTTCACCCCTCTACTCCTGTTGCATGAAACAAAGACTAACCAGGAACTTGACACATTTTATCAATCTCTTCTAATATATTCTAAAGATTAAAATAAAAAATAAAACTCACTATAGCATCTCTGACCAGCATCTTCCAATCACTTTTTGAATACCTCTACTAATAGGGATCTACTTCCAGGGGTCATTTGCTCCCTTCTGGAGCCCCAGCTGTCAGATAGTTCTCCACATGTTGAGCAATCAGAACATCTCTGTAACTTCCACCTCTTGGTCCTTCAACAGAGATGATCTTTAAACGTAATTCAGTGTGGGCTGGCTTTCCTATCTGTGCCATCCCCGTTAACAAAATAAAGGTGTAGGAAAAGCCAACGGTGTGGCAAAAGCCAAAGGTGCCATGCAACAATGTCTCTTCTTCGCCTAATAGCTTACTTTGAGTCAAGAAGGGAAAGCTAAAGAAAGGTGGGTCTCTGCACCCTGCTGGGAGGTAAATTTACAGACTCGCATCACACCATAATTTACATGCAGGATCAAGCTGGCTGGTCACCTGCAGCCTCTCTATGGCACTCCAGGATCCCTACACATAGATAGAGTAAAAGTATTTCCACAGTATGAAAAATGGGAAAAGAGCAAAGTATGTATTTTAAAATTAAGCACACACTCAACATTTACCTACACATTTGAAAGAGTGGGTTTTGAAACCAGACTACATGACATTTCAAGTACTGTCACAACATGCTTCCTACCTTGACAGGGACCACTGCAGTCTGCACCATGTTCCGGAAGCGACCAACTGAGGGATCCACATCCTCTGCAAAAAAGACATGAGGGCAGGGTTAGTTCAGTAACTGACTGGGAGGATGAAGGTTATAGGGCTCAATGCAAAGAAAGCAATCACAATAATTCATATGAAAACAATAAAACACAGCTGACACTTCAAATGTTTACTGGGGAGTAAACCACATCAAGATGGCGGAGTAGCAGGACGTGGGCTCACTCCCTCTTGCAAGAGCGCTGGAATTACAACTAACTGCTGAACAATCATCAACAGAAAGACACTGGAACGCACCAAAAAAAACACCCCACATCCAGAGACAAAGAAGCCACAATAAGACAGTAGGAGGGGCACAACAACTGCGTTAAAATCAAATCCCATAAATGCTAGCTGGATGACTCACAAGCTGGAGAAAAGTTATACCACAGAAGTCCTGAGGGTTCTGAGCCCCACGCCAGGCTTCCTAACCTGGGGGTCCAGCAATAGGAGGAGGAATCCCCAGAGAATCAGACTTTGAAAGCCAGTGGGATTTGATTGCAGGACCTCCACAGGACTGGGGGAAACAGAGACTCCACTCTTGGAGGGCACACAAAAGAGTGTGTTCACCAGGACCCAGGGGGAAGGAGCAGTGACCCCATAGGAGATGGAACCAGACCTACCTGCTGGTGTTGGAGGGTTGTCTGCAGAGGTGGGGGGCAGCTGTGCCTCACCGAGGAGACAGGGGCACTGGCAGCAGGGGTTTGGAGAAGTGCTCATTGGCGTGAGCCCTCCCAGAGTCCACCATTAGCCCCACCAAAGAGCCTGTAAGCTCCAGTGCTGGGTCACCTCAGGCCAAACGACTAGCAGGGTGGGAACACAGCCCCACCCATTGGCAGACCAGCAGATTAAAGTGTCACTGAGCTCCACCCACCAAATCAGATTAAAGTTTTACTGAGCTCCACCCACCCAGCCCAACCCACCATCAGTCCCTCCCATCAGGAAGCACCCACGAGCCTCCGAGACAGCTTCCTCCACAAGAGGACAGACAGCAGAATCAAGCAGTATCAGCAGTATTTCATCTTGTGGAACTGAAAACCACAGCCACAGAAAGATAGAGAAAATGAAAAGGCAAAAGCCTGTACCAGATGAAGGGACAAGATAAAACACCAGAAAAACAACTAAATGAAGAGGAGAAAGGTACTCTTCTGGAAAAAGAATTCAGAATAATGATAGTGAAGATGATCCAGGACTTTGAAAAAAGACTGGATGCAAAGATCAAAAAGCTGCAAGAAAAGTTTACCAAAGACCTAGAAGAATTAAAGAACAAACAAACAGAGATATGCAACACAATAACTGAAACGAAAAATACACTAGAAGGAACCAATAGCAAATTAACTGAGGCAGAAGGGAGAATAAGTGACCTGGAAGACAGAATGGTGATAATCACTGATGCAGAAAAAAATAAAGAAAAAAGAATGAAAAGAACTGAAGACAGCCTAAGAGACCTCTGGGACAATGTTAAACACACCAACATTTGCATTATAGGGGTGCCAGAAGGAGAGAGAGAGAAATGATCTGAGAAAATATTGGAAAAGATTATAGTTGAAAACTTCCCTAACATGGGAAAGGAAATAGCTACCCAAGTTCAGGAAGCGCAGAGAGTCCCAGGCAGGATAAACCCAAGGAGAAACATGCCAAGCCATATAGTAGTCAAATTGACAAAAATTAAAGACAGAGAAAAGTTATTAAAAGCAACAAGGGAAACACGACAAATAACATACAAGGGAACTCCCATCAGGTTAACAGCTGATTTCTCAGCAGAAACTCTACAAGCCAGAAGGGAGTGGCATGATATATTTCAAGTGATGAAAGGAAAAACCTACAACCAAGAATACTCTACCCAGCAAGGATCTCATTCAGATTCGACGGAGAAGTCAAAAACTTTACAGACAAGCAACAGCTAAGAGAATTCAGCACCACCAAACCAGCCTTACAACAAATGCTAAAGGAACTTCTCTAAGCAGGGAACATAAGAGAAGAAAAGGACCTACAAAAACATAAACAAAACCATTAAGGAAATGGTAATAGGAACATAGATGTCAATAATTACCTTGAATGTAAATGGACTAAATGCCTCAACCAAAAGACACAGACTGGCAGAATGGATACAAAAACAAGACACATATATATGCTGTCTACAAGAAACTCACTTCAGACCTAGGGACACATACAGACTGAAAGTGAGGGGATGGAAAAAGATATTCCATGCAAATGGAAATCAAAAGAAAGCTGAAGTAGCAATACTCATATCAGATAAAATAGACTTTAAAATAAAAAATGTTACAAGAGACAAGAAAGGACACTACATGAAGATTGAGGGATCAATCCAAGAAGAGGAGATAACAATTATAAATATATATGCACCCAATATAGGAGCACCTCAATACATAAGGCCAATGCTAACAATTATGAAAGAGGAAATTGACAGTAACACAATAATAGTGGGGGACTTTAACACCCCACTTACACCAATGGACAGATGATCCACACAGAAAATTAATAAGGAAACACAAGCTTTAAATGACACAATAAATCAGCTGGATTTAATAGATATCTATAGGACATTACATCCAAAAACAGCAGATTACACATTCTTCTCAAGTACACATGGAACATTCTCCAGGACAGATCACATTCTGGGTCATAAATCAAGCCTTGGTAAATTCAAGAAAATTGAAATCGTATCAAGCATCTTTTCTGACCACAGCACTATGAGATTAGAAATCAATTACAGAAAAAAAACTGTAAAAAACACAAACACATGGAGGCTAAACAATATGCTACTAAATAACCAAGAGATCACTGAAGAAATCAAAGAGGAAATCAAAAAATACCTAGAGACAAATGACAATGAAAACAGAACAATCCAAAACCTATGGGATGCAGCAAAGGCAGTTCTAAGAGGGAAGTTTATACCAATACAATCCTACCTCAAGAAACAAGAAACATCCCAAATAAACAATCTAACCTTACACCTAAAGAAACTAGAGAAAGAAGAGCAAACAAAACCCCAAGTGAGCAGACAGAGAGAAATCATAAAGATCAGAGCAGAAATAAATGAAATAGAGACAAAGAAAACAACGGCAAAAATCAATAAAACTAAAAGCTGGTTCTTTGAGAAGATAAATAAAATCGATAAACCTCTAGCAAGACTCATCAAGAAAAAGTGGGAGAGGACTCAAATCAATAAAATCAGAAATGAAACAGGAGAAGTTACAACGGACACCACAGAAATAAAAAGCACCATAAGAGATTACTACAAGCAACTATATGCCAACAAAATGGACAACCTGGATGAAATGGACAGATTCTTAGAAAGGTATAAGCTTCCAAGAATGAATCAGGAAGACACAGAAAATATGAACAGACCAATCACAAGCAATGAAATTGAAACTGTGATTAAAAATCTCCCAACAAACAAAAGTCCAGGACCAGATGGATTCACAGGTGAATTTTATCAAACATTTAGAGAAGAGCTAACACCCATCCTTCTCAAACTCTTCCAAAACATTGCAGAGGAAGGAACACTCCCAAACTCATTTTATGAGGCCACCATCACCCTGATACCAAAACCAGACAAAGACACTACAAAAAAAGAAAACTACAGACCAATATCACTGATGAATTTAGATGCAAAAATCCTCAACAAAATACTAGCCAACAGACTCCAACAACACATTAAAAGGATCATACACTGTGATCAAGTGAGGTTTACCCCTGGAATGCAAGGATTCTTCAATATATGCAAATCAATCAACGTGATACACCATATTAACAAACAGAAGGATAAAAACCACATGATCATCTCAACAGATGCAGAAAAAGCTTTTGACAAAATTCAACACCCATTTATGATAAAAACTCTCCAGAAGGTGGGCATAGAGGGAAACTACCTCAACATAATAAAGGCCATATATGACAAACCCACAGCAAACATCATTCTCAATGGTGAAAACCTGGAAGCAGTCCCTCTAAGATCAGGAACAAGACAAGAATGTCCACTCTCGCCACTACTATTCAACATAGTTTTGGAAGTCCTTGCCACAGCAATCAGAGAAGAAAAAGAAATAAAAGGAATCCAAACTGGAAAAGAAGAAGTAAAACTGTCACTGCTCGCAGATGACATGATACTATACATAGAAAATCCTAAAGATGCCACCAGAAAACTACTTGAGTTAATCAATGAATTTGGTAAAGTTGCAGGACACAAAGTTAACACACAGAAATCTCTTGCATTTCTATACACTAACAATGAAAGATCAGAAAGAGAAATTAAGGAAACAATCCCATTCACCATTGCAACAAAAAGAATAAAATACCTAGGAATAAACCTAACCAACTAGGTAAAAGACCTATACTCAGAAAACTGTAAGACACTAATGAAAGAAATCAAAGATGACACAAACAGATGGAGGGACATACCATGTTCTTGGATTGGAAGAATCAACATTGTGAAAATGACTATCTTACCCAAGCAATTTACAGATTCAATGCAATCCCTATCAAATTACCAATGGCATTTTTCACAGAACTAGAACAAGAAATTTTACGATTTGTATGGAAATGCAAAAGACCCCGAATAGCCAAGGCAATCTTGAGAAGGATGGAGTTGGTGGAATCAGGCTTCCTGACTTCAGACTATACTATAAGGCTACAGTGATCAAGACAGTATGGTACTGGCACAAAAACAGAAATATAGATCCATGAAACAGGATAGAAAGCCCAGAGATAAACTACGGTCAACTAATCTATGACAAAGGAGGCAAGGATATACAATGGAGAAAAGGCAGCCTCTTCAATAAGTGGTGCTGGGAAAACTGGACAACTACATGTAAAAGAATGAAATTAGAACACTTCCTAACACCATACACAAAAATAAACTTAAAATGGATTAAAGACCTAAATGTAAGGCCAGACACTATAAAACTCCTAGAGGAAAACACAGGAAGAACACTCTCCGACGTAAATAACAGCAAGATCTTTTCTGATCCACCCTCTAGAATAATGGAAATAAAAACAAAAATACATAAGTGGGACCTAATGAAACTTCAAAGCTTCTGCAGAGCAAAGGAAACTATAAGCAAGACAAGAAGACAGCCCTCAGAATGGGAGAAAATATTTGCAAACAAATCAACAGACAAAGGATTAATTTCCAAAATAAACAGTTCATCCAGCTCAATATCAAAAAAACAAACAACCCAATCAAAAAATGGGCAGAAGACCTAAATAGGCATTTCTCCAAAGAAGACATACGGATGGCCAAGAGGCACATGAAAAGCTGCTCAACATCACTAATTATTAGAGAAATGCAAATCAAAGCTACAATGAGCTATCACCTCACACCGGTTATCATCAGAAAATCTACAAACAGTAAATGCTGGAGAGGCTGTAGAGAAAAGGGAACACTGTTGCACTGCTGGTGGGAATGTAAATTGATACAGCCACTATGGAGAACAGTATGGAGGTTCCTTGCAAAACTAAAAATAGAACTACCATATGACCCAGCAATCCCACTACTGGGCATATAACCAGAGAATACCATAATTCAAAAAGACACATGCACTCCAATGTTCACTGCAGCACTATTTACAACAGCCAGGACATGGAAGCAACCTAAATGTCCATCAACAGATGAATGGATAAAGAAGATGTGGTACATATACACAATGGAATATTACTTAGCTGTAAAAAGCAATGAAACTGGGACATTTGTAGAGACATGGATGGACCTAGAGACTGTCATACAGAGTGAAGTCAGTCAGAAAGAAAGAAACAAATATCGTATATTAACAAATATATGTGGACTATAGAAAAATGGTACAAATCCACCGGATTGCAAGGCAGAAATAGAGACCCAGATGTAGAGAACAAACATATGGACGCCAAGTGGGGAAAGCGGGGACGGTTGGGGGGGAATGAATTGGGATACTGGGATATCAAATTGTACACTCTAAATATATGCAGTTTATTGTAAACAATAAATAAAAAATTAAAAATAAATTAATTGAAAAAAACACATTGTAAATCAACTATACTTCAATAAAATTACAAAAAAAAAACTACAAATGTCCACGTCCAACCCCTAGAAACTCTTTATCTGTTACCCAGAAATAAACTTCCCAGATTAGTCATCCAGCTCCTGCCTGAACATTTCCCTTGGGCATTCACTACTTTGAGGAGTAATTCATTCCACTTCACACATCATCAGAAAGTGAACAAAAGTCACTAGAATGAATGCCCCAATCTCTTTCAGAGGAATTCTTTTAATTCTTCTGCTAAATATAAGGATTCGTTGTTGCTTTTTTATGCTGAGCCAAATACGTGCTACTCACAGGCTCTGGTTTCGCCTACTCCTTCCTCCCGAAGGTCAACCTTACAAACATCCACCCTCAGGGTGCCTCCCTCCAATCTACTCTCCCTCATGCACAGTTCCCAGCATTCAGGGACCACTTTCCATAGTTGGGAATCTCCTCTTCCCTCAAAACTAAATAACAATTGGGAGATTGGGATTGCCATATATATATTACTAATAAGAAAAAAAATATCAAATTGTACACTTTAAATATATGCAGTTTTTTGTATGTCAATTATATCTCAATAAAAGTTCTTAGAAAAAATAAAAGGACTGGAAAGCAAAAAAAAAAAAAAAGAGAGAGACTACATAACACATTTAGGACTTCAGGCCATGCTTGCATTTAGTAACACATTTGGGTGAGTTCTGCTCAGAACACAGGCCACCTGCTTACTGTCCCCCATTATTCTATTAATGCAGTCTTAAACTGTACTTGATTAGTTTCCACATTCCCCTGATGCCTCAGACTGCATTCTGAACTAACTAAAATCCCTAGATCTTTTTTTTTCCCCATGAGCTGTCACTGGAGCAGATTTTCTCCATTTAAATAATTGATATTTTGAAACTAAATGCAGGAATTGAAAGTTATTCTCACTGCATTTCAATTTGGGATATAAAAGCAATTTGTTAGTCTGGGATCCTTGTTTCCATCCATGAAGATTTATTTTCAAACAAGATTTTTGGAATCCCAATTTCACCTTCAGTATATACACTATACCTCCCAGCTCTATGCCATCCACCTCCCAGAGTACCTGAGATATGACATGAGCCCAATAAATGAACGCTGAATGATGGAACAAATAGGTAAACTCGGTGGCCTTCCCATAAACTGAAGCTCTCATCTTGCTGACGTTTCCATACAAACTAGCTATAAATTACGACCTTACAGAGGCAAGTCTTCGATGCAGTTAATATTGGCAGAAAGTTCTCCAATCTTAGAGTTACCAATCATACACGGAACCCCATGAAGACAAGAGTGTCTGCTCTGACCTACACTTAAAACTCCACTGTGACACAGACATACTGGATCAGCAAAGGAGAATTACAGCCTTGCTCTGTATATTGAATTATATGGGCCCCTCCTCTAGCTATCTCTTTCACATTGCAACTGGATAAAGCTTGAGTGTTCAGGGCACTCCATCAACATGCAGGCATACCTTGTTTTATTGCACTTCACAGATACTGAGTTTTCTTTATAAACTGAAGGTCTGTGGCAATCCTGCATCAAGCAAGTCTATCAGTGCCATTTTCCCAACAGCATTCATTCACTTTGTGTCTCTGTGTTGCATTCTGGTTATTTTCACAATATTTCAAACTTTTCCATTATTATTAGTTTTTATAGTGATCTGCGATCAGCGATCTTTGTTGTTACTATTGCAAAAAGATTATAACTCGCTGAAGGCTCAGATGATAGTTAGCATTTTTTAGCAATAAAGTATTTTTTAATTAAGGTACTTTGTCTTTTTAGACATAATGCTACTGCACACTTAACAGACTACAGTATAGTGTAACTTTTACATGTACTGGGAGACCAAAAAATTCGTGTGACTTGCTTTATTGTAATACTTGAACCGAACCCACAATATCTCCAAGGTATGCCTGTACTGTGCAAAATATCTCCCTTCAAAATAGCACCTGTTATCCTAAACCTTGTTGAGAAAGATTACAACTGACCTACAGATTGTGTACCCTACTCTCTGAGATCTCAGCTTTTTCATCAGAAAAAACTAGGAAGATATCTCACCTGGGTTGATGATCTCATCATCTTCACTGAATGTCACCCGTGAGTTCTTCCTCTTCCTCTTTGGTCTCTGAATGTCCAGATTCCCCTCCTCAATGGTGAGAGTGGAAATCCGCTTGTTGTGGGCAGTGTTGAACTCTGTCAGGTTCTGGGCCAGGGTTCACACAGGAAAGACAGGAATAAGTACACAAGGAATTTGAAGGAGAATAGTACCAAATAAAGGGCAGGACGGTATTGGGAGCTAACCCTGACCTCTCTGCACAGATGAAATTCTCTTCTGCATTCAGAACAGATTCATTATTGTCCCTAGACAGCAAATACCAGCAAGCCTCATTTGACAGAATGTGGAACATCTTCATTGACTAGTGGGGCAGTGATATTCAAAAGGGGGTAAAGGACCTTGAGCTGAAAACAGGTCATCTGTGTGAAAACCCTTGAGTTGAGGTTTTGGCTTTTTTGAAGAAAGGTTATCACGTCTTCACGCTGAGAATTAAAGGAATGCAACTAGGAAGAAATCCAAGAAATGTTTTTAAGTAACAAAACAGAGATGAGAAAGGACAACTGACAGCTTCTTTCCCAGTAGCTCTCTCCTTTAAAACTTGTAAGTATGTTGCCAGTGCACTGAATATTTGGCATTAATATCTTGTCACTCCCCATCCCTTCATCTGGCCCCATTTCTATCCATAACTATCCATCCAGCTCACTGATTAACTTGACCTCAGCACAGCTGCCTGCCTCTTCCAGATCCCCTGGACTTATTCCAATCTGCATTGCAGTTTGAGACATCCCAAATGTCTTGAAAATAAGGACCCAGAGATGACCTAACACTGAACTAAGAGAGAGAGGGAGGCACGGGAGCAGCCTGAAAGAGAACAGGCAAGAGTAACTGCCAACCAAGTTCCTGGCTATGAGGCTACTTCTTTAGAACAAAATAACTTCTAAGTTGTAAGATTTCAGTTGTGCTTTTCTTTCTAAGGGCTGGGAAACTGCCTCAGTATACAAGAATAGTGAATGCATGTGGGTGGTTAAGGACAGGCTGGTGTTTGATCTACCTGGATAGACCAGTCACATCAATGCAGTGATAGACATGTGAAGACAAAAGCTACATCACAAACTACTGGGGTCAGCTCTCAAAAAGGAAAACCTTAGCACATTAAAATTAAATCTTGTAAAATTCATGGCCTTCAGAGCAGCCAGGCCCAGAGCAAAAGCAGTCTAGTTCTACTCAGAAGATTCTTGGGCTGATTGGATAATTTCAAAAAGAGCTACATAAATGAATGAAAACTTCAATCTCTGTAAGCCAGTGCTGTTCAAACAAACTTTCTGGATGATGGAAATGTTTTCCATCAGTGCTATTCAGTATGGTTAATCACTAGCCACATGTGACTACTGAGTACTTGGAATGTGGTTAGTGGTTAGTGGTTATTGCACTGGACAGTGCAGCTCTAGAGAAACGTAACTCCCAGCCTTGGCTTCTAACATGCACTGAAGGTGCACAAGAAGACAACCATAAGGGTCTACTAGCAGGACACCCAGTCTCCTAGTTAGCCCTGGTTATACATAACCAAACCCACACAATGCAGCTCTCCAAGGGCCACACCACACTGCCAAAGTGGCAAAGGCTTATTGCTGGGCTCAAGAAAACCTCCAGCTGCTAAGTCACTGGCATTTCAAGCTACATAGAACAGCTACATACTGCAAAAACCAGAGTCCCAGAAGACATAACAATGACATAGACAATGGAATTACATCAAGCTCTGTTTCCTCCTCTGGAAGCCCCAGTAAGCCCTTGAGTTCATCATCCTCTCCACCCATCTTCTCATCTCCTTTCACAGCCGATGGCAATGTCTGAGGCTTCTCACGCAGAGTATATGCCCTTGTGGATGCACCAAATGAGACCGTGGAATCGATGGGAATTTGTTGAGGCTTGTGAGGCTCCAACCGAATGTGACCCAAGAAAGTGCCGTGTGCTGGGAATAACCAAATCAGAAACGTAAGAGGGGAAAAGAAAAAACAAATAAACAAAAAAACTAACCTGAGTTGTAGGAGAGTAGCTCCTGCCAGCGTATCAGTTTTGTTTTTTTAAAATGGAAATGACGCTGGGTCCACTTTGCATCCCTTGCCATGGGTCACAATGAAAAGGAAACTCCTTCACTGAATCTTGAATCTCTTCAATGGATTTCTTACACATCTTCAGACCTGCTGTTACCCCACATAACAAATACCACTGCTTGCTCTCTGCTGCCAGACAGGCTTGGCTCCATTCTGGGTCCAGCAGGTATGGCTCCAACCCAGGAACAGCCATGCCCCACAAGGCAGGAGACAGGAATTGCTATGGACTGACCTCTCCAGCCCCAAGTATAAGGAACATAGGAATTGCTGGACTGGTGGCAGTTATGCTTGGGGTTTCCCCAGGATAAGAAATGAAGTTGGCTGAAACAGGTGCAATATCAATGGCAAGGCAAGCCAAAATCCTACTGGAAAGTCTGGATATATTTCCATGTCTGCATTCTGCATATTACGAAATGGAGAGAAAAGATGAGATAAATTTGCAAGTAAGTACTTATGAGATCAGGCTCTCCAAAACCATCATATAAGCATATTCGGGTGATGTGTGCATGTGTACGGGGATGGGGGAAAGGAGTAAAACACGATCAACCCAGGAGGCAGATCCTTTACATTTCACGCTGTAATTACATATAGACAAAAATGAACAAACTTCAAGGCCCCATGCAGTCAAGTCTCAATTGCATTTCTGGGATTATCTTTGACAAACTTTAAAATCTTATTAGTTGGAGTGTGTTCATAGAATTAAAATTGACATTTAGTAGTAGTCAAAGCAAAATGTAGCTAGGATAAAGAACCCATTATAAAAAATTAACTTTTGCTCAAAACAAGTTTTTTTTAATGTCCTGTACAACAACTCTACTACATTAATGGAGCTAATCACAGCTTCTGCTTAAATTGGACCACAATCTATCACCTATAAACACATTCCCTAGTTCCTGGGAGCTTTTTTTTGGTTCTCTGTGTATACCTATTGCTCTCTCCAGGAAAGTGCTCCTCAAAACCCTCTTCTCTCTCCAGTCATCAATTATTTTAGTAGAATAGGAAATACCACAGGAATGGAGAAAGACTGATTTAAAAACCAAACATAAACTTCCTTGATGCACAATAAAACATGATTTCAAAACTGAAGAACCCAAAGAGCATTTTCACATTGCCCAAAAGGGAATGTGTGAAATAGGATGGGATGTGAGTTACTTACTACTGTTGAGATCTATTAGGAAAACTCTCTTCAGGTGCTTGTGGTAGACCAAGGCAGCGTGGACCCGAGAGCAAGACTGGTGGTCAATGGTAAAGTCACACAAATCAGGGTTTCTCCCAAATAAGTAATACTTCTTCTCATCAATAATCAGTTTCTAAGTAAACATTAAATTAAATATTACTTAAAGCTTGTTTCAACAGGGTTTAGCAAAAATTCTTCCAATAAAGTAAGTAGAGCATTTTAAGATAAAATTCCTTGTCAAAGTAAAATATATATATATATATATATTTCTGACTATTCTTCAAGATAAAGAGCTCAGAATAATTTACTAACATTGGGGGATGGATGGCAATTATCTCCCCAAAAATAGTGGTCAAATCTTTAGTGTTGATATGAAAAGAGGTTTTCCTAATCCTATTAGATGTAAATGGCCTGCAAGAGTGGTTGTCTTCTGTCCAGATAAAATTTAAGATTTCACTGAATTTTAATTTTAGGTCAAGCAAGAAGTAAGAACACAAAGCATGCCTATAAAGTAATAAGACCACTTTTCAGAAAAATATATATTCCAATGAAGATTATCATTTGGTTGGCAAAGGAAGGGAATATAAACACCTATCTATATTCTAATCACGCTGCCAGAGCCCCAAAGTATTTTTGGAACCCTCTTTAGAAACTAGAATTACATTAGCCATCATTGTATGAGCCTCTAAGTCTAACTATATTGTCCCATTTCATTTTGGTCACAAAAAAGCATTACCCAGATTTAACTCTAAGCAAGTATTTGCTGTGTCCAAATATGGAACAACCTCACTGGGCAAAGATTTTCCAGGTTTGGCGGAAGGGGATGTAGGGATTCACATTTATTGAAGGGCTATTATCGCTAGACATTTTAAGCATTATCTTATCTAATCCTCAAAACAACTCTGTGATCCAAGCATCACCTTTATTGTTAAATATAAGGAAATAGATTCAGCAAAGCCACTCATCCAAGGCAGTCCAACTGGTTAAGTAGCAGAGCTGGGATTTAAACTCAGGTGTGAATGACTGGCAATGCTAATATTCTAAACAAGAGTGCCATGGATCTGAAACAATTCTGAGAAGAGCTCCAAAATGTTTCTAGCCACTGCTGTGGCATTGAAAAAAATGAAACTATATAATGCCCCAATATAACAGCAGAAAAGAGGATTTTGCAGACCAGCAAGCTGTTATTTTAAAAATCGTAGGGGTGACATAGCACTGTTAACTTTTGCCAAATGAGAACTTTTTTTTTTTTAATTGTCACCAACCAGTATTATAATCATTTTATAAAAGAAAGGTTATGTTAAAAAATAAGTAGGAAGGACAAGGATAAAGGACCACTCTTTGAGCTGAATTTAGCTTTATGAAAAACTCACTACACTGTCTTTATTTTTCTTTTAATCCTAGATCAGTGAAGCCTTTGCCACAGATTGGTTGTAGACTGGGCCATCATAGGTGAAGAACTCTAGATAAATTTTTGCTAAAACTTCAGTTCTTGAAATCTACAATTTGAGTACTTTGAAAAATAACCCTCATTCATATACATTACGTTATTCCTTTACAGTTTTGGGATTTTTTTCTGACCATGTCACATGGCTTGCAGGATTAGTTCCCCGACTCGCACTCTCAGCAGTGAAAGCACCAAGTCCTAACCACTGGGCTGCCAGGGAATTCCCTGTTTTTCCTTTAAACACAAGGTCTCACTAAGCTCTAGTTCACTTTTCACACTATGCTCCTCCTAAAATTCCTGAGGAAAAATAAAATAAATAAATAAAATAAAATAAAATAAAATAAAATAAAATAAAATAAAATAAAATAAAATTCCTGAGAGAAGACAGCAACAAAGCTGAGTAGGGAAGTATAGTCAAATTAGGATGGTACCAGGCTAGGAATCAAGAGGCTTATATTTCATTCCTGGCTATGTCTCTAAACTCACAGTGGGCTACAATTCTCCCCTATGCTTTAGTGTTCTTACAAAAACCAGAAATACACCTCACTTACTGATAACAGATAACAACTACTGAGTACTTATGTGTCACATACTGTGCTATGAGTTTTATGCTATGTCATTTCATCCTCACAAGGTACTATTACTCCTATTTTTATAGATAGGAAAAGAGAGGCACAAAGAAATTAATATATGCAAGTTCACACAGCTAGATATTTACAAACTGGATTAGAAATTCAGGTCTGTCTGACTTCAGAGTCTAAGCTTTTTTAACCACTACATTATATACTTTCTTCACTCTTCCTGCCACTTTCCCACCATATGGCAAAAAACATTTTAAGGAGTGAACAAGTACTATGGGTCACACTCAATTTTTTTTAAACACTCACTTACCCAGGTCCTTTCCAGCTTAGCCTTTAAGGTTCAAAATAGGTATGGGAGTCACGTCTGGGAAACCCTGTCCAGCAGTGCCCATCTGCAGCTGGCAGAGCTTGTCCCAGGCCCCTAGCGCTAGGGAGCACCAAGATTCAACAAGAGCCTGCCAGCTCAATCACATAATCATCCCCATGTCTGCTTAGACCCAAGTATTAAGACTTGGGTTAAAAATAAGACAATGCTTCAGAATTGAGAGAGCCCTGAAATTTCAACATCTTATTCTCTCTAGGTAATACCTATATAGGGTGAATTTCACTACATTTCTCACTCATATTTATATGTACATAGATTATGTCCTCATAAACTTAAATTTGCTAACCACAGTGCTCACAGGCTAGACTTAAAGAAACAGTACATAAGATCACCAGCTCTTGGGTTCTAATATAAAACTGACCACATTTCTATGATTCTAAGGTGCCAATACCAGAGATTTAGGTGTTTAGAAGGGGAAAAAAAAAGAGAGAAAGGGTCTCCAAGTTAAATATACACATTCACTATTAAAAGCATCTTAATTATAGAAATGTGAAAATGTAGGGAAAAAATAGTATGCCTCAGGAGCAAGAAAATGTGTGAATTCTTGGACAACATGCTTATTCCGTCCAAGTGAATGAAATAATGTATTGGTCTTTCAATAGTCACTAAGCCACAATTTCTTAACTAGCTATGGCTAATATCATTATTCAGTTGTGCCTCTGAGTTATAACTCAGAGTGTATCTTTACACACTGGGCTTAAAAGACTCAGGGCTTTTGTTTTAATATTGCACTTCTTAAACCCAGCTATCACAACACATCACAAGCCTCTGACACAAGGCTAGGACACAGATAGCTCGGTTAGTATCAAGTGCTGCCTAAATCCTTAAAAAATAAGCCCACAACTTTGTGGCAACTCAGCACACCTAAAAGCACTGAAAGAGAACATATCCCTAAAAGCACTGAAAGAGAACATATCAGTTAATGGAAACCAGTAATCAGAAGAATATTTGACAAATTAGAGTGCTTTGAAAATACAAATTATTTTGCAAAGGAATATGACATTATCATTAAAGCTAGGCCTTCTTGTCTGTTTCTTCCTGTTGCAAACTAAAGATTTACTAAATTCTGGTTAAAAAAAAATAGATTCCTATAAGTCTATTTAGCAACAATATTTTATATGTGTGGAACAGTCTGTAGTATAAAAAAAAAAAGAAAGACATTTTAGCTAACTTAATCCCTTGAATAATCCTGATATTTTGTAACCTTTACGATAGAAGAACCCATGACAAAGGGGTTCTAAGTGACTGGCTCAGGGCTTGAAGAATTAACAACAGAATTCATCATAACCCACGACTTAATACTTTGCAAAATTTGTGGGTATCTCTACAACATCCTGAAAGTGAAAACAATGTATTTATAGAACATCCTTCAGGAGATCTCACAGATAGCTTCTCATTATGGAGTGCAATGTTTTTACTATATACACCAAAGAAAAAATAACTACACGCAGTAATAGGGCCTTGAACTTAAATTCTATCAGACAGGAGTCAGAACTCCACAGTCATAGTTGGCTTAATCTCCATTTCTTGGTAAATAAATGGTAACATAAGGATTAAAAAAAAAAAGTACACAACCTAATAGCTAATCAAAATTCACGTTCTCTTGAAGTTCTATGTGGTTTTCATTCTAGAGACTTGTAGAAAAGCTAGAATTTTGCTAACCTTGTCCTTTATATACTTATTTCGATTATAATCATATAAATTTTTGTGTAATTCTGTCTTTCCCATCAGATGATTTCTTTGAGGGCAGGAACCATATTTGTTTTGTTCACTGCTGTAGTTCCTATGCCAAGCACAATGACTGGCACATAATAAGCACTCAGTAAACGTTTTAAATGAATGAATGAATTTTGCCACCATTTCCACTCTCTTTTTTGAGCAAGTGTCTTAATTTACCACCTTCTTTGAAGGGCTTTGGCTTGAATCTCATAAAAACAACTTAAAAGTTAAATTCAATCTACATCATTCACTTTCTTCTTCAATTATTGCAGATCTTGCACCTTCCACACAACTTCATGTACTCGGAGAAAAGGAATTCACCAAGCTATAGGGCATCCGGTTTGACGGAGGCCTCAAGCCCATGATCTATTAAAACCCTTCATTTGGAAGGTGAGAGAAGTCACAAAAAACTGAGTGTCTGTGGAGATACACGGTTTGAATGTGTTATATCACCATGTGCTTTTAATAGAAAAAAAAATCAGGATGAACGAAAGTAGCATTTCTGGAAAACAAAGCACAGGAGAGGGGGTGGAAAAGTGAGTCACTGGCAAAAATCTTTAGTGTGATGGGATAAAAAGGGAAGACATGTATTACCATACCTCAATTAGCTTGTCTCCTTTGACTACATCCAGATGTAAACCAGGAGGGGGTTTACCTGCCCTGAAAAATAAGAGTGAAAAAACATTTTCTGGATGAGTTTGTACATGCCATTTACAATCATTATCCCATTCAACACTGCAGCTCTCCTACCAGCCTATAATTAGTTCATGTTCAAGCAGAAATGTCATCTACTTCACTGTTATTATAGCTCCTTTCTACATTTGACACTCACTTCCCCAGTGATTCAATTGCTCTAAAACATATTTTAGTAGATCTGTATTTAGAGCAGCACCAAAGAAACCTATATTTTAACACTGGATTATCCACTCTGGAGAGAAAGCGGCACAAAGAGTGCAAGTACTATGGCTGGGGTTGTCTGGTCACTTGGGAGTTTGAATCTAAGATTTGCTACTACCACTAATACCCTACAAAGGTAGAATAAATCAGCTGGTGTTTGGGGCTGATCAAGATGAGACTGATCACAGGATAAGCAGAGGGTACTGTCCTGAGCTCTGAGGCCAAATCAGACATACGTAATTAGGGAGCCAGGGCAATCCAAAACTATGCCCATGAGACCAGGTACCAATAAACACAAGAGATGTTTGTTAATCTTGAACAGGCCATTCTACCATGGCATGTTTAAGGCAACTTTTCTTTATACTCCTATCATCATACCATTCAAGGGAGATACATATACATCAAAGCACCTAACTCAGTGCCTGGTGCATACCAGACGCTAAGGCAATCGTAGGTGATCTTATACAGTCTCTTGTAACTCTTAAGTTTACCGTCCTGGCCCATCTTCTAAAATCAATGCAGCAAGGAACCAACATGCACACAGATTTTGTAGACTGAAGCAACTGGGTATTACAAACATGCAGAGGGACCCAGAAAATAGCCACACATTCACTTGCTTCATGTGTTTGCTCCTTTGAAGTTTGAAGGATGAACAATCTTGCCAGAGTCCCTACATCTGCACACACAAAAATGCATCCGTTTACATCTAATTTAAGATGCAACACAGTCATCTCACAATCCTGACCCAACTCCTCTATGGCTGTTGCTGGTAAGACAGTGAACTGGACAAAAGCCCATTTTGTCTGGAAAACAAGGAAAGCCAAGTTACGTCCAAAACATGCTTTCTGAACTCCTACTATGTGCCAGGCTCAGACCTAGGAACTGGGAATCTAAAGATGCACTAGGCAGCCCTCGCCCTTGAGGATCTCAATATAACGGAAGCCAGAGAGTAACACATAAACAATACACTGCCATGAGCAGAAATAGCTCTAACTCGCATGGGTCTCCTTGCAAGGCAATCCATGTGTATTCACCGTGTACTCTAGTCAAAGACTAAAATTATTCCATTATTCCCAAGAACTTGCGAAGGGAGGAAAGGGGTTCATCCTAACAAGCAAGGATGCCCTCTGGTGCCCGGCTTCGCGCTGGTCGCTGAGAGCGCAGGGGTAGGTCGGAGCCGTTCCTGCCCTCAGGGAGCTCCCATTCCGCGAGAGACAGGCAAGTACCGCACCCAGGCTGCAGCCACACCCGCGGGATGCGGGGCTCTGAGGGGGAGGCCGGGCCCGGGAAGCCAGCTCGTGCGCGCTCGGGACAGAGAGCAGGGGGGCAGGCAGGGTGCTCCACAAGAGCACCAGGCACTCAGTCAGGAGTTGGGGTAAGTTCGGGGCCAAGGCCCCGAAGCGCCCCGGCAACCAGATGATTGCCGGAGGGGCTGTCTAAGCGAGCGCCTCAGAGCCCTCAACTCTGGGTTTCCTCAGTTCCTGGGCCCGGGCTCCAGGCTCCCGGGTCCTCCACACGCCGCCCGGCCCGACGGACAGTTCTCCCTCTGTCAGTCCCAGGGTCTTTGGGCCGTTCGCCTCGCTGCGAGAAATCATCCGCCCGGCCAGCCCCGGCCAGCGCGGGCCAGGCCACTCCAGCGCTGGTCGCCCCGCCACTCACCAGGTCGGGCAGTCGAACAGCGGGAGGCTGGAGCCGGAGTTCGCGGCTGCCGCCATCTTGCGTCTCCCCCTCCCATTTGGCGGGCCCGAAGCACGCCGGGAAACTGGAAGACCCAGAGGGGAGAGGCGGCTTCCCAGCAGCCTGTGCGTATGCGCGCGCGCGCGCACACACACCCACGCACGCACGGACGCACAGAGCGCTTGTGGTAATGGTGGAAAGTGGGATCGGGTTTTGAGGTCTTTTTCGGTGTTTGAGAGTGTTGGCCTTCTTACAGAGGCCAGGGCTTTCCTTGTCCGGGAGTTGTTTGAGGAAAATGGGCTCGTAAGGAGGGGTTCGGTTTCCCTCTACGTTCGTTTTGCAAACACGCTCCCAGACTCTAAAACCTTGCCACTCCACCCTTACTCCGGGCTTGCACCGTCAGCCTTTGGACCCCAATCTGGAGAGAAGCTAGAGGGTAGAGCTCAGAGATTGAAAACCTCCAATCTGCTCTGTTTCTCCTCTTCCGGTCCTCCGCAGAGCTGCATGCGCCGTACTCACTTAACCACTCTAACCCAAATCCGGCCCATGAGGGCTTCTGTATATTATCTGCGAAGCTACCTTTGGGGGTCATCTCAACTCTGGATAAACAGGGGCTAGGGACGGATCCAACCAAATGCAGGCGTCCAGAACTTAAATGTGCATGAATGAAATGGTTATTCAAGTTGAGGCCCCTTTGGATTTTAAATTTTTGGTCATAGGGACTAGATAGGGTAAGGAGGAATTAAGGATTCAGGCCTGCTTTAGGCCAACAGCTGGGTGAAAGACCATCACCAGGGCCTCTGGTTGTAATGGTCTGTCTGTTGAGTGTTTACTTCTCTGGGCAAGTATGTAGTTTATATGGATCATCTCATTTAATCCTCACAACTCTCTTGAAATAGGTATTATTATTCCTGAGGGGAGGCTCAGAGACACTGAGCTGCCCAGCCTCATCCTAGAACAAGTGGTGAGTGGGATTCAACCCTAAATCTGTATGACGCCAAAGGCCATGCTCTTTCTTCTGTGCTATCCGTCACACTTTAATGTTGGTACGATCATATTTATTATTAGCATGCGGCTGAAGCCCAACACCTTTTTACTTTTGTGGAAAACATGGAGGGATTATCTGACCTGTTTTGTCCTCTTTTAAAGAAACCAAATGCAAAATTATTGTTCATCCATAAAGAGGCACTGCACAGCAACTTATCGCCTTCTGTGGTGAAGTTACTGCTTTTCTTGATTCCTTGCTATTTGTCCTCTCGATTTTAAATCGAACATCAGCCTGTTCAAAAGATTTTGCCCTTGGTGACATCTCCAGGCATCAAGATTTAACTACCGCAGCATACTATTAACTTAGAATTTAAAATTATCAACTCTTAGGCAGGCAAGAGAATCACATTTTCCACTGGTGTTCAAAAGCACAATAAACTCATCCAGCAAGGATGTTAACTGATCAGATCACTTTTCTTCTTTTTTGGGGGAGGCGGGGGGGGGGGGGGCTGTGCAGCACAGCTTTCAGGATCTTGGTTCCCTGACTGAGATTGAACCCAGGCGACGGCAGTGAAAGCGCTAAGTCCTAACCACTGGACTGCCAGGGGACTCCCTCAGGTCACTTATCAAATGAACTGGTTAATATCCTCCTTTCCAGCCTTGTGATTCCAAAGATAGACTAGGCCAATTTGGTTTCAGGAAAACAGGCTATAGCTCCCTCCTTTGAGCAGAAGGACTTGATTCTTAAGAAAGAATTAAATAGTTTCAAGTGTTTTGAGTGTAACAGAAAAGAGCAAGGTATTTTTATCTACAGAGATTGTGTGGGCCTTTGAGGTCTCATGCCCTTTTCAGGCATGAAGTGGTATTGAAGCCACTTATAGCTATCAGGGACCTAATAACACCTTATGTCAGCTTTGCCTTTCAATTTCTCAGCTTCTGTGGGTGGTTCATTATTTAATCCCTTATAATGCTGAATGTACACCCAAGAAACCTAAGCTATATTCTTACCCTTATAATTCTTTATTCCTTGGCCATGTTCCCTGTTTCCAGCACAGCTGATATTCACACTGACCTCTGATGTAATGGCACCTTACACTTACCTAGGCCTTAAAAAGCAAAATGCTCTTTGTTTGGGCACCAGTGATGTCAGTATAGATCAGCAAACTGGAGGACAGCAGTCTAGGATATGAACCTTTTGAAATGTAAAGACTGATGGGCTAGCTGCCTTTGGATTGTGTTATCTCAACAAAGACAGATTAATTTCTTAGACTTTGAAACTTCCGTAGAATCTAAAGACATGAGCATATTGATATCAAAAAACTTTCTCAGAACATCTTTGATATATGAGCAATCAAATGGAGACACTGAAAAAATTGAGTTTGTGTACAGATGGTACATCAGGAGACTTCATTTTGCAGGGGGGTGAATGAAAAGTTTACAAGGTGCCAACAAAAGAAAAGATGTTCATGAAAACTGAATAGAAATTGCCATTACTCCAGATTGTTAAAGAAAGCTTAAGGAAAGGGATGATAGTTTGTATCAGTGATGAATGGAGACAGTGTACAGTATCTAAAGGTGTGGTTTTGAAGTCTGTGTGCTTCAAACCCTGGCTCCATAGCTCCTAAACTGTGTGCCCTTGGCCAGGTCACTTACTTACTACCTCTCAGTTTCCTAATCCATAAAAAGAGGACAAGAAAAATACATCTGGATGGTTTTGTGGATGTAAGATGATACATATAAAGTGTAAAACATTTAGCATAGTAAATTGCTTGTAGTAAGGGCTCCAATATTACCCCACAGTAACCATTCACATACAGAGCACTTCCTCAAGCCTTTAAATTCCTGCAGTTAGACTGCCATTCCTGGCCTCAGCTTCTTCAGCTGTAAAGTGATGGGGCTAGTCTAGATGAGTGGTTCAGACATTAGAGATATCATGGACCAGGAAAAAAATATATAGGGGTGTCAACTTTTATACTGCCAACTAAGGAGATTTTAAAATGAAGACTGTCACCTAACATCACTGCATTTTCACTTTTATAATCTTTTAAAAAATGAGAGGGCCATTAGCTCAGATTCAAAGATGGTACTTTAAAAAGCCACTACATTATTTTTCTCATTTCTCCATGGATTGTAAAAACTTGGTCTTTAATCAAAGTCCCACATTAAAAATTCTATTATGTCAAGTTTATCTTGAAATATTGTTAATCAAATTTTATTTTGGTTAAGTATTAAAATGAACTATTCAGTTGGCCTAAAATCTGGATCAAGGGTTAGAATCAAAACCTTTCAAGCTGTCTGCTAGCTAAATGGAGATTCTAAAGTAGCTGTAATTCACAGTACTGAAAAACAACACTGAAAAATTCTTTGAAACCTAGGGATATGCTAAATATGCTTAGAAAAGAAGGGAGGAAGCAGGTGATAGAATGAAATCTGAGTTGGGTACTGGTCTGCATTTAGTGGCCAAAAGCAAAAGCTTCATTCCCATGCCTGAGAACTGCCTCTGAACAGAAGAAGGGGGAATAACACCCAAAAAACAAAAAAAACTGAATTGAGGAGGCTCAGGGTGTTTTACTTTGCACTGACTGAAGCATAATTTCATCTTGATATTTTTGCCCACTGGTACAAGGCAGTGTATCACCACCCCTTAACAAAACAAAACCTGCCCAGGGAGCACCAGTCCAGCAATGTTCTTGTTCTGGAACATTTGCAAAGGAAGTGGCCAGCAAGACACTTGTACTTTAATGTGTACTACAGTACTACCATTTTAATTCACTTGAAAACATTCCATAAAGAAAGGAGAAAGGAAGAAAGAGAAAAGGAAAGGAATACAGAGGAAAACATACAATTTGTATGTTCAGACCAAACCCCTGTGGTCCTTATAATCAGAGAATTTTATAGCTTTAAGAGAGCTATTGAGGAAACTAAGGGACTATGGGTTAAATAACTTGTCTGAATACCTACAGCAAGTTAATGACAGAGCTAAGGTTCTCCAGGCCTTCTGTACCCCAGTCTAGTTTTTGACCACCAAACCAATGGTTTTCAATCATGGTCATACCTGAGAATTATCTGGAACTTTTAAAAGTCTCTATACCCAGGCTGTAACCCAAACTAAATAAATTAGACTCTTGTGGCAGGGGCACCTATGCATCAGTATTTTTTTTAGGTTCTAATGTGAAGCCATGGTTAAGAACCACTGCCCTAAACCATGGTGCCCTAAAGGTGGACAAAGCACAGATAAGAAGGATTCTGTGAACAGGTCTGTTAGGACCACTTAGCAGAACCTCTTGGTAACTACCACAAATTCCAGGCCATTGAAATTCTAGGCCAAGGTCATATTTGCTATCCATGACTACTACTACCACCACCATTGGATTACATAGTATTACAGAGCAGAATTATGGTGGCTTCATTTTACCCAACTGAAAGGTTTCGGGTTTGTTTTGTTGTTGTTGTTACAATCAAGACTTTTTTTTTCTTGCCTGGAATATTACAAAAGATGTATTCAAGTCCAAATTTAGACTGTAATTTAGAGCTGAAGGGGCATTGATTGTAGATCCAGGGAATTAGCTCTGAAGCTGCTGCTTGGTTCACTGTGATGCCCCAATAGCTCTATCCTGTTCTTCAAAGAAAGGATCGACTCCACCCCGAAATCATTCCTCACCTGAACTCCAGTATTCTTGCAGGTCTCAAATTTTCTCTGGACAGCACATTACCCAATATCTACTGCATTAGGATGTTAACTCATAAAAACTTACTACAAAAGCTTTTCCAACGTTTGTTTGTATTACGTGGGTGGAATGATGTAAGAGTGCAAAGAAACTTATGTATTTAGCCCTTGTTTCCCTGCTGTTCACATTAGTTTAGTAAAAGAAGATTAAGTAACATTTAAGGGAATGGAAGAACTAAGTATATAAATATATCCAGGGTAGTCAAATCCTCTGATTCACTAAAGAATGAAGTGAAATTGTTGGCCCAATTCACATTTATGTGAGAGCCTAAAGAAATTACCTTCCCGTTAACTTCCCTAGACCTGTGGAAAAGAGGAGTGGACAACATTCATATTACAAGACAGCAATCTTTTATTGAAACATTTTTTGTCTAAAACTATGTATGGAGAGATTAATCTCCTGTTCATAAATTAGGGTAAGTCTAACATCACTATTCCAAACCAGTATTATTTACAAAAAAGAACATTTTCTTTGCTTTATCGCCAGGTTCACAAGACTAAATATTAAACCAACTTCAGTCTAGCTTTTAAAATCTTCCTGCCATCAAATGTCCAGCAAACCTTATTAGGGTAGGGACAGCCTTTTGATGGCAACATTCATCATTCACCAGGAATGTAGAACCACAACTGAGCAACAACAACAAAAGATCAAATCATTCCAAACAACTCCTATTTGCTTTCCAAAAGCATGCTTTGTCTAAACCTCCCCTTCTATACAGACAGGTGGGAGAGGAACCCCACAGAGCATCATAATGTTAACTAAATTAAACTCTTCAAAAAGTGAACAAGATGATTTAGTGTATATATGGATGAACTGCGGTCGATAACACTAGCAGATAATAAACTTAAACCCAGATTAACACGAACCCCAACAGCTGGCCAGCTCAAATAGTTACTTCTCATTTAATCTGGATCACATGTGCAATTTTTTACTCTCTAGTTAAATACATTGCCAAAATCTTTCAAAGCATATAGGGAATAGGCTTCTTAGAAATTCAAACTAAAATGTTAAATAATAAAAATTGCTGGCTTATTATACAGTTTCTGACGGACTCCAATATGCTGGGTGACAGAAAGTAATTCTATCTCGGTTGCTAGTAAAAAGGTAAATCTTCTATATACATAAAAAGACAACAGTACAAGACTGTAGTGTTACCTACCAAAACAAGGATATCTAGAATGGAATTTTCAGTAAACATTTGGGATGAAGGGCAATCAGAGTATAAGAGAAAGCAAAATCCACATAAATTAATTCTTAATTTGAGAAATCAATAAAATGTATACATAAATCGAGAAATACTGTCTCCATAGGTCACTAATTCCAAGGACTAGTTAGTAGTTAGTTTCTAACTAAATTATTACAGGACATTCCGGTGTATTCTCTCTTCTTGTGATCAGTTTGTTCTGGCAAGACTCCAACAAGCACTTGCCCTTGAAAACAGCTCAGTGGGAGAAGGCTCGGAGGCAATCACTTCATTTATTAACTTGCCACAAAATAAGTCCCAAGATTACAATAACCACTGAAAGGACAAGCACCAGGATACAGATCTTCTTGCGAGATTTCTTCTGAGGAGAGAAATATGTAAAGAAGACACTCATGAAACGAGTAAAAAATGTTCCTAAGACTCCAAGAGTGCTTCATCAATCTGCATCCTGGTAACTCAAAATTAACTCTATCCATGCATGACTATGTGGACGCCTTCTCGAAATTTCAAGTCTACCAGTGCTAGGCAGCAGTGCAAGTTCTAATTCCAGGCTCCCAAATACAGTTTTGTAAAGGAACTGTTTATACCTATGTTGCTAGGCATTATTTGCAATAAAATAAGGTTTTGTACATGTGTATTTTAATAAAGCTTTTATACCTAGTATAAAATTTTATGTTCACTGTAAAAAATTGAGATAAGCAGAAGAGAAAAATAATCACCCACAGATAAAACAGTTGATATTCTCATTGTATTTCCTTCTCCTCTTTTATCCATGCATAGTTATTTGACACAATTGGGACCATACTGTATGATGTCTGGTATTTTTCTCACATGTTTTACATAAAAATTCTGATATTATAAGCTCTTCATAAACATCTCTTTTAATTCCCACATAACACTGAGTGGATGTATGTGATTTACTTATTGTTCCTTTACTGTTGGATATTAAAGTCATCACTCAGTTTTTAAAAGGAAATACCATTATTAAATATGAATTTCTTTAAGAACAGTCCCAGGTGAAATACAGCTATCTTAGGAACATGGTAAATGACTAAATGCTATTTATTTCTACAAAGCTATGCAACACCAAACTGAGGAGAAATGAGAAGAACCTCACTCACAATAGTTGTAAATGGAAGTGAAGACCCAGATAAAAGCCATAAAACCAGAGTTTCAACTAATATGTAGACTATCACTTTACAGAAAGTGGAATAATTAACCCCTATTTATTCATAGTGAAATAACCCCCAAATGACAAGCCCCTATTAATTCATAGATAAATAGCAGTCGGAGTTGGTTCTATGTTCATCCTCTATGGCAACAGTCAACATAAAGTATCTGCAAAGTCCTACTTTGTACCTATTACTATCCTAATTGAAACAAACTTCAGCTGTTTAGGTTATAAAATTAGCCTTACACCAGATTAGGTATCATGCTAGCTTATGGGGTTAGCTTTGTTGCTAAGAGGCTTCTGTGTCAATTTACTCAAAGTGTGATGCCTTCTTGTAGATCTTTCTGCAAAGAAAAGTACTAAAAATGGAGCTGAGACTGCAATTATGACTACCTGCCTCCAGCTTAAGACTAAGCAAAAGGCTGCAGCTGTTCTCAATGTGTCAGTGTACTCTGATGGCCCATAAGGTCTACAGCACAGAGTGACTTTCTTTGGTACCTGCTTTTACCTGATAGTAAGCAGCTCGCTGTAACTGATCAGTGGCTCTTTCTACATGCACCTCTGAGCTTTCCACATTGGCTTCTATGCTGTCTGCAAAAGAGAAGGGCAGTGGATGTTTTACCACACTCAGATGTTTCAGGACTGCAAACTGAAGAGAATTCTAATGCTATGGGTCCTGGTTCACCACCATCACTCCAATTATCCAGCCATGAAATCAAAAGTTACTAACTCCATAAGAGAAGAGCCCTACTCTTCGTAAATAAATACTGAAGTATTTAGGTGTGGGGGGTTATAAAGTATACAACTCACCCACAAATGATTCAGAAAAAAAATCAGGTATATACATAGAGAAAGACTGAATGCAAACAAAAAGCAAATGGGATAGAATGTTAACAAGAAGTAAATCTGGGTAAAGTTTATAAAGGAGTTCCTTGTTATTTTCATTTTTGCAACTTTTTATAACTCAAAGTTATTTCCAAATAAAAAGTGTAAAAAAAAAAAAGGGGGGGGGGTTTCTAATCCCATAGTTGTGCAAGTTCCTGGAGATAAAAACTGTGAAACTGACAGCTAATATTTCCCTAAACAGCCAAAGACGCACCAAGAGGCTATGGCAAGTGAATGGAGCTGACTACTCACGGGAGCCTCATTTTAACTTCCACATTTGACAACGTAAGAAAATTGCTAAGGAAATGAATTTAATGATTTTTAAATGGTATTCCTAAATTCCTAAGACACATCTTACTTCTTTGCACACAAATAGTATCAACTCACCTTTATGTTAAAGGTATCAATAATACATACCAATGAGATCGCCTTGGTCATGGATCATCATGGCCAAATCTTTAAATATCTGATTGACATCCAAAATATCAGCCTAAGGAACACAAAAAAACCAGTTAAGTAACATTAAACAACAAGTTAGAAGATCCATTTCCTCTACTTACCTAAAATTTTGGCTATTAACATAACACATGGTTTTCACAGCTTATAATTCATGCTTTCTCCATAAACAGAAAATGAAAATCAAGTTCATCATTAACATTTACTAAATGACTACTATGTGCCCAGTACTATACCAGGTAGGTAATTGAAAGCACAGTCCCTTGGAGCCTGACTGTCAGCTACAGAGGACTGTTAATCCTCCAGTCTTGTTGTCCAACCTTAAATTAAGAACTTGTCTGGACCTCCCCTCTAAAATGTGGACAATGACAGTACCCATCTCGGAGGATTTTCAGAAGTACTAAATAAAAAGTTCTTAGAACTGTACAATAACCACTTCATAAGTGTTAGCTATTAGTAACTATCACCTAACTGGTCCTCATGACAACCCAATGAGACATGTATTATCCTCATTCTACGGAAGACAAAATCAAGGCTCAAAGAAAGAGGTTTGATGACTTGTCCCAAGGTCTCACAGCTACCAAGCGGCAAAACAGAATGAAAAGTTTATGATGTTTTGTTACGTGAATTAATCATTCAGTAACTATGAATTAAGTATCTTTGAGAATAATGAGGCTCAGAGCAGTTATGTAACTTGTGTAGTCACACAACTCATCAGTGAGGAAACTAAGCATTGCTGCCAGGATTATATCCCTAAAGCCCACGCTCTTTCAGTTGCAGTGCCCTGCCTCTCAGAATGCTACAATAAAAAATGATGCCTTCAAAGCAATGACTTCCTAATCATAACTTGGCAAGAACAGTTCTTGCCAGAACCTCAGTTACTTGCTAAGAGTCTACTATAGTTGGGACAGTCTGCTAGTTGCTATGAATATAAAAGGGCTTAATAATAGCTAACTGGGGGTGGGGGGATCAGGATACAATAAGTAAGAAGAAAGGGTGTTTATCTGGTAAATGACTAATAAATGGTATAGGAAGTCAAGCAGAGGAGGAAGACTGGCAGAAGAGGCAGAACTTGATTTGTGCCTTAAAGCAAAAGAGAAGCCATATACACAGAAAGGTAACTGGGTGAAAGAACAAACAGCCCAGTTTGGCTATAACATAGGTGTGATATTGTGATTCATAAGAAATATATATTTGGTCTTTGTCCCATTCCTGGCACAGAGCTCCTAAAAACCTCAGAATTTTCTAAGTGATAAAAAAAGATAAAGATGTCTTTTTTTATTCATAACAAGCCCCTTTCAACCACTCCTGAGTTTATGTTAATGACTTGACTTTTGGAAAACCCCTAAGGATGGGGGCTGGCTGTGAGGGGAACTAACCTGGTGATTAGATGGTCGGAATTTTCAGCCCCAATCCCGACCTCTGGGGAGGGGAGGAGGGCTCAAGGTTAAATCAATCATCAAGGGCCAATTATTTAATCAGTCATGCCCATGTAAACACAAGGTTCAGAGAGCTTTTTAGTTGCTGAACACATGGAGATCTGGGGAGAGCGGCGCTTCTGGAGAGGGCGTGGAAGCTCTGTGCCCCTTCCCACATACCTTGCCCTGTGCCTCTCTTCCATCTGGCTGTTCCTGCGCTGTATCCTTTTATGATAAACCGGTGATCTAGAGAGTCAACTGTTTTCTTGAGTTCTGTGAGCTGCTCTAGCCAATTAATCAAACCCAAGGAGGGGGCTGTGAGAACCTCCAATTTCCAGACTGTCAGTCAGAAGCACAGGTGACAACCCGGATCTGGGACTGGCATCTGACATCATGGGGAGGGGGTGAGTCTTGTGGGACTGAACCCTCAAGCTGTGGGATCTGAGGCTACATCCAGGGAGACAGTGTCAGAATTGAGTTAAACTGTAGGACGTCCCGATGGTGTGGCAGAATTGCTTCATGTGGAAGAAACCCACACATCTGGTGGCCAGAAGTGTCAGAAGTGCAGTGTGGGAGTAGAAGAGATACAAAGGAGTGTGATGCTTCACCATTAGAACAGGGTTCGTATGTTAGATGCAGGAAATGACTGGATATGAAAATCCAGCCCTGGCTAAGGAATCCGGCTTTAATTCTGTGGAATGTGAAGTGCTCCTTACACTCCTGATATCTGCTATGTGACATTTCTCTCCTTAGCTCCATACATCTCACCCTATTCCCTGCTGGAACAGGATTTTTCTTGTCAAAGAACAAGTCGATGATTAGTGGCAATATGTGAAAAAGAGAAGAGGCATGACATCTTTGAAGGCAATAAAATAAACTTGAGGATGAGCTGTCCCATCAAAAAACAGACATTGATGGGCTCTAGGGCAGTGGGGCTCAACCCTGACTGCACATTGTAATCACCTGGGAAGTTTGTAAGAAAAAAAATGTCCATGCCAAGGGCCTCCTGTGGATGTCTGCCCATTTCTAACCTACAAAAAAAAGGAACATCACACAGTCCAAACTAGTAATTGGTGGATGGAGGAGGAGAGCTGGGGCATTAAAAAAACAAAACAAAACAAACAAAAAACTCCAAGTGATTCTAAAGTGTAATCAGAGTTCAGAACTACTGCCATAGATGAAGATCAGGGAGGAGCTCAAAGTTTCTCCTCTCTACAACTCTCCTCTCCCCACTGCCCCCAGGAATGGCAGTCTTCTATCTCCATGCAGGAGAAAAGTATCCAGCCTCAAGGATATTTTAGTGGTCACTGTGCAAAACTAAAGTTGGAAACTCAGGTAAGAAAGGCCTCGAGACCTCTCTCTCAACCCCCACCTCAAAAACTGTTCCTATTTCTATGACCCACTGAAGCGATATCCACAACTTGGGAGTGGACTTTGGGATATACAAAAATGGAGCAAACCTTTTGGCCCGTCTTTATTCTGGTCTATTCAGATTAAGCAAAGGGCTCTCCGAAGAGCCCCACATAGCCTAGAGGTTGGCATTGAGGTTTGGGGACAAAATCTTAATAAGCAATAAAATATTTGTTTGCCTTGTTCTGTTCTCTATGCATATTCTCATGGAGACCACTTAAGATACGGTGATTGAGGAGAGGATTCGGGTACTCTCGCTCACCATCATAAGAGTAATTCAAATTCACCATAATTACCTGAAACATAATACACAAACCATACAACGACTTATTTTTTACCATAATCACTGGGAGAAAAACCAGGTGGATTAGAGATTGCAGATACATTGCGTCAAACAAGAAGCACGACCTGGCCCCCACCTCCAGCTGCCGAATTGCCGTTTCCCTCTCTTTAATAAGTTCCAGATCCTGTTCGGTGATGGCCACCTCATCCTCCTGGCTCTGCATCTGGTTCCACTCCTCATGGCTGCAGGGAGACAAGCACACTAGGTGATTCCTCCTTGCTAAGGTGTGCATAAGACATATCTGCTTCATCTCTGCTGCCAGCAGAGCCTGCCCAAAGACAGTACCAGGGCTCCAGCTCCTCTGGTATCAGTACAAGTGCCTGAGGGTCACACTCTTCACACCCAGAAACAAACCAAGACAACAAAGTCTCAGCTTTCATTGGCAAAACTAAGAGGAAGCAGAATTATGAGCGATGGGACTCCTTGCTGTTTCCCTTCAGGGGTACACTCTGCAATCTTGCCAGGGCTTGCTAGACAAGAAGTGGGCAGAGATTTGATATCAACAAAGTACACTGGCCCATCCTCTCCCAGGGCACTCTCAAAGTGCAAGCTGGGCTGGTATGTTGGGTATCAGACAGGTAGAGGAGAGCAGGCTAAGTGACCTGTTAGTGCTTCACCAATTAGTCCAACAGAATCACATCTCCTGGTTTTCAGGAATCTCTTTGAGGTTATGCTTTAGGTTAAATGTCTCTTAACAGAAAACCAAAGTAAAAAAACTAGTGAAATGTTATAACTCTTCTTTTCAGGTACCATATTTAGAAGAAAGGCTATGACATATTATACTAGACATGAGACACTTTGAAAACCCAGTTTTAAGCATTTTTCCAACACATCATCTCCACAATATTGAAAGAACTTCCTCCATGTGCTGGAGATACAAAACTAAGACAGCACCCCAGGCCTTTGAGGTGCTCATAGTATAGTGGTGGGAGACAGATACATACCTATGATAAAATATTTTATGTTCTGAACTAATACCATCAATACCTTTCTATGGAATTAGTTAATTCAGTTTGGAGAAGTTAAGAAAGGAGATGTCTTTCAGATAGAAATTGTTTGCTTTTTCTCTTAGTCCTCCTAGAAGGATGGGTGCCCCCATTTTAGGGATGAGTGAACAGAAACCCAAGAACTTTGAAGAACTTAAATCGCAATTAGAGGCAAAATTATTTAGACCTCCTAATCTGTAGATTTGGGGGTTTGTACTTATTCCTAGTGAGCCAAACGCTCTCCTCAACACACAAACATCAGAGATTTCTTGAAAGTTTTTAAATTCACCTTGAAATTATTCCTTCCATAATTCAAAGATCTTGGAAAAGCCCAAAGTTTTGACTTTTTTATTTGATGAATTATAAGCTACCTACCCCAGGGCTTCCTTTATTTTTCCTCTTTTTTTTCTCATTGATTTTTAAAATTAAAAGCTTAAGTATAAAGTATAAAGTCCCATCTCAACTATCTACCTTAGAATAATTCCTTTACCTGTCAAACGAGACGAGCTGTTCCTCTCTTTGCCTCTCCTCCGCCTAGAAAGCAGATGGCATTATTGCTGCTGTTATCCAGAAACAGGTCTCTCTCACACTCTCTCTCTCACACACACACACACACACACACACACACACACACACACACACACATGCACAATGGCTGCCTTTAGCTACATTATAAAGAAACAACATCCCTTGGCTCCAACAGGCTCTGTGAGATGACACAGGGCTCTGGCAATCTGACTGCACTAGGAAATGGGTATGTAGTAGCTGAAAGCAAATCTACATTCCAGTTTGGGTTCAGAACAGAAACCACACTAAAGAGGATGGTGAGAACATGGGTAGGAGAAAGGAATAAAAATTAACTGACTTCAAAAATCAGTCTAGTTATGTATTACTTTTGTAATTTAACAACAAACTAAGAAAAAGTGTTGAAAGAGCAATATTCCTATTTTTTAGAAGTATTCCCTTTTTATGATAACAATAATTTAAAAGACAAGCAAAATTTTAAAAAATTCAAAATTCCAAAAATTTCAAAAAATTCAACACTGTGGGGGTTTTTTTGTTTGTTTTAAATTTTTACTCTTTCCCCAGATCAAGAAACAAAACGGGGCTAGTGTCCTAAAGCCTACCTATGCACCCTTCTCGAATTACAACCACCTCCCTCTCCTTTAAAGTAACCATTATCCTGACTTTGTCATCATTTTCTTGTATTTTTAAAATCATGATATGTATCCTTATTTAATATCATTTTGCCTGATTCTGAACTTTACATGAATGGAATTATACTGTTTGTATTCTTTCGTGCTTTAACTGGCTCACATTAGATCATGCCAGATCCATCCATCACGCTGAACGTAACTGTGGTTCATTTTCTCTGTTGTAAGATACTGTAGTACCACAACGTATTTCTCTCTTCTACTATTAATCGACATTTCAATGTGTCTCATTTTTGACTACTACAAATAACGCTGCTATTCCTGTACCTGTATCCTGCTACAAACATACCATGGAGAGTCCCCTCCATTAAGTTTTTAATTTCCACATTATATTTTTCAATTCAAGAAAATCTTTTAACTCTTTACAAAGCTCTTTGTAGTTTCCTGCTTCCTGCAGATGTGTTCAATATTTTCTTCTATTTCTTTAAACACAATAAGTATAATTATCTTATAATTCTAATATTATGAAGTCTGTGTAGGTCTGTTTCACCTCACTGTTGTTTCTACTAGTTCTTGTCCAGGGTTATTTGTTTATTTGCGTACCCTGGGCCGCTCACTACACTTCAAAAATTACTTAAGGGTATTCTTTTAGGGTTAGGATAAAGGTGCCTAAACACAGAGGATTTGTATTTGCTTCTATCTGGCACGTAGCTACTCGACCAGACCAGGACTACTTGAAGCTTTGGACCATTCAGGTAGTATGAGTTTGGGTGGTAAATTTGCCTGAAGGTTACTTTGTGGTACAACTTACTGTCTGGATTTCCCCTCCCTCCTGCCACCCTCAGCGCTAATGCAATCGTTTTTGCAGTCTGCTGGGGAAAGGAGGGCTTATTTTTCATTTTTTAGGGCCCAGTTTAATTTGAGGAGCACCTTCTTTTAGATTATCCACCACGCATGGACTCCTGGCCTTGACTTTTGTCACCCTTCATGCCATGAGGACATCAAAACTGAATCTAAGTTTGCCCTCAGTAAGTGTACTCAGTGGAAAAGTAGTTCCAGTCCTCTGCTTATCTCTATGCGTTCACACCTTCTCTCAGACTCTCACCTTAATATTTTCATGGCTCTTTGATATTTTTAAGAAGTTGGGTTGTTCAAATCTAGTATTTGTTAATTCTTTTCAAAGAGAAGGCTAGTGCAAATAACCTAGCTTGCTATATTCTAGGAAACAGGTTTATTCTTTGTTCTCTTTTTAAGTTTTTAATGTAAGATCAATACGACAGGAAAAAAGAAAAAAGAAAATTACACACAATTCTACCTGTCACTTTTATAAATCTTTGTGCATATTCCTTTCTAGTCTTTGAGCATATGTACACTTTTTTTTTTAACAAAGGTGATACCAATCTGACATTTTCACAGCAGCTAATGTCTACGTTTATTATTTGGAGGGAGAGTAAACAAAGACAAATGATCAAAACATTTTTAAAAACTTGCAAAGGTCTTCTTTCGGGAATAAACTTACAGAAAGGCGAGATCCAGCTCTTGCTCGGGCAATACTCTCCTTTTCCTTTTCAGATACCCTTCTCTGCACAGCCTGGAAACTGTTTAAAGCTGCAGAGAAGTCATTCATGAGACGTTCCTTCTGAAGTTTCTGCTGGCGCTAAGGAAATTTAAAAAGAACCTGAAATTTCACATTAACCCAGAATCATTTGGTTTTAATTCCCATTAAAAGCAAAATTATACCCCCTAAAGAGTTCCAACTGGGAAAATTACTATGAAATAGGGTCTTCCTTAAATTAATAAATTTCTTCTTTTCTAACTCAAATCCCTAATTAATACTATATGCCAAGTCAGAGTTTTCCTTCTTTCATTCTGACAAACCTGGGAATTGGGTGTCATTTCCCTGCTAAAGGAATCTTAGACAGAATCACAATTCAGAATTTTAGTTCCTGGGAGAATCTAAAAGCAGAATACCCAACAGAGATTGTTTTCTTGCTAAAATGTTAAAACTGTATTCATCTATACTGAGTTCACAGCTTACCTGAAAACCACAGAATCATTTTCCTTCACACTGTAGTGAGGTTCAAAATCTTTGAGAACCTGAAAACTACTCTGCAGAGTTACAGGCTATCTTTACTAAGCTTACTGATACTATGTCTCAAAAAACACACACTGAGAGCATCTGCTGTGTGCTGAGAACACAGAAGTAAGAACTCACCCCTGACCTCAAACAGCTTATCATCTATTTGGAGATAAGGAATTTAGATATACAGACAACAAATCAATACAAATAACCACTATAATTCAATCAGTACAGAGTACTATACAGAGTACTGTACAGATTACACAGAGGCAAGTACAATCAGTAAGAATCTAAGGGACCCAAAGGCCTCAAGAGGAGGTAGACACGGAGAGTAAGGCGTGAGGAGCAGAGAGAAGGGGTGAGGCGAATCCAGGGAAGGGAACAGTGTGAACAAAGGCATGGTGGGAGAAATTTGCTGAGGAGCTACAAAAAGATAGTTTGGCTGGAACCAAAGGCTTTTTCATGAGAATAGCTAAAAGATAAAATTGGAAAAGCAGGGAAGGGGCTGGCCACTGTAGGTTTTAATTGCCAAGATAATGAGTTTGGGATTCAACCTCTAAAGAATAAAGAGCAATGAAGATTTCTGTGTGGAGAACATGATGGGCACAAATGATAACTTAGAAAAATTGGTCCATGATGGTGTACAAAATGGAATGGGAAAAACAAGTCAAAAAGATGACTGCAGTCATTTAGGTTTACGGTCAGGAAGACATGATATCAGTAATAAGAACACAAAAAAAACAAATCTAAGAAATATTATGTGACTGGCTGTGGGGGGAAGGGTGATAAAGTCAAGGGATGACTCCAACTTCACACCTGGGAGAGTGATGGTAATACTGAAAGCAAATTTAGAGGAGGGACTTTTTATCCCTTTTCTGGGATTTTAATTTTTACATAAACATAACAATGGGGGGGGAAGCATCATTCCCCAATCTCACTATCCAAAAAGACTATCTTTCAAGTATATCATAAACATTTTCCATGTTACTGTACTCTTCACAATTATGGTCTTTGTTACATAATACTCCATCAAGTTGATCTAGTAAATTTTATGTAAACATCCCTTCTAGACTGTTCCATTTTTAACTATTATAAAGCTGAAGTGAGCCCCACTGTAACAGCTAATATTTATACAGTGCTTATCATGTACCAGTACTGTTATAAGTACTTCATATAATAACTCATTTAACCCATACACCAACCTATAAATTAGGTACTATTATAGTACCTATTTTACAGATCAGAAAAATGAGGCACAGAGATGTTAAGTGATTTGCCTAGGATCACACAGTAAATGGCAGGGGTAGAATTTAAGTGCAGGAAATTTGGCTCCAGAATATATAGTTGGGTTTTTTTCTTAGAACTTAGACACATTTGCATGAGTGGGAACATAAGGTCAAAAGGCACAAACTCTTTTATGACAATAAGCATTGTCAATCAGCTTGTTAAGGCGTTTGGGTGAAACAGGAGGAATTCAGTATAAGACAACACATTAAAATTTAGATGAAGGTAGCATATTCAAGAGGAGATGTCACAGCAGGAATTGGCAATATGGGCAAATACTTAGAGGTTTAGGGGCTAGGGCTTGAAAAAGATCTGGGGATCATGTTCATAAAGGTAGCAGGAAGCTCATAAAAGTACAATAGAAAAGACTCCTGAGGGAGAAAGCATAGAGGATCAATGGCAGAACCTTGGGGCGCGCCCACTTCTAGGAAAACAGAGTCAGAGAAGGAGGCTGGGACTCAACCTAGGATAAGAGAAAATAGGCCAGAAAAGGATCACCAGAGTTGGGGGACATGAAAACTACTTTGTAGTCTTTACTAAGGAGATCATTGGAAAGAAGAAGAAAGTTTCAGTGAAGACAGGGTGGGCAGGAGGATCAAATAAAACAAAGAAAAGTGAATAAACTCAAAAAAGGCCACTGGATTTGGCAACTAGAAGATCACTGATAATAGCGCGTAAGTATGAAAAAAAATGCTGAAAGTAAGATGTATGGTTTGACAGTCCAGTAGCAAAAAGATGGGTGACAGGGCTAAGATTAATTAGATAAAGAAACAATTAAAAGGGAAAAGAATATTCAGCACAATAGGAGGAAGGGAATCAAGGATTTATATTTCACCAGAGAGAATATGGCTGTAGATTTATTTCATGTTCTTAATGATCCAAGATAATGGAAGGGAATGAGAGCTTGCATAATCCTAAAATAACTTCTATGTGATTGTGGAATGTATTAGATTTTCTTTTAAGCAGATTTAACTTTATATTTTGCTTAGGTTACTATTTAACACTTAAGCACTTTCAATATTCTGTTTACATCAGACTCTTAGACTCCCTTTTTATTACTGCTAAAACTATCTACAAGTGTGTATTCCCTAAGTGCACAGCTGGAAGGAAGAAAGGGGTGATTTGGGAACAACCTGAGGTAAGGAGTGGCAAGGGGGAACTGTCCATAGTGAAATACCAGCATGAGTAACAACTAACACAGAGCACACACAGGAAGAGGCAAAGGGTGATGACATTAAGGTTACTACTTTGTAGCAGGATGACATAGCACCCAGTTTTGGTTTTCTTTTGTGCAAGGGGAAGCCAAAATTCCAAAGGCTGAACGTATACTTCATTAAACAACTTGCCAGGAATGGGTTAAACTGATGATTTTTCCAAACTTTTTTGATGGAGACAAAGAATAACAATGTGACATCTTGACCTAGCACCACATATACACATATGTATGAAACAAAAGTTTCATGTAATAGTATTTACATTTATTACATGGTTACACACTCTGATATTTCTACTTTGCTTCATTTTTATAAATGATGATCACAACACACTAAAATTGTTTTATGTTCCAACAGTCACATCTCACAGACACCAGGAGAGGGAAGTGGTAGGCTTCATCTTTAGAGCCATCGGAGATAGAATACCATCATTTAAAAAATTCAGTAAGAAAAAGAAATGTAAGTTAAGTGCTCCCATGAACGGTACAGAAACTAAAGGTGAAATAAAATCACAACAGGCTACAATAGATGGAGAAGGCTTTTGTCCTGGAAGAGAGAGGATTTGAGGCAGACCATGAATAATAGGTTAAAAAGTCAAGCTACGAAAAAAAAAGAGTCAAGCCACAATGGAGGTGGGCACATCTGACTTCAGGAATGTGTATTTTTAAAGGATTTAAATGGCCACTAATGGAAATGACTTGAATAGAGGAATCTATTTCCCTGAGCATTTCCTCAACCTGAGACCTATGAATGACTCATGATGCAACATGCAAGAGTCTGAAAAATATAAAAGGCGTTTGCTTGAAATTTATAGATGCTGGATTCAAGCAAACTAGGATCAAGCTTGAAAGCACAAAGCTGCTAGCCAAACCGCAACAAGATGCAAACATTGAGATTCTTCTTCAATTAAACCCATTTTACTAATATATTAATATATTATTACTAATAACAGCAGCAGCTACCCATATTGAGTACCTACTAAATGCTAGGTATTTTGCAAGACCTGGTGCATACATTCCTTCTGCTGTCACAAAAGACACTTATCCATTTTATGAACAAGGAAACTGAGGTTCAGAGAAGGTCTATCTAGAACCAAAGGCCAAGTAATTTTTGTTTCACACGCTGCCTCTCCACAAAAACAAAGCCCTTTCTTATTAAAAAAAGAAATAAGCCAAAACCCCACAAAATACCAACCTGTTCTGAAGTAGACAAAGGAAGGGGCAAGGACCCTAATTCCTTCAGTAATTCATTTGTTTCCTTGGCAAGCTGATTTGTAGAGTGTTGTAACTGTTGCCTAAGAGAGAAAAGATAGGTTTTAGGAGATTCTCATTTCTTGAGAGCTGTTAGTATCAGTTTGTTCTCAGAGTGTCTCACAATGCAGGGAATGAAAGGGCACTTGAAGAAATGGGTTCCTAGATGCCTAGGTTCACAAGAAAATTCCAGAAATACTACCATTCATACTCACTTCACGTCATCTTCATATTACTGAATAGAAAGAACCTGCCTCAGTGAAACCTGCTGATTAGGTATTTTAACTCTTCGGGGAGAAAAGCAAAAGAAAAAGTTCTGATAGGCAACTGCCCTCACACTGCAATCTAATAGTTTTAACACACTGAACTCTCTCCCAAACTCTCATACTGATTCGCGCAAGAGTTCTACATGGCTACTATCTGTCACAGTCCACTGATGAGTGATATAATCCAGGCACTGGGGGTTGAATAAAAAGTGCATTAGAAGCATAGCTTCTACCCTAGGAAATGACCTCCAAAACTCCCACATTCTTGCTTAAAGCTGATGCTTTCTCAGCTTTATCCTTGGCTCCCTACCTGTCCAGGTAGGCTCCCTCCCTACCTGGCCTGACTTTCTGGCTCTTTCCTCCAAAACAAAAAAAGCCCTATACTGTGTAAAAAAAACTGTAAGGAGCAGAGGGGGAAAGAAATTAAAGAGTCAAGAATATGTGCTATAGTAAGTGGGATCGAAAGGTAGTGGAAATACAAAAAGGGCTCCTTTCAATCATGGTTTCCTCTACTATCTGGCCATTTCTAAAAGGTTTTATGGGAGGACAGGGAAACCACACCATTAATTACTAGTTTTTCACAGCAAAGGGTCTCCAAGATAAAACAAAAACAAACAAACAAACAAAAACAAACCAGAACAAAACAAAAAACCAAAAGACAATATAAAACAAGGGAGTCAAAACCAAGAGGAGATAAAACAAACAAACAAACAAAAAACCCTAAGAGGGAGTCAATCAGAAGCCTGAACATCGCAGACAGTACTAACATACCCAGAGCTATCTCACATCTCCCTGGAAAAAGCTCAAAGTATTAAGTCATTCTCTCACTTCACAATGTGTAGGACAGGAAACAAAGAATATTGTTCAGCATGTTTTAAAACTGAAAACTAGAACATCTAAAAGCAGAAATGGAGTCAAGAAGGACATGATAAAAAGATCCATCCCACTATTCTCTCCCTCAGACTCTCCTCGGGTCATTCTGAATACATTTTTCTAATATGATATATAGCTGGAAATCCAACCAGATTAGACAAGCACTGTAGATCATCAGGAGGCCTCTGCCAACAAGGAAGCTCATTTAGGCAGAATGTAGTTTAAGAGTGGTAAGGATTCCCTCTCTACTTCCCTAAACTGTTCTGCTAAACTGCCCAAGGGAGGAAAGAAGCAGAGTTCAAGGACTTTGAGAGGCAATGGAGATCACAACCCATTAACATATTTTGTTGCTCCTCTCCTAGATCCAGCTATGACCTCATACCCCACTGCCTCTCATTCTGATTTCACAGGCCTGAGACCTAAGCTGCCAGGCAGCAAGGGCATTAAGTGTGTCCCCAATAGGCCCTCACAAATCCCAACCTTGTCAGGAAGCTACTCACAGATTTTCCTGCAGCTTGCTTGAATCCTGCTTAGTTCCTAGTTGGCTCATCAAATTCTTTATCTGAGCAGCTGGGAAGAAAAGAAAAAAAGACTTATTAGAAAGAAAAATACATTCATCACAAGCACCCTAATTCTCAGATCACTGGTCTCTCTCTATATCCTGAATATGTACATAAAGCATGCTATCAAGACCCTGGCATATGCATTCCCTTCTAAAGCTACTTATAAGGTCTGCCTTCCTCCTACAGAGTATGCTACCAAGTGGAGGGTGGTGGTTTTGTTTGTCACTCTCAAAGAACTCCCACATTTTGCCAGATTTCCCATGACACTGGTTAAAACGTTCGTCACTTTTGGAATGGCCTTGATACCAAATATCAATTCACAATAATAAAAATTTAAATTCACTAATACACAATATTTTATATAGCAAACATTTCTGGGAAGACAATGTACATTTATTATTAATAGTAAGTTACCACTAAATGAGCACCTCTATGTGCCAAGTACTATATTAGGAGCTTTGTATACATAATCTTATTAATTTTCATAGCAACAGTCTGAAGTAGATGTATCATCATTTTGCAGATGAGGAAATATATTTAGAGGAGTTAAATATCTTATATAAGGGCACACAAAAAGTAGCAGGGCAAAAAATTCAATCCCAGCTACATCGGATTCCAATGCCTATGTTCTTTTAACTATGCTGTCTATAGACAAAAAGCATATCGTTTTGTTCAGATTACTCTACCTAGATATTGTGCTAAGATTAGAAATGGTCATGTTTGAATCCTAGATGTTTAAGCCCCTAGCTCTGGACGAGGAAAGCAGAAATCCAGAGGAACTGATTATCTATTAATAAGGAGAAATACCAGCCTGCCTGGGAATCTGAACACCCCTGTCCCTCACTGATTTCTGCAACAGGAATAGAGCCCCTGATTTCCTGTCTCCTGCTTTCTACTTTTTTTTTTCTGGTTGGCAGGGAGGTTGAGGAAGATTCATTCATTCATTCATTCATTCATTCATTTGTAGAGCTTGAAATTTTATTGTATGATTTTTGTGTTTGCACGCTTGCATTTTAAGAGCATTCACTGTCTTCTATTGCAAGTAGCTGGAATACAGAACACAATAATTGAGTACTTTTTGCACAGGGGAGACACAATTATCTTCAAGTTTCACTAGAACTTCAAGAGATAACATAACATAATAGGTATATGGCTCCTCCAGCCAAAAGACAGTTTCCTTTGTGAGGACCTCCCTATCCTCTCAGGATTAAGGCCAAAGTTTCACTTGTGAAACACCAGTCCGCTAAATGACTGGCTTTGTGGAAGAAGATGAGTAAACCAATGTATACTACATAAAAATTTGTATATATCAAAGGAACAATATATATACAAGGCTTCAATGTCCAATGATAATGAAACTTCACTTATGAGAATGTTAAATTTTAAAAATTCATTGTTCTTTATGATAGGGTACTTCTTAAATAACAAAATTTGGGGGTTACAGTCATAACCTTGCCCCTAATTTAGCCACCGAGAGTAGTAAAAAGGCAAGCTAAAGGTTATTAAGTACCAGTTGCCTTACAAAAACACAAATGTGTTAACAGCTTCCAAGTCTGTTAAGAAACAATAATTAAGCAAAATCTTCTGGGTGACTCTCCTCCTAAGTGGAAACTGAACAGCCCAGTCCTTACCAGCATGTACAAGTTATTTCTCCTATAGAAAAACTAATAAACAGAACCCTCAGTTAAACAAAGCTGGGAGACCAGAAGAGAGAGCTCTCACAACAGCAGAGCCCAACAGGAAGAAGACTCTTCTCCGCCAATGAAAAGCCACAGAGTCTGTTTGCTATTCCCCTCCCAATTTCTTTTTCCCTCTTCCCTTGCCAGGAGGGGGTTTGCACTTGGCGAGCCAGGATTGCAGACCCCAAACTGCAACTCTCTGCTGATCCTGAATAAACCCGTCTTTGCTGGAGAAATATCTGGCAGTCTCTGTTTTAGGTCAACACTCCCTAGCCCAAATCACTGTGATATCATGGGTGTTAAACAAAGCAAAATTTTCCAAAGTCAAGAATATACAGGTTTGTAACACTTCAAAGTATGATTTTATCTTATCTTGAGACCATTTTTAAGTAAAAACATTAACTCCAATTTTACAATAGAAATACAGAAATCATTTGACTAAAAAGTAGTCTTTTGACAAATTTTCCTCAAATATATCTATTCTATTATATAAGGGTTTTTAGTTTATTGGTTCCATCGGAAAATGTAAGCACCCATAAAATACTGCTTTCTGCTAAAAAACATTATGTAAGATATAAATAACCATTTTTCATCACTAAGATGTATAGTGTCCTTCTTACCTAAGTCAAACAGGAATCAGAATTAAAGCTATTAACTGGCTGACCAAACATATAATTACTGAGCATTCACCACTGCCAGATGCTGGGCTGCGTACTGGGCTGATGTGGTATAATAAAAAATACATTTGGGACTTCCTAGGTGGCGCAGTGGGTAAGAATCCGCCTGCCAATGCAGGGGACACAGGTTCGATCCCTGCCCCAGGAAGATACCACATGCCGCAGAGCAACTAAGCCCGTGTGCCACAACTATTGAGCCTGTGCTCTAGAGCCTGTGAGCCACAACTACTGAGCCCATGTGCCGCAACTACTGAAGCCCACGTGCCTAGAGCCTGTGCTCTGTGACAAGAGAGGCCACCGCAATGAGAAGCCTGTGCACCACAATGAAGAGTAGCCCCCGCTCGCCACAACTAGAGAAAGCCCGTGTGCAGCAAAGAAGACCCAACACAGCCAATAAAATAAATTAATTAATAATAAAAAAAAAAAACACACATTTGGTCTTTGTCCCCAGTTCTTGGCACAAAGCTCCTAAAACCCTTGGAATTTCCTGAGTGGTAGGAGTGTCTTTTGTTATTCATAAAGGCCTCCTTTGGAGCATACTGAGTTTACCTATTGAGGTGACTTAGGGTGGGGCCCCTGATAGCCTTAGGTTGGGTGGGGTTAATCACCAGAAAGACCAAGTGATTATCAGGCTGGAACTTTCAGTCCCACCCACCAACCTCTGGAAAGGGGAACTAGGGGGTGGGCGGAAGGAAGCACAGATTAAATTCTATAAATTCTTGAACCAGATTTCATGAGCTTCTGGATTGGCGATGCGGGGAGGGTGTCAGCACCCAGAGAGAGCATGGAAGTTCTGAGCTCTTCCAGCATACCTTGCCCTAGGCATCTCTCCTATCTGGCTGCTCTGGAATTATATCCTTTTATAATAAACCAGTAATCTAGTAAGTGAATGTTTTCCCCAGTTATGTGAGCTGGACTAGCAAACTAGCTGAACCTGAAGAGGGGCTCATGGGAAACTCCTATATAGCTTACTGGTCAGAAGCACAGATAAGAACTTGGACTTACAATTGACATCTGAGGGGGGTGGGGTGGGGGGAGTCTTGTGGGACTGAGCCCTCAATTCACGGAATCTGATACTAACTCCAGGTAGTGTCAAAATTAAGTTAAACTACAGGACACCCAATTGAAGTCCAGAGAATCTAACAACTGCTTGGTGTGTGGTAAACCCACACATCTGGTGTCAGAAGTATTGAGAGTGGATGAAACACAAAAGTGTTTTTCCTTCACACTTGATAAGCATTATCTTATTAGATAAGCATTATTAGAGATGGGCACACTGAGGCTCACACTGAGTGTTACAAAACTCATTCACTCATTCATTTAGAATACCTACTCTGCACTGTTACATGCTCTAGAAGATTTTGCTCTCAAGAAGCTTTCATTTTAAGGAAAAGAGATAATAAGCATATGTCAGGTAGTGATAAGTGCTATAAAGAAAAATAAACTCCGGTAAGGGCCGGTAGGGAGAGTTTACACAGGGTGGTCAGAGAAGACTTCTCTGATAAGGTGACACAGAGCAGAGACCTAAAGGGAGTGAAAGATCAAGCCATGCAAAATATCTGGGGGCGCTTTCTAGCAGACAGCATTAAGCACAAAGTCCCCAAGGCAAGAGCACTTGTGATGGAGGAACAGGAGGCCAGGGTGGCTAGAGTGAGCAAGAGAGGGGAGAGAGAGAGGGGAGCCAGACGTCCCAGAGCAAGGACTTCGAACTTTAATGAAATGAGAGGCCCTGATGGTTTTGAGCAGAGTGTCATAAAAACCAGAATTCAAACCCAGGGCTAATTCCAATAACTACAGTTTTTATGCAGCATTAGGTTCTCTCAAAAGGCTGATGCTTAAAGGAAATCCACAGGATGTGGTGTCTTAGGGCTGGCCTCCATTTCCCAGCGTTCCACTTCACCCCACCCTGCTTATCTGATCGCTCCCTAACTTTACAGCTCTCTGCTCCAGATAGGCTGATGCCCTTGCTCTAAGCTGCTCCCTTCCACCTTTGGGAAGGTTCCTGTGCACTCACCAGAGTCCGGCAGAGTGCCAGCACCCAGTGGGTAATAAATAATTGCTGATTAACTGAGTTGGCCTCTGTTTTATGTCATGCCACTTTCAAGGCAGAAGATGTGAATGAACGTGAGCTAGGAATAATGAAATCTAAACTCTAAGCCAGATTCGACCATGAACTAAGATGCATGGCACCAGACAAGTCATTTCATGCTGCTGGGTCTCTTTCACCAACTGTATATGATATTCAGGCTTAACTAACATATATTGAGTGCATACTATTTGTCACAGGACTTACTTTTTGTGTGGGGCTTGTTCCTCATTAAATTATTACAACTATGTAAGGACTAAATGATCTCTAAGTACTCCCACCGCTGCTCAATGCTAAAATTCGACAATAATGAAGAAGCTCTAGTCCCAGAATGATGCTGTGTAACAAAGCAGTGTTTTTGCAAGCCAGAGTTTGGCTTAGAGAGCCTCCGCCTGTGTACAAATGGGACTGGACTGACTATACGCCTCTGGATGGCAGTGACCACAGTCTACTCATTTTTGTATTTGCATAACCACACACACATACACACCCCTCCTGAAAATAGTCAGTTACAGGGTGACATGTAAAGGTAAATGTTACTGGTATGGCAGTTCAAGGAAACAGAGCTCATCTTATTGACTGGCTCTATTAAGAGCATTCTGCTTAGAAACTCTACAGATATGTCAAAGTTTCAAGTTGTTAATCATCTATCAAAACGTATTAAGTGGCCTAGAGAGTAAAGGGGATTTTATAGACTATGGGGGAAAAAATCAATTAAAATTCAGTTGTTCTTTGTGTATTCTCAGCTGAGAACTTTTTTTCACCTACACTTTTCTGACTTCTTTTGTTTGCTGAGATGACCTGAATTGGGATGGGGGTGTGGGGGAAGGAGGACTTTACAGGGTCACTTGCTAGCTAAGCACCAGAATGAATCCAAGCCTCCATCAATTCTAACTAAATTCCTGAATATTGATATTTTCCTGAAAGTTTCCAGCAAGACTCAGGTATCAGATGCCTCAAAACTCAAATGATAAGGACAGTGGTGTCTTCATTTACTGGAAGTAAAATTCTTTGTATACTGCCCTCCATAACCACAACATCAGAGGTTTATTTGAAAATACTCAATGACCCATCTGTTTTACAACTAAGAACTGTATCCCTTAAACCTAAAGCACAAAAAGAAACAGAATGTTTACATGCACACTTATTTTCACTTGAATGTACTTCAAATGTCAAAAAGTACAGTGATACTTTTTGGAATAACTGTCATCAAAATGGGTTAAATCTAAAAGGATTTTCTGTTCAGTTTGGTTAATGAGAAAACTCCTTTTCTAAGCATTTTAGTAAGTAAAAGTTTTACTTTAGATTGATTTGTTACAACATTTTGGATGAAAACCGGGTATCTATCCTCTATGAAATGCTACATAATCCTGGAAACCAGATGACTAGGCCAAATGTAAAGAAAAGTCTTTCAGTTCCATGCAAGCAATTTTGTTATTTTTAAAACTAGGCCTCAATTTCTCCTATCACTGATCTCTCATTTTTAAAAGCATGCCCTGGCTAAAACTTTTAAAAGACTGTGAAGCAAATCAACTTATTGCACAGTACAGCTAACATCCATACTAGGAGCTGCTCTGAACTGAACACTCTTCATATGCTTTTAGCTGATACCAGCTTTAAGCAGAATCTGAATCTCCAAATGAACCTTAATCCAAATCAAAGTCTAGTCATATCGAAAGCAACTACCATACAATACCTTCATCTGACAGACTCAAATGCTATAACTCAGTATAATAAACAAGCAAATATAAATTCAAAGAAAGAACATTATTTGCATCAAATGAGAAAATGACAGCCTATGTGGTCATTATGGCAATGAAGTCATCTCAGTGTCTTACTTTGAAAATTAGGTTTGCATTGTTTTTGCAAAGCTACAATGAAAATGACCTGACCCTTTAAAAGTAGCCACTATATCATAATAGTAAAGCTCTAAACTAAACTGAACACGAGTACTAAATACCAAAGGTACAATCTTCTATTTACCATACCCATGACAGAACATGTATGGTTAAGAGCACAGACTCTGAATTACGACTGCCTGTGTGTTATTCCTGGTTTCACCACTTCCTAGCAAAAGTTTCCACTCCTCTGTGCCTCAGTTTCTTTACCTAAAAAGTGGGAATAACAAGAGAACCCTGATATGGTTGTTGTGAGGATGACCTAAGATAATATGAAGCTAAATTTAGAATAGTCTGGCACCTGAAATCAATTAAAGATAGCTGTTACTATCAAACTCGAGACCAAGAAAAATGTACTTAGCGATGATAAAATCAATTAAGTACATATCAAATGCCAACTACATATCTACTGCTGTGCCAGGCACTGTAGCTCAAGAGGGCTGTACAACGGTCGCTATCCCCACAAAACTAATAGTGATCTCTCAGTTGGAAAAACAAGGTCAAAAAGCATGAATTAAAGAATACAGAATAAAGTAAGTGCTAAGCTTGTGAATTCAAAGAAAAAAAAACAAAACGATAGCTAATATTTCTTAATGTTGCAGGTACTGCTTTAAGCACTTTACATAAATTACCTCACAATTCTCACAATCCTATGAAGCAGAGACTATTATTAACTTCATCTTATAGATGAGGAAACTGTGAAATAGAGAGGTACAGCAATACATTTACATAGGTAGTAAGAAGCAGATCTAGGACTCAAACCCAGGCAGTCTGACTCCTGACCCTGCTCACTTAACTACTAAACTATAATGGAACAGGAGACTCAACCAATAATAACACCTGCACGTCTACTATGTGCCAGGCACTACACTAGGCACTTTAAAACATCCCACTTTAACAATGCCATTCATTTTACAGATGGGGTAACAGGCAGAAAGGGGAACTAGCCTGCCCAAGGTTAACAGTACAACATAGAAGAGCAAGGGCTCAGTCACAGATTTGCTGAGCCTAAAGCCAGGCTCTTTCTGACTTCAGTCTTTCAAAAGCAAAGGAAGCCTTAGTTACAAAGGGGAGGATTTAAGCACAACTCAAAGGATTTTTATAATTTAGGTAGCTAGTGAGGTAGGGAAAGATTAAAGAAAGGAGGAACAGAAAGAGCAAAAGCTTGCAGCAAAAACCAGTGTTTAGGGATGTTAAGAAAAACAGCCTGCCTGTAGCAAAGAGAAGTAGAAAATATGGCTAACTTGGGTTAAGATGACAGAGACAGTGAAAGCAAGGTGGATCTGATGCATCAGACAACAAAGAGCCACTGCAGACTCTGAGGAGGTGAGTGGTATAATGAAAACAGGATTTTAGACGTACTGCTGATAGCATTATCAGGATGAACCAGAGTGGGAACAGAGACACTGAGACCATGCTGCAGGATTACAGAGGCTGAGATCATGAAGACTTACGAGGGGGGCAATGAAATAAAGAGCAAGGGGCCAATATGAAAATAACTTTGAAAGAATAACCCACAGGATTGCACACAATAATCAGTTTTAAAAGTTCAACTGGGGGACTTTCCTGGTGGCATAGTAGTTAAGAATCTGCCTGCTAATGCAGGGGACACGGGTTCAAGCCCTGGTCCAGAAAGATCCCACATGCCGCGGAGCAACTAAGCCCATGCACCACAACTACCGAGCCTGCGCTCTATAGCCCATGAGCCACTACTGAGCCCATGTGCCACAACTACTGGAGCCCGCGCACCTAGAGCCCGTGTTCCACAACAAAGAGAAGCCACTGCAATAGGCCCGCCCACCACAATGAAGAGTAGCCCCCGCTCGCCACAACTGGAGAAGGCCCGTGCACAGCAACAAAGATCCAATGCAGCCAAAAATAATAATAATAATAAAATAAATAAAATTAAATTAAAAAAACTTTATAAAGTTCAACTGTTTATTTTTTTAGTAAACAAAATCATATCAATAAATTAGCAACATTAAAGAACATAAATGATGTTCTTTAATCTCTTCAGATATAACGTGGAGCCTGTCAGGTTATTTCCTTATATCTGCCTCAGCAATACTTGCCCAGGCCCTTCGTTCCACAACAGGCAGAGTCAAGCATTTTTCTTCTGTAGCCCACACATACTGGTAACAACTCTTTGTACCAGGCAGTCAACCTTAGCTGTACCTATAAACAACCCACGCAATGGCCTGCCGTATTTCAGGCTGAGATGCTCAGTAATTCCAAACCCACGTATGTGACTGAACAGTTGAGAAAAAAGAATAACCATTCTCTCATATTTTCAATAGATACAGGTCCTTGCAGGACTATATGGATGTGGGCATATGTCTGGGAGGTCACATTCAGACTGTGTACTTAGGTACGTTGGCCACGTGTGGGGATGGGCACCAGCCTGATAAATGGGTAGAAGCAATGCCACCCTACCAATAGCAAATTCCCAGTGCCTCACTAAACAATCCCAAGGGGAGAATTCCAATTCACACTGCCTAGGGTCATAAGATGTGGTAGGAACCACAGAGCACAAGATAAATGAGACAGAAAGAGTTCCAAGAGGGTAGAAAAACCTCATTCATTCAAATCTACTAAATACTAAGCGTCAAGACCCTAAATAATATGATTCCTGGCTACCTCGCTGGCCTCTTTTCCTACTATACTCCCCTCTCTAACTGCAGCCTAGCCACACTAGTCTCCTCGCTATCCTCGAAAACATTGAGGTCTTTGCTCTTGCTATTCCCTCTGCCTAAGAACACCTTCCCCCCGCTACTCGTGTGGCTCTCTCCCTCATTTCATTCAGGTGTCTACTCAAACATCACCTCCTCAGAGAGGCCTTCCTTGACCAACTGATGTAAAAATATAAAATAGCACACCCACTCTCTTTCTCTCTCCTCACTCTCGGTCCCCTTACCCTGCTGTATTTTTTCTTCATAGCACTTATGATTTCTAAGTATTGTTTATATATGTGTATGTATGCATACGTGTGTATATATACACATACACAAACACACACCTATACACACACTATCAGGGCAGGGTTTTGTCTGTCTTACTCATCACTCCACCCCCAGTGCACAGCCTGTGCTCAAAGAATATTTGTTGAACAGTGAATGAATGAGTCTAACATACACTGGGTCTGAGATAAGTACTAGAAATATAAAGATGAATAAGTCATGTCCCATTTCTTCAAAGGAACTAACAATCTAGCAGGAGAGGCAGACACACCACAAGAAGAGAAAGTTCCACAGCCTCAGGTATTCCCCAGAGCTTCCTATGAAGAATGGAAAAAAAAAGAAAAAGAAAAAGAGAAAGAAAAAAAAATTCACTTGTAACTTGCTGAAATGTTAACTGCTATAAAACTGTAATATTAATTTAAAATTATAAAAAGGCTAAATGCTGGTCCTAAGAGACAGATCTGGTTTCAAATTTAGGTATTGCCATTTGCTAGCTGGGTAATTATTCAAACTTTCTCAGCCTGTTTCCTAACCCATAAAAAGAAATAATATTGGTAATTACTTCACAAGGTTGTTACAAAATTAAGATATTTCATGCAATGCACTTACATTACCTGGCACACACTATGTACCCACATGTTAGCTACTAATGTCATTAACAGAATGAATCCAACTATCCCTTGAGCCTAATACCTAATCAACAGTTAATTTATCAATTCTATCACCAAAGACACCTCTCCTATCCTTGCCTCCTTTTCATTTTCAGTTGGTAACTGGTGTCTCTGATTCCGTCTTTCTCCCTTCCAACTCAATTTACACATTCCTAAAGAATTAAATCCAAACTCCCTTAGTTTAGCACTTAAAGCTCTTCATATTTGAGCCCTGACTTACCTTTCCAATCCTATTTTCCACTACTTTCTGGAATCCACCAGTTTAGCCAAAATAAATCACTCTACTTTTCTATACACACCCCATGCTCTCCCACTACCATGCCTTGTTCATTTTATTCCCTCCTGGAATGCTCTTCCCTTCTTTACTATTATTTACTATTCAAATCCTTTCCACCACCTTTCCAGACCTAGCTCAAATGCCAATAATGCCTTCCCTGGGTCTTCCAAGTGAAAAAGGTGTCTTTCCCTACTGAATACCTATAATTTTATTATATCTCTTCTACAGTACTGATCCCTTTCAGTCGTTACGTACACCACAAGCTCCCTGCTGAAGGAAGCCATGCGAGTTCCGATACATACTACATGCCCGATACTCAAATAAGTTCATGTAGAATGAAAATTGCACAAATAGACATTAAAATTATATTCAGCCTCAATAAGAAACTTTCAGTCTTGAACCAGAATATTCTGATCTAACCTGTATTACAGCTCTCTCACAAAAGGCAACTGGAACACAAAGTACTACACTTGCTAACCAGTGGTCATATTAATTTTTGTTTTAAATTTCTGGATTTAACAGAACACATATTCTTCTTTCCACTTCCAAAGTGCCCAGATTCAAATGCTTTCCATAAGAAACTTTCCCTCTCTCAAATTCTACATTATATAGTTAAATTTAAAAGCTAAGTGATAGATTTTTCTTTAAAATATAGAACACAATTGTAATTCAGGACCAACTAGTTCTACCTATTAACAGGGTACTGCCATGCTCACAAACACACAATAATAAACAAGGATGATGATACAATTCCTTCCAAGTAGTTGCTGCTGCTGACCTCCTGTTGATGACTCTGAGCTAATTTTCAGGCACAAGAAAATAGCCTGTATTTGACTCATTCAACTATAGTCTCATTCAGAACTTAATGGTGGGGAGGGATTTTTAAGACAAGCAACGACATTCTGAAATCCACCATCAACTCCATCATGTCTTACTTGCTATTTGATTGTGGCCTTGTCCCTGAGCTTCTCTGTGGATCATGCTTGTTCAAAAGAGTAACTAAATGGGGAAGGAAAACAAAAGCCTCGTTGGCTTGAAATCCAAAAATATGTGCAAATCTTTTGCCACAGAAGACAAAATAATGTCAATTGAAATGCTTTTTGGTGAATGTTCTCTATTAAAGTAGACGTCATCTCACCCCTCGAGTACAAGTCATTGTATCTGATTTCCAAATTCCTTAGAGGAAGAACTGTATTAAAGTCACCAAAACACATGCACTCTCCACTTCCCTTAACTGAAAGCTTCTGACTTCCAAAAGCCAGAAGCTCAGCAGAATGTAAGGTCTAAACCAGTAAACAACTACCTATCCAAACCGGCCAAAGAGGAAAGAGAGGTGGGTGGAGGGAGGCAGATGACAGGAAAAACTCGGCTGACCACTGCAGCAGGTCGACTCACTCACTGCTCTGGAGGGGACACACACACCCCCTCCCACCCTGGGGCTGTTAGGACTGCTGTCTTGGCCCCGACACCGTAAGCGCAGAACTCCTGAGAAGAAACTCGAGCTTCAGCTGGGGCTCCGGACCCTCGGGATGCCTGGGCCTGGCAGACTCGGGGATGGCAGCCCGCCGCATCCAGAGTGGAGCGCCCGAGACGGCCTCAGGTGTGGCCTTGGCCGTGGCCCTGGCCGGGCTCCGCGTCCCGACAGCCTCACCCAGGCTTGTCCCTGGGACGGCCCCCCGCTCCCCCAGCCCGGTACCCCGGCTCACTGGCTTGGCTGATTCTCTGGATGTTGCCGCTGCACGTCTGGATGATGCTGTTGAAGTCCCGGAGCGGGGGCCCCGAGGCCCCCGGGTTCCGGTACATGTCTAAGGGACCGTAGGACATGACCAGACCGACTCGCCCTACACCGCGCTCCTACCGGAAGCAGCCGCCAGACCCGACCCGCAGGCTGACAGGGAAACCGGGAAGAGAAAGGGCGGGGAAGGGGAATGAAGCTGCGTGCGCATTAGCCCCGCCCCCTCGCAGCGCGCACGCGTCGGCCCCGCTCGACCCGCCCCACATTGCGCAGGCGCCGCTGGAACTGGTATCTGGATGGTAGTTTAGAGACTTGACGCGGCGGAGTTTAGGGATGCGGGGCGGGGCGATGACATCATACCGTTGGGGCTCGGATTGGAGTATCTGAGGTGGGGGTGTTGTTTATCGCCAGGGCACGGTGACAGAAGGCAAGAATTTTTCAATTAGCATAAAATTGTACCAGGTGATCTCAGCCCTAACATCCTATTCTGTTCTATTCTGAGAATTCAGGCCCAAATATGGAGAATTCGACAACCTTGAAACCCAGATCCGTAACCAAACTCCTGAAATTCCTCACTGTACTTCCATCCTCTAGGGCTTTGGTAGGATTTGTGGAGCACTTTTATGGTTTTCAAATCACTTTCATTTCTCCCTGCACCCGTCTTCTAGTCTAAACAATAAAATGGTGATAATAATGATAAGATTTCTTGGGCAAGTTTTATGTATGACCCCCTCACTGCAATTCAGTTGTTCATAAGCTCTTGCACAGCAAGGGACGATGTTCTAACTATATTTTTACCTTCAGACTTGATAACGGACAATCGACTTTTAAAATGTTGATGTAAAGTAACTCGACAGAGCAAGCGTTATTATTTTCCGTTTTACAGTTGAGAAAGTTAAGACCACAGAGGTTAATTTGCTTTCCCAAGATTTGACTGCAAAACCCGAACACTAAGCTAATTGTATTGTCATCTTGCTATGTCCCTAGAACGCATTCACATATTACCAAATTCGTTCTCCATCTAAATCCCTCCCAAATAGCTTCTTCATCTACATCCCAAACCAGGATTTCTTGGAGAACTAGGCTCTCAAATTTTTTAAATCATTCCCTTAAGTAATTTGGAGTGTATGACCTCAACGTTCACATAGAAGGCTGCATTTTGTAAGCGTGTGGTAAATGGAAAGACAAGGGTAGGATTTTGCTTTGGGAGGAGATCAAGATAGAGAGAGAAGTGAAGGGGAACCGGCAGTGTTTGTTTCCTGTGTTCTCCACCCCACTTCACCCCAGTCTGCTTTGCAATCTCTGGGGAATGGCCAAGAGAGGAAGCTGCTTGCCTGTGTGGGAGGGGACCCTAAATGGGTGAGTGTGCCTGCATTCGCCTTAGAGCTTTCGCAAGCAAGGCTATCTCTATTTTTCGTAGGAGCATTTATAAGAGCATTTTTTTTTCTCTTTAGAAAAGGACAGATGACATTTGGAGGCTCTCATTCTGGTTATTAAAACATATAATTTCTTAGAATCCGTAGTTTTATGTAAATCATGTAAATTGTGCTTTTTTACCTGTAAAATAGTCTTGAGAATGTTTTCATTTACATTTGACTCTATTTAAAGTGAAGTTCAGTAAAGATATTTTTCTCCTAGGATTGAAGACAAATAGTGGTGGTTGTTACTGCTGGTCTCTTCCTCCTGCTAAAATGAAAAGTGGTTTTCCATCTGTGTCATGGCTATCTGGTGCTCTCTCATAGCAATACATTTGTGCCTTGCAAATACTAGATGTCAAATGAACATATATTGAATTTACACATGAATAATAAAAAATAACTATCATTTCTTAAATGCCCATCCAGGCAATGTGAATACATTTTACAAAGTTATTGGTAATCCCCAAGATAAAGCCCATCTGATAAAGACCACCTGTGGTCTGACAAAGTTAGGTTTTTTAACTTAATGTTGCAAGGGGACTACACACCATAGGAATCATGGGGCATCTCACCAAGCACAGGAAGAGATAGAATTATTCTAGGATTTGGAAAGATGGAGTGTAGGTAAAATTTAAAAGAAGCAGTGTTTTTGATAGTCTCAAAGCCCACCAGGCTCTGTGTAAAGGGATTATCATCAGGCCTGAGCTAACAAGAGGACTCAGAATCCTGTTTCCTTGGAAACTACAACGTGAAGATAAATGTGGAATGCTGTATCTGGAAACCCCTTATCTGAAGCTCTGCACCTGGGTTGGAAATTGAGGCTGCTTCTCCATGTCAAAGTAACTCAGATCCTCCAGGCAAGAGTGGAATATTCCATTCTTACTGATATTTCAAATAGCAAATTTTTTGAAAAAGCAGTGCTTTTAGAAAACGAAGTTTCTCAACATTATGTCTTTTTGCTAATTGACAAAAACAGTTTTCATGGTTCTAACCCATCAAGGTGAGATTAGCTCCTTGGTAACAGATAAGGAAACTGGTGTTCTCTAGAGGTTCTGGGCACTTGCCCAGTGTCATCCAGCTATTAAATTGCAGAGCCATGATTCATACATATTCTGTGACCCAACAATTCTACTCCTAACTATATACTCAACAGATGTGCATCCGTGTGTTCCAAACACCAAGTATAAGAAGGTTCATAACAGCATTTTTTACAACTAAGCAGCATTTGTCTGTATTAATTTTTATTGCATTATAATTAATATATAATAGAATGCACAGATATTAAGTGTTCATTTCAATCAATTTTGACATTTGTACATACCCATGTAACCACCACCCAAATCGAGAAACGGAATATTTTCATTGTTACCCAAGAAAGTTTCTTCAGAATGTGCTCCTTTCTAATTAATTCCCCTCATTCCCAGAAATCACTATCTGATTTTTATCATTACAGATTAGTTTTGCCTATTCTCAGGCTTCATCAAGAAGGGATCATACCTTATGTATTCTTTAGTGTTGGTTTATTTCAATTAACAATATTTTTGAGATTTATCCATGATGTTGCATATATCAGTGGTTGGGTCTTTTTTATTGCTGAGTAGTATTTTATCATATGATTTTACTACAATTTGATTATCCATTCTCTTATCGATTGGCGTTTGGGTTGTTTCCAGTTTGAAACTATTATGAAGAAGGGTGGAGCAGCATTTATTCTTACAAGTTCCAAGCTGGAAACAACCCAAATGTCCATCAACAGTAGGATGGATAAATTGCATTATCATAGAGCATGAAAATTAATGGCTACATGAACAATGTGGGTGATCCTGTCCAAACATAATGTCTAGCAAAACAAGCAGAGCAAAAAAAGAATACATTCTGTGTTATCCCATATTTATTAGATTCAAAATCAGCAAAATGAATCTATATTATTAAAATTCAGAATAGCATGTCATTGGTTTTTTGGTTTTGTTTTGTTTTATGCCTTGCTGTGCAGCTTATGGGATCTCAGTTCCCCGACCTGGGATTGAACCCTGGCCATGGCAATGAAAACCTGGAGTCCTAACCACTAGGCAACCTTGGAACTCCCAGTTTTGAGGAAGAGAGAGGGTGACTAGGAACGGGCACTAGAGATGGGCTAGGGTGCTGGTAGCAGTCTTTCTTGATCTGGGTGGTGATTATATAGCTGTGTTTACTTTGTGAAAATTCATCAAGTCATACATTTGTGGTGTGTGTCCTCTTCTGTATATATGCTACACTTCAGTAAATCAGTTTCATATTTTAAAAATAAAGTATCATTATTACCAATACGACAAGCTTTCTGGGAAATGTAGAGAAGGGTCAGTGGAGAAATTCAAAGAAGTTTGCCAAGAAGACTGCATTAAAAGTAGCACTCGGGCTTCCTAGGTGGCGCAGTGGTTAAGAATCCGCCTGCCAATGCAGAGGTCACGGGTTCGATCCCAGCTCCAGGAAGATCCCACATGCTGCGGAGCAACTAAGCCCGTGTGCCACAAAAAAAAAAAAAAAAAGTAGCACTCATCATACACTGCCAGTGGGAATGCAAAGTTGTACAGCCACTTTGGAAAAGTCTGTCAGTTTCTTAGAAAATTAAACATAGGGACTTCCCTGGTGGCACAGTGGTTAAGAATCCACCTGCCAATGCAGGGGACACAGGTTCGATCCCTGGGCCAGGAAGATCCCACATGCTGCGGAGCAAATAAGCCTGTGTGCCACAACTACTGAATCTGTGCTCTAGAGCCCGCAAGCCACAACTATTGAGCCCATGTGCCACAACTACTGAAGCCCATGCACCTAGAGCCCCTGCTCCGCAGCAAGAGAACCTGCCGCAATGAGAAGCCTGTGCACCACAATGAAGAGTAGCCTCTGCTCACCGCAACTAAAGAAAGCCCGCGTGCAGCAACGAAAACCCAACACAGCCAATAAATAAATAAATTTATTAAAAAAAAAACAAAAAATCCACCTGCCAATCCAGGGGACACCGGCTCGATCCCTGTTCCAGGAAGATCCCACATGCCGTGGAGCAATTAAGCACATGTGCTACAACTACTGAGCCTGTACTCTGCAGCCCACAAGCCACAACTCCTGAGCTTGAGTGCTGCAACTACTGAAGTCCACATGCCTAGAGCCCGGGCTCAGTAACAAGAGGAGCCACTGCACTGAGAAGCCTGCGCACCGCAGCGAAGAGTAGCCCCCGCTCACCACAACTAAAGAAAGCCAATGCACAGCAACAAAGACCCAACACAGCCAATAAATAAATTAATTAATTAAAAAAAAGAAAATTAAACATAAATTATCATGCAATCCAGCAATCCCACTCCCAGGTATTTACCCAAGAGAAATGAAAGCACATGTTCAGATAAGGATGTGTATGCAAATGTGGGTCAGCTTTATTCATAGTAACCAAAGACTAGAAATAATTCAAACATCTATCAGCTGCTGAATAGATAAACAAATTGTGGTACATCTGTACAATGGAAAACTATTCAGCTATAAGAAGGAACAAACTACTGAAACATGGAATAAATTTACTGAGACGTCCAACAACGTGGATGAATCTCAAATGCATATGCTAAATGAAAGAAGTCAGACACAAAAGTTTACATACTGTTTGTTTCCATTCATGTGACATTCTCGAAAAGGCAAGGCTATGGGTATAGAAATCAGAGTAATGGTTGCCAGGGGGTAGAGCTGGGGGAGGGAATTGACTGCCAAGGGGCACAAGGGATGTTTTGGGGCTGATGGAAATGTTCCTTGTCTTGACTGTGGTGATGACACAACTGTGTACGTCCACCAAAATTCTTTAATCTGGGACTTCCCTGGTGGCGCAGTGGTTAAGAATCCACCCACCAATGCAGGGGACACGGGTTCGAGCCCTGGTCCGGGAAGACTCCACATGCTGCGGAGCAACTAAGCCCATGAGCCACAACTACTGAGCCCCTGTGCCACAACTACTGAAGCCCGTGCACCTAGAGCCCATGCTCCGCAACAAGAGAGGCCACCCCAGTGAGAAGCCCGCACACTGCAACGCAGAGTAGCCCCGGCTAGCCGCAACTAGAGAAAGCCCGCATGCAGCAACAAAGACCCAATGCAGCCAAAAATAAATTTATAAAAAAAGAACTGAAAAATAAAAATCCTTTGATCTATACACTAAGCAGGATAAAATTTACCATATGCAAATTATATCGTATTAAACTTAAAAAAAAATGGCACGCTAAGAATCAGTGCAATGAAGTGGCATGCATGAGGTGGGGAGCGTGAATGTTCTGGTGACCTAAAAGTGATCTTGGGATAAAGCAACTTTGGTAGCAAAAAATAAGTGAATGTACATGTTCACTCTATTTTGTCACTATTGTTTTCCCTCTCAAGAAACAGAAAATGGAGATTCTCTGAAGTCTTGCATAATAATAGCTTACAAAATCGAGTACCTACTATGTGCCAAGCACTATTCTGGAGACTTTGACATGCATTATTTAATCCTCACAACAATCCTAAGTGGAGATAGGACTCAAACATAAGCAGAATGACTCCAGAGCTAACCACAGCCTGACACAGTCTCACTTTTCAAGTAGAGTTGATAATCTGCTTCAAGGACAGCCTGACAAGCACTGGCAGGCAAAGCAATTATTGATTCCGTCATAACTAAGAAATATGTACTCCTTTCCCCCAAACGGCAACTTTCATTCCTGCCTTCAAAATCCAGAGATTCACAGTTGTTACTCAATCTTACAGGTCAAAGGTCAATGTGGTAGCCAGCCCCCACGATGGACTCCAGTGGTTCTGCCTCCTGATATGAACGTACCTGGGTAGTCCCATTCCACACTGAATAGTGTTAGTAATTTGTCCTCTGTAACCAATAGGGTATTGCAGAAATGATGCAGTGTGCCAGCTGAAGAGAGGCCGTGAAAGACATTGCAGCTTCTGCCTTGTTCTCTTGAATTCGGTTTGGTTCCAAAATCCATTCCCTGTATGGCAGATTATGTTTTTTAAAATAGCTACCACAGTACTTCCATCCCACATGCTCTTCTACTTTGTCGCCCTCTCATCAAGAGAAGGGATCTATGTTGCCCCCCCCTTGAGTCTGGATGGACTTCTGACTGCTTTGACCAATAGAATTCTGCAGAAGTGAGTAACGTGACCTCTGAGGACAGGTCAGAAGATGAAACACAGCTTCAGATTTGTTGACTGGATCACTTGTGCTTGGAGTCTGGAGCCACCATGGAAGAAGTCTGATTACCTTGAGGCCACCATGCTGGGGAAGGCCAAGCTATATATGGAGAGGCCCTACATCGGTGCTTCAGTCAGCATTGCTAGACTGTCATCTCAGTCCAGGCACCACGTACACAAGTAAATAGAGCCTTTAGAGAGATGATTCCAGCTCCAATAAGTGTCCTTCAGCTTTTGACTCTTCCCAGCTGAGGACCCAGACATGAAGGAACAAAGACCAGTCATCCCCACGGTGCCCTGCCCAAATTCTTGATCAACAGGGTCTGTGGGCTTATCAAAATGGTTGTTTTAAAACACTAAATTTGGGGGAGTTCCCTGGTGGTTCAGTGGTTAGGATTTGGTGCTTTCACTGCTGTGCCCCAGGTTCCATCCCTAGCTGGGAAATTAAGATCCCACAAGCCCCACGGTGCAGCCAAAAAAAAAAAAAAAAAACACCAACCAACCAACCAAGCAAACAAACAAAACACCTAAACTTGGGGGTACTGTGTTATGCAGGAAAGATAACCACAGCACCCTGTAGCTCCTGACAGTTTGGTCCTTCCCCAAAATGGACCCTCCTCCAAGATCCTCAAACTGACTGTCAGTTGAGGATAGCTATACTGCAGGTAGCACATGGTCTTAAATCGCAAAGGATAGAACCAAAAGCCTGCTAAGTTACTTTGACGGTTATGTAGAGTGGTTGAAGACCTCCCTGAAGAACTAGTTGATGTTTCTCTCTGTTTATACTATATTCTTCCCCTACAGTGGTTATTAAGGCTGAGTAAATGGGTAAATTAAGGTAATTCACACAATAAAGGTAGTCATAAACATAGCCTACTGTCAGTCTGTTTGGGCTGCTGTAACAAAATATCACAGACTGGGTAGCTTATAAATAACACAAACTTATTTTTCACATTTCTGGTGGCTGTTAAGTCCAACATCAAGAGGCCAGCATGGTTGCATTCTAGAGAGGGCTCTCTTCTAGATTCATAGCCGGTACCTTCTGGCTCTGTCCTCATATGGTGGAAGGGGCAAGAGATTTCTTTGAGCCTCCTTTATGAGGGCACTAATCCCATCCATGAGGGCAGAACCTAAGTACCTCCCAAAGGCCCCACCTCCTGATACAACCATCTCTAGGCGTTAGGATCTCAACATATGAATTTTGCAGTGGGGAGATGAGTAATAAACATTCACACCATAGCACCTATAAAACTATCTTTTTACTTACTGATGTACTTATTTTGGCTGAGCTGGGTCTTAGTTGCAGCATGAGAGATCTTTAGTTGCGGCTCACAGGCTTAGTTGTGGCATGTGGACTCTTAGTTGCAGCCTGCTTGTGGGATCTAGTTCCCTGACCAGGGATTGAACCCAGGCCCCCTGTACTGGGAGCACTGTCTCACCCACTGGACCACAAGGGAAGTCCCCTAAAACTATATTTAGAGAAAATAAGTTGTCATTGAGCCTATAGGAAGAGAATGACCAGATGTGACAGTGATAATGTCTGAAAGGCACGTGTTAATTTAGAAACCTACTAGCACCAAGGTTTCAAACCAATACATTCCTCTCCTTGAGATGGCATTTCAAAAACCTTTCACTCATACCTTATGAAGATTCATCCTGTATTAATTTTGAATAATGGCAAATATAAATTCAAGGAATAATGGTGTTGTCCAATATTCCATTACATGGGAGCCTCATGAGAAGAATAACTTTGTCAGTTGTCTTCACTGCTGTATCCTCATTGCCTACCAGTGCTTATAACAAAGCAAGGACTTAAACTGAATAAATCAAATCACACACAAAAGGAAAAGAATGAATTTATTCTCTGATGGACACAAAACTCCCTGTTAGCACTGTTAGGCTTTTAATTGTTTAAAGTTTACAAGCAAGACAAACTGACTCTTTTCTAGGTTGAAGGGGATTATGGGGTATGTCTATTGGTGAACCAGCAAGAAATAAATGAAAAAAAGAAAACCACCAAAACATTTATACTTGAGTCAATATGAATTTTTATTAACACACATTTTTCAAAGTCTGTACAAACCAAAACATTCCTGTGTTTTAAAATGTCCATTATTACAAACATACAAATAAACAAAAGGTGTTACCAAAAGTTAGCTACTCAATTTCATGGTAAAACAGTGTCATGATTTTTAAAAACCAAAATTTCAAGACTGAGGTTTCTTCCTTCCCTCTTTGGAACTTGTGGCAAGTTAGAAAATGTGTGGATTTGCTTTATATTAAATGCCAAGACCTTAAAAAAAGATTTAGTATAAAACTAAATATGTGTTTTTACATTGTCACTTCATGTAACACAATTTCTCGTCTTTAAAATTAAAAAAACAAAACCATGACTAACTTTTTTCACAATCTTTTCTCCACAGTCAATGTAAATGCATCTGAAAAATATTATCTGACAGTTTATCTTTACCTAAAAGTTTCTCATTCAAAAAGTTACAAAACTATTTAGCACTGCCGTTTCCCTTGCTTAGAAGGGAAAATTACATCCCCTGCTAGAGTGATATATAAGCAACATGGTCCATTGTTCCTCTTATCAGAAGGAAGTCACTCATTTCCACATCTCTGTCCAATTATGTGCATGGCTCCACATGTAAGAATGCTCACAAATTAGAAGCATTTGCTCCTAGAAAATGCCTAGCAAGGTAAACTTACTGCTACACTTTTCATAGACTGAGGTACAAATGTCATCTGCCTGTATGATCACCTCTAACTGTAGTACCACCCCCTGCATTTACGATTCCAAGGCAGCTGGTTTTACTGTTTCATGGCACGCTACACATCTCTAACTCCTTTCACAAACATCATATAGAGGACCTGAGAGTATGGTTAGAAATGCAAATCTATTCTCTCACCTGGAAAAGTAAATCCATGTGCCTGCTGGGTCAAGAAGGGCAAACAGGACACAAGGCTAGGGCCAAGCTGCTTTTGAGAAGCACCTGTTTTCAACACATTTCCATTAAATGCAGGGAGTGTACAGGCTGGGGTGGGTGAGGAGGAGTGGGGAGAAGGTACGGGGATATCATTCTCCCAGTCAGACTCAGAGTCCATACTTGAGCAGCTCATACTAACCTCCAAAATGCTCTGTAGTCCAAATATTATCCCATTTTGCATCATGTAAAAAGAAAGTTACCTGACAATGGCCCAGTATGACAACTGATATAAGTAAAGGGTACTTTTTAAAAAAGAGGTGGCAGTGTGAGAATTTAAAATCAGTCACATAAAACAATCAAGAAAGGTGTGGGGGAGGGAAGTGTCCAGTACAACCTGGACAACCTTTCTTTCTGCCCTTAGAAAGACAGACTGTCCAAATCTTTGCTACCTCCCTTAAGTATCTTCTTACATGCTCTTCCAAGAAATCCTCCAAAAGGCACTTAACTCCATTCCTACATATTGAATTGTTTCACCTTAGCAATCAGTTTTTAAGACTCCAAGGTAACAAGAAAGAAAAGATCTGATGCTTTTACTAAAAGCTAGAGAGTAGGACTTTTTTTTTTAAGAGGCATCACTTTTACAAGAACAACAAGCTAGGCTACCATTATTCCTTTATCAAGAAAAAGTTTCTTTTTTTTAAAAAATAAATAAAACTCTGGCTATACATAGTACAAAGTTCATACATAATATACCTGGAAAAAAACCCAAGAGTATACCCTGAAGCAAAAGGTTTACTGGAGAGAAAAAGTCTCTTCCATTGTACCAAGTCTTAAGGTGGCAGTTTTCAAAGTTCAGAAGGTGGCAGTGATATGTAATTAATGCCGAACTCTTTGCTCACGGGTATGGCAGGATGCAATGATGGGCTAAAAAGAAAAAAAAAAAATCATTCTGCACATAACACTGAGCAGTGACCACCACAAAAAGAAAAGAAAAAAAAACAAGTAACAAAAGAGAGACAGAGAGACAGTAGTACTGACAGAAGGGTTGAGGGTAGAGGGGAGTGAGAGTGTGAGACAGTAAGAGAGCGAGAGAGAGCCTGAAACCCCAAACATTCAAGCATGCAGTCATAATACAGCACAAACAAGGTGTTTCCATTCAGCCCACTGCAATCGTACAAAGAAGGATAACTGTAATAAAATAGAGATTTCTTAAGAAAGCTTGCAATTCCCAGAGAACAGCCAGGTTGCCACCCTAACCCAGAAATTCACTGCTGTTGCCGGGGGCGTCCTTGTGGTCTCTCATGGAGAGGTTATAGCTCCTGACTTCTCTGATTTCTTGCTCTTGGACAAGGCAGCTGCCTGCTTCAGGAGCTCTCGGTTTTTGGCCTTAAAGAAAAAAAAAAAAAAAAAAAAACCCAGTGCACAAAGGATGTTTTAGCAGGATAGGATATGTTTTCCATGCAGATGCTAAGGGAGACAATGTAGAGGTCAGGTAGAGGCGAACAAATTCTAGAGGTAGAAAACAACATTTCTCTAGGGTTTGGTTCAAATGGAAGAAAGTATTTGCTGGAGGTTAATCGGTGTACTTCAATCTCCTGGGATCCACTGTTACAAAAGGATGCTTTATGCAGCACAAACATGGAGTGCCTTACTGTGCTGGATAAACAGAATTTACAATTCAGACATCTGGAATTACATCTGGTTTATCCAAAAATCAAAGAACACACTTACTAATTCTACTGTTTTTGAGGGAAAAAGATCAGAATACATCCAAGAGAAAACAATAAAAGACATGAATGTGATTTGTCAATTCTCTGAGAAAAAAAGAAATCTAAGAGATGATCACTTAAAATACCATCAGCTAAATACCATCACCAGAGTTACCATATTAGTGAGTCACCTGCAATTGTTCTGTGACTTCTTTGTGGGTTTTCTCCATCTGGTTCATTTTGGCTCTCATCTGAGATTCTTGGTATTGAAAATCAGCCTTCAACTCTGTGATCTAAGGGAAAAAAGGCACAGTGACCAGAAGAAACTTCTGTGCAATGAGAAATTGCACCAGTACCAAAGAACTAAATGGTCCCCCAAATTAATGAAATCCAGGGCTCTCTATAACTAAATCAAAGCCAGGGAACTGTGTATTCTATTTTTTCTAATGATTTCCTGAAAATTACACAAAATCCTGAAATAGCATGTTTGCTACTTAACCATTTACTAGAAGGTTTTAGATATTTCATGTATTTAATACTTAATATATTAATATTATTTAATATATGCAATAATCTTTCAAATACTTCTACATAAATCAGTGATTACAACAAATATGACTGATGGTTTAAGAGAAGTCATGAGAAAACAGCTGCTGCCATTTACTGAATTTTCACCCTGTTCCAGGCAAACTGTTTGATTATACTATTTCATCCAATCCTATGATAACCCTGTGAGGGAGCAATATTATTCTTCCCATTGTATAGATGGGAACATCAAGGCTTAGAAAGGGTTAAGTGGCCGAGATCACACATGCTAGCAAGTAGCAGAGCTAGAATTCAAACTGCAGGCCTTCTTCTATTGAGTATTCTATTCAAGGAGCACAGGGAAGAGGTATCTAAATCAGAGAAGTGATGTGTGAGCTGAGTTTTGAGATACAAGCAGCAACTGGCACATGAGGTAAGGAAAAGGACATCCAAGCAAAGGGAACAGTATGGGCACAGGCAGAGTGTGAGATAATTGAAAGTTTGTTCAAATGACTGATGAGAGTGTCAAGAGATGAGGCTACAGATAGGCAGGCATGATGTGGAAGAGCCTATGTTCCAAGCCAAGGAGTGTGACCTCGATCCTGAAAGTTATGGGAAACAATCTACTATTTATTTTTGCTCCTTCTAGCCCTAACTTTGCAGGAATTCCCTGCCGGTCCAGTGGTTAGGACTTGGCGCTTTCACTGCCATGGTTCAGGTTCAATCCCTGGTCGGGCAACTAAGATCCTGCAATTGCAAAGCACTAGAAACAAGTGTTCATTCTGTCTCTATTTTGCAAAAATCCTTGTATGTGCCATTCTGATCTAGTTCATGAAGAAAATATACTTGGGTCTGCTTTCATCTGATAGTCATGTAGAAAACTGGAAAGAATATTGGTCTCTTGCCATGAATCTCCACCTTACTGGCAGAGTAGAAATAAAGCACAGTAGAAAGAACGGCAGGGTCAGAAAGATCTGGGTTCATTCCTTTGTTCTACCATTTACCAGCTGTGTGATTTTGACGTGTCAGTTAATCTCTTTGGGTCCATTTCCTCATCTGTAAGATGAGGTAGAAATCAGATGGAAAGAATGCACGTAAAGATTTTAACATTATAAATGTCTCTGTGAGCCATTCAGAATGAATCACACAGCATTCTGAACACAGTGCAAAACAACATACAGCCTCAGGGAGAAAACAGCGCTAGAGGAAGGGACTGCAGCCCTACGGGGAAAAACAGTGAAGGCACTGTTCATCTATGAAATGATGAGAATAATTCCTACTTCAAAGTGTTGTTATGGGTTAAATGAGTCAATACATACAAAGCACTCTGAATGGGGTCAGGCACAAAGTAAGCATCCAATAAAAGTTAGCTATTTTTATTATCATTGTTATTAAAATATTAAGGCAAAAATGAGATATTCTCTAAGAATTTGAAAATAAACATGAATCAGAACAAGGACATAAACAATTCCTCTGCAGAGGGGAGGATGACTCTTAGACCAGAATAAGACTTCACTGAAGATATGAACGAGCTTAAAGAGTAGGTCACTGAGGAAGGGAGTTGTCAGCAATGGTAACAAAGTGATGTGGTCACAGAGGAAGGCCTACCTGAACATTGTCCAGGGAGGAGAGAGACCTGGCCCACATATTTTGAGTGTTACTGTGCTCTGGATACATCCCTCCCAATAATAGAGATGGAAGCATCAGGTTCCCCTTGGCCAAGAGCATTAAAAATTCCAATTATGTAACTACTTAGTCTTGTCCCAACTCGGTGCTCGTTCAGCACCCTCTGATTACAAGCTTCCTAGACAGCTTATGCTGAGAAAAGCGGTACTCTGCTATATGCCCCACTATGAATTAAGAGGCAGACACCTCATCTCTGTAAGCTTGGTCAACATCAGTCCTCCCTGATGGAAGCTTCCTCCAAATGAAAGCAAGAAAAATCAACTTTCTAAACCCATTTGACAGAAGCAGATTCACGACGGTAACACCATGGCAGGATCCACCCTGGCAGACAGCAAGCTTCTCCCCAGGACATCCCAACCTTGCCATGGGATCTCTCTCTCTCTCAAAGCATCAACGGTAAGTACCCAACAAACATCTGTTAAACAGGGTTAGTACCACATATCTTACCCGCCTGCCTCATTCTGACCTGAGAAGCTCAAACTAAACAGTACCTTCTTTTCTTTCTCTAAAATCATTTGATCCTTTTGATGCAGCATCTTCTTCAGAGTGGCTACTTCTTCCTTCAGTTGGGCAATGATGACAAAGTGGTCAGTGCCTGGTGAGTCCAGAGCCAGGTCTGGGGAAAAACTGAGTGGAAAAATGGAGGGGGAAAAATCACTTGGCTTGATAAACTTTCTCCTACCTGAGTTCACACTGTAGGCCACTTGACTGCAAGTGCAAGAGCAGAAGCAACTACTTGAATTCCCAGCATCAAGCACAATACATGCCTAACTCGAGAGTATTTGCTAAGCTGCACAGGCAAGGTGGCCGTCAGATAACTACACCACCCAAAGCCACAACCTGCAGCATTCCTGCAGCATCTCTGCTCACATTCAGGACTAAAATAAATGCCATCTCACAAGAGCCAAGGATATTCTGTTTCAGGTTCACTGAAGAGCCCCAATTATTTGTGGGTGAGAGTCATAATTTTTTTGTGATTAGATAATTTCCCTAGAATCTGGATAAATTATCAACTGTAAGCTCCTGCATTTTTCTTTAAAGCTCCCCATAGAGTTTTTGATGCTTTGTTTTCTGCTCCAAAGTACATGATGTGAAGCTGCTGCATTCCATCCTAGGAGCAGTCAGTATTTTTAAAAAGTGATAAAAAGAAGGTGAAATTAATAAGAAAGAAGCCAACTTCCCCCACTACAACTGGCCTGTTCACTGTCACTTTGAATAGCAAGAATTCTGTGATATTTAGTTAGGAAAAGAACAAAGAGGTAGCAAACTGCAAAGTCACATCACAATCTGGGTTTTCAACCCATTCCTCCCAATAATGGTCTCTAAGCACTATGTTTTGTCAAAGTGCCAGGTGAATCCTGTCCTTTTAGTAAAGTCTATTAACCAGGACAAGTTTCAGGGAATCTGTAAAGCCCTGAAATTGTATGTACAATGCTATGTATATATACAATGGGTGGTTTCTAGGGTGAGGATCCATAGCTTTCTTAGGCTGGTCAGAGATGTCTCAGACCCAAACAAGTTACAGAATCACTGCCAAGAGAGTCAAATCCTGCCCTTCTCTAGAGACATCGTGCAGGAAGCTCTTTACTTTTCCCAGGGCAACTCTTAAAGTAAAACACAAACCTGTTTTTATTAACAGATACACAATACTGATTCCCAACTCCCTATATCAATACAGCAACTACTTTACATACCCCTTGCTGTTGGTTCTTTCCTACATCTTATCAACATCTAATAACCAGCAATTCTCTACACAGGTAGAAACTCCAAATAAGATGAACCACTGGACAAGCTTCCTCATAGTTACCAAGTCAAACATTTCTATGGCTAGAATGAGAAGACACAGTCCGTTGATAAGAATATTCCCCCTTAGTCTACACGAAGCATATGAGAAGAATGTCAGAGGAAGAATGGATCACTATTTTTCAAACTGATAAATATGCAGAATTACTGCATAACAAAAAGTAAATGTAAAATAATAAAACAAGGCATGCAGGAGAAAATATTGAAAGGACCCATCACAATTTCCACCGTTTTTCATACTCACCAAGGGACTGTCTTCCCTCAACCCAACAGAATCTATGTAAACCCATAACCAGAGCAACAAATGAAGTGGAGTAATCGGCTAGTATAAATAACTTCTTTTTGTCCCCAAAGCTCCTAATACTCTGCTCTACCTTTTTCTTTTTTTTTTCATTGAAACATAGCTGACGTACAATATTATGTTAGTTTCACACCTAATGATTTGACATTTGCATATATCATGATCACCATAAGTCTAGTAAAATCTGTCCCCACGGAAAATTATTATTGACCACATTCTTTATGCTGTATATTACAGCCCTGTGACTTATCGATTATATAACTTGAGGTCTATATCTCAATCTCCTTCACCTATTTCTCCCATCCCCCCACCCCTACCCTTCCGACAACTACCTGTTTGTTCTCTGTACCTACGCATATTTTTTCATTTTGCTTTGTTTTGTTTTTTAGATTCACATATACGTAAGATCATGCAGTATTGGTCTTTCTCCAACTTATCTCACTTAGCATAATACCCTCTAGATCTATCCATGTTGTTGTAAATAGCAAGATTTCATTTTTTATGTCTGAGTAATATTCCACTGTGTGTGTGTGTGTGGGTGTGTGTGTGTGTGTACACACACGATAGCTTCTTTATCCATCTGTCTATCAATGGCCACTTAGGTTGCTTTCATTATCTTGGCTATTGTAACTAATGCTACAAGGAACATTGGGGTTTATATACCTTTTTGAATTAGTATTTTTGTTTTCTTTGGATAAATACCTAGAAGTGAAGTTGCTGGAGCATATGGCAGTACAATTTTTAATTTTTTGAGGAACCTCCATACTAGTGACTGCACCAACTTATAATCCCACCATCAGTGCACAAGGGTTCTGTTTTTATTCTCTGTTGTCCTTTTGATGGCCATTCTGACAGGTGTGAGGCAGTATCTCGTGGTTTTGATTTGCATTTCCCTGATGATTAGTGATGTTGAACATCTTTTCATGTGACTGTAGGCCATCTGTATGTCTTCTTTAGAAAATGTCTATTCAGGCCCCCTGTCCACTTTTAAATAGAATTGTTTGCTTTTTTGATGTTGAGATATATGACTTTTTTGTATATTTTGGATATTAACCCCTTACCGGATATATCTTCTGCAAATATCTTCTCCCATTCAGTGGGTTGCCTTTTCATCTTGTGGATAGTTTCCTTCATTCTGCAAAGGCTTTTTAGTTTGATGTAGTCCTATTTGTTTACTTTTCCTTTTGTTTCCCTTGCCTGAGGATACATATCCAAAAAAAACTGCTAACACCAATGTGAAAGGGCATACTGTCTATGCTTTCTTCTAAGAGTTTAATGCTTTCAGCTCTTACACTTAAGTCTTTATGTTGAGTTATTTTTCTAAGTAGTGTGAGAAGGCAGTCCAGTTTGATTCTTTTGCATCTAGCTGTCTAGTTTTCTCAACAACATTTAGTGAAGAGGCTGTCTTTTCCTCACTGTATATTCTTGCCTCTTTTGTTGTAGTTAATTGCCCATTATTTCTGGGCTCTCTATTCTGTTCCATCAACCTATATGTCTGTTTTTGTGCCAATACCATACTGTTTTGATTACTGCAGCTTTGTAATACAGTTTGAAATCGGAAAGTGTGACACCTCCAGCTTTGTTCTTCGTTCTCAAGATTGCTTTGGCTCTACCTGCTTCTTTTTTTTCTAATTAATTAATTAATTATTATTTTTGGCTGCATTGGGTCTTTGTTGTTGCATGCAGGCTTTCTCCAGTTGTGGCGAGTAGGGCTTCTCTTGTTGTGGAACACAGGCCCTAGGCACGCGGGCTTCAGTAGTTGTGGCGCATGGGCTCAGTTGTTCTGCATCATGTGGGATCTTCCCAGATTAGGGATTGAACCCATGTCCCCTGAATTGGCAGGCAGATTGTTAACCACTGCGCCACCAGGGAAGTCCCTCTACCTGCTTCTTGAGGGAGGATTCTTCCCATACCAATAATTCACAAAACCAGTTGTGTCTTTCCTGTGTTAGGGCCTGACCTCTCTAACTCTAACTCCTGATTAATAAGAACTGCTGGGAATCAAAATGAAAAAAGATGGCTACATTACCAAGGCAGAAAATCAGATCCAGTCTCTTTCTAAATACCTCCAAAGATAGGGAACTCACTATTTCTCCAGGAAGCTTCTTGTCTTTTCCAAAAGCTTAAGAGAACATCTTTCCTCAGGTTAGGCCAAAACCTTCCTCCCTATCAGTCCCATCCATTGGTCCTGTGTCTGTCCTCAAAGGTCACACAGAGTAAGTCTAATCTTTCAGACATATTTCAGAGGCAGAATAAAATAAAACTATAAGGAAAGGAAAAGAATGTCCCTTAGACACAATAAACCACAAGATGTGCCTGGATGTCACCCACTGCTTTTATTGCCCATAGAGCAATAAACAAATATGATAAAAAAGTGCATTCCTCAGGGAAGGAAAGCTAGAAATGAACTCCGATTTTCTTCAAATTGAAGAGTTTTTGTTATAATTTCAACAAACTATAAAATATTGAGGTAGAGGCTTTGAATTTTATAGGATACTAAAAAATAAAAAGACTAAGATATTTTATAAGTATAAAACCATGAGAAAAATGATTAAAAAAAAAAACTCGAAAGTAAGGCATTCTCTCTCTACAATACGGAAGGCTAATAATTTAAGAAAAAGAGGAGAAAAAAAATAATTAAATATGCTTCGATATTTAAAAAATAAATAAGAGGATTTCCCTGGAGGTCCAGTCGTTAAGACTCCGAGCTTCCACTGCAGGGGACATGGGTTCGAGCCCTGGTTGGGGAACTAAAATCCCACATGCTGCACAGTGCAGCCAAAAGAAAAAAAAAAAGAGAGAGGAGAATATGGTAGTATAGAAAGGTCAATGGAAAACCATTAGAGAGCAACCTGCAGAAGACACGAGGGGATAAAAATGAAGCATAAATTTAAAAGTATGTGGATATTACATGTGGCTAATTCTGATTACATAGTTTCTGCTGTACAGCAGAAACTAACACAACATTGTAAAGTAACTATACTCCAAAAAGAAAAAAAAAGTATATGGATATTTTAAGGGTGGGACCAGGAAAGTGGATTGTGATTAATTAAAAACTGGGAGGCAGTCACAATAGATAGTTAAGAAACAAAACTGGCGACATTTACTACAGAACTGAATTCAAAATAGACTACAAAAATTTTTGGTTTGCGTGACATTAAAAAAGAGGACTGTTAAAAAAAAGTCTTGTCAGAATGTTTTCAAAGTGAAGAAAAAACAAGAAAAAAAACACAAAAAATAAAAAGAATGGGAAAAATGTAATTCACCTTGTATATGAACTTTTAAAAGACAGAAATGCAAACAAGTAGCATAGGGATTGTTAAGACTGCTAATGCAGGAACATTCAAATGGAACTTGTATATGTATGAAAATAATTTTTGTGGCAGCAGAAAAAAGTTTTCCAAATGTTCAAGTTATTAGAGTAAGTTATTTTTTTAATTACCATATACATTTGAAGAAAAAATTATTTTTAAAGATCTTTCCTAGAGGACCTTATGAAAGAAAGACCATGCACCCAAGTTAAGGATCAGCATCCTACTTAAGGAAAACAATCATCACTGGTAATCGAAGCAATAAAACACTCTGAATGGAAAGTTTACGTCTTTGGCTTAGCGTATCCACGGCAATAGTCAGCAAGAATAGTGGCAGTATCTCAAGAACAAAATGAACTAATAGAAGGCAAACTTTAAGGACTGTTGGTTAAACTAAAGACTATGAATGAGCTTTTTCCAGGTCATTCAAACACAGCCTACGTCATAAATAACACAAAACAGAAATGATGAACCTAAAGGCTGTAGGTCTTGGCTTAGGCCTTTATAAAGCAGGGCACTCAGAATGGTTCACTCCTTGAAGTAGTTTTTACAGGATCATGCATCTTGGCAGAGGTGATGGGACCATCAGTGCCACACCTATTTTCTTCAGAATGGTCAAACTAGCTGCTCAGAGAACAAACAGTAAAGCTGACCAGAAAGATGGTCTTTATGGTTCCTTTCCTATGTAATTGGAATATCTAAATTAAGCATTTCTAGAAGGATCAATTCAAGAAGTTTAAAGTCAATGATACTAGCATTAAAAAGACAGCTTGAAGAATCTCAAATCAAGTTAATGAAAAAGCCAACTTCATAGACGCTGTGTATCCCCCCTAAATAAACAAAATTCAGCCCTGGTAAGCCTATATGCTGGTCTGCTCCCATATGTGCCACTGCCTGGAAGGAGAACCGAGAATGGGAATTTTCAGAATAGAGAAGATCCCTAGGATTTTAGGGAAGGGTGTGCCAGGTGGTCTCACTTCAGGATGTCCAGGCCTGGAGAAACAGGAAAATTGATGGCCCCAAGACTCTGCTGAGAAAGCAGCCCACTGCACCAACATGGATGGGGCACTTTGGATATGAGGAGAAAGTAGCTCGTAAGTGGAAGAAGCATCACTGAGGAGAGGGGAAAGTGAGGACTAAAAATGCATTTAGAAAGGCTTAAAATGAAACAAAAATATTTAAATGCATCTCCTTCTCTCCTGATCCAGCATCTGCACTGAGCTGTCTCTCCTAACACTAAGGAAGCATGGATTATCCCTCACAGACTAAACAATACTGCCTTAATTCCAACCTGCTGGGAATTCCCTGGCGGTCCAGTGGTGAAGACTCAGCGCTTTCACTGCCATACCCCGGGTTCAATCCCTGGTGGGGGAACTAAGATCCTACAAGCTGTGCAGTGCAGCCAAAAAAAAAAAAAAAATTCTAACTTGTCTTTGCTTTGCCTCTGGAGAGCAAACTCCTGCCCAGCCTGCAGGAGGCTACAGGCACAGATCACAAAAAGCATCTAGCTGTTGACTTCTCTGAATTCACGTGAGGAAGTGATTTGTGGACTACAGAATTCAATTGCTATTAAATCCGGTTATATGTTCTGGACAAGATTCGATTTACAAATAAATATCAGTACTGTTTATTTATAATTTATCAAATGGCTACTGTAGTGACCCTGAGAAGTTCATTGACAACCACAGACTAGCTCCATGACACACCCTAAAATGTATTCCTGTTCCAGGAACTGTGTATGCATTTCAAACAGAAGCATGCACACACACTCAAATTGGCTTACCTATCTCCATTGGTTGTGATCGACTCAAACTTGGATTTTTTCTTTGGAATTTCATTTTGAATTGAAGATGTAGAAAGTGTTTTCTGACTTTTAATGGCAAAAGAAAAAAAGAGATACACACACTTTAGAAATCAAAGATTAATAAAACATCACAATGAAAGTCTTGTCAAATGGGACCAATGTAATATCGTACCCATTCTATGCAAGAGCTAGTTATTTCCGATCATCAAAATCCACCAGTCTTGATTTCATAGGTTTTGGATGCATAGGTAGCTTGTTTCTATAGTCCTCCCCAAAATTCTTGGCTTTGATTAAATATTATCTGCTTTATTAATAACTATGAAAACAGAGTCGATAAAACCTCAATTAAAAGTATAATCTATTTTACAATTTAAAAAGTACTTTCACATTCATTGTCTCACATGCATCTTATAATACTATGAGGTATATACAAGGGATTGCTTCTATTTTGCAGAAACTGAGGCTCATCAAGGTTAACTGACCTACCCAGGGATATACAGCTAGTTAGTAGTGAAGCTGGGACTAGACACCTGGTTGACATATTGGAACTCCAAGTCCAGTTCTTCCTCACTCTAATTCTGTGAATCTTCTGGTATCTGAGTACCACAACAACACTAAAGATCAGTTTTAGCTCTAACAAGTTCACCCCCTAAAACTAGTCTGCAACCCTTTTACTTTGATGGATGTCCAATAGTCAAGCCCAAAGGATGTTTCAGACCTTTTCTTACTTGGCTTCTTTTCAATATTGATACCACTGACCATGCCATCCTCTTCCCCCATTAAGTTTATTGAGGAATAACTGACAAATATAACTGTACATATATAAAGTGTACAAACTGACAATTTGATATACATATACATTATAGAATGACTACCAAGATCAAGATAATTAATACACCTATCACCTCGCATACTTAATTCTTCTATTTCATTTTTTGGCTGCGCCACACGGCTTGTGGGATCTTAGTTCCCCAACCAAGGATCGAAACTGTGCCCCCTACAATGCAAGCATAGAGTCCTAACCACTAGACCACCAGGGAATTCCCTCTTTTATTTTTTTTTTAATGGTGAGAATGCTTAAAATCTACTCTCAGCAACTTTCAAGCATATAATATGGTATTATTAACTATAGTCACTAAGCTGTGCATTAGATCCTCAGAACTACTTCTTATAAAGTCTGCACCCTTTGACTCACACCTCCCCATTTCCTTCTCCCCCTGCTCCTGGCAACCACCATTCTATTCTATATTTCTATGAAATCAGCTTTTTTTTTTTTTTTTTTAACATTCCACATAAAGGTGATATCACATGGTGTTTGTCTTTCTCTCTCTGGCTCAATTCACTTAGCATATGCCTTCAAGGTTTATCTATGTTATAGCAAATAGCAGGATTTCCTTCTTTTTTTATGGCTGGATATTCCATTGTATGTATATACCACATTTTCTTTAACCATTCATCCCTCGAAGGACATTTAGATTGATTCCATATCTTAGGTATTGTGAATAAAGTTATAATGACTATGAGATACTGATTTCAATTCCTTCAGGTATATACTCAGGAGTGACTGCCGGATCATATGAGAGTTTTATTTTTAATTTTGAGGAAATACCATGCTCTTGAGTTCTTTATATATTTTGGATATTAACCCTGATCAGATATTTGGCTTTCAAATATTCGCTCCATCCTTCTTGAGTGCTTCTAGAATCTGTTCTCAGCCTCCAACCTGAGTTGTATCATTCAAGAGCATAGTTTTAACAACTATCTATCATAGTGGTTGGAAATGATGTTTCCCAGATCACCTGCATCAGAATCATCTGAGATGTTTACAAAAACAAAGCAGATTCCTGGACTTTTTCCTAGATCCTACTGAATTAAACTCTGGGGTAGGGCCACAGAAATCCACGTTTTAAAATAATCTCTGCTACCACTGACTCTCATGTGCTACCAATGGCTCGTGTTCAAACCTCTCTTCTGAGTTCTAGTGGCTAAGTTTAGTGGCTGAGTCTAGTGGCTAAGCTTCCACCAAATAATAATTCTTTCTCTCTCTTTTTTTTTTGGATGTTGGATCTTATTTATTTGCCACTCTTAGAACATCTTATTTTTGACTGGGCTCAGACATAAAGGACAAAGTTCTCAGAGGACGGCTTCTGTTTCTTGACAATCTGTTCCTTGTATTTTTATTTGGCCTCCTTCATTCTCTTGGCCAAAAAGTGTAACATATTCTGCAGCCTCTTCCTTATTTTTCTTAGTACGCTGTTTCTTCAGAGCAATATGCCGACGTCTGTGTTGCAGAACATGTGAAGTAACAAGACACTGAATTTTTGTGCTTCGGTCCTAGACTGCTTACCTTTCTTATTTAAGGGCTTTCTCACAACATACTGGTGGACATAATCTGTTTTTTCTTTTAATCTATTTATTTATTTATTTATTTATTGGCTGTGTTGGGTCTTCATTGCTGGCGGGCGGACTTTCTCTAGTTGCGGTGAGCGGGGGCTGCTCTTCATTGAAGTGCTAGGGCTTCTCATTGCAGTGGCTTCTCTCGTTGTGGAGCATGGGCTCTAGGGGTGAGGGCTTCATTACTTGTGGCACAAGGACTCAGTGGTTGTGGCTCATGGGCTTCGGTGCTCTGCGGCATGTGGGATCTTCCTGGACCAGGGATCGAACCTGTGTCCCCTGCACTGGCAGGCGGATTCTTAACCACTGTGCCACCAGGGAAGTCCCAGGACATCATCTTCCTTAGAGAGGTTAAAAAGTTTGCGGATTCTAGCTCTTGGGCCCCAGGCGATGAGGCACAGCAGTATCAGTAAATCTAGGAATATCTTTCTCCCCATTTTTTATAATGACCAAATTGAGGACACTCAGATTGGCATCCACAATGAAACCCCGTACAGATCTACACTTTCTCCAGTCCTCCTTGGCCTGTAACAGGAATGCTCTTTACTCAGTAGCAGGCAGTCACGGCCGTGGGTCAACACCCTGCTTCATGGTCCCTTGTCTGTCATTCCCACCACTGATCTGGACCACATAATCCCTCCATTCTTCATCTGGAACATCAGCAGCAACTTCTATGGCCGTAAACCTCTCAAAGATGGTACGAAGTTTGTGTTCTTCGTCCACTGCAGTGAGTTTCTGGCAGTCAGGGGCTGGGAAAGAGATGTTCATCTTCATCCTGAAGCAGCCATTCGCCTCCAAGGTGCCACGGAAAAGAGCTAAATAATTCTTCCTAATGCTTCAAACTCAACTTTGCAAAACCGAACTTCTTTTTACCCCCTTCCTATAGTCTCTCTCAGATAAGGATCTAGCCATTCACCCAAGTAAGAAACCTGAATTATCCTTTACTCAACCCAGCTCCTGCCCATCTATCTGTTCATCAGATTATCTAATTTACTTATTATTTTCCTTCTAAAGTATCTTCCTCAATCTGCCTCTTTGATCTTCAGTGCCACTGTCTCAGCTGAGGTTCTCTATTAACATCTCTTATCTGGACTCTTACCAAAAAAGTTTCTTAACTAGTCCCCAGCCTCTTTTTCCTCCAATGCATTCCCCACAATAGTCTGGGTTAATTTTTTTTTTTTTAATGCAGATTTGGTCCCTCCCTTGCATAGATCCTTTCAGTGGATCACTAAGATCAAATTCATGCTCCTTACCAGGTCTGCTGGCTTTCTCTTCCTCCCATTTTCCAGCTCCCAATCATAAGCTCCAGCAAACTAAAAGGACTTACTGTTCCCAAATTCTGTATGGTCTCATGCCCTCCATGTCTTTGCAAATGCTATTCTCTCAGCCTAGAATGTCTCTGCCCATTCCTTATCTGATGATTCTGACTCATCCTAAGATCTAGCTCCAATGCCAGCTCTTCTCTGATCGTTCGTTGCCTGACCTCCCAAGGCAGTTAATTACCACTGCCTCTGATGCCTGTATCTTGACGTGTTTCCACTGTGATGCCCGTTGAATTATCCTGCAATGATCTGATTACAGCTCTGTCTTCCCTACCAGACTGCATACTCTTGATAGCAGCGTGATGCTTCTACATATCTCTGCATTCCTTGCAGAGAACCTGGCTCATGAAAGTATTTAACAGTGAACAAAGAAATTCATAATAGTAATAACAACAACGAATAACTAAAATGTACTGAAGCTTCCTATATGCCAGTTACAAAACTAATCACTATGCACATAGTATATAATTTATTTTTGCAACAACTCCATGAGGTAATATTATTATTTCCCTCATTTTACAGATGAAAAAACTTGCCTAAGATCCCATACAGAGAACTTGGAAGACTCAGGATTCAATCCAAAGCCAGAATTCTTAAAAACACTACAGATCCTCTGAAAGGACGTTTAAGACAGCAATGAAAACACATCATTTTGACTGGATCTCACAAGGACAAACCTAGAATATCTATCAATCTCCTAGCCAATATGCATAAAAAAGCTGCATCCCTCAGACTGTGAAATGTCCAATCTTCTAGGGAGATAACCCACTCTAACAGTGGGGAGAACATTACATGTTAAAGTGGAGTAAGTTCCACAAACCTTTAAGACACAACACAAACCAAGTCAGAAAATCCTGATGCCTTATGGAAGTCTCTCTGGCCCTTGGATGATACATGAATTATAAAATACAACAAAGGCGATTCCCTCTATAGCCTAGTAACTAGAGAGAAAATAGGAAAATTTAGAAAAAATGGTATCTTCCATGGCTAATTGTGTAAGTATTACGTCTGGCCTCCCAGCTCCTCTAGTCCTATCTCATGCATCTTGGGGTTACCTGTTATAATGGCTGCCACCACTCAGTCGACTGTACTGCTCCTTCTCCTGGTGGCTGGTACGAGAAGAGCTGCTCAGGTGCTTCCTCTGCTCTTTGGTCTTCTGAAGGACCCGTTTGTATGAAAGTGTGCACAGCCAGCATAGCAATTTCCCATCTACCTGAAAGATGAGGAGACAAAGATAAAGAAGGAATGTGCTAGTGCAGTGGCTGAGAACATGAGCACTAGGGGCTAGAACCTCTGGTTAAGTCCAAATCTGTCACTTACAAGCTGTGTGACCTTATGCAAGTCACCTGGGCACTCTTCGGGTCAATTTCTTCATCTATAAAATGAAGGATAATAGTACCTACTTCAGAGGGCTGGCACAAGGATTTAGTGACATAAAGTAGGTTAAGCACGGTGCAAGGTACATAAAAATTGCTTAATAAAATATGAGCTGGGGACTTCCCTGGAGGTCCAGTGGTTAAGGCACAGGTTTGATCCCTGGTTGGGGAACTAAGATCCCACATGCTGTGTGGCGCAGCCAAAAAATATAAAAAATATATGAGCTGCTAATTTTATATATATTTTTATTTTGTTTTTCTTCAACTTAACACAGACCAGAGCAAAGAATTTCCAAAGACACAAATATCTCCATGGTGCACATCAAGGAAGATACAGCAGGTAGAAGAAAAGACAGAAGATGAAACACAAAATTTATACTTTAGTTTTAATAGCTTATAAATGGCTTATAAAATGGTATGCTGGATATCTTTTCTCAGATGGAAAGAATGTCTCCAGGGACTTCCTTGGTGGCGCAGTGGTTAAGAATCCACCTGCCAGTGCAGGAGACACAGGTTTGAGCCCTGGATCAGGAAGATCCCACATGCTGCAGAGTAACTACGCCCATGTGCCACAACTACTGAGCCTGTGCTCTAAGACCTGTGAGCCACAACTACCGAGCCCATATGCCACAACTACTGAAGGCTGCGCACCTACAGCCCGTGCTCCACAACAAGAGAAGCCACTCCAATGAGAAGCCCGTGCACTGCAACAAAGACCCAACGCAGCCAAATAAATTAATTAATTAGGAAAAAAAAAAAAAAAAAGACTGTCTCCAGAAAAAGACTGGGCGAGTAACTTTCAGGGCCCCAGTCCCTGGTGGTGGCCTTTCATTGACTTTTTCTAGTTCAAAGCGCTTATCATGTATCAGACACTGTATTTCCAATACCCAGCACTCTGAACTAGAAAAAGTTGATCACTTTGGGCAGAAACAGCTCCGCACCAGGGTGCAGGGCACAGGGCTAGGAAAACAGAATGGGGCTTCCACAATCCTCAGAAGCTGGGGCACCTCTGCACAGCACTAGATTGCAAAACTGAGTTTGTATGATGGCCTGGTACAAGTGGCAGGGCAGCAGAGTTGGTTGGAATTACTCAGGTTGGGGAGGGAGTGTGATGATATTTTACGGAATCTTAGTTTTCATGTCTTACCTCTAAATTAGATCTTCTGCCCTATCTTGAACATGGGTAAACCAGACTATCATTTACCTGAAGTATTTTTTATCTTGTTAGCAAAAGCCTCTTTGCAACTCACTCTCCTAACCTATTAGGAAGTCATCAGTCTGAATCTATTCACTTCTTTCTAACTCTACAGCTTCCACCCAAGCAAAGCCATTCTTACCTGTCACAACTGTATGACCCACCCAAATGATCTCCCTATTCCTCTCCGGATCAAGCATTTCCACATAGTGGCCAAAGAGGGCTTCTTAAACATAAATTTGATCATATCTCTTCTCACCTTAAAACCCATCATTATTGAATATAAAAAATCTAAACTTTTTACCATGGCCTATGTTGACATAAAGGCAGCCCCTGCCTGCCTTCATAATCTCATTCTCTGTTCACTTTGCCTTCTTTCTGTTCTTCCCATCTGCCAAGCTCATTCTAGCCTCAGGGTCTTTTCATAGCTGGTCTCTCTTCCAGGATCTTTGCCCTCCAGAGCTTTCCATGGCTGCTTTCTTCTCATCTTTTCAGTTTCAGCTCAGATTTTATCTCCATGCAGGTCCTCCTGACTGCCCAATCTAAACTTGCCTCCCCAGTCACTCTCTACCATATACACTATTTCCTTATACCACTTACACCTAAAATCTGTGTTCATTTATTTCCTTGTTTGTTCTCATCCATCTCTTATACACATAAATAAAAACTCTGAGAGAATAAGATCTCCTCTGCTTAGTTCACTACTGTATTTCCAATACCCAGAACAATGTCTGATACATGATAAGCATCTAATTATTTGTTAATGAAAGTATAAATGAATTTTGAAACCCAACTTCAATTTGGTGCATTTCATGGTTATGGGATATGGCCTGAAGGCCTGATTTTAAAATACTCTAGGAGACCTTGCCCAGGAAAGAGCTTTCACTGAAGAAGGATTTGAAAGCAAAGCAACTGCACTGAGAGAGGGCCAGCATTAAACATGAAAATCTCACACTGAACCACATGACACTTTATTTCAGATCTCTCCTTCACAAAAAAAACTTTAAAAATATAAAATCACCCTCTGAGAATTAAACTATCATAAAAAAATAATAGTAGATAACACTGAGTACTTATCATGTGCCAGATTCCTTCTGAAGGGGGTTACACGTGATAACTCAACCTTCGTAACACTGATGAGGTCTGATCAGCCTCATTTGCAAATGAGGAAACTGAGGAACGGCCAGATTAACTTGTCCAAAGTCACACAACAAATAAGTGACAGAACAAAGATTTCAACCCAGGCACTCTGAGTCTAGATCATCCACCTTCAATTACTAAGCTTAGTCCTCCTAAAGTTTATAAATAGGGTTTCCCTGGTGGCGCAGTGGTTAAGAATTTGCCTGCCAATGCAAGGGACACGGGTTCGAGCCCTGGTCCAGGAAGATCCCACATGCCGAGCAGCAACTAAGCCCATGAGCCACAACTATTGAGCCTGCACTGTAGAGCCTGTGAGCCACAACTACTGAGCCTGCGTGCCGCAACTACTGAAGCCCATAAACCTAGAGTCCATGCTCCACAACAAGAGAAGCGACCACAGTGAGAAGCACACGCACCACAACAAAGAGCCCCCACTCTCCACAACTAGGGAAAGCCTGTGTGCAGCAACAAAGACTCAACGCAGCCAATAAATAAATACACAAATTTAAAAAAAAATAATAAAGTTTATAAATATGTGGTTGAGGATGCCTATAAATACACAAACTCTTATGACAGGATTTGTAACTAGAAAGTAGAAACTTAATGAATTCTAGTGTAATCCAATTAATAATAATATAGGCACCATTTGTTGAAGTATAGTATGTGCTAGGCTCAAAATTAAGTGTTTTATATATGTATCTCATTTAAATTTCCCTATGCCATTGTGAAGTAGCTACTATCATTCCCAATGAAAAGATGACAAAACTGATGCATAACGGGAGTAAGTAATTCACCCAGGATCATTTAGCTAAGCGAGGAGTGGGCTGGAACCCAGATACATGGGACTGAAAAGTTTGTGCTCCAAATATTATGATACGTTACCTTCTGATTACTAATTCAGCTTCTCCAGTATCCTGATTCAGGGAAGAGGTGCCCTGATCGGCAGGCAGGAGTATTCTGGTCACTGGAAAGTTACTTCCTCCCATTGTAAATTAATGAATTTGGTTACCAAGAGTCAGCTTTGGAGAGCCTAAGCATCTCTGAAAAGCACCTCTAGACACTGAGAGTTTCTGTACTACATTCTTTTATTCAAAAATTATTTATCGGGTACCTACTATGTGCCACACTGCTGGTAATACAACATGAAAACAAGATAGACAAAGAGCTCATACTCTAGTGGGGGTGGACAAACATGTAAACAAATAAACAAGATAATTTCTCATAATGTTACATGCTAAGAAGACAATACACAGGGTACTATGATAGAGTGACTGAGGGAGTCAGTAAAGAAGGTCTCTGTGAGAAGGTGACAACTGAGCTGAGACCTGACATAAGGAACCAGTTATGATACTCTGGAGAAGGCTGTGTATCAGGCCAATCCAGCCAGCACAAGGGTGGAAATGAGACCGGCATATGTGAAGGACTGAAAGATGGCCAGTGTGGCTGGACCAAGGGAAAAGGAGGGAAGTGTGATGGAAGATGAGACTGAGAGCCAGGTATGGCCCTGCAGGCTTTTCAGTTTTATTCTAAGTGCAACTGGGAGCCACTGGAGGGTTTTAAATAGACTAAATCTAAACCATTTTAATTCCACCATCATTCCACATAGAGGTTTACCTGTATCATCTTTTCGTGATCTTTAACTTCAACAGATAGAAACATTTAAAAAGCCAGATAGTAAAACTGGTAGTAGACTATATCCTGCCTAAGTCACAATCTCTCCTTTAAAAAGTTTTATAGAATTCTGCCAATCACCACTTCACTTACAAGGGATGTTGATCACTGTAATTCATATTCTCAAGAAATACTAACCTATGAAATGTGAGAATATAATGGTCTACATTCGATAAATGAAATAAACAAAGGCTGAATATCTTCTTCAAGGTCAAAAACAGAATTTGGAGAGAAACTGAGAAATGGATCTCTGTTATATGTATTTTTAACACAATTGGCCCACCTTAATTTCTCTGAAAGAAAAAAAATCTTAAGAAAAACACAGAGATTTACCTTCTTTCTATCATCTTTCCTGTCAAATGCACACTGCTGCTTGCACTGTTCACAAGAATATGGTGGTCCATACTTCTTCTCTGAATTTGTGCAACGCTGACATTTGTTGCCAATAAATGCTGCAATTATGTTGCAATACTGACAAGGTTTGGGCTTAAAGAGAAAAAAAAGTGTCAAGTAAGTATATTATAAAATACCAGTGCAAATTTTAAAGCAATGATTTCTATTATACACAGTTCATTAGTCATGGTAAAAATGCATTCCCAACTTCATAAATTTCCTTTTACACTGATCAAATAAAGCCCAATTCCTAATACCATGTAAAGTGTTTTTCTGCACAGCAGTACTGATTTTAAATAAACAAATAACAAAAACCCATTAGCATATATGTTGGGACCTCTCTAACAAATTCAACAGAACCAGCTCTTTACAGAAATGAGCAAGTGCTTCCAAATTTCTGAAAAGGCCTCTCTGCCATTATCAGTGTATAAACATGTTGGGAGAATGCCTGTAAGGACACAGTATGCTGAACCCTAACACTGAAAGGAAAAAAAAAAAATCATCCATCAAAATGAATAGTCAACTGTTACCAAACAAAGAAGTCATGTCATAGGATTCATCATTCCCCTTCTCTTTACATGCTGGTTACTGAAGCTTCTCAAGGAAAATCAATCAAAATCCTGCCATTGTGACTACAAACACAGGACTCCTTAACACTAAGTATTAGCTAAGACTGAAAGCTCAAACACTAGATAAATTTTTCTGAGAACATTTTTACACATAACCAGGTCTTCTAACAAAAATGTTGTAATTATATTAACAGTCCACAGAATGTAAGGTCCCAAGAGACCTGACTACTCACTGTTAGATACAGAAAAACTCTACTTACCGTTCCATACAACTGTACATTCTGAGCACATTTCTTGCATATTGTATTGGTCTTACTGTTAAGGAAGAGACACAAGACTTTATAAGAAAAAAGTCATTTTACTTAGAACATCTGAAAACTGATTCTTCCTTAAGTCCAAGGAATTTGTTCATTACTAAGTGCCAATGTGAAATATGGTTTGGACATTTGATTAACTGAAGGTTGAGTATCTGGCCAGTAATTCTTTTTAATTATTTTGTAATTATAAATTTTATTAGCTCAAGTACAAGGGGGCTTTGATTAAAATATAGAGTTATTTCTGATTATGACATCTCCAAGTACCACTATGTAAAATTATCAGGTATGGAAAGGACTCGCAAAAGAATATTATGTTAGACCAAAATGGACTAGCAGGAAACAAATTAATTCTCGTCAATTCAGATGACCAGCTAAGAAATTTGAGATGAGAAATTAAGCATTTGTGTTTGCGAAACAAACCCAGAGACTCTCTGCATGTTGACCTTACTCTGTCTACGTTCTCCTCTGTAAGTAAAAGTATACGAAAATCCCAGATGTGGGGAAATAGATGCTAACACCAAATATTTTTTCAATATTTCCAGTTTCTCTAAGGGCTAAATACTGACAAAAATAAACACGTCCTTTCCCTTGTGAAGATCCAGGTCATAATATTACCTATACTCCTAAACTGATAAACAGCCTTGGGGAAAAAAATTATCTTCAAATAAAGTTTAACCCTTCATGAAGGGAGGTACAAACAAATGCTTGATGTTTATGAATAGTTTAAACAATATTTGGGGGCTAAAAACAAAATCACATAAAAATCCAGTATATTCACTACTTCGTGATTTTTCCCATACAATTCCTATCAAAGTGCTATAAAGTTAGAAGAAAAAAGAAAAAACTCAAAGTAGAAAACATTAAATTAAAATGAGATATTCAAACAAAATATTTCCCAGGGCAATTTTCTGCCATTTTAAAAAAGGCAATTCAGGGACCTCCCTGGTGGTCCAGTGGGGTCCAGTGGTTAGGACTCGGCACTTTCACTGCTGTGGCCTGGGTTCAATCCCTAGTTGGGGAACTAAGACCCAGCAAGCCATGGGTCGGCCAAAGGGGAAAAAAAAAAACAGAAAGGCAGTTCAGGAAGTGAAGTACATTGAAAGAGACCTCTAGAAAGAGGATTAGCATCAGTGATTCTGTGATGTTGAACATTTGAGCTTATCTCAGATTTATTACTCAAGGAGTGAGTAATACACAAATGCTCCTGACATCTTAGAAAAAAGTGCAAAAACTCTCCTATTTCTATAATCCATCTTGAATTAACTTTTTTATATGGTGTGAATTAAGGATTAAACTTCATATCTCACCCTACACACAAAAATTAATTTGAAAGGGATCATAGGCCTAAATGTAAAAGCTAAAATAGAAAGCTTCCAGAGTATATTCTGCATGTCTCCATTTACATGACATTCTAGAACAGGTAAAACTAATCTATGGTGGAAAGGAAAATTAGAACAGCAGTTGCTTGGAAAAAGCAAGTAGGGTGGGGATTGACTGGGTTGGGGTTAGAATCTCTGGGGTGATGGTAATCTTTCATATTTTGATGGGGTTTGGGGTTACACGGAAGTACACTGTTTGTAAAACTCATCGAACGATGCACTGAAGATTTAAGTATTTCAACGTGTGCAAACTGTACCTCTAAAAAAATTTAAAAACCATAAACAAATATTGAACTCTAGTTAATGATTTCCACACTAAAGTGTTTATAGTCAAGGACACTGATGTCCATAACTTTAAACTGCATCACAAATAAAAGGGATTAACATAGTGATGGATAGAGAGATGGACACATGCAAATGTAAATTGTAGAATCTTAGTAGGTAGATGAGTGTTCACTATCTAGTTTTTTTAGCTTTTTTTGCTTGTTTGTTTGAAAACATACATAACAAAATGTCAGGGAAAATATTCCTAGAATTGAAATGAGGCTCATTAAAACTAGGCTTCTAGGTTCACGTGTGAGCTTGCAAACAGACCCCATCCTGCTGAAGGCAGTATTACCTACAGCCACAGTTCCACAAAAGTTGAACTTACTATACCAATAAACCACTTTGCTGCTATTAGAAGTCCCCAAAGATGTATGTTCATTCACACCTAAATATTTTTCACACTTTTCAAAATGAGATTCACACAAGGCAAGAGTAAAGGCAAGTGGGTTTTTTCAAATGTGACTAGGGCTAACAAACTCTTTATCGGGATTGTCACATTTCCAAAAGTATCTTCTTTTGGCTTATAAATTCTTCACACCCTGCATAGAAACATACTAGAACATAAGGCTCATGTTTTACTGTTGTGGGATTGGTTACTTAGGGTCAAAAATATCAAAACCACAATAGGAAATGATCAAGGATGTGAAAAATAAGTATCTAATGATTTCAGTAATTAATGAATAACTAGGGAACAATATGTGTATTTTACATCCATTGTGTCATAACAGGAAATGACAGAATCTGTATATAACGCAATTGATTACAGATGTGTATATTACAATGCAACTGATTACAGATCTGTATCTTGAAATGCAATCAATTACAGATTTTAAGAGGAAAAGCCTATTAGCATCTTTCATGGTCAACGAAAACTGTACCTCTCCTGCTGGTACTCAGTCCTACAGTAGGTGCACTTCACAACAGGGTGTGCAATCCGACATTCCTGAAATGAAATGAGGATATAATTTTAAAAGGCAGTCAGAAATGGAAACAGTCTTCAGTAGGAGGCAGAAGACCTGGGTACTATTCCAAGCACAGCCACTGTGCCTGAGTGAGTCACTGAAACTTTCTGGGACTAATTTTTTTTGTCTGTAATACTGGCATCACCACCCTGCATTGATGTGGGAGTTAAGTAAGAATTTACATGGAACTAGTCATAAATTGTAAAACAAAGGTATGAATAAGCATCAGACCCAGGGAATGAGAAGCCCTGGATTCTAGTCCGGTTCTGCCTCTGCCACTGTGTGATTTCTGAGCAGGTTGGCTTGTGAAATCAAAGTACTGGATTAACATCATTATTGCTTACATGTATAAAACTCCCTTAAAGACAAATACACACATATATATACACACACACACAAACATATAATCAAATATATGCTTGTGCATATATCAAATCAAAAAGGCACTCAAACATTTGCGTTCTGGGGTTCTCTCATATCTAGTAAACAAAAAGTGACAAAGTCATGGCCATTTGAGACAATAAGGACACACAATTCTGAGTGAGCCATACCAGGGACACAAACTCTGACTTATCTGGAGATATCTCAACATCATTCTCCAGCCGGCTTGGTGATTTTTAACTGTCGCCTCACAGGACCTCTATTCATTTAAATAGGCAAAGCAAGATGAAGCAACTTAAACGAAAAAGAGAACTTGGACCTTCAGGGGTAAAAACAGATCAGCAGCTCGTTAGGGCGAGGACCGAAGGTCACTAACTAGAAGCTGAAAAATCATCCTTCTGCTTCGTGCGCTTGATTGTGGGGGCTTTATTATAAAGCCTGGCCACCTCCGACTCTGAGACTGGCTGAAAAGTGCCCGTGAGGCGCCCGAGCTCGACACGCTCCTCCCAGGCGGCACCCGGCTCTGGAGCTCAGTCCCAGGCGGGGCAGGAGGTCCCTAAGTCTGAAACCCGGCAGACCCCGGCGCGGGGGGAAGCCAGCCCAAGAGGGATCTCTGGCGCGGCTGGTCGAGGGCGAGCGGGGGACCAGCTGTCCCCTCCCCCGACTGCACGGGGTCCGAGAACAATCCCTAGCGGTTGCTAAGCACCCCGACACGCCGGCCGCGGGGGGCCTGGACAGGGCCCGGGTCTCCCCCACGCGCCGTGCCGGCCCCCGACGGAGCGGGTACGGCGCCTCAGCTAGGCGGGCCTGCCACGCCCTGCTCGGGGTACCCCGCCGGGCGTCCCCGCAGAACCGGGAGCTCCGGGCCGCGCCTCCAGCGTCCCAGTTCCCGGCCGCCGCCCCAGCCCGCGCACCTTGCACAGCTGCTGCCCCTGAGACAGCGCCTCGAAGGGGAAGCGCTGGTGGCACTTGGTGCAGGCGTAGAGCGCCGCCATGTCCGGCCCGGGCAGTGCTCACCGCCCCGCCGGCCCGGCCCGCCGCTTTATCTGACAGTCTGAGGCACAACCTGGCGGCGGCAGGCTGCGGGCTGCGGCAGGCTGGCGGGCGGGTCCTCGGGTGCGGGCGGACCAGGGCGGGCACGGCGGTGCTGGCCGCCCGTTCACTGGTTCATTTCGACGTCTATCAAGGAGGAAGGGGCGGAACACGGAGCTTGTTACGACTCTGATTCGGTCTGAACTGGAGTACGCCACTTATGACGCGCGCGGCCTCGATTATGTAAAGCGCAGTCACGCGGGGGCGCCGCTGGGAGAGAAGGTCTCCCGCCCGGGACCTCGGAAGCGCCTAGACTCCTCCCACTTCGCTCTCTGTTCCCGCCCTCGGCTCCGCCTCTCTCTGCCACTGGCGCAACCTCGCTTCTCGCGATACCTGCAGTGAGTTGTGATGCTTTGGTTTCCATGGAGTTGCCCTCTGGGAGCGGGTTGAGTAGAGGGAGGTGCATTGTTGAACTAGAACTCGGCCACCTCCCCGAGGCTGAAAAAGATGGGGGGCTTATGAGAAAACGCCTCCAACATCGGGGTAGGAGGGGCCCACCCAACCCTCTCACTCGAGGGAGGTGAGGAAACATGAGAAGCAACTTGGATGCCCTCTGTCTGAGATCCCTAAAAAAAGAGGGACCTCTAGGGTCCCTGACCTCCAGAGAGAAAGAGAGAAGCCCCAGAGAGAGCACCCATATTTTGTGGAAGAGGGCTGCTGGAGTGATGACAGCCCCACCAGGAAGGAGAAGACGAATACTAAGTCAAGGCTCTCCACCCCTGAGAGTCCTCGTGCCCTGGAGGCCCCCCCTCCGAGTAGGATGCAGTTGGCCTGAGTCCTGCTTCCTACTGTGTCTAATCCAGTTGCACCCTCAGCTTCTCTCTCAAACAACCTCCTAGTTTTCCTGGGTAGGTCTGGCCACCGGAAGGCAAGCCACACCCTCCCAGCTACTCTCCCTCTTTTCAGCTCCCATCCTGGTGCATCTAAGCGCTGTCCAAGGAAATACAAACTTCTTGTTCTTGAGGCTTTGGCAAAGCTTCCTGCAGTGCTGACCTTTTCAGGTCTCTGCCCTATAACTGCTCTTGGGCTTACATTACTTTTGACTCTGCCAACTGCCAGAGTGTTACTAATTGCAGTTTTACCTCAACGTGCGTTTTTTAACAACTGAGGGCGCATTTATGCCTTGTAAATCCGTTCCCCCCCCCAATTTACTCTCTTTGATACCTAAATCCAGCCCCCTACTTGTGAGTTTGCCCAAAGATGTGTATTAATCAAAGATTTAGACTCTGGAGTCAGAAAACTAAGATTCAAAATCACTGCTCCACATCTACTAGCTATGAAACCTTGAACTTCTGAACTTCTCACTATAGCTGAATTTCTCAGAGCCTCACTTTCCTCAGTTGTACAATTGGGTCGTTGTGGGGATCAAAAACAGTACATAGAGGGTAATGGAAAACTGCTTCATGGCTAAGGGGTTTTACTTTGGAATGATGGGAATGTTTCAGAACTAGGTAGAGGTGGTGGCTGCACAACATTGTGAATGTACTAACTGCTACTGAATTGTTCACTTTAAAATGATTAATTTTATATTATGTGAATTTCACCTCAAGTTATTTTTTTTTAAAAAAAGGATGCAGGGAATTCCCTGGAGGTCCAGTGGTTTGGACTCTGTGCTTCCACTGCACAGGGCATGGATTTGATCCCTGGTTGGGGAACCAACATCTTGCAAGCCGCTACGTGGTTCAGCCAAAAATAAATGAATAAATAAAATTTAATTTAATTTAATTTTTTAAAAAATGTAAAAGGATGCAGGTTTGAGAGCCAGACTGGCTGGCTTTGAATCCCAGCTCAGCCAATTAGAAGCTGTATGACTTTGGGCATATTAAAAGCAAACAAACAAGAAACAGTACGTGGAACTTGGTACTCCAGGTAAATGTTATTAGAAGAAACTGAATTTCTTCTAGGCAGATGCTGGTGCCATGGATCATATAAACACAGCCTCCTCTCTGCTCATACACGTACTCCACACTGGGGTATGGGCCTCTCTATGTTTCTACCGCCACCAGTTCTGGTCTCCACTATATTATTTACCAGTTTTGCAATTACCTATTTACTTGTTTTTCATCCATCAGATTATGGCATTATGGAACAGAAAAACCGTATCTGGGTCCTCTGTATCCTATTTACCCACACAGGGCTAATTAACCCATTCCTTCAACAAATATTTACGTATTTACTATGTGCCAGGCTCTGGGGGCTACATTGGTGTGTAAAACAGATGTGATCCCTGCCCTTCTGAAACCAACAGTCTAGTGGCAAAGACAGGTAAATAGCAAGGACTATGAATGAAAAAACATGCTGCAGGAATAAAGAACAAAGTTGGGATGGGGAGAAGGTAGGGGGAGTCACTTGGGTAGAGAGAAGGTCAGGGAAAATTTTTCTGAGGAGATGCCAAGGCCTGAAGGTTGAGAAGGACTTAGACATGTGATTTAGCAAAAAATGTTCTGGGCAGAGAGAAAGGTGATGACCTTGAGGTGGAATTTTGCTTGGCATTTTCAAGAAATGGAGGAGAGGCCAGAATAGCTGGGGCTTGGTTGGACAGAGGGCAAGTAGAGAGGGCGGCAGGAGTCAGCAGGGACCAGATGTGTAAAGCCTGTAGACCCTGGTAACAGATATGATTTTTTTCAAAGTACAACATATGAAGTATAACGGGAAAGAAGCCATAGGCACCTTTTAAGCAGACAAGTGACAGATTTATATTTTTTAAAGATTTACCTGGCTGCTGTGAGAAGCATAGACTGTAGGGGGCCAGTGTAAATGCACAGAAATCACTGAGGAGGCTACCGCAGTCATCTAGGTAAGAGGTGATGATGACAGGTTTGCAGTAGAGAGAAGTGAAGAGGGTCAGGATATATTTTGAAGACAGAGTCAACAGAACTTAGGAGTGGATTGGATTTAGGAGGTGGTGAGGGGAAGGAAGAAATTATGGTCTATGTGCCCAGCTGTGTGTGGATGATGGTATTTTCAGCAAAAGGGAAGACTATAAGGACAGAAACAAAACCAAGAGTTTTGTTTTATTTCAGAGACAAAACCAGGAGTCTTGTTTTTCTTTTTTGCGGCTGCGCCATGTGGCTTGTGGAATCTTCGTTCCCTGACCAGGGATCGAACCGAGGCCCCTGACAGTGGAAGCTCGAAGTCCTAACCACTGGACCACCAGGGAATTCCCAGGAGTTTTACTTTTGACAGTAAATTCTAAACGCCCGTGGGACCTCCAGAGGGAGACCTTATGTAGGCAGCGGCTATAGTCTGTATATTTTTTAGAGGAGAGGTCTCGGATAAAGAGAGTTTGGGGGGAAATGATCAGCGTATATGCCCTGAGACTGGATGATATTACCTTGGAAGCCCAGAGAGAGAAAATAGCAGTGCCCCTTCCTGAGTCAAGAGAAAGTGCATCCAACAGAGGTCTGGTCAGGAGGAGATGCCTGCAAAGGAGCCATTAGCAAGAGAGTTCAGAGAGGAGAGTGGTTTCACAGAAGCGAAGACATCAGTCAGCAGTATCATTGGCTATTGGGAGACTAAAGTGAGGACAGTGACTGATGTTTCCTGAGCTGATCTGGACACACACCTGTGTTTGCTGAATGTCTAGCCTGTCAAACCTTATCCTTTCTTCCCTTTATCGAGTCCCCCTCCATGTGTCTCTGGCAGCAGCATTTGGGTGTGTCCCTGTGGGAACAGTGGGAAAAGAGAATATTTCTAGCACAATTGTTCATAGTAGCAAAAGAAAAGGTGGGGGGGGGGGCAGGGGATAACCATGGACAGAATAATGGGTGACTGTGCTGTGCTTAGAGTATCGTGGAAGTACAGAGAGAGGACACTTAGCTTCAACGGGGTCAGCTCTCCCAGGGTGTCACTGCTTGCCTCCTATTCACAATCTCCAGAAAAATCTTCATATTGTGGAGGATGGTGTGGGTCCAGGACAGAAGAGGGGAAGTTGATAAAAAATTGAAACTAGCTTCTATTGGCAGGTGTAAATTCTTTATCCACAAACTCAGAAATAAAACTTTTTTAAAACGTGAATTTAATTTTTTTTTTTTTGTCTGCGTTGGGTCTTAGTTGCTACGCCCTGGCTTTCTCTAGTTATGGTGAATAGGGGCTACTCTTTGTTGTGGAGCATGGGCTCTAGGCACAAGGGCTTCATTATTGCAGCACAAGGGGTCCGAGAGCACGTAGGCTCAGTAGTTGTGGCGCACAGGCTTAGTTGCACATGGGATCTTCCCAGAGCAGGGATCAAACCTATGTTCCCTGCACTGGCAGGTGGATTCTTAACCACTGCACCACCAGGGAAGGCCTGAATTTAATTTCTTTTTTATGTATTTATTTTTTAAATAAATTTATCTATCTATCTATCTATCTATCTATCTATTGGCTGTGTTGGGTCTTCACTGCTGCACACGGGCTTTCTCTAGTTGCAGTGAGCGGGGGCTACTCTTTGTTGTGATGGCTTCTTGCGGTGGCTTCACTTGTGGAGCACGGGCTCTAGGAATGCAGGCTTCAGTAATTGTGGCATGTAGGATCAACAGTTGTGGCTCACGGGCTCTAGAGCACAGGCTCAGTAGTTTTGGAGCACAGGCTTCGTTGCTCTGCGGCATGTGGGATCTTCCCAGCCCAGGGCTTGAACCCGTGTCCCCTGCATTGGCAGGCGGATTCTTAACCACTGCGCCAGCAAGGAAGCCCTAATTTCTTTTTTAAAAAGTTAATTATTTCCCCAGCTTTATTGAGATGTAATTGACACATAATTGAATTTAATTTCTATATTATTTATCCAATAAACAGGCATTGCACATCTAGTTATCTAGTGTCTAGTGCTAGACCTTGGAAGGACAGCAACGAATATGACCAAGTCCCTGCTCTCGTGAAGCTTCCATTCCAGAGATGGGAGAAACAGACAATATACAAGTAAACAAATGTATAATATAATTCCAAATGAAGAGAAGTGCTCAGATTAAAAACAAAGCAGAGGAAAGGGACGGAGAATGATGGGAGGGGCTCTATTTTAGATAGAATGGTCAGGAAGGCTTCCCTGAGGAGGTGGCACATGAGCAGGCACCTACATGAAGCGAAGGTGTCAACCGTGTGAAGATCTGGGGGAAAGAAATCCAGGAGAGAACAGCGAGTGCAAAGGGCTTGAGGCTAGGAGCGCTGTGCATGTCCGAGTAACAATAAGACCAGTGAAAGGGCGAACGGTAGAAGACAGAGAGGCAGCTGGCAGCCAAATCCTCTAGGGTTCTATGGGCCATGGTAAGGCCTTTGGATGTTGTCCAAGGGTTATGGGAAGTCATTGGAAGGTTTTGAACTGCAGAGGGTGGAATCTGATTTACATTTTAAAAGATCACTCTAGCTAATCTGAGATGAGAATGGCAGCAGAGAGACCAGTTAGATGACCAGAGGTGATGATGACTGGGACTCAGGAGAAAAAGGTAGAGATGGTGAAAGATGGCCAGATTTGGGGTAAGTTTTTTTTCATTTCTTTTATTGTGGTAAAATATGTATAATTTGCCAGTTTAACCAGTTTTAGATCTGTAATTCAGTGGTATTAAGTACATTCACAATGTTATGCAATTGTCATGACTATTTATATTCACCCATCTATATATTTATACCCAAAACATTTTCATCATCCCAAACAGAAACTCTGTAGCCATTAAGCAATAATTCCCCAATTCCCCCTCTCACTAGCCCCCAGTAACCTTTATTCTGCTCTCTGTCTGCATGAATTTGCCTATGCCAGATATCTCACATAAGTTGAATCATACAAATTTGTCCTTTTGTGTCTGGCTTATTTTCAAGGTTCATCCATATTGCAGAATGCTTCAGAACCTCATTACTTTTTATGGCTGAGTAATATTCCATAGTATATATCACATTTTGTTTATCCTTTCATCTATCGTTGGGCATTTGGGTTTCGTCCACCTTTTGGCTACTGTGAGTAATGCTGCTATGAATATGAACGTTCCAGTATCTGTTTGAGTCCTTGCTTTCAGTTTTTGGGGGTATATACCTAGGAGTAGAATTGCTGGATCATATGGCAATTCTATGTTTAACTTTTTGAGGAAGCTCCAAACTGTTTTCCAAATGTACAACTACACCATTGCACGTTCCCACTAGCAATGAATAAGGGTTCCAACTTCCCCACATCCTTGCCAACACTTATTTCCTATTATTTTTCTTTATGATAGTCATTCTGGTGGGTCTGAAGAGGTCTTTTCATTGTGGTTTTGATTTGTATTTCCCTAATGATTAATGATGGGCATCTTTTCATGTGCTTATTTGTCATTGGTACATCTTCTTTGGAAAAATGTCTGTTCAGATCCTTTGCCCAGTTTTAAATTGGGTTTTTTGTTGTTGAGTTGTAGCAGTTCTTTGTATATTCTGGATATTAATCCCTTACTGTATGTATAATCTGCAAATATTTTCTCCCATTCTGTGGTTTGTCTTTTCACTCTCTGGATAGTGTCTTTTTTTTTTTTTTTTTTTGAGGTATACCAAAGTGAATCAGCTGTAATTTATACATATATCCCCATGTCCCCTCCCTCCCGCAACTCCCTCCCACCCTCCCTGTCCTGGCCCTCTAAGGCATCACTCATCTTTGAATTGATCTCCCTTTGTTATACAGCAACTTCCCACTAGCTATCTATTTTACAGTTGGTAGTGTATATATGTCTATGCTACTCTCTCACTCGTCCCAGCTTCCCCTTCGCACCCACCCCAACCCTGTGTCCTCCAGTCCATTCTCTGCATCTGCATCTTTATTCTTAACCTGTCACTGGGTTCATCAGTACCATTTTTTAAGATTCCATATATATGAGTTAGCATATGGTATTTGTTTTTCTCTTTCTGGCTTACTTCACTCTGTATGACAGTCTCTAGGTCAATCCACCTCATGGCATATAGCTCCATTTGATTCCTTTTTATGGCTGAGTAATATTCCATTGTATATATGTGCCACATCTTCTTTATCCATTCATCTGTTGATGGGCATTTAGGTTGCTCTCTGGAGAGTGTCTTTTTAAGAAAATTTTAAAAATTGAAGTATTGTTAATTTATAATGTTCTGTTAGTTTCAAGTGTACAGCAAAGTTATTCAGTTATACATGTATAATATATGTATATATATATTCTTTTTCAGATTTTTTCCATTATAAGTTATTACAAGATATTGAGTATAGTCCCTTGTGTGATACAGTAGGTCATTGTTGTTTATTTTACATATAGTAGTGTGTATATGTTAATCCCAAACTCCTAATTTATCCCTCCCACCAGCTTTCCCCTTTGGTAACCATAAGTTTGTTTTCTATGTCTGTGAGTCTATTTCTGTTTTGTAAATAAGTTCATTTGTACCATTTTTTTTAGATTCCACATATAAGTGATATATGATATTTGTCTCTCTCTCTGACTTACTTCACTTAATATGATAATCTCTAGGTCCATCCATGTTGCTGCAAATGGCATTATTTTGTTCTTTTTTATGGCTAATAGGATAACGTTTTTTGATGCATAAAAATTTTTAATTTTGGTGACACCCAATTTATCTACTCTTTTTCTCTTGTTGCCCATGCTTTTGTTGTGACACTAAAGAAACTATTACCAAATTCAAGATCGTGAAGATGGGATAAGTTCTGAGACTAGAACTTAAATGCCCAGCCAAGGGCCTGGACACTGGTGTGAGCGATAGAGAGGCATGAGGGATATGTGTCCTATGTCTTTGGCTTGAGCAACTGGGCGAAATTGACGGCATTTACTGAGATGGGAAGAGTAGTGGAGGTGCTAATTTGGAAGGGAAAATCAAAGTTTCCGTTTTGGCTATGATAATTTTGAGATGATTGTAAGATGAAGAGGCAGCTAGAAATACAAACCTGGGTTGCAGCGTATCAGCCAGGGCTGCACATGTAAGTTGGAAGTCATGAACATGTAGCTGGTTTCAAACGCTGTGAGATCATCTGGGAAGAGTGAAGAAAAAGTTCCAAAGACAGGCCTGATGCTCCAAACCATAGGAGATTGGGAACTGAGGATGGGGTGAAGGGAGGAGGGAGTGGTAATAAGCAAATGAGACTGGAAGGTACAGCCAGTGAGGGAGGAAGAAAACCAGGAGAGTTTTGAGTCTCAGAAGCCAAGCATAGAAGAGGCTGCCAGAAAGAAGTGATCACCTGTGGTAAAGGGTGTTTGGTGACCCTGACATGACCAGGTTTCACTGGGTTGGCAGGAAGAAAAGATTGCTTGGAATGGGTTAAAGACAATAGGGGGAGAAAAGGAGAAAGAGAGAGAATGGAAAGTGAGGCAGTGGAGTCAGGGAGTATAGAGAAGTATGTAGACAAAGTGGAAAACAAAAATAGGATAATAATTGAAGGGGGGGACTTCCCTGATGGCACAGTGGTTAAGAATCCACCTGCCAATGCAGGAGACACAGGTTCGATCCCTGGTCCGGGAAGATCCCATGTGCCGCGGAGCAACTAGGCCTGTGAGCACAACTACTGAGCCTGCGCTCTAGAGCCTTCAAGCCACAGCTACTGAGCGCATGTACTGCAAGTACTGAAGCCCTCGAGCTCTAGGGCCCATGCTCTGCAACAAGAGAAGCTACCGCACTGAGAAGCCTGTGCACCGCAAAGAAGAATAACCTCCGCTTGCCACAACTAGAGAAAGCCCACATGCAGCTATGAAGACCCAATGCAGCCAAAAATGAAAAATAAAAAAAAATTTTTTTTAATAATTGAAGGGAGACCAGAGGGTCAAGGGAAGTTTTGCCTTTTTTCTCAAATGGGCAGTAATTACAGTAAAGGGGCAATGATATAGGAGAAGGAGGGGAAATTTGCAGGAACAAAGTCTCTGAGTAGGTAAGTAGGGGGTGGGACCCAGTATAGAAGTTGAAAGTTGCCCATGGGCATAGCAGGAGGAATAATTTAGAATTTTCCTCATACATTCCCCAGGGTCTGCATCTAAGTTCTAGGACTCTGCTGAACCCCAAACACAGGTGGAAAGAATCACGGTAGGAGAATCTAGTCTTTGTCTTCTGTCCTTACTGACATCTTCCTTCCTACCTGGTGTGAAGTCATCTGGCCATGTGGCTTGCTGCTGTGTCCCGCTCTTCATGTCTGCCAGCAATATGTGCCACATCTACTCTGCTCAAGGCCACTGGAGAAATGTTCTACTGCTCCCTGTGCCACCCTCAAGCGTGAGGAGTCATATCTTTCAACCATCCCTTCTCTACGGCTCCCAGACTGGACTGGGTGTGGGGACCTAGGGTAAGGCTAGGCTGCTGTTACAAAGAGAATGAACAATTACTTAGTGGCCTGAACAGAATAGAAGTTTCCTTTTCTCTTATATAATTGCAATGGGCTGAATATATCCTCCCAAAATTCATATGTTGAAACCTCATCCAGAATGTGATAATGTTTGGAAGTGGAGCCTTTGAGAGGTGATTAGGTCAAGAGGGCTAAGCCCTCACGAATGGGATTAGTGCCCTTACAAAAGAGGCCCTTGAGAGCTCCCTGCACCATGAGAGGACACAGAAGACAGCAACCAGGAAACAGGTGTTTTCATCAGACACTGACTCCAGCAGCACCTTGCTCTTGGACTTCCCAGTCTACAGAACTGTGAGAAATAAATGTCTGGGTTTTTTTTTTTTAATACTTATTTAGGCTGCACCGGGTCTTAGTTACAGCATGCGGACTCTTCATTGCGGCATGCATGCAGGATCTAGCTCCTCGACCAGGGATCGAACCTGGGCCCCCTGTATTGGGAGCACGGAGTCTTACCCATTAGAGCACCAGGGAAGTCCTCATAAATTTCCCTTGTTGATTAGCCACGCAGTCTACGGTCTTCTGCTGTAGCAGCCTGAACTGACTAAGACCATCATGGCCTAAGGACTATGTCATCTGGTGGCTGTGCCCCCTGTTATCATCCAGGCACCCAGATTTTTTCCACTGTCTGCATGATTGGGGCTAGTTCTTGTGAAGTTTAACTGGCAGGAAAAGTGTAAAGTCCTTGGAGTCCTCCCCCTTTCAGTTAACAACAGTTCCATTTTTCTAATTGTTTGGGTCAAAAATCTTGGTGTTATCCTTGACTCCTCTCTCTCTCATATCTCACATCTGGTCTGTCAGCAAAGGCTAGGTACCCCTCACAATCTGAACTCCTGTTATCCAAACACAGAAACCAAAAAGACAGATAATTACTTTGGAAATGTCCCTCAGTATCTGAGCCTTCACTGCTACAACCATCCTTACACCTAGGCCCTGTGTTTTAGGGGACCCTGCATGTCACAAACACACAACAAATAAAGAACACAAGAGTGCCTCTGACTCTCAGGATCTGAAGCTCAGCACTGGCACAGGTCAGAGAAACAACAAACTGGTTAACTTGCCAAATCCTTCCTCTCTGATAGCATGAAAGTAGTAATAAATCCTTGCATGAGGGCTTCCCTGGTGGCGCAGTGGTGAAGAACCTGCCTGCCGATGCAGGGGAGACAGGTTCAACCTCTGGGCCAGGAAGATCCCACATGCCTCGGAGCAACTAAACCCCTGTGCCAAAACTACTGAGACTGTGCTCTAGAGCTCTCAAGCCACAACCTCTGAGCCCACGTGCTGCAACTACTGAAGCCTGCGAGCCTAGAGCCTGTGCTCTGCAATGAGAGAAGCCACCGCAATGAGAAGCGCACGCACCCCAACAAAGAGTAGCCCAAAGCAGCCAATAAATAAATTAATTAATTTTAAAAAAACTTTAAAAAATAGCCTTGCATGACGAAGCTTCATTTGCCAGTAGCGCCCAGTGTCCATTTTCTTGCTTCTCTTCCAGTTTCAACCCCAAATGAGAGGTACTCATAAATTACCTTAGTACTCACAACTGCACGTGGCAGCAAAGGGATGTTTTCCAATTAAACAATTTTTACTCATCTGGGTATGTATGTGAAGCATACATCATATGTGAAGCGTAGTACAAATCTTTCTATAGCATTTAGATAGATATTGAACACTAAAATGACAGAAAGTTTTATTTAAAAAAATAAGATTTGATAAAATTTACCAAAACAAAATATATCAGCTCTAAATTTTGATTTAAAATTTTATATTAATATGTATAGCTTGCTTTTTTACTTGTAACAGATGATTTAAATCTTTTGGAGTTATTTTTTAAATTTTTAAATATATAATTTTTAATTTTCATATTTATTTCTAATTAATTTTTTGATGAAAATATATTAAAATTTTGTGGATTCTGAAAACAATTATATTTTATTTTTAATTCTTTAGATCAGAGGTTGGTAAACTTTTCTGTAAATGGAGAGATACTAAATATTTTAGGCTTTGTTGGTCCCCGTTTTGGTCTCTGTCATAACTACTCTGGCATTGTAGCATGAAAACATGAAAGCAGCCATAGACAACACATAAATGAATTAATGCGGCTGTGTTCCAATAAAACTTTATTTACAAAAAGGCACCAGGCCTGATTTGGCCCACAGCTTATAGCTTTCCAGTGCTGTCAAAAGAATACAAATTATGCGGGAAAAAAAAAATTTTTTTTTGGCTGCTCTGGGTCTTCATTCCTGTGTGTGGGCTTTCTCTAGTTGTGTTGAGCAGGCTTCTCAGTGTGGCAGCTTCTCTTATTGTGGAGCACGGGCTCTAGGCACACGGGCTCAGTAGTTGTGGCTCTTGGGCTCTAGAGCGCAGGCTTAGTAGTTGTGCCACACATGCTTAGTTGCTCCACAGCATGTGGGATCTTCCCTGACCAGGAATCCAACCCATCGCCTGCATTGGCAGGCAGATTCTTAACCCCTGCACCACCAGGGAAGTCCCTGAAATTTTTGATTATGAAAAAATATTAGTAATTTTGCTGAAACAAAATTAAGAAAAATACATTGTAGGTGCATCGTTACCCTTCAGCCAAAGACCAGCAGAAACACACTTGTAGTTAAACGAGTTGGATTTATAACTCCCAGCAGTGAGAGAGAATATACACCATTGGGAATCATGGGATGTCTCAGAGGGTGTTAGGAAGAACCTATTATAGGATCTGGGCTAGGGTTGAATGACTTGAGGGAAGGTCTGAGAAAGTGAGGGACTGCTTAGATTGGATGACAGAAAGCAAGGGTGGGAACTTCCCTGGTGGTCCAGTGGCTAGGACTCTGTGCTCCCAATGCAGGGAGCCCAGGTTCGATCCCTGGTCAGGGAACTAGATCCTGCATGCTGCAACTAAGACCTGGTGCAGCCAAATAAATAAATATTAAAAAAAAAAAAAAAAGAAAAGAAAAGAAAAAAGAAAGCAAGGGCAATGCTATGATTGGGGATATAAATTTAATCTATAGAAGGAGGAGACTAGCACAAGGGTAAAACTAATTGGTAAGAAGTAGCAGTCACTCATTTTAGCTATGGGGGGGTTGTTTGATATTTTGTGGGTGGCACAGTGATCTTGTTGTCTATGCTTAGACAAAATATAAAGTGGCCTTGTTTTGTCTCATTTTATCACAGTCTGAGAGTAATCTTGTCTGAGACTTGTAGTCTATGCGGTCATTTATGTTTAATATCATGACCTAGCTGTGAGTCCCAGACCAGCCTCCTTTTTTTGCTTTCTTATATGAAATAAATACATAATAATTTATTGTGTGTACATATTTTCTTATTCTTCATCCAAGTATTTCCATCAATAGAACACCCAGATATGTACTATGATAATTATATTGTCATTTTAATAGACTTTCAGTCATATAAAAACCATAGGTTTCTATACATATTTTTCATTTTGTCATTATGAAGCTTTTGTTAAGGTATAAAGATAGAATATACCTTAAATAATAGATGTTTGTCTTGATTTAGAGTTTTTAAATATTCAGACATCTGGTAGGTGAGCTTCCATTGATACCATTGTCCCAGGCCCTGCAGAAGTGAATGGTGGGCCTGTTTGCCTCCCCCTTATTAAACTAAAGGTGACATGACTACTCTTGTATCAGAACTTACCGTCCAAGCTCTGATACAAGCCAAGATTGTGATGGATAGTCAGGATACTTCCAGAATTCAAGCACTTCTCATACCCCTGTTGCCAATACTCTGGCCCAAGCCATCTCAATGTCTCATCTGGTGGGGTGTGCTTTGTATTATGTCAACTAAGCTGGAACTATGTTTCCCAGAGTTCCTTTTCTTGTGTAGTGTTGGGTGAGAATGGGCCACAGAGGGAGGTTTAGGCAGGATTCAGAAGGTGGAAATGAAGCTGTAGCCATGCTTACGCTTGGAAGACTTGTACAGGGTCAAGTGCAGCTGCAGCTCGTGTATTTTCACTCATCTGCTGGCTCCCCTTGTCGGTGTAAGGCTGCAGCTGGGCCATAGCTCCTCCAGCACCGCCACCCCGCCCCAATCTCCGCCTTCAGCTTCTCCAGTTGCAGGGTGGGTGTGTGTTGACAAAGGGCACCAGCTTCTCTTGCCAGTCATCATCAAAACTGGAGGCTTAGAGGCGGGGAGAGAGAAATGGGGGCAGGGTCAAATTTGTCTTCAGAGATTCCAGTTCATCTTCATGGGTGCCAGTCTGACTTTGCCCTCCACCACTTCATGTCCATCTTTCAGAGCACCCATCATTTAGGACTTCCCTGCTGACTGCTAGCCCAACATCAGATGCACGGACAACAGCTGTACATAAACTGTGTAACCAGCACCCATAATTGCATGTCATCAAGTACATATAATAAATCCCTTATTCTTACCACTCCTAATGGTTCTGCTTCTTTGTTAGAACCCTGATGGATACATCTGGATTGTTGCAGTTGACTCCTAACTGGTCCCCTTGCTTCTGTCCCTGCCCTCCTGGGCAACCAGAGTGATCCTGTTAAAGCTTTTCAGATATATCACTCCTCTGCTCAAATCCCTCCAATAGCTTTCCATCTCATTCTAAGTAAATGCCAAAGTCTTTCCTTTAACTGTATCAGATTCAGTGCCAATGTCTCTCAGCAGTCAATATTCTTGCCTCATCTCCAATCGTTACCGGCTGCCTTAGCATAATCAGGAGGCAAGAGCTAGTCTTTGGCGTGAACTCAATTAAGCCTGCTGCAGTAGGAACACCCGAAGCTTTGGCACTCGTGTCTGACCCAACTGGACTTATGAAGGCTCTGGCTTCCCCAGCAACGGCCCAGTGGAAGGAGTTAACACAATTCCAAAGTGCAGACTGTTAAGACCCTGCTGGCAACCTTGAGAGTAGGCAATGAAAAATTGCTGACAGATAAATTCCTCACTCTTCTTCCTTACTATGGACTATTCCAAGACACAGTGGTTCCATGCGACCTCTTTGAAGAGATCCCATGTGACTGAGCAACTGGCCTTGATTTTTGTGGGGCTCTGGCCAACTAAGTAATGTACTAGCTTATATTTCTTTCCTTCTTTCTCTGTTTCACTTCTCTTCTCCCCCTCACGTTTTCTTCCTGAGGATTGCAACCCCAAGAAAGCATTAGTATACAACCTTTGATTCAGGCTCCATTTTCTAAGGAAGGTAGGCTGACATTTACTACCAGAAGAGGTCCTAGAAAACAGACCTTCAGGGTGTGATTTTGTAGTTGAATTTCTCACCCATGTGAAAGCAATTGGGATCTCATTGCTGGTAGTAAATGGAATGATAATAACTTTGCCCTTCAGTTGGCATCACAATAAGTAAAGATTTCGCTTGTGGTGAAGGGAGAGCTATGTGGAAAAAAATCTCATCCAATTACATTACAAGTGGCAGAACTGCAAAGGTCTCTAAATGGACACTGTCAGTAGATCGCCTATGTCATAGCCAAGGCCCTGATAGGGAAAGAGTAGGATCCTGAGACCTGGGCTAGGGACATCAGGGTAGACAAACCTAAGAATCTTTATCTCATAAGTTCTCCTGGGTGGCAGATACAGCCCCTCCCCACTTGCTAAGGAATAAAAGTTTCTTATTTCCTTGAGACTACACAATAATCTCACATGAAGCAGGTCCCTCATAAGATGGAGTGTTTAAGTTCACCTCAATACAAATGTTACTCCCATCACACACTCAAGTAACTGGGGTCAGTTCCTAGCAAATCCTAAGTGGGGAGATTTAAGTCCTGACCCAGGAAAAATAAGCTACACTTCAAAGGAATTGAAAGGCCTGACTAATATATGTGGGAGTGATCTTGGGGGTTTTAGACATGGCAGTGAGGAGGCAGGCATGGCAGAATGTAAGACTGACTGGCGGGGAATACATCATCATGGACCACTCTCGAATAAGTCAGGCTTTAATATGCTTGAAAGGATGCCTGAGCTGGTCTCTGGTAGTTTCCAAAGATGGTCACCATCAATTCCTTCCCTCCCTCTACGTACATGCCGCTCCTCACATCAGAAGATGGAGTCTACTTTCCTCCTTTCCTTGAATTTGAACTGGCCTTATGACTTGCCATAACCATCAGAATATGATAGAAGTGACACTATTCCAGTTCCAGACCTGGCCTCTGAGAAGACTGGCAGCTTCCACTTCCTCCCTCTTGGATGCCAGCCACCATGTAAGAAATCCAACTACATGGAGACTCTTACACTGTGAGGAAGTATGAGCTAGCAATGTGGAGACACCATACTGAGAGAGATGCCTGACCAGTCCTAGATGTTCCATCCATCCCAGCTGAGCTGATATTGATGTAAGTGAAAAGGACATCTTGGACGTTTCATCTCCTACAACACCTGCAAACAGTACCTGAAGCATATGAACAGCCAGTTGAGCCTAACCCAGATTGCAGAATTGTAAGAAATAATAAACTGCTGTTGTTTTAAGCCTTTTTTGTTATTCAGCAATAGATGATTGAAATATGATCTTAATACTCTGCAAGGATGGTTCCTTAAAGCAGAATGGTGACCTACAATAAATGAGGTCAAGATGATAGAACTTCCTTGGTGGAGTATTTAAGAAGAGGTCAGAAAGTTCAGGGAGGTGGGAATGTAAGATCTAAGAACTCAGCACCTGTATTCTCTAGGAGGGCCCACAGGACACCCTCTGCACTGTCAGTAAGGAGTTCACTGATAAAAGAGAACAGCATTTCTGAGTAGCTCAGTGGTGACTGTTTTGGGTACCCTAGAATTAAGAACTGCTGCCATGGAATTGGGATCCCTAAGAGCAATGTTGGGATTCTAGAATGGCAGATGTGGCATCCAAGACCAGGTGAAGGACTTCCCTGGTGGCACAGTGGTTAAGAATCCACCTGCCAATGCAGGGGACACAGGTTCGATCCCTGGTCCAAGAAGATCCCACATGCCATGGAGCAGCTAAGCCTGTGCGTCACAACTACTGAGGCATGCTCCGAAACTGCTGAAGCCCACGAGCCTAGAGCCCGTGCTCCACAAGAGAAGCCACAGCAATGAGAAGCCTGCGCACCGCAACGAAGAGTAGCCCTCACTTGCCCCAACTAGAGAAAGCCCGTACACAGCAATGAAGACCCAATGCAACAACAACAGCAAAAAACCAAAACAAAACCCCAGGTGAATATAATTACTGTCAAGGGCAGTAAGGCCAGAGTGACAATGCGGATGCCTCAGGCTGCAGGAATCTATGGCAAGTTATTACGGGGATGGGATGGATGGACAGCTGACTGGGTGAGCTTCTATTTTTATATATTTTAAAAAATCAAGGGACTTCCCTGGTGGCGCAGTGGTTAAGAATCCGCCTGCCAATGAAGAGGACACGGGTTCCATCCCTGCTCCAGGAAGATCCCACATGCCTCAGAGCAACTAAGCCTGTGCAACACAACAACTGAGCCTGTCCTCTAGTGCCCGCCAGCCACAACTATTGAAGCCCGCGTACCCAGAGCCCGTGCTCCACAACAAGAGAAGCCACCGCAATGAGAAGCCCAAGCACCGCAACGAAGAGTAGCTCCCGCTTGCTGCAACTAGAGAAAGACTGCATGTAGCAACAAAGACCCAACACAGCCAATAAATAAATAAATATATAAATATATTAAAAAAAAATCAAGAGCTGGTAAGCAGAAGACTGACATCAGCTGCTACAATGGAAAACCACAGTCCCTCATCTGGAGTCTAGATCTAAGTTCACAGAGCCAGAACCCCTTGGCTACAGGAGAGGTCATCCCCCTTAAGAAACAACTCTACAGTGATACCATAATTAGATATAGTAAATATTCCTCCAATCCTTCCCCAAAGGAATCTGCTGCCATTTGCCAGGATAATCGTGCATTGGAAAAAAGGACCATATTCAGAATATTGAAAGACTGTTAAAGAAATGGAGTCTGAGTTGACACAAAACATAGTTCTCTGGCTAAAGCAGGAAGTAAAGGAGGCCAGGTGATATAGATGGAGTTTAGTCTAAGTCCATGGGTCCCATAGAAGCTGACAGAATCCTTTCATTGATTCCATGATCTGTGGTGTAAAGGCTATTATGATAGGAAGAGCCAAGCAGAAACTCCTGAAACTCCCTGTATCAGTCAGGGTTCTCCAAAGAAACAGAACCAATAGGATGTGTACATATATAGAAAGGAAGTGATTTATTTTAAGGAATTAGCTCATGCAATTGTGGAGGCTGGCAAGTCCACAATCTGCAGGGTAGGCTGGCCACCCAGAGACCAGGGGAAGAATTGATATTACAGCTTGAGCCCAAAGGCAGGCCGCAGGCAGAATTCCCTCTTCCAAGGGGGGAGGCAGAATTTTTTAATCTCTTTAGGCTATTAACTGATTGAATGATCCTCACCCACATTATGGAAGGTAATCTGCTTTACTCAAAGTATGCTGATTTAAATGCAAATCTCATGTAAAAACTACCTCACAGCAACATCTAAAGTATCATTTGACCAAATATCTGGGTACTGTGGCCTAACCAAGTTAACACATAAAATTAACCATTGCACTGCCCTGCTGCTGATTTGTGCAGCATTATTTCTTTTGTTTTTGTTGTTTTGGCTGTGCCATACAGCCTGCGAGATCTTAGTTCCCTGACCAGGGATCGAACCCCTTTTACTTTGGCAGTAAAAGCGCAGAGTCCTAACCCCTGGACCCCAGGGAATTCCCTGTGCAGTATTATTTCTGATCTAATACTTCGGCTGAGCTTGGATTCCCCATTATATCCCCTTTCAATTCATCTGTCTGACCTCCAGGAAAACAGATGGATCAATGTAGATGATGGATAGACTACTGTGAACTTAACCTTGTGATAGCCCCCGTCAGAGCTGCTCTCCTGAATATGGTATCTTTACTGGAGCATATCAGCATAACCTCGAGCACTTGTGTCTGGTTATTGATTTAGCACGTGCTTTCTTTTCAATACCCATGAGAAGAGATGATCAAAGGCAGTTAGTTTGCCTTTATAGCACAATATGACAATGAGAGCACCTTCACTCTCTCCCTTCAGGGGATTGTTAACTTTCCAGCTCTCTGTTACCTACAGTCTCCAGGGAACTTGATCATCTTTACATCCCACAGAACATCATATCGGTCCACTATGTTGATGACATCATGCTCATTGGACATGAAAAGGAAATGGTAAGCACAATATTTGCCAGAGAGTGGAGGATAAATGGCATGCAGATTCATGGTCCTGCCACACTGGGAACATTTTTAGGGGTTCAGTAGTTTGAGGCGTGCCAGGACAAATTATCTCACCTCACATATCTCTTAGAAAAATGCAGCTTTGGGTGGCCTCTTTGGATTTTGGAGATGGGATAGACATACTTAAAACTACTTCTCCAACCCTTTATTAGGTGACCTGGAAGGCTGCCAGTTCTGGGTTGCGCCCAGACCAAGAGAAGGCTATATAGCAGGTTCAGATCATAAAACAGGCAATGCTGCCACTTTGGATTATATGATCCTGCAGATACAATGTTGCTGGAGGAATCTGTGGTGGATAAAGTTTCTGTGGGGAATCTCTGAAAGCTCAAATAGGAGAGTTGCAGTGAGGACCCCTAGGATTCTGGAGGAAGGCCATAATTGCCATGGTCCATTTGAACAAAAGGGTTCTGATGTATCACTGGGCCCCAGTAGTGACTGAGCACGTGACCACCAGATGTCAGGTGGCTGTATGTCTAAAGCTAGATGTTATCAGACGGGCACAGCAGCAATCCAATATGACGGAAGTGGTACATTCAGGGCTGGGCTCAAAGAGTTCAGAGGCATGAGTAAATCACATGAACAGGCAGCTCAGACTCCTACGGCATCTAACTCTGTTGATCTGACACCTCTCCTTTAACTCATACTGATGGCCTCATGGAGGGTTCCCAATAACCAACTGATAAAGGAGGAAGGGAGCAGAAGCCACTTTACATGTAAGTCAGTATAGGCACTAGCTGGAAATGGACCACTCTATTACAACCCCAGATGGAGGTACGCTTGAGGGACAGCAGTAAATTCTCCCTGGGGGCAAAACTCCAAGCAGTATACTTTGTCATTCCCTTTGTATGGAGGAAGAGATGACAAGCACAGACATACACTAATTCCTAATAAGTGGCAAATGGCTTGGCTAGTTGGTCAAGGGCACGGAAAGAGGAAGAGTGGAATTTCACAGATAAGCAGGTTTGGGTAAGGGGCGTATAGATGAACTTACCAGAGTGGGTGCAAAGTATGCAGGTCTTGTGTCTCACATTAATGCTCACCAGAGACTATCGAGGCTCTCCAGCCAGATGGTCAGGTGTTCCCATCTTGTGAATGTCAGCTAGCCTCTAAAGTTAGCCACCCTGTTGCTTTGCAGAAGACCCATGAATGGGTGGCCATGGTGGCAAGGATGGAGGCTATGAATGGCCCCAACAACTTGGGCTCCCTTTCACCAAGGCTGATCTAACAATGGCCAACAACTAGTCAACCAGCCAGCAGCAGGCAGCAGTATAGAAACATTGCTTAGGGAGGGCAGCCAGCCACCTGGGACAGGTCAGTTATATCAACCCCCTTCTACCTTACAGAAGGCAATGATTCACCCTCATTGGAATTGTTATGTACTCCAAATATGGGTTGCATTTCTAGTTCTGCAAGCAACACCATTCAAAGCTTTAAAGAATGCTCAATCCATTACCCAGAGCCAGAAGACTCATTTTATGGCAAAGGATATGTGACAATGGCCTAATGAACATGGGCTTCTCTGGTCTCACCATACGCCCATCACCCAGAAGCAGCCAGCCTGAGAGAACAATGGAGTGGAGTGATTTCATTTCCACAAGCTTTAATCTCCTCCTCTGCAAAGTAGGATTATAAACAGTTATAGTACTTCACAAGACTGTTGTGGGATTGGATCTCTTTCCTGGCCCTTATATGCGGCAAGTGCTCAATAAATGGTAGGCATTATTATTAATTGAATTAAATCATGAAAGACCTTCTTCCCCAGGAGGACCTGGTGGTCTGGCTTCAGTAAACCCAGTAGGGCTGTGGATCTCACTCTAGTTTGACCTGCCTCGAATACTCTTAGCTATTCGGAAATTCTCTGACTTGATTTACACTTGTCGGCCAGTAGGCAGCTCAGCTGAGTTGCTGTCACTGAGCAGAGCTGGAGGGGAGGAGAAAAGATACTGCGGAGCTCAGGGAAACCGAAACTGGAAACTCTAACAGGGATTGGCCACCTGGCGGCAATCTGAAAAGACTATAAAAAACCAGCCTGAGAGCTGTTACCTCACTGCTGTTTCCATCTATCAGCAGGCTGCAGGCAGGAAGATTCCTTCTCTGCTCTCCTCCAAGGTAAACCCAGAAGCTATGAGATGTGGGTATCAAGCTGCCAGGCTAGCCTGCCTGTGAGCCTCATGCCATGAGAGCCGGGATGCCCATTCCTCAGAAAGGCTACACCCCTGAGTACCCTGGACTCAGACTGGTCTAGGGAGATGTGTTAGTGGGCTTTTAGGGGGTTGGGTTGCAAAACCCCAAGAGTCATGAGACTTAGTTTATAGGCCATGTCAGCAGTCTGTGGCCTTAACCCTGTCACTTTACCTGCTTGGGCTTTAGTTCCTCATCTGTAAAATGAGGATCAAGCTACTTTATCTGCCCAAAGGACTGGATGATTTCTGAAATCCCTTTATTGTAGGATCTAATGTGACAGTGAGGATAGATTAAGTGATGTGAAGTAGATGTTCTAAGTGTGGGTTTGGGCATCCGTCGATTGTGGCTTTAAATCCTGATTCTGCTACTCTCTAGCTTAACAGGCTTGGGAGTATTACTTTTCTGAACTTTAGTTTCCTTATCTATAAAGAGTGGCTTAGAACAGTGGTACCTATTTCATGGGGTTGTTATGGGTATAAATAACCTTGTGCTATAAAGTGCTGAGTAAGTGCTCAGTACAGGGGAAATTGTTTGAGTATTTTTCTTGTTTGTTTTTAATTCAAGGAAAATGCATTGATCAGACAAAGGTCACATTAGAGGTGAGTTGCGGTGGGGGAAGGGAATGTTTCTATTTTGTGATGCAATGGAAAGAGTATAAGTTTTGGATTCTGACAGTCTTGAGTGTGTGTCTAGGCTGCATGATTCCTGTGTGATCTTGGGCAAGCTCCTTTACCCCTCTCTGCTTTCTTTCTTTCTTTTTTTTTTAAGAACTTTTTTTGAGATACAGTTAACAGACAATAAACAGCCTATATTTAGAGCATACAATTTGGTATCCCAATCTCCCAGTTCATTCCCCCGCCAAGCCTCCCTGCTTTTCCCACTTGGTGTCCATGTGTTTGTTCTCTACATCTGTGTCTCTATTTCTGCCTTGCATTTTCCCTTTCATAGTTGTTAGCATTTGCCTTATGTATTGAGGTGCTCCTATATTGGGTGCATATATATTTATAATTGTTATCTCCTCTTCTTGGACTGGTCCCTTGATCTTTATGTAATGTCCTTTCTTGTCTCTTGTAACATTTTTTATTTTAAAGTCTATTTTATCTGATATGAGTTTTGCTACTCCAGCTTTCTTTTGATTTCCATTTGCATGGAATATCTTTTTCCATTCCCTCACTTTCCTTCTGTATGTGTCCCTAGGTCTGAAGTGGGTCTCTTGTAGACAGCATATATATGGGTCTTGTTTTTGTATCCATTCAGCCAGTCTGTGTCTTCTGGTTGGTGCATTTAGTCCATTTACATTCAAGGTGATTATCGATATGTATGTTCCTATTACCATTTTCTTAATTGTTTTGTTTTTTTTGTGTAGGTCATTTTCTTCTCTTAAGTTTCCCGCTTAGAGAAGTTGCTTTAGCATTTGTTGTAGGGCTGGTTTGGTGGTGCTGAATTCTCTTAGCTGTTGCTTGTCTGTAAAGTTTTTGATTTCTCTGTCGAATCTGAATGAGATCCTTGCTGGGTAGAGTATTCTTGGTTGTAGGTTCTTCCCTTTCATCACTTGAAATATATCATGCCACTCCCTTCTGGCTTGCAGAGTTTCTGCTGAGAAATCAGCTGTTAACCTTATGAGAGTTCCCTTGTATGTTATTTGTCATTTTTCCTTTGTTGCTTTTAATAACATTTCTCTGTCTTTAATTTTTGTCAGTTTGACTACTATATGTCTTGGCATGTTTCTCCTTGGGTTTATCCTGCCTGGGACTCTCTGCGCTTCCTGGACTTGGGTAGCTATTTCCTTTCCCATGTTAGGGAAGTTTTCAACTATAATCTCTTCCAATATTTTCTCAGGTCCTTTCTCTCTCTCGTCTCCTTCTGGGACCCCTATAATGCAAATGTTGGTGCATTTAACATTGTCCCAGAGGTCTCTTAGGCTGTCTTCAGTTCTTTTCATTCTTTTTTCCTATTCTTTTCCACATCAGTGATTATCACCATTCTGTCTTCCAGGTCACTTATTCTCCCTTCTGCCTCCATTAATCTGCTATTGGTTCCTTCTAGTGTATTTTTCATTTCCGTTATTGTGTTGCATATCTCTGTTTGTTTGCTCTTTAATTCTTCTAGGTCTTTGGTAAACTTTTTGATCTTTGCATCCAGTCTTTTTTCAAAGTCCTGGATCATCTTCACCATCATTATTATGAATTCTTTTTCTGTAAGGGTGCCTATCTCCTCTTCATTTAGTTGTTTTTCTGGGTTTTTATCCTGTCCCTTCATCTGGTACAAAGTCCTCTGCTTTTTCATTTTCTCTATCTTTCTGTGGCTGTGGTTTTCAGTTCCACAAGACGAAATACTGCTGATACTGCTTGATACTGCTGTCTGCCCTCTTGTGGAGGAAGTTATCTAGGAGGCTCGTGCGTGCTTCCTGATGGGAGGGACTGATGGTGGGTAGAGCTGGGGGGGTGGAGCTCAGTAAAACTTTAATCTGCTTGTCTGCTAATGGGTGGGGCTCTGTTCCCACCTTGTTGGTTGTTTGGCCTGAGGCCACCTAGCACTGGAGCTTACAGGCTCTTTGGTGGGGCTAATGGCAGACTCTGGGAGGGCTCAGGCCAATGAGCACTTCCCAGAACCTCGCCACCAGTGCCCCGTCTCCTTGGTGAGCCACAGCTGCCCCCAACCTCTGCAGACAACCCTCCAACACCAGCAGATAGGTCTGGTTCAGTCTCCTATGGGGTCACTGCTCCTTCCCCCTGGGCCCTAGTGAGCACACTTTTTTGTGTGCCCTCCAAGAGTGGAGTCTCTGGTTCCCCCAGTCCTGTGGAGGTCCTGCAATCAAATCTGGATGGCTTTCAAAGTCTGATTCTCTGGGGATTCCTCCTCCCATTGCTGGACTCCCAGATTAGGAAGCCTGACGTGGAGCTCAGAACCCTCACTTTAGTGGGTGGACTTCTGCAGTATAACGGTTCTCCAGTTTGTGAGTCACCCAGCCGGCATTTTTGGGATTTGATTTTAACGCGATTGAGCCCCTCCTACCATCTCATTGTGGCTTCTCCTTTGTCTCTGGATGTGGGGTGTCCTTTTTGGTGAGTTCCAGTGTCTTTCTGTCAATGATTGTTCAGCAGTTAGTTGTAATTCTGGTGCTCTTGCAAGAGAGAGTGAGCACACATCCTCCTACTCCACCATCTTGATCCTATCTCTCCTCTCTGCTTTCTTTCTGAGAAAGGAAGTTGATGTGAGGCCAATGTTTGGGAGCCATAAATATTCAGTGCATTGGAAGAATAAATCTATCAGCAACCATTATTTAGAAAATTCTGTGTGACAGGCACTGTTCTAAATGCTAGGGATATAGTGGTGAACAGTTGCAATACTCACAGCCACCCTGCAAAATGGGCTTTATTAATAGGCCCACCTTAGGGATAAGGAAACTGAGGCTCAAAGAAGTCCCAGGTATCCTGCTTAAGGTCACACAGCCAGACATAGCCAGTAACAGAAACCACAGTAATGATACTAGCTGACTTCTGAGTGCGCAATACATTCCAGGCACGGTACCAGAAGAGGATTCCATCCAATAATTCTTACAACCACCGGTGTGGCTGGAACATCTGCGCCGCTGATGCAGTGAGGAAACGGAAAGCCTGTGGCTCTTTAGAGGGGTCCTGGGCTCAGTCGAGAGCACGTCGCTGCTTTTTGTGGACTCATCCTCGAATCGAAAAGGAATACAACTGAGTGGGTGTGGCTGCAAAGGGGCTCTGTCGACCATCTCTTCCCTCTCTACCGTGCCAGGTACAGTGACAAAGCCTTGCGCTGCGCCACCATGCGGCAGAAGGCGGTATCGCTCTTCTTGTGCTACCTGCTTCTCTACACCTGCGGCTGCGAGGAGACAGGTAAGGATCCTGGGGCATCTGAGGACTGTGGGTTAAAGAAGCCAGGGAGTTCCAGGATCCCAGGTTTAGAGACCCAGGCGTGCCTCTGAACGACAGGAGCTATTCCAATGGACAGCGTGGGATTCCTGCAGCCAGAGTCCCAGATTCAAATCACTGCTCTGCCAATTCTTCCATTCTCCCGAAATGTGTTCATGCCAGTTCTATACCAGGCAAGGCGCCCTGGGAGGAAAAGTCTCTTCCCTTCATTGAGGCTCTCCAAAATGGGAGGATGGTGGCCCCACCTCTGGGGGTGGTCCGGAGAGCATCAGGCACTGAGTAGGGGAGCGTGCTCCCCACTGGGCTTTGTCCACTTTCTTTCCAGACCAAAGAAGACGCTCAGAGGACAGTGACTCCGGGCTCTGGGGCACGCTGACCTACATGGCCGTCGGAGGAGGTGGGTCTGGAGGGCGGGGAGCTCAGGAAGGTGGGGCTGATCCTGCGGCCGGAGTCCCTCACCCGCCTCCTCTCCCTCCAGGGCTCATGGCCATGGCACTGCCCGCGCTGGGCTTCGCGAGCACCGGCATCGCCGCCAACTCGGTGGCCGCCTCGCTGATGAGTTGGTCGGCCGTGGCGAACGGGGGCGGAGTGCCCGCCGGGGGGCTGGTGGCCACGCTGCAGAGCCTGGGTGAGTGCGGGCCGGGCCGGGCCGGGCCGGGGGCAGGGACACCCAGGCCAGGTGGACCTCTTTTCTGTCCTGAGCTCTTTTCACAGGCTAACTCAGCTCTACCAGGTGGGGCTTCTTCTAACCCCTGCCACACAGTGGGGAAACTGAGGCACCCGGGGATTAAGGAATGTACTCAAATTCTCCCATATAATTAGCACCACGGGCAGGATTCAAACCCAGTCAGACTGCCTTCTGGCTTTCAGCCTCTAGGGCCAGAGGCTTCACTAATGCTTTGGCCAAGTCACAAGTCTCAGTTTCCTCCTGTGTTAACCTGGATAGCCATCCTTAATTTTTTTTTTAATTTTTATTTATTTATTTATTTATTTTTATTGGCTGTGTTGGGTCTTTGTTGTGCGATGGGGCTTTCTCTGGTTGCGGAGAGCGAGGGCTCCTCTTACTTGTACATGGGCTTCTCAGCTTGGTGGCTTCTCTTGTTGGGGAGCATGGGCTCGAGTGCGTGCGGGCTTCAACAGTTGTGGCACGCAGGCTCAATAGTGGCTCACGGGCTCCAGAGTGCAGGCTCAGTAGTTGTGGCACACGGGCTTGGTTGCTCCGTGGCCTGTGGGATCTTCCCGGCCCAGGGATTGAACCCATGTCCCCCGCATTGGCAGGTGGGTTCTTAACCACTGAGCCACCAGGGAAGTCCACCATCCTTAATTTAAGGTTTTAAGAATCTCCTCAATCTCAGAGAACCAGAGTGGCAAAGAAACGTGGTGAGGTGACCAAAGTCAATCTCATACTAATCCTGCTCTTGCTTTTCCTGAACATCATGAAGGGGATACATACAGAGCACAAAATGGTGCTTCTGATAAATGTGCTTTCACCGCTCTGTCTCTTATGCAGCCCTTTCTCTTCTTTTCTCTTTCCCTCTCCCTGAGGCCTCCAAAATCCTACAGAAAAACCACCCTGCCAAACTGTCCCTCTGCCTTTCTGAACCCTCCATCTTCCTTTGGTTCTGGATGACAAAAGCCCAAAGAACCAGCCCAAAAGGACAGAACCCCTCTCAGAGGGGACAGAGAGGAAGACACAGACCAGGCCACACCCCAGTGGTGGGAGGTGAAGGATGTGGGCTAGGTAGGAATGGTCCTGTGCTATAAGGTGGTTGTCTTCTCACTGGCTGTATTTGCTTTACAGGGGCTGGTGGTGGCAGTGCCATTATGGCCAAGATTGGGGCATTTCTGGGTTATGCTGTCCACAAGCAAATGGAAAGCAGAGGGAAGGAGAGAGAGGATGAGAAGTAGCCAGCAGCTCCCTGGAACTCCCTCCTTCCTCCTTGTCTTCCTTTTCCAGCTGCAGTCCAGAGCTTCCTCTGTCACACTTGGCAATGACCTAGGTAAAAAAAAAAAAAAAAACAGAATAAACGTCTCTCAGAAAACACTCTGTCCTGCTGTGAGTCCCGCTTGCTATGAGAATCCCAGCGAGATCTGGCCGTGGTCTGCCTCATCCACACACCCCGCCCCCATTTCCCCCTAAAGGCCATCACAGCTCCTGGAGCACAACTAGCTGATTTTGCCTCTGAGCCTTGGCATATTCTGTTCTCTCTGCCTAGAATGTCCTTCTGAAGCTCATAACCCAGCTTAGACATCTCCTCCTCCGGGACCCTTTCCCAGCCAAGCCTCCTGCTACTCCCATCACAGCCTGAATGCTCAGGCTCATTTCACAGGGTGCCTGGGGAGGGAGAGTCTTTCTATTCTCAGTGAGAGAAGCTTCCAGCTACTTCCCTGATTAGGCAGAGATGGAGAAGCCAGATCTCCTTTCTCCAAAAAAGTGCTAGAGTGGCCTCCCTCAGATGGAGAATATAAGGCCAGACCTTTGTCTTGAGGAAACGGTGTAACAGCAGCTTTGGGGGACTCAGCAAGGCCTCCCTTCCCTTAGAGAGCTCTGGGGACAGGGTAGGCAGTTTGCATCCGGAGCCTACATGCCTTCTGAGGGGGAAGGAAAGGCCAAGCCCCTGGGAGGATCTGAGGTTCGGGAGGCCTGTTCAGTGAACCAGAGTGCCAAGACCTAGGTGGGGGAAGGGCCGCCTAGGAAATCACGTGGCAGTAAAGCTAGGGCTGGTTCTAGCACTAACGGAGAGAGAGACAGAATCGTGCTATGGTTCTGGTCTGAGTAGGCGCACCAGCCTCATGGCCAGGCCAGCCTTCTAGAGAGATCTGCACCACCGGGAAGTGGCCATGTGTGAACACAAAAGCTGGTCACTAAAGGCCCAAGCCAGCTGTCCTCGGGCCTCCCCCACCCAACCCCACTTCTAATCCAGAATTTCTTCTTTGATTACAAACGTGTGGAGGTGGGTAAGAGTCTCTACATGCTTGTTCCTGTCCCCAGTGCCACCCTTGCAGGTGACAATTGTTTGCCTCAGCTTAATTGCCCCAGGCGCCCAGAGAAGCAGTGTTTGTGGAAGAGGGGTGCACAGGTGGTGAAGGCACCATCTGCACCTCAAACACTGTCTCCACAGCTGTGTCCAAGAGCAGAAGCTGAGCTGAGACCCCGGCCCTGATAATCACCGCTGGGCCTCAGCTGAGTTCTGCCTTGGTTCAGGCCACCCACCGAGGGGCAGAGGGGGTGGATGAAGGGGGTGGGGTCTCAAGCATCACCCTCTCTCAGGCCTGGTAATTGCACCCCAGTTTGTCGATAGAGTTGATATCCCAGAGACAGAACCGTGTATCCCTCAGCCCCTTCACAGCAGGCCCTGCATCTAATTCATCTCTCCTCCCCAGTGCCTGGCACACAGTAGGTGCTCAATATATGTAGGTAGAATTGACCCTGAGGTCAGTCTCCTCCCATCTGCCTGTCCCTTCACCTTCCCCAACCTTCATGGGAAGGAGGGACTGGACTGCTTGTTCTTTCGCTGGGGAGCCCTTGATAATACCCGCTGTCACTGCCATGCAGGCCTCGGGAAGGGGACCTCAACCCCGCTTAACACTGTGGTCGAGTAAACACAGGCCCCTAACCTTTTACTCAGTATTCTCTAGCATGGATGAGGCTGGGTTTTCAATAAGGCAGTGGAGCTGAATGGTTAGAGATGTCCCTCTGGCGTCCCACAGACCTGGGTTCAAACCTGCCCTGCCATCTCCTACCTGTGTGCCTTGGCACAAGTTCCTCCAATTCTCTGTGCCTCTATTTTCTCCCCTGTAAACTGAGAATGACAATAGCGTCTACCTCGTGGGGTTTTTGTTATGAGATTAGATGAAGTAATGAACAGAGCTTAGCGTAATGCCTGGCACATGGTAAGCACTCAGTAAATATCTGTTATTATTATGATTAAGGACTTACCTAAAGCAAAAAGGAGATAGCCAAATAACAACCAAGAATTAGATCATCTAACTTTGGAGTCAGGGTTTACTTTCTAGGGCTCACAGCCCGTGTCCTTCCTTCCTCCTAAAGGTGGGCACCCTGTCCCAGTGGCATATACCCTCCTTAGACATCATATTGCCTTGATCAGCATCAAGGCCAGAGAGATGGACAGCTCTGCCCCCAGATTTTCGATCTGAGGCCTCAGCAGTTCTCAGACTGAATGACACTGGCAATGACTCGTCTTTAAGGAGATCGCCTGCCTGCCACAGGATCCCTTTGGGCCCATGCAGAATAATTCTTTGCTTTCATTCTGCAGAGGTTTACTGGGCACTCACTCTGTGTCAAGCACTGTGCCAGGTGTTAAGGACACCGCGGTGGAAGAGACCCAGTTCCTACCTACTGGAGCCCACCGTGCACAAACTAGGAGCCCCCCAAAGCATCCATGACCCCCCCCTTCTCTCTCCCTGTCACCACCTCCTCGCCCGCATCTTCTTTCACCTGCCCTGACCCTTGTCAACTTTCATGGACCACAATCATCTTGTCTACAAAGTATGAGACAGAATGATGATCACAAACCAAAATTCGCTAGTGCAACAAGTCAGGAGATGCTAATCAGCTTTGGACTCCTCCTTGGCAATGGCCTTCAGAAAGACACAATGCTGAGTCCTGGCCCAGCTCCAGGGTGGGGTTCTCAGGCAGGTTACTTGCCCTCTCTGAATCCCAGCTTCCTCGCTTTTAAAACCAGGGGGGATGGATATCAGTGTCACTGGACGCTTCCTGCTCCAAAACTGCTGAGCCTGAAGCATGGGCTTCTGAATCCCCTGGGTCCTGTCATGTCCCAGTCCTCTGAGATTTTATTTTTGGAAGCTGCTGAAAGCTACCTTGTGGTGCCAACTCTGGTGACTAAGGTGGGTGATGGTGCTGAGAGATGCCTATTTGGTCACAAATGAGGGTGGCTAGAAACTAGCAGGGCAGCTCCTCACTCTGGGACCACACCCTGAGACAAGTCCAAAAATAAACCCCATCTGTGTGGCTGACTTGATGGAAAAGAACGTTGAGGTCCTCTGACCTCATCATCTCTCTTTGGACCTCGGTCTCTTAGTCTATAAAATGGAGAAAGGGAAGAGTTGGACTCTCCTCTAGATCTAGAATGTCTTTCCAAAGTGCTCAAGTTAGAGGTGCCTTGATCTTTGATTAAAAAAATCCCTTTATCTAGAGATTTCTTTTGTTCTTTAAGGGCCTTCCTGACCCCCAGACCCTTGAAAGTCCACTCACTCCCCCTCTGGACAAGCCTCCCACAGTTACATTGCACTATGCACTGGTATGACCACCAGGTGGCAGTACAGTCTCAGCCTAGAATCCTCAGCCTGAATCATCCTCCAGCAGCTCCACGATGATCAACAGCCCTCCCTGGGGCCGGCCCCGCCACGGATGTTAGAAACCAAAATGATACAGGCCCCGCGCCTGCACTGCAGCAGGAGCTCCTGAAGCTCACAGGAGTGGTCAACCCTGAGGATCCTTGCAGGGCCTCCCTCCTCCTCTCCTTCCAGGCCCTCAGTCCTGCAAGATCTCCTAACTCCTGAGCACAGTATTCAGAGCCCTCTGCAATCAGGTCTCACTCCAGCCTGTGCTTCCAGACATGAGCCACAGAGATTTAGAAGGCAATGAGAGGAGCACTTCACACAAACACTTCTTATCTGGGTAGCAGATGGTGATGCCAGGAATAGGGCATCCCTGGACCCAGCCTTGAGGGAACCTGGGCCAGCAGAGGGCCTGGGTCAGCAGTAGCTGGAGGGAGCTGAGGCAGAGGAGGCCTGTGGCTTCCTGTGAAGAAGTGAAGAGCCACTTCCTTTAAGCAGATGGCTGTGGGGGAGGGGCAGAAGATTAGGGAGCATGGGTTTCCTGGCTCAGGGGGAGAGGAAGGCCCCAGGAAGACCCTATGAAGAGGCCCAGAGCAGCCTTCTATTTCCTTTTCCTCTGGGGTCTCCATGGAGCAGTCAGACAGGCAGGGTCACACCTTTCCCATGTGCTGTGAAGCCACAGAGAGGAGAGTCAGGTTAGGGGCAGCTCATTTGTGCAAGACCAGTAAAGAAATGGCACCTTGGTTACTCAAAGTAGAGCTCAAAGGCACCTCCAGGCATGTAGGAACCTAGGCTAGACATTTGCCCAAAGGCCTTCCCCCTGACTTTCCAATGACAGCTCCTTCTTCACTCTGGGGTCTCCACTCATATATCACCTACTCGGAGAAGCCCTCCCTGACCACTACTGTAAATCAGACTCTTTGTTTCTCTCCACCACAGTGGTTTCTAAACTTATCTGCAGCTGGGAATTACCTGGGGGCTTGAAAACATACTGACTCCTGTGTCTCACCCACAGAGATTGTGATTTAACTCATCTGGGGTGTAGCATGGGCTTTGGAAGTTAAAAAAACATCTCTGGGTGACCCTAATGTGTAGACAGACAAATGTGGGAACCACTGTGCTAGCATACCATCCTGTTTTAATTTTCTGTATAAGGCCAGTAATGAAATGGGGCCTTGGTTACTGCAAGAAGCAGGCCCAAGCACTCAGCCCCAAATACTCAAGTCCAGGTACTCAGCTTCAGAACCCAGTCCCAGGTTCAAGGTTTTACATCTATCAACTCATTTAATCCTTACCACAATCTTCTTAGGTTTTATTAGGATCCTCATTTTACAGAAAACAAATCAAGGCAGAGAGAGGTCAAATCACTTCCCCAAGGTAAAGAGCTGGCAAGAGACAGGCCAGGATTCAAACCCAGTCAGCCTCACTAGGACATTGCCTGGTACTCAGAGAGGACTCTATAAGTGACTGTCCAATCAAGGAACTTAATTTTAATCTCCTTCTGCCTCATTCCATCCAACCCCATTCAATTGAGCAACCAGGCAGCCTGTAGATTCTATTTTCTAATGATTTCTTGAGTCTGTTCACAAGTCTCCACTCACATGGCCCTCTCAGCATCTAGCTCACTACCCTCAGGCCTGGAGGGCACCTATAAGTTCCTTCTAATGGGTCTCCCTGTGTCCATTCTTGCCCCACTGTGTTCACTCTTGTTTATTCTCCACACAGAGCCAGGAAGATCTGAAAACAAAGTAGATAAAGTGACGTCCGCCCCACCCTCCTCAAAACCAACAGTGGCTGCCCATCACATTTGGAATAAAATTCTACTTCCTTATTCTGGCCTTCAAGGTCCTTAACAATCTGCTCCCCCAAATCTCCAGAGTCTTATCTCACCTTGCTTCCCCTCCCCCAACTCTTTTCCAGCCATACTGGCCTCTTTTCCCTTCCCAGAACCATCTAAGAGCCTGCCAAGTTCAGTGCCTTTCCACAAGCTCTTTCCTCTGCTTGGAACACTTTTGTTGCTTCAGGAGTCAGCTGGAATGTAACTTCTCCAGAGACCTGAGACCCCAGTCTAAATTAAACACTCCGTTATTCCAGCAGCCTGTACGTTATGTTCCTAGAATTGATCACCAGTGTCATAAAAGCATGATTGGTGTAAGCATTTGTTACTGTCAGACTTGCTGAGCTCTCCCAGCACAAGCACAGGTCTCATCGTTATTTATCACCAGCACCCAGCTCAGCGCCTGGCACACAAGAGGCACCCAATAGCTTTGTTCAGTGGATGGACAGAGAGATGGACAGCTGGATGGACGGACATATGGAAGGCAGCTGTGCTCACCACTATACCACCAACACTGCAGGACAGACACATGGATGGGTGGACGAGTGATTGAGTGAATAAATGCATTTTGAAACTTAGAGAAAACTATTCACCTGCCTGTATTTCTCAGGGCAGCTATAAAGTACGCGATTCACAAGGGAGTTATTTTCACCCTTAGAGAGGCCCCACCCATTGGCCCCTCAAGGCCTTTCCCAGGCCAGGCCACTGGGCGGGGCTTCCGGGGCCGGATGAGTGACGTCACGGGAGGCGTGCCCGGAGTCAGCCTCTGCTTCCTGATTGGCGGGCGCCGCGGGCGGCTGCGCTCGCAGCTACTGCCATCTGAGTAGACGCCGTGGGACCTAAGGCGGGGGAATGCAGCAAGGCATCCGCGTGGACCTCGGCGAGGCCGTCCGCAGCCGCTTCAGCTCATCGGGGGCCCCTGGGGGCGCGCTCACGTAGCACAGGGCGTTTGGCCAGGCTCTCGCCATTCTGCAGGGAGATGGGACAGCGGAAGGGGGCCCGCGCTGTGGCTGGACAGCTGCCCACAGCAGGCGGGGCAGAGAGCCAGTGACCAAACCTCGACGCGCTCACCGAAGCGCGCGGCTATTTCGGGCCCCTGACCTCAGCGAGGAAAGTCCCAGAAACACAGCCTCACACTCCTCCCTCACACTTCTGGACACACTTCGCCTCTTCCCCCCACCCCAAACTCAGACCCCAAAGAGTTGGACGAGGAGTAGCACCGAAGGATTGCCTTCTTCGGACCCCATGCCAGGCCTGCACGAGATGCTGTTCCCATTTTACAGACCCACAAACTGGGGTTTCTGGATGGATGCTTTTTACCTAAGCTCACACAGTGATAAAGTGGTCAAGTCAGGGCAAACTTCAAAGCCCGACTTCTTTCTTCTACCACTTAGTTTGGTGCCTCTTGTCTACCTGCCCTGCTGCGAGGCCCATCCTGCCGGAAGTATCATGAAGTCCTGAGGGTCACATGGCTCCTGTTCCACACAGCTGGATCCCATGTCCACCAGGGCCCCAGCAGCTGTGCCTGGGCAGCAGCTAAGGGCTGGCTGCTTGCCAGGAGTCACCCCTTCCTTCTGTCCTTGGTCACTTCCCAAACTACGGAGGGACCTAGACCAAAATTAGGCAGTGGCCAAGGAGCATTCTGGTAGCCACCAAGCCCCTGAAACTGGGCTGGACCACTTATTTGCTGAATGTCCTTGAGTGGCTTCCTTTCTTTCTTGGAGCCTCAATTTATCATCTGTAAAGGGGACATAGTATCCCTCCCCAGGGCCTCCACGTGCTGCTCTTCTCTCTCCCAGGCCTCCTCACCCTTGAACCCTCTCTGAGGAACATAGCCCGGTGATGGCGAAACTCCAGCAAAAAGTGCATCTAGCCTTGTCCTTGATTGGGAGGGGGAGGGAGGTGGCAGATCCTGGGTTGGGCAGACACCAGGTGGGAGGGGGGATAGCTTCCCCAGCTGCAGCCCCTCTTAGCCTCCATCTCTGCAGAGGAGCCGGCTCTCAACACCTCTGCTCCCTCTGCTATCTGTGGCCTTTGCAGAGCCATTCCCCAGGGGACCCTGCCTCTCCTGCCTCCTCCTATCGTCGTCCTCTCTCCCTTCTTCCTCCCACAAATGTTTAGCCATGCCTACTCTGTGTCACTGAATAAGCTCAGTGCTGGTCCTTGCAAAGGGGGAGACTGACAAGGAAAGCAAGTTATAATTCATTCACCCATCCCCAATCCTATTGCCCTCCCCAGTTCTGCCCTCACCGGTGCAGTCTGTTCTCCACACTGCAGCTTGAGCCATCGTGATAAAAGAGAGGTCAGAACGTGTCACTCTTATGCTCAACCCCCTCCCATGTCTCCCCAGCCCAGAGGAAAAGCCAGTGTCCTTGCTGTGACCTGCAAGGCCTGCATGAGCTACCTCATCGCCTCCCACTCTCCCCTCTGAGAGCTCTATTCCGGCTGCACGGGCTGCCTTGCTGTTTTTCAACATGCCAAGCATGCTTCTGCCTCAAGCCTTTGCATTTGCCCTTGGTGCTGCTAGGAATGTCTTCCCCAGGTATCCAGGTGGTCTGCCTCCCTTCACTCAGGTGTCTCCACCTCATCCAAGGGCCTTCTCTCGCTACCCATCTAAATACTACTTCCTACTTGCCTTCCGTCCTTTTATCTGCTTTATTATTTTTTTCTTGCCACTACTAAATGACAGGTAATTATTTGCTTATTGTGTGTTCCCCTACAGGAGTATAAGTCCCATGAAATCTCCTACGGTTCCCCACCTCTCAGGAGAAAAAAAAAAAAAAAAAGGAAAGAGAAAGGAATATCAGAAAACTATGAAAAAAGAAAGGGCAATATTAACCATACTACTATAGATAATAATATGTAAAGCCTCAATAATTAAAACAACTTGCTTTGGGTGCAGGAAAAGACCAAGGAATGGGCTGGACTAGAATGTCCAGAAATAGACCCAACTGTACAGGAGAGTTTAGTATTTGATAAAAGCGGCATCTCAAAGTGGTGAATAGACTCTCTAGTCAATAGTGATGGGACAACTAGGTAGCCAGCTGGGGGGAAAATGAGATCTCTACCTCACATGCAACATTAGGATAAGCTCCAAAGATTTAAATATTTAAAAAAATTAAAATGAAAGCACTAAAGGAAAACAAGAGAGAATCTGTAATCTCATAGTGGGAAAAGTCTAACCATGACTTAAAAACCAAAAAGTCATTATAAAAGATTGAGAAAGTCAACTATGTAAAATCAAAAACTTTTGCATGGAAAAATCATATAAAGCAAGTCATAAGATGAATGACAAACTAAAGGAAAATATTTGCCTCTCAGATCACAGACAAAGAGTCATCTCTCTCGTTTATAAAGAATTCCTGGAAGTCCATTAGGAGGACCAACAATCTAGTAGAAACAGGCATAAGATATGAATTGACAGTTTGAAGAAAAATAAATACAAATGGCTTTTAAACATAAGGAAAGAAGATCAAACTCACTCGAAAGAAATGAAAATCAGGAAAACCACACTAGCATACCATTTCTTATCAGTCTGGTAAAAAATCCAAAAGTTTAATGATATACTCTGTGGGCATTTCTGTAAGGAAATGGTACTTTCACACCTGCAAATATAAATTGGTACAGGTCCCCGAAAGGGCATTTTGGCAAAATCTATCAAAATTACAAATGCATCCAGAGATTCTACATCTGTGAATTTATCCTTTGGATATACTTGCTCAAGTATATCCAAAGGATATCTGCAGTACTGTTTGCAATAGCAGAAGACTGGAAACAACTCAGTTGTCCATTAATAAGTGTTAGGTTAGGTAGAGCACAGCCCATTCATAAAAAGGGATACTATGCAACTATGAAAGAGAACAAGGGAGATCTGTGTGTCCAGATGGGGAAAGGATATCTGTAAACGATATTAAGTTTATTTTTTTATTTATTAATTTTTTTAGAATTCAGATATATCGATACCTTTTTCTTTTTTTTTAAAGAATTTTATTGAGATATAATTGACATACAATAAACTGCATATATTTAAAGTGTACAATTTGATATCTTTTCTTATTAGTAATGTGTACATGGCAATCCCAATCTCCCAATTCATTCCCCCCAACCCTCCCCACTTTCCCTACTTGGTGTCCATATGTTTGTTCTCTACATCTGTGTCTCTATTTCTGCCTTGCAAACCTGTTGATCTGTACCATTTTTCCAGATTCCACATATACGTGTTAATATGTGACATTTGTTTTTCTCTTTCTGACTTACTTCACTCTGTATGACAGTCTCTAGGTTCATCCATGTCTCTACAAATGATCCAATTTCGTTCCTTTTTATGGCTGAGTGATATTCTGTTGTATATATGTACCACATCTTCTTTATCCATTCATCTGTTGATGGACAGGATACTAAGTTTAAAAATCAAGGTGCAGAGCAGCATATATGATATCCCGCCTTTTGTAGGAAAAGTGGGGGAGAATTATATATACAGTGACCCTTGAATAACACAGGGGTTAGGGGCTCTGAACCCCTGCACAGTGGAAAAATCCATATACTGCTATCTCTGTCTCAAAAACAAAGGGCTTGTTAAATGACTCACACAAGGGCAGAAAGCAGAAAGAGTTTGGATAGAATCAGGATTCAAACTCTAATTCTTTTGATTCCATAGATTGTGATCTCTAGTCAAACACAAACTTTTCCCCATACAAATTTTACAGATTTAAAGACCTGTAAAATGAAAGTCCAGGTACTATATTTATTGGAGAAAAATTCATTTATAAGTAGACCCACCCGTGTCATTCAAGGGTCAACTATATATTCATATTTTCACTGAGGGTCAGGGTGCCAGTGATTAAGAGCACAGGCTCAGAAGCCAGACTGCCTGAGTACAAATGCACATTCTGGTACCATACTGGGTTCAGTAGTGTCCCACCCCAACTAATGTCCACCTGGAAACTGTGACTGTAACCTTATTTGGAAATAGGCCATATGTAATCAAGGCAAGGTGAGGTCATCCCTGATTAGGGTAGGCCCTACATCCAATATGATTGGTGTCCTTATAAGAAGAAGAAAATTTGGACACAGTGACAGACACACACATATGAAGACAGAGGCAGAGATTAGAGTGATGCAACTACAAGTCAAAGAATGACAGGGATTGCTGGCAACTGCCTGAAACCAGGAAAGAGACATGGAACAAGTTCTCCCTGTAGCCTCCGGAAGGAATGAACTTTGTTGACACCTCAATTTTGGCCCTGTAGCCTCCAGAACTGTGAGAGAATACATTTCTGTTGTTTTAAGCTACCCAGTTTGTGATAATTTCTTATAGCAGCCCTAGAAGCTGTAGTAGTAATACAGCTACTTAGGAGCTGTGTAATCTTGGAAAAGTTATTTAGCCTCTCTGTGCTCCGGTTTTCTCACTGGTCCTGGAACCAGTCCCCCACAGATACCAAGGGCCAACTGTTATTGAGTCACTAACCTCTTGGACAAGTAACTCAGCCTCCCTGGGCCTCAGTTTCTCCATCTGTAAAATAGGGACAGAGAGATTGACCTTACTGTGCATTTACACACTAACAGAATACAACAGGCGCCTCACACACATCATCTCAGTTCACCACATAACAGATTTTATTAATATACCCATTTTACAGATGAGGAGACTGAGGCATAAGGAGTTTAAGCAGCTTGTTCAAGTTCACCCAGTCAGTAAATGGAGTAGTCAGGATTCGTCTAGAGGCCAATGTTAGGGTTATGCAGAAAAGGCAGTGTTAATCAGTTCAAGCAGACCCTTGGCTAAACCCCAGCTTTTTCACTCATTCACTAGTTGCATGACCTTGGGTAAGTCTCTGGAGCTCTCTGGCCTCCATCCCTATTAACAGGAAGAATGATTCTACTTCATAGGGAGATAATGCAGGTGGAATATCTAGAACAGGGCCTGGCGCAGAGTTGGTGCTCGATAAAAGGCGCGTTCTCTCCTCCCTTCCATCTCTCCCTCCTCTGGTAGGGATCTCAGGCCTGTGGGCTGACCTAGTTGTCTTAGAGACAATATTTGTGTTCTCTCTTCCCATACTGATAAGGCCTGGGGGACTGCTGGGAGCACTCCCCGACTCCAAGGGTCTCTCCATTCCCAGGGAGCCTCAGCCTACTGAGGTCTAGGGGGTACTCTCCAGGCTGTTGGAGACACAGCCCAATGAGAAAAGGAAGATACCGGCCCCAGGCCTGACACGGAAACCACAGCATTGTGCCACCTCATTGCACAGGGTACGTGTGGTTGGGGTGTGCACACAGGAGGTAAAAAGGTTGGTGCTCCGGCGGGGGGTGGGGGTGTCTGGCGCTCTGCCCTATGTTGAGTGAGCTGCTGGGGCCACTACCTGTTGGAAGGTGTGTGCGTTGTGTGGACGGCTGCTGGAGGAGTTGGCACAGTCCAGCTGGTACTTGTCAGAGTGACAACCCAGTAGGTTGCTAAAGCTACGCATGGTGGAGCAAACAGGAATTGTACCCTGAGGACCTGAGCCACCCAAACGGGCCCACTTTCTTCCGCCCACCGCCTACTGACACCCTCTCACTGAGCACCCTGGGCCCCAAGGGCCTCAGATCTCACAGGCTGCAGGAAATACCAGGGACCTCTGAGGCAGAGTAGGCTCCCCCACCCCAATAGGTCTCCTATACTCAGGAAATAAGCCCTCCATAAAGCAGGAGGGACTGCAGGCAGACTGCAGAGAGACCCTTGGAAGCAAGGGTCTGTGCCCAGCAACGCTCTCCACTTCAGTGAAGAGTCCCATTCTTGAGAAAGGACTGCTGAGGAAAGGAAAGAAGTCCTGCCCAAAGGCAGAGGGATGGCTAAGTTAACCTGACCCTTATCTGGAAGCCCCAGAGCTCAGACGGAATGCTGCTTCAGGACTGGATTCTCCTTGGTGCCATTGACTTGGAGGCAACAGCGAATATTGGCCCCCAAGGCCATGGTCACCAGCATTGCCTTGTAGCCCATACTGAAGGACTGCTTGTGGCTGAACTGGAGGGTGACGACCTGCCCTGAGGGAGAGAGCAGGAGAGAGCATGAGACTGGACTTCCAGGGACCCCAGAATTCTTGGACTGCAGACTCAGCGCTGAAGGGGGCTCTCTGGGCCTCCAAGGCCATACAGCATCTCCACCACGACTCTCACTCACCTCTGAAATATCCCAGCCCACCCAATGAAAGACTTCAGCTCCCTCTGAAGTATTCCTGCTCCCCCTGAAAAAATCCAGCCTCCCCCAGAAGACTTCAACCTTCTCTGTAACATTCCAGCTTCTCTCTGAAATACTCTAGATCCTCCTCACTCCTCACAGTATTCTAACACCTTCTGAAATAACCCAGCCCTCGGTGAAGTTCTGTAGCCCCCCTACTCTACAATATTCCAATCATCTCTGAAGTACTCCAGCCCCTGCTTTGAAACTGCACTTCACTGTTAAGCTGCAGCTCAACTTTTTTTTTAATATTTATTATTTATTTATTTATTTAATTTTTTATTTATGCTGTGCCGGGTGTTATTTGGGGCACATGGGATCTTCATTGTGGCATGTGGGATCTTTTAGTTGCAGCATGTGGGCTTCTTAGTTGCAGCATGTGAACTCTTTAGTTGTGACATGCATGTGCGATCTAGTTCTCCGACCAGGGATTTTTTTTTTTTTTTTTAAATTTATTTGGCACACGGGCTTAGTTGCTCCGTGGCATGTGGGATCTTCCTGGAGCTGGGATCGAACCCATGACCTCTGCATTGGCAGGCGGATTCTTAACCACTGCGCCACCTAGGAAGCCCCCCGACCAGGGATTGAACCCCAGCCCCCTGCATTGTTAGTGCGGCATCTTACCCGCTGTACCACCAGGAAAGTCCCTCAACTTTATTTTTAAATTTTATTTGTTTATTTATCATTTATTTATTTATTTATTTAGGCCACACCGCAAGGCGTGCAGAAGTTCCCTGCCCAGGGATCAAACCCATGACCCCTGGAGTGGAAGCGCAGAGTCTTAACAACTGGACCACCAGGGAAGTGCTGCAGCTCAACTTTAAATGCGTGCTCCAACTTCAGTACTCCAGTCCCCCTGAAATACGCCAACACCCGTATTACCCTTCACCCCCTGTAATACTCCAGCCCTCCCTCCCATTATTGTCTCCACCCACAGTGAAAACCCTCCAGCCCCTTCCGTAACACTCCAGCCCCACTCGGATAGCCCAAAACCTCTGTAATGCTCTGTCTGGTCCCGAAGATGGAACCCCCCACCCCCAGGCCTGCCTAGAACTTACTGAGAGGCAGTACTTGCTCCGGGCTCCTGCTGGTTCAAATGTCCCCCTGGGCCTCTAACGGCTCCTGGACATCAGCATAGGGCAGCATCAGATCCCCTGCTGGGAGCAGGCTGTGAGAGGACCCCACCGGCTTCCTCTCAGTCCTCCAGCCAGTCTGAGTTCCCTTCCAGAAATCTTCCCCCCGGTCCAGGCTAAGAGCCCCAGTAACCAAACATGACTGTAGTCCCCAAAGGTTGGGGGTACCCAGGCCCTGGGGGACAGCACACCGCTGACCTGCCAAGTCCACTCGTCAGGAGCCCCCGGCTGGGTCAGCCACCCAGAGTAATCCCACAGGCTCAGTCAGATCCAGCACCCAGCTGGTTTCCCCCTTGTGCTGCTCTGAGACACTTGTTCTGTGGCTCCATGGGTCTAAGATAAAACGGCAGTTAGGCCAAGGCTGAGTTGCCTCTGTTCAAGGAACACAGTGACCCAGTAGGGCCTCTGAGTCACCAGCGAGCAGAGCTGGGCCCCTGGGGAGGGTCTGGGGGGCTACCTGCCCTTTTCTGTGCTTATCCAAGTGCCACCCATTGGGTCACCCTGATGCGAGGGTGAGTGTAGCCGGAACCCAGCAAGTCTCTGACCACAAGGTGGCTGTGTGGAAGGTGATCTCAATGATGGGTTACAAATGGAAGGAACTAGGTTCCAAGCCCAGCTCTGCTGTGTTACTTTAGGCGAATCACTTTTCCTCTCTGAGCTGCAGGGGCTTTACCTTTGAAACAGATAATAACCCACATCTTGCCCCTCACCAGTTTGCTTCAAGGCTCAAGTGAACTGGTAGTTATAGAATGAATCTTTCATTTAACAAATATTTATTGAGTGCCTACTCTGTGCCAGGCCTGCACCAGACATAGACATAAAGTATTTATTATTTCTCCTGCATCAGTCAGCTTATGAGCGTGAAGGGACCAGGGTATAGCGTGGTGGTGGGAGGGATTCTAAAACTCCTGATCAGACATCCCTCCCTGGCTCCTGACAGTCTTCCGTACACCTGCTATGTACAAGGTACTTTCAAAGGCGTTCAATCCTTCACTCCTCATCCTGGGAGATAAATACTAAGTTCTGGTTTTACCGATGTGGAAGCCAAAGCTTAGAGTTGTTGAGTCATGGCCTAGGAAAACATAGCTAGTAACTCATGGGGCTTAAATTTGGTCTATCCTTCCTTTGACAAGGAAGAGGTCAGAGCAGCACCACAGCCCAGGGCCCTACATGAGCCAGGTCTGTTCCTGGGGGTCCTGGCAGTGGGGCCTGAGGCAGTACCATCTCTGTCCTCCAGGAGTCCCCAGTCCCGTGGAGGCCAAGAGGACCAGACGCCAAGCAAGACATCTGCAGGTTGAACAGGCCTCATGCGGCATCTCGTCCCACCCTGTCTTTGTACAGATCAGGAAACAGAGGCCCAGAGGTGGGCAGACACTTGTTCAAGATCACACAACCCATCAGAGGCCCTGCCTCTTACCCAGGTAAAGACTTGCTGCTCATAAAAGACAGCGTGCCAATCGCCCTCCAGTGGTGCAGATGAGAAGTGCTCGAGGGTCAGAGAAGGGAGAAAATAGCACCTGCCTAGAAGGCTGACCCTGGGCAAGAAAAGAGGAGAGAGAGGCTGCTAGCTGGAAGGACCTCTGAGCCAAGGGTTGGCGGTGGGACTTGTGTGCGTCACCATGGGGGCCCATCCGCTGCCCACACATGAGGCCAGTCCACGAGGATCCCGTCTATTGCTCCCCTGGGTGCCTCCAGAGACCAACCATTCTGCTGCTGAGCTATTTTGAGAATGTAGTTCTTCCTGCTCCTGAGCTGAAATTCTGCTGCCCGAGGTTGCACCTGCTGGTCAGAATTCTGCTGCCTGGGTCCCCAGAATGAGTGTCATCCCAGAACCATGGGGGGTGGGAGATGGGAGAGGGGCTCTATCAGAGTTTTCACCTGTGGGCAATCTCCTATTTCTCCTTCAGACACTTCCTCCTCTGGGGAATCATCCTTCACCCCCAAAGTTCATCCCTTCCTTCATTCCTATTTTCAACCAATATCTATCAAGCACCTACTAGGTGCCAGGCACTATTGATGTGCTGGGTAGATCTGCTAACAAAACTCCTGCCCTAGTGGAGCCAAAAGCCTAGGCGGGGGAGAGAAAAACACATTGCCATATACACCATGAGAGCTGTTTTTTCCCAAAAAACTATCTAGCCAAGTTTTATACATTACATTTGGCAATGATATCTCTTTGGTTTCTTTTAATATAGAACAGTGACCCCCGTCCTGCCTTTTTTTTTTAAAAGACAACAAGTTTTTAAAATGACCAGGTCAGTTGTCTTTCAGAATGTCCCACATTACAGGTGACTCTGAAGGTTCCCTCTAGGGTCATTTACCCTATTTCTCTAAACCCGGTATCATTTGTAACTGGAAGTTAGGTAGAGAGCACAGGTTGGCAAACTTCCTCTGTAAAGGGGCAGAAAGTAAATATCTTGGACTTTGCAGCTCATACAGTCTCTGTTGCAAGCACTCAGCACCGTCGTTGTAGCATGAAAGCAGCCATACACAGTATGTAAATAGAGCGTGGCTGTGTTCAGTACAACTTTATTTAAGAAGATTGAAATTGGGATTTAACGTAATTTTCATATGTCACGCAATACTATTTTTTCTTTGATTTTTTGGAACCATTTAAAAATGTAAAAACCATTCTTAGTTCACAGGCTGCACAAAAACAGGCAGAGGGCCATCTTTGACCCATGGTTTGCTAACCCCTGATTGGACTTAGGTTAAGCATCCGTAGCAAGAATTCTTCACAGTGATGGTGTATACCTAATAGTCATCGCATGAGGAGACACGTACTGCCAGCTTCCACCAGTTGCGGGGTGTCCACCAGATCTCTCCGTCGAAAAGAGAGATGGTCTTTGCAAACACCAGATGGGCTGTGCAGGGCTCCTTCGGCACTATGTGGACACTGTGTTCTTTAGCACCTTTCAACTAGTGTTTTTGGGACCAGCTATACACTGAACTGTGCCCCGGCCCCTCAAATACATATGTTGAAGCCAGAACTCCAGTGTGACTGTATTTGGAGATAGGGCCCTTATGGAGGTAATTAAGGTTAAATAAGGTCATAAGGGTGGGGCTCTAATCCCATCAGACAAGTGTCCTTATAAGAGGAGACGACAGAGAGTTCCTTCCCTCTCTGCCGTGTGAGGACACACGGAGAAGGCGACCATCTGCAAAAGCAGGAAGAGAGTTCTAACCAGAAACCCACCCTGCCAGACCTTGATCTGGGACTGCTAGCTTCCAGAAATGTGAGAAATAAATGTTTGTTGTTTGAGCCACCCAGTCTATGGCTTTCGGCATGGCAGCCCGAGGTGACTAACATGACATCATTGACGATGCTTGCTTCAATTGATGATCTAATTGAGGCTGCAAAATGGAGTTCTTCTAGTTCTCACATTCCTTCTAGTTTATTCGCTAGCCTTTATCTACAACAAAAAGCTTTCCTTCATCAAGTAGGAATGAACTGCAGCTCCTTCTAAAAAGGCAGGATAAATGCTGAACTCTCTAAGGGGAGGGTTTTGGGGTTTTTTTTCTTTTTAAATGGGAAATTCTAGAACCTGTTTGTATGCTGAGGGGATAATTCTTTGGGGAAAGACATGGTGCAGGAGAGGAGGTTGCAGAAGGTGTGAAGTCCTAAAAAGGTGGGAGGATGTAGAGTGCAAGTGGGGAAGGGGAAGACAGGGTGGGAAGGAGCAGGGCAGAAGAAAGGGTGTGAACTGGTCATCTGGGCAGACATACAGGGCCAGCTTACTAAGAAACCCACCAGCAGATTGGTTAGTGTCCTTTGAATCTGGAAGCTGTAACTCTGTCTGTCTGGCAGGTGGTTTTCTCCACCACACCCAGAGAAGGTGAATGGTTAGATTGCTGCAGGCCTAGGGCTTTCCAGGCAAGCACACTGGAGGGCGAGGGCAGCAAGGCAGTGCAGAGGTTTGGCAAAGGGACACCATAAGGACTGACCACAGAATCCAAGATGGTTGAAAACAGAAGTGAGAGCAGGAGAGTGATGGCTGGATGGGAAATGGGTGGGAGGTCTCAGTGGCTTGCTGAGCCTTGATTTTTGGTTTTGGTATCAGTTTTCAGAATTGATTTAAAGGAACATGTGAGCACAGGAACTGTGAGTTCTAAGAAAAGTAGGGGAAGGTGTTCAACAGGTCCCCTCTTTTCCCTGTGCCCATCGTCTCCTGTGTTACATGGGGAGCAAGTAACACACGGAAGACAAGGACAGGACCTGACTCCCATTCAAGCCTCCACCACCCAGGCTGGCACAGATTAGTGACAGAGAAGGTTGAGTTTGATTGATTGAATGCATGAACGAATGAATGAATGAATGATAGCAACCACTTATACGGACTTACTATGTCCCAGGCACTAGTCTAACTTGATTTTTCCCAAGACTCCTGTAAGGTAGAGTCTCCCCGTTTTACAGATGAAAAAACTGAAGGCACAGAAAGGTAAAATAACTTGTCCAAAGTCACAGAGCTAGAAAGAGGCAGAGGTGGTTTACAAACCAGGCAGTCTGGGCCCAGAGTCTGTGTTCCTAAGCACCAGGTTATTCTGAATGGAGGAATGAGAGTCATGGAATCGGCCTATCTCCGTCCTGGGTGAAGCCAGGTATCTCTTGAGGTCAGAGCCCTGGTCTGGCCAAGAGGGACCCTGAGACAATAAACAATGAACTGAGAAATAGTCAGTGCTAGATTGTGACAACTGCCATGAAGGAGACAAACTGGGTGCCAAGGGCAAGAATAAAGGGACCTCCTTAGATGAGGTGGTCAGGGAAGGCTTCTCTAAGGAGGCGGCACTTCAGGTTAACAATGGAAAGGAGCCAGTACTGTGAAAAGCCAGGGAAAGAGTGTCTTAGGAAGAGGGAACTGCATGTGAGAAGAGCCTACGGCAAAAATTCAATGTATTCTGGGAACCGAAAAGGATTCCAGTGTGGCTGAAGGGGAAGATGGGCCAAATGGAACTGAAGAGGTGGGCAGGGGCCAGGCACACCAGGTTTGGGAGATCATAGCAAGGCATTTGGGATTTATTATTCTTCACTATTGTTGAATTGTATTTTTGTTATTCCAAGAAAAATGGAAGGTAAGCCATTAGAGAGTTTTAAGCAAGGAGCTTACGTGGTCTGCTCTGTATTTTAAAAGCAGAAGCAGTTATGTTCTTCCTTTCATTTGCTTATTCAGTCATTGATTCTTTTTTTAAATAAATTTATTTATTTATTGACTGAGTTGGGTCTTCATTGCTGCGCGCAGGCTTTCTCTAGTTCCAGGGAGTGGGGGCTACTCTTTGTTGCAGTGCAAGGGCTTCTCATTACAGTGGCTTCTCTTGTTGTGGAGCACAGGATCTAGGCGCGCAGGCTTCAGTACTTGTGGCACATGGGCTCAGTAACTGTGGCGCGCAGGCTCTAGAGCTCAGGCTCAGTAGCTGTGGCATATGGACTTAGTTACTCCGTGGCATATGGGATCTTCCTGGATCAGCGCTGGAACCTGTGTCCTTTGCATTAGCAGGTGGATTCTTCTTTTTAATTTTTATTTATTTATTTATTATTGGCTGCATTGGGTCTTCGTTATTGTGCCCCCAGGCTATCCCTAGTTGCGGAGAGTGGGGGCTACTCTTCATTGTGGTGTGTGGGCTCCTTATTGCAGTGGCTTCTCTTGTTGCCGAAGACGAGCTCTAGGTGCACAGGCTTCAGTAGTTTCAGTGAGTGGGCTCAGTAGTTGTGGCGCAGGGGCTGAGTGGCTCCGTGGCATGTGGGATCTTCCCGGACCAGGGATTGAACCCATGGCCCCTGCATTGGAAGGCGGATTCTTAACCACTGCGCCTCCAGGGAAGTCCCCAGTCATAGATTCTTAACTATTTTCATTTTTTTTAAGTCATCATTTTATTTATTTATTCATTCATTAATTTATTCATTTATTCATTTATTGGCTGTGTTGGGTCTTGTTACTGCACACAGGCTTTCTCTAGTTGTGGCCAGTGGGGGCTACTTTTTTGTTGTACTGGGCGGGCTCCTCATTGCCGTGGCTTCTCTTGCTGCAGGCCATGGGCTCTAGGAGTGTGGGCTTCAGTAGTTGCGGCACATGGGCTCAATAGTTGTGCCTCATGGGCTCTAAAGTGCAGGCTCAATAGTTGTGGCACACGGGTTTAGTTGCTCTGCAGCATGTGGGATCTTCCTGGAGCAGGGATCAAATCCATGTCCCCTGCATTTGCAGGCAGATTCTTAACCACTGTGCCACATAGGAAGCCCTATCTTCATTCTTTAACCTTTACATTCAGTCATTTATTTTTTCATTGGGCTTTCATTGGTTTGCCTGTTAATTCCTTTGCTCCTTGATTGATTCATGCACTCCTGTATCCAGAGAACCTGCCTTTCTGTGCCAGACCTGCCTGGGCTCCGGGGGCATTGCCAAGAGCCAGGTCCAGTCCTCGCCCTTGAGGAAAACATATCCCACATCCCACACCCCAGGAACCAGTGGTCTCCAGGCAAATGGTGCTGAGTGCTCTGCTGGGAATAAGGAGCCAGACCTTGAAGGATGACAGAGCCTGATAGATTGGGGGATCCCCAGGGGCAAGGACCAGTCTCTTTCATGTCTGTGCTCTCTAAGCATGACACCTGACAGGCAATGATAAATGTTTGTTTGTCAGTTGAACAGGTGGGACAATAGCCAGTCAGGGAGTGCTTGATGGTGGAGGTGATGGTGATGGTGTCCAGCCAGGGTTAAGCCACCCTTCCCAAGTCTCTGCACCTCCACCTCCTCCCCTGTGTCTTCCTCCCCACCCCTCCTCCCATTTTCCTAAGAGAAAAGCATTCTTACCTGCACCCCACTGTTCTCTGCTACACCACAATCGTATTGAGGCACACCTGAGGGCATGCATGTGTATAGGCACACATAAGCATTCACACGCATCCCTGCTCATACACAGAAACACACGTGCCTGCATGTGTGTCCCAGTTGTTGATTCCAACATGATTCCATCATGTTCATTGCCTACAATCACACACACACATCTGTGCTTACACACCTTCCCTGCCTCCCCACCATATCCCAACACACATACCTCTCCACCAAACAGCCCTCCCACACACGTCTTCCTCCCTACACAGGAGGGATTCTCCTGGTCCTGGTTGAAGGCTGGAGAAGTAATAATAGTGGGAGAGGGGATTGAACCTCAGGTTGAGGGGAGGGTCAGGGACCCCTGCTAGCTGGAAAGACTGGAACTGTGATAGAAGATGCTACTCAGTTTTTCTAAAACTTTGGTGTGTGGGGGAGACGGACACCTTCCTGCTTCCTCTGTGCAGCCCGATGACTGATTCCTCTGATAAACAGTTTCCTAAGAGAAGGGTCTTCTGCTGCTCTCCACTGTCCTAGATCCCTGCCTCCCCAGGGCTCAGTCCCCAAGGATGGCAGAACGTGGTGACTGGATCCGAAGTGGCTCTGCTGACAGCAGTGTGAGGTCAACCGGCTGTGAGAACTGGGTTCAGGCCTGTCCCCATCTGGTCCTCAGTCTTCTCAGCTGCAAAGGAAGGAGGGCAGGCTACTGACAGAGAAAAGCTCCTCTTAACCTCAAATGCAATGATTCTAAAAGAGCAGGTGCTTCTCGGTGTTAGGAAGCTGCCGCTTTGGAGGGGGTCTTGGGCGGGCTGGGCTGGGCTGGGGAGGTGGAGCCAGGGCGCAGGGGGAGGCCTGGGAAAGCCGACCCGCGGTAACCCGGGGGAGGTGGGAAATGGGGGCGGGAGGGCCTGGGATTTGAGGGCCCCTCCCCGCTGTGGGCAGCTGGCTTGGGGCTGGGGCGTGACTGCAAGTTCTCCCCGTCGCCACAGCCGCCGAGCCGCCGCGGACGCAATCAGAGAAGTCCGAGGCGGCTTCCTCCTCCCTGCCCAGAGGGGGCGGCGGTCACAGGCGGGGAGCACCCCAGTTTTCTCGCCCCCACCCCCGTTGGCACTCGTGGCTGCTGGGAGCCCCGGCTGGCTAGCCCTGGGGTCGGTCGGAAGCGGTCTCCCCTGCGACCAGGTAGGTGCCGTCAGGTGCGGCTGGATGGGCAGGCGGTGCCCCGCCCCCAGCCGGCCCTTGGCCCCGGGCGGACGTGCGGTGCAGAGAGGAAGCCCGAAACCGGGGGGGGGGGGGGGGGGTGAGCTTAGGAAGGCCAAAGGGACCCCACCCCAAAAAGAACCTAAGAAGGAAAACTGAGGAGACCTGGAGAGTGAAACTGATAAAATTTGGGGAGGGGAGCTAAGGGAATACGGGGAAAGAAAACTAACCCCACCCCCCACCCCAAAGGCCTGGTGGGAAAAACGGAGCGAACCTGTAGAGATAGAATTTGGGAAGTGGGCTGAGTCGGGGGAGGGAAACGGAGGGGACCCCAAAAAGGGTCTGGGGGAGAAACTAAAGGGACATTGAAAGTGAGAATTTGGGGAGAAGCTGAGGGGTCTGGAAGAGAGGAACTACTAGGTGGGGGACCTGGGAGAATCAGGTGAGGGAATTTGCCAGAAACGAGTCAAGGAGAATCATTTCTGGAGGACGCAGAATTGTAGGGCACAATTCCGGGGGTCCAGGAAGTCCCCCTATTCGGAATCGGCAGAAGTCGGGGGGACGAAGCCTGTAGCCGGGAGGGGAGGGGAGGCTGCCAACAGGCAGCCCCCTAGACTCTCCCGCCCGGCACAGGTGGGCGGGTCCCGGATGGCGAGGGAACTCCTTCATCCCGCAGGAGGCGTGGGTCCCCGCTTCCTGGGGAAGTCCCCGCCCTCCGCAGGGATGGGCCTCTCTGGGTGCCCCCTCCCCGCCCGTCCGCAGTGGCGGTCTCGGTCGACGTTCCTCTCGGGATCCGGGAATTGCTGGCCGCCCCGACGGAAATCCTGCCTTTGACCGCGATTGCCGGGAGGGGCTGTTTCCATGGCAACAAGAGGGCGGAGAGACCGAGCCCAGCACTTGGCTGCAGCAGGGCTCAACGCTGATGCCGCCCCCTTTGGTCCCCTCCCCGGCCCCCATTTTGGGTCCTCAGTCGTAGGGAGGCCTGCGGCACCAAGGAGGAAGGCTAGGACGCTCCGCGTTCAGGAATCCTGGGGTGGGGAATCTGAGGTCTCAGGGACTTAGCCCGACTGGGACCTTGATTTCTGGGTGACTTTAGGCAAATTATGGGGCTTCTCTGGGCCTCATTTTCCTCATTTGAATTATATGGGAAATTGTCTCTTCCCCTGCCCGGCTACCATCCCCCACCTTATCCCCAGTCGTGAATATCAGGTGCAGAAAACAGTTTTTGCCCAGTGTCCTGGAGGGGTTAAGAGTTATCACTGAACAAGGGAGCCTCTCCCTCACTTTCTCAAAGACATGTAGCGGGACCAGAAAGCCTGACAGAGCCTCCAGGGACCAACACACAGCTGACTTCTAATGAAATAAATGTTTGTGGGTCTGTGGAGGCCCCATACTGGGAAAGTCGGTGGGTTTGAGATCCGTCCCTGAACATCCCCCTTTCTTTTCTTTTCTTTTTTTTTTTTTTTTTTGCTGTTTTTTTTGTGTTTATGTTTATGGTGTAAGCACTGGTTTGTCAGAAAGTCTTTTACTTTTTAAAAATAATTCAGCCTTTTTTTTTAAATTTGTGGCCGCCTCAGGTCTTAATCGCTGCAATTGGGATCTTCCTGGTGGCATGTGGTCTTCTCTCTAGTTGTGGCGTGCAGGTTTTCTCTTCTCTAGTTGTGGCGGGAGGGCTCCAGTGTGCATGGGCTCTGTAGTTGTGGCGTGCAGGCTCTCTATTTGAGGCGTTCAAGCTCAGTAGTTGTGGCGCAGGCTTAGTTGCCCTGTGGCATGTGGGATCTTAGTTCCTTGACTAGGGATCGAACCAGTGTCCCCTGCATTGCAGGGTGGATTCTTTACCACTGTACCACCAGGGAAGTCCCTGTCAGCAAGTTTTGCTCTTGTCAATTCCAAATAATACACAGTTCAATGCACTTCACAGAATATTCATTTTATTGAAACTTTGTTTTGTTGAAACCAGTGATCCCTGAGTCCTTTGGCATCCTTCCATCTGTGTGTGGTGGTGGGGAGAGCAGGGTTCTGTTCCCACTTCTCAGGTGGGAAGATGGAGGTTTGGGAGTGAACGACTGACAGGCCAGCAGTAGGGACCCAGAGTCCAGGGCATCCTGTCCCTGATGTGGGGAAAGAAGCAGCCAGAGCTAAGGCCTGTTTTCCCCTCTCATCCTTACCAAATCTCATGTAGCCCTCTGGACTGGGGAGTGGGTGACGGGGGAGTGGTGGAAGAAGGTACGGAGTTCCTGGGCTTTATGGCTGGTTCCTGCTCCCCAGTGGGCGTGACGCTGTGAGTGAGTGTGGAGAGTGTTTGTGAGAATGGTTTGGGCTTTGAGTGAATGAGCATGTGAGCATGTGTGTGGGTGTTTGGGTGTTCTCTGCAGCCACCTGGGGCTGATGTGGCAAAGGAAGTGGCCAGACCTTGGGAGGATGGGTAGGGGGACCCCAGAGCTGGGGAAGGAGGAGCCAAGGCCCTTCCTGCACAGAACAGACCAGTCTGAGCTACCGTGGGACCCTGAGGAAGTCTGGCCACACTGTGGAATCTAGGCTCTTGTTCCCTCAGCTCCCCCTGGACCACCCAAGGCTCCCTTCCCCCAAGAATCTCAAGTCCCTCAAAGACCCCTATTTTAGAGGCTAATGAGTAGGTTTTCAGCAACAGATGAGAAACCACTTTTACCCACAAGAAATGGAGACGATTCTGCTGACACCCTCAGGACCACGTGGAGGGTAAAGCTGGTGTGGCCCCTCCCCCACCCCCACACACCTGGCCCTACCAGGGTGGCAGACTCAGACCCCGGTATGTCTTCTTAGTCCCTGGGTGTTCAGAGGTGGGGATGATAGGGCCTTAGGCAAGAAGGGTGTGAGATGGTTGGAGGTTTTATGAGAGGTGAGAGCTCAGTAAGGGCCCTGGAGCCCGTGAGGGGCGGAGGGTCCCAGTGACGGATGGAAGTCTTCATCAGGGGCATCAGGCGCTTGAAAGGATGGGGTGCAGTGGGGCTGAGACTCGGGCCTGCCCCCCGCCCCCGGCTGCCCAGAGCCCTGAGGAGAAGCCGGAACTCTTGCTGGATGGTGGTTTCCTGCCGCTGTTCAGTCCCAGTTCCCTTTTGGTGAAATCCCCCAGGCAGCTGGGCCCACTTAGCCCTCCCGCTTCACCCTGAGCACTTCTCTTTCTTCTCAGCCCTGCCATTCCTCCTGCCTCAGCCTTGGAGGGGGCTTCCTCAAGGGAAGGGAACAGAAGTGAAAGTTCACTGAGCATCTACTGTGCACACTGTGCTTTCAGGGGCTTGACCACAATTGATGGGCAGAAGCAACCCCATGAGATAGAGACTTAGATTCCTATTTTCTAGGCAAAGAAAGTGCAGCTTAGAGAGAAGTGAACTGACTTGCCCAATGTCTCAAGCTAGTTGTCTGGCTGGCTAGAATTTGAGGTGAAATCTGTTTCCAGATCCCTCAGATACTTGGCAGAGGTCATGGGGGAACAGGACATCCTGTGTGTACATCGAAGCCCTGATGTGGCGTTGGCAAGTACGGACCTCAAGAAAGGATGGGTGGGCCTGGGGCTCCTATGTCCAGGAGTAGGGGTGGGAGGGAGGCAGGTTCCCTGCTGGGTGGCCAGCTGCCATATGGCAGAGGTGGTGATCGGTTGGCCAGGGGCCGGGTGGGAAATATGACGTTCACCAGTCAGGGACAGCATGACCTGCTCAGGCTTTGGAGAGCACAGCCGGGAACAGAACTCTGGACCCTAATTAATAGTCCTGATTTTGAGTCCCCTGTCTGACTGTTTGACTTCCAGCAAGTCGCTTCTCCCCACACACAAGAGGGAAGTAGACTGATAAATGGTCCCTGGGGGCCATTCTAGCTTTACTGCTTCTGATTCTCAGCCTCACTCAGCCACACTGGGCAAGAGCCCTCCCAACAACTGCACAGAAGATACAGATGCAAAAACTGAGACTCAGAAAGCTCACATTATTCACCCAAGTCCCCAGATCTGGGTAGGACCACAAAGGGAGATGCTGAAGGTGGTAACACTGTGGTCCAGGACCTCAGCTCTGACATCTACAACCTGGTTTTGACCAGATCAGACTTTGGAAGCCAACTCCTGTCAACCAGATATTCAAGAGGCATGTTTATTAACAGACTCAAGTCCGTGCAGTGACCAGAACACTTGTGGCCATTCTCTGAGCTGCTCACTTTCTGGTGTTAGCAGACAGCCTAGATCAGTACTGAGAAAAGAGAGATCTAGATTCAGATTCTAAAGACTATGAAAATCAGCGATTGCCTGAGAGACCCTGGGCAGGTCACTTCCGGCTCGCTGGCTGTAATGAGGATTCAGGGCACATAGCACAGGGCCTGGCACACTGTAGGTGCTCAGTAAGATACACACATTATTGCTTTCTCGAGGACTTCAAAATACAACAGGGCTTATGACATGCTTTGGAGCTAAATTGATGGGGTTGCATTTTATCTTCCCCTGACTTGCTATGTAGGTAATCTTAGGGAAGTTATTTAACACCTTTGTGATTCAGTTTCCTTATCTGTAAAATAGGAATAATGAAATCTACCTCATAGGGTCACTAAGTGAGATCAATCATGGGAGTTGCCTAGCAGCACAATGTCAGGCACTGAGTAGGTGTTTAATAAATTAGCATTTTAAAAACTAATAGCTAGTGCCCCCCACCCCCACCCCAGACTTCTAAGTCAAATTATTCTCCTAGGAATTGGTAGCTTGTAGTTGAGATCAGAGCTAGGCGAGGACAAAGAGACCTGGGGGGCTATTTTCATGCAGATGCCGAGCAAAGAGGACCCTACCTGTTCCCTTTCTATTTTTCCTATCTTTGGCTCTTTAGTTCTCAGTGTCTGACTCTCTCTCAGCCTCTGTCCTTCTCTGTCTCTCCACCTCTCATTTCTGTTTGTCTCTTCTCTTTGTTTCTTTCTGGCAGTGATGTGCTGCAGCCAGCTAGCTGGTACTGGCTCTCGGGAGCTGATTCTGCGAATCTCTTTCTGGCCCAGCATCCAGGAAGTCACTTCGGTAACTTGAAATCAGCCATGGTGGGAATATTTACACCATAGAAATCACCAAATGCTGCAATCAGGGCCTTTTTTCTCCCTTCACTTTTAAGAGTCAGTATACCAGCATACCCTCACCCCATCCCCACTGTCTTGCCGGGGCTGTCCCTCAGCCCACAGAGCCTTCCGCCTCCTTCTCGGAGGCTGACAGTTTCTGAACCTATATCCTATTCCAGGCATGCAGAATTCTGGGCTCCCCCTAGGCTGATTTTAAAACATGGTGGTAACATGTACCTGTGTATCATTGGAAGTGGCTGCGTTGTATCTAAGTGGAGACCCACGATGTTGTATAAGTTTGTCTTTCTTATAGAGGGGAGCTCTGTGTGGGTCTGTGACTCAGGGATGGGGAGGGGGCTACATATATCTCTGGTTTCCCTTTGGGGGCTCCATGCACCTGTGCATGTTTGCAAGAATGGCTGTAGGGGCTTCCTGGGTGGCGCAGTGGTTAAGAATCCGCCTGCCAATGCAGAGGTCACAGGTTCGATCCCAGCTCCAGGAAGATCCCACATGCCGTGGAGCAACTAAGCCCGTGTGCCCAAAAAAAAAAAAAAAAAAAGAATGGCTGTAATCATCTGTGTCTGTGACCAGGCAATGGAGAGAAGTGGTTCAGACCCTGGAACCAAACGCCAGAATACGTCATCTGTGTGACCTTGGGCAAGTTTCTTAGCCTCTCTGTGCTTCAGGTGCCTTATCAATAATAATAATACTTGCCTTGTAGAGCTGTTGTGAGAATAAAATGAGGTAATATATATAAAGCGTTTAATGCAGTGGCTGGCGCAGAGGAAGTGCTATAAATTCTCCATATGCTATTCTTTGGGAGAGGCTCTGTGTGTGTGTGTGTGTGTGTGTGTGTAAATGGGTAAGGGCTGAAGGTGTGTGTAGATTCACAGATGTCTGCGTCTTTGAATCTGTACAGAGGAGCTCAGAGCCTCTGTGAGGCGCTGTGTGTAGCTGAGGTGACGTGTGCGTCTGAGAATGTGTCAAGAGGGTTGTGTGCACCTGCATGTAGGGCTCTGTGCTGTTTGAGATGTGCCTGTGTCTTCCTGTGAGAAGACCTCCATTCTCATCCTGTAAACTTTGCTTTCATCTCACCCACATCTACCCCCTCAGTGCCTGAAATCCCCTCCCTTGGCTCTAGATGCCTTCCATCTCTGTGTCTATTTTCTCCCTGAGTCTAACCACCCTGCAGCCCTTCAGACAGTGGCTTCACCCCAGGGGAGGGGTCCTGAGGTGAAGATCTCAGCAATGGCTTGGTGAACAGGGGCTATTTCGGGGCTCAAACCACAGCCCGCCTCACAGTTCACCACATGGGTGTCACCCCACACACATACACAGGAGAACAGTTACAGTACAGCATGAGACAGGCTGGTGGGTCTAGAGTGGGGGTCAGGGCACTGATGTGACAGAGCCATCAGCTAAGCAGCTGCATCTGGTAGATCCAGGAAGGCTTCCTGGAAGAGGTGAGTAGTGCTGGGTAGGAGGGGCAGGACCCATAGAGAAGAGGAAGAGCATAGCCATAAAGGGAACTGGACTTGGGAGTTGAGAGGGACAAGGTGGGGCACCTGTCCCAAGGACCCTTGGGCCACTTAGGGTTCACTGGATTGGCCCTACCACAGAACTGTCTATTCTTCTCACATCTGAGGAAACCGAGCCCTCTCCCCAGCAGTTCCTCTCTGAGTGTTGCAATGGCAGTGTTTCTGGCAGGGCGTGGAGAGCCCTTGCTCAATGACCTGTTTGCCCTCTCACTCAGAGGACACAGCTACCAGGAAAGGCTTGGCTCCCTTGGAGGCTCCCCAAGGGATCCTGGTGGCCCTGGCTTCTGACCTGGGCCTTTGCCTGATGTAGGGATAGGAACAAGCTCTGGAGGTAGGTGTCCATCTTCACTCGGCTACCAGATGTAGTTCTGGGGCTGCTGGAGTTTACCCAGCCCAGGGTGGGAATAGAGGCAGCACCTGGAGGAAGGGCTTGTTTTCAGGAGACAGTGACCGAAGGCCTATAGTGAGCAGAACAGGGCTTGACAGAAACCCTATTAGAGACATGGGTCTAACCCAAAGATACGAGTGTGTGAATGTAAGAGTCTGTTAGCCTGAGAGGCAGACTGTGTACGTGTGTGTGTGTGCACACGCGCGTTACCGTGCTTCAGAGCTTGGGCTTGTGTGAGAGTTAGTTGTGTTGGTGTGTGGCGGTGCTGGTGAGCACACTTGTGCAAGTGTGTGCTGTGAGTGTTGGTGTGTGACTGTGTGCTGCCGTGTGTGCTACTCTATGTGTTGGGGTGTCAGGTGGCTACGAATGTGAGAGGGCAGGTGTGGTGGTGTGTCCTGTGTGAGGGTGGTTGTATGAGTGAGCCGGGGCTGTGGGAAGAAAAATGAAGGCAGAAGTCACGCTGGGGCAGAGCCCAGGTCCCCTGGCTTCCTGGAGAGGACAGGCGGAGACTGGCGTCTGGCTGCAGGATCACTGGCAGAGACTTCATCTTCCGCGTCCTCTGTCTCGCTCTCAGGTCTCCGGCCCCTCCCAAGGACCATGCTGCAGCCCCACTGACCCAGGAGTAGGGGCCTGAGGGGTGAGTGGGGGGAGCGGGGACTGAGGGCTCTCAAGGTCAGGAAACGGGGTGCGGGTGGCCTTTCTGGGCCCCACAATTCCTCACAACCCCCTCCTCCTACAAGGACCCTGTTGCTAGGTAACAGATGGGGGAGCCAGAATGAGGCAGCTTGAAAGGCCAGAGGCTGGACCCATGACAGGAAATGGCCTTGATCCCCCTCTGCAGGGAATCTCCAGGTGCCGGCACACAGCCCTCACACACGCTCACACACAAACACACATTGGTACATAGACGTGCACACACACACAGAGACACACACATCAGCACGGAGACATTCACACACATACTTACACAGACCTACACACAGATACACACACGCAGACAGGCACAAACACTCCCACATGAGGCTATGCACACGGTCGCGGCACACCAATACAGAGGCAGCCACTCACACACACATGCATGCACAGTTACACACACACAGGCACATACACACATGTTCACACGGAAACACGTGCATACGTACATACTTATACAGACATGAGCACGCAGAGTCATTGCATGCAATAAACGTACACACTCACACACACACACACAGATGCAGACATTCACAAAGAGCTGCACATACACACACACAGACACACACCCACCAGCAAACTCATAAAATAGAGACGCAAAAAATACACACACACACACACACACACACAAGCACTCTGAGGGAGACACAGAAATCCAACACGTCGAAGAAATAGGAGGCAAAAATATATAAATAAACACAGCAACATCCTGAAGCAGAAAACCAGCCTGGTAGAGGAGACACACACTCTCTCCACATACGCTAAGGCAGCTGGGGGGTGGACGCCATGGTGGCCCTGCCCCACCTTTATCCCTCACCAGGGAGGACCCTCCCCCACCCCCCACCCGGTCTGAGAGAGGAAGCTGCATGCCTGTGTGAGTGTGTGCAAGCGTGCGTGTATGTGTGCCTAGGGGGGCACATCTGGCAGGGGCCCCCGAGTGAAGCATGCCCCCGTTCTGTAGCAGGGCACCTGGAATGGGCTGTGTGTTCTGCAAGAAGTTGGAGCCGGGGCCCAAGGAGGATGGTGGCCTGGAAGCAGACGTCAGGGGCTACGGGGCTGCGGACCGCTATGGCCCTGACCCTACTCAGGGTCGGTCTGCATCCTCCTTCACCCATATCCCCAACTACAACAACTTCTCCCCTCAGCCCGCCAGCCACACCTTCCTCGATGGGAGCACCATCAGGGCCGTCTCAGGTGAGTCCAGTGGGCTGGAGGCAGGCACTGACTGGACTCTGGGAGGACCCAGGGGAAGGAGAGACTTGGACTTGTCTTTAGGAGCCTCCAGTATGACTTGGGAGACACAGCCCTGCTTTTAGCGCTCAGTCTGCTGGAGTATGTACAGCGCTACTCTCAGAAACCCCAGTCTGAGGGGGAGACACAGCTCTGTTCCCAGTCTGAGAGAAGGACTCTGATAACAGATGCCAGTGGGAAGTCTGCCTGGTGGGGGAGAGCAGAAGCGACTCCCCAAGGAGTCCCTGGGGGGGAGGGATGGACTTGAAGGTGTGTCTTGAATCCAGGGGGATCGAATCAGAAATCGCCTGGATTCCAAAGACCTTTGCGAACCAGGGCACTGCAGCAGTGGGGAGGCATAGCGCCTGGCTGGGGGACAGGACTCTGGGATGCAGCCCCCGTGGTGCCCCCTGATGAGTAGCCCTGACTCTGCAGGGACTGGGGTGACCCTGTTCATCGCCCTTTATGACTATGAGGCCCGAACAGAGGATGACCTCACCTTCACCAAGGGCGAGAAGTTCCACATCCTGAACAACACGTAAGTGACCAGGCCACCCGGCTCAGGACATGGCCTGGGCTGCGAGCAGGACCCAGAGAGAAATCCTACCTGGTCCTTGTCCTCAGAAAGCTCCAGCCAAGCTGGGGAGGGCTACATGACAATAACAGCCTTGGGGAATTCCTCAGGTCGGGGAAGCCTGAGGAACTGTGGGCACAGAAAGAACACCGTGGTCTCCAGGGTAGTAGTGATCAGGGCAGACTTTCTGGAGGAGGTGATTTCTAAGCTGAGACTAGAAAAATGAATAGACATTGAAAGTAGAGGTGAGAAAAAGGAAAAGAGAGTGAAAGAGAATAAAACTAAATGATGACTTCTGGAAACCACCCAGTGGTTCAGTATAGATGGGTCATAAAGTATGAAGTGCACAACAGAGAGAGCAGATCCTGGAGAGGGGAGTGGAAACAGATTCTCGGGGCTTTTTAATCCAACTTGGGGAATCTGGATTTTATCAAGAAGGAAATATAGCCATTGGAAGGATTTTTAAAGGGGAAGTGACCTAGTTAGCTATCCACTGCCTGCCCAAACTCCAGCCCAGCCGAGGTGCCAGAAAAGAAAACCAGGAGGCCCAGATGTCCCCAGACATATTCCTTCTGTGGGGAAAAGCTCCCCGGGCAGCCACAGTGGCTGGGGGACAGAGCAGACAAAAGCCCTGGGGAGGGGGTGTATCCAAGGTGAGGGGTTGGCAGAGCCAGTGTCCACCTGATCCTCAGTGTGGCCCTGCCTGGCCCCACGGTGCCCCAGGGGCTGGGTTGCCAATGACACCCCCTGTTCTGTGCCTCCAGCGAGGGTGACTGGTGGGAGGCTCGGTCCCTCAGCTCCGGACAAACTGGCTACATTCCCAGCAACTACGTGGCCCCTGTGGACTCCATCCAGGCTGAAGAGTGAGTAGGGGTTGGGAGGGAGGCCAGCCTTATGGATAGCACCCTGGAGTCCAGACTCAAGGCCACCTCTTGGGCAAGTCACAGCTCCACTCTGAGCCTATCTCCTGATCTGTAATTCTGTGAGGTCTTTGTGAGGATAAAAGAAGATAAGAATGATGTTACTAATAGTGGGTAAATATTATCTAGCACCTACTATGTTCTGAACACCATTCAAAGTGATTCCTATGTATTAACAAAGTTAGAAACTAACACTATCCTGTTTTACAAATGAGGGAACTGAGGCACAGAGAAATTAAATATCCTGACCAAGTTCACATGGCTAGTAAGTAAGTGGAGCTGGTGTTTGAACTCAGATAGTCTGGCTATATTTGCTAAGCATTATCTATCTATCTATCTATCTATCTATCTATCTATCTATCTATCTATCGCCTCTTGGTGATAACAGTAGTGTATGAGCTTTAAGAAAATTGTAAAGGGCTAAAGAGATGGAAAGGGCATTACTTAGAATTAATCCTATTAAGGAATCAGGGAAGTACCATTTATGGAGTATCTTGGTGTAATTGAGATGCTATGATAGGTACTTTACTTGCCCTGATTCATTTAATTCTCACACTAACACTATGGATATTATTATTGTTCCATTTTACAGATGAGGAAACTGAGGCTCCTAAAAACTTTTTATCTAGCCTTACATATACATATATATATGGGAAAAGTAAAGATTGGAGAGACTACAGAGTGGGAGTCACCAGGACTTGGTGACTGATTTGCCACTGGGCCATGGGGAGTGGGAGGAATCCACGGTGACCCAAAAGCTTCTCGAGAAACTGAGTGGGTGCCATCTGCTAAAGTGGGGAACACAGGAGCAGGTACAGATACATGGGCGGCTTGTTAGTTTGAATTCGTGGAGAGGAACACCCACATGGAGGAGATGGCCAGCAATTAGATTAGGTTGTGCTTTGTATCAGAGGTACCCAGCCCATGCCAAGCCATGCCCCTGAATTAGCCCGGAGGAAGGGGCATCTTATTCTCATCGGCACTAATGCTCCTTAGTTTGTTTGCTGTGGCTCTTGCAGAGGGCACACCTGGGCTGGGGTGGAAATTCAGGACTCTTCAGAGTGGAGACGATAATTAAAGCTGCAGAGGGGAGTGAAGGAAGAGGGAGAAGAGGGAGAGAGATTGGCCCTAGGACCCAACTTTGGAAAAAGCTGCCCTTGAAGGAGAAGGAGCTGTTGGAAAACCAGGCCAGGCCAAGTCAGAACAGCCAAGAGGGCGGAGGGGAGGTTTCAGGAAACAAGAGAGGGAGTGTCAGAGGCTGCCTCTGGATTTGGCAATGGTGGTGACCTTGGTGAGTGAGCTCTCCGCATGAAGTGGGAGTGGAGGCCAGACAGCAGAGCCTGGGAGGGAGTGGGAGGTGAGGAAATAGAGACCCAAGTGTGAAGTGCTTTTTCAAGTGAAGGAAGGTGAGAGATATAGCAGAATGTTGATGGCATGACAGAACTTAGAACAGTTTCCTTTGGGGAAGGAAGAAATGTGGGCATATGTAGAGGCTGGTGGGATGCAGAGGCTGCAGATGGGGGCTGGTCGGTGGGGGTGAGATGTCCCTAAGCAGAGGGGAGTGAGCGGGGTCCAGAGATCAAATGGGAGGAGGCCTTCATCTGGGGAGGGTGGCAGGAGGCATGGAGGAGAGGAGAGGTAATGAGGCAGAAGGCAGAGATTTGGGGGTCCACATTTTGGCGGCAGTGTTGCGAAGCTCTGAGAGGCACTTTGTGTGGTGTCTTGGTTAAGAACAGTGTCGTGGTTAAGAGCGCAGGCCTGAGAGCAGACAGCTTGGGTTCCTATTCTGGTAGCACAGCTTAAGAGCTGTGTGGCTGTGGGTAAGTTGCTTAACCACTAGGCATTTCAATTTTCTCATCTGTCTAATGGGGGTTAATAATAGTACTTACTTCACAGTGTTGTTATAAGAATTAAATGAATACATGTATGTATGACAGCAGAGCCTGACACAAAATAAGTGCTGTTATTATTATGTCAATTATTAAGGAAGTAGCTAATGTCATGGTATGAGTCGGGGCAGGGCATTGAAAAAACTTGGGAATGTGTTCTGTCTACACAGTCCTACAGTTTCTCCTTTCCCACCCTGCCTGCCCTCCTGGACACTCTACTCACCAATGCCTTCCCCTGTCCCCCAAACTGTGCCTACTACCCAGGTGTGGACTGACAGTCCCAGAGTTCACTGAGACTGCCACCTCCCTTAATTTGAAAACTATGCTCCTTTTAATTCAGCCCAAGATGGTCACAAGCCAATTTAGTGATCAAAAGACATCTGAGTCTTCGATGGCACCTGTGGTCACTTCGACTCTCCCAGTGTACTCTCCCAGTTGGCTTCAGGCTACAATTCAGTCCCAGGAAGGATATCCAAGAGACAGCACAAATGCTTGAGGTCTCAGGCTGAAGCAGAGACTCAGAACAACATCCAAATTAAGAGGGTGGAGGAAATTTGGGAGCTGTCAGAGCTGGGCAGGAGCAGACAAAAAGAGGGGGAAAGTGAGTTCTCTGGTGGTCCAGTGGTTAGGACTCGGTGCTTTCAGTACTGTGGCCTGGGTTCAATCCCTGGTAGGGGACCTAAGATCTCACAAGCCTCCTAGTGGGGCCAAGAAAAAAAAAAAAAGAGGAAGAGAAGCAGGAAAGAGTGCTGTTCTGGACGCCAAATAAGGAAAGGGTTTGAGGTATGTGCGGGGAGAGGAATCTGAGTTATTGCCTGGATTCGTGGGAAAAGAAGTAGGGCAGGTGGCAAAGGATTTTGGGCAGAGCTCATCAGCCAGCCTTGTGGGCTGGTCAGTTCCCCTCTCTGGGCCTCAAGTTCCTCATCTGTAAATGAGCCTGTGGAAGGAGCGGTAGTGAGATGGACCCTGATGAGGTCACTGATGACCGGGATGCTAGCAATTTTAGTTCAAGAGAAACCCAGAGAGTGAAGAGGAGAAACCTAAACTTCATTGGGCACCTCCTGTGTGCCAGGCCTTCTACATGCCCCTCTCCGTGACCCTCCTGATCAGGCTGCAAAGTGGGTGTACGATCCTTGTTTCATGGGTGAGGAAATCTTGGCGAGTGAGGTGACTGTTCCCAGGAGGCTGAGTTGGGGGTTGAACCGGGTGTATCTGACTCTTGCCCATCCTTCCCAACAGGTGGTACTTTGGAAAGATCGGGAGGAAGGATGCAGAGAGGCAGCTGCTCTCCCTGGGAAACCCCCGGGGGGCCTTTCTCATTCGAGAGAGCGAGACCACCAAAGGTGGGGCTATGCCACTCTCTGCCCAACGGGGAAGCCTAGCTCTCAGGGTGGGGCTCGGAGCAGTGGGATGGGGCTTGAGTCAGGACCAAGACTGGGACAGCGTTGGGGGGCGGAGCAAGACTGGGACTGGGTTCAAGGGATGTGGCCATCCAAATTCAGAGGCCCCAGCCTTTTGGGCCTTTCCGGGCTCCCAGAACGGTGGTGAGGAGGAAAGCAGGCCCAAAGGTGACCCTTGTCCACAGGCGCCTACTCCCTGTCCATCCGGGATTGGGACCAAGCCAGAGGTGATCACGTGAAGCATTACAAGATCCGCAAGTTGGACACAGGTGGCTACTACATCACCACAAGGGCCCAGTTCGACTCGGTGCAGGAGCTGGTGCAGCACTACCTTGGTGAGGGCAGCCCTGGAGGCTGGCATGTGTTTCAAATTCCTGAACCAATCAGCTGAGACTGAAGCCCAGAGAAGGGAAAGGGCTCCCAAAGCAGTAGTGGCTGGACCAGAACTAGAACCCAAGTGTTTGGGTTGCCAGCCCTAGATTCAGAGGAAACGGAGGCGGGAAGCTGTCCATGGCCAAAGGGCGCCCCCTAATGTCTGAGCTGGGTAGGAAACTGAGTGGACCTGACCTGGAGGATGGGCTGTGGGGCTGAGGGGAAGGCATCCATGCCTGGTTTCTACTTTGGTTGGTTAGGTCTGTGGAAGGATGAGGGCTTCATGTCCACACCTTTGTCTGTAATTCCCAAACCCATTTCCACCGGTCAGAATCCCACCTAGTCCTTGGAGGCCCAGCTGGAGGCCACCTCTTATGGGAAGGTCCCCAGTCCTCACAGGGATCATCCCTCCCTCTGGTGCCACCTCCTTCCCTGGGCACCAACATATTCACCTACTCAGTGGACCAGGTTGCCTTCTGCCCTGTGATCTCAGCTGTGGTCTAGTTCCTTAAAACTCATCTTGGGAGCTGGGGCGGGATGAGGAATGTGTGGGCCATCATGGCCTACCTTTGAGCTCCCTCTTTATCCCCCACTGCCCAGAGGTGAACGATGGGCTGTGCCACCTGCTCACGGCGGCCTGCACCACCATGAAGCCGCAGACGCTGGGCCTGGCCAAGGACGCCTGGGAGATCAGCCGCAGCTCCATCGCGCTCGAGCGCCGGCTGGGCACCGGCTGCTTCGGGGATGTGTGGCTGGGTACGGGGGTACCGGGAGCCGGGGCTGGGGCCCGAAGCCGGGGAGAGGGCTTGGGCGCGGCGGGGACCCGTTCCTGACAAGCCTGGGCCGCCCGACAGGCATGTGGAACGGCAGCACGAGGGTGGCGGTGAAGACGCTGAAGCCGGGCACCATGTCCCCGAAGTCCTTCCTGGCGGAGGCTCAGATCATGAAGCTGCTGCGCCATGACAAGCTGGTGCAGCTGTACGCGGTGGTGTCAGAGGAGCCCATCTACATCGTGACCGAGTTCATGTGCCACGGTGAGGGGCGGGGGCGAGGGGCGGAGTCTTGGAGGGCGGGATTTGGAGCGGAGTTAAGGTGGTGTCTCTGGGGTGGAACCTGGGTGGCGGAGTCCGAGTGAGGGGCAGGAATGAGTGAAAACACAGGAGTGCTGGGAGTGGGGGCGTGGCCAAGGTAGACGAGGCGGGGCCTTGCCTGGGGGCGGAGCCTCGTGGGTAGTCAGCTGGTGGGTGGGGCTTGGGCGAGTGAAGGCGTGATCTGTGATGAGAAAGGATCTGGGGCGGACTCTGCGTGGGGCTTGTCTGGGGGGATGGAGGAAGAAGAGAAACGAGACGTGGGCAGAATCAGGGTGTCTGTGAGAGTAGGGCCTGGGCGAGATCTGTGAGGGGTTGAGGCACCTGGCGAGATCCTGGGTGGGGGCGGATCTAGGGTGAGAGAACTGTGAGCAGGGGGCGGGGCCAAAGTATGTGGGAGGGGTCCTGGAGAGGGGCGGGGCCAAGCGAGACCAGGCACGCCTCCAGCTGGGAATAAGGTCTTGGGGCTGATTTTCTGAGTTCTCTTCCTCAGGTAGCTTGCTGGAGTTCCTCAAGAACCGGGAGGGCCAGGATTTGAGGCTGCCCCAATTGGTGGACATGGCAGCCCAGGTAAACCGGGACAGCGGCCTTTCTCTCTCAGAGCCCCTCCTATTATCTTCCACAAATCCCTACGTCTTCAAACACCTAGCCTACCCCTGGAAGTGCAGCCCCAATCCCTGGATCATCTGTGCGACCTGAGGCAGGGCACTGCCCTCTCTTTGAGCCCTAGTCTTGAAAGCGGGTTTTTCAAATGATCCCTCATGCAAACCATGGTGTTCCCATCTCTCTATACCTTCGCCCACAGGTAGCTGAGGGCATGGCCTACATGGAGCGCATGAACTACATCCACCGAGACCTGAGGGCAGCCAACATCCTCGTGGGGGAGCGGCTGGTGTGCAAGATCGCCGACTTTGGGCTGGCCCGTCTCATCGAGGACGATGAGTACAACCCCCAGCAAGGTGCCCTGCGTCACCCCACCTCCCAAGAGCTCCGCAGTGCAACCAGGGGCTGCCATGGGGTCCCACCTCCCCCTGACCATCCGGGACACTCCCACTCTGATGTAGTGTAAGAGGCGACTCTGGGTTCAAACCCAGCTCCTCCGCTTACCAACCATGTGGCCTTGGGCAAGTCACCTAACCTCTCTGGGAGCTGTCGTATCTCCAGATGAAACTCTCAGTGAATATTCTCAATGAAAATATTTAGGCAACAGTAAGTCAACAGATATTTATCAAGCACCTGCCCTGTGCCAAGCCCTGCTATAAACCTCAAGTGAGACCACGGAGTGTAATAGGGAAAACGCTGTAGCCAGAATGCCTGAGTACGAATCCTAGCCACTTATAATCTGTGTGATTTGGGCAAGTTGTTAACTACTCAGTGCCACCTTTTCCTCTTTAATACAATGGGGATAAAAACAGTAATGGTAAAAAAAAAAATAGTAATAAAGGTCAGAGGGTTTTCATGAAGGTTAAAATGAGTTAATGCATGTAAATCGCTTAAAATGGTGCCTGGCACGTGGTAAAGGCTATATACACATGTTAGCTATTATTATGATGAGAATTATTACAATGTTTGCAAAGTGCCCAGCACTATACTAGACACATGGTGAGTGCTGGCTAGACACCAGGTCTTTTCTGTTACGCCCAGAGACCTCTGTGCTTAGGGTCCCCAGTCCTAAAGATGCCATTCTCTTCATCCAGCTGTTCCCAGGGATTTCTTCACTAACTTTCCCTTCTCCCCCAATCTCTCCAGGGACCAAGTTCCCCATCAAGTGGACAGCCCCAGAGGCTGCCCTCTTTGGCAGATTCACCGTCAAGTCAGATGTGTGGTCCTTTGGGATCCTGCTCACTGAACTCATCACCAAGGGCCGAGTCCCCTACCCAGGTTTGCTGTGGGGGTGGGGAGGTGGAAGGGTGGTCATGGGAAGGGCTTCTTCCTGGTTGCCTCTTCAGGAGGGGCTAGGCCCCCTGACTGACAGAGCTCCACCTTCCAGGCATGAATAACCGGGAAGTGCTGGAACAGGTAGAGCATGGCTACCACATGGCCTGCCCCCCAGGCTGCCCGGCATCCCTGTACGAGGTCATGGAACAGACCTGGCGTCTGGACCCAGAGGAGAGGCCTACCTTCGAGTACCTGCAGTCCTTCCTGGAGGACTACTTCACCTCCACAGAACCCCAGTACCAGCCTGGGGATGAGACATAGCCTGTTTGGGCATCAACCACCTCTCTGGGGGTGCCCACCAGCCCCCTCCAATCCCCAGGGTTCTGGTCCCAAAGCTCCCAGGCCTAGAACCCTACAGAGTGGTAGCATGTCAGAGCAAGCAAGTTGCTTTGGCATCATCTAGGGCAACCCATTCATTTTAAAGATGCGGCAAGCTGAGGCTCAGAGATAATCCCTCACCCACTCTGGTCCAAGCTCTATTTCTCCCCTTCCCACTTCCGCCCTGACATGCCTCTAGCCTTCCTGTCTGCACCATTCCCCCCCCCCCAAAGAAATGCTCATATCTTGTCTAGTTATTTATAAAACTGTATATCCTTTCCCTCACTTATCTCCTAGCCCTTCTTTCCTACCCTGCCATCCCACCCTGGTCCTGGCCCCCAGAATTCACCTCCTACTCAATTCCCTCATGTCTGCAAGTTACAAAGACAGAGAAAGTCTTTGCCGGATCCCTTTCCCACTGGGTGGATGCTGTAGTCCAGGACTGATGTCCAAGCCCAGGGTGAAGGAGAGTGTAGCTGCGGGCTCATCACCTCTCTGAATCATGTGTGTGTTTATTGATTTTGTAAATAAGAAAAGTGACAATATAAATCATTGAGCCATGAAAACCACTTCCTTTGGGAGGGATGGTGGTCAGTAGGAGGTGAGTGGGGCTGCTTTGGCTACTGGGAGGAAGGGGAGGTGAGAGAGCACCCTAATGCCTACTAAGCACAGGGCACCCAAGGTGTGTTCCAGGACACCCCAAAGTCCTGAACTCAACCCCATGTGAGTTTAGGCTGAGCTGAAAGGTGGATAAAGAAGACAGGTAACTGGAGATCAAAATATCCCCTTCATTACTGACATGGCTTTCAATCTGCGTGCAGTGGTTTTCCCAATTCTTTACTTGATTTCGGGGGATTTACTGTTCATCGCAGGCACTACAGCAGAACCTCAGGCCTCCCCCAGTGGGGCAGGGGGAAGACCACATTGGATCTCTGCAGCTCCCCAGAAGGGATGGGGGGGTGGGGGGGGAGAGAGGCCTGAGAGTCTAGCTCATTGGATTTCGCCTAGGGAAACTCTGCCCCCAGGGGGCTGTTGGAGAGGTTTGGAGGCAGTTTTGTTAGTCACAATGACTGGGGGCTCCTACTGGCATGTAGTGGACAGGAAGGGGCTGCTTAACAGCCTGCCATGTACCCATGCAGTGAAGACTTGTCCCACCCCCGGCTCCCGCTTTGAGACACTCCAGCAGCTGCTGTGCCTGCAGGTGGAAACAAGAAGAACAGGGAATAAGGACTCCCACCTCTCCCATCAGGAAGCTGCGGACCCCTGACTTACTAAGGGAAAGGCCAGGGAAAAGAGTCTGGGAGCTGGGAATCACAGCTATGCTTGACAGACAATGACTAAGCATTGACTCTGTGAAGGGGCCTTTGCTAGGCAGGACCCTGGGAACACAGACATGAACAAGACCTGTCCCTATCCTCAAGGAGGTCACAGTCAGGCTGAAGAGAAAGAATAGTAATAATAGTAACTCCTTTATTGTGTCAGCTGAAAGCCGAATGTGTTTACTTTCATCTTTTCATTTAACCCCATCATGAATCTGGCTCTATGATTAGTCCCCCATTTACAGATAAGGAAACTGAGGCCCAGGGGTTACATGATGTACCAAGGTCATAAAGATATATGTGACAAAGCTGGAATTTGAACCCAGGTCTCACACCAAGGCCCATGATCTTTCTACCAGAACTTGCTGCCTCTCAGCTTTGGGAAAAGATCCTATCTGTCCCAGGTGGATGTTTGGGGGATCCTTCTCTCTCTAAAAATTGGTAGATGGATTCCCTGGAAACCCACCCCCCCCAGGTTGAATTACCTAAAGGAAAGAGGATGTGGTGGCCAGTGCAGATGGAGCATTCCCTGTGCTCAGCCCTGTGCTGGGGATGGCTGAACAGAAGCAATAAGATGAGGAGAAGCCAAGTGGCTGCTTAGAGAAGTAGTCACAGGAGTGGGAGCCTTAGCTCTCCACACTCCAGCTCTCAGGGGCCAAGGCTTCCAGAAGGCCATGGTCTCTGGACAACCAAACTCACAAGAGCCTGATGTATGAACTAGAGGCCCAGCGTTTCCACCTGCCATGGAGTAAACAGATAAGAGCACAGCTCTGGAGCTGTAGTGTGATGTTGTAAATCTTGCCTCTACCACACGCTGGCTGTGTCATCTTGTGCAAGTTATTAATCTCTCTAAGCCTCAATTTCTTCATCTTTGAAATGGAAATAGGATATACAATACATGTTAGCTGTCTTTGTCACTACCACTTACAAATCATTTACTCTATGCCAGACATCCTACTAAGTGCATGATGGCTACTAAGTGCACAGAGCCCTATGAGGAAAGGGCTAATACATCTTGATTTTACTAAAAAGGAAACAGAAGTGAAGTGAAGTAAATAGGTTGTAGGACATAAATGGCAGAACAGGGGCTTGAACCAGGTCCTATGCCTCCAAAATCAGTGCTCTCAGTCTCTAGAGTCTTTTCCTGGGACCAGAATATTCCTGTCTGCCCAAAGGGGCTCTCTGCCTGGTACCTGGATGGCCATTTGGTTTAAATGGAGGCCCAGCAGGGCAGTGAGCCACCTGGAGTCCACCAGGCCCCCATGACTCCTTAGCAGAGACCAGAGCTGCCTGAGCCTGGAATCCCTATGTTTACTGGTTCCCTGTCCCTCCCTGTGGTGCAACTGAATGAATTCTCCCTTGCACCCCCTTTTCTGTGCTTCCTTCTGTTCTCTTCAGATAGAGCACAATGCAATTGATGAGGCCTCTGTTTTCTCAATTTCAATCACATCCTCGCCCTGCCTCCCTGAGATTACAGGTGGGTCACCTTGATTGCGGTTTCCACCGTTCACAAAACTCTTCAGTCATTTACAAAACCATCTCTCGCCTCATTCACTCCCCCACCTGGCTCTTCTCCTCTGTGATGCGTGCTTTTACTGGCTTAAGACTCAGAGGGCAATTTTATTTCCAAGTTCATGGTGGGGGAGGAGGACACCTAATTGACTAATGCTGGGTGTTTCACATACATCATCTCATTTGAGCCTCACCATGAGGCAGTGCAGAAGTATGACTATTCCCGTTTTACAAAAGTGGAAACAAAGACTCTGAACGCCTGCAGCACTTGCTCAAGGTCATCCAGCTGGACGATAGGGTCAGGATTTGAACCCAGGTTTGTGTGGCTTCAAGGTCTCATGCACCCCTCACTGTCACAGTCCCTTATTTGATGGAGCTGCATGGGGAAGTATAATACTAACCCAGAGTCAAGCCCAGGGAGGGCACGGTGCAGATAGGAGGTTGGGGGTAGCCCCAATATGTGCTGAGGATTGTTTTGATAAAAGAGCCAAGTCATTTATTAATTTCACACACATCGACTGATATCTCCTGCAGGCTGGTCCTGTCCAGGAAGCAGAACAGTAAACAATTACAACACTTAGGTGCAAGGTCAGTCTGGAGGCCAAGAGAGACTTCTTGGAAGAAGTGAAAGAAAAGTCTGCTTGATGAAGCAGCCAGAGGGTGAGATCATCTCCCACTGAGGGAACGGCATGTGCAAAGGTCCAGAGGTATGGTAGAGCAAGGCCAAGTCAGGCAAGCGCAAATAATTATGGGAGGGTTGAGGGAAAAGGTGAGACATGGAAGAAGGCTGTTGGAATGTCAGTGGGCGGAGGTAGGAGGGTCAGAAAACCAAGGGTTATGGCCCCTGAATTGTGGAGAAAAGCCAGAGAAAAAAATCTGGGTGGCCCAGGACCTATTGGAGCAAGTCTATTTTGGATCCCACAGCCCCAGTTCTGAGCTGGGTGGACCCACTATCCACTTCAGGAGTTCTCTCCCAGACATAGGACCCCTCCTACCCCGCCACCCACATCCATTACAACACACACACACACACACACACACACACACACACACACACAGCCTGGATGGTCTTGCAGTGATGTCCACACTCCCTCTAGTGGTCACACTAGGCACTACACTCAAAACTGCTGGAAACTTTCCCCTGGGATAGGAGGACAGGGTCCCTTCAGAACCTCCCCATCCCTCAGGATGGGAGAGACAGTAACTCAGTACAGTTCCTGCTCTCAGAGAGCTCACAATTTAATGGTTATGAGGGTTAAGGGGACAGACACAGGCAGAAAATGTAGGAGAACAGGGGAGAGTCCTAACTCAATTGGGCAGGGGGACGTCTTCTCAGTGGCGGTGTCGCTTCACCACCGGAGATTTGAAAAAGGAGTAAAAGTTTGCTTGATAAAGAAGCAAGAGAGGGGCATTACAGACTTGACAGAGTTAAGTAGCTCAGAGGCAGGGAATGGGACTGTGCAGAAAGTCACAATTAAGTAGGTGTGACTGGAGTCAAAAAAGTGAGGGAGATTGGTAGCTAAAGATGAAGACGGCGAGGTAGGCAGGGGGTCTTGTCTGCCTTGCACTCGAGCTAGGATTCCAAACCGTGGGCCACGGGAAGCCACTTAAGGGTTTTGAGCCAGGGAGTAACAGAGTCAAATTCACTTTCCGGAAGGAGCCCAACACGGAAGAAGGATGGGAAGGGAAGAGGCGGGAGATGGACACAAAGAATCACACCAGGTCACATTCACAGGAGCACACAGAACGTTGGGCAGGCCTGTGAACCAGACATATCAACACATGTGATGACACCTACAGACATGTCAGTGGGACCCCAGGCTGAGCACCTAGACAGACAAGCACATACCCACATACACTCAGACCCACCACTCAGGTCCTCAAGCCAAAAGGAAACCGAGGACACACGTGTACCCCCAGACACAGGCTGACAGTGAGAACCACGCACACCCTGATGGACACAGGAATTCACACACGCAGTGTGGCTGTCAAGGGCTCTACCCTGCCCCCCTCTCTCTCCCCTTGGGTCCCTCACCACCTCGGACAGGAACAAAGCTGATCTTTGCCCTCTGGCCTCTGGCCTCTCCTCCCACACCCCCTGCCCAGAGGGAGGAGCTGTTTGAAGTCTGGGCTGCAGCTGGGGTTTCCTGTTGCCTGGAGGAATGTGGGAGGACTCGCAGGGAGGGGCGAGTGCAGGGAGGCCAGCACAGGAGGAGGGATAATGGGGACGTGGGGGCCTTGGTTCCCACTGTACCACAATGAAGGAGGCCTTCCTGCTTCCATGGTCTCTTGGGCCCCAGCTCTGAGCTGTTCCCATCCAGAGGAGGGGGAAACCAAGGCCATAATGGCTCTAGCCCAATGGGCCTCTTGTTCCTGGATCTGAGGCTCAGTGGCTTAGGCCAGGCCCTCGACCTCTTTTGGCCTCAGTTTCTCCTTCTGTGGACTGGGATGAATCCCCCTCCAGCAATCCAGACCTTTCCTGAGGTAGCTCCAAGCGTGGGGCCAACCCCAGAACTTCTGCCGTCAGGGAGGGCAAGGCTCACTGCACTCTGCCCTTTGCAGGAGCTCCAGGGGCCTGGCTCCAGGCTGCTGTGACCTCTCAGTTATTGTCCTTATTACTCTCATGACTCAATAACCCCTCAGCATGCCCATGTCAGGTTTCAAATGCTTTCACATGCATGTGTTCAGTAACTCTTCTCAACAGCCTTGCCTGTAGCACAGAGAAGGGATTACTCCTCCATTTTCCACACGTGGAAACTGAGACTCCGAGAGTTTAAGGACACACAAGTAAAAGCAGAATCAGAACCAGGTCTGGGGACTTCCCTGGTGGTCCAGTGGTTAGGACTCCATGCTTCTACTGCAGGGGGCCCAGGTTTGATCCCTGGGCAGGGAACAAGGATCCTGCAAGCCACTTAGAGCAGCTTAAAAAATAAAGAACCAGGTCTGTCTCACTTCTATTCCACATGGCCTCCAAATCCTTAGGGCCCACAACTTTGCCTTTGGACTCTCCCCTCTCCTAGGGTCTAGCTATACTGCCTTCTGCTTATATTGGTTGGAGTGAGAAAGGGATCCCAGAAAGGGATGATGCAGGTTCTTCCAGAACCTGGGTCCCCTCCTTCAAGTCTGCTTTCTCTGGGAGCTTACAGCTACCCTGCCCAGACTCTGGTGACCCAGATGCTGTTTTTAAGGACTGGGTAGCCCCCTTTTAGACTAGGCTGGTGAAGTAGATATGGCGATTAGACGCTAGGTGGCAGCAGTCACCCACGAGAATACTCTGCTTGGGTTTGTCTCGGGCGGCCAACCCCCCCCCAACACAAGTTGAAGAGGCTCCAAGAGAAAAACCAGCCCCCAAATGACTGGGAAACCCTGTAATGCTTGGTTTCCAGCTATGCCCAACACCCTGGGGACTAAGAGCACCCACCCTCTCTGAGGAGGGGGTCGCTGAAGCAGCCTGGAGTGGGAGGGGATTGCGTGGACAACCCCACCTAACTTCTATTCCCCTCTCACTCGTGGAGCCATGGGCCCTACTAACCTTGCGCCTTATCACCTAACCTCTCCCTTCTCATGCCTTTCCCAAACTTCTCTTCATTCCAAGGTACCTAGGGCTCCCTATCTCCCAGAAGTCATCCTGTATTCCCACCCAGTTCCCTCCCAAAACTTGATTCAGCTTAGGTGGGGTCTTCATGTCCTTGGGCAGAGCCTAATAGGTAAGGATGTTGTGAGGGGGTAAAAGAAAGGGGAACCTGGGCCTCTCCTACCCTCCCCAATGCTAAAGTCTCGCCGGTGGGGAAACAGCTGGGGCAAGATGCCAAAGGCTCATCTATTTGTGATAACTTTAGACTCAGGCTTTGGAACTGCAAAGGGCCCCTAACGACTAACCATTGCTTTCATTAGTATCTAACCTTACAATTGTTCCCATCCAATGAATAAATTTTTGAACCCAGGGCTTGCCTGCAAGGAGAAGCTGCTCCCAAACGGGGGCCTCTGCAGCTGCCCATGCTGGCCCCATGATGCCAGATCAATAGGTGTATTATTTAGAGCCCTAGACCTCTCCCATGGCTTCTGTGCCCCCTGTCCCCGCAAAGGGCCAATAGAGAGTGCTCCCTAGGTCCCCTCTTTTGCCCTCTGGGGGTTCCAGACTGTCCTGGAGGAGGGGCTTGGGAGGGGTGGAGGTGTAGGGAAGGTGGTGACAGGGAGCCGCAGTTGGCAAAATGACACCACCTGCCTTTGTCACATGCTGGCCATCACCTCACATCACCCCTCACGGCCAAAGGAAGAGTCAGAAACAGGTGGGCCAAGGACAAAGACACTGCTAAAGGAACTTCAGACATGGGACAAGACAGAAAAAAGCCAGCAGACACTGCACAAAGGAATGTCAGGCACACAGATGAAGTGGAACGAGCGCAGGACCAGTCAGGGCCGGTGTTGGTAGATGCCGAGGACAGGACAGCCACCATGCATTATTCATCTCCGTGTCCCCTGTGAGCCCTGCACACCTCAGTTAACATTGGTCGAATTGAAGTGCCAAGGGAGGACCCACAGACGCTGGGAGAGAAGGTCAGACGGAGACCCGGGGAGTCAAAGCTCCCTGCCATGGCCCAGAGGTTAAGCAGTGGGCTTTGGAATGAAACAGACTCTGTTCTGGCTGGGCTCTGCCACTTTTTCAGTGGGTGTCATGGGCCTCAGTGCCCTCATCTCTGAAGTGGAGATGATAACAGTACTATTTCACCGGATCTTTGCGGGACTCAGAGCCCCGCAGGGTTCAGCAGCAGCAGCAGCAGTTCTCTTTCCTGGGCTGTCCAGATACCTCCCCTGGTAACCAGGCCTTGGCAGTGCACATTCCCATCTGTGGGGATAGGCCAGGCAGGGGGCCCGGAGCGAGGGGCTGGGTAACAGATGTGACCTGAAGAGGAGGTAGGTGAAAGTGCTGAGTCCAGCCCCCTGGGCACAGCAGGAGCTCTGAACTGTTGAATCTGAATGGTGCTTCTTGACACAAGGGAAAAGCTCAGCCGAGTTCAGGACAGCAAGGCGTGTGTGTGTGTGTGTGTGTGTGTGTGTGTGTGTGTGTGTGTGTGTGACAGAGACAGAGACACAGAGAGACAGAAATCTGTGGTTTACCCAGGACTTTGTGCCCTCGCCGCTCTTGGACTTCTAGAAAAACTAGGCTTCGGTGGGGGCCGCTAAACCCAGAGCTCAGAACTTGAGAAGGGTCACTGAGTGAGCAGGAGGTGCTGGCGGGCTTTGAGGTTTCTGGAGCAGCCGTCTCACCGTAAGCTCTTGCCCTTTACTCAATAGGAAACCTTTTCATAAAGGGAGAACGCCCCCAAATTCAGGGAGCCGGTCCTCTCCATTTTCCTCTTCCTCTCTCATTTAATTGGGACGCCCCAGAAAGTCGCAGGCCCTTCAGCTAATCCCTCGATTCCCTCCCTATTCTACTCCCATTCCACTCGCAGACCCCGCCCATTCGCTCCCACCCGCAACCGCCGCTCGAGCCAGAGCCCCCTGCGGCGGACGAGGGACGTGGGAAACGTTCCCAATCCTTGGGGAGAACCAGCACGCCTCGGTAAAAGAGGACGCGCCCCCGCCGGAGGGGCCCGGGAGCCGGGTGCCCGCGGGGACCCGGCCGCGCCGTCGGAGCTGCGGGCGACGCCCCGCCCGCCCCGCGCGCCGAGCAGCCGAGGCGGGGACTACAAGTCCCGGCGTGCCGCGCGCGCGCTCCCCCCTGGGGTTCCGGATGGTGAGCGGCGAAGGTAAGGCGAGCTCGCAGAGGCAGCGGCGGCGGCGGCGGAGACGGAGAGAGGCAGGCAGGCAGGGCGAGGGCGAGAGACGGAGGGAGGGAGCGAGCGAGGCAGACCAGACAGACAGACAGGCGGGCGGGCGGGCAGAGCGAGCCACCCGCCAGGCTGCGCTCAGCCCCGCTCGCCGCGGAGAGAGCAGAAGGCAGGAGGAGGGAGGGGAGGAGGGGGAGGGAGGGAGAGAGGGAATCCAGCTACCACCACCCAAAGCCAGCGTCTGCTTTCTGTCCTCATTTCCTTTTCCCACCCAGCTCTGAGAGCGGAGAAAGGCAGAGGGAGCGAGAGATAGAGACAGTCAGGGAGACAGACAGACAGCCAGAGAGAGCGGGAGGGAGGAGGGCGGAGGAGGAGGAGCAGGAGGAGGACTACGCGGGGAGCGTTCCCTCCCAGGTTTGCTATCGGGGGGGTGGGGGCGGGGGTGTCCAGGGCTGGGAGAGTGTGTGCGCGGTGGGGGGAGCGAGGGGGGCGCAGAGAGAGCGAAGGAGCGATCGAGGTGGGGGGCGCCGCGGGAGCGGGGGGCCGTGTCCAGCGGAGTTAGCGGCGGAGAATGTGAGCCGAGGCGCGAGCCATGCTGTCAGCAACGGCGGGCGGCTCAGGGCTCCTCCACGACTCCTCTCCCCAGCTGCCGGGCGCCCGCGTCGCTGCCGCCGCCGGAAGACAGACGCCCCCCGAAGCCCCTCGCCTGGCTCGGACCCACGGAGCCGGCAGCCCAGCACTCCGGTGAGTGGCGCCTCCTCCCTAGCCCTAGACCCCCGCTGGGGACCGGCCGGCCGGGCTCTTTTGTGCAGCGCACCGGGGGGGCCCCGCGCCCCCTCTGCGCGCCCGGGTCCGGTCCGCCGGACCCCGTGGCTGCGGTGCCCGCGGTGCGATCGGTCTTTGTTTCCACCGGGGCCCCGCGGCTCGGCTGGGCTCGGCTCGAAGCCTGGCAGGCAGCGCCGGGAAGGGGGAGGGGGAGGGGGACGAGAAGGGGGGGGCTGGGAGGGGGGGTTCTCGGGTTTCCTGGCCGCCCCGCGGCTCCCCCGGCTCGGGGGCGAGGTGCGCGCCCAGCGCTGCCGCGCGCCCCCTCCTCCTTCCCCCTCCCTCCGTCTTTGGATTTAAAACTGCAATTTGCTCTCCAGCTTGCTGAGAATGTGGGGGGGTGGGTGAACGGGGGGACCGTGGGAGCGGAGAACAAGGCTGGATTTTAGGAACGGCGCTGGGAAAGGGGGAGACTGCGGAGGGAGGAGCCCCTCCCCTCCAACCCCCAAATCCCAAGGTTCCGCTGGTGCTCTGGGAGTTGAGGGGCGGGGACCTAATGACCCGGAGGGGGTGTGGGGCGGAGGAGGGATTTGGGGGCGGCCAGGGCTGGAGGGGTTGGGCCGCGTGCCCGGTTACCTGGCGAACAAAGTCGGCTCACTTTTGCATAAATAAATAAATAATCGCTTATCAATGCGTTTCCTCTGAGGCTCTGATTGAATCGGCCCCCTCTTCCCCAGGGGGTGGGGTGCTGAGTGACAGCTGTCAGCCCCCTGGGCCGGTAGCCGGGGGTGAATTGCTGAATCCCTCTGCTTTCTGGCTGAGGGCGCATTCCCCTGCTGGGTCCTGGTCCCCGGGCAGAGCCAGAGGGTCAGGGGGCCGGCTCTGAGTCTAGGAAATAACCTTGTTTCCTGTTCTACAGGAAAAGGGACAGCAACCCAGAGTTTGGGGGCTGGGGATGAAGACTGATGGGAGCTGGAGGGGGTCCCCAGCAGCCTGACCCCCCAGCCTCCTGCCAGGCGAAGGGGCCAGCTGAGGGAGGAAGGATGTGGGCCTTGCTGGCCGGAGGCGGGAGCTGGGGCTGTCCCTGAGGCGGGCAGCGGGCACCGAGAGGGCGGAGGGAGAGAGAGAGAGAAGCGGGGGCGGGAATTCTCTACCGCAGACCCTGGGGGCCAGGGCCAGATGTGGAGGGGTGGGGAGTCCCCCCTCCCTCCTAGCTTGGGGGCCCTGGGGCTGGGCTGGGAGGGGCTGAGCCTGGTGCCCTCGGTTCTGCACCAGTGCCTGACTGGCAGGGCCAGCTGAATTTGGGCCCAGGCGTCACCCTGGGAGCCAGGGCCGGGCTGCACCAGCCTGGCCCCTGAACACAAGGAGGGACCCTTGGGGGGCCTGTGCCTGTCTGGCTGGGCAGGCGTTTCCCGCCGGACCAGTTGGTGTCAGGCGGGACTTGGCCCCAGCTCCCTGGGCAGAGCTCAGGGTGTGAGGACAAGCTTTGCCTCCGGGTCGGGGTGGCCACATTTTGTCCGCTGCTGCTGCCGCCGGCGGGGCGGGGGCATGTGCCCGGGCCTGGGCAGAGTCCTGCCAGGAGCATTTGGGGTGTTTCTATTGTTGGCTTGTTCCTGTTCCGTGTGGCCCGGTGTGTGTAGCTGTGTGAGCTGGGGTTGTAAGTGAAAGATTACCAGTTGGTCCATCCCCCACCCACACCCCTGCTGCCTGGGGGGACAGGCTGGGTTGTGGTGGTGAGCTGTGGGGGGCCCCCCCAGGTGGCATGTGCCTGCAGCTTGCCATCTCCCTCCTTTGAGCAGATGTGTATTTATTTTTATAGTAATGGAAAATCAAACTGGATAGTAAGTTGAATTCATTTTTTTCTTCTGCTGTGTCAATAGTTGAATTAACCCCCAGAGACTAGTGAACTTCTTGCCCCAGAGCTCCCACCCTCCAGAGGTTGCAAGGATCAGTGAGGGCATGAGCTTTGGGGGACCAGTGGGCACCCGTTCAAGCCAGTGACTCTTGTCCCTCTTGGTCTGGCATCCAGGCAAGTTCCCAGGTGGGCAGGCGTTGCCCCCTCCCCAGGCATCCCCCCACACCTCAGGGTGTAGTCTGTCTTCTCAGCCACCTCCTTGGTCAGTGCCTAAGCTGTGCCCAAGCCCTCAGGGACCTTCTCCTGGTGGGCTCTCTCCCCCTGCCTGGGCTTCTGGCCCACGTGCTGATATTTATTTTCTGTAGTAAAATCCATTTTTAATGCCGTTACTTTTGAAATAATATAGAGAGAAACAAATGTGATGTGTTTAAGTTGCCCTCTGTGAGTTTTTAATGTGATCTATGGCTGAGGTAGTGATGGAAGGAGCTGTTGGGCTTGGAGAAATTTGGTGTCATAAAGAAAAAGAGCTTGCTGTTTATTATGGTAGCTGGGCTGGGGGGTCTGGAACAGGGTCACGGGGGCAGGAAGCCCCAGCCCCCCCAGGTGCTGTGGATGGACAGCGTTGCTTCTCCGTTTGGACGTGTGTGGGTCCCGGGATTATTTTGCATTGCTCCCCAGCCCTTGATGGGGCCTTTGGTGAGGGGGCTTGGGAGCTGGGGGGCTTTGTCCCCCCCTTTCCACCTGGTTAGATTTTGGCAGGGAGGCTTCTGGAACCCCCTGCTGAGCTAAGTGGAGGTATACTGCAGGGAGGATGGATTTGGATTCTAAAGGAGATTGAGAGATGGGATCTTTACCTGCTTGGTGTGGCTGTGCTAGAGGCTTGGGGGGCAAGCAGTCCCTGGCAGAAGACCTTTTTTTTGCGGGGCGAGGAGCTGCTCTGGACCAGCACAGCCCCAGAGGGACATTGCTTGGTCTCAGATCAGCCTGGAGCACTGGCTCAAGCCACTGCCTCCTCTTGCCTCTGTTCCCCAATTGGACAGGGGCTTCCTCCAGGCAGACCTGATCCCCCTCACTTCACTTCCCCTCTTCTCCACTCTGCCCCACCCCAGGTCAACTTCTTTTTTTTTTTTTTTTTGGTTTGTGGAATACAGAGCTCTGTGTCTCATGTCAGCCACCCAAGACCACAGGGTGCCATGCCTTCGTACCAGATGCCCAGGCGCTTCTGGTCTGATTAGTGAGGTCAAGCAGACTCACTATTATGGGATGGAGCCCAGCTCTGTCTCTGGGTCCCCTGGGTCTCCTGGGACAGAGCTGTGTCGGGGAAGCCAGGATGGGGTGGAGCTGGGAACTGAAGGGGGGGAGCAAGGGTAACACTGTTGCTAATGTCAGCAGATGGGCCCCCCAGGGAGAGAGCTGGGGGAAGTGGGGAGGAAAGAGACCCAGATAGCCAGGCCAGGTGGAAAGAGGGAAAGATGGTGACTGGAGCCAGAGATGAGAGAGAAAAATGGTCAAGGAGAAGAGCCAGAATCACAGCCCCTGGAGGTGGCATCCAGGGGACCAAGAAGGCCTAGGCATGTGCCACTCCCCACCCCACAGCCTGAAATGAGCGGGCACTGTGAGCTTCTCACCCAGGATCAAACACTGCTTGGATTGTATTTGGAGTGGAGACAAGCAAAGGTCTCTGGGAAGAGGGAGGAGGACAGGTGGGAGAGAGAGAAGGAAGGACTCCCACGGGAGGAGGGAGAACGGGGAGACAGGGGGATTCCAGGGGTCACTTGATGAATGCTCCTGCCTCAGGGCAGCGTCTCCCCACTGCTTTCCTCAAATGTCTGGGAACAGAGCCCAGCTCCTCTTTGGACCTGGGGGGGCGGGGCCTGCGGCAGGTACAGCGCTGTACCTGCCGCAGGCCCCGCCCCCCCAGGTTGTGGGCGCTCTGTTCCAGGAGGCACCAGGCTTTTGAAAGCAGCGAACATTAGGACCGTTAGAGACACCAGGGGTGTCATCCAGTTGGATCCCCCCCACCTTGTCTGACAGTTGGAAACCCAGTCTAGAGAGCCCCCCCACCCACTCCTTGCTTGCCGGGGTCGGACACTTGGCAGAGCCAGGCCTGGGACCTAGGCTCTTTCCCGTCACCTCTCCGTAGTTAGAGTTGGAACAGCTGCAGGGGGCCTCCTGGGTGCAGAGGGGGCCAGAGTCTGGGGAGAGGAGCAGGCGGGCACCCTTGTGGCCAGAGCCCCCCCCAGGGGAGGGGGAGGCGCCGCTGCCGGGAGAGAGAGGGAGGGAGGGGAGAGAGGAGGGGAAACAGTGAGTCAGGCTTCCAAGAGCTGAGGATGAGAGAGCCAGAGCTGGGAGGGAGAGGGCAGGGAGGGCTGCTCAGAAGCGAGGAGAGGGAGGGGGCCCAGCCAGGGGCAAGGAGAGCTCTGGAGGGAGGGAGCCAGCCCCTGGCCCTGGCCCAGCGGTAGGGCTGTGCAGGGCTGTGCGGAGGGTGCAGCCAATATGGACTTTGCCCGTGGCAGGTCAGGAAGAAGCCAGATTCTGCCCCTGCGGCGTCCCTTTCGTTCCCTGTCCCTCAGTTATGATCCCACGCCGGGGTCTCAGGAGGAAAGACTGTGTCATCCCATCCCTTCCTTAGTTTCCCCGTCTGTCGTGGGATTTGGACTATGAGCTCTTCTTAGAGGTGGCGTGTGGGGAACAGAGCCTCCTGGGAGGTGTTGAGGGGTACGTCTTTCAGCTGTGGGGCTTTGTGCTGGGGTCCCTGTTGGAGGCTGCCACCAGTCAGGGTAGGGTGCAGGTCTCTGCGGCAGAGCTCCTCTTGAGCCCTCAGAATTGCTGAGCCAGAGACAGAGGGCGGTGGGCTGTGAGTGCTGGGGTGGTGTGTGTGTGTGTGTGCTGGGGTGGTGTGTGTGTGTGTGTGTGTGTGTGTGTGTGTGTGTGAGAGAGAGAGAGAGAGAGGGGTGCTGGGCTGGCAATGGTAGGTGGACTGCCTGGGGCCTCTCAGGATGGCCAGTGTCTAGACAGGGCCACGATCTCCACGTGTCCAGAACCAGCCTCCTTTTGGGGAGGGGGAGACACTCATGTGAGTTCCCCCCCCTCCATATCCCTGTGGGTCAGAGGCTCTGGGGCAGCCAGGAGGTGGGAACGGGCCTTGTGGAAGCCAGTGAGAACTGCCTGTGCAGCCCCCTCATGTCTGGAGCTGGGACCAGAACTGGAGGGATCCCCAGGGACTCTGGAAGGGCGGAGGGAAGGAGCCCCCCTCCCACCCAGCTGACAGGAAACTATGGCTCCAGCCCCTCCTTCACCCAAGGCCTGGCATCCCCCCCCCTTCCCTGCTGGATCCCCAGCGTCTCTTCTGTTGGCAAGGGGATGAGGAAGGTGGGCACTGAGGCTTCCTCTCCCACAGGGCCTAGCTTTGGGGGGAATGGTGAAGTGAGGGCACAGTGAGGCCCCCTGCCTCCCCCCTACACATGCACACACAGACTCAGCTGCATTGAGGCCCTGCTTTCTCTCCTCTCTCTGCTCTGGGGTCCTTGGCTTGGGAGCCCAGGGGAGGGGCCGCTTCTGCAGCTGGCTGGCCCCGAACTCCCAGCTCAGCCCAGCTGCTACTGAAGCTTCCAGAAGCTGCAGCTCTGCACCCCCACCCCCACCCCCTGAGCCAGGAGAGGCCTTTGCTGACCTGGGGGAGGGTGCCTTGGTAAGCGAGTGGGCACCCTTAGAAGGACTAGCACAGACAACCAGACAGATGGGTGGTGGAGCAGATGGACAGAGACACCCACGCATAGGCAGACGGAGAGAGACGGACAGATGGACCAGGACAGGGAGAGACGGACAGACAGAGGTGCTGGCAGAGAGAGGAGTCAGAAAAATGGAAGGGCCTGGGGAGAGAGAAACCGAGACAGAGACTTGGAGACAGGGAGACCCAAGGAGGGAGACATGGTGACTGAGATGGGAGGAGGAGAGATATGGGGGAGAGAGTGAGAGGCGGGAAGAGATAAAGAAAGGGGGAAACCCAGACCAAGAGAAAGAGAGAGGAGAGACTGGAGGCTACAAACCACAAACAAGGATTTGATGAGAATCTGGAAGGTGTTTTCTCCTGCTTCCCTCCCCAAACCCCCAGGCCAGCCAAGTCTCCATTCCTTCCACCCCCGGCTCCGTTTCCAGCTGCTAAAGAGGTCAGGGAGAAGGAGAGGGAGGAAGACACGCGCACGCACACACACACACACACACACACACACACACACACACACACACACCCACTCATCCCAGAGACCCCTCCCCACCGTCTCTTTGTAGGGGGAGGGAGTTGCAGAGGGCACCTCTCCTAGCCCTGACCCCTCCTCCCAGATGTACATACCTCTTGCCTCAGGAAATATCCCAGAATACTCCCCACTCACGGGGTGTGTGTCTCCTTGTATAAGTGCACCCGCCCGCCCATATTCACACCTGTCTGCACGGGTCTGGCCTCACACACTCACAAATACACATTTTGTGGCATACATGTCTCCACTCTCACACTCATCTTGAATGTCACAAACATAACTGGTGAACTTGTCCCTGTGCTTTTCTTACCCATACAGGCAGGGACACACAGGCTTCATCGTGGCATCTCAGGACGTGTTCCCGCACAACATACACCGTCACACTCTCACACAACAGTGGCAGTCACCCCAGAGCAGAGAGAGGACTCTTTCTCTCTGGAGGGGAAGATCAGGGTTCTCAGGGAGCCATGCTGTCGTGCGGTGGGGAGGGTGGTATGCCCCCTGCTCTGACCTAGCTGGAAGGGTGGGGAGGCAGGAGGCCCTCTCAGCCGGTGGGAGGCCTCCTGGGAAGTTGCAGTGCCTGGCCTGGACACAGATAAATTGACTGGTGTGAAAGAGCTGAGAGTTGGTGAGAGCGTGTGTGCGTGTGTGTGTACACGTTTGTACATGAGCATGTATGTACAGGTGTAGGGGATGGTGAGTGTCTGTTACAGTGTGTGTGAGAGAGACTGAGTACGTGTGAGATGGGATATGGGTGTGACAGGGAGATCCAAGGTGTGTGGAGTGTGTGGGTGTGGGTGATAGCTGCTTGTCAGGTATGTATGTGTGGAGGCATGTGTGTGTGACAGGTGTATGTGGCTGGACCTGGCTTTGCAGTGGCGGGGGGGGGGTGATGGCTTGCATATGTGAAGGGCTAGGACCCTGGGGCTGAGGTGCATGCGTGCCAGGGTGCAGTGTTCTGCAGATGTGAAGGTGGGGGGAGGGGGGGCGTTTGCATGTGAGTGCAGGCAGGGTGCGTGTATGAGGGGGGAGCTGCCTGTGTGAGGCTGTGAGCTCGTAGCCTGGGCTGGAGGGCTGTCTTCCAAGGCAGGAATGCTGCTTGAACAGAGGCTTCCGGCACGAACACATGCAAAGGGGCTCCAAGGCGCACCGCCGGGCACTGACCCACACAGACGCACAAGGACAGACAGACCCGCCCCTGTCCTCCCTCTTCCTCCCTCCTGGCGTCAGTGGTTTTCAAAAGAGCCTCCATGAGGACTGTTTGCTGTGCACTTCCCCCCAGCCCCCAGCCCATGCCTCTTCAAACACAGCGATGCCCTCCAGGCAGCTTTGTGGAGGCTCCTGCCTCGACCATCTGAAGGCAGATGGGTGGGCTGGGATCCGCTGCTGCCCCCCAGGGAGCCAGGAGGCGGCTCTGCTCCTCCAGCCTGGGCAAAGGATGAGACAGATGGACTGCCTGTCTCGACACCCCCATGCGGGGTCTTGGGGTGGACAGGCACCCCCCAGCAGAGGGGTTCTAACAGGTCGCCCCCAGGCAGACCGCTGAGCAAAGGCCAGGACTCTGCCCTTCACCTCCTCAGAGGGGACCCACCCTCACCCTGCAGCCCCATCCCCTGTCTGGGCACAGGGACCCGACTGTAGCCCCTCACACCTCCCAAGGACACAACCACTTCCCCACGCGTAGGTCCAACACCCCTAAACACAGAGCCCCAGCATCTCCGCAGACACGCAACCCCTCTACATTCCAGCACCTTCCTAACATCCACTGCCCCCAAATCACACAGCCCCAGCACGCCCCCCAAACACACAACCACAGCACGCCTACCCACCCGAACACATACTGACAGCCCTAGTGCTCAACCAAAACCCAGATTTTTATGACCCCCAATGTACCCCCAAACACCCCAGCACACACACATGGCTTCTACCACATCCTCAAACACATCAGCTCCCTCTCCAACCCCAGCACCTCCCCACGTACACCCAGGACCCTACTCAAGCCCTGTTACCTTCCACACACTCAGACTCTCAGAGCCCCAACACCTACCCAGACACCCACAGACTCTCCCTACAGCCCCAGCATTTGCCCCCCGCTGCAGCCCAGCACGTCCCCAGACACCCCAATACAGCCCCCTACACCTTTCCAAACTCACAGCTCCCCCACCCACATACACATACACACACTGCCTCAGCACGAACTCAGACGAGAACACCCCCTGTAGCCACACCCCTGACCTCTAACACACAGACGTGGCTTCAGGTCTAGGGTATCTTTGAACAGATCACGTCCCCCAGCTTCTTATACCTTCCAGGGCATCATGCATGTGCACACGCCAACCCCCCCCCCCACCCAGATCCCAGCACCCCAAACAAGTACTCCTCTGTGCGTCCCCAACAAGCTCCAGCCCCAGTACCTTCCTCAGCCATGCAAGGGCCCAGGGACAGTCCCCACCCCCTCCAAACACGGGTCCCGCACGCATACACAGATACACACAGCCCCAGCTCAGGCGCAGCCCTGCACCCATTCACCTCACAGCTCTGCCCTGTGCCCCCACCTCACCCTGCAGCCCTCACTCCCATCATCATACATTCCAGCACAGCCTCCCCCCTCAGCGCTCTCCATCACCGCTCCCCCACCCCACCTTGTTCTCCCCAGCCTCCCCCCCCGCCCCGCAAGGCCCCCCACCCCCCCAGATAGCCTCAGCCTTGCACACACACGGGCCCACTCTTCTGTGCTCTCTTTCTCTGCTGCCTGGTCCTCCCCCACTTCCCAGTGCCTCCTCTGCCTGGGGAGGCATCTCCACCCCTCCCCCCCATTGCTCCAGGCCTTTAATTCCTGGACAGTGAGGCTGTACATCTGGTTCAAAGCTGCCCCACCCAAGACCCTGTGCTCTGGGCACCCTGGCCTGGGCTTTGGGGGCTTGGGGCCTCTTTGGGGGCTCTTGGCACCTGGTCATCCTGGTCTCTGAGCCAAGAACTCTGAGTACCCAGCCCTGCCCTGACTCTGGCATGTATGGGGGGAGGCAGGCCTGGGCAGGGGGATTTACCCCCAGCCTGTGCTTTCACAGGTGCTTGCCAGATCCTCCTCCTCCTTGGCTCACCTGTGGGGGACACTGGGCCTGGGGCTTCAGGAAAAAAGATGGGGAAGGTGCTGGCTTGACATGCTTCCCCCCTACCCCCCAGATCTGGGCTTGGGGCTTGGTCTCCCTGGGAGTCAGTTCCGACAGCGAAGGTTACTTTACTAGATGCATGATTTTAAACGGAATCTCCACCATCTGTTCCACCCCCTAATTACAGATGCACAGAATCCGCCTCAGAGGGCAGCATGAGGGGAGTGATTTAGAGGCTGAGCTGCTTCTGCCTGCATTAGGGCTGGGGAGATTGGGGGGGCCTCTGGGTATTGCTCACAGCCCCCCAATCCCATCTCTTTCTCAGGGGCCCCTCGTGCCTCTTCTTTTGCTGGGGGAAGGCTCCTAGAAAGGTGCCCTGACCCCCTAGACCTGAAAGAAGAAGCAACTGCAATGCTGAGGGAGGGGTCCCTGAGACATCGCCTGTGTCCCAGGCCCCAAGTCTTGGGATGCAGGCTCCATTAGAGCCTTAAAAAATTCAGTGGATCGATCTCCTGCCTGCCTCTTGTGCCCTGGGGAGCCACCGGCGCTGGCCTGGGCCAGCTGTCTGCCCACCGCAGGGGTAGCAAGGGTTGGTGAGGTAGGGAGGGGCGGTTAGAGCAGAGGGGGGGACATTCAGGTGTGGCAGCAGAGGACGGGGCAGGCACGCCAAGACCCACCAGGTGTGTTTGCACACATGTGCCCGTCCTCCTTGGCGCAGCTGGCAGGCCTGACCCCCGCTTGAGCCGTGCCCTGTGGGGCTGGGCGGGCACCAGGGGCCAGAGCGGATGGGCCAGGGTCTGGACCTCAGAGGGTTCTGAGGGACACCAGGCTACACCCCGAGGATGGGTCCACCTTTGCCTGTGGCTCCAGGGACCTGGGCCCTCGGCCCGCTCGGTGGTGGTGCCACGGGCACACTGCGGTAGGAGCCGGAGCGTTCACTGTGGGGAGAAAGGGAGCTAGGCTGGGCTGGAGGAATTTTAAAGATTGCTGCAGGCAGGAGGGTCTCTGGAACCCTGTGGAGCGGGCAGTCATGCAGAAGTAATCCTATCGCCGCCTGCCTGGAGGAGAGGAGAGGGGGCTGGGAGGGGAAGGATGGTGCGGCCGCCCCTTTCCCACCTCAGCTCCTGCCCTGGCCAGCTGTGGAGGGAGCCCAGGACCCCGGGGGGCTCCCCTGGGGAGGCACCACCCTTCCACCGCTGCATGTACCCCCTGGAGGGGCAGCACTGCAGCTGTTGCTCCGCTTGGAGCTCTGGGTTTTATAAATAATGCAGCTTGGAGGTGGGGGCCAACTCAGCCCCCGGTCACCTTGGGTCACCCACTGTGGCATCATCTCCATCTGGCAGTCCTGTGGCAGAGCTCCTCTCCCTTCCAGCCTGCTCCTCTTCTTTTGCTGTGTGAGCTTGAGCCAGAGGCCCAGCCTCTCTGGGCTGGGCCAGGGGCAAGGGAGTGTGGAAGAACCCAGAACCCCTCCATCCCTTTGTACCCTGTCCCCCACCCCCACCCCAGCCTTCACAGGTTATCTGGCCACGAGCTCAGCAAATCCAGGTTGGGAAGGGATGACCGGCTCTGCAGAGGCCTCCCCCCGTTCCAGCCCCTCCGTTTTGCAGATGAAGTAGCCAAGTCCAGAGAGGGCAGGATGACCAAGGCCAGTCAGCGGATGAGCACCTTCTTCCTGCCCCGTTCTGCTGTCACTCAGGGTTCTTCTCAGCCACAGCTCAGCTAAGAGCAGGGCCTGGGGGGGCGGGCGGGGGATGTTTGGGAAAGTGGTTGCGGCTGAGAGGTTGCCATGGCGATGCTGCAGGATGCCGCGCTGAAGTGGGGGTCCTGCAGGGTCTCTGGGGCCCCCAGCTCCACACCCCTGTGGTCTTCTCCTCCCCATCTCCTATCCCCCACCCAGATGCCTGTCAGGCAGCTCCAGTGACAGGCTGGGTGGGTGACAGGTGGTGCAGGTGATGGGCTGGGTGGGTGACGAGCTGGGTGGGTGACAGGTGGTGCGGGTGCGAGGCAGGCAGGTGACAAGCTGGGTGGTGACGGGCCGTGCTGATGACAGGCAGGGGGTGTGGTTGGCGGGGATGCTGTCTCCTGGCTGGTGGCCTGTTGCAGCACCCGCCCCCCCCCCATGTGTGTGCACATGCACAGACTCTGGGCTCAGAGCTTGGGGCTAAGATACTAATGAGGCTTATTACATGTGGAGGGGCAGGTGCCCAGGCTCACTAATGAGAGGCCTTTAACGAATAGGGGAGACAGCTGGGGGGGCTTCGAGGAATTTGGCTGGCCCTCCTTGGCTGGAGGAGGAGCCAGGTCGGGAGCCCTCTTCCCCTTCCCCCGGCCACTTGGCTTTGTGTTAATACTGCCCACAATCATGATAGCTGCTGTCGTCGGAGCGTTTGCTACACTGGCCAAGCCCTTTACATGCATTTTCTCATTTCAACTCAGCAGTCGTAGGAGGGAGGCACTTTTGCCCATTTTACAGATGAGGAACCTGAAGCTGAGAAGGCAAGGGACTTCACAAAATGAATTTCTGTTGCAGCTGGCATTTTAATCTAAGCCTTTTCGTCCCCAGAGCCCATGCTCTTAACCATCCCATCAGAAAAACTCAAGTCTTGGTGCAGACCCCGACCTTCTCTCAGGGCCTCAGTTTCACTCTTCTGGAAAATGGATGTGTGGTGGCAGGGTGATCACCATAGGCTTTTCAGCTCTGCCTTGGGTGGCTTCAGGGACTCCTTCAGGTAACTGCCAAGGCCTCACCCCATCTGGCCCAGATTCTAGGTGATACCCCTGGACTGGAGAGAGGGCAGGGATTAGCCCTGAGGGAGAGGAGCTGAAGGGGGGACACATGGAGTATCCGAACCACTTCCTGCATTGTGTGGTGGGAAGGCCGAGGCCTGGAGAGGAGCAGCAACCGCCCAGGGTCACACACCCTGTGAGCTGTAGGGCCCCATGGGATCCCAGGTCTCCTGGCCTGTTGGAAGGGTGGGGCTGGGTGTGGTGCCAGGGCTGGGAGGTCACCTCCTCCTGGGCCCCACCCACCAGCCTAGCTTCTTCCTTGGAGGTTGTGAGCCCCTACCTCCTGGGAGGGTGCAGGGGGCTGTTGGCTGCCTCTTTAGGGCTATGCCCCCTCTCCGTCAATCTGGGCCTCTAGTCTTAGTTGAGCCCCCTCCCTTTGGGACCCATTGGGGTGGAAAGTCCCTGGCAACAGCTGATGGATGGGTTACGGCCTTGACATTGGCCTGGGGCCACAGCATGACCCTGGAGGGACCAGGCTAGGGCTGGGGGGCTTGGAGGGGAATTTAAGGGAGAAGAATTAGGCTCATAAATCTTGGAGCGTCTCGGTTCTCTTCTCCTCGACCTTAATCTCTTACCAAACCTGCTCTCCGGCTGCTCACCCAAGGCTGGGGGTTGAGGGAGTCCACCTGCCCTTTCCCCTCTCCCTCCAACTGATGCCCCCGCTCCTGAAATTGCACCCCCCATGGAGAAGAACAAGCTGCAGCCACTGCCATTGGACAGAATTAAGAGCTTGTATGTCTAGACTATTGGATTTAGCCTCTGATTCATAATGGTAGGCAGGGCAGAGGGCTTCACTTGCCTCGGTTTCCCCAGCCTTGGCTTTGAGATCCTCTCTTGGTGCCTGACTGCCCAGTCAGGAAGGAGTGCTAAGACCAAGAGGGATTTCACAGCTGCGGGACACATGGCCCTGTCCTCAGAAGCCCCATTCTGAGATAAGCAGCACAGCCCTGGCCTTGGGAGCCCTCAAACCCAGAGGTGAGGTCTTGAACCCAGGCTGGGGCGTGTGCTGAGGCTCGGGCAGCGAGTGCGTGGTGCTGGGTCTGCGATGGCTTTCGGAAGCAGAGGCTGAGGCTGGGGAGAGGCCAGAAGAAGGGTGGCGGTTTGCCTGGGGGGCCGAGGAGCTGGCTGTGGTTGGGGGTGGGAGCCTGGAACGGTTTGGCTTTCCCATAGTCCTGGGCAGCTGTAGCCTGAAGTTCTGGGGCCCTCCTAGCTCCCCAGGGAACCCGCTGCTGCCTGGCCCTGGGGACCCAGGCATCCCGGCTGGTGAGGGCGGGTCTCCGGCAGGCACCCTGCCAAGCCCCGCAGCCTGCTCACCAGGAATCTTGTTGCTGAGAGATGGAAAATCCCGGCCGGGCCTGCAGCTCATCCCTCCCCTCCGGGAGGAGGAGGGGCCCAAAGATTCCTTCCTGCACCGCCCCCCCCCCCCCCCCCCCCCCCCCGCCTCCCATCTGGGGCAGGGCTCCTTGGCAGTGGGTGGGGCTGGGGGGCCCAGGACAGGCCTCTAAGGCTCCGTCACATGTCCTGGAGCCTAGCCCAGCCTGCAGTGGGCACCAGGGCACTCCGGAGGCAGAATGGGCCTGGTGTGGCAGAGGAGAGGTGGGGGTGGGGTGCTGAGGCCACAAGGGGGCCTGGATGGGGGCCTAAGCCTGGCCCTGGCCCCACTGGCTCCGCCAGGGCCCAGGGTGAAGAGTTGGTTCTCTTCTTGGACAGGAAGACGGATGGTCCCATTATGGGAGCGTGATTTTATTCCACGTGTCACGGAGTCTGAGATTAACTTGCTCACCAGTCTGTGACAAACCCCTCACACCCAACACACACATACACACACACAGGCACAGAGACACAACACAGATCCTGGGTCTCACAAATGCACATCCCACGGACACACACGAGCATTTCCACACTACGGCGCATGGCAGAGCCTCACATACAGATACACAAGCACACACGCACACTTAGATACACCGAGATCTAGCCCCACAGCCTCCAAAGCACAGCATTCTGTCACTCACACTAAGGCCACACAGACAGAGATACAAACAGGCGGTCCAGGGGGATGCTCGCAGCCCTACTTAGACATGCACAGATCAAGGACACACAGTGCCCCGCGGACACAGATACACCTAGACACACACAACCCCAGACACAGTCATGTGGGCAGGCCTAGACCAACAGCCACACACACCGAGACAAAGGCCCAGATACATACAGAAACAAAGACAGGCACAGACACACAGCCGGCAGCACGCACACAAGCACAGGCGTGCACACCCGGACACAGACAAAGACAAATAAGTGCCCAGAGGTTTTGCTGTGGACAGATGTAAGGCACACACACATCTGGGCCTCCTTCTCGACCTCCCTGCCTGGGGACATGGTAATCTGGCGCCTGTGGCTCCAGGGAGGGCTCTGAGGACTCTTCTGCTCTGTCAGAGCCCCCGCCCTGGGCCCAGGGCCAGCCCCCACCTCTGGCACCAGGCCCCATGGCCGAGGCCACGGCGGCCACACCCTCAGCAGAGCCCTGACGTCTCTCACCTGACCCTCCGCACTGTGCACCCTCACGGGCACCCCAGCTCGTCCTGCACAAGCGCACGACACCCTCCACGCCCACGCACTTCGGGTTTCTCGCACACCCCCCCCTTCTTGTCTTTCTGGGTCACTGCCCCCCACCCCCTGCAGACATGCACAACCCCCAGCACAGCCTTCCTGGCCCACACCCTCGGCTCCTCACACAGATCCCCGCGCACGAACATGACGCGCGGGCTCTCCTTCACAGACCCACGAGCCCCGTGCACGCGCTCCTGCGCGTACTTCCTCACCGCCGCTCTCACAGACTGATTCACAAATGCAGCGCGCGCGCGCACGCGCACGCTCCCCCGCCTACTCGCCACCACTTTCACACATGCGTGTGTGCGCGCGCACACTTACTTTCAGAGCCTCCCTCACACCATCACTTTCCTTCCTCTGTCTCTCACAAAAACTCCCGCTGCCAAGAGCGTGGCTGTGCTGCGGAGCAGCCCCTGAAGTGTTTGTCACTGTTCTCTATCACGTCCTTGGCCTTCCTGGCCTCAGTCTCTTCTCTTCCACCTCCAGCCCCGCATCCTATGGCCTTGTATTCTTTTGTCATTTCTCTGTTTAGTCAACAATAATATACGTACTCATTTATTCATTCAACAGGTGTTGCTTGAGCCCTGATTGTGGGTTAAGCATGGGGGATACTGTGGTGACACGGGTCCTTCCCTCGTCGAGCTCTCAATTTTGTGGCCAATTTGTTTGCTGCTTGTCTCGTCTGATGAGGTTGTAAGGTAACCCCTGATTTTGGATGTTGAGAGATGTGGAGGAATTCACAGGAGGAAAAATAGGGGAAGGGTGTTCTAGGCAGAGGGAACAGCATATGCAAAGCCTACAAGTAAGTCAAGGTACAGTAGGCTGGAAACCAAGGTGATGTTCAGAGACTAGAGGAGAGGCTGCAAAGAGGGCAGAAGCCAGATGTCACAGAGCTTAGATGCCATGCTCAGGGGTTTGGATTTTGTCTAGTGGGCCACACGGAGTCGTGGGAAGTCTTTAGTGACAGGACAGGGTGGGGAGATGATGGTGGTCTGACTTAGAAGAGGTGAGTGGAAAGGAAAGGAGACTCATTTAGGCACAAGGGCCAGTGGGGTTCCAGTTCCAGAGCTGTGACCTCCGGAAAGTCAGCCAACCTCTCTGACCTGGGTCCATCACGTGAGGATGGGCCAGCACGGGAGCTGGGCTTATAGTAGATGCTTGATAAACAGTAGCCCTCGTTGTCAGTTATCAGCAGGACATGGCAGAGATCAGATGGGGAGGAGATTTACTGAGCACCTACTGTGCCAGGTGCTGGGGCACAGGGGCACGGTGGTCTGTGGCTTCGGGAAGCTCACACACCATAACCACAGGTCATGCGGACAGCAGAGGGCGGGGTGGGGGGTGGGGGCAGAGCACCTTGGATGGTTAAAGGAGCATGAGGGCTCTGGGTGGCTCAGAGGAGCTGGCATTGAGCTAGACCCTAAAGACGCTGGTTGAACTGGGCAGGCAGAGGTGGAAGAAGGAGCTTCGGGGAGAAGGAGCCACGTGAACAGCAGCCCGAGGGCACGGAGTCTAATCCGGCTGTTGTGTGGGACACAGGCGGGGGAGGGGTTGTGGGATGGGATTATGGAGGCAAGACCTTGGTGGCCAGGCTGAGAGGAGGGTCAGCATGAGGCTGAGCCTCACTCTAGAAATCCCATGTTTTGGTGGTGGCGTGGAATGTGTCCGTTAGAGACTCTGCTCTAGGCTCTGCTGGTAAGCCGTTGGGTGACCGTGAACAAATGCCTTGCCCTCTCTGACCTCAGTTTCCCCATCTGTATGATGAGGTGTTTAGCCTTGTTTAGGAGGGAATTCCAGTATCGTGTCCTGGGGCTGGTCTAGCCAACTTTGTTGGGCATCTTCTGGCCTGGGATTCTGGGCCCCAGCAGTGCTTCCTTCCTGAGCATTCTCAGTCAAAGAAAGGAACAAAATGAGGGGTTCCCCAGAGGCAGGTTTCGGGTGCTCCAAATGAGGGGCCAGGAGCTCCACACGGAAGGTAGAGGGCTTTGCCAGGATCTGACTCCAAGCCCCAGAGGGAACCCAGGAGAGAACGCCAAGGTCCCTCTTCCCTCCTGCCCTGACCCGTGTGGTGGTAGATGTGGGCCATGTGCCCAGGAGGGCACAGTGCCCAGTCCCTGGCCCAGAGGGTATCAGGACCCTTCCTGCCCACTGACAGAGGAGCAGGCTTGGGTTCAAGAATGTGGCCCAGGGCTTAGAGTTCCCTGGGGTTAAGGAGCCAGGAGGCCAGTCTCAGGGTGGCAGAGCCAGGTAAACGCCCATGGGTAGCTGGGTTCATTGATATTTGGTGTTGCCGGGAGTTGTGGTCCAAAGCAAGTCCTGGTGACCCCCCAGCTGCCTGGGATCCTGGCTGCAAGGGGCTCTTTAAGCATCTCACCTGTGAGGTGGGGCTGGCAGAGAATTAATTTCCTGTGCTATTTTAATTTTGCTGTATTTAATTTGCTGTTTATTTTAATTAATTAACGGCGAGTAATCGTCTATCGTAACTTGCTGCCGCTGGTTCCTCTTCCTTTTCGGAAGGGTGGAAGGCCAGGCCAGGCAATTGTTGAGTTAGCAGTGGGGGCACAGGACAGCCTTGGGGGCCTGACCCTCTTCCTTTTGCCCTTCAATCCAAGGCTTTTCTCCACTCTCCCTGGTTCTCCTCCAAAGGGGCTCTCTCCTCCTCCCCTTACTAGGGGCCCCTCCTACTTCTTCCTACTCTCCCCTCAGGCCTGCCTCAGGGCCTCGGATGCTGTAACTTGGTGAAGAGAAGCTGACATGAGGCCCCTGCCTGTCCCCCAAGAAACTGTACCTTAATGTCATAAGGTGGTGGATTAAAGGACAGGGAGCTTGGCTTGCAACCTAAGCAGTGCTTAAACGCTGTTGGGGAAACTTACAACATGGGGCTCAGCTTTAAATGGCAGCTCCCTTCCCCACCCCAGTGCCCAGATAGCACGCCCATCAGTGTGGTCAGGCCTGTGGGACACTAGCAAGTTCAAACACCTGTGAACACATCCATGGGTGTCATTTCAGTTGTTAGTTAATCTCTAGGACAGACCTCTGGGGAGGATTATCCCCTGTAGAGAGGAGGAAGTGAGGTTCAGAGAGGCTAAGTGACTTGCCCAAGGTCACACCGCAACTAAGGGACGCAGGGCCTGGATTCTGGCTATAATCTATCTGGCTGCATAGAAAGAGTTAACAGTTGGAGAGAAGGGAGGGGAAGTGGCTGGTGTGGCATTTAGGGTAGGGGGATTAGGTCAGAAGACTGATGGGGCCAGGAAGTGGGGTCCTCTGGTTCTTGAGGATGTGGCAAGAGGAGACCAGTGGGTCCCTGCCACAAGGGGCTTCCTGAGGTGTGAGGTGTCTCACACCTGTTTCCATTTCCCTCGGTGTCTTCAGTTGTCTGTTTGGAACTGGGGCTTGCTTTGTCACTTGCTCTGTACCTTACCAGGGGGACCCATCTGTGGCTAGGTGGAACTCTACTTTTACTTATTTAACAAACATATAGCATTTACCATGTCCCACATACTCAGTTCTAACTATGGATATTCATTTAACCATCATAGTAACCCTATTCTTATCATCTTTATTTTACATATCAGAAAACCGAGGCTTGGCAAAGTTAAGTAGCTCATCCAAGGTCACACAGCCAGTACCTGGTGGAGCAGTCTTTGAACTTGGAACACTGGGATCCAGAGTCCCAGTTCTGAGCCACCATACCATCCTGCCCCCTTAATGCTCTAAGTGGGAGATAGGGCCCTGAATTCCCAGGAGATCCTGCATCTTTGGGGAGCCTTAGCCTTGGTTGAAGGGGCGATCCAGCCCCACCCTCACCAAACCCAAGTTTGACAGGGCAGACAGAGCTCACAGATCAAGACCTGCTTTGCGGGGGAAGCTGGCAGAGTGCCAGGGTGTGCCTGGCTGGGAGGCGCAGATCAGTAGCAGCGAAGCCTCTGTAGAGCACGGCCCATGGCCACAGTTCTGGCCACGGTCAGGGGTCGGAGACACGGAAGTGTTGACGGGAAGCCTTGGCCTCAGACTGAACCCTCAGAGAGCTTGCCTTCTGACTGACTGGAAAAACAAGGCAGGTGTGTGTGAATAGTTATCAACAGTTGTGTAAGCCAGTGGAAGAGAAACAGCATAAAACCCGATGCAATTGAAAGAGTTTGGGCTTGGAATCCTGTGTGGCCATGTAACTCCTCTCTCAGCCTCAGTTTCTTCACCTGTCAAGGGGAGATAATGATGGCACTGACTCCGTAGGGTTTGGTGAGGCTCAAATGAGATAAAATGTGAAGGGTTTGAGCTCTGTGGCTGGGGCCCAGTGAGCATCCATCTGGATATTAAGGCCCAACATCTGGAGAAAGAAAGGGATGCGCCCCTGGGGTTGGCATTGGAGCAGGTCAGGGTGGGAATAGTGAGGATGAGGAGGCCAGTGAGGGTCTCGGCTTTGGAGTCAGATTGCTTGGGTTTAAATCCCAATCACGATGAGTCACTTACCTTCTCTGGGCTTTGATTTCCTTGTCTGTAAAATGGGTATAATAATAGTGCCCCCCCCCCATTGGGTGTTGTGAGGATCAAACTAGTTAATTCATTTATTCAGTAAGCAATATTGAGCACCTGCTGGGTGCCAGACATATTTCTACTCACTGCAGATAATAGTCAATATATGTTAGCAATCATATTATCCTTATCAGTCATTTTCGGGGGGCCGGGGACTGTTCAGGGAGGAGGAAAAGAGGAGGCTGAGGCTTTTCAGGGTCTTTGCCTAAACAGGGATGAAGGACCTCTTGATCACAGGCTGATATTTAGTGAGTGCTTACCCTGTGCTGGGCATGTTAGCTTATGAGGCAGGTACTGACGTCATCCCCCTTTAGCAGGTAGCAGACAAGTCGAGAGAGGTGTAGTGACCTGCCCAAAGAAACACAGCTAGTAGGGGGTGGAGCTGGGGTTTGAGAGACTCAAAAGCCAGACTCTTGATTACAAAGCTTTAAACCTGATTACGAGATGGTGCGGGGTCGGGGCAGTGATCCAGCAGAGGAAGGAGGGAGAGACCTGGCCAGGAGAGGGACAGAGGTGGGCAAAGCCTCCACTCTCGGCATTGAGGAATGGACTAGGTCAGCATATGCGCCCCCAGTGGGTTTTTCCAGCAGTAAAGAACAAGGCATGCTCTCAGGGAAGGGAGCGCATGAAGACCAGAGGCCAGGCTTCCCAGAAGAGGTGGGTCTTGAGAAACAGGCAGAGTTGAAAGAGATGGGGAGCCAGTGTGTTCCGGGCGGAGCGCACAGCATCAGCAAAGGCCCTGAGGTGAGTGAGCAGCGTGGCGGAGGGCTGAGAAGTGGGAGGAAATGGCTGAGGGAGGTCAGAATGCGGGTTGGGAGGGCCCGTGGCCTCAGGGGCATCGGGAGAATGACAGCCCCAGGGAGACAGGGAGGATGACAGATTCAAGAGGCCTCGCTAATGTAGAAATAGAAATAACCTCCCATCTGGACAGGAAATAGAGCACAGTGATCAAGAGGGCAGGTTCTGGAGTCACATTCTAGTCAGGCTGCTGCTTCCTGCCCTGTGATCAGGGCAAGTCACTTGATGTCTCATTTTCAAAATGCGGGGCAATGAAAGTACCTCTCTCCTAAGATGAGACAATTTGTGAGGAGTGTTTAGTGCGGTGCCAGGCCCATAGTAAGCGCTCGATTCATTCATTCACTCCTCAACTACCAAGTGCATACTTGGTGGCAGGCACTTTTTTAGGGCACACAGCACAAAACAAAGTCGATAAAAATCCCTGCCCTCAAAGAGGGTAAAACAATTAGAGGGTGAAACAGTTAACACAAAAATCAGTAAAATATATGGTTTGTTAGATGCTGATAAATGCCAAGGAGAAAAATGGAAAGGGCTTGGGGAGTGCCACGGATGCCGGCTGGTTGCGATTTCAAGTAAAGTTATAAATGGAGGCTACTGTATAGAATTATTGTATAGCTATATTATAGCATTATTTGTATGACAGGTTTTAGTAGAAAAAACATCTTCCACTTTATGAAGCATTTATCCTTCATTAGAATCACTCGAGGTGTAGGTATTTCTGTCCCCACTTTATAGATAAGGACCTTGAGGCTCAAAGAGAAGAATCTGACCTTGGAGTCATGACTCCAGACTTTCAGTCCACTGAAAGTCTAGAGGAGAGAAGGAGAGAGAGGTTAATTGAGAGGATATGGACAGTGGCTAAGGTGGGGCAGTGTCTTGGGATGGAGCTGAGCCGGAGAGCAGGGGCAGAGGCCTACTTCCTGGAGCCAGAGCTATGGTCAGCATACCTCAGTGTGGCCTGATCAGAGTGGGTTTGAAGTGGCTGGACCCAGGGGCAACCCTGAGGGCAGAGCAGGGGCAGCAGGCTGGGCTTGAGACACTGCGTGATTGAGCAGAGGGGCAGAATCTGTCCAGAACGGAGTGAGTGTGTGGGTGGTATGGAGAATACTGGGGGCGGGGGGTAGGACTGACCAGACAAGAGAGAACAGTGAGGAGGTTGGTGGGGCCAGAGCTGGCTGTGCAGGCTCTTGAATATCAGGGTAAAGACCTCGGCCTTGATGTTGGCATCAGCAGTGGGGAGCTATTAAAGTTTTTAGAGCTGGGACACGGTGTCATGAGAATGAGATTTGAGGAAGATGAATCTAGCACTAGGTAGAGCAGATTTAGGGGAGGCATTTGGAAGTGGGGAGCCCTCCAGGGGGCTGTCTTAGTTGACCAGGCAGGAAATGATGAGGAGGTCAGATCAGAGAGACAGCTTGGACTAGTGGAAAGAGTGGGGCCTAGGCGACGGTACTCCTGGGTGCTAGCCTTGGGTCTGCCTCGCATTTCCTTTTTTTTTTTTCTTGGCCACACCACACGGCTAGCGGGATGTCTTAGTTCCATGACCAGGGATTGAACCTGGGCCCATGGGAGTGAAAGCACCGAGTCCTAACCACTGGACTACCAGGGAACTCCCTACCTCAAATTTTCTGAGGGACCCTAGGTTAATCCTTTCCCCTCTGTGCCCATTTCCCCGTTTGGATTGAACTAAAGGCTTCCCCTCTGTTTTTTTTTAACCCTTTAGGCTAAGGGTCCATCTTGAGAAGATGATGGGCCTTCTCTTCAGAAAAATACTAAAATACATTTTGGTTAAAATTGTGTGAGATTTACAGACTTGTCAAAGTCCATTCATGGAACCAAGCTAGATCATCAATAATAGTAAAAACAAAACAAAAAAATAGCTAGCATTACATGCTTATTATGGGCCAGGTGCTGGGCAAAGTGCTATACATTGTAATCCTATTAAGTCTGCTCAACAACCCTTTGAGGAAGGTAGCTTTATTATTATTCTGTTAACATATGAGGAAACTGAGGAGGCCTAGAGAGGTGGAGTGACTTGCCCAAAGTCAGAGGTGGAATCAAAGCCTGGGTGTGTCAGCTGCCAGAGCTCGAGATCTTAGCCACTAAGGTTAAAGCTAGGATTCTAGGATGGAGGAAGGAGAAATGGCAGGGAGGAGGGCAGATGTGGGAGGATTTTCAAGGAAAGCCGTGGAGAAGGAGAGCTAGGGGGAAACTGTGGGAAAGGGGGATAGTGGCAGCAGCTCAGTCCTGAGGTGGTAGGCCCAAGGTGGTTGGAAGTGAAGATTCCATTTGGAGGTGCCTTGGTATCTGTCCCACGTGACCCATAGCTAAGTGACCTGCTCTGGAGCCTGCTGGGAAGGGGTGGGACTACCCTGTCTTCTTGGCTTGATTATGTTCTGCCCCCTTGGTAGGAAGAGCTTACCCCTGATTCTTTGACTCAGCCTCCAGTGCTTTCTCTAGAATCTACCCTTCCCAAGGCCATTGACAAGGGCCAGTGGGTGTTGATCTCTCTAGGGGAGTTCGGAAGTGGGACACCCTTTCTGTCCCAGAGAAGAGTCCTGGGGTCCTTGTCCTGAGATCAGGGTGGGATCTGGAACCCAAACAGCATGGCGGTACATGTTTTAGGTTATGGTTTAGATCCTGATCAGCAGTACCATCTAGGAGGAGGTGATCTAGATTAGACTAGGCCATAGTCTCAGGCTGGAATCTAGATTTATGGTGGGCTGGACTTGTTGGTCATCTAGAATAGGGGTTGGAAACTTTCTGTAAATAGTCCGATAGTAATAATTTTAGGCTTTGTAGACCACTGCGTCTCTGTCGTGGCTACTCAGCTCTGCCACGGGACCTTGAAAGCATTCATAGACAATGCATAAGATGAATGGGCATGGCAGGGGCCTCCCCGGCGGTCCAGTGGTTAAGACTTCGCCTTCCAATACAGGGGCTGTGGGTTCAATCCCTGGTTCGGGGGCTGAGATCACATGTCTCATAGTCAAAAAACCAAAACATAAAACAGAAGCAATATTGTAACAAATTCAATAAAGACTTTAAAAATGGTCCACATCAAAAAAAAAATCTTTAAAAACAATGAATGATCATGGCTATGATCCAATCAAACTTGAATCATAAAAACAGACAGCAGGCTAGATTTGGCCTTTGGGCCATAGTTTGCCAACCCCTGATCTAGAACTGTATTCTTCCTGCGGATGTCTAGATCTGAAATATTACTAGACAGTGATAAAAGCAAGCAAGGCTGGGTGATCTAGAGCCGCACTCTTGCTGGATCCAGATGTTGGGAATTGGTGATCAAGAAATGTGCTTGATAGTAGTTTAAAGCAGACTAAGCCATAATCCCTGGCTGAGCCAGATTCACAGAAAGCTGAGGAGGGGTGGTGTGGGATGGTGAGATTTAGACCCACACGTAAGGCTGTGGTCTGGATATGGGGAAGTGGGTGAGCTAAAGCCACACAGATATTGATCTAGAGCAGGCAAAATCTTGGTCCAAAGCCAGAATGCCATATGATCTAGAACAGCACTGTCCAATAGAAATGTAATAGCCACATATGTAATCTAAATTTTCTGGTAGCACATTAAACAAAGTAAAAAGAAATGAATTAATGTTAATATCTTTTATAACCCAGTATATAATAATTTCAACATATGATCATTCTAAAAATCATTGAGATATTCTATATCCTTTTTTCATATTTAGCCTTCAAAATCTGGTATATATTTTATACTTACAACACATCCCAATTCCAACTAGCCATATTCCCAGTGCCCAGTAGCTAGTTTCTACCACATTGGGCAGCATATTCTACCAGCATTGGGCTGTTTGGAAGCAGGCTTTTCTTTGGGACCAGGGTCCAGAGGAGTCATGAGTCAGAATTATCTGGAGTAGAGTTGGACACACCAGAGGTTATATTCTTAGCAGACTTGAACTGGGTATAGACTGGCTTTCCTGGGAGAGCATCTAGGCTCTGGGTTGGGAGGTGGTGGTGGTGGGGTCCCTCTGTTGGAGTCCTGATCAACTGGCCTCTAGTTCCTTCTTCCCTCATCCCGATGTCACCTCTGACTCTGGAGTCTGGTCTGGCCTGGCAGGTGGGGGTGGGGTGAGGTAGCAGCTGGACCCCTGAGGGAGCAGGAGCTCCACCCCTGCAAGCCAGCTGCTGCCAGCCTTCCTGGACTGACTCTGTGGAAACAGGGGGCCCAGAGACAGAAATAAACTGCCAGGTTTCCGGGGCGGAGTGGGGGGCCTGCCAACCTTTGTGCTTCCTTGCTAAGAGGTGGGGGGACAGGAAGCAACTCCAGGCCTTCTCCCAGGCTGTTACCCCTGCATGCGGTCTCTCCACATGCCCAAGTGTGCTCACCCCCATGGCTCTGAGGCTGGGCTAAGTCTAGAATTTGGTGGATTAGTGAACCCAGGTGTCTGGGTCTGACCCTTGGGAGCAGAGGGTGATCCCCCAGGGCCCTGGATACAGCTTTGTGCCCATTTCTAGATCCCATCCTAGGAGTCCCACTAGCTGCCCCAGGGCAGAAGCTGAACAGATTCAGAGGGCTGCAGCAGGGCATTAGACTAGGAGTTGGAAGATCAGCGTTAGATGTTCAGCTCTGCCACTAACTGGCCAAAGGCAACTTTGGGCAAATCACTTTGAGCCTCAGTTTACTCTTCTGTGAAAAGGGGGCACTGTTTGTCCTGTTTGTCTCAGGGCACTAAAGTTCAGTGGTTTACTCAGACTCTGGAGCCAGAGTTTATCTGATTCTGGCCTCTGCCACTGTGTGACTTTTGGCGGGTCACTTAACCTTCCTGAGCCTCAGTTTCCTCATCAGCAAAAAAGGAACATTACCTGCTTTATGGGAACTTTATAATCAAGTGAGTTAAAACATGCTGATTACACAGGGCAAGGACCCAGTGTTGGTTCTTGTCATTGGGTAGTCCATAAGTTCAAATGGGTTGTAAGTGAAAATGCATTACTCAAATATAAGGGATTCTTCCCCTGTTAAGGGTCCTCTCGGACCCCCTCATTTTATAAACGGGAAGACTGAGGCCGCCAAAAGGGAAGGCGTTTTGGCCAAGGAGAGGCAGCAAGCGAAACCTTTATTTGGTACCCCCCATGTAAAGCCAGGTAGCTCATCCCCAATTTACAGGTAAGGAAATCGAGGTCGGTGATTGGCCACTGGTGCACAGTGGCGCTATCCAGTGAGGCCTGAGTCCGCTGCTGGGGAGGGAGCGCCCTGGTCGCCCGTGCTCACCGGAGGAGGGGCGTGCAGGTAGCGGACGCCCCGGAGCCGCAGCCGGAGCCGGAGCCAGCGCGCTATTAATAATCCCGCCGCTCGGGCTCGGCCTCGGCCTCGGCCGAGAGCGCAGGTCCGGACTGCCGCCGGGCGCCTCCCGGGCCTGGGCCGGGGCCCGAGCCCCAGCCGGATCGCGGCGGCCCTCCCCTTCCCGCTGCCACGTGACCCCCCCACTCCGCGGGCAGCCGAGGGCCCTGGCTGGCGGGCCGGGGGCCAGGAAAAAGCCAAAAACACCGAGGCTGGGCCGCTCCCCTCCCGCTCAAAATAGCCCCCGGCCGGGGCTGCCACGCATTCCGCTGGGCCCGGGGCGCGGGAAGGGGCGGCCGGCCCGGCCCCCGCCCGGCCCGACGTGGCTGCCCGGCCGGGTTGGAAAGGGGGGGCGAGGGCGGGCCGCGCGGCCGGCCGGCATGTGGCTCTCCTTCGGGGAGCCTTGGCAGCCCGGGCTGCGCGCTGCGCCGGGATGATGGAGAGCTTCTGGAATTTCCTGCAGCTGGAGAGCGCGGCCGGCCGGGGGAGCGGGCTGAGCGCGCGGCTCGGGAAGGGGCGCCTTGCAGCCCGACCCTAGGGGGCGCCCCCGCGGCGAGGGCAGTGGGGGGGAGATCTCCTGACCCGCCCCCAGACTGCGTGTGAGGCGGGCGGCACACCCCCGCTCTATCCCCCGCCGCGCTTTTCGGGTCTGGCGGGGGTCCAGTCCCGCCCCTCCCGGCCCGGGCGGCGGAGAGGGGCCAGGTGCAGGCAGCGCCCCTCCCCCAGCCGCCTGGTTTCCCTCTCGGCCCGTCACCTCCTCCAGGAGTCAGAAGCTCCGCGGCCTCATCTGGGAGGGGGCGGGGGGTGGCAGGGATCAGGGGGCTGCGCAGGCCTGCCAGGTAGCCCGAGAGGCGGCGGCGGGAAAACTTGGAGGCGGACCGTTCGGGCCCGAGGACGGCTGGGCCTGCGGACCAGAGCCTCCCTGCTCAAGCTTGAGGCGCCTAAGGGCTTTTAGGAGGGAGGTGAGGCAGTCTTCTCGCAGCAGTCCCCCACCCCCATCCCCCGCAACTGCGGACCCGGTGGGAGTCGGATGTGCCAGAAAAATCCCGGACAGTATTCTCAACAGTGGCGGCAGCTTTCTGGGGGGGCGGCTCTGCACCTTGCAGGTCCCAGAGTCCAGAAAAGGGCTCCAGGGAGGGAGGGACTTCCTTTTACAGGTGCCCTGAGATCCAGAGGAGTAGGTAAGTGACCTCTTAGGGCTCACTCTTGGCACGGTGGCTTGCGGGAGGGAAAGAGGTCTACCCTGCCCTTTGTGGGGGAGGGGAAGGGATGCTTTCCCAACACTTTGCTGGTTCCAGCACCATTTGGTGCTCTGCAAACTGATGAACCGTTTGGCAACACAGCAGGCACCTCCCCCTCCTGGAGTGGACCACCTCTCCCCTTGCCAGTGGTCCCTGTTCAACTTCATGTCCTGCCCCAACCGAGCAGACCCTCACCGTGTGAAACAAGCAGAGCGGATAGGTACAGTTCCCGTACCTTCTCTGCCACTCACTGGCTGTGTGACCTTGAGCAAGTCCCTTCACTCCTTAGTCCCTTTGCTCATTTGGAAAACTAGGTGATAGTAGGTAGGCTACTGCCTGGTTGGGGGGCTTAAAGTGAAAGCAATTACCATAGTGTCTGTGTATAGTCAGGACAGGAAATAAAGGGCACTTGTGTATCAGCCCCATTCAGAGCCTTCAAAGTGTTTGAATCCCCTTATCTTCCAACAACCCTGAGAAATTCTGCTTTCCAAGGTAAGTAGTGCCTCTTAGTTGGGCTGGGAAAGATGGAAAGATATTGGGTCTATTGAGTGTTCATTTATTCATTAAACACATGTTTAAGGTTATTCTCAGCTCCAGTCTAGGGGAGAGACATACATTTGTGCTGGAGACTGAGACTTAGGACAGGTCACCAGATATGTTAAAGCTGGAAGTGCCCTTAAGAAATCCTTCCTGCTAGACTAGCTCTTAGTACAGGTGGAGAAACTGAGGCCCAGGGAGGGGGTGGGGTCTCCTCACAGTGCTCCTTCTGCTCTTGGGGTGGGGGTGGGGGCTGGCTCAGAGCTCTGGGCCTGGGAAGTTGGGACAGCCCCTGGCCCAGCTCCCTTGGGTATGGCCCAGGCAGGCTGAGAAGCTGGTGGAATTCTGCTTTCCTTTCCCTCCCATCTCCTTGCTGACCTTTCACTCCACCTCTGCTAGAGTGGGTGGGGGTGGAACCCAGATACCCAGATTCAAATTCAAATGCTTGTTGGCTCCCCCTCAGCCCAGGATGTTGGGCCTGGGCCTGTGTCAACTCCTACCCTTCCCTCTTCTCCTATCCCACCCTCCCCCCAGTTCTCCCTGTTTCCTGTTGGATGGGTCTTCCTTGTGTACTGGAAGGAACTCAAGGCTCCATTTGTTGTCTGTGTGAACTTGAACAAACTACACCACCTCTGTGAGCCTCATTTTGCTTTTCTGCAAAATGGAGCTGAAATAAAAACTACCTTGCAGAAAACGTTCTCTTTCACTGCATCCCAGAGGCTCCCTGGCAGAGATCTATTTAAATAATAAAAGGCAAGGAAATCCCTGCAGTCCAGTGGTTAAGATTCCACCCTTCCACTGCAGGGGACGCAGGTTCGATCCCTGGTCAGGGAACCTAAGATCCCACATGCTGCGTGGCATGGCCAAAAATAATAATAATAAAAGGCAGGAATTCCCTAGAATATACATACTAGGCCTGGTATAGGGAACAGAGCAGCCTCCCTTTACCTTTGGTTTCGGGAGGCAGCTCGGTGGGGCCCCAAGGATAGGGAGTGGGTTGGGGGTGAGTGTCTACCAGATCCATTTGGCAGAGTACAAATTCGAGCAAACTTATGTGGCCCAGAGTCCAGGGCTGCCAAGGTGCCCATGTCTCTGAATATACTGCTGGGCAGTTCTCATCAACTCTCTAGGACTACAGCCTCTCCCTCTCTGGACTAATCCAGTCCCATCTTGCTCTGCCTCAGAGAAGCCTTCCTGGGCTAACTGTTCCCCACCCTCAGTTATCATAGAGGGCTCTCAGAGACTGTAGAAGAGAAAGGGGCTGGAAGCAGCAGTTGGGCTGTGTGACTTTGGGCAGGCCACTTCCCCTCTCTGCGCCTCGGTTTCCTCCTGCATAGCTGAGGAGGCTGGATTAGTGACTCCCTAAGGCACCTTCCAGCTCTGACAGGCTGGGAGCTTGTGTTGACTGATGTATCCTAGGAGATAGGAGCACACAGAACCGAGTCAGCTGGGAGATTCCTGTTGAGGTATCCCCCCCCCCGCCCGCCCCCCCCCCCCCCCCCGAAAGCTGGAGTGCCTCCCTTCCCAAGACACACCCTCCAGGGATACTGGCTGAGATTGTGATGGGTGGAGGGGGCATATCACCGAAGTGGTGCTGCTGATTGCCAGGGTCCCTGTTGCCTGTAGATAGGCCTGTGCTTAAGAACAAGAGCTTGTGTCAGGCGGGGCTGTGAGACTGCTTTGCTTCTAGGGGAAGGGAATGTGTGTGTCAGTGACCAGTCAGCCTCCAGGGAATGGGGGGTGCGGTGCATGAGGCAGCTAGCTGTGGGATGGTGTGTCCAGAAGAGTGATCACAGGGGCAGTTTACTGGGGGGGTGTGCAAGACCAGGAGACCGACAGTGGGATGGAGGAAAAAAACACAGGTGAACCGCAGAGCCAGGCTTTGGGTTAGGGCAGGCTGTTTGGGGAGGCTCCAGCCTTGTGGGGAAGTGACAGAAGATTCAAGACAGTCGGACACAGTTTTGCCTGTGCCTAGGTTTGTCGGCTTGTTTATAGGTGCTCTGTTGAACTGCACTGTTCTGAATTGCAGTTGTCACATTCTGCTGTGGGGGTATCTGTGTAGGGGTGTTCTCAAGGTTTTTTGCACAGCAAGTGTCTGGCTGTTTGTGGGGAATGTCTGTACAGGACGACATTGTAAGGCAGTAGGCAGCTTTTGTCCATTTGGGGTGCTATCCGATTGTACGAGGGGCATCAATTCTGGCTGTTAGGAAGCCTTGGGCTATATTGGGGGAATTGACGGGCTGTAAGGAGCATGTTTTCAGGCTGTGAGGGAATCCTGGCCATGTTTTGGGTGCCTCTTACTCCTCCACCTCTTACACACTGGGAGAGAGGTCTCCTGTCTTAATCAGTCCCTCCACAGGTAGGCAAGCAGGCAGTCGCAACCCGCTCACACTCACAGTAATTTTACCACGGTGCCTAAATCAGGAACAGGCGTGAATTGACCTTTTAACCCCTTCCCCACCACGGGATTAGACTCTGTTTCCTGTTCAATCTCCTCCAGAACCAGTTCCGTCCCTCCTGGGGGGCCCCCCCCAAGGAGCGGATAAGCAACCCCCACCATCTTTTTTCTCCCCCTCCTCTGTTGAGCCTTGGGGGGGCCTGAGGGCCAGGCTGGTGCAGGGCCTGGCAGGAGCTGAGGGCCCAAGCGGGAGTGATAAATATTGAAGAGGAGGGATTTCGGTGTGGGCTGGAGCAGCTGCAGTGGTTCGAGTGTCACACTATCTCTCCCCAGGTTTACTGACCCATTTCCATTCACGCGGCTGCCGGTTTCCTAGCAACGGCAACAGTCCCCCCAGAACAGGCGGAGTGTGTGTCTGCCATTAGCGACTGCCGCAACTGTGTCAAGGTTACCCCGCTCCCTGCAAACCCACCCCGGCGGGTTTGTTTTCTGCCAGCGCCTGGCACACACCGTGCCAGCCTGGGAGGGGGAGGCAGGGGGCCGGGGGCCAGCCCAGGGGCTTGGGCGGGGGTGGGGGGCTGAGGAGGAGCTGTAGTTCCCGGTCCAGTGGGAGCCAACTTGGACTGAGGCCGAAGCAGCCGCCCCCCCCCCCCCCCTTGGCTGGTGGAATTCCTGAGCCCGAGGGGAGCAGGGGGCGGGGCTGTCCCTCAGCCCTGACCCCCGAGATTCCAGAGCCTGGGGGGAGGGGTGTGGGCCGAGGGGCCTCTGGGAAGCCTGCCCGATCTGACCCCACCTGGCTTGTTCTGCTCCTGCCCTGGCTTCCTCCCACTTCTGCGCAGCTCTGTGTTCTTCTTTCCTCTCAGCTCTTTGTCCCAGCCTCTGCCTGGTCTCCCCCATCAGACTCCCCAGGGCAGGGTTGTATTTCTCCCATCAGACTAGGTGCTCCTGAGGTTGGGGTTCATGATCCCTCCTTTCCTTCTCTTCCCTCAGCAGCAGTTCATGACTGTTTTTCTAAATGTCATGGGAGATGAGACTAAACAGTTGGGGTGGCAAACAATAATTTTTCTTAACAGCGACTAGCAGGGCAAGTACCCCCATTCCACCCACTGGATGAAGTAGGTCCTGCCTACACTTCCCAGCCTGGCAGCACTCATATAGGAGTGGCCATTGGAAGTAGAGTACCCCTCTGTTTCACCCTGAAAGTCTGGTTGCAAAGGGTTAAAGCTCTCCCCTCACCTTGGTATGTGAGCTCCCCCAGGCTGGGGGGATGGGAGGATGGGGGGGGTGTCTGTCGCCTTATAGCCACTCATGTGGTCAGCTCAGACCTGACCAGTCACATTCCTGCCCAGGAGGACTGGGGCTTGAGGTGGAGGTGCAGGGGCCTGAAGGGGGCTGGGTTTGAAGGAATGGTGGTGGGGGGGGGCGGTACCAAGAAGGTAGGGCAGGGGGCTGCTGGGAGCATGGAAGGTTTGTGCAGTGTAAACCTCTGGAAGCCTGAATCAGCCTCCTATTCCTCTGGGCCTATCTCCCTGTCTTTCTTCCCAGTTTGCAACCCCCAAAACATCTCTGTGGTCCACATAGCTGTGACACAGGTACAGATCTGGTTCCAGTTCTAAACAAAGAAAAGTGTGTGGCAAAAAGCAGTTTCCGACACGCAGGGTGGCACAGAGATTTGTGGGTAGCCTCCAGTGTGACTTTCTGGTGCTTAGAGGCAGTCGGCTGGGTTTTTGGCTGGGTCAGAGGCTCTGAGATCTAGGGTACAGAGCAGGCTGTGCTAGACAGTAGAAAGAGACCTGGGCGGGGACCCAGGAAGCCTGGTTCTCTGCCCAGCCCTGTACCTGACTCCTCTTGGTCTCAGTCTCCCCATCTGAGGGGCTCAGGCCAGTGGTCTCTTACAGCCCTCCTGTCCTGTTGGTCAGTGGTTCTGGGTGAGGGATGAGGAGTGGGGGGCAACGGTCTAGAAGGATTGTGAGAAGCTGCCAGCTCAAGGGGGAGTTTGCAACGTGATCCCAGAGCGAAAATAGCCCAGGTCATTTTCAGCTGCTTGGGCGGAGGTATCTGATCCCGGCAGGGCAGGGCAGCTTGGTCAGGGGGCAGGGAGGAGCATTCTGTAAAGCTTTCTGGGAAACCAGACCCCAGGATGGGAGGGTAGGGAAAGGATGGCATGCCCGGCTGGGCTTCCTGAGACCCCCCTCCCTGGAGGGGGTTCTGGAATGGAAAGATGAGGAATGCAGAGGGTTAACAGGAGGTGAGGGCTGGACTCCAGCCCCCTTTGGGTCCTGGCCTGGATGAGGTGAAAGGTCAGCCCCAAGGAGTCTAGGCACAGCTGGGGAAAGAGTAACCCGATCCTTCTTCCTAGCCCTGCTCAAGGGATCATAGAGCCGCCTCCCCCAGGAAAGGTGCTTTGACATCCCCAGGAAGGAGTTTGTTTCGACTTGTTCTCAGCAGGCCACTTGTTCTCAGCAGGCGTGGGGGGCTGGGGAGGGTCCTGGCCCAAGGGGTCAGGGAGAGCTGCAGGCCTGGAGCCCCAGCCAGTATGGCAGTGCTTTGTCATCCTGAGGTCAGGGGAGGTGGAGGTGAGCTTGCTGGAAAGGTTAGAGGTAGCCTGTTCTGGCCCTGCTCCCACTCTCTGTCCCATTTATGACTAATGACCAACATTGGGGATTGGGGAAGCTTAAAGGTAGGAGACAACCCCTCAAACACACACACTGATTAGTGAGAGAAGCTGCCTGATGCTAGACAGTGACATTGAGATGTGTTTGTGGTGGAGAATGGCACCCTAACTCTGAGATGGCCTTGTTGCGTGTGGTGGGGTGTTAGAATGTAGGGTGGTGTGACGGGAAGCAGAGATAATACACGGAAGAACATGGGCTATGAAGTCAAGATTGACCTGGATTCAGATCCTTGCCTCTGCCTTAGGCAAGCTATTTAACCTAAGCCTCAGTTTCCCCAGCTGCACAATGGGACTGAGAGTACTCACCATAAAGGGCAACTGTAGGGATTGGCACAGAACAAGCGCTCCGTAAAAAGTAACCCTTGATGAGCCTCCGTGTGTCCCAAGGTCGCACACTAGTGTGTCACCCGCATTAAAGCTGGCAGTCTGGCTCCAGAGGAGTTGGTGAGCTACAGTTGGTCTGAGGGAGAGGATAGTTATGAGAATGTGACTGGGTCAGTGTCCCCAGGGCTCCGCATGAGACTGTGAGAGTATCCAGGTCACTTGGGGTAGGATGGGGTGAGGTGAATGATGTTTAGTCTGTGGCAAGGGGTGGTTGGGGCAAGGATCTTAACGCCGACCTCTGGGCGACAGCCTCCTACTCCCCACCCCGCGGGTTTGCGTAGCCATGTGTGGGTGTCGCTGTCCCCGGAGTGCGGCTGTAGGTATGTTTGAGAAGGCGCAGGCATCCCAAGAAAGAACAAGTCGCCTTTTGTACGAGTCCAGCCCCGGGCTGGGCTAGGCCCTCTGGGGGATCCCCTGTTTCCGCGCCCAGCGCCCAGCTCCCAGCCCACGGACAGCGCCCCAGCCCCACCCGCCACCTGTGGGGGCCGCGAGGCTGCCTGAGCGCCCCCTCCCGGGACCCACGCTTCGGACCCCGAGCGGGGCGGGGGCGGGGTGGGGCAGGGGCGTGTCCGAAGCCCTGACCCCGCCCCGCGTGACACCACTCCAGGTGCTACCAATCTCCGGGAGCCGTCCGCACGGACGGCCCGCCCCTCCCAGGCTTCGATCTCCGGAGATCTCGAGGCGTAGTAGGTGAGGGAGGAGGCGGAGCCGCCCCCTGGGGCGGGGAGACCATTGAAGGCCTTGCCCTTCCTGCTCTGGGCTTGGCTGAGCACACGACCCTGAGAGCGTACAGAGCCGCTCCCCTTGAAGAACCTCACAAGACCTCCTCTCTCCTGGAGTGCTATGCTTTCTTGCCCACCTGTGCAGATCTTACCAGGTACTACTTTCGGCAGGAAGCCTTCCAGAGCCGACCTCCCCCCAATCTTTTCTCTGGTTACCCACACCCTTTAAGCGACCCTCTGTAGTAACGGTAATACCGGTACTGACTGCTGCTAACACCAGCAGGCGTCCACTGAACGATTTACCAGACTGCTGCGTGTTTTTCATGGAATACCTTACCTGATGGATCTCTGATTGCTCTCTACCATGTATTATGAGCCTTTCTCACCCACTGGATTGGAAGTTCCTTTGGGCAGGGGTTCCAGACATGGCGTAGGTCAGAATAGACACTACTACATGTTTAGGATGGATAATGAATGATGAGACAGGCTCGTGGAGGGAAAATACCCTGGCAAAAGTCACACAGTAAGTAGGTAAAACAATCAAAGCTAGAAACCAGGTTTCCAGGCTCCATTCAGGTCTTTAGTTCCGGTGTGTGACTAAGAGTAGGGAGTTGCACGGAAGGATGCCATAGACCTTCCCTTTCCCCATAGGAAGGCTTCCCCACCCCCAATGATCAGAACAACCTGAAATCTGTTTTCCTCTGCAAACCACACACTTTGTACCAGAATCCCTGACTTTTGGGAGGATGAGGACTAAGAGATGTTGGAGGATCTGAGAGGGCTTTTGCAGGCCAAAGTGGCAGTTTTGGGCTATAAGGAGTAATGTGGTTCCAGTAATTGGGGGGTACTGGTTCTGGGGACATAAAGCATGTAGCTTGCAGGTGGGAGGTTCTAAGTTGGGCAGGGAGGCATGTTGGGAGCCAAAGTATGTAGGGGTTCAGTGCAAGAGAGGCAGGGATTGTGCTGGGCCAGCACTCCCCCCACCACCAGGCTGGCCCAGTGGAATGCTGGGAGGCCCAGGGGATGGGGCTAGGCAGCCAAGGTGTCTCTGGTGGCACAGAAGCAGTTAAGAGCTGCCTCAGCCCGTTCCTTCAGACAATTAGTGACATCTCGCTTGACAACACCACACTGAGCCGATGCAGACCTCAACCCCCCTCCCGGCCCCCCCATGGCCGCTTCAGCTGTTTATTCTTGGGCTTTAACAATTGGGATTCTGACTTGGAGGAGCGGGCGCCCCGCGCTGCCCTCTGACCCTCCGTCGCCTTGGCAACTGGAGCCCGGTAGGCCTGGGCTCTGCGTTAGGATTACAGATCCTGAATTCACAATCTTGCCGCTCCCCTGCAAGCAGAAGCGGCGGCGGCAGCAGCAGCATGCAGGATCTTCAGCTAGACTGGAGGGGACAGAGAAAGAAGATCCCCGGAGTCCAGCCTGAGGCACGGGTGGGAACCAGGGATGCCCACAGGCAGCCCGGAAAGCGGTGCCCCCCCATAGAGTGGAGCAGGGCCCAGAGCCTTCCTCAGCTCCCAACACCCCCCATCCTCTCTGCAAACTTTCTTCCTGGTAGAGCCCCGAGGGCAGGGGCCAGCCTTCTTCATCGCCCCCCTCTTTTCCCCTCGGTCAGCCCCCTACCATGCCCAGAACTCCAAGTGCCAGCAGACTGTGCCCCTGCCGTGCCCGCAGCCATGGCAACAGGCCCCCCCTCCCTTGTCAGCTCTGCTCCTTTCTCCCTGCCACCACCCCCCCAGCAGCCAACTGCCCCAGCTGAAACCAGAGCCGATGCATCTGTGAGCCTCATGCCCAGACCCACATTCCATTTCTGTCCTCTGTTCTCCCCCTCCCCAGCTCTGGCGATGACATCTCCCCCTCCTCCTCTTCAGGCCCCCTCCCTCCTTGCCTCTGTCTACTCCTGCTGCCCCCCCCAGCCACACACTTTATCACTTAGTGTCTCCCCCTTCCTCCCTCCCCAGTTTCTGAGTGCGTCTCACCCTCTCCCTCTGTCTCTGTTGGTCTTCGGGTGTGTCAGTCCCTCTGTCTCCAGCTCCCTGTGGTGTCTTCAGTTCCCTGTGCCTTTTGCCCTGTCTGTGGCAGCTCCTTCTCCATCTTCTTCCCCTCTGCATGTGTCTTGCTCTCTCTCTCTGTCTTTGTCTCTGCCTCATCCTGCCCGTCTCTCTGTCTCTTTGTCTTTCCCTCCTCTATCCCTCTCTTCCCAAGTCTCCTTTTTGCTCTTTTCCTTCCTCTAGCTTTTTCTCTGTCTCTCTCTCATCCCCGCCCGCCTCATCTCTTTCTGCCTCCTCATCCTCATTCCACCCTCACATTCTTCCTCTTTCTGTCTCTCTCTTCCTGAATCTGATTCTTTGCCTTGGTTTCTCCTTCTCTCTCATTCTTTTCTTCCGACTCTTTCCTCCAAAATACATAGATTTCTTTTCAGTCTTCTTTCTGTATTTCCCACTTGGTCATTCCCCTCATGGCCTCTGGGTTGGAACTGGGAGGGGGGGCCCTCCAGAGTCACCCCAAAGGAGTCCCCTTTCAAGTGGGGGCCAGATGTCCTGGCACCCCATTTGGTACATGTAGTTGAGCCTGAGATGAAGTGGGAAGGTTCAAAGGTCAAAGAGCCAACAGGGGGCGGGGCAACAAGAACCCAAGAGTGCCAGGCCTCCCTTCCCAGGGTTCAGAGGACGGGCTTCAGCCACCTAGTTTACCTTCCACCAGCCCTGGTGGAGGCAGAGGGTAGTCCTAGGGGCTGAGCTGGCCCAAGAAGCCCCCTGGCTCCAAGAACTCAAAGAAGAGTATGTTTAGGCCTCCCTCATCGATTTCTGGGATTCGTTCCTCCCCTGCTTCGATGATGGCTGTTTCAGTGTGTGCCTCAGTTTCCCCCAGTGGCATGGGGGGTACTACCCTTGCTCTGTCTCTGACTTCTTTAAAGTACTTTGAGTTTCCGGAGCAAAATCAGGGTTATTAAGAACAGGGAGCGGGTAAAGTGACTCCCACCCCCTTACTCACGAATGCTTCTGTGCTGGAGGCGGACTCCAGCACAGAAGAATTTCTTTGGCTCAGGACAGGGGTGGAATAAAGGTCCTGTCTCCTTAAGTACCTGGTGGTGGACAGTGTCCTGCACCCCCGCCCCCCAAAGACTGGCAGGCCCTGCTGTCGCGCCCTCTCTCCCCGTCTGGGCAGTGGCCTCTAGCCTCCTGCTCACAGCCCCTCTTCAGGATGAGCTTGGAGTCAGGGGAAACAGGCCCTGGGGTAGGCGGTGCCAGGCCTCCAGGGCCCAGCCCTTGCCTCTGGGTGTGATAAGACCTGGTCAGGCAGACAGTTCTAGGACCCCAGGGTCTGGGCACTACTCACCAAGGGGCCAGGCGGGGTAGTAGGGGTGCCTGGGGGAGGCGGGTTGCACGCAAGGCATGCTGGGCCCCCTCGGCGGGTGGGTGGGGGGGAACAAAGCTGGCATCGAGGCCTCAGCTAAAATTAGCCGCTTCCCTGCGCGGGAGCGAGCATGCCTGCCAGCCGCCCAGATCGCCGCTGCCTCGGCAGGCCATCTGTCGCCACGTTTTGCTCAGTCCCCCAGGGCCCCCCAGCTCCAGCCACCCCAGGGGCTAGAGAACTCTGCTCTGAGGCTGTCCGTGGCCAGGGCTCTGGGCTCTGCTGCTGTCATGCTGTGTGACCTCAGGCTTGGCCTGTCCCTCTCTGAGCTCCTGTACAATGAGAAGGCCCCAGACACTGACCTCCCAAGTCCCCCAGTCCTTGCAAGCACTAGGTGCTGGCACTGGTCATGGGGGCTGGGGTGTGGGTTGCCTCCCTCCATTAGAGCTGGCCCTCTGGTCCAGAGTTTGAAGGTGGGCCAAGGGGCTTCCTAGGTGGCGCAGTGGTTAAGAATCCGCCTGGCAATGCAGAGGTCACGGGTTCGATCCCAGCTCCAGGAAGATCCCACATGCCGCGGAGCAACTAAGCCCGTGTGCCCAAAAAAAAAAAAAAAAAATAACTGTGAAGGTGGGCCAAGTGGGTTTAGGGTAAAGGTCGGGCTATACGACAGACTCCTATCCATTTTCTTGATCTTCACTGGACAGTAGGGCAGCTCTGTAAGCCTCAACACACAAATGTGTGCATGTGCGGGCGTGCGCACACACGCACGCACACACACACTGTGGATCTCTAAGCAGTCTTAAAGAAACAGCTTCAGGTGGGAAGCCTGAGTTCAGCGGATACTAACTTGTTCTGTGGCTTGGACAAGTCTCCTGCCCTCTCTTAGTCTATTTTCCCCTCTTCGATAAAAAGCTCCCGCTTCCTGAGCACCTGCCCACTTGATGCTGCATTATCTCATGGGGCTGACGTTATCATCCCTGCTTTGCAGTTGAGGAAACTGAGGAACAGAAGGCTGAGGTTCCTGGTGAGGAAGCGGTGGAGCCAGGGGCTTGGCCCGCTGTGTCCTCCTTCTTGTGGCCCCCAGTGCTCTGCTTGCTGGTCTGCAGCCCCAGCGCTTCCCTGGCTGCTGCCTCTTCCCCTCTCCCCAAAGCCAAAGAGACGGAGCCTCCGCTCCAAGGTCACTCCGCTTGGCCTGGGAGGAGCTCAGACTTGAACCCAGGCCCCTTGGCTCCCGTCCTCCCTGATTTTCTGGCCAGCAGGCTGGGCCTGTTCCCTGGGTGAGTCATGCCCCTGGACTTTAGCCTCCTTGTCAGGCTCTGTGGCCTGAATTTGGAGAGGGGGCCTTTGTATTAAAGAGGGGCTCCCCTCACCAGTGGGGGTCTGCAGCTATCATCCCACTGTCTCCTCGGTCCTGGGCCCTGAGGGCATGGTGACAGCAGCCTCTACCCTGCCTCCCCTCCACCACCTCTAAGAAGTCTTGTAGGAACTGCTCCTCGGGCCTTGGTGTGACAGCCTCCTTCCACTACGCAGTCTGCCCCCTCCCTCGATAACAACTACACTCGGTTAGAAATGGGGTGGGGGTGGCTGCTTGGGGAGGTGGCATTTTCAGGTTTTCTGTGTGCCCAGGTGGCTTTCTTCCCAGCTCTCATCTTCCCCAGCTCCGGGCCACCGGGTTACCCCGGAGGGAGGCCATGGCACCTCCCCTCCTGGTGTCCAGGGAGCAAGGTCACGCCCAGAGCCCTGTGCGCCTCCACCTCCTGGGGCCAGTGGTGTTTGTCACTGGGGCAACGTGTGGCTGTGCCCGGCTCTGGCAGTGCTGGGGTGACATTCATGCCCTGTGAGCTGTGACGCCTCTGCAGGCAGAGGACAGCACCACCAGACTGGCAGTGATGGGGGAGGGGTGGGGTGGGCTGTCACCTGTCCAAAGCAGCCTGGGGTGACATGTCGTTTACCCATCCTGCAGTCTGGAGGGAGGACTCCTGGGGAAGGGGTGAGGTCATGTCCCTGGATTATACTCTGTGTGTTGGAGGGAGGGGTCTGTACCTTTGTCATACCTGGAAGGTGGGGGGGTGTGTGTGTGTGTGTGTGTGAGAAAGAGACAGCAGACAGGTTCTCTGTGCGTTTCACATCCTATAGTGGGTGGGGGTGCCTGGTGGTATGTCAGTTAGGCCGTTGTGAGGGTGACTACCTGTGTTCCTGTCTCGTACTGTCTGGGGGTATCAGATCTGTCCATCTCAGGCTTGGGGGGCAGTGCCAGGTCCTGTGCTTGGCTCTTCCTGTTAGGAGGGTAGTCACCCACTCACACTCCTGTCTCTCTGACTGTTGGGTACGTGTGAGATGTCACCATGTGCCCATCTCATGCCGGTGTGGGGAGTGACGTGTGATTAGCTCATGCTGTTGGGGGGGTCGTCAGTAACTTGGGAGCTTGTCTCTCACCCTAAAGAGACGACATGTTGCACAGTGGTTTGGGGCTGACAGTTGGCAGGGCCCCAAAGGGCAGCCCAGAGCAAGCATCCAGGCCATGAGCACAGGGACTAGCTGGGATGGGGGCGTCTCGGTTCCACAAGACCTACCTTCTGGCCCAGGTGCCAGCCCTTGGGACTGTTCCCCAGGAGGAAGGACCCAGTGTTTTTCAGATGGTGTGGAAAAGGACCTCTGGGGCTGGGGCAGGTGTGATCAGGGAGGTGGGGCACCAGGCAGGGCTGGCATGGGGGCTGTGTCCCCGCAGGTCTGGGGGACCCTATTCCCTGCCTCTCCTGCCCCTGAAACTGTTAAACTAATTAAGGCTGTGGAGCCGCAGGATTAATCGGGGCAGCTCTGCGCGGGCCGGGAGCTCAGGTAGTCGATTAGTGCGCCGCGGAGGATATTGGATTTCTGAACCGCAAGTCAGCACTATTCGGGCCTGTTATCTCTCCCAGGCTCGAGGGTCAGGAGGCAGGAGGCGGGAGGCTCCGGGCTCGCTGGCCGCCCCCGCCCTGCGGCTCCGGATCAGCCACGCCCCCTGCCCACCCGCGACCCCACCCACCACCCCTACCCTCCCTGGCCCTGCATCAGGTTCCCCCTCTGTCACCCTCGGGTCCCCTCCATCAGGCTTGCAGCCCCAGTGCCACCCTCCCCGCCCCCGAGTCACGCCTGGCCTGACTCGCACGCTGTGCCTCCCTGACCCGCTGACCAGCCTCTCTCCAGCTCGGTCCCCTTTCCTGCTGCTGTCCCTGTCCCCTACTCTCTTAGCCTCTCCCATCACCCTTCTCTGTCTCTCTGCTTTTGTGTGTGCGCGCGCTTGCCTCTGCTTCTCGTGCCTCTCTGTCTCTGCTTCTCTCCCTGTGTCTCTGTATCTTTCTTGCTCTCCGTCTTTTCCTCTCTCTCTGGCGCTCAACCTCTCTCTCTCTCTCTGTCTTTTCCTCTCTCTCTCTTGTGTGGTCTCGGCTGGTGTCTGCAACCAGAACAAATCTCCCCCAGCCAACACCCCCTGAACAAGGAGGCCAGAGCAGCTAATGGGAAACATGTGATTCTGCCTTGCGCCTGGAGCACCGTGAAGGGAGCCTCCGTCCCGGCTCAGCTCCGGCTCCCCCCTTGCCGCATTCCCCCCACCACGCTGTCCCCTGCCTCCCAGCGTCCCCCCCAGCCTGTGTGGGCACAGTCACAAGTTCCCCTGTCATTTACATTTCAGGGGGTGGGGGAGTATCAGGTTGTGGAGCGGCTGGGAGCAGCTCTACTCCTTAGGTCGCCCCAGCCCCCAGGGCCAGGCAGACCTCATGCAGACTCCCCCCAACCACCACCATCATATGTAGGAGAACAGGGCCAAGATGAGCTGAGCTGTGGGGGCCTGGATGGGGGGGGGCAGCCAACCCACCCCCACTGGAGGGCTCTGGGGCCACCCAGATTTCCATCTTTTCCGCCCTCCTGGGCCTCTGGGGAGCTGCAGAGGTGGGGGCTCCCCGAGGGCTTGGGAGCTGCCCGGCTGCATTTCTGTGCCCACCCAACCACGGGGGAAGAGGGGGATGGATCAGAGGAGGGAGGCTCTGGCAGGTTGGAATTCTCCTTCTCTGCCTGTGGATAAATTGTCCCTAATCCAGGCTTGGGGAGTTGTCTGGCTCCTACAGAGAGAGAGAGAGAGAGAGAGAGAGCAGGAGATAGGAAGGGAGGAGGAAAGCAGGCATACAAACACAGTGACACAGACACACACTGCCTCACAAAGGGTCCCACATGCGCACACGCACACACACATGCACTGACAAGTTACATAAAGGTGCCACACAAACACTGAGGCACTGTTGTGCTGACGAGTACACCATGGCACACAGACTCACACATGTTGACACTGACACAGACATACGATGACACGGCACGAGGACCCACTGACATACACAGATGCACAATGATAAGGTCATACAACATACATATGAGGTCACACACGTGAGCGCATACTGACCCACAGGGAAACAGACCCACAGGGACACTGACCAGTCACGCCATCATGCCGTGACCCTGAAAAGCCAGAGAGAGGCAGAGGTAGGAGGGAGGCAACACTGATCCACAGTGACATCAGTGCCCACAGTCACAGGCCTTGAGATTGGAAACCTGCAGGGACAGCAGAGGATCTGCCACATGCCCCACCCCAATACACAAGCCCAGAGAGTCAGAGGTGGGCAGACGCCAGTTCAGTTCCTGACACGGTGAGATGCAGAGAGCAGTGTGCACACGCGGGCACTCATCCCCTGACCACAGCTGGGCACACCTTGTCACACATTAGGCACACACACCTCTGTGTCCCCACAGGCATGCAAACATAGGCTCAGCTGGACACACACACACACAACCGACCATACTCAGGTGCACACACCCACACGTATAACTGAAGACACTGAACACAAGTATCAACTCTCTGTCTCTCTCTCTCACACACACACACTCACACACACACACAGTCTCTTACATGTACACTCTTAAACACATATATGCTCGCATAGACATACAAATATACACAGAAAAGCATGCAGAAGGCTAAGGAGACCCAGGAAGCCACACACAGGTGTATTTGCGCAGACAGCTGACACAGACGTGCATCTGTACAGGCAGGATGTCTAACACACACACACACGCTCCCAGGCAACCAAAACCTATAAGCAATCTGTGAGGCCTGGTTCCCAGACCCCCTCTGGGTTCCAGTACAGACCTCAGGGAGGCAGACAAATGGGCAGGAAGCAGGGGGGCGGTGAGGCGGGTCATGGTTATTAAAGAGAACAAGAGATACATAACCAGTCGCTGATGGAGAAGGGTGAATGCCAGCTGCGTATACACCCCTCATGAAAACGTGCATTCACCATCACTTTGAACAGCAACTCTCACACCTACATTGTAAGTGAGCTCTTGGCATTTATAGTTTCTCCTCATTCATAAGCTCTCCCCATTTTATAGATGAGAAAACTGAGAGCCAGAGAGGTTAACTGACTTGCCCGAGATCACATAGTTGGTAAGAGTTGAGCCGAGGGCCATTCTGACACCCACAGCCAAGTTCTTTTCACCATAGCGTGTGTGTTCATGTTCACGCGTACGTGTACCTACCCATACAAAGATAGTGCCTGGGGTTTCAGGAGATAGGCTCACATTCCCCAGTGGAATGAGGTTGGAGCCAATTTCATCCTGTGCAAGAGTGGGCCCCATCTCGGATGGCCTCCTGGTCCCTCTGTCTTTTCTGATCCTGTTTCCATGCTTATGTCTGGGGTGCCGTTTTTGTTTCCACAGATGGGAGCTTGCCTGCCTGTCTACCCATCGGCCTGGACCCCAGAGCCTGCCCAGCTAAGTGCGTGCAGAGGGCCCCGGGTTCGGGGCGACTCTCAGGCCACTGGAGAGACCACCCTGGAATCACTGGTGAAGACAGGTGTTTCTTGCTGAGCTGGGCCAGTCTGCACAGCCTGCTCAGGTAACAGAGCACAGGGAAGCCGGGTCTGTGCCTGGCCACTCCAGGCAGTGGGGATCAGGGCTACTTCCTTCCCAGTCCTAGCAGGGATTCCCCCTTCCCAGCTTAGGCCAAAAAGAGGCCCTTTACAATCAAAATATTTTAACCCAACTTACTCAGACTCCCCATTACCCAGAAAGGTGAGTTCCATGGATATACAGCTAGTTCCCCGGAGTCCTGGCTCCTAGTCTGAGGACTGACTCTTGCCTGCACCTGGATGACCTGAGAGAACTGGGAAGGGAAAGGGGTTGTGACAGTGACCAGAACTCAGGGCAGAGGTAGAAACCAGAATGCCTGATGTGTGAAGCTGACCCCCCAGGACCCCTCTCTGCTAGAGTCTGTGGAAGCTGAGAGGACCTGGGTAGTTCAGGTATGCTAGGCTGCCCTCCTGGGATGAGATGGGGTAGGGGTAGGGGTGGGGGCAGGACCCACCTCCCTACCCTGGGCCCAGATCAGCCCACCCAGGCTCAGGAGCCACAGAGGCCAGGTGGGGCTGCCCTGCCCTGCAGAGGCAACTCCCTGAACTGACACATGAAGCCTCGGGCTCCAGGAAGCTCCCTAGAGCCCAGCCTGCCTGGGGACCCCACCCAACTTCCAAAAGAGCATTCCTGGGGCCTGAGGTCTGGGGGTGGGGCCTCCTGGGATTGTAAGGGTGGGGAGCTTTGGCTGTGGGAGGATGCAGAGCTGGGTGTATGCGACTGTAAATGTACATAGCATCTCGGCATCTTGTGTGCAGGTACTCTGGCTTATGTGCAGGCAGGCACGTGTAGGACTCTTTCCGTAGGTGTGCAGGGTTCTGTACACAAGAGTGTAAGTGGACTGGGCTGGGGGACATTCAAAGGCTGGTGTGTGTGGTACACTGGAGTGAGTGTGCAAGATTCAGAGTGTGTCCTGGGCAGGTGTGGGGAGACTGGAGTGTTGTGTGTGCCACGCAGGATGGTGTTTGTGTGCAGAGTGCTAGTGTACACTGGAGAGTTGTGTAGACAAGAATCTGAACACACTGGGATGATATGTGAGTACACTTGGGTGGGGTGGGGTGTGTACACAGAGATCCTTCCGCATGTCACCAGGAAAGCGTGTTCAGGGTTCCGGCTGCACACTGGGGGTGGTGTGTGCACGTGGCTCCGTTTGTGCTTTAGAGGTGGGCTGGGCAAGCCTTCAGCTGAGCTGGGCTCAGCAGTGCCCAGCCTTGTGGCCAAATTGCTGAAGTCACTTCCTTTCCAGCAGCAACTTTCCAGGAGGAGGAGTTCTTCAGACCTGGGCGGGGAGGGGGGGGTGGCGGAACAAGGAGCTCTCAGGGGAAGGAGGTGGGCGGTGGTGAGAGGCTGTGGGGAGGGCCTGGTGGGGCTGGAGGAGGGGAGTCCTCCGGGAGACAGAAGGAAAGACAAGGACAGGAGTCTGGAAGGGCCAAGGGCAGGAGGGGATGGGGGCGGAGCAGGGCGGGAAGCACAGTCCCTGGGTGACCTCGGAGAGAGGAAGGGAGGGCCGCCCGGCAGGGTGACCCTTGGGTTCAGCCAGAGCTGGCGGTGGTGCCCACACACCTGGCACCCAGGGCAGGGGGCTGGCAGGGGGCGGCTCTAGGGCAGACCTGCTTGCCAGGTGCCCCGCTCTGGGCAGGAAGGGGGTGGGCAAGGGCTGCACAAAGGAGCTCTGTGTGGCTGGGGGTAGGGTGGGGTGGGGTGTGCTGTGCTGGGGGGGGGAGCCCTGATGATTCCAGGGGGCGGGGCGGGCTTGCTCCCCTTGGGGGCATCAGTGGCTCTAAGGGGACACCTAGTGGCGAGGGAGGGTAGTGCATTAGATGACCCAGGTGGGAGGGGTGAAGAGGCTGCTGGGAGGGGGTAGATTAGAAGTCAAAAATTAGAACTGGTGGTTGGGACTAGGACAGTTAGAGGAAGCTGCAGGGGAGGAGGCTGACTCTGGACAGTGAAGAAGTTTGGTTTAGAGGAGCCCAATAAACCTAAGTGCAGGCTCCAGCTCTTCCCTGTCATGGCTGTTTGTCCTTAAGGGCATTACTTAACCTCTCTGAGCCTCCCTTTACATACTACGTAAGTGACATCTGCCGTCACTTTTTTCATCATTGTTATTTTTGTTATGATTTTGGTCTGGAGTCGGGTTGGAAGAAGATCGTCAGGTACAATTGAATGGGTGGGAGGGGACTGAAGAGAAGGAAATTGAGAGGGGTGATGTATAGTTCCTGAGGGGGCAGATCCTGGGAGATAGAGGCCCTGGAGGGAGGTGATAGGGGAAGTTTCACAGCAGCCGTGATAGCCCCTTTGATGCAGAGATTTCCATTTGAGGACATCCCTGGGCCTTCATTCCGGCTGGGAGGGAAATGGTGTTGGGGGGGAGGAGTGTGCAGGCTGGAGAGAGGGTCATGAGGCCGGAAGTGAGAGCTGGGGCTGGCAGCCTGGCTCCCCTGGGGAGGCTGTGGGTGGGGGAGGGGGAGGCTGGCTGGGGAAGGGGTGGGGTGGTCACAGCCGCAGCGGGGGAGGGTGGGGCTGGGGACTCAAGGATGTGGGCTGGCCCTTCCCGGCACTGTGCACAGCAGGTTGGGGCCCCCAGCCCCCTCCCAGCCAGCTGGTGTCCCCAAAGGCAGGCTCAGACATACTGACCCAGAAGCAGACAGACGGACAGAAGAACCTTTTCGAGTTTGTCCACAGACATGGGATAGGTGGTGCCCTTGGGAGGGGTCCAAGAAAATGGCTGCCTGGGTGTGGTGGGGAGGGGAGCCAGCTGCTTCCCTCAGATCCTGGAGGCTGCAAGAGAGAGCAGTGGACAGAGTCAGGAGGTCTGGCAGGATGACATGCCCAAAGGTCTTCACGGGTGGGTGGAACAGAAGCAAGCACTGGAGAGGAGGTTTCTCTCTTCTGCCAAGATCACACCCTCAGGCCCCAAGTGGGAGGTCTCCAGCACAGGGAGGGTTGGTGAGCCCCACCCTCAGGGAGGGAGGGACGGTGGCTTCTGGTAGGCACCTCAAAAGAGGGTAGCAGGAGCTGTGGGGTCAGCCATACCGTTGGAAATCGGACCTGGGGATTCCAGAGTCTGAGCCCCTTCCCTCCTTTGTGAGCGTCGAACCCACAGTCCTTCCTGCAGGAGCAACGGTGAGATTCTTGAAGCAGAGGGAGCCTAGCGTAGAAGGGGCCAGGCCACCGTCTGCAGACAGGCACGAAAGAGAACAGAACCCTGAGTGATCGAGTAAGTGGGACGATGAGGAACAGCTGAGGCCTGGGACCTGCAGCAATACAGTGATGTTATGCTTGGATAAGCGACAAAGGGGCCCTCCCCGTGCCGTTTCGTGGTCTTGGGCAAAGTCTCTTTCTCTCGTCTCGTCTCCGTTTCCTCATCTGTAAGATGGGAGGGGCATGAGGTGGCACTAGAACAGTGTACCCACTGGGGGAGCTGATTAAAAATACAGACTCCCAGATGTCCCTTCAGATTTATGAGTCAGACTGCCCTGGACTAGGGTCTGGGTGTCTGGAAGGTTACACAGCACCCCCAGGCCCAGGGTTTGGAAGCCAGTGGGTTAGATGATTTTTAAGGTTCCTTCCAGCCTTCAATGAGTCCACAGCTCTAGAAGGAGCACTTTCAGGAGTAGCCAAAGGAGAGTTGCAGGAGCTGGGAATGGAAGGAGGCTTTGAACTTGGCAGAATTAGGAGTCTTGCCACTTAGCAGCTATGTGACTTCAGGCAAGTTATACAACTGCTCTGAGCCTGTTTCCTCTGTAACATGGAGATAATGAACCATGTCTCCCGGGTTCGGTGAAGATTCAGCGGGTCATGTATGTGGAGGTGCTTCATGGATTGCAAATTGCTGCTTACCCAAGGGAGTGGATGAGTGTCCCTGCGCACACGGTCGTGTCTCCGAGTCAGCTCTGCAGTCTTCCTGTGGAGTAACAACACTGGGCAGGGATCCTCCCAGTGGCCAGGGCCCATTCAGCTCCCTGCTCTCCCAAACCCCAGCTTCTGGGGATCAGCCGGGGCCCTGAGTCCCCAGCCTCCCTTGGGAGTCAGACATGCCAGGATCTAAATCCCAACTCTGCCCTGACCAGCTCAGGGAGCCTTTTGGTAAATATTTATGTAGCATCCATAACCCAGGCCCTGGGGTCAGGGGACCCAATGGTAAACAAGACCGAAGCAGTCCTTGTCCCTGAAGAGCCCCCTCGAGGAGGAGACACATTGAACCGCCAGTCATGCAAGTAATTGGCTGCAGTCGTGATAAATACTGTGAAAGTGAAATAAAGAGGGTTCTAGAAATATGTAGCAGGGGCTGGATCGAGGTTAGAGGTGGCATGGGCGGGGGGCAGAGAATGTCTCTTTACACATTCTTAATTTTCTTCCATCCTTCTACCTCCTACTTGGGTCCCCCTTTTGGGTCTGGAGAGGAATGAGAGAGAGCCTCATGGGGAAAGGCAAGGCTGATTGTTCCGTGTGCCTCATTCATTCATTTGTTCAATAAATATTTTTTGAAGCCCATTTGTGGGCCATGTGCTGATCCGGGTGTTGGGAGATACACACAGAAGTCAGCAGGATGGAAATGCTTGCCTTCATGGTGCTTACCACCTTCTAGCGGATGGTTTCCTCAGCTATAAGAGTGGGGATGATAATTGTATTGATCTCAGGTTTGCAGGGGGCTTAGATGAGATAATCCCTATCAAGCGCTTAGTCCAGTGTTTGGCAACAGAGAAAGTGTCCCCAGAGCATGAGCTTTTGTTGTTGTTGACTCCCTGGTGTAATTGTTCAACCTCTGACCTCAGGCACTCTTCAGTTTTTCTTTGCAGCTCTTATCCCACTAATAATTAAGTCATTTATGATTATCTGATCAGCGTTTGTCTACCCAGTCCTTATGCTAAGTAGGCACTCCATAGATAATGAGATATAAATGAATGAATGAATGAATGAATGATGTTACTTCATCTCTGAGCCTCCATTTCCTCATCTGCAAAATGGGGTTATTAATAGCCCCTACCTCGCAGGATTGGTATGAAGAATTAAATGAAACGATGCCTGGACAGCTTCCAGCCCAGTGCCTGGCGCGCAGTAGGTGCTCACTAAACCTGAGCTGCGATGGTCCTTTCCAGGCGCTGTCCACGCCCCGAGGCCTGGGCTCAGGCCGAAGTTGCTCCACAACGCCCTCAGCTGACAGCCAGCGACTGGCAGAGCCCCCAGGCACGGGGGCCCTCTCTCTTCCAGGTCAGCCGGGTGTGCACTGGAGGGAGTACATGGGGAGCTGGGGCTGGTATGTGTGGGAGACCAGGCCCAGTGGGCAGGTGGGCAGTGGTTGGGCTGTGGCCACCAGACCGCTGAGATCTCCTCTTGCCTATCCTTTCGCCCACAGAGATCTCCAGTGTGACAGCCCAGGCGGCAGAGCCGAGGGTGAGTGGCCGGGATTCTCCTGGAGCCCGGGGATGGGGCAAGAAGGAAGAGGCCATGTCCTTGGTAGAACTTCCGGGCCCTCTGACAGGGCCCAGGCCCTCTCCTTAACTTTGATCTGGAGTGGTTGTTCCACCCTGCTGATGGGCATCCCTCTCAAAAGCAGGTGAATTATTCTCCCCCAGCCCTTAGCCAGGGTCTAGACGAAAGTGGGTGAGCTGTCACTAGTGGAACTGGGGCCCAGGGGGGTTCATGGTGCATGTGGTGGTTTAGGAAAAGCTGGGGGTCAACAAGGGGATGGGGCTTCGGGAGGAGACTCAGGAGAGGGGTGCAGGGGACCACTGAGGTCATGGGAAGCTGATGAGGACTTGGGTATTCTAGTGAGGGACCTCCTGCCTGTCCTGCCCGGCAGGTCCTGGTCCCGGCTTCTCGCACCCTCATGTCAGCCCCGGCCCCGCCCGGCGGCCCGCGGAGGACAAGGTCAGGATGCGTGTGAAGCCCCAGGGCCTGGTGGTGACTTCCAGTGCCGTGTGCAGCTCTCCTGACTACCTCCGGGAGCCCAAGTACTACCCCGGCGGCCCCCCCACCCCCCGGCCCCTGCTTCCCGCCCGGCCCCCTGCCAGCCCGCCCGACAAGGCCTTCGCCCACACCTTCTCCGAGAACCCACGCCCACCCCCACGCCGGGACCCCAGCACCCGGCGCCCACCAGTCCTTGCCAAGGGGGACGACCCGCTGCCCCCGAGGGCGGCCCGTCCTGTCTCGCAGGCCTGCTGCCCCACACCCGCGGGAGACGGCAGTAGCTCCCGACGGTGCTGGGACAACGGGCGGGTGAACCTGCGTCCAGTGGTCCAGCTGATCGACATCATGAAGGACCTGACCCGGCTCTCCCAGGACCTGCAGCACAGCGGCGTGCACCTGGACTGCGGTGGGCTCCGGCTCAGCCGCCCTCCTGCCCCGCCCCCCGGGGACCTTCAGTACAGCTTCTTCTCCTCACCCAGCCTGGCCAACAGCATCCGCAGCCCTGAGGAGCGGGCCACCCCCCACGCCAAATCTGAGCGGCCCAGCCACCCCCTCTACGAGCCTGAGCCTGAGCCGAGGGACAGTCCCCAGCCTGGCCAAGGCCGTAGCCCTGGAGCCACGGCCGCAGCCACCGGCCTGCCACCAGAGCCCGAGCCGGACGGCCCTGATTACTCAGAACTCGCTGACGCCGACATCCTTAGTGAGCTGGCCTCCCTTACTTGCCCTGAGGCCCAGCTGCTGGAGGCCCAGGCCCTCGAGCCACCATCTCCTGAGCCAGAGCCTCAGCTCCTGGACCCCCAGCCCCGCTTCCTGGACCCGCAGGCACTGGAGCCGCTCGGGGAAGCGTTGGAGCTGCCGCCCCTGCAACCTCTTGCTGACCCTCTGGGGTTGCCGGGCCTGGCTCTACAGGCCCTGGATACCCTGCCCGACTCCCTGGAGTCACAGCTGCTTGACCCTCAGGCACTTGACCCCCTGCCCAAGTTGCTTGATGTCCCTGGCCGCCGTCTAGAGCCCCAGCAGCCCCTGGGACCCTGCCCACTGGCTGAACCCTTGCGCCTGGACTTGTGCTCACCCCACGGCCCTCCTGGGCCTGAGGGTCACCCCAAATACGCCTTGCGGCGCACTGATAGGCCAAAGATCCTGTGTCGCCGACGGAAAGCCGGTCGGGGCCGCAAGGCAGACGCCGGACCCGAGGGCCGCCTGCTGCCCCTGCCTATGCCCACAGGGCTGGTGGCTGCCCTGGCTGAGCCACTGCCACCGCCGCCGCCTCCTGCCCTGCCCGGCCCAGGCCCAGTCCCGGAACTGGAGCCCGAATCCTCCCAGACCCCAGTGGTCCCTCCCCGCAAAGGCAAGTGCCGGGGCGTGCGGCGCATGGTGGTGAAGATGGCCAAGATCCCTGTGTCACTGGGGCGGCGGAACAAGACCACATACAAGGTGTCGTCCTTGAGCAGCAGCCTGAGCGTGGACGGCAAGGAGCTGGGCCTGCGTGTGTCGGCGGAGCCCACCCCCCTGCTGAAGATGAAGAACAACGGGCGGAACGTGGTGGTGGTCTTCCCCCCCGGCGAGATGCCCATCATTCTGAAGCGCAAGCGCGGCCGCCCTCCTAAGAACCTGCTGCTGGGCCCCGGCAAGCCTAAGGAGCCGGCGGTGGTGGCAGCCGAGGCAGCCACGGTGGCAGCGGCCACCATGGCCGTGCCGGAGGTGAAGAAACGGCGGCGGCGGAAGCAGAAGCTGGCATCTCCCCAGCCGTCCTACGCAGCGGACGCCAACGACAGCAAGGCTGAGTACTCGGACGTCCTCGCCAAGCTGGCCTTCCTGAACCGCCAGAGCCAGTGCGCTGGACGGTGCTCACCACCCCGCTGCTGGACACCGAGTGAGCCCGAGTCAGTGCACCAGGCACCCGACACCCAGAGCATCTCCCACTTCCTGCATCGTGTGCAGGGCTTCCGACGGCGAGGTGGCAAAGCAGGCGGTTTTGGTGGCCGGGGTGGGGGCCAGGCTGCCAAGGCAGCCCGGTGCTCCTTCAGTGACTTCTTTGAGGGCATCGGCAAGAAAAAGAAGGTGGTGGCAGTGGCAGCTGCTGGGGTTGGGGGCCCTGGCCTCACTGAGTTGGGGCACCCACGCAAACGGGGCCGGGGGGAGGTAGACGCCGTGACTGGGAAGCCCAAACGCAAGAGGCGGTCCCGCAAGAACGGGACTCTGTTCCCAGAGCAGGTGCCCAGCGGCCCAGGCTTTGGGGAGGCGGGCACTGAGTGGGCTGGGGACAAAGGTGGTGGCTGGGCCCCTCACCATGGGCACCCAGGCGGGCAAGCTGGCCGAAACTGCGGGTTCCAGGGGACTGAGGCCCGGGCCTTTGCCTCCACGGGGCTAGAGAGCGGGGCTTCGGGCCGTGGCAGCTACTACAGCACAGCCGCACCTGCAGGCCAGACTGAGCTCAGCCAGGAGCGCCAAAACCTCTTCACCGGCTATTTTCGCTCACTGCTGGATTCGGATGACTCCTCCGACCTCTTGGACTTCGCCCTCTCAGCCTCTCGCCCCGAGTCCCGGAAGGCATCAGGCACCTATACAGGGCCCCCTACCAGCGCCCTGCCTGCCCAGCGGGGCCTGGCCACCTTCCCCGGCCGCGGAGCCAAGGCCAGCCCAGTGGCAGTGGGCAGCAGCGGGGCTGGGGCGGACCCCTCCTTCCAGCCTGTTCTGCCCACTCGCCAGACCTTCCCACCGGGCCGGGCAGCGAGCTATGGGCTAACCCCAGCCACTTCAGACTGCCGGGCAGCTGAGACCTTCCCAAAGCTGGCTCCCCCACCCTCTGCTGTGGCCCGCTCACCTACCACCCACCCGCCCGGCAACACCTACCCCCCGCAGTACGCCGGCTATGGGGCTGGACAAAGTGTTTTTGCCCCCTCTAAGCCCTTTACGGGCCAGGACTGTGCTAATAGCAAGGACTGCAGCTTTGCCTACGGCAGTGGCAACAGCCTACCTGCCTCACCCAGCAGCGCCCACAGCGCTGGCTATGCCCCACCGCCCACTGGGGGCCCCTGCCTGCCACCAAGCAAGGCCTCCTTCTTCAACAGCTCTGAGGGGGCCCCCTTCTCTGGTTCAGCCCCCACACCCCTGCGCTGTGACAGCCGGGCCAGCACTGTCTCGCCTGGCGGCTACATGGTGCCCAAGGGCACCACAGCCTCTGCCACCTCCGCCGCCTCTGCCGCCTCCTCGTCGTCCTCCTCCTTCCAGCCCTCGCCTGAGAACTGTCGGCAGTTTGTGGGGGCTTCTCAGTGGCCTTTCCGGCAGGGCTACGGGGGCCTGGACTGGGCCTCAGAGGCCTTCAGTCAGCTCTACAATCCAGGTTTCGACTGCCACGTCAGCGAGCCCAACGTGATCCTGGACATCTCCAACTATACACCGCAGAAGGTGAAGCAGCAGACAGCCGTGTCCGAGACCTTCTCCGAGTCGTCCTCTGACAGCACCCAGTTCAATCAGCCCGTTGGCGGCGGTTTCCGGCGTGCCAACAGTGAGGCCTCGAGCAGTGAGGGCCAGTCGAGCCTGTCCAGCCTGGAGAAACTGATGATGGACTGGAACGAGGCATCGTCCGCCCCCGGTTACAACTGGAACCAGAGCGTCCTCTTCCAGAGCAGCTCCAAGCCAGGCCGCGGACGGCGGAAGAAGGTGGACCTGTTCGAGGCCTCACACCTGGGCTTCCCGTCATCCGCGTCGGCCACCGCCTCGGGCTACCCGTCCAAACGGAGCACCGGACCCCGGCAGCCTCGGGGCGGACGGGGCGGCGGGGCCTGCTCAGCCAAGAAGGAGCGGGGTGGTGCTGCGGCCAAAGCCAAGTTCATCCCCAAGCCACAGCCCGTCAACCCGTTGTTTCAGGACAGCCCAGACCTCGGCCTGGACTACTACAGTGGGGACAGCAGCATGTCACCACTGCCCTCGCAGTCGAGGGCCTTCAGCGTGGGCGAGCGAGACCCCTGTGACTTCATGGGACCCTACTCCATGAACCCGTCCACACCGTCTGATGGCACCTTTGGTCAAGGCTTCCACTGCGACTCGCCCAGCCTGGGTGCCCCCGAGCTGGACGGGAAGCATTTCCCGCTGCTGGCCCACCCGCCCACGGTGTTTGATGCGGGCCTGCAGAAGGCCTACTCACCCACCTGCTCACCCACCCTGGGCTTCAAGGAAGAGCTGCGGCCGCCTCCCACAAAGCTGGCTGCCTGCGAGCCCCTCAAGCACGGGCTCCAGGGGGCCAGCCTGGGCCACGCGGCGGCAGCCCAGGCCCACCTGAGCTGCCGGGACCTGCCGCTGGGCCAGCCTCACTACGACTCCCCCAGCTGCAAGGGTACGGCTTACTGGTACCCGCCAGGCTCAGCTGCCCGCAGCCCACCCTATGAGGGCAAGGTGGGTTCAGGGCTGCTGGCTGACTTCCTGGGCAGGACGGAGGCCGCGTGCCTCAGTGCCCCACACCTGGCTAGCCCACCGGCCACCCCTAAGGCCGACAAGGAGCCCCTGGAGATGGCCCGGCCGCCCGGCCCACCCCGTGGCCCCGCTGCAGCCTCTGCTGGCTATGGCTGCCCACTCCTTAGTGACTTGACCCTGTCCCCCGTGCCGAGGGACTCGCTGCTGCCCCTGCAGGATACCGCCTACAGGTATCCGGGCTTTATGCCGCAGGCGCATCCCGGCCTGGGGGGGGGCCCCAAGAGCGGCTTCCTGGGGCCCATGGCGGAACCTCACCCTGAGGACACATTCACCGTCACCTCCCTGTAGTGCCAACTGAAGTGCCGACTGGACCTCGAGGTTTTGTTCCTGGGTGAGTCTGAGGCTGTGGGTGCAATGGGCAGAAGCCTGGGGGTGTGAGGGTGGGGTGGGATGAGGACACTAGAGCTTGGGCAAGAAGTATAGCGATGAGCAGGAAGGATTTGAGGACGAGATTAGGGATCAGAGTTAGGATTCAAGGAGTCTGGCGTTAGAAGTTGGGCACAGTCTTGGGGAGGAGATGGGTTCTTGGGTGGGAAACCCAGCAAGGGGCTTGGACATTCAGGGGGTCCCGTTATTGAAACGGCTGGAGAACTGTAGACTAGATGGGGCCATCTGGTTTGGTTCGTCAAGCGTTCATTTTCCTCATCCATGCTAGGTCCTGGGCAGGGACCCCCTGAGTCCCAGGAAACACTCATCACTTGACCTCTTGCAAGGGAGGGCGTTTGCATCGCCCCACGTGAGACAAGGGAAGAAAGAAGCAGGCTGGATGATTATCCGCTGAGGCGCGGATACTGACCCTGCGTGCTTCCTTGTCTCCCTGGGAACTTCATGTAGTTCAAGATGCAGCCTGGCAAGGGCCAGGCTGAGGGTGTGGCCAGTCTGTCCTTTTCTGGTCTCCCAGGTACCCCAAAGGCTATTTCTCAACAGGGGTGTTGGGATCTCACTGTGTCCGGGAACCTGCAGCCAGTGGCTCTATCCCCAGGCAGGATGTTTCCTACCTAGAAGAAGCTAGTCCCTTTCCTGAAGCCAAATGCTTTTCTTAAGAATTTCATTGGGGGATTCCCTGGTGGTCCAGTGGTTAGGACTCCGAGTTTCCACTGCAGGGGGTGCGGGTTTGATCCCTGGTTGGGGAGCTAAGATCCTGTGATCCTGCAAATTGCGTGGCACAGCCAAAATAATAATAATGATAATGATGATGAGGATTCCGTTAAATATTGTTAGGTATTTAGATATTGTTTTATCAGGTACTGTCACCTCCTTGAGTATACTTAAGATTTTGTGTTTAAGAAAAGGCAAATAAAGAGGGGAAATGCCCCTAAAGTGGTAAAACGGGACAGAATTGGAGGAGTCATTTTCTTGGTGAACAACCTGCTCCAGAAATGCAGCCATAACTGGCCCATCAGATCCCACTTTTGAAACAGACCTGGCACAAAATTGACCCAGACGTGGTGGGTGGTGACGGAGGGGGCTGGGGGCCTGTCTGAGCCCCTCACTCCCCCACCTCTGCTGCTACTGCAGCCTCCAGGGAGTGTCTTTTCCTGGAGAAGGAATAGCAGGGCTCCTGGAAAGCCCCGTCCCTGCTCTGGGAAGGCTATTCAAGGCCAGTGTGACTCAGGGTCCTGAAGTCATGTCGGTGGAAACTTATTACCCCCTCTCTGCCTGACCTCAGCTCCCTGGGTGCCTGAAGATGGCAAAGGGCATGGGAGTCAGGAGGGCTGGGGAAGGACCACTCCCCAATTGGCCAATTTGCTACATGCCCTTGACCAAGCCTTTGCCCCTCCTCCACCTACCCCCTGCCTCTGTTTCCCAATCTGTTCAAGGAAATTGACTTTGATAATCTCTCGGGCTCTTGAAACTCCGCATGGCACAGGCAATGGACCAGGCTTTCTTGAGGGGCAGCGTATTTTTCCTGCTAATGAAACCAGACCAAGATTAAAATGGCCTTCCATTCCCCATGCACCTCATTGCAAGCAGCAGAGCCGCAGATCTGAAGCAGACCAGGGAGAAGCTGCTTAGGGTTTAAAATGTCAAACTCTCGATCCTTCTCACTGGAGGGGAGATGTCTCATGGATAATCCAGAAATGTGAAATAATCCGAAAACCTTTCCTCCCGGGCTCTGGGGGGGAAATAAGCGGGTGTGGGGGCTGGGTGTTTAGGCAGGTCACGGCTCAGTGAGATACATAATGGAACCATCCAGTGAGGCCTGAACGCAGGAGGAACTGGGATTCTATCCAGCCCCACATTCTGGCCCCGCTCCCCACTCAGAGCTGGGAGTTGACAGCGCTGTCCTCAAACCGATGCATTCAGTTGTTCAAGAGACATCTGTCCAGCACCCACTGTCTGCCAGTGGGTGACACATCATTGGGGATACAGCAGTGAGCACCACAAATGAGGTCCTGGTCCTCAGGGGGCTTCCAGTTTAGTGGGAAAGACGGTAAACAGAATGACACAGAGCATTTGATAATTATCACCGTAGAAAGAGCTGTGCAAGAGAAGAAAAGCTAGGAGGCCATGAGGGCCTGCAGCCAGCTGACCAGATGCTGAGGCTGATGCCTGAAAGATGAGGAGACGTCAGCTAGATAGGGAAGAGCATTCTGGGCAGAGGGAACAGCAGTGGGGAAAGCCCTGAGGCAGGAAGCAGCTCAGCTTTGAGGAGCTGATGGGAAGACAGTAACACTGAGTGCAGGGGTGAGGGGGCAGGGCCGGATCACGCAGCACAATGGAAGGAGTTTGAACTTTGTTCCAAGACAAATGGGGAACCATTGAAGGGTTCTTGGCTGGAATGCTGTGGGCTGCAGTGGAGCTGGGCTGGTGTTGAAGGAGGGAGACTGGCTGCGGTAGCCCAGGCAAGCAGTGGTGGTGGCTCGGACCATGGTGCTGGGAGGGCTGTCCCCACTTCTTTATCCAAGGTGGCACACACTCCCTCATCTGGGGCAAACCCCCCAGTGCCGAGGACTGATTAAAAGCATTGTGGGAGTGCAGAAGCCTTGGGGATACAGGGAAGAATGGTGAGGAAGAAGAGCTAACGGAGGGAGGGACACTGTTAACGGAGTGTCACTGTCAACAGAGGGCTTTAAGCAGGGAGGACAGTGACACACTCATTCACCAACCAGCAGTGAACCCTTTTGACCCTGGGCACAGGGGGAGCAGTCACTGAGCTCAGCGTCACATCTTGAGCCCTTCCATGCCCGTCCTGATGCCAGGCACAGGGAGGACAAAGCAGACGTGGCCCCTGCCCTCAGAGTGCCCATCCACCCCAGGAGGCTAAAACAAGCACACAAAGAGCCTCAGACACCTGGTGGGAAGCGGCAGGGAGAAGCAAAGCTCATGCACCAGGCGTGGGGTCAGAAGTCACCTCTCTGCCTTTTTGGTGAGAAAAGGGACATATATTCGTGCTGGGCCCTTTGTGCAACACTGCCTCGCTGACTCTTCACAGCAGCCTGGGAGGCGGGGGTGCTCACCCCCTCCTCCCCATCAGAGAGTTGAGGAAACAGGTACAGTTCTGAACCTTGCTCAGGGGACCCAGAGGTAGTAAATGGTAGAGCCATGATTTGAACTCAGTACCGCCCACCCCTCAGCCTGGACACTCTGCCTTCCCGCTCCTTCTCCACTCTGTGCCCCTGATGCCCCATCCGCAAAATGACGGATTGGTTGGATGCTCCCTACAGCTCTTTCTGGGTCTTGACATTTTAAATGGATTTTGAGGTTCTGTGAAAGAAGCTGCATCTGAGCTCAACCTTGAAGAATAGGCAAGATGTGGACACACGGAGACTGGGGGGAGGGCATTCCACGCAGAGGAAGCTGTGGGCCAGGGCAGGTCACATCCCAATGTGAATTAGAAGAGAGCTCAGAGGGGCCAGAGTGGGGAATGTGGGACCTGACTGGTCTGTGAGCTGAGCTGACAGAGGGGGAAGTGGCCGAGGGGCGGGGGGGATGTGCTCAGGCCGGCAAACATCTTCTCTAGTCCCTTAGATGGAACGCAGAGACAGACAGACTGGCTCCGCCTTGGGCCCTCATGGCTGAAGATCGGCCCTTTCGGATCCTGGGGACAGGGTGGGAGGGTAGGAAGGGCCCTCCGAGGTGTTCAGGGATCTCGAGTCCCCCCTCTCCTCCCTATTCCCTCTCAGGCCTGGACCTGAGGCCAAGAGAAATGTCACAGGTCCTCCAAGGTTACACCAGCTGGGGCCTGACTGGATCAGGAAGCGGCTTCCAAGGCCACCAGCCAGTCCAGGTCAGCAGGCATGCCCAGACCTGGGCCAGGCCCTGGCCGCTCTGGGCTTCGTCTCTCCGTGTCTTGAAACCTCAAGAGGTCACCTGATCTTGCCTCTAGCCCTGAGCAAGGGGCCCTTACGTCAGGGGTCAGCCAGGCCTGCCCTGCCCCTCCTGGGCTCCTCTTCCCACTCTCTGGGGCTATCCTCCCTCCGATCCTATCTCTTGCCTCTCCTGCAGCCATTTGCAGGCCAGGCCTTCTTGTCCTGAGCCCTCATTTCCTGGAAATATATCTCCTTGAGCTTGCCCTCTCAGGCTCCTCCTCTCCCATCTCCCCCCATCCCTGTGGACCCGGAAGAACCCAAGGGAGAAAGCAAGGCCCTGAAACTGGAGGGTGGTGGCTAGGAGCATGCCTGTGGGTGCAGACAGGCCTCTGTGCAGAGCCCGGTTCCATCCCTCACCAGCTATGTGATCTGGTGAGTCACGTCACCTCACTGCGCCTCTTGTGAGAATTAAATGAGATTACCCGTGAAGCACTTAGCCCGTCCCTGGCACGCAGGAAGCACGTAATCAGTGGTTGGTAGATGGGTGAATAAAATACCTCCCTGTGGTCTGTGTGAGTCACACACCTCTGACCCTTTCCTCCAAGCTCAGGACTCCATAGCCGGCTCTCCTTCACCTGCTTTTCCTGCTTCCCTTCTAGGAAGGAGCTTGTATTCTAGTATGGGTTTGGGGCCTTTGGCAGGAGGCTGTAAAATACCACCTAGTTATATGCCTTAACAGTGGGGCTGAGTCCTCCCTGGGGGGTCCAGAGACAAGGTAAGTCACAGGCCCCGCACCAAGGGACCTAAAGCCTGATGGGCAACAGGACCCAGGCTCCTAAATGACTCAGGTCAGCTAGAAACTCTGTCCACACAGCTATCCACACCAGTCCTCTCTCGGTACAGATAATCTGAAAAAAGGTTTCCTTATGATTTTATAATACATCATGATTTTTCTCCCAGCAGATTTGCCTTCCTGGTCATCACAACTTTTGCCACCATAGTGTCCTCTGTGCTGGAGGGCAGGAGGAAGTAGGTTAATTCTGTATTCAACCCACACGAATGAGCTGCCTGCCTGGGGCCAGGCATTGCATCTGGTGCTAAAGGTACCACTGAACAAGATGAGCAGTGTCCTGCCCTCATGGAGTTTGCAGCCTTTAAACAGGTGTTCATTACAAGCCTCCATGTGGGCATCTCTCTCCAGGGGAGGGACTGAAACGCCCCCACCAGAAATACCAGGGACCATGGGCAGGGCAGGCAGCAAGAGCTTCCCCGGGGGCGGGGGGTGGGGGTGGGGGGCAAGAAATAGGTCTTGAGCAAATTTGAGGCTTCAGAAGCTGTAGCCCTAGCTCAGGCACCAGGGTCAGTGCAACCAGTGCCTGCCAGGTCTCTGCCCCAACACCTGCCCCACTCCCTGAGCCCATAGCCCCCTATTGCGGCTGCTGAATGTCCTTCAGCACCTGGGGATGCGTGGAGTCTGGAGCAATCCCCCTGAATGTTTACTGGGCGAATTCATTAAAACACATCTGCTCTTGTCACTTCATTGCTTAACACCATTTGATTTTGCATCCTCCCCTCTCCAGCCTCCTTGCCTACAAAATAAAGACCTGACTTCCTAACCTGGTATTCTGGGAATTCAAGGCTGCTTCTTCAGCCCTGACCTCCTGCTCCCACAGCCTCCCTCTCCAGCCCTAGACTGTGGAATCAGGAGGGAGCTTTCCAGGCCCTTTCCCCAGTGTGCCCTGTGCCTTTGCTCTAGCTGTTCCCTGGCCTGGGCTGCCCTTTCCTAGCCACCATCCATCTCCCACCTGTCAGTTCCTATCTTTCACTCAGACACTGCCTCCTCCAAGAAGCAGTCCAGGATCCTTCCCAGGTGCAGTTAATCTCCAGTCCTGTATGCATCCATGACAGCCCTGCCTGGGAATGTCTTCCTCACCATGCCATCAGGTCCTTTAGGCCAGTTACTCATCTCCGTGCACTGTCCCCGTCTCCCTCCCCAGTGTCTCAACATGCCTGGGACACTTCAAGGGTCAAGGTTTGTTTTTGGTTTTTTGTCTTTTTTTTCCTTGAGTCAAAAAAGGGCATGTAGACTAGGGAGAATTGTGAGAGAAAAGGTTAGGCATCGGGGAACGGGCATGAGCTGGTTTCTCTCAACCCCACTGTTATCAGATACTCTCCTAAGGATGGGGCAGGGGAAGGGTGTATAAATAAGCCAGTTCCAACTCTCAGGGCTAACTGGGCTTTTGGAGTTCTCCAAGTACAGCCCCTCCCCGTTTTCAGAGAGGAAGAGGGACTCACCCAAAGACACACAGCCACCAAGGCAGGGAATCACGGAAAGGTAGAGCCAGGAAGGTCCCTTGCGGGTCCCTTGCCCCTGCCTCAGCCTGCACTCAGTTGCATGTGCAACACATACCCATGGGTGATGCCTGTCCTTCCATAGGCATCTCTGATCGGGAGGGTGGAGGATGTGGGTGTTAGCGGGGCGTGTATAGCCTCCTCCCAGGACAGGTGGGAGTGTGAGGCTCTGAGACGTGAGAGATACACACAAGCTAGGTGGGTGACCGTGGATATAAACCCCGTTTGGTCCCACTAGCATCCCTCTCTATGCCCAGCAGTGAGGGAGGTAGGGGAAGATCCCTAAGGAGGGAATGAGTGGCAGAGCTGGAGCTTAAGGAATGCATCTGGTCACTGGTGGACAGATTTTGAAAAACTTTTCTGGGGTGAGGAGGAGAGCCACACACCCATCCACACGCCACAGTCTACTTGTCCACAATTGGAAGCTTCATCCCTCAGAACTCTGGGTCCACCCTACCTGAGGGTATCTCCATCTGTCAGGTGTGATCTGGGCCTCAGGAAAGCAGTATCCTCTCCACATTTAAGGGACTCGCAGGCCTGACTTTGCCTGAAAACATCAGAAGGGTTGGTTGGATCAGCCTTTGGGCAGCTGTGGTTTGTCTCTGACCTCTTATCTTTGGTGCACTATCTCAGTGCCTGAAGATCTCTCCCATTCCCTGTTCAATCCCCTTATTTTACTTAGAAACTGAAGCCCAGAGAGGGAAAGGACTTGCCCTAGGTCACACAGCAAATCAGTCTCTGCAATTTCTCATGCACTCTTTGCCTTCTGCTCCACTGCCTTGATTGATGTCGAGACCCCTTTCTGGAGGGTAGAGACGAGAAGGTGGGGTTAGACCTTAGCTCATGGCCTGGCAGTTAGTGGGTGTGAATACGTGTCTGTTGGTTGCTTGAGTGAATGCACGAACATGTGCTTCTTTCGCTGGGGAGAGCAGCTCTCGTTGGACAACGTGATTTATACGTGGTCTGCAGCATTTTAAATCCCTGCTCAGCTCTCCCTTGGTGCCCCCAGTGCTAGTCCCTGTTGACAGGCAGAGACCACATAAAGCCCTGGCCCCACAGATGGTAAAACTGCTGGAGCACGAGGACTCCATGGAATGTGGCTGTGCACTCCTTCATTATGGAGGCACTAAAAGGTTAAGTCTCATGAACAATGGCTGGTGTCCTGGGGCGCCAGCCGCATGCTGGCATCGGGTATATGGAGGTACCAGACACAGGTCTCTGCCCAGGAGGAGTGCAGAAGGGAATGACAAATGCCCCAGTAGCTGTGGTAACAGGGTGGTCTGAGGAGGCATCCAGAGGTGTGCAAGACCTGAGCTGGACCTTGACTCGCCGATCGGACATAGACTGGTCACGGCTCTGTCGTTCAGTCGGCACACATTGTTGACCCCAGCATGTGCTGGGCGCCTTGCTCAGCGGTGAGTTGAAGAGCCACAGTGCCTCCCACCAGAGCTGGGGGAGGTGCCCCCACTGTGCTCCCTGAGCCCTCCGGGGCTCCTTTTGGCACACCCCCATCTCCCTGTGTTGTGATCGCCTGGTTTGGGGTCCACTTTGCTTCCCTCTCTGCTCTGTGAGCCCCTCAAGGGCTGGGATCCAGGTCTCGCTCTCTGCTTTGTCTCCAGTGCCCAGCTCTGGGCCACCTGACCCAGCAGCACTGGTTCTGTTCCGTGGTGAGTTGAACCTGGCAGGGTCAGGGTTCTGCATGGCCACAGCATTCTGACTTCTCCCCTCCCCGGATCAGGAACCTCTGGTTTTGCTTCTCTCCCCATCCCCCACCCCCCGCCATCCCCCTAAATTCTGGCCAAGTCATGAAAGCTGGGGAGGGCGGTGGGAGGAGGAAGGTGAGACAGTGTGGCTTAGCAGAGGGTGAGAAAGCCTCCCTGCTGCCTGGCCGCCGCCGGCACCACGGGAATGGTTCTGGCAGAAGCTGCCTGCTGGGCTGAGATCACCATGGAGACCTGGCTTAGAGAGGGTCACTGGCAGTGGCTAAGGGCTGGAGGGGGCGGGGGCGACAAGGATTTGTGCCGAGGCTCCCAGCCTGCCCCAGGGCCCTTAAGGGGAGCAGGGGAGGCTGGGGTTCAGTACAGTTAGCTTGCTAAGTAGTTTGGAGCTGCCTGTTCTAAATCTCCCCCCAACTTCATCACCCCAACACACCATGTCTGTCATCCCAACAGGTTCCTTAGCTTGGCAGCTGTTCTTCAACTGCAATAAAGCTGTCCTACAGATAGATGCCCCCAGCCCACCAGCTGAACCTGTTCCCCCACCCTGTGCATCACCCTAACTGGAGAACTGACACCTACCCCAGCTGCATCCCCTGCCCCAATCACCCCGGTTGTAATACAGCTGTCACCCTAACAAGCACACCTCTTACCCCTTCGGCTAATATTCCATCCTCCCCTCACCGGCAGGAGATCTGACAGCTTAACAAAGATGCAGCTCCTACCCTCCCCCTCAAGCCTCTGCATGCCACCTGGGCTGAGGCACCAGGATGGGGTGCTGTCCCACCTCCCAGGAGTGCACCTGGCTCCCCTGGCCCTTGGGGGGAGTCCTGGCAAGTCCAGCCTCAGGACAAAAGTCTTCCCCGGGGCTGACTGCCCAGCAGACAGCAGCCGAGGCTGAGCAGAATTTAAATGTGGCCCCGTTGGAAAGGGAAGCCAAGAAAGAGGACGAGAGAGGAAAGGCTTTCTGTGGCTGCCGGTTCCTGCAGGGATGGGGGAGGGTGGATGGCTTGCTGAGGAGCCTCAGAAGGTGGTTTTAGCACCCCCACGCTTGTCCCTTAATTTTGGTGGGATGGTCACCCACCAAGTGTAGGAGACATGAATTTCAGGGCTCTGAGAAGAAGACAGAGCTCCAAAAGAGCCAGGCTAATGACTGGAGGTCTTGAGGGTAATGAGCCCACACCTTTCCACTGGGCATCTTCCCACTCACTCCAGCAAAGCTGGGGGTCTGGATAGGGAGTCAGGTCCCCAGAGCCCTGCAAACATAATTAGGACCATCTAGGGAAGGGAGGTACTTCAGATCTCTAGTGTCTAGTGATTGTAGGGACTGGGGACTCAGGAGTTTCCAAGCTTCAGGAAGGCAGGGGGTGCAGCCAAACACAGATGGTATCGTGTTGGACAATTTCTTTATTCCTGTAATCAGACAGACTTCCTCATCACCTCACCTCTCTAAGGAACAGAATGGCATTGGTAGGGAATGGGGAGAAGGTTGGATTTGGAAAAAATGAAAGCAGTGGTTCACACCTGTGCTGTGCTAAGGCCCTGTCTTCCCATTATGTCATTCCTCAGGACAGCCTAGGTAGGAGGAATTACTAAACTCATTGTTGCATGAGGAAACCAAGGCCTGGGGAGCCTAGCTGGCCCAGGCCCCAAGAAGGTAATGACTAATACTAATTAGTATCACTTATGATGCATTTATGGACCAGGCTTAATCTGCCTCAAACCACTGAATCTTCCCAACAAATTTGCGGGATAGTTCTGTTATCCCCTTTTGAGTAAACTGAGGCTCACAGAGATTCACTGACTTGCCCAAGGTCATAGAGCTATTAAATGGTGGTGCTAGCATTTGAACTCGTCTTTGTCTGACTCAGGAGCTCAAGTTCTGAACCAATTGCACTGCCTGGAATCCCAGCTCCTCATCCAGCACATCCTTTACCTCTCAGTGCTGTGGGCCTTGGACATACACCTATTTTACAGATGGGGAAAGTGAGCTCAGAGCAGGCCAGAAGCAGTCCGGAGTCTCATGGGCAGGGGCCGTTTGGAATTTTCTGCGAGAAGGAACAAGGCAGTTCCCCTTCTCTCAGAGTCCTGGTAGGGACTGGGTGGAGGTCCCGCTTTTAGCCTCCCTATTCCCAGAGCTCAGGGTCTGACTCTGCTGCTGACTTCTGCCTCTTCTCTTGTGTTTCTTTGCAGCTTTCAGAAAACCAACGCCAAGACCCCTCCCAGCGTCCACATCGTCCTCTGGCAGGAGCGCCTGCCCCTCTGCCTCCCCTGCACCCCCTGCACCCCCTGCAGTCCCATCTCCCCCCCACCCCTCCCTGCCCATCTCCTCCACGCAGAAGCCGAAGGTGAGCCCTTTCTGCACAAAACCAGCAATTGTAAATACTTTTTAAAAATGTACAAAACTTAAAAACAAAACACAGTTTTAGAAAAAGACAAAAAAAAGAGAGAGAGAGAGAGCGCGAGCGTGTGCAAGAGGTTGCGAGCGGGGCCTCGATGTGTCCAGAGCCCCTGCAAGTATGCACTGAGAAATTTATCTACAGGTCGTTTGACAAAAATGAACAATATCCTATTTATTGTATATACTGTTTTATTATAAATCGTGGATTGTATATTGCATTCTGTAAACCTGCTGTGGTCCCGTGGTGTGCAAATTCGCATGGTGGGGGGGAGGGAGAAGAACCTCTTGCGGGAGCTTTTTTTTTTTCTTTCTTTCTTTCTTATTTTTCACTCTTTTGGGTTTTCTCTTCTGTTGTTGTTGTTGTTTTCTGTTGGCAGGACACACCCAAAGATCCAAGTTTGTATTAAAAAGAAATGAAAAAAAGCAAAAAAAAACAAAAACAAAAACAAAAAACAACCTCGTGTCTTGTGAAAGGGGGTGAGTGAGGGTGGACAGAGTGGAAGGGGTGTGACAGCTGGGGGTCCTCACCAGACACTGGGTCCCCAGAGGAGTTGAAATACCTCCATGTGTTCCCTCCCTCAGAGTTCTAACCTCTGCCTGAGACCTGAGTGACCTGTGCATTTGGGCCCCTCCCTTTACACCCCAGGCCCTGGGTCTCCCCTGCCTCTGGGCTCTCCAGTCTGCCCCCTGGGGCTTCCTGGCCCCTGGTACGTGCATTCTGTCCCAGGTCCAGGGAATGTGCCTAGTGCATTTTGCCCTAGGTCCAGGCTGTCCCATGATTCTGAGGCCCCTGTTCTCCTCCAAGTCCTACATTTCCTCTCCCTGCGGAACCCCCATATAAATCAGGTCTTGGGTCTCCCCTGCTTCTAGACCCCCCTCACCCCATCCTTGGTCCCAGGTCTCTGATTCCAGCCCCTTCATTTGTCCTGTGTTCCCCCAGCCTTTGGGCCCCACAGCTGTACTCCAGTTCAGGAGACCTGTCTTTGAGACACTCAATCCATTCTAAGTGCAAGAACCCTTGTGGAACACCCCTCTTTCCCACAAAGACTGGAGTATCCCCTGTTTGTGTGTCTCCTGTTCACCCCAGGGCCTGGGTCTCCTTTGTCTCCAGGCCCCCCTCTTTTCTGCCCCAACACACCTGTATCTGCCTATGTAAACTCCAGGGTTTGACTAGGCTAATAACCGCAATATTTCTGCCTTCCCCTTTCTTTCCATCCTAGTGGGTCTGTATTTCCTCCCAGGTTTGTAAACTTTGGAAAAAGAAAACTCCTAATCCTGTGCCTATTTCTGGTGGACCTGGCAGGGCCAAACTGTTTCCCACCCCCTGACCTTGGGGAGCTCTTGGCTACCCTTGACCGAATAAGCCCACTTTGGGCTGCCTGGTCCTTAGCAAGCAGCTTTTCCCATCGGCCCAGTTTATGTTAAAGCCCTGCTCTGTGTCCCTCCCTGTTGAAGCTCAAGGAGACCCCAAGGGACAGCTCCATACCACCTGCCCTCCTTGACCCAACCGGCACGGCCCAGGCCTTGGGAGAGTCAGAGGAACCCTTGGTCTGAGGAGGGAGATAGACTCCCACCTTCTGGGCACCCCTGTCTGAAAGAGGACACTGGAGGGTTCAGACAGAGGCAGGTAACAGTCCCTGAAACTGCATTCTCTGCACTGGATGCGAAGGTTCAGCCTCCCAGCAGGCCCCCTCTGTGCAGCCCCAAGACTCAGCTGAAGACACCGTTCCTACCCTCCTGCATGGTGAGAGCAGAGGCCCTGGCAAGGGCGTCCTGGAGGCCAAGACCAGGGTGCGAGGCAGAAGACTGAGGGAGTTCCCAGAGGAGGAAAGAGCAGGGCAGGGGTGGAAGCCACACGTGGCTAGGTCTGTTTGGAGTAGACACTGTGTGGATGTTTGTGGGAGGGGAGAGGGCTTTGGCAAGGTCACCCCTGGGCAGGGGGAAGACTGGTTGGAAGGGGTGTGTGGCATCAAAGGGACCAGTGGGGGAAGCCATGAGAAGTTTGTTTTCAGCTCCAAGAATCGCCTGCAGGGAGAAAACGAGTGTGTTCTGTGGCTACTGAGGAAGCAGAAGAGACCTGGGAAGGCTGTCCAGGTGGGGCAGGCTGAGTGGAGGGTGGGGCCCGGTGAGAGGGGCTGGGGGTGCAGTGGGGAAGGGGTAGTAGGGGAAGGGATTGTCGGGGCTCTGCAAGATGGAGAGGAAGGACAGTGAGGGCTTGTGTGCCCAGGAATTGGGGTGGGGGTGGGGGTGGGGGTGGACGACCCAGGAAGGAAATGGGAGTTTAGGGAGGTAATTATAGCCCAGCAAGCGGGCTCTGTAACTTGAAGAGGGCTTTGTAGGAGGGGTGGGGATTCATTGAAAAGAGAGGGGCACCTGGAGAGGGATGGAACCCAGAGAAGGCCTTGTGGTTTCCGGGATGGGAGGGAGGCTTGGTGAGGAGAACTGAGGCTCCTTGAAAGGTTAAAGGAGGCTCCTGAAGAGAGGGGAGCTCGGGAAGGGGAGGGGTCTCAGTCTAGGGTTGTGGCTTAGTCCCGGCTGAAGAGTGCTGAGGAGGGCCGAGTATTAGAGATCTGCCATAGCCAAGGGCCTAGCCTTTAGGATGGAAGCTTCTCTTGGCCCTTGGGCCCTGGGGCTTCCGGGGAAAGGGCAGCAGAGACCCTGCTCAGAAATGTGGGTCTTCACAGCCACAATCCCACACCTGGTCCCATCAAGGCAACATGGCTCCTAGATTCTTGGGTTTTGCCGCCATTTATTAAACACTTCCCTGAGGTTTTTATTCCTCAAGACAATCCTTGAGGTAGAGAAAAATACTCACCTCATTTACAGACGGAAGACAGGTTCAGAGACACAGAGTAAGTGACCTGTCCAAGATCCCACAGGAGGTGGCAGAGGTAGGTTGGCCCAGAGTCTGGCTGTGAGCCTTTACTTTTTCATAACAATTTAAAGGGAAAAAAATCTTGCTTATAAAATTCATCCCAAAATTCATCTATTCTATAATAAAATTTTTAAATGATAGAAATAAGAGTAGGAAATAATTATATTACACTATGTACTAGTTCCTATTCTAAATCATATATATAAACTCATTCCATGCCCACAACAACCCTATGAGGCTTTATTGTAATGATTAGCATTTCCGTTTTTACAGACAGGAACCTCAAATGCTGAGAGGTAAGTTACAAAGACCACTCAATGAGTACATGGTGACAACCAGGGTTGAAACCCAAGCAGTCTCCTTCAGGAGTCTGTTTCACTAACTATACTGTTCAAGGTGAAACCCCACTCTACCCCCATTCCTGGTAATAATCCTTGTGTCAACATTTTCAGGCCCATTCATCTAGATCAGTGGTTCTCAACCCAGAGATTTTATTGGTCTGGGTGGGGCCTGGGCATGGAGATTTTTAAAAGCTCCCTGGGTGGTTCTAATGTGCAGCCAAAGTTGAGAACCTCTAACCTAGCTATTGTGCTGAGTGTTTGCGCAGAAGCAGCCACCTGTGTGCACACACCTATATTTAATGAGTTGTCCTAGGTGTGCATAAGGTGCTTTCTTGTGTGTACACTGTGGCATCCATCAATGTGTTTCACTGAGTGGCAGGTTGTATATTACCATGGGTTCTTCCAGTGACTGTTAGAGACACTGTGTGAACACATTCATTCAACCGATATTTCTTGAGCATCTACAAGATTCCAGGCACCATCCCAGGCAACTGGGGATACAACAGCAAACAAGACAGATGGAGTCTCAGCCTTGGTGTGCATGGTCTGATGGAATTGACAAATTTGGTCTCATGTCTTTCCCTGTGGGTGGCAGGGGTTGGGAAGCCCTCAGGGGTTGCTGAGGGGTGAGTGGCTGGCTGGGAGGACTTAGGAAGGTGAGACTTGCTGGTTGGCTGTGTGCATGGTGGATCTTCTGGCCCTGTGTGCAGATGTGTTTGAGAGAGGGAGACCAGAGCACGTCTCCAGGTTTGAATGAGTGTGGCCGAATGTGTGGCATGTGTATAAAGGTGTGCGTGATGTGGGCCAGTGAAAATGTGGACAACTGTGTGTGTGTGTGTGTGTGTGTGTGTGTGTGTGTGTAGGAGGGGGTGATGGGGGAGGGCTGGGTGCAAAGTAAGCACCAGCCTAGAACAGCACACAGATGGTGGCCTGTGCACACTCAAGCGCACACACACAGCCAGCTGCTGCAGAGAGGAGGCTGGGTTCCAGTCCCAGGGCACAAACTCCCAGGGCCAAGAGGATTCTGCTTTGGGTGTGTGGAGGAGGCACAGCTGGGGCTGGAAACTCTAGAGTGGGAGGAAGGGAGAGGGAGGGAGAGAGGGAGGGAGGCTGGGGAGCCACATCCTTGATCTCTGGTCTGTTTCAGCAGTTCCGGACTTGGTGCTCTGGGTCTCTGTGTGACTCTGGGTCTCTCTCTCTCTCTCTAATGTCTGGATCTTGGATCTCTGTTTCTCTCTTCTGGGTCTTGGGCTCTGAGACTGATCACATGACTCTGGGTCACCACCTCTCCAGCCTACTTGGCTCTCAGTGTCCCCTTCCAAGTCTCTCTGTCTCTGCCTCTATGTCTGCCTCTGTCTGCGTGTCCTTCCTTGTCCTTGCCAGGTGGGAGGAGGGGGCCCAGTGCTCAGGGAGCAGGTGTCGGCTCACTCAGGCAGCAGGGAGTGAAGTTGAGGAGGGCACAGAGCCAGGAGCCCCTGGACACACAGCCACACTCCAGGACACATACTCAGGGCACACACAGGAGTGCACAGTGACATACATGGAGAGCTGGGTTCTCGGGGACATACACACAGGTACACAGTTCAACACACAGCTGCACCCCACAACACACAAGGATACCAAACACCACAGGTCACATGCAAAGAAGTCACACACACACACACACAAATACTCATCTGACACACCCAGATATACAGGCATAGGCACATGGGGCATTCTTCCAGAAGAAAACCCAGGGCCATGGGCACACACATGGACACAAACATACATACACACATGCTCAGGAACATACAGACAGACAAGCACAAAGATAGGAGACACAATCACACACTGAAACACAAATATACAAAGGCACACTCAGTTACACAGCGGCAGTCACACTCAGAGCCACATACAGTCAGGAGTAAGGAGGCAAATGTGCACAGACAGGCAAATACCCTCCAGGACAACCAGAGACAGAGGCACAACAGGCACTCTGAGGGCCACACCCAGCACAGGCAGAACACCCTCAGGTACACCCCCCCTCGGGGCTCACGCTGCAGCACCTGGGGACACGCCCACAGGCGGCGGGAGCGGGCCCGGGCGGCCCAGCGCACCTGGCGCCCACGGCTCGACCCCGGCGCCCACGGCTCGCCCCCCGGCGCCCCGAGTGTGCGGGCCCGCGCGCGCGCCCGCGCCCGCCCCGCCACCTGTGGGAGGAGAGGTGCGCGCTGCGCCCGGGGCTGCCCGCCCGGCGCGGCGCTGGGGGAGCGGTTGCCATGGTGCGCCCAGCGCCGCCGCATACTAATGGGGCGGCCACGGGCGCTGCCCCCTGCCCGCCCCGCTCCCTCCTCCCACTCCTTCCTGCAGCTCAGCCCGAATCGCCCCGGCCCGCGGCTTGGCCCGCGCACGCGACTCGGAGGGCCAGAGCCTCCCCCCCCCCCCCCCTTGCCAGCCTGAGGCCCGGGGCTGCGGGACCCCCAGAGGAGGCCCAGGCCAGGTGAAAGGCTGCGCGGGGTGAGGGCCTGGGGCGCTGCGGGGGGCTGCCCGGCCTGGGCACGGGCACCAAACGGGCACGGCAGCTGGGAGCGCAGGTGCTGTCTTGGAAACCGGGGCGGCAGTCCTGGGAGGGGGGCGGAAATAAAGGGGGAATTTAACCCTTTTCTTGCCAGAGGGCCCTCCAGCCACTCTTCCCCAGGCTTGGCTGGGGAGGGGGCGGGGACTTGACCAATCGCTAATACAATCTACACCCCTCACTTTCCATCTGCTTCCAGCCTCTCTCCAGATCTGGCTTGGCCTTTGGGGCGGGGGGGGGGGGGGGGGGGGGGGGGGGAGGAGGCGGAATTAGTTACCATCACTTCAGTTCTGCCCTTGTCTGACTGGTGAGGTTGGGGTGTGGAGGAGTGTGCTGAGGACTGAGGGCTGGGGGGACAGTGGCACCAGAAGGGTTACATCTTCCCATACCTTAATCCCAGCCCCAGAGTCCCCCTTTCACGCAGCCTTGACCCACAACGCTCTCAGCCCCGCTGTTTTAATTGGCATGGAGGGGCGTGGCGGTATCCTGGGGTAGGGGGAGCCAGCAGAGGGTTTGCAGGTAGAGGCAGTGGGAGGGGGCTTAATTGGGGGGGGAGAGCCAGGCAGTTGCCTAGCAACCCCACAGCTGTCTGTTGACCTAGAAGAAGCTGCGCTGTCTTGACACAGCTGGTGTTTACATGTAACCGAGGCTCTGGCTTACCACTTGCTTGGAGGAAAGCTGAGGCAGTGCCCTGGTGGCAGCCTGGCCCCGGCCCCCGGCTGTGGTGGGCTCTGTGCCTGGTGCCTGCCTGCCTGCCCTCTTTGCTTCAGCTCCCACCTCAAGTCCAACTGGAGAGAGGGTGGGAGGGCAGATCTCAGAGCTGGAGGCCTTGGGGCTGGGGACATTTGATACACACATATACACACACAGAAAACCCAAGGCCTTCAACAGAGAAATGGTGGGAGACTAAGAAAGGTTTGGGGGAGTTCCCTGGTGGCCTAGTGGTTAGGATTCTGGGCTTTCACTGCGGTGGCCCAGGTACAATCCCTGGTTGGGGAACTGAGATCCCACAAGCTGTGTGGCACAGCCAAAAAAAAAAATTCCTTGAGAAAGGGCTGGAGGACGAGGGTGCCCAGTTTATACACAGATTTCAACCCACACAGACAACTCCAGCATTTGCAGGGACACATGTACACACAGCCCCATGAAATCAAAGCTGACATAGGCACACACACAGGCACAGAGATGCCCACTGACATGACGACATCCAGGCAGACACACACTGACACATAGAAACACAGTAATCAAGTGATCGAAACCCCAACACACAGACACACTCACAGACCTCTTGATACAGAGGACAAACAGGCACCGACCATCTGATAGAGACACACAATCCAACACGCTGACACGCCAATGTCCCCATGTGGTGACACCAGCAGCTATCAGACTAACACAGTTCACTCCAGCTAGAATTTGCAGGTCTGCATTATGAAAGAAACCCAGCCTCACATATGGAGTCACCCACACGCACACAGAAAAACACACAACCCCCCAAACTTTTATTGATTGCCCACAACGCTTAAGGCAGGCAGTTGCTGACAGCACGGACGTAAGCAAAGACACACCCAGGAGCCCAACATGTGAAGAGACACAAGTCCCTGAAGGACCACGGGCCCTGACATGTCCCACCCGCACCCACACAAATGCCCATAGCACAAACACATGCCGGCCTAGGGTGTGAGCAGAGCGGAGACTCCTCCCTGCCCACAAACCCTGAGTAGCAGCAGATGTGCCTTGGGGTCAGAGGGCCCTCGTGGCCCCAGTACCAGCTCCAGATGAATCCAGACAGCCTGGGCGGTACCCCGACCCTCAGCACTAGGGAGGAAACAGCACCAGCTCCTTCCCTGGGAGCCCGTAGACTGAGGGGAAAGTTACAGCCCACACCCAGGAGCCCCCTGTCTGTAGCTCTGTCCTCCCAAATCCCTTCCTGGACTGACAGAGGAGGCACTGTCCTGCCCAGATGAGCTCTGGTCTGATGGAGGCCATATCTCCTCCCAGACAGCTGTGGACACTACAGACAGACACACATACACACCAGCATGTGGCAGCTCCTGGGGGGTTCTGGAGGGCTTCCTGATAGAAGTGAGCCTAGGGCCTCCTTTTGGAGCCCAAGAGGAAAGGAGGAGAGAGTGTGCTGAGGAGGCCTTCCTTATCTCACCCCACACCCGCCCCTCACCCAGCAGTTCCTCCTCCCCCCAGGGCCCAAGGGGCCTGCCAGGGCCCCACAGCCCCATCAGCCCAAGCAGTGAGCAGGAGGAGGAGAGCGGATATTTTTAGCTTCTCTGCCACTGACATTTCACAGCAGGCGACCTGGGGTGAAGCTGAGTGAGTGCTGAAGGCTGGGAGAAGCCGCCATCGCCTTCCCGCCCCCGTGCACACGCACACACAGCCGTGCACACACACAGGCACGTCCCCCAACACTCCCAGTGCTCACCTAAGGGGCACAGCTTCAGGTACACAGTTATGTGCAGATCTAGACACACACATGCACACCCTTGGTTCACAAGCCACTTATGCCTAAAATCTCACCCACCTGGACAATACAAACTGTACCTGTTCACACAGCCAGATACACACATACACAATTCAGACATATACCACACTTCCACACCCAACCAAGCGCACACACACTCTCTCGTCATTCAGTCGAGAAATGTGATTCAGTGCCTACTGTGCGTTGGGCACTATTCTAAATACAAAGGGTACCATGAACACAACAGACCCAAATTCCAGCCCTTCCAGAGTTTACGTTCTGGTGGGGGAATGTTTGACCAGAAACACAAAATAAACAAAGTACTGCTTCAAGAACCACACATTTAACCCAGTCCCCCAAAATATACAACCACACATGTGAACAGCTCCCTGACATTCACTGTCCCACAAATACACACAACTGCACACACCACCCACAGTCAAGACTCATACAATCTCCTTGTACCTCGAAACAATCACAGACGTACACAGCTGTACACATGTGCAATTATACACTTCACATGTAAATATTCATGCAGTCAAACACGATACACACAAATCCAGCCACACACACACAGTGTGCATAGCCATATTATTTATTTACCTGTGTACACAGAATACAGCTCTACAAGAGCATGTGAGTGCAGGTTCACGTACCCTCCTCTACGTGCCCACGTGCACACACACGTACACAACTATCCCCTCAGGGTAAAATTCCTCTCCCTGCCCATAGCAGACACACATGCACACATCCCCACAATCTTCCCCCTACCAGTGAAGTCCAAGCCTGTTTGCCTGTGTTCACAAATGTACACACAGAGTCCTATCACACTCACAACCTCACAAACACACCTAACTCCCAAGCTCCAAAGAGGCCACACACCCAGTTTCATACCCAGCCCCTTTCCTCTTTTCTCAAGGGCAGTGTGGTCACTGCACACCACACGTGCTCCCAGAATACTGCCCCCAAGATTCCAACCCTGCTGACCCCAGGGTTTGGGGGTTGAGGGCAGGCCCTAGAGAAACCCAGCAAGGGGCTGAACTCCCTCTGAGCTCAGAGTTTGCCCTTGGTGCCCAGACTGGAGGTGGAGCCAGGAGAGTCTATGCTTCTCAGATCTGCCACCAGGCCCCTCCCCGCTTTGCTCTTCTCCCCTCCTCCCTCTCTTCTTGAGTTCCATCTCTCCATCCCACCACCACCTCCCCAGTAGCTCTTGGCCCAAAACCAAACTCTCCTTTTCTCTTCCAGGTTCTGCTGCCCTAGAGGGTGTTGGAGCCCTTGTGATAAACAGATGGACTAACAAGCAGACAGACACATCACTTGGGACCAAAAAAAAAAAAAAAAAGGCAAAAGCCAGAGGTCATTGTCATACCCTGAAGAACTGGGAGGGAGAAACAGCTAAATGGGCAACGGGAAGGCTGGGATAGGACGTGCTGGCCCGTGGGTCAGTGGGCACAAGCAGACACAACTAGGGAAAGAAGCAGCCCTTGGGTTCCAGTTCTGACTTGGCTGTGTTACCCTGGATCCGTTGCTCCCCCTCTCTGGCTCTCTCTTCTGCTTCTAACAAAGAGAGAGTTGCAGTTGGTGATTCCTGAGGCAATGAGATTCTCAAAGACACTGCAGCAGTTGTATAAACAGGGAGGGGGCCTGGGAGCCTTGGGAGTCTGATTAGAGTAATAAGAGACCCCTCCTCAGAGGCTCTGCCGCAGCCTCCTCCCCCTTCTAGGCCTGGGCTCTAGTCTGGGTTGAAGCACCAGAGGCCAACACCCCCTGCCCCCCAGTACATATAAACACATGTGCTCCTCTAAGCCTTAGCCACGTCTTTTGCCCTCTCTGGACCTTAGGCGTCCAGGCTTGTGTATTTAGGGGCTCACATTCGGGCTCTGTGCCGGTGAGCCAGTCTATGTGTGCACTGTCTGTCTGTCTGTCCGGCTGCCAGCAGCCTTCAGGCGCCAGGAGGGGAGGTGGGGGCGGGGAAGGAGGTAGCGTTGACAAGTTCCAATGTCTGGCTTTCCCTCCTGGAAACCCCGAGCTGGGGCTGGCCCCCCCTTCCCTTCCTGTCTCTCTCGCTCAAGCACGTCCCTTCTAAGAGCCCCTCTCTGCAGACACCCCCAGTGGAACCAAGCCCAGATTTGCTGCCAAGAAGGCCGACATTTCTTCGACTTGCCACGTTAAAGGGGCCTGCACAGGCACGCACTCAAGTTCCCCTCCACGTCCTCCTCCTGTGCACATTCAGACGACCCGAGACACACAAAGACACGGTTGGACACAGCGGCCACCTGTGCACACAGGAGGTAGCACATGGAGCGCATCTGACCCCGGGCTCACAGACAAGTACAAACACAGCCATGTACCCCCCCCTTCCTACACTCAGCTTACCACAGACCCAGAAGCACGCAGTTTCCAGCACGCGGTGCTCACAGACACGCACAAACACAGTCATACACAGGGCCTTGCCGAGCACAGAAGCAAGTGCAAACCCGTAGCGTATTGTCTCCCTGCACAGCACAACCGCCACCACCACCAGGGCTGCTTCGGCCCCGTGCGGATGCAACCCCAGCAACACAACAGCCGTGCCGCCTGTTCTCTGCACATACTGCACCGCACCGACAGTCACACGCGGTCATCCCCTGCATCACCAGAGATAACCACACTAACAAAGCCCGCCAGGCACAGAGACAGCCCGTGCCCATGCCCTGGGCATTTGGACCAGCCCACTCTGTTACACAGTGTCTTCCTGGGCACCGAGACCTGCCTAAAATCCCAGCTGCACGCATCGCTCTGCTGTGCACACACAGTCGCTGTCCCCTGGGCACACACAGAGGAGCTCAAACTCACAGTTACGTCATCATCCTCTTGTCCACAATAACAAATTCACAGGGGCCCCAGTGCAGCCAGACATGAGGTGAGTACACACACTGACACATGCTGAGCCTTCTATGCACACAGATTCCTTGTCACTAACAGTTGTCCTCTTGTCATCTTCCCTTGTGCTTACACAAACATGCAGTGGCCCCTGAGTATCACGAACCAGCACAAACTCACACACAGAGTCACCAGTGCACACGGAGGCAAACAGACTCACAAATCACCCCCAACATGCTCCTCCCTGCACACACAAGCGTGCGTGCTCCCACAGACAGAGCTGGCTATCTGAACCTCACCCGCAGACCCCCCAGCCCCAGGCCCCCAAACCAAGCCTCCTGCCTCCCTTCCTTGGCTGGTGAGGGAGGGGAAGGACTGGGAAGGTTGGGGGCTGGCTCAGCCCTTGTTCCCTCCCTCCACCGGCTGGCTCACTCCTTCCTTTCTGGCAGAGTCAGCCAGCCCAGCCCCGGCTCCGGCAGCCCTGGCTGTTCTGGGCAAACTCTCGGCGGGCTGGTCTCGGCTGATGCCGCCGCAGCAGCAGCAGCAGCAGCAGGGGCGAGAAGGCGGCGGGCGGCTGCCAACGTGGCAGACGGCGGGCAGGGCGGCAGGAAGGAAGCTGGGCCCGTTCCGCGCCCACTCACTGGGGGAGACAAAACCAAGGGGGCTGGATGAGCAAGCCAGGCAGCTGGGCAGGGGGACTTCGTGCCCAGCCTCGGCTCTGGGCCCACATTGGCCTCAGGCTCACTGGGTGACCTTGGGGAACTTGCTGCCCCTCTCTGATCCTGTTTTCTCCTCCTTCAGCAAGGGAACAGTCTGGTCTGGATGCTTCTTCCAGCTCCTAAACCTTGTAACCAATTCCGTGCAGAGAACTCATGGGAGGGAGGTGTGGGTTCACTCTGCGACCTGGGGCTAGTCCCTTCCCCTTCCAGAGACTTAGCTTTTCAGTGCAACAGTTAAAAATTCCTCACCGCTGTACTGCTGTCACCATTGACATTACATTTTCATTCTACAGATAAGAAAACTAAGGTTCAGAGAAGTCAAATGATGCACCCAAGGTTGCCCAACAAGTGAGTGTGGCAGAGCTGGGATAGCGGCTCAGGGCGTCTCATAAAGTCTTTAAAATCAGTGTTGCCTCCTTTATCTTCCAGACATCCCACGCCCCCGCTGGTATCTGGGCTGCCCCTCTGAAGCCCTCCCACCCCGCCCCCCAGGCCCTGAGCGCCCCTCAGAGCCACCTGGTTCTGCCCTGGGGAGTCACGGTGCAAAGGCCAGACAGGCCTCCCACCAGCATTCCAGCTGCCACTGGGAACACAGCTGTCAGCAGGGCCAAGAGAGCCAAAAGCCACCTCCCAAGCAGGCCCACATAATTGGTACATTGTCAACTCAAAAACAGAGCTGCTGTGGGATCTCGGGCAAAGCCCCAGTCCTCCCTGGGCCTTGGTTTCTTCATCCGGCTGCAGTGGATTAGACTAGCCCATTTGCAAGGGCCCTCTCAGCTTGGAATGTTGCCTAGGGAGTGACTGAGGAGAAATGTGGTTGGGGGCGGCAGCTGTTGCAAGGTCTGGGTGGCTGTGGGTGGGCCTCAGGTGTCTGACCCGAGGAATCTGGCCTCTGCCTCACCTGCTTGCTGGGGTCCCATCTGGGCCCTCTCACACATCTTTGCAGGATGGCTGGGCAGACAGACAGATGGACAAACAGAGGTATGAAGGAGAGAGGGAGAGGAGGCCCTCAAGCAGTGCTCTAGGGGCTGAGTACCCCCCTGCGGAGGAAGGAGGACAAAAGGCAGAGGGAGGCTCCGCCTACCCACCTCCTCTGTTAGACAAACCTCTCCTGCTGCGCATGCTGCCCTGTCCTACAGGGAAGTCTGTGGGGAGGACAAAGGTGGGACAGACAGTTAAAGGAGGAGGTTGAAAGTTCTCCTGGGGACCATGGAGGAGACACCCAGCTCAGCTGTGGGGGTGAAGAAAGGCCTAGGGGAGCAGGAGTCACAGGTATTGAGCTCCGTCTCCTAGGACAAATCAGAGTAAGCCCAAAGAAGTGTGCACGTTTGAATGAGTGTCTGTGTGGGTGCGATTACTATCCCATTTTACAGACGGGGAGATCCATGCGCAGAGGTGGCGAGACAGAGCCAGGCCTTATATCCAGGCCTGCCTGACGGCAAAGACAGTGTTTTTTGTGCTATGCCACGCTGCCTCCCGAAGGAGTGAATTGCTCATGGTGGCATTTCAGATTTCAGATGTAGTGACAGCAAACCAGGGAAGAGGTTCTGGACAGATGGTTCCCCATCGGGTCCCTGCCTCGGGCTCGCAGAGCAGAGGTTTGTCAGGGCAGGCGAAGCGCCCTCTCCTCCGGTCCTCTTGCCTGTGAGATGCAGGCAGGTTCCCCCCCACTCTCCTCACCATCCCCCTCCAGCCCTTTGGCCCTGCCGAGGTGACCTGCATGAGCTCAGCTTCCCAGCAGCCCTGTGGAGGAGGCAGCCAGGGCCGAGGCTGCCTCTGCCCTCTCACTGCTTGGCACTGCCAAGGGAGGTGGGGCCGCGGAGGGGTGGGGGGAGCCTCCCTGCCAGCAGACCTTCAGCCCCGTCCCCCGACTCAGGCGCCCCTGGGGTTTGCTGCAGTGGCCCAGGCTGGGGCAGGTGGTGCCGGGCTGGGGCACGCAGGTCAGGCCCGTCCCCACTGCTGCAGCCTTGTTGAGCTGCCATGAACAAGTGGCCGGAGGTTGCCGTGTCTCCATGGAGACCAGACAGTCAGTGCGGCTCCGGGGTGAGGGCCGTGATTAGTGAGTGTCAGCTTTGCCAGCCCTGCTCTTCCCACCGCCCGCCCGCCCGCCTCTGGGCTCTGAGACAACAGGCCTGGCCGGGGGTGGGGAAGGACAGGGAGGGGGCTCCAGGCCCCCACAGGCATGGGTCTTCCAAGCCTGGCCCCAGGTACTGTCTTTGTCTCAGCTGCCCCTGCCTCCCTGCCCAATTCATCTTCCACACAGCCCCCAGGGTGAGCTTTCTAAAACACAAGCTGAATCCTAACACTGCCTCCCTTAAGAACATTCCATGGCTCCCCATTCCTTTGAGGCTAAGAGTCAAATTCCTTATCATGGCATCCAAGGCCTTCCTTCCTTCCTTCCTTCCTTCCCTCATTCATACCAAAAAATCTTGTTTTGAGCACCTACTGTGTTTTGTGGAGCCTGCCAGGTGTACACGGTCAGTGAAACAAGCAAGATCCCTGCCTTAGTGGAACTTCCCATCTATTGAGAAAGACACACTACAAACAAAATACAAATCAACAGATATATGATCATAAAGGGGCTGGGAAGGAAATGGAATGGTTATGTTGGGAGAAAGTAATCTATAGGGGGCCAGCCTACCTAGGGTGGTCAAAGTGGCCTCAGACATTGATGGGGACCCACCAGTGGGGAGCCAAGGGGGAAGGACTTTCGGGGAGCAGCCTGCACCGTGGCCCCCTCTCCCGCCCCAGCCCGCTCCTCCTCCCCACCTCCGCCCCACACATGTTTCCTATCTTGGTTAAAGGCATCGGGCTATCAGAGGGAGAAACCTGAGTTATCGCCAACTCTTTCTTTTCCCCCTGTGCTCGTTTCTCATCAGTCGTGTGTCCTGTCAATTCTCTGAAGGCTTGGCTTCTCTCTCCTCACTCCGCTGCAGACCCCATTATTGTCACTTGCCTATCACACCTGCCCCCTAACGGGCTTGTCCCTTCACTCACGGGTTCAATCATTCCTCCTATCGTGGCTGAGCGCCCTCTATGTGCTGGGCACGTTGCTGGGCCTTGTGGACTTGCCCTGAGCAGGACCACACAGTCCCTGCTCTCGGCCAGAGTCTAGTCTGGGCAAGTCCACGAGTCCCGAGGAGGAGGAAAACCTCATCTAGACCTGGGGGGCCCAGAAGGGCTTCCAGGAGGAAGCCTGGCTAAAGGAGACCAGAGGGAGGACCAGGAATTAGCCGGGGAAGGGAGAGGGAAGATGTTGCACGCAGAGGAGCCTGTGGGCAGGCAGGAGGGAAGAGGTCAGAGCCTGATCTTCAGGCTGCTGGGGAGCCCCTGGGGGACTTTAACCCACGGGGGCACACACTCAGATCCGCTCCCTGACATCCAGTCTCTCCCCTTCCGGTTCACTCTCCACACTACAGTTAGAATCATCTTCCTAAAATAGGCACAATCATGTCCCTTCCCAGCTCTTAAAGGCCTGCTCTGTCCCCAGCCCTTTAAAGTTCAAACTGGGCAGTGGCAGCGAGGCACTCGAGGCCCTTGAAACCGCCTTTCCAGCCTCATTTCCAATCACTCCTCCCAGCTGACTCTGCTCAGCCACACCCAAACAGGTCATATCCTACGGTCTCTGGGCCCTTGTCCCTGTGGTATAGCCTCCTGGAGTGCCCTTCCCCACTTCTCCAGGTGAAGTCTTTATCCTTGAGGGCCCAACCCAGATGTCCCCTCCTCCAAGAAGCCTCTCCTGACTCCTGTTCCCCAACAAAAAATAGGTTTCTCCTCTTTATGCCCCCGTTACATTTAATTACAGACAGCTAGTACTCATCGGATGCTTATTTCTTTCAGAAATATTTATTTATTTATTTATTTATTTATTTATTTTGGGTGTGCTGGGTCTTAGTTGCGGCACACGGGATCTTTTAGTTGTGGCATGCAGACTTCTTAGTTGTGGCATGCTGACTCTTAGTTGCAGCATGCTGACTCAGTTGCAGATGCAAACTGTTAGTTGCGGCATGCATGTGGGATCTAGTTCCCTGACCAGGGATTGAACCCGGGCCCTCGTCATTGGGAGCACGGAGTCTTACCCACTGGACCACCAGGGAAGTCCCCTGGATGCTTCTTTCTATGTGCTAGACTTTACATAAGGATTTCATGTTCATGATATTATTTAATCCTCATGGATATCTTAAAAGAAAATATCTTGGAATTCCCTAGCGGTCCGGTGGTTAGGGCTCTGCACTTCCACTGCAGGGGGCACAGGTTCGATCCCTGGTCTAGGAACTAAGATCCCACATGCTGCATGGCGTCGCCAAAAAAGAAAAGAAAGAAAATATCTTATCATCATCCCATTTTACACACATGAAACTGAGGCTCAGAAAGGTTTAGTGACTGGCCCTGTTTCTAAAGGTAATAAGTGATAGAGCTGGGGCTCCAGCCCACGGAGTTGGTTGCCACAGCTCACGTGCTTACTCTCTAGTCCACCTCACCCTGTAGTAAGGTTTCTAGCCATGTCTGTGCCTCCCCTAGCAGATTAGCAGCACTTAGAGGGCAACGTCCAAGTCCGATTCATCCAGGGTCCCCAGGGCCCAGCATACGGCTCCACTTAAGGAAGGGATGTGCAACTGTGTGTGGAGTGAATAACTTTGGTAAGAAAGTTGTGAGCTGGGCTCACAGCAGGTTTCTGAGGATACATGAAACCCCTCTACCCTGAGTGGATCTGCTCATCATCCTGGGACCACACCACACCCCGTCCAGCATCTGGCTTCTGGTCCAGCCCCAACAAGAGTCTGCTGGTGACCTTGGGATTCCTGTCCTTTGGCTAGCAGCTCTTTTGCGATCAGACAGATCCAGCTTTGAATCTCAGCTGTGCCCTTAGATATAGCTGTGTGACCCCCAAGCAAGTGACTTTACCTCTCTGAGCCTCAGTTTCTTCATCTTCAAAATGGACTCAATAGTGCCTGCTTTTCTGGATTGTTGTGAAGATAATCGATGGCAGGCATTCTTACTATTTCCTAAGTGTCTACTATGGGCTTTGTCATTTCTCCTTTTTTTTTTTAGAGTTTTTATGTTGTTGTTGTTTTTGTTTGCGGCATCTTAGTTGCCCGACCACAGATCAAACCCTTGCCCCCTGCAGTGGAAGTGCGCAGTCCTAACCACTGGCCCACCAAGGAACTCCCTGTCATTTATTCCTAATTCGTTTGGCCCTAATTAAGGGAGGTAGGAACCCCCACATTTCAGAGGGCTCACTCTAGGCCTCCTCTACTGGGCCCTTCCCCATGGAGTGAGGAGTTGGAAAGAGGCCAAGAGGCCATGCCCGCCTGGAGCCCACCTCCACCCGCTCTGGGTACCCAGATCCTAGAATCCCTTGAGCTAGGTCCCAGAGCCTGAATGGCCCTTGCCTAGTCCAAACCCCACTGCCAGGATACATTCCTAGGCCTGCGAGGTGGCCAAGGGGCAGCTGTTTGCTGGAAATGGGTGAATAGAGCTTAAACATGCTGATGGTGAGGCAGGGAACGGATGCGAGAGAGGCCTCCCGTGTACTCTTATTAGGGGCCAGCTTGTCCTTATTAATCTTCACATATGCCCTGAAAGGCAGGAATTATTAGCACCGTTTTAGAGATAAAGAAACTAAGGCTTGAACTAGAGGAATGACTCCAAAGCCTGTTCGTTTGGCTGCCTCTGAGGCGGCAGTGCTTTATATCTTAATGCTTTACATTTATTGCCTCATTTAATCCTAACAACCCTATGATATAAGTAATATTATCATCCCACTATACAGATGAGGAAGCTGAGGCATGGAAAGGTTAAGGAATGTGCCTAAGGCCACACAACTCATAAGTAGCAGAGCTGGGAACTGAACCTTGGCAGTTAAGCGCTTAACTCTAGGCTCTGCTGTCTATTACCATTTGTATAGTTATAACTCAGTTCCCTAACTTGACTACCAACCACTCTGCCCCAGTCATCTGTCTGAGGAATGGGATTCGCTAAAGATGTTCTGAGTGCCCACAGGTTGTAAAGCCAGGAAGAGGCAGAAATGTGATCCAAGCTGAAGGGAGGGCCCTACGGAAGGAACCGGGGTACTGGGCTTGATTCTGCTTCTCACCATCTGTCCTGTAGCCCCAGGATAGCTGGGCGGGGCCCTGGGGGGCTGCTCCAAGAGAGGTGCCTCTAGCCTGAGCTCACAACAATGCCCTCCTTCCCAGCCTGTGGCCTGAGAAGAGGGCGCTTCCCCAAGGCTGAGGCAGAGGCAGAGGCAGAGCCCCCCCTTCCCCTTCAAGGCTCAGCTGTGGGGCGGCTGCCCAAGCTCCCGCCTCTCCTACTCCCTGGCCAAGTTGCTGCTCTGTGGTCACCTGGACCCAATTTCCTCCTTCCTGCCTCCTCCCATCTCTGGGAAGCGCCCCTGGGCTACCCTGCCAACTTCCAAAGGCTTCTCCCCCAGGAAGCCATCTCTGTCTTCCCCCCACCCCCCACCCGCAGGTCTCCTACCCCTACTTGGAACACTCCAGCTCCTCTCCCTTCAGCCCCACATGCAGAGAATCACTTGGACCATCAGCCCATTTTCCATTTGGTTCCTGGCTGAACATTGGGTCCCCCTGGCCAGACTGTGAGTTCCCTTTGCAGGGTGGTTATCACATCGTGTGCTTTCCTCTCCCCCAACAGTGCCTGGCAGGGAGGAGCCCAGAGCCAGTTTCCTGTGCTCCAGGAAGTAAAACTTGGTGCTTAGAGGTCTAGAGCCAGCATCACTGTTTGTCAAGCTTTTGAGGTCAACCTAACCCTCATTTTAAGTGAAGAAACCAAGGAGCCCCAGGGAAGGGAAGGGATTTGCCCAGGGTCACCCTGAGTCCAGGCCAGGACTCAAACCTACGTCCTCTGACTCTTAGGCCCAGGTTCCTGATGCTCTACGTGGATATAGTTTCTAATCCTCCCAGGTCCTCATTTTCAGGCAGGAAACCAAAATAGTTCCTGACAATGTACTGCCAGAACCTGAGGGGTTAATTCTGCCCCAAATGCCATATCTGGAAAAGCACCAAAGGGATTACCATCCAACCTCCCTCCATCCCCCTCACCCCACCCATTTTGTAAACAAGCAAACTGAGACCCAGAAAGCAGAGGGACCTCCTCAAAGTCACACTAGACCTAGAGCCAAGGTTTGATTTCATGTCTAGTTCTTTGAAGAAGAATTAAGCATCACCAACTAATTCATTCATTCAACAAAGAGTGTTTTTTTGGGGGGGGGGGTGTTGCTGTTTTTGGTTTTCATTTTTTGGTGTTTTTTTTTTTTTTTTTTTTTGAGAGCACCCAAGCTCTGTGCTGGGTGCTAAGAATATAAGGGTAAAAAATACAGCCACAGCTGGAAGGGACATGAGGGGACTCCTGGGTACATAAAACATTTAACATCATAATGGTCTACATCTTGATCTGGGTACCAGTTACATGGTGTGTTCAGTTTGTGAAAATTCATCAAGTTATATATTTTGATATGTGCAGTTTTCTGAATGTATATTTCAGTACAAAGTTTTTTAAGAAGACAGTCACAAGCATTGAGTTCAGAGAGCTACAGTATACAAGAGGAGAGGAGATGTTAGACAACTAATTACACAAATAATTGTTTAATTACAATTGTGACAAGTGCTACAGTAAAGTAGAGGGTGCTATGGGCTGTGGAGTGGGAGGAACTGATCTAGTCTGGCAGCAGTCAAGGAAGGCTTCTCAGAGGAGGTGAGGGATAAGCTGAACTGTCAAGAATGAGTAGGGGGACTTCCCTGGTGGCGCAGTGGTTAAGAATCTGCCTGCCAATGCAGGGGACACGGGTTCGATCCCTGGTCCGGGAAGATCCCACATGCTGCAGAACAACCAAGCCCGTGTGCCGCAGCTACTGAGCCCATGAGCCACAACTACTGAAGCCTGCATGCTCTAGGGCCCGTTTGCCACAAGTAGTGAGCCCACGTGCTGCAGCTACTGAAGGCTGTGCCCCTAGAGCCCGTGCTCCGCAACAAGAGAAGCCACTGCAATGAGAATTCTGAGCACTGCAACAGAGTAGCCTCTGCTTACCACAACTAGAGAAAGCCCGCGCACAGCAACAAAGACCCAACGCAGCTAAAAAAATAAAAATAAACAAATAAACACATTAATAAATTAAAAAAAAAAAGAGTAGGAATTAGAGTGGGAATGAGTCTCAACCCCTATCTGACAACACACAAAAATTAATCCACGATGAATCATGGACCTAAATATGAACGCTAACACTATAAACTTCTAGAAGAAAACATATGGGAATATCTTCATGATCTTGGGATAAGCAAAGTTTCTCAGGCATCAAAAGCACTCAACATAAAACACAATTATCAGGGGATGGGGAAAAGCATTCAAGACAGAGAAAACAGTGTGTGTGTGAAGGCCCAGAGGAAGGAAGGGGCAAGGTGTGCTTGGGAGAACTGAGAAAAGGCCTGAAGATGTGGAGGCAGGGGGAGAGGGAAGTGAGAGAAAGTCCAAGAGGAGGCAGGGGCCAGACTACCCAGGGCTTTCTGGGTTGGGTTAGGAGTTGGGACTTTATCCTGAGGATACCAGGCAGGGAGAGAAGGGTTTTTTTTTTTTTTTGGGGGGGGGGTACACCAGGTTCAATCATCTGTTTTTATACACATATCCCCGTATTCCCTCCCTTCGAGAAGGGTTTTAAACAGGGGAAGTGGCAGGTGCAGCAACTGAAGCAACAGTTGGGGAGAACGTGACCGTAACCTGGGTTTACAAAGAGTACTAGCTTCTTTGATGTGCCCAGGATCGCAAGGGGTTGCCTATACAAAAAGGAGAATAAAAGGGAACACTCCCCTTCCTCCCTGCTCAGCAGCCAGACAAGGCCAGGCTTGGATTCTGCTTCCTTGCCAATCAAGATGCAGTTTTACAACCTGAAAAGTCACTTAATGCAGGTGCCAGGATGAGGCGGGGCATGGCAGGCGGCAACTTGGGCTATGAGGCCCTGTCCTGCTGGGCCCAGCCCTGGTCTTAGAGCAGCTGGATTTTGCCAGCTCCCACCCACGCCCCAGCTCCTATTATAGCCCTACCTCACCCCTGCTCAGCACCTGGACCGCCTCACCTCCTCTCCCTTTTTCTTCCTCCCTCGGAGGACTGAAGAGTCCTGGCCAGAAGAAAGAGCCCAGAGGTCAGGGGTTTCTTCTACCCACTTCCACTCCCACACACATACCAACAAACCCCACACCAGCGCTGGAGTGGGACTCAGGCAACCAGGTCCCAGCGTCACTCAGGCCTTCTCCCTGCAAGGTGCTCAAGAAAGGCACTGAAAGTGGTGCCTCCATTCAATTCTACCAACACTTCTGAGCACCTGCTGCACACCAGGCATGGGCTAGAGTTAAGAAGGTATTGTTCCTGCCCTCCCGGAACTCTTGGGGTGATGGGGGAAAGAGTGCAACAACAATATTGCAAGTGCTTTACAGAAGTGCAAAGTGCAAGCGAGTCTGGAAAGTGAGACTGATTTCACTTGGGGAACAGAGTGTGAATATCAAGAAAAATTTCCTCCAAGAGGTGACATTTGAGCTTGGTCATAAAGAACAGTAAGGCTGACAGTAAGAAATGCTCTTAGAAGCAGAGGAAAGGATAAGAATTACAGAAACTATTGGGAGTGTCAGGTGCTGTGCTCAGCACAGTATGTATTCATTTAATCCTTGCAATGACTCTATGAAGAGGTATCATAATTATGTCCATTTTCCCAGATGTGATAACTAAGGCTTAGAGAAGGGAAATGATTTGTTTACAAACTTCTACATCTAGTAAGTGGCAAAATTCACACTCGAACCTAGGTCTGTCTGCTTCCATGCTCTTAACTTCTACTACATAGAGTGGCTGGGGCAAAGGACCTGTGGAGGAGAGGGGCAGGAGATAAGACTGTACAGGTGGAGGCAGGAGTTGGGTGGTAAAAGTCTTGGTGAGGAGTGTGGGCTTTATCCAGAGAGCAAAGGGGAGCCATGGAAGGTTCATTAGTGAGGGAGGGGATAAAGAGGGTTGGCACCCACAATTAGCTTTCTGTTTTTAGAGGACCACTTTGAAGGAGGAGAAATTAGAGACAGAGAAATCTGTGTAAGAGTTGCTACAAAAACCCAAGGAAAAGATGGGGGCTGAAGGATGAAGAAGAAGGGGTACACTGGGAGACGTCAAGCAGAACCTGGGGACTGAATGGCCCTGGCACGATGAAGTGGAAGGAGGAATCAAAGATGATGTTCCAGGTTTTTGGCCTATATGTTCCAGAAAGAAGCCCAATAATTGGTCTATAACAATATATTGGGTAACCCCTCCCCTCACCATGGCTCTACACATGGCACCTGCCAAACTCACTCCTGGAATGTGCTTTAATCTTCTCCAAATACTCATGTGTATTTTCATAACCTGTTTGTGTCCTCATTCATGCAATGTGTATAGAGCACTTACTGTATGCCAGATGTTCCAGGAGCTGGGATGGACAAGGGACAAGCTGAACCTGCCTGATTAGTGGGGTAATGATTCCAGGCTGGGGTCTGGATTTGAATTCTGGTTCTGCAACTTCTTTGTACTGAGTCCTGGCTCAGCCGCCAGCTTGCTGTGACTTCAGGTAATTTACTAAATCTCTCAGTGTCTCAGTTTCCTCATCTGTAAAATGGGAAAACTAATAGTACCAGGCACAGGGACTAAATGGGTTAACACATGGAAAGTCTCCGGCACTGGATAAGCATTTTGTGTCAGCTATTATTATTACAGAGTTCACATTTTAGTGGGGAGACAGATCCAATTACACAATTAATTATTTAATTACAACAGTGATAAATACCTTGAAGGAGCCGCACAGGTCTGGAGGTGGAGGGCTCCCCAGAGCCAGGGATGATCTGGCTGAGCTGAGTGGTGCTGAGCGGGCTGGGGCTGGCCACGTAACACCAGAGGGAGGGCGGGTCATTTGAGGCAGAGGGGTCTCTGGGCAGGCCGACCCTCAGGCAGGAGGTGCTGAGAGGTCTGTACTTCTGTAACTTTACCTCTTTGAAACCTCAAAATGGAGCTGAGAAGTAGGTCAGGCAGATTCTCTGCCCCCATTTTCCAGAAAGGGCACTAAGGCCCAGAGAGCAACAGCGACTTAGCTGGTCAGTGACAGAGCCTCCTGGTTGTTGCTCTGCCCGCACTGATCCAGGGGGCTGGAGGGGACAGGCTGAGAAGAGGCCTTTGTCCCTTCGCCTGCTGGGGTGGGAGCAGCAGGGGCTGAGGCCGCAGCTGGCCACCAGCAGCTGTGGCGGCCAGAGCTGCATTCCTTCCCCTGCCAGCAGAGCAAGTCCAGGCTCATGGCAGGGGCTGGGAATGTTCTTTTTGTCTTAAAAAAAAAAAAAAGGCACTTTAATCAACATTAAGTCGTGACTTCAAACAGACACAGCTCCCAACTGTCCTCCCTAACCCTGGGTCTCTCCAACTCCCCAGGGTAAGCCCCCAGGCAGCCAAGTTTCTGGGAAAGGGAATGAGGCCTGGACTTGGAGTCCAAAGACGTTGTGGTGAGTTCTGGCTCAGCCTCTAACTTGCTGTGTGACCTCGGGCAGGTCACCAGCCCTCTCTGGGCCTGAGTGTCCTCTGCAAAACAGGGAAGGGAGGATTGGATGACATCAGGTGTGGGATGGGGGGGTGGGGAGCCCAGCAACCAGCTTCAGCCAGCTGCAGCAGCTTTGCTGCCCTTCAAGTTGAAGGCATTGGGGCCTCGGGGGTCCGGAAGCTGGGGACAGGCAGCCTTTCATCTCTGCTGGCCCAGGGTCGCTGCAGGTTGGCAGGCCCCACATCCCGAGATCGCGTTTCAGGCTGGAAGGGGCCTTCCTGTGACCTCAGCCAGCCAGCCCTGCCCCTGCCCCCTCCTCCCCATTCTCACCAGAGGGAAGCAGGCAGCATCCCGCCCAAGGTCACTGGCCAGCAAGTGGCTGTCCTTCGGCCTGCCCTTCCCTCCCACCCGAGCCAGCCCCCACCGGCCTCCCACTGTAAAGCCTCAGGTCTCCTGGGCCATTAGGAATCTGCCAGGCGAGGCGTGGTCTTTTTCCTCTCTCTTGTTTCTTGGCTTGTTTTCCTGGTTCTCCAACAGCCGCCTCCTGCAAAAGCCTCCGGGTGCGTGTACAGGAACATTTTTCTTTAAAAAAAAAAAAAGAGAGAGAGAGAGAAAGAGAGAGAAATGCAGCCACAATTTGGGTAAAAAAGCAACCAACTCCTTAATCCTCCCCTGTAACCTCTGGCTCCTCAGCGGGGTTGGCTCCAGCCGCTGGGAAGGAAGGCCCTGCTGGGGTGAGAGGCCTGGGCTTGTTTCCCGCCCGCCCCCTCCTCAGCTGCCTCTGTTCTCCTGCAGGGTTTGGTCTGATTTCTGGAGCCAGGAGGAGACAAGCTGCAGGACTCAGCAGGGCTAAGAAAGCATGGAGGGCCTGACGAGGTTGGCCAGGGCCTCTGCCCCTCTGCCCACTTGGCCACCTTCTAGGGAGGTTACAGGATCAGGATTTTTCCACCCCTAACCCATTGCCTCTACTCCCACTTTCATTCCTTTCTTCTCTCCTAGGAATCGTTGGTCTCTCCACTGCAAGTACCCTGCAGGTTCCCTGACCGCCATCTCCCATCTCACTGCTTCGTTGTCCAGTACAGGGCATGGCTTTCTTTTTGTGAAAGCCATACCCTTCCACACTCCAAGGCTCCGTCCACTCAGACCCCTCTGCAGAAGGGGCACTCAATGTCCCTGCCACATCTTGCTCTGTCTGCAGAACCCTTAATTAATTAGCTGTTGCAGCCCCAGCACCTGGGTCAGTGTTTGAAACATAGTGGGTATTTGGTGTCCCTTGCATGAATGAATTCAAACCACAAAAAGGTCTCTAGCAATATTCAGAGTGATCTTGCAAAAGGGACATTTGATCATATCACGTCCCAGTTAAAACCCTTCTGTGCCTCCCCAGCACCCTTAGAATCCAGTCCGACTCCCTCTCTACCTCTTCCCATTTGCCAGCTCTCATCAAAGGATTTCCTTTTTTCCCCAACGTGCCATCTTTTCTCTTGCCTCTGGGCCTTTGTACTTACGTGAAATTTCCCCTGCCTGACACACCCTTCCCCAACTCTCACCTGGCTGATTCCCTCTGGCCTGTCACCCTGTCAGATTACCCAATAGCAGAGCAACACGTATTTAGGACACCAGCAAAGCAGGGGAAGTAAAAACATTATTTAAAAAAATAATTTGATGTTTGATAATTTAAAAAAACATTTAAATAGTATTCATGGGAAAAATCTGAAGTTTATTGGAGTTTCTTACTCTCATTTTAAAGTTAGTTTCATTTTTCTGTTGAATTTACGTATGGGTTAGGGCAGTGGGAGGCGACATAATCTGGCTCTGATCTTTAAATCTCAGCCTAGACATCAATTACTCCTCCAGGAAGCCTTCACTGACCCCTTGACAGGTTTTGGTCTCTTTTTTTGGTAGTCCGAAAGCCCCTCGGGATTTTTCCTTAATATTGCTATTTTTGCTTTACTTGTTACTTTCCATCCTCTGACACCCAGCTGTAAGCTCCCTGGGGGCCCAGTTAATTTCTTTCCACCTCTATATCCACAGTGCCCAGTAAAAGACCTGGCATAGAACTGACCCCAGTATGTTATTCTCTAGCCTTTATTGACTCAGTTTCCTTTTCAGGGTCTGCACTATACATCATATTCTATGTCTCCACTTCATAATTATCTGAGGAACTCCTACTCACCCTTCAAGACCCCACTCAAATAACCCCTTCTGGTAAGCCTGCCCTAATTGTCCAGTTAAGTTCTATGCTTCTGTAAGCTCACAGCTCCTGCTGCAATTGGTGTCTCCTTCTTTTACTATAATTTTTATTTATGTGTTTTTTCCCTCACCAGATTGGGAGCCACTCAAGGGTAGAGACTGGGTGTATTGATCCCTGGGTCCCCAGAGCCTTGTACAGGCCTGGCCAGAGCCGTCAGCAACACGTGCTCATTAAATAGACTGGAAGACGTTACAAAGGAGGGAAAATTCAGGCAGGATTTTGAAGGTGGGAGGAAAAAAAGAATAACATGTACTTACTGAGGGCATAGAGTCAGTACAGATAAAGGCAAATAAAACTACCACTGAGAGCATCACAGTGTGATGGGTAAGAACAGAGATAAGCTTTGCCTCTCATTGGCTGTGTGGCCTTGTGCAAGTTATAGAACCTCTCTGTGCCTCAGTGTCCTCATCTGTAAAATGGGGATAGTAATGGTATCCACCTCACCAAGAATTAAATAGGCTAATATATGCAGGGTACTGAGAGCTGTGCCAGGCACACATGGGCACTGGGTGTGTCTGCCATCACTGTTATTATCTCCATTGCTGAGCGCTTTGGTTGTGCCAGGCACTTTCACCTAGCATCTTACTTAGTCCTCACAGCAACCTGAGAAGAAGGGATTGTTGTGTCCTTTGACAAAGAAATGAGGGGTAAGCAGGCCAAACAGCTTGCTAAGGGCACTCACTGGGTAAGTGGCAGGAATGGGATTTGAACTCAAGTCTTTCTGGCCTTCCGCCCACCCATGTTCCTTGACTGTGTGGCACCTGCCTGCAGGAGGAGGGGGAGGGTGAGAAGATGGCACAGTGGGAAGGCAGGGAGGCTTCACTGAGCTGGGGCCTCGGGAGCAGAGCGGCAGGCGTTTTTCTAGAGCTTTCATTTCCGTCTGCCTCTTCTGAGCAGGTGAAAAACCCCACAGAGGGCCCTTCACTGAGTCCTCCCCCTTCTCCTACCCCTCCCAGCGCTGCCTCATCCCCCACGCTGGGAGGGGGGAGGTCAGGCTTGCAGTGTGGGGGATGCAGAAAAGGGGAGTGAGGTGGTGGGGAGGCATCATTCCAGATCCTTCCCCTCCAGCACCGCCCCCCACCTTCCCCATCAAAGTCACTCTGGGAGGAGAGAGCATTCCAGGTGGAAGGAATGGCAAATGCAAAGGCTGTGGATTCAGGATGTGGAGGCGGGGAAAGCCTGCAAGCTTGGCTGGAACCGAGGTTCGGCGGCCCCCTGGGATTGCTCAGTGGAGAAGAACTTGTTTGACGAGAAGGAGAGAGGGGGAGAGAGAGAGAGAGAGAGAGATGCAGTGGACCCAGTCAGAGCGGAGGATGCCAGAGGCAGGGCAGTGGCAGACCATGCTGGCTTTGAGCACAGTACACTCCACCCTCTTGCCCTCAGGCAGGGGTGGTGTGGAGGGGTGAGGGTGATTCTCGTCCGTCCCTCTGCTTTGAATCCCTAGAATCCCTTGGCCAACTGTAGTGTGCCATTCCTGTACCAGGCATTGGCTTGTGCCGTTTTTAAAAAAATATTTTATTTATTTGCTTGCCCCGGGTCTTAGTTGTATAGGCAGGCTCCTTAGTTGCGGCTCACCAGCTCCTTAGTTGTAGCACCGGGGTTCCTTTGTTGCAGCATATAAACTCTTAGTTGCGGCAGGCATGTGGGATCTAGTTCCCTGACCAGGGATCAAACCCAAGTCCCCTGCATTGGACCAGGGATGTTCTGGCTCATGGCTTTTTATGCATTCTTTCACTGTGTTTTCCCTCCAGCCCTACAAGATCAGTATTATTCACTCCATTTTATAGATGGGAAAACTGAGGCTGGGACTTCCCTGGTGGCGCAGTGGTTGGGAGTTTGTCTGTTTAAACCCTGGTCCAGGAAGATCCCACATGCCATGGAGCAACTGGGCCCGTGCGCCACAATTGCTGAGCCCATGTGCTGCAACTACTGAAGCCTGCTCGCCTAAAGCCCATGCTCCACAACAAGAGAGGCCACCGCACTGAGAAGCCTGCACACCGCAACAAAGAGTGGCTCCCGCTCGCCACAACTAGAGAGAGCCCACACAACTAGAGGGAGCCCACACACAGCAATACAGACCCAACACAGCCAAAAATAAATAAATAAATAAAATAAAAAATAAATCTTAAAAAAAAAAAGAAAAAGAAAACTGAGGCTAAGACTTCCCCAAGGTCACACAGGCATGAAAGGCAGATCTGGGACTCGAATCCAGGACTGTTTCCAGAAATGGCAATGTGCCTGCTATACGCTATACCAGCTTCAGCTGCTTTCCTGGAGTGCTTGCCATCCCCATAGCAACAAGGAGAGGAAGCCTTGTGCTGATGGCACTTTATAGTTTATGCAGGATTTGTTTTTTCTGCTCCTCACAACCCTGTAGGCAGAGCTATTATCATCCCTATTTTATAGATAAGGAAACTGAGGCTCATAGAAAGGGTGTGACCTGGTTTGGAACAATTAAGTGGCAGAGCTGGGACTCAAACCCGGTTCTGGTGACTCTACATGCCTTTTCGCTTCCCCTTGCAGAGGAAGAAGTTCTGTTCCCTGATCTTATCAGCCTCAGGGGACAGGGAACAGGCAGGGGTTATTTTTTACAATTGGGGGAAAAGGAATGGGGCTTGGTCTTCAGAACCTGGGATTTACTGGCCATGAATTATTTCACTGTTCCAGGTGATAACTCCTTGGGTAGTAGAGGCAGCAAGCCCTCTCAAGTTCCAAGACTGGGTTTAATATTCAGCCATGCTGCTTCTTGACTGTCTGGCCTTGGGCAAGTCACTTAACCTCTCTGTGCTTCCTTTATCTCATTTGTAAAATGATGATAATAACAGGACCTAATTTATAGGCCTGCCATAAGAATTTATGAGTTAATGCACGTAAAGCACTTAGCACATGGCTGGCACATATCAAATGGTCAGTGTTAGTGCTTATTAATATATATACACATGTTTTTTTGGCAATGCCGTGCAGCTTGTGGGATCTTAGTTCCCTGACCAGGGATTGAACTTGCACCCTTGGCAATGAAAGTGCGGAGTCCTAACCGCTGACTATCAGGGAGTTCCCAATATTAGTATTAAGAGGAACAGTGCCACGCCCTCTGAAAGCAACCTATCTTCACTGCCTAAAAGGAGAAGCGAAGGCGCCTGTTGCCAGACAAGCTTCAAGCAAAGCCCCAGAATCTTTTCTACTCCCGGTAGTAACTGCTGACATCAATAATGATAATAATTATTAAGGTGAACATTCAACAACTACTACTGTGTGCCTATCACTGTGCTAACTACTTCACGTTTATTATCTCATTTAATCTTCATAGCTCTGGGAGACAGAAGCAATTAGGATGCCCATTTTACAGCTAAGGAAACTGAGGCTCAGAGAGGTAAAATCACCTGCCCAAGGTCACACACTGTTAGGAAGTGGTATAGATGTGATTTGAACCCAGGCTTGCATGGCTCCAAAGTCTTCTATGACAATTAAGGTCAGATGACAATGTGCCCAGTGCACAGGCGCTTACATCAGCTCTCTCCAAAATGCATTTACTGGATCTGCTGCCTCAGGTTCGCCTCCCTGTATGCTGCAAAGACCAAGCATCATTTATGGAGTGCCTTCTATGCGTCAGAATGTTTCATACACATTTCCACATTGAATCCTCACTCCCCACCTTATGCCCTTTTATCACCATCCCCATTTCTCAGAAGAGTAGCTGAGGCACAGAGAGGTGTGGTGACCGCTTAAGGTTACATAGTCCAAGGTGAGGTGGCAGAGCCAAGATTCAAATCCAGGAAGATTTGCCTCAAAGCTTGCATTCTTTCAGGGACTATCAGAAAAGAATAGAGACCCTTGGAGAAGGCCTCACTTTCAAAGCCACGTTCCCTCCCCTGTAACACCTTATTTGTTTAGGCCCTGAGCAACAGCTCCACCCTCCCTCCCCAATGACACTATCCCTGTTGGCCTAGATGCCTTCCACACCCTTTCTCTTGGCCTACAACATTTCTCCCAACCACCAGCTGCTTAGTTAACCCCCACTCATCAACTCACTTCTTCAGGAAGCTTCCTGTGTCCCCACCCCATTCCCTGACGTTCACTCTCATAAACACATTGTACTTTGCCTCCTTGTTCCTTATCAAGGTTTCGAACTGCATTTTTTTTTTTTTTTAATTTGGTTGTGCTAGGTCTTAGTTGCAGCAGGCGTGCTCCTCAGTTGTGGCTTGTGGGGCTCAGTTGCAGCATGTGTGCTCCTTAGTTGCAGCCGATGGGATCCTTAGTTGAAGCTCATGGGCTCCTTAGTTGTGGCATGCAAACTCTTAGTTGCAGCATGCATGTGGGATCTAGTTCCCCGACCAGGAGTTGAACCCAGTCCCCCTTCACTGGGAGTGCACAGTCTTAACCACTGTGCCACCAGGGAAGCCCCTCTAACTGTACTTTGATTTGTCTGATCATTTGTTTAACAACTTGTTTCCTCATCAAACTGTAAACTCCATGAGGGTTTGAGTCTGTTTTGCTCACTACTGTAGCTGCACCACTGGCAGGCTGCCCTACACATGGTCAGTGTGTAATAATTTTTTACTGAATGGATGAATCTGTGAATGAATAAATAGCTATCAGGCACTTCACACACATGACTCAATTCCACAATTAACTCACTGAATCTTTACAACTGCTCTGTTGTCCCCATTTTAGAGAAGACTTAGGTGAGGCTGAGATCTAGAAAGTAGTGGAGCTTCGATTCAATCTGAGGTCAGTCTGCCCCTAAAGTCACTGACCTCTGCATAGCACCTGCTGCCTCCCAGCACCCAATGGCCACAGTCAGGATTTAAATAGTCACTGGTTGTCAGACCACACGGCCCAATTTGAGCTTGGAGGTCACTGACTCAGCGGGCACTGGGGCCTTGTCAGCACCACCCATTTGGTGGTTTCTGTCCTTCTAAAGTCTTAGGCTGCTTCCCCTCCCACTCCCTTTTTGGCTTCCTTCCTTTCCAGAGAGGGAAAAGGACTAGGAATTATAGCCAAGGAAGCCCTTCTGAGAAAAACAATCCTGCGGTGAAAAGAGCCCTGTTCTGAGAGCAGACAGACATGGACTTAAGTCCTGGAATGAAGACTGCCCCTCTTGGAGCTTCTATGTCCTTGTTCAGGATTCCACCTGGGTTTCTGAACTACCTGTCATCCCTTACCCACTTTCTGATTCCTAGACCCCCAGAAACACCTCGGGTGCACCCCTAGATCACTTTTCCCAGGAACCTTGGTTATTAACAACAGCTAGGGGGTGGCCTGTGCCTAAATCTATGGTGACAAGAGACATGGGGGACTGGCCTGGTACCCTTAAGACCCTCCCTGGAATGCTAAGGGGCTGGGGGAGGGAAGTCTTTCTCAGGGGACACCAGACCTGGAAGGAATAAATACAGGAATGGAAGCCAAAAGATACGGGTTTGAGTCCCAGGGTCGTTTCAGATTTCCTGGGTGACTCAGGGTAAGTCATGTAGTTTTCAGTTTTCTCTTCTGCAAAACGAGGATAATATCTGCCTTCCAGAGTTGCTCTAGAGAACTGAGGCACAATGTGAATTTGTCACATTGATATCCAGCCTGTAACCTTTTACAATCTACAAGACGCACACATACACACTCATGCATGAATTCTTAACAGACACTCCAGGACACCAGGCAGACATGACTGCTCCTACTTTGTAAGTAGGAGACAAACTGAGACCCAGGTAAGTTCAGACAGTTGTCTGAGGTCGCAGAGTGCGGTGGCGGCTGAACCAGGGTCCAACTCACCTGACCCTGGCCTTTCAGAATCAGCTCCCAATCCCAGGACCCCGGGCCTCTCCCCGATGGACACTTTGGCCGCGGGCTGGAGTCTATGACTCACTCTCCCCACCCTACTTTTTGCCGGGCCTGAGACCTGGAGGGAAAGGATAAAACTATCAGCAACTTCAGGGGTGTCCATAGAAAGTTCATAGGCTTAGCCCCTTCCTTCCATCAAAGAAACTGGTTATTTGAATTCTAAGAAGAAGAATTCACCTCTCAATACACTTTATACGAGTTTTTACACGTTCTTAGTCGGGATTCTCCTACTTTGAATTTAGGAGTTGGTTTAGTTTAAAATACACCCCCACTTCACTTGGTTTGCCCCGTGCTGTTTACTCCGATTACGGAAGTAGCTCGGGTGGAGCTCCCGGGACAGTACCCTTGAGTACGTCGTTTGCGTAGCTATTTAACTGACATTCCACTCAGGCCAATGGAATGCCCGGAAGCCCCACGGGGGTGGGGCAGAGAGCCAATCAGGGCGGTTGGCGGGGTGTGGCTGCGTCCCAGGGCGGGGAATCGCGTAATGGCGGACGCGGGCCGGGCCAGCACGGCTGGGGGCGTAGCGCGCTGAGGGGGGTCTGGCTGTGTGGCAGCCCGCGAGGCGGCCCGCGAGAACAGACCCCGTGCGGAGAAGGGCGGTCGGCCAGCCCTTCTGTCGCTGAGGGCGACCGCGCGAGACCAGGTGAGCAACAAGTCCCCGCGGGCGGGCCCGGCCCCGAGGCGCCGGGCCCGGTCGGGCCGCCCCACCCCAGCCGCGCAGGGTCCCGGGGGAGTGGGTGCCGCGCCTCCTGCCGCAGACCCGCAGAGACCGGGTGAGCGGTCAGAGCGGGGTGGCGTCTTACAATACACTCCCCTCCCCAGGGAGAGGTGTCCCGGAGATCCCCTCAGAGGCTTGGAGCGGCACGCGAGTCTGTGAAGCTGCGAAAGTGCCCCATTCTGACCTAGCCCTGCCGCCAGCTCGCTGTGTGACCTTGGGCAAGTCACTTCCTTCTCTGGGCCTCGTTTTATCCATTTGTAAAACGCAGGCTTTGCAGGCAGATGTACATGAGTTGGATCCCAGATGTTGTCTGAGATCTTGGGCAAGTTCTCCAGGCGGAGCCTCAGTTTCCACTTCTGGTCCATGAAGGCATTGAAGTGCTCTTTGAGACCTCTGGCCTAAGTTGCAGAGTGGCGAAGAGGAGAGAGTGAGTGAGTGAGTGTGTGTGTGTGTGTGTGTGTGTGTGTGTGTGTACAGGATGGTCTGCAGAGTTGAGGAGAGTTGACTAAAGGGGCCCATCGAGGAAGGCTCTGGATGGACCCCAGGCTATAATGGGGTGGAGTCCGGTTGTCTTGGTCCTCCAGGATCCTAGAGCCTCTGAGATGGGGTAAGTTTTATACAGTTCTTCATAGAATCAGAGAAGAGGAAGGAATCCTTTTGGGGGCTATGATTGAAATTTAGGCTCAAAAGAATTCAGAAGGGTTAGGAGGAGGGGGAACATTTATAGTGCTCCTACTATGTGTCAAAACATATATTCTTGTTTAATTTTTACGGCCTCACTTGAGAATTTACACATAAGGAAATTAAGTTTCAGAGGAGTTAAGTAACTTGCCCAAGGTCACACAGTAAGGTGCAGAGCTTACCAACATTAAAGTGTTTCCTTTGAGTCACTGGGCCAGGAGTAATTGTCCAGGTAAAGGAAGCTTGCTTTGTCACAGATGGGGGAGGGTTTGGGTCCCAGACACTTGAATTGACTTTTGCCATGGAGACGGGCTGGGTCTTGATCTCTGGATGATTAATTATAAGTACATCCCCTTTGTTCAGTCTCTGAGCTGCAGAGGATCATTACTAAATTGTAAAAGTCACTTTAAAGTGTGTCAGAGCTCAGTTTGAATGTTGACTTTATGGCCTGTAGAAGAAAGTTCACCGACTATTGGTGCATAGACTTGACTTTTGGTTCAGAGTGGTGCCAGCCCAGTAACTTTTTGTCTTCTCTAAGAAGGCTAGGTTTTCTTGGGATGGAAGAAATTTCCCATTTGTTAGTGTGAATGTCTTTGGATTCCTGGGGTGAAAGGTTCAATAGCCGGCCTCTTGATTAAGTGAAATACTCCTTTCTTTGTGCTCGCTGTTATTTGACTTTTAGATGACTGAAGATTGTGGACTTGGAGTGGGTATTATAAGTAAATTGCAACCCTTAATTTTTCCAAGCCTCAGAGCTTTTGATTAATCAAAATGGTAGGACGGCAGTGTGTATTGTTCTCATATGTCAACGGTAGGGAAGAAAATTGGAAGAGGAAGTTGCTGAGAAAGAGGGCGTTTCTTAGCATTGGAGCCAATATGTATTTCTTTGTTTGAAATTCTAAAACCAGAAAACCAGCAGCTGAAGGAGGAAGGAAGGAAAGAACTGTGAAACTCTTCCCGTTGAAATATCTTTAAGGACTGTTCCTGTTGCTGTCCCCTGTCCGAGGCTCTGCTTTCACAGAAAAAGTCAATTGTAATTTGTTCAGTGTTCAGAAGTTGTATTCTAGAATGAATTTTAAATCTTAAACCTTCTGAGATAATTTTTAAAAAATCAGAACTGAATATGTTTATCCGTGGATGATTCTTTCTCTCAACATAGTTACCAACTGCAGTCTTTGGTTTTTTTTTTAAAAACACTGTGATTTAAATTAGTGGATTTCAACCTAAGAGGAATTGATCTAGATATTGGATAATGCAAATGTCCCCATCACTTGAAAAACATGTAATGGTGTGTTTGTTTTTTTGCATTTTTAAAAGTCTTTAACAAATAATGCTTTATTTTACGGGATTGTGTATGTGTGAATAGTTAAGACATTGAATTTATTGCATGTGAAGATCTACATTCACTCTCAGTGTTAGTTATATTTTCTATGTAAGATTTAGTTTTAATTAGTGTACCAGTCTACGGTATCTTGGGGCCAAAGAAAAAAAAAAAAGGTTCTTGGGACCAGTTGTGCTTCTGAATTTAGAATTTTTTGAATTTTGGGAAAGGAATATGGTACGTATACTGTATGTTATGTAACATCCCAGAAAGGTGTGGGGCAGCACCTTGTAATCAAATACATTACTATTTCTGCAGTAAAATGTCAGAATGTTTACACCAACTGGGATAAATAAATACTATAAATAGCCTCATGTCATTTCATGCCAGGATTTGCCGCCAAATGAATAATGGAAAACTTGTTTTTTACAGCCTTTTGGATTTTGGAATTGAAGTTAAGGGATTGTGGACTTTTATGGATAAAACTTATATGATGACAAGAACAATTACAAGGAAAAATATTATAAACCAAGCTAATTTTAAAGTCATGGATCCTAGAAACAGTATTACATAGAAGACACTTTTTCTTTCTTTCATGTGGCAATCTTATTCTCATTAATATATGCCGATATGCATTTTTCCTTAAATACCAAATTTTACCTTTTAATACCATCATTGGGCCCAGTTTTAGATGTTTGAATGACACCCTGCGCTCTTTTTTTTGAAAGTAATTTATAGGGTCTTGTGCTCATCAGTTTTTGTATAACAATTAAGAGAATTATGCCTTTTCCCATATAATTCAGAGAAAGACAAATCAGGTGAGGATCTGTAGATTCATATTTGCAGAATTTAAAGCTGATGTTCCCTTCTGGGTGCTCTTTAGTATGAAGTCATTGCTGCTGGATGAAATTTATATAAAAAAATTTTTAACTTTTAATTTTTTAAGCCTCCACAATTTGTACATCTTAGTAAGGAGCTTACTAAAATATATATAATTTAGGGTATTTTTTATTTCAAGTGTATGCTATATGAAAGACTAGAGTTTACCAGCCTTATGAATTTGGGTGATTTCTTTAAATGGCAAAGGACCTAGGAGCAAATTTACAAGAATTCAGTCTACTCTTTGCTTTTCTTGGACACTTCAACTATAGAGTGGTATTGCTGGAGGTTGAAGAATTATTTCTTTTCTTTATTTTTAAATATCTATCTATTTACTTATTTATTTGGCTATGTAGGGTCTTAGTTGCAGCATGAGAGCTCTTTTGTTGCAGCATGCAGACTCTTCATTTTGGCACGCAGTCTTCTCTTTAGCTGTAGCACGTGGGCTCCAGAGTGCATGGGCTCAGTAGTTGCAGCATATGGGCTGTCTAGTTGTGGTGCGTGGGCTCTAGATCGCAAGAGCTTAGTTGCCCCAAGGCATGTGGGGTCTTAGTCCTCCAACCAGGATCGAACCCACGTCCCAGCATTGGAAGGCAGATTCTTAACTACTGGACCACCAGTGAAGTCCCTATTTCTCTTCTTTAAAAGAAGGCCCTTGGCAGCATGAATTTGAGAGATTCTGGCTTGCAGGACAAACAGCCACCTGATTTGAGAGCCTCAATTCATCCTCCTACTTGGGGTGTCTCCACAGTTCCTGAGAATGGTACTTTCACTGTCTGGAAGCTAGAAGGGGTGTGGAACAGTGTATCAGGAGTTGCAGGTGCAGTTGGTGTGTGATTGAACTGGGGAATAGGAACAGTTGTTATCTGTACTACCTCAGTTTCTTCTGTTTTGTAAGAATTGATAATACTGCAAAAGGGTTACAAATTAGTGAACGAACATACTATTACAAGTTACTCTGTTGTGACTGTGGGTAAGCTCTTCAAAACAAGAACTGTGTCTTACACTTCTTTTGTATTCTGTAAAGCCTGAAGACCAGGGCTTCAAACTTTTGTTTCATCAGAATTTATTGTCAAAAAATAAATTCTGTTTGGGAACTCTGATGTCAGTAAACAACCAAGGTTGAGAAGCATTGAGGTAAGCACATGGTAGGTGTTCAATAATTAATTTGCCTTTGGTTCTGGCATGAATTGGGTAGGGTGGAAGAGGACCCAGATTTTTTATGAAGTAAAATTTTGCTTTCCAGGATACCAGCACACATCCAACAGTTGGCAGGTCTGGACACATAGTCAGTTCATTGCTAGTTACTCTGCCAGGATCTCCACCCTGATTTTGTGATCTAGACAAAAGATTAGATACAGGCTTGTCAACAAGCAACTGAAAGTTTTATTTAATCCTTGGGTAGTGGCCTTACTGATGACTAAGATTGGTGACAATTGCTAAATGAAAGAATTGTTAGGGATTTGGGTCGGGAAGGTGGGTTGCTGGGCACCAGTGATGCCAAGGGAAGTGGAAAGTTATAATTTGACTGTGTCCCCAGCACATAACACAATTATGGAACATAATTGGTGTTCCATAGTTTTTGTTGACTGAAGAAATGAATGGCTGTTTGGAAAGAGGCATATACACTGTGAAATAAGATGCTTCCTACTCATCCTTCAGAATTGAACTAAGATGTCATCTGTTCTGTGAATCATTCCTAGGAAAAGTTGAGTGACTCCCTTGTATGTCTTCTTCATTAAACCATTTATCAGATATTGTCAAGTCAGATATCAGGCACATTATAAAACTCTTTCCCCTACCTGATAGTGAGCTCCATAAGGGCTGGGCTGTATTGTTCATTTTTGTATGACTGGTGCGCAACACACAATAAAGGCTTTTTTTTTTTTTTTGCCACGTGGCATGTGAGATCTTAGTTCCCCAACAGGGGATCAGACTTGTGCCTCCTGCTTTGGAAGCAAGGAGTCTTAACCACTGGACAGCCAAGGAAGGTCCTAATAAAGGCTAAATAGATGCTAGTAATGTTTAATTTAGGGCACTGTCTTTACTTATCCTTGTAGGCTTCTCTTTCTTCCAGTTCATGGTCTTTCCTTTTCAGTTCAGTTCAGCAAACATTTATTGAGAGGTAGGTCCTTCTTGGGCCTTGGGGTAGGGTTTTTCATCCTTGGTACTATTGACATTTTGGGCTGGATAATATCCTGTATTGTTGTAGGCCGTCCTGTGCATTGTAGGATATTTAGCAGTATCCCTGGTCTTTACCCACTACTTAGTATCACAACCCTCCCCCCCGCCCCCAGCTGTGACAATCAAAGATGTCTCCAGATATTGTCAAATGTCCTTTGGGGAGCAAAATTGCCTCTGTTGAAAACTATGTCAAGGGTACGGGTAGTGGGGTCCTAGAGGGAAATGAGTGTAGATGTCCTCACGTGTGCACTATCCTTTCCTTCCTTCTCTCTGGTTATACAGTCTCTTGTCTCTGACTTTTGAATAAGAAAGAAAAATGAGGGAAATCAGGAGGTAACAGCCTTAAAAAGCACCATTATTTTTATTCTGTTCAAATTTTATTTTATTTTATTTAAATATATTAGAGTAGTACAGAGAACTGAATTATTTACACAGATTTTTGTAAAATCAATTTCTGTCACTGATTAGGTGGAGTAAAGAACTACTAGAATATTACTACCTTGAATAAAAGACTCAGCTTTTCTCAGAAAAGCTGTTTAACACCTAAAACCAGCATTGGTTTTATAGAGAACTTGCCAGGACTTGTCAGGATTCTTCTCAGCTAATTTTTGAGCTTCATGGCTAAGATATATCTTTTAGTGTTCCTACATAGATACTTTATAACTCTAAAAAGCATGTTTAGCTAATAAGTATGTTTTTCTAAGCTCAGTATTTTTCGTGATAGGTAGATTGGTCAAGGCAGTGGTCCTTGGTCCCCGTGGGTATTCATAAAATGATGACAAATTAGTAGTAACTCTGGGGGACTTCTCTCTTATGGCCAGCCTTCTACAGTATAACATAATCATTCGTATCTTAGTCACCATTAAAGTGAAGTTGAATGAGTGGTTTTTTTCCTGTTCCATTTGAAGTTATGAATAGTACTCTAGAGAATTCAAATGTATGGTTATGAATGGTATCTCAGAATAGTTACCATTTATGCAAATGAAACACACTTCTTAACTTAGAAACCAAACAGAATTGAATTAGAAAAGAGAAGAATGGAAACAAGAATTGTTGAATGCTTGCAGAGGAAATAATGTTCAAATAGAGAGATACCTCAGAAAACTTTGGTCTCCATCACATCATGCTTTCTATACACTAATAAAAACAGTTTGAGGTTGACGGGAGAGGCTAGTAAACCTTGCCTGTGATATTGCTTTTCAAGCTGTTTTTCTTTTCTGGTGAAATATGGGAAAGCCCGAGACATACTCTCTTAATTGTGAGATTAATTCTAGTTGAACAGGATTAAGTTTCTTATTTGTAGAATATAGAGGCCCTTTACGGAAGAAGCAGTGGTTCAACTCAGTTCCAGTTTGAGTGAATATGTGTGTGTATATGCACACATACCTACTTACGCATACTTTTATGATGTAGCTTACGGGGACATTTAAACTTTGTAATTGACACAGTAAAGTAATGAGCAATTCTTTTACTTGTATTTAGAATTGAGACCTTTTTCTCCTGTGATTATGCCATTGTTCTAGCAAGTGCTCAGTCTAGAAAGCTTTCTCTCAAATTATATCTTGAGTAATTGTTTTTAACTGTGTAGAAGGAGGTCTTAGGTCATGTCCATGATATTCCCTTCCATTCACAATTGAGAACTGTAAATAAATTTCCCTTTTTAGAATATTAATAGTCTTTTTTTTTTTTTTTTTTTGGGCACACGGGCTTAGTTGCTGCGCGGCATGTGGGATCTTCCTGGAGCTGGGATCGAACCCATGACCTCTGCATTGGCAGGCGGATTCTCACCCACTGCGCCACCTAGGAAGCCTAGAATATTAATAGTCTTTCAAGAATAGTTTCCCTGATAACAAAGCCATTTGTGGAATTATGAGAAGTATAAGACCAACTTCACCCCCTTTTTACCTTTAAAGTTCTTTCAACACTCATTGGGTGATAATTTGCAAAGCATAATGATATATATATATATATACATACATATATATATAAACAATATATACATTTTAAATTTAATTTATTGGCGGTGTTGGGTCTTCGTTGCTGCGCGCAGGCTTTCTCTAGTTGGGGCGAGCAGGGGCTACTCTTTGTTGAGGTGTGTGGGCTTCTCATTGCAGAGCACAGGCTCTAGGCTCATGGGCTTGAGTAGTTGCAGTGCATGGGCTCATTAGTTGTGGCTTGTGCACTCTAGAGCATAGACTCAGTAGTTGTGGCGCACAGGCTTAGCTGCTCCATGGCATGTGGGATCTTCTCGGACCAGGGCTCAAACCCGTGTCCCCTGCATTGGCAGGCGGATTCTTAACCACTGTGCTACCAGGGAAGCCCGCACAATGATATATATTGTTAGTCAGTACCCAGCATTGAGATAAATTATGTTAGTAGCTACATTAAAAAAATATTATTTATTTATTTGGCTGCACTGGGTCTTAGTTGCAGCACACAGGATCTTCCTTGCAACATGTGGAATCTTTAGTTGTGGCATGTGGGATCTAGTTCTTGACCAGGGATGGAACCTGGGCCCCCTGCATTGGGAGTGCCAAGTTTTAACCACTGGACCACCAGGGAGCTCCCAGTAGCTACATTTTGTACAGATACACAGGCTCAGAGAGGTAAAGTACCTTCCTTAAAGTCACTCAACTAGTAAAAACAGATTTGAGATTGAACCCTGTCCTTTTTTTAAATGAGATTTTTTTTAAAGGTAAAATTTACATACAGTAAAATGCATAGAAATGCAAGTATATAATTAGATGCGTTTTGACAAATGTAGACACACGTGTGGCCAATACCCAATCAAGAGATAGAACGTTTCCATAACCCTCCAGAGTGCCCTCGTATCCCCTTCCAGTCAGTCCCTACTATCTTATAGGCAACCACTGTTGTGATTTCTATCCTCACATATTACTTTTTCCTGTTTTTGACTCATACAGTATGCACTCTTGTTTCTGAATTCTTCTGTTCAACATAAAGTTTTTGAGCTTCATCCACGTTGATGTGTGTATCAGTATGAACCCAAGTCTTTTGGTGCATATCTAAAATTCTTTCCAACAAACTGTAATTCCTAATTTGCTAATTCTTACATCACAACCAATTTTTTTGCTTTAGTATTTGCATGTAATTTACTTCCTTTTTCTAATATACTAGATTTATTTGTTTTTAAAATATCTTTGAAATTACAAAAGTAATATGTACTCATTGCAACAAATTACACAATCACAAGTGAATAAAGAGTGAAAGTTTCCTCAGATTTATTTTTATTTCTGCCTTTTTCCAATTATGAAAATAAGTGCTCTTTGTTTAAAAAAAAAGCCAAATTCAAAAAATATGAAGCGGAGAATAAGAATCACCCATAATACCACTAGTTAGAATTTTGATATAGTTTCCTCTTTCTCTGTACTTTGTTTACCATGACTGAGACCACAGTTTAGGGATTTTTAGGCTTCTCTTCTTATATTAGGTTCATCACATCCTCATTAATCTTTTTTTTAATACTTTTTTTATACATTTATTTTATTTATTTATTGGCTGCGTTGGGTCTTTGTTGCTGCACACGGGTTTTCTCTAGTTGCTGCAAGCGGGGGCTACTCTTCATTGTGGTGCACAGGCTCCTCATTGTAGTGGCTTCTCGTTGTGGAGCACGGGCCCTAGGCGTATGGGCTTCAATAGTTGCGGCACACGGGCCCAATAGTTGTGGCTCACGGGCTCTAGAGCACAGGCTCAGTAGTTGTGGCACACGGGCTTAGGTGCTCCGTGGCATGTGGAATCTTCCCAGAGCAGGGCTTGAACCCTTGTCCCCTGCATTGGCAGGCAGATTCTTAACCACTGCACCACCAGGAAAGTCCTCAAGCAGCCTTTTTGAATACTTACTGTACACTCCATCACTCACCTCATTCTTGCATACCCAGCACCCAACATTTCTTGCAGAGTAGGAGGCAATTAGTTCTGTGGTTATGAGTATAGATTCTGGAGTCAGTCCATCTGGTTTCAAATGTAGGCTCCTCTACTTACTAGCTTTGTATGTAGCCTTGAACAGTGACTCTCTTAGCTTCAGTTTTCTCATCTGTAAAGGTGGGGACCTGTCTAATTCTGTAAAATACGGAGCACATCTCAGAATTTTAGAAGGATTAAATGACATCATTACTTAGTCCATTGCTCAGATAATGTTAACGATTGTTATTATAAATTAAGACAATCAATGGCATGTTTGATTGGATACATCATCTATCTAGCCCAGAATTCTGCTGCTTGTGGGAAAGGGATGAAAATGTCAACTTCAAAATTTAGGGCTGTGTTGCCCAAAGTTTATAATTTCTCTTAGGAAGGAGGTTCTTATGGAAATGTTGCCTATGAATTTATCTAGACTATCTTTGAATTATTTTTTCTTACATTCTGTACTCCCTGTCTGAGTAATGAGTTTTATTACTTTATATACTGGATTGGGTAGTAAACTATTACTTTTTATTAGTCCTAATAAAAGTAGTAAGTGTATACCGTGTGCCAGGCATTGTGCATATCTCTATACTCATAGCAATCCTTCAGATTAGTTATTTAGAGTTGAAAAAAGTGAGGCTCAGGGAAGTTAAGTAATATGCTCACTGTCACACAGCTGAGCCTACTGGGATTAGAACTCAATTCCTTCCTCCCTTCGCTTCCTTTCCCTTCGCCTTCCTCCTTCCTTTCCCTTTTTAGACCTAAAACTTCTGTCTTTCTGATTCTAAAACCTGGGTTTAAAATTTTTAAATATACTTTATTATTGTTTCTTTAGACTTCTTACTACATTGTAACTTCTAAGATTTGATGCAGTCTACCATTTCACACCCTTTTTGTTTCATAGTAATGTGTCCTTTATGTATCGATATTTAAAAATATGTATGCATACATAAGCTCCTCTGTCCTTTGGTTTTTTGAGATACCCTTCTAGGCCATCTCTATCTATTTTACCTTTTTTGTGCTATGATGACCACAACTGCACATTCTATTCTAGGTACAGATACGCTTTGGTTTGTACAAGGGCAGGATAATGTGTTCTGTGTTTCCAAAGCTTTCATAATATAGCCAGCATTTTGTTGCCTTTTTGTAGCTGTATTCAGGATAAGTCCAGGGACTCTGAAACCCTTTTCTTGTATTGTAACAGGTAGCCATAGAGCTCATCATCTGATAATTATAGTTTGGACTATTTTTCCATTACTGCATTACCTTATTTTTGTCTACATGGAAGCTATTTTCCACATTTCTCAACACACAACTTTGTACCATCATGTTTCTAGCTACTGCTTTAGAGTCATCTGCAAACTGAGATTTCACTAGACAGTTTTTTTCTAGGTAATTTCTAAAAAAATGTTACTAGTGATAGGTTTCAACATTAATCCCCAGGGGACCCTTTTGTTTATACACCTTCATCTAGAGGAGGCACTATATCAGAACACTCGTATTTATTTTTTTAAAGAACTTTTATTGAGATACAGTTAACAGAAAATAAACTGCATATATTTAAAGTGTACAATTTGCTATTTTTTTTCTTATTAGTAATGTAAAGATGGCAGTCCCAGTCTCCTAATTCATTCCCCCCCATCCCTCACCGCTTTCCCCACTTGGTGTCCATATGTTTGTTCTCTACATCTGTGTCTCTGTTTCTGCCTTGCAAACCAGTTGATTTGTACCATTTTTCTATATTCCGCATATATGTGTTAATATACGATATTTGTTTTCCTCTTTCTGACTCACTTCACTGTGTATGACAGTCTCTAGGTCCATCCATGTCTCTACAGATGTCCCAGTTTCATTCCTCTTTACAGCTGAGTAATATTCCATATTCCATTGTATATATGTACCACATCTTTTTTATCCATTCATCTGTTGATGGACATTTAGGTTGCTTCCATGTCTTGGCTGTTGTAAATAGCACTGCAGTGAACACTGGAATGCACGCGTCTTTTTGAATTATGGTGTTCTCGAGGTATATGACCAGTAGTGGGATAGAATACTTCTTATTTCTGCTTCTGAATGAATTCTCTGGGGGGAAAATTAGTCTTCTTTAATAATAATTGCTGTCTTCAGTACTCTTTGGAAGAGTTTTTTTTTTTTAATTTTAATTCTATGTAATTTACATTATATCATGTATCCTCTCACTTCAGATATGCATATGTGTTACCTGAAGCCTTGCAAACAATAGGTTCTCTGTAAGGCTTTGATATAGTAAATGTTCAACAATAAGATAATAGCCAGTATTGGGTTATTAGTTTAACATTCAACAAGTAATTGTTGAGTATCTGTTATGTGCCAAGTACAGAGAATACAACTCAGTGACTATGAGAGGCAAGGTCCCTGCTCTCATGCAGTTTAAGGAGGCTTGGATAGACAATAAACAAATAAACACATAAATAAAATATTGAAAGATTGTGATATGTTAGGAAGAGAATAAAATAGGGTGCTATAATAGAGATAATAGAGGAACTTAGAGATGGTCAGGAAAGGCTTCTTCAAGAAGGTGACAAACCGAAACTGAAGAATGAAAATGAATAAGCCAGGGCTTCCTAGGTGGCGCAGTGGTTGAGAATCCGCCTGCCAATGCAGGGGACATGGGTTCGATCCCTGCTCCAGGAAGATCCCACATGCCGCGGGGCACCTAAGCCCGTGCGCCACAACTATTGAGCCTGCGCTTTAGAGCCCGTGAGCCACAACTGTTGAACCCATGTGCTGCAGCTGTTGAAGCCCATGCACCACAACGAAGAGAAACCCCCACTCACCGCAACTAAAAAGAAAGCCCGCGCACAGCAAAAAAAAAGACCCAACACAGCCAATAAAGTAAATAAATAAATTTATTTAAAAAAAAAGAAAGAAAATGAATGAGCCAAATGAAGAGATGAGGAAAGAGAGTCCCAAGGTAGAAGGAACTAAGGGCAAAGGCATTTCAAAGCTTTGTAGGACTGATAAGTTTTATTTTTAAGTAAAATGGGAAGGCTTGGTGGGGTGTTTTTGTTTTTTTTCTTGCCTTTTTTTTGTTTTGTTTTCCATTGAGATACTTGCAGTTTGTTTTTGTTTTGTTTTGTTGGTTTTTGGGGTTTTTTTTTTTTTTTTTGGCTACACCGAGGGGCTTGTGGGAATCTTAGTTCCCTGACCAGGGATTGAACTTGCACCCTCGGCAGTGAAAGCGTGGAGTTCTAACCACCGGACTGCCAGGGAATTCCCTAAAAAAACTTCTTACTGCAAAAGGTCAAGCATATATAAGAGTAAAGAAAATGGTGTAATGAACCTCTGTGTATCTATTTCCTAACTTCAACAATTGTTAATGCATGGCTAATCATTTTTTCCTCTAATACCCTATCTCCTCCCCAGTGTTATTTTTTCAACAGTTAATATAACTTTTATTTTTTATCTTTTAAGCTTTATTGAGATATAATTGACAAATAAAAATCTTATCTAGGTATACAACATGATAATTTGTATACATTGTGAAATGATTAACCACAATCAAACCAATGAACATATATTGATCCATCACCTCAGGTAGTAACCATTAATAATGTAACTTTTATTTAGAATTATCTTCTAGCCTGTAGAGTACAGCAGTTTACTTGAATTAACAGTGCATTCATTTCATTTTTACAGCAGCTTTATTGAGATATTATTGGCATACAGTAAGCCACATACACTTAAAATATAAAATTTGTTTTTTTTGGTTTGTTTTTTAAGAGAACTTTATTTTTTGGCTGCATTGAGTCTTCTTGCTGCACATGGGGTTTCTCCAGTTGTGACGAGTGGGGGCTGCTCTTCATTGTGGTGCACGGGCTTCTCAGTGCAGTGGCTTCTCTTGTGGAGCATGGGCTTCAGTAGTTGCGGCAGGTGGGCTCAGTAGTTGTGGCACATGGGCTTAGTTGCTCCGTGGCATGTGGGATCTTCCCGCACCACAGATCAAACCCATGTCCCTTGCATTGGCAGGCAGATTCTTAACGTGCACCACCAGGGAAGTCCCAAAAAATTTGATAACTTTTGGCGTATGTATATACCATTAAAGCCACCACCATAATTAAGATAATGAACATATGCATCACCCCTAAATCTTTCCTCCTGCCCCTTTGTAATCACTCTCCTGCTCCGATGCTCACCCCCACACCCCCAGTCCATAGGCAACCACTGATCTGCTATCACTATAAATTATTTTGAATCTTCTAGAATTGTGTATAATCATACAGTATGTGCTGATTGACAGGGGTGGAGGCCTGGTGTCTTTCCTTTGGGGTAATTATTTTGAGATTCATCCATGTTGCAATTTTCACTAGTTGCCCAGTAATAATCCACTACAGGAGTATAGTAATTTGTTTATCCATTCACCTGTTGATGGACATTTGGGTTGTTTCCAGTTTGGGGCTATTACAAATCAAGTTGCTATGAACAGTTGCGTGCAAGTCTTTTTGTGGACATTTGTTTTTAATTTTTAAAACTGAGAGTAGCATTGACATATGTACACTACCAACTGTAAAATAGATAGCTAGTGGGAAGCTGCTGCATAACACAGGGAGATCAACTCGATGATGGGTGATGACTTAGAGGGCTGGGATAGGGAAGGTGGGAAGGAGTCGTGGGAGGGAGGGGATATGGGGATATATGTATAAATACAGCTGATTCACTTTGTTGTGCAGCAAAAACTGGCACAACAGTGTAAAGCAATTATTCCAATAAAGAGCTTAAAAATACAAAAAAAATACAAAAAACAAAACCGAGATACAATTTACATGCCAAACAATTTAGGCACTTAAAGTATGCATTTCATTGTTTTTTAGTATATTCACAAGGTTATGCTGTCATCACTGTTGTTTAATTCCAGAACATTTTTGTCACCGAAGAAAGAAACCCCATATCTATTAGCAGTTACCCCCCATTCCCCCCTCCCCACAGCCCTAGACAACCATTAATCTACTTCCTACGTCTATGGATTTGCCCATTCTGGACATTTCATATAAATTCAGTCATACAATATGTGGTCTTTTTTGATTGGCTTTTCTCACTTAGCATAATGTTTTCAAGCGTTCATCATGTTGTAGGCTTGTATCAGTACTCCATTCTATGGATGTAACACTTTTATTTATCTGTTCGTCAGTTGACGGACATTTCAGTTGTTACCACTTTTTGACTGTTATGAAAAATGGTGCTATAGCATTCATGTACAGAATTTTTGTGTGGACATATGTTTTCATTCCTCTTGAGTGTGTACCTATGAGTAGATTTGCTAGGTCATATGATAACTCTGAGGAGCTGGCAGACTGTTTTCCAGAGTAGCTGCAGTATTTTACATTTCCACCAGCAGTGTATGATTCCAGTTTTTCCACATCGTCATCAATATTTCTTACCTGTTTTTTTGATGATAGCCATCCTAGTTGGTGTGAAATGATATCTCGTGGTTTTTTTATTTTTGTTTTTGAAGTAAAGTTGATTTAACAGTGCTGTGTTAGTTTCTGGTATACAACAAAGTGATTCAGTTATACATACATATATTTTTTTCCAATTCTTTTCCATTATAGTTTATTACAAGATGTTTAATATAGTTCCCTGTGCTATGCAGTAGGACCTTGTTGTTTATTTTACACATAGTAGTTTGTATCTGCTAATCCCAAACTCCTAGTTTATCCTCCCCCCTGTTATATCATGTTTTGATTTCCATTTTCCTAATGACTAGTGATATTGAGCACTTTTCGTGCTATTTGTGTATCTTCTTTGGAGAGTGTCTATTTAGATGTTTTACCCATTCTTAAGTTGAGTCATTCATCATTTTATTATAAAGTTGTTGTAGCTTTATATGTATTCTGGATACAAGTCCCTTATCAGATATGGTATGTAAATGTTTTCATTTCTGTAGGTTGTCTTTTCACTTTCTTGCATGACATTTAAAGCACAAAAGTTTTAAAATGTTGATGAAGTACAGTTTATCTACTTTTCATTGCTTGTTTATGTTTGGGCTTTTTAGGTGTTGTATCTAAAAAATTATTGCCTAGTCCAGAACTGCAAAGATTTACACCTATGTTTTCTTCTTAAGAGTTTTATACTTTTAGATCTTATATTTAAGCCTTTGATCCATTTTGAGTTAATTTTTGGTATGGTGTTAGGTAGGGGTTCAACTTTATTCTTTTGCATATGAGTATCCAGTTGTCCCAGCACCAATTATTGGAAAGATAATTTATTCCCCATTGAATTTTCTTGCATCCTTGTCAAAGCTATATTGACTATAAATGCATGGGTTTATTTGGGGGTTCTCAGTTCTATTCTGCTGATCCGAATGTCTGTTCTTATGCCAGTTATCACACAGTCTTGATTACTGTAGCTCTTTTATAAGTTTTGAAATAAAAAAGTATGAGTGCTTCATCTTTGTTCTTTCTTTCAATATTGTTTTGACTTTGCTGAGTCCCTTGTGCTTCCGTTTTTTGGTGGATTCCTTAGCATTTTATATTGATATATACAAGATCATGAATATGATGTGAATTTAGGCTCAGCTTGTCAATTTCGGCCAAAAAAAACAGCTGGGATTTTGATAGGGATTTCATTGAGTCTGTAGATTAATTTAGGGAGTATTGCCATCTGAACGATATTAAGTCTTTAAGTCCATTAATATGGGATGTCTTTTCATTTATTTAGGTCTTTAAATTTTTTCTAGGTTTTTTTTTTTTTTTTTTTTTGGTAATATTTATTTGACTGCGTAGAGTCTTAGTTGCGGCATGTGGGATCTTTCATTGTGGCACTCGCAGTTGTGGCCCAAGGGCTCTAGAGCGTGCAGGCTTAGTTGCCCTGTGGCTTAGTTCCTCTACCAGGGAATTGAACTCATGTCCCCTGCACTGGAAGGTGGATTCTTCATCTTTTTTTTTTATTATTAATTAATTAGTTAATTGGCTGTGTTGGGTCTCTGTTGCTGCGCATGGGCTTTCTCTAGGTGCAGAGAGTGGGAGCTGCTCTTTGTTGCGGTGCACAGGCTTCTCATTACAGTGGCTTCTCTTGTTGCAGAGCATGGGCTCTAGGCACTCAGGCTTCAGTAGTTGTAGCTCGTGGGCCCTAGGCTCAGTAGCTCCAAGGCATGTGGGATCTTCCTGGACCAAGGCTCAAACCCATGTCCCCTGCATTGGCAGGCGGATTCTTAACCACTGTGCCACCAGGAAAGCCCCTGGAAGGTGGATTCTTAACCACTGGACCACCACGGAAGTCCCTAAATTTTTTCTAGGTTTTAAAGTCTTAATGTGGACTTCCTAGGTGGCGCAGTGGGTAAGAATCCGCCTGCCAATTTAGGGGACACGGGTTCAATCCCTGCCCCAGGAAGGTACCACATGCCGTGGAGCAACTAAGCCCGTGTGCCACAACTATTGAGCCTGCGCTCTAGAGCCCTTGAGCCACAACTATTGAGCCCATGTGCCGCAACTGCTGAAGCCCATGTGCCTAGAGCCCGTGCTCTGCAAAAAGAGAGGCCACCACAATGAGAAGCCCGCACACCACAATGAAGAGTAGCCCCCGCTCACCGCAACTAGAGAAAGCCCGTGTGCAGCAAAGAAGACCCAACACAACCAATAAAATAAATAAATAAATAAATAAATTTATTTAAAAAAAAGTCTAATGTACAAGTCTTATACTTCTTTTATTAAATTTATTCCTAAGTATTCCTAAATTTATTTATTTTGATGCACTTGTAAGTGAAATTATTCTCTTAATTTCATTTTTGGATTGTTTATTGCTAGTGTATAGAAATAAAATTGATTTCTGTATATTGATCTTGTATCCTGCTACCTTGGTTCTAACAGTTTTTTGGTGGATTCCTTTGCATTTTCTATTGATATGTACAAGATCATCTCATCTGCAAATAGAGTTTTACTTTTTCCTTTCCAATCTCATGCCTTTTATTTCTTTTTCTTACCTGATTGCCCTAGCTGGAACTTCCAGTATAGTATTGAACAGAAGTGATAAGAATGGATATTGTAGTCTTGTTCCTGACCTTAGGGGGAAGTCTTTGTCTGGTTTTGATAGCACAGAAATACTGGCCTCATAGAATAAGTTCAGACTTGTTTGCCCTTATTTTTGAAGCAGATTCCAGACTTCATTTCATTTGTAAATATTTCAGCATATATATCTAAAACAAGTATTTCCCCTGTGGAAACATGATTATATTAGCATTGTCACATCCCAGTATCATTATTTTTATTTATTTATTTATTTATTTGGCTGTGTCGGGTCTTAGTTGCCGCATACGGGATCTTCATTGCAGCACATGGGATCTTCGTTGTGGCATGTGGGATCTTTAGTTGTGGCATGCGAACTCTTAGTTTCAGCCATCAGGGATCTAGTTCCCTGACCAGGGATTGAACCCAGGCCCTCTGAATTTGGGAACATGGAGTCTTAGCCACTGGACCACCAGGGAAGTTCCCTAGTATCTTTATTTATTTGTTTTTCAACTATACTTCAACTTATTTATTTTTATTTATTTTTTTATTATAACTATTTTTTTAGCTCTTTATTGGAATGTAATTGCTTTACACTCTTGTACCAGTTTTTGAGGTACACCAAAGTGAATCAGCTGTATTTATACATATATCCCCTCCCTCCTGTGACTCCCTCCCACCCTCCCTGTCCTGGCCCTCTAAGGCATCACCCATCATCAAGTTGATCTCCCTTTGTTATACAGCAACTTCCCACTAGCTATCTGTTTTACAGTTGGTAGTGTAAATATGTCTATGCTACTCTCTCACTTCGTCCCAGCTTCCCCTTTGGCCCCCCCACCCCAGCCCCGTGTCCTCAAGTCCATTCTCTACATCTGTATCTCCACTCTTGCCCTGTCACTGGATTCATCAGTACCATTTCTTCAGATTCCATATACATGTGTTAGCATACAATATTTGTCTTTCTCTTTCTGACTTACTTCACTCTGTATGACAGACTGTAGATCTATCCACCTCATTACATATAGTTCAATTTCATTCCTTTTTGTGGCTGAGTAATATTCCATTGTATATATGTGCCACATCTTCTTTATCCATTCATCTGTTGATGGGCACTTAGGTTGCTTCCATGTCCTGGCTATTGTAAATAGTGCCACAGTGAACATTATGGTACATGTTTCTTTTGGGATTATGGTTTTCTTTGGGTATATGCCCAGTAGTGGGATTACTGGATCATATGGTAGTTCTATTTGTAGTTTTTTAAGGAACCTCCAAATTGTTTTCCATAGTGGCTGTACCAACTTACAGTCCCACCAACAATGCAGGAGAGTTCCCTTTTCTCCACACCCTCTCCAACATTTGTTGTTTCCAGATTTTGTGATGATAGCCATTCTGATCGGTGTGAGGTGATACCTCATTGTGGCTTTGACTTGCATTTCTCTGATGATGAGTGATGTTGAGCATCTTTTCATGTGTTTGTTGGCCATCTGTATGTCTTCTTTGGAGAAATGTCTATTTAGGTCTTCTGCCCATTTGTGGATTGGGTTATTTGCTTTTTTGGTATGAAGCTTCATGAGCTGCTTGTATATTTTGGAGGTTAATCCTTTGTCCGTTGTTTCATAGGCAACTGTTTTTTCCCAGTCTGAGGGTTGCCTTTTAGTCTTGTTTATGGTTTCCTTCGCTGTGCAAAAGCTGTTAAGTTTCATGAGGTCCCATTTGTTTATTCTTGATTTTATTTCCATGATTCTAGGAGGTGGGTCAAAAGGATGTTGCTTTGATGTATGTCATAGAGTGTTCTGCCTATGTTTTCCTCTAGGAGTTTTATAGTGTCTGGCCTTACATGTAGGTCTTTAATCCATTGGGAGTTTATTTTTGTGTATGGTGTTAGGAAGTGTTCTAATTTCATTCTTTTACATGTTGCTGTCCAATTTTCCCAGCACCACTGATTGAAGAGGCTGTCTTTTTTCCATTGTATTTTCTTGCCTCCTTTGTCAAAGATAAGGTGCCCATATGTGCTTGGGTTTATCTCTGAGTTCTCTGTTCTGTTCCATGGATCTACCTTTCTATTTTTGTGCCAGTACCATACTGTCTTGATCACTGTGGCCTTATAGTATAGTTTGAAGTCAGGAAGCCTAATTCCACCAACTCCGTCTTTCCTTCTCAAGATTGCTTTGGCTATTCGGGGTCTTTTGTGTTTCCATACAAATCGTAAGATTTCTTGTTCTAGTTCTGTGAAAAATGCCATTGGTAATTTGATAGGGATTGCATTGAATCTGTAAATTGCTTTGGGTAAAATAGTCATTTTCACAATGTTGATTCTTCCAATCCAAGAACACGATACGTCCTCCATCTTTGTATCGTCTTTGATTTCTTTCATCAGTGTCTTATAGTTTTCTGCATACAGGTCTTTTGCCTCCTTAGACAGGTTTATTCCTAGGTATTTTATTCTTTGTGTTGCAGTGGTAAATGGGAGAGTTTCCTTAATTTCTCTTTCTGCTCTTTTGTTGTTAGTGTATAGGAATGCAAGAGATTTCTGTGCATTAATTTTGTATCCTGCTACTTTACTAAATTCATCTATTAGTGCTAGTAGTTTTCTGGTAGAGTCTTTAGGGTTTTCTTTGTATATCATGTCATCTGCAAAGAGTGACAGTTTTACTTCTTCTTTTCCAATTTGGACTCCTTTTATTTCATTTTCTTCTCTGATTGCTGTGGCTAAAACTTCCACAACTATGTTGAATAATAATGGTGAGAGTGGACACCGCTGTCTTGTTCCTGTCCTTAGAGGGAATGCTTTCAGTTTTTCACCATTTAGAACGATGTTGGCTGTTGGTTTGTCATATATGGCTTTTATTGTGTTGAGGTAATTTCCTTCTATGCTGATTTTCTGGAGAGTTTTTATCATAAATGGATGTTGAATTTTGTCAAAAGGCTTTTCTGTGTCTATTGAGATTATCATATGGTCTTTCTTTTTTTAAAATAATTACATTGGCTGTGTTGGGTCTTCGTTGCTGCAGACGGGCTTTCTCTAGTTGCAGCGAGCGGGGGCTACTCTTTGTTGTGGTGCGCAGGCTCCCCATTGTGGTGGCCTCTCTTGTTGTGGAACACGGGCTCTAGGCACGTGGGCTTCAGTAGTTGTGGCACATGGGCTCTAGAGCGCAGGCTCAGTAGTTGTGGCACACAGGCTTAGTTGCTCCATGGCATGTGTTATCTTCCTGTGGCAGGGATTGAACCTGTGTCCCCTGCATTGGCAGGCAGATTCTTAACCACTGCGCCACCTAGGAAGTCCTTCCTATTGCTTTTCATGCTAAGACATTCTGAGGTCCCTCTCTGTCTCTTTCTCCCACTGCGTCAGTTCACGTTCTTTGTTACCTTTTTCCTTGACTGTTGCTTCTACTTCCAGTCTCCCCCCTCCAGCTCCATTCTGTTCTCTGCTTAAGTGCAATGTATGGCATCTTCCTAAATATTCTGTAATCTATAACTCCACTTGTGTGACCCCTGTGTCACTTATCGACTAAAGTACAAACTCCACCTGATATTTAAGATTCTGTGATCTGGCCCTACTTGTCTTTTCCAGCCTTGCTTCCTACTACGTTTGCAATAATGTACTCATCTTCATTCCCCAGAAATGTCTCATTATTTTCTGTTTATGTACCTCTGCTCACAGTCTGTCCACTTTAGACATAATACTCCTTGTCTTTACATGTCCAAATCCTGCCTATTTTTAACACCCAGTCTTATGGCTCCTCTGCGATGTCTTTTGTGATTTACTTAACCAGGAGTAAATCATAACTTCACTTTTACTTTGTTTTATATTTATGTTCTTTTCTTGTTTCTCTTATATTACGAAACTCTTGAAACAGAAACTGTTTCTTGTATCTGTATACATCTTCTGCACTGCTATGGCCTTTGCACTTAGTAGTTACTCAGTAGATATTTGTTGAGTGAGGTAATATTGCAAGTAATGTTCCTGGAGGCAGAAAACTAGATTGAATGACTTCTCGAGGTACTTGCCAACCCCATCATTTATTTTCATAGATTTTTGTAGATTCAAGAGCTAGAGGTGTCCTTACAGATAAAATGTTCTCTCATTAAAAAAAAAGTATGTATAGAAAATTTCAAACATATACAAATGTAGAGAAGATGATATAATGAACCTCTACATGTCCATCACTCAACTCAGTGCAGCAAATAAATAATGCAGCAAATAAATAAATAATACATTAAAAAAAAAAAAAGAATCTGCCTGCCAATGCAGGGGACATGGGTTTGATCCCTAGGCCAGGAAGATCCCACATGCCACAGAGCAACTAAGCCCGTGTGCCACAACTACTGAGCCCATGTGTCGCAACTACTGAAGCCCGAGAGCCTAGAGCCTGTGCTCCACAACAGAAGCCACTGCAATGAGAAACCCATGCACTGCACCAAAGAGCAGCCCCCGCTCGCCACAACTAGAGAAAACCCATGTGCAGCAACGAAGACCCAACACAGCCATAAATAAATAAATCTAGAAAGGAAGGGAGGGAGGGAGGAAGGAAGGAAGGAAAACTTTCCCTAATCAACTCTTTGGTTACTCTGAAATTTTTGATTTGCACAGGAAAAGCAAGATAAGCACTTGATTCTTAACCTTTATTCCTTTATTTGCAAGTTTCCAAAATGATAGGTTGGTTCCCTCATATACTCCAAAGGGAATCGATGAGTTGTTCAGGTTTTTTTTTTTTTAAGTATCATTATGAATTTATAGGTTTTAACATATTTGATATGTTTTAATCTATACTAGTTATTCTTACTGATGTTCAGTTTGTTCCATCTTGGACCAGTGGGAGCTTCTTCAGGTTGGGTCCTGATTTCTTTTGACATAACTGCAGTAGTCTTTGATAGTGTTCCTTGTTTTCTAGTTATGATAAGATGCTCCAGACTTATCTTGTACATCCAGAGCCCTTTAGTCAAAGAGCTCTGGATGCTTTTAGTGAGATATGGTATTTAAAGACCACATTTATTGCATAGGGAACTGAAGGCTGGAGAAGTAGAGTGATTTAACCAAGGTCACACAGATTTAGCAGCATAATCTGACCCAGAACCTGAGGCTTCTGGCTTTTAACTCTATATGCCATTGCCATTTTTTCTTGCCTCCTCTACCTAGTTTCTGTGACAGGTGTTTTAACTGCATTTAAGCTTCTACTCTAGGCCATCAGGGGAAGATAGGTTTTGTGGGTCATCATTGGAGGTACAATCAAACCTCATTAATTTGGGCTAATTGGGGTAAATCCTAGTGATAGTTTTGTGTTTTGTTTTTCTTTAGGTGCAGCTGTTACTTTGAGTCATAACTGAAACTAGGCTATTAGTGTTACCAGGTTATTTTGTTAGGTAGAGGTCCCTGTACCTCTTTAATGAATAGCTGAGAATGATGTGCAATTTAGCTTTAATTGTATGTAAATTAGACTCCTGAAATGCTTAAAAACAGCTCATTAAACATTTCTCCCTGCAATCTTATTTACACTGTTTTCTTAGCCAGGCTTTTCTTTATTAGAGTGCAGAGGTAAACTTGAGCTCAGGTCTGAATTTATCTCAAGTTTCAAATGGGTATAGAGTCTGTATTAATAAACTGTTGCCATAAAGTTCAGAGAATATTTGAGAAAGTGCAGAGGAAGAGCATTTGAAAGTCAGACACCTGGCCTTTTTCAGCCAACAAAAGAATGCAATTCCTCGCATTTGAAAGTAAGCTGAAAGTACTTCTGAAAGTCAAAAGCTTTCAGAAAGCTCCTTCACCTACCTAAAAAGTCGTATCATCCTAGGGCCTCACTCAGAGATAAGTGTGTATATTGAGGGACAGAGGATCTAGGTGTGCTAGGGCTGTCAGTGTTGCCGATTGGCTCTGTGACCCAGAGTAAGTCACTTGACCTCTCTGAGCCTTAATTTATTCATCTATAATGAGATAGTTAAAATTGGGGGTAGTAATACATGTTCTTTTTATCTCACAGACTTCTTGTGAAATTCAAATCAGCTGATTAATCAAATGACATAGTAGATATTTATTGAATTAATGAGAGATGACATGAAAGTGCTTTTTAAACTAAAAGCCTTATTTGACTATAAGCATTATTAGAATAATATAGATTAGATGCACTAATACATACTAATGCTCAAAAGCATGACAGCAGAAGGAAAAGATTCAAGATGTCTGTCCAGAACTTTATAGCCTTTTTACTGCAGAGGCACTGCACACCTCAGGAGCCTTTGACAGCATCATGGTTTTATAGCATAGCACCACTGCTGATGTGGAGACCCTGAGTTACTAAGAAAAGGTTAAATTATATTTAGCATATTCTGTTTAAGAAATAATGGATAGGGACTTCCTGGTGGCGCGGTGGTTAAGAATCTACCTGCCAATGCAGGGAACAGGGGTTCGATCCCTAGTCTGAGAAGATTCCACGTGCAACTAAGCCCCTGTGCCACAATTACTGAGCCTGCGCTCCAGAGCCCTCGAGCCACAGCTGTTGAGCCCACGTACCACAACTGCTGAAGCCCATGTGTCTAGAGCTGGTGCTCTGCAGCAAGAGAAGCCACCACACTGAGAAGCCCATGCACTGCAACGAAGAGTAGCCCCCGCTTGCCACAACTGAAGAAAGCCTGAGTGCAGCAATGAAGACCCAACGAAGCCAGAAAAAAAAAAGTATAGTGTCTAAAGAGTTATTTCCGTTATCTGACAATTATACTTTGTATGGGGTCTGTCATTCCCTAAAATCAGCTAACACCTGCACTAAATGCCAAAAAATGTTCTAACTTCTTTATATTTCCTCCTTTATTTCTCTCATTAATCCCATGAGGTAGAGATTGAGAAACCTGTCCATGATTCTGAATTAGGATCCTGGGTTGAGGAAAAAAATCCCTGTAAAGGGCATTATTGGGACAATTGGTAGAAGTTAGATATGGACTTTATGTTACATAATAATTATACCATCGTTAAATTTCCTAATGTGATAATTGGACTGTAGTATGTTCTTAGGAGTTGACTCTGAAGTATTTAGACGAGACACCATGTCTACAACCTATTATCAAAATGGTTAAAAAATTAGTAATGAAATTGTGTGGGTGAGATAAAAGTAAAAATGGCAAAATGTTCATAATTGGTGAACCTAGGTGAGGGGCATAAAGGAGTCCTTTGTACTGTTCTTGAAACTTTTCTCCAAGTTTGAAATTATTTCAAAATAAAATGTAAAACAGCAACAAAATTTCCTGAGGTCACAAAGCTGGAGTTTATATAGCAGGGTTGAGATTTGAACTCAGGCCATTTGGTTCCAGAATCCATGTTCTTAGTCACTCTGTGGTTCTGTTATATTCATGGTGCTAGATAAATGAGGTAAATCTGTACTGAATTTTATTGGGACTGTGATTGGATCCTAAACATTGAACTATTTTAGCAGCTCTGCCTCCTGGTTCTTCAAGGATAGGGTGATCGTATAATTTATTGGATAAACCAATTCATCTACAAAAAATTTTTTTTAAGTAAAGTATAGTTGATTTACAATGTCATATTAGTTTCAGGCGTACAACATAGTGATTTGCTGTTTTTCTTAAGCCAGTTCACTTTCAAAAGTAAGAGGGATCACTGTTAATAATTTCTCTGGGACAATTGATGAAATCAAGACGATGGACACCCTAAAAGGATACCTGTTGGCAGAGTTTAGTTTTAACAAATGTGACAAGGCAAGATAATTGCTTCAATTTATTAAACTTTGTTTACCATGGATTCTTGTTTACACAGTAGTCACACTTTTTTCTCCTGCCAACAAACCTCAGGCCTTCACCTGATGCATTTTCATTTTTTCTTCTCTCGATTTTGCTAATTCTTTTGCTTCCTTCCAGACCACTTGGGAAATATTCTTTGTCAAATTCCATTTCCTCAAGTCTGAAAAATACCAACAAAAATTTCTGTAACACTTGTGCAATTTTTTAAAATATGGCATTTAAAGCCATAAATCCCCAAACATCTTTTTTTTTTTTTTGCCGCATGTTCTGTGGCTTGTGGGATCTTAGTTCCCCTATCAGGGATTGAACCTGGGTGCTAGGCAGTGAGAGTGTGGAGTCCTAACCACTGGACTGTCAGGGAATTCCTTCAAACATCTTTATTAACGTGATTTCTATAAGAAGAAGAGGTATTAAAATGCATCTGTATTATGAGATAGATAGAGAAGTATTATTACTGTCAGCTTCCCATAGATATTTGGGAAATCTTTATTGCATGCTATTGGAGGCTGCGATAATGCTTGTTGAAAAGGATTATACTAGTCTAGAATCAAAGGTGTATGTACTGTCTCACTGACCTGTTGCCCAGGTAGTGTCCATTGCTGTTCTTCTAATTGTACTAACTTGGAATAACACTCTCCTGGACTGTGTCCAATTAAAGATGTTGACCTTCACTAATAGAGGACTAGTATTTTTTTGTCACTCTCTAAACAAGCTTTCAAAATTATTCTAATACAATCTGCTATGGATTTTTAAAGCTCAAACTACCTCTTTGCTTCTCCTTTCTCATACAGAATGCATTTAACTAAGTGCACATCCACTATGGCAGGCAAAGGTGGGACAGGGCAGGGACTCTGAAATTTAAATCAGATAGTTTTCCTTCCAGTTAGCTACTGTGTTATAAGGTTTGAGGAAGAAGTGGATAAAACAAACGACTAACATACTTTTTTAAAAAACTGCTAAAATGACTTTTTTTCTTAAATCATGAAATGTGCTTTTATATTAACAATAGTCTTATTAATAATTAAAGACACCTACAAATATTACTCAGGTCAACCATGTATTAATCAGAATCATTATTAAAATAATAAAATACCTGTTGACTTGAACTATTAATTTTGGATTTTTTATTTGATATGGGAAATCAAGAAATACTTTTTAGAACACATTTTGTACAAAAGACTATGATAGGGACTTCCCTGGTGGCTCAGGGGTTAAGACTCTGTGCTCCCAATGCAGGGGGGCCAGGGTTTGATCCCTGGGCGGGGAACTAGATCCCACATACATGCTGCAACTAAGAGTTCGCATGCCACAACTGAGGAGCTGGCAGGCTGCAACTAAGGAACCCACGAGCCACAACTAAGGAGCCCAGGAGCCTCAACTAAGGAGCCCACCTGCCACAATGAAGACCTGGCACAACCAAATAAATAAACAAATAAATAATTTTTAAAAAAGACTATGATAGACATGATCCCTCTCCAAAAGAAGCCTATGTTCTAGGAACACAGAGACACATGAACATGTTGCAGTATTGTGAAATCTCAAATCTTTGTTTTGGATCCTTATCTCTGTCCTTATTCTATCTAGTCTTCTAGCCATTTTTTCCTAATAACAGTAATTTTTTCTAATCAGTTTAAAGAATACTGTGTCAATTTTTTTTAAATTTAGATAAAATGGACAAACTTCCAGCAAAAGAAAACTTACCAAGATGACTCAAGAAAAAACTGAAAACCGTTAACTATTAAATAAATTGAATTTATAGTTAAATACCTTCTCCCATGGAAAACACCAGGCCCAAATAATTTCCAGATGAATTTCAAGATAAAGCCTAAGGTTTTAGATTTAGTTATAAATCCCACTTTTTCATGCTATTGTTTCCCATTAAGAAAGTGACTGTATGGTTTACATTTTCACTTCCCGGCCTTCCTGATGTGGGTCTCTGTCAAGGAGGCTGAACTGTTACAGTTCATTCTTTACTAGCTCCCGCCCCTTTTCTCCTAGCTTTGCCTTTTCTCTGATCTTTTTCTTCATAGTCAGCCAGAGTCAGAAAGGACCTTTTCATTGTTTAGAGATTTTTTTCTTTTTAAAAGAACTGCTTTATTTATTTATGTATTTATTTGGCCCCACTGTGCAGCTTGCAGAATCTTAGTTACCAGACCAGAGATTGAACCTGGGCCCTCGGCAGTGAGAGTGCTGAGTCCTAACCATTGGACAACCAGGGAATTCCCTAGAGAATTTTTCTTAGCAGATTCTGTTCATCTTTCTGTCCACTTATCCAGTATTTTTTTTTTTATCCAGTATTTTATGAAGAATTGATGGGTGACAGAGTGCTACTCAGCTTCTCAGGATTTAAGAGATAGTACCTTCCCTCAAGGAGCTCACAGTCTATCCCTGTTACAGCTGTAATATGGGAAGGATGCTATGATAGAGGAATAATAGAGTGCTATTGAAGCAGTGGAGAGCTTGATTAATTCTTTCTGGGGAACAGGGTCAGGATGGCTTCATGGAAGCAATTACATTTGAACTGACCAGGGAAGGATTAATAAAATTTCAAGAAGCAGGAGGGAAAGAAACTGAAAAAAGGTATTCCAGGAATCAGGAAATGTCTTGAATGAAATCACAGGCATGAATACAGTAGTGGATGAAGTGTAGAGCATTGTAAAGATGTGACCAGAAAGGAGGCTGAATAAGTATGTTGATGTCAGATGGTTAGAGGCCTTAAATACCACAATATTTGCCCCTCTGTGATTTTTCTATCTCAGTCTAGTCCTTCTAAAATCTCTAACTCACCTTCAATTCTCAGATGAAAAATTTCAGGTTTGCCTCTGTGTCAGGTGTCAGTATGGCTGAGATCTGGTCATACAGTTTTAGCTTAGTGCTAAGAGAGACCAATCTTCATCTTGTTCATTGTTGGGAGGCAGTATTCTAAATGACCTTCAGCCATTCTAGGCTTTCAGAGAAGGTTTCTGAAAAATAAAAAGTAGCTCCTTTCTACAAAAAGTGTTGGGGATGCTCAGCCTCATTAGCAGTCAGGGAAATGTACATTAAGACTACAGTGATGGGGCTTCCCTGGTAGCACAGTGGTTAAGAATCGGCCTGCCAATACATGGGACATGGGTTCGATTCCTGGTCCGGGAGGATCCCACACGCTGTGGAGCAACTAAGCCCATGCACCACAACTACTGAGCCTGCGCTCTAGAGCCCACAAGCCACAACTAATGGGCCCATGTGCCACAACTACTGAAGCCCACATGCCTAGAGCCTGTGCTCTGCAACAAGAGAAGCCACCGCAGTAAGAAGCCTGCGCACCACAATAGAGTAGCCCTCACTTGCTGCAACTACAGAAAGCCCATGTGCAGCAATGAAGACCCAATGCAGCCAATAAATAAAAATAAATTAATTAAAAAAACAGGCTACAGTGATGTACTGTTTCGTGTCTATCAGATTGGCAAAAACTAAAGTCCGACAAAAAATGTCAGCAAGGATATGAAGCAACCAGAACCCAGCAAACAGTAGTGTAAGTGGGTACAACTATTTTGCAAAACATTTTGGCATTATCTCATGATTGAAGATGTGCATACCCTATGACCCAGCAATTCCACTTCTGGGTGTCTACCCTGAAGAACTCTTGCATATGTGCAGTGGGAGACATGTACAAAAATGTCCATAACAACACTGTTGGCATTAGCAAAAACAAAAATCCAAACTGGGAAAAAATCCCAATATCCATCCAACTCTAGATGGGATAAATAAATCACAGTGTGGCCATACAGTAGAGCGCTATGTAACTGTGGAAATGACTAAATGGCAACTATAGCAGCATGAATGAGTCTCAACAGATTGTAGAGTGAAAAGTTGCAGTAGAATGTAGATTACGATTAGATTCATATAAAGAAACGTGAAACTAAAAATATGTTTAGAGATACAGATGTGATAAAGTTATCACTATTTGGGATAGTGTTATGGTGAGGGAAGGAGATGGGTTTGGGGAGAGACATGCAGGGGACTTTAAAGCTAATAGTAATATTCGTCTTAAACTAGGTGGTAGGTACGCTGATATTTGCTATATCACTATTCTTTATACCTTACATATATTTTAAAAGTTTTATATCTATAAATTTTAAAGCATTAAGAAAAGGTTGGTGATACCTGATTTAGTCTAGTGTTCCCCCTAGTACTGCTTTCACACACACACATTTTTCAGAATGTAAAAACTGACAGAGATTAGTAATTTAATTGTTCGAAAGAGAAAGCTTATCAGTGACAACCTAGTCTCAAACTCAGTATAGAGCAATATCTATCATCTTATGGTGCAACTTTCCCATTATGTAGATTCTATTGATCAATTAGAAGTGCTTCCACTTGGATTACTGCCTCAGTCTTTCTCCCCTTCATGTAATACATTCTGCACGCTGCTGCCAAAGAGAGCTTTCTAAATGCAAATCCGATCATGTCATTCTCTGGCCTCAAACTTAAATAGTTCCCAGTAGTCTTCAGCACCCTCCAGGGGCTTTCGTGTAGCATACAAGCCTCTCTGTGCCTGGGCTTCTGTCTGCCTTATTAGCCTCATCACTCGTGACTTCCTGCATTTCAGCCACACCAAGCTATTTGCTATTCCTGGAACACTTTTTGCCTCTGAACACGTTGCTCCCTCCACCTGAAGCTTCTTTTAACTAACGCTTTTTGTCCTTTAAGACATTATTTTTTTTTTGTTTAATGGTTATTTATTTATTTGGCTGTACCAGGTCTTAGTTGTGGCACGTGGGATTTTCATTGTGGCATGTGGGATCTAGTTCCCTGACCAGGGATCAAACCCAGGCCCCCTGCATTGGGAGCGTGGAGTCTTAGCCACTGGACCACCAAGAAAGTCCTTGAGACACTCTTTCTTAATGACCCCACCCCCGGTCTGAGCTGGATGCCTCCATAACACCTTGAATTTAACAGTGTGGTCACATATATCACTGAGTATTCTTGTCCCCCTTTTTAATTTGTTTCCTTCAGTAGTTTTCCAGCTTTGTGAGGACAGGGGCCAGTGTTGAATTATATCCCCAGTATGTGGCACCGTGTCTGCTATGTAAGGATCGTTGAGTGAATGAATGAGTGAGTGAAAGGACCAACAGTTGGATATCACTTTATACAGATGCCACATGTAGTTTGAAGTTGTCATTTGTTTGCCAGATTCTCACTAGCTCTATCTGTATTTGTAAACTCAGGAAGGAGAGGAAAGAAGGGAAAGAAAGAAAGGCAGGCAGGCTGGTGGGTGAGTAGATGATGGGGAAGAAGTATTGAGGGGAGGGAAGCTAGAAGCTGATTTGGGAGAGAAAGGAAAGTTTCATAGGCTTATTAAGATTTTAGGCCATGTGCCTGGAGGTTTTAATAACAGCCTGGATTTCTTTCAAGCTATGGACATGTGCTGATTTTCATGACTTACCCTATTCTAACCTTCCTTAGCCTTTTTGGAAATTTATCTTCTTTGGCTGATAACTCTATCATTCATCTCTCTTTGCATTAGGAAGTGAGAGCCTTGAGGTACATGAATAGAAGGGAGGTGGCAGATAGCTCATGTTGGTCAGAGTGGCCTTTTTTTTTTTTTTTTTTTTTAATTTTTGCCTTGGTTTTTAATTTTTAACATCTCACTCTGGACCAGATTAGACCCCTGATATTTTCTAGGGCTTGGAGAGTGTGTGTAGATCCTGTCTTGTGATCTGGTGAGCTACCAGGAGTCTTAATATAAGACAGAATTTAAACTTGGACTGTTCAGTTTGGGTTCTCTTCCTTCAGGAAGCAGTGCTGTAAGACTGGAGGTCCAGAAACACTCCCCATCCTCACCTTTGTGAGGGCCAAAGCAAAGGGGCCCTCACAAAGCAAAGCTACTAACTGTAACTTTATTTCATTTGATAAATACTTATTGAGCATTCTCTCTGTGCCTAGCATGGTGATAGGCACTAGGATTAGAGATGACTGATCACCAGCCTCAAAGAATTCAGCGGGAGGGGTCCCAAGCTCCTTCAGGGCAAGGCATGGCAAGAGATGTTTCACTTGAGCTCAGTTTTGAAAGACCCTAGAAGTTGGGGGTTATGGTAGGTGCTTAGACTTGAGCAAAAGTATGGAGGCAAGAGAGAATGTGATGCATTGGGGAGCCATGGGACGGTTGTTGGGACCTCAGGGAAGGGTATGTTTATATGGAGTTGAGAGTGGAGGCAAAGAAAGGGGCCACATTGTGAATGACCTTTTCTAGTTTCCTAAATAAAAAGGGTTATCGGTAGAAGTGTTTTCATTCATCTAGTGTTAGCTGTTTAGTGTTTCTCTTTCTGTTGTCTCTTCAGCAGCTGAGTTTTATCTAATGTTTTATTTCTTTGGTTTGTTCTCCTTGTGATACCTGAATTTGGAGCCCTCTTTCCTTTGATGCTTTAGGTTAACTCCACTTTGAGTACCATGTAGTCAAATCCCATACTTAGGCATTGTGGAGAGGATGATGCATTGCTTTTAAGGCAGCTTGGAAGGAGGAGGATTTAAATGACCTTCAATGACTAATTCAGACCCCCATGTCAATGTCACTGCAATTCATGCATGCATGGAGAGTGGGAAAGGGACCTTAATTATGGAGGAGGGGAATCGTAACCCTGCTTGAATGGGTAGTTGAAAGTCCTGGACCCGCCCCTTAGCCTCAAAAAAGGACTTTCTTACATTTGCTGCCAAAGAGGTCATAGGGAGAGCCCACATAAATACCATCCTCCCTCTGGGGTATGTGAGCCAGTCTTATTCTTTTGCTTCCACAGGTGCAGAATAGGTTCACCAAATAATATTCTAATCTCCATTGAACAGAATTTGGCATCTTATTGTCCTTTTCCAGAAAATCAATCCCTTTAAAGCATGGAACATGGCAATTTTAGGTCAGCAGGCATTTAAAGACACCTTTTAACTTTCAAGGGCTGGCTTAATGAGATATATTTTGTACAAAAATACCAGTGTTACCAAGATGAGGCTTGAATCATTTAAATCTTGAAAGGGGCTTAGTTTTAGCTGCTAGTACACCTTTTACCTATGAAATTACTTCTTGTTGTCCTTTAATGGCACTGCCCTTCTGGAGTTCTGTGAGCATTATCAGATATCAGGCTCCATTCCTTCTGCTAACCTTTGGTAACTGTTCAAAATTCATTAGTGTTTGGAATGAGGGAACCCGCAGTGACCCGTGTTACTATCCTTTTGGACCATAAAATAGCCTTCCATAGTTAGCCTGAATGACAGCAGAAGCCAGCCTTATGTAGTCAGGAACTGCTGCAATGTGGCTACAGTCTGACCAAAGGACTTAGTCATAGTTAGGCTTATGCATTTCATTAATTTGTTTTGAGAAGTTGTATCAGTGAGGCAGAGCTTCACCTTTGGCTCATTAATACAGGGATCTGAACAGAAAAATTTATTTCAGTGAAATCCTTGAAAGTTGCTGAAAACACGTGATGCTTCTTTGTACTATTTTTTTTTTCTGGCCGCACTGCGCAGCATGTGGAATCTTAGTTCCCTGACCAGGGATCGAACCTGTGCCCCCTGCATTGGAAGCTTGGATTCTTAACCACTGGGCCACCAGGGAAGTCCTTCTTTGTACTTTAAACAGAACTTTTCTACTTTGGAGGGGAAGTGCTGTACAAACATGGCCCCAGTCGTTACTGGTACAACATGTGTATTCATACGGTTCTTGCTATTTCTAAAGTTTGGAAAAAGTGCTGTGTTCATCTAAATACAATTTTCATTTTTCTAAACACATTCATATCTTAAAACAACACTCATTGATAGGTTTTGGTAAAAGGTAGAAAAACAAAGCTCAGTCTTTTATTTTATTTTATTGTTATTTTTGGCTTTGTTGAATCTTCATTGTCGTTCGTGGGCTTCCTCTAGTTGTGGTGACCCGGGGCTACAATTTGTTCTGGTGCAAGGGCTCTGTCATTACAGTGGCTTCTCTTGTTGCAGAGCATGGGCTCTAGGTGCACAGGCTTCAGTAGTTGCAACACTTGAGCTCAGTGGTTGTGGCATGCGGGCCCTAGAGCACGCGGGCTTCAGTAGTTGTGGTGCACGGGCTTAGTCACTCCGTAGCATGTGGGATCTTCCTGGACCAGGGATTGAACCCGTGTCCCCTGCATTGGCAGGCAGATTCTTAACCACTGCGCCACCAGGGAAGTCCCAAAGCTCAGTCTTCTTAATTCCTTGTCTGTGTAAGCCTTTTCCCTCCATTTTAATAGCAGTTATTCAGTGCACAGATCGTGGCAGAGCCCATTTTCAAAGCAGTTCATAGAGATTTAGCTATGCAATTTACTTATTCTTGGTCATTAAGAAAGAGTAAAATTCAAAGAACCAGGTGGCTGCTAAGGGAAAATGTAACAGCAAACGTGAGTGGCTAGACCAGAGAGCAAGAAGAATGCTTGAGGGTAGTCTCAGGGAACTGTAATTGATAGTAACAGAATAGAAATTAGGTAGTGGAAAATTTAGGCTACTATACCAGAGGTATGCTCCTAACAAATTTTGGCTTGGAATTATCCTTCTAAGTAAAGCTTTTGTGATTATTGGAATGCCACAGAATTCATCTCATGGCTTTTTGTCCCACGAAGACATTAGAATTTAAAACAGACCCTTTAACATTATTTACGGCAGACAACAAATACCAGTTCAATTAGGGCAGGTGTTATTTAATTACCCTTCTTTGTGAGAGTGGGGCTGTTCCCACTAAAATTGTTTGTGGGTGAAATCACAACAAAGATGCATAAAGTACAGCTTTATGTGTATATTTAAAGTAGACATCAGTGTCTTGAGTTTTTCTAATGTCAAAGGTTAATTTAAAATATTAATGCTGAAAAGATTAATTTAAGACATTAAATCTACTAGGCAAGAATACATGTACATATTGTAATTACTTCCTTTTTACAGTTAAAGTAATTGGATTATATTTAATGAGCTATTTACATTTAATAATTAAAAAAGACTTATCTTTTCAGTATTCCCCATATGCAGAAAGAGATGGGGGGGGCTTATTTCTGATATAATTATCTTTACTTGGGCTAAAAAGGAAAAACAATTGTGCTTTTTGGAAAAAGGCTCAGAAGAATATTATTTAAAAATATACATACAGTCATCACCCATTATCCAGTTTCATTTTCCCCAGTTTCAGTTACCCGCAGTCAACAGGAGTCCAAAATTATTAAATGGAAAATTACAGAAATAAACAGTTCATAAATTTTAAATTGCACACCATTCTGAGTAGCATAATGAAATCTCATGTTGTCCTGCTCCATCTTGCCCTAGACGTGAATCATCCCTTTGTCCAGCATATCCACGCTGTGTATGATACCTGCCCGTTAGTCACTTAGTAGCCATCTCAGTTATCAGATCAGTTGTTGAGGTGTCACAGTGCTTGTGTTCAGGTAATCCTTATTTTACCTGATAATGGCCCCAAAGCCAAGAGTAGTGATAATGGCAATTCAGATATGCCAAAGAAAGGTGATAAAGCTTCCTTTAAGTGAAAAGGCGAAAGTTCTCAACTTAACAAGGAAAGAAAAAAATGTGTATGTATAGGGTTTGGTACTTTCAGGCATCCACAGGAGGTCTTGGAACGTATCACCCTCCGAGAAGGGGGGACTACTGTGTACAGTTTAGGAATTACCCATAGCAGTGTGTTTTGTGGTTCATTGTAAAAGAAGAAAGATTAGGCACTTAAAAAAAAAGTCCTTGATGACAAGATTTGATGAGCTCAACAGTGCACAGAGAATGAAACTTAAAGTGATTTTCAGGGATCCTGTAGGTAAAAGTAACCCATCAGAAGTGACAGAACCCCAAATGCCTAGCTGTTTGAAAACAGGAGTTTGTTTGAAAAGCAATAGCATCTGAACATGTTATCTGAGGCTGGCACTTTAAATGAGCCAGTGTTTATGTTGTTTAAAGTGAAAGATGAGAAGCCCCTGAGCAGCTGGCTAAAACTGGGTGTAGAGAGGGAGAAAGCAGTGTGTTATTCTCATTAACACCATTTCAGTTCTAGGGTAAATATGTCAGGAAGGCTTTCTTATGTTAGCATGTAGTCTTTTTTCAGGGAGGAAGGAACTAGTCTGGGGTTTGGTGGCACTTGTGTATGAAAATGAGGAATATGGGCATAGTCTTGGTTTGGGTGTTTTGTGAAGAGTCAGTGTAGTGTCATGGACACAGATGGACCTGGGTTTAAAAGCTGACTGTGTGACTTCGATAAAGTTACAAAACTGCTCTTAGTTTTTTAGTTCTCTCATCTGTAAAATCAGAATGCTACTACTTACTTTGCAGAAGTGTTTTAAATATTAGATTTGTTCAGAAAAATGTGACTGAATACCTGAATCGTTTTGGGCAGACACTATAGGATACAAAGAAGTTTTAAGAATCCCACCCTTGGCTCCCAATAGCTGCTTGCCGTTACTACTGTTTCTGTTAGGGTTAAAGATATTTTGTTTTTCAGTTCCTGTATTCAAAGAATTATACACACCAAAAATCTGTGCTACAATATAGAATGTAGTGACTGCCATAAAAAGTTCAGCATACTTTTTTTAGCACTTTCGGAGAGGGAGAAATGACTTCAGACCAGAAGAGTCAAGGAAGGCTTCTTAGAAGTGGTGACATTTGCCTTGGGCCTTTAAGATGAAAGGATTTTTTTTTTTTTTAAGAAATGCTACAATCCAGGTAATAGTACCTTTGAGACTATTTGCTTTCAAAGTACATAAAATGAAAATATTGAATTGATTCTTGACTATGATTTGGAAGACAGATACCCTTTGTCTTAATCCTTAAAATTGATATAATGTAAGCAGAGGCCATCCATTTCTTTCTCAGCACTTGTCTTCACACTCCCAGAGAACCTGTTTCAGAAGGTAAGAGGCCCACCTACTGCTTGGTTTCCACTGAGACCAAAGAAAAGAGAACCCTTTAGGAGAGCCCTTTATGTAATGCTCAATAGTGTTTAATTTGCCCTGCTCTCCTTAAATTATTTTATTACCACTAGGAGGTAAGTCCAAACAAATTCAGCTGTTCCTTTGATTTAGCAATAATGAGAGCTATCAGTTATTGAGTACCTACTGGGTGCTAGAGACCTCTCTAGAAGGCTTATGTATGTTACCTCATTTTATCCTTAGAACCATCCTATGAGATAGGTTTTATTTTACCCATTTTACAGATGAGGCTTAGAGAGATTATCCAGCTCAAAGTCATATATAACTATTGTCTCAGGGAATCCTTGAGTCTCTTGACTGAACTTGCCTCTGGGTTCACCAAGCTGTATTGATTTTTGAATGTGGTAAGCACCTATATGAGTATTAACTTTAAAGAAGAAAAGAGAAATTGTCATTATTAATTATGATTATTCAGAAAATTAATTAAATATGTTATTCAAGGGAATTAAGACTCTGTGCTCCAAATGCAGGGGGCCCAGGTTCGACCCCTGGTTAGGGAACTAGATCCCACATGCCACAGCTAAGATCCAGCGCAGCCAAATATTTTTTTAAAAATTTATTAAGATAGGCTCTATGCTTATGATGATGATATCCTACCTATTTGCAGTGCTTTCTTATTTTTTTGACTTCAGGATACTTGTTATTCCTTTTAAAAGTACTCATGGTATACACTTACTGAAGATAAATTGAAATTAATCTGACTTTAAGAATTTTACAATACCTCTTTAAGATTTGGGAACCTGACTTTTAAACAGGAAGCTTGTGGCTTTGATCGTTGGGAGAAGGGAAATAAGGAGGTGAGCCCTGTGATTACCCTGACTTTCTGTCTAGATGTATATTCTAACCATGGAGCAAGGTGAAGGATCCCAAGCAGAGCACATCAGTCCTACTGAACTGAAGAGACAGGAATTGTAGTTCAAGGGAGGCTGAGGCAACTGGAAGCTGTGGGGTGGAGTTCTGGAAAAGAGGGAGCTATGCAGAAAACTGTTCTAGATGCCTTCTCAGGGTCCCTTTGAGGCTTGGCTGATCACTCACATGCCTGCGATCAAATTACAGGAGGCTGGGGAAAGAATGACCAAGAAGTTATGAGCTAACTGGTTCCCAGTGCAGGGACAGGTTCGAATTCCTACCAGCCAGAGGAGAGAGCCCATGTGGCTCTCTCTCCAGCAGAGATCCAGTAGACAGCATCCAGTAGAGATCATAGAAGGGCCACATCTGTATTGGGGTAAAAGATCCAATAGAGTAAAGGCTACTCAAGACCCACCCTAACAAAGCTTAAAAACAAGTCTCAGACATAGCAAATTGAACCAAAAGTCACTTACCTGCCTATAAGAACAAAGCCCAGCACTCTGGAAACCAAGACAACAGTGCTAGGTACTTAACATTGTAAAATCACAATGTCCAGCATCCAATCAAAAGTTAATAAGAAGGAACTTCCCTCGTGGCACAGTGATTAAGAATCTGCCTGTCAATGCAGGGTACACGGGTTCGACCCCTGGGCCGGGAAGATCCCACATGCTGCAGAGCTACTAAGCCCATGTGCCACAAGTACTGAAGCCCGTGTGCCTAGAGCCTGTGCTCCGCAACAAGAGAAGCCACTGCAATGAGAAGCCCACACACCACAACAAAGAGTAGCCCCACTTGCCACAGCTGGAGAAAGCCCTCATGCAGCAACAAAGACCCAACGCAACTGATAAATAAATAAATAAATAAATAAATAAATTTAAAAAAAGTTACCAGGAAAATGTAGCCCATAATTAGGAGAAAAATCAGTTAGTAGAAACACTCAGAAATGGCAGAGGTGATAGAATTACCAGACAAGGATATTAAAACAGCTGTTATTACTATGTTCAAGCATATAAAGGAAAATAGGAACATTACTAGTTAGGAGGTAAACATTTTAGCTTTGCAAATAAACAGTGAAATTTGGTTCTAGTCTTTTTTTTTTATTATCTTCCTTCTTTCCATGCTGTTGATGATTTGGTAAAATTTGAATATTCTCTTATAAATCTCAGTTATAGAATCATGTCATTTCAGGGTTGGAAATAACTTTTTTTTAAAGAACTTTTATTGAGATACAGTTGACATACAATAAACTGCATATATTTAAAGTGTACAACTTGATATTTTTTTTTCTTATTAGTAATGTATATATGGCAGTCCCAGTCTCCCAATTCATTCCTCCCCAACCCTCCCCGCTTTCCCCACTTGGTGTCCATATGTTTGTTCTCTACATCTGTGTCTCTATTTCTGCCTTGCAAACTGGTTGATTTGTACCATTTTTCTATATTTCACATATATGTGTTAATATACGATATTTGTTTTTCTCTTTTAAAGATCATCTTGTTCACCCTCTCATATTATAGAAAATGAAATATTTTATATCTCATTCATTCTGAGCTGTACATTTCTACCACATTTTAATGTCTCTTGAGTCATGATGCATCTTAGATTTGATGAAATACTGTAAAAGCCCATTAGAATTGTGACTTTTCCATAAATTCTTAGTGGTAGAATTCAAGACTTCTGTTTATATTACCCCCACCTAGAAAACTGCCCTTCTTTATTCTTTTTTATTTATTCATTTACTTATTTATTGCTTGCATTGGGTCTTCATTGCTGTGTGGGCTTTCTCTAGTTGCGGAGAGTGGGGGCTACTCTTCTTTGCAGTGTGCGGCCTTCTCATTGTGGTGGCTTCTCTTGTTGTGGAGCATGGGCTCTGGGCATGTGGACTTCAGTAGTTGTGGCACATGGGCTCAATAGTTGTGGCTTGTGGGCTCTAGAGCGCAGGCTCAGCAGTTGTGGCACATGGGCTTAGTTGCTCTGCGGCATGTGGGATCTTCCCAGATCAGGGCTTGAACCCATGTCCCTTGCATTGTCAGGTGGATTCTTAACCACTGAGCCACCAGGGAAGCCCCCTTCTTTATTCTTTATATCCAGATCCTGCCCAGTTCAGATCTTTATTCCAAGAAGTCTGTTCCATTCAAAGTGATCTTTTCATCCTTTCTGTTGTCATCATTGACTACTTCATTCGTTTGATAACTGAACTTCTGTTTGCTGTATTACTACTTAACTATGTTTTATCTGTCTCCTCAATTAAAGTGTAAGCTCTTAGAGTCAGAGGAGGGATTTTTATATTTCTTTGTGTTTTTTTAGTGTCTACTTGATAAATATTCATTGATTGATAAGGGTGTTATAATTAGTAATTAGCCATTAATACAACCTGAAGCTTATTAATAGTGTTGTTTAATGGTTAAGAGAACCACATATTTAACTATGTGCCAGAACTAAATGCTAGATAGATGTAGAATTAGTACTTCTATTACTACAACTGCTGCTGCTGATACTACTACTACTACAGTCACTACTACTATTATTGTAATTATTCTGTGCCAAGTACCATGTTAAGCATTTTATACATGTGGTATTTTCATTTTTCTTCACAACAACCTTAAAAACTAAGGATCATTATACTAATTTTAACAGATTAGGAAACAGACTGAGAGATTGACTGCTTGCCAAGGTCCCAAAGCTGAAATTTGGCAGTAGTGAGTTGAAATCCACACCTCTTTCTCTGTAATGTCCGTGCTCTTGCTGCTCTACATCCCTGCTTATTAGGTTTTGAGGGCTTTGGTAACCTAGTAAACTGAGGGTAGAAAGAAAAGAAATTGGCACTTACTTTTCCCTCTGTTGAAGGACTTTTCCTTATAAATCCCATGTTTTGAATGGTGAACAGACCTTGTGAGAGGAAGTAGATGTACAGCTACCGTTTGCTGCTCATAGTCAGTTGCTGGCAGGTTGGCCGTTAGTGACAGATGAGTGTGTGACCCTTTTTCAGCAATGAATTCTTGTTACAGCTGGCAGAATAGAATAGTTGATATAGAATTTCATGGCAGTTTGCTCCATAATTCCACTCCCTGGTGTTCAGATGTAGTTGTGATTGCTAGGTCTCTCTCCTCACTTAAGTTGGTATATTAACAGTCACATCCAGGGCTACTGCTTCTGTCTGCTCCATGACCACACGGTGTGTTTGTGTATTGCCCAGAGCTGTCAGCAAAACATTTTGCTGAATTTCCTTTTTTGTTGTTGCTCTGTAACCTTTCTTTCCTTGGCCTTTCTCATTTGTGTAAAACCGGTTTATTTTTTGGCCTTTTCATCCTAGAGAGGGAGTAGTTACTGCAGAGAGAAGCTTGAAATATGAAGAGAAGCATCATAGAGATTCAAATGCGTGGTTAGAGAGCTAGCAGGATGAAATGAGACTTACTCAGTGCCTGATGTGCAATTCGGCCCTGATTATCTCCTTCCTCCCTCATTTTCAAACTTGCCTCTGTATCTAATCCACCAATGGGTGCTCCCGTGCCCTCTCTGTGGGGCGCTTAGCCTAGTGCAGTAGACTGCTACTTGCAGGAACCAAGAAAGAAAGTTACAGCCTAGCCCCATTTTCTCCATCCCTGGGTAAGGTAGTAAACTGGAATTAGACACTCTTCCATAAAAACCAACTGTGTGTTCCCATAATTCCTTCCAGCTACTCAAGTCCAGGTACTTGGAGAGGAATGCATTTTGTATCTATCCTCACCTCAAATTTTTGGCCACCACCTACTGATCACTCTTTTCTGTCATTGGCTATAAATAAAGGAAGCTCTTAAAAATAAAAGAAGACTTTATTAGGGCTCCTGTGAATTATTGACACATTTCTAATCTTGTGAGCTGATTTGTTGAGGTTTGATACTTTTTGTTTTGTTTTGGGAGTTAGTTTTTTTTTTTTAATATTTATTTATTTATTTGGCTGCTCAGGTCTTAGTTGCTGCACGTGGGATCTTTAGTTGCAGCACGTGGGATCTTTAGTTGCAGCACATGGGATCTAGTTCCCTGACCAGGGGTTGAACCAGATCAAGGCAGTGAAAGTGCCGAATCGTAACCACTAGACCACCACAGAATTCCCTGTTTCTGTTACATTTGTTCATATATATATATATATATATATATATATTTTTTTTTTTTTTTAGATTCCACATATAAGTGAACTCATATAGTATTTGTCTTTGTCTGACTTATTGCACTTAGTATAATACCCTTTAGGCCCATCCATGTTGTTGCAAATGGCAAGATTTCATTCTTTTTTTTTTTTTGAGAAATAATTTTTATTGGAATGTAGTTGATTTACAATGTGGTGTTAGTTTCTGCTGTACAGCAAAGTGAATCAGTTATACATGTATCCACTCTTTTTTAAATTCTTTTCCCATATAGGTCATTACAAAGTACTGAGTAGAGTTCCCTGTGCTGTACAGTAGGTTCTTATTAGTTATCCATTTTATATATAGTAGTGTGTATATGTCAGTCCCAAAGGATTTCATTCTTTTTTATGGCTGAATAATATTCCAGTGTGTATATCTGTGTGTGAGTATGTGTACACACCACATCTTCTTTATCTGTTCATTTATTGATGGGCACTTGGGTTGTTTCCATATCTTGGCTATTGTAAATAATGCTGCAGTGAACACAGAGGTGCAGGTATCTTTTCAAATTAGTGGATTTTTTTCCCCTTTGGATAAATACCCAGGAATGGAAATGCTGGGTCAAAACTAAGCCCTTTTAGATGGATAGTTTGGAGTATTTCAAACCATTCCATTTTGATGAGTTAGGTATTGCTAGAAATTGGCATTAGATTGGGAAAGTAAAAGGAACTTTGTGTCTGTTACTGAAAGTTATCAGTGATAACACTGTAGACCCTGTGTAATTTAAGTGGATTCATAACAGGAACTTGAGCAAAGGTGGAGATACAGGAGATATTTTACATGAGTAAATCTTTTCTTTGGAGCTCAGAATACTTTGCAAACAAAATCTCAGTTTCATTTAGCACCTTTCAAGCGTTTTTTTAAGTGCAGCTCACAGCTGAACTAGAAAGATGAATTGAAAGTTTTTCCCCAATTGCTAGTCATCATTAGACTGAGAACTAGAATCCAGGTTTCCAACTCACGGTTTGAGTGTATTTTCTTTTGGACAACAAGACAGATCCTATTAAAAAGAGAGCCTAATTTTGGCCATTTAAAAGGCAGTTTTCTATGGAATAGTTGATATTAGAAGAAACCAATTTTGAAAAAGTTTCCCCCCAATTTTAGCTTTAAGAGCAAAGCTATGGTTAGAGCCTGAAGAGTAATAAAAGTAAGAACAAAAGGTGGTGTTGCCCCCAAAAGATAATAGAAAGTTATGGAATTACCAGATGTGAATGGTCCTTGATGTACGGTGTGTTCAAGGAGTAAGATACTGTAGGTTAGGAGTCCTGTTTCCCCAGGCTACTTTCCCAAAACCAACTTAGGACAAGAAGGAGCTTTACACTTACTGAACGTAGGTCCATTGCTGGTGCCATTCCTTTATGAAATTGGACATTTCTCCTGGTTTTAGATCACAAGTAAGCTTTTTATTTTTCTTGGTTCTCCCAGTCAGATATTTTCTTTGTCCACCCTAGGAGTTCCATTTGTCCTGCTAGCTCTTTTGAACATTACTCTAGTGACATAAACTGATTTGTCAGTTATTTCTTGTGTTTGGAGTCTGGTTATATTTGTAGGTTCAGCCCCACCCTTTATTTCAACAGGAAGTGGGTAGGTGCTTAAGTCTATAATAAGGCATTCCTGCTTGTGATTGTTGCATGATAGTGAGGACTGCTATATGCAACAGTAAATTCATACCTCTTTAAACATTTTAATAGGTAGATTACAGTAAACCTGTGTGTTGTGTGTTATTTTCAAGTCAAATGATTATTTGACTTTTCAGTTGAGACTCTTGAACCACTGTGGAATGCATATTCTTTAACATAAAGAAATTTATCTCTTGAAAGAGGAAACTGGTCCACAAAGCAAAGCTCTTCTCATATGCCCCCATCCAAATCGCTGTTAACTATAGAACAGTGGGAAATGCTGAAGTGAAAACAGAAGTCCTAATTGCCACACATACAATATCCCCACATGTTCTCATCCCCTGCTGCTGCTGATCAGCATTTTGGGGGTATGTTTCAAAGAGGAACTGCCTTGAGAAGCATTTCTGTTGTTATGGTTATTGCTGTAGCTCAGATATACTTGCTTTGGGATGTGACCATAGAAATCTGCAGGTGTTATCAGTGACCGTGGCTCTAAATGAAGCATTGTTTATTTATTTATAATAAACAGCTAGTAATACATACCACTGCCAGAATGAGCAGTCATCTGTTTTCTGTCCTGGTAATAATAGGAATTCAGAGTGTAGGGTACATACAGATGAGTGCAGCCTTCCTTTATTACCTTCTTCCACCCTCCCAATCCCTACCCCTCGCCCACTTCACCCCACTCCTGCTGCAAGCGGTTGGGAACAGAGTTGAGAGTTCAGAGTGTAGGGCACTCGTCAAAAGGCTCCTTTTGCCTTTATACTGACCAAATGTGATATATAAATATTCCATGATAACTTCAAATATACAGGCTGGTAGAATCTTACTGTTGTGAAGAGACCTCAAAGAACACCTCATCCAGTTTCCAATTCAAAGCATGAATCCCATCATGGTACTGGCAGTCTAGACTGGTCAGTATACTCCACGCCAGGGCTAGGAGGGGATGCTTGAAGTCTTTTATTTATTCTCAGACTCATTCTCAAGTCCCTTAGGCTGAAAATAGTCAGGGGTAAAGATGGGGGTTGCTGCTGAGTCTGGCTGGATGTCTGGAGCTGGTCTAAAGCCAATTTTTCCTTTGGACTTTTTTGAGTAGCCAACTCCCAGATTGGCTTGGGAGGCTCCCAAAGTGTAAATAACTTAAGCCCAGGGCTCTGTCTGGAATGTTCTTTTTAACATTCTGGATCCTACCCGTCCTGATAACTAGATGAATCTAGATCTGGAGAAGGGTTTGATTCATGGCCATGATCCACCCATCTCTACGATTCCTAGACCTCCTTCTGGCCTGTGTTCAGACTGCAAGTGGCTGTTGGCCAAGTGAAGAGGTTATGGCAGCTTAGGTAGAAGCAAACCCAGAAATTTTAGAACTTATTAAAGACCACCTAGCTTAAGTCCCTTTATTTTGCAGATGAGGAAACTGAAGCCCAGAGTGAGAATTATATCATCTTTGATTTAGAAGGCATTGTAGAAGTCATCCAGTCTGACCTCTCAACATCATCTTCTTACGGTCTAGGATCTCTCCCCCAACATGCCTAATAGCTGGTATCCAGAGGATGATACCGGGGAACTTATAACCTCTGAAGAGAACCCATCCTAATATAGGACAGCTCTAATTAAAAGGAACTAACTTAATTGAAATCTACTTCCCTGTAACTTTTATCTTCTCAGTGGTTCTAATTTAATTCGTATGTAACATCCCCCAAGGTAAGACCTTCTGTTCTCAAACCCCCAAATTAGCAAATATCACTATAGCATATAATTTCCCTAATCAAAGTAAAGTATAACTGAAAAAGAACTTTACTGATTCTATAAAAGAACATTCCACTTTCATGTGTCCCAAACTTCTTTTTCCAGCCAAGAATGACTACTTTCTTGGTTTTCTTCACTTTCTCTTCATTACTGGCACTAGTATGTAGCTCTTTTCATAATACCTTTTTTTTTTTTTTTAATTTTTTTAAGAAGATCAGGATCTCAGTTCCCCCACCAAGGATTGAACCAGGTCACAGCAGTGACAGTGCCGAATCCTAACCGCTAGGCCACCAGGGATCTCCCTCATAATACTTGTAATAAAGAAATATACATTTTATCACTTTGTGAGTATAACTGTACAGAAGTATCAGGAGAAAGCTGCAGATAAGGCTGAAGGGTTGGACTCACTCCTGCAACCTGTCTGTGGTTTCTCAGTTCACATTTGCTAGCTGTGTTGGGCCTCTGCATTTCTGTTGTCTCCTTCTCAGCCTGGGAAGAGTGTCCCAACTGGTCTTCTCACCGCCAGTCTTATCCTGCCCAAATACAGCTTCCTACTTCAGTTAGAATGATTTGTCTAAAAATGCAGATTTGACCATGTCACTTCCTTAATTTAGTGGTTCATCAACACCCAGGGCTCCACAAATTTTCCACTAAATGACTACTGATGATAGAGGAGCTTTTCTCAACTGCATTCCCATGAGAAAATTAAACCCTAATGCCCTTAGGCATCCATTGTATATAACGTATTAACTTTTTTCTAGTGCACCTGGAATAGTGCTAGTTATTTATGCTCTTGAAGAGCATTGAGAACATAGTCACTCTAATCCTTTTCTTTGTTCTGTGATTCAGATGAGGAACCCAGTATAAAAGAGTAGAGGAGACAGAGAATATGTTCTTCCAGAGGTCCAGAAGCATGGCTGGGAGCAATCTCCAGGAAAAAAACCCACAAATTTCACTGAAGTCTAGGGTTTCATCTTTAAATTTATGTGAATATTGCATTCTACTACATAATGTGTCCATTGTTAAAAGTGTTTTAAAATATTTATCAATGAATAAAATTGATTTTACAGGAGGATTTGCCTGAGGTCCATGGAACTAAAAATAACTACCTTTTTTCTTAGCCCTGTAGAGGATATTTTATACGTTTCATTATTTAATGTCTCTAGGAAAATTGCCCAAGATCACACAGCTAGTAAGGTGTCAAGACTCAGGGCACTAACCCAAGTATGTCTCAACTCCACAACTTGAAGCTGAGTTGAGTCAAGACTCTTGGAAGTCTTTGCCCCATTTCTAAGTTTATCTTCACTGGAATGTAGGATTTTTTTTTTCTTGGTCAAGTTAGTATTGTGGTTCACATCATGCATAATTCCATACTTCTTTGGCAGAATACAACTAACCTTGATTATCCAAAAGAAAAATGAGCAGTGATGCAGGTAATTCCATATAATAGGGAATCTTGTCTTTCTCTAGTGCCTCTGAAACATAAAATGACTTTTTTTTAGCAGCAGATTCACTTTTTAAAATTAATTAATTAATTAATTAATTTTTGACAGCGTTGGGTCATTGTTGCTATGTGCAGGCTTTCTCTAGTTGCGGCGAGCAGGGGCCTCTCTTCGCTGCAGTGTGCCAGCTTCTGATTATGGTGGCTTCTCTTACTGTGGAGCATGGGCTCTAGCGCATGGGCTTCTTAGTTGTGGCACTCAGGCTCAGTAGTTGTGGCTCAAGGGTTCTAGAGCACAGGCTCAGTAGTTGTGGCGCACATGCCTGGTTGCTCTGCAGCATGTGGAATCTGCCCAGCCCAGGGCTCGAACCCGTGTCCCCCTGCATTGGTAGGCAGATTCTTAACTACTGTGCCACCAGGGAAGTCCCCAGATTCACTTTTCTAATTGTTTTGTCTTGATGGATATTGACATTGTAATTTCTTGAGTACTCTAGCTGGTTGTGGGAGCTGGCTTTTTTTGCCAAAAGGTAGCTATCTTGCTATTGAAAACTTGACTCCCCCATCCCCTACCCCAGATGACATAGAGTTGACTCCATTTGTGTCTACTTACCCAGGGTACTTGGGAAAGCATAAATGCTAAAGTACCAAGGTGTTAGAGTGGCTTCCCCAGCTCCACCCCCAATCTGACATTTACCTAGCCATCTGAAATCCGTTTTCCATTAGGTGTCCAAAGAGAATGTCTGGAATGCCCTGTCAGTGGCCATTCAACACAGAATTTCAAGGGGATCTGGCTCCTATAGCTCCTCTGAGAAGCTAGAACAAGTTCTGAAATGATTGCTAATGAAGGGAGCCATAGTGGCTATTTTCACTCATCTTTGGCTGCACCCCTGAATTTCTGGTTCTTCCAGAAAGCTTGAAATTTAGGAGTCTAAGGGCATCCAGAGGATGCAGAGCCCTGTGAGGTTCTTTTTTTTTTTTTTGTAAACCTTTGCCTGCTTTTCTGTTCTAAACTCTCTTTTCAGCATGAGTTAATAAATCTTGCATGTTAGTACCCAATACCCTTTACATTATGTAAAAGAGGAGAAGAGTTAGGCTGGAAGGGAAAGTCCAGAGTTTGGATTAGAAAACCTGTTGAGTCAAAGGGGAACTTAGCTGAGGAACAGAATGAAAATTATTTCCTTAGACAGTAGACAAATATTCAGGAAACACCTCTGCACCCCAAAGATAGGCACAGCTGCCACACAGTGACTATTAAAGGGAGGTTCAAAGTTATGAGCAAACAGCTGATTCTCTTGGTTCTTGGGCTGTTGCTGTTGGTGACAGGAAATCTTGTTCCCCAAGCTGCTGGCTTCCTGTTTTATTTTTACTCTTAGCAGATCAGAATGTCCATAACAAGGAGCAGTCTGTTCCAAAGGGTTCTACTCCCTCTTTGAGCCTGAAGGGCTTTTTTTTTTTTCTTCTTTCTTTTGGTCAGATAATATGTTGATTCACTTTTAAGATCTATGATGTTTAGTTTGGTTCAAGCATTTTGTATTCACAATCAACTTTTTTGGCGATGAGCTGGTGTTTTGAGATTTGATGTAAGTAAACCTTTGTGGGTTTTTTTCTTTTTTGTTTTTTAAGAGGAGTTTGCAATCTTGGAGACTTGGGTATATTACCTTTATGCTTTACCATTTAATTTGCCATTTTCCCTAGCACAAAAACCATTAGGCTGTTTTAGATTTCTTAGTTTCACAAGATAGGGAAACAGTTCCAGCCTGATGTGCCTTGGCTGTAGTCATATTCATTTTGTTGGATAAAAAACCTCCTCCTGTCCTTGTAAAGCTAGGAATTTGGTAATTTAACTCTAAAACAATAGCTCAGCATGAACCAAAAGTGCTGGGGGATTTCCTAGGGAAAGGGGCTCAGCCGACAGGATAAGAAACAGTAACTGGAAGGTTTCCGGATCTGCTCCAGACACTTCCTGCTGTCTCAAGAGCCTTTTGGCCCAGGTGTGTTGAACTGGATGGGAGAGAGAAAAGGAGCTGTGGGTAGAAGAAAAAGGACTAGGGAATCTTATAGCACAGTGTGCTTGACATCATGTTTGATATATTGAATATATAAAATTTTCCTTGATATTCTTTCATTCTGTCAATTTATAGACTAAACTTTAGTAGTGTTAATAGATGCTGGCAGTGTTTAGTTGTGCATTAACAGTCCTCCATCATGGAAGAACTGAAGAAGTTATGTCCTGTTGTAGATCAGTAGAATCACTATTAGCAACTTAATTTCATTGTGGAGACTGTCAGATGACAGAAGCTTTTTTGATTCTTATAATAGATCATCTGGAATCTGATCTGTCCTGGTTGTGGACACCCGCAGGTTAGGATCTGTACCCTCCAGGACCTGCTCAATGGGCTGTTTTCTGACCATGTGTCCCTGCCTCTGGAGACTTATTAGTTGGAGCATAGTTGTTATTTTAAGGTTTTTAGGTTTTTATGCTGCCTGTGTACCCTCAGCCAGCAGTCACCAGTTCAGAATTTCTAAACTTATCCAGCAAGCCTCTAATGGCAAATCTTTAAAAGGGGGATGGGGATGGGAGGGCTTAGAAAAGAAGAAAAAGATAGAGGGAGAGAAGATTTTTTAAAGCTGTTTAGATCAGAGCAAGACAAAGGGAAAAAAGACTCACACAGCCCTGGTGTGCCTGGAATTTGTGGTTGAGTAATACTTTCCTGTTATTTCTTTTTTAGGTTGTTTTTCATCATTCAGAACATTGCCTGAAGCAGGTCCACCATGCCGTTAGTAACGAGGAACATCGAGCCAAGGCACCTGTGCCGTCAGACGTTGCCTAGCGTTAGAAGCGAGCTGGAATGCATGACCAACATCACCCTGGCAAATGTCATCCGACAGCTGGGCAGCCTGAGTGAGTGCCGCAGAGAGCCTGTGCTTTGCCCTCAGGGGTCGTTGGTGCTCTTTATTTTGTTTCCTTCTCCTCCGTGTTCCTATTTCTCCCCCATCTGCCTTCCCTAGGTAGTGCGAAAATTTATCCCACCCACCCCCACCTCCCCAAAGAGAGGCTCCTTTCTGGTACAGATTCTTCCCCTCAACCCTTTCTTCATCTACCACCACCCTCTAGGTTCCCCCCCCCCTCCCCCTCCACCTGCTTCAAAAGAAATCTGTGGGAAGGGTGGCAGGAAGGGCTGCAGCAGAAACTGCAGATGGAATGACAGAGCAGAATTCTCTGTGTGTAAAGTGGGAGGTTCACAGAACAGTATCTTGGGTTGGGGAATGTGCCTGTAATTGCACGAGCTATTCCATGTAGCCTGACTTTGTTGAAGCCTCAAATGTGCCAATAGTCTTTATCTACCCAACCACCGCCCCGCACCCCCCCACCCCCACCCCTGCCCGCACCAACCCCTGTTTTTCTTCCCAAAGAAGAGTAAAGCAAACATACATTCAGAGACTCTGGCTGACTTGTCTACCTTGGTACACATTTAATTGTGCTGCAAGCCCCCAGGTCCAAGTTCAGGGTACAAATTACTTCTGTAGTCTCTGGGGTATTGGGAGTTTTGCAAGCTGTGTGAACACAGTGACACGAAATTGTAGCTGGAGCCATTCTTCTCTAGGAGGAAGATGGGGGTTAGCCCATTCTGTTTTGGAGTTGAGGGAAAGCCAGCTCAACTGTAATTTTTTTTTTTAATTGATAAGAATGAATGAGACTGCCTGGGTGGGGTACATGCACAGGTTTGGATTTCATTCTGAACTAAGCTTGTTTGCTTGGAGCTGAGATACGGGAAGGGCAGATGCTTGGATAGGCTCTGCATTTGTCTAGTGCCATTCCAGCTCCCATAAGAACCTCTGTCAAAATGCCATTTTAGTGATCTTCCTTAGCAAAAGCATCTTGGTGTGAATTATTTCAGACATTCACCCCTCCTATCACATCACTGCCCTTAGTGAAAGCAGAGGAATATCAAGAAAGCCTGTATCCCCCTAGATAGTAACAGGTCCTGCCTTGAAAATAGGGGCCTGAGGAGACAGAGATCTGTGACCAGATGATGTATGGGGTCTGAGATTCCTAAGCCGTCACCTAGCTCAGAGGCCATCTCAGCTGATCCAGGGCTTAGGGAAACCTGAATGGGGGCGTCAGGAAAGAAATGAAACCCCGCCAGTGTCTGTCTCACACAAAGGAACATTGACAGCAGTGCAGCAACAGTACAGCTGACAAGGAAGCACATGAAGGTTTCAGAGAGCCTCACTGCTTCTTAAAAGCATCATTTCTGCTTCTGTCACCCTGAGAAGGCCAAATGGGTGGAAGTCAGTCACACACTGGTTCCTTCTCTATAGGACAAAGGACATCTAGCTAATGATGCTTCTTATTCTCACTCAGCAGGAGTTATGCTCTCTCTCAGGTGTTTTTCCTGGTAGTGTTGCTGGATGCCATTGCTTACCCTCCTACTTGTAATCAGACCACTCCTATCTTGAGGAAGCTGATCTGAGGGCCAGGCTTGGCTTGTGCCTATGGAAACAAGATTTCCTCACGTTGTAGAGCTAGCTGACCCTTTATTCATCCAGTAAACATGTATTAATAAATTTATTTATTTATTTATTTATTTATTTATTTATTTAATTGGCTGTGTTGGGTCTTTTTTGCTGTGCACGGGCTTTCTTTTTAGTTGCGGTGCGTGGGGGCTATTCTTCGTTGTGGTGCGCGGGCTCACTGCCGTGGCTTCTCTTGTTGCGGAGCACGGGCTCTAGGCGCGTGGGCTTCTGTAGTTGCAGCACATGGGGCTCAATAGTTGTGGCTCACGGGCTTAGTTGCTCCGAGGCATGTGGGATCTTCCTGGAGCAGGGATCGAACCCGTGTCCCCTGCATTGGCAGGCGGATTCTCAACCACTGCGCCACCTAGGAAGCCCCCAGTAAACATGTATTGAAGATATGTTATGTGCCAGATGCTGAGAGGATACGGCAATAATAAGAAATGGTCTCTGCCTTCCAGGAGCTCATAATCTACCAGAGGAAAAAGAAATAAATAATTCTTAGGGGGAGAATGGGGAGAGGGTGAGAAGGGAACTCACATTTGTTGATTGTCTGCTTTATGCCAGGTTTTGATAAGATCTTGACATAGATTATCTCGTTTAAATCCGCTTAATCCTATGAGGTTAGATGTTGGCATCCCCATTTTTCAGGTGAAGAAATGAAGGCTCAGAAAAGTAAGGTAATTTGCCTGCAGACCCAACAGTCAGAGGCAAAGTCAGACTTCCTAAGAATTTCTCAGCTCTGTCTCCTGTCTCTGTGTCTCTACCAACACTGCCCTGGTATAGACCGTCTTTAACTCTCACCTAAACTATTGTCCTAGCCTCCCTCTGGCCTCCCTTTCTCTGATCAACCCCCTTAAATCTATAAACCTAAAAATTGTATAAAATCTTACAAATCTTAAGCCTATATTCTTGCCAGAGTGGTCTGTCCAGAACTAAAATCTTACTTTTTACTTTCTGAATTGTTTGAATTTTTAAAAGTTAAGTCTGCATTAACTTTTGCAATTTAAAAAGTGTTTTTTTAAAATAAGAGTATAAATGTTAGCTACGTATTTATCTCTTCTCTTCCTCACTGTGGAATTAAGTTCCTTGGCCTGGCATTGAAGACTTTAAGACCTGCCTTTCTTTTCAGCCTCATTTTCTGCAATCCATCTTCTCCCATTTTACAACCTTTTTAAGAGATTCTTTTAAAATTAAAAAGGGAAAAAAGAGAGGGGGAGAAAATAAGGAAGAAAAAGTGAATTACCAACTACTCATAGCTTCTGAGACAGACCATACTCTCTCATACTTCCGTACAGTGCCTCTGTTGTTCCCACTGCCTGGAGAGCCCTTGCCATCCTTGTAGCTGGTCTTCAAGGCCCAGCTCAGAGATATCCTCCTCCAGGTTGGACTGAGTACCCCCTGAGATCCTATTACAGGCTTGTATTACTACCTGCCACATTATATTGAAAATTATCTGTATCTCCTATACTACATTAAAAGTTCTTTTTTTTAATTAATTAATTTATTTATTTATTTTATTGGCTGTATTGGGTCTTTTTTGCTATGTGCGGGCTTTCTTTTAGTTGCAGTGAGTGGGAGCTACTTTTCCTTGTGGTGCGCAGGCTCCTCATTGCCGTGGCTTCCCTTGTTGCGGAGCACGGGCTCTAGGTGCATGGGCTTCAGTAGTTGCAGCACATGGGCTCAGTAGTTGTGGCTCATGGGCTCTAAAGCACAGGCTCAGTAGTTGTGGTGCACGGGCTTAGTTGCTCCGTGGCATGTGGGATCTTCCTGGAGCAGGGATCGAACCCGTGTCCCCAGATTCTTAACCACTGCGCCACCTAGGAAGTCCTTAAAAGTTCTTTGAAGGCAGAAATCATGTGTTGTTTGTCCTTGAACCCCAGTGTCTATCTTGTATAGTACTTGGCATCCAGTAGGAGCTCAATAAATACTTGTTGAATGATTCATGCATGTACACTTTCCACCCGTCCACGCTTTTGCTGCACAGAGAATACAGGGAAGGAAGGAATATTTCCTCCGGGGAGTGAGGATAGAGCAGGAATAAGGAGAGTCAAGGAAAGCTTCATAGAAGAGGTTACATTTGAACTAAGCCTTGAAAGATGACTAGGATTTCATCTAGCAGAGAGGGGTGCAGGAATGGGTTCATGTGTGCTTCAGGCTCATGACCTTGACCTCATGTATTATACTGTAGCTGGAAGTGCTTGGTCTAGTAGGGAAAGTCTGATTATGGAATGGATAAAGCACAAAACTAAAAATTTCACAGCTGTGGATTGCTCACTGACAGCATATCCACGATCATTTTTCCTCAGTGCAGCGAGATTGGCGTTTCACATATTAGGTTGCCATATTTTAGGAAATATGGGCACAGCCAGCAATCCAGCACTTCTGAATCAGTATCCTGATCGCCTAGGAGAATGGAATCCCCTCTTGGGTCATTAAGAAGATTTGTTATGGGACTTCTCTGGTGGTCCAGTTGCTAAGACTCTGTGCTCCAAAGTGCAAGGGACCCGGCTTCAATTCCTGGTCAGGAAACTAGATCCCGCATGCTGCAACTACAGATTCCGCATGCCACAAGGAAGATGTGCATGTGCGGCAATGAAGGTCCCGCATGCTGCAACTAAGACTCGACACAGCCAGATAGATAGATAGGGAGGGAGGGAGGGAAGGAGATAGATTTGTTATGATATTGGGTTTTCTAACTGAGTACAGTGGGTCCATGCCATTGAGGGGCTCCAAGACTCCCACTCAAATTCAAACAAGAGCAGCTTCATATTTTTAAAAATCAATTTTACTTGTTCCATTTCCACACAAGATTTCATTTGAAAAATCTTACTGCTAAGGAAGAAAAACGTTGGAAACTGCTGGAATCTTTGCAGAATGGGGTAGATGTCTATTATGAATGTCCTGATGTGATAGTGGATCTGTCTTGGTAATCTGAATGAGTTAAATTTAACTCTGAACAAGGCACCTTGGTTTTCTCCTATATAAGTATCACACTTCGGTTTTCAGAGGTTGGAATACTTTTTAGTACCTAAAGAGCAGGGCTATCACATTACTGACTGGAATTATATTTTAAATTTACTCTAAGCATAAAACTTAGGATACTTAGATATTCATACTCTTAAAAGTCATCTGATGTGGTTGAGCAATATAAGGAAGAATCTCATTATAACAGTTTACATTTTTGGCTCATTTAATCCTATGACAAATTTGTGAGATAGATATAGTTGTCCCCGTTTCACAGATGAGGAAACTGAGGCTGAGAGAATTTGGCTTGCTGAAGAGGACACAGGTGTGGATAGAAAGAACTGAGACTTAAATTCAGACTTCCTGGTTTGAAGTCTACTGCTTCTTTCATATCTCACCTTGTAGTTCTAAGTATGCCTAGGGCCTGACGTGATATGACGTGACAATGAGGAAGCCTTCACTCCACCTCACTCCCCCTTCAAATAACATTCTCAGTGTTACCATTTTTATATGGTGGGGTTCTTTGTATGATTTTATCTTCAACTCACTGTGCCACACTGAGCTCTACTCCCACTATTACTGCTGCCTTCACTGAGGAGCAGGAAGTCCTGGGTACTCTCCCGGTGACCTAAGGGTAAGTTGATTTGGGGTTTTCTTTTCCTCCAGAACAATTGGATGGTTAACAGATATTTTTGAGCCTGATTTATTTTCCGCACTTTATGTTGTGGGTTTCTCTGCTATAGTCTTCCAATCAGTTTTTCTTACCTAGGGAAGATGATACAGTATGGTTTTTGTTTTTCATTTATTGAGATATAGTTGATTTACAATATTATATAAGTATCAGGTGTACAACATACTGGTTCGCAATTTTTAAAGGTTATATTCCATTGGCTGTATTCCCTGTGCTGTACAGTATATCCTTGTAGCTTATTTATTTTATACCTAGTAGTTTGTACCTCTTAACCTACTCTATCTTGCCCCCCTCCCTGCTTTCCTCTCCTCACTGGTAAGCCCTAGTTTGTTCTCTGCATCTGTGAGTCGATACAGTATGGTTCTTATAGGAACTTAGCCATATTATCAGGGATCAGATAGGATCCTCAGCCTGCACAGTAGAAATGCAGCTTGTTAGCCAATTTGAGTCCTCTGAGCTCAGGAGCTTCCCGTGGTTGTTTAGATCACAAAACCGTTTGGTATGCAAAGACTTGCTTCTTCCTTGATTAGAAACTCCTTATTGACTAAACTTACTAGCAATTCAAAATATGCTATTGATTGGTCTTATCCTTACCTTCCAGGTTACACTGGGAAGGTGAGTGAGCTGTAGTTCACCATGAAGGTGTAGTTTTGGCCTTTTGAACTAATTTTTTCCCCTCAAGTGTGGACTAAGCATAAATGTAGTTAAGAAGCTAAAAATCAGAGCCTACTTTAAATAGTTCTCAAAGAAATGATCTTTTGGTTGGGCACAGTCACTTACGCCTGCTTTCACCTTGCAAGGAACAAACTCAGATGGTATATTTATTCGTATGTACCACTTTTCATCCTAGCAAGAATGTGCTTTGTGGCTTGGAATGACAATATGGAGGTAGTGTCAGATTGCTGTTATGTTTCTTTGGCTGCAAATTCTCCTTGCATTCCAGAGTTGAAAGTACGGAACTCTTTTCTTCTAAAAAACAAGACATTGTGGAATGAGACCACTGGTAGGTTGTTTTACAGGGGGAGCTTGAATGTTTCAGCTTTCCATTTGTTCCCTGAGATGTAGATTTGAAGGATTATAACCTAAAGCAAAGACTTTCAAAGTTGTAGGTTATAAAACATAAAATAACCTTTTCACCCCTTAGAAGAAGTTGTCTCTTTTATGAGTTGTTAGTAAGTTCAGGGCCCCTTGAAGATACCACATCTCATCATGGTTCTTCAACGTACTTTGGGGTCTCCACTGAGGATGTAATTTCTTATTTTTCATGTTAATTGTAAACACATAGAAGGCCCTTCTAACTCCCAGTCTTTTTCAGAACCACTTTTACAAGGTGGTTTTACAGAGTAGCAAAGAGCTAAGGGCTATAGGCAAATGTGTAGACATACTATCCACTCTTCTAGGATTAGTTTTTTTGTATTACACCTTAGGATTTTATTAAGCCTGTTTTGAGTTTCATGACAGTTCAATTTGCCAAGAAGACTCTATTAGTTATAGAGCACATGTAGGCTGCCCAGGCTCTGGAGGGTATGTCTCTGTCTCCAAGAGCAAGCTCTGCTTGAAGCCTGAACTGTCTTAGTGGGGCGGGTGTGTGTGTTTGGGAGGTGGAAAGTACAGTCTTTAGTAGCCAGTTTTTCTGACCATTTATGTCACTTTTATGCACTAGTGACTTGGTTTCTTTGCTCTCTCAGGTAAATATGCCGAGGACATTTTTGGAGAGCTCTTTACTCAGGCAAATACTTTTGCCTCTCGGGTAAGCTCCCTTGCTGAGAGGGTCGACCGCCTACAAGTTAAAGTCACTCAGCTGGATCCCAAGGAAGAAGAAGGTAAGGAAGCTGAGCTCAGCATTTGCAGGCTCTGCTGAGCAGTTGCTTAGAATTTTTTTTTCCTGATTTATAAAACAGTGAGGGGAGAAATCACACAGACCCATGGAGTTCTGCTTTGAAACGGCGTAAGCCTGCGTAAAGAAACCTTCTAATCTCTACCACACCTCCACACACTCCCATTCTTCCGTTCTCCCTTTCCCTCTTTCTCAAATACCCCTTCCCCCCAATCATATTTTGCTACCATAAAAGTACTTGGAAGATTCATTCCTCCTAAGGAGGGGCCAGCTAGATCTGGCCACATAGTAAACCTTTGTGTTGCCTCATTTTGTTCAGTCATGAAATGGCTGGGCTGCTGACAGCCTTGTGGGGCTTCCCCAGAGGGGGAGAAAAAAAAAAAAACCTGGCTGCAGACAGCCGCAGCCAAGAAATGCAGCAGCTGAGGCCTCTCCGACTGGTGTGACTCAGTGTTTGCTCAAATAGCCTGTCATCCATTTTCTAATGCCTTCCATCTTCTTTCAGTGTCACTACAAGGAATCAACACCCGAAAGGCCTTCAGAAGTTCTACTGTTCAAGACCAGAAGCTTTTTGACAGAAACTCTCTCCCCATACCTGTCTTGGAAACATACAACACCTGTGATACTCCTCCACCTCTCAACAATCTTACCCCTTACAGGTAACCTGGCCAGCTTTTCCCTTTTTCAGCCTGTGGTGAACAACACTAGATTGTCTTTTTACTTAAAGATGTTGTTTACATCAGAGGATTGTATCGAAAAGCGTACTACCTACCCCAGAGTTGCTTGTGGTGGCAGAAGCTAACGTTTACCATATAAACAGTTGTCACTTATTATTGTTTGGTTTCTGAAACTCATAGTGAATATAATATATATTGAAAGTTTGCTATAGCATTACATGCTACAGAGTTTAATTTGGTATAAGCCAGGTCCATCTTGAATTCTGTCCAAAGAATTTAGTTATTATAGAACCAAAAGGACTTCGTTACAAGGCAGTCCTATAGCATGCATCCCAGGGGCAACATTCTAGCAAGGCTCCCACTTACTCTGAAACCACTAGATTACCAGATGTTTGGGCGTGTTAGTGGGGCCAGCCTTATGGACTGGCTGCTCTGGGCCCTGAGGGTCCTTCCAGAGCTGAAGGAGTAATTGGCATTCTTCCAAATGAGTGTCGTTCACTTTGTTTTGAACATCCTCTCAACATTCCCCTCTGAAAGGACCTACAGTGCTGTGGCTGGACTTGAAAAAGGTAGCCTTACAGACAACTTAAAGCCCCTCCCCTCTAGTGGTCTGGCAGTGTTATCATGCAAAAAACTTCCAAGCAGGGGCAGAAAGCGAATATTTATCTTGCTCGCATCCATAAATATCGTTGGAACAGGTAAAAGTAATTACAGATAGCTGGAGGCGGATGTCTTCTGTGAGACATGCGTGTACTGCAGAGTAGAATGTGTGTGTGAAATTCAAGGACACTCCCCTGATCCAGAGAGCCAGGATAGGAGTGTGGTTGCTTCTCACGCAGATGCAGAGAAAGTACACGGCATCTGTCCTCTGTTATTACTGTGTGAAATTACATTTGCCCTTTGGCTCTCAAGGGGGCCAGCTAACATAGTAGGGCAGAGATTTGACTCTGTAGCCTGCATCATTTAGTCTAGTTGGATCTGGAGAGAGGGGTTGTAGGGCAGGAAGGGACTACACATCTGATAATATTGAAGGGAGTATGATAAGACAAGTTTATTTTTCAGTTAATGTAGGGTATTTTCCTTTTTAACATTCTCCTCTCAGTTTTCTGGATTTAGTCTAACAGAAAAGAGTGTTGGTGTGGCAAACTCAGAACAAGATTTAATATAAAAATCATTAGTGCTTGATTAGGAAATGGTTTCTGTGTGTGGTGATAGGATTAGAGATCAGGGAGGAATTACCTTTCCAATTCTTTTTAGTTCAGAATAGTGTTAAAATAAATATCCACCCCTAAAGTGGGAGAGACTTAGCCATGCCAAAGTACAGAAGTCCAGCCAGGGTCATTGAGTCTGGCAGATGACCCTTACATCAACACTCAGTAGCTCACTCTGTACTCTGTCACAGCCACTAAGAGATGGTGATTAAATCTTGTGGTCATAAAACAGCTGGCCATCTTTTCTCACTGGCGCCCCCTTGTGGTTGGGGGGGGGTGGAGGGGGGCGGATGCTGAGCTTTTCTGGAAGGGAGCAAGTAGGTGGAGTGCTGTGGTTGTATTTACAGAAGAGCAACGCTGCGCACATATACACAGTCGTGTGTGTATATGTATACATATGTACACATGTGCATGTGTGCACAGGTTTCGGGGGGATAGGAAGCCACTCATGCTTCCTAGAGAGTCCTGGGCAATTGATGGTGGTAAGCAGAAATCCCATCTGATGTGCCAAGATATCAGAAGGTCCTCAGGGAGATGTCTGTGGCCACGGAGATCATTAGACATAATCAGGATCCCTGCTGCTAATAGCCCCTTCTTGCCCTGACCACGCACATTCCTCTACCAGGAACTGAAGTAAGGCTAAGGTTCTTAAAAAGCCAGATAAGTAAAGAGGTGCCATGCCATTCAGGATCTTTGGAGCGCTGGTATGGGAGAGGAAATATGCAGTCGATTTGAATGACTTCTTGATTTCTCAGTGTAAAAACTGCTAACTGGTAGGTGTTTGGAATATTGGATTTGGTTGGGAGCTCATCGGTCTACTGACAGCTACATGTCTTCATTTCTATCCCAGGGATGATGGGAAAGAGGCACTCAAATTCTACACAGACCCTTCATACTTCTTTGATCTTTGGAAGGAGAAGATGCTGCAGGACACCAAGGATATCATGAAAGAGAAGAGAAAGCATAGGGTGAGGGGAAAGGGGCCTCTGTTCTACACATCAGTAGGCACGATTGTGGAGGGGGGATAAAAAGGAAGCCAGTCTTATGTGAAGTAATCATTCCGAGTGGCTGCTTGCTTGGATGCCAGGTGAGACTCTTAAAAAAATGTGTCCACTCCAAGCACAACCAAGATGAAAGTATAAGTCACACCAAAAATGTGTTTGTTCCTCCCAGTGCTGTTAACAATTGAGTATATTCAGGCTGAGTTTTAGAAATTGACTTTTCTGTTCACCATTTATTTCTCTTGCAGTTTGCACCTGACTCTGCTGGACACTCAAGCTAGGCTAGTCCCTTCCCCGCCAGTTTTGCAGCTCATTTCTCCGAGATCAGCACAAGGCTCTATAGTGTTTGCTTTGCAGCAAGAGCAGTTTAACACCTTGACTACTGGTTGGGCAGGGCAGGGGTGGGGGCATAGGCCTAGTTCTGGTAGATGCGCCCCTCCCCTTAGACTGCCAGTGATGTGTGTAAGCATATGACCTACCAGTTGCAACCTCACAATCCCATTAGCATGGCTGCTGGGAGGCCCAAGAGAGAGCCAGGGGCTAGTGCAGCTGCACAGGCTGAAGAATTCTTTATTGGTTATTTTGGTTTGTTTTTTAACTATTTCCTTATATCTGCCCCAGATATATACAGCTGTCATTATTTCTCTTCTCTCTTGACTGACCGTTGTGGTATAATGAATAATAGCTATTTACTAACTTCCTAACAGTTAGAGCTGCTCAAAAACATGAATGAATTACCCAAAGAGGTAGTGAGTTCCATTGCTAGGGGTGTTTGAGTATGGGATTGAGGCAATGTGTTTGAGCACAAGAGGTGGTTTGGATTAGATGACCTCTAGGTCACTCTACCAGCAATTCTATAAATTCTATAGTTATTGTATATTGTCTAGGCAAATCATCTCCTGGGTGTATATCCATGAAGGTGGGTGGAATTTTAATGAAGAACGTTGGGAAATGTTTATTGAGGCTTTTCTGTTTCTTTTCATTATAGAAAGAAAAGAAAGATAATCCAAATCGAGGGAATGTAAACCCACGTAAAATCAAGACACGTAAGGAAGAGTGGGAGAAAATGAAGATGGGTCAAGAATTTGTGGAATCCAAAGAAAAGCTGGGGCCTTCCAGGTAGGTGATGCTTTTGTCCTCTTGGTAGTATTCTTTGAAGGGGCTGGGCACCTGGGGGCAGCAGTCTGACAGCTCTGGTGTGACATCTTTCATACCCCCTGAAGTCTGCCTGTGTGGCTTAAATCAATACCACTGTTAATCAGCTACTTTAAAGTGCCTCCATCTGGTGATTAAAATTTGCTTTAAAAAAAAAAAAAAAAGTCAAGAGACTTGGCAGTTTAAATGAGGTGACGAGAGTGGTCTGGAAAATAAAGCCCATGGCTTCTAGTGCCCTTACTCTGCCAGACACTGGAATGTCTGAGGGACTCAAAGGAAAGACTAGAAAGGGAAGAGAAGCGGTTTTTGGAGGCCTTAGCCTCCAGAGCATTGATTTGAAGGTCGTGGCTAAAGAGCTGGGCATTTCATAGGGGTGGGGAGGGCCAGGCAGGGAATTTGTGCACATCACCAAAGCAACTTTTCAGTCAGCCTTTGTCAGTCTCGGGAGAGAGGCTGGCCAAGGGACTGAAAGCAGACCCCAGAGACAGTGTGGGAAAGGTCGTGCGGCCGGTATTGAGGCTATATATCTCTGTGAAGAAAGAGTAGGTGTCAGTCTGACCCCATTTCCCAATACCAAATCACACTGGAGGCTTAAAAGGAAAAAAATGGTTTTAAAGCTTGGTTTGATGCTTATCCTGGTGTCCAACCTGTGTGACATTCAAAGCCAAGTCACTACGATTGCTTGGCATAAATGTCGCCCTGGTTTTTCCCCTAAATACCTTGCATCCTGGCTGTCAGAGAACCATGCCAGCCCATGCCGGGTGTCTAGGAATGATAAAAGGAAAGAGTTGAGTTGTTTTTGCTTTTAGGAATAACTCTACCATGAAAATCTTGACTTTTAGAAATCTTGACACTTCTGACACTTGCTCTTCCTAGATTAAGAGATTTGTTTTAAAGAGTGATGAGGAAGGTGAGAGGAAAAATGAGCCTTTCTTTCTACAGGGGAAATCAGCCCTGAGGGTACCTCCATTACTTCACCTACCAATAAAAAGGGGCCATTTTGTTCTATGGTCCCATCCTATTCAGACAGATCCTTGTCATATGAAAGTTCAGTGACTCTAAGGCCAAGAGCTTGCATGTTCAGGATGCCAACTAACTAGTGTGTGTGTGAGAGAGAGAGAGAGAGAGAGACAGAGAGAGATTGGGGTGGTGAAAATAAGGACTTTGCCTCCCATTTTCCTGTTGTCGAAGAGGTTTGGAATCAAACTGCATGGCTGCTCTACCTGGACATGCTTGTTGGTGAACCTATAAAGAGATGTGCCAGGTCTACAGGGCTGCAGGCCTTGGGGATTTTCCACATCAGAGCATCATTTGATTCAGTTAGTTCCCTCCAACACTGCTCTCCCTGGGGTCTGCTTTAGATGAGTTCCTTATAACCCAACAGTGGTGGAAAGAAGGGGGAGGTGGAGCAGAACAGGCCACATTGTGTTAGCTGCTGCTTAGCGTATTGGTGCTTGTGTGGAAGTTTGTTGCTGTTCACCCAGAGCAAATTCACCCAAGGCCCAGTGCTAGGAGGGACAGGTTTTCGTGAGGCAAGCCTTAGCACCCTACTTTAATCAGCAGCTCATTTTGTTAGATAGAGACCACATCTAACTACCACACAGCAACTTGCATTTGTCCTCAGCTTGGTTTTGCAGTCAGATGCCTCCTTGGCCTTTGAGCACTCCAGAGGCTTGCCGACCTCAAAACCAGGCTGTGTGCCAGTCACGTGTTTGCAGCTCAGTAGCCTTGGGGCTTGGCTTTGTCCTTTGCCGCAAGACAGACTTTGGGATTTGGGTCTGGGCTGCTCCTAACATTTGGGAGAGAATTTCAAAGAATTGCTGGGTTTGACAAGACCAACACTGGGAAAAGAACAGCATGGTTTTGATAATCTGGGTTGAGTTCCATTTCCACAGACAATCTAACAGGAAAATCTGGGAGAGGGGAGGGATAAATTGGGAGATTGGGATTGACATAAACACACTACTATATATAAAATAACTAACTAACAAGGATCTACTGTATAGCACAGGGAACTCAGTTCAGTACTCTATACTGACCTATATGGGAAAAGAATCTAAAAAAGAGTGGATATATGTATATGTATAACTGATTCACTTTGCTGTACACCTGAAGCTAACACAACATTGTAAATCAACTATACTCTAATAAAAATTTTTTTAAATAAATAAATAATTACAACCACAGCAAGTGGGGGTGGAAAAAAAAATATCTGGGAAATATTTAACAATAGAATATTTAGTCCTAAAATAAAATTTCAGTACAACGGAAACTATATGGGAGATATACTAATTTTATTTCTTCCTAATAGCTTTTGTATCAAATGCATTTTTGTGGGGTCTTTTAAGAAAACAAGAGAGTACCACTCAAACTTTAAATGACAGTTTTGGCATTGGGTTCATTGTCAGGTATGTACCTGCCTCGGTGTACCAGAATGGCAGCATTGGCTCTGTTGAAAACATGGATGCAAGCAACTACCCACCACCACCACAGTCAGACTTCACTTCTCCACCTTCTCCTTCCTTCTCTGAGGACAGCTTGCCTCCTCCACCAGCAGAATTCAGGTAAACGGTGGTACCTCTTCCATCTACTCTGGGTGGTTAAGTGCTCAAGAACAAAGTAAGAGTTCTGAATCCAGCCAGGACCACTAAGATGATTCCAGGCAAGTGTGTCTAGATAATAGAAATAATTAATATTTATTGTGTTTGTAAGGTGCCAGGGATTATGCCAAACACTCTATGTGTTACTGAATCCCCAAAAGAGTCCTCTTAAGATAGGTACCCATTTTATAGATAAGTAAACAGTGAAGCACAGAGAGGTCAGTGAACTTACCTAAGATCACACAGCCAGTAAGAGGCAGAGTCATGATTGGAAAGCAGGTCAGTCTGACTCCAGAGCCTATGTTCTTAACTGCTAGCTACACCTGAGCAGATAGAAGTCACCAACTTATCTCTTGTTTTTTTACTTAGCTCTGACTCAGCATGACATAAAGTGGTATAATCTGCTGTTGTCCATAAAATATTGAGCAGCCTCCTTCTTCCCCAGTTATCTAGGAATCCAGCAGATAGTCACCCTTTTTTCCTATTGCCTCTGGTCCATTTCAGCATGGATAGAATCTCCAGAAAGAAGGAAACAAAAGGAAAAGAGATAAAACTTAGAATCTGACCATTTAGATATTTGTCAGTGTCCCTGGCAGAGGTGTATAGAGGAAGAGTTAGCACTTAATGGCTGAAAAGGGAAAGGGATCTGAGGAGTGTTAGAATTCAGTATTTCCTCATAGTTACTTTTCTTTCTGATGCCTGATAAGTGAGCTTTGAAAGGTGTGCTTGTCTCCTTGGACACTGTTTAATCAGAGGTTGGGTATGTTGAGGACCCCTCAGATGGAGACCTAAAGCAGTGCTGTCACCCCCACCCCCTGCCCCATTCTTGGCGCTTGAAACCGCTAATCCCGAATTCCTTCTGCCTCACAAATCACTTCCTGCTGGTTGCTGTGTCGGATGCAGCTAAGGCTCGAAGGTCTGCGGAAAATTTCAAGATGGTTGCCTTTTCTAAGGAGTAGCTGTTAGTGTAGGGCAGATAGAAAGGTGGAAAAAGAAGCCCTTCAGCCTCACACGTGGCCTGAGACCTTGCAGCCGCAGTCGAGCGTGCCTGACCCAGGAGAGGTGCGCCGTAATCCTCTCAACCTGGGTCAAGTCTGGTGGCACATTCATTTCCCATCTCTGCTGACCCTCAGGCCCTTGTTTTCTCTCAAGTTTTTCCACATGAGCACTGAAGGTGCATTCACCTAAATCTGTACCCTGCTCAGGTTTGGTCAGCTTGGCTTGGATTTCCTGCCCTCACAAGATCTGGTGAATGTTAATAGCCAGTGGAACAGAGGCTGGTGGGTGGTGGTGTTTGAATTTTTACTCCAGTTCTTTCTTGCGTGCCTTCTTAGTTCTGGCTCCAGGATTGAACTGACCCTTCCTCTTAGAGGAGGGTTCAGGAGGGTGCCTTCCCTTGGAGAGCTGAAAGGTTTGAGGGGGACCTAAGAGATGATATTGGCCAGCCTTTACCTGTTAGAGAAATCCTAAGTCCACTCTTTTCAGGTAGTTTTCCTCCATTTCTGCTTATATTCCTCTGCTAATGGGAAGCTCATTACCTTACAAGGCTGCCCATTTCATTGTTGGTCTATTCTGACCATCCCCAGGGTTTTCTTTCTAGTTGAGCCAAAATGTAATGATATTGTCAACCAGAATGAACCTAGGCTTATAGATAAGTGTAACTAAGGGTGGAGGTTTGCATCCTGAAAGTGATGATGGGTCTTTTTTCTTTGTCCTTTTAGCTACCCAGCAGACAGTAACCAAAGAGGGTCTGGCTTAGCTGGACCCAAAAGATCCAGTGTGGTCAGCCCAAGCCATCCGCCACCAGCTCCTCCTCTGGGCTCCCCAGCAGGCCCCAGACCCGGGTTTGCTCCACCACCTGCCCCTCCACCTCCACCTCCGATGACGAGCACTCCTCCCCCTCCGCCGCCTGGAGGGTTTGGGTCTCCAGGGACCCCCCCCCCACCTTCACCCCCATCTTTCCCACCTCACCCCGATTTTGCTGCCCCTCCACCTCCTCCCCCACCGCCGGCGGCTGACTACTCGATTCTGCCACCACCTCCCTTGTCCCAGCCAGCAGGAGGAGCGCCTCCCCCTCCCCCGCCTCCTCCTCCCCCGGGTCCCCCTCCTCCCCCTCTCAGTGGTGCAGATGGCCAGCCTGCTGCACCTCCGCCACCTTCTGACCCCGCCAAGCCCAAGTCCTCCTTGCCTCCTGTGAGTGATGCCCGCAGTGACTTGCTTTCAGCCATCCGTCAAGGTAAAATCCCAGTGGTGGGTCCAGGATCACGAAGCCTTGTCTTTCTGCAGCTGGGATGATGATTCGAGGGTGGACAAGGGGCTCTGTGCCCTTCTAAGGGAGTAGCTTTCATTGGGTGGAGAGAGATCAGGACCTCAGACCTCAGATCAGCCTGAAGAAGGGTTCACTCTAAAAATACAGCAGTTTATATTTCTTTCCACCTTGGTTTAGAGTAAAGGCTTCTTACCTGGGATCTTTGAACTCCTTGGAAATTTATTCTTTGTGTGTGCTTGCATTCATTTCATGCCCCAGAGAAAAACAAGAATCACTGTCTTAGAAGGTACTTCCTTAGCTGGACTCAGACGCTCCCTGGCCTCTACTTTTTTGCCTTTCATATCCTTCCTCCCTACTCTACCTCCTTCCCACCCCCTTCCTTCTCCCCTTTTTCTCCTGTCCCCTTCCCTTCCTTTCACCCTGCCTTCCTCCCCTCCCTCATCATCATCTCACCATCATGGAGCATTTATTTGCTTTTGTCAGAGGCTGGTTCTGGTCCCAAGGGGCTAGAGTGGTTCTTCTGTTTGTTCCTCAAGGAACTGAAGAGTTGTCTAGAGGAGACTACCTAAGGCAGCTGAGCTCCATGCAAATTGATGACTTGGGCAGACCGAGTGCACACTAGATGGGAATTGGCGGCCACTCCCCACTCAGAGCCTTGTGAGAAGTACCATCCTCACCAGCCTGAGAGCATGAAACTGGGAAGAATGGCAGGCTCCTTTCAGACACACCTGTAGCAGTGGGGCCACAGTTTCATAAAAGCTGTCTTTACTTCTTGTCCTGCTTCCCCCTTTCCCTCTTTGCTTTCCCAGAGGGTCCTTCTTTTTCGCTGTCTTTTTCAATACCCACCACCACCAGGGGCCACCCCCTCTTCCACAGTCCTGGATGGATTCGGAGACGGACTTGCCTTCTCAACCCGTCCCTCTCTCTCTCCCACCAGGCTTTCAGCTGCGCAGGGTTGAGGAGCAGCGGGAACAAGAGAAGCGGGATGTTGTGGGCAACGACGTGGCCACCATCTTGTCGCGTCGCATTGCTGTGGAGTACAGCGACTCAGAAGACGACTCCTCTGAGTTTGACGAGGACGAGTGGTCGGATTAACTCTTCTGCCTGCTGCCCCACTCCCTTTTTCTTTCCTTCCTACCTGCCTTCTTTGATGCCTACCCCAGTAGTTCCGAGGGGAAAAAGGGAGGGAAGAAAGAATTTCAAGGGGCCAGAGCCTTCCCTGAAGCAACCAAAGATATATCCAAGTGCTTCCTCCAAATCAACATGTATTTCTCATCTTCCCAAGGTCAGGCCCCATGGGGCCCCTGAGGTTCAGTAGCCGAGATGTTCCTCTTCCCTTCAAGTGACTGTTGCATATTGAAGAGAAGGGAAAACCCCAAAGCAGATCCCTTTGATTGGGTTTAAATTGGAATTGGTGCCTTCCGCTAGGAGCCATTTTGTGTGGTCTTCTTCTAGAATCCTTGCCCTCAGCTACTTTGAATAATGGCAGCCATCTTCTGGTCCTAAAGCCTGCATGAACACAGCTGGCCCTTTTCCCATGCACTGAGAGGGCGGAGCAGCCGCATACCCCAGTGCCTCCCCCCTCTGCCCTCATCAGCAGGGTGAGGCCGCCATTTGCTAAGCCATCTCTATGTCTGGATGCCCTTTATTCCAGGAGCCGTCAAGCCCCTAAAGAAATGTCTCAGGCCCTCTGCTCAGAAATGATGCCTTTCTGAAGGCTGTGGTGGTTGCCACCCTCCCAGGCTCCCTGTCCTGAACGTGGTGTTCCGTGTCCCTTAAATGCCCGTCCCTTGCCACCAGGTGCCTCCAAGCACCACAGCCCAGTTCTAACCTCTAATACTCATGACCAAACTAGCCCTGACACACAGGGATTTGGGCCTCTGCTGGCTGTCAGGAGCCAAGCTTAGAGACTGGAACTGCAGGACTGGAAAAAGGTGGAACTCCTTGGGTTGAATGATGCTGAAGCCTAGAGATGGGAAGTGACTTGCTTAAGGTCACACAGTTGGCTGATGACAGAGCTACAGCCCAGAGTTCCTGATTCCAAGTCACCTGTGCTTTCTGGGACCAAATAGTGGGCACCTGCTGGAGCCCAGGCAGAGCCATATTGGCTCTGTGCTACTCCAGACCTCAGCATAGGTGGGGGTCCCAGTAGAAGGGCTCAGGGCCTGTGCCAGGCCTGTCAGTGCTGCTCAGACCCTCATGGCCTCTCTCGTAGTTGTTTGCTCCCCCTTTCCTATCACCAGGCAAGCACCTGGCCTTGAGAGCTACCCTTTGGGGGACCAGAGGTAGTGAGAGAAGGAAGGGAGTAGGCAGCGTGACAGGTGCTGCTTTCAATTCCTCTGCAACCCCTCCCCCTTTTATTTCCCCAATTTAAGCATAGGTCCTGCCAACTGTAGAAACTTCAGTCCCTCAGGCTGGCAGCCGCTGCAGGTAGCTGCCTGGGGGGGCCTGGCAGCCGTGAGGAGGGCTGAAAGGCAGGAGGACTCTGGGTCTTGTTTCCAGCTTCCCTCCTCACTGCACAGTGAGGTTCCCTCCTTCACTCCCCCTTTTTCCCAGAGCTAATACACAGGTGCTATTATTCAGAAAAAAACTGGTCAGCTTTGGCCAACAGGTTTCTTCTCTTCTGCCCTAACTATTGTGTAGCCTCTTATGCTGAAACCGGCTTCTGGCTTCTCCGGCTTTCCGAGCCCTGAAACAAAGAGAAACAGGATCTGTCTCTACCCAGCACAGCAAATGGTTATAATAATTGCCAAAGCCCTCATCAACCCCTCCGGCTTGAGGAGAGTGTGTAATCACGGGTTCTGCCGCTGTCCCCTGGCTGAACGCTCCCCCTCAGCCTTCTTTCTGTGAACTCGGGGCCTGGGGACTGAGCCTTTAGAGGCCGGCGTGCCTTCCTGCAGGGGCTGCTCCGGAGTGTGCCCTCCTTGCTCTCCGCATGTCAGGCACCTCTGGCACAGGGCTGGCACCCGGCTCCAGTGCGGCGTGTACCCCACGGTGTGCACCCCCACCTTGCTTCCCGCCGTGCACTCTGGAAGCTGAAGGTGCTTTCTTCGGAACTTTAAAATGGCTGTTGAAGGTGCCCCCCGGCTGCAGCCCAGCAGTGCCCACAGTGGCAGGCGGAGGGCAGTGGTTCTCCCAAATAGGAGTCCTGGGGCCTGGCCAGGCCAGGCCAGGGTTTGGGCCTAATGGCTTTGGCTGAATTACTCCCATCCCCCTCCTTTCCGGAAGAGGGGGAGCCAGCACTCCTCACTATCATTTTGTTCTGACCTTGAAGGGGGCGGTGTTGGCCTGGCTTCTGGAATGGACAGAGTCCGCCTCGGAAAGGGCTGGGGGCAGGAGGAGGTGGGGAGGGGCACTGCCTGCGGAAGGTAGGATTAGATCATTAGCTCAGTGACCTCCTAGGGTTTCGATGTGCTGTGTTCTCATCCTACAGCTGGTTTGGTAATGATCTGCAAGTCCCGGAGAGCAACAGCACAGCTCTGCCTGACGCTCTCATTAAAATCTATGCAGCCAAGCTCGGTGCTTTGTAGCAGCCGGCCTTGCGAAGCCTCCTCAGCTTGGGGGGCTGGGGACCCAGTCAGCCGAGAGGCCCTCTGGGCTCTACTTATGCATATGTACACCAAAAAAAAAAAAAAAAAAAAAAAAAAAAACTTTAAACCCAGAACCCTTTAAGATGATAAAGGACCCTGTGCAGGTAATTGTGTGTCTTTGGAATCCTGTAATTGTAGAATGCAAAGTTTAGTGATTATTTTAACTGGGCTGAGGCTGGTAAGAGAATGGAGCAATGGTCCCTAAGGACTCTAAAGGCTGAAGCCAAGGAGCCACCTCCCTTCCCTGTTCTGCCCAGCCCAGGGGACCTGCCCCCATTCCTGCGACCCAGGGGCCCAGCTTCCAGTCGGCAGTGTCAGAAGTGACTTGTGGCTCTGCCTTGGTTGTGAGATGAGTACATTCCAAAGGAGCAGCCACGGGGAGGGGGCAGGCTCAGTGATCCCTTGGAGGCTCAGAGCAGCTGGCCCAAGCTCCAGCTCGCCTCCAGCGGAAGCTCGAGCGCCCTCAGAAACGACCCTGGCCAATGTCACCGCAGAGCTGAGGCAGTGTTGTCAGGGCTAATGTGAAATCTCTTCCCGTGGCGCCGATCCTCCGGCTCTGCAGCGCCAGCGCAGACAGATTGAGGTCTCTGTGGCTTTGGTGACCCTGCTTAAGCATTCCCACCGTGTCCCAGCTCTGCTCTCAGCCTGCCTCCCACTGCAGCCCCCCTCACCTGACCTCGGGGCTTGAGGAGGAGGGCAGTGCCCCAAGGCCAGGGGCTTTTGCTCAGGAGAGAGGTCGGGCTTCTTGAGGGCATCAGGCCTTGAGCTCTCCTGGGGTTCAGCTGACCTGGGACCAAGCGTTGCCCAGAGATGCGCCTCATCCTGTGCCTCAGGAAAGACTAGGGAACAATTTTGTCGTATTAACTTTACTCAGTTAACTCACTTGAGAAACTAACCGATTTTTACTTTCTGTCTAGGATGATGTATGTGTAGGAGAAAGAGCCGTAGTGCTCCCAAAGTGCCTTGTTTTCTCTGATACAAATATATTTATAAGTACCTGGTCCTGTGGATTCTTGGGTGTGTTTGCCACATCAAGATTTTAGGGACTGGGCTTGTTATGTAGTGGGGTTACTGAAAATGGGTCCCCTTCCCCTGAAGATGAGAAAGGAGCTTGAGGTGGAGATCTGAGCAGTGGGGTTAAGCCAAACCCCTGAAGTGATGCTTTCCTCTTCACCCTATTCCTCTCAGGTCCTTAGAAGGACGTTCAGTTTTTCAGGGTCCTGTACCTCCAAGCCTGATTTCACTTGAGTCCCTGCCAGGCTCATGTGTGTACCACATCAACACCCCAGTGACCTGAAGATTCTATGTAATTGTTTTATGTATACATGCGAATACATAAATGCCAACATTTTAAATAATTTGATAAAGTCTTTGTAACCACGCAGCCACCCCTGGGGTGTGTGTGTGCATCTGTGTATGTAATGGAAGAAGCAGTTAGTTGGGGAGGACATTGATAGCCACAGGTGGTGGCCAGAGCTCCAGAGGGAGGTCGGTGTGGGTGGGCTCAGAGGGCGGGAGGCTTCTGGGTCTGGATGGCGTACCCTGTGTGGGAGGTGGGGGATGAAGGCCGGAAACCATTTTGTTTTAGGAGGAGACCCAGCTGGGGGACCTAGAGGCCCTCCTCGGCTGGCTGAGAGGGGTGTTGCTGGGCCGGGGAGACTCCCGGCATCAGGCAGGAGGAGAGCACAGGCTGAATGCTGATGCTGCCTCCCAGCATCCGGCTGGCATCGTGTCTGCCTCTCAGACCCAAGCACCTCACCTCAAATAGAACGATGTATGATGGCAAATGATCAAAGGTTTAGGGTGCTGCATGCCCCTTCTCCTGCCAGGGAAGGCAGGGGGGCTGGGTTTATATTCTGACCCAAAAAAATGACCTACCCAGGAAGCAGCGGTTGTTCCGAGCACAGCTGCTGCGGGTAACTGTCCCGGGGGGTAATTTGTGAGCAGACACCCAGTTCCGGGCGCAGCAGACACAGTAGGGTGGCCCCGGGAGAGGGGTGGGAGCAGGGTTGGTGACTCGGCAGGTCATGCCTGCTGTTCAGAGAGTCACCCACTGGCATCCCAGGAGAAGGGGCAGAAGTTTTGAATTGTCAGCAAGTGCTGCGCCAGCTACTCTGAGCTCATCGCTGGAGGTGGGGGTGCAGGGGAGGGGGCGCGGGAGCCAGCTCGCCCCAGCAGAGCCCCTCGCTCCACCCTCTTGCTCAGGCCTGTGTTTAGTCAGCACTTGGCTTCCCGAGGCCGGTGACTGACAGGCAGCCAGACGCCCGCCCTGGGAGAAGACAAAATGGTGGTGTCGGGAGCCGCCCTTGCTGGGGAATTGGAGGGAAGGAATGTAGTTCTGGGAAGCAGGAGGCCTGGGCTTAAATTCCGGCTCCTTGACTTGGGAGCTTCAGCTCTTTGGGCTGATCCTGAGAAGAATGAGCATTTACTGCTAACTGCCCAAGACTGCGTACACTTTATTTCAACCTCACGAACCAAGGGTCTCCCATTTTACACATGAGAAAAAGATTCCGAGAGGTTGAGTTGCCTGAGAGCACATAGCTGGCCAGGAGCAGAGCCACAGTTCACACGTGGGTCTCGTGCTGTCCACCATGCAACTTAAACCGTTTTCACAATCTCTCCATCTAGCATCATGGTCTTTGGTGTCAGAGGGGCCGTGTTAAAGGTTTTTTCTTATGGTCTACCCTACCCCCTGGTGCCCAGTTTTATAGGTGATAATTATTTTTGCTCTTGCTTTGAAATCAAGTGAGCTGGACTGAGGGCTCAGCTATCCTAGACCTTTAGAGTTAGAGGTACCCTGTACCCTCAGCTGCCTGGAACAAAGTGGGCTCCCTAGGTATGGGCTGGGGCTTCCGACAGAGACACCTTCAGTACATGCATACACTTGGTCAGATGCGCGCATCTGTGCACAGTCAGACACGGATACAGGCTGAGACAGGTGCACACACTGCACAGAGTCCTATCCTTGTGCAAACAAGGGCGCAGATCAGGACACAGTTATAGGAACACACAAAAGCACAAGCAAACCTCATACAAAGTCCTCAGGAGCCACCCCTCCCTTCGTGCTGCCTCCATCAGTTCCTCACTGCCCCCTCCTGGCCACCCAGTGGCCCGGGAAACCTGGCACCACTTCCTGTAAGTTCTTCTCTGGGGTAGTTGTCAGCTAGTTCCCTCCTTGATCAAGCGGCTAGGAGCTGTTTCAGGTGCTCACCAAAGCCAGCCTTAGCCCCAGGAGAAGAGGTGTCTAGTTGGGGGTCTGAAGCTGGAGGACAAAAAAATAAGGCTTTCACACCCAAAAGAATCTCTTCATGGTAGAATTGTTGGTACTATGATGGCAGGAGTCCTGCAGAGACACCCTCCCACCACACCGGGCAGCCATCCCCACACTTACCTGGAGAATTGTGCACACACCTGCTCACGCTCTTGGCATATGTTATTTAAAGAAGAGCAGATTTCCTGGCTGAGAAGTCACAGGTTAGATCTAGCTCCCACCTTGCTGCCCCTCTCTGGGCCTCAGCTTCCTCCACTATTCAATGAGGAGTTGACCAGGATTATGTATGCTATGTCCCCCGCCCCCAGCCCCAGCGTCTCACTATCTTGGGAAATAACAGTAAAGCACTTCCATCAACATGACCCCACGGACTCCTCAGGCCAGTCCTGGAAGGATTACCAACACAAAGCTTTATATGCCTATTTTATAGTTGAGGAAGCAAGCACAGAGAGGTACAGCAACTTGTCCAAAGTCACACAGCAAGTTGACAGCAGGCATGGAAATAGAAACCCTCTTCTTTCCAAATGCCCCAGGCTGCCTGCAAGAAGGTAGAACACCCTGTGGGCTTGGGCCCAGAGCCAAGGAGACAAGAACTACAGAAGCAAAAGCCAGAACCCTTCTGTCCAGGAGCCCTGAAGGCTGAGGAGAACCCAGAGGAAGTACCAGGCTTAGGCATTAGGCAACTCCCACCCCCGCCTATAGACTGCAGGAACCTCAAGCTCTCTATTCCTCTGCAAAGCCAGTGGCTGGCTATGGGGGTTCTCCCTATTCTGCAGCTACTTGGTCGTTCATCAAAGTAGGCACACACTTGAGTGGTGTGTGTGTGTATGCCCGGACTCCACAGGTGTCCACGCACAGGTGTGGATGTATGTTCTTGCATGCCTACAAGTATACTTAGGTGTATATTCATAAGCATGTGTAACATGTAAATTAATGTGTTTGCAAGCCTGTATACATGTGATGCATTTGCGTGTTTAGGTGAATTGTGTTTGGATGTACATACGTAAATGCTCTCTGCGTATCTGGCAAGTGAATTTATGAATGTGTAAGATTTTGCTTATATGCTTATTGGGTTTGTTCATGAGTGTACTTGGTTGTGTGCAAACGTTCACGTGCACTTGTGTGAAGAAGCGGGGTGGAGCATGTCCACCCACATGACTGGTAAATGTGCGTAGAAGTGCATGCAGGGAAGGCTCAGGTGACTGGGTGCACGTGAATCCTAGAGTGCCCTCCCCCGAGAATATGATTCCAGTGCCCCCACAGCCCTGGTATAGGGGTGCCCTGCCTGGCTCCAGCCAGGCACTGAGCTCGTAGCACCCCCACCCTGCCTCGCACTCTATTCCCCAGCCCCATCCTGCTTGGCCAATTTGCAGGCTCTCGCTCCCAGCTCCCGAGAAGGCCTGCAGCAAAGTCAAGGGGCTGGTGGCCAATTAGTGATGGGGTTAATCAGGGATCTGGGGACCCCCCGGGGGGCGGGAAGCCAAAGGCAGGCATTGGGGTTGGCAGGAGCAGGAGCTGCCTGTCATGAGGCTGGGGGAGGGGCGGCTGAGCCAGCAGGATGGTGCTGGAATCCAAGGGTCTGCCTGTGAATTCATGGCTACTGAGCACTGATGGTGAGGAGCCTGTGTGACTGTGTGTACACTATGTGCAAAAGATGAGTACGTGCACTCAAGTCCTGTATGCGGATGTACATGCATGCCTGTGGATGCCAGCTGTATGCACATGTGCGGTTTTGTGCCTGTATGTATGTGGATGTGCAGTGGTGTGCAGATGGGTCTGGGTATGCAAGCATGTCTGGGCCTGTGTGCACACGTGTGTATAAGGGCATGTGTGTGTACATGTGTGTGCAAGGGCGGTACATGCCTATAAGTATGTGCTTCTGCATGCAGACGTGCGCAGGAAGTTGGCATGGTCTGTGTACATGTGTACATGATAGATCTGTGTGCACAGGTGTGTGTACTAGTGTGCAGGTACGTCTAGGTATACGTGCATGTATGTGTGTTCTCTGAACAACCAGGAACCTGGACCCCCACATATGTGCCCGCATGCGCACAGGCCTCAGTGTGTAGGGAGCTGGGGGACGTGGGGCTGGCGGGCTCCAGGCTCTAGGAGATGATCTGACAGACGAGACTTGCCGCAGCCCCCGGCCCCGGGAGCCTGTTTTCCAGCCTGCAGAAGCTGTGAGCCCGTGAACTCATCTTATATTAATAGCTGCTGTCTCCTCACTTATTGAAGGGAGAGGCGGTCATGGCCCTGGCGGGGGCTGCCCCCCTCCCCTACACAGGACCTGGGAAGAAGGGGAGGAGACGTGGGCCCCACCCCCACCCCAAGGCCTCGGGGCAGGAAGGCAGGGTTCTGGGCTGTAGCCTTTGACTCCCCCAAGCCAGGGAGCCCCCACTGCCTCACCCTCCCAGGCCTCTATAACTGGGTGGGATCAGGCATGGGGCTGGACCACTGGCAAAGGCAGAGAGGCTGGAAGGCTTGGCTACTCCCCTCCCCGAAAAACACACAGGCAGGCAGGCAGGCAGGCAGGCACACAGGCATGTGGCGCTGAGCAGCTCCATGCAGAGCACAGATGAGTCTGAAGCTGAAAGAGACATAGAAGGCTTCAATTTCAGGGAGCAGACATGTCCCTTCTCTCAGGAACCCTCTGTTGGAGGGGAGACACAGCCTTCAGGGGCCCCCGTTCTGATGGGAAGGCAAGACTTCTCTATAAATCTTTACTAAGAAGCGTAGCAAGGTGTGTTGTATAAACTGCATCTTCACAGCCACAGGCGGGCTTAGCCAAGGAGGCTCTCTGGAGGAAACACAGAGTGGGGGTACAGGGAAGACCTGACGTGTATCTGCACACTCCCAGGAGCAGGGAGAAGCCATCTAGCCCCACCACACATACAGGCCCCAACCCGGGGCCAGATTCAGACACCCTCAGGGTGGGCCCAGGACCCAAGGCAGAGACTGTCGATGCAGGCTCCCAGAAATGTCTCAGATGCACCCCACAACCACACCCAGAAAAGACAGAGGACTTGCAGCATGAGGGTCCATCGCAGGCTCTCACACGTGAGGCTGGCCGCCGTTCGGCCCTGCTGGCTGCTGGAGCTGGAAACCAGGATGGGAAGCACAGGGCCAAGCCCACCCGGGGCAGGACAAGCACCTGGCCCCGCTCCTTCTGGACCTTGGTCGGTGGTCCTTGGGTGTGTGGCAGAGGCAGCAAAGAGCCCTGTCCCTACACCGGCCCTCCCAAAGGTCTAGGGGTAGCCTGGAGGCCCCCAGATTTTCCCTAGCCTGAGGACAGGGCTCCCTGCTCTGGTTTCCTTGCTTGCTGTTTCTGAACTGCCCCTGAAACCCATTCCCTCACCTAGGAAAGCAACAGATTTGGAGTCAAGTGGACCTGGGTTCAGATCTCAGCTCAACTCTTTACTATGTGACTTTAGGCAAATCAAATGTCACCTTCAGTAAGGCCTGTTGGGGACACCCTCATTTAGAGATTACATGTGCTCCCTGTGCCCCTTTTCTGTTTTTCTCTGAGGACTCATCATTCTCTGACATTCCCCTATTTTAGCTTATCTCTTTATTATTGTCTCCTAAGCTGCCCACAAGGACAGCAGTGAATAAATGAAAACCCATTACTCTCAGAGCCTCAACTGTCTCTTCTGTAAAGTGGGGAGAGCAATAGTACCACCCAATGGGCCATAGCGATGTCGTGTGAGATGTTTGGCATAGGACAGGTGATTCCTGAGTGGGGGTCTTTTCCCAGGGAACTTCCAGGAAGATGGGGAGAGAGAGAAGCCTCAGCCGGACCTGGTGGACCCTCCCCACTTTGTGCCCGGACTGGAGCTGTGTGTAACTAAGCCCAGGCCGGCCCTCCGCCAGCTCTGATCCAGTCCCTGCTGGCGTGTCCACTCCCCTTGGATTCCTGTGGCTACTGCTGGGAAGGGGTCTTGAACACCAGACAAAAATCTCTGGCCAGGGAAATGGAGGAAGACCAGAGTCCCAGTCTGGCACAGCTGTGTGAGTTTGAGCAAGTGGCTGTTCTTTGGGCCTCAGTCTCCCCATCTGTACAATGCAGATGCTCTGAGGGCCCCACCTCCAGGCTTTTTTTTTTTTTAATTAAAAAAAGTTGTTTATTTGGTTGCACTGGGTCTTAGTTGTGGCAGGCAGGCTCCTTACCTGCAGTATGCAAACTCCTTTTTTTTTCCTTAGGTTTATTTTATTTATTTATTTTTGGGCTGCATTGGGTCTTCATTGCTGCACATGGCGAGAGTTATGGCGAGAGGGAGCGACTCTTCGTTGCAGTGCGCAGGCTTCTCATTGTAGTGGCTTCTCTTGTTGCGGAGCTCGGGCTCTAAGCATGCAGGCTCAGTAGCTGTGGTTTGCGGACTCTAGAGCACAGGCTCAGTAGTTGTGGCACATGGGCTTAGTTGCTCCGTGGTATGTGGGATCTTCCTGGCCCAGGGCTGGAACCTGTGTCTCTTCCATTGGCAGGCAGATTCTTAACCACAGCGCCACCAGGGATGCCCCAGTGAACTCAATTGCAGCGTGCATGTGGGATCTAGTTCCCTGGTCAGGGCTCAAACCCTGGCCCCCTGCATTGGGAGTGCAGCGTCTTAACCACTGTACCGTCAGGGAAGACCCCCGCCTCCAGGCTCTGCCCACCCAGGAAGATGCAGGGTTTGGGTAGTCAGAGATTTCTCAGCCACATCCCAAACCTGCTCCTGCCCTTGCCTAGTGAACACATCTTTTCTGGTTCCAAAACACCGCAATTCAAGGTCCTGCACACTTAATATCCTCAAATCCGCACAAGGGCACAGGCACACACTTACCATCACTCACCTTTGCATAGAAAAAAAGCTCTTCCAGCTCCTGAATGAGCAGACCGCATCCAACCACCTCCCAAAATGTGGCTGCTGGCTCTGAGAAAGAACCCCAACACACATCTGAGTCCAGAATGTCTTAAGCCCTAGGCTTAGGAAGGTTGGAGGGGAGGGCCCATTGGCCAGTAGACAGTGCACAGGTTCTGGTTCCTGGTTTGAATCTTGGCTCTACCATTTCCTAGCTGTATGACCTTGAGCTGACCACTGAATCTCCCTCTGCCCGTTTCCTCGTCTGTAAGATGGAGAAGTTATTACCTGTGCCGTGGGATGCTTGTTAGGCATCAATCAGGTAACAGATGTAATACACTTAGCACAGTGCCTAGCACACAGCAAACACCCATGATTGGAAGGGGCTGTTGTTGTTAAGAACACCTACATTCAAGAGAGTAGCACAGACATATATACTACCAACTGTAAAATAGATAGCCAGTGGGAAGTTGTTATATAACAAAGGGAGTTCAACTCGAGCATGGAAGATGCCTTAGAGGACTGGGACTGGGAGGGTGGGGGGGACTCGGGGGGGGGAGTTGAAGGAGGGAGGGAATACGGCAATATGTGTATAAAAACAGATGGTTGAACTTGGTGTACCCCCCAAAAAATAATAAATTAAAAAAAAAAAACAGAAAAAAACACCTACATGCTTTGAGTATATACTTCATGCCAAAGCCCCAAACTAAAGCTAATGTGGGCAGGATGTGGGCAACTTCAACCCAGAGGGGGCCAGCACCAGGGGTTCCAGTCCCCAGGGGAAGGTTGGGTTCTTGCCTGGTGGTGCCTGGGTCTGAGCAGGGAGCCCATCAGGTTGGCATCTCGGGGTGGGAGATGTTACTTGCCAGCCGCACTCCACCTGCGTCTCTAGCTCCTCATATCCCCCACAGTCCCCCAGGCCTGGCCTAATCCTCACATTCCAGGCTGTTCCCCATCAGGTCCCACTCCACCCCCTCCACACACACAGACAAATGTATTTATCACAAAATCATTTTTTATTGAGGGTTGGGTCAGGGACAGGAATAGGGATTGCACTGGGGACCATACCCCAGTTGGCAGAGGGGTCAGGTGTTGGCTCGCACCCTGCCTCCTCTAGGGCACCACAGGGTGAGGCCTGGCCCCCAGGCTCTGGCTGTGGCGCTGGACATCAGGCTGGAGTGGAGTTGGGGTTGCTTGGCCTGGTCCCGGCTGCCGGCCAGGCTGCAGCTTCCCCAAAACGGCCACCAGAGGGCAGCCAGCCCCCAGCGCAGAGGAATTCTCGGTTTCTCAGGTGGTGGCTTCTTAAAAAAATAAAAAACCAGAGGCTGGTGTGTTCCCCCTGCAAACCCAAGGGGGGCGGGCCTGGGGAGAAGGCTCTGGTTTCTATGATCTCTTCGATAAAAAACAAGCAAAAATAATAACAAAATACGTGGTTTCTCTCTTTCCCTTCCCCCCCTCTAGGAACTGAGGTCAGAAATGAGGGTGTTGGGGACTGGGAGTACCCTGGTATGGCCTGGATTTCAAGGTGTGGGTCTCTTTTTTCCCCCTTAACACCCATAAATAAATTCATAAATAAATAAATAACACTCTCTTTGTATGTGCACATATATACAGATAAATCTTTCTTTCCCTTATCTAGGCAATGGAGTAACGAACCTCTCAGACTCTTTAGCTCAGAAACTCAAAAGTAAAGTGACATGGCCAAGGTCAAGGGAGGGGGAAGAGCAGGGACTTGGAATGGCACTGTAAAACACCCAGCAGCATACTGGAACGCCACGCCAGCTGGGCTGTGGGACATTTCTGAGTGGAACCCTGACCACCTGAACATTCTAGAACCATGGAGCCAGCTGGGCCCTGCAGGGATCTGAACAGAATCCTGTGAGACACCCAATGTCTTAGAACTCCAGAACCAGCTGGGTCTTGGGGTGTGGAGCCAGGGGGGTTGGAACAAAGCCCTGGAGGACCTAACATTCTGGAATTCTGTAGCAATCAGGGCTGAAGGGTCATCAGGATGCGACTAGACATCACTGGGGGAACGGGATCGGAAGGGGATCTTGGAAGAGGAACAGCAGCAGCAGACAGCCCACAGCACCTTCTGCACATCCTGGTTGCGGAAGGCGTAGATGATGGGGTTGATCATGGAGTTGTAGGTGGCAGGGAGCAGGGTGAGATAGGTGTAGAGGGGCGGGGAGTGGGCATCGCCCAATAGGCAGTAGACGGTGAAGGGCAGCCAGCAGGCGGCAAAGGCGCCAAGCACCACGGCCAGGGTGGCGATGCCCTTTCGGGTGGCCACGTAGTGGGAGGCAGGCAGCAGGTGCCGCTGGAGGGCAATCTGCTGGGCATGGCGGCAGACGATGCGACAGATCTGGGCATAGAGCTGCAGCATGATGCCAAACACCATGAAGAAGGCAACGGCCAGGACCACCAGATGGTTCTTGGAGAGTGGATATACCACACCACACGTGGCCTGGGCATCCAGGCAGTTCCAGGCCAGCACAGGCAGCAGCCCCAGGCCCAACGCACCCCCCCACACTAGGGCCAGCATCACATAGGTCCGCGTCACTGTTGTCTCTGAGTAGTAGGTGAGGGCATTGTACAGAGAAAGGTAGCGATCAACGGTGATGGCCAGTAGGCTGCCGATGCTGGCAGTAAAGGCCATGGCCAGCACGCCGACCAGCACCAGGCTCATCTCTGCCGATCCAATGCAGAAGACAGCAGCAAAGTGCATGACCAGGCCCAGGCCTGCCAACAGGTCTGCCACAGCCAGGCTGCCCACCAGCAGGAACATAGGGGCACGGAAGGCAGGCGTGCCCACGATGATGGCCACCACGAGCGCGTTCTCACAGGACACAAGGGTACCCGAGATGCACAGCACTACATCCCAGGCCCTAGGTGAGGGCAGTGGTGTGGCTGGGCCTGTGGGCCCCTCTGTTGAGCCCACGCTGCTCATGTTCATGTTTCCTGGGCCAGCAGAGAGCCAGGCCAGGGGGCTGCCTGCACCCCACATCATGGTACCTGTAGGAGAAAGGCCCTGTGAGAAGCGGGCAGGGCTAGGTGCTGGGTGGAGAGGTCTGGAAACAGTGAGAGTCCCTCCGTAGGATACCTGGCTGGGGCCCAGTGCCTTGTCCCCCCACTCATGCCCTGAAGCTCCTTCCAGGATACCTTTGTCCTCTCCCATGTCTCCAGGCCAGCAGGAGTCTCTTTTCCTGGGGATCTCTGTCCTGGGTCTCTTTATTCTCCCTTCCAACTCCCTGAGTCCTTCAGGCCTCTTTCTCCCACGTGTGTGACCAGAGGAGGACAAGATGAAGGACTACCATAAGTGGATGGAGGCCCATAGGATCCAGGAGAAGCTGGGAAAGGCCCAGGACTGCGGGAGGGAAGAACATCTAAAGACTGAGAGCAGCTCTGCTCCCTCCCCACCAGGGAGGATGACGCTCGGTTTCTGAGGCTCACCAGACCCCTCACGATTCTCAGCACTGCCAGCCCCAGACTCCGCCCCCAGAGGATGCTCGTGAAGCTCCCTCCAGCCCCCACCCTGCACTCCTGGGGCAACAACGCGTGGGAACTCAGCCCCCACCCCCACCCCCAACACACACCGGCCCAGACTTCTGTCCCCAGCCAGACCCTTCTTTCTGCCTGAACCTCTGGGTCTTTGGAACAGACGCCCCCTGCTGGAATCTCGGATCCCTGAGTCAGACCCCTCCCTCCGCTCGGACACCTGGATCTTGGGCCCGACTCCGCCTCCTGCCCGGTGTCTGGATTCCTAAGTCAGACACCTCCTGCTCGGATTCCTAGGTCCTTGCCCCAGACGCCTCCTGACGGCCCAAACTCAGATGACCATCAGTCTCCTTTCAGGGCCTCGGGTCCCTGCAGGAGTGCCTACCCCCACGCCGGGCTTCCCAGCTGACGGCTCTCAGCACCCAGACACTGGGTCCCCCCCTGCTAGCCCAGACTCAAGGTTCCCGATCTCAACCTCCGACCCCAGTCAGCAGCTGGGAGCCTTACCGCTTGCCCAGCGCCCCAGCCTCCTGCGTGCCCTCCCGGGCGCCTGGTTCCCGCGGCGGGCCCCGCTACTCACTTCTCGGGACCGGGCGCGGCCCGGCCGCGGGGAGGCTCCGCTCGGGTCCAGGCTGCGAAGGGTGTGTGCAGACCCCGAGAAGCCCCCGCGGCCGCGGGAGAAGCGGCGTGAGTCACCCCGCCCCGCTCCGCCCCCAGCCACCGGTTTGGTGACGTCAGCGGCCCGGCTGGCCAATGGGTGCGTCGCGCTGGGGCGCAGCGCGCGCCGCTCGGCATAGTAATGAGGCCTCGTGCCACCCTCTCCCCCATTCATAAAAAGCGACCGTGGCTGCGGCCCCGCCCCCTCCTGAGTCGTCCCGCGCTGTCCTTGACCCGGCGCCCTCTACGGGCCGGGGGTTTCGGGGGCGCTGGTGCGAGAGCCTTGAAGTCCCAGGGAGGTTGCAGGGGATGTGCAGGCGGAGCGCAAAGGGAATCCGGATAGGCTGTGGGATGATGGGACCCTCGGGTGGCAGAGACAGGCTGACGGAATTCAGGTGACGGAGACCGAGTGATGGGGCTGAATGGGCGTCCCCGGTGAGGATGACAGGGGTTGCCAAGACGATGGGGCCCTGAGGTGATGGTGACAAGAGCACGAGGGAGCAGGGAGGTGGGTGGCAGTGACGGTATGAGCATAGTGACAGAATCTTGGGGGATGGTGGCAGTGGGACGCTGAGGAAGAGAGGGAAGCCCCCAGGGCAACCATAGCAGTGTCAGGGTGACTCTGTGGCATGATGGGGTTCAAGGATTCCAGGGTGGCAAAAGGCGGTGGCAAAGGAAAGGGAAGATGGAGTGTCCAGGTGATAGGACTTCAGGTCACCGTGACCCTGTCACAAGTACTGAAGTGACAAGGCTGTGATGAGGGTGGTAGGGTCCTGGAATGAAGATACCAGGTGACTGTGGTGAGTGGACCCCAGGGTGAGTGGGACAGGGTAGAGGGTCTGGACTGACAGTGACCAGGCAGGTAAGTTGCTGCCAGGGCAGGTCCTCGTGATGCTGAGGCTGGCATAAGGAGCTGGGTGACGTCAATCACGTCAGCCCAATAGCGCCCTCACAGCCGGGGAGGGTGGGCCTGGCAAGATTTCAAAACCTGAATTATTTATTCAAGGATCTGGAAAGCCAGTGGGGGGGGGGCACTTCCCCGAAGCAGCAGGAGTGGGGGAGCCGGGAAGAACTTGGAAGCAGAAAATCTAGCAGCTCAGTCCCCAGGGCAGGCCCCTCTCAAGCTCCCATCTTAGGCACCCTGGCAGGAAAGGGCTTGGAGAAGGAACTCCCTCTTTCCCAACCCTGCCTGTTCCCAGGGAACCTCTCTTAGCAACTTCTCCAGTTGTGACAGATATGGCCAGTTCTGGGGGAGGGGAACTGGCCACCCTTCCTCCCTCTGTCTCTAGCTTTGATCCTCACTGGAATCAGCCAGGCCTGTGGGATGGGACGGGGGTCAGGAACCAAGTTAGGGCTTGAGGAAACCAGGGGGGCCCAGATCCCAGGCCCCACCAACTTCTCCCTCCGACACAACAACTGCAGTCACTGTGGGGCAGGGAGAACGAGGTGACAGTCCTGTGGCAGGGTATGCGGGGAGAGGAGAGTGTCAGGGCTGGGGAAGATAATGCACTTCAGGTTGGACACGGTGAGTTTGGGGTGTTTAGCAGGTGGTGTGGTCAGGAATGTAGACTGGATTCAAATGCCAAGTCCTCCATTTCCTAGCTGAGTGACTTTGGGTGAATATCTTAGGTTCTTTGTGCCTGTTTTCTCATCTATAAGATAGAGACAATGCTAGTATCTTCTTCATGGGATTTTTTTGGGGGGGAGGGGCTGGCACTTTATCAGCACTGGCTGTGTTGGCTGCCAATAAATCTGGCAGGAGGAGAACACCTGGGAGGCATAGGTGTGCAGGTTCTAGGGGTAGATGACATCACCCGGGGGAGGGAGTAGAGAGTGAGGAGAAGCCTCAGGGAACCCTGCCAATGAGAGCACAGACTGTGGATGAGAAGGTTGCTACTCCTGGGCCTTTGCACTGGCTGTTTCCTCTGCCTGGAAGCCCTTCCCTTCATTCGGGTCTCTGCACCCAAGTTGCTTCTTCAGGAGCAGGCTTTCCTGACCTCTACCCTAGATTACCACTCTCCTCCCCATCACTCTCTCCCCCACTTCCTTGATTTATTATTCTTCAGAGCACTTCTTAGCACTCCTGAAATTATAAATTTATTCTTTTTTTTAACAAATACATGTCAGCCCCACCAAGGCTGAACAGACTTTATTCTGTTCTGTGCTGCAGAACAGAGCCTGGTATGGAGTAGGTGTTCAATAAATACTTGTTGACTGGATGATTAAACAAAAAGCAACATCTAGAGAAAGAGAAGGAAAACAGAGAGAGAGTAGTAATATGCACGGTGTCAAGGAAGGTGGGGGCATCAGAGAGGATACAGGGGCATTAGCATCCCAGAACCCAGGTATTTACTTTCTCCCCCATCAGAGCCGGGCCCCAACAACTGTCCCGCTGGTCTCAGAGAAGGGTGAAAGCTGCTGGGAGTCTGGCATGAAAGGGTGTATGAGAGGGAATTCCCTGGCAGTCCAGTGGTTAGGACTCTGCGTTCCCACTGCAGGGGGCACAGGTTCGATCCCTGGTTGGGGAATAAAGATCCCGCAAGCCATGTGGCAAAAGAGAAAGAAGGAAAGGGAAGGAAGAAAGGAAGGAAGGAAAGAAGGAAGGGAGGGAGGGAAGAAGAGAGAGAGAAAAAAAAAAGGAAGGAAGAAAGAAGGAAAAAGAAAGAGGGCAGGGAGCGAGGAAGGGAGGGAGGAAGGAAGGAGGGAATGAAGGAAGGAAGGAAGGAAAGGGTGTATGAGAGACTATCTTCTATTCTGAGTGGCGGTGTTCTTTTTTATTTTTCATAGTTTATTAATCCTCTCATGAAAACCTGCATACTCACCGCAGATAAGGTCAATGCAGAATCTTTACTCCTTCCTTTTGCTGACACCAACACTGAGGTCCCCTGACCTCCTTCACTCTGTTCTCGCATTCCACACGCTGTTTCCTTGAGTTCTTTTTCTTCTCAGGCAGGCGATGTCTTGCAGGGTTGTGTTGGTTTATCTTTCTTTGCATAACCCAAGGAATCATAAATCATGCCCCAGCCAGTTGTCTTGTCACCACCAAAATGGGTTCTGACTCCAAATATAAAGATGACATCTGGTGTGGTCTTGTACGTTTTGGCTAGTTTTCCCCAAATTTCTGTCTTGGGTACTGTTGCCCTTTCAGGGTGAAGAACAACAATGATCATGTTTCCACTGAAGTAATTGATTGGCCAGAACTTCCTGATCCAGATGGTTACAGAGTCGTTTATGACGGGAGGCGATCCTCAGGCAGCCAGGGAGGAAAGAGTGCAGTGATATTTCTACCCAGGAGAAACCCCAGAGACGTAAGAGACTCAGGTGAGTCTGTGGATTTTCATGTGAATATTCTCTCTCATGCCCTAAAACTGCCCCATGTCAACGGGACAATTAAGGCCATGACTGCCAACCAGGTTTCTCTTCTCCAAAGATCTGCTGTCTAGAGGAAGGGACAGCGCTTCCTCTTCTCTCCTCCTCATGCCCTCTGCCCTGCCTCCTTGATTCCTTCCCATCGCTGACACCCCCCTCCAGTCCTTCCCTCCTACCAGGTGCCAGACTAGAGCCCAGTGCTTACAACAGTACTGCATCCCCATTTCATAGATGAAGCCTAGAGAAGCCAAAGGACTTGCCCCAAATCACACAGTAAATGGCAGAGCTGGGATCTGAAGCCATTCTATCTGGAGCCAAATCCAATGTGCCTTCATTCTGGCCTGGATGTCACCATCTCCCCGAAAGGGGCTGGGAGTGACTAGGGATGACAATACTTGCAGTTCCCCAGGTGACCACCAGATGGCTGTGAGCACTCACCTCCAGGTAAGGCTTCTTTCCTTATCTGGTCTCTCTTCACCAATCTGCGGAATCCTATGGGCCTAGACTCTGACAGGAAGTGTGTGTGTGAGAGACACAGATAGCTACACGTTAGCTACGCAAGCTCCTTGTCCAAGCCCCAAGAATATGGGCATCATCAGCGCACACATTCTTAGCGTAGACCCATTCATTCAGCCAATATTCACTGACAGTTCCCCTGGGCTTGGGTTTGAGAGGTTGCTATAGACAGAAAGATGATGTGGCCATATCCCTGCATTCGCAACATTCAATGAATATTTACTGAGCATATACTATTTTCCAGGCACAGTTCTAGGCACAGAAGATACAGCAATGAACAAAAATCTCTGCCTTCTTCATGGAGCTTCCATTCCAATGGGGAGATGGACAATTTACAAATAAATACTTAATATGATATTAAGTAGGGAGCCCTTGAGAGTCCCCCAGAGCAGTGAGACAGGCAAACGTGTACGTAGCCACAACATGGTACAGTGCGGTTATTTAGTAAGCACCTGCTTAGCTTTTATATGCGCAGGCAGTTAACTACAGATGAAGATAAACATGGTTTCTACCTTCCTGGAACTTATTTATAGCCTAGGAAACAAATGAGTAATTAATTATACAGTTGATACACGTTCTAAAGGAAAAAAGGAGGCATCATGATAGAATAGAATAAGGAGATAGGTAGAATAACCAGGAGACCTGTTTTAAGTAGGGAGGTCATGGAGCAAGTCAGTTGAAGAGAGAACAGAAGTTTCAAGGAGAGGGCACAGCAGGTGCCAAGTCTTAGGAGAAAAAGAGTTGATGTATTTGAGGAATAGAGAAGAGGCTAGTGTGTCTGGAGCCAAAAGAGCCAAGGGGAGAGGTAGGAGTTGAGCTCAGAGAGGCAGGCAGGGGTAAGATCATGTTAGTCTTGGAAAAAAGTGAGCCATTGGTAGGCTTAAACATGGAACGATATGACTTGGCTCACATTTTCAAAGAGTCACTCTGGCTGCTGAGTCGAGAACAGACTGGAGGTGGGGAGCAGAAGAGAAGCAGAAGCCCTACCAGCAGGCCACTGCAGTCACCAAGGCAAGAGATGGTGAAGGGATGAGGGCTTGGATGCGGGAAAGCAGATAGATTTGGATCTACCACCTGCAACAAGTGCCACAGCAGCTCAGCCTTGTTCTGCAACAGTCACAGAGGGCTTCCTGCAGGCAGCAGCCATTTAGCATTGTCATGAAGGATTAGTTTGCCAGACATGTGTAGTCAGGAGAGGAGGAGGACCCTCCAGGAGAGAGAACAGCTAAAGGATAAAGGTAAGGATGTACAAAAGAGGGTGTGTGTTGGGGGAAAGGCTGTTCTATTTTATCAGAGGATAAGAAGATGTCGGGGTGAGCACAAGACTTCTATAGCCAGGAATCAAAGGGCTCTGGAGGCCAGGCTGAGCTGACAATTGTTTCATGGCGGAATCCATGTTTTCAGGACAGCCCTGCATTGTGAGGGCCGACCTGGGGAGGGGCCTGGAGGCTGAGGGGCAGTGTGAGGCCAGCAAAGGGAAGATGAGGGAGCAGGACCCAGGAGATACCTAGCGACAGAATCTGCAGGACCTTAGTCTGGGGGCTGAGACAGAGGGAGGGAGTGAGGATGAGACCATGGTTTCCAATCAGGATCCTGGGGGAACGAAGGGGCCTCCCTGAGTGGGGAAGAGGGACCGGCCAGTTTCAGGGGCCTGAGGCACACTCAGGTGGAGGTGCCCAGGAAGCAGATGGATAGACCCTCAGGAAGCACAGCACATGGAAGAGTAGTCTCTGGCCTCACTGGATCCTGGGTCCACATCCTGGCCCCCGTCATTGTAACTGTGTGCGCTGGAGTAGGTGATTTTACTAGAGGCCTGCAAACTGGGGATAACAAAACCCATGCTTAGAGGGTAGTGGTGGACATCAGAAGAGAAGATATAAGTAAAACTGCTTAGTAGAATGTACATTCTGCTAGTAGTAAGTCGTTAATAGTTGTTAACTATGTATTAGCAGTTACAGCTGTGGCAGCTGGGGAGGAAGCCCTGGGCTGGAGATGGAGATATTGGATTTGTTGGGTTTCAGTTGGGAACTGATGGCAGAGGAATGGCTGAGATGAGCCCAGGAGAGGAGAAATAGGGCCCAGGACTGAACTGGGCCACAAGCAGTGAAGAGGGGGAAGGAGGAAAAGGAGAAGTAGAGAAGAGGAAGAAGGAGAGGAGAGGGGAAAGGGGAGAATGGAGGATGGGGGGGAAGAGGAAGAGGAGGTGTCTTCTAAGGAACCCGAGAAGTGGCTGCAGAGGGAGAAGAACCAGAAAAGGCAGAGAGGAAGGCTGCGGAAAGGCCCATTTGTCCCAGTAACAATGAGACCGCTGCCTTGGCCAGAGGATGTGGTGGGTCAGAGGTAGAGGCCATGTGCTGAGGGGCAGAAGGGAGGAGGATGCAACAGGTGAAGCGAGGTGGGTTGCCAGAGCCTGGGGGCCGATCTTTGCCGTGGTGGGGCCTGTGTGGAGGACGCACTTGACACAAGCCCAAAAGTCAGGAAAGTGACTTTGCTTCAAATCCAGATTTTGCACTAACTCTGTGACCTCCCACTAGTCACTCCCTTTTTCTGGCCTCAGTTTCCTCACCTCCGAAATAGGGATAATGATGCAGCAGAGTTTTCGTGAAACTGCGGGTGGGGGGCAACCACGGACCAGCCCGCCTACCAGTCCTGGACTCCGCCCCCTTTTGCCGGAGCCCCGCCCCAGACCCCCAAGCCCCGCCCCACCGAACCGCTCCTATTAGCCACGCCCTATCCGACCCCGCCCCAGAGTACAAAGCCCCGCCCCGCCTGGTTGCGTCACTAGCCCCTCCCCGCCAGGGCCACGCCCACCTGGCCTCGCCCAGGTTGCCTGGGTCTCTCTCCCCACACTCCGGCGGAGCCGAGCCCAGAAGGGACGCGTCACACCAGCTGTCCGCCGACCCCGACCCCCAGGCTCCGCCTCTGCGCCCATGGCAGCGCCGGGTCCCCGCGCCTTACGGGCTGCGCTCTGTGGCGGCTGCTGCTGCCTCCTCCTGTGTGCCCAGCTCGCTGTGGCTGGTAACGCGTGCCCTTCACCCTTCACCCAGCCGCCTGCCAGTAGTAGTCCGGGCTTGGGGGGCGGGATGGGACTTTCCACATGTGTGCAGGGCTCCTGCGGTGGGTAGAAGGGGCCTCAGCTGTGTGTGTGTGTGTGTGTGTGTGTAGGCTCCAGGTGTGAGGGAGCTTCAGGTATATGGAAGTGAAGCAGCCCCAGGTGTATGGGGTGGGGCGTGGCTCCCAATGTATGCAAAGGGAGGTGCTCTGGGTGAACGTCAGGGAGGTTCTAGGTATGTGTAACCATGTGTTTATGGAAACTCCAGGTGTGCCATGGGGCTTAGGGGATCCAGGTGAGTGTATGTGTGCAGAGGGGTGAGATCCGCAGTCGTGGGGCAGGGGGGCTGTAGTTTGGGTTCAAAGTGTTGCACCCACCCCACTCCCAGGTAAAGGAGCTCGAGGCTTTGGGCGGGGAGCCCTGCTCCGCATGAGCATCTGGCCAGCTGTCCGAGGGGCCTGCAAACAGCTGAAGCTCTGTGAGAATTGCGTGGCGGGAAACAGAGCACACAACCTCTCTGGCTGCGTGTGGGAGCAGTGTCGGCCAGAGGAGCCAGGTATGGAGTCAGGGCCTCCCCACGTTTAGTGCCCCCAGTTTTGGACACCAAGGCCTTGGCCCCGCTCCTTAAACCTCTTCCCTGCACCTTCTCCCACTAGGACGCTGTGTGGCCCAAGCTGAGGTGGTCAAGGAAGGTTGCTCTGTCTACAACCGCTCAGAGTCATGTTCAGGTAAGGGGGCTCCCGCTGGCCTAAGTCAGGTTAGAGGGAGGGGGCTGAGGTGTCCCCAGCCAGAGCCTGCCTCCAATAAGGAACTGGCCTCTCCCAGAGGGTAGACTATGCCCACGAACACCTGGGTCCAGTTTCAGTTCTGCCTTTAGCTCACTGAGATGTTCCTTCCCCTCTCTGGCCTGTTTCCTCCTCTGTAAATTGGTGCAGCCAGAGGATCTAGGACAAGCATGTAGAGAGGATGGGGGAGCTAGCTCTACTATTTTAAACCATAGTGAGGACTTTGGAAGTTCAGAAGGGAATGGGGGGAGGGCTTCCTGGAGGAGGTGGCATCAGAGATGATGCTTAAAGGTAGAGATGGAAAGAGGGCACATCTGGTGGAAAGAACTGTGTGAACTAAGGCTTAAAAGTGTGTTCGGTGGGCCTGGGCTGGGGTCTTGATGGGAATTGGGGGGGGGGGGTCTGGTTTATTGTGGATTCCCTGTCTCTTCAGCTGTGCACCACCACCCCACTTATGAACCGAAGACAATCACAACAGGTAGGTATTACCTGGGGGGAATGGGAGAACTAGAGGGGCAGGGAAAGCCAGAGCTGGGCTCAGGCACTGACGTGCTCTGCGACCTCAGCCCTGTGATTTCTCACTCTGAGCCTGTTTCCACATCTGTAAAGTGGGTTGGATTATACCTCACAAAGTTGCCTGCCGTGAGGATTTTATGAGAGCATGCATAGCACCTAGTTCAGTTTCTGATGCATAGAAGATGATCAAGAAATGATGGTTCCTGTCCCTTCTCCCCAACACCAGTTCTGAGAACTCAGGATGACCTCCTCAGGACCTGCTTGGTGCCGAGGGTGTATGCCTCAGGTTGCCAAGGAGATGTCCTCAGTGACTACCTGCTGCAACCTCCAGGCCCAGAGAGGGTCACAAAGTAGGTTCCTGGCAGAACAGAGGCAAGAATCCCACCCCTTGGTTCCCACTTCCCCTCAGGGCCTGGAGGTCAGCAGCCTTGGCAAGGATGGCTGAAGAGGCTCTTGGTTAATTAAAGCCAGAAACGTGATCTCAGGGGCTGAATTATTGATGGCTCAGCTCCCTCTGGCTTGAGCCCCGGATCAGTCTTGTGCAGCTTATTTCTTCCCTCTTCTGCTCCTCTTTCCCCAGTGCCCTTCTCTGGGGCTCCCTGAGCTGCAGCTGGGACCACCCTTCGCCCTTCATATTCTCAGACCTCACCTCCACAAGCACCTCCCTCTGGGAGGTGGACCCAGCTCCCAGCTGGGCCCCTTTCACTGCCCCAGAATGATCTTCCACCACCAGCCCTGCCCTGCCCTGCCCTGAGCACCTGGCCCACGGCCTGAAATCGAATCCCTGGTGGGAGTTGATGGCTAACGTGGCACAGCCGGGAGCCACGCGGACGTCCTGGCAACCATGGGCCACGGGGGGTGGGTGGGAGGGGCTGGGGAAGGGGTCAGCGGATGCTGTGTGAGTCTGGCTCTGCCCTAACTGTGGGGGGTGACTTTGGACAGGCCTGGCACTCAGAGCCTGGCTTCTCCCTCTGACATACATCGTTGAGTCTTCATTTATCCATTAGGTGGGGTGTGGGCCTCCACTTCTTCCTCTGCTCCTTCCCTCTCTAGGTGAGGGCTCTGGCGTTGGGTGACTCCAGGGTCTCAGGACTTAGGAGTCCTGAAAGGAGACCACAGCATCTGAATCTGGGCTTCGAACCCTAAGACCCAAGGCTGAGAGGGACTCTGATCTGAAGGGGCTGTGGATATCCAAGTTCTGGGTCTACCGTCACCCTGTTGGGCCCGTGTGGATGAGGGAGGCTGGCAGGGAGCTCAGTCACCATCTGGGCCCTGCAGTCAGGAGGCCCAGAGAGGGTGTGAGGCGTCAAGCCCCAGAGCAACTCAGCAGTAGAGCCAGGGCCCCTCCCTCCCCAGCCGGGCACTGTCCCTCCCACCAGGCACTTCCCCACTGCCCACAGGATCTGGGTCAAACTTCTGAGCCTGCTGTTCAAGGCTCCCATAGTGAGGACTGGGGCCTCCAGATGACCTGTGTGAGGTAGTGGGATGGGGCTGGGCTCCTGGTCCACAGTGGCCTGCTGTGACCTCCACCCTGCAGAGAGCCCCTCGGTCCCTGAGGCCCACAGCCCAGGCTTTGATGGGGCCAGCTTCATCGGTGGCATTGTGCTGGTGCTGAGCCTGCAGGCGGTGGCCTTCTTCATCCTGCGCTTCCTCAAGGCCAAGGACAGCACCTACCAGACACTGTGAGTACCTAGCCAGCCGAGTCCCAGCTCACTGCCCCCCTCCCGCAACCCTTGCCCCTCAGGTCCCTGTGCTGGTGCACTGTCCTCCCCGTGGGGCAGCCTTAGGAGCCGTGAGTCCCTCCCAACCTCCCCCACGTGAGCCACGTCCCTTGTCCCCCCTCCAGTTTTGGGGTTCTCTCTGCTGGGTGTTGGCTGGGGCAGGACTCAGCCTGGGCCCGGTGTCTGTGAGCCCAGCTGAGCCCACCTGTCTTTGTCCCCTCATGCTGCCAGCAGGGAGGAGAACCAGTAGGTGACAGCCCAGGCAGCCTTCGGCCTGCAGCTCTGTGGCCGCGGGCAGGAGCCTGGGCCGTGTGTGCGGTGTGGTTTTCCTCCGAGAAGGGAAGCTGCTCTGAGCCCCCTGTGTGCTGTGGCCCCGTGTGTGCAGTGGGGCGGATCGCTGCAGCCTCCATTGAAGTGTTTGCTCTTTGGCCTCTGCCTGCTCTCTGAGGGTGGGGGTCCTTGGCCTGGCTGAAGTGGGGCCACTGCCCTGAGTGCCCTCTCTGTCTGGCCTCTGCAGAATCTGACCCCCTTCAGGCCTGGATTCCACACTCAGGGGAAAGAGGATGAAGAGGCTACCCTCTTGGCCCCCTTGTGGGCACTAGGGGTGGGAAAAACTTTGGTCACCAAATTCTGGCCCCTGTGGGCACCGAGCAGGCTCTGTGCCCGATACCTGACATCCCCTCCTGTCTGGGCCTGGTACCTGCAGATGAGAGCATCCTTCAACCACCTCCTGTCTCATCCATCATCCCTGCGGGCCCCCTGCCTGGTACTAGGTCTAGGCCTGCCTCTTCCCGTCAATCTGGCCTGGACACTGCACCCAAATAAAGGAGCTCTTTCCAGCACTGTGCTTTATGTCCCATGTCTTGGGCTGTGTGTGGATTGGATAGGGTGGGGGTACGGCCACTGCCTTCTCCTTAATGGAAATTCAGCCTTGAACTGATACTGTCACCTTTTAAAATATTTTTATTTTCAGGAATTCCCTGGCAGTCCAGTGGTTAGGACTCGGCCCTTTCACTGGTGGGGCCTGGGTTCGATCCCTGGTCGGGGAATTCAAATCCCACAAGCCATGTGGCATGGCGCCCCCCCCCCCCCCAATTTTTTTTAAACTGTTGTATGTGTTTAATCCCCTCCTCCACTGCTTTACAGATAAGGGTACAGAGACGCAGAAAAGTAAGCACACCTGTTCAAGATCACAGAGTGGAATGGGGCAGGGCAGGGACTTGAATCCAGGTTTTTTTTACTCCAGAATGAGCAGAACTTCACAACTCCTCTGCAGAAACATCTCCAGGCTCTTTTGGCTCCTAAAGTTGGGTCTCTGCCCTGGTGCCGAGGTGGAGACGCCCCCCGTTGCCTCCACCAGAAGCCATTTCTGTACTTCTGACCTTCCTCACACAGGCCCTTCTGGAAAGCCCCACCCATGCTCACCACCTCCCTTCACCCCCCATCCCTGGGCCCAGAAGTCTTCCCTGACTAATTACATCTCCCACCAATGAGGCACTTGCTGGAAACCAGGCATGAGGCTGAGAGTCTGACATCAGTATCTGATTTAATCCCGTGATCGTTGTAGGAGGCTGAGAGGCAATGGACAGTCATGGGTGAAAGTTCAGCCTGTGGAGCCCGACTGCTCTGTGTGAACTGGAGCAAGTTAATTGAACAGCTCTGGGCCTCAGTTTCCTCATCTGTAAAGTTGGGTAACAGCAGTTTCATCTCAGTGGGATGTGGGGAAGGTTCTGAGAAGGTGCATGTGCTCCGTCTACTTCATTCCAGGGCACCCATCCACCCTTCCAACTGTTCAGCCTGCAGTCAGCCACCTGCACCTCTTCCTCCACCAGGCCTAGCCTCCTTGCAGGGTCTCCGGCTGCAGCTGGAAGGGCTTTAAGGATCTTGGGCTCCACAGGGAGTTCCAGCTACTCCTCAGCCTCACAGAGAGCTCGCCTGCCTACACATCACACCACCACAGACAATGCCAAACACAGTCCACGTCCTTGTCCCCCTCCCTCCACACTCACTTCCATCAATGTCCCCCTCCTTTCAGACATCAGCCTCCCCCCGCCCCTCTACCTCCTATTACCCAGCCTGCCTTGCTGTCTCTTCTTGTAGCCTCCACACACGTGGTTTCTCCTGCCTGGGTCACCACCCCCCACCCCCGCTTCTCCACCCAGCACTTAATCCTGGCTGGGATGATGCCCATTCTCTCCTAGGCCGAGGGGAGAAGCGCCCCCACATCCTTCTGGCTTGCCACCCAGTTAAGGAAATTTCTCTATTGGATGTTTTCTTTTTCAGAATTAGTAAAGGCTGGGAATTCCTTGGCGGTGCAGTGCTTGGGGTCTGCACTTCCCCTGCTGGGGCACAGGGTTGATCCCTGTTTGGGGAACGAGGACCCCATAAGCCATGCAGCCAAAAACAAAAGTAGTAAATACCTGTAAGGAACAAAAGCATTACACAGAAGTTTATATAAAGATCGAGAATCACTCTCCCCCTGGTCCCACTCCCCAGAAATAACTGTGCTTAACAGCATGTGTCAGCCCTTTTTCTATGAATTCACAACATACATACCTACACGCGTTTAGCGTTTTTAAAATAGAGTGGGAGCTCACTTTACATATTGTTCTGCAACTTTGCCACTTTCGTTATAGATGGGATGTGCCCTATGACGTACCCAGATGGGGATGATTTATCTGCCTGCCTCCTATCAGTGTCCAGCTGGGTCAATTCCACGTTATCATAAACAGTATCATGGTAAAAGGGCTTGTCTGCAGATCTTGGCACACCTGCAGGGGAAAGTGGGAAGGCCAGATTCCTAGACCTGGAATTGCAGGGTCTCAGCATCCGTCTCTCCATCCTGTCTGGCACACTTGGCCTCCACCTTCCCTACACCTCTTGAATTTCAGCTTTCCCCACCCCCACAAGTACTGGGCCTCGTATAGAGGAGGCCTTCAGGGAGGGTTTGATGAAGGAAGGAAGGAAGGAAGGAAGGAAAGAAATTTTTCTCTCCTCCCCTATCACTGGAGGTCCCTCTCCAGGTCAGATCTCACTACTCACATCAGGACCACGGCTGCTTCCTCTTCACTGGCCTCCCAGCCTCCATGCCTGCCCAGTATGGTCTATCTGTTTGATGCTCTATATTAGCAGATGTTTTCTAGGCACTGCAAGGAGCTCCTCAGTGAATTTGAGGGTGGGTGTGAAGTTACCCTGCTAAGGGTGGGGGGGGGGGCTTGGGCAAAATCTATGGCATATAAATACCAGAGACAACAAATCATGTCCTGTCTCTGGGCCTGTTTCTCCTTATTTATTCATTCATTTAACCAATGTTAATTGAGCACCTGCTATGTACCAATCTATAACCCAGGGCCAATAACAACCACCATAAGTGGGGCTATGTAAGGATGGGAGGCGATATAAAAACTGCACCCAGCACGACTCATAGGGTGCAGTAGGTGCCCAACAGATGGTAGCAGCAGTCATTCCTGATACTGGTGACAAGGATCAGAGAAGGCTTCTTAGTGGAGATGGCATGGACAGGCAGAGCTTTGCAGGGAGAGATGAGAAGGAGGCTTCCAGATGGCAGGCAAAGACTGAACTGAGTTTCAGAGGTAGAAGCCTGCGCACCTAGAGCCTGTCCTCCGCAGCAAGAGAAGCCACCGCACTGAGAAGCCTGCACACTAAAAGGAAGAGTAGACCTCGCTTGCCGCAACTAGAGAACTCCCAAACACAGAAGACCCAAATGCAGCCAAACATAATAATTAAAAAAAAAAGGTAGAAAAACCCTATGTGAATCCATAAGTCTGAAGAGATGGCTTCAGAGCCCTGGAGGCTAGGATCAGAAGCTGGACTCCATTCCGGTTGGATCAGGCAGGGATAGTGCCCATTCTCGCTGGGGCTGGGGGAGGAAATGTCCCCACCTCTGCTGGTTCCAGCCTGGGTGGGATATCCCTGGGGAGGGACAAGGGGAGGATGTCTTATTTCATGTCTTCCCACCAGTGTGGCCCATTATAAACTGGCATCCTCCCTCAGGGGCCCCACCAAGATGGGCCCACTGTGGACCCCACTCTCCCTTTTGCTCCTCTTGTTTGGGGAGACTGCCTGTCTGAGAACCCAGGATGCCCCAGCTGCCCAGGGTGCCTAGGGAACCCTCTGTACCTACATACTCTCATTCCCTCCCTAGGTATCCTTCTCCCACCCAGGCTCACTAGCCTCAAGGAGCAGGGTGGGAGTTTGATAATCTGGGCTCTGCACAAAAATGTATGCAAACAGATGCAAAGAGTGAAAACCTTGCCAGTTCCTGGAGACAAGTGTCCTGACAGCTAGAATCTGGGGGATGAAAAGAGAAGTGAAGAGGGGTCTGGAAGAGAAATACCCACTCTCTCCATGCCTATCCTGGGCCCACCTGGCTCCATGTCTCCCTGCAGAACCCAGGCAACTGGAAGCCAGCAAAGTTGTCCTCCTGGCCCATTGTCCTGGAGCCCCAGGAAGTCCTGGGGAGAAGGGAGCGCCAGGCCCTCAAGGTGGGAGATGCTGTGGAGCAGGCAGGGACCTGGGATGGGCTGGGGAGGCTGGGGATGGAGCAGTTACAGTCTGTGCTGAGAGGCTATGACAACGGGGCAAGGAACATACTGCATGCCAGGCTCCAGACTGGACGCCCAGCATCCTAAGATTGACCCTATGAGATAGGTGGTACTAGCTCCATTTTGCTGAAGGAGAAATTGAGGCTCAGAGAGGATAAGTAGTTTGCCCACATTCACAGAGCCAGGAAATGCTGTAGCTGGGATTTGATTTCTGGCTCCAAATCTCTCCTTGCTTTTTGGCCCCTGACATGGGGCAGGACGTAAGGTATCTCTGCCTCTGGGATTTCACAGCAACCTGGTCCACCAGGCAAGATGGGCCCCAAGGGTGAACCTGGTGAGTGTGTGGGGCCAGAAGTCTCCTCTTCTTTCTTTGCTTTGTCCCTGGACTAGAGGGGGGATGCCTCTGCCTGGCTGTTGCTCAGGAAGTGGCTGTGATTTCTCTCCTATAGAGGGGGTGGAAGGAGTGGGGAGAATTAGAAGGGCCTGGGCACCCTCCCTTCTGGTGGTTCATGGACATTCCCTTGGAGGTACTCAGACCTCACAGCCAACACTCATCTTTCCCTGGGCAGGAGATTCAGCGAACCTGTCTGAAGCCAGGAGGGTGAGGCTGCCTTCACAGGAGCCAAGCACTTGGAATCAGACGGTCCTAGGTGCTGGTGGACCACCAGGTGTGGCCCAGCCCACCCCAGAACTCCTCTTCAGAGGTTCAGAAGAATCGAGAGGGCTAATGGAGTCCCACACTTGGCCTGTTCCATTGCCTGTGGGGTGGGGGTTGGGGAATAACTTGGGACCCCCTCTCAGTCCATCTACCCTTCCCCAGGCCCCAGGAGCTGCCAGGAGCTGCTGAGCTGGGGTGCCACCTTGAGCGGCTGGTACCATCTGTGCCCACCTGAGGGCCGAGCCCTCCCACTATTTTGTGACATGGAGACGCAGAGGGCAGCTGGCTGGTGAGCGAGTGTCAGGGAGAAGGGACTCGACAGTCTGGCCCAGTGAGCACTTCTTCCCCTTGGCCCCTAGGGGGAGCCAGAGCCCACCGGAGCCAAGGTATCCCTTAGCGTGATTCACCAACAATTGATTACTGAGCTCCCAGAGAGCCTGAAGAAGTCTGAGAAGGCTTCACAGAGGAGATGCCATTTGAAAACGCCTTGAAGGCTGTGTAGAAGTTCTCAAGAGAGATGAGGTTCTGAAGGGCATTCAGATAGAGGGAAAGACAAATGGAGGGAGGCAGGAGAATACAAGAGGGCATGGGGGGACCATATGAATGAGCTGAGAGCAGGTAGAGTGGTTGACTGAGGTCTGCTGGTGTGGGTCAAGCATGGACTGAGGGCACTGAATGACTGACTGAGGAGTGTGGAGAGCAGTGGGAAGCCATGGAAGAGTTTTAACCAGGGAGGGAGTAGGTAAGAAGTTTTAGAAAGAAGAAAGGCTACACTGTGGCAGATGCATTGAGTGGGGAACAGAGTGCAGGTAGGGACACAGGTTAGGACTACTGCAGGGGTCTGGGCAGGAGAAGAGGATGGGCAGTGGGCAGCAATGGAAGTACAGGCTCTTAGACTGAAAGATATTTAGGAGAGAAACTCTACAGAGCCTGGGGACTGCTTGGCTTGAAGAGGAAAGTGGGGTTGGGAGGGAGCGTCAGGGGAAGGCTGGGTGGACCTCTGGAGGTGATCTCTTTGCTCTAATATCTTGGTTCTTATCGCAGTAAATTAAAGCAGCTTATTTTTTTAAGTGTACCATTTGATATTTGTTTTCTTATTGGTAATGTATATATGGCAATTCCAATCTCCCAATTCATCCCACCCCAACCCCCACCCCCGGCTTTCCCAGTTGGTATCCATATGTTTGTTCTCTACATCTGTGTCTCTATTTCTGCCTTGCAAACTTGTTGATTGGTGCCATTTTTCTATATTCCACATATATGCATTACTATACGATATTTGTTTTTCTCTTTCTGACTTACTTCCCTCTGTATGACAGTCTCTAGGTCCATCCATGTCTCTACAAATGTCCCAGTTTCATTCCTTTTTACAGCTGAGTAATATTCCATTGTATATATGCACCACATCTTCTTTATCCATTCCTCTGTTGATGGACATTTAGGTTGCTTCCATGACCTGGTTATTGTAAATAGAAGCAGGTTATTTTGAATCTGAGACCCAACTGAACTATCTCCTGAGGGCAGGAACAATGTTTCTATCATTGTAGTCCCCCCCCGGGGCTTTCGAGGCTGCAGTGTGAAGTTGAGAGCCAGTAAAAGTTAATAAGGGTGGGGCTTCCCTGGTGGCGCAGTGGTTAAGAATCTGCCTGCAAATGCAGGGGACATGGGTTCGATCCCTGGTCCAGGAAGGTCCCACATGCCGTGGAGCCACTAAACCCATGTACCGCAACTACTGAGTCTGTGCTCTAGAGCCTGTGAGCCACAACAGTTGAACCCATGTGCCACAAGTACTGAAGCCCCCGCACCTAGAGCCTGTGCACAGCAACAGGAGAAGCCACTGCAATGAGGGGCCCACACACCACAATGAAGAGTAGCCCCCACTTGCCACAGCTAGAGAAAGCCCGTGTGCAGCAATGAAGACCCAACGAGCCAATAAATAAATAAATAAATTTATTTTTAAAAAGTTAATAAGGGTGTGTAGAGTTGATCAGTATATTCATAGGCAAGGCTTAGTTGGACTCACACTTTATCAACAAGCCCCTAATCCAATGAGGGGGCTCCTTTCCATCCACCCCTCACAGTGCATCTACTCTCAGCCACCTCTGCCCCTGCTTCTCCTCATCCCATGCTCAGCCTTTCTCTGCCTCCCTAGGTGTTCCAGGGGTGACAGGATGGTTCTGTGGATTTCTTCTGTTCTTGGTCCTCCTACAAAGCAGGTTTGGGGAGCCAGGAGTCTGAATTCTGGCTGGGAAATGAGAATTTGCACCAACCTACTCTCCAGGATAGTGTCCAGGGGATCTGAGGGGCATTTCCCTGGCATTCTGACTTCTCACCTGGGATCTGAGGGTTCCTCCATCTCTGCCTCCCCCCCGCCCCCTTCCAGGTACCTGGGAGCTACGGGTGGAGCTGGAGGATCTTAAAGGCAACCGCACCTTTGCTCACTATGGGGCCTTCCACCTCCTTGGGGAGGCAGATCACTACCAGATGGCGCTGGGCAAGTTCTCAGAGGGCACTGCAGGTGAGCGAGCCTATGGGGGAGGCCCTGGAGTAGGCAAAGAAGGTGAGGGAAGCTGAATTCTTTCCCAGGGCTCCCGTGGCCTCCATGAACGACCCAGGACAACTCTTTCCCCTCTGTGGGCCTCGGTTTCCTCACCTGAAAAATGGCAGTCGTGAGACAGGGTGGAGCAGGAGTGAAGAAGCTGGGCTCTGGAGGCAAACAATCCTGAGTTTAAATCTAGCTCTCTCACTTACTAACTATGTGACCTTGGGCAAGTCGCTTCTGGGTCAGAGCCTCAGTTTCCTCCCCTGTAAAATGGGTAAGGAGGCAGGGAAGGAGGGTGTGGGAGCTATCTGAGGCTCTGTTGAGTATAAGCATTATCTGCTTTGGAAGAGGAACCAGGGAAGGTTTTTTTTAGAGGAACACCGACTGTGGATGAGAGATTTGAAAGAGGGAAGTGGTTATGAGGAGCTGCCTCAGGGGAGCCCCCTTTCCTGCCCAGACATCTGAGAAGCCCCTCCCAACCCTCCCTGGCACACTTGCTCAGGCTGCAGATGGGAGCTGGGAGGATATAAAGGAACAAGAGGGAAGCTGAGGATTCTGGGAGGGGACAAGGCGGGGGAGGAGCCAGTGGCTTTGGAGCTACAGTCCTGAGCTCAAGTCCCAGTGCCGCTGTGACTAGCCAAGTGACCTTGGGCAAACACCCTGGCTCCTTGGCAATGATGTTTTCTTATGGGGCCTGAAAACATCTACCTCACAGTTCCTCTGAGGCATCTCTTCAAAGGTGCCAGGCACGGTGCCGGCCCATAGGTTCCTCCCATCCCCTTCCTGCCAGGGAACTCCCTGAGCTTCCACAGCAGGAAGCCCTTTACCATCTATGACACTGACCATGATACAAGCAGGAGCAACTGCTCGGTGACTGTCCACGGTGCCTCGTGGTACGGATCCTGCTATCAGTCCAGTCCGAATGGGCGCTACCCAATGTCTGACGCCACCGCCCGTAACTTTGCCATCGACTGGACCTCAGGCCACAGCATGGGCAACCCTTGCCACAGGGTTGACATGATGTTTCACTAGGGCACCCTGGCCGCCAGCACCCTTATCTTTGCTGTATAGCTTCCAGACCCGCAGCTACCCTTCCCCATTGCTAACCATCTCTGCACCTCTGTCCACATTTAAAAAATAAAATCATTTTAACCCTTTCCTGACTTGCAGCCCTCTTCCAGTCATTGGGAAAAACTCAAGAGGGCAGAGCAGGGACACAGGTTTCAGTTCCATTCAAGGATGATCTTCCTTCCAGTCAGGAAGATGGATGAGTCGGCCTCAAAATGTTGTGAGGCGTCCGTCCCTAGAGGTATGCAAGCCGAGGCCAGAGGAGCATTGAGTGGCAGATTTAGAAGGATTCAAGCATCCACTGACAATACTCTTCAGCCCCCTGGGTCCTACAAGTGGATGGTTTTGTGGTGGAATTGCACAGCTATCTCACCCTCTCTGTTGCCTCTTGTCTGTCCCTTCTAAGTTGTCTGTTTTCCAGGCTCTGTTGTAAAGGAAGTTCTCATCCTCTGCTGCTTCTTGCCTGCCCTGTTAGGTGTTAGTTTGAACTCAGTCAAACCAAGGCAGGTACATTTTTCTTCCATGGGGCAACAAGGCAGTGAAACAGCTGGTATTTATTGAACAGTTAGTTAATCTGCCAGAGCCACATTCTATAAAGTGTTGGGGCAACAGTTAAGAGTCTGAGCTCCGAGCCTGGTTGTCCTGGGCTTGCATCCTGCTCTGTCATGTAGCTATATGATCTTGGACAAGTTACTCAACCTCTCTAAGTCCCAGTTCCTGATTTCAGAGTTTCCTGAGGTTTACACCAGGCTGCTGCCTCACTAATTCACACTAGAATGTTAGGGATTCTTGGGGTTGGAGCTGGGAAGTTGTTGTAGCCCAAGGGCTGGGCATTCTGGGATTCTCCAGGTAGGTAGAGAAATGTTTACGTGGGAATTCTTCTCAGGTTCCATGGTCATATTCTGGATGGAGGTCATGGGTCAGAAGGGCTCCACAGCAGATTGGATTCCGAGGAAAGCAGCCCCCCGGCAAAAGAGCAAAGGACTGGGCTCAGATGCCAAGTCCCATGCTCCTGGCAGGCTGAGGAACAGGCTTTCCCCAGTCCAGTCCCCCCCAGCCTGCACAGCAGGGACCCGGAGGACAGGCACTCTTCCTGGCACTCTACCCCGTGTTCTACACACCCTGATGTCTCTGGAGAGCCCTTCTTTCAACAGACCCCTGCAGGACAGGGCCTGCAATTCGCACCTCTGCCTTAGCCCTGGCCTGGGCACACATCTTAGGAGTGCCTGCCATGAGCAGCCTACAGTGGTTGGCGTGCACTTGGGCACAGGCTGTTCCGGAAGCGGCCTGTGTCAGAGGTTCTGGCGGGAGAGGAGGGAGGGAAGAGGCCGAGTCCCGGGCCGCTAGGGAGCGGTGCTGCCCCAGGGCCGAGGGTGGAGCTTTCCCGGTCGGCTGGGAAAGGGCTGGGCCCGGCCTACGTACGAAGGCAGGAGAGAGCGACGGCCCGAGCTCTCCTGCGGAATCCGGGTGGTGAGCACTGCCGGACCGATTCCCGGGATCCCCCACGTGACTCTGAGCCGCGGATCACTGGATGCCCAAGATTCCCCGGGACCCAGTCCCCGATTTCAGATACTAAGGACCTTGCAAGTCTGAAGCCAGATTTCGCCCAGGACACCAGATTCCCAAACGGGACCTCCGGCCGGTCTCCGGATCTCCAGATCTTCAGATCCCCCAGGAGATTCCCGATCCCGACCTGATTCCCGATCCGGAGATCCCGGGATCTGTTGTCCTTGGCTTCTGTCCCGCCCCGGGTGCCCAAAGCCGGGCGCCGGACGCCCGAGCGCCCCCGCATGGCGGGGCCGTGCCCGCGGTCAGGAGCCCTGGAGCGCGCGGGCAGCTGCTGGCAGGACCCGCTGGCCGAGGCGCTGAGCCGGGGCCGGCCGCTCGCGGCGTCCCCTGGCCGGGGCTGCGCGCGAAGTCGGCCGCTCAGCGTGGTCTACGTGCTGACCCGCGAGCCCCAGCCCGGGGTGGAACCCGAGACGGGAGCCGAGGCAGAGCCTCTGCCCCTGCGCTGCCTGCGTGAGGCCTGCGCGCAGCTCCCGGGACCGCGGCCGCGACCTCAGCTTAGCAGCCTGCCTTTCGGGACCCTGGCTCTGGGAGACACCACAGCGCTTGATTCCTTCTACAACGCAGGTGAGCGCGCCTGGGGGCGAGGCGGGGCGCTGGGGCGGGGCTTAGGGTCTGGGGCGGAGCCGAAGGGGCGGGGCTCGGCGCCTCCCCGGAGACCCCGAGGTTGGGGGTAAGGGGGCTATGGGGGCATAAAGTGAGTTAAAGCCGCGGGATTCCAGGCGGGGTCGTGATAAAAGTGGAGTTTAGGGGATCTGGAGCACGGCCGGACTCGGGCAGGGACTCAGCGGATCCAGGTCTGGCTCGGGGTTCAGGGTTGGAGCTTAAGCACTCTGGAGTCGGCACCGTGCCTAGGGAGTGACGCCAGGATTAGGGAGAGGCTGGGAGCCGGACAGGGTGTGGTATCTCAGGAATGGGATTGGAGAACTCAGCCTCAGGATGATATCGCAAGGAGCTCAAGAGAGAGGATCCTGGGAGGTGGAACTTGGACTGGGGAAAGGGGCCGTACACGTGGGGCTGGAGTTCAGGGGTCCTAGCATACTGCTTCCGAGGATCCGGCTGGAGGGGCAGAAAGAGAAGAGAAGGGAACCAGCTGCACTGGATTCTACGCGAGGGAGCTTGGGATACGAGGCCCCAGTAGTTCCGAGAGAATGGGCCCAGCTGGGGCGGGACTGGAGGCGGAGCAGGGTCTTCTGGGGGCGGGGCCCAAAGGCGGCTATTCCCGCTCGGGTCACCCCGCCCTCTCGCCGGCCCGGACGCCGCACCCCCATACGTATTTTTTCATCCAAGAGTCCGGGAACCGTGCTTGCAGGATGTCCATAAAATCTCAGCCTAAAAATGAAGGCTGACTCGACCTTGAGGACACAAAGACACACACACAGAGTCATAGACAGACTCACAAATTGTACATATCTTGATTCATATAGGCTGTCGCAGACACTGTTCCACACAGAGATATAGACCCAGCAAGCTACACACACACACACACAGGCATGTGTGTATACACATGTGTGTACACATAGCACACTGCTGGTGCCAGCCCCTTTCAAGAGACTGGGTTGAGGACCCAGGAAAGGAGACTTCTCTCTTTGTACAACTGCTTCCCAAATGGCCTGGAACAGGCTCCAGACCAGTGCACAGCCTCCGCTTCTCTGTGCCCAGTGTCCGCAGGCTCTGAACAGTGGGATGTGAGTCATGGTCCGGGGAGCTCCACTCCTCTCCTTGCAATACTATAGATATAATTTCTGTATGAGCCAGAGGGACCCTAAAAGGGGGAAACTGAGGCCCAGAGCAAAACTAGACCCTACTGGAGGCACATGGGAAGGCAGGCGGAGCCAGGATGGATCCCCAAGCTCCTTCCCCACAAGCTGGGCTTCAGGGCTCAGGGTCCTCATCCGTGTGCCCGCAGATGTGGTGGTGCTGGAGGTGAGCAGCTCCCTGGTGCAGCCCTCCCTGTTCTACCACCTGGGTGTGCGGGAGAGCTTCAGCATGACCAACAACGTGCTCCTCTGCTCTCAGGCCGACCTCCCTGACCTGCAGGCCCTGCGGGTAGGTGGCCAGGGGTCTGGTTTGGGCCGGTGCAGGGCTGGGGTGGCCTTTCCCAGAACATCAGTATCTGAATGTCTGTCCCTTGCAGGAGGACATTTTCCAGAAGAACTCGGTGAGCAGAAACCAGCCCTACTCCAATGGGCCCTTTGACCTCCATTATGACCTCTGAGCTCCACTATCTTTCCTGGCCTCCTCATTCACCTCTGACCTCCCTAATGCCCCCGCCATCCATTGTTCCCTATTGCCTCCCTTCATGAAGTGTGCCCCTTCTCTGCTATTCTAGTCCCCACTGGTGCTGACCTATGACCCCCTCATTGCCCCTCTCTAACCTGGTACTGACCTCTGACCTCCACTGATTCCTGCCTCCCTCCCACCAGGATTGCGTTGGCAGCTACACGCTGATCCCCTATGTGGTGACAGCCACTGGTCGGGTGCTGTGTGGAGATGCGGGCCTCCTGAGGGGCCTGGCGGATGGGCTGGTACAGGCTGGGGTGGGTACCGAGGCGCTGCTCACACCCCTGGTGGGCCGGTTTGCCCACCTGCTGGAGGCCACGCCCACGGACTCCTGGTAATGGGGGCCCCCAGCGGGTGCACCAGGAGGAGGCTGGGAGGGTACAGTGGGCTGGGGCTGGGGGGCAAGCCTTGCCATTCTCTCTCCCTCCCTCCCCTGCTGTGGACACCAGTGGCTACTTCCGGGAGACCATTCGCCGGGACATCCGGCAGGCGCGGGAGCGGTTCAGCGGGCAGCAGCTGCGGCAGGAGCTGGCTCGCCTGCAGCGGAGACTGGACAGCGTGGAGCTGCTGAGCCCTGACATCGTCATGAACCTGCTGCTCTCCTACCGCGACGTGCAGGTGTGTGGTGCTCAGAGGGGCAGGCAGTCGGGGCGACAGCGTTCAGTGTCCAGCTCCTGGACTCACTTGCTCAATAATGTCTTTGAATACATTATCCGACATCTCTGAGCCTCAGTTTCCTTGTGTGTAATAGGGGACGATCATGTCTCCCAGGGCAGTTGGGAGGCTGGGGCTCACAGTGGGTTCTCCATGTAAGGTGTGGTGTCTATAATACCTGCTGGCCCTGAAGCAGGCGTGCAGAGGATGGCGGGTGGGAAGATGGGGTGTCAGGGTGGGAGGGGACCCTAGCTCAAGGTTTACCTCAGGATCCATGGCATCAGGCCAGTGCATGCTATTCCCTCCTGCAGGACTACTCGGCCATCATTGAGCTGGTGGAGACACTGCAGGCCTTGCCCACCTGTGACGTGGCCGAGCAGCACAATGTCTGCTTCCACTACACATTTGCCCTCAACCGGTGGGTGGCAGAGCAAGGCTCAGGTCATAACCACATGGGGAAATGAGTGTCTGCTGTGCAAAGTCATTGCTGTCTGTGATCACTGCTGTTCAGGGAATTTTCTGACCAGGGTCACACTGATGTCCAATGGTCCCTATTGTTCTGTTCTTGCTGCCCAGGGTGGGGTAGGGTGGTGGTGCTGCCCTTGGAGTGATCACAGCTCCTCAGAGTCATGGCAGTTGGAAATCACTTCCATCTGGGATCACTACCTCTAGAAAGGTCAGTGCTGACCAGAGTCACTGCTCTTCTGGGTTCATGATTGTTAGGCTTTTGGAAGGGTCCCTGTTGTTCAGGGTCTGGGGGTTCCTGGACAGAGAGTGGGGGCAGGGCTATTGAGTGGGTCCCCAGCCTATCCTCCCCTTCCCCTAGGAGGAACAGGCCTGGGGACCGGGAGAAGGCACTGGCCGTGCTGCTGCCAGTGGTACAGTTGGAAGGCTCAGTGGCACCTGACCTATACTGCATGTGTGGCCGTATCTACAAGGACATGTTCTTCAGCTCTGGCTTCCAGGATGCTGGGCACCGGAAGCAGGCCTATCATTGGTAAAGGGCCCAAATGAATGGACAGTGGGCTGGGCTAGTGGGATGAGGGATGAGGTTGTGGGCATCAGTCCAGCCCCGCATCCCCCCACCCTCGCCCCAGGTATCGCAAGGCTTTTGATGTAGAGCCCAGCCTTCACTCGGGCATCAATGCAGCTGTGCTCCTCATTGCCTCCGGGCAGCGCTTTGAGGACTCCAAGGAGCTTCGGCTCATAGGTAAGCCCCAATCCTGAACCCCTATCCCCTACCCACAAGGACTCAGAGGGGCCCAGGGAGAGGGCAGGGAGAGAGGCACTGGGCTGGCGCTGGGGCTGACTCTATCCTCCTTGGGACCTGTTCTGCCTGAACCCACACCTGGGTTCTCATACCTGTCCTGGGCCCTCGTGAGCCTTTGAGCCCACAACTGTTCCTAAGCTCACACCTGTGTTCCTTACAGACTGAATTCCATGTCCACTTGTTCCCAAAGCCTCACCTGTGCCTGAACTCCTACTCCCACCTGAGATCTAGCCACATGTTTTTATCCATTTCTATGTTCCTGCCCACATGAATTTTGTGGCTTACACCTGGGTTTGCCCAAACTTGTAACTACGTTCATTACAACCCACACCCCTCTCTCCCAGGCATGAAGCTCGGCTGCCTCCTGGCCCGAAAAGGCTGTGTGGAGAAGATGCAGTATTACTGGGATGTAGGCTTCTACCTGGGAGCTCAGATCCTTGTCAATGACCTCACCCAGGTGGCACTGGCTGCAGAGCAGCTGTACAAGCTCAATGCCCCCATATGGTAGGTGGCCCCCTCTGTGGTCCTGGGCTGGCCTGGGCTGTCAGCTTCTGCACCTATATCTACTGGCATCTAGTCTGAACCTCTTTCAGACCAGTGCCCATGGCACTCAGTGGCTACATTCTGACTGCATCTAAGCCAGTCTACTCTCCCTGGCAGTGCTAGCTGGTGCCTGGGTTGAGTTGAGGACAAGGCTGTGTTTGCAGGTACCTGGTGTCTGTGATGGAAACCTTCCTGCTGTACCAGCACTTCAGACCCACGCTAGAGCCTCCTGGAGAAACCCCACACTGTGCCCACTTCTGGCTCCACTTTCTGCTACAGTCCTGCCAGCCACTCAAGATGGCCTGTCCCCAAGGGGACCAGTGCTTGGTGAGGCCCATGGGGTGTGGGGCCTGGGAGAGGGGCAGGCCCCTTCTGACCAACCCCTTTCCCCTGTCATCTGCAGGTGCTGGTCCTGGAGATGAATAAGGTGCTGCTGCCGGCCAGGCTGGAGGTTCAGGGTACAAACCCCGTGACTGCAGTGACCGTGAGCCTCCTGGAGCCTGATAAGCAGGTAAAGTGGCGGGTGAGTCACTCCCATCCACATCTATGTACCCCTTCTCTCCAGCCTTTCCCACATCCCCAGATCCCTCTCTGGGTCCCTAGCACCCCATCAGACCTTTTTCTTCTTACAGGACATTCCCTCCAGCTGGACCTTCCCGGTGGCCTCCATCAGCGGTGTCAGGTGAGATGAGAGATCTGGGGGAAGTCGAGGTGGGGCGGCGCTGCTGGGCTGCCCGGCTCACTGGGGTTCTTCATCCCTTCCAGCGTATCGAAGCGGGACGAGCGCTGCTGCTTCCTCTACGCGCTTCCTCCGGCTCAGGACGTCCAGCTCTGCTTCCCCAGCGGAGGGCACTGCCAGTGGTGCGCGCAGCCCTTCGGGGTCGGGGTGCTCTGAGGGCCAGGATGCTCGCAGTATTGAGGGAAAGCAAGGGACAAGTTCTCTGGGTGCTCTCGGCAAAGAGGGGACAGTTTCCGCGCAAGGTGCCCCTCCCAACAGTCTGATCTCCGCCCTCAGGTTCTGCGGCCTGATCCAGGCCTTGGTGAAGAATCCGGACTCCACGGCGCCCGCGGAGGAGGCGGAGGGAGTAGGGGAGGTGTTGGAGGTGAGGAACGGGGTGCTGGGAGCTCGAGGAGGGGGAAGGGCTGAGGGCCCTGCTGAACCCCGCCTCTCACCCGCCCTCGCAGTTTGATTATGAGTACACGGAGTCGGGCGAGCGGCTGGTGCTGGGCAAAGGCACGTACGGGGTGGTGTATGCGGGCCGCGATCGGCACACGCGGGTGCGCATCGCCATCAAGGAGATCCCGGAGCGGGACAGGAGGTTTGGGGCCGGAGGCCGCGCGAGCGGAGCTGAGGGCTCGGAGGGACCAAGTGGGCGGGTCAAATGGGCGGGACTGCGAGTTGAGAGGGTCCAGTGGGCGGGACTGCAGGCCCGGCTACGCGGATGCCCTAGTGGTCGCGCCGAGTGCTCAGACTCATGGAAGGCAGAGTTCGAGCCCAGTGGGCAGACCTGCAGGGACCCGGCGGGCGGGCTATGGTCTGGAGGGGTGTGTGGGCTGCGTGATAAGGTGCGGAAGGTCGGGGGGCTGGTGGGCGAGGCAGATCCTGGGGGCCTGCCTTGCTGGCGCTGGAGTTGGAGAAGCATCTCAGCCCCAAGCTGGCCCGTCCGTCCCTCGCTATCTGCCCCCAGGTTTTCTCAGCCGCTGCATGAAGAGATCGCTCTGCACAAACGCCTGCGCCACAAGAACATCGTGCGCTATCTGGGCTCAGCCAGTCAGGACGGCTACCTCAAGATCTTCATGGAGGAAGTGCCTGGAGGTACCTGCCCTGTGTGGGATGAGAATGGAACTGAAGCTGTGGGGCATGGGGATGGAGCCAAGCGGGGTGGAGAACCCTCCGGGAAAATGAACCCTAGCGTGTGTGGGTGGTGTAGCCCAGAATTAGCTGAGGCAGTGCAGTTGGGTGATGGAGTCTGGGCCATGGCCTGGCCTTTGAGCAGAGAGCTGTGGGCTGGAGTAAGTGGGTACCAACTGTGACCTTGGACTGCGTCTTGTCAGGCAGCCTGTCCTCCTTGCTGCGGTCAGTGTGGGGACCCCTGCAGGACAACGAGAGCACCATCAGTTTCTACACCCGCCAGATCCTGCAGGGACTCAGCTACCTGCACGACAACCACATTGTGCATCGAGATATCAAGGTCAGCCTGTGGCTGGCTCACCCTGGTGGGGGGCGGGGAGGAAGAGATATGGCCCCAGACAGAGGCTGGCAGTTTAGACTAAGTGGGCGGACCCTTTGCCGAGGGTTGGGGAATTCATCAAGAAGGTTCCCTAGAGAAGGAAAGAAATTCAGATCTGAAGCCAGCTTCCAGAGGGGCATGAGTGAGAGGGCAGGGGGAGGAGGTTGATAGAGGCAGCTTCAGGCTGGGAGTCCCAGGCGTAGGGGGTCTCAGGATGGGGTCTCAGGATAGGGTCCAGTTCTGGCATCAGGAGCCCAGCCTGATGTCTGCTGAGCACAATGTCCACTCTACTCAGGGGGACAACGTGTTGATTAACACCTTCAGTGGGCTGCTCAAGATTTCTGACTTTGGCACCTCCAAGAGACTAGCAGGCATCACACCCTGCACTGAGACCTTCACAGGTAACGGGGTGGGGTGGTGAATGGGGTTGCTGATGTGGGGTGGAGAACTCTTGGGACCTTCCAGGGAATGGTATTTCACCTGGGCATGGAGTTAGAGTCCTAATGGGGGATGGCACTGGGGGCAGGTGATTGAGCCAGGGGTGAGGCGATAGAATCTAGAACTGGAGCTTGGATAGCTGATGACATTAAGTTTAGTCCCTGAAATGGAGCCCAGAAGTGTTGATGCGGGTCAAAGTCAGAGCAGATGATGCAATCCAGGACAGAAGATGCCACCTACTGTGGACGATGGAGTCCACGGATGTGATGAAGCCTGAGATCAGTGAGGAGACTCAGGATAGATGTTTGATGACCAGGGGAAGTGATGGGAATTGTTTTGGATGATAGAGTTCAGGGTCAATGCAGGTGGCCAGAGGATGATAGAGCCCCCTGCCACCCCCACAGTGATAAAGCCTAGATGAGCATTATTGCTACTGCTCCTGTCCTAGGGACACTACAGTATATGGCCCCAGAAATCATTGACCAGGGCCCCCGAGGGTATGGGAAGGCAGCGGACATCTGGTCATTGGGCTGCACTGTAATTGAGATGGCCACAGGTCGCCCACCCTTCCACGAGCTAGGAAGCCCGCAGGCTGCCATGTTTCAGGTGAGATTCCTCAGGGCCTGGCTTATGAGGTGGGGTGGGGACAGACTGGGTCCTGAACACCTCCAAACTTGTCCCTTGTTTCCCCTCCCTGCCCCCTTCCCAGGTGGGCATGTACAAGGTACACCCGCCAATGCCCAGTTCTCTGTCAGCCGAGGCTCAAGCCTTCCTCCTCCGAACTTTTGAGCCAGACCCCCGCCTCCGAGCCAGTGCTCAAGCACTGCTGGAGGACCCCTTCCTGCAGCCTGGCAAGAGGAGCCGCAGCCCTGGCTCTCCCCGACATGCTCTAAGGTCCTCAGGTACTAAATGGGTGGAGGGAGTGAGCACGCTGGGGTGAGGGCAGGGGAGCTGTGGAGGTGAGAGGGCCCAGGGGGCCCCAGCTGACAGCCTTGTCCCTTCCTCAGACGCCCCTTCTGCCAGCCCCACTCCTTCAGCTGACTTGACCTCCCAGTCCCAGACATTCCCGCGCCCTCAGGCACCCTCTCATCACCCTCCCAGTCCCCCCAAGCGCTGCCTCAGTTATGGGGACACCAGCCAGCTCCGGTGAGCACCCAGGGTCCTGGGGTGGGTTTGCTTCGTCTGGTTTTGTCCTGGTGTACTCCTTCCAGAAAAAGCCCTCCTTGGGCACCTGGGCACTTTGACCACTTGCAAGGATGGCATTTGGTGTCCTCTTCCCAAATGCTTTTACTTATATTTATTGTGCCCTCTCAATGCTGAGTTCATGTCTTTTATCCCTGTGAGGTGGGTAGAAAAGTAAGAGCCAGGATTCAAACTCTGGGATGGAGGTGGCTGGACGGTGTTGCTGGCCCCCATCCATCGGCCGCTCTTCACTGCACCCAGGGTGCCTGAGGAGCCTGGAGCCGAGGAGCCCGCGTCCCCTGAGGAGAGTTCGGGGCTGAGCCTCCTGCACCAAGAGAGCAAGCGCCGGGCCATGTTGGCCACGGTGCTGGAGCAGGAGCTGCCGGCCCTGGCGGAGAGTCTGAGCCTAGAGCAGGAACAGGTGGGCAGCTCGCCCCAGCGCCCCCTGCTGGTCGAGCACCGACAGGACTCCTGCTGATGGCCTACCCCGTCCCTCCCCTCCCCCTCCCCCTCCCACCAGCATCTCTTCTGGCCCAGGCCTGAGTACTCGCTGATGACCCTCTCTTCCTCCTCAGGGTTCCCATCTGGAGAGGAATCACGTGGAACAGCTACTGCGCTGCCTCAGGGCGCACATCCATACTCCCAACCGCCGGCAGCTGGCCCAGGAGCTGCGGGAGCTGCAAGGGCAGCTTCGGGCCCAGGCCCTTGGGCCCGAGCTTCTGCAAGGACCGCTCTTTGCCTTTCCCGATGCGGTAACGGAGCTTTCTCACAGTTAGGGCTGCCCAGTAAGAGGCAGTGAGCTCCCCATGCTTGGGAATGTGCAAGGACTTGACGTTGCAAGATTCCATGTCTTTCCCGATAGAACCATCTGGAGAGGGACATCTGCCTAGTCCTAGCTTCCCAGCCCCTCCTTTGATCCCAAGCCTGCCCGCCCCACTTGCCTCCGATAGAAGACTTTCTAGGCCTTTCCAGCTCAAGCCCTATCTCTATTTGAGGCTCTGCAGTCTCAGCCACACCCTTCCTCTCCCTGCAGGTGAAGCAGATCCTTCGCAGGCGCCAGATCCGCCCACACTGGATGTTCGTGCTAGACTCGCTGCTCAGCCGTGCTGTGCGGGCAGCCCTGGCTGTGCTGGCCCCAGGTGGGAGAGGGAGTGGAGCCTGCCTGCGGGGGCGGGTGTGTGTGTTTGTGTGTGTGTATGTGTGTGTGTGTGATCCTTGGGGGCGTGGCGAACACGAATAGGGCAGGTAGGGGCGTGGTCAGCGAGGCCCTGGCTTGACTGCGCGCCAAGCAGGGGGATGGCATAACCAAATGGATATCTCCCAGACTGGCACTGTCTGGCCCGTGCCCACAGCCCTGTGTCCTCTGCTGATGTCTGGGGTCCTAAAGGGCATTCTCACCCTGCCTGAATTCACCCCACTCGGATTGGCAGAGGCGAAGGAAGCAGTCCCACCGAAGCCAGAGGAGTCCAGTAAAGAAGAGGAGTCCCGGCCAAAGCAGCAGGAGACCCCAGTCCAGCAGAGCCCGCTCCCGGGGGAACCCAAGCAGGGCACCCCATCTTTGATGGTGCAGCTGGGCCTCTTGCGAGCAGAGACTGATAGGTACAGCCTGTGGTACTCACCCATAGCCTCTGCACAAGCTTCACCCCCACTTCCCCTCCATTTTATTGCCTCCTGCCTTCCGACAGGCTTCGAGATGTCCTGGCTGAGAAGGAACAGGAGTACCAGGCCCTGGTGCAACTAGCCCTACAGCAGGTCAATAGGGAGGCCAGGACATGTGCCCTGGCCTCAAAGCCCCCAGGTGAGCGGGACCAGGCTGGAGAATGAGAATGGTGGGTGTAAGGCAGCTTCATGGCAGAGGCACCCTTGGGTTCACCACCTGACTTCTCTCTGACAGCTGCTCTCACAGTGGACCAGGGCCTGGTGCAGTGGTTACAGGAACTGAAGGTGGATTCAGGCACCATCCAGACGGTAAGGGGGGCAGTAGTGGTGGTCCCTGACCCCCACCAATCAAAGACTCCATCCATGCCCATTTTTTAGCTCTTCTTGCTTTCTCCCTCTAATGCAGAGAATCTCAATACTGAATGAGCACTTCATATATCCCTCCCATTGTACAGATGAGAAAACCAAGGCGCAGAAAGGAATGTGATCTGCCCTAGCATGCTTCTAGTAGGACAGAGCTAGTTCCTGGGTATCTGGACCCACCTTTCTCTGATTTTACCTCTCTCTGTTTCTGTGTATGTGTCTTTGTCCACAACTAGCTACTGAACCACAGTTTCACCCTCCATGCCCTACTGACCTGTGCCACTAGAGATGACCTCATCTACACACGCATCAGGTATGTCCTGGGCCCTCGAGGGATAACCCATACATATGGCCTAATGCTGGCCAGATCCTGACACCAGCCCCCTAGTTACAGGCCTGCCTGGGTCCCTCTCTGAAAACTATAGGGACACCAGGGTCCCTTGGGAACAGAGGGGGCACCAGGCAGACAGTGAGTACCAGAGAGAGCCCAGTGCCTTCTTCTGGCTGAGCCTCATTGAGCCTGGTACCCCCAGGGGAGGGATGATATGTCGCATCTGGAGAGCAATCTTGGCACAGAGAGCCAGATCCACGCCAGCTACCCCTGGCCCCCAGGAGGCTGAATGAGGACATCAGAGCCAGGAGGCCAGACCCAAGGATGGATGAATGGAAGAAACACAAGAGGCTTCTGACACACCTGCCCCAGGACCCAGGGGCAACTGTAGGAGGCCAGGTGGGTGGGCGGCAGGGTAGGGCCCAGGCCTAGCCCCAGTGCAGGGAACCAACCACAGAGGTGCCCCAAGCTCACAGGGTACCACCAGGCAAAGACTATTAAATAATACTTTTGTATCTTTGGGCCTTTGCAATGTCTGACGTATGGGGAGGGCTCCTAGGACTAGCTCCCTAAGGTCTTTATGTCTGAGTCTAAAATTCCTTCTGGCCCTCTTCACTTTCCTGCTATCTCTGCCCCCCACCCCATCCTCCCCACCCCCAAGCCGACATCAGCCCCTTGTTGCCCTCAGAATACACTTTATTGACTTTAGCCAAGGGCAGGCCCTGAGATGGAGGTCCAGAAAGAGGGGTTTTGCAGGGCTTCTAGGGCAGCTATGTCCTGGGGGCCAGGTTAGTTCTGAGGGGCAGAAGGCCATCCACCCACTCGCATGGCCGCTCCAGGAGGGTCTGCCACAGCTTCCTCTCCTCAGGGGTGGAGTCCATCCAGGGCACCTGGAGCCCATAGCTGCTGCCTAGGAGCAAGCAGGCAGGGGTGGAAGGCATGGTCACACTGGACATCCCAGGTCCCAAGGAACACCTGCCTGGTCCCAGATCATGCATTATCACCCCTCCCCCTACTCAGTGGACACCAAAGGACAGGAAAGGACAGAGAAGTGCCCAAGGCCACATGTCAAGCCCCTGCCTCCTAGTATCGGGTCCCTTCAGGGCTCTGCCCCACTCACCGGTGCCCAGGCTGAGGCGTGTGCCCCCCAGCTGGCGACTGGCCAGGGGCCCATGGTCCCAGAGAGAGAGCTCAGCACAGGCCTGGTGCAGGTCAGCAGGCCCGAAGCCATCATAAACCATGGTGTGATTGAACATGGGGCTGAGGCTGCGTCGCACCACCCTTGTCTGCTGGCGGCTGGCCCGGCTGTCATCAGGCAGCACCGAGCTGTGGGGGAGGTGGGCTGGCATCAAGGGGCCGCCCCCTCACACTCCCCAGAACCAACCAGTCACCGCGTCCTGCCCATACTCCCTCCCAATGTCCATGTCCTCTGGCTTCTGTCTGAGAACTGGCCTCAAACCCTTACCACCCTGGGACCTTTGCAGCAACCTCCTCTCAGATCTCCTGCTTTTAAGTTACAACACCTATTCACAGGACCCCAGAGTAATGTCTCTGAAATGCAATTCTGCTACGCTTCAACTCAATAACCTTCATGGCCCCCCAGAAGTAGTTTCCAAACTTCTTAAAGCCTTGGAGCCCTTTCTACAAGACAAAAATATTACTCAGAAGTACAAAACCTAAAAGAAAACCAATGTCTCCGGTTGAATCAAGGCTGGGAACTCAGAACCTCATCGGCCTACCTCTATTTTACTCTCTGAGGGTGAGGCAGCACCTGGAGGCACCCTAGAATTCCTCCAGTGCTTACTTTGAAAACCACTGAACTGCGAGTTCAGGACCAAACCCCACAGCCTGGCTTTCCAGGTCCTCCCAGGTCTCAGCCTCAGCTCTCCAGCAAGTCCTGTTGGTGCCAGTCACTGAAAGGCTGCTGCTCAGAGGAGTCCTCAACTCTCCTGACTCCAGGCCTTTGCTCAAGCCATCCCCTTCCACCCCTGCTCAGTGGTCAAAGCCCAGACTGGGGAATCAAGGGTGGGTGATTAGAAGCGGTTTGTTGAAGGTGGGGAACTCCACTGCAGGAGAAGGGAAGGGAAGCGAGGAAGTCCCAACACCCCTCACCATCGCACGTAAGTATCCAGGGACCCTGGGCGCAGAGGCACAAGATCTTGAGCTTCCTTCACCCAGAAGTGCAGCTCCCCGCTCGGGGGCAGTCCTGGGCCTGCGGAGAGGCTCGGCTCAGACCCTGCCCCAAGAACAGAGTCCCCTCACCCTGGCGGGACAGGCCCTCTCCAGGCCTGTCCAGCTTGGCCTCTCGTGGGCGGTCACTCACCCTCGGAGCTAGCGGGGACGTACTTGAGGGACAGAGAGAGGAGCCCGCGGCTGGGAAGGTCGTCGGGAGAAGGCGGGACCTGTGAGAGGCGGGCTCGTCAGGGCGTGGGGACCATGTCCTAGGGAAAGGGGCCAGAAGGGGGCCGAATCTCCAGACACCCAAGGGGCGTGCCTATCGGAGCGGGGTCTTTGAGGGCGGGGCCCGGAGAGAACAGCCTGGGGAATCCGAAAGCCCCCACGCTACAGGGACCAGACCTCCGCATGGGGCCCTAAGGTTTCGAGGCTGAGGGGGGATTGGGGGAAAGCCCAGCGGGGTAAAGGCGGGAGATCTGTGCCGCTGGTCTCCTCACGCGGGCCAGCTGCTCACCCGGGGCTGCAGGGGAAGCCAGGTGGGCTCGGAGTCCCAGTTCCACGTGTCCAGAGGCACTTCGACTTCGCCCAGAAAGATGTTGCGACCCAGGCTTTCGCGGTGCCACACGGACAGGCTCAGCACGCGGCCCCGGAGCTCGGCCTGCGGGATGGAGTACTGGGGACAGGAGGTGCACTTTAATGGGGTAGGGCCGGCCTCAGCGTTGCAGGAGTGTTGGCTGGGGCTTATCCCACCACGCGCCTTGCTGGAAGGAATCCTGGGGAGCCCCCGGACAGTATTAATGGGGGTCTGGACTAGTGTCCTGCCCACCTCTAGACTGACATGCTGGAGAGCGCTTTAATGCGAGCACCCCCCTGCCGTTCCTCCCGCAGAACGGAGGATCGGAGCGAGTGGCAATGAGGACACCATGGCTGCCCCTGCCACCCGGTCCCCGCAGGAAGGGGCGTTCGGTTCATTAATGGGGGACCGCCCTGTCATCGCAGCCTCACCCGGAGAGTCTCATTGAAGACCGGGTTCAGATTCCGTTTCTTCACTGAGGTCTTGCGCTTGCTCTGCTTATCCGGGAGGAGGTAGCTTTTGACGTAGCTGGAGCGGGGAGGTGAGGACCGGAGGTAAAGGGGTGCCCCTTTACCCTTCCAGCCCCTTCCAGCGCCTACTCCCCAGCCACAGCCGGAACGTAGCTTCGCGTGCCAGGCCTGGTGCAGCGCTTTACAGGAGTTATCTCACCCAACTCCCCCGTCTCCCAAGAACGTTATTCCCATTTTGAAGATGCGGAAACTGAGGCCAAGAAAAGCGGTGGAGCCGGGCAGTGAGAGCGGCTCGCTGGCGCCCCGCCTCGCGGGGTCGGGCACTCACGGGTCGGAGCGGCGGCGCCGGGCGGCGGCCAGGCCCTGGCACTGGATCACGTGCACGCGCAGCTCGGCGGCCCCCGGCTCGTAGTGCAGCGCGAAGTGCACCGAGCCGCGCACCTGCACCGCGCCCGCCTCCGCCTCCCCCGACAGGCTCATTTGGCTGCCGCTCAGCTGCGGGCGGAAGGTGAGGATGTCAGGGCGGGTTGCGGGGGCTCCCGTCGGGGCTGGGGAAGGGGAGGGTTCAGGTGCGGCGATGGGGGTAAAGTGAGGTGGCTTGTTTGGGGGCTGGAGTGTCAGGTCCGGGGGTCGAGGGAGGGGTCGTGCAGGGGAAATGCGTCGGGATGCCGGGAGGGGCGGCGCCTCCCACCCCAGGCCCTCTCCCTCACCCCCTCACCGTGGAGGAGTTGAGGCTGGACGTGGAGGAGCTGCTGCTCAGCATGCGGTCGAATGAGGGATTGGGACCCGAGGCCTCCTCCCCATTCTCCAGGATCTCGGATGCCGCCTGGGTCTGAGGAGGGGGTAAGTGACGGGGGCGCCCCCTTTCCGCTCGCCCCTCCCGCGACCGCTCTAGGTCCCGGACCGCTCGCAGCTTCGGGCAGCGGTACTGCCCGCCCGGAGTCCGCTCCGGGTCTTGAGAGCAGCCGCGGGCCGCTCCCGCCTACCTGGACGGGCGGGGGCTGCGGCTCCTCCTCTGCCCTCGACGGCGGCTGCGGCTCCGGGCCCGCCTCCTCGGCGGCTAAGACCCGAGAGCCCCCCGGGCCGGGGGCTGGGAGGGGCACAAAGGTCTCAGCGAGTCTCTCCCCTGCCCGCCCCGCCCCTGAGCAAAATTTGGAGGGACTAGTTTACAACCCCGACTCAGGCCCGTGGAGACCACACCCACCCGCCCCCTAAGCAAGGGGAGGAAGGTGAACACAGGTGGTTGGGGTCACTTAGAGCTGCCTCTGATCCCCCAGCGTCTCAGTGCTCCCAACACACACCTTCCCACGCACCGTCCTGGGCCTGGGGCTCCTCCTCATGATCTGAAGCCTTTGGGGGGACATATGGTGAGGGAAAATCAGGTCCCTGAAAGAAGCAAGGGGTAGAAGTCACAGTGGGGGCCCATGGTGAAGGGGTCAAAGGTTATGATGGGGTCAGAGGCTCCAGCTTCAGATTTTGCACAGCCCTCAGGGCAGAGCTGGCAAGAGCTGCAGGACTAGTCTGGCCTGTACGTCACACCCCTTCACACTTCAGGACCTGCCCTGCCTGACTCCCGGGGTCCCATTGGTGGCATCTGAGTCTGGACCTCACCCAGCTTAGTCCCCACTCCACCCCTAGTAACCAGTTCAGAGTTTCCCTTAGAGGTTGGGCCACACCCCCATTTGACAAAGGAGGATGACAGAGGCCCAGGCCAGGGTCTCCTGATTCTCAGGCTGGGCTCTTTCCCCAGCACATCCCACTTCTACTCCAGGGACCATGTACATTAGCCCTTTCGGTCACTCATTACTCACCTCAGCCTTGCTGAGCCTCTCTTGGGGGGCCTCGTCTATGTGGAGCCTGGGAAAAGGGAGAGGTATAGTCAGGGATGGGCCCCAGGTGACTGGGAGGCACCCTCCACTCCCTGCCACGCCTCCTCACCTGGGCTCCAGCGCCTCTTCCGTCTCTTTCTCAGCAGCCTCAGCCTCCCCATCGCTGCCCTGAGCCTGGTCTCCTGCACCCAGGTGAGAAGTTCTGTGAACCGCTGTTCTCAGGATGTCTGGCCCTTGGAGATGTCCACCCACCTCCCATAGCCCATGGAGGGGTGGTGCCCACCCAAAGTCACACAGTACCAGGGGCAGCTGGAACTGAAACCAGGGGCCCTCTCTCCTTGTCCACATACACCCGGTGACCTGGGCTGCGCCAGGCCTGCCCCACTCTGGGGAGCTCCTCTCACCCCTGGAGCCCTTCTTCCTACGGATGGAGGCTCGGACAAGATCAGAGCCGAGGTGGGTGTGGTGGTGCCGCTGGGAGCGTGCTTCCTGGAACCAGTCCCCTGTTAGGATCTTCAGCTGCCCAGGGTCTGCCAGCGATGCTCGGAGCTTGCTGGAGGATGGGGGAGGGCATAGCTGTCACTACTCATGTAATTAACATTCTTGCCACCCACTCTGTGCCAGGCCCTGTACCTGGGGCCAGGGATACAACAGCAAATCGGACTTGATCCCTTTTTGGAGGAGCTCAAGTTGGTGGGGAGACTGAGTCCGGAATAGACGGGTACACTATAGTGAGGTAGGAGCCATGATGTATGTAAGAGGGCCAGCTTTGCCTGTGAGAATCCTGGAGGGCTTCCCAGAGGAGGTGACATTTGAATTGCTCTTAAAGGACAAATTGGAATTCTCCAGGTAGAGAAGAAAAAGAATTATTATTCATTAAATGACTGTGTAATTCTTCCTAATTCTTCAAGGTAGGGCTCCTTAGCTCCATTTTACAGATGAGGAGAGTGGTGCTGGGGAGGTCCAAGGTTACAAGCTAGGAGGTGTCTGTCTGTCCCCAAACACTACTTGTAAGTCCCATGCTCCTCTGCCACTGTGCTCTTCTAGGCAGGAGAAACATCATAAAAGTGAAGGGTGTGTTCGGGGACTGTGGAGCACCCGAATGGCTGTAGTGGACACTCTGTGTATGTGTGTCGGGGGTGGGGGCTTACTGATGGAAGAGGCTGGCAAGGACCAACCAGGGAGGCCTTGTAGACCATGCTTCGGATCTTGCCCCGACCGGAGATGCTGAGGAACCATGCGAGGTTTCAAGAGAGGATATTAAGGACAGATCTGGACAGTTCCAGCTGCAGTGTGGTGGGTGGGCCAGAAAGGGTGAGCCCGGAGGTTGGGAGGCCCACAAGGGAGCTGGTGCAGCCACCCTGGGAAAGGTGATCAGCTGAGCTGGCCAAGGGTGGAGTGGACCAGTGGGCAAAAATAAGACCTGCGCAGATATCTGACAGGATGTACATTGGTAGGGGACAGGGTGGGGGTCACCCAAGCCCCCCAGCGCCTGAGGCCCTTTCTTCCGGGGCTCCCCTGCTCTGCCTTACCTGACCCGTCCCTCCTCCAGCTGGCGCAGGCGGGCATCTCGCTTAAGGACCTCAGCAATGGCCTCCTGCTCCTCCTCCGTCAGGAAGCTGAGGTCCAAGAGCCAGTCAGCCTCAGGCTCTGGCTCATGTGCCATGAGGAGGCCAGGCAGGGACCAGAGTCCCTCTTGAGATGGGTGGCCCCTCTGGGGCATCAGCTGGGGCAGCGCCCAGGCTGGGCACACGTGGCTCCCTGGGGGGCAGAGCAAGGGTCCGGTCAAGCCCTGCCCATGTACAGGGCACATCCTGGAACCAGTTGCCCTTTTCTGCCTAAATATCCACCCCCATGGTGGGCAGGGTACAAGCCTAGGAAGGCTGAGATCAAGGTGGCATGAGAAGCACTCGTGGACATGTGCATACAGAGACCCATGTGTACTCAGGGACACACTTGAAGACACGTACAGAGACATACATGCACACACAGATTCATGTAGATACACTTACCCCCGGTGAGAGGCACACCTGGTCACGCAGGCACACTGACACCTATATAAAGACAGGCACATGCACACCCAGTCCCACATAAACAGCCCTATGCAGTCATAGGCCCAGATCCATGACCAAACCAAGAGATGTACGTCACATATCCTTAAACCTGCACACAGGTACCTGCACACAGGGAAGACAAGACCCACAGAAGGGTTCACCCGTACAAGAATAAGTCCGGGGACAAAGACGTGTCCCTAGATGTACACAAATCACATAGACTTTTGCACACACATACTGCACCCCCTATACTGGGCTGTGAGCTCCTTTAAGGCAGAGACAGGCCTCACCCCCAAAGCCAGAACTTGGCACACAACAGATGGCTGGTAAAGTTTGACTAGTTAAATGCAGAAATACACTTGCACACACATGGGGAATGCACACACACAAACACGCAGCCGGACACAACAGGTGAACACACGTATCTGCTCACCCCCTTGCCCCAGGAATCTCCCAACCGGGGTCCTTTTCCTCCACCCTGCACCTCCACCCTGCCCTGGCCCATTGGGACTTCCTGTTGGAGGCAACCTCCTCCCCAGCTCACAGCTCAACTTCCTCCCCCAGAGGTAACTGCTGCACCCACTCCCACGGAGGCCTCCAGCCCAAGGATGCCGCTGCTGCCAGACCTGCCGCCTGGCCTGGGAGCCCCCCCGGGGCCCCTTTACTCTGGCCACATGGGTTCCCCACGCCCCGACCTGGGACCTGGCTGCGGTGGGTCCCTGCGGTGGAGGTCGAGTGCTGCAAAGCAGCTCAGGTACCACGGTGACTCCGGAAGGAAAACACTGCCCAGCCCCAAGGGGCGTGTGGACGTGGCAAGGGGCCTGTGACTGGGGCCATGGGCAGAGCCAGGCCTGAGCCCACTGGGCGGTCTCTCCTCTCCTCCCATCCCTCCAGTCCCCTCCCTCCCGGGGCACCAGGCAGGGCCGAGATGGGAAGAGGACGCTCGTCAGGCAGGTCCTGGCCTGTGCCCGCCGCCCGCCCGCCCACGCTCTGTGCCCTCCCAGCTGAGTCAGTGAGCCCGAGCCTGTCGAGTGAGCCCTCTCCCCCTACTGCCCCACCCTCACCTGGGAGGTGGGTGGGTGTCTCGGGTGTCGTGTATGATGCTGTGGAAATGCCCGTGTGACCGATGTGAACAGCATTTCCTGAATATCTACCGTGTGCAGGTCCTGGGTGTGCAGACGCACCGTTTGGGGCTCTTCTGGGGTCTGCTGTGTGAGCCTGGGTGGCGGCCCCTGTGTTACCGTGTGCCGCTGTGAGTCTCTGTTCGGCAGGCGTCTGCGTACTGTGGGATCTGGGAGCCTGTGTATTTTGTGGGTGTGAATGTTGCATCCCTGTATGTGTGTCTGGGCGTCATGTCACAGCACGGTGTTGCATGGGGGGGTCTGTCGTCTGTGTGCTATGTTCTGTGACTTTCTGGGTGACAGCGTAGTGTCTCTGTGATTGCACTGTGTGTTGTGGTGTGTATTCTGGTTCCCCCGGGGGCCACCAGGTCCGTGTGTATGAGTACGGAGGTGGAGGAGCGTTCCCCAGAACTGACCCTGCCCTCGTCCTGAGGTCTGCCCGTGCTGGGCTGTGGGCATCCGAGCCCAGGGTCCCCCAGCAGCACCCCTCTCCCTGCAGTTCCCTCTGGTTCCACAGGCAGAATCCAGTGTCTGGGCCTCCCCACTCTGTTTCAACACTTGTGGGGTAGACCCATTTGTCAGTTCAAGGGTCTGTCCCTCTGTCTGGCTGTTCCAGCCCCAGTCACGCTCCACCTCCCCCACCCCAAGGTCCTAGAGGGTGCTCAGGATACCAGGTGGCAGTGCCCACCCCTTGGGACACGGCAGGAGACCCCCAGCCCCGAGGTGTATTACCTGTGGGGGTCCAGTATGGAGGGGACACCTTCGCTGGCTAACCCCGGCTCCCCTGGCAGCTGAGTTTCAGGGACCAGAAGAACAGTGAGGGCCTAAGCCTGACTCCACCGGTGGCCCAGCAGAGCAGCAGCCTCACTGAGGAGGAGGAAACACCTTCTCACAGGGCCTCATGCAAAACCAGGCCTGGACTCCCGGCTCCCCAGAGGCGTGGCCTTGGCTTTCAGCAAACCCAGAGCCGATTCGGTGGGTGGGAGATGCCTGGGGCTTGGCGCCAGCTCCTCTGCAGACTTACCCGGTGACTCCTGTAACCCGAGCTGGCGCTGACCCCTCAGAGCCTTGGCTGCCCCCTCTGTAGCGTGGGTAGCAGCCCCACCCTGCCCACTAAGGAACTGATAGGAACTTGCTTTGAAAGCAACGTTAGAAACCTTTCTGAGAACCAGGGCCGTGGAAGAACTGCAGACTGCAGCCAGACAGCCCTGAATAGTTCCTGGTCTGCCACCGTGAGACCTTAAGCAGGTGTCTCAACCATTCTGAGCTGCAATTTCCTCCTGTGCAAACTGCAGGCAGCAGAGTGTGAAGAGCCTCTAAGGGAAATAAAAGCGCTTGGCACAAGCTAGCATATAGTAGGTACCACGTGTTTCCTGGTCAACATGGTCCGTTTTGACAATCGCTGCCCCTCCATGTCCACATATGCCTCCCAGGAAGTGTTGGCCACAGCAGAGCCGCTCTCTGTCCCCTCTGCCACCCTGGGCCCCCATGTGTTTGAGGAGGCCTGGACGCTTCCATGGCCAAAGTGAGGCTCCCGTAGCCTCCCTCTGTCCGCAAGGAGCCCCTCTGAGCACCCCCTGTTCTGCTCCCAGAGTCTGCCCCACCCTGAGAATAGGTTGGGCCCTGGGTTACTTTTGCTTTGGGACCTTGAGCCAAGGCCACACCAGAGCTTCTGGGGCCCCCCAAGTCTGCTTCATTCCACTCTGCCTGTCCTGCCCCACCCCCATCCTGGCTTAAAGATCGGAGGGCACCTCACAGACCCCCAAGAGGGGAGGTGGGCAAGGAGTGGACTCTAAGGGAACCCCACTCCTCCTCCTCTGCATCGGAAGCAGCTCTGGACTGTTAGCACCGCTCGGAGCATCTGAGGGTCCCGCCTCCACCCCCAGCCGAGGTCCAGCCTTCCCCTTTGATTTTTTGCAAGTCAGTCATTTTCTGAGTCTCTTTTTCCTTATCTTTTAAATGGGGGTAATGATCCCTCCCTCGACGGTTCTCACTACAGTTCAGTGAGATCCCTACCGGCCCTTAACAAATATGTATCTGTATCTGTAGATGCAATAGCCATTGAATGTCCACCGTGGGACGGGTTACTGTGAGGCCCACCTCCTCCGTCAAGGTTCTCCACGTGGCCAACAGCACCCTCACCCCTTCCCATCATTCTGTCCTGGCTCCTCCCAAGGATGCTTCTCTAACCCCCCAGCCTCTCAGCTCTCATCCCGGAAGGCATCAAACGTCACTGTCTATTCTTCTGGCTTCTAAACTCCCTTCTCTTTCTGATTTCCTGTCCTTGCATCTGTGACTCTCCTGGACCCCCTCCTGCTGTCTTCTCAACTCCAACTCCTCCGCGTCCTCCCCACCTGAAACCTTCTCCTATTTCCAAGCTTCTCCTTTGGTGAACAGCCCTCATGTCCTGGCCCTCCTGATGCTTGCTGCCTCTCACCAGACTGCCCCCTCTTTCACATCTGTCCCCCACCTCCGCCGCCCTCCCACTACCCAGGTTTCAGTTCCTGCCCAGCCTCTTCTGGCAGCCTCCCCCTCCCTGTCTCCTGGCCTCCACACTCAATAACACCCATACACCCCTGCCAAGTCCTTTACTGCACAGCTGTCAGAGGGCCTTTTCAGCACCCCACTTTTATCTGTCATTCCTCAGCTTTGGAATGTGCCAGCAGACAACCAGGAGACCCTTCTGACCCTTTAACAAATCTACTCCAGGAGTCTCATCACCTCTCAAGACAGTCCATCCTCCTTTGGGCTGCCTGGCCCCTCAACCCAACCGTCAGGACCCCTGCCTGGCTCTGCGTGGTTCTCATCTCTTACATCCTTAGAGCCTACCTACAGGCTCTCCTTCCTGTCAACACCTGGGCCCATTTGAGCATGCTCCCAGCTCCTCAGCTGCAGAATGCCTTCTCCACCCACCACCACCCCTGCAGGGGCTCGATGCCTCTGCACTGCGGCTGGTCTCCAGGCAACTACCCACGGCTAAGAGGCCCCAAGCCTGGGGTTAAAATTCTGGCTCTGCCACATGGCCCCCGTAGCCTTGGGTCAGCAACAACCTCTGCAAGCTTTACTCTCTCCCTTTATGAAACAGGGACGATGGCAACCATCTCATAGGACGGTCCTAAGGAGTTTCCTTTTTCTTGCCTCCAGCGTCCACTCTCCTGTGTCGGTCACAGCCCCTCCCCACGTTCCCTCGTGTGCTCCAGTGGGGTCACTTTGCAGGGTGGTTCCAAGTGGGGGCTCTGGAGCCTGGCTGCTGGGCTTGAATATGGTTCCACTCTTTCTACCTCTGTGACCTCGAGCAGATCACCTCACCTCTCTGCTTCTTTTTTTATCTTAGGACCGGGATGAGAGCACCTACCCCATGGGGCTGTGGTGAGGATAAATGATACACTGTATCAGCACACAGGAAGCGCTCAGTAACTGCTGATTTTTATGGCACCTGTTTATGTCCCATCGCTGCCTGGCTGATTTAAAGTCCTGCTGGGCGAGGGACTTCCCTGGTGGTGCAGTGGATAAGACTCTGAGCCCCCAACGCAGGGGGCTCGGGTTCGATCCCTGGTCTGAGAACTAGATCCCACGTGCATGCCACAACTAAGGAACCCACATACCACAACTAAGGAGCCCACCTGCCGCAACTAAGACCTGGAATAACCAGATAAATAAGTGAATAAATATTAAAAAAAAAAAAGTTCTGCTGGGTGAAAGCAAAACAGATTTTTGATAACGGAATTGCTCTGAAGAGGGGAGGGGGGCGCCTCTGTCATGCCCTGGCAAAACGCCAGGCTTGGACACCATAGCACTGTAGGGTCTGGGGTGAGCTGACAGACACCTGATGCAGGGCCCTGAGGGCCACAGCTAGAGCTGTCCTCAAGGCCATCCACAGGGTGAACACACAGGGCTCTCAGGATTCAGAGACCAAATCCTTTGCTAGTTCAACTAAACTGATACCTGGCAAAGGGCAAGGTTAGGAAAGACTTCACCAAGGAAGTGGCTCTCAAGCTGGGAAGGAAGGGCACGACTTCAACAGGTGGAAGGCAAAGGACTAGAAGTGGGTTGGTGCTGGAGACCACACGCTACCCTGTCTTGGGGAGAGCGGGACACATGGAAAGTGAGTGCAGGGTCCGAAGGCCGTGGAGAAGCAGAGGCACCATGCAGTGGGGCAGCGACCCCATCACGGGCTCAGCACGAGGAGCTTGGCAACAGGATCAATGGACATGGTGTGGGCCAAGTCCGGGGCTCTGGTCTGTCCAGCGCTGACTCCCAACCCTGCTGTCAAGTTCTTCCCAACAGGGAATATGGAAGAGGTTTCAATGTTCGCCTGCCTCAAGGAAAAAGCTTTGGGATGGTGGATGAGGTGTGGAGAGGAACTCCCAGAGCTCAGGCTCAGAGCAGGATATACCTGAGGGATGCTGACTCCTGTAAGCTCCAGGCACTAGACAAGGACCCAACCATGTCCCTGGCAACCAGACCCCCTGCCGGGAGTGGAGGAACCCAAGCTCACCAAGAAGATGGGAGCTGAAGGGAGCTCATGTCTTCAGTGAAACCAGGGACTACCAAAGGGAGAAATCAAGGACAAGGCACGGTCTAGAGTTAAAACTCTTTATTGTCCTGCCCAGGGAGCCCCGCACAAAGGAATCCATGGAGCAGGGGTGAGGGGAACAGCACAGGCCCGTTCCACAACCTGAAGAGAAGGGGGAGCCGTGGCAGGTGGAAGGAAGCAGCTCCCCTTCAGCTCCCCAATGGCACTGGCTGCTCCGACGGGCCAACATCTCGGACCCAAGGGGTGCCGTCACCAGTGCAAGGCCCACACCTGGGGCTGAGGCCAAGCTTTGTTACATTGCTCTGATCTGCAGGGATCACTCTGGGTATGTCAGCGTCACTCATCTCTCCAGCCTGGTTGGGGGAGCCCAGGCCCCGAACTGCAGGGGGAGATGGGCCCAAGTGCTTGGAAGCCCTGGGAGAGTGGGAAGAGGGGTCTGCATGGGCTGGAGGCCTCCAGGAGTGGGACACAAACTACCGCTAGTGCAGCCTCTGGCAAACACCTGAAGGGGGGCCCGTCAGCCTCACTGGACCATTCTAGACGCCAGTGGAGAAGGCCCGAGGTGGCTGAGCTCATGGAGGCTTCTCAGGGTACCCCCCACCATGGGAGCAGAGTCCGGTAGGAGAATGCGCTCCAAATCCAGCTCTGGCCCCTGTGCTGCCTTGTCCGGTGGGTCCAAACATCCTCCCCTCCCCCACCAGGCGCTGGGCGGGCGGAGCCCAGCAGGCAGTGGCAGACACAGCTCTGAGGGAAGCTAAGGCTCTTCCAACAAGTGAGCAAAGGGTGCCTCAAGGGTGGGCTCATGAGCCTGGGAAGGAGGGGACAGGCGCTTCTGAGCGACCAGTGAGACACAAAATGCAAACACCTCCACAAGGGCTCATCCTCAGCCCTTATTCCACCCCACCTAGCCCAGACCCCTGGGTCAAAACCAGCAGGCCCATCCCTGCCTTTCGGGGTGAGAAGAAAGAATCTGGAACAACAGGTGATGGCGGCTGCCTCCTCAGGAGCCTGGTGGGCCCAGGGCCGCGGGGCAGCCATCACCGCAGGTTAAAGACCAGGCTGACGGTGAGGATGATGCCCAGGAGGAGGACAAAGGGCAGCCAGGTCTTCACGAAGGCGCCGACGCTGATGGAGAGAGAGGGGAGGGCCCGGTGAGTGGGCGTGTGGCCCGGAACACTGTCCACCCACAAACTCAGATGGGGCTGCTCCCTGCAAGGAAGCTCCTGGAACCACCCCCTCACCCCCAAACTCGGTCAACTAAGGGACTGGGCTAGGCCTGGTGCCCACTATGGAGGACCACCAGCTACGATCCTGGGCAGGGGCTGTTCCAGACTCCTGGTGGAGATGCAACACCTTGCGGGGTGGGTACAGGAGCCATGTCCACCCTCTGGGCCTTCTTGACTGCATCCACAATCACCCCTGTGTCTGGGGAGAGGTCTCCAGCAAGGGAACCAGGAAGTCTTCAGTCTGGGGCGGGGAGCCAGGAGTGCCCTCTGCTCACAGCCCACTGGGCGGGGAGGGGTCGGTGAGAGCACAGGGCTGAGCCTGGAGCGTGGGGGTCAGGGCCCCTGGTTTAACCCTGGCTCTGCCTCAGTCTCTGTGTGACCACTGATAAGGTCTTCCCAGGGGAAGTCAAAAAGCCTCTGGGCCAAAAAAGACCCTGAGAGTCTCCTTTTCAGAAGCTCTTAGTGATGAGCGCAGCTGGAGGAACACCTGGAGGCAGCCCGCTCAGCCCAGATGCCTGCTGGCTCCCTGGTGGGCGGGTCACTCCCCTCTGAGCTCCCTTTACCTGTGAATTAGGACCAAGGCCTTTGACCTCACAAGTCATGAGGCAGTGGATTCAAAGGTCCTCCCAGGCCACCACTGGGGCCCACCTGCCCAGGACCCTGCCTCTGACGAGGGATGCTGGGAGGGGACCCTGTGGGGTCACGCACTCTCTTCTGAGGGTCCACCTGTTCACCTGACCTGAGTACAGGGCTCTGTACACGTGCAGCATCCCCGAGGAGTCAGAACCCTCATCTCCATGTTACCAAGGACAGTTGTAGCTCAGAGAGGCCGAGGCAGCTACCTGAGATCTCACAGTGAGCAAGGGATAGAGCTGGGCTTCAGACAGGACCCACCCTCTCCACCAGCGGGGTGGGCAGCTCACCTGACGTACTTCCCGTAGAGCAGGCAGAAGAAGCAGAGTGCCACCATGTTCCAGTTGGTGCTGTTGTTGTAGCGCATCAGGTTCAGAGCCAAGGCCACATGCGAGTGGCAGTTGTCACAGCAGAGACTGTGCTAGAGATGCAGGCAGGGCTGGGTCAGGCAGGGCTGCAGGGAGACCGCCCACGCTGGTGCCCACCCTCAGGAGCAGCCCACTTACCATGCGGTGCTTGTACTCCTCCGAAGCGTCGTGCACAGCAGTGTCCCACGCATTGGGCCCGCTGGCATATACCTGAGCAGGGTCCAGCTTCCAGTACCTGAGGGGGGAGAAGTGGTTCTGGGCACTGGCTCAGCTGCACGAATGTCCCCTGACGCCTGCCCTGTGCAGGGCCCTGAGCTGGGTGCTGAGGCTGCAGGGGTGAGCCAGGTCCAGGGAAAGGGCCACGCAGCAGACAACTGGAAGAGTGGGACGTGGGATCCTGGGGAGGACATGAACTCACTCAGTGGGGGTGACTGACACCTGAGTCCAGGGGGAAGGAAGAAGGATTAGCCAGGCACAGAATGGGGAGTGTACATTCTAGGCAGAGGGAACAGTGTGAAGAGAGGAAGAGGCACGAGACTGTGCAGCGTGTACCGGAAATCGAGAAACTGGGCACTGCGGGAGGATTCAGAGGGAGGAACAGGGGGAGGGATGTTGGAAGGTGAGGCTGGAGATGCACGTGGGGCCACACTGTGGGGGACCTGAATGTCATCCTGAGGGGTCTGTCAAAAGCATTCTCCCCACCTCCCCACACAGGAGACTAGGGTGTGTGGGAGAACAGCCGCTGGAGCTAAAGCCCATGAACCTCAAGCTGGGTGACACCCCACAGGACCTCAGGCCAGGGGGCACCGGGCGGTCAGAGCGCCCTCTGGCGGCTACGTGCAGGAATGGCTTGACTGGACCACTGAGAAACCACTGTGGCCCGGATGCGGGCTGCTCAGGGGTTCCTGCCTGGAAACAGGTGACTTTATAACTCTCATTGAAGAGCAGAGCAGCCTGGCAGCAGACACCCAGCCTAGAGGCCACTGGCTCACATGTCCACCTGCCTGAGGAAGTCAGCAGGGGCTGGGGAGCCCCGCTCCAGGCCACCTCTGCTGTGTGGGACACGAACTCCTCCTTGGGCTCCACTCTCCTGGACGCTGCCTGGGGCGACAGCACTTGATGCTGTTCTGAGCAGACTGAAGACTGAGGCACCGTCACCAGACCCACAGCAGAAGTAGGTCCCAAGACGGGAAAAATGAAGTCCAAAAATCATTTGCTCCAAAACTCCATAACTCCAGGAGAGCCTAAACTGCTTTTATTCTCTCCAACCAGAACTTTCCAGCAGAGTTCCAAACCATGCCTCCCTTACACCTTAAATGGTGTGTTTGTTCCTTGAGGGGCAGGAGAAGGAGTCTAGGTTTTGGAGTGAGACAGACCTGCATGTGAGTCCCAGCTCTGCCACTGCCTTTGTGACCCTGACCCAAGTCCCTTCCTTTCTCTCACCTTTCTGATGGAGCTAAAAACACGACCTTGCAGGGCTGAGGCAAGGCCTAGATGGCCTGTGGGTAAAGGACCCAGCCAGGCACTGGAGCAGGAGATGTGTGGCACAAGGCCAGACGCTCTGGTGGACCCTGGCTGCCCCTCCTCACCCCCTCCTCAGGCTGCTGGCTCCTGCTGTGCCCCAGAAGGCCTGGCCTGCTGCTCTAGGCAGGAGGAACCTGACTCCAGGGCCAGTCACACGGATGTTCATCACTTACTTAGCAGGCTTTCCGAAGGCCATGTTGTCTTCCTGTTGAGGGAGAAGAGCAGAGGTCAGTGGGGAACCCCTACCCGGCCTGCACGACAGACCTGAGTTGGTGGTGGACGTGTCATGACTTAGGAGGAGGTGTGCCGGGTGGGCAGACGTGGGGCCTGGGCCCTGCTCTGGGGCTGGCGGGGTATCTGAAGTGCCAGCAGCAGCTTTTCTGCGTGAAGAAGGCAGTACGGCAGGAGTGCATAGAGCACTGTACCTGGAGACCAAAGACTTGGGGTACAGCCATGACCGCCCCTCTCTGTGGCTCCCAAGTAATTCTCTCATCCTCTCTGGGCCTCATTTTCTCCATGTTCTCTGGTCAGTCTCTGGGCTCTGCCCACAGGGAGGTGGTTTCCTTTGTGGTGTGAATGAGGACACCCGCTGACCTCCCGACCTGACAGTGGTGGCCCTCAGAGGCTGGCAGTGTGACTGCAGTCAGCGCTGGATGCGGGGGTGGGGGTGGGGTGGGGTGGACACAGCAGTTGGACCTCAAGAGGCCTCCTATGAGGGAGATGTTTTAGCCAAGCCCTAGACCTGCCGCACAGGATGCGGGGTGCAGGAGTTACGTGGGCACAGATTCTGGGCTCAGAGTCTGCTGGCAGAGCTGGCCGAAGATGAATTATCATAAACGTATATGGCAGTGGAAGCAGTGGGCATGGAAGACCTCTGTGGTGTCGAGACGATCACGACGAACAGGAGCGTGAAGGGGCCGGCGCCGCCACGCCCGCGCACCCAGCTTCCGGGGCGCAGAGGAAGCTGCAGCCTGGGAACAGGCAGGAGGCAGCCCGCTCACCTGGAGGAGGCCCGCCGCCCTCTCTCGGGCACATCCCCAGGCAGCAGGCCTGAGAACACCGCTGGTTCATTCTAGGAAGCCCGCCCTCCTTCTCCATGGCCACACCCAGGGAGTCACGTCAGCCTCCCCTGTGCCCCCACCTGGCGACTCGCACCCTCGGAAGGCCCAGAGATGTGGTTCCTGGAGGGTCTGACTCTCCACTCTTGCCTCTAACCCCCACCCACGTCTTGGTACCCCGGCGTGGGCAGGGGGCTGGCTAAGTTACTTAAGAGTCATCGTGGAGGCAAGGGAAGGGGGAAAGGGCTCAGACCCTGGTGAGGAGCGGACGGCTGGGCCAGGGCTGCGTGGCCCCTGCCTCCTCCGGGATGTCGGGGGACACAGGAAGGCTGCCTGTGGGCAAGACAGGCGAGCCGCGCACTTGAGCCCTGGAACCCTCCAGAGGGGGGCGGAATGGGGACTCACCGACACAAAGTAGGGGCCAGCAAAGTCCCGGATGACTCCTGTGGAGGTGCCGATGCCCATGTGGCCGATGATGGGGAAAAACCAGCTGTGAGAAAAAAGGACAGGGAAAGGGCAGCGCTTAGGGGGCGCCGTCAGCGGGGCAGACACACGCTGGGGGCACTCCCCCCGGAGTGACAGCGTATGAACATGACGTTGTGTGATGAGCGCCCATCAGGGCGGCCGGAGCGGGAGGGGGGCAAGGGCGAATGAAGAGCGGAGCAGACACCCAGCGCGCCCCGCACAACAGGCGGGCTCAGGGCGGTAACCGCGCGCGGCGAGGGGGTGGAGCAACCGGCACTCCCCTCCCACTGCTGCTGGCAGCGCAAACTGTTTCCGCGGCTTCCGGAAACTGGCACCATGTCCTCTACCTCAGCAATTCCACTTCACAGTATACACCCGACAGAAACAAGCCCTCGTGTCCCCCCAAGACGTGGACAAGGACGTTCACAGCTCCTTTATTAAAAAAGAGCCGAAAACATGTCAAAACTCACTGAACTGCACACGTAAAACGTCTGCACTTTATTGGATGTGAATTATATCCCAATAAAGTTGATTTAAAAAAATAGAAATAATCTAAATGTCCAACTATAGTAAAATGGTTCAGTAAATTGGGGTGCAGTCATACCGTGAAACAGTGGATAGCAATGAAAAATAATAAACTGCTACACCCAGCGCAGATTCTCACAGAAGGCAGAGTAAAAGATCTTACACGAAAGTGCATGTGTATTATTCTGTTCAAATGAAGTTCAAGAAAAGGCAAAACTAACCTACTGTGCAGAAGGGCAGAAGAGGGGTTATTTCTGTGGCAGAACCGACTGGCACAAGGCAGCCCACTGGATATTGAAAAGTCCTCTCTCTTGACCTTGGTGACAAGAGTGTACACATATGCAAAATTCATTGAGCCGTATACTTAAGATCTGCACACTTTGTGGTACGTTATACCTCAATAAAAGTTTTTTAAAAAGTGGGGAGAGATTTAAACCAATGGGGGGGGGATGGCGGGGGGGAGTTCAGAAGGCTCCTCTGAGGAAATGATGAAGGAACAATATGTACAAGGGTAGAGATCAGGATGAAAGCACGCTGCATTCCAGGAACTGCAAGTTTAAATTTTTAAAAGCCATGGGCATTTACAAAAATCCAAATCTCAGTTGGACCCCAGTATGCAAAACGCATAGGAAGTCCAGATCTGTCTGTCGTCTGAGAACCATGGCTCTACCGGAACTAAGTGCTGGAGAGACTGATGCAGTTTAAGAAGGACTCACGGGGTGGGGGTGGGGGGGAAGACTCACAAGGCCAGCAGCCACGTGCTGATTTACAGGCTGTCTGCTAGGGAGGTGGAGGCAAAACCTACAGAGATGCAGCCTAAAGAAACAATTATGTGGGGCTGGGGCAGAGTCAGCAAAGACTTCACAGCAGAGGTAACTTTTAACCTTGACCTGTGAAAGGACAGGATGTCAACAGGCAGAAAGCAAAACTCTGAGGCAGCAAAGTGCTGCATGTGCCTGGAGAATGGGGGTGTGGGGGGACAGGAGTTCAGAGGCTCTTCTGGAATACTGGCAAGAGATGATGGTGATCCTGACCAGAGTCCTGTGGTGGGGTGGTGAGCAGCAGACAGCTCCAGAAGATCTTTAAAAGGAATCTGGGCAGTTTTATGAGGACAGGATAGAGCTCTTCCAGGTCTGCAGCTTGAGCACCTGAAAGGATGGTGGGGCCAGAGTGGTGGGTTTTTGTTTGTTTGTTTCCGCACCACATGGCTTGTAAGATCTGTTCCGCGACCAGGGGCTGAACCTGGGACCTGGCAGTGAAAGCGCTGAGTCCTAACCACTGGACTGTCAGGGAAGTCCCCAGGGTGGTCTTTTAAGAACATGATCCAGATTCTGTCATTCCCTTACGGGGACTTCCCTGGGGGCACAGTGGTTAAGAATCCGCCTGCCAATGCAGGGCACTTGGGTTCGATCCCTGGCCCGGGAAGATCCCAGATGTCGCGGAACAACTAAGCCTGTGCACCACAACTACCAAGCCTGCGCTCCAGAGCCCGAGAGCCATGACTATTGAGCCTGCATTCCACAACTATTGAAGCCCACACGCCTAGAGCCCGTGCTCCACAACAAGAGAAGCCACTGCAATAACAAGCCCGCGCACTGCAACGAACAGTAGCCCCGGCTCACCGCAACTAGAGAAACGCCCATGCGCAGCAATGGAGTCCCAACGCAGCCAATAAATAAATAAATAAATAAATAAATAAATTTATACATGAAAAAACCCATCCATTACGGGCTTCCTATTACACTTATACTCCAAACTCCTTCCAACAGTCTGGCCCTGCTTATCCCTTGAAGTCACCTCACTCCTCTCTCTAGCTACACTGCCCACTTCTGGTTCATCAAACACACCAAATCCTCCCACCTCAATGCTTTTTCTTTGCATTTGCCTCTGTCCCAAACCCTCTTCTAGAGCTTCGCATACTGGCTGCTTCTTATTTAGACCTCAGCTCAACCGTCAACTTTGGAGGTTTTCCTTGACAACGCCTTCAAGAGTAGCCACGTACGCCCCCAGGCACCCCAGATCCCATTACTCTGCTTTAATTTCTTCATAGTGTCTCCTGCTAACTGAAATTATCTTGTTTACTTACATAGTTACTGTCTTTCCCCACCAGTATGTAAACTCTAAGAGAGCAGGGATTTTCTCTTATTTATTAGAGTAGCCTCCAAGGCAGTGCCTGGCACATAGCTGGAGCTAAGTAGCCACTGACTACATGAGGATGGAATGAATGTCCTGCATTTAAGAGTGGAATCAGAAGTCTGTGTGCCACAACTACTGAAGCCTGAGTGCGCCTACAGCCTGTGCTCCACAAAAACAGAAGCCACCGCAATGAGAAGCTGGCACACTGCAACGAAGAGTAGCCCCCTCTGGCCGCAACTAGAGAAAGCCCATGCGTAGCAACAAAGACCCAACGCAGCCAAAAAAGAAATACAAAATTAAAAAGAAAAAAAAGAGTGGAGTCAGGCTCTGAAGTCAGACCTGGGTTGAGTCTTGACTTTCTTTTGGGCAGGCACTCACTCCCACCTTTGTCAGTGAGAGGAGAACAGTAATAACAATGACCTCAATGGGGGTGACTGTGAGGGTCAGATAGGACACGCCTGCACAATGCTTACCACACTTCCTTGTACTTAGTACTGCGCAATGCTGTTATCATGAGGTGTACAATAAATACTTGCTATCTGATTGGCTGGACTGGCGTACAGTAAATTGCTGAAGACTCATAGTGGCCATGGGACGGACACAGAATTATGAGATAGTAGCTCCTCTGGCTTCTCAGACCCTAATCTCAAAACTCATCTCCCCCTCCCACACCAATTCCTTTCATCTGGCTGGGGAGAAGGTCTGGGTTTGACCAGTACGCCACATACCACAGCTGTGCTGGAAGTTAGAATAAAGGCTGGAGACAGCAGCAGAGTCTGTGCCTGGGGAAGCCCCAGAGAAGAAACTCTCAAAGTATTTGTCAGTCTGGAAGCTCCATGAAGGCAAGCTCCAAAGCTGCTTTGTGGACTACCAGCTACTCAGACCTAGTACATAATAGGTCCTCAAGAACTATTTATTGAATGAATGAGTTACTGACTCTGGAGCTCTACCTGGTAAGGTAGAATATTTGAGTGGAAAAAGCCCTATGCTGGCTTCTAAGCCTTGTTTTCCTCATTTATAATATGGGGATGATAGCATCTATTTTCATTAGGTTGATAAAAGCACTGAATGAGACAGTGAATATAAAATGTTTAGAAGGGAGCCCAGAACAGAGTAAGTATCCAATCTTTGCTGTTTTTAGTAGTAGCAGTAGCTGTTATCTGGCTTTTTATGCAGAATTATCAGCACCTCTGAGGGAACAGACAGATCTCTGGATTCAATTGCCTCTGCTCTGATCTGGCCCCCTCCAAAATCAATGACAGTTCTTTGTGCCACATCTATTCCTAACTTTGCATTCTTGGTCAGCAGTCACCACCATGCACTACAATGGTTAGTTCACCTGTCTGTCTGTCTGTCCCTCTCCTGCTGGAGGCTGAGTCCTTTGATGGGAACGTGAGCCCTCTGACAGGGGCACTAGGCCTTATTCATCTTATGACCATCTGTAAATAGGTCTGAACAGAAATGGGGTGCGTGCTGCTTCTGGCCCAGATGACTGGGGATCGTGGTGCCTCCACTCAGTGTAGCTACCAGCTCTCTGAAGAGCAGACAACTCCACAAACGTGTTTTTGAGAACAGGGAAAAACTAAAGAGATCATGAGATAACAAGACAGGTTTTAGCAAAACCAGTACATTCACTTCCAGTTACTCTCACATCAACATTTTACTTTCTTCATAGCACTATCAGTTGTTTGATTAGTTACTTGTTTACTATCTCCTTCCACCATGATTTAAACTCTGTGAGTGCAAGGATCACACCTGCTTTACTCACCACTGTATATTCTTATCACCTAGAACCACTCTAGGCACACAGGAGTCACTTAGCAGGTATGTTAGAAAGAATACTGAATTAACCAAGGAAAACACTTAAAATTTTCATTTTTAAAGGACTCAGACTTGGATGTTCTTAAACAAATGCATAAACATTTGAAAACAGAACAACTGAAGTATTTTAACATAATACAAGAATTAAGCTCATTTTTGGATCAGCAACATATAAGGACAAAAATGATCCCTTCTCCACACCACTTGGCTGTTTTTGATACAGGGAATAAATCTATTTTATCAGGTGAGAGGGGATAGGATGTAGTCAAAAGACAGCAAGTTATGGAGTCAGAAAACAGAGTTTGGGATGCTTTTGCTTACTGTCATGGAAACCTGATCAAGACATTTAAAGATACAAATTCATCATCTGAGAATATAATTCCTACCTTAGAAAGTGGTTGTGAAATTCAGAGAAAATGGGTGTGAAAGACCTTGGTCAACTGTCCAGCACTGTGAGGAATGGTTACTATCAGCTGTCAAGGCTGAAGCACGAGGGCAAACAGCTCCCTAGTCCCCCCTCCCCAAGCTCCTCGCTAAAAGGCGCCAGCAGTACCGGAGCACCTGCTTTCTCTTCTGACAAAGGCTGATGCCATAGAAAGAACCTTGGTCTGGGAGGCAGAGAGCCTGGGATCTAAAGGCGCTTTGCAAGTGAGATGGTGTGTGATCTCCAGCCTCATCCGTGAGACAAAGGGTTGGACTCCTAGATCTCTGGGGGCTCTTCCAATGACAACAACCCAGGAGTCGGTGTGGTCCCAACCAAAGACCCATTCTTGCCTCCAGACCCAGCTGGATGGCTTGTGTATAGGAAGTGACCAGCAATCATTTGTTCAATGAATGAATAAGCCAGTGAGTGAATGAAGATGTCTCTCTCACACGCAGTTAGGGGCCCCTTTTCCGTACGCCCACAGGTCCTGAGCTTCCCAGCCTCAGAACCTTTCCGCGGTCAACAACTGACTTTCTTTCAGATCAGAGCAGGTGTAATGAGGGCGGGGAGGCTGTCCCATCCGTCAGCAGAACTGGCACCGCGCGGGTGGCGGGGTACTAGTGAACCCCTGACCCGTGGGAAAGGTTTGCTGCCCGTCGGGGCCGGAGGCTGGCCTGGGGCCGCCGGAGATCGCCGAGCGGGCCCGGCTCTTCCCGTCCGCCGGAGGAGACTCACGTGAGCACCGGGATGGGCGTCCACACCACGCAGTAGGGGAAGCGGCTCCGCTCCACGTCCATGGCGCCGCTGCCAGCACCGCTAAATTGCTTCTTGTCCGTCTCGGCCGCCGTCGGCGCCTCCACTTCCGCCATTCCGGGCGGGGGTGGCAGCGGCGGCGGCAACAGGAGCGGCGAACTCCCTTCCGCTTCCGCCATGCTGCGCGCGCCCCGCTCCGGCTGGCCCCTGCTCCGGCGCCGCTCGCTCGGTGGCGTCACTTCCTGGAGGTGGGGTCCGCTCGGATTGGCCTTCCCCCCGGGAATAGGAGCCGCGTCCCTCTGGGCCCGGCCCCGCTCCTTCGGCGCCCTCCAGCCTCGCGGGTTTGCGCCGGCGTTGAACCGCTGCGGAAGGGATGCCCTCAGGCCGCGCGCAGTCTAGCGCGGGAGGCTGACCTAGAGCTCTCCAGTTCCGTACGCCGAGGGCTCCTAAGAGGTGTGGTACAGTTTCCACTTATTGAGCGCGTCTTAGGTGCCACGCACTTGACATTGTTTTTAATCCCCATAAACTGGTTAAACATGCGAATTTAGGTATTTCCCTCAGGTTGCAAGTGCGAAACTGAGGCTTAAGAGGTGAGGTAAGCGGCCACGACTCAAACCCAAGTCTATCTCCCTTTTTTATTCTGTGGTCTCTCACAAGGTAGCGGTAGCATAAAGGAAGGATAGACTAAAATAATGTGTGGCGTGTGTGGAGAAGTAGGGAAAACTTGCCTGAAGGTATTTGAGCTGAGTCTTGATGTTTGCCAGGTGGCTCGGGGAGGGGGGTGGAGGGATGCGTGCAGCCGTGCAAAGAAAGAAAGGCCTCGCACAGCAGTGTGCAGGAGTGTGAATATCACCTTGGCTGGAGTGAATCACAAGCCTTAGATGTGATCCGATCGGTTCATTGTACAAATGGGAAAACTGAGGCTTAGGGAAGTTAAGTAATTGTCTGAGATCACACACTCTCATATAAAGAAGCCAGGCTTAAATCTTGGATTCTTTGGGCTTTTGTACGGATGCCAAGATAGAGAAAATGGGATCTGCTGGGGTGAGAAGGGGAAAAAGGGGGGACAAAGAAGGAATGCAGCAGCTAAAAATGATGCTAATGGGAAGTATGGATAAACCCACTCAGGAAGGTGGAGCTATGCCTTTTTGGGAAGGTTTTTCTTCCATTGAATTACCCTCCCTCAACGCTGATCTATAGAAAGCCTGCTGTCCTGTTTTTAGCACCTAATATATTCTTTTAAGCTCTTTACTGGAATATAATTGCTTTACACTCTTGCACCAGCTTTTGAGGTACACCAAAGTGAATCAGCTGTATTTATACATATATCCCCATATCCCCTCCCTCCCGCGACTCCCTCCCACTCTCCCTGTCCTGGCCCTCTAAGGCATCACCCATCATCGAGTTGATCTCCCTTTGTTATACAGCAACTTCCCACTAGCTATCTATTTTACATTTGGTAGTGTATATATGTCTATGCTACTCTCTCACTTCGTCCCAGCTTCCCCTTCACCCCAGCTTCCCCTTCGCCCTTCGCCCCCTGCCCCCGCAACCCTGTGTCCTCCAGTCCATTCTCTGCATCTGCATCCTTGCCCTGTCACTGGAGCACCTAATATTTTAATGCATTTTGGGGGGCATGCCTGGCTCTGTTACAGAACTCTAAGGTCTTTAATTTCAGTAGCGAGCACTGTTCCTAGTGCAGAGCAGATGCCCACTCGATGTTTGCTGATTTACAGAATGACTGGATGTTTTATAAAGGCCTCACAGATATCACAGCTGAAAGTGATTCTGACCCACTCAGAATTCTTTGAATATGTTTGTGCCTCTCCTGTGACCCACGTGTGTGATCCTTGAAGGGCAACAACCAGCATCTGGCACAGGTATGGAAAAGGTTGTGTGCAGTATATGTTTGTTGAATGAATAAATCGCATACTGATTCAGTAACTATAGCTGTCTCATCTCTTCTGGAGGAAGGTCTCCGAGTAAGGTCTATACCTTAGATATTCCTCTACCATCACTCTCAACCCTTAATTCTGGCAAAGGGCTGGTGGGTGCCCTTTAAACACTTATTGTATGTATGGATGAATAAACCACCAAAGTTAGTCTTTCTTAGGGCCTGCCACATATTTGGTAGTACTAACACAAGTACCACGTGTAATCTGACAACCTTCAGTGGTTTCCCATTGCACTGTGGATAAAACGCAAATACACCATGGCTTACAGGGCCCTGCATCATGCCCTTTTTCTTACTTGTCCTCCAGCCTTTTTTCGGCTCCTCTCATGTGCCATGCTCTTGTATACACCATGGACTTGGCACGCAGTCCTCTTCTGCCTTGAAATGCCCCTTCTCCCTCCAAAACTGGCTACCTTCCACTCACCCTTCAAGTCATAGATTAAATGTCCCTTTTTCAGAGAGCTCGTCCCTGGCTCCCATTCTAGATTAGAAAGCTCCTGTGAACCTCCCCTGGAATACCTTGCTCTTTTCCTTCGTAGCACATTTGTGGCTATGTATTGTTGGACTCCCCTAACAGGCTGGAAACTCCTTGAGGGCAGACACTGTATTTGTCTTGTTCACTTTTTGTAAACCCAAAGCACATAGCATTTGCTTAATAGATATTTGCTAAACTGAATGAATGGCAAATACTTATAAGCTTCCTACGTGTCATATGCTAGCTACAGGCAGTGTGAGAGCAGGAACCTAGCTTGTCAGCTGCTACCTCGCAGTGCCCCAAGATTTTTAAGGGGCCCATGGATGTTGGTAGGCACGGTGCTCAGTAGGGCCTGACCAGAGAGCCCTAGCTCCTTTCCCTATGGCCTGCATCCTCCTACCCTTGGCCTAGGCAGCTGCAGAGGCAGGGGCATGAGGAGGGCCAGGTACCTGGAGGGAGAAGCCAGCTTTCTCTGACTCCTCTGGAGCCTCTCTCCCAGGCTTGTTCTCCATCGCAGCCCTTTCACAGGACCCCCTCCCATATGTACACATCACCTTGGTTCTCTTACCCAATGGAAAAGCTTCCCTGACCTGTGCCCTTGCCTTGTCTGCTGCTGCCACCCCTATCACCCACAGACAGATGGGAAATCTCCATCAAAGACTTACACTCCCTTCCAGGCTCAGAGGATCACAGCAGGGTCCTGGAAGAAGCTCCTCTCTAACAGAGGGCTCAGGAAAGGATTGATAGAGCTCATAACTACCCCTCCCCCAACACACACCCCAACCTAAAATAGGAATGACCATCTGGATCCACTTATAGGACTGGCTGGAGGAGGGAAGGATGGCAGGGAGGGAAGGATGGCAGAGCAGGAAGCGTCAAGCTGGGAAAGCTTCGAGGGTAAGATGCTGCTTGTTTGAAGGGTGAACTCGGGACAGGCCCCCTCTTGGTATGAGTCAGGACACCCCCTCCATTGGCCCCATGTAAAAGTCTCTAGGGCTCACACACTTCCTTCCCCAGGCCATCTCACTCCTCCTGGCATTCAAGGCCCCCATGGTCTGGCCCCAACCCCCAACCTTCTTTTCCACCCTCATCTGTCTCTGTCTCCCTTGGGACTTGCTTGGAGTAACCTCACTGCGCTGTCTGCCCTTCAGAGAATGAGCCCTGCAGTTCACACCTCATGTCTTTGCTCACACTGTTCCTTCAGCAGAGTGCCCTTCCCCTACTCTCCTACACCACTTTCAAGGTTTCCAGCAAATCCTCCCTCTTTGCTCCCAGAGCACGAAGGCTGTTTCTGCCTATTGAATATTCATGTGTACTTGCATTAGCATTAGCTGTTTACTTGTCTGTCTACCCCAGGAGACGGTGAACTCCTTGAGAAGGGGACTGACTGGATCCGTTGGACCCTGTAGTCAGAACAGCACCCAGCAGATAGGAAGTGCTCAGGGAATGGCACCAGAGCTATTTGTTGACCATAGATTGGTCTCCTTAATGGCTCTGGAGAAGAATCACCTCAATCAATAATCCAGGGAAGCAGGGCTGAGCCTGGGGCAATCACAGCGCAGGCTGGAGGAGCTGCTGGGTGTGACGCAGTGTGTGTGTGTGTCTGTGTGTGTGTGTGTGTCCTCTCTTCTGCAGGCTTTCTGCTTCTGCTCTGTTGGATTCCCTCCATTAAGCCCTAAACTGTCTTCCTGGATGGCTCCAAACCTTTCTGTGGTGGGGAGGGGACCACTGGGGCCAATACAATGCAAGAAACCATTTGAGAACAGACCCTCTGACCCTTTAGACCTAAGAGTTTACAAAACGACTTTCTTCTCCATCCCATTTTATAGATGGGCAAACTTACCCAAGAGATTAGAAAGCACAGCTAGGAAATTTAAGTGTTCTACTCCCAAGTGGGCAGTAAAGCACGATGGGTAGGCATGTGACTTCAGGTGTCAGCCAGCAAGCCCACTATTGACCCTTGGCTCTGTCAGTGGTTGTCAGACCTTAGGAAAGTAACCGAACCTGTCAGGACGTCAATTTCCTCATCCCTAAAATGGGAAACGAAAATTGCAAAGTTCTTGTAAAGTTTGATAGGCTATAGTTGTACAGCTCCTGGCCCAATATGAAACCTCAATGTTGGCTATTATAGCAATGAAGACCACTCTTCACCATCCTAGGACTCCTAACCACTTAAAAAGAACTTTGATGTGTATACTCCATGATTCTTACAATGCAGTGAAGTAACCAGAGCAGGTATCATGGCACCCATTTTCCCAATGAAAAAAATGAGCCTAGAAAGGTTCAGGAAATTTCCCAAGGTCTAAGCATAAATTAGATAGAGTTGGGGTTCTGAACCTCAACACTGGGCTATTTCTGCTGGTGACCCCTTTTATGGCCATTAAAGAGGACAAGACCTGAGATTCTGTAAATCATCATAAAAAAGGTGCAAACTATGGCCTCACTAGGACCAGGACTTATTTTATATACATATATAAAGAAATGGGTCGATGTAGGAGGCAGAACATAGGTGAACAACAGAGTGCCTCATGCCTGCCATCACGTCCACCAGACACAGAGCCTGGCACACAGCAGGGCACTCTATGGCAAAATGTATGGGGGAGGGCTTATGATTTCTAGTGAAATCCAACGTTCAGAAACTGTGCACAACCCCCATATTTGCTACCCACATCTTCCAGATAATGTGGAGGATCCAGGAAGGCAGGGACTGATCTGTTGTGTGCATTTTCATTAAGCCAGTGCTAGGCAAATAGGAACTTAGAAAGTATCATGACATTAAGTAAGAAAACAATTCTTAAAGAATTGAACCAGGAATCAGAGATTAGGGATCCAGTCCTCGTTTTGCTTCTGATACCTTGGGTTTTAGGCAGCCATTCCCTCTTCCTGCCCCTCTTTGGAACTCACTGTCCCTATGTGTACATCTGGAAATAGGACTATATCAGTGGCTCTCAGCTCTGGCCCTATATTAGAATGAGTCTGGGATGCTTTAAAATAATGGATGGATGCTTGGACACCTTCCTCCACCCCCCACCCCCACCCCCTGCCCTGCCACAGACCAATTAAAATGGAACCTCTGGGGTGGGGCACTGGTAGTTTTTAAAGTATCTTGGGTGGTTCTGATGTATAGCCGGGGCTGGGAACCTCTGAGCTAGATGATCTCTCGTTACCTTTTAAGTGCTGCAACTGCATTTTAGCATGCTTCTTAGCAGAGACCTGCAGCAGGCCCCTGGGGCCACACTTGCCCTCCACAAACACAGGGGTTCCAGTTCTAATGTCTGTTTTGCTACACATTCACTGTGCAGCCTTATCTCACCGAGCCCCAGGCTCCCCATCAAGCAGGGCTGAGTCACACATGCGGAAACATTAAAAATGGAGCACCACAGATCTTTTTACTGTCTATAGTTTTGCCTTTTCCAGAATGTCATATAGTTGGAATCACACGGTATGGTTTTCAGATTGGCTTCTTTCATGAAGCAATATGCACGTAAGTCTCCTCCATGGCTTTGTGGCCTGACTGCAGGCCACTGAGTAATATTCCACTGTGTGGCTGTACCCATTTGTTTATCCATTCACTTTCTGAAGGACTTCTTGGTTGCTTCGTTTTTGGCAGTTATTTATAAAGCTGCTGTAAACATTCGTGTATAGGTTTGTGCACGGACATACATTTTCAACTCATTCAGGTAAATTCTAAGGAGAGCAATTGCTGGTTCCTATGAAAAGACTATTTAACTTCGTAAGAAACTGCCAAACTTACTATTTTGTATTCTCACCAGCAATGAATGAGTTCCTGTCCCTTCATATCCTTGTCAGCGTTTGGTATCATCATCCTAATAGGTATGGAGTGGTATCTCATTGTTGGTTTACTTTGTAATTCCCTAGTGACATAATGCTGGTCATCTTTCATGTGCTTATTAGTCACCTGTATATCCTCTTTGCTGAGGTGACTATTCAGACCTTTGCCCTTTTTTTAATTGGGTTGCTTGTTTCATACTGAGTTGTAAGAATTCTTATATTTTTTCCTCAATCCTTGGCTTGTCTTTTTCATTCTCTTAACAGTGATTTTGTAGAGCAGAAGTTTTTTTTTTTTTTTTTTAATTTATTTTATTTATTTATTGGCTGCATTGGGTCTTTGTTGCTGCACACGGGCTTTTTTTAGTTGCTGTGAGCGGGGGCTACTCTTCAGTATGGTGCACGGGCTCCTCATTGCAGTGGCTTCTCTTGTTGTGGAACACGGGCTCTAGGCATGTGGGCTTCAATAATTGCGGCACATGGGCTCAACAGTTGTGGCTCACGGGCTCTAGAGCACAGGCTCAATAGTTGTGGCACACGGGCTTAGTTGCTTCGTGGCATGTGGAAGCTTCCCAGAGCAGGGCTCAAACCCGTGTCTCCTGCATTGGCAGGCGGATTCTTAACTACTGAGCCACCAGGGAAGTCCTAGAGCAGAAGTTTTTGATAAAGTCCAACTTATCAATTTTTTCTTTCATGGGTTGTGCTTTTGATGTTGTATCTAAATACTCATTGCTAAACCCAAGGTCACCTAGATTTTCTCCTACGTTATCTTCTAGAAGTTTTATCGATTTGTGTTTTACATTTAGTTCTATGATCCATTTTGAGTTAATTTTTATGAATGGTATAAAGTCAGTGTTTAGATCTTTTTTTTGTTTTTGTGGGTTTTTTTTTTTTTTTGCATGTAGATGTCCAGTTGTTCCAGCACCATTTGTTGAAAAGGCTTTCCTTTCTCCATTGAATTGATTCTGCTCTTTTGTCAGAGATCAGTTGACTATATTTGTGTGGATCTACTTCTGGGTTCTCTAATTCACTCCATTGATTTATTTGTCTATTTCTTTGCTAATGCCACAATGTCTTGGTTATTGTAGCTTTTTGATAAGTCTTGAGATTGGGTAGTGTCAATCCTCTGACTTTGTTCTTTCTCTTTGTTATTTGTGTTGGCTATTCTGGGTCTTTTGTCTCTCCACATAAACGTTAGAATCAGCCTGTTGATAGTCACAAAATAATTTGCTAGGGTTTTGACTGAGATTTCATTGAAGCTATGGACCACGTTGGGAAGAAATGACATCTAATAGTATTGAATCTTCCTATTTATGAACATGGAATACCTCTTATTTCCCTTATCAGAATTTTATAGTTTTCCTCATAAGTATCTTGTACATATTTTGCTAGGTTTATTCCTAAATACTTAGCACTTTTTTCCTTCTGCTTCCTCTGTGTGTGTGTGTGTGTGTGTGTGCGTGCGCGCGCGCGCACGCACGCACATACTGATGAGGGCTGAATAGGTGGAGCACAGGGGGTTTTTAGGGCAGCGCAGCTATTTTTTGATGGGATATAGGACATTATGAGTATGTCAAAACCCACAGAACTGTACAATACAAAGAATGAACCCTAATGTAAACTATGGACTTTAGTTAATAATAATGTATCAGTATTGGTTCATTAATTGTAACAAATGTACCACAGCTAATACAGTATGTTAATAATAGGGGAACTGCTCTAAAAAAAAAACAAAAACAAAAAGTCTATTGAAAGAAGGTACCACTTCCAAATGAAATGGAGTCCCTGGTAAAGTCTTCCAATGGCTCCTCCTTGCTTACAGGATCAAGCCTATAAATCCCTCAACAAGCAGAGGGAGTCCTCCGCAGTTTGGCCGTTCCTGGAGTCCAAAGGCCACTCTGCCCTGTACAATGCAGCTGAACTGGATCACTCAGGCTCCATGAGGGCACCTGGAACTATGCCCTACTCCCTGGGCCTTGTACATTGTCCCTTCTGTGCCTGGTCTGGATACGTCCTGAAGAAGCTTCTGCAGATTTCAATTTGGGAACAGTGATAAGCACCTGCTGCATGACATCGCCTGCTGTGCTTCTGGCAGGACCTCTTCCCTCTCTGTCTCCCGCACCATACCTTGTGCACCCTGCTGGCCTCAGCTGGGCTCCTTCCAAATGAACAAACAGAATAATCACAAAATCTCACTAGTGAAACTATTGTTCCCACAGTACTGAACCACAGTTCCCAAATTGTGCCGCAGCGAAGTTACAGGAGCACAGGAGGATATTTTAAATTTAGAGTTACTCAGCGTCTGTTGGCTGCCGAGAGAACTACTAGCTCAGGGTGGTTCAGGGCTTTATCATTAGATTGCACTACATTCCTTTGATTATATCATCTTTGAGAAGCTGGGTTTTTAGTGGTTGCTGTGACACAAAGCAAATGAAAGTCAACGTGGAAGAGGAAATGAGGGTGGTGGTATCCAATCGGATTAGAAAGTCTGACAAGTTTTACAGCACCCAACAAGCACACAGATTCCATTAGTTATTGTAGTTATTTAAGAATTAAATAAAAGTAGTTTCTTCTAACTTATATGTATTAATTTTTTAAATGACTAACTTGGTAGGACATAAATTCTTAAGTGGTCTGGGCTTAACTAACACATTGAAATGTTAGGTATTTCTTTTGGCTTTAGGGGGTCCCTGAAAAAACGGAGACACTAATGGTTCAGTGAACTGAGAAAGTTTGGGAATCTCTGGTCTAAGAAATTCTCTAATCCAGGGCCCATCAAGAAACTGCAGGTTGTGAAATCAACTTAGTGGGTTATAGTCAGCATTGTTTTCTCCTTAATTAAATAGAATGGTAAATAGAACACACTGCATATAGCAAGGGTAAGTATTGTCTAAAACATGTTCATTATATACATATAAATTAGCGTTATCTTGGGTCACAATGTAAAATGTATTTTTCTTGTTTGGGTTGTGATTTTAAAAGTCTGAAAAACCACTAAGACTTCAACCTCCTTATTTTACAGATGAGAAAACAGCCCAGAGAGTGAAAGCTGATTATTGCAAATCACAGCCACCAGTGCCAGCCTCTGCACTTGGCCCGCCAGGCTGGGTGACCCTCCAAGGCAGGCCTCGTTCTACACAGCAGGGGTGTGGTTACTCTAAGTCACGGAGCTACAGAGGTGAGATACTCTCACTTTGATCCCAAGACCCATGTGCACCCCACAAATGCCAGCAGCCACACCTAGAACAAAATGGTTTTAATCAATTGCGTCACCCTCACTCTCCTGGGAGCGGAGCAACAAAAAGGCTCGGCTCCTGCCCCCAGAGGACAGTAAGGCTTATGTGTCTCTCCACACGGCAGGGCCCAGGCTGGGCAGGCAGGAGGCAGGGAGGGAGGCTGGGAGGCAGGGAGAGAGGAAATGGCGGGTGGCTCGAACACAGGAAAGCAAAGGGGCCCCTGCTAGTCCCTGGGCCCCAGGGCCCAGCCCCAGTGCTCCCGCTCTCCCCTCCCGGCTGGAGAAAGGTCGTGGAGAAGAGACAGGGGAGCAAGTCCCAGCAGCAGGAGAAGCAGCAGCAGCTGTTTCCTTCACCAATAAATATACTTCATTACCAAGCTGGAAGAGAGGGGTGGGAAGAGGCGCGGTGGAGAGGAAGGGGGAGAGGCTGCCACCTGTGTTGCTGGGATTAAAGCGATGACGAGATGGTGCCAGACCCCCCACCACTATCCTCACCACCCCCTACTCCCACTCCTCATCTTCTTAAAACTGCGAAAAAGCTTTTAACATGGCCCTGCTGTCTCCAGGGCTTCTCTGAAGCCTGACAGAGAGGAGGCACCTGGCAGAGACAGGGTGGAGGGAGGGAGGGAAGGAGGGACGCCGCTTCTCCCCAGAGGCTGCAGCTGGAGGGCTGGAGCCAAGTAAGCGCTGAAGGGAATGAGGAGGGAAAAGGGAGGAAGGATGAACCAACTACCAGGAGCAGCTCCTGAGCTGAGAGCCAAGGGGGCAAAGAGGGAGGCCTGGTGAGGGGTGGGGTGACCGCTGCATCCAGTGTAAAGCTCAGGCTGCTGAGGAGGGAGGGGGCTGGGTTAGGGACTTTCCCATCCGAGTGGCTCAGGAGACCCACCCCCCTCCCCCCAGAGCAGCAGGGGACAGAGAAAAGCCATCACTTCTTTGGTCTTTGTGGCGGCTCAGCATGTGGGGTGGGAGGGAGGGCAGAGAGGGCCTGGAAGGCCCCTAGCAGGGAGTGCCATCTCAGCGAGAGGAGGCCTGGCAGGGAGCTCTGGCAGAAAGGTCACAGTGAGGCCGAAGAGCGCCCGAGGGAGGAGAGTGGCCCTCCAGAGTGCAGAAGGGCTGGCACAGAGGGGTGGGAATGGTGTGGTGCCCCACCCTCTGCCAGGGCCCTTGGGAAAGGCTGAGCCCCTGGAGGTGGCCAGTGAGAGCAGGCGCAGGACCCAGAGCCAGTGGCTGGGAGGAGGGCAAGGACTCTGTACTGCAAGGAAGCAGTAGCCTGACCTTGCCCACTCCAGGGCTCCTATCCTTACTTCTGCTTCCACCCTGACAGTGGCTCTGGAGGGAAGGGGGCACCCTATCCTTTTTTCAGAACCTTCCCTGAAGACCAGGAGAGAGCTAGCCTTGCCTGTCAGAAGCAAGAATGGTCACAGGTCAAGGCTAGTCTGTACGGACTGGGAACTCCACTCCCCTTCCTGTTGCCAACTGAAGGGTAGGGCAGTCCTTGAAGAGAGCTTCGGCCCTTGCCTCCCCACTTGAGGCAGGCCAGAGCCCTCCAGGGACGTGGAAGTGGGAGGTGGTGGTGGTGGGGCGGGGCGTATGCAGGGGCTTCCCCTCCTGCTCTTCTGCTCAGGGCTGGGGCCAGTCAAGGGGCAATTGCCCAAAAGTCCAAAAGCCAGCAAGTTGTAGCAATCCCCACCCCCAATGCCAAACTAACAAACAAAACAGGGAAAATGAAAAAATGGGGGGGAGGGAGGGAGGGGAAGACAAACCAAAACAGAACCCCCTGACCTCCTGCCTGGGGCGGAGGATCCAGCCAACAGCAGGGGCTGGGGACCAGGGCTGGGAGGGTCTAGCTGGGCCGGCACTGCACCTGGCCCTCGGAGCTGTCCTCGTCGTCAGAGGCCCCGGCGCCCCCGCTGCTCAGGCCTGTGATCCGGTAGCCCATGTTGAGCAGCATCACCTCCAACGGGTCCGCGTTCATGCGCCGCTGGTTGGCCTGGGAAGCGCCCTCCATGTCCTCCACAACTCGGCCTGTGAGGTCTTCACTCTGTCGGGGAGGCACAGATACTACTGGGATATACGTGCAGGGGAGACACACACAGACTGAGCTATACGTATGGAGAGGGTACGTACATCCCGGGAGATGTATATGGGTACACCCATGTGTGTCTATGCCTAGAGGGGAACTTATCTTGGGATCTGTATGGGACACACACACAGCCCCCCCGGGATGTATGTGAGGGAGATGACACAGCACGCAGGGTCATACGTGTTGGGGTTGGGGGGCACATGGTAACATACACTGGGAGGGGACACAACACACTGGGATATGAACTGGGGGGAATACACACCGGGGTATACGTTGCAGGCCCCATACTGGAGAACGATGAGGACATCCCACATCAAGACATATACGGGGGACACGCCACAAAGGGTTATATATATGGGGGGCCCATACACGGACATAGACGGAGGAGGATTCGCACCACCATATGCTGGGTACACATACTGTATACCTGGGGTCGGGGTACAGACACAACTCCGCCCACCCCACTCTTCTGTTGCCACTCCCAACAAGGATTCCTTTATCTTCCTTTTCCTCTCCCCTCAAGGGAGCGTCCTGTAGGATTTCTCTCTTTAAAATTCATAGAAAATTAGATACACCTCTTGACTTCTGTTCTGCCAGCCGGGAAGGGGGAGGAGGTGGCGCAGAGGGCAGGGGAGGCCTCGGCCAGCCCACCTGACGACCCACACTGACTACCATACTGTCCTAAGTGTTCCTGTGGGCCAGACACATCACAGGCATAACTTCTTTAATCCTCCAAGCGACCTTTTGAGGTGGTGCTCTCATTCCCATTCCAGTGTACAGATGATAAAAACCTGGGCCAGAGATGATTGAGTCCTTCAGGCAGTAAGTGAAGGGACCGGGATTCAAATTTAGGCCCATCAGACTCTGAAACCTACCTACTTCTTGTGTGACTGAGAGACTGGCCTCTGCACAGCTTCTAGGGGACACAACACAGTGGTATATGAGGGGCCAGGTACCTAGGGAGCCTCTGTGGCACCGTTCTCAGGAGGTGGCGTTGGAGCTGATCTGGTTCCCTCTCTGCCCTCCTGTACCCAGTCCTTGGTTGCTGTTGCCCGTATGTGAGTCTCACCTTCCCAGCTGGCTCAAGGATATGCCTCTGGAAGGCAGGAGGCAACTCTCGCCTCTGGAACTGCCCGCTTCATCTGGAGCTTTCAGAACTTGCTGGCTCCCACCGTGACGCAGCCTGGGGCCCTGGGGTGAAAGCTCACTCATCCTAGCAGCCCCTAACCTCTGAGTGACTCCCTTCCCAGCCCTCCCGGGCTCAGCTGGAGGCCTTGCACCGGGTCCGTTCCTCCCTTCCTCCCTGTATGGCTTCTGCCACCTTGCCCACGCCCTCACCTCTGGCCGGGGGTTCCAGAGCCGCACAACAGGGTCGATGCCGCTGGTGGCCAGGAAGCAGTAGCTGGGGTGCGGCTGCAGGCAGTTGACGATGGACTCGTCCCCCTGGAGCACGCGGACCAGGTTGGTGGTCTCCTTTTCCCAGATGAAGAAGGAGCCATCGTCAGAGCCACTGACGATGTACTGAGCGTTGCTGGCAAGGGGCAAAGGGCAGGGAGGTCAGATGGGGTGCCGCCCTGTGGCCTCAAGCAGGGGCTGTGTGGCTTAAGGAAAGGGGGAACAGGGAAGTCTGGAGCCACTCAGCCCCCCAGACTCTGGGGTCTTCACCTGACTCGGAACTCCCATGCACACGGTAATCCTCTCCACACTGCAGGGCTGTGTCACTCTTCAACTGTTCTCTTAAACTCGGGGACTGCCGAGGCCCCTCCAAGTTACTCTCCCCCAAAGTACATTATAAGCTCCCTCGGTGCCAGGACCAGATCTTGCATCTCTTAGGTCTCTGGGAACATTCCTGCCTAAGCCTTTCCTCAGTAGTCCTAGCCTTCCTGGATCCAGATCCCCAAATGCAACAGCACATCTGCCCCTGACACACCACTGACAGGTAGAAGGGATCTTGATGGAGATTCTTAATTCACATTCATGTATCTCACCTACCCAAAGAAAGTACATCATCTACAAAGGAGGGTCGGGGGTGATGGTGTCTGAGACGTGGGCTACGTCCCTCAGTACTGGGGGCACAGTTCTAGGCACAAAAGATTGCCAAGACTGACAGCCTGTGAGGTGCTTGCCTCCAACCCTCAGCTCTGGCACATGGGGACAGAGGGAGCAGGAGGTGGGGGTAAGGAAGAGTCCAGGTGCTGCGCTGGGTGCTTTCTGGATTACCTCATTAGTCCTTGTTATGGCCCCTTGAGTGGGGAGGACTGGTTTCATTTTATAGGTTAAAAAACTGAGACCCACAGAGGTGCAGCCATTTGCCCAAGGGTACAAAGGCAGAGCTGGGATTTGAGACTTTTCTGAAAGCCTTATGTCCCCACGCCCCCCAACCTCCTGCTGCCAGCCGGGCTATGCCCTCCTCCTCTTCAGGGCCTCGGACCTGCCAAAGAAATTGGCCTCCTTGATATCCGTGGTGGTATTACAGTGGCCACAGTAGCGGAACTGATAGTCGTAGCTTCGCTCCCGCAGCACCATCTCGTCCTCTGAGATGGAGTCCTTGCGGCTCGTGCTGCGGAGGCGGACAGGGCCGCCACCACCACCAGCTCCCTTCTTCTCCTCTGGGGGCAGAGAACAAGGAAAGCTGAGAGTCCTGTCCCTCTCTCTCCTCCCTCATTTTCCCCCCACCTTTGACCCTGTTCTTGGTCCGAGTAGTAAGCAATGTAGGGCCACCCGCCTCTACCCCTTCCCTGGAACACTGGGAACAACTATGAGAAAGAAGTATCTTTGGATCCTGCCCTTGAGGGTGTTCAAGAGGAGACCTCTGATGCCAGGAGGGCTTGGCTTAGGTCCCTGAATAATGTCTGGAAGCCCCAACGATGCACAGACCCAAAGTCTGTTTCTGTGGAGGTGAGAGGCAGGGAGGGGAGGGTAAAGCATGCCAAGAGAGCCTTGAGGGGGTGCTTTTTCTAAATAGATCCATAGCTCTGAAGGCAGTAAGGTCCAAGCCCTCCCTCTCTAGAAGACGAGTTATCATGGACCCAACTGAGGTACTGATCGGTTAAGTGCCTTGGGTAAAACCATACCAGTTTTCTTAGTGCCTTGTTCCTGCCTGCTTCAGGGCCTTGGCATGTGCTGGTCCCTCTGTCAGGAACCCTTTTCCTCCCACAGCTACACTTTGCATCTAGTTAACTCTTCCTCTGCATCCTCAAGATCTCAGCCTGAATGTCTCTTCCTCAAGAACCCCAGACTGCCATCAAGCCCCCCCAACAGCTGCGCCCTATCAGGTCCCAAAGGTGTTCTTGTTTCTTCCTCATTGCTTGCCTTCTTCACTAGGGTACAGACTTACGCATACAGAAATCTCACCTGGTTTGTTCCCAGATATATTCCCAGGACCCAGAACAGTGCCTGGTGCTATTCAGACAAATGTATCAACCCAGGTTAGTAAACTGGAAAGGAGACAGGGAGGATCCATGTCTGCCCTCAGTGAGCTCCCCTCTTGTGTTTATTGACCACACAATCACCTAGTTCATTCTCCAATGCTACCCAGGTGAGCTGGGCAGGGCCTCGAATGCTCTCTGTGCAAATACGGCAGCAGGTTCAGAGAGGCTGCGCTTTGCCCAAGTCACATGGTTTCACATGGCAGAGCTGAGACTGGAACTGAGGCTCCACACCTGTGCCCAAGGCATTTCTACTGCCCTGTGGTGCTGTCTCTTCTGCACCTATGCAAACTGGAGCAGGTGCACCCCAGCCAACTACCCTGAACAGAACGGAACAGCCCTATCTGTGAGCAGGAGAGAATGACCTGCGAGGCACACTGGGCTCAGCTGGCTCCTATCCTGGGTCCCGGGGGAAATATATCAGGTGCCTTAAACATGCTATTGCTAATCCTTGTCTCAAAGAGACCAAGCGACTGTCTCCAGGTCACATGGCTTCTCAATCAGTATGTGAGTCCAGGCCTCTCCAATCTCAGAACTATGTCCTCTCCAGAATGTCATATAGCACCTCAAATAGAAAGAGTGACAGCAACCCCTCAGTGCCCACTCACCACCGTCATTTTTGGAGAAGAGGGCGGCCGTGATGTCGCGTCCCAATGCATCACAAGCGCTGCTGTGGGCCTGCTCCGGGAACTTCCCTTTGAAATCATCCAGGCACTCCAGGGCCTCAGCCACGTACTTGAGCTCAAAGAGGCATCGGGCCAGGCGGAAGTGCGCCTTCAGGTGGCATGGATTTAGGGAGATGGCCTTGAGGCAGTCCCTCAGGGCATCGTAGTGGTCACCATCCCTGGGAAGGCAGGGGAATGTGGCTTGGAGGTGGGGCCACATGGCAAGCAAGGAGTCCCCATTCAGTCTCCTTCGCTTCCTGTGGCCACCCCAGCCCACCTTTGAGAGATCTCAGGGCAAGGGTACTTGGGGATGAAGAGAATCCTGACTCAGCCCAGGCCTTGCTCCCCAGGAGACAGAGTATGTTAAAGAGGCAAGCCAGAAACCCCTGAGGTCTTGGCAGGGTAAAGGTTGGGAGGCGGGTGTGAGGCAAAAACCAGTGTCCGGCTGCCCTCTGCTGGACACAGAGTGCAACTGCGCACCCACTCAGCGCAGGCACCCGCAGCTCTGCAGCAGAAGGCCTGGCAACTTGCCCGCCTCAGGCTCCCCAAGCCCTCCTTCTCCCTTCCTCTATCCACCACCTCAGATCCCCCCGGCTGGCCTTCAAAGCCATGTCCAAGGCAGGGGGCCCTCAAGGACAATTCTGTGGTCCAGAGACGCCAGAAGTGCCAGGCTGGGGACTCAGGGTCTGACCAGCAGGCAGCAAGCCCTCAGCCAGACCCCCCTCTGTCCTGGCTGACTGATCCACAGCAGCTGTGGCCTCTACCTCCCAGGGCTGGAGGATGGGGCCTGACAGTCTGGCAGAGTCAGTTCTCTGGAAGCTGATGGCAGGGGGCGGCTATACACCAGGAACTCCAAATCATCCACACTAACTTCTCCAAACTCCCGGAAGCATGGACATGGGGACGTGGGAATGGTTTTGGGGGGTGGGGAGGGGCCAAAGAAAAAGCCCTTCCTTCCACCCTGTGCCGGAATATAAAATACACATTCCCCCAGCTCCACAGACCAGTTCCCACCTCTCATCTGGAAAGCCAGGCGGGTCACAGGAACCAATTCTCCTTTGGGAGCTGTTGTTTTGTTTTGTTTCTTTCCTGCTGGGTTGAGGTGGGTCTAGGACCCAGCTGTGCTAAGCAGCACTCCCTAGAGCTGACGGCCCTTCTACCAAGGCATAGCTCACAACTCTCCTGCATGGGGCCAGAGCAGGCCTGACATGGGAGCGGGCCTCACAACCCCCCTCTCCTACAGCACTTAGAGGGAGCATCCGGTCCCTGGAGCAGCCGTGCTCAGACCAGGAACAAGAAGCTCAGCCAGTGAGGGGGCAGGCAGGAGACAGAGTGCTTCGGTAGCATGGCCTGCGTCAGAACGAGTGGCTGTGACGAAGGAGCAGGCGCTGTTTGGAAACCCAATTACCGCCTGCAAGGTGCCCCTCAGAGCTCCTGGGGAGAGCCAGACCAGAGAGCAGCCAGGAGCCAGAGGGTGACAGCTCCCACTGCACCCAGGAGCAGATGGCAGCCCTGGGGAGACTGGCCTGGGACAGAATGTGACATTCTAGGGGTCACTGGCAGGCATGTGGGGCTGGGGAGAGAGCAGGCTGGCCCCAGGGCTCACCCATCCAGACTTACTGCCAGATCAATCTCCCTGAAAAGACAGCCCTCAGCACATCCCTCTCCTGCTCAGCTCTTCAGTAGCTGCCCATCATCCACTGAATCGAGGCCAAAACGCCACCGCTCTGCATTCCAAGTCCTTCCCAGGCTGGCCCCAGGCTACCTCACAGACTCATCTCCTGCCAGTCCCTTTCCGAACCCTCTGCTCCAGCCAAATGGATTTGTTGTTCTGCAAACAAGCTCTTCAGTCAGTCCCCCACCCCCACATCTTTGTTCACACCATTTCATCTCCCTGGGAATGTCCTTCCCCCACAGTCCCCTCCTCCTTTCATCTCCTGTCTAAGCCTGCCCACACTGAAAGCCCATTCAGACATCACATCTTCCTGGTGCTTCCCTGATCCCCAGTTAAAGTGACCTAACTTTTCTTGATGCCCACAGCACTTCACCTGACCATTCAAAGACTTACTGCTTCCTGCCTCTTCAGTGATGAAGCATGTCCATGTCTTTATCCCCTGTCCAGAGGCTGGGCACTCTGGAGCACAGGAACTCAGAGTGACAGAACTTTGTGTCCCTAGTTCCTAGTGCATAGTAGGAATTCAGAGAACATGTTGAGGGTACCCATGGACTGGGAAATCATCAGTCTCTCTTAGCAAGAATGCAGGAGTGACATAGCTCTCAGCCTAGAGCCTGGATGAACACCACTGTATTCTATCCACCTACTCAGAAAGAGGAGCAACACACCTCAGGATGGCCCCCAAACAGTCATCTCCTGGGGTTGGCTGCCATCTGAGCCCTTGGCAAACTCCTGATGCCTGAGCTAAGGCCTGTGGGGGCAGCATTCCCCAAACCCCCACCCACCATCCTGCTGACTTGGGTGGGTTTCTTAAGCTTCCCTCTCTGGCCTGCCTAGTTGCAGCCAGACGATGGCACACCAGCTGGCCTGTCTGTCTGGGCAGAGCCGACGGATGCCAGACGGAGCAGAAATGGCTGTGGGCCCAGCTTTATCCATCTCCCGTCCTGGCCCTGGCTGGGGGATGGGGTCTGCCTGCCTGCTTGCCTGCTGGTGCTGCAGGCAGAGGGCTGGGGGCCCTGATGGTCTCCAAAGATAAAGGGTTCTTCAGGATATGGACCTACCCCTCACCACCAGCCACTACAACTCAGCAAGACCCATAGCCAGTTTCAGATGTCTAGGATCTTGTTTGTGCTTGGTCCAAAGGGTCCAAGAGCATAGGAAAGCAAGCCCCAAGGTCAAGAAGCTGTAGAATCATTTCAAACAGATACTAACTGAATTCACCAAATGCCTCATTTCCACTTAGCAAGATTCTACTGCTGCTTCAAAGTCCAATGCAAGACGCAATTCTCCAAGAGTTGGGATTAATCATTTTCCCAATTCCTACTTCCAGTGGTCACAGCACTTTCTAACAGAGCACCATGTTGAAGCTGCTTGTGAACATGTTCCACTCAACTGTGAGCTTTCTTGGTGTTTGAGGCTTCCTAACTAATGGGTCAGGTGCCTCCACCACTAACCTGGAGGTGGGGAGGAGAGGCCTGGGCCTAAGAAGCTCTAAGAGGCAGCAGGATGTCCCTGCTACCTCCCTGGATGCCTCAGCAACTTGGTTCCATCAGGCCCACTTACCACTTGCGCTTCATATAGGCAGCAGCTCGGTTCCCATAGAGCATGGCATTGTGAGGGGCCCTCTGCACGGCCTTGCTATAAAGCTGAATGGCCTGGGTCCACTGCTGGCAGGCAAAAGCCTCATTGGCTTGCTGTTTCACACGCTCCAGGTATGGAGGCAGCTCTACTTGGGGGCTGTGGGGGAAGAAGAGCCAAGTCAGGCCAAACAAAGAAGGTCATGGGAGTCTCTCAGGAAGTCTGTAGCCCTGCCTGAAGGCCACTCTGGTTTTCTTGGTCCCTGGGATCTGCACTGTCATCTAAAAGAGGGCACCACTCCTATCCTTGGCCTGGTTATTGTGATAGGTAATGGTCACAATTCCAGATGCTCTGAGCCAGTGAAAAAAACCAGAGAGGCAGAAATGAAGCTGTCCTGGACAGGTTTAAGGGAATTCTTAAACTCCTGGGCACGAAAGCAGCTGACACCTCTGGTCTCCATGCTGAGCTGAACTTTGTTACCACCCTAGTGCCTCCCGTGGGTCTCTGTATAGATAATTACGTTTCTCTCAAGGGCTAGAGGATCTGGGCACCTCATTATCCAAAGCTCAGCACAGGGCCTGGCAGGGACAGAGACTACAAGATGCTATGAATGGAGAAAATACAATGGGGGAGGCCCGTCTGGGTGGGACCCCTTTAGGAGGGAGCCCCGTGCTAAGAGGAGCTAGCCCTTGGGTCCTGACCCCAGCTACTGGTACCAAGGATCCAGAGCTTCAGATTGGGCATGACTGGAGTCCTACCATGTAGAAGTGGCATTGGGACCACTAGCCACATTAAAGAAGCCTCTTTGCCCCAGTCCCCTGACTCTGGGGTGTATGCCTGGGTGGGGGTCAGGAGGAAGGTTTACAGGACATGCCCATCCCTCCCGTCCAGTGTGGTGTAACTGGGGCTGGGAAGGTTGGGAAAGTCAGGCTGGCCTCACCTGACATGTCCCCTGCTCTCTGGCAGCCGGAAGCCGTTGCTGTGAAGGTGCAGGCCATTGGACACGCCGTTGGACACACCACTGGTGGACATCTTGCCATTCTGAACTTCTGGCAGGGGGTGGGCAGAAAGGAACAGCAACAACTTAGGAGAGGTCCTCGTTTCTCCTCGGTGGCCCTCCAACTTCCATCACAGGGTCTGATGGTTCCATTGTGGGGTTATCCCCCCAGGGTAGATTCACTCCCAGAAAGCCAGTTCTGACAGACAGGCAGGCAAGGACATAAAGAGAGCCTGTGCGCCCTCTGCTGGTTGAAGAGGGACACAACTTCAACTTGGCATTAGCTGGGGATGGGCATGGGAGTGGGGGGTGAGGAGGTGCCTAAATCAACTGTTGGCCCCAGGAAGAAATCAGTGAGGAGACTGGTCCAGGGCAAGAAGGGAAGGACAATTACTTCAGGTCCTCAAGAGCCAAGCCATGGAAAGAACCTGCTTTTTCAGAGGGAAGTGAAAAGGGCTGTGATGCAAACCCCTTTGACAAACCTCTCTGACCTAATATCACCTTACTTCTTACTGTACAGTGTTATTTCGGAGAATCTACTCCTCCCGGAGGGTCACAGCCACAGCGCCAGGTAAGGGGCAGGCTCCTCAGCAGAGGCAGTGCACACTCACGCTCCCCGGCAGAGATGCCCTAAAGGACACTCGAAGGGAGAACTTACCCCCTGAGGAGTGGCATTTTCTAGGCAAGAGGAAGGTGTACGGCCGCTGCTTGTAAGTCAGGTCAAACAAATAGACCTAGAGTGCAGGGGTCAGGAAAAGAATGGACACTGTGAGGCAAGAATGTGGCCGGGCCTGAGCGAGGCCAGGGTGGCTCTCAGGAACACAGCTGTATGTTATGCAGGAACCATCAAGGGAGGCAGGAGAGGTGTTTCTATGAAGCAAAGCTCAGGCAGGAAAATCTCCCTGGTTCCTGGCCCTTCAGGTGGATGGCTTGAAATACTGTCGTTACTTAGAATCACATGTTTATTAGGTTCACAAGGTCCTCAGAGGTCTAATGTTATAGATGGGAAAACAGAAGCCCCAGAGAAGAGAAGCAATTTGCCCAAAGTAACACTGCTAGTTACTTTCCTCAGTAAATATTACCATTATTACTTAACATTTATTGAATTCTTACTTTGCTCCAGGACCTCTGCTAAGTGTTTTATACGACTTTCCTCATTTCATCCTAGAAACTACCCCACGAAAAGGTACTATTATCATCACCCCCTTTACAGATGAAGAAATGTAGGCTCAGAGCTTAATTAATTTATCCAGGGCCATAAAAGCAGAAGGTGGCACAGGCAGGACCCAAGACCACGTCTGTCTGGCTCTGAACCACTCTGCTAGACTGCCTCGCCACTCATCCTTATGCTACCTTTAAGCAAGGTGATGGCTGAGAATCTGAAGCCAAAGCCCTCTTCTGAACTCAGGGGCTCATGTAGTCTCCATCCCATTTCTCTTGTATCATACCTTGCCTTTAAATGTCATCAACAGTTTCACTTGCCATGTCTCTTCCATCAGCCTAGCATGGATCATACTCCACATTTGTCTCCCTCATGTTTATGATAATGCTACTCCGAGAGTCAGTATTCAGTGAGTGTTTGTGGGGTAAATGAATTTATGCAAGGCTTACTGAATATCCCGACTGAGAACCTTTACGTAGAAGGTTTAGCAACCTGCCATTATCAAAGAGCACTTCCCAAAGCTGGTCTTAAACCAGAGCCTGGCTGCGTGCTCTGAGCCCCAGGATTTCCTCCTAGGAAAATAGCAGATGAGGAAACCAAGGTTCAGGAAAATGAAGAGAGTTGTTCAAAGCCAAAGTACACAGTAAACAAAAGGCCAGCATTTGAAGACAAGTCTGTCAGTTCTAAACTGTATGCTCAAGGCCAGAGCACCTCTCTGGGAATTCCAACAATGCCACGGCACTTCCACATTTGATGGTGATGTCATTTACAGTTAGGCTTCTTGTCTGCCTCATGGTAGTGGATGTGGGGTACACAGCCCTGGCTACTGGATACGGGGGTGGGGGGGAGGGCAGGGCCATGTTGGGCAGCCGTCCATACCTGTTCTCCTCCCATGTTGACCAGCAGCTCTGTGCCATTGGGGCTGAAGGTCACATAGGTGGCAACCAGCACTCTGAGACGGTTGTTGTAGTCAGGCAGCTTCACTGGCAGGTGACCTGCAGGAACAGCCCTGTCACCCTAGTGCGAGGCTTCCAGCCCCTCCCACAAGGGGCCGGGGCTGTGAAGAGCCAGCCGCGTCAATGACGATTGTCTTCATGTGAAAAGCAGCGACAAGTGCTGAGCCCTCACTATGTGAACTGGGCCAACTGTTATATGCTTTATCTCACTGAGTCATTACAACCCCATTTTACAGAAAAGAAATTAAGACTCCTCAAGGGTAAGTAATTTGCCAAAGGTCACATGATAGCTGGTCAATGGCAGTCAGGATTAAAGCCTAGGTCTGTCTGATCCTAAACCCCTTGGTTCTTGGTCACCATGCCGTGCCGCCTCCGTGCACTGCCCCAGAGACAATCAGCACCCAGCCAAGAGTTGAGGGCCAGAGTCGGGCTGAGCCCTACCTGCTACGTAATACTGGGCTGCACCATCCGGAAGGGGCTTCTGCCGGTCGCAGAAGGTGTGCACACCTGCTGAAGGGCTCTGCTTCATGCTCTTTCTGGTGGGAAGGCAAACCATATAGGTTATAATGCCTAACACGACTCCTGGCTAGACCACACCACACTTCCTAGAGAAAAACTGAAGTTTATACCCCTGGAGAGATACAGGAGGAGGTACCTTTCTTCCTTACCTCAGCACCCCCAAAGGTCCACCAACTAGACAGCTGTGGACACATACATTACAGTGCTTTATAAGTAGGTCCTGCCTACTTGTCTTGCAAGGTTCATGGCCACCCTGTTACTCCCATTTTACAGATGAGGAAGCTAAAAGCTCAAGGCCCACTCTAGGTCATGTAGTGAGAAGAGCCAACAGTGGTCACCCAAATCCACAAATGAAAGTAATGCAGGCCAGAAGTTTCTGCACTTGTTGTAGGAGTCCACTGAAAACCCAGGCTGGCAGAGCCACTCAGGTCTGGGATTTCTGTGGAGGTTCTGAGTGAATTCTACTTTTGTTTTAAAAAAAATAAAGTAAAATTATATGTACAAATAAAGGAATTACATGTATAAGATTATAATTCTGTTCTATACACTGACAGTGAAAGCACAAGAAGAAAATATTATACACAGTGATTTCTTCCAGGTGATGGAATACGGGTAATTTCTTTAATATACTTTTCATATTTCCCCAAACAAGCATGGATTAAATTTTTTAAAATAATCACAAAATTAAAAAGACCCACCTCACGGACTTCCCGGCTGGCACAGTGGATAAGACTCCACGCTCCCAAGGCAGGGGGCCCAGGTTCGATCCCTGGTCAGGGAACTAGATCCCACATGCATGCCACGACTAAGAGTTTGCATGCCACAACTAAGGAGCCCACTTGCTACAACTAAGACCTGGTGCAACCAAAAAAACCAAAGCCAAAACCAAAAACAACCCACCTCACAAAAAAAGAGGGCATGGCAACAAGGGAATGGGGCGGCGGGGTCCCAGGGACCTGCCCACGGGAGGATGTGCCATGCATACCTGTGGTTATGGATCATGCGAATGTCGTAGAGCCTCACAAAAGGCCCGCTGGCCCCCACTGCCAGGCAGTTGTTGTCCTGGGGGTTGACAGTGAGGCACTTGGCCTCCACCAGCTGGCCACAGTACTCTGTCAGGTCAATCAGCACCTCCGAGTGTTTGCTGTTCTCTCGAAGGTCATACTGGCTGTGAGAGAGGACACAGTGAAGGGATTGGGGGTTGCGTCAGTGAGTGGAAGGCAGGGGAGACGCAGAGGCCTCAAATGCAAAGGAATTGGGAGGGGCTTTAAACCTGTTTGTAAATAATGTCAAAAACCACTCCCATTTCTTGAGTGCCCACTGTGTGCCAGGCATCTGTAGTGGACTTCTCACACATTTCTGTTTTATTCTAACATAACTCCTTAAGGTAATACTACTAAAACTCTTTTATTTTTCCGAACAGATATCAATATTATCGCTACTAAGTACTATTACTAGTGACTACTAACACTTACTGAGAAACTGCTTTGTGTCCAGTATTGTCCCCAAGTGTTACACATGTATTATCTAATTAAATTCTCACACTATTCCTACCACTAGAAGTTCAAAGACGCTAAATAACTTGCCTGGACGGCACTGCAGTAAGTGCAGCGCTAAGATAGTGCAAAACTGGAAAGACAGCATTTTAACCACTCTATTCTGCAACTTGATTCTAATTCTTAATTCTATTCTTAACCTAGTTTCTTGCAGGAAACAAAAGAAGTATAGGGGTGACAGAAAAGAGAATCTGGAGATCACTTAGCTACTTAGAAACACCAATGGCCAGGATAAGCCCAAGTCCCATCTGAGTGGTAAAGGTCATGCCGGAACATCCACCCAGCACCAGCACGCTCCTACTGGGGAACTGCTTTGCTGCTGGGACACAGGCACATCCAGAGAATGGGGAAGGCATCATTCATGTGCTCACCCAACTCTGCCTAAACATCTGCAATAATTTCTTCATTGTTCGCTTGTCTTTCTAAGCCATCCTCACCAGATTGCTCTTCCTAAAATAGTTTTTTTATTACATCACTTTCTTGCTCAAAAAATTGCAGAGATTCCTCAATACTTTTAGCATGAGTTTACTTTTAGTTTATGTCTATCAAACTCCTCAGTCTGGTTCTCAAGATGTGATTTCACATACCTCATACCTCTCCAACCTTGCTCCTCAGTTTTCTAAGTGGGTCAGTTACAACCTCAGAACTGTGTCCTGTATGTGGCACATTTACCCCTGCCTTCACAAACTCTGCTTAAGCTGGGGAGTCCTCTCTGCTTTTCCTTGCCCATCCAAATCCTGTCTGTTCTGGAAGGTCAGCTTGCATTCACCTTCTGCTAGGACTCCTCCCCTGACTGTGCCTGCTCCTAAGTGCTTAGGCTCCTGCCTCATGCCCTAGATGCATAGCCTCTACCTGCTGTCCTGGCACAGTCTAGTCAGTCAAGGTCAACAAGCCCAACAAAGAGTTGGACCCACCACCGACCAAGTGCATTCTGTCTGCTAAGAACTATGCTAAAGTTTTATAGGCACTATCTCATTTTTAATGCTTAGGCCAACAAAAGAGATACTATGATAATTCCCATTTTATAGATGAGGAAACTGAGGTCCAGGGGTGAAGTGACTTGCCCCAGACACTGAGTGACAGAGGTAGGACTTGACTTGGTCTGTCTGAGTTCTAATTCATGCACGACTTAGATACCCTCCTCCTTTGTAACAGGGAAGAGGGCACAAAGTCCCATAGGATCTCAAGGAAGGCAATTAAAGCAGATTGCAGAGATAAGGGAAAAGTTCTAAGGTTATATCTGAAGAAAGGAGTTAAAGAAAGGCAATGAGACCATTTTAAGAAGGGAAGTAGAGGCAAAGGTGTGACAATATAGGCCAATGAAAAGGGGGAGTCCACTTAACCATTTCTAGTTGGCTATCCCCCTCCCAGGAATATGCCCATTGAGCAAGGGAAATGTATCAAGTGCCTCTATGTGCCAGGCACTGTGCTGGGCTCTAGGGACACAACCAAGGGCAAGAAAGACATGGACAAGACAGAGAAAATGCTGAGAGAGTTTACTACTCAGTGAGGGACACAGACAAAAAAGTAAACCATCAAGTAAATAAAATAAAACAACAACAGATAAGGTGGTGAGAAAGCCAGTGGGCTTGAATGTAGCTCAGGAGAGAATAAGAAGTGGCGAAGGTGAAGAACAGGGTAAGTGAATACCCCCAGCTGAGTCTGTCCACTGATAACTGTGCTGGGCAGACAAATGAGGCGGGAACTCTGTTGCAGGGAAGGAGCCAGGCCTGCAGAAGGAAGCAGCAGGGCAGATGGGATGGGGGAACTGACGTGCAGTGGGAGCAGGGGAGGCACAGGCCTCACTCCCTGCCTCAGGCCCTCACCGGATAAGCCCATCCTCAGCAGCACTCCAGAACGTGTTGGGCCACATGGGAGCCGTGGCGATGCGTTTCACCCGGTTTGTGTGGTCTCCAAACATGTGGATTGTCTCCTTTACTGTCAGGTCGTGGACATGCACCTTGGAGTCAGCCGCCCCTGTGATCAAGATGCGGTCCCCGGCGTGAGGCAGGAACTGCTTGGGAGAGATGGAAGAGGAGGTTGGCAGGTGGCGGCCACAGAAGGAGACTAGCCTGGATGTTGTTAGCTCCCTTTTCTCCCTCTCCATGTCAGATAAGAAAACAAGCCCATCCAAGACAATCCACGAATAAAACTTTGGATCTTGAGCATCAGCCTGTAAGCCTAAAGGTCAAAATCAGGATGTACACCCTTATTTTGCCAGAGTGGTCCTGACCTATGCCATGCTGGACTACCTAAGAAAACCTCTCCCTCTGATTCTTCTCCAGGTAAGAGCTGAAGAGATGACAATTATAGCTCTGACCATTTACTAAGCATTTACCATGTGCTAGACACTGAGTAGGTAATTTATCTTCTTAATACTTACAATAACCCCATTAAAAATTGAGGTTCAGCACCAACATTCAGCAGGACTGTCAATTCGAACTCAAGTCTGTCTGGCTCCTATATGCCTCATGATGACTATCTAATAACCTGGAGGTTAAGTAATAAATTAGTCTTAAAATGAAAAGAACTTTCAGCGTTTTAAGGGAGTGGGTGTTTTAAACTGGTTCAAATATTTCTGGAGAACAATCTGGCAATAGGTAACAAAGATAAAAATTATTTCTATCTTTTGACCTAAAACTTCCACTTCTGAGAAATAATTCTAAAAGAAAAAAGGGACCTGTGCAGAAATACTCCAAGTAGCACTCCTTATAATGGCAAGTGCTGGAAATGGCTCAAAAGTCAGACCTTGGGAAAGGGCTGAGCATCAAAAGAATATACCTCTATGTGGCCATTATGCAGAAGGACAACTCCGTCATTCTGATGAAGTTGAGAACAAAATATTCCAGATCACATATGGCAAGGGCAAAATAGCCACAAACATAATTTTGATTAATAATTTTTTAAATTAATTGATTTATTTATTTTATTTATTGGCTGCATTGGGTCTTCGTTGCTGCACACGGGCTTTCTCTAGTTGATGCGAGCTGAGGCTACTCTTCATTGTGGTGCACGGCTCCTCGTTGTAGTGGCTTCTCTTGTTGCGGAGCTCAGGCTCTAGGTGCATGGGGTTCAGCAGTTGCGGCACATGGGCTCAACAGCTGTGGCTCACGGGCTTAGTTGCTTCATGGCGTGTGGAATCTTCTCAGAGCAGGGCTCGTGTCCCCTGCATTGGCAGGCAGATTCTTAACTACTGTGCCACCTAGGAAGTCCCTTGATTAATAATTTTAAAAACATTCAGTTCTAACACCTAGTGTTGAGGAAGAAAAATATCTGGGTGTGTTAGTTGAGTTCTTCTTTCTTAAGTTTAGAAGACTGAATTATCTTTTTTTCTAGTTGAAAAGTTTCTACCAATCTACAACACAAGGCTGAAAGGGTGCTGGGAAGGCGGTGGTGTTGACATTTTCCGCATTCAAACAGCTAAAGTCCCACTTGACTTAAACTAACAATTCACTCTTTCCATATACACTTCTCTAATAGCTCAACAGGACAAAGACTAAATGAAACAGATGGACTTTTCTCATTTTTAGGGACAACTAGTAGTCTTTACCCCTGTCTGGAGACAACATATACTCCACCCACAACGGAAATAAACAGGAGAACCCTTGGGAAGAGCCTGTGGCTGTTCCCATACTCGTCCCACACTATACATGCCACCAGGGGGAGCTCGTGGGTTAAATAAATAGATCTGTGGTGTTTAATTACCAGAAGAGAGAGGAACACTTTTCTACACCTTTTTATAACAGGAGAGGAGGCTGAGGATCTGTGAATATAAGTGCCTTGCCCAAGGTCTTACTATTAGGGAGTATCAAGGCCATTGTCCAATTCCGGTCTCTGAATTCAACATTTTGTGTTCCATGATGCTTAGGTCCCTTCCCCAGATCTGACCCTACAGATTTAAACTGGACTTAACAATTTTCAGGGGAGGAAAGCAGTCTCTGTTCATCATGCAAGAGGTGAATCAACATTGTTCTGTCTCTCAAATCTCAGAAATTCATCTAGGATTGGTCTCTGGAACAGGAGATGAGAATCAGAGCTTGGGAAAGAAACTCTGATTAGGGAAATAAGTTGGTTTTGAGCTCTTGAATCTATCTTCTTCTTTAGGTATCTTATAATTTATCTTGATATTAATTAAGGAAATATTTCTTAGATTAGTGAGGCTTTCCAAAGGACAGCCTCACTCTCACATACAACCATTACAGAATTTCAGAGCTGGAAAGGTCCTTAAAGGTCATTTCTTTCAACCTTCAACCTGGCAGATAAAAGTTCCCAGTGAGGAATACCTCAGTGCTAGGACATTTACTACATCCTCAGAAGGCCCATTTTACCTTTTTCAAATAGCTCTAAGCATTAGACAAATCTTTCCTTCATCAGGCTTCTGAAAACTTACAGTCACTAGTCAGTCTCAGGTCTGTTCTCTGGGACCAAAAGCGACAAGTTTCATGTCACTTTCACATAACAGGTCTTCAGAGCTCTAAAGACACTTGTAAGTCCCCTCCCTCCCCTCCTCTTAGGTAAACTTCCCTCCACCAACAATCAGCAGACTCATTTTCTATAAAAAGTAGAATAGCTAAAATCACCTGTGACAGGTGCTTTTTTTTTTTTTAATCAATCATCTCATTGAACTGTAACAGCAACCCTGTGGATTACTACTTCCTTTTTTAGTTAAATCATTATTGACTCATTTACTCATGAATGTGGGGGATTTTCCTTAGCTACTTCCTTTTTACAGATGGGTAAACAGGCTCAGAGAGGTCGGGTGATTTGCCCAGTCCACACAGCTTCCAAGAAGCATATAAGGGAGTCAAACACAGGTCTGCCTGCTATCAAAGTTCATGCTCAGAACCATACCTCCCATCATCACCACTCACATAGGTATGAATTCATTTGGAACTGGCCTCTTGGCTCTAAGAGAGGAAGCAGAGCATGGGAAAGAGATGGAGTTTCAGGAATCACCAGCAGATACTCAGATCACAAAGATGTCTGTGACCCAAGGGGTACATGGGACACACAAATGCAAACACGATCATGTACACAGCCCAGTCACACCATTCACTTGCTTTGTGGCTTATCCTGCTCACCTTGACAGAAAAGATATTTGCAGTGTGTCCTGTGTGCATGGAAAGCAGCTTCTTGTGGTGCAGCGGGTCCCACACAATTGTGTGCTGGTCATCAGAACCAGAGGCCAGCAAGCTGCAAGCAGAGAGAAGGAACAGTTCTGACCTCTCCACAAATTCCTGGGCCCCCCTTCCTCCATCTCATGTTTCCCAGTTGATAAGGACTGAGGCCACACAGAACTTGAAGAACAGGAGATGTCACAGAATATAGTTATCTTTTAAACAGTGATTGATTCTCTTCTATTTTGTCCTGAGACTTTCTCATTATTCCTTAAATGCATTAACTTATTAAAAAAGCAGCTCTGGAAAGTCATCCAACCTTCCATCTACCTGGGATCCACTGTTTAACTGTGTATTCATAATGATGAACTAAACTTAAGTGCACAGCAGAGAGCAGCAGCCTCCTCTCCCGCGCCCCCTCTTCTCCTCAGATCTGCAGAGGAAGGCAAGTCCCCTTCTCCCAATCTCCCCGCACCCTTCTCCAGCACCCCCTAGGTGCGGGAGCTCATACTTACTCTCCTTTCTCATTCCACTCCAGACAGTTGACACATCCTGAGTGACCCTGGGGGAGCAAATGGAGAGGGACAAGAAGAGAGCCAGTTAGAGGTTCTCCTGCAGAACTCAACATCAAGAAGTGGAAGTGAACAGGTAAAATAGCCTTTCCGTCCTCAGTGTTTTCCAGGTGTGTGTGAGTGACCAGGATTGAATTAAACTGCCTGGCATTTTACAATATATAAAGTACTTTCATATTCATGATCTCTCTTGATACTGAACCCCTCTGAGCCATAAAGGGCAGATTTCCCTGATCCTATTTTGCAGAAGAGTAAACTGAAGTTCAGATAACAGTAGTAGAAGTTATATCCAAACAAATTTCTGCTCCTACCACTAGAGGGGACATGTCAATAGTCTCTTCAAGGGACATCCCCTCAGCCACTTTGGCCAGAGGAGCAGCTGACTGAAAGGCAGCCAGTTAGCTAGAAGGCTGATCTTTCATTCATTTGGCACATATTTAACTTATCGAGTGCTTACTGCACGCCAGGTACTGTTGAGATGCTAGGGTACAGCAGTATACAAAACAAAGTCCCTGATCTTCTGGAGCTTACTTCAAGTAGATGGAGCCTGGGGTAGTAAGGTAAATTAAGCTTGGGGATTTGAATTAAGAAACACGGAGAAGTGAGGCAGTTAATGACAGATGCTGAGGTTGAAAGCATGCACAGAGAAGCAACGGCACAGCTAGAATTACAAGGAAACAGAATTCATGAAAAGCAGAAGGTATGAAGTCACAGAAATGAGTCTTCTTGTTCTCTCCTTCTCTCGGAGAAGGAGAGAACAAGCCACTTCCATTCCTACATTCCGTTCTTTCTTTCCCTCACCCTCCCTCATTCCTAATGGCACTTTGATTTTCACTTCATCATCTGCCCAGCCCAAATCAGACCATGTGTAAGTTCATTGTCCTTCCCACAGTGATAGGTTCAGGAATTTAGATCTAAGCCAAATTGGACACGGCATTCACTTGGACACAGGGACTAGCTCAGAAATGAGCCTGTGACCCCATTTGGATGCAAGGGGGCCACTCGCTGGGAATATGCGGAAAAGGAGTTTTCTCATTTTCGGAAGAGAGTCTATGAAAAAGATGTCTTTCTTTCTCTGGATGCTGGGTGTCCTAATGTGACTCCCAGAATTGTAACCATGAGGGTAGCCAGCCTGACAGTGAAATAAACATAGAAAGGAAAGACCAGCCAAGGGAATCACAGAAAAATGGAGCCAGAGTGACCCGAGTGACCAACCCTGATGCCTACCCTACTTCTGGCTTCCAGTCAGGAGCCCGTCTGCTCATTATTGTTTAAGGTCACTTGAGTTGGGCTGTTACTTGTGACCCAGAGCATCCTGATGAACTCACTCTTCATGTCTCAGTTTATCGGCACTTCCCTCAAGATATCTTCCCCAACCTGTAAGTCTGGGAAGGAGGTACATCCTTACTGTGGGCTCCTACTGTCACACTGAGTCATGGCTCTGTGTTGACATGGTTATTTGCTTCACCACACTGAGCCGTGAGAAAGTGGCCACTGTGTGCTGTGCTCACTGTATCCCTTAGGCCAGGGGCAGTGCCTGGCACATTCTGTAGCATAATGAACAGGTGAGTCCAATGGGACTAGTGGGAAGAATCGAGAGATATGAACAAATCTAATTCTCTGGCTCTCTAGTCAGAAGAGGCTTTTCCTCTGCCTTCTTCTTCCCTCTTACCCACTGTCCTATAAAGATTCTCATCTGAGTTGAACCTCATTTCTTTCTAGGTTCTGCACTTAAATACATTATTGACACATTTACTCTGTTCAAACTTGCCAGACCACTTACTGACCTGAGGCCTCTCACTTTCCCATGGCACTTGGTTGAAACCCCACACGTGACTCTGGTCACTCTTTCTAGATCAGAATCATTTCTGTCCTCACCCCTCTCATTTTCCCACCAGGCTTTAAATTACTTGTGCCCAGGGGTCACATCTTCAGCTTGCAATTTCCTGGAGTACCGAGGGCCTTGAATGATCGCCACTTACTAAGGGCTTACAAAGAGAGCTAGGCACAGTACCTTGCACTTGTGGTAGGCAGAACAATGGCCCCCTTACAAACGTCCATGTTCCTATGTTCTGGAACCCAGGAATATGTTATGGTAGGTGGCAAAAGGGACTTTGCAGATGTGATGAAGGTTAAAATCCTTGAGGTAGGAAGATTATCCTAGATTATCCAGGTAAGCCCAATATAATGACACAGTCCTTAGAACTGTGCACCTTGGGGCCTCCCTGGTGGTCCAGTGGTTAAGACTTCGCCTTCCAACGCAGGGGGTGGGGGTTCAATCCCTGTTTGGGAAGCTAAGATCCCATATGCCTCAGGGCAAAAAAACAAAAACATAAAACAGAAGCAATATTGTAACAAATTCAATAAAGACTTTAAAAATGGTCCACACCAAAAAAAAAAAAAGAAAAAAAAGAAAAAGAAAAGAAAAAAGAAAAACCAACCCCCCCCCCCCCAAACCAGTGAACCTTTCCTGGCTGCAGAGAATAGAGATGTAGGTGTGAAACGGACTTGATCTGCTATTGCCAGTTTTGGAGACAGAAGGGGGTCATGAGCCAAGAAACGCAGTCATCTCTAGAAAATGGGAACTGCAAGAAAACGGATTCTACTCTACAGCCTCCAGAAGGAACACAGCCCTATCAAGACTTTAGCCTGGTGAGAGCCACATCAGACTTCCGATCTACAGAACTGTAAGATGATAAATTTGTGTTGTTTTAAGCCACTAAGTTTGTGGTAATTTGTTGTGACAGCAATAGGAAACTAATACAGCATTCTACATCCATTATCTTAAGAAACAGGTATCATTTCATGGATAAGAAAAACAATGCTCAGAGAGGTTATGTAATCTGCTGTGATACTGTGACTTACATATATTTATTTATATGTAAGAAAGATATATTTAGTCTTCATCCTCACTTCTGGCACAGAGTTCCTAAAGCCCTTAGAATTTCCTAAGTAATAAGAGTGATAAAGGTATCCTGATATTCATAACAAACCTCTTTCAACACCTGAGTTTATATTAATGAAGTGATTTTTGGAAAGCACCTAAGGGTGGAAGCTGGTTGCCAGGAGAACCAAACATATGATTGGAGGGTTGGAACTTTCAGTCTCAATTCCCTGACCTCCAGAGGGAAGAGGGGCTGGAGGTTGAACTGATCACCAGTGGCCAATGATTTAATCAACCATGCCAATGTAATGAAAAACACAAAAGGACAGGGCTCAGAGAGCTTCTGTGTTGGTACACATGTGGAGATTTGGGGAGAGTGGCACGCCTGGAGAGGGCATGGAAGCTACGCACCCCTTCCCATATACCTTGCCCTATGCACCTCTTTTATCTGGCTGTTCCTGAATTATATCCTTTTATAATAAATCGGTAATCTAGTAAGTAGAATGTTTCTCTGAGTTCTGTAAGTTGCTTTAGAAAATTAATTGAACCAAAGGAGAAGGTGTATGGAACCTCTAATCTATAGCCAATTTCTTCAAAGCACAGGTGACAACCTGGATTTACCATTGGCATCTAAAGTAGGTATTGGGGGGTACAGGACAGCAGGGTAGTTTCATAGGACTGAGCCCTTAACCTGTGGAGTCTGATGTTATCTCCAGGTAGATACTGTCAGAATTAAGTGAAATTGTAGAGAACCCATCTGGTATTGGACAGTTGCATGGTGGTGTAAACAAACAAACAAACACCCATATGTTAGACATGGCCAATGTGGCACAGCTAGTAGTAGTATCAGCAAGCATTTTAACTCAAGAGCTCAGGCTCTTAAGCACTGTCTGAAAAATGTAGGAATGCTTCCAGAATTACTGTATTTGTTCTCAAATCAATAGCCCATCCAAAGTACAGACGACAAGCCACAGTAGACAAATGTGATACTTATGATTCATTTTTACATAGTAAAAAATAGCTCAGAGGTAGGTAAGTTGGAGAAAGTGTAGAAAGCCCAAACTAGATTCTATGAAAATACGAAGTAACAGGATCTCATTCAGATTCGACGGAGAAATCAAAAGCTTTACAGACAAGCAACAGCTAAGAGAATTCAGCACCACCAAACCAGCCCTACAACAAATGCTAAAGGAACTTCTCTAAGCGGGAAACATAAGAAAAGAGAAGGACCTACCAAAACAAAAACAAAACAATTAAGAAAATGGTAATAGGAACATACATATCGATAATTACCTTGAATGTAAATGGACTAAATGCACCAACCAGGAGACACAGACTGGCTGAATGGATACAAAAACAAGACCCATATATATGCTGTCTCCAAGAGACCCACTTCAGTCCTAGGCACACATACAGACTGAAAGTGAGGGGATGGAAAAAGATATTCCATGCAAATGAAAATCAAAAGAAAGCTGGAATAGCAATACTCATATCAGATCAAATAGACTTTAAAATAAAAAATGTTACAAGAGACAAGAAAGGACATTACATAAAGATCAAGGGATCCATCCAAGAAGAGGAGATAACAATTATAAATATATATGCACCCAGTATAGGAGCACCTCAATACATAAGGCAAATGCTAACAACTATGAAAGAGGAAATGCAAGGCAGAAAAAGAGACACAGATGTAGAGAACAAACACATGGACACCAAGTGGGGAAAGTGGGGCGGGTTGGGGGGGAATGAATTGGGAGATTGGGATACCAAATTGTACGCTCTAAATATATGCTGTTTATTGTCTGTTAACTGTATCTCAATAAAAGTTCTTAAAAAAAATACGAAGTAACTATTGACAAAAAGCATTAATAAAGGGCTCCGTAAGTTAGAATATGTGTTTGGAAGGCTAATTTACAAGGCACAGAGTGTTTAAGCGGATTTGTTTTGGCCTTGATAAACAAGGCTGGCTTAGATTAGGTATAAATCTATAACTACATTGAAGAATACAATGCAAGAAAACATGCCTATGACATATCAGAATTACACAGTGGGTAAAAAAGAAGGGGAGAAAATCTCAAACTTTAAAGGAACAGAGAGGAGGGACTTTACAGATGGCTCCTAGAGAGGAACAGACCTCCCTGGAACCCTGGAAATTTTCTATTTAGGGTGATCCTTGCACACCAGGGATCTGGAGGAAACAGAAAGTGCACAGAGAAAGGACATGCAATAAAAGCTCCAAATCTCACTTAAGTTACAAATTACAACCTTTTACTTTCTGCTTAACTTTATTAAATATTGACTATAATTACTGTTTATTATAAGTTCCTATAATTTGCTAGGTAGCATGGCGTTTTATCACCAACACTGCTTACAACTGTAGGTACATAATGACGATAAAAAGCAAATGGACTTTTAGGTGGTTTTCTTACTGCTTTTAAATTCTCTACAGACCATACACCCCCTTACAAGCCTACACTACTGCCCCCACCTTGGTATGCCTATCTAGAATACAAGACATTAATATACATGATCTCATTATCACTCCCTTTTTACAAGCAAGACCAAGTCTCAAAGACATTAAATAACTTGGCCAGAACCCAGATAGGAACCTAGGTCCATAAAGGTCCATAAGACTCCATAGTATTTCTCTGGCTGTGCTGGATTACCTCAAATACCACCCTTATTCCCACCTGCATTAAAAAGAGATCTCATTTCTGCTATCACCTTAGAGAACTGTTTGTCAGTTTGATATAACGTTTAAGCTCATATCTACCCCATGACCCAGCAATTATAGTCCTTAGGTATTTACTCAAGGGAAATGAAAACATCTGTCCACCTAATTTTTAAAGCCCCACACTGGAAATAACCCAAATGATCATCAGCAGGAGAACGGACACACAAAATGTGGCGCATTCATACAGCGCAATCCTACTAAGAAACAAAAAGACTACCCACAGATACATGCAACCACATGGGTGAAACTCTAAAAACATTTTGCTAAGCAAAAGAAGCCAAACACAAACATATGTATACTATATAATTCCATTTACAGAAAGTATACAAACAGGCAAAACTAATCTATGGAGATAGAAGTCAAAAAGTGGTTGCTCTGAGGTTGGAGTGTTGACTGGAAAGGGCACCATGGGAACTTCCAGGGTGATAGAAGTATTCTCTGTCTTGTTGTGGGTGGTAGTTACTCAAGTGTCAAAACTCATCTAACTCAACACTTGAGACCTGTGCATTTTATTTTTATATAAATCATACCTTAATAAAGAGAGAGAAGAGAAAGGGTAATACTAATAATAGTGATAGTGGTAGCTGATATATAATGAGTTATCTCACCATCTACCAGAGACAATATTGTGCCCTTCGTTTATGCTTTAAGTTAAACTTTACAACTACCTTGTGATGGAAACACCACTACTATTCTCATTTTTCAGATGAGAAAAAGGTTAATACCCCATATTGTATAAACAGTATAGTAAGAATGTGAATCTATGTCTGACAGATTCCAGAGCTTGGCTCTTAACCATGGTGTTATATTGCTTTTTAAAATTTTGGGGTATGTCCCTCAAAACTTAAATGCCTGCTATGATCTGTACTGGATCAGAGACACAACTGAGTCAGACAGACACATCTCCTGTCCTCTGGAGGAGCAGATGAGGTTCTGTTTTCTCCTCCTCTTCTCCAAACTTATAACATTAGCCTTTCCCCATGTTATTATGATCTCATAAGCACCACTTCAAATGGCTACAGAATATTCCTCCGAAGTTTAAACCATATTCATCTCTACCTTAGTGTTGTACATTTAGATTAGTTCCAATTTTGGTGGGTTGATGTATTTTACTTTATTTTTTATTTATTTGTTTTTTTGGCTGCACTGTGCATGGTGGGATCTTAGTTCCCCAACCAGAAATCAAACTTGTGTCCCTCGCATTGGAAGCACCAATTAACCACTGGACTGCCAGGGAAGTCCCGACTTGATGTATTTTAAAATTTCAGTGGGAAAAGAACATTTACAGGTGACTAGGCAACCCAGACTAGGCACAATGTAATGATTTTTTGCATTTGACTGGAAATATACACCATCTGTATTGTAACTTCAGGTATAGCTAATGCTACTCAGAAGCTCTGATGAGCAGTCATGGTGTGGAGGAGTACATTAAAATAAGAAACATTATTAAATACAATTTAGGAGACAACAATCTATCAAAATGTAGGACCTACAGGGAAAAAATAATAAAAGTCATTCTTGATAGGGGAAAAAGTTGGGACCCAATGCATTAAGTGAGTAAGAAAAGAGAAGCAAAGAGCTAGGAAGTCTGCCAATCAATGTGTATCCTGGCATAATCCAAAGGACTAGAAATCCTTTTGTCCAGATTTATTCTTTTACAAGAGGAAGCTGAGTATATGAGGCAGGATTATAAAGTGAAAGAACTGTCTGGGTTCAGCTCTAGCTTGGCCTCTTCCTAGACATATGGGCAGTCATTTGAGATTCCCAGAGCCTCAGATATTGCACTGGGAAATGGAAATGATGATAATGTCTTCCTGACAAGATCACTGTGGAGATCAAATGATGTAATATATGCAAGGTGCCTAGCACACTTTGGTAAATGCTGGCTCCCACCCCTGGAGCTCATCCTCAGGTAACTTCTCTTGCCAACCTCTGTGTGTTCTTCCAAATCTTACTCTCAAAGACCCCTCCATATGACCAGAATACTCACAAAGCATACACATCTTGAACAACTGGATTCCTTCCCATTTACTAACTTTTTCTAAAGGGTTATTTCTGCACCTATTAAATTGCTACACTAAGCTCTGACCAAACAGACAACTCATTTATTCAACACTCATTATGTATAAGGCACTGGGAGAAAAGGGAATAGACAGTAGGATAAACAAAGACAGGTCCATGTCTATGGCAACATGAGACTAAGTTCTGCTATAACAAGAGGAAGGAGAGAGGTATCAAAAAAACCTAAAAGATAGGAACATCAGGCTTTAAGATCAAGCTTAAAGGATCTTTGAGGACATTGTCTAGCTTGGAGACAAAGCTGTGGCCCAGTTTACATGGATACATGTAAGGGTCCTCTCTTAACTGCAACCCAAACCACATACATGTTTAACGTACTCAACTGACTGCAGACCTAAACATCTGTATAATGAAGTTCCACTGAAAAGATCAATGACAAAGAGCACGAGAGTTAGAGATGTTCAGTGGAGACTCCACAGGAAATGCCAGCTGGGAAAGAGAGGAAACAGATGGCCACGTGCTCCTCTATAACTCCTTGACAGTGTGAATATGAGTCTGAGCAAGGAAGATTTAGATGAAAATCCAGCAAACATTAATTAAGCACCTACTAAATGCCAGGGTAAGTGCTAAGCTGTCATGTATATCAATTCATTTAAACTTCACAATACACATGTTTATTAGCATATATTAAGATTATATAGTTATAATATAACAGAATGGAGTGAGTCCTGAAGGCAAATAAAACTCTTGAGAATTCTTTATTTGCTCTCCATTCATTTAATGATTTGATAGTTATCTTAAAGGCAGGATGATCTGAATACCCAGACATCTCCATAAAATCCTTTTGTTGATTCTTTAACCTAGTTGAATGGTTTCTCAAATTTTAGTGTGCCTAAGAACTACTAAATGGAGTACTAAGAGCAACAAGAATAACTAAAACTTAGCTTACTATGCGTCAGGCCCTGTCCTAAGTGCTTCACCTAATTACCCTTCAAAATCCGTTAAACTGCCCATAAAGGACAGTTAATGTGTTTTCATGTTCACAAGCTGTATTTCCTTGAGTAAATTCTTTAACCTCTCTGTACTTCAGGTTTTACATCTCTAAGAAAGGAGATAATATACATAACCTCATAGGATTGTTGTGGGAAACAAATCAATTCTTATAAAACACTGTGATAGATGAGTAGCAAAACTGGGAATCAAATCCAAATATGTTCTTTCCCTTGCACCATGATTAATCAGGCCTTATAGTACAGTCTGATGTAAACTAAGATTATTGGGGAAGGAAAAATCCTCCCAGAAGTCATGAAAAGGAACGATTTAAAATATATTTCAACTTCTATATGTTTTAGCTAAAAATCTAAGTATAAATATAGTGGGACAAGTCAACAACCATAATTCACAGCAGAAAGTTTTTTCTTATGTTGACCTACATCTGCTGTCTATGCCTGCAAATTCTCTTTATTCTTTCAATCTTTTTATTTGATTGATTGGTTGACTTTACTTTTATTTTTCATATGCTAGGCACTCTTATACATGCAAAGGCTATGGTGGTAAATAAGACAGAGAACTCTAGTGGTGGGGGAGAGAAAAAAAAATAAGCACAGGAATCAGTAAAATGAGTTCAGATAGTGGTAAGTGCTACATAAAAAGTAAAACACAGTGATGGGTTATACTTTAGATACACTGGTCGGAGAAAGCCTCTGATATAGCTATGTTTGAGGAGAAATTTGAATGCTGAGAAGGAATGCCAGGCATAGGAAAGAACAAATACAAAGGTAGGAACAGGCCTGGTATGCAGTAGATACAGAATGAAGGCCAGTGTGACCATAGTGATAAAAGGGACAGAGTAAGGCAAGATAAGCTCAGGGAGGTGAGTAGAGGCAAGATTCTAAGGGTGTCACATAGGCCACAGCAAGAAGCTTCATGAGGCCAGGAACTGTGCTGTCTTATTTTCTGCTAATATTCATCTCCCAGAGTCTAGAACATTTCTGGCATATTGTAGGCACTCAATATACACTTGAACGTGTGACTGAATCAATGAATGACTCCCAGGTTCTGCCCTCTGGTGCTTCAGAGTACAAGTTTACTCCCACCACCTCAAGCAGAGGTTGGTACTTTTCTGTAAAGAGCCAGACAGTAAATATTTTGGGCTTTGCAGGCCATATGGTATCTGTCATAACTACACAATTCTGGTGTTGAATTACTAAGACAGGCATAGACAATATATAAACGAATGAGTGTGGTTGTGTTCCAATAAAATTTTTAAAATTTAATTAATTAATTAATTTTATTTATTAGCTGTGTTGGGTCTTCATTGCTGCGCACGGGCTTTCTGTAGTTACAGAGAGCAGGGGCTACTGTTCATTGCAGAGTGCATGCTTCTTATGGTGGTGGCCTCTCCTGTTGCGGAGCACAAGCTCTAGGAGTGCGGGCTTCAGTAGTTGTGGCACGTGGGCTCAGTAGTTGTGGCACACAGTCTTAGTTGCTCCTTGGCATGTGGGATCTTCCCAGATTAGGGCTTGAATCCAGGTCCCCTGCATTGGCAGGTGGATTCTTAACCACTGCGCCACCAGGGAAGCCCCGCAATAAAATTTTATTTATAAAAATAAGTGGCTAGAGATTCATTTCAATCCCTATCAAAATTCCATTTGCCTTCTCTGCAGAAATTCACAAGATGAACATAAAACTCATATGTAAATGTAAGGGACTCTCAAAATAGCCAAAGCAATCTTGAAAAAGAAAAAAGTTAGAAAACTCACTTCCCAATTTCAAAACTTACTACAAAGATACAGTAATCAAAACAGTGTAGTACTGACATAAAGGACAGAAATTTAGATCAATGGGATAGAGTTACGAGTTCACAAATAAACTCTTACATTTATGCAAGGTTAACTGATTTCCAATAAGAGTGCCAAGACAATTCAATGAGAGAAAGAATAGTCTTTTCAACAAATGGTGCTGTAATAACTGAATATGCACATGCAAAAGAATGAAACTGGGCCTCTACATGACACAATATATAAAAATTAACCCAAAACCGATCAAAGACATACACATAAGATCTAAAACTATAAAACTTTTAGAAGAAAACACAGGTGTAAATCTTTATGACTTTGTATTAGGCAACAGTTTCTTAAATATAACATCAAAAGCATAAGTGACAAAAGAAAAAAACAATTTGGACTTCATGAAAATTAAATCTGTGTGTCAAAAGCACTCTCAAGAAACTGAAAAAACCCACAGAATAAAAGCAAAAATTTCAAATCACATATCTGATAAGGGCTTATTATCCAGGACATACAAAGAACTCTTATGACTCAACAATAAAATGATAGGTAACAATTTAAGAATGGGCAAAGGAGGACTTCCCTGGTGGTGCAGTGGTTAAGAATCTGCCTGCCAATGCAAGGGACATGGGTTCGATCCCTGGTCTGAGAAGATCCCACATGCCGAGGAGCAACCAAGCCCATGTGCCACAACTACTGAGCCTGCGTGCTGCAACTACTGAAGCCCGAGCACCTAGAGCCCGTGCTCTGCAACTAGAGAAGCCACCGTACTACACTGAAGAGTAGCCTCCGCTCGCCACGACTAGAGAAAGCCTGCATGCAGCAACGAAGACCCAAAATCGCAGCCAATAAATTAAAAAAAAATGGGCAAAGGATCTGAATAGACATTCCTCCAGAGAAGAAGATATACAAATGGCCAATAAGCACAAGGAAAGAAGCTCAACATCATTAGTCATTAGGGAAATGCAAATCAAGACCATAATGAAATACCACGTCACACCCACTAGGATGACTATAATAAAAAAAGACAGATAATAAGTATTGGTAAGGGTATGGAGAAACTGGAACATTTGTACATTTCTGGTGGGAATGCAAAATGGTGGTGCTACTTTGAAAAACAATTTGGCAGTTCCTCAAGGAATTAAACCTAGAGTTGACATATGATACAGCAATTCTACTCTTAGATATATGACTAAGAGAACTGAAAATATATGTCCATACAAAATCTTGTACACAAATTGTTCATAGAAGCATTATTCATAATAGCCAAAAAGTGGAAACAAGCAAAATGTCTGATGAGTGGATAAACAAAATGTGGTATATCCATATAATGGAATGTTATTTGGCCATAAAAAGGAATGAAGTATGATTCATGATACAACATAGATAAATCTTGAAATTATCACACTAAGTGAAGGAAGTCAGATACAAAAATCTACATATTGTGTGATTCCATTCATATGAAGTGTCCAGGACTTCTCTGGTGGTGCAATGGTTAAGAATCCGCCTGCCAATGCAGGGGACATGGCTCGATCCCTGATCTGGGAAGATTCCACATGCCACAGAGCAACTAAGCTGTGGGCCACAACTACTGAGCCTGCGCTCTAGAGCCCTTGAGCCACAACTACTAAGTGAGCATGCTGCAATTACTGAAGCCTGCGTGCCTAGAGCCCATGCTCCACAACAAGAGAAGCCACAGCAATGAGAAGCCCGAGTACTGCAACAAAGAGTAGCCCCAGCTCGCCGCAGCTAGAGAAAGCTCAAGGGCAGCAATGAAGACGTAACACAGCCAATAAAAATTAATTAATTAAAAAAATAAAAAAAGACAAGTGGTATGAAGTGTCCAGAATAGGAAAATTCATAGAGACAGAAAATAGATTAGTGGTTGCCACGGGTGGAGCCAGGGGTAGGGGATGGGAGGTAACTGCTAATATGGGTAAAGAGTGTGTATTTTAGGGTGATGAAAATGTCTGGAGTTAGGTAATGGTGATAGTTGCACAACTTTGTGAATATACTAAAAAAACAAAAAACAAAAAAACACTGAATTGTACACTTACATAAAATAAAAACTACACTTAAAAAACCAAGTCAACAAACAGGTGGCAGGCTGGATTTGGCCTGCAAGTCATAATTTGCTGACCCCTGATCTAAAGGATAGTTCTTGAAATCTTTCACAAAGTCAGATCTATGCTTTATCTTTTTCTTTCAGGGTGACAATTTTATGAATTTGTTATCTAATTTACCTCTCTAAACTGATAGTGTAAAAAAACTGACAAGTCTTTGTTAGAATCAGGTTACACTATGAAACTGCCCTGGTCTAGCATACCAACTATATTCAAAAAGAAAACCAATCTAGTTTATATCAAACTTGTTTCCAGTGAATTTATGCTCAAATTATACAAGAAACAAAATAGAAACAAAAAAGCAATCAAGCCAATTGTGAAGGTGGGACATATAATGTTTGCAACTTGTTTAAGGACAATATAAGAAAACTAATAAGGCAAGAGAATAAATCCACCAAGGCAAGAACTATTCATTAAGCCCTTTAAAAAAGTAGACACAAGGTTCATGTGGAAAGAATATGAACTCTGAAGCCAAACAGGCCCGATATAAATCTTATTAATCTTATTTCTACCACTTATGTGGCCTTGGAAGTGCTGTTTTACTCTCCTTATTTATAAAGTGAGGTTACTTTCCTCTCCCTCTCTCTACCTCTCAGTGTTTAATGCCTATCACCATGCCAAGAAATCCCACAAGTGGAAGAAATAGAAAGGATCAAAGTGTGATCAGAACTTTAAGGTGGAGGGCTTCCCTGGTGGGGCAGTGGTTAAGAATCTGCCTGCTAATGCAGGGGACATGGGTTCGATCCCTGCTCTGGGAAGATCCTACATGCCACGGAGCAACTAAGCCCGTGTGCCACAACTACTGAGCCTGTGCTCGAGAGCCACAACTATTGAGCCCACGTGCCACAACTACTGAAGCACGTGCGCCTAGAGCCCGTGCTCTGCAACAAGAGAAGCCACCGCAATGAGAAGCCCGTGTACCACAATGAAGAGCAGCCCCTGCTCACCACAACTAGAGAAAGCCTGTGCACAGCAATGAAGACCCAATTCAGCCAATAAATAAATAAATATATTTATTTTTTTTTTTAAAAAGAACTTTAAGGTGGACTTGGAAAACCCTAATGATGTTGAAAGCAAGTACCACCCCCGGGCTCCAAAGTGAGGACTACAGGCCACAAACTGAAATCCCAGGATATTTGGCTCCTGTCTGGTTATGACAATAAAACTCAATGAGACAAGATGAGCTAGTGCATATAACTAAAGGAGGATGTGGAACGCTCAGCAAAGATGTCCAAAGAACATAGAGAATTGGTTTGGCCTACATACCAGAATACCTTAGAATTTATCCTAATCAACATTAAACTTAAATCCTTTAATCTCAACCTCCCTTCAGGCTCTCTTACTCAGTTGCTGCCCCTACAATACTTCTTTATATTTTCTTAATGAACATTTTTAACTATTTTGAAACAATTTCAAACATATAAAAAGGTGCAAGAATAGTAAAAAAACACCTTTCCCCTAAGTCATTAACTGCTAACATTTCTTTCTCTCCCCCTTTCTCCTCTTTCTCCCTATACACACACACACACTTTTTTCCCCTGAACCATTTGAGACTAAATTACAAACTTCAGGACCCTTTACATCCTTAAATTTCAGTGTCAGGAAATTTGACACTGACACAATACTATTATTCAATATATAGTCCATATTCACATTTCACCAACTGTCCCAATATTATCCCTTTGATTTTGCTGATCCAGGAGCCAATCCAGGATCACACACTGCATTTAGTTGCCATTTTCTTTTTAGTCTCCTTTAATCTGGGGCACTTCCTCAGTCCTTCTTTGTTTTTTACAATATGACATTTCTGAAGAATGTATCAGCTGTTCTGGAGAAATGTCTCTCGGTTTGGATTTGTCTGATTATTTCCCCGTGATTTATTGTAGATAACGCATTTTGACAGAAATACCACCTAGGTGATTTTGTGTCCTCCTCAGTGCACACTATCAGCTGGCATTGATGTTAAACTGGTATCTACCAGCTTTCTCCACTCTAATGTTACTGTTTTCCTCTTTGCTATCTGTGAGGAAACACTTCTACATTGTGCAAATATCCTGTCTGCCATCAAATTTCCACTCAATGGTTTGATCACTCACTGATTATTCTTGCCTGAATCAATTACTGGTATGATGTGGTGTGATGGTTATAAAATGGTGATTTTTCCAACTTTATCATTTCTTCATTTAGTGGTTGGCAATCTACTAGAATAAAGTGCTTCTCTCCCCCCACCCCCCTTTCTTTCTCTCCCTCTCTCTCACCAGTGCAAATTCAAGTATTTTTTATTCAGTAGGTTTTAATTCATTATTGTCATTATTCATCCTTATGCTCAAGCTGTCACGGGTTTGGCCAGGAGCATGTCTTTCATGCTGCCTTCTGCATCCTTATGATATGTCCCTATCATTTTTATTTCTTTACTTTCTGTTGATCTTCTGCCACAAGATGTTGTAGGCTCATCTTGTACATTTGCTGTCCCAGACCTGAATCAGTTATTCCTCCAAGGACCCCTGGTTCTTTCTAGTGGGGAATGGTACTTAGAAACCACCAGTAACTCAAGGCTATTGAGTATCATTGCTTCTGGACCCTTTCAGAAGACACAGCTGGAAATAACATATAAATACATATTAAATATATGTATTTTTAAACCGTGAATTCAGAAATCCCCTGGCAGTCCAGTGGTTAGGACTCAGCACTTTCACCGCTGGGACGCAGGTTCAATCCCCGGTTGGGGAACTAAGATCCCAAAAGCCATGTGGCATGGCCAACAAAATAAAACAAAACAAAAACCATGAATTCACACTGATACTGCTGATTCCAATCCAGTACCTCAGAGTTCTTCTTTTGCCTATTCCATATTTGAATTTCCCTTCACCCACAGTGAGAAGGGAACAACATTGATATATTATATCAACATTATATTTATTACATATTAGCATTGATAAATTTATCCCAACAACACTGATATTTACTCATTTGCTCAATTCTGCAACACACACAAAATATTGATAGTTACAGAATTGCTACAGCAATACTACTACAAATGACAAATTTACTAACAAGTTCAATCAAGATTTCTTTACTTTGTCTTTAAAATATATATAAAGAATATTTATAGTCAAAGTACTGTGTTAAAAATTGACTTAGCTGGCATCCCTTTCCCCATCTCTGCTGACTTAATTTTCACTTAATTTACACACTTTTTGAATCTGTAAAACCTCACCGTGGTTATAAAAGTAAAAACTCTACAAAAAGGTCCAGAAGGATTATTCCCTTTTCTCCCCTCCACTCTACGCCTTCTATCCCCTGGAGGTGACCAACTTCATTAGTTTCTGCTTATCCAATCTATGCTGTGTTTGCAAAAATACACAGGTACATAACATAAATTCTTAGTCTCCCTCCTTCGTTATCAAATTTGGCAAAATTATTTTAAAACAGCCCTTAAATATATGAAAAAAATATTCCATCTCACTCATAAGAGAAATGTAATTTAAAACTATATTGAGATACCATTTTTCATCTGTTAGAATGGTAAAAAATTCAAACGCTTAATCCCCCAGTCTGTTGGTGAGCTGTGGAGAAACAGGCACTCTCAGGCACTGCTACCAGGAAGGCAGAATGGTGCAACTCCCATGGAGGGAAATTTGGCAATATCTAACAAAACCACATATATATTTACCCTTTGGCCAGCACTCCCACTTCTAGATTTTTACCCTGAAGATATATCTCTAGCAATACTAAAATATATATGCACAAGGTTATTCATTATGGCACTGTAATTACAAACTATTAGAAACAACTCTAAGAGCCCATACATGAGAAATCCACTGACTTAATCTTGCTTTATCTACATACTAGACTACTAGGCAGCTGTGAAAAAGGGCTCTATGGGGAGGACTTTCCAGTGGCACAGTGGTTAAGAATCCACCTGCCAACGTAGGCGGCACGGGGTTCGATCCCTGGTCCAGGAAGAGCCCACATGCTGAGGAGCAACTAAGCCCATGTGCCACAACTACTGAACCCTATGCGCCTAGAGCCTGTGCTCTGCAATGAAGAGTAGCCCCTGCTCGCCGCAACCAGACAAAGCTGCATGCAGCAACAAAGACTCAAGCACACCAATAAATTAATTAATTAATTGAAAAAAGAAAAAAGAACTCTATGGGGAATTCCCTGGTGGTCCAGTGGTTAGGACTCAGTGCTTTCACTGTTGTAGGCCTGGGTTTGATCCCTGGTCAGGGAACAAGCTGCAAGGCTAGGCCAAAAAAAAAAAAAAAAACTCAACTGATTTGAGTGATTTTCAAGATATACTAGTAAGTGAAAAAAAGAATATATATCATTCCCCAATGATTCTTACGGTCAACAAGTCCTTCAAGTCCAGTCAGTCACTCTATTCTCTCCTTACACGCCACCTCATGTCTTTACTTCCTTCCCATCCCCCTAAAAATTCATGATTCATTACTACAATCATTCATTTGCAGCCTTCATCTGACAAAATTTCAACCCCAGACGATCTTCTAGCTCTCCTGTATCTTCAACTTTCCCTTTCTATACTGATTCTTTCCCCTTGGGATTAAACATGCTCAAGCTTCTCTAATGTAAAAAGTCCTCCCTTGGTGCCAAACCCACATCGAGCCGTGGGCCTCCATTTCTCCTCCCTGCATAACCATACTGAAAGAGCAGTCTACACCAGGTATTTTTACTTCCTCACTTCCCAATAATTCCTCAACCCACTTCTATCTATACCACAAAAATGGCCCTTGCCAAGGTGACCATGACGGCTTCCTTGCCCTAAATCAAAGGGACACTTCTCAGTCCTTAACTTACTTGGTCCCTGGCAGTATTTGATAGTGTTGACCACTTATTCCTCAATGAAACTTTCTTCTTCTGGGTTCTGTGGCATCACCCTCTCTGTTTTCCTTCCTACTCCCCTAATTGCTCTTTCTTGATACCCTCCGCATACTCTTCTTTGTCCACCTGGCTCGTATATTGGTCTTCTATACGGCTCTATCCTAGGCTTTCTTCCTACTCTACACACTCCTCAAAGGCAATCACAACTCACTTTCATTGTTCCAATGTATATGCTGCTAACTGCTCCCAAATCAACATCTCCTCATTCTTAAGCTCAGACCCAAGTGTTCCAACTACCTTGTTTAGAAAGCACTAGACAACACATGGCCTATAGCTCTGGAACATCCATAACCAAGCTTATCAACTTTTCCTTCAAACTTATTCCTCCTCCGGTGCTCCCTAACTCTGTGAATGGTACTACCATTTACCCTGCCAAACAGACACTTAACTTTCATCCTTGACTCCTCTCTTTTCCTAACTTTCCACATTCAGTCACCAAGAACTCTGTTAATTCTACCTCTTAAATGTCTTTCAAATTCACTGACTTCTCTCACCCAAATTACCATTATCTAGGTTCAAGTAACCAATCACCTCTTTCTGAATCACTGCCACTATCTCTTAAGTGGTCTTGCTGTCCACAGTTTGAACTTCTGCAATCTTTATTTTGAAGCCAATTTTAAAACAAACACACACACACACACCTTAACTCTAATCATACTGCTCACGTGGTAAAGACAACTCAACAGCTCCCCACTGACCTCAGGATAAAATCAATAGTCTTCAACACAGCGTACAACATCCTTCATTATGAACATCCCACCCACACTCTCCTCCATCAACCTCATCTATTATCCTTCTTCCACTTGTATTCTGTGACCATCTGTTCTCCTGAACCAAGTACCCTCAGCTCTCCCTTGCATCATTCATATGCTGTTCCCCCAGCCTAGAACTTTTTCTCTCCCTATCTTCCCCAAATCTAGCTAGCTCCTCCCATCCATCTTTTAGGTTTCAGCCTAGACTACATTTTTCTTAGAAAGCCAAGTTGAGATCTCTCTGGCCCATTATGTTTCACTCACTTGTGAAATTTTTCAGAATAATGATGGACACATTGGGGAGAAGAGGCTGGGGAGAGAACAAATATTTGTTGAATACTATGTTTATTTTTTAAAAAACTAAAAATGGAACTACCATATGACCCAGTAATCCCACTACTGGGCATATACCCAGAGAAAACCATAATCCCAAAAGAAACATGTACCATAATGTTCACTGCAGCACTATTCACAATAGCCAGGACATGGAAGCAACCTAAATGCCCATCAACAGATGAATGGATAAAGAAGATGTGGCACATATATACAATGGAATATTACTCAGCCATAAAAAGGAATGAAATTGAACTATATGTAATGAAGTGGACAGACCTAGAGACTGTCATACAGAGGGAAGTAAGCCAGAAAGAGAAAAACAAATACCATATGCTAACTCATATATATGGAATCTTAAAAAAAATGTACTGATAAACCCAGTGACAGGGCAAGAATAAAGGTGCAGATATAGAGAATGGACTGGAGGACACAGGGTTGGGGCGGGGGAGGGACAGGGGGGCAAAGGGGAAGCTGGAGCAAAGTCAGAGGGTGGCATGGATACACTACTGGTGTGACGTGGATAGCTAGTGGAAGGTTGCTGTATGGTAGAGGGAGATCAACTTGATGATGGGTGATGCTTTAGAGGGCCAGGACGGGGCGGGGGGGGGGGGCATGGGGTCGCAGGAGGGAGGGAATGTGGGGATATATGTGTGGATACAGCTGATTCACTTTGGTGTACCTCAAAAATTAGTACAAGAGTGTGAAGCAATTGTTTTCCAATAAAGAGCTTAAAAAAAAAAAAGAGAGTGAAGAAGTGTGATAAGAGTATAAATTGGTACAGACTCCATGAAAGGCAGTTTTGTTAATATTTATCAAAATCACAGATGGATATACTCTCTGACCTACTAATACCATTTGTAGGTATTTATCCTAAAGATAGACACCCACATATGCCAAATGATGTTGCAAGGAATAATACTGTACATACAGAAGATTGTAAGTAACCTACATATCCATCAACAGGGACAATTTAAATAAATTATAGTACACTCATCCAACAGAATACTCTGAAGTCATGAAAGAACTAGATATTAGAAACACCTTTATGTACTGATATGGTAAAATCATGAAAGTATATTTTTAAATTCAAAAGTAAGGTACAAAGCAGTAAATATGTTAGGCTAAGAAAGGTGAGAATTTTTATATAAAATTTTTCATAAAAATGCATTAAATTTCTCTGGAAGGATACTGAAATTGAATATGTTAGTTGATTCCAGGAAAGTGAATTTGGTGGCTGGGAAAAAGAATGGAAAGGAGATGATCTTTTTAAACTTTCAAGTTAACTCCAATATAGAAAATTTAAAAAGCCAATCAAACTGGACTTCCCTGGTGGCACAGTGGTTAAGATCCGCCTGCCAATGCAGGGGACATGCGTTCAAGCCCTGAGCCGGGAAGATCCCACATGCCTTGGGGGAACTAAGCCCGTGCACCACATCTGCTGAGCCTGCGCTCCAGAGCCCGAGAGCCACAACTATTGAGCCCATGTGCCACAACTACTGAAGCCCTCACATCTAGAGCCTGTGCTCCACAACAAGAGAAGCCACCGCAATGAGAAGACTGTGCACCACAGCAAAGAGTAGCCCCCGCTCGCCACAACTAGAGAAAGCCTGTGTGCAGCAACAAAGACCCAACACAGCCAATAAATAAATAAATAAATAAAAATAAATTAATAAGAAAAAAAGCCAATCAAACCGATAGGCTTTTAGTGAGTACTATATCCTAAGAGTTCCATTGAAGTTTCCTTCTGCATTTTTCAAAAGTATACAAAGTAGTAAATTAGGAAATTCAGGGAAGAAATTCCCCCAGATAATAAAGAGGAAAACATTATAATCAATAACCACAAAAAGGCAGGAGCTTTTCCTGTTGATTTTACCTCTTTTATCCCACCCCCACCCAACCCTTATTGTATCACCACTTCTTATTGCCAAAAATCGACTCGTTAACCGAAATGAGGTCCATATGTGAAAATGGGTGGGAAATAAGGGAAAAAAATGACCGTAAAGCATTTTAAAGTTAGATACCATCAAATCAGCATCTCAGGAAATTTTAAGAGCTTTCTATAAATAACAACAATAACAGCAGGTAATATTTGAGTACCATATACCATGAATTTTATAATATACTGAGCACTGTGCTAAGTACCTTACATATATAAATTAACTTATTTATGCCTCCTCTTAAACCTAAGAGACAAAGAGGATATGTATATTATTTACAGATGAGGAAACGGGTCCTAGAAGTTAAAGGGCTTATCCAAGGTCATACAGCTTATAATGGCATTTTTACTACTATAGTTGGGGGTGAGGGTGTCAAAAAAGGTATACCCTCCAACCTCAAACTAAGAAAGAGAAATAAGACAGCCTTTTGAGATTAGGATTGTAAAAAATCACAACAGTTGAATTTTCCTCCTCCTTGGCTTCCATGATACCATGTTCTCCCACCTCTATGCTATTCCTTCTGTCTCCTGTGGGTAGAGGAAGAGAAGAAACAGATAATCTCTAAATGCTGAAACACCTTGGTTCTTGGTCTTGGGTCTTCTCTTTCCTCCTACTTTTTTCCCCAGTGATATTACCCAGTCATCCAGTTTCTGGCTCTACAGACCACTGGTTCACAAACTTCTTAGGCTCAAGACCCCTTTACACTTTTAAAAATTACTGAGGATCCCAAAGAGTTTTTTAATATAGGTTATCAATATTTACCATATTAGAAATTAAAACTGAAATATTAATTTCATTTAAAATTAACATTATTAATTATAACTTTAATTTAATGAAAATAAAATTATTAATTTCATTTAAAAATAATAATAAAACGATAAGGTAACACATTTTAAATAAAAAGTAACTATATTTTCCAAGACACAAGAATTTAATGAGAAGAATGGCATTGCTTAACATTTTCGTAAAACTCTTTCATGTCTAGCTTAATGGAAGATGACTGGGTTCTCATATCTACTTTCTTTTTTTAAAATAAATAAATTTATTGGCTGCGCTGGGTCTTCATTGCTGGGCACGGGTTTTCTCTAGTTGTGGCAAGCAGGGGCTATTCTTCATTGCAGTGCACAGGCTTCTCTTGTTGTGGAGCATGGGCTTCAGTAGTTGCAGCACTCGGGCTCAGTAGTTGTGGCGCACAGGCTTAGTTGCTCCACAGCATGTGGGATCTTCCTGGACCACGGCTTGAACCCGTATCCACTGCGTTGGCAGGCGGATTCTTAACCACTGAGCCACCAGAGAAGTCCCTCATGTCTACTTTTGTATTCAGTTTGTTGTAAGATGTTATTTTGGTTGAAATATATGAAGAAAATCCAGCCTTATAAAGATAAGTATTATAGTTGGAATAGGGAGCAGTATTTTAATGGCCTGTTCAGATCATTGTAGGTATCCTTCCTTGCTATTACACCGAAACTGGACTAACAATGGTTTCTTAATGATACAATGTGGAACCTGAAACCACATAAATGAGCTGTTGGTACCGTGCTACATTAAAACACATTGCTTGATTTTACATTATGCCTGGATCTTTTACATATGTATGACTTTTGTTTTGAAAACAGTGACTCAATGAATTTGAAGATCTTCAAATGTTAACATTTATTATACAATAACATGTTACTGACATTTGTTAATATCACCACAGATCTCATCAAAGAGACTTTTAAGAAGTACTGAGAAGCTATCAAGCTCATGGTGGCAGATACAAATTTTCCTATACTCTTTTTTTTTTTTTTTTTTTTTTTTTGCTTTAAAGCCCAAATTTTATCTTTGGCAACAAATACTATAAGTTGTTCCTCTTGAAGCGACAGTTTACTTCATTCATTTGAAAGAAAATGTCTGCCAAATACCCATATTTGAATAACCACAGTTTTCATCTGCTAGCCATTCTTTCAGATGGTGTTCCATGACAAAAATGGCCAGTTGAGTTTGCAACTCAAAACAACTGAACAAGTGCTTTTCTTCAAGACAATCATCATAGTTCAGTATGCAGCAGCAGTACTTTATGGATCCTTCCCACCTCAGAATACAGAATACTTAAGAGATCTGTACTTAAGAGTTTAAATTTAAAATTAGTAAGTTTTATTGCTTTTACAACAAGGACATTTTAAGACTTTTTTTTTTTTTTTGCAGGGGGTCACTGCAAATGCATGGGGTGAATAATTCAATGAATCTGATGCTACTTGTCTTGATTCATGCTAAAGTGACAGTAGTTTTAAGTGCCCCCCCCCTTTATTTTTTTTGCAAATTTTTAAATGAGTTTGTTTTGTTTTGCAAATAATGTCTTAGTATTACTATGAAAGTAGTTTTGACCTGATGGAGTCCCTTGAAGAGGTCATGGGGATCCCCAGGGGTCTGCAGAACACACTTTGAGAACGCTACTATAGATTATTACAATGACTTTCCAGTTTTTATCCCAGTCTGTGCTTCTTTTGGTCCCAGACACACTGGACACTGTAACAATGATAGAAATGTCTTTGCACTTATCAAAGCCCAAGCCCTCTGCTTCAACTCTGAATCCTATCCCCTCCAACCTTCCCTAGGACTTTGCTCTTTCAATTATTCTGTCCTAACCCTTTAACAGCAATCCCTTTCTCTCTTATCAACATACACAAACAAGCTCTAGTATTTCTTTCCATTCTTACAAATCCCTCCTTTGATCCCACAAGCTCCTCCAGCTACTGCCCCATTTCTCTGCTTCCTTTTGTAAACAAAGTCTTTCAAGAATTGTCTATACAACTCAACAAAGCTGGAAAAGAAAAACAAAAACAAAACAAAGTGACTTTGAAGGGTGCAAGTGAGCGGAATAAAAAAGATGTCATTCTTCCTCCAATTTCCTGAAATGACTCCTCATTGGTTAAAGTCAACAGGAAGATAGGTGACAAGAGAGACTGTTGATATATCTACGCAAGTCAGCTGCCCAGGTAGTGAGCTGAAGAAAGAGTAGATGTAGAGAGGCAAGAGAAGATATCTTTTACAGTTTTGTTAGAGGAACCACTGACCAAAATACCTGCCCTGGCCAGGCACAACAGTAACCACTTGCATGAGTGTCTTACAATAGGAGGTCCTGGAACATGGAACTAACAAGCTACCACCAACCTGCAGAATTTGGGAAAAGTCAAGAGGAGAGAGGAGACGCCAGTCCATATGTCCTACCAACAACCTTCCAAAATCCTTCTTGCTGGAATCCATTTTGGCTGAGCCATGCTTGCACCACCAGGAAGGACCCTGAGTCAGAACAACTGGCCAGAGACAACCCAGAAACTAACCCCATCACCATAAAACCTGAGACTGTGAGCCACGTGGCAGAGCAGTTCTCCTGGGTTCCCTTACCCTACTGCTCTCCACCCAGGCACCCCTTCCCAATACAAAGCCTCTTGCTTTGGTAGCACGTGTGTCTCCTTGAACAATTCATTTCTGAGTGTTAGACAAGAGCCCACTCTAGGGCCCTGGAAGGGGTCCCCCTTCCTGCAACATTTTACCCTTTTTAATGCTTACATCCTATCTTTCCTTTCACCTAGGTGAAAAAATTATAATAACTAACTAAATAGATAAATAAACTTTCATCACCCTCTTTAAAATTTGTTTATCTATTTGTTTGTTTGTTTATTTCTGCACCACATGGCTTGTGGGATCTTAGTTCCCCGACCAGGGATCAAACCTGGACCCACGGCAGTGAAAGTGCAGCGTCTAAACCATTGGACCACCAGGGAATTCTCTAAATATTTTTTTTTTTAAAGGGAGAGTTGTCTACTTGCTGTTGCACTCCTTTAACTCCAATTCACTCCTCAAACCCTCTGATCTAGTATCCATTCTCAACACTCCAATAAAACTGCTCTGGTCAAGACCACAGTCGTTTTGTCCTCACTTATTCAAAGTCTCAGAAGCACTGAGTAGAACTGACCACTCCTTTCTTGAAATTACTCTCCTGATTCTCTCCTGGTTTTGTTCCCATTCTACTTCACTGACTCTCTTTCATGGTTAACATTTTTATCTCCTTAGCTTGTAATCAATTTCTGAAAGCTGGAGTATCTCCAGAGCTAGATCTTGGACCCTATTCTCTAAGGCTTCATGGATAGCTAAAGTCCCCGCATTTCTCCCTAGAGTCCAGAGCTCTTCCCCGATTAGGACCATCAACTGTCTATCTGACATCTCCACAAAGCTTTCCAACATGCTTCCAAACTTCACAGGTCCAACTCCCTGATTCTCTCATAAACCTATTTTTCTCCCAGTCTTCTTTCCATCTGCTCTCACTTCTCTAAGCCTCACAAGTGGCAAAGCAGGATTTAAACTAGGTCTTTGTTTTAACATCCAAACCTGTGGGCATTCCCTCATATTGTGCACTGCTACTATAGGTTCCCGCCAAGGTGGCCTTCACCCAAGTGCAAATTCAAACAGTCCATCCACCTTAACATATTTTTGTATTTGAGTGCCAATCCTTTGGAAACAATAGCTAGAATCCTATGTTGTGTTCACAGAAATTTCCAAGTCTGTTGTGGACAAAGTTATAAAACCAGGAAAAGACAGTATAGGCAATATGGGTTCGGTGGAGGCACAGCTAAAAGGAGGAGCCCAGACAGCTAGCGGGAACTGTCTACTCAGCATCCACTAGAGCAGGGTTTCTCAACCTCGGCACTGCTGGCATTGGGCGCTGCATAATTCTTTGTTGCCCTTTCTTTGTTGTACTATGATTGTAGAATGTTTAGCACCATCCCTACACTCTATTCACTATATGCCAGTAGTACCCTTCTAGTTTTCACGGCCAAAATTGTTTCCGGACATTGCCAAATGTCCCCTTGGAGGTAAAACCTTCCATGCCCCCCACCTCCAACTGCACTAAAGGGATGTACTTTATGTTTCAAGGAAATATGGAAAGAAACTCAAAAAAATAGAATAAAGGATAAATAATACAATATATTTACAAAATCATGTTTTCAAATACTTTTTGGAGGTATGGGGAAACAATAATGATATAAAAGTATAAAAGGGTTTTAGCAAATTGTGTAAATGGTATGAGCCCCATTTTGTAGAAAAAGATTTACATAAGCATGAAAAAAAAACTGGAAGACTTAAGAATAATAATTATTATTCACTGAAGTAGCCTACTATGATCCAAGCATTGTATTAAGCACTTCACAAAATCATCTCATTTAATCATCATAACAATTCTCAGTTATTGCTCCATTTTACAGATCAGGAAACTAGGGGTAACTTGTACAAGGCGATATAGCTGTAGGGAAGATAGGTCTTGAAACTAAATTTATCCAGTTCTTAACTAGCCCATCTCTTAACTAGCATTCTGCTTCATAATAACAAAAGTAATATATCAAACATTAACAATGTTTATCCCTGGATGGTAGAATTAAAAATGATTTTGTTTTCTTCTCTATATTTTTCTGTCAATTCCATATTTTCTACTATGATATTTACTACTTCTATAATCATAAAAAAAATTTTTAAGGACTTCCTAGGTGGCGCAGTGGTTAAGAATCCGCCAGCCAATGCAGGGGACACAGGTTCGAGCCCTGCTCTGGGAAGATTCCACATGCTACGGCGCAACGAAACTCGTGCACCACAACTATTGAGCTGTGCTCTAGAGCCCATGAGCCACAACTATTGAGCCTGTGTGCCGCAACTACTGAAGCCCATGTGCCTAGAGCCTGTGCTCCACAACAAGAGAAGCCACTACAATGAGGAGCCCACGCACCACAATGAAGAGTAGCCCCTGCTCTCAGCAACTAGAGAAAGCCCGTGTGCAGCAACGAAGACCCAACGCAGCCAATAAAAAAAAAAAGCAGTACTTGTTAAAAAAAAAATTTTAAGTGAAATTTGTGAAGACTACTTGGTAACATGGAGAAAAGGATTATTATAGAAAAGATACAAAATTCAATGTAAAATATTGATGACACATGTAAAAACATGCAAGAGATAAAAGGAAGTATATAAAACGCTAATAGTAATTATACTAAGGCAGTGGGAATAAGAAATAATTTTTATTTATCTTTTCCATATTACTATTAATGTAGCTATATTTTATAATGGATAAAAGTTTATAATGAAAAGAAAGCAATAACCATCCTCTATAATTTCATTACCTCGAGATAACACTGCTAATATTCAATAAATTTCTTTTTAGTCTTCTTCTAAGATCAACACAATCACTTACAAACATTAACGGGAAGGAACCAAAGAGAATTCGTATTCAACCTGCAGATGACACTAAGTTGGATAGGACATCTAAAAGTTGAATTCAAAACACGATCTTGAGGAAGGAAAGGGAATGGAACTAACATTATGGAATATTTCTGTGTCAGACACAATGAAAAAGCTGAACTTCTGGGCTGTAGGCCATGGACTGGACAGGACAACACTGGACAAAGTGCTTCGTTTTTCTAAAACTTTTTTTTTTAATAAATACCTGTTTCCTATCTGCCTCCCACAGCATTCCTTTGAAGCTAAAATGTGAGAAAGTGTGTGTGTGTGTGTGTGTATGAGAAAACACTTTGTAAAGTCTAAATTCCTATACAAAGGTAAGAATCTTTACTGTTCAAGCCAACAGTAAAAACAGTGGTATAAAATTTGATAGTCTTTTTCCAAGCACAAAGGAAACAGTATGACCAAAAAAACCCCAAACAGTTTCTGTATGACCATGTCAATCACTAGTTTTGATTAAGACTTATGTGCCTAATAAAACCACTGTAAAGGAGAGGTAACCTTCAGGTATGACCTGCAGAGAAAAACTGTTTATGCCTTGAATAGCGCCAAGAGGATTCTATGCAGGCAGAGAATGGAGAGCTAGTCATCTGCATCTAAGGTGCAAACTGCATCTCTTACCTGCAGCTCTGCTTCCAGGCCCAGCCGTCTGATAAAGGGGTCAGTGACATGATAGCGCCGCTCAAAGCTCAGGGCACCCCGCTCCTGGGGAACAGAAACAAACTCATATATTCATTGATTCAACTTAACACTATTTACTATGTTCCTATTACATATACATTGTTCTGGGCCCCACAGGAGCTAGAAAAGAGAACAAGAAATTGGCCTGCTGGAGCTTACACTATACTTGGGCAGGGATTAGAGAATAATATCAATAGAAGACAGCATATAATTAAGCACTAAGTTGCAACTGTTGGGTAACCAAAAAACATTTTTTTGAAACAACAAATAGGGAATGTTGCCATATTTATGTTAGAGAAGGTGGGCATCATCGTTAAGACACATACTGTGGGGTATATACAAAGAAGAAAAATAACTTTCATGGTCCCTCCAATGTGCCTCTAGGAATTGGTCTTTGCCCTTGAGGGCCTCCCCGTGTAATCAAATCACACACAAAACCCCCACAAATGGACAAAGCTGCAAATGGATTCAGGGAAGCAGGGGAAAATATACAAAACACAGACTAACGTGCACCAAGTACATGGCTCATGGAGAGGCATACACTCAGTCCTTCTGGATGGTGACCAGAGCTTATGCTGCATGCCACTTAATTTTTTAAAGATTTTTAACACTTAACCTTTACAAAGAACTTTTGGGTTCTTTCGAATTTCATTCTCAAGACCAGCCTGCAGGCAGACAGACATTATTACCATTTAACAACAGAGAACTGAGGCACAGGGAGGTAAAATGACTAAAGTCTTATAGGTAGTTAATTAGGGCAGTGGTGAGATTAAGCTCCTGACCCCAGCCTGGGATTCTTACTTCAGAAGCACATCTTGTCTTGGTCGAATCTCCTCCATTAAACCCCTGTGCTCCTTTACTGAGGGCTTGCCTGACAAAGCCTGGGCTACCTCGCTAAATGAGCTTGACTGACTGCCCAGTCATCTACCCATCTCAGTACTGGAGTGTCTTCCGTGTACAAACTGCAGGGAAGAGGTGCAGGCTTTGGTACAGGAGACCCTCAAAGAAGAGAAGAAAGAGTCTAAGCTAAACTGGGATCAAAATTCTCCCAGGTTCTGTTATATGTACACTGAGCAGTCAGAGCAACATGACGCAGCTTTATTTACTTCTGCTGCTCCCCTGCCCCCCAAGAAATGTGCACACACGTGCTCCCCTTCCTCACCAGACTCCATCAGTCTCAGCAACCCGGGTACAAGTACTTGGACAGAGACGCCTCCATGAATTCCATGTTCTTGGGTAAAAGAAGATCAGAGTCAAAAGACCTTGGTTCTAGTCCTGGGTATGCCACTAATTAGTTATGTGACTTCAGGCAAGTCACAGACTCTAATCCTCAGTTTATTCAGCTATAAAATGAATCTTTGGGGAAAAAAGGACCTCATGCTCTGGTTCATAAGTCTGAGCTGCTTACCTTTATCTGCCTACGGATGAGGTCTCTAGTTATGTTGACTTTTGCCATCTTCTCTTAATGGATCAACAGAAGGAAGCTACAGAAGGATCTTCAGGACCCTTGAGCATTCCAGCCAAGCCCAGGTCCACAAGACACACATTTAATCACCTGGGGAAAACAAATCAAACCTTGGGGGATGGAGTAAATTGGCTTCGGAGCCCTGATTCCACCCATAAAATAGCCCACCAGCCCAGCCCACCCAGTAAACTGGCTATTGCCTGTGATTTATGACATGGTGCGCTGGCCCTGCTCCATAGTGTTGAAGAACCTATGGAGGGTGAAGGGGGTTGTGAGGCGGAGTGATAGAGACAGTGATTCACAGCCATAGGAAGTATTGGAACAAACAGTGAAGGAGTCACGTGTGCTTCTCCAGAAAATGGGTGTGTGTGTGGATATGAGTATCAAGGAAGATGGAAGCACATCCTGAAAGTAAAAACAACGCATACAGCAAGAAAGACGTCAAGTTTCACTTGTTGAGTATGCATCTGTGGCAACCAGTTTGAAACTTTTAATTATGCTTCAAAATCCTTGACCTTCAGCTTGGCTCTCCCCAAAACCAAATCAGTATCACAGACAGAACATTCAACCCTCTAAAAGATTCACAGAATCGAACTCCTTAAGGACAGGGACTAAATCTTTATCTTTGATACCCAGAAACTGTGTTTGGTGCCTACAGAAGTACTAAATAAATGCTGAGTAAAATAAAGAAAAAAAAAAAAAAAAAGATTCACAGAATCAAAGAGCGGACAGGAAATGTAATGGTGACCATGTCCAACATAAAGAAATCCTTTTTCAATATCCTGATAAGTAGCCTTTAGACTCAGAACCTCTTGAAGCAAACCATTCCTTTGTTATACAACTCTGACAGAAAGACCTAGTCATCTCCTTTCTGATTTGCCATAAGAAAGCACAAAATACGAGAAATTAAAAAATTCCATACTAAAGCACATTCATCACAGAGTTTGTAAAAGCAAAAATAAATAAATAAATAAAAAACATCCAAGTTTCCAATGATAGAGGAATGGCTAAATAATGTATAGCCATATGATATTATGCAGCATTATAAATGCTACTTATGAAGGAAAAATGCTTACATCACATCAAATGTTTACATATTGCTTTTGTAATAAACGCATCACAGCTATGCTTAAAAAAGGAAATTAAGAAATAACAATTGCCATCTTTGGATAATTAATAGTATGACTGATTTTTTTCCTTCTACTTTTTGATGTTTTCAAATTTTTTCTATAAAAGTACATTAATTTTACAATCAGAAAAAAAAATATTAGAGAAAAAGAAAGTTCTGCCTCCTGTTATGTCCACCTTTTGGTCCTGTTTCTACCTCTGGAGTCACACAGGAGGTCTAGTCTTTCTTTTCCATGATGGTCCTCTGATGATAGTTCATAAGGCCCATCAAACCTCTCTGCCAGGGCTTCCTAGGTGGCGCAGTGGTTGAGAATCCGCCTGCCAATACAGGGAACACGGGTTTGATCCCTGCTCCAGGAAGATCCCACATGCCACGGAGCAACTAAGCCTGTGTGCCACAACTATTGAGCCTGTGCTTTAGAGCCCGTGAGCCACAACTATTGAGCCCATGTGCTGCAACTACTGAAGCCCACGCGCCTAGAGCCCATGCTTCGCAACAAGAGAAGCCACGGCAATGAGGAGCCTGCACACCACAACAAAGAGTAGCCCCCACTCATGGCAACTAAAAAGAAAGCCCGCGCACAGCAAAAAAGACCCAACACAGCCAATAAAATAAATTAAATAAATAAATAAATAAATAAATTAAAAAAAAACCCTCTCTGCCAACCCTCCCACAGTCATCAGGACCTCCAGAGGCTACTTCTGGATCTCCTGGCCCTGGCTTTCTTTCAGCTGGCCTCTTGCATATTCCTAGTATACCCTCCTAAAACCAAACCTTCTCCACCTGAGCTGTGAGCAGACTCCTTCTCTTCCTTTTGGCATTTAACCACAAAAGGAGATTCTATTTATAAACACTATGTTATTGCAGATTTTTTTCCCTTTAGTGCTAGGCACACAGTAGGACAATAAAAAACTTACTGCCTGATTAGATGTTCCCATTCAGCCCCAGTTCTTTGGGGCTATGCCTCCATGGTCTATTTTGGGATTGTAAGCTCTTAAAAGGGCAAGAACCGTCCCCTGCAATGTAGAAGCCACCCAGCATTGTGTCTTAGTGAGCATTACCAAGGATATACGGAAGTCACTGACACTATTTAGGACCACAAAACCTATAAGCACCAAGAACATCCAGGGATGCCATGTGAGAACTACAAATCCATGATGGCTCTTCCAGAGGCCCTTGGCCATCAAGTTAAAATTATGAATTTGAGGGACTTCCCTGGTGGCCCAGTGGTTAAAAACCCGCCTGCCAGTGCAGGGGACACGGATTCAAGCCCTGGTCTGGGAACATCCCACATACTGTGGAGCAACTAAGCCCATGCACCACAACTACTGAGCCTGTGCTCTAGAACCCTCGAGCCACAACTACTGAGCCAGAGTGCCACAACTCCTGAAGCCTGAGCACCTAGAGCCGGTGCTCTGTAACAAGAGAAGCCACCACAATGAGAAGCCCATGCACCACAACAAAGAGTAGCCCCCGCTTATTGCAACTAGAGAAAGCCTGCATGCAGCAATGAACACCCAACACAGCCAATAAATAAATAATTTTTTTAAAATTATGAATTTGAACAAACTGACATAAATTAAGCACTGGCCTGCAAATAGGTTTATGGCTCTGATATGTGATATAATGGTCGAAGCCAAAACAATAATAGTAATTGCCCCCACAATCACCAAGAACATGGGGTGAGGCTTATTACAAAGGAAAACACCAAAGTCAGTGAGTACATCCGATATAAAGTAAGATCAGTGATTCGGCCTTGGTCAAGTCTCTTAATCTCGCTAAGTAGGCTCTCATTCCTGTGACTCACAGGCAAAGGAAGCACTGGAACAAACACTGAAGGGGCCATGCATGCTTCCCCAGAAAAAGGCTCATTTTTTACTCCCAACACCTTTTCCTTGGAAGATCACTGGGAAGGTCAAATAAAATAATGTAATATAAAGTTTTTTCTTTTATTTTGAAAAGAATATAAATACTTTTATCTGCTAAGAAATAGTAAGTTGTCAAATATTATGTACTTACTATGTACCAGGAATTGTGCTAAGTGCTTTATATTTATTCATTCATTCAACAAGTGAGCACAAGAAGCTTCTACTATCTGCCAGGTACTATTCCGGGCCCAGGAGATACTGTAATGAACAAAATAGGCAAGTCCCCCTATTCTCATGGTACCTATATTCTAGCAGGAGGGATAATAATAATAATAAAACAAAATAAAAATATATCCAGTAGTGAAAAGTGCTATGATGAAAATAAAACACGTTGATCAGAGAGTGATTGATGGGCTACTTTTAGACTTGAGGTCAAAGAAGACATAGCACATTTTGGAGTTTTCTAGCTGCTCAGCATGTGAACTCCCTTTCTGTATTTTGGGAATTCCCCATCTAATGAGGTGGGTGGGAAGCAGAGCACCCTCTCACTATGAAGTGAGAATGGTGGAGACAAGATTCTCTTTCTGAGGCTCCCTTACACCTGAGTGTGTGCATATGGCCCAAGCTATGTCAACAGACACATGAGCCCCAGACCTTAATTGGGATCTGCTGTCAACGAATCAGAGGACCATGGAGAGTCCATGCTGGCAGGAAGGGGTGCTGTAGTTGCCATTAAGGTCCAGTCAGCTGGTGGTGGTGTAAGCTGTATAAGCAGCAGCAGTGACCTCATGGACTGGTTCTGTGAATAATTTTCGCTGTGGGTCCTGGATGCTAACCAGTTTCCCTTGTTCCAGCCCATTCTTCAAGCCTGGCTCTGTGGCCTTCCCTGATATTTTGTGAGTTTCCCTAATATCCTTTCAAGAATCAGCTAGAATTGGTTTCTGTTGTTTACAACTACAAATCCTGCATGATACAGAGGGGCTCTCTGAGAAGATGACATTTAAGCTGAAACGTGAATGATGACAAGAAGTCGCAAAGAACTAGGGGGATACACTTCTGAGGAGAGAGACAACTAGTGCTAAGATTAGTTCAAAAAGCTTGCATGGAAGATGCAACTCCTATCATCATTTTACAGATGAGGAAATAGAGTCATAGATATGAAACAATTTTTGCAATGTCACACAGCTAATAAACTGGAGCTAGAGCAGGGGACTCAAACCCAAAACTGTATTCACATTTTTTTTTCTTTACTTAAAAAAACTTTTTACTTTTTTTTTGTAGGCTCTTTATTGGAACATAATTGCTTTACACTGTTGTGCCAGTTTTTGCTGTACAACAAAGTGAATCAGCTGTATTTATACATATATCCCTATATCCCCTCCCTCCCGCAACTCCTTCCCACCTTCCCTATCCCAGCCCTCTAAGTCAACATCCATCATCGAGTTGATCTCCCTGTGTTATGCAGCAGCTTCCCACTAGCTATCTGTTTTACATTTGGTAGTATATATATGTCAATGCTACTCTCTCACTTCGTCCCAGTTTCCTCTTTGCCCCCCACCCCGTGTCCTCAAGTCTGTTCTCTACATCTGCATCTTTATTTATTTATTTATTTATTTATTTTTGCACCTTTATTCTTGCTCTGTCACTGGGTTCATCAGTACCATTTTTTTAGATTCCATATATATGAGTTAGCATACGGTATTTGTTTTTCTCTTTCTGGCTTACTTCGCTCTGTATGACAGTCTCTAGGTCCATCCATCTCACAACAAATAACTCAATTTCATTCCTTTTTATAGATGAGTAATATTCCATTGTATATATGTGTATGCACACTCTTAATCACTATGTATAGATGAGTAAATTACTATGGTATGTAATTTCCTAGAGTAATGATCACTATGAAAATCCCCAAAAGAGCCAACTAAACTGTTACTTCTCATTCACTAATTTTCTTAAAACATAAACTGAGTTTTTACCAAGCACCAAGCATTATGCTTAACATAGGGGAATACTGAGATAAAAGATATAGTACCTATACTAAGAAAGCAAAGAATCAAAGGCAAGGGACTTCAGGGAATTCCCTGGGAGTCCAGTGGTTAGGACTTTCATTGCCAAGGGTGCGGGTTCAATCCCTGGTGGAGGAACTAAGATCTCACATGCTGCATGACATGGCCTAAAAAAAAAAAAAAAAAAAAAAGGCAAGGGACTTTAGCTAATATTGATTGTGGCTTGGAAATAGTAAAAGGAACAAGAGGGGCAAAAGCAGAGAAACCAGGGAAACAAAAACCACTACAATTCAGTTAAAAGGTAAAATGGAAACTAGGATTGAAGACCATATCAGACTGGTAGGCACAGGTTTAAAACCCAAAATGTCAAATTTAACACAACTACTGCTCAGTTGGTGTTTTGGTAAACATTTCCATTCCCAACCTGAGAAGAAATGAAAACACTGGTAGATAGCTCATTCTGGAGCATAGCCTGCCCTCTTCTCTCTTGAGGAAACAGTGCCTTTCCACAAATTTTTAGGGAGGCAGACAAGCATAACTGGAAACACTTCTAAGCAGAGATCATTTAAAAGGCTCACCTCAGGAGAGAAATACGCTTAAATGTACAGGGGGCATAACTATTTTTACACCTCAGTCCAAAGTCTCTCAAATATAAATAATCAGAGCAATAAATAAAAGTTATTTGAATATGAGGAGATTTAATCATGGTCAAATTTTAAAAGCATTGTTTTAAGGAAGGTTCAGAAATAGTCAATTCTACAGAGTAAAGAACTCATAGATATGAAATGATATGAATGAAAGACTGGAAATGGCAAAAGGAAGTTTTATATACATATTTGATTAAACTAGACAACACCAAGGGGATTTCTATCTCTGGTGCAGTACACAAATTACATAATGTTCAGTTCTGCTGAGGGGCAAGAAGACCGAAATGAGTGACTCCAAGAATCCATAAGGCGGGACTTCCTAGGTGGCGCAGTGGTTAAGAATCTGCCTGCCAATACAGGGGACATGGGTTTGATGGCTGCTCCAGGAAGATCCCACATGCTGCAGAGCAACCAAGCCCGTGCACCACAGCTATTAAGCCTGTGCTCTAGAGCCTGTGTGCCGCAACTACTGAAGCCCACGCGCCTAGAGCCTGTGCTCCACGACCAGAGAAGCCACCACAATGAGGAGCCCACGCGCCACAAGGAAGAGTAGCCCCTGCTCTCCGCAACTAGAGAACGCCCACGGGCAGCAACGAAGACCCAACACAGCCAATAAATAAATTAAAAAAAAAAAAAAAAAAAGAAAGAATCCATAAGGTAAAAATTTCAATGCCTCTTTTGCCAGGCACTGTGCTAGACTTTGAAAATACAGCAAAGAACAAGCCAAACACAGACCCTTCTCTTCAAGAGCACACAATACAGTTGTCATTAGCTGAATATCAATGGCACCAAGGCTATTGTAATCAGAGCCCCAAAGAGGGACTGAAAAAGGCTAATTTAACTAAATGACCAAAATGAATAGCTAGGACAGTAAATTCAGAAGGAACAACATGGAATAATATATTAAATCTTATTTATACTCATTTATTCACACATCTTAGAAGAAAGCCCAAAAATGACAGTAGGCGAAACAAACTAAACATATAACAGTAGAGCTAGACAGACAACTGGGAAATCAGTAATGAAGAATGAGGACTCTAACAGACAAGAAGCAACTTTTTTTTCTTTTTTGGCCACGCCACACAGCTTGCGGGATCTTAGTTCCCCAACCGGGGATTGAACCAGGGCCACCACAGTGAAAGTGCCGAGTCCTAACCACTGGACAACCAGGAAATTCCCAGACAATAAGCAACTTCTAATGATCTTCTTCATCCTACGGATAGCACAGTTAATGAATAAACCCTGATTTTTACACTTAAAGCTCTAATAACATTGAGGGCTAATTTGTTGGCAGAACGTGAAAGCTCAATAAAAACTTTCTCTAACTAGAATACAAAGGTTTAGGAATGGTATTTACTTGTGATTTAGGATATTTCAGGCAAACTCTAGCTGGTATTTAATGGAAAAGACGAAGAAGGAAGCCAGTTTCTAGGAGTCAGGAATATGAGAAATATAAAAATAACTAAGGCACAGAGGAAAACACATGATTTAATGTTATGAAGAAAATATGAGCTGCTATGCAGATGTTACACCTTCCAAAAGGTATTCTATTCCTGGAGCTCTAAAATGCATAGGACTTAACACCATCCCTTCCACAAACTCTTTTTTTTTTTAATCTTAATATATTTTATTTGAGCCAATATATCATTTCAACAGTAGTAATATCTGAAAGTATTAATGAGCTATTTCACATTATTTTCTTCATATTGTCTTCAAATACGGGAATACACACCCACTGTATATTTCACACTCACAGCATATCTGAATTTAAATTAGCCATATTCTAAGTGCTCAGTAGCCACACGTGGGCAGCGTAGCTCAAGATCATATAGAACCTTACTGTGCAGTTTTTATTCTTTTTTTTTTTTATTTTTTTTAATTATTTTTTTTGGGGTACACCAGGTTCAATCATCTGTTTTTATACACATATCCCCGTATTCCCTCCCTTCCTTCCTTCCACAAACTCTTAACTTAGACTACTGGGAAACTTTCTTCAATGGGCATATCTCTGCTGCAGTTATAAAAGGAAGCTAATAAAATTCAACTAACAGTTCAATCTCATACTTCATAATGCAAAGGGTACCAGTACTATAATGGCCTAGGGTTAACAAACCCTAGAACAAAGTACACCTGGAGAAGATTACTCATCTGGAACCAAGGACTGAATGGTAATATCCAAACAAACATGAGCAACCACCCATTTCAGGTGTGCCATAGTTCTTGTTTGGGCTCTGGTTAAAGTAGCAGAAAGAGAAGCAGACTTAAAATACTTAGGCACCTGGGTCTGAATTTCAGCCCCCCGGTTGTGCAAGTTACTTAACCTTTCTGAGTTTCAATTTCCTCATTTGTGAAATAGGCACACTAACCTACTTTAATGGATTGTTGTGAGGAATAAATGATGAAATATATATATGAAAGTACAAAATATATACCTGGATCATGGTAGGTGCTTAATAGACTTTAGCCAAACCTGAACTCTACTAAGACCTGACAACTCCTGCTATCTATGCTCAGTGGCATGGTTACAACATTTCTTCCATTATTTCATTCCCTACCAAACAGACAAAGCTCACGTTGAGGATTCCACTGTGGATGGTGGGGCACAGAGAGCAGGATGTCTTTATCACCTCTGCTAGCTTTGAAATGCAAGATCAGGAGGAAAAAAGTGACTTTGTTAAAAACAAAGAAATTCTATGCAAAAACTTATACAAGAATGGATACAGTAACATTATTCACAATAGCTAAAAGGTAGAAACAACCAAAATGCCCATCAACTGATGAATGGATAAACAAAATGTCGTTTATCTATACAATTGAATGTTATTTGCCCATAAAAAGGAATGAAGTACTGATACATGGCTACAACATGCATGAAACTTGATGACATTATGCTAAGTGAAAGAAGCCCACATATCACATAAGTCCATTCATACGAAATGTCCAGAATAGGCAAATCTATAGAAATAGAAAGTAGATTTATGATTTCTTGGCGCTAGAGAGGACAGGAGGTAGAGGGGTGATAACTAAAGAATATGTTTCCTTTTTTTTTAATTGAATGGAAACTCACATAACATAAAATTAATCATTTAAAATGTACAACTCAGTGGTATTTAGTACACTCACAATGTTGTGGGACCAATGTTGTGGGAATGTCTAGCTAATTCCAAAACATTTCCATCAACCCAAAAGAAAACCTCATACCCATTAAGAGTCATTCCCTATTCCCTCCTCCCCCCAGTAGCTGGCAACTACCAATTTACTTTCTGTATCTATGGGTTTATCTATTCTAGGTTTTTCAAATAAATGGAATCCTACAATATGTGGCCTTTTGTGTCTGGCCTCTTTCACATAGTATGTTTTGAGGTTCATCCATGTTGCAGCATGTATCAGAACTTGGTTCCTTTTTATGGCTGAGTACTATTCCATTGCACTGCTATGCCACACTGTGTTTATCCATTCACCCGCTGTGAATAGTCCTGCTATAAACATTCATGTACAAGTGTCTGTTTGAGTACCTGTTTTCAATTCTTTTGGGTATATACCTAGGAGTGGAATTGCTGGGTCATATGGTAATTCTATGTTTAACTATTTGAGAAATTGCCAAACTATTTTCCATAGTAGCTGTACCATTTTACAGTCTCACCAGTGATGTACAAGGGTTCCAGTCTCTCCAGACCCTCACCAACACTTATTTTTTTTAATTATAGCCACTCTTGTGGGTATGAAACGGTATTTCACAGTGGTTTGGGATTTCTTCTTGAGATAAGTTGTTCTAAAATTAACTGTGGTGACTGTTACACATCTGTGAGTATACTAAAAACCACTCAATTGTACACTTTAAATAGGTGAATTATATAGTATATGGATTATATCCCAACAAAGTTATTATATTTAAAAAAAGGGACTTCCCTGGTGGCGCAGTGGTTAAGACTCCCAGCTCCCAACACAGGGGGCCAGGGTTGGATCCCTGGTCAGGGAACTAGATTCCCATATGCATGCCACAACTAATCATTCACAAACTGCAACTAAGGAGCCAGCAAGCCGCAACTAAGGAGCCTGACTGCCACAACTATGACCCGATGCAACCAAATAAAAATAAATAAATAAGGAACTACTGATATAGGCAACATCATGGAAGAATCTCCTAGATTCTGAGCAAAAGAAGCCAGACATAAAGTACATACCATATGATTTCATTTATATGAAGTTCTAGAATAGGCAAAGCTATAGTTAAAAAAAATCAGAAGTGTTGCCTGGGGGTGTGGAGATTAGCAAGAAAAGGACACCTGAGAACTTTCTAGAGTGATAGAAAGGCTCTCTATATATTGATGGGAGTATGATTTCATGGATATTGGAGGTATAGGTGACATGGGTATATCCATTTGTTCAAATTGTACAGTCAAGATTAGTGTGTTTCCAGGTTTGTAAATTTCACCTAAAAAACAGAAGTGGGGGGGGTGTGAAAAACAGGAGAGGTTATAGGTGAAACAAGAATGGCAGAATGTTGACAGTTATTGAGATAGGATGATGAGTACACGGGGATTTCACATACTCTTCTGTTTACTTTGTATATATTTGCAATTCTCTCTAATAAAGCCCTTTTAAAAATCTTTCTGGGTTTCCTAGGCGGCACAGTGGTTAAGAATCCATCTGCCAATGCAGGGAACACAGGTTCGATCCCTGCTCCAGGAAGATCCCACATGCCGCAGAGCAACTAAGCCTGTGCGCCACAACTATTGAGCCCATGTGCTGCAACTACTGAAGCCTACGTGCCTAGAACCTGTGCTCCACAACAAGAGAAGCCACGGCAATGAGGAGCCCGTGCACTACAACGAAGAGCAGCCCCCACTCACTGCAACTAAAAGAAAGGCCATGCACAGCAAAAAAGACCCAACACAGCCAATTAAATAAATAAATAAATAAATATCTTTCTTTCTGGGAATTCCCTGATGGTCCAGTGGTTAGGACTCTGCACTTCTACTGCTGGGGGCCCGGGTTTGATCCCGTGTTGGGGAACGAAGATCCCACAAGTCTCATGATGTAGCCAAAAAAAAACTTTCTTTCCTGTTATAGTCATTCAACATTTGGAAGACTGATAAATGAAATGGAAAAACCATTAATCATTTTAGTTTAAAAATCAGGTTTAAGACATATGTATAGCCATCCCAGCCTTGGGGGAAAAATACAAACCAAAAAATGTACATACGTAATGCTGTAACAAGAAGGATATGCACCAAAAATGTTAGCCAGTGGCTATGTCTCCGGTAAGACAACAGGTGATATGTATTTTTTTCTGTTCCACTGTACTTTCCAAGTATTCTACTGTAAACTTTTTTTTTTCAAATTTAGTGAATGTATTTCTTTTTTAAAAATTTTATTTATTTATTTATTTATTTTATTGGCTGTGTTGGGTCTTTTTTGCTGTGCTCTGGCTTTCTTTAGTTGCAGTGAATGGGGGCTACTCTTTGTTGTGGTGCGCAGGCTCCTTGTCGCCGTGGCTTCTCTTGTTGTGGAGCACGGGCTCTAGGCACATGGGTTTCAGTAGTTGCAGCACATGGGTTCAATAGTTGTGGCTCACGGGCTCTAAAGCACAAGCTGAACAGTTGTGGCGCACGGGCTTAGTTGCTCTGCAGCATATGGGATCTTCCTGGAGCAGGGATCGAACCTGTGTCCCCTGCATTGGCAGGCGGATTCTTAACCACTGTGCCACCTAGGAAGCCCTGTAAACTTTTATTGTTTTGTGTTAATATGGAAATAGCAATCAGGAACTAGCTTTGGATGGAAAAAACTTGAGTTCGAATCTGGCTCCACCACACACTAGGTTGTGTTTTTGGGCAAAATTATTTACTTTCAAGCTCCTGGGTTTTTTGTTTTGTTTTCTACCTGCTATGCAGGTATATGTGATATCTATCTCATAGGGTTATTGGGAACATTAACAAGATAATGCATTGTAAAACACTTAGCACAATACCTGGCATATGATAAGTGCTCAATAAACACTGGCTAGGACTTCCCTAGTGGCATAGTGGTTAAGAATCCGTCTGCTAATGCAGAGGACACAGATTCAATCCCTGGTCTTGGAAGATCCCACATGCTGTGGAGCAACTAAGCCCGTGTGTCACAACTACTGAGACTGCGAGCCACAACTACTGAAGCCTGCGTGCCTAGAGCCTATGCTCTGCACCAAGAGAAGCCACTGCAATGAGAAGTCCACGCACTGCACTGCAACAAAGAGTAACCTCCACTCACTGCAACTAGAGAAAGCTCGCACACAGCAATGAAGACATCCCCCCCCAAAAAAAAAGTAAAAAAAAAAAAAAGTTTGTTGTCACCATTAACAAAAAAACACTGGCTATTTTTTCCTCTGTTACATAGAGATAATGATGGTACCTACCTCAGGGCTGTTGTGAGCAATGCATGGGATAACTGGCACACTGTAAATACTAAGCGTGAGTGACAGTATTATTTTCAATAAGAAAAAGCATTTAAGAAAACTCTCCTCTCAAAAAGAAATTCTACTTCTAGTTATACACTTATGAGAAATGAAAACCTATGTCCACATGAAAACTTGTACATGAACACTCACAGCAGCATTGTTTATAATATTCCCAAAGTAGAAACAACCCAAATGTCCATTGATATCCATATGATGGAATATCATCCATCCATAAAATGGAATAAAGTATTGATTCACACTATAACATGGATGAAACTTGAAAACATTACGTTAAGGGAAAGACGCCAGTCCCAAAAGGCCACATATTGTATGAATCCATTTATATGAAATGTCAAGAAAAGAAAAAGCTATAGAGACAGAAAGGAGATTAGTGGTTGTCTAGGGTTGAGGGAGAAGATGGGGTGATTGGAGGGTGGGCAGTGATAGCTAAAGGGTATGGGTTTCTTTTGAGGGGGTGATGAAAATGTTCCAGAATTGGACATTGGTGATGGTTGCACAACTTTGTGAATATATTAAAAAGTGCAGATTTGCACACATTGAAAGTAAATTGTACCTCAACTGTAAAGGAGGAAAAGTCTCAAAACCCTTTCTTCTTTTTTCCACCTCAAAATCACAACTTATGAAAAGAAAATTTAGTTCCCACCGTTTCCCTCATCTGTCTCCCAACTTGAACAGTAGGTATTTATGTGGCTTCTTTTCCTTAAAAGACTAAAAACATCCTGAGGGCCAGTTCTTTATCTGATTCATCTATTGATCCTCCAGGGTCTCCGAGGAGTGATGTGGGCTTAGCAGGTACCAACATAATACCTGCTGAATGAACAACAGCATGACTACCCTGCGCACAAGCAGTGTTTTATACCTATCAGAATGCTTTCGTTCATGCTTTTTATGTGAACTTCACAAAAGCCTTGTGAGGAATCTAGAAAGTTATTATCATCCCCATTTAACAAGGGAGAACTGAAGCACGATGCTATGTGGTACGGAGGAAGAAACACTAAACCAGGGTTAGGGTCTTGTGCTCCAGGCCAAGATCTGCCTCTAAGTGGCTATGTGACCCTGAGTATGGCATTTCATTCCCTCAGCCTATGTACCCATCTGGGAAATGAGAGGTAGACTCTGAGATGAGCTGCAAAACCCATTCCAATGCCCTTATAATTCTAAGGACACACTGCTAGGTAGCAGTAGAATGGAGGTGGAACCCAAGTCATCTGTATTCTCTTTCCTCTGGACTTGCTGCCTCCCACTACAGGGAGGTACTCCCAGCTGAGTGACAACTGACCCTCTTTCAACATTCTGAATTATGCAAAAGATGTATGCAAATTTCCTTTCACTCTCTTTGCGATGGTTTTCCTACCGGAGAAATCCTATAGGAAAAAAAATGCACTTCCAATGCATAAAGGTAATTGGGACCAGTACAATGAAATAAAATGAGTTGGGCTGTGGAGGCGTAAAGTTTAAATTCCAGTTCTGCCACCTACTTTCTGCGTGACAGTGTTTCTAAACCTCAGTTTCCGAATCCATAAAATAGGGATGATGGGACTTCCCTGGTGGTCCAGTGGGTAAGACTCTGTGCTTCCAATGCAGGGGCCCAGGTTTGATCCCTGGTGGGGGAACTAGATCCTACATGCATGCCGTGACTAGGAGCCCACATGCAGCAACTAAAGATCCCACATGCCTCAACTAAACATGCCACAACAAAGATCTCACGTGCTGCAATTAACACCCAGCATAACCAAAAATAAATAAATAAATAAATATTAAACAAAACAAAACAAAACAACCCAGGGATGATAAAGCCTACCTTCGCAGAGTGATAAGAAACAGAAGAGCCACATAGGTAAAATGCCTGACACTGAGCCTAGTAAATAATATTTATTGTGCTCATCAACAGATGAATGGACAAAGAAGACGTGGCACATATATACAATGGAATATTACTCAGCCATAAAAAGGAATGAAATGGAGCTATATGTAATGAGGTGGATAGACCCAGAGTCTGTCATACAGAGCGAAGTAAGCCAGAAAGAGAAAAACAAATACCGTATGTTAACTCATATATACGGAATCTAAAAAAATGGTACTGATGAACCCAGTGACAGGGCAAGAATAAAGATGCAGTTGTAGAGAACAGACTTGAGGACATGGGGTAGGCGGGGGTGGGGGGAAGCTGGGACAAAGAGAACAGTACTGACATATATATATATACACTACCAAATGTAAAACAGATAGCTAGTAGGAAACTGCTGCATAAAACAGGGAGATCACTAGATGATGGGTGATGAGTTAGAGGGATGGGATAGGGAGGGTGGGAAGGAGTTGCAGGAGGGAGGGGATATGGAGATATATGTATGAATACAGCTGATTCACTTTGTTGTACAGCAAAAAGTGGCACAACAATGTAGAGCAATTATATTCCAATAAAGACCTTTAAAATGAAAAAAAATTTATTGAACATTCTAAGCATTTTACAAGTGTTATCTGACAGAGTCCTCATAACAGCCCTATGAGACAGGTACTACTATTATCCTCATTTTATAGATGAAGGATATGAGGCATGGAGAATTTAACTTGCCCACACTTACAGTAATTAAATGAAGAGTCAGGTCCCAGGCTGTTGGCCACTAAAAAAAAAACTTACTACTATTATTTTTAATCAGACCATACCCAAGCAATCTTTCCCAACAGAAACTTTGTCTCTTACCCTTTCTTAGGGTTGGGCTAAGGAATCAAAATCACCTTGACTTTGCTGGTCTTAAACACAAATTTAAAGGTTTAAGTCCATTTCAGGGTCATGGACTAAGTTGTCACTAGGATATCATCTGAGAAAGGTGTGGATGGTAGGATGAGCCAATCAGCAAAGCACCTTTGGAAACGTTCTTTCCCATCTTTGAGGCTCCTGGCTTAAATGATTCCATATGGGGCTGACTGAAGATTTCTCTGTAGAAGGCCATCCTGAGAAATGCTTCACTTTGTGGGAGGCTGTGGATGAAAACTCACCTTGATGTCTTCTCTGCCTGTACAATTCTGTATTGCCATTTGAGTTTTGTGAAAAATTTCCCTTGATGTTTTCAGAGCTTTGCTTTTCAGTGATCATAGCTAATTTATCTGCCTTCTCCTAGGGGCACAATTAATTACCTTAAGGTAGTGGAAAGGAACAGAAAGAGAAATGGAAGCATATTCTAATAATGCTATCCTTTCTCATTGTATTCAAGAACATCCACAGTCTTGCATTCTACCTTTAGCTTGCATCTTTCCAAATCCTGCCACAACTCAAAGTACCTTTCATAGGGAAGCCTTTTAAGTTTCACCCTGTAACTTTACTGCTAGCAGAAAGGTCAAGGAAAACTAAGCCAATCAATTTGGAAATGCTTCCTTTCTTTTTTTTTTTTTTCCAAACTTCTTTTTTAACGTATCTTATCTATTTATGTATTTATTTATTGGCTGCACTGGGTCTCTGTTGCTGCACACGGGCTTTCTCTAGTTGCGGCAAGCAGAGGCTACTCTTCATTGTGGTGTGCAGGCTCCTCACTGTGGTGGCTTCTCTTGTTGCAGAGCATGGGTTCTAGGCTTCAATAGTTGTGGCACATGGGCTCAATAGCTGTGGCTTGCAGGCTCTAGAGCACAGGCTCAGTAGTTGTGGTGCACGGACTTAGTTGCTCCACAGCATGTGGGATCTTCCTGGAGCAGGGATGGAACCCATGTGCCCTGCATTGGCAGGTGGATTCTTTTTTTTTTTTTTTTAAGAGAAAATATTTTATTATTGAAAATTTCAAACATATACAGAAAAACAAAGTTTAATAAATCCTTATGTACTTGTTGCTAAACTTCAATAATTATCAACTCCTGGCCTATCTCATTTTATCTGTATTCACATTCATCCCTTCCTTCATTCCAAATTACTTTTAAGCAAATCCAAGATAATGGTATCATTTCACCTGTAAGTAGATATGGTCCAGAAAAATAGAAGGGAACACTTTCCAGCCAATTTCATGAAGCTACCATTACCGTGATTAAAAAACAAACAAAAAACAGAAAATGTTATTACAAGGAATGTAAACTATAGACCAATATTGCTCCTAAACATGGATTTAAAAAAATTTTATTATCAAGCCAAATCTAGCTATATATAGAAAAGATAACACATCGTGCCCAAGCGGGCGGCAGGCGGATTTTTAACCACTGCGCCACCTAGGAAGTCCCAATGCTTCCTTTCTGATTCAGTTGCATCTGTGTTACATCCAGATGTCTGACTCAAGAGGGAACCAGGTAAGCCACTGGCACCCAAACACTAAGGCCTTGGCTGATGAAGCTCCATGACCAGAAATGCCTGACTCCCACTCTGAGAAAGGCTCTCTAAAAGGTTCAGGAAAAAGCACAGATTTATGCTTTCTGAAAATAGAATCTGGGGGTTATGAACAAGGACAAAATTTTACCAAGGTCCTGATCCTAACACTGCCTCCAGAGAGCTTGTAGGTAGCTACCTGGGCAAGGACTGATCCTGCTCTGCCCCCTTCCCCAAGAAAATGGGGTTAATACCTTCCCAGATGGCTACAGGGAGGATTAAGGGTTATTATTCTTGGCATCCAGCCCTGTCACAGCTCGAGCAGTTGTGACCTTGTTCACCCTAAAATAAGACATTAAATATAAAAATGCAAACAGTGATCCCTGAATCTGACTCTACAACAGGGTGAGAATTTTCTTTCCACACAGCCTCTGACACTGACTCCTATACTCCAACCTGTTGGCTGAATCCTCCTCTTATTCAGGCCTCACGTTTTTAAGGTATTAGTCACTAATGCCACAAAGCCCTTTGTGGAGTCAGCAGCTATTACTAATAGCACCAAGAATGAACCCCAGAACTCTCAGGGTTTCAGTCAGGCTGGAATTCATCTTGAAGAAACCAAAGAGGCAGCCCTTTACCACCAAATTCAGGCTCTCAGGGGCAACTGATGAGATCTAGTGAAAAGCATATATTATATCATTTAGTCCTCATAAACTCACTGTAAGGTAGGTGCTCATTTCACGGGTGAAGAAAGTATAGCTCACACAGAACACGTGATTTACTCTAGGTCACACAGCTAAGAAGGTGCAGACATGGTTCAAATATCAGCCCTACCAGCTGTGTAACCTCCAGCATATTTTTCAACTTTCTGGATCCTCAGTTTCCTCATTTTTAAAATGGGAATAGTGATAATACTTACCTCAGGGGACTGCTTAGGATTAAATGAAATATTTTAAGAAAAGTTTCCAGCAAGTGCCAGGCACAAAGTAAGTATTCAATACATATTAGTTTTTCACAGATCAAAATGACAGGAATTTGATATAATTTTTACATAATAACAGAGTGTAAAATACCAAAAAAAACACATAGTCCAATTAACTAATTAAGTATGAACTCCTCTACCATATCCTTGATAAGTGGCAAAGCCTCTGCTTGAATACCTCCAATGATGGGTAACTCACTCCCTCATGAGGCAGCCCATTTTGTTTTTTAGAAAGCCAAATTCTCTCCTGTCAAGCCAATGTGTACCCTCGTGGAATTTCCATCCTTTGATCCTAGTGCTGCCTTGCAGAATCACACAGAGAAAGTCCAGTTCCCTTTCCAAAGACAGTTCATCAAGTATGTGTTCCCCCAGGCTCCTACTGGTCCTTTCAGCTCTCGCTCAAGTGTCACAGTCCCTGAGGAGACAAACCTGGGTCTGAATTCTGATCCTTTCACTTACTAGCTGTGTGACCTTAAGCAAGTTATTTTACCTCTCTGAACCTGTATCTTCATATGTATAATAGGAAAAATGATTTTCACCTCACAGGGTAGTCATGAAGGTTAAATTAGATAAAGTAAGAACACTACCTAGCACAGAGCCTGACATATCCCAGGCCCTCAATAAATGTCAGTCACTTTTTAGGATGTATTCCAATTAGTAAACATCCCTCAAAGTAAATTAGCCAGAATTAAACGTAACACCAAGGGACTGGTTTCCGATGGCAACTGTCAGGGCTTGGGTTTTTGACGAGCTTTCTTCTTAGACAGCTGAGAAGAAAGCACGGCCTAAGAATTATATGGGTTTGGCAACCCAAAGATGCAGTGCAGAATCTGGAAAGGTGAGGATAAAGGAAAGAAGGAAACAGAATGGATCATTAAACCAGTGGCCCAAAAGAAAAGGTAAGTATCACCACATTACATGCTGTCTATGACTCCCTCTCTGAGACCCAGGACTGCACATGCAGGCTATATTTCTTAATTCAAAAAGGAGAACAGAAAAAAAAAATAATTAAAGAATAATTAGTCACAGTTCTGGGCCTTCCCAGAAGTTAGCCCCTCAAGAGTCACAGATTTTAGCAGGGGGCGTCTTCAGTTGTATCATTCCAGATTTTGAAGTCAAGGTGTGTGAAAATACCCTCCATAAGATGTCCCATGCGTGAGTTCTTTCCAGCTATAAAAACTGTCAGCTGTTTGACAACTTTAAAACTCAAAACTGGCAAATTGTCAATGTTAACACCATCACCACAATCATTACACATAATCTCTTTCCTTCAGTGACCCCCAAGGGAAGGAGCCCCAGGCAGAAATATAAATTGTTGTTCAGTCATTCTTCAGAGTTGATCCAAAGCACTGCTTCTACAAAGTGGGATGTGACTTGATCATAAGTGCCCCTGAATAGGTCAAAAGAGGGAAGGATAGCTGGACTTCAGAATTAAAGCTGCATGATCACAAACTATGGCAGAAAAGGTTGTTTCCCACCTGCCAATGAAATACAACAAGGTGCAGTGAAGAAATCCATTGCTAGTCTTAGACTCCGCCCAAAGGAGCCCTGCTAGTTACTCCTTGGCCTGTGATAGAGGATCTGGTTATCACTATACTCAACATCCAAGATTCAATTCAACCCCTTTAAAAATATAATTACAAAGAAGAAGAAGCCAGAATTCAAACCAGAAATAGCTTTAAGTAGTTCCTTCAACTTAATGAACAGAGACGGGCCACTCAAGGAGGTAAGGTACAGAAAAGCTTAGTGAAGCCACTGGGCATACCTGTGCCCTAGGTGGCGATGTCATAATGCATTTGAGTCAGGAAGTGACCTCAGAATATTCTTCTTCTCAAAACTGTTTTGGGCTTTATTAAAAGGGAAGACTTAACTGCCACTTTGCCCTGATCATCCACCTCATCTTTGGAGAAGAATGGGGAAGTTAGAGCCACCCTACCAGGCTTTTAAACTCATTAACCTGAGAGGAAAACTTTAAAGTTGCTCTACCACTACCTCAGGAAGTTAAAGTCAAAGAAGAAAAGGCCTTTGGGGAAAACAGTCAAATTAGGTTGTTAGACATTAATCATAAATCCTGATATCTCTTTTCCAGAGACCCTAGTAGTACACCTGCAGAGGAGAGCCAGGGGGCACTAAGCAAATTCAACCTGGCTGCCAAGGGGGCGTCTCACTGCAGCTTTCAGCAGCGAGAACTGGATCCTGCTGGGTCTCAGTCTCTCTCCTACTCCACACTTCCTATTTGCCCTTTGAAGTGGGTACTGAATAGCCAGTTCCCAAGTAAAGGCCCTTTGTACGGGCGCTACAGTCGTCTGGTGGAAACACCTCGCCAGAGTTCAGTTTGGTGCCAGGATGGGCCACTGAAAGCATCTGCGGCCGTCAGAAGCCTGGACTGGACACGGGGACACACACACACACACACACACACACACACACACAGAAAGAGAAAGGAAAGAGAGAAAAAGGGGGAGAGAGAGAGAGAGAAACTAAGAGCAGGTCAGGTCAACGTTGCCCTCCCGGCACTTCCACCTGCCCCCTTCTTCCTGAGACCCGCGCCAGATCAGATGTCAAACAAAAACTCCGCAAAGAAGTCCCGTGATGGGACGACTTCCACCTCTCCCTCGGCAGAGCCTCCCCGAACTCCCAGAGGCTTCCCCCCTCGTCCCCGCCAGCCCTCCTTCCCCACCCCGCCCCCGGCCCACTCTGCCCTCCGCCCCGGCGAGGCCTGCCCCTTTTCGGGACACCCCGGAGCCCTCAGGCGGGAGGGTTCAGGCCCCCGGGCCGGCAGGGCTGGGGCCGGCCCAGAGCGAGCGGCCCTTGTGCCGAGGCTGCCGGAGCCCGTCCACGCCTCGGCGCCCGCGGAGAGCTGGGGGCGGCGGCCACCCGTACCTGTCAGGCCTCTTCCCAGGACCGGTGGCGGCGCAACTTCAGGAGCCCATGTCCGTCCGGGGGGCCCGGCCCCTCTCCCCGGAGGGGGGGCGCGGATCCCGGGGAGGGGGCTGGGGGGCCCGGGCAGCTCTAGCCTCTTCCCATGCTCCCCGCCCGGCGCCTGGCCGGGGCCGGACAGCGCCTCCGCCCGCCCCTGCGCACCGCCTCACACCCGCGCTCACACACACTCACACTCCCTCGCGCGCTCTCACACACGCACTCCCCTCCCTCCTCCTCCTCTGTTTATCTCCTCCAGCTGTCTGGGGACCCAGGAGAAGCCCAGCACCGCGCCTGCGCCACGCAGTCTCCGCCTCCGCCCCGCGCCTCACAGCCAGCGGCTACGCTACGGAGACAGCGCCCGGCCGTTTCCAGAATGGCGATCAGGGCCCCCTCCACCCCCCGCGCCCGATCAACGTCTGCTGCCGGCGGCGCCCACTAACCTGCTAGTGGGGGAGCCCCGCACGGCCGCGGCCAATCCGCTTCGCCTCTCGCCAGACCGGCAGCCAGTGGGCGGGCGGAAAAGCCGGGCTAAGCCCTGGGGCATCCTGGGAGTCGTAGTTTTTCTCCGTCGACGAGCTCCCGCAGCGCGGGCTCACCCCGCCCAGTTGCCATTAGTTACCCGGACGCACCTTCCACCCAAAATCCACGTAAAATGTTCCTTCCTGTCGCTCCGGGACGCTCCTCTCACCCATTGCCCTCAGAGCCCAACACAGCCTCCTGAGAGCCTCCTCAAGACTTTCTCAGAGCCCCTTAATTGCGGGACCCTTCAGGCTGGGCCCCCAGGGTCCTCCAGAGCCGAATCTCAGCTTATTCCTTCCTGATCTGGGGGGCTGCTGAAGTGGCGCATTCCTCACTCCTGTCTCTGCAGCCTGAAGGAAGAGGATCAGCCTACACGGGTGGCCTGGAGGGGAGCCAGCCACAAACACACTCTAAGAACCCTCAGTATGTTGGGAGAAAGAAGGTCCATCTGAGACTGGTGGAGGTACTGCTGTTCCCACCTCTGAGAAAATAGAGGCAGTTCCAGCCTCGTGGAGTCTCAAGTGTGAAGCAGGAGACACTTCCTCTCTAAGGAAGTTCCCCAGGTCACAGGGGAGTCATCATGCCTAACTTCTGAAGATAGAGACCAGGCCCCACCCATGAAGAGCCTGGAGCCAGAAAAGGAAGACATGATCATCTTCTGAGAATGGAAACTTGTCGCTCACCCACAGGGTTCCATCTGTCAGATAATAACAATATTTGCTTTTGTTGAGCATTTACTTACTATGTCAGCACTGTACTGAGTGCAGTTCCTTAGACACGAACTATAATATTACTCTATCTGTTTTGCAGTAGAGGAAGCTGAGGCATAAAAAAGTTAAAAGCAACTCCCCCCGGGGTCATATAGCTGATAAGGAACCAATCTGAGATTCAGACCCAGACCTGCCTGACTCTAGAGTCTGGGCTTTTTGAACATTACCTGTCCCTCCAGTGAGAACCAGGCAGCACCTACCCTCAGGAAGAACTGTATATATATTTAGCATTTATAGTGTTTGCCCCATGTTTATCACTCCATGAGTTGCTTATTTTGTCCTGCTTCTGCTCCTATCAAGAGCTGAATTCGTGTGTGAGCTCCTTATATGTGATTTCTCCCCATTTGGAGGAGTCAGAGTCAGCGTCAACCCTTGTAAATTCAGCTTTGTGAAATGCCTTTCTCCTAAAAATGTTACAGGTTATTTCTCCTGATCTCTATCCTACAGATAGATGTTCCACCAAATTTAAAAAATCATAAACTTTGGGACTGGAAGAAAGCTTTGAGATCATCTATCTGTAGCTCCCCAGGTTCAGGGTGAAACACTGGGTCAATTCAACTGGATAATAGCTAACATTTATTGAACATTTACTATGCGAGATAAGTGCTCATCAGTAAATTAAGCAATAGTCTCACAAATCACATAGTCAGTACAGTTGGGATTGAAACCCAGATTATTTGAATCCAGAACCCCCATTTTAAACCCTTGTTCTATGCTGGCAGTGTCACAGATGATCTTAGAAATACCGACAGAGAAGTGTGGTTGATGTTTCTGTGACTCTTAGCACAGTCTTCGGCACGTAGCAGACACTCAGTAATATTTGTTGTCAGAAAGAACTTTTGTTGCTAGAGAGTGGATGACAGTAAGAACAAGAATATTAATAACAGCTGCAGCTATTATTATTTTCTACCAGAGCTCACTTGTTCTCTCATGCACTCTTTCTTTTCTACAACTATGAATATATATGTATATATGACATGTTTATGTATTGCATATATATACATACATATACATATATACGTGTATTTACGTACACACATGTATATGTATACATCTATTTGTATACATGTACATATACATTTATCTATGTACACACACATATACACATTCACACACACTAACGTATTTGATCCTCACAGTTACCTTATGAGATAGATATTCTTCTTACTCTCATTTTACATAGAAGAAACAGAGAATCACAGGGGAGTTTAGTTCAGAATGAGACTCCCTCCAAGCCATAGGTGTTTTCAGATCAATTTAAAAGAGAACTTTCTAACCATTAGAACTGGGCTACTTGGATTTTGATCTCTCTGTGTTTGGTAGTATTCAGGTATAGGATGTATAATCCTCTGTCCACGATACTCTAGAAGGAACTATTGTATTGTACAGATAATTAAGCGGCCAATTCTAATATTTTCTGATTTGGCTTTTGGAAGTAGACAAAGATTATTCAAATAAAGCGCGTGGCAGTCAATGCAGCTTTTTTTTTCCTCTCCTAAAAGCACCAGATGATGCCCCAGCTGATGATCTCAACAGAGGTACTGACACTGACACCACTATTTTCACCTCCTCATTGGACTCCTGGACGAAAGGAGGTATATTCAATGTGAAATTGAAGATGCTCATACTTTACAACCCAGCAACTTAACTTCTGATATTTTAGAGGAAACGTTGCACACGTGCACAAGAAAACATGGGCAAGGATGTATCTTCCAACCCTCTTAGAATAGCAGAAAAAGTCAGGACAACCTAACTGTTCCTATAGGGGAATGGATGGGTGACTTGTGGTTTGTTTGTACCATGAAGTACTACACAACAAATTCAATGATTTACGTGCTATCAAGATAGCTAAATCATAAAAGCATAATAACAAGTGGAAAAAAGAAAGTTGAAAAATGATCCATTCAGTATGATATTGATATAAAACAGCACAAAAATACCACATATTATAGATGCTTACATAAGAAATAAAAGTACAAAAACTTAAATGGGAAAAACACATAGCAATTTGGAGAAAGTGATCACCTCTGAGAAAAAAGAAGGAAAAAGAGATGAGTGATGGCGTTTTAGAAATAGTGGTGACATATTTCTTGAAAAAGAGACCAATAGTAAACATAGCAAAATGTTAAACATCACTTTTATCTTCGTGGTTATATTATTATCGTACTTTTCTGAATGTTTGACATAGTTTGTAATTAAATATTTTTTAAAAATGTGCTGCCTCCTCATATTTTCTTTAAGACATGTGGTTGCAAAGCCTTTGGGAGTACACTCTAGGCCACTGTGAGAAAAGTTGAGACGCACTGATTTCAGTTAGTTCCTTCACTTTACCACGGAGAAATTGGTCTAGAAAAGCCTGGCGACTTGCCTAAAGTCACAAATCCTCAAGGGCCCAAACTGTCCACTCCAGTCCAACTGGTCCATCAAGAGTATCAGAACTCATCTTGACCACACTGCACCTGTGTTCAAGCTATTCCTTCCACTTAGAATCATTCTCCTGCTCCCATTTATCTTATTGATCTTCTGTTCCTTCTTTAAAACCCTACTTAGCTAGACTAAGAAAGAATTAGCCAACCTCATGCCTCAAATTTGGGTCTGAATCTTAGAGTCAAGGGGGCCCTAATCTGCTTCCCTGCCCAGCATCCTCAGCTTTCTGCTCAGCCCTTCCCAGGAGAACAATTCTCCCTCTCACAGAGCAACACATTTCCTTGATTTCCTTGTTTGCATTATTCTCACCATTAGAAAGTTCTTCTTTGTAATAAAGTTCTGACTTCAATTTATTTGTCTCAACTCTTTTCTCGGCAACGTAAATTTTGTGTATTAAATGAGGTGACACTTGGGTAAACTGTAAAGGCTTGGATCAATTTGGTAAGAGGTAGCAGGAGTGATCGTCAAAATGATCCCTTTTGCTATTAAAAACTCTTTATATAATGAATGCAACTCTCATGTCCTCACTTTCTTAAATGAAATATCTCCATTTTTCTCTAATCCAGCTAAAGAAGGGGCAGAGATTGCCACTAATGGGGACATTCAAGAGACAATGCCAAAGAATCCTATGGTAGTTCCAAAAGAAGTATTCCAGAAACATCTATGCAAATGGCCCCACTAGAGTAGTTAGCAGATTGATTAGAGTTGTTTTCAGTGGCAAGTAATAAATAACCTGACCAGCAGTGGCTTTAACACACGAGGCTGAGTTTTCTCACATAACAAGAAGTCCTGAGACAGGTAATTGTTGTAATTAGTTCAGCAGTTCGACATAATTTGTTTCTATTTTTTCTGCACCAGCATCCTCGGTTTTAGTTTCTCAATGTAGTAACAAAATGGCTGCTGCAGCTCCAAGCGTCATATCTATGTTCAAGGAAGAGGAATAGGGGGAAAGGAAACAGCACTAGCTGACTTTTACTCAGAAAGCAAAAGCTTTTTAGAAGCCCCCGAAAGATTTCTGCTTATATCTCACTTGCCAGAGCTACATCTTATAACTACCTACAAGGTAGGTTTGGAAAAGTCCAGGAAGTGATTATTTAGCTAATCCAGCCTCTGTTTTGCAAGAAGAGGCAAAGAAAAGAGATTAATGAATGGATTTTGGGCTAACTGGAGAGGAGTATCTGCTGTAGAGCCTTTCAAGGTGGTAGTTTTGGGCAGAACTCAGAGTGCAGGGGCCAAGCCCAGTTCTATATGGTTAAACTCTCAGTGGTGCCAGGGTTCCTGGTATCAATCAAAATTAGGGCCATGACTTTTGCTAATCAAACTCACAGAAGACAGATCAAATAGAATCCCAGTGTTTTAATGTATAATGAGGAGTAGTTGTGTTAACCTTGTAGACAATCGAGAAGGTTTCTCCCCCAGGGAGCTGGTTAGTGCACCCAGGCACGGAAAAGCCAAGGCTCTGTGACCTGTTGGATGAACAGTTTACTTAGCCTCTTTATGCCTCTGTAAATAGAGTATATGAAAATGCCACCATCTACTTGACAAGAGTTATAAGTAGAAATTAGCAGTATACATGAGGAACACTTTGAAATTATGAAATTCAATTTTAAACATCAAAAGTGGTGATCATTTTGTAATGTATGAAAATATTTAATCACTAAATTATATACCTAAAACTAATATAATATTGTAAGTCAATTATACTTCAATTAAAAAAATGTAAACGTAAAAAGTAAAAACTAATTTAAACACCAGAGTCAGAGGATTGATGCTGCCAAACTTCAAGATTTACTATAAAGCTACGATAATCAAACAGTGTAGTATTGGGACTTCCCTGGTGCTGCAGTGGTTAAGAATCTGCCTGCCATTGCAGGGGACACGGGTTTGATCCCTGGTCCAGGAAGATCCCACACGCCGCGGAGCAACTAAGCCCATGTGCCACAACTACTGAAGCCCACGCACCTAAAGCCTGTGCTGCGCAACATGAGAAGCCACCACAATGAGAAAACTGCACACCGCAATGAAGAGTAGCCCCCAGTCTCCACAACTAGAGAAAGCTCATGTGCAACAACGCAGACCCAATGCAGCCAAAACAAAAACAAAAACAAAAACAAAAAACCAGTGTGATATTGATGAAAGAAGAGACAAATAGATCAATGGAAGAGAACAGAGAACCCAGAAATAAACCCGCAGAAATATAGTCAACTGATCCTTCACAAAGGAGTGAAGACTGTTCAATAGAGAAAGGGTAATATTTTAAATATATCCTGCTGGAATAGCAGGACATCCACATACCAAAAAAAAAAAAAAAAAAAAAGAAAGAAAGAAAGAAAAGAAAAAGAAAAAATGTAGACACTGCCCTTACATCTTTCATAAATATTCATAGACCTAAATGTAAAACATGAAACTATAAAACTTCTGGAAGATAACAAAAGAGGAAAATTTAGGTGACCCTAAGTTGGATGATGAGTTTTCAGATCCATGAAAGAAAAAATTGGTAACCTGGACTTCATTAAAATTAAAACCCTCTGGGGACTTCCCTGGCAGCCCAGTGGTTAAGACTCCACTCTTCCACTGCAGGGGGCGCGGGTTTGAACACTGGTCAAGGAACTAAGATCCCACATGCTGCACAGTGCGGCCAAAAAATAAAACAACGACAGCAACAACAATAACAACAAAATCTGCTCTACAAAAGACACTTAAGAGGGTAAAAAGATAAGTCACAGATAATTTGCAAAACACACATCAGGTAATGGACTTGAATTCAAAATATACAAAGATCTCTTAAAACTCAACAGTAAGAAAACAAACAACACAATTTTAAAATGGACAAAGATCTGGGCATCTCACCAAGGAAGATATACAGGTATCAAATAAGCATGTGAAAAATGCTCAAGTAATAATTAGATGTCATTAGATAAATGCAACTTAGAACAAGATACCACTACACACCTATTAGAATGGCTAAAATCCAAAAAACCAACAGTACCAAATGCTGGTAAAGATGTGGATGGAGCAATAGCAACTTTCATTCATTGTTGACGGGAATGTAAAATGGCACAGGCACTTTGGAAAACAGTCTGGTGGTTTCTTACCAAGCTAAACTTGGTCTTACCATATGATCCTGTGATTGCACTCCTAGGTATACACCTAAATGAGTTGAAAACTGATGTCCACACAAAAACCTGTACACAGATATTTATAGCAATTTAATTCATAATTGCCAAGTAACCAAGATGTCCTTTACAAGGTGAGGGGATAAACAAGCTGTGGCAAATCCATACAACGGAATATTAATCAGTGATAAAAGAAAAGAGCTATCAAGCCACAAAAAGGCATGAAGGAAACTGAAATGTCTATTATCTAGTGAAAGAAGCCAGGCTACATACTCTATGATTCCAACTACATGATATGCTAGAAGAGGCAAAACTACAGCAACAATAAAAAGGTCAATGGTTAGCAGGAATTTGAGGAGGAAGGAGGGAGGGAGGGATGAAATAGGATTTTTAGAGCAGTGAAACTATTCCATATGATACTGTTAAGGTGGATATACGACACTATTTATCAAAACCCCTATTGCTATACAAGGCAAAGAATGAAACTTATGCAAACTATGGACCTTAGTTAATGTATCAATTTTGATTAAATTGTAACAAATGTACTACACTAATGCAAGATATTAATAATAGGCGAATGGGGGGAAGGGGTATATGGGCCTCTCTGTACAATCTGCTCAGTTTTTTGTAAACCTAAAACTACTCTAAAAAATAAAGTCCATTTATTAAAAAATAATACCAATGAGATACCTTTGGGCAAAAGATTTTTCTTTTTTAATTGCATTTTGATACTAACAAAGGTGGGGAAGCATGGGCAAACTCACATACTACTAAAATTAAACAGCAAACTACAAAGAGTGAAAATATATATAAATGAACATATATAAATGAAAAGAGCTTGTGTTCAGGATATATAAAAAATTACTATAAACTAATATGAAAAGGACAGATGACCTTTAAAATAATGGGTAAGATAAAAATAGACAAGATGCAGGACTTCCCTGGCAGTCCAATGGTTAGGAATCCGAGCTTCCACTGCAGGGGCCACAGGTCTGATCCCTGGTCAGGGAACTAAGATTCCACAAGCTGCATGGTGTAGCCGAAAAAAAAAAAAAAAAAGACAAGATGCTTGAAGAGATGCATACTGAAAGAGAAAACTCATATGACCATTAAACCTATGGAAAATGGCTGAACCTCAGTCATTAGGGAAATGCAAATTAAAACTTCATGAGATCTCACTACTTACCCACAAAAATGGTTAAAATTTTAGATATTGACATTGCCAAGTTTGGTTTTTTTTTGCTTTTTTTTTCTTCTTGCCATACCACATGGCTTGTGCGATCTTAGTTCCCAAGTCTTGGTGAGGGTGTGAATCAGCTGGAAAGCTTATTTAATATTGGTAGGACTATAAACTGGTACCACCACTTTGGAAATCAATTTGACAGTATCAAGTAAAGCTGAACATACACGTGTATCCTCCACTCTAGGTGGTTGTGAACATATGTGCATAAGTTATGCTCAAGAATATTTATAGTAAAAAGGAACAAAACTGGGACATTTGTAGAGACATGGATGGACCTAGAGACTGTCATACAGAGGGAAGTGAGTCAGAAAGAGAAAAACAAATATCATATATTAACACATATATGTGGAATATAGAAAAATGGTACAAATCCACCGGTTTGCAAGGCAGAAATAGAGACACAAATGTAGAGAACAAACATATGGACACCAAGTGGGGAAAGTGGGGGCGGGGTGGGGGTGGGGGTAAGATGAATTGGGAGATTGGGATTGCCATACATACATTACTAATAAGAAAAAAATCAAATTGTACACATGCAGTTTATTGTATGTCAATTGTATCTTAATAAAAGTTCTTAAAGAGGGGCTTCCTAGGTGGCGCAGTGGTTAAGAATTCTCCTGCCAATGCAGAGGTCACGGGTTCGATCCCAGCTCCAGGAAGATCCCACATGCCGCGGAGCAACTAAGCCCGTGTGCCAAAAAAAAAAAAAAAGTTCTTAAAGGAAAAAAAAAAAGAATACTTATAAGAGCCAACAAAATCGTAACAACTGAAAAATGGAAATAGGGACTTCCCTGGTGGCGCAGTGGCTAAGAATCCGCCTGCCAGTGCAGGGGACAAGGGTTCAAGCCCTGGTCTGGGAAGATCCCAAATGCCACGGAGCAACTAAGCCCATGAGCCACAACTACTGAGCCTGTGCTCTAGAGCCCACTAGCCACAACTACTGAGCGTGTGTGCCACAACTACTGAAGCTCACGCGCCTACAGCCCATGCTCTGCAACAAGAGAAGCCACTGCACTGAGAAGCCTGCGCACCACAACAAAAAGTACCCTTCACTCACTGCAACTAGAGAAAGCCCACGCACAGCAATGAAGACCCAACGCAGCTAATAAATAAATAATAAACAATGCTGCAATAAGATTGTTATCATGCAACTTTCCACAACAAAAAATTTCTTATGAGAAATATTAAACATTTACATATTGAATAAGCAAATAGATACATTTTTTTGTTCCTAGGAAATGTATATTTTATTTCAGAATTTCAGCTGATGGTCAACAGCACAAAGTCCTGGCAGTAGGACAGAGTTTGGCAGACTGGCTCTAATTAGGAGACTATCTTGGCTACAGTCAAATTTCCCAGGGGACCAGTTTGGAAAGGGAAGTTGAGGTCTAATGGAGAAAATTTGAAAGTCCATATAAGGAGTTTAGACTATATCCCCACAGGCACTGGGGAGTCTTTGAAAATTCTTAATCAGGGGAAATAACATTGTCATCAGAGATTCACTGAACACTCATACTGCATTAAGCACTGAACTGGGTAGATATCAGGCTTACAAAGGCAAAAGGAATTGTTCTATTCACTCAAAATATAGTGAAAAAGATAAATGTACTTATGTTCAAAGCAATACATTTGATAAGTTTGTAGAGGTTTACTCAGAGTTTGCCAACAAGAAGTCTCCTTCCAATTTTATTTTGTCGGGAGAGAGCCAGGGAGGGGTTCAAGGTGAGCCTGGAGTTTGACAGACAGAGAAATTAAGGGATAACATGAAATTAAAACTCTGGAGAGCTGATATTTGAGAAGTGCCTACCTCCAAGGTGAGGGACAGGATGGCTCTGGGACAGGGGAGGGAAGGAGGTTTACTTTTTATTCTATATCTTGTAGTACTTCTGAATTTTGCACATGCATGAATACCTTGCTCAAAGTTCTGCAGCAAGGTCTGTGTAACTGCAACCTATATCATTACACTACCTCCCAAATAATAATTCCAGGTCCACTTGGAAGAGAGACGAGAGGTAGATGTCCAATGGATGAAGAAAACATAGCTCAAACAGAATCCTTGAGGAATTCCCTGGTGGTCCAGCAGTTAGGACTCTTCACTTTCACTGTCAAGGGCTTGGGTTTGATCCCTGGTCAGGGAACTAAAATCCCACAAGCCAGGAGGCACAGCAAAACAAAAACCAAAAAAACCCAGAATCTTTAGTTTGAATCCTGGATCACCAAAGGAAAGGAGTGCCAATGACTAAACAGGCACCCTGGCAAGGTCTATTGATTAAATAATGAGTGTGTTTCGCGAAGGATGAGTTAGAAATTTCGTAGAAACCTTTAAACATGTATCCTGTAGACCAATCCTTACAACCCTTTCAGGGGGTCTGCAAATTCAAAACAATATACAGAATAGTGCAAAAATTTACCTACCTTTTCCACTGTGTATTACTGCGATTAAAATTTTTCTCAGTTTCATTTTCGAATATGGTAAATATCAATAGATATAACCTACAAAAGCAAATATTTTCTGAGGTTCTCAACAATTTTTAAGATTGTAAAGGAGTCCTAGGATCAAAAACTTGAGATCCTCTGTGGGTCAATGGCTTTCAAACTTTCCAAACAAGGTCTTGCAGAGGAAACTCCATTTTTCATCATGATCCAATATCTACATATATGTGCAGATGTGTAATTGAATGAGAGTTTCATAAACTCTGGCTCACTATTTGGGATGCATTCAGTGTTTTCTATTTCATTTTAAAAATTAAAATGCTGGTAACAGTTCACTAAATTGGTTTCATGACCCACTAATGGATAACGACCTCTGTCTTGAAAAACACTTCTCTTCATTGTAAATAAAGAAAACTGGAGAATTAGGAGAAGTCCCGCTCAATAGAACGTGGTGTACACTTACTATTTGTTGAAGAAGTGAATGGAGTGAATGTGCTGTTCTTCAAGCTTCTAGTTCTCCAACTATGTAACTTCTGTATAGGGCAAAGAGGTTATTGTGAGGATCAAATAAGAAAAACGCAGGTGAAGTCTCTTTGTATACTGTAAAATACTACAGAGATAGGAGGGTTTGTTGTTATAAAAAACTGATTGAAATGTATAAACATCAGTAGCCTTTAAAAATCAGAAAATATAGGTATAAGTCCCAGCTCTATTGTTACTAATTCTGTGACATGGGTATTACTAATAATAACTAATATTTATTGAGTGCTTACTGTATGACTGGTATGGTGCTCAGCTTTATTAAATAATGTTTATGTCATTTAATTCTTACCATGACTTTATTCTGAGGGATTTTTTTTTCCATTGCAGTGGTCTTGTGGGATCATAATTCCCGCACCAGGGATTGAACCTGGCCCAGGAGTGAAAGCTCTAACCACTAGCCCGCCAGGGAATTCCCAGTGGGCAGTGTCTTACATTGTACTCATCTGACATACATGGAAACTGAGGCTGGGCGACTTTAACTTACAAGTTTATTTAGTATAGAAGACTTTTTCTTTTCATTTGCTTGTTTGCCCTTCCAGTATCTAATCCCTTTTCTTTGAAGAACACCGGATTTTCCTTAGAGAACCACGTTTAGTCCAAGGTTTTGGGGAAACTCGCTCCACCTCTTGGGGTCAGGGCTGTTGTAACCAAACTGGCCCAAGTAGTCCTCTCCATGGGCCACAGTGATTGGTTGAGGTGTGGTCATGTGAGCCAAGTAGGACCAATGAGAACTAATAAAAGGGGTTTTCCTACAGCAACGGAAAGGAGGTGCCTCTTTCCTCTGGACTGGTAGCAGTTAGTTATATCAGGTTCCTCTAACCCTGGAGCTGCCGTGGTTACCTTGCCAACACTGGGTGGGAGGTCACCCGGAGAAGAGTCAACACAGAGCAGAGTAGAGCTGAGATGTGGAGCAAGAGGGAGGAGTACGGGAGGGAAGGAGGAAGAGGGAGAGAAGGGGGGCGGGGCCGGGGGGTGGGGAAGAAAGAAAGAACTAATGATATGCTTAGAGCTCCTGGATCCAGACTAAAGACAAACAGACGCCAATGAACGTTTCGGTTACAAGAGCCCATACATTCCCTTTCATGCTTAAATAAGTTGATTTAATTTAGTTATTTAATAAATACTTCTTTAGCACTTACTAAGTGCCAGGAATTCTTCTAAGTACTTTACAAAGATTAACTAATTTACTCCTCATGACAATCCTATGAAGAGAATAATATGCTTATTTTCATTTTTTAAATGAGAAAACTGAGGCACAGGGAGGCTAAATAACTTGACCAATTCTCTCTTGGGACTTTTTTTTTTTTTTTGCCCCTGGAACTGGCCAGGATTTGATCCGACTCCAGACAGATCCAACACACTCCTTACTCCTTTGCCAGTATTTCTCAAGCTGTCCTCATTTACCTTCCATCTTTTTTTTTTTTTTTTTGGTTCTGCTGGGTCTTAGTTGCGGCATGTGAACTCTTAGTTGTGGCACACATGTGGGATCTAGTTCCCTGACCAGAGTTTGAACCTGATCCCCTGCACTGGAAGGTGAATTCTTAACCAATGTATCACCATGGAAGTCCCTACCTTCCATCTTTATCATTATTACCATATTCACAAACCTTCTATACTGTTATTCATTTAAAAGGTTCCCTTAAATACACTTTAAATCAATTCACTTCTTTGATTTGTCCCAAGCTATAATATCAGTGAAATGATGAGCTTGACGTCTTAGACATATTTTTCTAGGAAAAAAGATGTTAACTACTAACATGTAAAATGTTTACCCATGTGTCGAGTGTGTATCCCTGACCCTCCTGTGTCGCCTTCCACTTCACCTCACTGATGCTTAGTTTCTCCATGTGTGCAACAGGGCTAATAATGCACCCCTCACAGGATTGTTGTTTGAAACAAATGAGGAAATAACTGAGGCACTGCTTTGTTGATTGTAAAGCAATAAACAGAACGGAGGCACTAGGACCATTAAGATGACAAACTTCTCAAGGACGGGGAAGAGGATTTTGGCTTTTGACCTCTTAGACCTCATACGAATCACTTTCTCTTGGCTACATGCCAGCTTCTTTTTTTGTCCTCAGATGGACTCTGCCTTCTCCCACTGCAAGATTTTTGCTCAAGGATTCTCTCAAGTGAAACACTCTTCCCACCAGGGCAAACTGTGTTTTTCAAAAATGTCCACATCAGTATTTCTTGTCGCATATGCTCTTCTAGAACTTTGCTGTCCCCCATCAAGAGATGGGTGTCTATTTCCCCTTTCCTTGCAGTGCAGTGGGAGTTTTTTTGACTGCCTCCACAAATAGAACATAGTAGAAGTGATGTTGAATGACTTCTGAAGTTGGGCCATAAAAGATGGCATTGCTTCTGCTTGGCTCTCTTTCTTGGATTGTTTGCCCTTGGAACCTGAGGAAACCCAAACTGACCCATGTGGAAAGACCACTTGAAGAGGGGAGCTGAGCCCTCTGGCCAACAGCCTGCATCCTCCACCAGATACGTAAGTAATCAAGCTTTTAGATGATTCCAGGCCTCAGCCTTTAAGTCTTCCAACTGAGGCCCCAGATACTGGTGTGGAGACAGGCCATCCTGTGGTGCCTTGTCTGAATTCCTGACACAGGGAACTTGTGATAATAAGAAATGCCAATAAGATTTGGGAGAATTTGATATGCACCCGCAGTAACTAGAATACCTCTTCTCTTTGCCGGGCTAGTTTCTACTGACTCTCTGGCTCTCATTTGAAATCTTCCCTGGAAAGGACTAGGTTAGATCACTGGTCATGATCTTTCCATAGCATCCTCTACTTCCTCTTTTGTGGCACTTACCACACCTGCCATGATTTTATTCAGTATCCACTTTTGCTATACTGTGCGCCCTATGAAGGCCAGGACCAGGTTTCTGTCTGCAGAATCTCCAGCAGGTAGCCTGGTGGATACCTGTCCACTGGATGCTCTCAGTAAATACTTACTGAGTGAATGAATGGATATTTTGCCCCACAGTGCCTGGCACAAACACTGGGCATGCAGCAAAGTTGGACCCACACTTGAGGGTTCAGAAATTAATTCTGGCAACATTCTTGTGAGGGGTACTGCATTGTCGCCAGAGTGGTCTTGACTTACTATGTAAATCCTCTACTGCTGCCAGTATTGTTCAGTAACAAAAGGTACCTTTCAAGAAATTTTCATAGGCTTTTACTTCCACTTTGGATGAAGAAAGTGGCAAAGAATATCACTCCCACTTTAATAAGGAGAAAAAGGCAGGTAATCTACATTGTCACGATTTCTCTTCAGCCCATCAGTGAGCTGAGGCTGTAAAGCAACCAAGTCAATTGAATTCCAAAGAGTGAGAAGCCTCTCAAAGGTAAGCTAGGATGCAGAGATTGTGTCACCTTTGCCAAAGCACAAGAGAAAGAGGTGGCTGCCAGAGAAGCTGGTAAGAAGAAATTAGCTAAAACTTTGACAAATTTTTAAAGACCACGTGTGGGCTAACGTATCAGTGTGGTGTGGATTGGGGCCCAGACATGTGAGGAGTTTGCACTCACTCTAGGTTCTTTTCCATGGGCCTCCAGTGGGTGCTCACAAGAAAGATTGGAGGCAGAGCAGGAGACCAGAGAGACCCTCAAGGCAGAGGTGTGCAGGAGGTAATTGGCTGCTGTTGAAGGATGGACATAAAGTGCTTCACAGTTTTCCAGATGCTTCCTTCTTTTCAATAAAGCAAAGCCTTAAGCCTCTGGGGTAGGGGAAGCAGACCCTCTCATGCCCAGGTTTCTCCCAGCACAGATCTGCTGCTTCTGCAGGAGGAGTAGCAGCAAAGCCCATCTGCTTGGAGTGGTGGGTGTGTAGGAAAACACTTTCACCCCACAACACAAGCAAGGCCCTGCTGCAGTTGGGGGCAGAGTAGAAGCAGAAACCCTCTACCTTTCCAGGAGGGGCCAGAAACCAGCTCCTGCCCAGGATCCTACAGCAGTACCAATCTGAGGTCTGCTGACACTGCTGACCAACTAAAAACCCAAGGCAGAATTTGAGTGCCACAAGGAGGAGGGGCAGGGATGCTGAGAAGTCTCCAGCCTGAGGCCCAGATGCATAGAGCTTGCCTAAGACTGAGGCTGGATCAGGACAACAGGGAACCTACCCCACATCTTGCCACCATGGTCAGCAGAGCATCAAGTAACAAGCACCAGCAGGCTGCCACCAGGAGAGGGGTGAGAGAGAGCATGGAGAAGAACCCCCGCTGTGTTGCAGGGGTGCAGGGGTGGCTGAAAGCTGAGGGGGCAACAAACAAAAGCTGGGGAAATCCATTGTCAGCAAACCTAGCGATGAGAAAAGGTAATGGAAGTTCTTCGGGCAGAAGGAGTATGATACCAGAGGGAACTTGGATCTGCACAAAGAAATGAGAAGTATTGAAAGTGGTAAAAATAAAGTAAATAGAAAAAGACCTTTTCCTTATTTTCAATCTCTTTGAAAAATAATTGGCTGACTAAAGCAAAAATAGTCAATAATGTATTGCATGGCATTCGCAACATATTTAAAAGTAAAATGCATGACGATAATAGTATAAGGTGTTCAGAAGGAACAGGAAGTTTACTGTTGTAAGATTCTTACTATATAAGAGAAATGGTAGAATATTATTTGAAGGTAAACTGTGATGAATTGACTATGTATATTGTAAATCCTGGAGTAACCACTAAAATCTTTAAAGAGGTATGACTAATAAACCAATGATGGAGATAAAATGGAATCATTAAAAAATATTCACAATACCCCTGAAGGGAATTCAGGGTGGAGACCAGGAACGAAGCACTCTGTGCTTTGGAAGATGGGCGGAACAGGTCTTCAGATAGTTAGATGTTTTCAGGAGCTGATTTTATGAGCTGAACCCTTGCATCTCCTCATATCTACAAGAGCACTAACTCCCTACATGGTGAGGTCTGCTCCTCGTGACTAGCAGAAAGCCCCTACAAAAAATGTGTTTGATTGCATGTACTGCTCCTTTACCAAGAATACATGTATACTAATCTTCCCCCCTGCCTCTTTGGAACAGTTTCTCAGAGCTATCTAGGATGCTGTCTCCTGGGCTGCAGTCCTAATTTTGCCCCAAATAAACTCAACTTGCAACTCAAAAAAAAAAAAAAAAAAAAAACCACAAGAGTGTAAAGCAATTATATTCCAATAAAGAGCTTAAAAGAAATACTCAGTTGAGGACTTCCTAGGTGGTGCAGTGGTCAAGAATCCACCTGTCAATGCAGGGGACATGAATTTGATCCCTGCTCCAGGAAGATTCCACATGCCACAGAGCAACTAAGCCTGTGTACCACAGCTACTGAGCCCATGTGCTGCAACTACTGACGCCCACGTGCTTAGAGCCGGTGCTCTGCAACAAGAGAAGCCACCCCAATGAGGAGCCCAACACTGCCATGGAGAGTAGCCCCCACTTGCCACAACTAGCAAAAGCCCGTGTGCAGCAACGAAGACCCAATGCAGCCAATAAATAAATAAATAAAATAAAATAAAATAAAATAAAAATTAAAAAAAATAATTGACACAGAAGAAGGCAAGAAAGAGAAAAACAGCCACCAAGAACAGATGGGACAAATAGAAAACAAGTGGCAAGACAGATTAAATTGAACCATATCAAAAATTACATTAAAAGTGATCTAAACAGCCCAATAGAAAGGCAGAAATTGTCATATTGGATTAAGAAATCAAGATCCAACTATGTTCTGTCTACCATAAATACATTTTAAGTATGAAGTCCTAGGTAGGTTATAACTTTTTTAAAGACGTTAAAGGACAGGGAATTCTCTGGTGGTCTAGTGGTTAGAACTTGGTTCTTTCACTGCCGAGGGCCTAGGTTCAATCCTTGGTTGGGGAACTAAGTTCCGGAAAGCCACTCAGTGGCCAACAAAAACAAAGAAATGCAGGTTCATAGGCTCCACCCCAAGCCTACTGAATCAGAAACTGCATTTTATATGTATACATATTAAAGTTGAAGACACACGGTTCTAGGATGCCTTAATTGCAGAAGCTGCAGTACCTAGGTCTGTTAAGGGAAGATTTTTATCCATCTTATTTCTTCTGTATCCCTTAGTGCTTGTATGTGGTTAAAAACTCAGGGCAAGAGCTGGGAAACCTTATGCATTTAATCCTACACCATCCAATGCTCTCACAGGGGATCCATAGGATACTAAAGCTGGAAGGACCTTAAATACCAGCCAATAGTGTCTGTTAGGACCATCTTCAATAATGGAAATATTCTATATCTGCGCTGTCCAGTACGATAGCCACTATCCACAATGGTCTACTGAGCACTTGAAGTATGGCTAGTGTGACTAAGAATTGAATTTTAAGTTTTAGTTTTAATTAATTTAAATCCAGGACTTCCTAGGTGGCACAGTGGTTGGGAATCTGCCTGCCGGTGCAGGGGACATGGGTTCGAGCCCTGCCCTGGGAAGATTCCACATGCCACGGAGCAGCTAAGCCCATGCGCCACAACTATTGAGCCTGTGTTCTAGAGCCCGTGAGCCACAACTATTGAGCCCATGTGCCACAACTGTTGAGGCCTGCCCGCCTAGAGCCCTGTGCTCTGCAACAAGAGAAGCCACTACAATGAGGAGACTGCGCACCATAATGAAGAGTGGCCCCCATTTGCAGCAATTAGAGAGGGCCTGTGTGCAGCAACGAAGACCCAGTGCAGCCAATTAAAAAAAAAAAAATCCAAATAGCCATGTGTGGCTAGTGGGTACCATACTGACATCATGGATCTAGACTAATCCTCTATTCTATGCACAGAGGACTGAGGCTCAGAAAAACATCAGTGACTTGAGTAAGATCATACCATGAGTAGACGGACACCTAGATATGATTTGATGAGCATTAAAGATGAAGTGCACTGAACTTAGAAACAGGTAGACTTGGGTCTCTGGTACTGGCTCAGCCACAAAACTGGGAAACTTGGATAACTTCTCTGGGTCTCACATGTCTTCTGTAAAAGGAAACATTTACTTTAAGGTTTGCTTGCTCTAAAATCCCTTCTAATTACTCATGTTGAAATGTTCTGATAGGATAACTTGTGCACCCTCCTCACACAGTGCCACCATGTGGCCCACGATGAACTCTGCATCTCCTCCTCCTGGATCAAATTTTTGAACAAGGAAGATGGAAACCTTTGTGAGATGATCACCCCGTCGCTGTGAGTGATTTGGCCATCAGATCTGACGCCTCTCTACTCTCCTCACATAGATGTGGGCAGCTGTCCAGTGCTGACACTGCTAGATGTCCCAGGGTTTTCCCTGACCACGTCTCACCCCCTGCATCCATAGAACCAAGGCTTTGTGACTGCTTTTGGTGAAGTCATACCTAACTTACTTGTCAAAAGTCTCCTGTCCCTGTGTCTGGTCCATGACGTCAGCCACCTCTTCTGACAAGCCGCTAGTTTGCTATTTTTTTCTCTTTCTCCAAACACAGCTCAGCTGATGGCCAAGGGAAGAGCGAGTAGGTGGAAAGCCACAAGCCCCTTAACATCAATCTGGGGACAGTGCCAGAAAGACTCTCAAGGCCCCTACCCCCATGGTCCTAACAGCTTTGTGACCTTGGACAAGTTATTTAATTTTTCTGACCCTCAGTTTGCATAGTGGAGATAAAAATACCTATCTCTCAGGTAGTTCTGAGAAATAATGCATAGAGTATGTAGTGCATAATAGGCGATCAATAAATGGTAGTTGGTTACAATCACAGTAATAAGATAAACCTTCGGTTAGCTCGGCGCTGATCTCTGAACTCTAGGCGATGCCGAAGAGCTGTAAAAGATGAGATCCCAGTTGGCTTCTGCACTGGTTGTAAACAGCAGGCTACCACACAGGAGCAAGAGCAGATAATTGGAGGCAGGGTATAATTAAGTACAAAATAGTGGGTCATGGCCTGTGAGTGCTGCAGGAGCACAGGGCCAAGAAAGATAATAATCACCCTCATGAATACATAACACTTCAGTGTTTACACTGTTTTTTAACATCTATAATTTTACTTATAACAACCATGAGGTAGATATTAATGTTATCATCTCAAATACATTACAGAGGGAACGGAGGCTCTCGGGGCAAAGTGACATGCCCAAGGTCACACTAGGGAGTAGCAAAGGTGGGACTTGAGCTAGGGCCATCCTAACTCAGAAGCAGCCTTGTTTTCCCTCTCCAGAAGTTTTTCTGGATGAATCTGGACTTGAGATGGGTCTTGGAAGGTGAGAGGCATTGGAGAAGCAATGGAGGGTATGCAAGCAGTGACACTCATCAGAGATGTAATGGAAGAGGGTGGGAAATTGGACCAGGTGACCACTGGGATCGCTCGGGGTAGGGATTATGCCCGATTTTACACACTAAGGATTCCTAACCCAGCCTGGTGGGGCAGAAGAGGTTGCGTAGGGCCTCCTGGAGAAAGTGGCATCCAGGCTAAGACCTGAATGACAATCAGGAGTTGGCCAGAGCTCCCAGGCAAAAGAAATATCGTGAACACACTTGGGAGAACTGGAAGCATTTCAATTAGGCAGGAGCAGAGTGCAGTTAAAAGTGAGGCTGTGGCCAGATGGGGCAGAGCCTTATAAGCTACATTAAGATCATGGACTTTGGGAATTCCTTGGCAGCCCAGTGGTTAGGACTCAGCTTTCACTGCTGAGGGCCCAGGTTCAATCCCTGTTCAGGGAACTAAGTTCCCACAAGCCTGGTGGTTTGGCCAAAACAAAACAAAAAAACACAACCCCCCCCAAAACAGATCTTGGACTTTATTTCAGGCCACTGAGGACTCAATGGGATGTTTACCCAGGCACTTTGAGCTTTAGACTAATAATTCTGATTACAACATGCAGACTGAATGGCAGGGGCCAAACTGGAGACAGAGGAGGCTTAGGCAGCAACCCAGGCAAGAAAGGAAAGCTGCCTGGTGGAGGGGGCATAGCAGGGATTGGGAGACTTGGCAGATCTGGGGGACAATTTAAGAGGCAAAATGGACTGAAATAGGAAACTGGGGGTAGTGGCGGGGGCAGGCAGAAAGGAAGGAGGAGTTGAGGATGACTTCTGGTTCCTGGTTGGAGCTGGTGTGTGGGTGGCTGTGTCAATCTCTGGGCTGGGGAAGATGAGAGAGAAGCAGTCACTGAAGGAAAGCAAAGGAGCGAGACTTCGAAAGGGGAGAGGAATTCAGCAGCTGATGGGGAATAGGTACTCAGTGGAAGAAAGCAGAATTTTCTTTTTATTCACCCAACACACTAGGGGTCTACTATGTGTCAGACACTAGGAATACAGCAGTGAACCAAACAGACCAGGTCCTTGTTCTCGTGGGGTTTCCATTCTAGTGGATGGATACAGACAACAAGCAGAGAAATAAGTGTAGAAATATGTCAGGATGTGGTAGGTGCTATGAAGACAAATGAGCATGTGTGAGGGGATGTGGGCTATAGAGGTTGCCGTTTGTGTGGGGTGATCAAGGAAGGTTTCTCTGATTTTTAGGCACAGACCTGGATGCAGCGAGGGAGTGATATGAAGGGATACCCTTCTGGGCAGAAAGAAAGGCAAGCCTCTGAGGCGAGAGGTTCTCTACATTCTGTGGCCACTTCAGCCATTGCAAGGGTGAGGTCAGAAATGGGAGCTAGATACCCTGTAAGAAATTTGGATTTTACCATAAAACCATTTCCTCTACCCTGAAAGGTAAAATTCCCCAAGATGATTTTCAAGCCCATACTTCTAAAGACTTGAACTGGTTTTACTCTCTCTCATCTCTGCCACCTATCAGCTATACAACCTTGGGCATATCACTTACCTTCTCTGAGCCTCAGCTTTCTCATCTATAAAATGGGTATACTAATAGGATTGCTGTGGACTTCCCTGGTGGCACAGTGGTTAAGAATCCACCTGCTAATGCAGCGGACATGGGTTCGATCTCTGGTCCGGAAGATCCCACATGCTGTAAAGCAACTAAGCCCAAGTGCCACAACTACTGAGCCTGCGCTCTAGAGCTCATGAACCACAACTGCTGAGCCCACGTGCCACAACTACTGAAGCCCGCGCACCTAGAGCCCGTGTTCCACAACAAGAGAAGCCACTGCAATGAGAAGCCCGTGCACCACAACAAAGAGTAGCCCCCACTCGCCACAACTAGAGAAAGCCTGCACATAGTAATGAAGATCCAATGCAGCCAAAAATAAGTAAATAAATAAAATAATAAATAAATCTTAAAAAAAAAAAGGAAAGAAAGAACATGAATTTAAAAAAAAATAGGGTTGCTGTGAGGACCAAATGAAGTTATGCATAGCGCCTAGCACAGAGCAGATTGCTCCATAATGTTAGCCTTTTGTTTCTTTTTTTCCCATGGAGGTATAAAAGATACAGGATGAGAAAACTGGCTTAATTGCGGTGTGGAAATCTGATAAATTCTAGCATTGAACTCTCATTGCTACAACTGTTGGCAGGAAGAGTGTAGGGTTGTCCCTTGGTATCCGTGGGGGATTGGGGCTAGGACCTCCTGCCGATACCAAAATCTGCAGATGCTCAAGTCCCTTATACCTATAAAATAGCGTAGTACGTGCATGTAACCTGCCTGCACCCTCCGCCCACTCTCTACCTGTATACTTTAAATCATCTCTAGGTGTGAGTCTTGAAGTTTCAGTCTTGAAGCTGCCTCTTCTTCTCCCTTCCCCCACCGATAGACTGGTTTCCTTTCACTGTGGGAGGAGAGAGAGAGAGAGCAGAGAGGGTATGGTAGAAATGACACCACCTAGAGCTTGTGGGATTTTTACATAAGGATCCACCCTGCACATCCCTGCCCAGGGGTCTCTCTTGGGTGGGTTGAAAGGTGGCTCTGGCCCTTACCAGGTGTGGCAGTGTTGAACTTCTGAAGACCACTGAACCAGGATAGGATGGGGGTGGGAGGGTGGGCAGTGGAGGTGATCATCTCTGTGCTAGTGGCTTACATTCCTGCCAGAGCTTGGCCTCTGCAGGCAAAGAATAACGAGCACATGAAAGGAAGCGACCTTGGGTAGCGGAGGGTAGAAAGGGCCCTGGGGAAGCTGAACAGTGTGACTCTGGCTGAGTCACTCTGTAATCAGTCACACCCTTTCTCAGTAGCCTTCAGTGGTTCCCCATGGCCACAGGATAAAGTCCCAAAGGTTTAACCCTGACCCATCTTATAGTATATCCTGGGCCTGCTACCGTACCCCACCTCTTTCCCATGCTCCCTGCAGTGCAACCTCATCTGAGGTTTCTGCTTTGAGTAAGCAAGACCTTTCTTTTCTTCCCTTTCTTTCCTTTCTTTCTTTCTTCCTGTCTTCCTTCCTTCCTTCCTTTCCTTCTTTCTTTCTTTTCTTTCTTTCTTTTCTTTCTTTCTTTTTCTTTCTTTCCTTCTTTCTTTCTTTCTTTCTTTCTTTCTTTCTTTCTTTCTTTCTTTCTTTCTTTCTTTTTCTTTCTTTCTTTCTTTCTTTCTTTCTTTCTTTTCCTTCCTTCCTTCCTTCCTTCTTTCCTTCCTTCCTTCCTTCCTTCCTTTTTATGCCTTTCTCCCCTAGGTTTCATTATGATATAGATACATACGTATTATATGTGATATATTTTAAAAATTAAACTTTTACTTTAGAATAATTTTAGATTTACAGAAAAGTTGCAAAGATGATCAAAAGGGTTCCCATATGGGACTTCTCTGGTGGCCCAGTGGTTAAGAATCCACCTGCCAATGCAGGGGAAACAGGTTCCATCCCTGGTCCGGGAAGATCCCACATGCCACGGAGCAACTAAGCCCGTGCTCTACAATTACTGAGCCTGTGCTCTAGAGCCCACAAGCCACAACTCCTGAGCCTGCGTGCCACAACTACTGAAGTCCGAGTGCCTAGAGCCTGTGCTCTTCAACAAGAGAAGGCACCACAATGAGAAGCCTGCGCACCGCAATGAAGAGCAGCCCCCACTTGCTGCAACTAGAGAAAAGCCTGTGCACAGCAATGAAGACCTAATGAAGCCAATTAATTAATTAATTAATTAATTTTTTAAAAAGGGTTTCCATTTACCCATCATCCAGTTTCTCCTAATACTGATGTTGCAGGAAGGGGGACTCCTTCCAGGGCCCAAGGGTGGGCTCTTGTCTAACACTCATGAAATGAATTGTCCAAGGAGACACACGTGCTGACAAAGCAAGAGACTTTATTGAGAAGGGGTGCCTGGGCAGAGAGCAGCAGGTAGGGGAACCCAAGAGAACTGCTCTGCTATGTGGCTCACAGTCTTGGGTCTTATGGTGATGGGGTTCGTTTATGTGTTGTTTCTGGCCACTCATCTTGTTTGGCCCATATCTGGTGACTCAAGGTCCTTCCTGGTGGCTCATGCATCTCTCAGCCAAGATGGATTCCACCTTGAGGGCTCCTGGGATGTTAGGGCAGGACATATTGTCCCCTCTCTCCTTTCGGACCCTCTCAAATTCTCCTGTTAGTTTTCAGGGGCAGCACCGTGTTCCTTATTGGGACCTCTTGTTGTGAGACAGCTCAGACAAGCAGGCCTGGCCAAGGCAAGTGGTTTCAGTCAATAGTTCCCTAACACTAGCATCTTATGTTACCAAGGTGCATTTGTCAAAACTAAGGAGTCAACATCAATACATGTATTATCATTAGCTAAATTCCAGACTTTAATCAGATTTCACCAATGTCCTTTTTCTATTCCAGGATCCCACCCAAGATACTATACCGCATTTAGTCCTCCTGTCTCCTTAGTCAGCTCTGCGTCTGTAACAACTTACCAGTCTTTCTTTGTTCCTATGACCTTGAAAGTCTTGAGGAACACTGATTAGGTATTTTGCAGAATGTCCCTTAATTTGGACTTACTTGATGTTTTCCTCATGACTAGGCTGAGGTTATGGGTTTTGGGGGAAAAATAGCCCAGAGATGAAGTGCCCTTCTCATCACACCCTGTCCTGGGTCCCCTGCTACCTACATGACTTATTACTGGTGATGTTAACTTCCATCACTTGGTGATATTTGCCAGGTTTCTCCACTGTAAAGTTACTCCATCCTCTCCCACTCCCTAATCACCCCACCCCCACCTTTCCACACTCTATTCTTTAGCAAATCACTAAATCCAGCTGACACTCAGGGGGTAGGGAGTGGGATTAAGTTCCACCTCCTGGAAGGGGAAGTATCTACATAAATTATTTGGAATTCTTCTTTAAAGAAGATTTGTCTTTTCTCCCCCATTTATTTATTTACTCAATTACTTATTTTTATCAGTAGGGACCCATGTAATATTTATTTTACACTTTGGGTTATATCCAATATTGTGTTATTTCTTTTGTTGCTCAAATTGTCCCAGCGTTGCCCATTGGGAGCTCTTTCTGGATGTCAGGTTGACTCTGGAGCCTTTGCCATGCCCCATCCTTTGGTTTTTGGACGCTTCCTTACTTTCTGGCACTGCAAGATGCTCTGAGCTCATCTTATCTTTTCTCTACCCCATCCCTAAAATCACCTACTTCTCCAAACATCCCTGGTTCCTTCTATTGGAGAATGGTTTTTAGAAGCCAAATTTGGACTCTGGATCATTGCTCATTGCTACTAGGGAGTAGACCTATGTTTTAAAATTGTGAAATATGTCATATACAGAAGAGTACACCAAAAAACAAACAAACAAACAGAAGAGTACATCAAACATATAAGTATGGTTTAAAGCATAACTATAAGCTGAACATAATCAAATCTGTTTTTAGCATTAACTGTGTCCATTCTTGTGTATCTTGCTCCTGAAACCTTCCCCTCATCTACAAGGCCAGGATGGGGTGCCCCTCACATGAGCAACCATAACATCTAGTACTTATTCCTATCCTAATTCTATATTAATATATGTTTATGGTAAACAAGTTGAAGATGTAGATGTTTAAAGAAGAAACCAAGCCAGCATTATTCTACCATCCAAGGGAAAATTTCTAACTACCAAGAGTGGTGCAAGGATATAATGGGTTCCCTCTAGATCTGTGCTTCATTCACTAGCCACATGGGGCTGCTAAGCACAGGAAATGTGGCTGGTCTCAATTGGGATGATTTAGTACGAAAAAGAACGTAAAATATCTCATTAACTGTTTTTTATATTGATTGCTTCTTGAAAGAATAATATTTTGGATGTGTTGAGTTAAATAAAACATTATTAAAATTAATTTCAACAGTACATATGACAAAACTTATACATTTAAAATTGGTTAATTTGGACTTCCCTGGTGGCCCAGTGGTTAAGAATCCACCTGCCAATGCAGGGGACAGTTTCCATCCCTGGTCCAGGAAGATCCCACATGCCTTGGAGCAACTAAGCCCATCTGCCACAACTACTGAGCCAGTGTTCTAGAGCCTGCAAGCCACAACTACTGAGCCCATGTGCTGCAACTACTGGAGGTTGTGCCTAGAGCCCATGCACCACAACAAAGAGTAGCCCCCTCTTGCCACAAGTAGAGAAAGCCCATGCTCAGCAACAAAGACCCCATGCAACCAAAAAAAAAAATTGGTTAATTTTATTGTATGTAAATTAATAATGGGGATTTAAAAATTCTGAGAAAACAAAAAAGTTTAATTTCATCTGTTTCTTTTTTTTTCCCCTTGGTAGTTACCAGAAGAATTTAAATTATATACGTGGCTCACTTTACATTTCCATCGGATGGGGTACTCTACAGAGTGAGCTCCTGGTGACTAGATGTTTTTGAGCACTGAGTGGATTTTGGTGGAGTACTGGTGGTAATGAAACCGTGCACCTCAGATTGGGACTTGAACCCACATGCCAGAACTCAAACCATCCAAAACCCAAGATCTTCCAATGGAGATCACACACCTGGTTTCAGGACTTAATGAAGCTCAGGTTCTTGATGTCTCATCACAGAAAGGATTCAGTGAGAGACAAAGTGATACGTAAGAAGTTTATTGAAAGATTTATTTAGAGAGAAACACACTCTGCAGACAGAGTGTGGGCCATCTCAGAAGGTGAGAAAGGCACCAGGGTATGCGGTTGTCAGTTTTTGTAAGGGTGGGTAATTTCATAGGCTAATGAGTGGGCAGAGTATTCCAGCTATTTCAGGAAGGGGCGGGGAGTTCCAGGAATTGGGCCACCGCCCACTTTCTGATCCTTACGGTCAGCTTTGGAACTGTCATGGTGCCTGGAAGTCAACTTGTCTGCCGTCTTGGACCCATTTGGTTCTAATAAGTTTATGTTATATCTTCAGGCTACGTCATTCTTTCAAAAGTTGTGCCCTGCTCCCTTCCCTCCTGTTTCAGTAATAGTGGAGGTTGGATTAGGTGGTTCTGAAGATTTTAGCCTTGCAAGTTTATGATTCTTTGTCTCTGCCTTTTCTCTCATTCTTTGTCTCTGTCTACACTCTGCTTATTCCCTAAACATGTCCTATGGCTTCTTTTTTCCCCCCTATGGCTTCTTGCCTCTGAGCCTATGTTTATCCAGTATGCTCCATCTGGAATGTCCTCTCCACTACCTCTTCTTTCAAAATCCTACTCAACCTGAAAAGCAGCTGACATGCTCCCTCATTCATGAAGCCTTTTCTGGCCCCCCACAGCAGGAAGTGAACTCCCTGAACACCTCCATTACTCCTCACCAACCCTCAGTGCATTTTGTACTTTAGCAATTTGCTGACTTCTCTTGCCTACTAGATGGGAAGTGCCTTGAGGGCAAGAGTGTGTGGCACAGATACTTCCAAGAACTGAATTCCAAATTCTCAAACCCTATTCACACTCTTTCCTAAGACATATCCTCTGGAGAAGATTCTCTGAAGTCCAAATCCATCTTTTCCTTTCCCACCCACCCTGCTCACACTTTACAAATGGCTCCCCTTCCTTGTTTTCACCCACAGCCTTGCCCCGGGGGTAAACACCTTCAGGGCACCAACCAAAGGTGAAGAACACTGATAACTGGATAATAAGGCATTTTGCAAGTAGGGCAGTTGTCAGTTCTTCGCTTTCAACAGAGTTGAAGGAGGTTCTGATTTTGTTGTCACTAAAAATAACTTTTGATGATAGGTCACTATATAATTTTTTTGGCTTGTAACTCCAAGAATTCAAATAATTAAGTGACATTATTGTAACAAAATTCCCTCTGTTTTCATCTACTTATTTATTTGAACATGGTTTCTCAGAGTTTCTATTTATAAAAGTTAAAAATAGACATAAAATTGATGCTGAACCCAGCTTCATTCCAGCAATAAGTAACATTTATCCATAAATATTTGAACTAATTGAAAAAAATCTATTTCAGTAAGAGATGCATTTCCAATGATATTTTACTCTTTGTGTTATTTTTAATAAATTTATTTATTTTTTATTGATTGGCTGCATTGGGTCTTCGTTGCTGTGCATGGGCTTTCTGTAGTTGTGGAGAGCGGGGGCTACTCTTCATTGTAGTGCACAGGCTTCTTATTGTAGTGGCTTCTCTTGTTGTGGAGCATAGGCTCTAGGCGCGTGGGCTTCAGTAGTTGCAGCACATGGACTCAGTATTTGTGGCTCACGAGCTCTAGAGTGCAGGCTCAGTGGTTGTGGTGCACTGACTTAGTTGCTCTGCGGCATGTGGGATCTTCCTGGACCAAGGCTCTAACCCATGTCCCCTACATTGGTAGGCAGACTCTTACCCACTGTGCCACCAGGGAAGCCTTTACTCTTTGTTTAATAATCATTTTCCAAAGATATACGTTATGTTGCTTGGATCAATTGTGTACTAGTATCACAATAAGTGATATTTCAATCCAGAAGAAATTTTAAAGCATAGAGCCTTAGAGTCAAAGGAAATTTTAAATTATTTAAATTTCAAAATTTCTTAAATTGCAATTATATATATAAATATCTGTTGGAATATGAATAAGGTATTCAATAACAGACTTTCCGGCATGAAATATATTACCCTAGGATAACATTCTGTGGGAGGAAACAAAATGTAACTATACATTCAAGAAAAAATAATAATGATGTAGCATTTCTGCCTGTTAAAGTAGAGCTTGTTCTGGTATTTTCCCTGTAAGACTCTGTGCTTCCACTGCAGGGGGTGCAGGTTTGATCCCTGGTTGGGGAACTAAGATCCCACATGCTGTGCAGTGTGCCAAAAAAAGAAAAAAAAAAAGTGGACAAGTTGTGAGAGCACTGTGGAGAGAGCAACCAACTAATTCTACCTGGGGGAATTGGGAGGGGCTTCCCACAGAAGGTTTTATTTAGTTTATGGCATTGAAGATAAGTAGGAGCTTGCTTGGCAGAGAAAAGGAGGAAGGGCATTTGAGGCAAAGGGGGCTACGTGAATCAAGTGAGGAGAACCAAGGATTGATTGTTAGGGGATTGCTGAGTCACGGCTGGGTGATCAAAAGGTAGTTCAGAAAGCACAAAAAATAAAGGAAACCATCTGTAAATATGATTAAATTAAAATTAAAAACTTATAAATGGCAAAAGACATTATGAACAACATCAAAATACTAAATGACTCCCTGGGAGAAAGTAATTGCAATTTGTGTATAAATAACACCTAGAAGTCAGTAAGAACTAAAGACAAGAGAACAAGTTGAAACATAGGCAAAGGATGGAGAGGCAATTCTCAGAAGAACTCCCAACTGCAGAGGGAAATGCAAATTACAATGATTAGATATCACTTCCGAAGAAGAGAGTATGCAAAGGGGGAAAGTAGTAACTTTACAGTGAAGAAACATGGAAATGCCACCTTAACCAAGTGATGAAAGGTAATAACATCACCAGTAATAAGTCATTTGGGTAGCATGGGACCTCCAATAGAGTGTGATGAGAAAGGTACTTCATCTCTTCTCCAAAACCCGTAACCTCTGTCTAGCCATGAGAAAAACATCAGATCAGATAAGTCCAAATTGAAGGACATTCTGCAAAATACAGGCTCCTCAAGACTATCAAGTTCATAGGAATAAGGAAAGACTGAGAAACTGTCACAGACCAGAAGAAGCTAAAGAGACATAAGGACTAAATGCAGTGTAGTATTGAAACGGAAGGGAAGGGGGCAGGGCACAACCTTTGAAAGAATGACATAGCCCGAGGACATACCATAAACTGATTAAAACCAAATGAGTCCAAGATGGCGGACAAGTCAACTTCCAGGCACCATGACAGTTCCAAGGGTGACATGAGGATCAAAAACTGGGCGGTGGCCCAGTTCTGGAATACTCCACCCACCAATTAGCCTGTGAAATTACCCACCCTTACAAAAAATTGATAACCCGCATATGGTGGTGCTTTTCTCACCTTCTGAGATGGCCCACACTCTGTCTGCAGAGTGTGTTTCTCTCTAAATAAATCTCTCAATAAACTTCTTACGTATCACTTTGTCTCTCACTGAATCCTTTCTGTGATGAGACATCAAGAACCTGAGCTTCATTAAGTCCTGAAACCAGGTGTGTGATCTCCATTGGAAGATCTTGGGTTTTGATTGGGTTTGAGTCCTGACCGTGTGGATTCAAGTCCCAATCTGAGGTACACAGTTTCAGTATCCTGGATGGGATCCTGGAACAGAAAGAGGACATTCGTGACATCTGAATAAAGTCTGGATTTTAATTAATAGTAATAAGCCAATGTTGGCTTCTAAGATTTGACAAGTCTGCCATAGTAACATAAAATGCTAACATTAGGGGAAATTGAGTGAGGGGATATATGGGAACTCTCTTGACTATCTTTGTAACCTTCCTGCAGATCTAAAGATATTCCAAAGTAAAGTTTATTTTTTAAAAAATTGATGAGATACTATTTTCTACCCATGAAACTAACAAAGAATAAAAAGTCTGACTGAAACAAGTATTGAGGAGAATATGGGAAAAACGGTTCTCTCATACCTGCAGGTAGAAGGGCCAATGGTACTTTAGGAAAATAATTTAGTCTAGGAAAGCAGAGAATGTTCAAACCCTGCAAACCAGAATTCTATTTGGACACCAAGAGATATTTATATTTGATACAAACTGTCCACAATTACATAAAATTGGAACAACTTGAACATCTATCAATAGGGGAACAGATACAAAAATTGAGATATATACATATGATGGAATATTTACTATATAGCAGCTAAAAGGAAAAAATGAGATCTGTGTATATCAATATGGTTAGATGTTAAAAATACAACATTGAATGAAAAAGTAAAGATGAAGAAGGATATATATGATATGATATCATTGATATACATTTAAAAGACACATAAAAATACTATATATCCTAATTCATTTATCTAACAGGTTTTTTGGTTTTTTTTTTTTTGTCCAGGCTGCATGGCTTGTGGAATCTTAGTTCCCTGACCAGGGATGGAACCTGGGGCCCTGGCAGTGATAGCACTGAGTCCTAACTACTGGACCACCAGGGAATTCCCTAACAGATCTTTCTTGACTGCCTTATTATGTGCCAAGTGCTATTCTCAGTTCTAGGGATACAGCAGTGAACAATAGCTAACAACTAGATAGGACTTACTAAGCATTCTATAATAACAGCAATTATAATAATAGCAAACACTTATGTAGCATTACTATATAGAGGTATACTTCTAAGCACTTCGCATGCATTAACTCATTTAATTCTCATAGTAACCTTATGAAGACACTGAGGGGCAGTGAAGTTAAGTAACTTGCTTAGGGTCACACAGCTGGACAGTAGTAGAGGCAGCATTCACATCCTGGCAGCCTGGCTCCAAGTCTGTCCTACCAACCATTATACTCTCTGCCTCAAATCCCCTGATGTCATGGAGCTTACATTCTAGTGAAGGCAAGACTGGCCTTAAAAAGGTATAGTAAGTCAGACAGTGAAAGAGCTGTGGAGAAAAATAAAGGAGGGAATTCCCTGGCAGTCCAGTGGTTAGGACTCCCTGCTTTCACTGCCTAGGGCCCAGGTTCAATCTGGTCAGGGAACTAAGATCTGCAAGCAGTGTGGCATGGCCAAAAAGAAAAAAGAAGGGAAGGAAAGAGGGAGCATGGCATGGGGTTATTACCTTTCAAAGAGGGGGCGTGGGGGGTTGTGGATGGCCTCACGGAATGATAACACCTGAGCAAAGACCCCCCCAAGGAAGTGAAGGAGGAAACCATGCCAGTATCTGGGAGTAACTGCATTCCAGCCTTGATGACCAGGTCAAAGGCTCTGGGAAGCAGTAAACCTGGAGTGTTTGAAAAATAAATAGCAAGGAAGCCAGGGTTGTTAAAGCAGAGGGAATAAGCGGAAATAAGGGGAAAAGAGATGAGGCTAGAGAGAGGTGGGGGCTCGATTGGGTGGGTCCTTATAAGTCATGTGGACCTTGGAGGGGTCTGAGCAGGGTGTGACAGTATCTGACTTAGGCTTTAGAAGGATCCCTCTTTGTTGAAGCAAGATTGCTCAGAGGCTATTGTAATATTCTGGGCAAGAAATGGGTGGTGGCTTGGACTGGAGTGGTAGCAGTGGAGGTGGTTAAGAAGTGATTGGATTCTGGATACACCTTAAAAGATCAAATTGACAGTATTTGGTGGAGGGAGGGGTAAAAAATTAACAGTACTTGCTGAGGATTGACATCAGAGGCACAGAGAGGAAGGAGTCAAGGATGACTCAGGTTTTTGGCCTGTGTAAGTCGGAAGACAGAGTGATTGTTTCCTGGATGGGGAAGATGGTGGGAGAAGCAGGTTTAGGGAGGGTGTGGGAAAGCCTGGAGTTTCTTTTTGGACATGCCGAGTTTGAGTTTCTGTTGGAAAAGCAGGTGGACAGGTTAAGTGTTCAGCTGGACGTGATAGTCTAGAGTTTTGAGCAGAGGAGATAAAAATCTATGCATTATCTGCATATAGATGTTATTTGAAACCACAAGAAAGGATGAGATCACCAGAGAAATGAATACAGATATAAAAAAGTGAAAATGTGAGAACTGAACCCCGGGGCCCCAACATTCAGAGTTTGCAGCTGAGGAGGAGGAAAGGGAGAAGGGGGAGAATTCAGCAACAGGAAACTGAGAAGGAACAGCCAGTAAAGCAGGAGGAAAACCAGGAGAAAAGCCAGGAGAGAGAGCCAGCTAATTGAAGAAAGTGTTTCAAGAAGGATCTCGTGATCAAATGTGTTGAAGGATGCTGATAGGCAAAGAAAGATGAGGACTGAGAAATGACCATTAGATCAAGGTGGTACAGAGTGGCAGAATGTACCATCCCAAAATATGCCACTTTGGCATAAGAATTATTTTGAGCTAAAGGCAACTGAGAAGAAGCAGACACAAGAAAGGCTCTCTACACTACCCTTATTTGCATAAAAGCAGGACTCACATTTATAAAGGTGTCCCTCCTCCTATCTCTGCTAGGAAGGACAGAAGTCAATACCAGCCTAGAGACAGCTCTGGAGGAATCTATACACAAACTTTACTAACGAGCCTTTATCTACCATCATTTCCCTTGATTTGCCTTCCCACAATTTGCTGCCCCTAGAATCAGGTCTTTTTCCTTTCTCTTGCCACTTCTTTAAAAGTTTATCATTCCTTTGCTAAGATGCTATATCAGCCCAAATTCTAACTAAATCTTTGCGTCACTCATCTCTGGGTATATGATGCACATGTTTATGAACTTCTGTTTGTCCTTCTCTTATTAATCTGTCTTTGGTCAGTATAATTTACACAGCCCCAGCAGAAGAAGCTAAGATGGGCAGATGGGCAAAGGAAGAGATTTTTCTTCTCTTGCAGAAGTCATTAGTGACATTGACAAGAGCGGTTTTAGGTATAGCATATGGGGGTGAAAACCTAACTGGATCAGATTTGAGAGTCTGGGAGGAGAGAAATGATGCAGGCAGTACAGACATCTCTCTCAAATTTTTGGCAGTAGCTAGAAGGGAGTGTGGGGTGAAGAGAGATGTGTGTTATAGTGTCAAAAGAATGCATTACACTCATAATAAAGGTCGCCCGTCATTGGTAGAGGTTGGTGCACATTACTTTTTTTTTTTTCTTTTTCCATGCAGCATGTGGTATCTTAGTTCCCCAACCAGGGATTGAACCCACACCCCCTGTGTTGGAAGGGCAAAGTCTTAACCACTGGACCACCAGGGAAGTCCTGCATTACATTCTTGATAGAGGTTGATGTCAGTGAAGGTTCAAAGAGACTTTAAAATTTGATAAAATAGTGCAGATATCTGTTAAAAAAAATTGAAGGCAAATAGAACAAACAGTAACAGCCGATAATTCAGAAAGGTGAAAATTTTGATGTGTGTTATGTTATCTCTATACTTTCAAATTTCTTTGTAAATAATTAGAGGGCAGAAAAAGTTTGTAGGGCTGAATGTGTGGAAGGCCCTTGAGTGCGTTGTCAGGAACGGGGTCTGCAGCTGTTTAAATGGGGAGACCACGGCTCAGAAAGTTTTCCCTGAAAGATGTGTGTAGTGCAGACTGGATGTGAGAACAATAAAAAGTTTACTTTGATAGTCAAGGCCAGAGTTTTCCAAAGTGTGGACAGGACCATCTGCATCAAAATCTCCCAAGGGCCCTCAATAAAATTCAAACCCTGGGCCTTTCCCCTCCAGCCTACTAAATCCTACAGTTTCCAGCAGGGACAAGCAATCTGTACCTGAGAAGGTGGAGTGGTAACAAGTTCAGGGGAAGGTGGCAGGCTGTGTTTAGCACCTGTGGCGATGGAGGTGTCCATAGGACTTCCAGTCTGCGAGTGGATATGAGTTTCAAGTTCACTGATGAGTGTTTACCAGATTCATCCGTTAAGTCTCTCAAGGCAGGAAGCACAGGGACTTTAGCACACAGTAGGTGCTAAATGTTTATTGAGTGAATTATGAATTTAGCTTAAAAGCCATTCACTGAATCACAAATTCTACCTCCTTATCAACTCTCTCTTAGTTGCCCAGGGTGTGCATATTTTTTCCTGGGGGTTATCAGCCCAAAGAAGTGGGGAAAGCTTGGATTTCAGAGTCAGACAGACTTGGATTCTCACCTGGCTCCCCTTCTTCCCAGCTCTGTGGCCACAACTGACACTCCCCTTGGAACCTCAGTTTTCTCATGTGCAAATAATGAACGCTGTCCATTCATTCATTCATTCAGCCTCTCTTGCCCTCCTGGAGCTCGCATCCTAAGTGGGGAATGGCAGTAAACAAATATAGTAAATAGGTTTATTATAGCATATGGGAGAAAGTGAAAATTGTTATGGAAAAAAGAAAAAAGGAGCAGAGGGCTGGGCCTGAGTGGTCGTGGTAGTAGTGGTCAGCCAGGGGAGGCATATTATTAGCTAGAGTTACCACATAGTAGGCCACGTTGAGAAGGGAGATTTGTGGAAGGGCTTGAGGGATGTGATGGAGTAGCCTGAGTGGATATCTGGAGAAGAGTGGTCCAGACAGAAGGAACAGCAAGTGCTAAGGCCCTGAGGCAGAAGTGTGGCTGGCAGTGTCTGAGAAATAGCAAGGAGGCAGTGTGGTGGGAGTGGAGTGAGTGAAAGGAAGATTGAAAGAAGACGGCCCTGCAGGGCTGTGATGTTACATAACAAAGGAAATAAGGAAATGAACTCAGTTATGGAGTGCCAACAATGTGAAAGGAACTGAGCCATTTAATCCTTGCACTAACCTTAAAGGCAGGTGTTCTGACCTCACCCACCTTTTATACACATGAATAAACGGAGTGAAATAAATGAAATATGACTTGCTCATGACTTGTGGCAAGTGGCCCAGAAGATCGTTTCCAAGTATCACATATTGTTTGTGACATATCTGTCACAGCTATAGCAATTCCATAAAATTCCCCTCACTTTTAACAAAAGGATTCAATGAGGGGCACAAAGGATCAGATATGGCCTAAGCAGGGGGAGATGCCAACCAGGCCCAGGCATCCTGAGATTGTTCTGGATCTGCAGGAGGAAGAGTCTGCAGAGACATGGTCCTCTGAGTCAAGAGCCATGTGGGCCTGCAAAGGTTAAAATATGAGGACTTGCAGGACTTCCCTGGTGGTCCAGTGGTTAAGACTCCGTGCTTCTACTGCAGGGAGCACAGGTGGATCCCTGGTCCACCCCTGATTGGGGAAGCTCTGCATGCTGCAAGGGGTAGCCAAAAAAAAAAAAAAGGACTTGCCAAAACAGGTTACAAATATTGCAGCATATTTTAACTGATTACCTTTAACAAGATCATGCTTTTTTTTTTCTTTAAGAAATTTTATTGAGATACAATTGACATACAATAAACTGCATATATTCAAAGTGTACAGTTTGATTTTTTTTCTTATTAGTAATGTATATATGGCAATCCCAATCTCCCAATTCATTGCCCCCCAAACCCCACCCCCTGCTTTCCCCACTTGGTGTCCATATGTTTGTGCTCTACATCTGTGTCTCTATTTCTGCCTTGCAAACTGGTTGATTTGTACCATTTTTCTATATTCCGCATATATGTGTTAATATACAATATTTGTTTTTCTCTTTCTGACTCACTTCACTCTGTACGACAGTCTCTAGGTCCATCCACATCTCTACAATTCCGTTCCTTTTTACAGCTGAGTAATATTCCATTGTATATATGTACCACAACTTCTTTATCCATTCATAACAAGATCATGCTTTTAACATGCAGAATACCCAGCAATAGAATTTATCTAAAATTATTAAATTCATAGCAGACCATAGGATGTGTGGTCTGATCATGGGACAGACCAGTTTCACAGATGTGAGAGACTTCTTTCTAACCTAGTTTCTGGATCTGAATGTGTAACTTCATGCAGCCCTAACACCAAAAGTCTCCATTTGAGGCCCTTAGTACACGTAAATAAAGATAAAGATGGTAAATATCTGTGGTACTTGCTGCCTGCTGCCCTGCGTTCTATATGTACATTGACTAAGACCCTTAGAACAGCCCCATGAAATTGGCATTATTGTTGCCCCCACGTGATGGAGGAATAAACTGTGAATCAGGAAGCTTGACTGATTTACCCAAGGTCTTGTAACTAGTGAGTGGTGATGTGGGAATTTGAACCTAGACAATCTGGCTAGATTCTTAATCTTAACTCTTATGCTATACTGCCTAGCTCAGGCTGGGCCTTGGCCATGGGCTGTCCCAGGTGGTGTTTCCCAAGGGCTCTTTCCTGGCACTGTCATGTTGGTATAACCTTCTCCAGGCTGTGGAGGATCTCAGGGCTGGTATTTCCTGGAGCTCATGGGATCTGCTACCTCCCAGGCGGGCACCCAAGGACTGACCAAGGACGGGAGTGAGGGAAAGTCAGAGAGCGAGGAGGACCAGAGTGCACTGGTGAAGTTGCCCTCAAGACTGGAAATGACTGGCAGTTCCCTGATGGTCTAGTGGTTAGGATTCAGCACTTTCACTGCCGTGAACCAGTCGGGGAACTGAGATCCTACAAGCCATGTGGCGTGGCCCCAAAACAAAAAAGACCAGAAAGGACTATAGGTCTCAGGGTCCTGGCCCCATGTCACCTGCATAAAGTACCTCCCCTAGCCCCACCTTTGCCCTCCTTTTTTTCTACACTAAACCTGTGGTGTTTTGAAAGAGCTCTTGGTCAAGATGTTAGAACACTGACTTAAATCCTGGATCTGCTACCTAATAGCTATATGACCTTGGCAAATGGCTTTATGTCTCTGAGTCTTTGTTTTTTTTCATCTGTAAAATGGAAATGAGAATAATAGCTACTATTTATTGAGCACCGGGACTTGGATCATTGATAAACCTGGGGCACTTGGTTGTAAACTATAAAGGACTGAACCATTGTGAGGCATATTGTTATTGCTCTGATCCTTGCCATAAATGCTTTTCCTCTCTTTGGTCATTTCTGTTATAGCTGATGTTCTCCTTTCATCTGCTCCCAGGCCCTTGGCTTTCTCTAAAGGCTCCTCTAGGCTCTTCTGTCATCTCCCAAGTGGCTGGACCTGTGCCAGGAGAATAAGTACAGAGAATTCGGTTTAATGTCAGCATCTTCAGTCACAATCACATCACTCTAGTATCACTTGAATATACCTTTTTGTGAAAGGAGAGCATATCTCATGAAAAGTGCACAGATCTTGAGTGGCTCAATGAGTTGTCACAGAACAACTACATCTGTGTAACCTTTGTAATCACCACCCAGTAAAGAAAGATAATATTATCAGCCCCTAGAAGCCCTTATGGTACCCGTTTTGTGCCCCGTCCCAATCACTGCCACCTCCTTCCTCCCCATGTCTATGTCTGTGTTGCCAAAGCCCAGCACAAAGCCTAGTCAAGAGGCCCATAAATAGTTGCTAAACTGAACTGAGCCCTTTGAAATCATTTTGTGATCTCAAGCTAGTCATTTTGATTTCCTCTGCCTTGATTCACTCTTCCGCAAAACAAGGGTGGCATTTCAGTAATTTCAATAATTCTCAACCCTAGGTGTACATTAGAATCACATGAAGAAGCTTTTGAAAAACTACATTGTGCTTGGGCACTATTCTGGAGCAAGTGGATGCAAACCTTTGAAGGTTGCAGGTAATGGTAGTTTTTAAAAGCTTTCCAATGCTCGCTTCGGCAGCACGTATGCTAAAATTGGAATGATACAGAGATTAGCATGGCCCCTGCGCAAGGGTGACACGCAAATTCATGAAGTGTTCCATGTTTAAAAATAAATAAATAAATAAATAAATAAATAAAAGCTTTCTAAGGATTCCAGTGTACAGCCATGATCTCTTGAATCTTACCAATTCCAACCAACACTATATGTTCAAATCTCAGTTCCACTACTGCTGTGGGTTGAAGTGTGTCCTCCACAAAGATATTGACATTCTAACCCCCAGTACCTGTGAATGTGGACTTACTTGGAAACAGGGTTATTGAAGATGATCAAGTTAAGATGAGGTCATTAAGGTGGGCCCCTAATCCAGTGTGACTGGAGACCCTATAGACAGGGGAAATCTGGACCCAGAGACAGAGACACAGGGAGATCACCACGTGAAGACTGGAGTTATCAAGGAGCACCAAAGATGGTTGGCAAACTACCAGAAGCTAGGAGAGACGCATGGAACAGATTCTCCCTCACGGCCCTCAGAAGGAACCAACTCTGCTGACACCTTGACTTCAGACCTCTAGCCTTCAGGATATGAGACAATAAATTTCTGTTCTTTAAGACACCCAGTTTGTGGTACTTTGTTACAGTAATCCTAGCAAACCAATATAACTATGTACATACTAGCAAAGGAATTCTTTTACCTGTTTCCTCATCTACAAAAGTGGAACCATAATAATGGTTCTATGTGCTGGGCTCCATTCCAAACACTTCACCTAGATATTCTCATTTAATCATCACATATACTATAACAGCAGATTAGCAGAAATAGGTACTCCTGTTACCTCCACTTTTTCAGATGAGAAAGCTGTGGAACAGAGAAAGTAATTTGCTCAAGGTCACATGGTAACTAAATGTAAATAATACATCCATCACAAGATAACTGGGGAGTCTCCATAAGACTGCGGATGTGGCTATGAAAGCGCTTTGTAAATAGTAGAGCATTTTACCCGTGTTAGAATCTCTGTAGATTCAGGACTTTTTTCCTTTTTTTTTTTTTTTTTTTTTGCCATCTCTGACTCTCCCTCCTCTTTCGACGCGATACTTCCTTTCCTTGGCGACAGGGGTCGCTGCGTCGCGCGGGCGCTGACAGGTCCTTCTAGCCCGCCATGCTGGCTGCTCGCTGGTGCCTATAAGTGGCAGCGCCCGGCTCAGCGAAGCATCAGTCAGCCGCTGCCGGTGCTGGGGCTGGGGCTGCAACTGGAAGTGGAGCTGGACGCGGAGGAACTGAAGCTGGGCCAGGGCGCAGCGCAGCACCGCGCCGGGGCCGCAAGGAGGGGCTTTTCGCTGCTGGCCCACCACGAGCCGCCCCCAGCCCGGGCCGAGGCGCCCTCTCGCCAGGCCGCCTGCCTCCGCCTTCCGCCTCCCTCCATTTCCCCGGAATCTCAGCCCGGCGCGCCTGCACCCGGTCCTTCTTTGGGTGGGGAAGCTCCCAGCCGCTCTCTGGCTTCACTCCTTCCTCGCAGCGTGGGCTCTCAGCCCCCTCTCTTCTTTTCCTGGACTGGGTTCCACCCCCTTCGATCCTCTTCCTTTAGCTCATGCTCCCTGCCCCTTTCCTTAGCCGAGTCCCAGCTCCTCAGTCACTTTCCTCAGCCGAGGGTCCCCTCTGCCCTTTTCCTTTTCCTGGGGTCAAACCCATCCTGTCCCTTCCTCTGTCCCTAGGGTGCAGTCTCTCCCCTCCCCCACCCTCTCTCCCAGGCCTGGAGTTGCAGACCTTTTGGTCTCTTATGGTTCTAACTGGGTCCTTGTCCCTCTTCCCCTGTTTGGAGTTCTAGATAGCGAACCCAGCCTTCCTCCACCTCCAGAGGACTGCTTCCACAAAAACACATCTCTCAAACATGAACTTTGCCTAGAGACTCCCCCAGTCTCTCTTCCCTGCTGCTGGCCCCTTGCTGCCTATGTCCCAGGTCTTACTCTCACCTTGCCAAGGGTCAAGGGTAGCAGCAGGATGCTTCTGTGGTCTGGTGTCTGTGGCCTCTCTCCGCCTCGAATCTTCCCTTCGTTGCTCGTGGTGGTAGCCTTGGTGGGGCTGCTACCTGTTCTTAGAAGCCATGGCCTCCAGCCCAGCCCTACTGCCAGCACCATCAGAGGCTCAGAGCCGCCACGGGAACGCTCCATTGGGGATGTCACCACCGCCCCACCGGAGCTCACCCCTGAGAGCCGCCCTGTTAACCATTCCTTCACTGAACACAGCCCGAAAGCTCGAAAGGCCTTTCCAGTCCTGGGCATCGACTATACACACGTGCGCACACCCTTCGAAATCTCCCTCTGGATCCTGCTGGCCTGCCTTATGAAGATAGGTAAGTCCAGTTCACCCTAGTGCTTCTGCCGCTATCAAACTGATGAGCTTCTTGCCCCATCCTTACCACTTGAGGCTGCACAGGAATAAAGGTCTGGACTACTCCTGTAAAGTAGGCAGCCTCTATCCTGCCATCTTGGTCCTTCTTAGACTTGAGCTCTGTGGTCTGAGGTCTCCTAAGATTGGAGCCAGCATTGTTCATGGGAGAGAGCAGGACCGTAAGATGGGATGCTTCTGGTACTAGGAAGCTTCGGCGAGGCTTCCAGGCCTGGCAGGTCTCCTCTTGCTGGGCCAGACCCCGAGGAGAGCCGGGAAGCCAGGCACCCAGCTGTGTGAGACAGGAGTGTCTTCAGCAAGTGGCACAGTCTGCTCTGTCAACAGTGACTAGTGTAATTACATGCTTCATGGGAGTGTGTTCTAGGATGGAGGACATTTCTACTTGGTTTGTCTAAGGAGTTTGAGTATAGTGGGGGACCTGTGTGCTGGAGACTTACAGGTGTGGTGGAAGATGAGGCATCTCCATATTCTCACCTTCCTTCATCCCCAGAGCGTTATCTGTCAGCTTTGCCTGCCCAGGCTGGTCAGGAGACCCTGAGTCAGTTTCCTGTCTGGGAATGCCATTGCTTATACAGTTTATGGGACAGGGGGACCTTGGGAATTCTTGAAGTCTGGTTTGGGGGTGGAGGGAGAATAGAGGAGGGTCAAGCTTAGTCTGGCCCCAGCTCACCTCCAGGTTGCATCCAGCTGTGTCTCAAGGTGCTGTCATGTTGGCCTGCCTGCTGTTCAGCCATGTGGGAGAGGGACAGGTGGAGGAGCTCAGGATGTTCTGATCTGAAGAGACTCTGAAACGTTCTTTTTGGGAGAAGGAAACAGAAAAGTTGTTTCCTTCCAGAGGATGATCTCCCTGCTGGGCCTGAGCACTCTGGTCTGCTGGGTGATCGATGGAGCTCACCAGAGCCTGCACAGCCCAGAAGTCCCTGGAAGTGGGGTCGGGGGGCTTTGAAAGCTGCCTTTGCTTTTTTAGCCCCTAGCTAGCTGTAGAAGGCATGAGGGCCTGGAACTCTGCTGGTTTGGGGTTGGAGAGTTTATGACTCTTGGCAGGAAGCCTTGCAGCTTTCCCAAGGACGTGCAGGAGCTGAGTGGCGATACCAGGCTGGTATGAGGCAGGCTCTGGGACTGGTGCACTGGTGCTTCTGTTTTGACAGATCCCGGAGCTGGCTTCCTGATACAGGGCTTTGGTGCTGTGACAGTAACAGGCCTGTCCATGGAGCTGGGCCACCAACACCTATCCCCTGATGGCAGCCAGCTTCCTGGAAAAAATCAAAGCCTGGGCGAGGGGAGCCATGTGTCCTGATTGTGACAAATACATGACCTTGAACAAGCTGGGGCCTTTTTCTGCAGGTCTTGCCCACCGGTGAAACTGGCATGACTCTCTAAATTCGACCATATCAACTGAATCATGAAACCCTTTGTCTTAATTTGTTGTGAGAAGCTGAAGTGACTGATGTGTCATTTGCCTGTGTGAGACCAGGAAGAGGCCTCACAAGCACTATTTATAAATTGCTCTCCTCTTTCCAAACCCCTCACCTGACATTGTGTTAGGGCATTGGACGCTAGTGCACACATTGTGGGTCTCAGTGCCTCCTGGTAGGTTGACAGCGTGACCACAAAGATCCTGCTCTAGATAGTCAGAAGTTTGTCTCTTCAGGCCTGATTACCTCTAATCCCGGTGGGGTCAGGCTTGGCCTGCTTTGTCCCTGCCAACACTGTGCCTGGGACCCTGGGCAGCTGGCGGAGGCAGTGCCGTGACAGGGTACCAGTCTAGAAGTTAGGAAACTTGGCTTCTTCTCCCACCTCCCTCTGTGACCTTGGGCCAGTCATGCCTCTTCACATGTCAGTTGATCTTTGTTGCCTCTTCCAGGTCTGACATTTCTGCCATTCCACTGACGTGGGTAACCCTGGCAAGTCACTCAGCCTTAGGCCACAGTTTTCCCATCATAAAGTGAGGAGGCTGGGTATGATCTCTGAGGGCCTTTGCAGTTCCCAGAGACTGGGTTTCAGGCTTGATAGGGAATTTTCTGCTTCTGAAAACAGAGGTGCCCTAGCATCTGGCCATCCTGGGGAAGAGAGTAGAGAGAAAAGTGGCCAAAAGATCTTAAAAGTCCCTGTTAAGGTGGCAAAAAGCAAAAGCCCATTTTTCCTTTTACCTTGTTGTGTTTTCTTTTTTTTGTTTTCTGTTTCTTGGGGGTTTTTTGGCTGCAGCTGGCAGGATCTCAGTTTCCCAACCAGGGATGGAACCCGGGCTGCATCACTTGAAAGCCCGGAATCCTCACCACTAGGCAACCAGGGAGCTCCCCCTTTGCGGTGTTGAATTGAGGTTGGCACTATTCTGCCACTTACCCTCTCTGAGCCTCAGTTTCCTCGGGTATAAAAAGGAGGAAATAATAGTATCTAGCTATAATGCTGCTGACCTGATGATGACATGAATTAATGCACGTAAAGCTGACTTTACCTACAGGAAGCACTCAGTGAGTTGCAGCTACCCCTGTTGGTATTTTAACCACCTAAGGGAAATGCATCCCTACCTCAGCCTCCTACAGTCTTCCTCTGAGGCTGGAGGATTACAAATCTCTCAACCTAGGCTGCTACTGGGAGTTCTTCCTTAAGATTTCAGGAAGGACTGAAAGTCCTACTGGCTTTGTTCATCCTTTCACTTAAGCTGCCTCCAGAGCAGGTCCTGTGGGGAGGGGACTTGGCACCAACTGACTTGGGGGAGGGGGGGTGTGCTGAGGCCATGCTCTCTCTGTACTAGACACCCAGGAGCCTAGGAGTTCATTTTGGGGTCTTGCCTATTCTTTCAGCGCCCCAGCGTGGGTAGGAGCTGTGTTGGAGGCCTCATTCTGTCATCTGTGGCAGCTGCTTCCTTTGCACAGTACTCCTCCTTTAAGAATAGAAGGTATTGTTTGCAGTTCTCACTTCTGTCCTAATCGTTGAGCAGCCTCAGGTAGACACTCTTGGAAATGGGTGTAGGACAGATGGGGTTAGAGCTGAAGTTCTAGAGTAGCTGCTTCTGGGTTCTTTTCTAAGTGACTCAGTGGGTGACATTAGGCAAGTCATTTCCCTTCCCTGGGCCTTTTTTCTCTCTCTCTGACAGTCAGGGATGCTTGCCCTTTCCTTGGTGAGGAGGGGCCAGTGATGTGAGTGGGGGTTAGACCGTTGGGAGAACTGAGAATGACTCCAAGCCCTACGTAGGCCCATTCCCCTCCCCCCACCCACCCCCACCTCACATTGTGGTTTGGACCCTGCATCAATTCCGCTTTGTCCTTGTTTACCTGGCTCCCAGTCTGGTGCTTGTTTCAAGGGAGAGCCTCACTGTAGGCCAATTCGCCACTGGCACCCCCTGCATTTGTTTACCCATATCCCTGACCCGGAACTCCTGACAGCCCATGAAGCAGGTATTCATCTTGTCTCCTGACCAGAGACAAGAAAGCCAGCCTTTGTCCCTTCACATTTTATAGCTTTTTTTGGTTTTGGTCTTTGCAAAGTGTGTTCTGCCATTTCCTCCTTAGAACAAGTCTGTGAGGAGGGGAGATGGGGATCATTACTGCCCACTTCACCTGTGTGGATATCAGACCCAGCAACTGGTTTCCTGCGTAAAACTAGAACTCGCCTCTCTCACTTCTCAGAAGGAGGGAGGAACAACTTAGAGGTCACCTTGAAACTATCTCTAGAAGCCCAAATGGAACCTTTCAAAAAGAAGAAGGACTGGAGAACTCGAGGTTTGGGAGGGGGCGGGGGGTGAAGGGGAAGCTGAGACGAAGCGAGAGAGTAGCACAGACATATATATACTACCAACTGTAGAATAGATAGTCAGTGGGAAGTTGCTGTATAACAAAGGGAGTCCAACTCGAGGATGGAAGATGCCTTAGAGGACTGGGGCGGGGAGGGTGGGGGGACTCGAGGCGGGGGGAGTCAAGGAAGGGAGGAAATACGGGGATATGTGTATAAAAACAGATGATTGAACTTGGTGTACCCCCCAAAAATAATAAATAAATAAATAAAATTAAAAAAAAAAAAAAGAAGAAGGTGACCTTTTTCTCTTTAGGAAAACAGCTGAGTGACTGCAGGACAGTGAGAGGAGAGGTCATCTGGGGACTGGGAGGAAGCTTCAGGTAGGACATGTGTGTCCTGAGGCGCCAGGGCACTTAGAGGGCCTCTGTTGGTCATATTGCCTGGACTTCATTTAGTTGAACACCCATGAGGCATACCTTTCCTCTCCTTCCCACCCCATCCAGCCCCTCCAGCTCTGGTGGGAAGGACAGGTGTGGTCACAAAGCCTGGGCTCTGCCCCTGCCCTTCGGTCCCCGTGCAACCAGGCACGTGTTTCTCTGAACCTGACTTGCCTCGTCAGGAAGGTAAGGATGCCATCTCCACCTTCTAGGGTCCACGTGGAGGCCGAACGTGGGAATGCCAGCACAGAGCCCAGCGCACTGTGGCAGCTTGCAGGGCCTGTTCAGATTCCTCCACTCTGGGCGGTCTTCCCAGGCCGCTCCAGCCCACAGCCTTGCTTTCATTTCTCCCCCAAAGCCGTATCCCTTATTGTTTACCCACAACTTTGGCATTAGGCCTAGCCTGCCCTGTGACATCTCTTCTGTTGGGGCGGGGCGGGGGGGGGGTGTATTTTTAGTAAGAATTACCATTTATTGAGTATCTGCAGAGTAGTGTCAGGCACTTTATAAAAGTAATCTCATTTAATTCCTACTGAAATCATATGAGATAAAGGCTATCTCTGTCTCACAGATGAGGAAACGGCTCAAAGGGGTTATCTGCTGTGATGTTGAATTGCCATTTATTTTCCGTTTGAGTCTTGGCACAGCCTTCTCTCGGGGTACAGCTGCATCTCCTGCCTCTCACATTCTCCTCAGCAGATGCACGGGGCCCTGCATGGAGTAGGTACCCAGCTCACCGCACCTGCATTCGGGGATTTTAGGACTCCCTCTAGGGGCTGGCACCTGGTGATGGTGGGAGCCCTCTCCCTGCCTTGAGAAAGCTGTAGGGATTCTGTGCCGGCTTTGGGCCCATCCTCTGTCCCTGCGAGTCCACATGTGTGCACTTGAATCCCAAAGCTAGGCTGGACCTATCCCTTGTCCTTTGCTAGTGACCCTGCCTGCCGTCTCTTTGCTCTTTCAGTGGTCTATCTTAGCTTACTTCTTCCCTGCTTGGGCAGGGGAATGCCAGTTAAAGGGTAGTTTCCTTTTGCCAGCAGGGGATGGCTAACCTTGGGATTACCACCTCCTGCTTCTGGGCTGGAAGGGTACTGGGCTACTTTTGGTTACCCTTGGGGCCCAGCAGGATCCCCTGAGAGGCAGCCTCTGTGCTCGGAGCAGATGGCACAGCTCTCTTTAGCCCTATAAGGCGGGTGGAGTTTAGTAGTAATTCTCATTAGTACTGTAACTTGTTTCCAAAGCACTTGCATATACAGTATTTAATTCTGATCTTCTCAATGGTCCTGTGGTTTGGAATAGCAGGTGGTATTGATGTAACCATTTTACATCTGAGGAAACTGAGCCTGAGGTTGTGACCTCCCTGAGGTTACTTAGCAAGTAAGCGATAAAGGACACAATCCCTGGACTTCTAACCCAAGTCCATATCCTCTTTCCTGGCTGGTCGGGTCACTGTGAAGATCAAGGGGAACCGGAGGTCCCAAGGGCTTTAACTAGAGTAAATGACCAGGCACATCCGTGTTGGTAACCTGAGTGGTTAACAGGAGGGACACTGTTTCCTCTTGGAGGAGGGAAGTGCTAAAGGAGCATGGTGGTTTGGAGTGGTCTGGAGTTGCAGCAAGCTTTTGAAATGGAGGGCTTTTCCTTTCCCTTGATGTGTTGTAGGCCCTCTGGGAGGAGAAAGGAGAGGCAGAGAAGTGAATTACAATAGGAAACATGCTAGATGGGGCAGGAGAGGGAAGGTCAAGAAACCTGAGATATGGTGCTAGCTTTTTGCTGCCTAGCTGTGTGACCTTAGGCAAGGCACTACTTCTCTGAGCCCTTATTTCCTAGTTTGTAATATTTATGTTAAACATTTGTGCATTGTGTTAGCCGTCACTTATTAAGCTCGCGTTTCAGAGGCTGTGTCAGGTGCTTGCACAGCTAGAAAACATTGGGGTTGAAGCCTAGATCTGTCTGACTTTGGAGCTCTTGTTCTCTGCATCATCGTGCCCTGATTCCTTTTCCATTTGAAAGTTTTATTTTTCCTATGATTATTTAGAATAGGGAAGGATTAAAGGCATTTCAAGTCTTGGCTGCTCTCTGTGGATCATTTACTTGGTTGTGGGAGGTGGGGAACTGTGACTCCCCCTCCAAGTCTTATCGTGAAGCACATAGCCCTCCTCCGAGGTGGTGGCATTCAGAAACACAGGAGGGACAGGGAACTGGAGCTCAGCAGCCCCGGGCTCCCTTGGAAATGCCAGTCTGTACACAGCTGGCGGGCTTGCCTGCTCCCTCCGTCCCTCCTCCTTCACCCTCCCCCACCTGCCCCCCTTTCCTTCTGTGGCGGGGAGAGAAGGCTCACTCAGCAAACCCAGGACCTGGGTTACTCCTGAGTCATCCATCGCCTGTGTGGGCCTCCTTCTGCAGCACGTACTCCCCCTGCAAATGTCTGAGTCAGACATGTCTCCCCAAGGTTGTCTGCACACACCTCGCTGGGCCAAACTATCTTTTTAGATGCCGACAAACATCAACTGATACTTTAAGGCAGCCCGTGATTATACATGGATATTTTTAATCTTACAGGCTAATCTAATTTTAACTGAACTAAGTTTTGAGTTGGGCCAGGAGCAGTGGGCTCTCCCCCTTCCCTGGGATCGTGCTGACTTCATTTCCTTCCCCCTAAAGCTCTTTCAACATATGGGGCCAGTTTTGGGGTCTGTTAGCTCACACATGACCCCTGAGTTCTGACACTGACTTGCTGAGAACCTGGAGTTTCCCCAAATTACCCAGGCAAGCTCTTTCCTGAAAACAGATGTCCTTAAGCAGCTCTGAGTGAGATTCAGGATAAGTCCTATTCCTTCCCAAGTTCCCTTCCCCGTCCCTTGGGGGACACTTACCCCTAAGCCCAGAATGGCCCTTCCACAGTGCTGGGCCTATTTGAGGCCAGGCCACTGAAAGCGGAGAGGTGACATCACAGCTCTGTCAGGCAGAATCTATAAGCTCGCCAAAATAATAAGTAGCTAACACTTACGTAGCACTTGCTGTGTGCCAGGCAGACTCACAGAGGCTCTGGCTTTGGGCTGGCCAGCCAGGACTGAGAGCAGCTAATTAATTCGTCTTTTCAAGCTGGGGTTGTAGAGGCAGGTCAGCTGAAACCACCCAGCAGGCTCTGAGCTTGTGGCGCATCAGGGAACCAAGAGGAGTGAGACCCAGGCCCGGCTCACCAGGAGCTTCCAGTCTGCTTGTAGCAAATGGTCCATCTGTGCTGAGGTCTGGGCGGACTTCTGGCAGAGGCAAAGTTCAGAGGGAACAAGCAGGTGGTTAGGGAAGGCTTCTCAGAGGAGGTGGAATTTGAGCCAGTCTTGAAGATGGAGAGGAATTAGACAAGCAGGCAGGACAGAGAGCTATTCTTAGTACATGAGCCCTGCAGGAATGTCAGCCCCTTGAGGGCAGCAGCTTTGTTTGCTTTCTTCTCTGCGCCTGGTACAGAGGAAGGGCTCCTAAATACCTGGGGGACAAATGAGTGCATGACTGACATCTGTGTGGAGATAGTGTCCACATGAAGCCTTTGAGGAAAACGAGAAACCAGCTTGACACAGAGTGATGCTCTAGGCGTCAGCTGCCTTCCTCCCCCTCTGCTTTCCTCAGCTCGGCTCTAATGGAGGGTCTGCAAGGGCGTCCTCCCTGGGGTGGATGGGGTCTCTTTGGGAAAGTCTGGGTCTATTTGGTTTGCCCTCAATTTGTGTAAGTAAAAGCAAGATACCAGAGCTTCCTCAGGGACCTGCCAAGAGCCCTAATTGAATTAAGCTTTTCCCGGGAAGATTCCTCAAGTCATCAACCGCACTGTGACTGTGAATTAATGAGACCAGTGCCATAAACCATGCAAAAAGGCAGTCTTGCTAATTTATAATTGTACCTGGACAGGTTGACTCATGGCTTCTCTTTGTTTTTATGTGTGTGTTGGGAGTGGGCTGGGGCCAAAATCTCCTTTCTGTGGCAGATTTATTTTTTTAAAAATTTATTTATTTATTTATTTATTTATTTATTTATTTATTGGCTGCGTTGAATCTTCGTTGCTGCTCTCGGGCTTTCTTTAGTTGCGTCAAGTGGGGGTTACTGTTTGTTGCGGTGTGCAGGCTTCTCAGTGCAGTGGCTTCTCATGTTGAGGAGCAGGGGTTCTAAGTGTGTGGGCTTCAGTAGTTGCAGCACGTTGGCTCAGTAGTTGTGGTGCACAGGCTTAGTTGCGCTGCGGCATGTGGGATCTTCCCAGCCCAGGGGTAGAACCTGTGTCCCCTGTATTGGCTGATTCTTAACCACTGTGCCACCAAGGAAGCCCCCAGATTTATTTTTATAATATGAATAAATTAAACATGTTCATGGCAAAACAAAACAAACAAAAATAAAACCTAATGGTAGAGAAGGGTATTAAGGTAAAAAGTAAAAAGTTTTCCTCCTTACTTCTCTGACCACCTCCACTGTCATACTCCCCAGAGGTTACCACTGTTAACTTTCTCATTCATCTTTTCAGAAATTCTCTGTGCATATATGAGTGTGGGAGTGTGTGGGCAGATTTAGTTTTTAATCTCTCTCTAGCTCTTTTTTTTTTTTTTTTTTTTTTTTGTGGCCACGAGGCTTGCAGGATCTTAGTTCCCTGACCAGGGAATGAACCCAAGCCCTCATCAGTGAAAGTGCGAAGTCCTAACCACTGGACTGCCAAGGAATTCCGGGATTTAGTTTTTTTGTTTGTTTGTTTGTTTTATAAATTTGTTTATTTATTTATTGGCTGCATTGAGTCTTCGTTGCTGCACACGGGCTTTCTCTAGTTGCTGCGAGTGGGGGCTACTCTTCATTGTGGTGCACAGGCTCCTCATTGTAGTGGCTTCTCTTGTTGTGGAGCACGGGCCCTAGGCGCGTGGGCTTCAATAGTTGCAGCACAGAGGCTCAGTAGTTGTGGCTCATGGGCTCTAGAGCACAGGCTCAATAGTTGTGGCGCACGGGTTTAGTTGCTCCATGGCATGTGGAATCTTACCAGGGCGGGGCTCGAACCCGTGTCCCCTGCATTGGCAGGTGGATTCTTTACCACTGCGCCACCTAGGAAGTCCCCCAGATTTAGTTTTTATAAAGCCACTTGTGTAAGGAAAAAGCTCTAGGCTGGGAATCAAGGACCTGGGTCCTAGTCCTAGCTTTGCCTCTTTCTTTCTTTTTTTTTTTAAAGCTCTTTATTGGAATATAATTGCTTTACACTGTTGTGCCAGTTTTTGAGGTACATCAAAGTGAATCAGCTGTATTTGTACATATATCCCCATATCCCCTTCCTCCCACAACTCCCTCCCACCCTCCCTATCCTGGCCCTCTAAGTCATCACCCACCATCGAGTTTATCTCCCTGTGTTATGCAGGAACTTCCCACTAGCTATCTATTTTACATTTGGTAGTGTATATATGTCTGCCTCTTTCTTGAATATTGTCATTTTGCCTCCTGGGCCTTAGTTTCCCTGTCTGTCGATTTCAGTTGTTGAAAGGCTCTCTGGGACTTTCCATCAGGAAGGGCATTTGTCCCAGGGGAGCTTCTGCTCTGGTGAGGCCTGAGCAGACTGAGGCCCTTGGAGGGAGATCTCCACAGCCCCACCCTTTGGGGGAATGGGCCACTGCTGTCATGAGCACTGGCTTCAAAGTACAGAATTCTCAAGTTTATGATCACGGGCATCTCGAGCTTTAGCTCAGGGTTATGAGGTTAAATGAATGGGTCTGCAGAGAGCCAGCTCTCTTGGTAGGGAAGTAAGACAACACACAGGGGAGAAAGCACAGGTGGAAAGCATTGTGTGGCTCTGGCTGGAATGAAGAAGCGCTCAGAGGGAAAGGGGAGAGAGGAGGGAAGGCTCCCTGAAGGAGGTGATTTTGAGCAGCAGGCAGCTGGAGAAGAGGAACATCACTCGGGGTGGAGCTTGCTGTTAGAAGGGATCTTGGCTTAGGTGGGAGAAGGTACCGGGTGACCTGCTGCTCTTCTAGGATCTAGGTTTCTAAGATTCTTTCTGAGTCCTTGATGGAGTTCAGGGGACCCATGGACCCCCCAAAATAGTCTGCAGGCATTTGTGTGTTTTTATCAGAGGAAGAAAGCCCACAGTAGCCACAGATTCTCAGCGGGATACGTGCCCCCCACCCCTACCCTCCCACCACTCCTGCCAGAGATTAAACGCTTTGGCCCTTTGTCCTGTGGGACTCTAAAGAAGGGTAAAGGACTCTCCTTGGATGAAGGGGTTCTTAACTCTGGGATGAGTGGGGTTTGCCTGGGGGACTGCAGAACTCCTTCTAGGCAAGGGGAGTGAACCCTGTCAGAATGAGCAAGCTGTGTCCTGGGAGAAGAGAAGGGAAAATGACTCTGTAGAAAAAAACTTTTCTGGATTAGGGATCAAAGCAGACGAAGCAGGCTCCCCCTGCCCAGAGTAGGCAGGGAAGGTACTGGGTTCATTCTGCCCCTGGGTCTGGGTTTCCAAGGTGAGCTCAGCTTATACCCTGGGAGGTAACTCAGGCCTCCTGCCCTTTTCCCTAAAGTGGCCAGGGCCCAGAGAGTCCTCTGCGACTCTGTTAGGGGAAGCAGCTACCTTGGAGGCAGCAGAAACAAGCAAGGCATAGCCTCTGAAGGAGACACGCTTTGAGGGCACAATATTAGGCAGCCCCGATTGGCCTCTGCTCTTTCTTACATTGACGACCCCCGTCTCCTGCTCTGACCCTACTTCCGGGAGTGAACTAGAGAATGTTATTCTGCCTGTAGAATATTAGAGATGGAAAGAACCTTATCGTAGCTTGTGGCCCCAGGGCCCAAAGGAGAGATGGAGATGTTTTGACCGAATCCTTTCATCTCCCCATTAAGGCCCAGAGGGGATGTGCCCAGAGCCACACATGGATTAATGGCAGAGCAGGGAGGGCTTTCCCTGCTCTGTTTACTAACTCTAGGCAATAGGAGCTGGGCCAAGAGGAGGGGCTATGGTCTTTGGCCTGGTTGTTGGTATCTAAGCATTAGTACTTCTCTAGTGGGCCCTAAAAGTCTAAGGAAGGGCAGCTTCCCGCTGGACTATCCATCCTGGCAGAGAAGCCATTTGGCTTTGGCCATACAGGTCCTTGCAGGAGAATTAAGTGCAAAGCTTGGGACCCAGAAGCTTCTCCCCTCACCCATCAAATTCCTCAGGCCTTTGTACTCCTTCTCAAGCCAGTATGGAGCCTAGGTGCTCTGCTTTTTATAGCATCTTTGCCATCAAACCAGGGAATGAGATCTTATCTCCTGGGGCCAGTGCACACAGGAATCTGGATGCTATACCAGGTAGGCAGGATGCCAGCGTGGAGGCAGGGCCAGCTCACCTCACTGAGCCCAGCCCAAGACTCAGATTACAGCTTAGTGGGGGAGGGGAATAGGCACCCTACCCACACCCTTCTGGGCCTGCCTGGCTGGTGGAACAAACGAAGATGCACAAGAACTGCTTCTCTCCAGGAGCTCAAGGACTGGTCTGAGAAATTCAGTATAGATGCAGAAGAGTCAGGCAGTAGAAAGTGGGTGTGAGGGGACTTCCTCGGTGGCACAGTGGTTAAGAATCTGCCTGCCAATGCAGGAGACACAGGTTCGATCCCTGGTCCAGGGAGATCCCACATGCTGCAGAACAGCTAAGCCCAGGCGCTACAACTACTGAGCCTGCGCTCTAGAGCCTGTGAGTCACAGGGAAGTCCCCATCATTCTCCTTTATACAGATGAGAAACTGAGGCCCAGAGAGGTTAGGTAACTTACCTAGGGTCACATAGCCTGACTGTAGCACAGCTGAAGCCAGACCCAGGGTTTCCCATTCCAAGCCCTGTACTGTTTCTCCTACATAACAGTCCTTTCACCACCCAGCTGGAGTAGCAAGACTTATCACTTGAAACATTTAATGAGCAAAGCACGATTTTGTATGATAATTTGATATGTAGCTATAAAAGCACTGTATTTTGCAGAACAGATGATGGTTTTTAAAATAGGCCCAGCTAGGACTTCCATGGTGCCAAAGTGGTTCGAATCCGCCTGCCAATGCAGGGGACACAGGTTCGAGCCCTGGTTCAGGAAGATCCCACATACCGCAGAGCAACTAAGCCCATGTGCCACAGCTACTGAGCCTGCACTCTAGAGCCTGTGAGTCACAACTGCTAAGCCCATGTGCCGCAACTACTGAAGCCCACATGCCTAGAACCCATGCTCCACAAGAGAAGCTACCACACTGAGAAGCCTGCACACCCGCAATGAAGAGTATCCCCCACTCACCACAACTAGAGAAAGCCCGCACGCAGCAACGAAGACCCAATGCAGCCAAAAATAAATAAATAAAATAATAAAATAAATCTTTAAAAAAAATAAATAAAATAAAATAGGCCCAGCTACGATGAGGTACCAGGTGATCAGTGCCAGCGTTAAGGGCAGAAGATTCTGCTGCTTCGTAACTGCGTCACCCTGTCTTAGTCTCCCCAGTCAAATGGGGTAATGTCTGTAAAGCCCCGAGCACATTGTAAGCGCTCAGAAATGGGAGTCACCACTGTCCTGTAGCGTTAAAGGAAGAGGAGGGAATTCCTTGGCAGTCCAGTGGTTAGGACTCCACACTCCCACTGCTGAGGGTGCGGGTTCAGTACCTGGTTGGGGGAGCTAAGATCCCACAAGCGATGCAGCACAGCCAAAAAAAAGAAAAAAATTTAAGAACTTAAAAAATAATGATAAATAAATAAAGGAACAGAAGATGAGAGTAAATTCTAGCAGTGGAGGATGATTTTAGGTAAGGGGGCCAGAGGACACTGGGGTAAGGCTGAATGTCTACCATGAGCTGCAATGTCTTGAAATTGGTCTTCAGTTGGAAGAGGGGGAGATACACACTCAGTAAACACTGATTCGTGCCTGATAAATGCTGTGCTGAAGATGGAAAGATGAATAAATATAATCGCAGCCTCCTGGGAGAGGCCACCATGTAAACAGGCACTTGCCGTGTGCTGTGAAGTACATCAGCAGGGGCCCACAGAACTGTGGGTGCCCGGGGGACGGTGGGGGGCGGAGCGGAGCAGGAAGGCTTCCCAGAGCTTGAAGGTGAAGCGGGAGTTTGCTCATCTTACGTGGAGGGAGGAGCTGGGGGAGGACGGGATGTGGATCGTGCAGAGCATGGATGATGCAGAGGCCCGTGGGGCATCCTGCATCCCCTTGCACCTGCCCCCAAATGTGCTTAACCTTCCTGCCTGGCTGCACAGAGAAGCTGAGCCTCCCTGTGGAACAGTGAGCACCAGGGATGGGTGTCCTCACATACAGGCCATAAGGAGGAAGCTACCATTGAGACCTGCCGAGTGCCTGGCCCTGTACTGCGGGTTCCAAATAGCACATCATTGTCTGAGTGTCACAACAACCCCGAAGGGTGCGAGTCATGGTATCTGCCTTTTCCCAGCTTACAGCTACCTCCGGAAAGTGGAAGAGGGAATAATTAAGTGCTTGCTGATTGCTGTGCCACTGCCGCAAAGCCCAGAAAGACTTCAGCGAGGGGAGAAATGTGGCTGGAATGAGCAGGGAGCAGGGGCCTTGTGCATGTACCTTCACCAGACCCTCACAAGGGGAGGGGAGGTGGCAGGTCAGACGAAGGTTGCAGCACCTGCTGCAGCTGTGACTGGGCAGCTGAGAAGAGGCTCAGCCAGCTAGGGGCAAAGTCTGGGCTGGGGGTCACTGAGAAATAAGATTGGGTAGGTGGGCTGTGCTGGATTCCTGAGCATTTAGAACTCCAGCCAGAGGGATATAGGCTCTGCCAGGCTTCTCAGGCTGGTGGACGGATGGCTCCACGAATTGAATGTTTGCCCCTTCCCTCTATTTCCACTTCTGCTCTCCCTGTCTAAGCCACGAGCATCTCTAACCCGGATGAATCCAGTGGGCTTCTGGCCCCATTCCCCTCTGCCTATAATCAGCTCTCCACAGAACAGCCAGTGGGGTCGTTTAGAAATGTAATCGGCAACGTGGTACTCCCTTGCTAAAACCTTTCAATTGCTTCCTGATGAACTTGGGATAAAATCCAGGAGAGGTGTGGCCTATACCTCTCCTTCACTCCCTGCTGCTCTTGCCCTACTCCATTCACACCAACCTTCTTGGGTTCTTCATATACATCAGGTCTTGCCAGACCTCTTCCTCTGTAGGGCCCGGGCGCTTGCTTTCCCCAGCCTGGAAAACTGCCTGGGGACGGCTACAGGCCGGCTGCCTCATTCAGCCTCTGGGTCAGATGCCATCTCTCCAGAGAGGCCTCCCTGGCCCCCTCGTCTAATGTGTGGTACACCCCTCACCACCCCCCACCCCAGCCTATGTCAGACCCTCTTCTGGGTACTGAGGACACAGCTGGGAGCAAGATAAAGAGCCTCCTGACGTCAGGGGGCTCACAGGCACCGTGGATAGAACGTCAGGCAGCGATAAATGTCCTGAAGAAAATAAATATGAGAAAGATGTGCTGCTTTGGATGGTCAGCGAAGGCCTCTCTAAGGAGCTGGCTTTTGAGCTGAGCACATGACAAGAAGGAGCCTGCCTTTCAAAGATCAGGGCCCCTGAGGAGAGTGTGTTTGAGGAACCTGGGGGTGGAGTAAGAGGGAGGCGTGGTGTGAGGACAGAGAGGAAGGCGGGAGCCAGAGCCTGCTTGGCCCCTGGGCCTTGGGGGGATTCTAAGTGTGTGCAGTGCCACTGAGCTGGGGAGGGATGTGCAGAGCAGCCTAGGGGGCAGAGATGGCTCCCGGATTCATGCTCTGGCTTTGGGCTGGCCACAGCAAGCCAAGCAAAGCAGGACCCTGGCCCAGGGCTACTCAGCCAAGGCTATGCGAGGAGTAAGAGCAAAGCTTCCAAACCTCTGGCCAGGCCAGGAGTGGGATGGAGAGTAGTGCCCAGGGAGGAGTAGACAGGGAGCGGGAGCAGAGCAGGATTGGGGGAGAGCGTGTGGGGAGGGGAGGGGCTGAGCGAGGTGCCAGGACTCCTGCCCCTCCCCTGCCCAGCCCCAGCACCCCTAGGCAGGATGTCGCCAGATCTGTCATGTGAGAGGCATGGCACTGCCCTGACATGCCTGTTACTGGCTGAATCTTATGGTCGTGCGTGGCCTGGGGAGTTATCAGGCCCGGAAAGGGCAGGCCTGGAATTAGAAAATTAGACTTTATTGTTGGGAGGGATCCTAGAGACGGAATTAGGAGTCCAGGAGGTGTCATGGGAAAAGATAAGAGGGTCGGAGATTAAAAGGCCTGCACTGGAATCCTGGACTGCAGCTGTGTGGTGGCTGCTGGGCAGAGCTGTGGAGGTCCGGTGACAGTGCTGTGGAGAGCACCTAGCACCAAGGGCTCGTCACTGTCTGCCCAGCCCTCTCGTCTCACAGAGGAGGAAGCAGAAGGCCGGAGAGGAAATGACTTGCCCACAGGCCACAGTGGGCGGTGGTGGAGCTGGGTTATTTCAGGTTTTCGACTCCTGGTCCAGAGCGCTTCTGTGATGGAGTGAGTGGCCCTACTCTCCTACGCTGTTGCCTCTGGCACAGTCCTCTGCTCCTCCTGCAGGGGTGGGGCGGCTGCCCTGGCGTCCCGCTTTCTCCGCAGCTTGCCTCTGAGCACCTACTATGCAACGGCAGGGCTGTGTGGGAGGTGGCTGATGTTTTGTGTGGGAGATAGACACATAAACAGCTTAAATGCAAGGCAGGCTGAAGTGACACAGGGAGGCGGCACAATGCAGCGTGGGCCCTGGTGGCAGACGGTCTCCGTTCTGGCGCCGTCACTTAGAATGTGGTGGTGATAAGGCCCAGACCGAAATTGGGCCAGATCAGGGAGGCCTCTGATTCACTGCAGAGCAGCGAGGACTGTAGTGTAGTGGTGGGAACTGCGGAGGTTTAGGAAGGAGGCGTGACCGTGACTGACTGGCCTGTGTTTAGGACGAAGTCTTTCCTGGCAGGGGGAGAATGAACTCGATGAAGTTTTCCCCAGTGTTCTTGGCTCTGGGAATCTTCCGCCTCCTCCCTCCATGGATAATTATTCTTCCTAAGAAACTGATCAGATGGGAAGCTGCAGGAAATGGTTTGGGACAAGGATTGTGTAGGAGTTGGGGGGAGAGTGGGGAGGATGTAGCAGGAGAGGGGGATCCACTGCCAAGCTGCAGGAGGCGGCTCCCTTTGGAGGGGGAGGGGGAGCCTGGGCAGGCTGGAAATTTAAAGCAGAATGTGGTGGCTCTGGGGAAGCCGAGTTCCTCAAAGCTCCTCTGCTTCTGGTCCCTGCTGGGGAAGAAGGGTAAGATTGACCAGCAGGGTCTGGCTTTTCCAAGTCAACAGGAGCTGGGGTCTGAATGGGAGAATGTGAGGCAGCAAAGCCTAACGGCTGGAGCACTGGGCTGGGTATCAGAGCCAAACCCAGACCCAGCTCTGCTGCTTAGCTATCCTTCCACGTCTGAAATTCCATCACTGTGGGCCAGGACCTGTTATGGCAAGTGGGTGTGTACCAGGCACCCTCTCCTGACACAGAGCTCTCCTCCCATCCCAGCTCCCATTGGGCCCAAGACTTTCGTTGTGGTCCTGGCCTCTGCTCCTTTTTGGCCTCTCCTGTTAAGCCGCGGCCCTCAGTGTGCTGAGCCTTCTGGGGAGCCAGGCTCCATCCACTTGGTGTGAGCAGGTGACTGAACCACAGTGATAACAGTGAGGAGGAAGCCAGTCTTGAACCCAGGGGCAAGGCTGCCTGTGCAGTGACACAGGGGCCCATTGGGAGATTCAGGGCATCCTTCGGGGCAGTCAGGGGTCAGTACAGCCTGGAGGCTTAAGGTCTTCAGAATCTAACAAACCTGGCTTTGAATCCCAGCCCTACCACCTGCCAGCTGTATAACCTTAGGCTGAGTACCTGATCTGTCAGCATCATTTTTTTCTGGAAATAATTCCCACCTGCATGTAAAACTTTTTTCCCTGTGTTTAATTGAGGAATAACATACATACATACACGCAGTAGAGTCCACTGATCTTAGAGTGTACCTATGGCTCACTGACTGTTTACAAATGTTCACGTCCAGATGGAGATAGAGGACATCTGTATACCCCCCTGAGTCCCCTCCGCCCTTCCCAGTCTGTACCCCACACTCCTCTGAGGGAACCACCCTTTTTACTTCCGTCATTGTCACTTGGTTGTACCTGTTATTCAACTCCATATACCTGCAGTCAGACATAGGTACACAAAAAAGTTTTTGTGTCTGGCTTCTTTTGCTCAGCATTTCCAGGAGGTTCCCCTTTATCTTTGCATATCATGTCCCAGAGGTTTGGTCTTTCTGTAGCTGTGTGGCATTGCCTTGTGTGGAAGCCACAGTTGGTTCGTTCTCCTGTTGATGGGCATTTAGATTGGTTCCCTTTTTTGACAACTATGAATAAGGCTGCTATGAATATTCTTTTCCTCAATAGGTTTTTTTTTTAAATAAATTTATTTATTTATTTTATTGGCTGTGTTGGGTCTTTTTTTTGCTGTGCGCGGGCTTTCTTTAGTTGCGGTGAGTGGGGGCTACTCTTCGTTGTGGTGCGTGGGCTCCTCATTGCCGTGGCTTCTCTTGTTGAGGAGCATGGGCTCTAGGCGTGTGGGCTTCAGTAGTTGCAGCACATAAGCTCAATAGTCGTGGCTCACGGGCTCTAAAGCACAGGCTCAATACTTGTGGTGCATGGGTTTAGTTGCTCCGTGGCATGTGGGATCTTCCTGGAGCAGGGCTCGAACCCATGTCCCCTGCATTGGCAGGCGGATTCTTAACCTCCGCGCCACCTAGGAAGCCCCTCAATAGGGTTTTTGTGAATATTAAGTGAGATAATCAATTACCAGCAGTATGTTTAATACTGAGTTTTGACTTGGAGCCAGTGCTCAGAAAATTCCCCCCAGGTTTTTGTTGTTGTCCTCTGTAAAAAGGAAAAAAAATTTAAAAACCAACAAACACTACATAAGTACTTAAAGAAAAAAATGCAAGTCATATCCCTTTCACCCGACCCGCTCCGCAGAGTTGATCACTTCTCACAGTGCGGTGTGTCTGCCTGGACTTTTCCCTATAGTTGTGTGAAGTTCTTTTTAATAAAAATAGTTTCACAATAATAATCATGCTGTCCATAATCTTTTGCAACTTACCTTTGTCATTAAGTCTGATCTTTTAAAAGAGTCCCCTTATTTGTGTCAGCGGAGCAGCTTGGAGAGAAACAGGCTGGGTGAGCTCCTGAACCAGTCTCTTAGGCCTTTCACCCTGGCCTGGCCAGACTGTGCTCAGCTTTCCTTTATGCGGAGCCCAGGGTGCAAGTTCTAGCTCTGTTGCGCCCTGTCTGGATGTGTTTTGGGGCTTCAGTGCCCTGAGCTTTGGTTTTTTCATCCTTAACCTAGGAGAACCCATACTTGCCTCGGAAGTATGCCATGAGGTTTATTTATTATTATTTAAAATTAATTAATTGGCTGTGTTGGTTCTTCGTTGCTGCACATGGGCTTTCTCTAGTTGTGGCGAGCAGAGGCTACTCTTCATGTGGTGCGCAGGCTTCTCAGTGTGTTGGCTTCTCTTGTTGTGGAGCATGGGCTGGGCGCATGGGCTTCAGTAGTTGTGGCATGCAGCCTCAATAGTTGTGGCTTGAAGGCTTTAGAGCGCAGGCTCAGTAGTTGTGGTGCATGGGCTTAGTTGCTCCGTGGCATGTGGGATCTTCATGGACCAAGGAAAAAACCCGTATCCCCTGCATTGGCAGGCAGATTCTTAACCACTGCGCCACCAGGGAGTCCTACCATGAGGTTTAAATGAGACAAAGTATGGGAAAATACAAAGCAAATGGAAAATGATGCATGTGTGCTGGTTATTATGTAAAATCAGGGGCTGTCAGAGCTAGAGGAGGCCTCTGAGAAGCTAACTCAGCCTGTCCTCTTACACGTGAGGAAACAGTGGCCTGGGGAAGGTCACAGAGCCAGCAAGTGATGGAGCCAGACCTGAACCAAGGGGAGTTGGAGCTACAGCTTCACAGAGCACCCCGCTCCCCACCCCCTAGTCCCCCCCCTCCCCCGCACTGTTCCCACTCTCTCTGGACCAGAGCTTGGCTCTAACCTTCTAACCAGTCCACTTCCTATCTGTGGGGACTCCCTGCTAGGGAGGAAGGGTACTCTCCCCCTGGTTGCTGGCTAAGGCCACTGGGGACAAGAACTTCCAGGCAGTGATCTGTCCCCACCCTCCCCTGGTCCAAGAGAGCAAAGAAGCAGGAAGGTGGGGCAGAGGAGCAGGGACTTGGAAGGGAAGGAGATGCAACCCTGGTCTAGGACCCCCAACCTGGGGCTGTGTGGATCCCTCAGCCCCATGGAGCGCACTTCCTCTCCTTAAGAAGCCTCCTTAGCACCCCTGCCCTTGTCCTCTTAGGCCGACGAAGGCCTGGATCTGAGTAGTCACTCGGACAGCTTCCAGCTCAGTGTTCAGGTCTCCTGAGCCTTCGCCCTCACAGCTTCTGCGGGAGGGTAGAGGAGGGTTTCCCAGGCCTGTGAGATTACAGCCTAGGCCAAGGTCAAGAACCCAGAAACAAAACCCTGACCAGCATGGGCTGGGCCTTTGCCTCACTACCCTGCTCCTTCCCGGGAAGAATTTGGCGTGATAAGATGTGCATGGTACCAGCCCAGGTGGGCCCCACTTTCCTCGGTGTTTAGCCACTGCATGTGGTGCCAGGCACACAGCGGCGGAAATGGCTCCCGTGCTCTGGCTTGGAGCCGCAGCTCGTTGTGAAAGTACCTGGGGTCAGTGATATCAGGGAGCCAGAAAGGCCTCACCTGGGAGTGCTCTGTTGGTCCAGGGTGGGGCTTGGGGAGGGGCTCTGAGCCCTGGTATCTGCTTTCAGGGTGAGGTTGTGGAGTGACACGTGTGCTAGTGGCAGTGAATGGTGATGTCATAGGACTCCTGCACAAAGAATAGGAGGCCCCACCACCTGGTGCTCCATCGAGCCTTGTCTCACAGGCCCTCTGCCTTCATCAACTCAGTGGGTCTCTCCTGACCCTGTGAGGTGGGTGGAAGTGTCCCCATTTATAAATGAGGACCCTGTGGTCTGGAGAGGTTAACTAGCTTACCCAGGGTCACATGCACCAGAAAGTGGAGGAATTGGGTGACCTTGAATCCTAGGATGCCAGAGTGAAAGAGCCATTTGAGGTTCCCTGGTTCTCTCCCCTCACAATGGGGAGAAAACCTGAGGCCCATAGTTAGGGCAGTGTGGGGACTGGCATTCAGGGACAGTGTTCTTTCCTTTCCACTGACAATAACTATAATTCCTCCATACTGAGGCCCCCAGCCTGCTCCTTTGAACATTCTGAGACAGTTCTAGTTAGGTCCATCCTTCAGAGAATTGAGAAAATAGTATCCAGATCATTTTCTCTGTGGCTCAGATGAGGAACCTGGCTGAGAAACACCCTGGAGGATGAGCACCTGTCAGCTCTGGAGTCAGCCTTCTGGGCTGGAGTCCTGTTTGGTCCTGACACTTACGGGCTACGAGGCCTTAGGCAGGTAACCTGGCCTCTCTGAGCCTCAGGGTCCGCATCTGTGATGTGGGTGTGGTAGGGCCTCCGTCACTGGGTGGCCGTGAGGACTAAGGAGCCCTCAGTGACGCTGTCGTCGTTAACATCCCTGTCTCAAGGCGAAGCTGGGCCATCGGGCTGATTAGAAGTGGGGATCCAGCCGGAGTTCCAGGCCCTCCACGTCCTGCCCTGCAGGGGCTGCTTCCCCAGCTTCTGCTGCCACAGGCATCCCTACTTCTGTGCCAAGTGAAGGATCATATGATGGGCCCTGCCCAGGGAGAAGCAAGTGCTCATGGAGACCTTCTTTACTCCTCGCTGGGCACAGGGCACTGCCTTCTCTGGGGTGGGCTGGCAGCAGGCAAGTAGGCAGGTGGGCAGCCTCTCAGCCTCCCTGGGACCTTTCCCCTCCATGCCTGGCTCATCACTGATTGGCTCCCGGCCTCCAGCTAGGCTCTCCACATCTGAGCCGGACTCCGGAACCTGTGCCCTGAAAACGAGAGTGATAGCAGGAAGCTGTTACAGGTTTCCTGTTGAGCAGCCTGGCTTGAGGGCAGAGCTTGTCTTCTGCGATCAGGCAGTCCTGGGATCAAATACCAGTTGTGTTGCTTGCTGGCTGTGTGCCGTCTGGGCAAGTTCTTTAGGCTCTGAGCCTCAGTTTCTCCTCAAACAAACGGAGACAGTACCCATCTCATGGCATTGCTAAGGCAACATGAGAAAGCACAGGGTGTGGTGTGATTCTCCTTTCCTGTGCTGGTGGGCAGCTGGAGGGCTGCATTGTGCCCCCCCGAGGCCATGCGCACAGGCCGGACCCAGGCCCGGGAGGTACCTCTGCAAGAGTTCCGTTCCTTTTTACTAGCCTAGGGGACAGCTCCTGGTTCTCCTGCAAGCAGAGCACACACAGAACCAGGGCACATGGGTTACTGCTGGGAGTCCTAGAGGGAATCAGAGGTGTAAAGTGGGTGGGTGGCTTACCTCCAAGGTCACACAGCAAGGGAGTGACAGAGCTGGAAGTGAACTGACGCTTCTGCTCCCGCCTAGCAGGACGGAAAGCCGGGGCTCACACATGGAGGCAGCCTGGTTGAGCCGTGGCTCTGGAGTCAAAAAGACCAGCTGTAGGGCCTGGGTTAAGTCCCTTCCCCTCTCTGCCTCTGTTGCCTCAGCTGCAGAATGAGGATGGCAGTATCTAACTTTCAGGAGAATCATGCAGTGTGTTTTAATGTGTACAGAGCAGCACAGTGAAGTGCTGGAAAAAAGGTTTGTTTGTTTGTTTTTTAAAAAAAGGTGAGAGTAGTGTGAGAGGTGGTACCGTGTTCCAAGTGAGGACTGGCTTTGGAACAGTGAGTCCTGGGTATGTATCCTGGCCCTGCCACCACTTTGCAGTGTGACCTTGGCCAAGTCCCTGCCTATCTCTGGGCTTCATTCTTTGCATCTGTGAAATGGAGGGGTCAGATTGAAATGGTCTAGGGAGGCCCTGCCTCTTCTAACCTCCTGTGGCATTTTGCTGCCTGTCTTCTCCCCCAGGAGAGGCCCGACTTCCCTTTGCTGTTTCTGGAGCTCCAGGCCTTCCTGGCACCGGGACCAAGGCCTGCAGCCGGCCGTGTCCTCATCTCTGCAGTGTCCTCTAAAGGGCAGCCTCCTCTGAGCATGCTCAGCTCTCCCATCCACTTCACATATCTCCTGGCTCCTGGAGGCCTGAGGTGTCCTCCCCATGGACAGGGAGAGGAGGCAGGGAGAGGCCCACCCACGCGCCCTCTGTGTCCCCCTCCTTCATGATGCTCAGCCAACTGGGCTGTTTTCAGAAGTGGTGTGTGGAGACTTTCAGGGCAGACCCGAGATGGTTGCCTCCCTCGGGCACCTGCTTAGGGGGAAACTCTGGCCTCCCCACCCCAGCAGCTTGCCTCAGGGCCTCTGCTGCCAAGGTTTCATGGACCCGGCATCTGCGTGGCCCAGCCACATCCACAGCTCTCGAGATCTGTATTCAGGTACCCTGGGGGGGGAGGTTTTACAGTGGACGAGAAGCAGGTTCAGTGGGGCTCCAGAGGGCTCCTGCCTCTCTTCAGCCTCCCCTCCGCCTCCCCTCAGCACCTCTAGAAACTCCTGCCAGCCAGGCTCAGCCTGGAACCAGTGATGACAGGGACGGGCACCAAGCTCTGCTTCGGAGGGGCTGCCTCAGAATGTGGCCTGGTCGCCTGACAGCTGCTTCCCCGGCAGCCGTGCTCTGGTGCCAGCGGGCCCTCTCTGGCCTGGGACTGGGGGGACAGCGATGGGACCGTGCCCTTTGCTGAGCACTTTCTTTGGCAGCCCTTTGCCCCAGATACATCCTCTCATCGAACCCTCACAACAGGCCTTTGACATAGAAATGATTATGAGATGATCCCTGCTTTTCAGATGAAGAAATGGAGACTCAGAGCTTGAGTGCCTGCTGGTAGGTGGCAGAGCCAGGACACCAGGCTGCTGGGTTCTCAAGGCTAGGCTCCCTGCCTCCCCTGACTGGTAGCTGAGTTTGAGTTAAAACTTGGGACAGAACGCTGAGGTGACACCCCTGTTTGTTTTTCCGATGTCTCCCTTCCCAGCCACCTCGCTCCCAGCCTGCACCTGGACTGCCTCCCCTGGCCCAGCCCTCCTTTGAGCCCAGGACCAGTCCCTCTGCCTCAGTCTCCCAGGGAGCTGGCTCCCGGGCCTCCAAGAGAAGCTGCCTTTAGTGCAGACTGCCACCTAACCGGGAGTCCTCCTCTCACTGGGGCCTGGCTGCCGGGCTGGGCCAAGGCTCTAGGGTAAACCTCTGCTCCAGTGGAGGGCCCAGCACCTCTGGTGTCACCATATTCCTGCTGTGCTCTTGTGAAACCCAAGTCAGGTGGCAGTCACACTGGGCCACACTGTAGGCTGAGCCCTGGAGGGCAGACATGCCCTGCTCCCCTGGAGCAGAGAGGCCTCTTGCCATCCCAGCCCTCCATCCAAGATGTGTCCTCTTCCCTCCATGTCTTCCTTGAAAACGGAGTTGTCACGCAATTGCTGCAGCTCTCTGGGTGTTTGTTTTATTTTCCTCTCAGTCTTTTTACCTCCTATCCCTCCTGTTTCTCACAGCCACCCTGTGCCACGATAGTGCTTTATCCTCATGCTAGGGAGGAAGGAAGTGGGGTTCAGGGCAGTACCGTGATTTGTCAGAGATATCAGAGAAGTTCAAGTTTAGGACTGGGACAGAAGCCAGCTCCTTTGTTGGCAGACCAGGGCTCTTTACACTGCCCTGTGCTGCCTTGTGCAGTCTTGCTCTGCATGAAGACTGTTCTGGGCCCAGACATCATGCTTGTTGGCATAGACAGAGATGATGGTGAGTATTACAGAGCCCTGGCTTTGTCCATCACCAGGGCTCATTGGTCAGATGTCAGAGCTGGAAAGGCTCTCAACATGTCCCTGAGGATGGGGAAACTGAGGCCAGAGAAAGGCAAGGGCTTGCTCAAAACATCTAGTGGGTTGGTGGCAGGGTCTAGACTGGAATCCAGGTCTCCTGATCCCCAGCCTGGGCTTGGCTCAGGCCCTTTTCCTCTCCCAGTGTTGCTTTCTAGTCTCTACAGGCATTTGGAGGTGAGATGGGAGACTGGGCTTGTCCACCTGCTAGAATCTGCAAGAAGCAGTGCCGGCTGCCCCTGGAGCCTAGGCTCGATGGCTGGGCAGTTGAAGAGCTCTGCTGCACCCCAGGGTGCTGGGCTTGGGGGCAGCACCATTTCCCTGACTCCCTCCCTGAGGGGCTTGCAGCCAGGACTTTTTTGCCATGTCTGTCAATGCCCTCCAGCAGCTCTGCCTGGTTCATCAGGTTGACCCAGAATTCCCCAGGCCTATTTAAGACCTTTCACAAGCAGTCTCGGCTTTGTAACCTGGCTCTGCTGCCACCCATGTGATCCTGGGTGAATGTCTGGATTTCTCTGAATTTCTGTTTCCTCATCTGTTGTCTACTGGCCTGGGTTTTAGTGAGGACCAGAGGAAAGGCTGCTCTATGACCATCTGAGTAATTATTTCCTCTTCAGCCTTCACTGTCATTTGTGCCCAGTAGAAGTCCTCTGCCTACACCACACTCTGCCTGTCGTGCCTCTCTGGACTCCAGGGCTTTGCCTGGAAGGCCTTACCTCCCTAACCCCAGCCCTTCCTTCAGGCTCAGGCCAGCTCAGCTAGTGTTTAGTGCACACGAGCTTAGTGCTAAACACTGGAGATTAGGTTAAATTACGACAGGAATTCTGCCCTCGAATAGTCATGCAGACTCAACAAACAGGTTTTGTCTTTGCCTTGTGCCAGGCTCTGTAGTAAGTGCTGGAGAGTCAACGGTGAGTAGGACAGGATCCCTGCCCTTAAGGAGCAATTTGGAGGGAAGACAGCCAACCAGCCACACGATGTGAGCACACTCTTGCAGTCTGCTTAGTGCTCCCCTGTCTGGGTCTCGTGTGGTCCACACACCAACCTTGTTAGGTCACTGAGGCAGGAGACAATCATCCGTTGAGCAAATACTGATTGCGAGCCTACGGTGTGCCAGGCACAACTGTAGGCGCTAATCTGCCTGGATGGAGCTCACATCCTGGGTCAGGAGAACCATCAGTGAGCACATACAGATGGTCAGGAAGTGGTAAGTGCTCTACAGAATGATAAAGCAGGGGAAACAGATAGGGAGGGTATTAGAAGGCCTCCCTGAGGATGGACCTGTAAGAAGGGAGGGAATCTGTACTGCACATATTCAGTGCAGAATATTTCAGGCAGAGGAGCCAATAAATGCAAAGGCCCTGGGGTGGAATCATATTTGCGTTCAGGGAAAAGCAAGGAGGCCAGTAGAGCCAGAAGGGAGTGAGTGGAGCCAAATCTAGGGTTTACCACTGGATTGGTTATGGGTTGTGAGAGAAAGGAGTGAAAGGAGGGAAAGAAAGGCATCAACCCCAGGATGATTCCAGGATTTGGGGCCCGAGTGATGCTGGGAAGATGGGGACCATGGGAGGAGGAGCAGGTTTGGGGGTAGGGAAATGAGAGTTCAGCTCCTGAGGCCTTGCCACTCTGCAGGTCTACCCTGTGCACACCCAGACACACTGGCCTAAGCATCACCCCACGCCCATCCCACTGGAAGCCTCCCCACCTTCTCAGGCCCACTCCAAGCTCTGTCCTCTGAGAGTCATTTTCTTTCATCGCTGTCTTTCTGGACTTCCTGAGAGGTCACCAAAACGCTCTAGCTGCGGGGTGCCTGGCATCCCTTCTTTATCACCACCCCCAGATGCTGTGAAGCACATAGTAGACTCTGTAGCCAATGGAGTGGGACCCGGCTGCCTCCCCTGGCCGCTGTTTTCCTCCTCTCCCCCCACCCAGCCAGCACCACCTAAGTCCCCTTCTCCCTTTGCAGCTCCCCTGCCCCTCCCCCACCCCCCCATCACAGCAGCTGAAAATGGGGCACCAGGACTTGCTTTCTGCATGGCTGTTGTCCTGGAAATGGTAGAATTTCTCTTTGTGTTGCTTTCCTACCGCCACCTCTCTGTACTCCACCTCTCTATCTGAGTGTGATGATGTCGTGAGCAAGTTCAAGTTACAGGTAATGAATTTAGTTCATTGTTATGCTTCTAAGCTAGGTGACTTTCAACTGGGACACTAAGAACAACAGGTATTTGGTATACTCAATTTAAGTTTTCTCCTAAATTTGCATTTTGCAAGCTACACCCTACCCCCACCAAGAGGAATAGAAAAGAAAAATCTAGCCTTCCAGGGCTCTAAAGTTTCTAGAAATAGAACCTCTCCTATGGAGCCTCTTGCTTCTTCCCCACCCCAGGTGTGGGGCAGACTGGTGCTTGGAGCTCCTGCTGCCGACTGCAAGTTCTGAGAGCAGTCTGGCAGGAGTCACGACAGGGCCAGGATTGGGAATGGGCGGGGAGGGCAGAGCCCGAGCTGGAGAGCCGCATACCTGGGGCACCAGGAAAGGAGGGGGATGGTGGCTTGAAACCAGATGAATCCCAGGTTATTTTTCCAGCTCAAGCATTCTGTGCTTTCCTCTCCTCCACACTTTGTGCTTGAAATCTGGGGAGCCCAGAAGGGCCTCCTTTGCAAGGGATGTGATTTGGAATTTTCTGATGCCAATGGTACCACAGGGTCAGGAGAAAGCAGAAGCTGAGGCCCTCCAGTCTCACTGCCAGCCACAGAGGCCAGCCCTCTCTGGAGCTCTTAGTGGAGGATCTCAGAGTATAAGAAAGCAGCCTTCAGCCTCATGCCATCGTGGAGGGAGTGTCCAGTACGTAATGGCACAGGCAAGGCCACATACACAGTGAGGTTCCTGCACGGGGAGCAAGGATGGGGGTTGGGGGGTGGGGTCAGCCTGGGGCTGAAACACTGCTCTGTAGCCCTGGCTCTCTGACCTTGGGGCATGTAAGTGGTCATCCCTTGACCTTCTCTTTACTTACCTTAAAATGGCTACAATAATAGTACCTACTGCAGTAGGGTTCTTGAGAGAATTAAACAAGATGCTGCAGTGAAGTGCTTAGCGTGGTCTCCATCCCATAGAAGCAGTTACAGCACAGAGTGCAGAATTACCATTTACACAGAATAGATGTAGGGGGTAATAGAGTGGGTGTAGGAAAAGGAGACTCACTGGTGGCTTATTCTCCTTTGACGTAATGCACTTATATACTTTTGGAAGAAAGTTTTAAATGACCATGATTTCATTTATCACCAAAGTAATATGTTTCCATTTTGAAAAAAATCTAAAGAAACCAGCGTGTATCACATGATCCCCTGCCAGGCCCAAACCAGCCATGGAAGTTTTTGGAGCCTGAGGTCCTACCCCACCCCCTTGAGCTGCCACCCCAACGGGCTGCCTGGAGACCTCTCCCGTGCCAGGCCCTGCCGTTGCCTGCTGGAGCTCTGTATCAACACACACAGGCCGTTTACTGCCAGTCCCTTGTCCTCCGTATCCCTACATCCCCTCCCCTGTGTGAGTCATCCTCCACCTCACTGCATGGGGACTCTCCACCCTGTGGCGGGTGGGGAGAATCTGCCGGAGTGAAATTCATTCAACAAATGTTTGTGGAGAGCTTAGGTGACTGGGGAGGCTGGACTAGGTACCTAGAGGTGCTGCCCAGCCTAGGGTGAGGTGAGGGGGGTAGGGGGTACTGAAATGGGTCTTGAGACCTGGGGAGAAGTCTGGTGGGAGTGAAAGGCAGGGCAGGAATAGAACCTGCCTCAAGGCCAGGTCAGAGGCATGTAGGGCCAGGCCTGAAGGTCAGGGGTCCCTCTGAGGCCTGCGACATGAGCTCGGGCCCCTCGACTCAGGTCCTTGCATGCCTGCCTCTTCCAGCTTGTGCCAGCGCCTCCCTCACTTCCAGTCTCATTTCCAGGCTGGCTGGAGGCCGCAGGGTCCTCGGAAGGCTTTTAAGGTGCCCTCTCTGTTCATTTGTTCACTCTTCCCCCATGAGCCCCCTGCCCTCCAGACCCAACTTCAATCCCACATCCTTTAGGAAGCTTCCATCATTCCCCTAACCCACTTATACTGAGCGTTATTTTTGTGGGGCCCAGGGCCATGGGCTGGGCTGCCAGGTCGACTAGAGAACACCAGCTGCAGAGTTCTCACTCCTTAGTTTGCAAGGAGCACCTGACTAAGCCTGGGGGTTCAGGGAAGGCTTCCCAGAGGAGGTGATACCTGCACTGGGTTTTGAAAGGTGGGTAGAAGTTCAAGGTGAAGGATTTCCCTCTGTTTGCACAGAGATGGTGTTTGGGGACTTCTAGCACCTGGAGGACAGGGGTTGTTAGGGATGGGAGGTTAAGTGCTAAGGGTTAACCAACCCAGAATCCTGATCACAGCCTCTCCTGCCAGGTCTCCAAGAGGGCCCGGCAGTCACAGCATCACACTGCTTATTGCTTTCAAGTCTCCTCGGCCCCCTGCCCCCTCCAGTCCGTGTGACATTTCTGTCCTTACCTCTCCTTCATCAATCATTTCTGAAGTTTGTCTGCCACATCACAAGGTACAAGGTGCTTCTGTGTCCAGTCCCTTGATTCTCACTTGTCTACACATGAGGAAACTGAGGCCTGTCTATGGTGTAATGATTCACCCAAGGCTCCTGGTTACTAAAGGGCAGAGCTAGGCCTCAAACCCAGGTTTTGACCTCTTGGTCTAGTCCTCTTTTCCCCATGCCTCAGGTAACCCAGTGAATGCTGCTGTGTTCTCAGCTAGCTTAGCAGCTAATTTCCCACACAGACTTGATGTTCCCAGAGGGTGGAACCCTGTCTCCCTGAGATGTGGATTGAAACAGGCTAGAGATAGAGGTGCTGTTTGGAAGAATGGTGGGAAAAGGCACAGAAAGAGACTGACTCCCCAGCACGGGGAACAGTTCTTCTCCAGGTACTTGGAACAGATTTATTTTTGGCTGTGTTGCAGGGGAGGCAGATTGCAGACTTGAATTCTCTTCCTGTTGAGGCTCACAGGCTTAGTTTTCATTGATGCAGCCTAGCACAAGGAACTGGCAATTGGGAGACCTGGGTTCTAATTCTGACTCTGCCACTTCCCAGCTAGGTAGCCTTGGGCAAGTCACTTCACCTCTCTGAGCCTCCTTTTCTTCATCTGTCAAATGGGGGTTAGGATATAAGATGAAATGAGAGGAGATATGTAAAAGCCTTACGACAGACCCTCTAAGTGTCCAGTAAATGTTCTTCTCCTTCTCTGTGCTGGAGATTGTATCCTAAAGTGAATTATGATTAAATATAGTCTTACCGACAGGGCACTGTTGGTTTACATTTTTCAAAAACTGTCATTCATTGGGTGACTCCTGTGGGTCAGGAGCTCTAAATAAATGATCTCAGTGATACAGCCACCCTGGTCACTGGGTGACCAGGTCACTCATCATCATCATGACAGAGAAGGGACCAAGACTCAAAGACGTGTAACAGGTATTGTGCTAAGTGTTTTACATACACCATCTCATTTAATCTTCTCAGCATCGCTCACATTTGGATATTGGCAGAGGCTTGGTGAAGTCAGCCTTCCTATTTGTCTTTTTCTTTCCTTGTTTTTCACTCGTTGCTTCATTACTCATACATCCATTTGCTATGTGCAGCGTACTTGTCCTGGAATCTAAAGAATACAGACCCTAGGAAGGCTTTTTTCCTGCTTCTCTCTCTCTGGCAAACTTCAGAGCCCAATTCAGATGGTCCCTGCTCTGGGAGTATCACCAACTCTGGAAATTTTAGAGCCCCCTACCTCCTTCCTCTTTCCCACGCTCCACATCTGAAAGTCAGTTTTATCTCAATCCACAAATAGTTAATGCTTATACTCTGTGCTGGCAGCTGGAGACCCAGATGACTCTAGAAAGTTCCAACCTTTAGGGAGCTTAAAGCCTAAGTGATGGACAAGTGCGCACCAATAGGTCATGGTAACGTAGAGTGATTCGTGTTATACTTGGGTTTTGAAGATTATATTAATAATAGTCATCGCTTTTTGCTAACACTGAATGCCAGCATTGTTTGGCATTCTTTGCCCTCATTATGTCCTCTTGTGCTCCAGAAACCTTCTGAAATAGGCTTTTACACAGACGGGGAAACCAAGGGTAGGAGACATAACTTGCTAAAGGCCACCAAGCTAGTCAGTGAGTACACCCTGATTGGATCCCAGGGCAGAGTGGCAGGTGCCACATGTCTTTGTCTCTGCTGGTCTGGCTGCGAACCTACTGAGGCTGCGACTGTGTCTGGTTTATCTTTCTCCCTGGGCCTCAGAGCTGACGTTGATGGTGGGAAGAATCAACGCTGAGAGGAATCTGACTCAAGAAGAATCAGAGCCCTTCCTACCCCAAAGAACCCTCCAGCCCCAGTGGAGACCCAAGCTGAATACAGACCAGGCCGGCAAGGGCTGAGCAGTCTGACAGTTCCCCTCCTACCCTCAGAGTTTAGGAGAGGACTGACCCGTTCTGGCTGAGTTAACTGGGGAGTGAGGGGGCAGGCTTAAAAGATGGGAAGGACTCCCCCAGGTCTTGAGTGGACCAGGAGCAGAGGCAAGACTTCCCTGGAGAAGAGCTTATGGAAAGAAATACTGCTTCTGGCCCCCTGGGAACCAGTTTGGGGCTCTTCAGTCCTGGGTTCTGATGCTCCCCTGAGAAACAAAATGAGAATAAAACCAGGGATAACATGGTGGGTGAGTGGCTAAGAACACAGACTGGAGCCAGACTGCCTGGATTTGAATCAATTACCAGCCGCTTGACTTTGAGCAAGTTGCTCATCTTTCCTGCCTCAGTTTCCTCCTCTCTAGAGTGGGGGGATGGTAATTGTGACTTCCCAGAGCTTGGTGAGGTGCAAGTGAGTTAGACGTATCAGAGCACACTGCTATAAACTGTAGCGTGCCAGGCTTTCCTTGGGAGGTATTACCTTTCATTACTGTAGTTGAGACTGGTTGCTGGGGCAGTTGAAGAGGGAGTTAAAGAAATGGAATCGTTGTGCAACCAGGAATCCCTTGGGACCTGGCCGAGTTGCAGCCCCAGAGCAGTCCTCAGGCATGGAACTAGGGCGGCAGAGCCCCTCGCGTGCCCCTGGGTCCCTGGTGACCCCGGCACTGGTGGGCCAAGGTGGCCCCTCTTCCCGGCACTCCCCTCTGGCCACCAGGCCAGGGGAGAGATGCAGGAAGTGGGATTGGGGTGTCTGGTCACCCTGGCAACCAAGGGTGACGTGGGACAGCCTCGCCTGCCTGCTCCACCGTGCCAGTCTCAGCAGATGGGGACTCAGTCTGAGGAGATGTAAATAAAATGTTCTCATGGTGAAGAGCGGAGAAGCTGCGGAGGACCAGGAGCCCCTCATCAGTCTGAAGTTTAGTCCAGTGCCTGTTCAGTGTACGTGTGTGTCAGAGAGAGAGGATGTGTGTGTCTGTGTAAGAAAGAGTAAGGGGGTGGCTGAGTGCGTGTGTTTGTCAGAGTGTGCGTGTCAGAGACAGCAAGCGTGTGAGTGTGTGCGTGTGTGTCAGAGAGAGTGTGCGTGTGAGAGAGAGTGAGTGTGGGTGTGTGTGTGTGTCAGAGTATGTGTATGAGAGAGTGAGAGCGTGAGTGTGTGTGTGTGTCAGAGTGTGTGTGTGAGAGAATGAGTGTGGGTGTGAGTGTGTGTCAGAGAGAGTACGTGTGTGAGAGAGTGAGAGCGTGGGTGTGAGAGTGAGTGTGTGTCAGAGCGAGAGTGTGTGGGAGTGTGTATACATGTGTATGTGTGTTCCCCCAGGGCCCCCAGTTGCCCAACTGCCACCTACACTGGGCAAAGTGAGAAACACCTCTTCCCTCCCCCATCCTCTTCATACAAAAGGGAGGCCAGCCCCAAGCTGTGTCAGCGGGTTTGCCCTATGGCAAGATGTTGAATTCCACAGCGCCTCCTGTCCTTGCTCTGGGAGGCCTGGGTGCTCCCTAGGAGGCCGTGTGGCTTGAGTGATCACTGGACTTGGAGCTTCACGGGTTCTCATGGTGGGACTGGTCATGACCATTGACAGGTCACCGCTTCTCTTTGAGTCTCAGTTTCCCCAACCATGTAATAGAGGATGTGGATGCTCTCCAAGGTCTGTTTCAGCTCTCATAGCTCTGGGTCTGATTCTAACTGCCTCTACCCCACCCGATTCCATCCTGGTGACATCACCACTGCCACAAGTTCGAGTCCTGGAAGTTTTGCCTCATTTCTTGGCAACTTGGGGTCTTTCCTCAATGCTGGGCCTTTGTCAGGGGCCCAGGGGCGCAGCTGTCCCCCTTTCACCTCACTCAGTGTCAGCAAGCTTCATGTGCTTTTAGGGGACTCTTCATGGAGGCAGGGTGGGGACGACCGGTGGAGTCAGGGCCTTGGGAGAGGGACAGGCCAGAACAGGCCCTCAGGCCCCCTTCCGCTGCACTGATGACACAATCCACCCCCTCCCCCGAAGCTGCTTTCCAGTAATGTGCCGCCTACCCACAGGCCAGGGGCCAGAATGGATCCCAGACCTTCCTCCCCAGCCTGGGCCCGCCCTCCCCTTCCTTTGCCTGTCAGGGCCCAGTTCCTTCTGCTCCCCAAGAGGCAGGGCCAACACAGGAAGACCTGTAGGAATCTGCTCCGGAAGCAGGGCTCTAGCCCTAGGTACTCTTGGGGCTGGCTTATTTGAAGAAAGTGAGATGCTCTGAGCTAGAGTCGAACTCCTCCTTTAGACTCGGGGAGGCTGCTGAATTTTGCCGAGCCCCAGCTTTCTCTTCTGCAAAATGGGGACAGTACCTATCCCACAGGACTGTTGTGAGGACTAAAGAGGTGACATGTGCCAGGCTCCCTGCTCAGGGCCTGGCTCCTGACACACCTTTAGGAGTAATGAACATTCTTCACATTATTGCTCTTGGCTCTTTACACACACACACACACACCCCATCCCCCCCCCCCCCAAAGGGCTGTGGCTTACTTGTCTCTAGGTCTCTGGTACACTGCCTGGCACTTCCTGGGACCAGGAAAGCTCTATGGATTGGATGATGGCAGTGAGGACGGTGAGGCAATTTCAAAGCCTAAGGTGCTAGGTGGAGGTGGAAGCTGTCCTTCACCTGCCCTGGGCTGTCTCTTTAGACTCTGCCTTCTCCTGAGGCAGCCGTTGGTGCTCAGCTCCCAGGGGTGGGGGTGGGGGGGTAGGGCGTTGAGGTCAGCTGCCTGGGTTTGGCTCCCCCAAACTCCCATGCTGTCCTGTCTCTTCTCCAGGGCAGTGCAGGTCTCAGGTGTGATGCCATTGTCCTGCCCCCACTGCTTCTGCCTGGGTTGTCTGACCTCGCTAGGTGTCAAGGAGACAAAGGAATCTGGGTCATGATTGTGGATCAAAGTTTATGATGGGGAAGACACCAGAGAAGGACTCCTGCCCTGATCTGGGCAGACAGGGGTGGTCAGGGAATGCTTCCTGGAGGAGGCAGGCAGAGGGATATGGTGTCAGCCACACACAGTGGGGGTAGAGGTACAGGAATGGTGTTCTGGAGAGGCAAACTAGACTACTCAAAGTTCTCCAGGCAAAAGAGGTTGTAGCTCATTTGGGCAAATTGCACGGAATTTGTCAATGTTGAAACATAAGACGAGACAGTGGGGGGACTTCCTGGCTGTCCAGTGGTTAGGACTCGGTATTTTCACTGGCGTGGGCCCAGCTTCAATCCCTGGTCAGGGAACTAAGATCCTGCAAGCCACATGATGCGACCAAAAAAAAAAAAGTTGACAGTGGGGAGCATGAGACATGAGCAAGACCAGATGATGGAGGCAGTGCTGACAGTTTGGACTTTAACTTTTAGAGCAAGGGAGACTTGGACTCAACCTGACCCAGCCCTTCCCAGTATACCAGCCAGGTGAACACTGAGGGTCACTGAAGGACATTCAGAGATGGGAGGGGGCACTTTTCAGCAAGAGGTGACTTTTGGTCAGGTCTGTTTTGAGGTCCCCTGGCCTAAGATGGAGATGCGTTTTTGGTTTTGTTTTTGCTTTTTTTGGAGTTAGACAGGCCTGGATTGGGACCGTGGCTTTACACCTTATTTTTATTTATTTATTTATTCATACATTTTTTATCTTGCATTGAATCTTCGTTGCTGTGCAAGGGCTTTCTCTAGTTGTGGCGAGTGGGTGGGGGCTACTCTTAGTTGTGGTGTGTGAGCTTTTCCATGTGGTGGCCTCTCTTACAGAGCATGGGCTCTAGGTTCTCGGGCTTCAGTAGTTGTGGTGCATGGGCTCAGTAGTTGTGGCTCGAGGGCTCTAGAGCACAGGCTCAGTAGTTGTGGTGCACGGGCTTAGTTGCTCCATGGCATGTGGGATCTTCCCAGACCAGGGCTCTAACCCGTGTCCCCAGTGTTGCCAGGCAGATTCTTAACCACTGTGCCACCAGGGAAGTCCCTGGAGATGTGTTTTTCCAATATATTTTGAGTAGCTCCTGGATGCTTGGTGCTATGACAAGGTTCTGGGCCGAGAGAGTATATTGAGTCTTGACTCGTAGCTATACTGGCACCACCCAGATCAGTACCTGAGAGCAGGAGGGCTTCGGGCATAGGGAGGGATGTTCTTTCTTCCCACCCAAGACAAACCAAAAACCCACAGGGAGCTTGGGGCCAAACCTGGCATTGAGAGGGGCCCTCTCTGAAAGGGACCCTCTCTGAAAGGGATTTCTGTTACCTCCCGTCTCTGGGTTTAGAACCAAGGGGGCCCGCTGCAGACAGTGGCCTGCTGCTGGTCAGGACCTGGCTTGGGGAGGTAGTTGGTGGTTCTCAGGCAAAGGGGCATTTTATGCCTTAATGGGGAAAGTAGGAGGAATTGGGCTAGAAACAGGGTGGCAAACAGGTTTTATCTCACATGCAAAACTGACGTATTGCTGTCAGCTTCCTGAGCAGCTCTCTGGGTTCAGCAGGAAAGCACATGAGCCTGGGGTTGGAAGTTGCTGCGTGCGTTCTGCATGTTTGCAGGCCCCAGGCACTGTGACTCCCCAGATTCCTTCCTGCACTGATATTCTTTGATTCCTCTGTGCTTCTTCCTGTCTCCTGTGTCACTTCCCCACCAACCATTGTCTGCCTTTTGCTTAAATACCTCCGTGATGGGGAACTTGCTGTCTTCCCTCAGATGGATTTGTTAGATTGTTAGGCCTGGTCTTGAGCTCACATCTGTCTCCCTGAACTTGTGCCTGGAAAGTGACTTGGGTTCAGGCATAGGTAATGCCCTTAGGATTGTGGATTAAAGTTGTGGGATGGGAAGGCATCAGAGAAGGACTCCTGCCCGCACCTGGGCAGACAGAGTGGTCAGGGAACTTGGAGGTACTTGGAGCCTCAGTAATCAATGTATAATTTCTGCCTTCTGGAGGCATACAGAGCTGCTTCTCTCTACTGCTGTATGACAGTGACAGAGATGGCACCTGTATATCCTTTGAAAAAAGCCACTTTAACAACATTGTCACTTAGTTTATACAGCAACCCGGTGAGGCTGGTATTATCAGCTCTTTTACAGACAAGGAAGCTGAGGCTCAGAGAATTAACAGAGCAGCCCTCTGAGACCAAGCCCGTACCCCCCTCACCAGCTGCCCTCCCCAGGCCCCATCCCCAGCCTTCTGTCCTCCTGGCTCCCCGCAAGCCCGTGCCTCCTGTTCTTTCACCCTCTGCAGGTTTCCATGTGATCCCCACCATCTCGAGCATTGTCCCGGAGAGCTGCCTGCTGATTGTGGTGGGGCTGCTGGTGGGAGGCCTGATCAAGGGCGTGGGGGAGACGCCCCCCTTCCTGCAGTCGGATGTCTTCTTCCTCTTCCTGCTGCCGCCCATCATCCTGGATGCGGGCTACTTCCTGCCGCTGCGGCAGTTCACAGAGAACCTGGGCACCATCCTGATCTTCGCCGTGGTGGGCACACTGTGGAACGCCTTCTTCCTCGGTGGCCTCATGTACGCCGTGTGCCTGGTGGGCGGTGAGCAGATCAACAACATCGGCCTTCTGGAAAACCTGCTCTTCGGCAGCATCATCTCGGCCGTGGACCCCGTGGCCGTGCTGGCTGTCTTCGAGGAAATTCATATCAACGAGCTGCTACACATCCTTGTCTTCGGGGAGTCCCTGCTCAATGACGCCGTCACTGTGGTGAGAGGGCAGGGACCACACCTACGTGCACACAAGACGCAGACCCGAATCCAGGTCCAGAGTGAATCCCACACCCACCCGCTAATGATAGTAATAAGATAGCACATGTCCACTCCTGCTTGCTGTGTGCGGACGCCATGCTGGGCACGGGACGTGGATGATCTCATTTCATCCCCATGACCACCTTAGGAGGTGCTTATTATTCTCACTTTTACAGAGGAAGAACCAGGCTCAAAGAAGTTAAATACCTTGCTCGAATATGATAGAACCAAAATTAGAAGCCAGGTCTGTCTGACTCCGGGGCCTGAGCTCTTGGCCTTACCAGGTCATATGCTCTGTCCCTGATGGGTTGTGGTGTGATCTTGGTTAAATTTCTTATCCTCTTTGTACCTCAGTTTACCCTTTATAGTCCATTTAGTCTCTGAGGGGCATTTCAGCTTTCATGTTAGCTGCGTCTTAAGATAGAGTTGAATTTGTGCAGAGTTTGGGGGCAGCAATCGTGGAAGGGGAGCTTGCCTCCAAAACCTCCAGAAAGTGACAAGTAAGGTGGGTTGGTTTGGGTTGGCCATTTGCTTATTACTGTGTGACCTTAGGCAAGTGACTATACCCCTCTGGGCCTCACCTTTGACAGCTGCAAAGTGGCAGAGCAGTTAGTGCTTTCCTGCCAGGGGTAGCGAGGACAGAGACCCCCACTGCAGGGTCTGCACGTGGCAAGGCTGTATGTATTTGCACATACCCTTCCTCCCAGCCGGCTTCCTCAGGAAACAGATACGTGTATGTGCACACTCACATTGTGTTGTGAAAAACACCTACACCCCCCACCCCAGCTGGACCCCTCAGAGAGCAGCTGCCCACACAGGAAGACACAAGCACACGTGTGCACGCCCTGTGCATGCTCACACACGCACTCCCACTTCATCCCCAGCCCCTCAGGAAGCCGCACTCAAAGAAGCGACAGACAGTGGTGGTCGGCTGCCGACAGCCTCGGCTTCCTCTCCCTCTTCCTACCCTGCCACCCTCGTCCGCTCCTCTCGAGGCTGGTGGAGCAGCGGCCTGGCCTGAGCAGGCCGGCGTCTGTCCTGTCTCTTCTGGCACCTGCTCTCACCCATGGTTACCACACCAGCTTGTTGCCCCATCTGTAACAGGGATTGCAGTACTTCGCCTGTCGTCCCCCTGGGGTTCTGATGGGAGTCACACTCACTGATGTCTGCAAAATCGGTGGGTGCCAGAGACAAAGCCCTACCTAGAGGGTGTGGGTGTTGGGTTTCAGGTTAGCACTACTGGGGAGCAGTGGGGCGTGGTTGCAAGAGTAGGTGCCTCAGTCTGGCCACCTTGGGCCTGCGGCCATGCCTCTCCAAGATGGTGGCAGTGGTGGTGGTAATTACTGGTGTTCAATGAGTACTTCCTGTCTGAATATATATTGTCTCATCTAATCTGCACAGAAGCTCTATAACATTAGCATGGTAATTTTTTCCAGTTTTCCAGGCAAGGAAACTGAGGCACCAAGAGGTTAAGGAACTTGTTCAAGGTCATATTAGTGGTAAATGATGTAGCTGGGGTTCATATCTACACAGTCTGAGGCCAGAGTCCAAACGCTTACCACTATGCTCCTCTGCCTCTTTAGTCAGAGTGACAGTGGTACCAGACCAGAAAGGAGGACCTTGACCTCTATACCAGCCCCATTGGCCCAAGCGGTGCACTTTAGGACCTGTGAATTTCCTCAGTCCGGGAGTAAGTAAGTTTAGGTAGCCTGGACTAAGAACACACTGCTGTCCTCTGCCGGAGACCTGCCCTGTCTCCCAGATGGCTGTGTCCTGGCAGCACTGGGGACTGGCCAGTGCTTGGCATCTCCCCTTCCTGCCTGGCCCACGTCGGGCCATTTCTAGAGTTTTGGGCGTGGGTGTGAGTGCCCCATTTCCCAGACAGTAGAGCTGAAGGCTGCCTCGAGCTGCGTGGCCTCAGGCCTTTGCCCTGGAGCAAAGGTGCCCCGCTTCCAGGTGTGGCCAAGGTACTGGGGGCTTTGGAGGGTTCTGTCTCAGGCATCCTCAGGTCCTCTTCCTCACTCCCTCCACACCCCCCGGGCCTGGACATTTCCCAGCTGGTTTCCTGGCAGAGCTGTCTGGGAGCAGTCCAGGTAGCCAGCACCTAAGAGGGGGCAGAACCTCAAAGCTGAATCCCCAGGGAGGCCCCATCCACTGCTGTCAGGAAACAAGTTCTAGGCCCAGTTCTGCTGCTCCAGGGTGGGGGGCCCTCTGACAAGTCACTTCACCACTCTGAGCCTCAGTTTAGCAAGGGAACAGGCACCCTTAGCCCGCCTACCTCATGAGGCTGCTGTGTATCGAGCAGGGTGACCATAATCAAAGGGCTTTACAGTGTATGAAGTGCCACTTAAAGTCTGATGGTGGTGTTACAATGACTGTTTATTTCCCCAGCCCGGAGGTGGGGAAGCTGTAGAGGGCCTCTAGTTCCATAGTGTCTGAACTTGGAGGTTCATTGCAACCACCTGGGGGGCTTGTTGAGCACAGATTTCTGGACCCCACTTCCAGACAGTCCAAGTGGGGTGTGGCCTGGCTGTGTATATTTTCAGAAAGCTTTAGCGGCTAAGAAGTCCTGTTCTAGTTCATCATCTGAACTTCCCCTGCTTTCTGCTGAAGGAAAGACCGAAATCCAGGCAGGGACATGAGAGGTGAACTTGGTGCAGTGGCAGCTAATGCTGTGATAGGCACTGTGCCTTCATTAACTAATTTAATCTCACAATAGCCCTGTAAAGTCAGTACTGTTATCCCCATTTTCTAGACAGGAAAACTGAAGCACAGGGAGATTGAGTCATTTGCCCCATGTATACAGCTGGGGAGCACCAGAGCCAGAATTTCAACCCACGGGGGTTTGGCTGTAGCGCTGCCCTCTTAACCGGCACGGCACGCTGCAGGCTCCCAAGACCCTCTGGCCCCTAGGCTGGTGGTTTTGGCGCCTGCTGGGCGCTAGGGTTTCTCTGCTAGCACATGGCTGTGGTCAACAGAGGGGACAAGATCACCCTGAGTGGACCCCAGGGAGCCGTGGGGAGGGTCCTCCTGCCGACCAGCCTGCACACCCTTCCCAGGTCCTGTATCACCTCTTTGAGGAGTTTGCCAACTACGACCGTGTGGGCATCGTGGACATTGTCCTCGGCTTCCTGAGCTTCTTCGTGGTGTCCCTGGGCGGGGTGTTTGTGGGCGTGGTCTACGGGATCATCGCAGCCTTCACCTCCCGGTTCACCTCCCACATCCGCGTCATCGAGCCGCTCTTCGTCTTCCTCTACAGCTACATGGCCTACCTGTCCGCCGAGCTCTTCCACCTGTCAGGCATCATGGCGTGAGTCTGGGCGTGGCATGCGGAGGGGGACACCAACTCGGATTCCCCAGCTTGTAGGGTCAAGGGGAGCTCCCCAGGGCCCAGCTCCCAGGTCCAGGCTCCAGGTCCTGGGGCTGCCCCTGGAAGCACTGAGTTTTAGGGTTCTGAGACGTCTCAGCCCTGCTGTTTCTCTTCAGTTGTCGCAAAGAGAGCCCTTTGGTGGGAGCCGGAGGCAACACGCGCGCTCGCTGCTCCTCTCAGCAGCCCCAGCAAGGAGGCTTGAGGCTTCCCTTGAAGTGAGGGTCCTGGAGGTCCTGAGGCCCCAGCTGGGTCTTGGGGGGCGGGAGGGGGGGACGTGGAGAGGCAGTGAGGTGCAAAGGTTCTCCCACTAGGGGAGGCCATTGGAAGTGCGGGGGCGGGGCTGGATCCGGGGGCTGGCCGGGACAGTGAGGGGGCTGGGCCAGCAGGAGTGGGGCTCACGTGTGGGCGCCAGGCTGGGAGGGCATGGGCTGCTGCTCGGAAGAGAGCTCCCTGTGGGGACCCCCACACGTTAAAGGGACACCACACTTGGGCAGATAAACCCAAGGCTACAGACTTGACTCCTGCTGGGTGGAGGGGCAGCGTGGCCTCAGGGGAAAGGCACAGGCTGAGGAGGTGGGCCACTCTCTGGCAGTGTGACACTGGGCAGGCAGCTATTTCTACACGTCTCAGATCTCTCATCTGGAAAATGCAAGAATATGCCCACATCTGCAGGGTTGGGTGAGAGGATTGAGTGAGAACAGGTGTGCAAAGCCTGCAAGGCAGTCAGGCCCATAAAAGGAGCTCAGGAGATGGGCACTTGTCCGCCTCCCGGGCAGTGGAGGTGCTCTGGGAGGGTGCGGCTCGACTCTGAATCCCAAACCCCACTCTTCCCTGATCCCAGACTCATTGCCTCGGGAGTGGTGATGCGCCCCTACGTGGAGGCCAACATCTCCCACAAATCCCACACGACCATCAAGTATTTCCTGAAGATGTGGAGCAGTGTCAGCGAGACCCTCATCTTCATCTTCCTTGGCGTCTCCACCGTGGCCGGCTCCCACCACTGGAACTGGACCTTTGTCATCAGCACCCTGCTCTTCTGCCTCGTTGCCCGAGTTCTGGGTGAGGTCCTGGGCCCGAGCCGGGGTGGGTGTGTGTGCGTGGTGGGGATAGGTTCTGTGTGTGTGTGGAGGGGCCGGGGTTGGCTCCTGGCTGCCCCCAGCACAGCAGGACAGGGGCTTCTCCACTCCTGCTCTCCTCAGGGTGGAGGCCACGATGGGCCCTTGAGGGGAGAGAGGGCCGTGCTCACAGTGAGTCCGTGATCTCTGGGGAGACAGTCGTGGTGTGCGAGGGGAGGGGCCTCAGGAGCCCTGTGATATCTGAGGAGGGGACTGAGGCCCACAGAGCCAGGTTTGTGAGTGTCTCTGCACTGCCTCATGACACACGTGACTTTAACACTTGCAAAGCTGCCTGCAGCTCCTCCCAAACTCTGCTCCCAGCCCAGGGTGCACACAGGGACCAGGCTTCGGGCCGTTGGGTGCTGCTTCACCTTCCAGACACACATTACCTCAGTGACTATGTGGCTTCCCCCCTCTGGATCGCACCTTCTTTCTGAGCTTAGGTCTGGGCGTTGCATTTACTTGCTTCACTGTCTTAAAACCCCTTTGATCCTGGGCCTCGTCCTCTAGAGATTCTGGTCCTGTGGGTTGATATTGGACTCTGAACTCTGCATTTTTAAATAACTTTTTTATTACAGAAAATTTCAAACACATAGAAAAGTAGACCCATGTACCCATCATGTCTGATAGGTATCAACTTGTGGCCAGTCTTGTCTCATCTCTTTTCCCCTCCCGCTCCTGACCTCCAGCCACTGGAGGGCTCTATAATGTCTTTAAAGTATATCCAGGTTGAGGGACCCCCTTAAATTAAAGATCCACCCAGCTCTTGGATTGAGGGATTTGGAGCAACTTGGGCTGAGGGACCCGAGAAATGAGTGAGCTGGGTGGGTTGCTAGTGGAGGCTTCCTCCAGACAGAGAAGTCTCTCCGCTGCAGAAGCCAGGAGGGGCTGGGACAGCCTGACCCCTCTCTTCCCCCTCCCCGGCAGGCGTGCTGGGCCTGACCTGGTTCATCAACAAGTTCCGCATCGTGAAGCTGACCCCCAAGGACCAGTTCATCATTGCCTACGGGGGCCTGCGAGGGGCCATCGCCTTCTCCCTGGGCTACCTCCTGGACAAGAAACACTTCCCCATGTGTGACCTGTTCCTCACAGCCATCATCACCGTCATCTTCTTCACCGTCTTTGTGCAGGTGCTGGAGAGGGCAGAGCAGCCCTTCCTGGGGGCCCTGACTCTGCCAGAAAAGAGGAAGCCCATGACTTGAGAGGGGGGCCATGGGTTCTAGTCCCAGCTCCGCTGATAACTTGTGCAGCCTTGGACAAGCCACTCCCCCTTCTGGGCCTCGGTGTCCCCAACTGTAAAAGGAGAGTTGTGGTCATGTGTCATCGGGAAGTGGCCGATCAGAATGTGAAGTCACCAGAATGCTGCCTGGTTTAGTTAGGAGCCCAGGTAGCATTAAGAGGAGCGGGTCTAGCCAGCAGGCCCGTGATGCTCGTTATTGGGATTTAAGGAAGTGATTTAATATCTTAGGATCTTAGTTTCTGCATCTAGAATGGGAACAATAGCACAACATGGGGAACTGGAAAGGTCCCTGAGCTGGGCCACAGGAGATCTGGATTTAGCCAGAGCTCTGCTGTTATCAGTGTGACCCCGGGAAAGTCTCTCCTCCCATCTCTGAGTCTCAGATCCCCATCTGTGAAGTGAGGGGACTGGATTGGATGATCCTGAAGAATCCTTTCAGCCTGCTGGCTGTGATTTCTGTGCATGTAAACAACCCAGGCTTAGCTGAGGGCCTCACCCCCCTCAGAGTCCCCAAGGAAACCCATGCTGAGATGATGTAAATTGCTTCTCCTTATCTGACTGAGAAACACCCTATCTGGGCCTCTGTTTCTCTACCATCCCCTCCATCTTTCCTGGACACTAATCTTGGCTAAGCCCTTGGTGGGAAACATTATTGCCTTCTCGGGAGAACAGTGTAGAGGAAACTTCCTGGGGCTGGACTTGTTTTCTGTCCTTTAAAAGGAGAGGAAACTGCCTCTTTTGTCATCTTGCCCTGCTTCCATCTTTAAAAATATTTTAATCACCTTGACTTTGCAGTTGTATATGCTAACGGTTTACCAAGCCCATTTTTAATGAAAGCAGCATTGAGGTAGGGACCTCCCTGCTTGAGTTTGAATCCAGCTTTACTACTTCTGTGAGACCTTAGGAAATTACTTAACATCTTGGAGTCTCAGTTTCCTCATCTGTAAAATGGGGACAATGAATGGGCTTACCTCTTAGGGTCATTGTGGGTATTAAAGTGCTAATCCCAGTAAAACACAACTGGCCCTGGCACATGGCAAGTGTTTAGTTAAATTAGCTGCTGCTGTTCTTACTAGGTCCTCCTCAGTCACAGTCCTGCAAGGGGGGCAGAGAAGAGGTGGTTCTCCCCGTTAGCCAGGCCTGACTTCCCTGGGGTGACAGAACATGTCTATGATGTAGCTCACACTTGAACCCAGGCGCTCCGACCCCTGGCCTGGACTCGATGCCTGTGTGTGAGTCACTGGGCTGGATGGGCTGTGAAACCACTGGCAGTGTCTTGGAGAAGAAGTGGGCCTTAAGGACCTGCCTTTATATAAGTGCTGCCTGGGGGTTGGGAGATTGGGGATCTCAGAGCAGAGGGCATCCCAGACTCAGGGACCCTGGGGTGGGGGACTTCTGTGACCTCCCTGCAGAACTGCCCTGCATAGTAGCAGAACTAGAGTGCCTGACACCCACCTGCCCCTCAGGGCATGACCATTCGGCCGCTGGTAGACCTGCTGGCTGTGAAGAAAAAGCAAGAAACGAAGCGCTCTATCAATGAGGAGATCCACACGCAGGTACTGGAAGCTGGGCCTGGGCCCTGTGTTGCAGGAGGAGCTCCAGGAGCTGGGGAGCAGCTAGGCCTCGTGTCCATGCCCTCAGTCAGCCCCTCCTCCCTCATCCCAGTGCTGGGGGGTCCTTCAGCCTCCTGAGGTCACCAGGTCACACCACAGGGAGTGGTTATATGAACATCTGAGAACCTGAGGAGGGGGCGTCATGCCATCTCTGCCTCTGCAGGAACCTATCAGGCATCGGGCACAAGTGGGTTCAGAGAAGGGGTCTCCGCCGGGCCCCAGTGGCCAGAGGGCTTGAGCTTCCCCTGGGGTTCAGGATGCGTGAGGTGTAGGCACCACCTTCTGGCTGCTCCTGGAACTACAGGGCTGGGCTGAGCAGAGCTGCGCCAGGGTGGAAGGTGGGGGCCCATTCAGAAGTCTTGGTAAGGGAGGAGCCCAGTAGTGAGGCTTGACCTGGCGCTGGGCCCGTTTCAGTTCCTGGACCACCTTCTGACAGGCATCGAGGACATCTGTGGCCACTACGGCCACCACCACTGGAAGGACAAGTAGGTGGCAGGCCTGGTGGGCAGGAGGGTGGGGAGGGGCAGGTAAGGGTCTCCCGGGGCCTGGGCATCTCCCCATCCCGGGAGCTGGCTTCATCTATCTCCTCCCTTCTCCCACCAGGCTCAACCGGTTTAATAAGAAGTATGTGAAGAAGTGTCTGATAGCTGGCGAGCGCTCCAAGGAGCCCCAGCTCATCGCTTTCTACCACAAGATGGAGATGAAGCAGGCTATCGAGCTGGTGGAAAGTGGGGGCATGGGCAAGATCCCCTCTGCTGTCTCCACCGTCTCCATGCAGTAAGTGCTGGCGGCCAACCCCAGCAGCTGCTGCAGCCACACACCGACCCCTTGACACCCACCTGGAGCAGGCCCCCTGGGTCACCCTACCGGGGCGGGCCACACTGAGGACCTGAGGCTTGGCCCACCCCCCTGGGCCATCCCTGGGGGACCCTTCTGGCCCAGCCCGGCAGGCCCCAGGGTCCCAGGAGTTTTCTAATCTGCGCCCCGTTACCCCAGGAACATCCACCCCAAGTCCCTGCCTGCCGAGCGCATCCTGCCAGCACTGTCCAAGGACAAGGAAGAGGAGATCCGCAAAATCCTGAGAAATAACTTGCAGAAGACCAGGCAGCGGGTGAGGAGCTGCTCGACCCCCTCACTGCTCCAGCCCCGTCCCACGTGCCCAGAGCCGCCCCACTCCCTCCAGGTCCAGCTTCCAGGGCCTGCCCTGCCTGACAGCTGTTCCTCCCACAGCTGCGGTCCTACAACAGACACACGCTGGTGGCAGACCCCTACGAGGAGGCCTGGAACCAGATGCTGCTCCGGAGACAGAAGGCCCGGCAACTGGAGCAGAAGGTGTGTCCGGGACTGGAGCCGGCTCCCACCTTTCCCCGGACACCTGGGTCCTTCCTCTTCCTGCATCACCACCCACCAAGCCCTTTTGGAGACAGAGCCACTCCGATCTGGTGTTTTGGCCTCCTCCACTTCTTTCAGAGGCTGAGCCCCAGGGCAGTTTCCAGAAAGCTGCCTTCTCCACCTCCTCCCTACTCAGAGCAGCAAAGAGGCCCCCTTTCCCCATGGTATCCTCAGGCATCAGAGCTGGAGGAGTCTATTCAAGTGCTCTAACTCCTCATTTTCTAGTGAGAAAACGGAGGCCTGGGGGAGAGGGACCTGTCCCAAATCACAAAGCAAGGCACACACGCATTCATTCATTTGTCCGGGAAACCTGTGTGGAGCGGTTCCTAAGTGTCAAGCCGCAGAGCAGCCTCTGTGAATCCGGCGGTGAATTGGCCCAGACCCTCCCTTACAGAGCTTCTCATGCAGTGGCCTGTGCAGGACAGGAATTGCAGGAGGCCCTGAGCACCTTGAACAAGGAAGTTGTCAGTGTACACTTCAGAAAAAAAGCCACAGGGGAGGGAGTGTGGGCAGAGGAAGGTCCAGGCAGAAAGAAGAAGCTGTGCCTATGTTCCTGACCACAGACTGAGTGGTCTTAGCTTTCAGGGAAGCTTGTTAATGGTGTAAGGGTTTGGGTTTTATTCCAAGGGCATGGAAAGTCATGGAGGGTTCTAGGCAAGGGAATGACATGGGAAGTGTTGGGGGTGGCTTGGATTAGGGTGGTGGCAGGGGGAGGGAAGGAGCAGGTAGATTCAAGGGACATTCAGGAGGTGGAAACAGCAAGACTTGGTCACCAGTTTGAGGTGGGACTGAGGGAAGAGGAAAAGGAGGCTGGGGTCACAGCTGGCCTTTGATTGGGGTAGTCGGGAGTGGTGGCCGAGAGAGGGGACACCGAGGAAGGAACAGGTTTTGAAGGAAGACAAGAAGCAGAGTTCAGTTTCACCGTGTTGCATTGAGATATCTGGGGGCCACCCAGGGCCCAGGTGACACTCCTGAGTTGACTCTGTGGGTCTGGACCTCAGGGGCAGGTGTGCGCTGGAGCTAGAGGCTGTGCAAGCGTCACGGGGTTGTTCAAGGCCTCCCGGAGGTTGTAGAGCTTGCCACTGGGCTGGGCCAAGCCCTCAGGACCCAGCACTGGCACAGGCAGAGAGGGAGCGGGCACCCCGCCACGCCAGAGGAGGGCGTGGCCACTGGCCTCGGGCCCCCTCCAGAGGGGCCACCTGTGCTCACCCCGTCTGCTCTTCCTCTGTCAGATCAACAACTACCTGACGGTGCCGGCTCACAAGCTGGACTCGCCCACCATGTCGCGGGCCCGCATCGGCTCAGGTGAGGTGGGGCACAGGGTGTCTGGCGAGGGCCTCAGAGAGCCCCGGGGAGGAGGCGCGTCTCCTTCCCTGACCGCCTCCCAAGCCGTCGGGCTTCTCCCCCGCGGGGTGGAGTTGGGGGTTCACCAGCGGAGGCAGAGGAGTGGCCCTGCTGACCTCCCCAGGGACAGAGCGCCCAGGTGGGGCTCACGCTGAGGAGCTGGGTGCCCGGCTGGGAGGCTGGAGGCAGCTTTCAGCGTTGGGATCGCCAACGTGCAGGAGGAACAAGGGCAGGCCTTCCCGGCCCGGGGGACGCAGGGGGGAGCCTGGATTCTTGGGCTGAGGAGGGACTCCGGTGGGAGCCCCCAGGCTGAGGGGGGGACCCCAGCCCAAGGGGAAGAGAAGCTGCCTGCCGTGTGACGCGGAGCGGCCCGTGTGGAGCGACTGGAAGCGTGCCGGGGTTGCCGGGGTTCTGCCGGAGTCGCTGGCACGGGCCGAGCTGGGCACACGCCGGGCAGGGCTCCGGGCGGAAGCCAGCTCGCGCCTTGCTCTCGGTCCCCAGACCCGCTGGCCTATGAGCCGAAGGCCGACTTGCCTGTGATCACCATCGACCCAGCCTCCCCGCAGTCGCCCGAGTCTGTGGACCTGGTGAACGAGGAGCTGAAGGGCAAGGTCCTGGGGCTGAGCCGGGACCCAGGGAGGGTGGCCGCGGAGGACGACGACGAGGACGACGACGGGGGCATCGTGATGCGGACCAAGGAGCCCCCGTCCCCAGGCACCGACGACGTCTTCACCCCCGCTCCAAGCGACAGCCCCAGCTCCCAGAGGATGCAGCGCTGCCTCAGCGACCCGGGCCCCCACCCTGAGCCTGGGGAGGGAGAGCCTTTCATCCCCAAGGGCCAGTAGCACCGGGGCCAGCGGGCGATGCCCGTCCCACCACAGACTCTCCCACCAGAGCAGGGGTCTGCTTGCGGGGCTCCCCTCGTCCTTCCCGACCTGGATTGGCCCTGCCCCTCCCCCCACCGCATGGCAGCTGGGCCCACAGCCCCCACGCAGCACAGCTTCCCCCTGCCTCCTGGGAAGCGCCCTCCCTCCCACCAGAACTGCCTTCCCAATCCACTGGCAGACCTGCCGTGCCCCTCCCCGATCCAGGCTCTCTCCCACACCCAGACGAGGGCCTCTGAGCTTCCCAGACCTCAGAGGGCCCCCTCCCAATCTGTCATCCTCCTCATTCAAATCAGTCTCAGTTTCTAACCAAAGAGCCTCTGGCTCAGCCTTGGTCCCTCCTGGGAAGGGAAGGAGCCGAGGCCTCTCTTGGCCTAGGCCAGGCACTCCATAAACAGAGTTAAGGCCGGGGGACCAGGCATCCGACTGGCGGAGGGATCGGTGACCCATGGCCGTCCCACCCTCCTCCTGCCAACTCTGTCACCTTGGCCAGCCACCTGACCCGTCCTTACTCAGAGCTGCAGGCTGAGGGCATCTCTGAGCTGTGTCTGGAGCTGGGGCGCTTTGGACGATGATATGACTCAGCTCTCCAAACTGTGCTCCAGCGGGGACCATTGGGCCCTTCAGGGGCTGCTGTCAGGGGCTCCAGAAAGTGCTGCCTTTTTATCTGTTTTGTTTGTTCACATTTCCATGTATGATTCTATTTGCACAGAGGGCATTCCTGTTTTTAAAACATTTTTGAAAACCCCTGGCTGAACAGAGCTCCAGCCAGCCTACTGCAGAGCATCACCCATCCTCATTTGTGCCTGTCTGCCCCACACTCTCCCTCAGATCAGTCCTCTGTCCCCAGGGCTCTGATTTTAGAAATGACCTCACCCCCTCACACACACCCCCTAATCATGATTTTCTCTAATTCACAGACACTGGGCCTCCTGGAACCTTCTTTCTCTTGGGCCTGACCCTCATTTCCCACTGGCCTGTTCTTTCTCTCATCCCCCTCCCCTCCCTCTTGGCCCCTGGAATCTCTCTTATTAGCACTGCACCCAGCTTGCTGTGGAGCCCCGTCCCCGGGGGAGGGGGCCTCCCCTGAGCGTCTCCCACCCGCCAGCGCTGGTGGGTAGGCAGAGTCCTGGGCCCCAGAGGCCATTGCCCACAGGCACACACTCCTAGTCCCACTGCCACCATGGGCCAGGCCTGTTGGTGCCTGTCCTTCTCCCAAGGGTACTCCCTTCCCCAGGATCGTGCAATAGTCAGAGTGTCCCCCTTCCCAGTGGACTGGGCAGTGGGTGCTCGTCTGTCCCCCTCCTCTCCGTGTACGTGCTGTTCTGGGCAGGAGTCACCATGCAAGGGTGATGTTGACAACCGTGTTCAGAGCCACCGCAGCTGCTGCCGCTCTGCCACCTGTACAGAAGAAACCGAATCTTTTTCATATTCTAATAAATCCATGTGAGTTTTTGATAGACTCGAGGGCTGCTCCCTGTGGACCAGGGACTTGGGGGAGGAGAGTGGCCCAGGGGCCTGAAGGACTGGGCTCAGTGGCCGGCACAGAGAAACAATCCATGTCAGTGGCTGGTGTGGTTATTACTGTGGGCCCAGCACCAGGGATACAGCCGTGAGCAAACCAAGATGTCCCCTGCCCTCAGGCTCCTTCAGCCGCTGGGGAGGAGCAGCATCAATCAGTCCTACCAGGAAAACCGGGGTGGGTGTGTGTGTGTGTGTGTGTGTGTGTGTGTGTGTGTGTGTGAGACAGGGGAGGGAGGGGTGGTGAGGAGGACTTTCCTAAGTAATGGAGAGAACTACAGGATGAGCTGAGGTTAACCAGGTGATAGAGGTTTCAGAGAGTTCCCAAATATTCTGATTAGGAGCTGCATGTGGGAACACCCTAGGATCTGAGGAAAGGCTGGTGTGGCTGGGTCAGAGCGTGACAGGAGGGGAGGCAAAGAAGGGAACTTGCAGCCCACGGTGAAGATTTTGGTTTATTCTAAGGGCAATAGAGAGGCTCTCCGCTGTAAGGTGGGGACAATAACCCCTGGGTGAAACGTGCTTAGGAGTGAAATGGGTTCAGCACAGTGCCCAGTGGGCTTAGTTCAGCTGAGGTTGGATCCCTGAGGTGCATTCTCAGGAGCTGACCACCAGAGGGCAGTGCCGCCTTGGCACACACCCCAGGCACTCTTGGGACCTGCTTTGTGGAGGAAGGCATCTCCTTTGTCCAGACTGGGACCTGTGAATGGAGCTGGTTTAAGCCATAAAATCTGAAGTGGTCCGTGCCAGAAAGACCATAGGGAGGGTGCTGTATCCATGCCTGTATCAGTGTCCCAGCAAGAAATGGATGGTACACTCGGAGGGTTACCGAAGAGCCTTCAACTAAGGGATTCTTGACAGAGGTATGGGCAGGGTTAAGGGAACCTACCAGGGATGTGACCCTGCAGGTTCACACTACAGGAAGCCGTTAACAACCCCTAGACCTGAAGGGCAAGAGGAGCGAGTTTCTCCTATGGGCGCGGGGCTGCCCTGCTGGAGCTGCAGCCACAGGGAGCAGAACACAGCCCCTGCCAGACAGGGAGCCAGGGCATAAACTGACTTTGATCCTGCTGGTGCCTCCCTTTGGGGAGACCCACCTGAAAGCCAAAAGGGGAGGCCCCTGCGTGACGTCACAGCCCACGCAGGTCAGCCTTCTAGTGATGGAACAAGGGGAGAGTGGATTTAGAGGGGAGACAGGGTATCCGAGGAGAGCCATTCCTGACCCCCTTCCTCCTCCACCATTCACTCTTGTCTTTCAGACGAAAAACTCATGTCCCTGTTGCTTGATGGTTACAGAATTTCTGTTTGGGGTAATGAAAGAGTTTTGAAAATAGATCATGGTGATGGTTGCACAAATGCCACTGACTGTTGACTTTAAAATGATTCATTTTGTGTTATGTGAATTTCACCTCAACTCTCAAAAAATTAAGGGGTAAAGAAAGCTCCTCCCCTAACAGGGAAAAAACAGTCTCATCAGCCACCATGTCCTTGTCATCCTTCAGTCACACTCACCTGGAGCCTAACTTAGTCATCATCAAGGCTCTTTCAACAAGACAGCAGAGGGGGGATAACAGCAGAAACGTGCTCCAGCCCCCATTCTGTAGCTGGTCACGACTTAGCAGTCACACTTTCCTCCTCCCATCCCTTCCATGCGCCTCTCACCAGCTGCCAGCACTTTGGCCTTTGGCTGATCCGGTTCTTTACTCTGTGTGTGTGTGTGTGTGTGTGTGTGTGTGTGTGTGTTAAGTCTTTGTTCCTTTGTCATTCAGGTTCGTACTGGTCTTTGGCTTGTTGGGTTGCCGTTCCCCACTGTTATTATGAGACGTGGCAGATCTGAGAGGCACCCAGTGAGTCCTCGGGATTCCAGGTGTGGCCTTCCTGCCCACCCTCCCTTTTCCAGTTTCATCACCCTATCTGGTACAGTGGATCCCCTCTCTGCCTTTTAGTTAAGCAACATACAGGGCTCAAAATGACCAGAAGGAAGACTACTTCCAACTGCAAGGAACCACATCTGTTCCCTGGAGAAAGTATTCCTCTCTTGGGCACTAAGGACTCCAGACCCACTGAACACAAAGTTGAGAGCTGGAAAGCAAAACTTCCTCCAGGAGGTTAGCTGGAATAACAGTGAGAGGAGCCACCCCCATTTCCACCCCTTGGTCCCTGGGCCTCTGCGTTCTGGCTGTGAGAGAGGCGGAGCCACTGATTTTAAACTTATACTGCATCCTACACGTCAATGACTTAACCTTGCAGGTTGGTGTCTGAAGGTTTCTCTATCGAGTCAGCTGCATCTGAGCGATGGAGCACATTGTACGTCCAGTGCGTTCCGTGGGCGAGACCACTGCTGTGTGCCCTTCACTGTAAAATGAAAATAGGCAACGTGTGGGATAGCATAGTGATGAATAAGCAACCCCAGAATGACGAGGCGGAAGAGGCGCTGCAGGCAGAGAAGCCAAGTCCAGAGCAGGAATACATGTTTATTACCATGAGGTCATAGATAACTGATCCTTTATGAAGGAAGGGGACAGTGCATTCAACCTGCCAATAGGTAGCTGGCTGGTCCCCCTAGCGCAGTGGTTCTCAGAGTTTTTGGTCTCAGGATCCCTTTACACTCTTTAAAATTATTGAAAAATTACACTCTTAAAAGTTGCAAAGGGTTTTTAAACTATTTAAAACTAATAAACCCATTACATAGTAACATAAATATAACATTTTAATGAAAAATCACTTTTTCAAAACAAATTGTGAGAAGAGTGGCATTATTTGACATGTTTGCAAATCTCTTTAGAGTCTGGCTTAATAAAAGACAGATTCTCAGATCTGCTTCAGCATTCAGTCTGTTGCATACACGTCTGTTGTATACAGTCTGTTGTATATATACCTCTGGAAAATTCCACTAGACACTCATGAAAGAATGACTGAAAAAGGCAAATATTGTCTTAGTATTGATAAAGTAGATTTGACCTCATAGAACCCCTGGAAGAGTCTTGGGGACCCCCAGGGGTTCCTGGTCCACACTTTGAGAACCATTGACCCAGGGAATGGTGCCACACAGGGAACTCAGCTTGGTCTTCGCTGCTGGCAGCTTGGGCGCTCAGCAGTGCCAGTTCCCCAATCAGATTTGGTGAGGGAAATCTGTTGCGTCTAGGTATACTAGTTTTATGTGGCTGTTGTAATAAATTACCACAAACGTAGTGGCTCAAAACAACACAAATTTATTATCTTACACTTTGGGAGGTCAGAAGCCTGAAATGAGTCTAACTGGGCTAAAATCAAGGTGTCAGCAAGGCTGCAGTCCTTGCCTTTTCCAGCTTCCAGAGGCTGCCTTTCTTCCTTGGCTTTCTCCCTCCTTCTATCTTCAAAACCAGCCATGACTGGTAGAATCTTTCTCCCCTCACACTACCCTGACTCTGACTGCCCCCTGCTGCCACATTTAAAGACCCTTGTGGGAATTCCCTGGGTGTCTAGTGGTTAGGACTTGGCGCTTTCACTGCTGGGGCCCAGGTTTGAAGATCCCGCGGCAAGAAATAAAAATAATAGCAAATAAATAAAGGCCCTTGTGATGACACTGGGTCCACCCAGATAATTCAAGATAATCTCCGTATTTTTAAGGTCAGCTGATTAGCAACCTTAATTCTATCTGCTACCTTAATTTACCCTTTGCCATATAAAATATATTCACAGGTCCCTAGAATTAGAACAAAGACGTTTATGAATAGCCTTTATCCTTGCCATTACGGCCATTCTGTATGTGGGCACACTGAGCAAGAGTCAGGGTAACTGGGGAAAGAAGTTGGCATCAACAGGATAGGTCATCTTGTCCACTTGACCGCTGAGATCCTCCCTCATGGTGGGTGCCCTGTCAGCACACTTGTGTGAGTTTAAGATAACTTCACCACCTCTGCCCACTTCAAGCAGTTCATCCATATATCTTTCCCTTAGACCTCTTACCTCTACATCACAATCTCCCAATCGTCTTATTTTCAAGTTCCTGACCAGCTAATCAACTTGTGAGCCACTGCTTGTGAATCAGAGTCGATCTGTACCTCTGATCATCTCTCCTTCCAAGCAAAGTGGACAATCAGTATAACCAGAAGTTCAGCCCACAGAGGATATCTCTTCATCACTGTCTTTTAGAGACCCTCTTGAGTGTGGCTTTAATGTGGCAGTTATCCATTTGTGGCTGGTACTAACATACCATGCAGACTCACTTGGAAACCATGTCTGCTTTTTCCTCCATGATAACTGGCCATAGCAACTTCCCAACTGTGGGTTGAGGGAGAAGCAGTGAAGCAGTCAGAGTACCTACCATGGGAGTTTGAGCCACCTGTTCCTGCAGTTTCCTTGTGCCTTCCGGACTTGCTCAGATCTGATTTCATATATACTAATTCATAATAGAATGTTGCCACGTGTGTCCAGTTTGATGACTAGATGCATCAGATATTGTCCAGTTCCGGTTGCATGGGTCACTTGGTGTCCCACAGTCAGGCATTCAGTCTCTACCATGCCCAGCTGTGAGCCAGGAGCTGTTTTTAAGTGGAGAATAGTTATTGGCAGAAGATGGCATGAATTAATCCAAAACCCTAAGGGTCTGTAACTGTACTGCAACTCTCCTACTGGGGCTTGTCCATACAGCATCTTTTTCTGCCATAAACTTCTAAATCGTAAAGCTCTTGTGACAGGGCAGCTTGCTCTGCAGTCTGGACCTGCTGTAGAGTCTTATCTTGCTGCAGGCCTCACTCAAAACTTGCAGTATTCTGGGTTTTTCCAGTAAACGGGTAGAAAAACACAATCAAATGTAGTGTCTATTGCCTCAAAAATCCAGAGTCCCGGCAAACATTTTGCCTCTTTCTTTGTTGTAGGCAGTATCAGGTTCAGTAACTTGTTTCTCATTTTGGAGGCGATACCCTGACATGCCCCAGACCACTGGATACCCTAGAAATTTCACTGACAAGGCATTTCTCTGAATTTTTGTGGGATTTATCACTCTTCCTTTGGCATGCATATGTTCTACTAAGAATCTAAAGTGCTTGCAATTTCCTGCTCACTAGGCCCAATTACCATAATGTCATCAATATAATGGACCAGCCTAATGTTTGAAAATATATCAAGATGATCAGTATCCCTTTGGACAATATTACAGCAGAAATCAGGAGAGTAAACGAAGCCCTGAGGTAGTAGAGTGAAGATACACTGCTGTCCCTGCTACACAAAGGCAAACTAATTCTGATGATCTTCACTTTGTGGAATAGAGAAGAAAGAATTTGGGGTCAAAGATGTATACCAGTGCAGGAGTTGTGTTGATTTTTCCAGTAAAAATTTCATGTCTGGAATCACAGTTACAATTGGCATCCCACCTAGTTAACTATAGTAATTACAGTAATCTATAATTAATTACAGTAACCTATAGTCCTTCCTCAAGATCCAACTGGTTTTTGCACCAGCTGAATAGGTAAGTTAAACTGAGTCAATAAGAATGACTACCTCTACATATTTCAGATCTCTGATGGTGGCACTAATCTGGAATTCCCTTAGGGATGTAGTATTGTCTTTGGTTTGCTGTTTTGATGGTGAGGACGTTACAGTTCAGGGGCTTCCATTTGGCCCTTCCACACCTAAGTGCTCTTTTACCATGAGTCAGGAAACCAGTGGTGGGATTCTGCCAGTTAATTTACAGACACAGGATGGGTCTGTGGTCACATTGGGCTCACGCAGGCTAAAAATGAAAGCCTTGAACTCATGACTCAGTGCAAGGGTGGACATTCAGAAAGCCTCTAGAATGGCTCTGAAGGAAGCTTTGATCGCTGGTAGCCACAGAGTAGATGTAGTAGAGGACCTAGCCTAGGCCTTGATGGTCAGGGCCCCAGGGTTGCAGAGACAATTAAATGAGCAACCCCACCAAATCTCTTATGCTAATGGAAAGGCACTGGTTAAGAAAGAATGTGACGCCCAGGCATGGGATGGGGACACTTGGATAGAACTTGGAACCCCCAACGCCTCCTGAATTTTCCTTGGTGAAGGCAGCAACCCCTTCCCCCAATCCCCACCTTCAGTCTGAGGAAACCAGCCTTCCTAGCATAAACATCCTGCAATGACTTCACTTTGGGTTCCTCACAAGGGATGCTGATTTTTCTCAGGATGCACTGCATCACCTCTTGTTGCCTCTAGGCCCATAATGAGAATTCTATCCCATCTAGCCCAGTTCAAGGCTTTCAATCTGTTTTTTTTTCCTCTTTTGTGCGTGTTTCCGAGGGCAATCAGATGTAGAGTCAGAAGGCCACTCCAGTCTTTGTAATCACTACTGTCACCATAGTGACTAAGTGTCATAGCTACTTGATCTCCCAACATCTTAGCAGTCCATCTCACGCCACCGCTGGTCATAAAGGTAGTAACTGTGATGCTGCAGATAACCATCATCCGTTACCCCTGTCAAGGAGGCTGTTCACACACTAATCAAGATGCGTGAGCAACCCAATTCCAGAATCCCAGAATCCCAGCCAAGAATCTGTTTCCCAGGGCTATTCTGGTACCAATTATTGTAGCAGTCAGGGCACTGGCTGGAAACAGATGGCACGTTTAAAGGGGTAATTGAAAAGGGTTTGATGAAGGGATTATTTCAAAGCGGTGGGCACAGTTAAAGGAGCCAAGAAAGGCTGGTGAGGTACTCAGGGGCCTGCAGCAGCAGGAAGCGTCACCACCCAAGGAACAAAGGATGGTCCCGGGACCTGATGAAAGCTGCAGCCTTGGGAAAGGTCAGCCTCCACTGACCAGTGCAGAATGGAGAAAAGTGAAGAGTGGGCCAGTACCGGTACGTGGAGAACATCAGACATGATACTTCATTTTACAGATAAGGAAGCGAGGCTGCTGCCCTGGTACAATTTAACACATGGGCCCAGAGCGCCTGTGTGTGTGGTGGGGGGTGTGCGTGTTGGTGTGGAGAGAGGGAAGCACAGAGCCCTGTACTGCAAGAACTAACAGTCTGGTGAGGCAGACACACTCAGCCTCGTTTCCTCGTCTGTAACAAAGGATTCCTAATTACTGCCCACATCATAAACCCAGTAAAAGGATCATGACAGTGAGAGCCAGGAAAGCAATTTTCCATCAAGGAATATTTTCTAAACGACGTAATATTGTATGCCGTTCTCTGTGCTCAGAGAAATGATGGGGGGTGGAAAGGGACATTTGTAGAGAGTTGACGTCCCCCTTCTTAGCACCCAGGGTATCCCAGAGAGGCATCTGAGGAAGGAGGACTAAGGGAATTGAACCCAGGAGCAGAAGGCCCTGAATCCAAAGTGGAAAGTCTGGGAGCTGCAGAGAGAAAAGGGGGCAGCCTTGGTCATGCATCTCTGGAGCTGTTTCCCCTTCCAAATCCCCGGGGAGCTCCTGGTACCAGCCTGCATCGTGGAAGGCGGAGCGGGAGGTCAGGGGTGGCTCTGAAACAAGGCGGCAAGTCATCAGAGAAGACTGTGTTCTGATGTGACTTACATCTGCGGGGCTGGGCACGTGCCCCGGAGGACACATCGACCAGACTGACTGTTTCAGCAGCCCACCAGCCCTGGGTCCACGGGCTGGCTTTCCAGGCCCACCATCCAGTCCCTCAAGGTCCCTGTTCCACTGGTTCTACTTCGCTGTAGTGTCTGAATTTGAGTATAAACAGTGTGATGTTAGATGTGTATTAGTTTAAGCTCTGCTCCAGGGAGTGGACAATTGCTCTGATTGGGAATTCACACTGAGGGGGAAGAGGGTGGAAGTTATCAGCTCTCATTTAGCCAGAAGGGCCATTCTCCAGTCCCGGCCACTACCAGAGCTTCAGCTTATTTTATTTCCCATCGACCCCAGAAGCTGTGCCAGTTAGCACACTGAATATTAGAGATGGGTCTCATTGAAGGGGAGGGATAAATTGGGAGCTTGGGATTGACATATACACACTACTATATTTAACACAGATAACCAACCAGGACCTACTGTATAGCACAGGGAACTCTGCTCAACATTCTTTAACAACCTAAATGGGAAAATAATTTGAAAAAGAATGGATATATGTATACATATAACTGAATCACTTTGCTGTACATGTGAAACTAACACAACATTGTAAATCAATGCAGTCCCATATAAGATAAAAAAATTTTTATGTCATATTTACACTATACCGTAGTCTATTAAGTGTGTAACAGCACTGTCTACAAAAACAATGTACATACCCTTATTGCTAAAAAATAAGAATAAAATAAATTTTTAAAATCATAGAAATGGGTCTCATTGGTAAAAATAGTGGTGTCAAGATACATGGTTTGGCTGGAATATTACAGGAACACTCCACTGCCCTTGCCTGAACAGGGAATAAAAATCCAGCTACCAACAGTGGTTGCCTGTGGGGTTTGGGGATTGACTGGAAAGGGGAAAGCAGGAATTTTGGGGGTGAGAGAAGTGTTCTATATCTTGATCAGGGTGTTATCAAAACGCATTGAATTGTACACTTAGGATGTGTGCATTTTACTGTGTGTACGTTTTATATCCACTTAAAAAATGATATTAAAAAAATCTAGCGACCAGCCCTGAGTTCATATCCTAGGTAATTCGCCCCTGCAGCACTCAATGTTCTGCGGCTACTTGGGAGACTTCTGGGAGCCTGGCCGGTTAGACGTCAGCCCAGTCCCACAGCTAGAATGGGTCCCATCCTCGGCAAGTTCCCCATTCGTGCAAAGGTGAAACTGACCATGGGCAGGTGGGGCAGATGGACAATAAACAAGGGCACACATCAGACAAGGGCACTGAGAGAGCCGGAGGGAGAACTCCTGGGAACACTTGAGACTGAGCCGTGAGCAAAGGGAGCCAGCACCATTTAAGCCACAGCTGAAGGAAAGAGGGAACCAGGGGCTTCCCTGGTCGTCCAGTGGGTAGGACTCTTCACTCCCAATGCAAGGGGCCCAGGTTCAATCCCTGATTGGGGAACTAGATCCTGCATGCTGCAACTAAGAAGTCTGCATGGTGCAACTAAAAAAGATCCCACATGCGGCAACTAAGACCCAGCGCAGCCTAAATAAATAAATAAATAAATGTTGAAAAAAAAAAAAAAAAAGAGGCCATCAGCCCTGCTGAGCAGTAGAGAGACTGTTCAGTCTGAGAGACAAGCAGGACGATGACATTTTCGAGTGCTTCAGAGAAGGCAATGGTCAGATTACACAGACTTCGTAGGCCAGGGGGGGAAAGTGAATTTTTAAATTTTATTTATTTATTTATTTATTTATTTATTTATTTCCGCACCGTGCAGCACTCCGGACCTTAGTTTCCTGACCAGGGATCAAACCTGCACCCCCTGCATTGGAAGCTCGGAGTCTTAATCACAGGACTGCCAAGGGAGTCCCAGAAAGTGAAGTTTATTTGAAGTACATTGGGAACTTAGTCACATGATTTAAGCAGGAAAGTTATACTACCTGATTTATGCTTTTAAAGGATTCCTTTGGGCAGTGTGAATTGTTTTTTAATAAATTTATTTATTTATTTATTTATTTATTTATTTATTTATTTATGGCTGCGTTGGGTCTTTGTTGCTGCGCACAGGCTTTCTCTAGTTGCGCAGGGTGGGGCTACTCTTCGTTGCAGTGCATTGGCTTCTCATTGCAATGTCTTCTCTTGTTGCAGAGCACGGGCTCTAGGCTCGAGAGCTTCAGTAGTTGTGGCACATGGATCAGTAGTCCCGGCCCAGTGATTGAACCCATGTCCCCTTCATTGGCCACTGCACCACCAGGGAAGTCCTGTGGGAAGAATTGATTGAACGGGTCTGGGATGGAAGTAGGAAGTAAGGAGACTGGAACAGTGGTCCAGGAAAAGGTAACAGAGGTCAGGACTAGGGTGCAGACGGTGCTGATGCAGATGTGTGTAATTTAGAGCTATAATGACAGACCCTGACAGGCTGTGTATGAGAAGTGAGGGAAGGGCAGGAATCAAGGAAAACTCCAGGTTCCTGGCTCTCTGACTGGGTGGGGGTTGGGGTGGTCACCTAGAGGAGGAGCAAGTTTGGGGAGCAGGAAATTCAGAATTCCCTTTGGGACATGTTTAGTTTGAGATGCCAGTGAGAGAGCTGAATGGAACTATCAGATAAGCTCCACGGAAATGAGGGGTGGGGGAGGGGAGGGAACCTGGGGAGAGGTTTGGGCTAGAGATGAAATGGTATGAGTCTTTCAGTATCTAAATGCCATCTAAAGCCACAGAACCAGATGAACTAACACTAACCTAGGGAGACAAGGGTGGATAGAGAAGCAAGGAGCTGAATTCTGCCACCAACTAGTGAGTTTAGAAGAGGAACCCAGGCCTCAGAGGAGATCAGAACCTTGGCCAACACCTTGCTCTTAGCCTGGTAGGACCCTGGGCAGAGAGTTCGGCAAAAACCTGCTGGACTTCTGACCCACAGAAACTGTGACGCAATAAATCTGGGTTGTTTTAAGCCACTAAGTCTGTGGTTGTGCATTATACAGGATAGAAAACGCGTACAGATGTTTGTCGTTTCGTTGGGCGAGATAGGAGATATCAGAGAGATTTGTGAGCTGTTGGGAAATGACCCAGTTGAGAAGGTAACACTGAGAACATAAAAAGGGTAGAGATTCAGAATCAGACACCCTTGAGAGGATTGGGGACAGCTTCTCCAGGGCCTGCAGAAGCAGGTGGGTTTGAAGATTTAGTGGCGGGAAGATGAAACATGTTGGTGTGATTGAAGGTTTTAATTCTCTTAGGAAAGAATGAGGCAAAGTCACCAAATGAGAATGAACCTAGGAAAGGAGGTAGAAAATTTGAAGAATGAGAAAAAGGAATGAAATAGGAATCTTCAGGGAGTAGAGGAGAAGCTGTGCTTATTCAAAAAACATAGTAAAATTTTCCAGGCTGAGTCCATTTGATGTTTGAGAACAGGAAAACCAGTCAGCCTTAATTGTATGATTTTATCAGTGATCTTCAGATACTCAAGCACAGGCACCAGAAGGATGAGTTTTGCCAAATAAGATGAAGTGAAAGAGGGGCCAAGGAGCTAATATTGCAGGGATGTGATTGTCATAAGAAACCATAGAACTGAGAAGAAATCCTGAGAGAACTAAACATGGGAAGAAGAAGAAGAAGAAGGAGAAGGAGAAGGAGAAGGAGAAGGAGAAGGAGAAGAAGAGGGAGGGGAGGGGAGGAGGGGGAGGAGGAGAAGAAGAACTGAGGTCAATGGACTGGACATTTCCATGAGATGGGAGTTTTTTTTTTTTTCTTTAAGAACTTTATTGACATGCAATTGACATACAATAAACTGCATATATTTAAAGTGTACAATTTGATATTTTTTTGTCTTATTAGTAATGCATATATGGCAATCCCAATATCCCAATTCATCCCACCCCACCCCCATCCCCCCACCCCCACTTTTCCCACTTGGTGTCCATGTGTTTGTTCTCTATCTGTGTCTCTATTTCTGCCTTGCAAACCAGTTGATTTGCACTATTTTTTCTATATTCTGCATGTGTGTTAATATATGATATTTGTTTTTCTCTTTCTGATTCACTGCACTCTGTATGACTCTTTCTAGGTCCATTCATGTCCCTACAAATGTCCGAGATGGGAGCATTATTAAGTGGGTGTGTATTAGTTAGGGGGAAAGGCAAAGGTGCTATAACAAAGATATCCCAAAATACAGTGGCTCAACAGAAGTTTGTTTTTTTTCTCATGTAACAATCCTGAGATAAATGGTCCAGATTGTTGGGACCACTGTTCTCCCTGCAGTCATGCAGGGACCAGGTCCCTCCCATCTTGTGGCTCTGACATCTAAGGTGTTGTCTTCACCTTTATGGTCAAATCATGGCCCATGTTTAGCCCCAAGGCAGAGAAAAGGGCATGATGGAACTTGCCTGGTGGCGCAGTGGTTAAGAATCCACCTGTCAATGCAGGGGAAACAAGTTCGATCCCTGCTCCAAGAAGATCCCACATGCCTCGGAGCAACTAAGCCCATATGCCACAACTACTGAGCCTGTACTCTAGAGCCCACAAGCCACAACTACTGAGCCCATGTGCCACAACTACTGAAGCCCGAGTGCCTAGAGCCCGTGCTCTGTAACAAGAGAAGCCACTGCATTGAGAAGCCCGTGCACCACAAGGAAGAGTAGCCCCCACTCACAACTAGAGAAAGCCTGAGCGCAGTAATGAACATCCAACACAGCCAATAAACAAAAAACAAACAAACAGAAATAGAAAAGGGCATGAAGGGGAATGCACCTAAACTTGAAGGCCTGGGCTTGAAGGTGACACCTATCACTTCTGCTCACCTCCATCAATAGTAACCTATCATGTAGCCACACCCAGCTACAAGGGAGGCTGGGAAATGTAGTTTCTAGCTGGGCAACTAAGTAACTCTACCACTAATACAAAAAGAAGGAGACAACAAATTTTGATGGACATCTGACAGTCTTTGCCATAGAGGGTGCTATAGAAAATGGGCATGGTAATTGTCATATTTGATATCATAATTTAATAATTCCCCTTTTTTTGAACACTGTCTCTTCTACCTAATTTTTATGTATTTTAACTAGTTTGCCAATTAACATCTTAGTACATAAGTCTCTGGGAGTGAAGTTTTGGTAAGCATCTTCCTAAAAACATCTTCCTGAAAAGAAGATATTTTTAGGAAAATGCTTCTAATGAATAAGCATCCTTGAATTCTGACAAGCTTATAATGAATAACCAGGCAAAATCTATGTGAAATGAGTGAGATTAGTCAAGGTCTGGAGCTGTTTTTCCCTGAGGTCATTTGCCAACTTTGGGTTTGACATCAGGTGGGCTTTAGGTTTGATGGTCTCACAAAGCTTAGGGCCTAACTAAGAAGGAGAAGCTGATAAGAGACCCCAAGCAGCCACACTCTCAGTGTAAGAGTGAACCAGCAGAAACCAATCCTGCACTCCCTGCCCAGGGACTACAAGGAAATCTGCCATGGTGCCAAAAAGAACAGGAGGAAGAAACCATAGCCCTGAGAAGTTGCTTCCTGAAGCATACAATTCACATCACCTATCACGATCTACAAATATTCAGACTGTACATTTAGTTTAAAATGATCCTGGGCTTGTAACACCCCCTAGCACCTGATAGAAGCAAATGCCCTCAGAAGGAATGCACCATCATCCTAAGCCTCAAAATTTCAACAATTATGTTTTTTTAAAATGTGAACTGTTAACCATGCAAAGGAACAAGTTATCATGAAGGACGGTAAAGGAAAAAATAGATACAGTTAATTATATCCCAATCCAGAAACACCATAAAGAGAATGAAAAGACAAACCACACAAAGGAATGTTACTTGAACACATGTAACTGACCAAGGAGTCCTATTTTGAATATGTAAAGAACTCCTGCAAATCCACAAGAAAAGACAAACCCACCAAGTAGAAAAATGGGCAAATAAGTTCAATACATACTTTGCAAAAAAAGGAAATCCAAATGGCCAATAAATAGATGGAAAAGTGCTTAACTCCATAAATAACTCCAAAAACTATAATGAAATACCACCATACACACCAGTTGGGTAAAATTCAAAAGTGTGACAAGACCAACTCGGAATAAGGGTATGGTGCAACAGGAACTCTCAAACACTGCTGGTGGCTATTAGCCCAACTACTTTGGGGGAAAGTTTGGCATTCTCCAGTAAAGTGGTATAAATTCTCATATCCTGTGACCCTGCAACATCCCCCCTGGAAAAATGCCCTAAGAAGTACACGGACTGTGTACCAAAGACATGCACAAAAATGTTCCAAGGAGAGTTACTTATGGAGCCCCAAACTGGAAACAATCAAAACGCCTATTAATAGTAGAGTAGCTAAGTAAATTTTGGTATAATCATACCACGGAATATTAAACAGCAATGACAAGCAAACTAGAACTTCACAACAGTATAGATTAATGTTATAAATCCAATGCTGAGCAAAAGAAGCAAAACACAAAAGATATATAGGGAATTTTTCCATGTATTTAACATTCAAGAACAGAAAAATCTAAGCTATATTGTATAAGGATGGATGAGCTATATAGAATGATAAAACTATAACACTAGGCAGAGGTAACCATATACAAGAATGATTACCCCTAACAGGAAAGGTGGGATGTGACTGAGAAGGGGCACAAGGGGATTCCTGTGGTGCTGGCAATAGTCTGTTTCTTGACTTGGGTGGTGATTACATAGATGTTTGCTTTATAATCGTACGTTACACTATGCATTTATGTTTTATGCACGTTCTGTATGTGAATTATATTTTACACTCAAGTTTTTAAACAGAACAACTTTAGGCCAATATATTTGAAAAGTGAGGCAAAATGAACACATTTCTAGAAAACTCTTACTTTCTAAAACTGAATTAAAAAGAAATAAGATATCTGAATTGTTCTATAACTAGTAACCTATTGCTATGTGACAAATTACAACAAACTTAGCAACTTAAAAACGCACATTTAGGGTTTCCCTGGTGGTGCAGTGATTCAGAATCCGCCTGCCAATGCATGGGACACGGGTTCGAGCCCTGGTCCGGGAAGATCCCACATGCTGCGGAGCACCTAAGCCCATGTGCCACAACTACTGAGCCCATGTGCCACAACTACTGAAGGTCACGCGCCTGGAGCCTGTGCTCAGCAACAAGAGAAGCCACTGCTCTCTGCAACTAGAGAAAGCCTCTGCGCAGCAACAAAGACCCAACACAGCCAACAAATTAAAAAACAAAAACAAAAACAAAAAACACACGTTTATTATCTCATGATTTCTGTGGATTAGGAGTCTGGGCACAACTTAGGTGGGTGTTCTGTTTCGGAATCTCTTACTAGGCTGCAATTGGCCAGGGCTAGATCTCATCTGAAGGTTCAGCTGGGGAAAGTCCACTTGTAGGTTCACATGGTTGTTAGCAGAATCCAGTTCCTCAGAGGCTGTTGGACTCTGAGCTTCAGTTCCCAGCTGGCTGTTAACCTGAGGTCACCATCTGTTTTCTTGCCACACGGACCTCTCCAACATAGCCACTTGCTTCATCAGAGGGTACAAGCCAGGAAGGCAATGGGGAGTCTGCCAGCAAGACAGAAGTTGCAATCTTATGTAACCTAATCATTTTGCTAAATTTGCTTCATCATATATCTATCCCTTTATATATCCATCAATGCATCTTACTTTGTTTATTTTAATTTTGGTAAAATATGTACAACAAAGTTTGCCATTTTAAAGCACTTTCAATTGTACAGTTCTGTGGCACTAAGCACATTCATATTGTGCAACCATCACCACCATCCATCTCCACACTGTTTTCATCTTGCAAAACTGAAACTCCATACCTGTTAAATAACTCCCCATCCCCTCCACCCCCAGCCCCGGCAACTTCTTTCTGTCTCTATGAATTTGACTACTCTAAGAACCTCATGTGCATGGAATCATAGAGGTTTTTGTCCTTTTGTGACTTGCTTATTGCACTCAGCAAAATTTCTTCAAGGTTCATTCACGTAGAACGTGTCAGAATTTTCTTCACTTTTAAGGTTGAATAATATTGCATTGGGTGTCTATACCACATTTTGTTTACCCATCCATCTGTTAATAGACACTTGGATTGCTTCCACCTTTTGACTACTGTGAATAACAATACATCTTATATTTAATGCATTTAAGAGTAATTTGCAGATGTCAGTACACTTCATTCCTAAACACTTCAGCATGAATAGCATTGACTAGAGTTCAATATTTGTTTGCAGTTCTTTCTTTTTCTTATTGAAGTATAGTTGATGTACAATATTATATGTTACAGGTGTACTATATAGTGATTCACAATTTTTAAAAGTTATACCCTATTTATAGTTATTATAAAATACTGGTTATATTCCCTGTGTAGCTTATTTTATTGATTTATTTACTTATTTATTTGCTGCACCATGTGGCTTGTGGGATCTTATTTCCCTGATCAGGCATTGAACCCAGACCTTTGGCAGTGAAAACACTGAATCCTAACCACTGGACTACCAGGGAATTCCTGCTTATAGCTTCTTTTATACACAACAGTTTGTACCTCTTAATCCCCTACCCTTATGTGCCCCTACCCTGATCCCTCTCCCCACTGGTAAGCACTAGTTTGTTCTCTATATCTGTGAGTCTCTTTCTTTTTTGTTATATTCACTTGTTTGTTGTATTTTTTAGATTCCACATATAAGTGATATCACACAGTATTTGTCTTTCTCTGTCTGACATTTCACATAGCATATACCCTCCAAGTCCATTCATTTTGTTGCAAATGACAACATTTCATTCTTTTTTATGGCTGAGTAGTATTCCATTGTGTATATATACCACATTTTCTTTATCTATTCATCTATTGATGGACACTTCGGGAACCTGACCAAACTATTCTTTAGGGCCAGAGGCCCTTGTCCTTCTCGATGGAAAGAGAAAGCTGGGCACCAGGGGTTGAAGAAGAGGAGAGGGAAGGAGAGGCTGGAAGGACTCAGGGTTCCCAGTTGCTCTCGGAGGGGTTGGCCTGTCTGACAAGCCTCCCTCTTGACTGTCCCAGTCTACCTCCCACCACCCTCCACAGGGCCCACCAAGGGGCATCCGAGCCTGTTGGTCCTCCTGGGGCAGTGGTTCTCTCTGGTACTTCCTGTTGCACGTTCCTTTTGCCTTTAGCCAGCCCACAGCTGGAAGATCCATTCATGACTCAAGACTTCATTTGTCAAGAATTTCAACCCTTATGTGTATTGTCACCATATAGGGTAGAAATCCTCCATTTACTTTTTAAAATAATTAATTAATTAATTAATTTGCCTGCTTTGGGTTTTCATTGCTGCACACAGGCTTTCTCTAGCTGCAGTGAGCAGGGACTACTCTTCGTTGCAGTGCACGGGCTTTTCATTGCGGTGGCTTCTCTTGTTGCGGAGCACAGGCTCTAGGCGTGCGGGCTCAGTAGTTGTGGTGCACGGGCTTAGCTGCTCCATGGCATGTGGGATCTTCCCCGACCAGGGCTTGAACCTGTGTCCCCTGCATTGGCAGGCAGATTCTTAACCACTGAGCCACCAGGCAAATCCCCTCCTCCCTTTTTTAAAAAAAATTTGTTTGTCCATTTACTTTTACTGTTGAGCCTGGAGGAACAAGGAGGTGTCCCAGATGATCCCACCCCACCCCAGGCTGTCTCTGGGTTCCTCCTTGTCTCTGCTTTATGGCAGCCTACATTTCCTCTCCACAGTCAAGGTCAACACCCAGCCAGCACCGTAACCCACCTCATTACCTCTTTTCTCGGTGGCCAGTGACAGTCTCAGCTCCCACTTCAGAGGAATCACGTTTGTATCTCTTGATGGACCCAGTTCTCCTCCTGGGTCCTGAGTATTCCACTGGCTCCCAGACCCACGTATGTGACTCCAGGAGAACTAGCGTCCTAGGCTGATATGGTTCCGAGCGCACTTCGCCATCTGCAGGCCAGAAGGTCTCATGTGGAGGCGTCTCTCAGCTCACATCATAACTGAGCCTGCAGTGGGGCATTTCCCCACTCGTCAAGGCCACCTAGTCCTGGGTGAGGGGCATAAGGAAAGCGCAGTGAACCCCACGGGCACTGGCCTGTTGGTGCACATCTTTGCTCTTCACAGAAGCATGAGCCTCTTGGTGGGGGGCCATGCTGTGTTAGACAAGGCCCAACACTGCCATCCAGGAAGTTTAAGAAAGGAGGTGCAGGAACTTCCTAGGTGAGGGACTTCCTAGGAGGTGCAGTGGTAAAGAATCCGCCTGCCAATGCAGGGAACACGGGTTCGAGCCCTGCTCTGGGAAGATCCCACATGCCACGGAGCAACTAAGCCTGTGTGTCACAACTACTGAGCCTGTGCTCTAGATCCCGTGAGCCACAACTATTGAGCCCATGTGCTGCAACTATTGAAGCCCACCACCTAGGGCCCGTGCTCCACAACAAGAGAAGCCACTACAATGAGGAACCCATGCACCACAATGAAGAGTAGCCCCCACTCGCATCAACTAGAGAAAGCCCTTATGCAGCAATGAAGACCCAACGCAGCCAATAAATAAATAAAATAAATAAATAAATTTATTTTTTAAAAAAAAGAAAGAAAGGAGGTGCAGAGGGAGGATGGAGAAGAAATCGAACTCTACAATAAGATTCTGTTGCAGGAGAACAAATTGCTGCTCTTCCACTGATGAGGCACTTGACCAGCTGTGGCTTATGGGAGACTCTCAGAACCCAGGGTGTCACCATGTAACAATTTGTCCTCCTCTTGGGAACCAGATGGAATTAACAAACTATGACTATTAACCAAGTTACACCAGAAGATAAATGATACATATTGCAACAAGGGGAAAGAGAACATGTAATGTTTGCAAAATTCTTAAGGGAATTCATCCTTGTCCTGAAAGAAAAAAAAAAATGCAGTTTAACATTTCTATCAGAAAGTTGAAGCTCTTTGGGCCTCAAAGAAAGCAAGAAAGTCAAGCTGAGATGTCACCTCTGAGGCTGCCTCAGATGAGCAAGAGTCACAATCCAGTTATGACCCGTTCTGTCCCCAGGGAATAGTAGCCAGATGTGACAGGGAAAAGCCCATGAATGGTCTCTCTTGTCCTAAAACGTGTTTCACTGCAATTAGAAGTATCAAAGATAAGGTCTAGTGCAGGGGTCCTCAAACCCCGGGCTACCGATTGGTAGCAGTCAGCAGCCTCTTGGGAACCGGGCCGCACAGTGGGAGGTGAGCAGCAGGCAAGCGAAGCTTCATCTGCCGCTCCCCATTGCTCCCCATCACTCGAGTCACCACCTGAACCACTCCCCCCACCCCCACCCCCCGCCACCCCTGCCATGTCCCTGGAAAAACTGTCTTCCATGAAACCGGCATCTGGGGCCAAAAAGGTTGGGGACTGCTGGCCTAGTGGATGTTGCGATATTTTCTCTAATTTTGTCCAGGTCCTAAAATCAGAGAAGGGAAGATAGTGACACCTGCAGGTATCCCCTAAATATCGAGTCTCCTTTCAAAGGGTGCCCCTTGTTGGACAGTCACCTGGGACAATCATCCTCTTGCAATCTGGGCTCATCCTGAGAGTCCAACCACGCAGCACCTCCTTGTCACCAGTCCCCTGATCTCCCCCTTTCCAAGTCCCTGCCCACCTGGCAAGACCTCCAGCCACTGCCCAGAGCTGACATAGAGCCTGACCTCAAGCTGCCTCTCCTTCCATGCAAAACGGACAACAAAAGGTACTGCTAGAAGCCCTGGAAAGGTTTCTCGTCACTGTCGCTGCCGAAACAGGCAACAGCGCCACAGCAATCAATTTCTGGCTGAGCTGGCTGCTTGTGGAACCATCTGTTAGCACGCTGTGGAGAGAGCTCAGGATTGTCTCAGAAATGACCTCAAAGGCTCATCCTGGGTTGCCTGGCAACTAGCAAGCTGGGACCAGTGGCTCCTGGTCCCTGAAGGAGAGGCTGTGCCTGAACCCAGCCTTTCCTGGGATGTGGGTGAGGCGGGGCACATGCGCCCAAGGCCTCCAGGCTGGCGCTTTCCCAAACAGCTGACACTTAAGGTCAGATTGCTTAGCCTTCATTCCCCTCACACCATCACCCCAAGGTCATTCCACACTCGCCTATGAACAGGAGAACAAGGCGGGGACCAGGGTCCCTCTGCCTCATGGTGCCTCCAGCCTCACCAGACCTGATGCCGGTGGGCGCTCTGCCCTTGAGTTCCAGTCTTCGCCACGTATTGTGCCAAGTGTCCCTGAGCTCTTGACATGGCACAGGCTTGAGTTTTCAATTCTTGGGCAACTGAGCCTCAGGGACCTGCATCTGAGGTGTGGGTGGAGGGAGGGACAGCTGGGAGCTGGAGCAGGGCCTCTGGGGAGTTAGCTGCCTGCTCCGCAGCTCGCCTGGGCTTCAGGACGTGCCTGGGCCCGTCTCTCTCCCTGTGTGCCTTCTCCCCTTGACGACAGATGCTGCTGGGCACACCTGACTTTGTGGCAAGGTCAGACAGCATGCAGCTCCTGTCACATGGTCCCCAGGTGCCTCATGTCAGGCTTTGAGTCTCCCCTGGGGCCCACCAGCTTATGAAAGGCATGAGCTGTTTCTCAAAAGGAGAAGAGTGGCTGGCAGAAGGGGAAACAGCTTTGCACTAAAATCCTGGCTCCTGAGCTGAGATTTGCCTCCTGGGGCTTGTCCCGGCCACCATAAGGGCATCTCAATATGCCAGAGACACTCAGGGCTTGAGATGATCCCAGCTTTGGAGCAACTGCTATGAGTGAGGGCAGGGGTGTGGAGGTGGTTGCGCCTCCACATTATTCAGCTCCCCCTATGCACCCCCACCCCCACCCCCCACCGAAATAGAGCTGCATCCTCAGAGAGGTGCTGCACAACCCCTGCCTTAGGGGATAGATGCAGATTATCTGAGGCTCCAGACTCTTGACCTCTGTCCACAAGCCCCCCTCCACCCCAGAGTCCCCTGTTATTTTAGGTCCCTGAGTTCCACTTGCCTTTAGTTCCACTCAAGGGATCGGAATGGACTCCTGATTTTCTTAGGATTTGCAAGAGGAAACACAATGACATGTCATGGTCTCAGATTTAAGTGTACATCAGAACCCTCTGGGTAGGCAGCTTGCTTAAAATAGAATTGCCCAGGCCCCAGCTCTGGAAAGTCTACCTTGGCAGAGCTGATGTGGGACTCTGGAATACACATTTTAACCAAGCTCCCCGCTCATGATTCTGATTCAGGTAGTCTGCTATCTACATGGTGGAGTGTCTCAGGGACAGGCAAGCTTGGGTCCAAATCCAAGTTCTGTTCCTGAATTAGTTTGGATTCATGGCAGCTATGAGGGATAGATACCCAAAATAACAGGAGCCTAAACAAGAGGGAAGTTAGAAGTTTCTGTCTCTCATGTGAAAGTCCAGGAATGTTCTGGGTTCAAGCTGGCATGGTGGTACCACAATTATTAGGAACCTAGGCTTTTTCTATCTTTTTTGGTCTCAAATCCTCCACATTCAGCTTTGCCTCATGGCCCAAAATGGCTGCTGCAGCTCCAGCCATCACACCTGCATTTCATCTAGCAGGAAAAAGAAAAGAAGAGAAAGACACAATCTTGTTTAAAGGCAATTCCTAGAAGTTAAATGACCACTTCTAATTATATTCCATTAGCCAGAAATTAGTTATATGGCTAGATCTGCCTCAAGGAAGATCGGGAAATATAGATATTTATTTAAGTGTTTGTAAATAGTGATTTAAGGTACAGAAAGAGTGTGTAAAGTAGCTGTAACAGAGAGGGAAAGGGTGATGGGAGAGGAAGATAAAATCAGTCCACTAACACCAGTCACATGCTTATGAATGCCAGTGACTGTTCTAAGCACTTTGTGTATAGCCATGAATTCAATTCTTCAAACAATCTTGGGACATAGGTCCTACTATTCCCTGTTTGTCAGAATGGGGTCACACACTCACTCCCAAAATGCACTGACTGAAAGTTTAGCCTTTCCAGCTACTCCCTGAGTGACTCTGAGCAAGTTCTTTGCTGGCAAAACGGAATAGGTAAGCCATACTCAACTCAGACCAGACACAGTTTACCCCCGAGACCTGGATACATTGTTCCCCCTAAACCTTGGCCAAGTCAGACTTCTGCCAGCCAGGAGGAAAGGGTACGTGTTGCCCTAATGTCTATAAGCCAGGTATCAGCAGAGGCGCCCATGAGACTGAGGTAAATTTCACCCAAAACCCAGCCCGTGGACATGCTCAGGGTTGCTAGCTCTGACTTCTTGCTTCTGCTAAATTCTTATGTCTGTGGGTAGTTGGAGCTTCGAGGTGCAATTCCTCAGCTCTGGGACCTCCAGGAGGGTCTGCTGTTGGCACAGTGCTGGGCACAAAGTAGTTGCTCCCTAAACGCTTCTTAAATAAGAACAACAATAAGCATCCTTTAATGAGTGGTTATCACGCATCAGGCACTATGCTCAGAGCTTTACATATATTATGCCATTTGACACGGACAACTGCCAAGATATTCGTTTCATTGATAAGAAACTGAGACTCACAAAGACAAGATACTTGCCAAAGGTCTCACACCTGGTAAATAGCAGAGCTGAGATTTGAAGCTGTTGCAGAAATCAATCCCACGAGAAACCAAGCACCACACTCGGAGGGTTGGAGAACTCAGGTTTATTGAGCCAGCGGCACCAGACAAGCTAACGCTCCAAAATTCTGGGCACCGTTCTAGGTGCATTCTCTCCTTATATAGGTTAAAACACATAGCTACAATTGGCATTAATTGATTGGCTACAGTTGGCATTAATTGAGTGGATTAATTGATTGGCTACTCAGTTTTCATAGGTTACAGGTGATTACAGAGCGCAGGAGTTGCTAGGGGTTACATGTAAAGGGTTTTCAAACAGAGGCGAGCAGGCATAAAGCTATGAACTCCAAATTTCTCCTCATCAAAGCCACACATTTTTTAAAAACAATGCTTGGATGTCTGCGGCTCTCAAATAGCCACCCCTCTCTACCCACACGTACCATGAAAGTCCCAGGAGCCTGGGGTCTAGGCTGATGGTTCTGGGCACTGACAAAAGCAAGAATGAGTTTTGTCTGGGCTTCCAAGGATTCAGACAACTGCGGGACACTCCTGTCCAGTCTCCTTGATTTCTTCTGCTCCCAACCCCCTACCTGAGCGATCCTGTTGCCCAGAATGGAGGCCATTTTCACTGTGGAGAGAGGAAAGGAGGACAAGCCTTTCATCCACAGGGGACCTGGAAACATTTTCCAGAAAAGCAGCAGAGTACGTGGTTGAGAGCGGAACTCTAGGCTGTCACTCCTCAGCTTTGTGACCTGGTAAGGATTAAATGAGTTAATGCGCGTCACAGAAAGCACCGAGAAAGGGGCCAGCACACTTTCTATCCACAGTCTCCAAGAATGAGTCATCATCATGCCTGTTTCAGCGAAAGCTGGTATTAACAGAAGCCAACCACCCAGAGAGGGCTGTTTTGGCCCCTCAACTTTCTTTTTCTATATAATTAAATTGGTTTTTAAATAACAAGTGATACATGGTCAACTGGTAGAAACTGTAAAAATTCAGATTGAAAAAAAATCACCTACAATTCCACTCTCCAAAGATCATCTTTCTATTCTTTGACTGAACTAATATCATAGTGATTTGGTGCAATTTATTTTTTCCCCAGAGGGTGACTGGGATTTGTGGTTGTCCCACCCCCACCAGCATGAGTCACCCTGGTCCCACGCAGTCACCCAAGCCTCTGGGTTTGCTAAGGGGCGTGATGGCTCAGAGGCAAGTGAAAGAGGCTGAAGAACAGGCTCTGCAAGTGCATCTGGCTTGTCCCCAGCCACCTGGGGAATTTTATGAGCAAAGTGCTTCAGTGACTTTTAAAAGGAAAATCAGAGCTGCCACCCTGTTTACAATTTTTCAACCGCTTCCTGTGGTACTTAGAAGAAGGCCAAGATTGTCTACGTAGCCTTTGATGCCCCACCCCTGTGGCCTGGGTCTGAACTGTTGACTCTGTATTATCCATCGTGTGACTTTGGACAAGTCATTTAAACCTCTCTGTGCCTCAGTTTCCTCATCTATAAAATGGGAATAACAGAACCTACTTCTTAAAACTGCTATGAGGGTGAAATATGCTGAGTGAAGTACTTAGAACAGTACCTGGCACATGAAAAGCCCTTGATAAATGTGAGCAGTATGACTATTACTGTATCGTTCCATTCTTCCCTTTGCCCTCTACCCTGGGATGCACGTCTCAGCAGCCTGGCTCCACACCGCCCCCATTTAACCCCTCTGTACACAGCCTCTGACAGTGTCCAAAGGTGATAAGACAAAGCAATCCTTCCCCTCAGATGTCTTTCCGGTTTTGTAAGGGGGGGGGGGGGCGGATGGGATATCTTTCCAGAACCCCATCTGCTGATTGACCAGAACCGGGTCCCAAACCTCCCCCTAAATGAATAACTGGCAGAGAGGAATGGAAACGCCCTAGTTACACCACACCTGGACAAAATCAGGCTTCTGTTAGCTTCGATGGTTCTTCCCAAACTCCAGGTGCATCGGAATCCCCACCCACCCAGGCTTGCTTAGGTAGGTTTCAGGTAAGGTAAAGAATTTGCATTTTCCAGATGTTTCTGCTGCTGCTGCTGCTGATCCCAGGACCACACCTTGAGACTCCCAGGAGGAGGGGGACAAATGTCTGCCCTTGAGATGTAACCCCCTATGGCCTCTGGGCTTAGAGATGGGCTGCTGGCAACCCAGCTGTGACTGTGGCTCTGCGAAGACCTCCCCCACAGATCTCTGCCAGTTCTCATGGCCACTGTCCTGCTGCTGCTGCTTTCTTGTCGCTATGGCCTTTATGTATGCCCTGGAATGGATCCAAGTGAGGGACCAAGGGACGGAGAACATTTTCCCCAGCTCACAGAGCAACCATGGGTACCGGCTGTTGTGTGAGCAAGACTTTCACTAAAGACACAGCACACAGTGGAAAATAGCACAAGAGCTGTTCCTGTTCTTAAAAGCCCTGGGGCCACCCTGACACTGAACTCTCAGGACTCTTCACCCCTCGGTGGGTCCAGCCAGCTCCTCTCCCTTCCTCCGCACCTCTCTCCTACACATGTCTCCCTCCTTGCTGCCGCCAGGGGCCACCAGAACAATGCGGCTCCCTCCAGCCCCTCCTCCCCAACTCAGCCCGAGTCCCACCAGTGGCCAGATCCTTGAACCAAGGGCCCAGGGCAGGAGAGTCAGAGAAAGGCACCTGTGCAGAGCCTGGGGGTAAGGGTGCTGAGTCTGAGCTCCCAGCTTGGGGAAGGAGGTGCTTCTGATCTGAGCAAATTCTGAGGGCGGACAGGAGACAGCTAAGGCCTGAGGGCGGAACTCTGCCTCCCGTGGGCGGGGCAAGGACTGGGTTTTGGTTGTGAGCTATCCTGGCCCTGAGATGATTTTAGGACTATTGTGAGAGATGCTGGGCAGAGGATCCCTCCTACTTCTTCAGCTCTCAGAATCACTCACAACAGGCTCATACAAGGAATCACTGAGGCTTTTGAACCTCCAAAGCAGAGCACCTGCTGGCCAGGGCAGGTAGCCCCTAGAGGCATCCAGAGGCACCAGTTTGGGGGACGTGGTTTTGTTTTCTTTTGTTTTGTTGATCATACCATGCAGCATGTGGGATCTTATACCCTGACCAGGGATTGAGCCTGTGCCCCCTGCTGTGGAAGCACGGAGTCTTGAGATTTGGACCTCCAGGGAAGTTCCAGGGGACAGGGGTTTAGAAGCTCCAGGAAGATGGCATCCCTCTAATGCAGTTTTTTTTTTACTTAGGTTCTGGAAGAGCAACTGTGTCCTTTATGGTGAACTTTAAGGATGCCTAGAGGCTCCGACAGGGGGAGGACCCCTTGGCTGTCAGCATTTTGTGAAATTTTGATTTCACCCTCCAGAGGAATCCAGAGGTGGGGGGGTCCATTGTTCTTTCTAACCACAGTTTCCTTCTCTGGAGAGTAGATCCTGCTTTATTAAATAAAAGGCCCTTTTGTTCTGAGGCCCCTTATTGGGTTTGGCAAGGGTAGCCAGGTAGTCGAGTTTGGGAGGAGAAGCTGGGAAGGGCCGAATCGCTCAAACTGCTTGGTGTTACAAGTGAGCCTGGGAAGCCCCTGGGGGCGGTGAGGTGGGAGGGCTGTGAAGGTAGGAGGGCAAATGGAGATGGGGAGCTAGCAGATGGGAGCAGGCAGCCCAGCACGGACAGAAGGGAGCGGTGGAGGGGCTGGGATGAAGTGTGTGTGAGGAATGCCTGGGGGCCACAGCTTTTAAGAGCAGGAATGTCCCAGGAATGTCACTTTCAGTCGTGTGCTGAGCAGCGCTGTGACTTCCAGAGACCCAAACAGCTTCCGCTCACAGAACAGCCTGGTATTCATGGTTTCTTGGGAGAAGAAATGGGCTGCATCCTACGTTTGAGTCAATTCCAGGGCAGAAATAAAGAGAACAGCTGCTAGAATTCAGCAGAAGCAGGAAACCAGAGCCACACAATTGTAAGCCTTAGAAATTGAAGAAGCCTTGGGGAGGGTGAGGGATGGGGTCTGAGCCAAATTTATTTCAATCCTGATGAGCTGGGAACCCCCAGCCAAGCCTGGGTTCTGCCTTCAGAGCAGACTCTGCCCCCTGCTTCCTTACTAAAAGAAGCCTGTTGTGTTCAGGTGAGAGGGCAATGTACCCACCCAGAGAAGGGTGGGGAGGTTGATGACTGGTGGAAGATAATGGCATGTGTTCCCACTCCCCTCTGCTGTGACTGGGTTGAGGTAGGCATGTGACCCTCTTCTGGCCAATGAGACAGACAGGGAAGTGGGCTGGGGGCTTCGGGAAGGATTTCCCTCTCTAATAAAAGGAGAGAAAACCATTTTAGGGCAAGCCCTGTCCCAGCTCTCTTTTTGCAGGTGCTGTCTGTGGCCGAGCAGCCAAGCCATTACATTAAAAACACAGTCAGGGGACTTCCCTGGTGGTGCAGTGGTTAAGAGTCCACCTACCAATACAGGGGACACAGGTTCGAACCCTAGTCCAGGAAGATCCCACATGCCGAGGAGCAACTAAGCCCAAGCACCACAACTATTGAGCCTGCGCTCTAGAGCCCGCTGTGCCACAACCACAGAAGCCCACGCACCTAGAGCCTGTGCTCTGCAACAAGAGAAGCCACCATCATGAGGAGCCCATGCAACACAGTGAAGAGTAGCCCCCACTCGCTGCAACTAGAGAAAGCCTCTGCACAGCAACAAAGACCCAATGTAGCCAATAATTAATTTAAAAAACAAACAAACAAAAAAACTCCCACAGAGTCAGGGTTAAAAGCCTGGCTGGGCTCTGATTAGCTGTCTGGTCTTGAGAGAGTTGCTTGATCTTTCTGCCTCATCTGCAACATAAAAATAACAATGGCACCATCCTCATAGGGTTGTCGTGAAGATCAAATGAGCGAATACACCTAAAATGTTTAGATATCTCTGGCACATGGTGAGCACTCGATACATGATAGCTGTTATTATTATTTTTGTCTGTGGATATGATGCTTGGAACCACTGTAGCCATCTTTTAGCCATGAAGGAGGGACCCCTAACATATCAATAGAAGATGGGAAGGCAGAAAGAGGAAAGCAGTGTTGGTTCCAAAATAAGACCCCTTAAAATTATAAAGCTCTCAACTCTTTAGGCAACATTTAGTTGAGTATTTTGTTACTTGCAGCCTAAAGCATTCTAACCAATTTGTACATTAAAATTTGATTTCATTGACTTACAATGAAGATAAACCATCTAATCTATAGGACACTCATATTTATTCATGAGAATACTCACTCTGGAGGCAGCCTATGGCAGTGACTGCCAGTTATTCTCAAATATATAGTTTCTCCTTTTTTAAAAAAAAATTATTTTGTTGACGTATAGTTGATTTACAATGTTGTGTAGTTTCTCCTTTCTTTAATAAAAAGAACTACCATATTTTACCTGGGTACATGCTGCCTAGTCAGAAACTACATTTCCCAGTCTCCTTTGCAACTAGGTGAAGCCATATGCCCAACTTCTAGCCAAAGGAACGTGAATAGAAGTGAAACGTGCCATTTCTGAGTTTTGCCCTTAAAAGGATTAGGCTTGCCCTTCCCTCGCTCTTTTCTCTTTTGCTGGTGGGAAGATAATAAGAGCTGGAGCAGTTACCTTGGATCCAGAGATGAAAGAGCCATTTTGAGGGTAAGCAGGGTTGCCCCACCAACCCTGAACCATCTACCTCTGACCTCTTATATATAAGAAAAAAAATTATCTTGTTTAAGCCACTGTATTTTTTTTATTGCTTCACTACAGCAGATCTACGTGAAGCTACCGAATATCAGGTAGATATAGTGACACAGAAGTACTGTTCTGTGATTATTACTATGACCTTATGTATCAGTCAGCTATTGCTGCATAACAAAACACCCAAAATTTAGGACTTACTAATGCTTTATTATTTCTCATGATTCTGTGGATTGGCTGCATTCTTCTGCTGGTTTTTCCAGGGCTTGCTTGTGCAGCTGCATTCAATTGGAGGAATGGCTGAGGGCTGGGTTTGTTTGGGACAGTGGGGCTAGCTGGACTTCCCTCTCCATGTGGTCTTTCATCCTCAAGGAAGATAGTCCAAGCTAAGTTTCCTCATATGGTGATTCCATGAGAATTCCAAGAGAAAGCCCCAAGGCACCAGCACTTTTTAAGCCTCTGTTTGTATTCATGGTTGCTAGTACTCCACTGGCCAAAGCAAGTCACAAGGGCAAGCCCAGAGTCAATGTGGGAGGGTATAGATACCAGAGGCTTGATTCACTGGGCCATTTAGGTAACAATCCACCTTACCCTATTATGGCCTATGCATTTTGGAAGCTCATTAAGGATAATTAGAAATCCTAGTGCAGTGCTCATCAGGCCCATCTGCACAGGGTGTAATAACCCTCTAGGATTAGTAACAATTGAAATTCATTCCCTCATTTGGATATTCATCACCTAGCTCCGTTAAAAAAAAAGGGTTTCAGGTTGTTTATATAAGTACAAAGATTTTTTAAATGATAAATAAAAAGTGAATATTGGAGGGACTTCCTAGGTGGCGCAGTGGTTAAGAATCTGCCTGCCAATGCAGGGGACACGGGTTCAAGCCCTGCTCTGGGAAGATTCCACATGCCACGGAACAACTAAGCCCATGCGCCACAACTATTGAGCCTGTGCTCTAGAGCCTGTGAGCCACAACTATTGAGCCTGTGTGCTGCAACTATTGAAGCCCACGCACCTAGAGCCTGTACTCCACAACAAGAGAAGCCACTACAATGAGGAGCCCACACATCGCAACAAAGAGTAGCCCCTGCTCGCAGCAACTAGAGAAAGCCCGTGTGCAGCAACGAAGACCCAACACAGCCAATAAATAAATAAAATAAATAAATTTATTATTTTTTTTAAGTGAGTATTGGAGAGAATCAGAACAGAAGGAAAGTGAAGGTAGGAAAAAAACAAAAGATGGTAGCAGGAGTAGGTTCAGAACAAAAGATGTGTATCTCAAAGCTCCATGCTCCTGCTAGGAGAAGGACATGAGGGGCACTGGACAGTGCTAGAACAAGATCCAGGAGATGGTCAGGGGGTAGTGGAGGGGATCGGGGTGAAGAAGTGGCTTCCCACAGAGCTCTGCCACTTTGTGGGACTTAGGGGAGCTGGCATGAGGCTACATCTGCAGTACTCCAGGGTGGTGCTTCTCAACCTTACTGTGCATTAGAATCACCTGGGCAGCAGGTTTAATTCAGATTCATAGGCCCAATCCCCAGAGCCTGAGTTTTTGCCAAGCTTCCCAAGTAGGTGGTCTTTGAACCACATTGTGAAGTGACTTTGAAGCCCATGAGTGGATGCCAGATTCCGGGTTGGATATTCAGAGGGGAAGAAAAGCAAGAAGAAAGCTTCTTGAATAAGTGAGTAGCTCTCAGAGTCCCAGGAAGATTCTAGAAAGGGGAAGGGGATACAGTGTGGTCTTGGCACTCTCTAATAGTTCAGATACTTTATTTCTGCACAGAACAAAACCCTTTCCTGAATAAATATCTCCCAGTGAGAAGCTCAGCCCTCAGCAATATTACCCGCTCTAGGGCCCGTCCCCATCATACAGCACCATCACTGGGATTCCACCCCTTCTTCAGTCATTGCTGATTGGACCAGGGGTGGGCACCTGACTCAAGCTGCACCACACACGTTCTCTTTGCCAGGAAAGTGGAACAGAAACAGGAGTCTTTGATACTGTGTCCATTGATGGCTGGGTTCCACAGTGACAGCCCATGAACCCCTGATGTTCAGGTCTACAGGATTGCCTGGTCCCTGCCCTTCCTGGATCCTAGCTCTTCAGTGTCCCTCCAGCCTGTGACACATTCGGGCATCTTTCCACTAAATTCTACTTTTGGCTGAGTCGGCTTCTATCCCTGGCCTCCAAAAGCACTTTCACTGCTGCAGGCTGGCAGGATGACATGGGGTCAGAGTTGGTGGGTCTGAGGTTGTCCCTATGATCTCAAACTGGGCGGTCCCTAAGAAATGGGCCCATCTAGACATTTTCCTGGGGAAACTGTAAGATGCCAAGGGCTGACACTGGTTTTGTTTTTGTTTTTTTTGTGTGCATGTGGTTTTTTAAAAAAAAATTTATTTAGTTATTTGCACCAGGTCTTAGTTGTGGCACATGGGCTCCTTAGTTGCAGCATGAGAACTCTCAGTTGTGACATGTATGTGGGATCTAGTTCCCTGACCAGGGATTGAACCTGGGCCCCCTGCATTGGGAGCATGAAGTTTTAACCACTATGCCACTGGGGAAGTCCTGGGCCAGTAATGTATTTGGGAGAGCTGGGATGGACTGGGAAAGACACTTTGTGCTACAGCTGGAACTCACTGCCGAGATGCAAAAAGTAGGAGATCAATGAGGGGCAAAGGAGGAAGCGAGCTGATGGGAAGTTGGTGAGGTGTGCACTGGCTGTCATCTTCATCTGTCTTCAGACAGAGGCCACCGTGGGATGGAAGAGATGCTTAAGATCACTTAAATCGCTCTTTGAGGCAAGAAAACATCAGCATATTAGTTTCATATTCCTGAAGATTTATCTGAAGGCTCCTGTGGTAGCCAGCCTCCAAGATGGCCCCCAGCAAGCCCCACCGTCTGGTGGTCAGGTCCTTGTGTAGTCCCCTCCCACACTAAACAGGGCTGACCTAGGTGACCAATAGGATACAGCGGGAGAGACTGCATGTGATTTAGGCTATTTCATAAAAGACATGATGGTTTCAGCCTCACTCTCCTGGATGGATCACTTACTCTGGGAGAAGCCAGCTGCCATGCATGAGGACACGCAAGCAGTCCTATGGAGGGGCCCATGAGGGGAAGAACTGAGGCGGTCTGCCAACCATCAGCACCAACTTGCCAGCCACGTGGGTGAGCCACCACAGGAGGGGTTCTCCAGCCCCAGCCAAGCTTTCAGGTGACTGCAGTGCCGACTGACATCCTGACCACAACTTCAGGACAGACCCTGATTCAGAGCCACCAGCTAAGCTGCTCCTGGATTCCTGATCACAGAAGCTATGTGCGAGAATAAATGTTTATCGTGGCTAAGTGTGGGGGTAGTCTGTGGCCTGGCAAGAGATGATGAATGCAGCTGAGGGTGAGAATATGCTGCACTTGGAACATCTCCAGAAAGCAGTCACAAAGCGGATGACAGGAAAAGACTGTGTGGCCCAGACTTGCCTCAGTGGGACCTCAGGCACCAAAGGCAGCCATGCAGACTCCCCCAGCTTCTCCTATATCAGGGAGAATAGGAAAGGAAGCTCCCTTGGCATTTGAGGGAAAGGGCCCAAATGATTGGAAGCAGCTATTAACTTCCTTGTCTTTAGAGAACATCCTGCTTCATCACCACAAGAGACAAAATAAGTTCATAATTCCTCTGCTATTCAAATACCAGGATTTCTTTTTAATTAATTAATTAATTTATTTATTTATTGGCTGCGTTGGGTCTTTGTTGTTGTGCACAGGCTTTCTCCAGTTGCTGTGAGCAGGGGCTACTCTTCATTGTGGTGTGCAGGCTTCTCACTGCAGTGGCTTCTCTTGTTGTGGAGCATGGGCTCTAGGTGCGCGGGCTTCAGTAGTTGTGGCACATGGGCTCAGTAGTTGTGGCTCGTGGGCTCTAGAGCGTAGGCTCAGTAGTTGTGGTGCACGGGCTTCGTTGCTCCGTGGCATGCGGGATCTTCCCAGACCAGGGCTTGAACCCTTGTCCCCTGCATTGGCAGGAGCATTCTTAACCACTGCGCCACTAGGGAAGCCCCAAATACCAGGATTTCTGAGTGCCCATCTTAGTGATAGTGAGAGATGCACCTTTTCTTCTCCTGAGGTAAGTCCAAGGATCCCAGAGAGTCTACCAGTCCAAAGGAGACCACTCTGGTTAGTTTCTTTTGGTAGAAGAAACCGGAAAGTCTGGTCAGGACCACTGAGAGGGCCCACTTCTCAGCTGCATAGCCTTCACCAAGCCAGAAGTTCTATCAGTTTCTCAGAACATATCTGAGGAAATGAAACATTGCCTTTGCAAAACGCCCAGGGACCCTTCCTGAAGGAACAACTCTGGGATGACCCAGTTTGTTAGAGCGAAGAGGTCCAGGCCATTGGTACAAGCTGTCCTGACTGCTGAGTCAGGCTGCGTGCTTCTCCGGAAAGATGGGAGACTCAAGGTTATGCTAATTGTGTGGAGACTTTTCCTGGCCTGTCTGGGCTCGCCGCTTCCCTCAGGGAAAGGTAGGCCTCTGAGACCTTCATGATTCCTCTCCCCTTTTCTGCCCTCTACTTCTCCACACGCTTTGCACGCCGCCACCTCTAACTCATCCTGCCACGTCTCGCTGCCTGCAGGCCCAAGGGGCTCAGAGACCAGGATCCTTTTCCCTTAGGATCCACTTCCCTGGTAGTCCCACTCTTTTCTCTCAAAGATTCCTCTTTTGGAAAATTCCTGAGGGGCTTGACAACAGCACTGTCGTGACCTCTGTCCTGTGGATGTTACAGTCATGGTGGGCACAGGGACCCTCACCCTGACTCACTCCTCACCTCCCATGATGGGAGGAAGATTTTCTTCCACAGCACTGGACCCAGCATACAGGGCAGGGCCAAGGGGCCAGGACAGGACCCTCCTGAAAACCACTGCCCAGCGCGCAGTGGGACAGATGTGCCCTCTGGTGGCCTCACACCACAGACCCCACCACCACTCTCATGCCCCGGCGCAGACCTTACTACCACAATGGCCTTCAGGACCCCACCTGCCCACCTCCGTCCATGAGCCGGCTGCCCCTACCCCAGAGCAGGGGTCTCAGCTGAGAAGAGAAGTGAGGTCACTGCTCCTTGTCTGCTGAGTCGGGGTGGCGCTGCGTTTGTAGTTACCCCCGCTACCTTTTGGAGAACTTTGATGACCCCTGGGAAGGACTGAGAAGGTGCCTTTTATGCTGCAGGCCTCTGTGAGTGTGAGCTTGTAGGGAGTCCAGGGAAATGGTGAGGTCTAGAGTGACACCTCAGCCATCCTTGGGCCTCAAAGGTTGGGGGCACAGCCTCTCCGCACAGCCAGGATGGCCCCAGAAGAGGAGGAGTCTGCTGTCTCACCTGGAAAATGGGAATAATAAGATCTTCAAAGGAGATTATAGAAGGAAAGCTTTTATTCAACCTCTGATGAGGTGAATTTTCCAAAGGAAGTGGACACAGGGGTAGGCAGGGCTGGGGTGCAGAGGAGTGATTCTGAGTTTTCAGAATTTCAGGTGGCTCTGAGTCCTGGCAGCAAAGCTGGGCAAACAAAGACAAGCAAAGACAAGGACTGATTCTCTGGAGAAACTCAGGAACATGATTTGTGGGCCTGACCTCATGTTTCTTGAACGAAAAAATGACCGAATCGGTGAATGAATGACTTCACAACTGGAGGTGAGCTCACACAGAACAGCCCTGTGATATTCTCAAGTCATGGAAGCTGACTCCCAGAGGCCAGCAGTGGTCAAAAATTGGGAGCCAGCCCCCAGCTCCCAGCCCTTGAATTCCCTACGGTGCTGCTGAGAATTTGCCTCCTGTGCCACCTGCTGGTGGGCACTGACTGGCCGGCTCCTGCTAGAGTTGGAAATCTGTCACCTGGATGCAGAAGGGGATGGTGGAAGGATGGGGACCGGATTCTCTCCAGATGACCTACTCCCTCAGGAACAGCTGCTCCCTGATTTTTCCTGATCCTTCTAAGGGTTAGTCAAGAGAACATATAAAAGCCTTGGAAGAGGCAAAAGAGATTCCTAAGTGTCCTTTCAGAGGAAGGCTGAGCATCCCTGATGATCTGATCCGTGGGGCTGTGTGCTGTTGGTTGTCTTTGACTGACTTTATAACTCTGTAGGGAGAGAAGTAATTTGTAGAAAACAGATAATAATGCAGATGATTCTTGCCCATAGCAAGCAAATGATTCCTATGTACAGCCACGCAAAGGAATTTTGTCCAGTAGAGAACATTCTCATTTGAACTACTTTTAACACCTTGCTGGTTCCTTGTCAGTTACAGAGTGAAAGAATATCTTTGACACACATTCATTTTTTTTTTTTTTGTATAAGGGCCATGATCTTATCTTTTTGAAAATTACACTCGAGTAGATTCTTGGTCCTCAAGGAATCTACAAAGTCTCTCAGACCTTCCTTCCCATCGTGTCCCAACCTGTTCAGGTGGCACCAGCAACCGCATCTTCTGGGTCCCCACTGCACCCAGCACTGACTTCAAGGACAAAGTGCCCTGTGTGGTTCCCTGCCACCCTCTCTCTCCAGACTGCCAGTGCCCTAGAGCAGGGGCTGGATCTGATTCTCCCTGGATCTGCAAAGCTTGGTAGATGCTGTTGAGTGAACTTATGAATATTTAGTGTGGACCACACCCCTTGCTGGAGAGGGAGCCCAGGGTTACGGGAAGGGCAAGATATGCACGTGGCCTAACACTTCTCAGACTCAGTTTCCACATCTGTGCAATGAGGATCATATTTCCTGTGTGCTGAACATACCGATGGGAAGGAAGTCTTAAGTAACTCCTGCATGTTTTCCTTTTGCCTCTTTTGGTTTCTAGTCTGACCTCCCACCCCACCCCCAGAATACTAAGAACAGGAACAGGGTCATTTCCTCTGGCTCCCCACCCTGCAGGGCCTACGGGAAGTGTGTAGTTAAGTGTCCCCCAACCGCTACAACCCAGCCTGGTTCATGAATGAGAAAGGGAAAGGGAAATAGCTTGAGGGGCCAGGTGCCCACCATTTGGCAGTCAAGGATCATGGCCTACTTAGCAAAAGCCCCAATTGGGCTCCTATGCTGGGAGGGGAGGGGAAAAGAGGGGGTGGAAGTGACTGCAGGGGAGAGGTGGGTGTGGACCCTACACCTGAACACTGACAGGGAAACACCAAGAAAAAAACCAAAAGGAGGGAGAGGATGGAAGCGGCGCCATGTCCAGACCCCAGCCCCGACCCATCCTAAGCCACAGGAGCCCACCTGACTCTCTGGCCCGACTCCTCTAAACAGCTTCATCTGCTAAAGGGGGGAAAAAAAAAATTTACCGACAACCAAATAACTGGGATTCGGGCGCCACCTCGTGGCCATTTGTGAAACTGCCCACCCAGGCTGAGCCGGTGATCCAAGGGCAGAGAGAGGCAGGCCAGCACTTCTCCAACTTTCCTGGCCTCCATCCTCTTCCTCATTTTCTCCCTCCTGTCCATTGAGCACTAACTGTATTCCAGACTCTGTGCTCATACCTTTCAAGCCTTTACCACATTTATTCTTTTAAAAAAGAGATAATACTTAATACTAGTTTACAAATGAAGAAACCGAGGCACAGAGAGGTGTAGGAGTTTTCCCTAGGCCACACAGCTAGGCAGTGGACCAGAAGAGCTTCTCTCTGTACAGAAGAGGGATAGTGAAGCAGTCGGTCCTGCCCCTTAACAGCTGGTTGGCCTTGGGGCCTTTCAGCTCTAGTTCAAATAAGTTTTTGGTGCTGACTCTGGCACCTGCACTGGGCACTGGGACATCTAACCCTCCTCCTCAGTCCCTGTTCATCCCCTTCACAGCACTGATGCTGTGTCTCTAAGCTCCAAATTGATCTCAGAACACAGAATAGGTGCTCAATAAACATGTGTGAGTGAACTCATAAATCAATGAATGAATACAAGATTTTTAAAAACCCAAAAATGTGTGCCTGCCCTCAAGGTGCTGATGGCCTGGTGAGGAAAGCAGATCAGTAAAGGGCAGAAGTGGTTCCTGCCCCCCGCCCCCGCACTCCCCACCTTCCCTCAGTGCTTTGCCAAAGGGACATACAGCTTCTGTGGGACCCAAAGGAGGCACCTAACCTCATTCTGCCCTGAAGCCCTGAGAAGAACAACCAGCAGAGCTGAGACCTATAAAGGAGGGAAGGGGACAGGCCTCCAGACAGAGGCCACAGCTTAAGCATGCACCTGCCTGGTGTGCACTGCAAATTCTAAGTGTTTAGGAGGAACATAGAGGGAGGAGGAGAGGTCTGCACGGAATTTATCAGGGATTTGCCATTAAAACAAATCCCTCCCTTGACAATGCCTCAGATTCCTCATCCACAAAATAGGGATAAGATGAGGATGAAATGAGACTTGGAGCCTGGCACACAGTAACATTTAGGACTCTGATCGTTTACCCACACCAGATGCACTTCAGAGGTATGGTCACCAGGGGACAGTAGGTAGACCCCGGAGGCCACTGGGGAATGGCCTGAGACTCGGAGCTGCATTGGATCCCAATCCCCATCTAGTTTATTTTTTATTTTTTTAACAATTTTTTTAAATTTATTTATTTATTTATTGGCTGCGTTGGGTCTTCGTTGCTACACATGGTCTTTCTCTAGTTGCTGCGAGCAGGGGCTACTCTTCATTGTGGTGCGCAGGCTCCTCATTGCAGTGGCTTCTCTTGTGGAGCACAGGCCCTAGGCGTGTGGGCTTCAATAGTTGCGGCACATGGGCTCAGTAGTTGTGGCTCATGGGCTCTAGAGCACAGGCTCAGTAGTTGTGGCGCACGGGCTTAGTTGCTCCGTGGCATGTGGAATCTTCCCAGGGCAGGGCTTGAACCCGTATCCCCTGCATTGGCAAGCAGACTCTTCACCACTGCGTCACCTGGGAAGTCCCCCCATCTAGTTTAAATCACTGCCTCTCAGATGGCAGCATCAGGAGATCTCTTGGGGTCCAAATGTCCAACCCCCATGAGATTCGTCTTATAATGCATGGGCTCCAGGTCAAGGAACTGGGGTGGGCCTCACAGAGAGGGCATCAGAGAGAGTCCTTTGATGTAGCAAGTAATTCATTCTTGCTTATTAAGTACCTACTATGGTCCAGCAGTTAGCAGCCCTAGGGATGCAGTAGACAATAAACCAATAGCATGTGTTTGTGTGTGTGTGTGTGCGCGCGTGCGTGTGTGTTGATGAGATGTTGAAAAGTTCTTTTAGGGAGAAAAATAAACATGGGATGGGGAATAGGGCATGTGGGGATGGTTTACAGTTCTAAATAGGATGGTGCAGGAAGGCCTCCCAAGAAGGGACTTTGCATAGAGACCAGAAGATGTGGTGGAATTAATCCACGAGAATATCTAAGGAAGCCGAGTCCAGACAGAGGGGGCAGCAAGTGCAGATGCCCTGGGTCAAGGTTGTGCCTGCCTTGATTCAAAGAGCCTCGAAGAAGCCAGAGAATGGGCTGAGGGTGGGGAGGAGGCGGCCAGATGCAGTAGGGCCATATAGGCCACTGAGATGCCCAAATGAGGATATAACATGCAGTGACAAAGGTACGCAATGGGCGAGCAGCTCAGACCGCTCACTGGGCGAATCTCAGCTTGTGTCTCGTGACCCGACCACACCTCCCGCAGTGCACTATGAATTAATATTTGCTATAAACCCTGTAATTATCTTGTGAATAGCACAATTATGTTGCATTGTATTCTGTGTGTTAAAAGCATTCATTTGTTAAATGTAAACATTTACAATATACCATGTATTATGCAGCCCTTTTTACTTTTTTATTTAATAAACTGGAAGCCTTATAGTTAGAAGCAGAGGGTGCTTTTCTTGCCCTCCAAGAGTCCCCTGGAGGCAGGTCTACACTCACCCTCACCCACACCCTCACACACTCACCCTCACCCACACCCTCACACACTCACACTCACCCACACCCTCACACACTCACACTCACTCACCCACAGTGCCCGGCCAGAACCCAGGGGCGCTCACCTGCCACCTCAGGTTGGCCTTGGGCAGGTTCCTGCTGCGTCTTCCACTACGTCAGCGCCACTTCACCCAGCCCTTGACCATGTACGGAGCATGTCCTCGTCCTCCTGGGCCATCACTATGAAATGGGCAGGGATTCATGTGTCCACTCTACAGATAGATAAACAGGTTCTGAGCAGTGCTTGGATGGAGCAGGGAGTCTGGAGGAGGCAAGATGGAGATGGAGAAGATTTAAAAGTGTAAAGGTGAGGAGAGGAGCAGAAGAGTCATTGCTAACCCTGTAGTGGACCATGATCTCAGACAGACCTGGGTTTGAATCCCAGCCCCACCATTTATTTATATTAGGTAAATTCCTTAAAATCCATGAGCCTCAGCTTCCAAATCTTTACAATGGGTATAATGGTAGTACTCACCTCATGACTTTCTTATGAAGATTAAATGAGGTGGCATAGATGAAATGACTGTTGTTATTATTGTTATTTTCAGTCTTATCAAGTCCTGGGGTTAGGGGTGGGGTGGGGTGGGGTGGGGAGGATGCTACTCAAATTCCCCCACTCTGCCACACACTGATTAGACTCCTGTTGGGCTGCTTCCTCTGCCTGTGTAGACAGCAGTTATTTTACGACCATCACAGCCTTTCCCACCACTTCTGCTTTATAATTTACAAAGTGGTTTCATTCATTCATTCAACATTTACTGAGTGCCTCCTATATAAACCAGCACAGTGCTAGACTCTGGGCAACTGCTGGTGAATGAAGCAGGCACTGTCCCTGCACCTAGAGACCTTACAGACAGCAAGTAATCACACATGAAAATATAGTTAGAAATGGGAGGACTTCCTAGGCGGTGCAGTGGTTAAGAATCTGCCTGCCAATGCAGGGGACATGGGTTTGAGCCCTGCTCTGGGAAGGTTCTACATACTGCAGAGCAACTAAGCCCATGTGCCACAACTATTGAAGCCCATGTGCCTAGAGCCTGTGCTCCTCAACAAGAGAAGCCACTACAATGAGGAGCCCACGCACCACAATGAAGAGTAGCCCCCACTCGCATCAACTAGAGAAAGCCCGTGTGCAGCAATGAAGACCTAACGCAGCCAATAATTAATTAATTAATTAATTTTAAAAAAAGAAATGGGGTTAAGGGCTAGGCGAGAAAGATATGGGGGGGGGGGCCAGGGGAGAAAATAAGGGGCCCCAATTTAATCTCAACAGACCTGCTCATCAGTGGCCAAGGAGGACTCACCCCTGCTGCCCTGATGGAGCCCCTGAATCTCAGGACAGGGCAGGATCTTGCCCAAGGGCACCGGTGAGGTGAAGTGAAGCAACCAGGAAGGCAGCACATCCAGCTGGCCCTGGCTCCTTCCATTCTGGACATACTGGCCTCCTTGTTTCTCAAGTTTGCAGGCACATTCCTGCCTCAAGTCCCCTTGAACTTGCTGTTCCCTCTCCTGGGATGTCCCACGCTCCGATATCTCTGTGACTTCCTCTCTCACTCCGCATGGACTTCCGTTCAAATGTTAGCCTCTCAAAAGAGCATCCTCTGGGACTTCCCTGGTGGTCCAGTGGTTAAAACTTCACCTTCCAATGCAGGGGGTGCAGGTTTGATCCCTGATTGGGGAGCTAAGACCCCACATGCCTTATAGCCAAAAAAAACAAAACATAAAAGCAATATTATAACAAATTCAGAAAAAACCTTAAAAAGGATCCACATCAAAAAAAAAAAAAAAAAAAAGAGCAACTTCCTTACTTCTACCCTTTGTCCTCCTCACTTTCTTTCAGAACATGGGTCACCACCTCACATTATTATTATGCACGTGCTGTTGTCTGTCTCGCATCTAGAGCAGGGACTGTGCCTCCTGTTCACTTTTGTATCAGTGCATGGGGCACGCCTGGTGTTGAACAAATGAATGAAGGTAATCATGAAGTGGGATGAGGGCTATGAAGCCTATGGGTGAGGGAACAAGAGGCCTAATTGGTGGCGCGGTGTCAGACATGATTTCCCCAAGGAGCTGGGACAGCCCTTCAGAGTTAATCCAAACGGAGGCAAGGGAAGCAGGCCCCTGAGCCTCCCCGGGGACCAAGCCCTGAATCCAGGCTGCCCCCAGGGAGGGAACGTAGTCTTGTACGAGGTGGTTTCTGGGGGAATGAGCGCCTGAGTCCTGAAGGGGGGTCTGCGTCCACAAGCAGCCCCTTCACACGACCCTCCGGAGGGGCCCTGCTCACCCCAGCTTAACTGTGGGAAGTCCAGACTTATCACAAACCTCTTCCCCATCCCCGTATCTGTGGAAACTTCAGGAGTGTTTATACATGCCCAGGAACCCACCTTGAGCGGCCCCACTCAGGGAGCTTCTCGGCCTGGTATGCAGTAAGGGCTCACCACCTGTTAGATGGCTGGGATGGAGTGTGGAGGAAGGAGAGGGGCACGTCTAGGGAGACCCCGAATTTTCTTTCCGGTTTGGGCCCCTGACTAAGATGGAGGCCAAATTCGGGGAGAGAAGATGTGGTGGGTTTGGGACATATCGAAGCCATGGTGACTGAGATGCCCAGGCCCTGGGTTATGGTGCCAGCTCCCCAAGGAGCCCCCCACGACCGAGTAAAAGGGAGAAGAGACCAAGAGGGTTGCAGTGGGAGGGCAGCCTGGGTGGAATGGGATCTCCGACTCCAGGGAGCAGGCAATGAGGGCAGACATCAAGAGGGCAGGAGGGATGGGGACCAGAAGAGGGGGCCCAGCAGACGCGGCAGGCCCTGAGTGAGGCATGCGAGAGCTTGCGAGTGGGGGGCTTGGTGAGAGCCCTGGAGCTTGTGAGGGCCTGAGAGGGCCTGGTGCAGTTGTGGAGGAGGAGTAGGCGGAAACAAGACCCCCCAGGGAGCAGCTAACAGGGAGGCCTGCACCAGGGCTCCCCACACCCAGATCCTCCACCCCCATTCCACGTCAAGAACCCTCCCTCCTCCACGTCCACTGAGGTCCCCACTACCAGGTATCTCAGCCCAGGAGGTTCCTCCCCGGGAACTGCTGCCTCAGCCTGAATCCAAATCAGACAACAGGAAAGGCTTCCTGGCTGGGAGGGATGGGAGGCCCTGGGCAAGGTGAACGGGGGCATTTCTGTCCAAGATGAGAGACTGGACACGGTGACTTCCGGAGGCCCCTTTCCAATGGCTGGACAAAAAGAGCAACGTCTTCTCCGTCCTTGACGGAGCAGGAGGGGAGGTTTTTAGAACGAGGGAAGGCACTTGTTGCTGGAGACCATCAAGGTCAAGAGCTCAGATTTGAGCTGCACTCCCTGAGCTAAAATCTCAGCTCCGTCACTAACTAGCTGTGTAACCTTGCATAAGCTACTTAACCTCTCTGTGCCTCAGTTTCCTCATCCGTAAAAAGGGAACAATAGTAGTACCTATTTCTTAGGGCGCTTATGAAATTTCAGTTAATGAACTGAAATGTGTCAAGTGCTCCGAACGGCGCCTGGTACAAAGTGAGCTCTATATACATGTTTGATAAAAGCAATAAAAGATACTAGTGACTTCCATTTGAGAGCCTCCTCAGTGTTAAGCACTGTGCCAGGCTCTTTATTTACATTATCTCTAATCCCCACGTTCCTCTATAAGATAGTTCTTATAATTCCCATATTACAGATAAAGAAACTGAGACCTAGCAAGGCAAAGTCACTTGCTTAAGCTGACCTAGACTAACTTGACCAGCATTCCAAACTGCTATGCTGCTTTTCTCCACCACAAAGGCAGGCGGATGGATGAAACGGCCTCCCAGAGGCCAGTCTTGGACCCTCACACCACACTCACAGGGGCAGACCCCTCCAGTATATAAACCATCCCCAGCCTCATCAGAGCCTGGGAAGATTTCCTACTTGGAGCGTAACTAATGTGCTCTTTCCTACTCAGAGCACAACCATCTCATTAAGCAATTACTTCTGGGAGCGCCAAGGCAAGGAAGTGACCTCACTGGCAGCTCGACATCGCCCTGCCGCTGGGGAGGAAGGTCATGGAGGTAATCGTGACAATGGCGGCAGTGACACTGACGGTGACGTTGTCAAGTGACGTAAGAGGTGACGGCTGTCAGAGCTTGATGTTGGCGGAGGAGGTGACAGGGCTGGTAATTGACTTGATGGTGGTTAAGGGGATGGGTCCCTCATCCAGGTATCTGTCAGCCAACGTCACCCTAGGTGATTGGCCCAGGGATGTCCACTCTGGTTTCAAAGCTGTGCAAATGAGATTTAAAATATAATGTTCGATTCTCAACCTTTGGCTTTCTGAATAAAGCAGTTTATTTCAGCAGGAAAAAAGGCGTATCATAACACTGATTGGGAGGTGATGGTGGCAGTGATGATTTACAGGGTATATCTTGTGGCCGGGCTCTCTCAGCCTCCAACCCACCCTCCTAGACAGGAAGATGGTAAAGCTAACACCTGCATTTCTCTCCCTTGCAACGTTTATATGTGGAACAGGCTCCACCCATTAGATTCTCCCCAGCAAGATTTGGAATGCTAAAGTGAGGGGCAGTCCTTTCCTTGCTTCCGTTTTCTCATTTATAAAACAGGAATAATGATAGAAGAGTGCTGGCCACATAATAAGCATTATTTACGATTTGGATGTTGTTGTAGGTTCTTTGGGTTTTGGGGGTTTTTTTGTTTTGTTTTGTTTTCACTCCCTTTTGGCTGTTTCTGCCAGCCTGCAAGTTCGAGGTAACAGGTTTTTCTGCAGCAGTGTTCTGGTATTGAGTCCAGCTTCCTGCTTGCCCAGAGGCAGTGGCAATTGTGAACAGGTGGTAGCAACTTCTTACCTGCAGCTGCCTGGTCCCTGGACTGAAGCTTTGGGGCGTGTTCTTGAATTCACAGTGGCGCTTTTGGTGGGTCAGTTCTGTATGGCTCTGGGAGTCATTCTCAGAGGCGTGGCTCTCTGACAATTGTCCTCTGTTAAATACCTTCTTGCTAAAAACACCAAGGCGGGGTTTCTGTTTCCTGCACTGAACACTGACAAACACAGTTTGAGAGCCTGAGGATGGTTAAAGCTGTTGATGCTTCAGGTCACAAGACATGGATGGTGATGGTGTCTGGGGAAGATTATGGAGCTAAATTGATAGGTATTTGATCTTTGGATTGATGGGAATGGTGATAATGACAATGTCTAGTGGTGGGGGTAGGTGGCAATAAGGGTTCTGGGGCAGAAGCAATAGAACCCGACTCTGGCTGACCAGGAAGAAACAAAAGATATTGGGGCGCTCCCAGGATGGACACAAAGCTCCCAGGATGGAACCAGGCTAAGATAAAGGGCAAGAACCAAGGAAGTGACGGCATTGGACAGACCAAACCCCTCTGCAAGATGCCCAGATAGAACTTTCACCATCAGACACCACACTGACCACTGCTACCAAAGGCCACTTCTTTGAGTGAATTCTAAACCCTCCTATCTTTGCATCACTCACTTAAGAGTCAAAGCTCCGGGCTGAGGCATCCACTTGGCTGAGCCCAGGTCATGTGCCCACGTCCTATCTGCCAAGGAGTGGGAGGAGGGGCCTGTGGTCGCCTTAAGTTCAGCAGTAGGACATCCATCGAGACTCCTGTAGTGGGGGCTTCCCCCAAAGAGAAAGGGGGTTTGGATATAGGGCAGCCAAAAACCAACAAAAGTCCACCCAGTAAGGAAGCCTGGTGGTAACGATGGCATGAATCTAGAAGGCAATGCTGTCTTCTTTATTAAAACCAAACCCGGCTTCCTAGGTGGCGCAGTGGTTGAGAATCTGCCTGCCAATGCAGGGGACACAGGTTCAATCCCTTCTCCAGGAAGATCCCACATGCCGCAGAGCAACTAAACCCGTGTGCCACAACTATTGAGCCTGCGCTTTAGAGCCACAACTATTGAGCCCATGTGCTGCAACTACGGAAGCCCACACATCTAGAGCCCATGATCCGCAACAAGAGAAGCCACGGCAATGAGGAGCTCGCGCACCACAACGAAGAGTAGCCCCCACTCGCCGCAACTAAAAGAAAGCCCGCACACAGCAAAAAAGACCCAACACAGCCAATTAAATAAATAAATAAATAAATAAATTTATTAAAAAAAAAGAAAACCCACATCAGAGGCATCTGGACCTTTCAACACTGGCCAGATCCAAAGCCCCCTTGCAATCACCTACCAACTTCTGCTGCCTTCACCACAAGTGCCCGGTGGGGCACGACTCCATCTTTCACACTCTGGCCAAGTGCAGATGGGACACTGCACATTCCATTTATAGCACAGGATAGGGAAGAAGCCAGGTGTGGACGTTCAAACAAAATGTTAGCCATGACCTAGGGAGAACAAAGAAGAAAGAAACACAGACATCTATTAATGTATCCCATATCCTTTTATGGGGCACAGACCAGGTACAAGATACAGCAGAGCATGAGGTCCCTACCCCTTGGAGCTTACAATCTAATGGGGAAGACAGTTGAATCAGTAACACATAAGTAGACAAGGACACTACAGGGCAGGAAACACAAGGAGGATGAGATGGAGGAACTGGGGGAGCCCCTTAAGAGAGGGAGGTCAGGGGAGGACTCTGAGCTGAAGCTGAAGCCGATGTGCAGAGATCTGGGGTGACTGTGGACTCCAAGACCCTGAGGCTGGAACAAGCTTGCTGTGCATGTGGAAAAGAAAGGTGGCCCGTGTAAGTGAAGCATAGGAAGCCAGGGTGGGAAGAGGTGAGGTTAAAGTCAGCTGGGGAGGGACATCCCTGGCGATCCAGTGGTTGAGACTCTGCGCTTCCATTGCAGGAGGCACATGTTCGATCCCTGGTCAGGGAACTAAGATCCTACATACCACGTGGTGCAGCCAAAACAATAAATAAATAAATAAATAAATAAATAAATAAATAAATAAAATAATGTTAGCCAGGGAAAGAATTGGGATTTTTATTTAGATCAATGGGAAGCCTCTAAGGGCCACCCTTTGATAAGAGGAGGGCCTCATTCTCAGGAATGAGTTGGGAAGGAGAAGATGGGCTGAGAGCGGGGGCGGGTACAGGGTCAGTAGAGGTAAGAGCAGGGCTTCCCACACATTGGGCTCCTGTTCCCTCAGTGAAGTACGAAGCTAGGTCATCGCTGAACAGGGGGAGTAGGAGATGGCAGGACATGTGTCTATAAGGCCACATCAGGCTTCCAGTGTCCCAGAAACAGTCATGATACCGCCCTGGGGTGGCCCTAATCAGCCCTCACCCTGGGCACGCACTTCCTGGCAGTTTCCCTCAGGGGACGAAGGCACTTCCTTGACAGAGAAGAGGTCCCTGGTAACACCTGAAGCCTCAACCATCACAATCACAACATCAGTCACGATCATAACCACGGTCACCTCCACACTGACAGGCACAAGGACAGGACAGGAAACCCTCGAGGGCACCCTGACCCCAACCCCTACCTGCCCTGCGGATGGCAGTGGGACTGTCCTAGGACAGGGCCAGGGGTGTGCTGGGGCCGGCTCCTACCTGCTTGCAAGAGCTGATTCTGTGAATTTCTTGGCAACTCTACGTGCAGTGACATCACATGGGTGGCTTGACATCAGCCACAGTGGAGGGCTTTTGGTTATTCTTCCCAGCTAGCCCATTCATCAGCTTACCTCTGAACAGAGCCCTGAGGGCAGTTACAGACCCTGACCCGCACCACTTGCCTCAGTAAACTTCAGAGCCTAGAGCAGGACCAGTGGAAAGAGAGTCCAGAGTCTTTTGGGGCAGGTCATCTGGTGGGAGGATGTTGGGTGGAGGTGGGAGATCACCTCCCCTTAAGATACACCTGATGGTGGGCCAGGGAACCTGGGCATCACCTTCACCAGAGCCTCTGCTCCAGCCCAGGAGCCTAAAGGAAGGCCTGTGGACTCCCAGCTGGACTGCCTGACTCACGCTCCTGAGCTGGGTCTGTCCTGGGAGGGACCAAGGGCTGCTTCTCCCTGCTCCCTGCTCCCCACTCCCCGCTCCTCGCTCCCTGCTCCCCGCTCCCTGCTCTCTGCTCCCGGCTCCCAGGATGAGCCCGGATCTTGGTCATAAATTGGACCCGAGCCCAGTGACAAAGATCTCCACCCAGGCCCAAACAAAACCCCACCCTGGTTCTGGGTTGGGCTATGATCAGGCCACAGAAAACACACCCCCACTTCCATCTGCGCCTGACACAGGCTCGTCCCTAAAATCATGTGAAAGCCCAACCCCTGAGCCCAAAGGGGAGCAGGCAGGGCCAGGGGTTGGCTCAGCATCGTCCACCTCTGCAGTCAAGGCTTGAACTCCTGTCTGGGAAGCAAACAGTGAAAAACAAAACCAAATTAAAACCCACCACCATCTCCTCCTTGCTTTAGTGACACATCTTCATCTTAGGAAATGAAGCCTAAAAGCAAAGCATATTTTCTAAGACCTAACCCCTCCCCATTCCTGTCGGGCTCCCCCTTTGTTTTTTTTTTTTTTTTTGTATTTATTTATTTATTTATGGCTGTGTTGGGTCTTTGCTGCTGCACACAGGCTTTCTCTAGTTGCAGAGCATTGCGGTGCAAGGGCTTCTCATTGCGATGGCTTCTCTTGCTGCGGAGCACAGGCTCTAGGAGCGTGGGTTTCAGTAGTTGTGGCACTCTGGCTCAGTAGTTGTGGCGCATGGGCTTACTTGCTCCGTGGTGTGTGGTATCCTCCCGGACCAGGGCTCGAACCCATGTCCCTTGCATTGGCAGGTGGATTCTTAACCACTGTGCCACCAGGGTAGTCCCAAGGCTCCCTCTTTGATTTGGAGGATTCTAGCCCTAAACTCTCACTCCCCCCTGTCCCCAAATATAGGCTCTCAGATTGCCAGGAGGAGAGGGAGCTGAAAAAGCCCCAAGAACTTTATCTGAGAACCTAGAGGTGGAGGCCAGGACCTTATCATGCGACTGGGCAAGACCCTTCCTCTCTACAGCCTCAGTTTCCCCATCTGTACAGTGAGAGATTTAGCCTTCCAGCTCTAATATCCAAAGTTAATGATCCTGATGGAAATTTAGGGCCCCATGTTCCAGGGTTGGAAGGGTTGTATTTCCTGGACAATTCAGACCCAGGAGATCCAGGAAACTTTTCCTAAAACATGTACGGTGGACTTCCCTGGTGGCCCAGTGGTTAAGAATCCACCTGCCAATGCAGGGGACACGGGTTCGAGTCTGGTCCAGGAAGATCCCACATGCCGAGGAGCAAGTAAGCCCACGAGCCACAACTACTGAAGCCCACACACCTAGAACCCGTTCTCCACAACAAGAGAAGCCACCACAATAAGAAGCCCGCCCCCACTCGCCACAACTAGGGAAAGCCCGCACGCAGCATCAAAGACCCAACGCAGTCAAAAATAAAAATAAAATAAATAAATAAAATTTAAAAAAAGAAAGAAAGAAAGAAAAACATGTATGGGATACTGGGTTCAAGTCCTGAGATGTATTCTTAGCTCTGATACCTCATGCTAGTGACTTGGCTTCTCTGGGCCTCAGTTTTCTCATCTGTCAAAAGGCACCAACGCCAAATTTGTGAAGATCCAATGAGATGGTAGTAAGAAAAGTGCTTTGTAAGCTGTGGAGCACAGTCCTCATGGGAGGGAGGGGCATTTGTTATTCCTGTTGTCATGGGTTAATGTTTTGCCTTCCAGCAGAGCCCAGAAAGTGGATCAGTCTGGCCTAGCTCTCAGGCAGGAGACCTCCTCAGAGTCTCCCCGGAATCCACTCCCCCTGCCCAGAGCTAGCTCCAGCCCTGCATAAGTCTGCTGCCTGGGCTCCTCACCTCAGAGATGACAAATCTTCCTCACTGGCCACCAAGGGACCGTAGGCTTTAGAGCTAGGCTGGCCTTGGGGATCCTCAGATCCTGTCCCTTTACGGTGGCCCAGACAGGAAAAGGGTTTGCCCCAGGAGCCACACAGTATCTCAGCAGCACAACTGGGCCTCAAACCCAGGCCTCTCTTTCCTCTACCCTAGCTCCTAAAATGGGGTCCTCTGGAATCCTCACAGCTGCAGTGCCCCTGCTGGTGCCCCAAGTCAGCAGGCCCCGGCCAGGCGGGGACTCTGGGAGAGAGGGCTCTCTAAGGCATCCCTCCACAGCCTTCATGCCCTGCTGGGCTCCTGCCACCTCCAGGGAGCCTTCTTTACTTGGCACCCGAAAGACTGGAAATGGGTTCCCTCCCACATATCTCCTTTGACAGAACACCTGCTTAAAGGTGAAAGATGTCTGCCTGTCTGCTGGCCTCCAGATTGAAAGTTCCTCAGGATGGGGAACAGCTGGATTCATCTGGGCTCTCCACCACAGGGACCTGTGCCAGCCAGAGGGCAAAGGGAATGAGGGAGGAGACTGGGGATGGGAGGGCGCTCGGGGCAAGAACACAGTGCACTGGGATTTACTGGCCCAAACTGCATGCAGCAGGAAGAGGGTGGGACTGGCAGGACCTGGGACACAAAGACCCCACCCCTTCAGACGTTAATTCCCAGGGCTTCCCTCCCTCCCCAGTGGCCCATACCCCAGGGCAGGCTCCTCCCGTGGGAACTGCTGTCTCGGCAGCGGGCGCCCAGCCAAGCGGGTGCCAGGAATGAGGTCTGGCAGCAGGGCGGGCGCTTTCCTGGGCAGCGTTTGTTCTGGGCCATCCCGACGGGGCTGCCCCTTGCTCGGGCCTGGGGTGGGGGTGGCCCTGGGTAGGGACTCCGCTGGGAAGGCCCGAGTGGTGTGTGGCCCTGGAACAGGAGGCAGCCTTCTCCCGCGAGCGCCAGCGGAGCAGCTGCTGGGCAACACCTGGGAGCTGGTTAGAGATGCAGGTTTTCAGGTTCTTCCCCAGACCTGCTGTTCAGAATCTGCATTTTAACAAGATCCGCAGGTAACTCCTATGCACATTTCAATTTGAGAAGCCCTGTTTTACAAGCGTCTGCCTGTGTATTTACATGGCAAATAAATATCTACAAATTCCCAGTTATAAATATGTCATGGGTGTACTGCATAGCGATTGAAGTTAATAATGCTGTATTGTAATTCAAAAGTTGCTAAGAGGGTACATCTTTAATATTTATGTATTTATTTGGCTGTACCAGGTCTTAGTTGTGGCACACAGCATCTTCCTCGCCGAAGGATCATCCTTGCCGCGTGCAGGATCTTTAGTTGTGGCATGTGGGATCTAGTTCCTCTACCAGGAATCAAACCCTGGCCCTCTTCATTGGGAGCACGGAGTCTTAGCCACTGAACCATCAGGAAAGTTGCTAGAGAATAGATCTTAAAAGTTCTCATCACAAGAAAAAAAATTGTAACTACATATGGTGATAGATGTTAGCTGGACATTGTGGTGATCATTTCACAATGCATACAAATATCAAATCATGTTGTACACCTGAAACTTAATGTTTTATGTCAATTATACATCAATTAATAATTAAATCATGAAAAAAAACCAGATTACCTTCCTTTCATTTCTTCTTTACATTTCAGTTAAGGCATTACCTTGATTTTATTTTATTTTTCAAAATTTGGAGTGCATGAATAGGATATTTTACTCTGTGAATTTCATTCCATTACAGGAAAGAGATATTGCAAGAAATTTATTATAAAGGAGGGTTTGGGGTCTGCTGGGGCTGGAAACCCACTGATGAGTACCCACTCCTGTTTTCAGTTGGTGGCAGAGTCAGCCCTGAGGAGACAGAAATGGGAGTGGGCAGCTCTTGAACCTGAAGAGCTTACCTCTAGCAGGGAAGATGAGACAGACACACATATCGCCACCTCCTGAGCCTCAGTTTCCTCACCCATGAAATGGGTATAATCAGTCATCAGTCATGTCCGCCTGCCTCCCCAGGGGGCTAGACAGGCTTGAATGAGCTTGGAGTGGTGGTTGTGAGCTGCCTCGTACCTGAGGGAAGTGAGGTCTGAGAGTGCCCTGGTCACAGCTCTATCTTCTGGTGTCTCTTCCTGTCCTTTAGGGTCCAGCCCTCAGTCTCCTCTTTCTCTCCCAGAGCCTCATCTGCCTCTATGGTCTCACTCTCTCTTCCTCCTTCCTCCCCACACCCCCAAAAAACCCCCACAGCTATCTGAACCTTGCTCCATATTAGCAAACTAGCACTATTTCTGGGGAGAGCAAGCATGCGTTGAGTGTTGATGACATGCCAGGACCCTCATGCACTGGGTCCTTTATGCCAGCCCTGAGACTACGTCATAATACCCCAATGAGCAGAGAAGACCACGGCTCAGAGAAAGGGAGTGATTTGCACCAGTTGCTCACAGCCAATAAGAGGCCAAGATGGAACAGGAACTCAAGCTTTTGGCTCCTACTACACCAGGCTTCCTTGGCTGGAAACAGGAACCAACTTTCCATGACTTTGAGAAGGACTCTGTTCAAAGTCCCACCTCAGAGATCTGCCTCTAGCCACATTGCACCATACCCTGCAAGATCAGGTTCCAGAAGAGTGCCCCTTCCTCCTTCCCTCAAGCAACCCTTCCCTTGTTCCATGAATATTTATAGATTCCAGGAACTGGGATACACAGAAAACAAAAACAGACAAAATCTCTGCCCTCCTGGAGCTTCTGTTCCAACAGACAAACAGGCAATAAATAGGTGTGATGTGTAGCATGGTATATAGATGGTGCTGGGTGCTATGGAAACAATGAAGCAGAGGAGAGGGGGAGGGGAGTTTGCCATTCTAATTGGGTAGTTAGGCCTCGCTGAGAAAAGGACACACTGAGAAAAAGACCTGGAGGAACTGGGCAGAAGCCATGTGGCTAAGAGGGGGATGAGTGTGTCAGGCAGATGAAAGCAATTTGCAAAGGCTCTTAGGTGGGAGAGGAGCATCAAGAAGGCCAGTTTACCCGCAGCAGATGAGCGAGGGAAGAGTGGGAGGAGACGGGGGCGGGGAGGGGGGGTCCCATGGAGCCTTGTGGTACGTGGAAGGACTTTGGCTTTTTTAACTCCAAGTGAGATGGAGGCATTAAAATGACATGATCTGACTTGTGTTTTAAAAGGATCGTTCTGGCTGCTGGGTTGAAACCGCACTGTAGGAGACAAATGCACCAGCTGGGGCGCCGGCAGGGAGGCTCCAATAATCCAGGAGAGGGGGCAATGCCCACAAAGGTGGCAGCAAGCTGGATGGGGGGCGAGATGAGGTCAGAGTCTGCCTATATTCTGAAGGCAGAGCCAACAGCACTTGCTGACAAACTGGATGTGGGATGTGAGAGGAAAAAGGAATTAAAAAAATGGCTTCGGATATTCAGCCCAAGAACTGGAAGTTGCCATTTGCTGTGGAAGGAGCAATGCAGTTCAAGAATTGAGCTTTTGGGGCTTCCCTGGTGGCGCAGGGGTTAAGATCCACCTGCCAATGCAGGGGACACAACTTCAAGCCCTGGGCTGGGAAGATGCCACAGGCTGCAAAGCAACTAAGCCCATGTGCCACAACTACTGAGCCTTCAAACTAGAGCCCTCAAGCCACAGCTACTGAAGCCTGATCACCTAGAGCCCGTGCTCCGCAAAAAGAGAAGCCAAGGCACTGAGAAGCCCACGCACTGCAACAAAGAGTAGCCCCTGCTTGCCACAACTAGAGAGGGCCCGCATGTAGCAATGAAGACCTAATGCAGCCAAAGATAAATAAATAAATAAATAAATAAATAAATCTTTAAAAAAAGATTAAATCAATGAGTCTGGCATTCAGGGGCGAGCTCTGGGCTGGAATATATAAATCTGAGATTTGCCAGCACAGAGATGGCATTTAAAGCTTGAAACTGGATGAGATCACCAAGGGAGTGAATGTGGACAGAAAAAAGAGGACCAGGGAGCAAGTCCTGGGCACTTCACTGTTTAGCAGTTGAGTGGATGAGAGGAAACAACAAAACAGTAGTAGTCAGTCAAACAGAAGAAAAATCAGGAAAGTAAGATATCTTAAAAGTGAAGTAAAGAAAGCATCTCAAAGAGGAGGGAATGATCAGCTGTGTCACATACAATTTATAGATCTAGGAAAATATGAGCATTAAGAATTGATAATTAGAATGGAAGAAAATTTTGAAAATCATATATCTGATAAGGGACTTGTATTTAGAATATGTAAAGAACTCTCAGAACTCAACAATCATTTTTAAAATAATGCAATTTAGGGGACTTCCCTGGAGGTCCAGTGGTTGGAACGCCACGCTTCCACTGCAGTGGGCAAGGGTTTGATCTTTGGTAGGGGAACTGAGATCCCACACGCTGTGCAGTGCAAAAAGAAAAAAATGCAATTTAAAATGGATAAAGGATTTGAATAGACATTTCTCCAAAGATACACATGGCCAATAAGCACATGAAAAGAGATTCAACATCATTAGCCATCAGAGACACTCAAATCAAAACCACAATGAGATACTACTTCTAAGATGGTTACAATCAAAAAGACATATAATAACAAGTGTTGACAAAGATATGGAAAAATTGTAACCCTTATACACCACTGGTGAGAAAAGCAAAATGGTACAGCTTCTCTGGAAACCAGTCTGGCAGTTCCTCACATGGGTAAACATAAAGTTACCTTACGACCTCATGACCAGTAATTTTACTCCTAGATATATACCCAAGAGGAATGAAAACATATGTCCAGGACTTCCCTGGTGGTGCAGTGGTTAAGAACCTGCCTGCCAATGCAGGGAAGGTGGGTTCGATCCCTGGTCCAGGAAGATTCCACGTGCCTCGGAGCAATTAAGCCCATGCTACTGAGCCTGCATTCTAGAGCCCTCAAGCCACAACTACTGAGCCCATGCGCCACAACTATTGAAGCCCACACACCTAGAGCTCATGTTCCACAACAAGAGAAGCCACCGCAATGAGAAGCCCGTGCGCTGCAACAAAGAGTAGCCTCCACTCGCTGCAACTAGAGAAAGCCCGTGCACAGCAACGAAGACCCAATGCAGCCAAAAATAAAATAAATAATAAAATAAATCTTTAAAAAAAACAAAAAACTTGTACACAAATAGTAGAAACAACTCAAATGTCCATCAATTGATGAGTGGATAAGTAAAATGTAGTATGTCCATATATCCATGGAATATTATTTGGCAGTAAAGAAAAAGTAAAATACTAATACATGCTATAACACAAGTGAACCTTGAAAACATTATGCTAAGTAAAAGAAACCAGCCACTAAGAGACCACATATTGTATGATTCCATTTATATGAAATGTCCAGAACAGGCCAATCTATACAGAGGCAGAAAGTAGATTAGTGGTTGCCTGTGAGCTGAAGGGGTTGGAGGAAAATGGGGAGTGACTGCTAAAGGGCACAGGGTTTCTTTGGGGGTTGATGAAAATGTTCTAAAATTGATTACGGTGCTGGTGGAACAATTCTGTGAGTATACCAAGCAGCACTGAATTGTATACTTTATATGGGTAAAGTATATGTTAGGTGAATTATATCTCAATAAAGCTGTTTCCAAAAAAACTTGATGGGGAAATTCCCTGGCGGTTCAGTGCTTAGGACTGGGCGCTTTCACTGCCAGGGGCCCAGATTCGATCCCTGGCCGGGGAACCAAGATCCCGCAAGCCACTCAGTGCAGCCAAAAAAAAAAAAACACCTTGATGATTGGATTAAGCAATGTGATGGTTACAGGTGACCTCAACAAAAACAGTTTTGGCCTCGTGGTGGGGACAAAAGCCTGATTACCGCGTGTTCAAGGGAGAACAGCACAAGTGAAGGCCGCAAATATGAACATTTTCAGAGAGTTTTGCTATACACACAGTGCCCAGCTTACGGTGGTTCCATTGACAACGGTTGTACAAGGTACACATAATCTTTCGACTTTACAGTAGTGCAAAAGCAGTACTCATTCAGCAGAAAATGTACTTCACATTTTGAATTTTACTCTTCTGGGCTAGCGCGATATCAGGTCTGATGCTCTCTTGTGATGCTGGGCAGAGGCAGTGAGCTGCAGCTCCCAGGGAACCACGCAACCACATCACATCAAGGGGAGACCCATACACTGACACCTGTCCTGCCTTTTTTATTTTTAATATTTATTTATTTATTTATTTATATTTTTTTATTATTTTTGGCTACCTCAGGTCTTCGTTGCCAAGTGCAGGTTTCTTGGGCTTCTCTCTAGTTGCCATGCGTGGGCTCCAGGGCGCGTGGGCCCTGCTTACGAGCTCAGTAGTTGTGGCTCCAGGGCTTAGTTGCCCCACGGCATGTGGGATCTTCGTTCCCCAACCAGCGATGGAACCCGGGTCCCCTGCATTGGAAGGTGGGCTCTTCACCACTGGACCACCAGGGAAGTCCCCTGTTCTGTCTTTCAGTACAGTATTCAATAAATTACATGAGATAGCCAACATTTAATTGTAAAATAGGCTTTGTATTAGATAATTTTGCCCAACTTCAGGAGAACATTAGTGTTCCGAGCACGTTTAAGGTAGGCTAGGCTGTGATGGTCCATAAGTTACATGTATTGAACGCATTTTCCACTTAGGATATTTTCAACTTACTGTAGGTTTAACAGGACGTAAGCCCGTGGTAAGTCAAGGAAGATCTGTGTAGAAAAATGGGGTAGAGGGGATGCGGATGTGAGGTCAAGAGAGGTTTCTTGGTTTTGTTGTGTTTTTTCTGAGATGCAAGAAATTGTGTCTCAATGCTGATTGGAATGATCCAGTAGAAAGGGGGAAATGGCCCAAGTGAAGCCTTTGAGCAGGTGAGAGAGGCAGGGGATCTGGCGTATGAGTGGAGGGGAAGCACAGAGAGGACCAAGTGGGGTTCATCCAAGGTAGCAGGAGGGAGGGTAAAAATGAGGCACAAACCCAGGGACTGGGTAAAGGAGGTGTGGAGAGTCTGTGGAAATTCCCTTTCGATGGCTTCTACTTTCTCAGTGAGGCAGCAAGCGAGCGCAAGAGCTGAGGGAGGGCTGGGGGGAGAGCTGCCAGGGATTGAGGAGAGAGGAGAAGGCAAGAAGTTGTCTCTAGGACCGCGGGGAGTGACAGGACTGGGTCATATGGTAGGATCTCGAGATGGCGCCAAGGGTCCCCTGGAGGAGGGTGAGCGTGACATTCAAGTGAGACCAGTCATCAGGGCTGTGTGTCTTTTTCCAGCTTCTGTCAACGGTGTGGGTGCAAGTGTAGAGTTGGATTAATCAGGGTGTGGTTTAGCCAGCTGAGTGCAAATTAACAAGAAAGGAGCAAGGGGTTTGAGGGCGTGTGTAAGGAAATAATTATAATGATGGCCCATGGAATCTAAGCTGGTTAAGGAGGAAAGTCAGGACATGAGGGAGGCAAGGAACGGTAGGGAAAAGGTGGGAAGATCAATGGATTGAAGGTCCTGGTGGATCCGGAACTGATGGAGTTGGGGTTCTAGAAAGAGTGAGCCGAAAAGACAGGAGGTGGTGTCAGGAGGATGGGATACTTGACATTGAAATCACACGGGGTAGGGGCACAATTATTGGTAATGCTAAGGTCTAGGACATTACCTTGGTCATGAGGGGCTGAGGCAGGGTGGAGGACAAGAACCACGGGAGGAGAGAATGGGTGTTCTCCATAGGGGAGGATCACCTGTGTGTAACTGAACAAACCAAGTCATCCTCAGGGGCAGGGCCCTGGGGAGGGCACGGGCTTGGGATTCGGCCGGACCTGGATATGAAGCCCCACTCGCCAACTGTTGGGGTCATGCTCAAATTAATTAGTTTCTCTGAGCCTCAGTTTCCTCTCGTGCGAAGTGAGAGATCACTCCTATGTTAAAAGATTACATTCTGGGCTTCCTAAGTGGCGCAATGGTTGCGAATCCGCCTGCTAATGCAGGGGACACAGGTTTGATCCCTGCTCCAGGAAGATCCCGCATGCCACGGAGCAACTAAGCCCGTGTGCCACAACTATTGAGCCTGCGCTTTAGAGCCAGTGAGCCACAACTATTGAGCTCATGTGCTGCAACTACTGAAGCCCACGTGCCTAGAGCCCGAGCTCCGCAACAAGAGAAGCCACGGCAATGAGGAGCCCATGCACCACAACGAAGAGTAGCCCCCACTCACCGCAACTAAAAAGAAAGCCCAGGCACAGCAAAAAGACCTAACACAGCCAATAAAATAATAAATAAATAAATTTATTTTTAAAAAAAAGATTATGTTCTGAAAATTGAATGAGAAACTGTGTTGAAGATGCTTGGTGTGGTTCTAGGCACAGGGCACTCAGTACTGTGGGCTGCTCCTAGGATGCTCCTGTCTCAGGTCCCAGAGCTGAGGAGGAGCCAATGTAGAGACCAAGACTCTCGCAGGACCCCTTCTCCCTTCCCACCACCTTAAATCACTGAAGGTGTGAATGGAAAAGCCTGACTCCTATTTCTCTTCCATTTCACAGAATAGGAAACTGAGGCCCAGATAGGGAAAGTGTGTCGCTATGACTCAATTATCATACAGAGTAAATTCCCTTTCAAAATCACTTGGAGTCAGAATTAAGATGAGAAATGTGTATGGGGGGAAAAGGCTCATATATAAAATTTGAAAGCCAGTTGGACTCTTCAGGAGGTACTTCAGCCCTTGTTCCCCTCCATGTATTGGAACAATTAAAAGTTGGTCTTGGTGAAAATGAAAAACCCTACAAGTTTACCCCTGCTCTCTCTCGTCTTCTCTCTCCTCTTCCTACATCCCCAAATCACACACCCCCAAACACTGAAGTCCAGGTCCTGTGATAGGTCAAACATTGGACCAATTAGCTTTAGAAACAGAAGTGTCAACAGAAGGGTGACTCACAGCTCAGGAATTTGCTAATTGCTCTTCCTAGCCCAGGCAGAAGGAAGGGGAGAGGAAAAGAGATCTCTAAGTTTCCTTCCTTAGAGAACTTAATTCAAGTGTATGGGGTGGGCACAGCATCACCCACCCCCACAAGGCACTGCCCCTTGTAGTTCCAGCCCTAGCCAGTCTCCTTGGGGTAAATCCCTTCTGCTTTCTGGACCCCAGTTTCCTCATCTACAAAGTGGGAAGAGTAAACAAAATGATTGTCAAAGGGCCTCTCAGCGCAAGCCTTCAGAGTTCCAGGAATATGTAGCTTGGCACATTCTCTGCTGCCCTGGCTGTCCAGGGACAAGCATGGGGAGGTAGGGCAGAAGTGGATCCAGAAGACACAATGGAAATGTCACCTCCTTAGGGAGGACTTCCATGATTACACCATCTAATGATGTACATTGACCTCTCTCACTCTCTTTCCCTCTCTCTCTATATCTTTTTCACACTAACATACACCTGTGGCTGCTCTCTCTTCCATTACCCTGTTCTTTTAAATATTTATTTATTCATTTATTTATTATTTATTTTGGCTGTGCTGGATCTTAGTTGCAGCATGTGGGATCTTTGTTGCAGCATGCGGACTTCCTAGCTGCGGCATGTGAATTCTTAGTTGTGGCAGGCATGCGGGATCTAATTCCCTGGCCAGGGATCAAACCCGGGCCCCCTGCATTGGGAGCGCACAGCCTTACCCACTGGACCACCAGGGAAGTCCCTGTTTTATTTTCTTTTTAGCTCTATTCAAAATGTCTTATTTATTTACTTACTTGACTATTGTCTTACTACACTAGAATGTCGGTTTGAGAAGGGCAGGGACCTTGCCTATCATATCCCAGGGCCTAGCCCACCATCTGGTACACAGTAGGTGCTTAGTATGTCTATTTTAGTTGATAAATGAATAAATGAATGGATGAATGTATCTTGTAGGTGGTACCAGGGCTATGCCAAGCATGACTCTGTGACCTGTGCCAACCTGTCTAAGAAGAGCAGTTGGGAAATAGGGCTCTGCAGTCAGGAGACCTGGGTTCAAGTCTCACACTACCAATTAGTAGTTATATGACCTTAGGCATTTCACTTGACCTCTCTAAACCTTATGCTCTTCATCTGTAAGTTGAGGATAATGATGCCACATCTTGAGATGTATCTTTAGGAATTAGAGGTCATGTATATAAGGTATCTGGTGCATAGTAGGTTATCCAGTAAATGTTAAGTTTCCTTTCTATTCCTTCCTCTGCTGGAGCATGGAAGTGGTAGTTCAAGGGTTTGGAGACTCTAGGTTCGGTAGAATAGATAAGGTTTCTTATCTATTTCTTATCTTTCAAGAGAAGGTAAAACAAAATAGCAAGCAACTGCACTGAGGACAGTGCAAGAAACTTGCTCGAAGTCACAAAGCCAAGCAATGGAGCAAATAGCAGGTCCCCACCCTGGGGGCCAGAGGAAGTCCCTAACCCCAGACAAGATGGAGGGAGAGGATAAGGACAAGATCTTGCTTGGGCTGGCCTCCAGATAGAGGAAACAGCTGCTCTAGTCTGAGAGTTAGCCTCCTAGGATCTACTCCTAGGTCTGTTTAAGGCAACCTGGTGACCTTGGAATGTAGTTTATCATTTCTAGGTCTTGGTTTCTCTGTCTGTACATTAGACACATTGCTCCTTGCCCAGCCTAGCTTACAGAATGGGGGTGTTAGGAGAATGATATTTAATTAATTGTTAGAGGGACTTCCCTGGTGGTGCAGTGGTTAAGAATCTGCCTGCCAGTGCAGGGGACACAGGTTCGATCCCTGGGTTGGGTAGATCCCACATGCTGCAGAGCAACTAAGCCCATGCGCCACAACTACTGATTCTGCACACTAGAGCCCTCAAGCCACAACTACTGAGCCCAAGTGCCACAACTACTGAAGCCCACACGCGCCCAGAGCCTGTGCTCTGCAAAAAGAGATGCCACCACACTGAGAAGCCCATGCACCACAATGAAGACCCAATGCAGCCAATAAATAAATAAATAAAATTTTTAAATAATAATTAATTGCTAGAAGAATGATTTTTGATGTAAAAGAGAACATTGCAGAGACAAATCAGACTCAGTTTCTAAAATTTTGCCACAAGCACATATATTTAAAGTAAGAAAAAAAGATTAAAAGTGACAGTAATAATGTTTCATCCCACTAGGCTCTCTAAAGTGGGAGAGAAAAACATGTAAACATATTATTTCAATAGAACATACGAAAATGTTTTGGCAACGATAAATAATTAAATCAAATTTTTAAAAAACTATTGAGCCCCTTCTCTGGAGAAGATGAGGAAACTGGCTTAGAGAGCTTTAGTAACTTGCCCAAGGGCACACAGGACCTGAGAAAGACTTCCACCAGCGGCCCAGGAAGCTCCTGCCAGAGTTCAACACCCCAGTTCCAGCTTCCTTCCAACCTCCAGGCCCGTGAAGGCCCTGGGTCTGTGCAAGTGTAGTGGAAAAAGCATGGACTCACAGATTTCATAGTTCAGATTCAGCACCAGGGCCCCATCTCACTTGCTGTGTGACCTTGAAAGAGTCAGGCCCCTTCTCTGAGCAGGTTTCCTCACCCCTAAATCAAAACATGAACGCTAGCCAGGCAGTGATGTACACAAGAGAGTACATTTAAAAAGTATCTACCTTAGGAAGGTCCCAGAACATGCCCCTCCTTTGGCCTGCCCGCTGTCCTATCCTGCTGGGCGCTGGTATCCTCCCCCATCCATCCCAGGCCCTGGGCCAGCCACTTTGGGGCCCCCAATTTGGTGTCTGCATTGCTCACTTGCTGGGGAGCCCACCCCCCGCCCTGCCCCCAGCCATCCCCTGGCTGATGCGGAACATCTCAGAAGCCCATAGAATTGGAGAGTTTTAAACAGGAAACTGGTATAATTTTGGTTAGGAGCTCAGGCAAGAGGGAGAATTCTGCCAGCCACGGCCACGTCCAAAAGAAATAGAGAGGGAGGGTTTAGGGTTTCAAGTTTGTGCATTTAAGGGATATTAAGACAAATAAAGAACTTATATTCAGCCCCGAAAAAAAAAAAAAAGTATTTACCTTCGTATACAAGTTTGTTACCTTTCCTCAAATCTGGATGATTGCCGGGGAGCAGGAGAAGCACTAGGTGGAGTTGAACAAGTGGCGCAATCTCTCTGGGCTTCTGAAAATAGCGGATGACCAGGGCCAGGCCGGGTGATTTCTAAATTCCTTCCAGCGGGGGAAAGGAAAAAAAAAAAAAAAAAACCTTAGTGGTCCGACTCCGCTACAAACTCCACAGGTCACTTCCCTCACGCCGGCCCCTGGAGGGCGCAGTCCCTTTAAATCCAGGCCCAGCCTTCCACCCCGGCCAATCACGGAGAACAGAAGTTCTTTAAGGACCAAAGGAGGGAATTCAGCCGGAGAAGGAGGGCGGGGCAGGGGCGTGCCTTCCAGCCAATCGGAATCTTTCTGGAGACCAGTTACTCACGTGCAAAGCTCTGCTGACCAATGGCAGGCGCGTCGAGAGGCGGGGCGATTCCCGCGGTATGAAAGCTGCAGGGACCAATGGGCGTGTCGCCCGCGGCCTATAAGAGGCTGCTGGAACCCGGGCGACCAGCTTTAGGGTCGGTTGGTCTTTGCTGTCGGAGCTGTGCCCTGGGTTTGCCTCGCCGTCGCTGCCGTCCGGTCCCTGCGCCCTCCGCGTTGGCCCCGGCCCAGCCGCTCTCCCTGCCCTCCTCCCCTTAACCACCCCCCGGTTTCTGCCGTCGGGGCCCCGGGGCCGGGCTAATGATGCCGTCGGAGAGCGGAGCGGAGAGCCCGGACCGGGCGGCTGCACAGGTGGCTACTACGGCTGCGGCCTCCGCGGTGGCTACGACTGCCCCGGCAGGCAGCGGACCCGACCCGGAGGCCTCATCAGCCTCCCTCGGACGGCACCTGAGTGGGCTGAGCTGGCCGCAGGTGAAGCGGCTGGATGCGCTCCTGAGCGAGCCGATTCCCATTCATGGGCGCGGCAACTTCCCCACGCTGAGCGTGCAGCCCCGGCACATCGTGCAGGTGAGAGGGGCTGAGCGGGGATATGGGGTCTCCATCCTGAGGCTCTCTTGGCTGGGAGGCTCCCGAATCTGTTCGATTTGCTGGACAGCTAGGAAAACAAGGCTCAGAGAAGGACAGAGGCTGTAACAAAATCACAGGGCACTGATGGCAGTCCATACCCTCCTCCCCCTGCACCTCATAATCTCTCTCTACTTGACTTTCCAGTCCCCCACCCCTTGAGGAGCCCCGATTCCTCTCGGCCCATTCACCTAGGCCCTGGCTGGGAGAGGGGTGGGAAATAGGGAGGGACCTGGCCGGAGAGGAAGAACAGCCAGGCCTGCAAGGACAGCAGATGCCAGGCAGCCCTGTGTGGGTAAATGTGGCAGATGTGCATGCTTTAGTCCAAAATAGTTCTTTTCCTCTCTACATTGTCATCCCGGGTCCCACCCTCTACCCCTTCTTTCTCAAGGTTCTAGGAGCAGACTCTGTGCTGTGTTCCCACAGCCCACGGCTCAAGAGCCCCCTCGCTAGGTGGGAAAGAAATTCCAGCAAGGACTCCCTCCCTCTCAACTGGGGTTGTGACAGGAGGAGATTAAGCACCAGGCCCAGACCTGATGCCTGCATGCTGGAGGGCAACATCAAGTGTCCAGTTTAGGTGTTTCTCTCCCTCCCCAAGACTGGAAATGAGGGCCAGGTCCCTGGCTCCAAGCCCCATCTCTCTCCTGAGGAGCAGAAGAGAATACTGGCAACTCCTCCCCTCCTCCACAGACTCCCTCTTCCCTTTCCCCAACCCTCAACAACCCTAAAGTTGCTCTTTCACCTGTATAGCCCAGGCACGGTCGTGCTCTGAAATACCAGAATATGGTAACTATTGTATGCATTTTATAGCTGGGGAAGCTGAGGCCCCAAGAGAGGCAGTGAGCTGCCTAAGATTACCTAGAGGTGAAAATCAAACCCAGAGAATCTTGGGTCTTCCCAGGAGCCGGTTACCATAGGTTCAAGGTCTTCCCACTTCTTCGCAAGTTCCCAAGACTCAACTTCTAGGTCTTAGCAGATAGAAGAAACCAGAAAATCGAGTCACAATTCCTGCATATTCCTGCCAGCAGATGGACTTTCTTTCTGGGGAGGTAGCCGTAGAAGCCAGGTGAAGCAGACCATCCCCCTGCTCCTTCTGCCTTAGCTTCCACAGAGGGGGAGGAGTGTTTGCTGGGGGATTACCTCTCCCTCCCTCCCATGGAATGGGAGGGAGTGGGGGCAGATTCCCCAGGGCTGACTCATCAGTGGTGCTCACTGAGGCATTCCTTGGCTGCCCCGCTGTCATGGGGTAATTAGGAAACCAATTGAGGCTTTTCTCCCCTTGACAGTCAGGTCCACCTTGGGACCCCAAATGCTGTATCTCAAGGACAGTTGTCCCAGGCATGAGCTCAGTGTGGCAGTTCACCTCTGCAAGGACATAGGGTGCCCTGGAAGGGAAGTCCCTGCCCCTATCAGTATGGTCCAAACTGCCTTTCCTGGTGCCTGCTCTGTGCCAAGCCCTTTTCAGGACACGCGGGGCATAGATGTGACTGGGACCCAGCCTCCCTGCCTTCCAGCCAGGTGGGGAAGACTGCAGATCAACAGGAGCTGACTCTACAATGTGATAAGAGTACAATGTCTCCTAGGCTAGGGTCAGAAATATCACAGAACAGGGAGCTGCCAGCTGTGGTGGGGAGGAGGAAGTGGCGACTTCAGAGTTGGACTTGGAGGGTGGACATCTGGCTTCAGGGCCTGGACAGTTGTCAATTCCCTTTGCTGGGCCCAGTGTCCCTATTTGTTCAATGGGGATGGGTTGAACTGCTCTCCAATCCCCCCTCTGGTTCCAGAATCCAAAGGAAACAGGTGTCTTCACCTGGCCTGCACAATTGCCTCCACGGGGAAGAAAGTCCATCTCCTGGCAGGAATCTGCAGCTGGCAGCTTCACAAGCTGTTGGGATATGTGTGTGTGTGTGTGTGTGTGTGTGTGTGTGTGTGTGTGTGTGTGTGGTGGGGGGGTGCTGGTTGTTGACTTTGAGCTTCTCACCAGTGCTGAGTTGTCCCACGGTTTAAGAATTGGAACCTTTTTCCCTCTCTACCCCCACAAGGTTTGCCTACAGCAGTAATCTGGGCAGTTCGAGATGCTATTCTTGCTTGTCCCTGGGCAAGAGGGGCCCACTTTCCTGTAGGAGGTCCCCTGCTCATAGCTCTGGAAGAACTGGTTCTAATTAAGTTCAGCCATTTACTGGCTGTGTAACCCTAAACAAGTCCTTTGCCCTCTCTGGGTCCAGAGGATTGATTAGACTCTGACCTCTCCAGCTGCAGCCAGAGGGCCTGCATTAGGTGACTCTGGATTCAAGTTTTGTAAGCCTGCTGGCGACAGCACCCGTGGTCCCCTGCAGGTCTCAGCAGCAGCCTGGGAGCAGAGTGGCGTGGGGGAGGGCCTTGGCACAGGAGAAAGGAGGGTGCAGCCACTGCCCCCTCCATGGCTGGAAAGCCTGATTCAGGAGGCTCCAAGCTGCCCTGCAGTCCTTGGGTGTGGCGGTATCTGGAGACTGCCTGCCAAGCTGGCTGTGGTCTCACCTGGGAAAGAGACAACAGCCGCTGGCTGGCTGACACAGCCGGCCCCATGGCCTGACGCAGGCGATTTAACAAGGGTACTCCTACCTACTCACCAGGCCAGGTGCCATGCCCTGGGGTGGGCATCAGCCTGGGAGCAGGAGCTGGCACTGAGTAAGGCTCAGTCAGCTCTAATGGGACTTAGGGAGGGGGCCTTTCTACTCTGCAGGTCCGCCAGGGTCCTTGGGACAAGGTCTTTGGCCCAGTTCTCCCCCTGGCCTACATGGGTACAGCTGCTGGCTGCCAGAGTGTGGGTTAGGAGTCCCACAGGCTGGACTGCAACAACTGGTCCCCTACTTCCCGCCTCCCCTGTCTGCCGAGCTAAGGCTTCCCCAACCCGCACCTTCTTGCTCCCTCGCTACTCTGGCCCTGGGCTTCAGTGATTGGAGGGTTGCCCTCACTTTGAAACTTTGAAAGGAAGAGAAGGTTAGAACCTTAGTTTCTGGTCTCTGCTACGTCTGCACCCTGGGTTGGTAATGTGGTAGAAAGAGGATAGACTTTGGAGTCAGCCATACCTGGATCACCTCTGGGTGATCTTGGGCAGGTCCTTTCACTCCTCATTTTCCCCATCTATAACTTGGAGATCATAAAGATCTATTCCCCCATATATTCTGGTGAGCAGGTCCAGTGCCTGGCACCCAGTAGGTGCCTAGCCAACATTACTCTTCCCCTGCCCCAGCTGCCTGGCCCGCCAGGTCCCTGATGGCCAGATGTCTCCTCCCATAGCCATGATAATGCCTTCCCCTAGTCAGGGTCCTCCTCCCGGAAGCTTCCTGGAGGGAGCTGCCCATCTCAGATTGCCCCACTGCAGCTTGCCTCCTCAGCACTTAGGTGCATTCTTTGCAGTAATTCCCTGGGAGGCCAGCAGAGCAGCTGGGCCCGGAGCTGACTTGGCAGCAAGGTGGGGTTGCAGAATCGCTCAGGGTAGGAATGCTGCCTGGTCACTTTCGGTGTGCGAAGCACTCTGGGCTGCTGAGGACACTGAATGTCCGGGCCCAGCTCCTCTCTCCTCCCCTCCCTGGTCCTAGGCCCAGGGAGGTGCCTCTGGCTAGAGGAACAGGTTCAAGATGACATATAGGTTTACCTGTTGTGTTCCTGTGTCAGCAGATGGGTTCTGGTACATTCTTCCCACTTGGCTTTACGAGGCTTCCTGAGGCTTAGACCCATCCCCTCACCCAAGAACAGAAAGAGTCTGGGTTTTAACTTCCAGCCCTGGCATTTCTGAATGGCTTCCCCTCAGAGCCTTAAGTGTTTTACCACTATAAGCCCCCGTTTCCTTAACTGTAAAATGAGTCTAATATTTGCCTTACTGTGTCCTTGTAAAGATAAATGAGTGTGTCATAGTCAAAAGAGCATGCACGGACTTGAGAAGCCAACTGACCTGGGTTCTAGTCTCAGCCTGACTATTCTCTGACTTTGGACATGACTTCTCTGTGCCTCAGGTCCCCCATCTGTAAACTAGGATAATAATACTCAAGCATAGGGTTATTGTGAGCGTTAATGTAGTAATGCATGTGCACAGCCAATTACATTCCCAACACATTTGAGCAGTTTGCATCATGCCTGGCACAAAACTAAGTGTTTTACTTGCAGTTTTAGAGAGGCAGAATTGCATAGTGGTTAAGATATGAACTCTGTGTTTAATTCCCAGCTCTGAATTCACCAGCTGTGTGACTTTGGGCAAGTTACTTGGCCCCGCTGTGCTTCCACTTCCCCATCTGGGAGTAATAGTACGCACCTCATAGAGTTACTGTAAGAATTACGCGAGTTTATATCCTAATGTATAAAGAGCTTAGATCCAGACCTGGCACTTAGTAAATTCTATGCACGTATGTGCTGTCATTGCTTTTCTTTCTGAGTCATTCCTCCAAATGGGCTACTCTCTAGGTTAGGAAATGGAGGCTTACAGAGTTAAATGACTTTCCAAAGGCACAGCAGTCGATAAGTGGTCAACAGCGGTTGATATCACCATGATTATTAGGTGGCAGCCCAAAGCGCAGCCCGGAGGCCCAGGTTGCTGATACCTCTCCCTCCTGCCATCCCCTTTGCAGGTCGTCCGCAGCAGCCTGGAGGAGCAGGGACTGTGCGTACACGGCGTGTGGCTGCATGGCTCCGCCGCCAGCCACGTGCTGCACCCCGAGAGCGGCCTGGGCTACAAAGACCTGGACCTGGTGTTCCGCGTGGACCTGCGCAGCGAGGCGTCCTTCCAGCTGACCAAAGAGGTGGTGCTGGCCTGCCTGCTGGACTTCCTGCCGGCCGGCGTCAGCCGGGCCAAGATCACGGCCCTGACACTCAAGGAGGCTTATGTGCAGAAGCTGGTGAAAGTGTGCACGGACACAGACCGCTGGAGCCTCATCTCCTTGTCCAACAAGAGCGGTAAGAACGTGGAGCTCAAGTTCGTGGATTCGGTCCGGCGCCAATTTGAGTTCAGCATAGACTCCTTCCAGATCCTCCTGGACTCCCTGCTGCTCTTTGGCCAGTGCTCCTCCACGCCCATGTCCGAGGCCTTCCACCCCACAGTCACAGGCGAGAGCCTGTACGGGGACTTCGCCGAGGCCCTGGACCACCTGCGGCACCGCGTCATCGCCACCCGCAGCCCGGAAGAGATCCGCGGGGGCGGCCTCCTCAAGTACTGCCACCTGCTGGTGCGGGGCTTCCGGCCGCGGCCCAGCACCGACGTGGGCGCCCTGCAGCGGTACATGTGCTCCCGCTTCTTCATCGACTTCCCGGACCTGGCGGAGCAGCAGCGCACGCTGGAGCGCTACCTCGAGGCCCACTTCAGCGGGGCCGACTCGGCGCGCCGCTACGCCTGCCTGGTGACGCTGCACCGGGTGGTCAACGAGAGCACCGTGTGCCTTATGAGCCACGAGCGCCGCCAGACGCTGGACCTCATCGCCGCGCTGGCGCTCCAGGCGCTGGCCGAGCAGGGCCCGGCGGCCGCGGCTGCCCTGGCGTGGCACTGCCCCGTCCCCGAGGGGATCGTGCCCGCCACTGTCAATTACTACGTGACCCCCGTGCAGCCTCTGCTGGCCCGGGCCCACGCCTCCTATCCCACCTGGCTGCCTTGTAACTGACTCAGACCCTGGCCAGAAAGGACGAGCCCTCTCCGGATGGAGTGGGGCCTCCAGAAGTGTGCGGAAGACATGATCAGAGACAGGCAGTCGGTGCCAGGTGGCCCAGCACTGCTGCAGGGTTGGGCCTCAGACTGAACAGACCAGACTCCACCCCCGAGTGAGGCCCCTGTAGGCTGAAGGCCAAGCTGGGGTTCTTGGCAAATGGACCTTCTGGTTATTTGCACCACACTTGTGGACCAGCATGATTGTGGGGTGCAGGGGAAATTCGTCTTGGGGGTCAGTTGCCTTCAGGAGACAATGTTTGGGATGGTAGCCTCAATGCCCATCATCTCAGGTTGATTTCTGTGGCCTAGAAAGGGTCTTTTTGGCTAGGGCCAGCCCACAGTGGAACCGGCAGCCTCGGAGGGCCCGCAGCCCACACAGTGGCTAAAATAGGTGTGTTATGGGAACTACTCACTCTGGGTTGGGCTGGGCCACTGACTAGGAGGAAGGAAACTGAGGCATGAGGCAGATACCTAGGTTTGGAAAGGGACAGGTTTAGCTCAGTCCCCTAACACACCTACCCCCAGCTGTCGGTTGAGGCATGCAGTGGGCAGGAAGCAGGTAGCCTGGGGTGGGGTGCATCCCATATCCCTGCCGGGTGCTGCTCCCTTCCCTCATGTTGCAAGGAGCCCTTCTGCCTGGGAGCTTGTTCTCCGGAGGGTGCTGGGTCCAAAGTAGCCGCAGTCAAGTGCTCCCACCCCTCTGGTCTGGTTACAGGGTTCTTACAAGGGGGAGGAGAGCCATGCCCCACTTCCCTTCCCATCCCTCTGGGTTTGTTACTATTTTGCACTCTTAACACCTGCCAATAAAGATTGTCTACACTGAGCCTAGTACCATGCTTTCTCCTGGGAGGAGGACCTTCCACAGGCTGTGGGATCTGGGGCTGCCTCCCCCAGCCTGAGTCTGGCTTGTATTGTGGGAGCAGACATTTGGAGGGCGGGGTCTGAATCCTGGGCTGTAGCCGGGGAATGCTCCTTCCCCCAACACCAGCGCAGCCTGGCGACTGTGCAAGGAGCCCTTCTACATGTGTGACTTGCTCATGTGCATCGCCTCAGCAAGTCTCTTGCTAAAGAGCAAATATTTCAGTGTTTCCTACCTGGAGTCCTAATAACCGTGGACCTGGCCTCATCCTCCAGTGCTCAGGGCTGCTTGACCCCAGCTCTGCTCTCCCTTCCCCACCCCTTCCCGGGAAGCAGGTGGAGAACAAGCAGGGTGAGTCTAGACTGGAGGCCCCTCTAGTAGTGGCAGCTGGGACTGGGGGGCTTCTAAGGCCCCCAGAGCCAGAGCCCTGGTTTGACCTCCCTGCTGGGAGAGGGCCCCTCAATCCTCCAGCTCCCTCCCTCACGCCCTGGTGCTGATGGGCACACTCTGGCTTTCTCTAAGCAAGGCCCCTAGAGGGACAGGGACTCTCCTTTCCAAACCCAGCTGGGGCCATGCCTGGCTCTCTGGGAGTGAGTACCAGCCACCAGCCACAAGCTCTCAGGGTGTTCCCTCAGGGCATCAGCCAGTCATAGGCCTGGACGCTGCCCACTGTTTACCCACCCTCTTTGATCCAGGGATTGCAAAGTCCTTAACATATTTGGCCTCATGTGTGGCCTCTGAAGTGCTGGCTTTGATGGTTCCAGCCAGGGTGGAAAAAACAAGGCTGCAGAGGAGGTCCCAGGTCACCTGGGTAGGTCCAGTCATCTCACCTGCTCAGTGGGTCCCTGCTGGGCTCAGAATGGCTGGAAGGATGAGTGGAAAGGCTTTCTTTGGTGACTGAAAGCAGCCTCCCACCGCACCTTGGCCATGCCTACCCAACTAGGTCCTGGGACAGGGGACTAAGTTCGTCCCAGTTCCTGCTTTGGGTGTGAGGGGGATACTCACAGTGTAAGCACACAGGCTTAGCTTGTTGGGGTGGGGAGTGGGATTCACCTGGCTGTGCTTGTTTCCGAGGGGGGAGAGCCAGAAACTCATGGCACACGCATGCATGCACTGGATTCAGCCCACGAGTGCCAGCTACCCCCCCCCCAGAGGTGGGAACACATCAGCAAACAGAAGACCAAGATCCCCACCCTCCCGAAGATTACATTCTAATGGGGTAGAAAGAAAATAAGCTAAGTTATATAGTCTTAGGAGGTCAGCAATGCCTAAAATTATACACAGCAGGGTAAGGGATTGGAAGTGCTGGGGTTTGCGATTTTTAAAAGGGTGAACCTCCCTGAAAGGGTGACATTTGATTGAACAACAACTTAAAGACAGTGGGACGCAAGCCATGTGGATGTCTGGGGAAAGAGCGTTCTGGGCGGCGGGGACTTGCCAATGTACGCAGGTGTGTCTGGGGAAGGGCATGTGTGCCTGAGGGTGTTTTGCTGACCTTGTGCTGGCGCATGTGCTCCCCAGGAGAAGCAGGAGACAGGAGTTGCCCACTAACAGCTATCACTTCTGGAGAGCTCGCCTCCAGACTGCCTGCCATGCTAAGTTCTCCCAGATCACACCCTCTCAGTGTACCCTCCTAACATCTCCACGAGAGAAGTATTTCCGTTTGACAGACAAGGAAACTGATGCCAGAGAGGTCAAAGAGGTGTGTCTGCCCCTAGAGCCATGGCTGTTAACCCCTGCACCATCGTGCCCCTACCCTCTGATTTCACGTGGATGAGCATGACAGTATATCTCCTGAACACACATGTGACAGGGCATGTTTGGCATGTGACAGAGAAAAAGAGTTTGCATTACTGTTTGCCACGTCGTACATTTTCTTGATGCAACTGTGACACCAGCCATGGTTTGTGGTGACTATGTCAGAGGCCCATGTGGCAGCAGGCATGCCTGTGGGTATGTTTGGGGGAGGTGTAGTGTTTCCGGGTGTGAGAAAAACACTGACTCAGTGGCTGGCATTGTTCTCTCATAGACAATTCCTGTAGCCATCTAAGATGCCAGGACAGGAAGGAATCAAGAACTGGGAATCAGAGCCAGAGAGGGGAAGGCTGAGGAAGGAAAGAGCCATCCCCCATCCCCAACCCCACAGTGCTCTCTAAGCAACAGTCCACTCTCCCCCTACGACCCATGGTGCGTGGGGTGGGGGGTGGGGGGCTCCAGAGGGGGAAAAACCTTTCTGTGAACTTTGGGGAGTGGAAGATATGCCCCCAGGCAGTTGTGATGTGTCTGCCCTTTCAGTTCCACTCTCCAGCCTTCTTCATGTTCTGTGCCCTTGGAAGCTGACCTCTATGGATCAATGCCTCCCTTGTTCCCTGCTCTCTGTTGGGTTCAGCCAATGATTCTCCAGCGGGAGATACTGGAAGGAGGGAGAATAGCGTGTTTATTCCCCCTTCTCCCTCCCCATCAGGTCACCATGGTTGCCTACATCTCTCAACCAAAGACCACTTCTCCTTTCTCCAGGTCCCTGTGCCCTCCTATCGCCTCTCCCCTCTTTACCCCTTCAGGCCCAGGAGTTGAAATGGCTTCTCCCTGTTGCTAGCCCCAGAGAGTTGCATGTACCTTGTTAGTTTCTTAAGCCCAGCCCACATCTTTGGAAATAGTCCCTTTTTAAATCTCTGCCCAGTCTGAGTGTGCTCTGTCTCCTACTGGGACCCTGACTGACAGACAGGTCCATCCATTCACCAGCACGGTCACACACAATCCTCCACGGATCACCATGCTGCTGTGTTATCACAAAACCACTCACACCCCTTCGTGTCACACAGTCTCACACGTGCAGTCCCATCCCCTAGCTTCCTCATCACATCCTTAATTGGGGAAGACTTCCTGGAGAGGGTCAACTTGGAGCCAAGTCAAGGGAGAAGTCAGTCTGCAAATCAGTCAACAGGCCCAGACTGCCAAACGAAACATAACAGAAGCTTCTCAAGACAAGGCCAACTTAAAGAGCCCTGACAGACACACACAAAAGAAAGGCAGTGAGGGCACTCACAGAGTAAACCTCAAAACCACACACGCTCGTCTCACATCACTGAGATTTATTCTTCCTGAACATATATATCAGAGAACTGATTCAATATGCATTCATTTTGCAGAATTCTACAACTTCTGGGTTATGTGTGAGTCAATGTGGCCCCCTTCCCTCTACTATCAGGATATTTGAATAAATGTGCTCCCTTTTTTCATTCGAAACTTAGAATTTTTTGTTGCCAACACCGCTTCCTGAGAAAGAGGTGTGTTTCCCAGGAGCCAGCAGCCCATTATCTTTCTAAGGGGCCACAGGCATACGCCCACATGAAAAGGGCAAGGACGGTGGATGAGGGGAACTGAGGAACTGCTCACAGCAATGTTTCCCCTCAAACAGGCCTCCTGGCGCTGTTAGACTGAGAAGCAACAGCATCTACCAAAATGGGGAACCCAGCTGTGCTGCGACTTGTTTAAGAATGATGACTACATGTTTAAAAGAGATCCTTTTCACTTTCACATTGGAAAGCTTTGCTGCACTCAAATAATCTGATTGCATCTCAAGGACTTGTCGTAACATCTCCAGTTGTACAGTGTAAGCCAAAGTCGAATACGGCATATATAAAGAAATTCATACTATAGGCAACTTCCCCAGAATCCAGCCCCTTGCCACTGTAAAGTGAAGGTTTCCTGTGAAATGAGGAGGCTGCTGTGCTTGTGTAAGGTTGATTAGAGAAGTCTTCCTGAAGGAGGCGTCCAGGGAATGAGCAGAATCCAGGAGTCAGATCCAGAGTCGAGGCTCTAAGGAGCTGGGAGGAGCTGGAAAGAATAATTTCAAGAGCTTTAATTACCTCTCTCCCACAGCCACCCAGCCCCACCCAAACTCTTCAACATCTACCTCCTTAAGAGGGGCCATTGTGGAGAGAAGGAGCAGGGGCAATATTTTGAAACCGGGCTCCACTGGCTCCCGCCCTGGAAGGGGTGGGGGCTCCTGGGGTGAGCTCCCTGGGGCCTCTGTTCTTGGCTGGGATCCCCACTGGTCTGAGCAGCTGGAATGGAATGTTCCTGGGATTAATAAGCCTGCCCCCTCCTCCACCTCTCCCCTTATGGAGCTCCTCGGGGACTGTAGTGGGGGGAGAAGGGGGACTGTTTCAGGGATGCCTGATATGGCGATGCTCTGGAGAAGCAAAGGCCCACACTGCCTGGGGGCTCTGTCCTGGCAGCTTCTCCTGGGCTAGGTAGGTTGGCTCCGCTGAACATTTACAGACCTCCTCTATGTGCTAGGCACTTAGTGTGACCTCTTATTTAATACTCAGAAATTATCCCCTCCCTAACTCCCCATAGAACACACACATACACACACACACACACACACAAAACTGGCTCAGAGAAGGGAAGTCACTTCCCAAGTTCTCCCAGCTGAGAAGCTCCAGGCCAGGACTAAATCCTAGGTCTTTCTAGTTCTAAGACAGGACACTTTGTGCCCCACCATGGAGCCTGTCACCCTCCTCCTCTGCCATCCCAGGCTCATTGCTCTCCTTGGCACCAAACATGCCAGCCCAGGTGTGCAGGGAGAGGAGGCAGTCTCCAAGGCAAGCCCAGACCCTGAGCATCCTTGGCCTGCCCTTGCCTGAAGCCAGGTGTGCTGACTCAGCCTGACTCACCCTCTGGAGCCCAGAACACTAAGCAGGGGAGCCAGCCTCTGGGGGTGTGCCCAGACCTTGGAGGGGTGGCACCTTCTGCCACCCCTCCAATGTCTGATCACATCCCTCCCCAGAACCAAGGACCAGGGTTCATCGTACCCAGACTTAACGGGTGAGAGCCCAGAAACCCTCCAAGTGGAGCCCTCATTAGCCTGATAAATTAAAAGCCACATAGCCTAATGTTTAAGGTGTCCTCCACTTAGAGGTTCTATGTCCTTGGGCAAGTCATTGGCCCTCCCTGACCCTCAGTTTCCTCATCTGTGGAAATGGGGCTAACTACTTTGCAGAGTAGCTGGGAGGACTGAAACAGATAATGGGTGTAAAGTGCTTAGCACAGCGCCTGGCATAGAGGTGGTGGTTAATATATTATGCCACAACCAAGGATTCCCTTCCCCCATCACTCCTAGCCAGGGTGCGGTCAAGGTTTAATGTGGGAAGAAATAGGCTGGGGATCTCCCAGCTTTTCCAAATACCTCCTCCCATGCTGGCTGTAAAGCAGGGGAGGAGGTAAAAGGCTCTGCTTCTTCAGCTCAGAGAAGACTGGGACCCTGGGTTTTTCTCCAGGGACCTGGCTGTCAGGGTAAGGGAGCCTTCTAGAGACTGCCCGCTGCAGGCTTGGAGCACCTTAGCTGCGAATTGTCACTTCAGTCTAATCTTTAGGAAGCCACCTTGATACCCAGGTGGCGGCGACGGCAGGATGGGGTGTTCTGATCCATTATCAGTGTAATAAATCTGCGAGCAGTGAAACTACTCTGGGCTTTTACTCAGACGGTGACCGCCAACAGGGGCAACCTCTCTCTCCAGGAAAGTCTTTCCTGATGGATTTTCCCTCTGAAATCAGAGGCCCGCCCCTTCTCTAAGTAACCGCCAGGACTCCCACATTCTGCCAGACCTTTAATGCTCAATGTCTGAGAAGCCCGGGCAATCTGGGAAGCGACTGGCTGGGGGCGGGGACACTGTGGGTACGGAGCCTGCTCCAGGCCACGCCCCCACGCCCGGGGAAGCAGCCCACACTGCCCTCTAGTGGCGCCTCCCAGAGGCGCCTCACTTGTCAGGGGCCAACAGAGAGAGCGAAAGGGCTCACCCAGCGGAGGGGTAGGTCCCGACTAAAGCCCTGAACTGATTTTCCAGCCCCTCACTTCCCTTTGCTGACATCCCAGATTCACTGGTGGCAATCAATGTCCTCAGTGCACAGACCCTCAGGATCCCCTGTACTCAGTCCAGTCCCCAGGGCTAGATGGCTGGGCCACCTAGAAAGTGTTCAGGAAAGTATGGGGGGTGGGGTGGGGGGGGTGGTATAGTATATAATCAGGGGCTATAGTTATTCGTGAAGGCCTACAAACAGCCCTCCAACAATTCTGGGGCAGGTTCCTAGAGGTGGGCTGGCAGACACAAGCCCTTGAAAACAGAGGCCCTATGATTCAGTGCTGCTTCTTGAGCCCCTGGACTGAGCAGAGATCAATGTTTGTTGATTGAGGAGAAAATAGAGTCTTCTAGAGGGGCCCTGGGTGGGCCAGGCAGGGATGGGAAAGTGACTTTTTTTTAGTTGGCTGAGGGGTAGTGGACAGAGCACTGAACCAAGAGCTGGGGTTCAAGTCACTGAGCGCTGTGTGCCCTGGCTGAGGCCCTTAATAAGAAGCAGTGGGACATCTGGAAATGGAGAGAGAGGACAGAGCTGCCTGTGACACTAGGATCAACCTCCATTTCCTACATATACCACTTTCTCCAGCAAGAGCCACCTCTAATTCCCTACCCGCCACCCCCCTCCTCTAAATCAGGACAAAGCTGATTACCAATAAATCCCAGAGAAAGGCAAAATTGTGGTGACACAGAGCACTTTACACCATTAGCTAAAAGCTTCTCTGGACCAAGCATCCCTCTCCCGTGCAACCCAGAAAACAAACAGTCCTGGCTGCAGCCCAGCGCTGCAGCCTGAGCTCCTCACTGTGTCACCTCCAGGGAGTCCTTGTCCTCTCTGGGCCTCTAGACCCAAAATGACCCACGTGGCTTTGGAAGGTCCTCTTTCTCTGGGGAGGCCAGAGGATGTCAGGGCCCAGCACTTCTCTCCCATCCCCAAGCTCTCAGAGTCTCTGAGACCTCCTCCTGGACTTCCCTTCCCCAGCTAAGAATGGGTTCAGGAAGTCCTGGCTGTTAGCTGAGAAACCAGGCAAAAAGTTTGCTACCTGGGAAGAGGAAGAGCTGGCTGGGGGAGGGACAGGTGAGGGCCCCTGCGGCTCTGCCTTTCAGAGCAGTTCACCTGACCCTGAGGACTCTAGGATTATACCAGATTCCTGTGACTCTTCATATCTCATTCTACACCCTTCTCCCCGTTCCCAAGCCCTGACATGAGGAGGGGCAGCTATATTCAGAGAGAGACTGAGGAAACTGGCCCAAAGAGGGGACAGAGTTGTTCTAGGTCACATGGCAGACAAGCTGACACCAGTTCTATCTAGCCCCTGCCCCTAGACAGCAGAGAGATACTGCAAGAAGGACACACACAGGCCTAGGACCTAGTTCTGTCCTTAGCTGGCATGTGACCTTGCCACTCGGTAAAATGAGGACTTTAAGTCAGCTCCTAGGCTCCACCAGCAAAAGCAGTGCCTGTTTCTAGGTGTGATATAAGAGAATAAAACATTCTTCCATGATTTATGGGAGAAGAAGACAGACCTCTGCCCTGTGTTAACCTCTTCTGGGAGGTGAAGATACACACTTCACAGACTGATAAGTGAGGCTGCAGTCAACTGAGCAAGTGAGCAGCAAAGCAGCAGCCAGGCCATTTACAGCTGAGTAGGGCAGGGGAATGGGGGGCCTGAAGGGCATGTGGAAAGAGAAGCAGATCTCATTTCAGGTCTGGCCCTTTAAGGCCCCACTTTCTAGAATCTAGAAGCCAATGACATACCTGCCCCCCGGGGCCTGTTAAAGGATGTCACCTGGCTCCATCCCTGGCCGAGCCATCTTAGCGACAGGTTGGGAGGGAGTCCCTAGGAGAGCTGGCAAAGCTTCAGGCAGTCACCAAACACTCCACCCTGGTCATCTGAGTCAGGCTGAAATCTTAGCGAAGCTGCCTGAGTGTCTGAGAAAAGATCTGTCTCCTAGAAATGCAAGGGCCTAAGTATAAGTATGATGAGAGCAAATCCTTAGCCTCTCTGGGATTCCATCTCCCCAAGTGGGAAACAAGGGCTTAAGAGAGGAGAACTCAGGTACATGGCTTTGCCAGTCCTCACCCCATCCTGGGGCCTCATTATTCTGTCCTCCCGAAGGGCGGTGCCAGAAAGCAGCAGCCTCAAGGACAGGGCTCTTCTTACGGCCCCAAGGGACCCAGGAAGGGCAACGCCGGTGGAGGTGAGGGTGCGGGTGCTGCGTCAGTGCAGGAGGCTCCAACTGGTAAAAGTTTGCTGGCAAACCCCTTCTGGGATCTGAGCAGCCTCAATTTGTCCAGCTGTCTAATGGGGACTTGGTGCTACTACCTCATTCCCCAGGAGGTCTGGGAGAGGCAGCAGCAGAAAGTGGGCTGCTTTTATTAAAGACCCAGCGGTCTCCAGAAGCCCTAGGGATGTCTGGAGCCTTGCACCGCCCCGCCCGCCCTGCCCCTCGGATGCACCCGCCGCTAAGACCGCACCTCAGTTTAGTCTTCTTCGCTGGGCCCTCGGCCCCCCGACTGTCTCTTCCTGTGGTCGGGCAATCTGTCCATCCGCGTCGGTGACGCCGTGCATCCAGCCGGCGTCCGCAATCCGTCTGTCTGCACCTCGGCGATGGCCGGTCGGGGCGGCCAGGGGTCCCGGCGCGGAGGTCAGCGCTGGGGGGAGGCGGGGCCGCGGGGCGGGCTCCGGCGGAAGGGCGAGTCGGGCTCCGGGCCGTGGCCCCGCCGCAGGCGCCCGGCGCCCCAGGGCACGCAGCCGCCCAGACCCAGCGCCGAGGCGAGCAGCGCGGGCGGGCGGGCGCGGCGGCCACGGCGCGAGCCCTTCTTGAGGCGCGAGCCGTGCGCCGCCAGGTAGAGCTCGGCCTGCGCCACGCCGCCGCCTAGGCGGCCCAGGCTCTCGGCGCGGTGCGCCAGGCGCAGCTCGGCCGCCAGGAAGACGCGGTGCAGCTGCAGCACGCGGCTCTCCAGCTCCGACACCAGGCGCCGGCGGCCCTCCACCTCCAGCAGTCGCCGCCGCGCTTCGGCCAGCTCCAGCGCGCGGCCCCCCGCCGCCGCCGCCGCCGCCGCGCCAGGGCCGCCGCCCGCGCCCCCGCTAGCGCCCTGGCGCCAGCGCTGCAGCTCCTGCCCCTCGGCCGAGCCCGCCGACTCCTGGGCTGTTTCGGGCTGCGGTGAGGCCCGGGCCGGGGTCGGGGTCAAGGTCGGAGTTGGGGACGGGGGCTGAGGGGACGACAGGGACTCCCGGGGCGGCGGCGGCGGCGGGGACCCCGGTTCGGCCGACCCTTCCTGGGCCCCCGGGCCGCAGGCGCTGATGCGGCAGCCCGGCATCCCCCGCCCCCCCGGTGGTCCGCAGGGGTAGGTCCGCGGGTCTGGCCGGCTGTCCCCCACGCGGGGCAGGACCGACACCACAAACCACAGAGAAGCGGCCGCAGCCCCCACACTAGCGTCCAGTCAGCCGCCGGTGAGTCTTATAGACCATGGGGCGGGGCGAAGGGCAGCACAGCCAATCAGAGGCTGGCATGCCCTGAACCCTCCTCCCCTGCCCCGCCCCGTCAGGGTACTGCCGGAGCCCTTCAGTTCCCTGGTCCTCCGACCCACTCTGCCCTGCTAGGGCATCCAGTCACCGTCCTCCTCCTCCAAATTTGGGGTGGAAAGGGGACCGCATCTTCTCTGGTCTGGCCCCTGAGTCATAAGCTCTGGTAGCTAGTGCTTAGAAATCATGGACTCCACACCTGCGGGAGGGTTTTGCCTGAAGCCACACTAGGTGACAGTGAAAGCCTGAAAGAGAACTCAGGAGGCTTCTCTCCTTGCACAGCACTGAACGCTGCCCCTTGGCTGAATCGGCTCTACCTGGTCTCCTGGACGGCAAACTTCACCAGGACGCCCTTCTCCAATCTCCCTGCGGCCATGGAGAGGTTAACACAGAGGGGCGACTGGCCTCCTGGTGGGGATCTGGCGGGTTGGTTCCTCACCAGGCAGGCCCTTCACTTGCAGAACAAACCTCAGCACTGCTGCTGAGCTTGGCGCGGCTTTCGCAAACCTCGGTGGCCCCCCGGAGGTGCCCCACCCCTCAGTGGGCAAAATTCTTTCCAAGTCCCTGCTCCTGTCTGCTCCTCCCAGTAGGTATCGCCACACCTCTCACACAGAGCGGGAAACAGACTCAGAAGGTGTAGCCGAGCCTTGCCCAAGGTCCGTGGCTCAGTCTGCACCACCGAATGGGACAAGCTCATCCATTCATGCGTCTGGTCACTGAGGGGACCCTGCTTAAGTGGGACTTTAGTCATACTGGCAAAACGATAGAAATGAGCTGTAGCCATTTTTCCAAAAGCAGAAGTGATCTTTCCAGACCCCCTCCAAACACTGACCACGATGTCATGGCACTGCCATCCACTTGAGAGTGTCATCGGAAATGAAAGGGCTCTGTGTTGGGTGGTGGCAGGGGCTGGAGGGCCAGAAACCAGCTGAGACCAATTGGGAAGAACTGCAGCAGACCTTGGGTTCAGGAGGACCTGCCAAAAGTGTGGCCAGTGGTTACCACCGCAGTCTGAAGAGGAGGCCGATGGGGGCACTGCACTGGCTTGATGTGGAGAAGGAGGAGGACTTGAGAGCACACCCCACACACACACACACCCCACCCCACCCCCGCATCATGTTATCTAAGTGCTTTTAAGTGCCTTAGATTGAGTGATGGGGACTTGTGGGTGAGACAGCTCAGCTCCCGAGAGGCAGCTCAGAAGGGGCTTGGAGAGGAGGGAGAGGTCCATGAGGGGGCGTCAAACTCAGTGAAGGGGAAGGGAGGAGGACTTAGAAGGAGGGAGTGAGGGGGAGGGTGTTCAGTGACCTGGAGTAGTGGAGGCTCGGGGGAGGGCAGGGGAGAGGTTCCGTGAGAGGAGGGGCTCGGTGAATATGATGGGCTCAGTGAGGGGAAAGGGGTTTAAAGGGTGCATTGGTGCTAGAGGCTCACAGAGGGAGAAGGAGAAGGGAAGTTCAGTGAGGAGGATGGGGCTTAGGGAGTCAGAGGAGATGAATCAAGGGGAACAAGACCAGGATTTACCCCCACCTCCCACCATCAGCCAGATTCAGAGAACCAATCAGATCTCAGTTCAAATCCTACACACCCTGCCCATCTGGGTTACCATGGGCAAGTTGTTTCTCTGGATAGGAGATACTCAACCTACATTTATTGAATAGATGAACATTCTCTGTCTCTCCACAGCATCCCTAAGGGAGGGGCATCAGCAGTCTTTGCTCCTGATGAGAAACTGAAGCCCAGAGAAGTGAAGAGACTTGCTCAAGGTCACACAGCACATAAGTGGCCAAAGATTCAAACACAGATCTAACCCACCCCAAAGTCATAGCTCGCCTCCCTGCTGTTCTCTGATATAACCCTGTCTAAAAAGAATGAAAGAAAAATAATACAAGGGTAGACAGAGCTAGTTGAGAATTGACATGTCCGCTTCATTCATTCATTCATTCTTTATTTCACTCATTCAACAAATTTGCTTGTTGCCTTCTCTGTTGAGCTGTCTGCTAGAGGTACAGCAGTGATCAGATGGGGCCCTGCCCTCAGAGAACACACAGTCTAGGGAGGACACAGGTGACCGCAGTTCGGTGAGGTATCTCCTGGGATAGGAGAAACACAGTGGCTGTGCAAACCAGAGCAGACACTGAGCCCAGCTAGGTCGGGGAGGGAATCAGAGAGTGTTCCCTGCAAAAGGTGATATTTAAACTGAGACCTGAAGGATGAATTAAAGTGTGCAATGGATGCACAGATGGTGGGGGGACAGGAAGGGAGAAGGATCAGGATGGGAACACCATGCGTACAGGACCAGAGGTGAGAGAGCTTTGGCATCTGCCAGCTTCCTTGCTCTGAGCTCCGTGCTCCCAGGAGCGGGCAGGGGACACAGCCAACCACCTCTTAGGGCACAGCCAGCCTGGCAAACACAACATTTGGAATTAGAAAATGCACTTTTAAACTATAAGGATTACTCTTTTTTTTCTGATCTTTAAAAGTTACACATTCATTTTGTAGGAAAGATAGGAAATAGAGAAAATACTAAAATACAAAAAAAAGAATAGAGAGGAAAGGCATCTGGAACTGAAGAAACTTGAATTTGAATTGAAGCTCAGTTCTTTCCTAGCTGCACAACCCTGAGACAGGCACTTTTTCTCTGTGAACGTCAGGGCCTGAGGAATGGAACCTCTAATACTTATGGCACAAAGACATAAAAATATCAAGGATTTGTCCAAGGTCTCACAACTGGTCACGTCTGTCTGTGGTCTGAGTCAGAAACCTTGAAAGGCAGCCCTGAGGGGACCTGCTTTCAGAGACCTGTCCATTATATACACTCCCCTTCCAGGACAGCAGCCAGTGGAGACAGAACCTCACAGAGGGAATGGCAAGTGCAGCTGTGGCCCGAAGCAGGCTCCCCTCCGTCAGCTGAGAGTGGGGTGGGGCAGGAGGTTAAGGCTTGAAAAGTCGACTTCTATCCCAGCCTAGAAGATTCAAGGCCTCTGCTAAGAGATCCAACCCCTCCCTTTCAGTCTCTTCCTGGCAACCTGGCCTGGCACCCTCTAGGATGTGATATCAGTTTAATAATTTAGCAGACGCAGACAAAGATAGCAGCTCTGAAAATAACCCAGCTAGGTCCCAGCCTCCATCTCCTCTTTCCTCAGCAGACTCCCCTGCCCTCCCCCCAAGGTCTCTGGTTGTCCCACACACCTGTCAGTGCCCCTGCCTGCCAGTGGGCACCTGATCCAACACCTCTTCCTTCTTCCAAACTTCTCCTCCTCCTCATCTCCTCCTTCTCTCCATTCTCATATTATTATATTAATTAGAGCTTAAGGGAACTTTGGGCTAGAAGTCAGAAGATTTGGGTTCAATTCATCATGTGGGCTTGAGCAAGTCCCTTCTCCTCGCTAAGCCTCTGTTCCCACATTTGTCAGATGAGGCCTCTGGGTTCCTAAATGTGGCATGAACATGTTTGGGTGGGGGGAGGGCAGTGACTCGGACAGGGGACTGGGTATATTTCCCAGGAAGGCACGACTGCAGTGTCACCCATCAGTGCAGTCAACAGCACTGCCACCCATCCTGCTGCTCCATCCTGAGAGCTCACAGCTTTTCTTTTCTTCCTTCCTTCCTTCTTTCTTCCTTTCTTTCTTTCTTTCTCTTTCTTTTTCTCTTTCTTTCTTTCTTCCTTTCTTTCTTTTTCTTTCTTTTTCTCTTTCTTTCTTTCTTTTCTTTTCTTCTCTTTTTCTTTTTCTCTTTCTTTCTTTCTCTCTCTCTTTCCTTTCTTTCTTTCTTTCTTTCTTTCTTTCTTTCTTTCTTTCTTTCCCTTTCTTTCTTTCTTTCTTTCTTTCTTTCTTTCTTTCTTTTTCTTTCTTTCTATCTTTCTATCTTTCTTTCCTCCTTTCTTTTAATTTCTCTTGTGATGAAAATTTTGCCCTGGTTCTTATTCCTAGAATAAAAGGCTGTGACTTGTGTTCACAATGGATGTAGCAGGTTCCACGTGCTTTTGGTGCTTCATCACGTTCTGACAAGTACAAGTTTTATTTCCCTCTGGGAAGCTGGAAAGAGCAATACCCCTTCCCCCTTGAAGCTTTGTTCAAATCACCCCACCTTTAGGGGTCTCAGTTTTCACAGTAAAATGGCCAGGTGTTGAAGGGTAAGAAGGACAAGGTTAGGTTCCATGGTCTCTAGATTGTAAGCTCCAAAAGGGGTGAGTTCGAATTTGCCTTTATGCATTCATTCAGCAATGTAATTAAGCACATACCATGTACCAGCCATGGTGCAAGGTGCTAGGGGCACAGCAGTAAATAAGAAAAGCACAATCCCTGTTTCCACAAAGCTTACATTTCAGAAACCAAAATAATTAAATCCCAAGAAATGTGCCATGAAGGAACAATAAAATACCTCCCAGTGTTTACTTAGTGCCTACTCTGTGCCGTGTACAGAGTACTTATGCTTTGAAGTATATTATTAACATGCCCCATTTTACAGATAAGGAATCTGAAGGACAGAGTGGTTAAGTAAATGTGGCCAAGGCCACATGGTCAAGGAGTGGCCAAGCTAGGATTCAACACCGAGGCAGTCTGCCTCCAGAGCCTGTTTTCAACCATGAGGCCATAGTGCTTCCCTAGAAATCATGAACAACAACTAATCTGGTGACATGATAGAAAGGGGAGTCAGGGAGGGCCTCTCCTTAAGAGATGACATTTAACCTGAGACCCAAAAGATAAGCAGGAGTCAGTTATGTGGAATTGGGGAGAAAGATTTCCCAGCAGAAAAAAATAGTATGTGCAAAGGTCCTGAGACAGAAAGATTAGTGTGTTCAGTGCCTGGGAAACTGGGAAATGGAGACAGTTGGGGTCAGAGGAGCTGGGTCGGGAGGCCAGAGTGAGGATTTGGGGTTTTACTCTAAGTGCAGGGGAAGCTTTTGAAAGGTTTAAGTGGGGATCAACATGATCTGATTTGTTTTTAAAAGATCATGCTCTTAGCCACGTAGAGAATGAACTGAAAGGCAACAAGAGGAGGATGAGGGAGACCAGTTAGGGGATTACTGCAGTAATCCAGCTGAGAGAGGATGGAGGCCAGGCCAGGAGTAATGGCAGGAGGTGGGAAGAGAGACGGATTTGGATTTTATTTGGAGATGAGCTGAGAGGACTTGTGGATGGATTAGTGTGGGGGTGAGGTAATGCTCTCTGGGTCTGTGGATAGAACGGTAGAATGGATTGTGGCGCCCTTGACTGAGATGTGAAAAACCAAGGGAGGAACAGGTTTAGTAGAGAAATCAAGGTCAAGAGGGTTTTTTTTCCCACTACATGATAATTGCTTCATTACAAAAATAAGAACAAAAGTCTATAGTAATAGCCCATCGTATCTTCCCATTTTTTAGTCTACCTAAGAAATAGTGTACCTTGCAGGGGGTATACATTCAGTTTCAAAGGTGGAAAGAGGACTTCCCTGGCGGTCCAGAGGTTAAGACTCCACACTTCCATTGCAGGGGGCACGGGTTCGATCACTAGTCAGAGAACTAAGATCCCGCATGCCACATGCACAATACGGCCAAAAAAGAAAAAGAAAAAAAAGAAGATGGAAAGATTATTTAAAATAACTGACCTTAGCACAGCACCATTCAGATATTATGGTTTGAGTTACTGTGCACTGCAAAATGAAAGTCTAACTTGTAAAGTCATGCTCTCTGCATCAGTCTAGTGCAGAAAGGCAAAACTCAGTAAAAAAAAAAAAAAAAAAAGTAACACAGAAAGGAAAAAAATATATTTTACTAGCTAGTAAAGGTCTACACACATAGAGAATAGGTAAATCTTTGGAAATAATTTTGTTTTGGACACCTATTTTGGAAACTTTTCTGTTTCTCTTCTCTACTCTCAATACTCTACTCATAGAACACTTCACTTCTGACACTTCTGGTCATTAAATGTGTTGTGTGTGCGTTTTTCCACACCAACCAATTCTTCGATCCCAGCTGGGTGTCCTGCAATTCAATGTGATTCGATTCTGACACTAACTGAAATTAACACAGACCCCACAGGGCAAGGGCTTATCCCACAAGACTGCCCTTCACTTCAGACACCAATCACAAGTAGTAGCTTCCCCGTTATCCACAACTTCTGTCCGACTTACCTACAAATCAGAGGTTCCCACAACCCCCTCACTGGATTCAATAATTTGCTAGAACAGCTCGAAAACTCAAGTAAACACATTTACTAGTTTGTTATATAATAAAGGTTACAGATGAACAGCCAAACGAAGAGACACTAGGGTGAGATCTGGAAGGGTCATGAGTGCGAGGAGCCTGTCCCATGGAGGTGCAGTGCACCACCCTCCCAGCATGTGGATATGTTCACCAACCCAGAAGCTCTCCACACACTGTACTTTGGGGATTTTTATAAAGGTTTCATCACATGAGCCTGATTAAAATCATTAACTCAGTCTCCAGCCCCTCTCCCCTTCCCAGAGGATGGGGTGGGGTGGGGCTGAAAGTTCTAAGCTTATAATCATGGCTTGGTCTTCCTGGTGACCAGCTCCCTTCCTGAAGTTATCCAGGTGCCCACAAGCAGTCACCTCATTAGAACAAAATATGCTCCTATGACCCAGGAAATTCCAAGGGTTTTAGGAGTTCCGTGTCAGGAACTGGGGCAGACACCAATACATATTTTTTTTCCCGTTATTTCACAACAGCCAAGGTGGATATCCATGATAAGCAGGGAGTGTATAGATGCTTCTGGAAGTCAGCACTGGAGAGTCAGAGCTGGAGACTTTAATTTGGGGAGTCATCCATAGATGGTAGTTAAAGCCAGGGGATAGGATGAGTGGCCTTGGGAGAAAGTGTTGATGGAGAAGTGGACAGAAGTCTGAGGCACCACATTTAGAAGTCAGGAAGATGGAAAGGAACCAGCAAAGGAGCCTGAGCAGGGCTGGTTGGCAATAAAGGGGGGAAACAGAAAAGTGGGCTGAGCAACTAACTGAGAGGAAGGAAGCAATTATGGCAAATGCAGACCATTCTTCTGTGTCAGCTTTGCTCTGAAAAGCAGAGAAATAGGGCGGTAGCTGGCAAAAAAGTGGGGTTGAACAGGGGTTCTGTAAGAGGGGAGCTGCTAGAAGCACCTTTGTATGCTGATGGGATTGATTTAGCAGAAAGGGAAATATGGCTGCCTTGCATGAATAACCTCACAAGGGAGATTCTTTTTTTTTTGCGGGGGCGGGAGGAGGCTGTGCTGCTCGGCTTGTGGGATTTTAGTTTCCTGACCAGGGAACGAACCCATGCCCGCTGCAGTGGAAGCATGGAGTCTTAACCACTGTGAAACAGATAGGTGGCGTTTCAGGAGGCTCTGAAGAACTCCAGACCTTTATGTCTCAATGCAGAAAGAATTCAGCAAGAGGCGAAGTGATAGACAAGAAGTGATTTATTAGAATAGGACACTTGGGACTTCCCTGGTGGTGCAGTGGTTAAGAATCCGCCTGCCAATGCAGGGGACATGGGTTCGATCCCTGCTCCAGGATCCCATACGCCTTGGAGCAACGAAGCCCGTGCACCACAACCAGTGAGCCTGTGCTCTAGAGCCTGTGAGCCACAACTACTGAAGCCTGCATGCCTAGAGCCTGTGCTCCACAAGAAAAGCCACCACAATGAGAAGCCCGTGCACCACCACGAAGAGTAGCCCCTGCTCTCTGTGACTAGAGAAAGCCTGCACACAGCAACGAAGACCCAACACAGCCAAAAAATTGATTAATTTTTTTAAATGCTCTCTTATTTTTTAAAAAAAAGAAGAATAGGATGCTTGTGAGGCTTACAAGCGGACAGGCAAGCATTGCACTGCCCCAAGTACTTAGTGGGTTACATTTTTATAATCAAAGGAAGAGAGGGGAGGGGGAGAAGAGCTTCTGTGTCTTTCTTGAGTAGACATCACACTTCCATCATCGGCTCCTCCTCCAGGGCGAGCAGGGGAGTTTTCTTGTCCCTACATGGTCCGGCCAGGACTATCACGGCACTTTGGAAAAATTATTTCAGGTCTCAGTACAATGAGGGTCTTTCACGCTGAAATGTCACCTTTCCATAAATGATTGTTTTCTTGTGGGCATAGAACATGTCCTGGGGGTCATTAACTTGATGATACCACTGGGCAGGTCGTAGGCCTTATTCTCCACTACTGTTTTATTGTTTGGGGGGCATTGTGCAAAGAGCATGTCCTAGGGGTCAAAGAGCATGTTTGGGGGTTCATTAACTTCCTGAGCTCACTGGACAGGATGTGGGTCTCATGCCACCATTGTTTTATTGTTTGGGGGCATGTCTTATGCTTCTGCTGCATGGGTTTGTTGCTAATCAAGTTAGCTTGATTTTGTTGTTAAGCAAGCCAACCTGGCTTTGATGATAAGCGACTTGTTCTGCTTTATGAGTCAAGCAAGTCCACACTGTTTCAGGATTTCCCCATTACTTTCTTGAGTGATCATTAATCTTACTGTGGTCTCCCAAAGCCCCCTAAAGTCCCCTCTCTATCGACAATCCCCTAACAGGATTTCTAAGCTAACTATTTGATTATCCTACTGGACTGCCAGGGAAGTCCCCACGTGGGAGATTCTTAAGACAGAAAGAGAGGATGGGCGCTCCAGTAAGCTCATTCCTACCACAAGCCTTCATTAAGCACTTATTGTGTACCAGGCACTTCCAAGTGCTAGAAATATAGCAGTGATCAAGACAAGCAAGGTCCCTGCCCTCTGAGCACTCTGATTCCAGAGGAAAAGAGAAAAGCCAAAAAGAATAAAAACTAATAAGATCATTTCAGATTGCATTACATGTATGCTTTGAAGGAAGAAAATGGGGTGATATGATAGGGCGTAACCTCGGCAATGTACTTTAAAAAAAAATAATAGCCCCATAGCCATGTTTTATTTTAATTTTTTATCTATTTTTATTTTTTATTTATTATTGGTTGCGTTTGGGTCTTCGTTGCTGCTAATGGGTTTTCTCTAGTTGTGGTAGGTGGGGACTACTCTTTGTTGCAGCACATGGGCTTCTCAGCGCAGTGGCCTCTCTTGTTGCTCTAGGCACACGGGCTTCAGTTGTTGTGGCACTTGGCCTCAGTAGTTGTGCCTCGAGGGCTCTAGAGCGCCAGCTCAGTATTTGTGGCACATGGGCTTAGTTGCTCCATGGCATGTGGGAACTTCCCGGACCAGGGATCGAACTGATGTCCCCTGCATTGGCAGGTGGATACTTAACCAGGGAAGTCCCCTGGCAATGTACTTTAGATAGAGAAGTCTAGGATGATGGAGTGAGCAGCTATGGGCGTTGCCTTCCCACCACTTACTTGTCCTACTTTTTATACCAATGCGTTTATATTTTGGGGGGAGCCACCTTTCCTACATGTTCAGTGCATGTTTCTTGTAGGGCTGACCCCAGCCCCTCTCCAGGAATGGGGTTATGATCCTGGCCTGGCCAATGAAACTCAGAACTAGGAAGTTTACTAGAACTATTGAGAAAGAGAAACTTTCTTTCCTCAGGCATTGTTGACCAAGTAGATTATAAACCTAGAACTGCAGGCAGTCATCTTGTCACCAAAAGGAAGTGTGTACCTGGTGCCTGGCAGGAGAGCCCAGAAACAGAGACCTGATGAGTGTGGAAATCACTTGAGCACCTAATTCCAGCTGTACCCAAAGGTACCCTTGGACTTTTCAGTTAAGTGAGCCAATAGATTCTCTTGTTTTTCTTAAGCTGTTTTGAGCTATTTTGAACTTACAATTGAACAAATCCTAACTGATGAAGAAAGCAAAGGAGCTGGGATTAGAAGTGCTAGGGAGGAGCAATCCAGGTAGAAGGAACAGGAAGTGCAAAGATTCTTTGCAGGACAGTTTGGCATATTTGGAGAACATAAAGGAGGCAAGCGAAGCTGGAATATAATGAGGTGTGGTGATAGAATGAAATGGGATAGACCCACAGAAAGAGAGTTCCATTTCCAGCAAAATGGCAGAAGAGAGGAGCAGAGAAATGCTTCCCCATATATAGCACTTAAAAATGATGGATAATTTTTTTTCAATTTTTTTGTAAAGCATCAGTGAGCTGACTACAAAGTAAGGGAATTAACAAAGGTCAGAAGTGACAAGAAAGGGCAATTCCTCAAGAATAAATCAGTCTTGGGACTTCCCTGGTGGGCAAGTGGTAAAGAATCCTCCTGCAATGCAGGGGACGCAGGTTCAATCCCTGGTCAGGGAACTAAGATCCCACATGCTGTGGGGCAACTAAGGGGCCACAACTGCTGAGCCCATGTGCCACAACTAGAGAAGAGAAAACCCATACCCTTTAACTAGAGAGAAGCCCGTGCAACACAACAAAAGATCCCTCATGCCACAACAAAAAAATAAACTCAAAATGGATTAAAGACCTAAATGTAAGGCCAGACACTATAAAACTCCTCGAGGAAAACATAGGCAGAACACTCTATGACATCCATCAAAGCAAGATCCTTTTTGACCCACCTCCTAGAATCATGGAAATAAAATCAAGAATAAACAAATGGGACCTCATGAAACTTAAAAGCTTTTGCACAGCGAAAGAAACCATAAACAAGACAAGAAGACAACCATCAGAATGGGAGAAAATACTTGCCAACCAAGCAACAGCAAAGGATTAATCTCCAAAATATACAAGCATCTCATACAGCTTAATACCAAAAAAGCAAATAACCCAATCCACAAATAGGCAGAAGACCTAAACAGACATTTCTCCGAAGAAGACATACAGATGGCCAACAAACACATGAAAAGATGCTCAACATCACTCATCATTAGAGAAATGCAAGTCAAAGCCACAGTGAGGTATCACTTCACACCAGTCAGAATGGCCATCATCAAAAAATCTAGAAACAATAGATGTTGGAGAAGTTGTGGAGAAAAGGGAACTCTCCTGCACTGTTGGTGGGAATGTAAGTTGATACAGCCACTATGGAAAACAGTTTGGAGGTTCCTTAAAAAACCAAAAATAGAACTACCATATGACCCAGTAATCCCACTCCTGGGCATATACCCAGAGAAAATCATAATCCAAAAAGAAACATGTACCATAATGTTCATTGCAGCACTATTTACAATAGCCAGGACATGGAAGCAACCTAAATGCCCATCAACAAATGAATGGATAAAGAAGACGTGACATATATATACAATGGAATATTACTCAGCCATAAAAAGGAATGAAATGGAGCTACATGTAATGAGGTGGATAGACCCAGAGTCTGTCATACAGAGTGAAGTAAGCCAGAAAGAGAAAAAAAATATTGTATGCTAACTCATATATACGGACTCTAAAAGCAAACAAACAAACAAAGGTACTGATGAACCCAGTGACAGGATAAGAATAAGGATGCAGATGCAGAGAATGGACTGGAGGACACGGGGTTGGGGGGGCGGGGGGCGAAGGGGAAGCTGGGACGAAGGGAGAGAGTAGCATAGATATATAAATACTACCAACTGCAAAATAGATAGCTAGTGGGAAGTTGCCGTATAACAAAGGGAGATCAACTCGATGATGGGTGATGCCTTGGAGGGCGGGGACGGGGTGGGGGGGGGGGGAGTCGCGGGAGGGAGGGGATATGGGGATATGTGTATAAATACAGTTGATTCACTTTGGTGTACCTCCTAAGCTGGTACAAGAGTGTAAAGCAATCATACTCCAATAAAGAGCTTAGAAAGAAAGAAAGAAAGAAAGAAAGAAAGAAAGAAAGAAAGAAAGAAAGAAAGAAAGAAAGAAAGAAAGAAAAGAAAGATCCCACGTGCCACAACTAAGACCCGACACAGACAAAAATATAAATAAATAAATAAATAAATAAATAAATAAATAAATAAATAAATAAAAGAATAAATGAGTCGTATCTGGTGTTTGCCCTGAAGGCACCTGTTGAACCCTGAGACCTAGACAGTCAAAATTTTTTATTACTTAACCCACAATAAGACATTTCACAGCATAATCATTTCATGATGTATATAAGACAAATCATTCTGCTGTACACAGACTTATACACTGCTATATGTCAATTATATCTCCATAAAACTGGAAGAAAAAAAGACATTTTTACAACAGCACCCAAGACAGAGACAAAAGTTTCACAAGCAATATTCACCCTAATTACATGTGAGCCATGCTAATATTCCTCAGTCTAATCTATTCCAAACTATTCAATTGCCTCTTTTTTTTTTTTTTTTTAATGCTGGTTGAGTCCCATTAAACAATGGAGTGCTAGGAGCTGAAGAGTATTCTATTTGGAGCGGGGAAGCCAAGTTGCAATCAAACTGCAAGTTGCAATCAGGAAACATTCAGAAGAAAAAGACCATTGCGGTCCCAGGTCCAGTGTTTTGTTGGAGTTTTCTTTTCTAGGGAGTTAAAGTTTGGTCATATTGAGTTTGAAATATCAATTAGATATTCAAGCAGAAATTTTGAGTGGGCAGTTAATTTATATGTCTGGGCCTCGGGAGAGAGAACTGGGTTGCAGGTGTGAATTCAGAGTTATCAGCAGACAGGCAGTACTTAACTGGATGAGATGACCGTGGGAGGAGAGAAGGCAGAGGAGAAGAGAGGACCAAGGACTGAGCCTGGGGCATTCAGATGTTAAGCAGCCAGTGAGAAGAAGTGACCCACAACCTCTACCCTTTTCTTTCTCCTTTTCTCCAATCTTGCTGTCAGAAACACAGATGTGGTGGATGCCCTCAAGGATGTTAAGACCAAGGCCTCACTCTAGGCATGGTAGAACAGTGAGCTGCTGTGTGGGGTCTGATACTTCCAGCTGAATCTAATTCCTAACTGACACAGGAACAATACTGAGAAACTCCTGGCAAGATTGACCACGAAAAAAAAAAAGGAAAGTGGCACAAATAAACAATGTGAAATTTGAAGATTGGGACTACAGAACTACAGCTATGGCAGAGATTTAAAAGATAATTGAGGGAGATCCCTGGTGGCACAGTGGAAAAGACTCTGTGCTCCCAATGCAGGGGGCCTGGGTTCTCGATCCCTGGTCAGGAAACTAGATCCCACATGCATGGCACAACTGAGTTCACGTGCCACAAATAAGAAGCCCTGGAGACACAACTAAGGAGCCTTTGAGCTGCAACTAAGACCCAGCACAACCAAATAAATAATTTTTTTTTTTTTTTAAAGAGGTGAGCTGGGGCTTCCTAGGTGGTGCAGTGGTTGAGAATCCGCCTGCCAATGCAGGGGACACGGGTTCGATCCCTGCTCCAGGAAGATCCCACATGCCGCGGAGCAACTAAGCCCGTGAGCCACAACTATTGAGCCCATGTGCTGCAACTACTGAAGCCCATGCACCTAGAGCCTGTGCTCTGCAACAAGAGAAGCCATGGCAATGAGGAGCCCACGCACCACAACGAAGAGTAGCCCCTACTCACCACAACTAAAAAAAAAAAAAGAAAGCCCGGGCACAGCAAAAAAGACCCAACACAGACAATTTAACTAATTAATTAATTATTTAAAAAAAGAGGTGAGCTGACAGTCCTCCCTTTAAAAAAAAAAGATAATTGGAGACTATTAGAAACAATTTTATGACAACAAAGTTAGAACAAAGGTAAAATAGACAAATTCCTGGAAAAATTAAAATTTATATCAAAAACAATCAAGTAGATTATGAGAAAGAAAAATTATAGAACATTACTTGAGAACATAGATGTAAATGCCCTAAACAAAAGATTAACAAGCTAAATCTAGCAATGTATTTACAAGATAATAAGCACGAATTCCCTGGCAGTCCAGTGGTTAGGACTCAGCACTTTCACTGCCGAGGCCCAGGTTCAATCCCTGGTCAGGGAACTAAGATCCCACAAACCACATGGTACAACCAAAAAAATAATAATAATAATAATAATAAAATAAAAAAATAAAAGAAAATAAACATGTCCTGACCAAACGTGAGTTTACTCTAGGAAGTCTGAGTCAACATTAGAAAATCTACTACTGTAACCATACTAATATGTTAGAGGAGGGAAACCAAGTGAACATTTCAATATACAGAAAATGCGCCTGATAATTCAACAATGTTTTATGTTAAAAATTCTTAGCAAACTAAAAAAAAAAAAGGAAGGGCTTCCTAGGTGGTGCAGTGGTTAAGAATCCGCCTGCCAATGCAGGGGACACGGGTTCGATCCCTGCTCCAGGAAGATCCCACATGCCACGGAGCAACTAAGCCCGTGTGCCCAAAAAAAAAAAAAAAAAAAAAAAAAAAAAGGAAAAAAAAAAAATCTTAGGAAACTAAGTATAAAGCACCCCTAACCCGGTAAAGCGCCCCCTCCTGGAGGGGAGGGTATCTACATACATTTGGAATTCCGTAAGGAAAATGTCTCTGCTCCCCATTTATTCAATCACCTCTAATTTTACTTTTTAGTTTTATTGAGCTATAATGAACATACAGTTATGTATAAGTTTAACGTGTACAGCATAAATCAGCTTTTATTATAAAAGAAACTAAAACATTTTTGTGGACCCCTAAAAGTACTGAGACGCCTAGGTACTGTGCTTATTGTGGGTTGAGGAGTCCAACAATAATGGAAACTCGACTTCCCACCAGCCAGATGGAATGAGGGCTCTGAGTGGGTTTTTAAAATAGCTTATATCTTGCCTACCTGATTATGTGCACCCATTCATAGCCTCTACACCCGCTTCAGCCTTTTCTCTCACTTCTGTCTCTTTCTGACGCTCTCTAGGTCTGTCCCTATCTCCCTTTCCTGGTCTTTCTATGATTATGCCTTCCCCTCCCTCCAGCCTTCCCCACCCCCCACCAGCCCCACCTGCTACAGAGCACTCTGGTTCCAAGGAGAAGATGCTTTAGCTGTGAGTGCATCAGATGCCAGGACCTCCCCTCCCACTCCCTCCATCTCTTCCATGCCCTCCCTCCTCCCGTATCTGAGGCTGGACTCAGCAGCCACCGCCCACTGCCACCCCCAGACAAGCTGGGAGGAAGGAACAGCTTGGATGCGGGGCTGCCTTTCCCTTCAGAGGGGAGGCCAGAGCTCAGCTGACTTGTGAATTATTGAGCTCCTGTGCTAGTGGCTCCACTTGGCAGAGCGCTGGGACCCTCGGCACCAGCCTAGAAGAGTGGGACAAACTCAAGGTCATTCAGGCTGAAGCTGAGCTGGGCAAGGCTCTAAGCTCCCAGCCTCCCTCCTATCCCCTCACCTGAGTCCCCAAGGGCTAAACCTGGTAAATCCCCACCCTTCCTCACTTTATAGCGAACCCAGCCCAGCCCTAGTCAGAGGTAACCAGTGCCCTCCCCTGTCCCGGACCTCTGACCTCCACACAGTTTCCCTCCATCCTTCGTCCCTCAGACAGGGGGCCTCTGAGGGTGGAACTCCACAGGAGGGGACTGAGGGCAAGACGGCTCAGATTAGGGGCTCCAAGTCTGGGCCTGCTCATCCCCAGTCTATGTCACCACCTCCCTTAATGTCTCCTCACAGGTGGCACAAATCCAGGACCCAGGGAGGGGCCCTCACAGCAGCGCCCATGCTAACCTCTAGGCACATCCCTGCAAGTTCAAGAGAGAACCCTCCCCTTCCCCACCATCCCTATGATTTCAGCAAGAATTGAACAGGGTAGAAAGAAGCCCAGTATGTGAGGAGCTGGATCTGGGTTCAGTGACTTAGCCACTCTGAGTTTCAGTTTGCTTATCCATAAAATGGGAAGAATAATGTCTGCAGCTGGTCTTCCCAGGGTCTACTTGTGGGCCTGCTTTCATCTCTTCACTGTCACGGCTAGAAGGCAACTATAAGGCCCAGGCTGGGGCGCAGGCTGGCCTCTGCCTATTCCAGCTCCACCATCTTGTCTATTTATTTTTCTAGTACTCTTCCATTGGGAACCACTCCTGGAATCCCTCCCCTGGGACCCCAAAATGCCCTGGACAACCTTCCACTGCAGCACTAAGCTGCCACCTCTCACACTGTGTTGGCACCTGTGGGTATGCTCTGTCTTCCCCACACACTGTGAGTTCCCCAAGGTCACATGCCAAGTTTTATTCCTCGCTGTGACTGCAGCAGTCACACCAGGCCAAGGCACAGAATAGGGACTCAGTGATGCCCGCTGAGTGAAGAAATGGCCTAGAGACTTTTCAGGTTCTCTATCTTGATTACCACCCGCTCCCCTGCCTCACCTTACTTGCCAGGGACTTTGAGTGTCCACTGCTGCTGGCTCTCCCAAGCCTACTGTCCTTCTCAATGTCGCACTTGGGAGGTCCGGGGGCAGGACACTGCACCACCACCCCACCACTTCCAGCAAACTCTGTTCTTTTCCCTCTGCCCTTGAATTTCGCCAATTTCCTTAGACCACAAACTCATGGGGTTGTGCTAAACTGTTACACTGGTGGCCTCTGATGAAGCAGGCCTCCAGATATCCATGCCCTCATGTGTCCCCTCCCACACTGACTCTGGGCTTGGCTATATGAATTGCTTTGGCCAATGGGATGCCAAGACGCATGAAGCAAGCAGAGATTCAATAAGCACTTGCACAGTGGGGCCTGTCCTCTTGGAAACCAGGCTCCTCGCTATGGTCAGCTAGACTTTTTTTTTTTTAATTTCATTATGAATTTTATTCCAAAGTGGCTCTAACAGTAAATACCAGAGACATTGATGTAGAGTATGAATATTGTTTCAGGTAAAGTGAAAATGGATAAAAGCAATATTTCTCGTTAATGTGTTTTTAGATAACATGATAAATGTGAGTCAAAATGTAATAAATATTAATGAACTTATTTACCAAACGGAAACACTCGCAGACATAGAAAACAAATCCATGGTTACCAAAGGGGAAAGGAGAGGGGAATAAATTAGTAAACAACAAGGTCCTACCATATAGCACAGGGTACTGTATTCAATATCTTGTAATAAACTATATTGGAAAAGAAAAAATGTAATATATTTAAAATAGATGCTTTACTATTTTATCTATTTTGAAAAGTTTATGTATTCAGAATTATAGGGGAGCTTTTTTTTTAGGATAACCACTTTATTTTGAGTAGTAAGCAAAACTCTGTTATAACATAATAAACAAACTTCCGCCAATTTCTTCACAGTTAATCCAAAGAACAAAACCTCTGACAATTAGAATTTACATTTAACCTTAAATATTCTAAAATCCATCCTTTTCAACTTTGAAATTTTAATTTTGCCTAATCCCATGAACTAGGGCAAAGCTTGATCAATGATCAAATTCCTAATTTTTGCTGTTCAGCCACTTTTGATCTTGCTCTTGATTCTGTAGATTCCAGAGTGTTCAATGAATTTGTAATAGACTTCCAAGATGAAGCAGAATTTCTTGCCTGAAATCTTGGCTTGTTTGCCTGAAACCTTGGTTTGTGTTCTTTCTTTTTTTTTTAATTAATTTACTGATTTTTGGCTGTGTTGGGCCTTCATTGCTGCACACGGGCTTTCTCTAGTTGTGGTGAGCAGGGGCTACTCTTCATTGCAGTACATGGGTTTCTCATTGCAGCGGCTTCTTTTGTTGCGGAGCACGGGCTCTAGGAGCACAGGCTTCAGTAGCTGCGGCGCGTGAGCTCAGTAGTTGTGGCTCATAGGCTCTAGAGCACAGGCTCAGTAGTTGTGGCACATGGGCTTAGTTGCTCTGAGGCATGTGGGATCTTCCCAGACCAGGGATCAAACCCATGTCCCCTGCATTGGCAGGTGGATTCTTAGCCACTGCGCCACAAGGGAAATCCTGTGTTCACTTTTTAAACAAAAAATATGCTCCAAAAAATGCCCACAGGTTCAGCTACTAAAACTCCTTTAAAGATCTTCTTTCCCAGTGGATCCACAGTAAGAGCCATCCTGAGGTGGGTACTCGCAGGGCTGCGCATCAGACTTCCGAATGAGAGGCCAGGTGAAGAGAGGTCCTGGGAGAGGCGATACCATATTGGTAATCCAGCCCCCATTGCTCCCAGCTGAGCGCAGCCCCATGAGCGACACCAGGCAAAACCAGCAGAACTGGCCAGCTGACCCCAGGTGAACTACAGAATTTTTAGAAACAATATATCATTTTAAGTCACTAAGTTTTGGGGTGATTTATTTCTCAGCAGTAGATAACTGAACCAAGGGCCATCCTGAGTCCTCACTGCCCATGTCTTGCACATCCAGTCCTGTGCGATCCACCTCCAGGATATATCACGTCTGGGACCACTTCTCACCTCATTCCCAGGCACCCTAGTCCAGGCTACTGTCTGTCACCTGGATTATTCCCAAAGCCTCCTCCCTGGAATCCCTGCCTTCACTCTTACTCTCCTGCAGTCATCACACAGGGACCAGAGTGAAGCTTTTGGGGGGTTAGTCAGATCAAGCCACCCCCCTACTTGAGGCCCTCTAGTTGCTTCCTGTATCACTTAGATTAAAAGACAGGCAGCTCAGTGGCCTTCGGAGCCCTGTGCAGCCCAGTGCCCACCACGTCTCCACCCCCAGCTCTAGGTACTTGCTCAATGTGCTCCAGCAACGCTAGCTTCCTTTCTGTTTCTTGAACATGCCAAGCTTATTTCCATCTTGGGCCCTTCACACCAGCTCTTTACTCTGCCCAGAAGACTCTTCCTCTAGGTCTTTCCATTTAGGTCTTCCAGTTCTCAGTTTACATGTCCCCTTCCCAGAAAGGCTACGTATAGGAGAGGGAACTGAGGCTCAGAGAAATGAGGTCATTTCCCAAGTACCCACAACTAGGAAGCATCTGGGCTGAGTTTTCATCCTAGGTCTGTGTGAGCCCCTACTCCAGGGCTCTTTCTGCCACATCAGGGGTTTGGAAGGGTGAAGGTCATGGGCTCCTGAGAATGGGGAGAGGTTGGAGGGGCTTCCTTCACTTGCTCCTTCCAAAACACTCCCAGACATAGCCTTTGGACCCTGCCCTGGGCTGGGTGCTGGGGACTCAAGAGATGAATCAGACCAGACTTTATTCTCTGGGAGCTCCGGTCTGGGGACAGGGAAAGCAGCAGAGGAGGTCAAGGCCATCAGAGGGGCTCAGACAGCCTTCTAAGGTAGCTCAGGGAGACAGCCTTCTAGCTGGGGGCTCTCTGGAAAGGCTTAACAGGGGATGTAAGACTGGCTGGGGGAGAGGGGGAGGGCCAGAAAGTGGTGGTGGTGTTCAGTGGCCAGAGAGGCCTATTGTTCCCTGTGAGTGACCGGGGGACTCAGCATCGGCGGCTATATGTGTCCAGCCACTGTGTGTGTGTGTGCGTGTGTGTGTGTGCGTGTGTGTGTGTGTAAGAGAGTGAGGCAGTAGTACCAGGGGTAAGGTGGAGGGTAGGCAAGAGAAGGGCTGAATGAATAGATTTTACTGATGTGGAAACTAAAGCCCAGGGAGGCTGGGTTGCTTGCTCCAGCTCACAAAGCCACTAGGTGGTACAGGCAGGATTTGAACCGAGCCTACCCTGACACCACCTCCTCGAGGGCCCACTGCTTATTCAGTATGCGACCTCAGCTAAAGCCATTCTTGTCATGGGCCTTATTTCCTCATCAGTAAACTAAAGGAGTTGGATGAAGGTTCTTTCAGCATGAGGACTCTGCAGAAAATACCTTTACTGGAGCTTAGAACCAAATTCGGAACCAAAGAAGCAGCCCCTGGCTCAACCTGGTACAGGATGGCTTCTTAGACTGCATCTCCCTCCAGGCCTAGCAACTGGGTTCCATGAAAGCTAAAGACAGGGAGCCCCAGTAATTCCCCCAGTGTCAGGTGGACCTGGGGTCTCAGTCTCAACAGCCTAACCTAGAGTTCCAGAAGCCCTTACAGCCCAGCTCCTTAGAATTCCAGGGCTCCAACCATACCTCTAACCACATTATTAGCCCAGCCCAGATCCCAGCTTACCTGTCCAGCATAACTCTAGGACTCCCCTGGTTCTCACCAGCCTCCAGGAACACCAGCATTTAGCCAATGAAGGAAAGGGGAGAGGCAACTCGGAATGGTCATTGGCCCATTGTCTGACAAATACAGACAGACCTGACCAATCAGAAGAGCCAAGACAACCTCAACTTCCATGTTCCAATTCTGTTCATCCTCCACCATTCTATTCCCACCGGGTTCTCTTTCAGGTGGTTCCATTCCATTTATTCCATTCAGAATTCCAGGAAATTATATCTGACAAAGAGATGTACAGTAAGTAGAATTAGAGCTGATTACAGAAGAGAATTCTTGAGGGAAGAATTCCCCCATTCTGCCAGGGCCTGGGGCGTCCTCCAGGGCCCAGTTTCAGTGGTACCCAGAAGAACCACTGCAAAGACTCAGGCTCTGAACAGAAAGAACTTGGGCTCAGTTCTGGGCTCTGCCCCTTACTGTGTGACCTTGGGCAAGAGGCTTAAATCTCTGAACCTCTGTTTTCTTAGCTATAAAATAAGGATTTGGGATCTATTCACTGAGTTATTGTGAGGATTAAATGGGAATAAGGCTCATAATATACCTAACACAAAGTAGGTGATTATGATCAGTTGTAGTAACTTGTTCTCCTGCTTATTCTCAGAAGCTGTGGTCTGGCCTCTGAGAGTCCTGGCTCCAGAGTGACTAGGGAGGCAGAGGAGGGCAGGAAGAAGGGGTTAAAATAAAATACTTGTTATCTAATTACTATGTGCTCTCCTCTGTAGTAATCACCACATGAAACTATTATTACTTCATGAACAAGGCGTCTGAGGCACAGAGAAGTTTAATAACTTGGCCAAAGTCACACAGCTAGTAATAGCAGAGTTGAAACATAAATTCAGGCTCCCTGGCTCCAGAGTTCAAACTCGGAACCACTGTTCTATCCTACCTCACATTAATCCCATTTTAGGATGAGGAATGTTGAGGTTCAAAGAAATAAATTCACACTGCCGCTGAACAGGGGTGCATCTAGGACTCCAACTTAGATCCTATGACTCCGAAGTTCTGGCAATTTCTGCTGTTGAGTGCTGCCCCCTAGCGCCCCCTATGGGAGAAGCACACCAGAGGCAAGGAGCATAATACCCATGGATCCACACTACCCACACTCCCCTGACCCACTGCTTCTCCCCACAACCAAAGCTGCAGGTCTTATAGCTTCTAAATATCACTCTGAATGTCATCCATATACACAATCAAGATATTTCTCGGCTATCTCACAAATCCTTAAATTCAACAGGTCTAACACCAAGTTTACACTTTTACACCCCCAACCTGCCTTCCCCAGTCATCTCCATCCATCCGGTAGCACAAACCAGTACCCCAGACATCCTTGACACCTCCCTCCTCCCCTCATTCTGTCACTAGTCCAGGAGCCTGAATGGTGGCTGAAGAAGGAGACCAGAAAAGTAAACATCAATCAGATCAGAGCAGCAGTGGTGGAAGCAGAGGATCAGGACAATGGCCCCCAGTTGTGGCCAAGAGGAAAAACTGAGCTCAGGGGGTCAGAAAGGCAGGCCTTTCTGCTTAGGAAGAAGCCCTGACATGGCTTTGAGGGCTGGGAGGAGGGCACAGTAAGAAACACTGTACTGGGAGCCAGAAGGACTGGGTTCCCAGCCAGCTCCACTACTTACTCACAGTATGGCCTTAGGAGCTTGATGTGCCTCAGTTTCCCCATCTGTAAAATGAATATGACCATGGCTACCTCTAGGGCTGTTGAAGGATCAAATTTAAAAGTGTTTGCTTTCTAAACTGTAAAAAAAAAAAAAAAAAAAAAAAAAAAAAAAAACTGTAAAGAGAAGTGCACAGGAGAAGTGGGCTATTATCTGGAAATTTCACTCCCATAGACTTCTCTCTTCTTTGTTTTGCTAAATGTGGACCCATAAGGTACCTTGTTTTGTTTTCAAAGAATGTCATCAGTTTGGGGGCTTTTTAAAAATTTTTTTTGGCTGCACTGTGCAGCTTGTGGGATCTTAGTTCCCGAACTAGGGATTGAACCCGGGCTCTCAGCATTGAAAGTGCCTAGTCCTAACCAGTGGACCGCCAGGGAATTCTGTCAGGGGATTTTTTAATTGTGGTAAACAAACAAACCACAAGAACAAAATTTGCCATTTTGCCCATTCTTCAGTTACAATTCAGTGGCATTATTTACATTCACACTGTTGTGCAACCATCACCATTATCTTTTTCCAAAATTTTTCATCATCCCAAATAGAAACTCTGTACCCATTAAGCAATAACTCCCAATTCCTCCCTCCCTCCAGCCCTTGGAAACCTCTAATCCCTGTCCCTATGAATTTGTTTGTTCTGAATATTTAATATAAATGGAATTACAATATTTGTCCTTCTGTGTCTGGCTTATTTTACTTAGCATGATGTCTTCAAGGTTCATCTATGTTGTAGCATATATCAGAACTTCATTTTTTTTATGGCTAAATAACACTCCATTGTGTGTATATACCATATTTTGTTTATCCATTCATCTGTTGAAAGACACTTGAGTTTTCCACCTTTTGGCTATTGTGAATAGTGCTGCAATGAACACTGGCGTGTAAGTACCTGTTTGAGTCCCTGTTTTCAATTCTTTTGGGTATATACCTACAGTGTCATCAGTTTTTGACAGAGTTTTTCAATATGCACTGTGGAAGGGATGGGCCCTTGGGAACAAGGCCCAGTGTGTTTGAGTGTGGGAGGGAGAAGGGCAGAGGAGGAGAGAGGTTTCAGTGTGGCTATGATTGGAATATCAGCTAACTTGTGCCTTTTGCAAAGTACTCCACAAAACACTCTAGAGGAGGAAATATTATCATCCCCATTTTACAGATGAGAAGGGAAGTGGCTTCTCCAGGGCCACACAGCTGGTGAGAGGCAGGGGCTCTAGAGAAACGTTCCCTCACACATCAGAGAGTGCAGCCAGAGGCTCAGAGATCATACTTTCCTTCCTTCCCCTTTTTTTTTTTTTTTTCCTTTTCAGGCAAAGAAAGTAGTTCTGAGCTGCTTCAATCATCATGTTTCTACTTATTAATCTACAGCATTTTAGGTAATACAGAATCAGAATTTTGTAGTGCTCTTTTACTAAATATGTTCTGGAAAAAGCAAAACTATGGAGACAGAGGAAAGATCAGTGGTTGCCAAGGGCTGAGATAGAGGGGAGGAACTGATTGCAGAAAGGTTTAGGGAAATTTTGGGGGGTGATGAAATTTATCTACATTTTGATTGTATATATTTTTCAAAACTCAGAACTGTATCCTAAAAGGGTGAATTTTACTGTATATAAATTATACTTTAATTTAAAAAAAAGAATGAATGAATGGGGGAAAACTAAACAAGATTCTAGACTTTCCGATTTTTGCTACTTTGAAAACTTGGCAAGTAACAGTGCCCTTAATTATTTAGTTACAGCATAAATTGCTATTTTTTAATGCACTCATTCATTCATGATAAAATGAAAGTCCTTGAATCCAACCCAAGAATCAAAACATCACTAAAAATTAAATCTGCTTACAGGTTCCCCATCATTCCTGACCCCTCTACTCCTCCACCCCCAGGTAATCACTATTCTGAATTCTGTGTTCCTCATTCTCTTGCTTTTTTTTTTAATAGTTTTATTTTCATACATAAATTGGGCTTAACCTTATGATTTTGCCCCCCCTTTTTTTAGGTCAAAACAGGTCAAAAAAAAAACAATTTAATATGGTTCAACCCAATATTATGCCTAAATATAGTACTTCTAGTTGTATTTGAACTTTATGAAAAGGATGCCATGCACTCTTTTGGGATTTGCATTTTTTTCACTCGGTATTATATCACCATGATCCAGCATACTGCTTTCACTCATTTTCTACTGCTATACAATTATTCCACATTTATTTATCTCCTGTCAATGGCATTTGGATGTTTTCAGTTTGGGGCTACTGTGAACAAGGTTTCTACCACCATTCTTGTACGTGTCCCTCGGCATATGTGTGAAATTCTTGTGTCTGTATCCCAGGAGTGCACTTACTGGGTCTTAAGGTACACAGATGTTCAACTGTACACAACATGACTCACTTTCTGAGCCCCAAATGAGGTTACAATGGCCACTTGCTCTAGGTGAGAATGTGAACAAGATGTGGTGGGAAGGACTGCCATAGAGGGTCTCTGGTGGAAATTGAGCACCTACTCTGTGCCCATGGCAGGGTACCTGTGGAATGAGACAATGGTGCCCTGAGAGGTGAGATAGGGAAGGAAACCACCCAGTTGCCATAGGAATTAATTTCCAAGGAGTGTCCCATCCTGGCTGGGCAAGGGGAGGATTTGGCAACTCAAACAGGGCAGACAAAATGTTCTGTCCTAATTGGCAGTATCTCCATCTGAGGTTAGGAGGCTGTGTATCTTTGGTACACCTGGAGGGGAAGGGGCTAGGCAGTACTAAATTCCTTCCACTTACCAATCCTTACCCCGGTGATCTCTTCCCACATCCTTTATCTCACATTGCATCCATTATCTTTTTTAATTCTCTCAGTTGGAGAGAGGTATTATTATCTCCACAGATGAGGTTTAGAGAAGGAAGTGCCTTGCCCAAAGTCACACCATTTGGGCCAAATGCCTGAGCAAATAATTTCCCCTTCCTAAGCCTCAGATTCCTCACCTGTAAAATGGGAATGATAACACCTGAGGGGTTATCCGCAGGTGGAAGGACTAAATACTACTATGCAAGTAAAAGGGTTCGCATGGATCCCGGAGATATTCCCTACAAGTCACTTGTTTGTTGGTGCTATTGTTATTAAGCTGGTATTAGGAGGTGCAGGAACCCAGAATAATCTGACCCCTGACTCTTGCCACCCAATGATTTTGCCTCTTGCAGAGAGCCCGTGGGATGCAGTGATCATGGCCTATTGTGGCCACCGCTGCGGATCTGGGATATTTCGGGACTGCACAGCCCAGTCTCCTCCTCCACCCTGCTGCTACGCCCCAGAGCGGAGGTCCTTGTCTTCCTCTGCAGATTTCCTGGAAAAGAGAAGATGAACTGATCAGAGCAGAGAAACCAGGCCCCCAATTCCACCTCAGGACAAAGAGAGAAATCAGAGCCCAACGGTTCGCTCAGTAGAGAGTATCTGCTGAGCACCTAGTATATGCCAGGTCCTACTCTGGGCACCTGGGGCATTTGGGAACAAAAGCATACACTAGTCAGAGGCTAAAGGAGGAGACGGAAGACAAGAAAACAGTGCGCTGAGTATTATGATAAGGAGTACAGAGAACTATTCTATGTAACAGAAAACGAGACAGGCGTAGGGGTCAGGGAAGCAGTCTCAAGAGACATGCCCTTCGAGGTGAGCCTTTAAGGCCTGGCAAGTGCTCCGCAGGCGCTCAGAGATTGCGGGGACCATCTATCCATGTAATAGAAAAGAAGACTGAGCCCCGGCATCTGTCCACCGTGCCCGCCAGGCCTCACTTACCCGGACTGCGCCGAGCGCCGGAGCCCGGCCGCGGTGCCCGCCCAACTCCCGGGGCGGGGCCTCGGCCCAGGTGCGCGGCGGAGGCGCTTCGCGGAGGCAGGAAGTATGTCCCCAGCGGCGGCCCGTGCAGCGCTCCCGCGAGACGCTTACCTGCGCCCCAGGTGAGCGGCGAGGGGGGCGGGGGGAGGGGCCGAGCTGGAGGCGGCTCACCTGGCGGGACAGGTAAGCCCCGCGCGGGCCCGAGGGGGCGCGAACCAGGGCGGCACCGGTGTGGAGAGACCCCCGAGGCTACGCCCGGGCGGGCGAGGGTCCCGGGGCCGGTTCCTCCGGGGCCACCCTCCCACTTCCGGGGCGCGCGGGCCGGGCCGGGCCAGGGAGCGGCCTGAGCGGGCGCCTGGGCTAGGCGGGCAGACTGGGGTGAGGGGGCCGTGTTCGCCCTCAGGGCTGCGCTGGCTTGGGGTGGGAGCCGTGCTTACCGGGGAGGCCGGGACGGGAGCGGAAAGGGGGCCGTGCACACCCTGAGGAACAGAGCGGCTGGGTCCGCCTGCGGGCAGAGGGCCCCTGCAGCTGGCGAGGGTGGTGCTTGCCCCGAGGGCATTGCTGGTGTAGGGGCTGTGCCAGTCCGAGGGGCAGTGTCGGGGTCTGCTTATTCCTTGCCCCCGGTTTTAGGTGCCAGCGGATGCGGGAGTCCCGGGCTGAGCCTTTGGGGCAGGAGATCAAGGGTGCACGGATGTCGGGCACGAGAGCCGACGGCTGTTTCGTGAGCAGGGTTGGGGGTGCCCCTCTCGGCCGGGTGTGCAAGACTCGGCTGGGCACGGGGGTGGGACACAGGCGGCCAGGCCTGACCTGGGCACCTTCGGAAGAAGGAGATGAGACGGAGACAAGACCTCGGAGCGTGTGTGTTCTCAGGGACTAAGGGGTGTGGGAGAGCATCAATTAGAAGTTTGGAAAGGGTGTGCCTGGGGCCTGGGAGCTTCTGACCCTGAGGAGAACCCCTGCAGTGCCTTGGGGCACCCAATGACCCAGCCCCTCCGGGGTGCCAGGCACAGCTCTAAGCCCCCTGCCTGGGACATCTCATTTAAACCTCAGGGTGGCCCCTAAAGATACTCCTCATTCCCCTTGTTAAAGATGAGAAAACTGAGACAGGTGTCTTACCCCAGGCCACAACAGAAGCCCCTGCTAAACCAAGAGACTGGTGTTCCCAGGCTTTGGAGGTGGGAGCAGCAGCAGTGAGGGAGAGATATAGCCAGGACAAAATGGGCTAATAGTGACTTCAGGAGGGTTTAGGGCCTAGAAAGGAGGGGAAACTGAAGCCAGGCACTGTCCCTACCCCAGGTCTTGTCCCCCTTTCCTCCATTACCACCCCCCCCCCCAAGATGTGTGGCACAGAGCAAAGTACAGGGGCTCCAGAGTCTGGCAGACCACAGTACAAAGCCACCTCCATTCCTTTCCTGCTAGGTGTCTCTGGGCAAGTCACTTCACCTCTCTGAGCTTCAGATTCCTGGTCTGTAAAGTAGAGGTATAATATTTACAGGGCAATTGTGAGCGTTAAGTCAGGCAAAAGTGCTCTTGAGCTGGAGCCTGTTTCTGGCCCATTTGCTGCTGTTTCCTCAGCATTCAGCACAGTGCTGGGCACCTGGTAGGTGCTCAGTAAATATTTGTTGGATGAATTTAATGAATAGTAGCGACTCCTAAAACCTTGGAGGTGGAGGAGGAGACAATAACCCAGACCATGAACAATATAACCTCTTGATGTTCTTACAAACCCTAGGTACCCCAGAGCTCAGTGTGGTTCAAACAGTGTAGATGTGCCCACCCTCCTGATCCAAGGGCTGAGCCTGGAAGACTCAGGGCTTTCCCTCTGTAGGTCCACCTTGGGCACAGGCTCAGCGTGTTGCGGGCAGCTGGCTGCTTTGACTGCCCCCTTCCTCCCAAGTAATAGATGCGATGGGGTAGTGGATAAGAGTCTGGGCCAGGCCACTTGCATTCAAACAGATGTGTGGCTTTGGATAACTTATTTAACCTCTCTGTGCCTCAGTATAACACCACCACCACCACCTACAAATAGGTTGTGAGAATGAATTGGCTGAATACATTTAAAGCACTGAGAACAATGTAAGCTACCAATAATTAACTCTTTCACTAGAAGGCGAACTCCTGAGGTTAGGGAATTTTGTCTGTTTTACCACTTTATCCACAGAATTTAGAAGTGTCTGGCATATAGCTGGCTCTCAGTAAATATTCATTAAATAAATTAATGAATAAATCCATACCCACCCCAACATTGCTCAAACCGAGGCAAAGGTTTTTAACCACTTGCCTCTCTGGACTGTGAGGGGCTTTCAAGCCACCTGTTACAATTTCAGTTTGCACACCTTTGGAGGCGGACTTCGCCTTACTCTCACCAGACTGCTGCTCCCCTGACTCTGGTCAGCCTGGAGCCTAAGTCCTTTCTCTTTCTACCTAATGGTCTTGGTTCTACCCAGAGGTCACACAGAATGTGTCAGTGCCCTGAAGTACTTACTGTACCAACCCTGTTCCAGACACCGATGCAGAAAGGAATCAGACACAGTCCCTGCCCCTCAGGGTCATATAGGCTTATCTTCAAACAGTGGGTTCAAGGCCAACTCAGCTGACCTAGAGCCCAGCAGAATGATGTAGGGAGAGGGCCTCCCATCTGACTTCAGGTTTTAGAGGGTCCTTGGAGAAGGAACTCTGAGTGGATCTGGGGGAATGGGTTGAAGAGTTGCAGGAATAGAGAACTCCTGTATCCTCCTCATCTGCATTCACCACGGCTAACATTCCCTCCCTTCCTCTGTCTACACACATATACCTTCTGTTCTGGGGGGAACCCTTTGAGGTTAGGTTGCAGACATCATGCTTCTGTATCCCTAAACGCTTCAGTGTACATTGCCTAAGAATAAGAACATTGTCTTCTTTAACATTGAATTCAACATTGGAAATTTAACATTGACATAATACTATTAAGTAATATACAGTCTATTTTTAAATTTTACCAATTATCCAATTTCTCCTCATGATCCAGGATTCAATCCAGGACCACACATTCCATTTGTTGTCATGTCCCTTAACTTGGGCTTGTCTGATGTCTCTTCATGATTACATTCAGATTACTCCGTAATCTGATGCATATCCTTTTTAGTGCATAGTATCAGGAGACACATCACAGTTTGTCCCATTATTAATAGTTAACTTTGATCCTTTGATTAAAGTGATGTCTGCCAGGTTTCTCCAGATTTGTGTTTTTTGTTGTTGTTTTTTAAACTGTCACTGGCTGCAGTAGCAGAAGGAAATAGAGGTGGCCAGAATGGGGGCTTTGACCATATCTGGGCGAGAGCTGATGGTGGCCGTGTTTAGGGACGTGGCATTGATTTGCCCAAAGCACATTGCCTATTAGAGCCAGAACTGGGACTAGAATAGAGATATCCTGATGCCCAGTCCTAGGTTCCTTTCACATCACCAGTTCTAGGACACTGCTGCCATTAAATCAGGGATAAATAAAAGGCTAAGAGATTAATGTCCAGGCTAAGGATAGTTACTGCCCAGCAAACCCCTACATGTGATCAAGGACCCTCGCAAATACATCATTACGTAATGTTCCCACAGGCAGAGTTTTTACTCCCATAATGCCACGTATATCCTCTGTGTTCCAGCTTATGAGCTTTTAAGCATCTGTTTTCCCTACAAACCATGTGCGAATCACAGGAACAGTGCCTATAGTTCATTCATTTTCTGTTCTACTGTCCCTAACACACGGCCAGGTTCAATGAAACCTTAGCTCTGAGCTTGCTAGCAACAAGTCAAAAAGGGAAATAAGATTTATTTTGAGGCTTGGCTTTCTTGTCTAAGTAAAGGAAGCAAAAGAGTGCTTGTTGCTAAATGTTGATAGGAGAGCAAATCTGAGCTATACCGAAACGTTGACGGGGGACCTGTTGATTCCCACGTCTGATCTGAGAGAGGCGGGGAAGAGAGGGAAGGTGGTAATGACCCAATTCTGCAGCGAGTCACATGGAAGGGCGTCCGTTGAGCAGCCTGTGCTGGTGGGCTTACCAACAGTGGCAAGAAACTCAGGGTGACCGTTGCCCAGCAAGTGAGATCCCAGGAGCTTTTTCTTTTTATATGGTAAAATATGCATAACGTAAAATTTACCATTTTAATTTTTTTAGGTAATTTTAACATCATAGTCTTGTGACATTAAATACATTCACACTGTTGTATAACCATCACCACCATCCATCTCCAGAACTTTTTCATCTTCCCAAACTGAAACTCTACCCATTGTATACTAACTTTCCCTTCTCCCCCTGCCTCCAGCAATCACCATTCTACTTTCTGTCTCTGAATTTGACTCTTCTAGATATTTCATATAAATAGGACCATACGAAGTTTGTCTTTTTTTGTCAGGCTTCTCTCACTTCGCTTAATGTCTCAAGGCTCATCTATGTTATAGCATATATCAGAATTCCTTTTTAGGGCTGAATAATATTCCGTTGTGTGTATACACATTTTGTTTATTCATTTATCCATCAATGGACATTTGGGTTGTTTCCATCTCTGCCTGTTGTGAATGTTGCTGCTGTGAACATTGGTGTACCAATATTTGTTTGAGTGCCTGTTTTCAATCCTTTTGGGTATATACCCAGAAGTGATATTGCTGGATCTTATGGTAATTTTATGTTTAACTTTTGGAGGAAACTCCACACTGTTTTCCACAGCAGCTGTACCACTCTACATTCCCACCAGCAATGCACAAGAGTTCCAACTTCTCCATATCTTCTCCAGTGCTTTTCATTTTCTGTTTTTAATAGTAACCATCCCAATGGGTGTGAAGTCGCAGGAGATTCTGATATATAGGTTAGACCACAGAGAGAACTTCCTCTCTGGGGAGCAAGAGGATACTAGATAGGCTTCGTGGGCATCCTCGGGCCCAGCCACATCACAGACCTCTCAGAAACCAAAGTCTGAAGCCCCTCAGGTCATAGCACAGGAGCTTGCCCCTGACCTCTGATCCTGAATCCTTCTTGGCCTCTCCCCTACAGATACCTGCTACAGCAAACCATGCAGTGAGTCATGCCCCGCCCCGGACACCCCCGCCCATCATCTGGGCCCCCACGCTTGGGACCCTGGGAGCGGCCAGCGGAGCTATGCCTGGAGACATGTGATGAGCCATCCCGGGCCCCACCAAGCCGCCGCACCCGTAGGCCAGACCCCAAGGACCCTGGCCACCATGGGCCCGAGAGCCTTACCTTCATCTCTGGCTCTGCTGAGCAGGCTGCTGAGCCTCCAGCCTGCTGCCTGCTCTGGCGACCTTGGGTGTGGGACTGGTGCCGGGCTGCCTTCTGCTTCCGCCGCTGCCGGGATTGCCTCCAGCGCTGTGGAGCCTGTGTGCAGGGCAGCAGCCCCTGCCTGTCTGCTGGGGACTCCCCTGAAGGGGCTGCCGAAGCCAACTGGGTCAAGGAGCACAATGGAGTGCCCCCCAGCCCTGACTGTGCCCCTCCCAGCCGGCGGGATGGCCAGCGGCTCAAGTCAGCCATGGGTAGCAGCTTCAGCTACCCTGACGTCAAGCTCAAAGGCATTCCTGTGTATCCCTACCGCAGCACCACCTCCCCAGCTCCCGATGCGGACTCCTGCTGCAAGGAGCCACTGGCTGAACCCCCGCCCATGCGGCACAGCCTGCCCAGCACCCTTGCCAGCAGCCCCCGAGGCTCCGAGGAGTACTACTCCTTCCACGAGTCGGACCTGGACCTGCCCGAGATAGGCAGTGGCTCCATGTCCAGCCGAGAGATTGATGTGCTCATCTTCAAGAAGCTGACAGAGCTGTTCAGTGTACACCAGATCGATGAGCTGGCCAAGTGCACCTCAGACACTGTGTTCCTGGAGAAGACCAGTAAGATCTCGGACCTCATCAGCAGCATCACCCAGGACTACCACCTGGACGAGCAGGATGCTGAGGGCCGCCTGGTTCGCGGCATCATTCGCATCAGCACCCGCAAGAGCCGCGCCCGCCCGCAGGCTGCAGAGGGGCGCTCAGCCCGGGCTGCTGCCTCTGCGGCCCCCGCCCCGGACAGTGGCCATGAGACCATGGTGGGCTCAGGGCTCAGCCAGGATGGTAGGTGGGGCCTCGCAGGGCTGAGGGGCAGAGTGGAGGAGGCTCTGGCCAGGGAGGGTTACACTGAGGTCTTCGGCCCCTGTGAGTCCACCCCTCAGCCAGTCCCAGCTCTTCCTCCCACTCTTCTGCATCCCCTAACAGGTTCTTTCTGTGCCTTGCTGCCACCTGCCAGAGTAGCTTCCAGGCCTAATCAGCTAGCCTGGTTAACAGGACTCCTCTAACCTGTCCTGGCCTAACCAACACACCCCCCCCCTCCCCCCCCACACACACACCCACTGCACAGATAGACAGACAGACACACACACACACACACACACATTGTCTGTGTCTTTGTTTTAAACATGGTTTCTCTAGCCCAGCCCAGGGATGAGTGGCCCCTCCCTCACTGGGCTGGGAGCAGAAGTGGGGAGCAGGGTTGAAAGGATGTGATAATGACCACTGCCCCTCATGTTGCCTCCCTAGAACTCACAGTGCAGATCTCCCAGGAGACGACCGCAGATGCCATCGCCAGGAAGCTGAGGCCTTATGGAGCCCCAGGTTTGGTCTTGACATGATGAGGAGCATGGAGAGGAAAGGGACTGCCCTAGTGGCCCCTACCTGCGCCTCTCCCAGCTTCCTCCTGGGGTGGGTGAGGATGGGATCAGAAAGGGATGAGAAGCCTGAGCAGCCCCATACCCCATCCCAGTCCTGCAAGCTGGTTTAAGGATTCAGCTGGGAGAGATTCAGGGGGATGCCCCTGGACCAGCAGGAGGGCAGGTGCCCAGAACCTATATCTAAACCCAGGCCACTGGAAAGGCAAGTGGAGGGCAGGGGGGTGGGGCGGAGGGCATCCAATGGTGCTGAAAAGGCACCCTGTGTGGTTTCTACTGCTGTCTTCTTGGCTTTCACAAGCCCCTGGGAGCAGGGTCATTACGCTTTACAGAGAGCAAGACGGGTTCAGAGAGGTCAAGAAACTGAGTGGGTCACCCAGCCAGGATAAGACTGACCCAGGCTCAAGTCCCGCTCTGCTTCTTCTCAGCAGGTTTCTCCCTGCCCTGCCTGGGGACTTGCATGAGCCCCTCCTGTCTCTGACCCTCTGTTTCCTCCTCCCTTCCCCCTCAGGTTACCCAGCCAGCCACGACTCATCCTTCCAGGGCACCGACACAGACTCTTCAGGGGCACCCCTGCTCCAAGTGTACTGCTAACCCTCACTGGGCCCAGTGGCCACAACCCCTTCTGAGAGAAGCACATCTACAGCACTGAAGAGAGGGACCAGAACCCCCTTTGTGGGAGGCGAGGCCATGAGCCCAGAAGCAGTGCCCACTCTGGCTCTTCCCACCTTGCCTGACTGATTCCTGGACCACGTGCATTTCACTGGCCATGGTGCCCACATCCCCCCGGGTCCCCCGCTGGCCTGACCCCTGCCTGGGACTGTTCCTTCCTGCCCACGGTCTTCAGGAAGGCTGGGTCACAGAAGGCAAAGACTGAGAAGTTAAATTCTGGGATTGAATCCTGACTCTATCCCCATCACATGCTTCCCCTGTAACATACACCCCATAACCAGTTATGCAAACCTCCGCCTCCCCAGGACAGCGGGGAGGGAAGGTAACAGCTGAAAGAAGCTTGTCTTAAATGGATTAGGTTTGGAGGCAGACAGGTCCCTGTCTGGAATTCTGTGGGCAGTGCCCACTCCATGTTGTTTGAGCAGTTAAGTTCCTAGCTGATGTTCTACATGCTAAGGTGACCATAGTACAAATCTTAATAGATGTCTATCTGCTCATCTTCGCTGTGATAATGTCCTTTCTGTCCCATTTGCCTGGCTGCTGCCTGGAGCAGGAGACAGCATAGAGCATCCAGCCTGGCTTGGTGTTGTGGGGTTGAGGTCAGAAGGCTAAACTGAAAGCAGTAATGCCCATCTCTCAGGCTCACGGTGAGTTCCAGGAGATAGAGCCAATCACAGTGTCTGCTTGAGAAGGGTTTACCAAGTGGTTTGTCACTGTTGAGAGGTCCTTCTAGGCAGGCCTGCCTGGACTCTCTCTGTTGCCCCAGTTGACGGCCTGTAGGCTGGCCTGCTTCTAGCCATCCCTGCAGTTTCCCCAAATCCCTGAGCACATGTCAGCCCCCACCCGCCCTGCCTCCGACCTGCTGCTCCCTCCACCTCTCTGGTGCTGACAGCACTGAGGTTCACTGCTGTCTTCTCAGCACTCCCAGCAGCCCTGGAGTAGGGTCATTCTTTCACAGGCGCCGGGGCTCAGAGGCATCAAGGAATTTAGTAGGTCACACAGCTAGTAACTGTGGCTCTGTACCCAGAAGCTGGCCTCTTGGCAATTTTGCCCCCAAGCTTGCAAGCTGATCTGCTTGGGGTGGAAGCACGGCCCCCGTTTGGACATGAGAGCCCAGCTGGGTTCAGAAGGCGCCTCCTTGGCTACTTCTCCACACAGGGGTGTTTGTCCTCCGTGAGGCCAGAGCAGGCCTACCAGCCCAGTCTTGACTGACGGATGATAAGCTAGGTGTCCAGGGTCCCTCTCTGCCCCCACTTCACCTGCAGCCCCCACAGCCCTTTTTATTGTCCTCATAGGCACCTTTGGAAAGTGACTAGACAAACTGTACTTGTCTAGTCACTTTCCTATTGGACACAGGATGGTCCCTTGTGGCCATGACCATAGGACCCAGTATCAGTGATAGAACTGACCCCCTTTCCTTAGGCTCTGCTGTCTCATCCAGGTCAAGGCCTCTGCAATTGAAAATGACCAGTCTGGGGATTCCCTGGCAGTCCAGGGGTTAGGATTCCATGCTGCCACTGCAGGGGGCACCAGTTCATTCCCTGGTTGGGGAACAAAGATCACGCACACCATACTGTGTGGAGTGGCAAAAAAGAAAGGGGGCGGTGGTAAAGAAAATGACCACAGGGCACTGGATCCCAGGGATAAGGCTGGACAGAGTAGGAGAGCAATGTCATAGTCCCTCCACCTTAGCCTTGGCCCTAGAGCACCATTTTCCAAGCTCAGCCTCGGGAACCACTACTGGCATTCCCAGAAAAAAAGGGGCTTATAAATTTGGTAAACAGACAAAGCCAAATACTGCATAGCTTCTTTAAGTCTTTAACAAGCTATTCTGAAATGCTGAAAGGACAGACACGCTGTGTTCCAGAAACTCAGGGGTTACCCACTGCCCACAGAACATAGTGCCCTGGGCAAGCCAACTTAGACATTCTTGCTGTAACCGTAACCTTTGTGGCACCCCCGCACTGCGATCTGCACTCTCCAGCCAAAGTGGGGCAAGGGTCAGCTTCAGTGTCTGGATTTGGGCAGAAGGGAGCACTTCTCCAGCCTTGGCACTGCCTCAGTTGCTCACTCTGAGAAGCCCTAAAACCTGCAGAGGTCCAGGTCAGAGACACACAATAGACTCCACCAGACTTCACCTTGCCTTCCCGGCCAGATCCCCACCACATACAAAGCCAATCTGAAGCCCAGGCGGTCCCCCAGGCTTTGCTGCTCCTGGGAAATAGTGTCTAGTTTTAAAAACATTAGCTTCAGGGCAAGAGCAGTGGGCAATTGTCTTAAGAGATGAAAACGGAATCGAGTCAGGTAGTCTTAAATTTTGCTGAGTCATGGGTATGGGTCCCTTTGAGAACCTGACACAGGTTCTGGTCCCTATAGCCATTTTTTAAATTATTTATTTATTTTATTGGCTGCGTTGGGTCTTCGTTGCTGCACACGGACTTTCTCTAGTTGCTGCGAGCGGGGGCTCCTCTTCATTGTGGTGCACAGGCTCCTCATTATAGTGGCTTCTCTTGTGATGAAGCATGGGCCCTAGGCATGTGGGCGTCAATAGTTGCGGCACATGGGCTCAACAGTTGTGGCGCACGGGCTTCGTTGCTCCGTGGCATGTGGAATCTTCCCAGAGCAGGGCTCGAACCCATGTCCCCTGCATTGGCAGGCAGATTCTCAACCACTGCGCCACCTAGGAAGTCCCCCTATAGCCATTTTGCTCAGAATCACACACAGACTAAAAGATTTGTCTGAATCCTCCATTTAAGTAATGAGAAACTGAGCCCCAGCGAGGGGCAAGGACCTGCCCTAGGTCACACGGCAGAACCTGGGCTGGAAGCCAAGCCCCCGGGTCCCAGCAGCAGCCGTAAGAGGCCTGTCCCGGGGGGGATGAAGTGGGAGAGTGGGATTGCCACATACACATTACTGACAAGAAAAAAAATACCAAACTGTACACTCTAAAAAAATAAAATAAAATAAAGCAGGTTGTATCATTAAAAAAAAAAAAGGAGACTGTCCCGCAGAGAAAGGCCAGAGGGAAGAGAGGACACAGGTAGAACTGGGTAAATAGTTTTAATGTGTAACAGCAGGCCAACTGAGGAGGACAAGGCCCCAGCCCTCCTCCCATGATGCCCTGGGACCTGTGTGTGCGGGTCAGCCCCATGCCTGCCCCAGCCCTGAGGCCTACAAGTCCCAGGGAAGGGTGGGAAAGGAAGGTGGGTAGCTGGGAACTCAGCCCCGAGAGTTCAGGGAAGCAAACACAGGGGCTAGTTGAATTTGGCCTTGGAAAAATCCATTTCTGGATGCTGATCCATGAACCTGGGGAGGGAAGGTAGAAAGTAGGTGAAAAAGGCCATCCCTCTCCCCCAAATTAGTCCCTTTCTCTTAGCCCCCCACATGAAGTCTAAACTCTTGAGAATTCTGAGCAACTTGGAGCCAGGCCAGGCAGGAGTGGGGCCTCAATGTCTCTCTCTGCGCATCGTTTGAGCTCCTGAGGCTGGAAGCTGAGGTGCCAACACTGGCACTGTTTTTCTGTTGGTGACAATGACCGCCTGTTACCCCTTCCTACCCTGTGGTGGCCTTGCCCTCAGGATGACCTCAGCAAGTGATTAGGGGAGGCAAGCCAAGGCTATAAAGCCATAAACCTGGCTGGCTCATCCTGGAAGAGGCAGGGCAGCTCCTGTGTTCTGCTCAGTACACAGTCACTGCTGTCACCCAGGCCCAAGTCCCAGACCCCTCCCCCAAACCCCCATCTCTGAAGTGCTCACTTCTTCAGAATCTCCTGCTTCTTCTGCTCATCCGAGGTGGGCAGCCCCATGGACTTCTGTCTCTGGTCGTACATCATCTTCTCCACCATGCTGCGGGTCTCACTGTCCAGGTCGGACAGCTGGGGGCAGGCAATGACAGGGATGGGTGACGCTCTGGGGCCACCCAGGCCGCTCACCTCCCACCCGAAGCTCCTCCAATCAGCCAGGGCTCACCTTGGAGTTCTCGGGGTTGATCTTCTTTGTATTGATCTCGGGGTCACTGGACACCAAGCGGCTCCACCATTCCATCTTGTTGATCTGAGAAGAGGAGGACCACCGGGGGATGAGTGGTGGCTCGCTCAGTGCCCTGGGAACCACCCCCTAACCCTTCCAAAACCAAACTCTCTCCCATCCACATCCTGTACCGGGGACCCATGAAGGCCTATACTGGGACCTAGGGTGCAGATGGGCAAGACCTCTGCCCTCCCCAAGTGGCTGGGGGAGACAGACAGGGAGACAGTCACAAATCAGCACGATAAGGGAAAGAATAAAGTACAAAGGGAGATATTCATCCAGGGTGGAGGGAAAGGTTAGAGTGACACATGGGCTTGGCCTTAAAGGACATGCAGTAAACCACATTAAAAAGCAGGGAAGGAAAAAAAAAAAAAAAGCAGGGAAGGACATTCCAGGTGGGAGGAAGTGCAAGGGCACAGAGGGGTTAGTGAGAGGCGGCCACGACCCGTCAGGTAGGTTGAGCCAGGCAGCATATGCCGTGGGACGCTTTCCTTGGACCCCTGGCACTTTACAGAGACCACATTCATTTACTGGTGTCTCTGTCCCAACTCTCTGAGGGGGCAAGGGAGAGAACACAGGCTTCCTGAGAGCACAGGCTTCTACATCTTGTTCACTGTTCTCTCTCCAGCACTTAGAACAGTCTCTGGCACGCAGTAGGTGTTCAAGTATTTGCTGAATTGAATGCATGTATAAACCTAATGGAAAGCAAAAGGCTTTGGTACTAAAGACAGTTCTGATCCTGACTCCATCTCCTGCTAGAGGCAAAAGCCTGGGCAAATCTCTGAGCTGCCCTATTCCTGACTCTAAAACAAGACAGACCTATCTTAAAAGTCTTGTTGTGGGGATTAGATAAGATATATCCATCAGGCCCCCAGCATGGTCCCCGAGTTCATGAGCAGCCCCCTCTCCCCCAATCACAACACAGGCCAGGAGGCCAGGCTTCTCGCACCTTCTCCAGATGCACCGTCACCACCTTGCCGTCCTCAATGAGCCACGAGCTCTCCTCCACCTTCACCTCATTGTAGAGCTCCCCATCCACGATCGCTGGCTGCCCCTTGAGCCCCACCCGGAGGTGCCTCCGCTGGATGTCCACCACCACGTCCTTCCCCTTCAGCCGGAAGTTCACGCGGAAGGGCACTGCCAGCTGCATGGAGAAGGAGCAGTCAGGAGGGGCCCCAGGCTGGCTCCCTCACCTCTGCCCTGGCCCCTGCACTCACGTCCAGCTCTGACAGGCTCTGGGTCCAGCGGTAATTGGGCAGGTCCGCCCCGTTGCCGAGATTGGGCTTCAGCTTCCCTTTGTCCTTCTCGTCCTCCTCTTCCTCGTCCTCCTCAGCCTCCTGCTTACAGTTGGGGTGCTCAGCTGCTTACCTCACGGACTCAGACTGAACCCCACTGGGCCAGGCTCAGTACTGAGCATACAGCCACACAGGCCTGGTCCCTGCCCAGTCCTCGGCCCACTGGGAGCCAGAGGTAAAACCTGTTCTGATCTCTGCCTGAGAGGAGCTCAGACTGTTATACCATGTGACAGCTGGGGGACAGTGACAGTCAGAGATGGACCCATGGGACCCAGCTGGCAGTCCAAACCAAGAGACTTGGGAAGAAAGCCCAGCACAGAACAGGTCACGAGGTGGCCACTGGTAGGGTTGTTCTAAAATAAAACCAGGCCGCCAAATGATCAACTTCCTTTTTCTGTGTATGTAGGGTTGAGACCCCAGTCTCAGACCAGAACCTCTGGAAAGCCAAATGAGTGCCCCAAGGATTATTTGGGAGGCTGGACTCAAGTCAGTGGGAGAAGCCCTGAGGGGAACATGCCCCAGATGTGTCAGAGTAACCTACCACGAAGAGCCAGGCTGGGCCCGCAGACCCCAGCCCACCCGAAAGCTGCCAGTATAGGCACTGACCTCCCTGGCTCTTGGGTTTCCTGCCAAGGCTTAAAGCCAGTGGGTTTTGGGGGTGTTTTTTTATCTACTTTGGTCCACTGTGGGATCTTGAAGCATGAGGAGGATTCCCAAAACTAAGGGAGGGGTGAGGAAGGGGAAGGGAGGGGAGAGGAGAGCTTTACAGAGACAGGGAAAGGCTGGCAAGTCCCCAGAAGGTCCCAAGCCCCTTGCTAGCCCCAAGCACCCTAGTCCACCTCACCTGCTTCCCTGGTGAGCCAACACTGCCATTCTTGAGCTGGGCCTCCTGATTCTCTGCATCCTTTTTCTGTGGCAAAGGGCAAAACAACTGGCAAGAGGGTCCCCACTTCCAGTGCCAATGGGGACGGGGGGGCAGGAGAGGGAAGCCCACTCCTACCTGGTCAATTTCCAGCTGCAGCCTCTCAGCCTCCTCATCAGTCAGTTCCTTGATCTGGGGCCCAGAGGTCTCTGCCCTGGCCTCCTTGGCCAGCCTGGCTGCCCGCTCTGCCTTCTCCTGCCTCTCAGTCTCCTCCCGAGCTCTCTTCTCCCGCCGGGCCTTCTGTGCCAGCTGGTTGTGGTGGTTGAAGGTCTGTGTGATAAGCTGAGGAAGGAAGAGAAGGTGATGAGGCATCAGGGGAGGGGACATGTCCCAAGAGGTGAAGCCAGTCCCATCTCTATCTGCTGAGTGCCTGGGCAAGGCATTGCACTCAGAACCTCAGTTTTCACATCTGTAAAATGGGATTTAATATACACCTATCTCTGGACTTCCCTAGTGGCACAGTGGTTAAGAATCTGCCTGCCAATATAAAGGACATGGGTTCAATCCCTGGTCCGGAAAGATCCCACATGCCGAGACACAACTAAGCCCGTGCGCCACAACTACTGAGCCTGTGCTCTAGAACCTGCGAGCCACAACTACTGAGCCCGTGTGCCACAACTACTGAAGCCCACAAGCCTAGAGCCCGTGCTCCACAACAAGAGAAGCCACCCACAATGAGAAGCCTGCACCCTGCAACGAAGAACAGCCCCTGCTCTCCGCAACTAGAGAAAGCCCGCACAGCAACGAAGACCAAATGCAGCCAAATAAATAAATTAATTAAAAAATACATATACACCTATCTCACTGAGTTGTAACGAGAATACCTGCATAGTATCTGCTTCAATAAACAGCGACCACTTTGGGGGGGGGAAAAAAAAGAAGCAGTCCAGGGATTAAGACCCAACACTGAAGTTGGACAACCTGAGTTTTAATCCAGGCTTTGTCACACACTAGCTATTGTATTTTTGGCAAATTACTTAACCTGTAAGAGCTTCCGATCCCTTACTGGCAAGGATGAGTCCCTACCTCACAGGGATGTTGTGCAGACCAAATGAAAAGGGCTCTGAAAGTCCCTCATTATGGAGTGAAGCTGTTAGAAGCAGAACTCCAGCCTCAGCTCCTCTGAGAAGCCCTTCCCCAGCTCTCAGGCCAGAGACAGCTTTCTTGAGGGAAAAGGCTAGTGTCTTCCTCTCCTCAGCCTGCAAGCTATTCATTTCAAATCCTTCCTCTCCCACAATGTCTTTCCAGGATGCTTCCAATCCACATCATGCTAGCTGGTCCCCCTGCTGTCCAAGAGCAACCCCGATACTGTTGCCACCTGTCTGGCTCTGTGGCCTTGGACAAGTAAACAACTTTGACCTTTCTAAGCCCCAGTTTCATCAGCTGTCACGAATATCGAATATGACAGACACTTGTCAAAAGCCTGGCAGTCCTTGCCACATCATAATTGCAGATGAACTGCTGCCTGGCTGAGGCTAACCCAGTGTCAGCTGGTGGAGGGTGGGAAGAAGCACCTTCTCTGCTATGAAAATACAATGGGAGAAATGGTTCCACCTCACGTTTTATACCAGTAGCTCTTGAAGTGTGGTTCCCCGACCCACAACATCAGCACCACCCAGAATTTGTTGGAAATGCTAAATCGCAGGCCCCACTCCAGACCTACTGAGTCAGGAATTCTGGGGGTATGGCCAGGCAATTTGTATTTTCAACAAGCCCTCCTGTCTAATCCTGCATACTTGAGAGTCACATCTACATTTGAGATCCTGGTCTACTCCTTCTACCTGTGTGACCCTAAGGTCATCTATCTGTGCTTCTATCTTATTATTTCTAAAAGCAGTCTTACATAGCTGTTCTTTGCCAAGAATGTCCTTGCCCCTACTTCCAGGTCACCTGGCAAACTCCTAGTTATCCTCCAGGACCAGTTCAAGTGTCTCTTGAATTTCACCTCTTCACCTCTGGCAGGCTCAGGAATTTACCCAACTTAGGAAACCAAACTGTGTCAACCCACACACCTGGAGGAGGCCTCACAGGGCGCCCACCACATGATCAGTGGTCAACAAACTGTCTTTCAAGAACCTCTGAGCCAGAGATGAAGGGAGAAAGGGATCTGCAAGAGCAGAGGGGACTCACATGGGGCTCAGGGTCACAGAAGCTAGCCATGGGCTCCCAGACCTAGGGTTCTGCCAAATGCCCTGTGGCTTCTCATTCATTTGATGCCAGTTTCTCCTGTTACCCTCAAACCTTCAACCTCATGTCACACTGCAGTAGCTCCACACTCTTCAAGGTTAAAGAGCACCAAAAGCACCCCCAAACCAAATGGGTTAACAAAACGAGATGTGTGTAATAAAGAAATGAGCCACCTGAAAGCCATTCTGCTGCCAACAGAAAGGATCAGTCATGGCACAATTACGCCAGCAGAGGCTGTTCTACCACAGGACCTCGGTCCCAAGTCCCTAATCGAGAAGACCTTGAACTCAAGCCATTTGCCAACCAGTGGCCAAGGGGAGGCGGAGCAGAGCCGTCCCCTCTCCCAGCTCCAGTGAATCACGTTAGGTCCCATTTGTCCTGTTCCTTCCTAGCTCCTGGAGGTTAGATGAGGGCAGAGCTGAACCACCAGGTGGAGTCAAGGCCAATCACAGTAGCTTCTGACCCCTCCTCCCAGTCTCCTCCCACCAGCTTTATTCAGGCCTAGCCCCAGGCAGAGACCCCCGGGAGTGTGTACCTACTAAGGGATGCCAACCGTCAGGCTGTTAGAGCCAAGCTTCTGTCACTGGACACATCTTTGGGAACCACAGTCCAGCAGAGTAGAGAAGGGGTGAGTTCTAGAAGACAGGCCCCAGGCTGCTCAGTCGGCATGCCTGAACACAGCTTTCCCTGACCTAGGCTGGGTAATAGGAGCGTAAAGAGTGGTTCCCACCAGCCTAGCCAAGGAAGACTCCCGAGAAATATTTAAGCTAAACCCAAAGGCATGAGGTCCTGAACCTGACCATGGTGGGGGAGACACATCTGAGGGAGAAGACACACTCCTGTTCTAGAACTTCATATAAATGGAATCATTCAATACATGTTCTTGTCTGTGTTCCTTTAAAAGGCTGGATAATATATTACATGTATATATGACATTTCATTTATTCATCCATCAGTAAACACTGGGGTTGCTTCTACTTTTTGACTGTTATGAACAGTGCTGCTGTGGATGTACAAATCTCTCTTCAAGAACCTGCTTTCAATTTTGGGGGGTATACCCCCAGAAGTGGGACTGCTGGATCATATGATAGTTCTATTTTTAATTTTTTGAGGAACCACCACACTGTTTTCCACAGCACCTGCACCATTTTACATTCCCACCAATAGTGCACAAGAGTTCTAATTTCTCCACAGCCTTGTCAACACTTGGTGTTTTAGGGGCTTTTGATAGAAGCCATCCTAATGGGTTTGAGATGACAACAACTCGTGGTTTTGATTTGACTTTCTCTAATCATTAGTGATGTTGAGCATCTTTATAATAAAAAGTTTTTAAAGAGTTATGGTAATTCACTTTTATCAGCAATGTCTGCCAAGTACCCTTTTCTCCACATCCCTGTAAGCCATTTTTAAAAAAATACTTTTGTCAGTTTGACTAGGAAAAAAGGGGCATCTCACTGTTTCTTTCTCCTACTTTTCCTAATTACTACTGAATTTAAGCATCTTTTCATATGCTCTTCATGGAGTTGCCCATTTTTCTGTTTATCCTTTTCTTTTCAATTTACAAGAGTACCTGCATATTAAATTGGCTATTAAATTTTATGTCCTCTGCAATGCACACTTTCCCCCACATCTATTGTTTCTTAAATGGCTTTATATGTCACTAGGTCTCTTTTGCCACACATGTTTTCTATGTTTGAAGAAGCAAACAGCTACCTTTTATTCTATAGCTTCCAGGTTTCTATCCTCGTAAGGTCTCCTCCACACAAAGTTTTACAGTTTCCCAGCTTTCCTTATTAAGCTCTTCTTGATCTGCAATTTATTTTTAGATATGAGTAAAACAGATGGTTCACTTTTTGTTTTTTTACAAATAGCCAGCTGTAGCAGCACAACTTATTAAATCATCCTTTGCCTACTGAACTGAATTACCTTACTGCACACATCTTAAATCCTCACACATGCTAGACTTTTTCTGGATCCTCTATTCTGCTTCACTAGTCCATTTGTCTCTTCCTATGTCAATAACATACTGATTAGATCATTATGGCTTTATCTGACTCCATAATACCTCGCCCCAAAGCTATAAAAACTAAAAGTGTTTTTGTATTTCTCTAAATTTGTAGCATAAAGGTATTTACAGTCTTCATATCCCCCACTCTGTATAAATATTGATACACGTTTCTCTGTAGAAACACGAATGGCTCATCACATCATGCTGCTCCTGACCCCTGGACGGGGGTATTGTATGCAATGTACAGTATATGCACCGTACTGCTTTCCTAGAATCCAATGAATTCCAAATCCCAAAACACATCTGGCCCCAAGAGGTCCAAAAAAGAGGCTGTATTGTATTCTCATGTGCCAGCCACGCTATATTACCTCCTTTTATCCTCACAACAGCCCTTTGAGGGAAAGATTATCTGTTCTTCCAGGGAAGAAAAAGGAGGCCCAGAAAGTGATCACCCAACGCCACACAACTTGTCAAGCAAGGAGAGGGGGCAGACAGGATTCACTCACATCTGCCTAGCTCCAGAGAACATGCTCTTAACACCAAGCACTTGGAAACGACGTATCTGGTGGCCAGGTGCACAGTAGGTCCTCAATACAAAGAAGTTACTGGTGTTACAACTGGAGACCAGGCAGAAAAGCCTGATAGGTTTCTGCCTGCCTGAGAGTCTGACCAACCTCCTGGGAAAGAGCTAACTCTAAGAAAACAAAGAGCCAACGAGCATAACAAGGTCTAAGAGGGACCAGCAGACATCCAATATATAGCAGCTACCATCATCCCCGTAATACCTCCGAGACACCACTTCTCAACATTATTCATCTTTCTCCCTTCTGCCTATCTTACTCATCCTTCACACCTTCGGCACCTCTTCCTCATCAAGTCTTCCTTGAGCCCCCAACCTAGGTGGGTCCCCATTTTATGCTCCCAGGACTTCTGTCCTAACACCCACCACTTCTTTACTTTTTTTTTTTTTTTGGTGGAGGGAAGTTGCTAAGGGGGCTACACTGTGAGATCCATGAAAACAAAGACCACTGTCTGTATTCACCTCTGTAATCCCAAAGGGTCTGTCATAGTAGCTAATACAGGCAAAGTGTTAAGTGCTCAGTAAACATTAGCTGAACGAATGAATGAATGAATGCCAATATTACAAGGTAGTCTGGCCCACAGGAAAATGGGAGGTGCTAGTGCTAATACAGAAAGAATATTTGAGCCAGAAAGGGTCCTACAGGTCAGTGAGTCCACTTTCTTCCATTTTATAGATGTGAAGATTAAAAAGACCAGAGAATTCCTGGGAAATCAACCAGGCCACACAGCTAGACTGAGAACTCATGACTCCCACTCCAGGCCAAAGTGTCTATGACAGAGTAGCCCCAGACCGTCAAGACGCATTATCAAGCATTTCAGCTTGTTAGAACCCTGAAGCCACAGAAAGCAGTTTGCAAAATGTCTCTTTAGTTTAAGTGAAAACAAATATCAAGATTATAAAAATCGCAGTTCAGTGAAGTGTCATCTTCATGATTTACCAATCTTCAAACATATAATTACGGGGACTTCCCTGGTGGCACAGTGGGTAAGAATCCACCTGCCAATGCAGGGGACACAGGTTCGATCCCTGGTCCAGGAATATCCCACATGTCGTGGAGCAACTAAGCCTGTGTGCCACGACTACCGAGCCTGCACTCTAGCGCCCTCGAGCCACAACTACTGAGCCCCTGTGCTGCAACTACTGAAGCCCACGCACGTAGAGCCCATGCTCGGGAACAAGAAAAGCCACCGCAATGAGAAGCCCGCACACTGCAACGGAGAAGTAGCCCTCCACTCACCACAACTACAGAAAGCTTGTGCACAGCAACGAAGACCCAATGCAGCCAAAAAAAATATATATATATACATACATACACATATATATAGCTACAACCTAAGGAATCAGAAGATGTTCAAGGTCTCAGAACCTGTACCACAAAACAAAATTCTCAGTAATCACCTCACACCAGTCAGGATGCCCATCATCAAAAAGTCTACAAATAATAAATGCTGGAGAGGGTATGGGAAAAGGGAACCCTCCTACACTATTATTGGGAACGCAAATTGGTGCAGCCACCGTGGAGAACAGTGTAGAGCTTCCTTAAAAATCTAAAAATAGAACTACCATATGATCCAGGAATCCCACTTCTGGGCATGTATCCAGAAAAGATGAAAACTCTAATTCAAAAAGATGCATGCATCCCCAATGTTTATTGCAGCACTATTTATAATAGCCAAAGCGTGGAAGCAACTTAAATGCCCATCAACAGATGAATGGATAAAGCAGCTGTGGTGTATACACACACACCCACACACACACAAGAATATAAAAAAGAATGAAATAATGCCATTTGCAACAACATGGACGGACCTAGAGATTACCACACTAAATGAGGTAAGTCAGAGAAAGATAAATATCATATGATTATCACTTATATTTGGAATCTTAAAAAATGATTCAAATGAATTTATTTACAAAACAGAAATAGACTCAGGGACACAGAAGATAAACACAGAAGATAAACTACGGTTACCAAGGGGGAAAGGTGAGGAGGGATCATCTAGGAGTTTGGGATTAACAGATACACACTACTATATATAAAATAGATAAAAAACAAGGAAATACTGTATAGCACAGGGAACTATATTCAATATCTTATAATAACCTATAACAGACAAGAATCTGAAAAAGAACATATATATCCTTTTTCATATATTCAGGTATGTATATACACACATCTGAATCACTTTTCTGTACACCTGAAACTAACAAAAAATTGTAAATCAACTACTACAATAAAAAAAAAAAATTGGGACTTCTCTGATGGTCCAGTGGTTAACAATCCACGTTCCAATGCAGGGGGTGCAGGTTCAATCTCTGCTCGGGGAACTGGGATCCCACATCCCATGCAGTAACTAAGCCCGCACATCACAACTAGAGACGCCCCCGAGCCACAACAAAAGAGCCTGCACGTTGCCTGTGTGCCACAACAAAGACCCAGCGCAGCCAAAAAATAAAAAATAATAATAACTTTTTTAAAAACACCGCAATTCTCAAATTCTTGAACTTTGGATCACAGCATCTGGGAAGACTGGGATAGGCTGGCTTTGAGTTTTCTTATATCTCTGTCTAATAAGCTCAATTTCTAACATTTGCCTACTCTCCTCTCCCAGCTAGGTTAATTAGATAAAACCCCCTCAATGGAAAAGGAACCAAGAAGCATGGTGTCAGGGGCAGAAGGCAGTTTTACAACAGACTCTGGTTCCAACCCTGGGTCTCCCATAAGTCAGCTCAAGAATTTGGACGATCCTGGCTCTCCCACAACTCAGACCAGTTTCCTCATTTGTAAATGGGGATAGTAACATCTGCCCCTCTCAAACTGCTAAAGGACCATGGGAAATAGGGTAGATAAAGCACTTGACAAGGCGAGGGGCTTCAACAAATGACACCTTGCTTCCCTTCCTTGACTCTTGGCCCTTGGCATTTTACTTCTGCTAAAGGTTATTATTATGCCAAAGGCCAGGTAAGCTCTTCTTCTGGAGAAACAAAGCTGCCCAAGGGACAGTGGCCCCCAACACTCACCTTCTCTGCCATCCCCTCTTCTCCTCCAACGAAAAAATCTGTTTTGCGTCGAAGGAAGCTGAAGAAAGTGTTCACGAGCTGAAAGAAGACAAAGACCGAAGCTGTAGAGATGCCATATTGGGAGCTCCTCGACTGCACAGAAGCTAACTTCTTCAGTCTAGGAGGGAACCTGGGACTGGACTGTTTCACCCCGAACCTCCCAACTGAGGAAACATCCCCCCGACAGGCCCTGCCTTAGTCACTTCTGCCAGGAAGCCTAGCCTAACCTTACCTAGATGGCCTGAAAGGCAGATTTCTCACTTCCTGTGTGTACATGTATATGTGTCTCCCATTTCTGTGGTGCTAGAAGTAGCCTGAGCGTACAGAACACTCCTCTGTATCCAGGGCCTGAAATGCCTGGGGCCCAGCTTTCCTCTCCACATAGTGAAAAGCCCATCCAGAGTGGCACTGGCTGAGTCATTAGGGCAGAGCTAGAAGGAGGGGAACAAATGAAGCCACTTCAAAGAAGGTTAAGACCAACTAACTCTGGCTGGGGTATCAATGTAGCCAAGTGGTTTAAGAGCATCGGTTTGGGTATCAGACTGATATACATTAGCCCTGAGGCCTTGGGAAAATTTCTTAACTCCATAAAACAGAAATAGCAGCAGGACCTATTTCTAGCAGCAGGATAAAGGTGAGGATCCTTTGTGAGGATCAAAGGAGGCAATGGAGGTGAGGGCCGTAGCAGTGCCTGGCCCAGAGCAAGAGACCCTCTACAAGAGTGAACTCCTCACAAGCAGGCACTGTGAACCATGACTTTGTCTACATTCCCAATGCCTAGCATCAGATCTGGCTCAGAGTACATGCGAAATAAAATTTCTGCTGAATGAAGAGATATAGTAGTGACCAAGGGTTAGCACATATAACTAAGCTCTTTTACTTGCCCAAGTGAGTGGTTCTAAATCTCATGCTAGAGTTTATCTCAATAGTTTCAATTCCTGCTTCTAGACACTTTATCCATTCACTCAAAAATGAACTCACTCCCAAATCCAGTTGTGTCGACAATTTAGGGGGGTGGGGGAAGGGATCCTTTCACATTTGCAAATCCCACCTCAAAGGGCTTAGGAGTCCTTGGTCAACACAGGCACCTGAGTGAGAGAATGGGAATGGAAAGCTCCACGAAAACTTGTCCCCAAAGAGACACAGAATCAGAAATGGTCTGTGAAAAGCACACACTGGCCTAAGGATTCCAGTCCCCTCTAGGTCAGGAGGCTGCTGGATGATCTTGGGCAAGTTCCTTCAGTTTCTTTATAGAAAGACTGATTTTAACAGGCTTTTCTACCTTTTGAACTTTCCATAGTTCAAAAAACCAACTCCAGAATCTCGCCTAGTTGGTCCTTATCCTTCATATACTACTGCGTTATCAGGTCTACTCACTACGCATGAATTATGTTCTTGCACCCATCAATCACTCAACAAATACTTGTTGAATACTCAAGCCTGATTACTGAGAATTCCTCACTGTCCTTCACTTCAAGACACTTCTCTTCTACAAATTCAGGAAATAAGGATTTGTAGCTGTGTCTCAAAGAAAGAAACTGAGGCTTAGAGACGTGGAGCGGTCCCAAGCTGGTAGGTAGTGTAAAACAATTGTGAACACAGGCCTCCTATTACCCCATTCAAGACCTAAAAAGATCAAGTGTTAATATCACCACCCACCCCCACACATCGCACACATTCTGCCGCTCGCTCCAAGTCTTGGTACATGCAAATCTCAATGTCTAGAATGGTTCATCCTAAGGGATGCTCCTCGGGGGCGGCCAGCAGAAGAGAAATTCGGCCGGAAGCAGGTGGGAGACTAAGTGGGGGGAGGGGCGGGGCGGGGAGGGATCCCAAGACTCTGGGGCTTTTAAGGGGCGGCTGCAGGGACGCCAGAGCTGCTAAGACGGGAACTACTGAGGGGCCCCGCGGGCCCAGGGCTGAAACGAGTGCAAGACTTGCGTCGAGGAAAAGCCAGGCCGGAAGCTGGAGTGCAGTAAGAATGTGGGGGTATCCCTGAGCCCGCGAGGCCCAGGGGTGTATCTCGGCCCTCGAAGGCAAAGAAGGACGGAGAGAGCGTGGCTGCGGCCACCCGCGTGCGCCAGGCCGAGCCAACGCCGCGCGGGCCGTTACCTCCTGCACGCCGCCCTCGTGCTGCTGCGCCATGGCCAGCAACATGCCGTCGAACCGATCCTCTTCCTGCTCTCCGCCCATCGTGCTGGCCGCTAGCCACGCTCCGAAATCTAAGCTCCGCACTCGCGTCCCGCGCTCTCCGGTCTTTCGTGTCGCGTCCCGTCCAACGGCTCCAGTCCTCCGCCTTCCGCAGCGGAGCCGGAAACACGCATGCTCCCCGCCGGCCAGGCCCGCCTGCTCGCTCTCTCTTCCCGCCTCTCTTCCGGCCTGCAGCCATTGAGTGCGCGGCAAACAGCCTGCTTCGCCGGCCATTGGTCGACTTGCTGAGCCAATCAAAGAGCACGTCCGTGAAGCGGTGGGCGGAGCCGAGAGCCCCGGACTTTGGTGTGAGTTGCTATGGTCACCAGATGCCTTTTTGGAGCTTTCCAGAAAGCCCTGGGCTCAACTCTGGCGGGATTGGAAGTTAAAAAGGCACAAACTTTGTTCCTATGGGAGTGACCTCCAAGCTTGTAGAACGGTGAAGGGGAAAGTGTTCTTAGTCATCTAACCCTTTCATCGATCGAGGCCCAGAAAGGAGAAGGGACCTGCCCAAAGGACAGCCTACCTCCGTCATCATCACATACTCCATACAAATTGTGCAGTCGCAGGGGTCCCGGGCTTTTAAGGGCTCTGTGGTTGGGTTAATGCTGCCTGCTGCAGTCCTGAAAAAAAATTTTTTCAAATTTTTGGCCGTTTAGCATGCGGGGTCTAGTTCCCCTAAGGGGGATCAAACTCGTGCCCCCAGCAGTGGAAACGCAGTCTTAACTGCTGGACTGCCAGAGAAGTCCTCTGAAATTGTTAATAACTTTCGAACAAGAGACCTCACATTGTCATTTTGCACTCGTCCCTGCAAATTACGTGATGAGTACTGTATTGGACCTTCACTTCTGTTAATGTGCAGGAGGAGTCCCAGCCATCTAAGGCCAACACCTTTACTTTTGTATTGAATTTCATTATCTTAGTCTTTTCAGGGATTCTACTCTCATTATCCTTTTCTAAATCTCCTGCATCACAATCTTCTTTCCTCTGCATCATCCCTTTCAACTTACAAACATTCTTTAATGTCACTTCTTTTTTTTTACTCTATGACCCCACCTCCTCTTCCTACCACCTCAATTTTTAGTTCTTTTTCACAGCAAAACTTGAAAAGATTGCTATACTTGTTTCTCCACTTCCTCACCTTCCATCTCTTCTTTTAAAAAAAAAAAAAAGCTCTCCTTTCACATTTATTTTATTATTATTATTATTTATTTTGGCTGCTTTGGATCTTCGTTGATATGCACAGCCTTTGCTCTAGTTGCGGCAAGCAGCGGCTACTCTTCGTTGTGTTGCACGGGGCTTCTCATTGCAGTGCCTTTTCCTGTTGCAGAGCATGGGCTCTAGGTGCACGGGCTTCAGTAGTTGCAGCATGCAGGATCAGTAGTTGTGGTGCATAGGCTTAGTTGCTCTGCAGCATGTGGGATCTTACCAGACCAGGGATCAAACCCATGTCCCCTTCATTGGCAGGAGGATTCTTAACCACTGTGCAACCAGGGAAGTCCCATCTCTTCTTAATTTAATTAGTCTTTTTTTAATAATCTGACCAAGGTTACAATGACCTGCTTATTGCCAAAGCCCGTGGACCACCATTATCTTACTTGATTTCTCAGCTGCATTTGACACAGCTGACCCCTTCTTCCTTCTGGAAACAATTTTTTTCCTTAGGCTTCTGCTATGGACAGAATTGTACTCCCCCCAAATTCCTATCTTGAAACCCTGACTCCCAATGTGACTGTTTTTGGAGATAGGGCTATTTAAAGAGGTAATTAAGGTTCTGGCAATTCATAAAGGTGGGGCCCTAATCCAATTTCACTAGTGTCCTTATTAGCAGAAGAGAGACCCCAGGGACTCATAAGCAAGTAGAGGAATGGCCACGTGAGGCAGCTATGAACAAGCCAAAGAGAGAAGCCTCAGGAGAAAGCACACCTGCCAACACCTTGATCATGGACTTCCAGCCTTGAGAACTGTAAGAAAATAAATTTCTGTTGTTTAAGTCACTCAGTCTGTAATAGTTTGTTATGGCAGCCCTAGCAAACTAATAGAGCTTCCATGTTACCACACTTACCTAGTTTTCTTCCCACCTCACTAACACTCTTTTTCAGTGTCCTGACTTACCCAGATTTATAACTGTTGGAGGTCCAGTCCTTCATCCACTCCTCTTTTCCCCTCTATCTATACTTTCTCTGTAGGTGATCTCATGATGCCTCTGGCCCAGACCTCTCCTGAGCTCCTTGACAACCCCACTTGGGTTGATTAACAGATATCTCAAAACACACATGGCAGACTTCCTTGGTGGCACAGTAGTTAAGAATCTGCCTGCAAAGGCAGGGGACATGGGTTCAATCTCTGGTCTGGGAAGATCCCACATGCTGTGGAGCAACTGAGCCCGTGTGTCACAACTACTAAGCCTGCGCTCTAGAGCCTGAGAGCCACAACTACTGAAGCCCACGTGCCTAGAGTTCATGCCCCGCAACAAGAGAAGCCACTGCAATAAGAAGCCTGAGCACCACAACGAAGAGTAGCCCCTGCTTACCGCAACTAGAGAAAGCCCACGTGGAGCAATGAAGATGCCATGCAGCCAATAAATTAATTAATTAATTTAAAAAAAATCCTTACATGACTGGTGACGGATGGCAGTGATGGTTGCACAACAATGTAAATTTACTTAACGTCACTGAACTATACACTTAAAAATGGCTAAAATGGTAAGTGTAATGTTACATATATTTTAACACAATAAAAAATTTATCTTTATCAGACAATTTGAAATTTGAACTTTTTTTTAAATTAATTAATTTATTGGCTATGTTGGGTCTTCGTTGCTGCACACAGGCTTACGGGCTTTCTGTAGTTGCAGAGAGCAGGGGCTACTCTTCGTTGTGGTGCATAGGCTCCTCATTGCAGTGGCTTCTTTTGTTATGGAGCACAGGCTCTAGGCACGCAGGCTTCAGTAATTGTGGCACATGGGCTCAATAGTTGTGGCATACAGGCTTAGTTGCTCCGTGGCATGTGGGATCTTCCTGGAGCAGGGATCGAACCCGTGTCCCCTGCATTGGCAGGCGGATTCTTACCCACTGTGCCACCTAGGAAGTCCCTGAAATCTGAACTCTTAATAGATAGTCCATTATATTTAAGAATTATTATTATTTTTAAAAACCAACATGGCCAACATTGATGCTCCCACACACACACAGATTAATTCCTCCCAAAGTCTTCCCCATTGAGCTAAATGCCCCCTTCAAGCACCAATTTGCAGAAGCCCAAACCTCCACTTATCCCTTGGACAAGCCAAAATCTGACCTCATCAAATCCATTAGTAAGTCCTGTTAGCTCTCCCTCCAAAACATATCTTGGTTCTGTCTCTTTCTCACCTTGCTGTGTGAAGCAAGATGCTGTTACTACTCCAGTCTAAAGCAGCAGCATCTCTTGCTTGACATCTACTCCTACAGCTTCCTCACTGGTCTCCTTACCTCCTTTCTTGTCACTTTGTAGTCCATCCTCCACCCAGCAGCCAGAGCAATTGCTCCTAAGGATAAGCCGGGTCTTGTTACTCCCTTGCTTAAAATTAGCCCTTCGAGGATTGCCACTGCATTCAGGATAAATTCCAAGCTCCCACCCACGGCCTCTAAAGAGCAACATTAGGGCCCTGCCCAACTCTCCAGCCTCATCTCGTCCCACACTCCCCTTCACACACCAGGCTTCCCCTTGCCATCTGCTTTCACTTCCTCAAATGCCCTGTCCTAGTTCCTAGGCCTTTGCCAGCAACTTCTTTTCACCTATTAGGTCTCAACCCAAATGCCACTTCCTCTATGAGGCCTTTACTGACCCTGATGTATAAACTAAGTCTCCATCTCCATGATTTTTGCTTTCAAAGTACTTTGTGCTCATCCTCTGTAATTACTTTACTACAATTGAAATATACAATGAAGAAATTTTGGTTCTAGGGACTTCCCTGGTAGTCCCGTGGCTAAAACTGCACACTCCCAATGCAGGGGGCCCAGATTCAATCCCTGGTCAGGGAACTAAATCCCACGTGTCACAACTAAGAGTTCACATGCTGCAACTGAAGATCCCGCGTGTGCAACTAAGACCCAGTGTAGCCAAATAAATAAATACTTTTTTAAAGAAAGAAAGGGCTTCCCTGATAGCACAGTGGTTAAGAATCCACTTGCCAATGAAGGGGACTTGGGTTCAAGCCCTGGTCTGGGAAGATCCCACATGCTGCAGAGGAACTAAGTTCGTGTACCACAACTACTGAGCCTGTGCTCTAGAGCCCACGAGTCACAACTAATGAGCCCACGCTCCAAAACTACTGAAGGCCACTCACCTAGAGCCCATGCTCTGCAACAAGAGAAGCACCGCAATGAGAAGCCCTTGCACCTCAACAGAGTAGCCCCCGCTCTCCGCAACTACTGAAAGCCCGCATGTAGCAACAAAGACCCAACGCAGCCAATAAATCAAAACAAATAAATAAATTTTTAAAAAATAATTTAAAAAAATTAAAATGAAGGAAATATCCATCCCCTCTCCCTAGAATATAAACTTCATGAAAGAATCTGTCTGATTCATCCAAGCATTCAGCTCAGAGCCTCAAACGTTGTAGAACCTCAGTAAATATTTGGGGAATGAATAAATGGTCTTTGCCTGTTGACTCTCATTATATAACTTATCAATAAATATTAGTAAAATTTATTTCACAAATTGGTAAAATTAATTCGTAAAATGTATTAAGTACCCAGACTATACCAAACACTTTACAAACACTGACTTAACATAATGCTCCAATGTTATTATCCCCATTTAGAGGAGGAGAAACCAGGGACAGAGAATTGAAGTCATGTGCCCAAGACCACACAGCTGAAAGGGTAGAGCTAGGATTCAAACCCATTGAATCCAGAGCCTACACACTGACCCACTTCTTATCTCAGAGTTCTGCCTCCCTGAATTGGCATTCTGATTTTGTAAATCAGACCCAGGTGCTTGTTTGATGTGACTCCCCACTGAGAGACCAAGGCCTGATCTTGAACTCTGGTAAATCCACTGAAATAATAAATGTTGCCCAGGAAGGCCTGTTGGTGATGTCAGCCTCCCCTAATGGCCTCTGACCCCATCTACATTTGAACACCACCAAAAGCAAGTAAGTGGGTGTTATACCACCATGTGCTAAGTGCTCTATTAGGGGTGTGGATCAGGTGACTCAGGGAGGGAGCAATTTATTCTTCCAAAGAAGTGGAGAGGGAAGAACCATGACACCTGTGCTAGAACATAAAGGGTGACCAGGAGCTTACCAAGCAGACAGGGTAATGGAAAGGCTTCCCAGGTACAGGGAACAGCTTGGAGGCACAAAGTTGCAGACATGTTCAGAGTATGAAAAGCCACCTACCTCCTAGAGTAATGGAAATGAAAACAAAAATAAAGTGGGACCTAATGACACTTAAAAGCTTTTGCACAGCAAACTATACCAAGATGAAAAGATAACCCTCTTTTGGGAGAAAATATTTGAAAATGAATCAACAGACAAGGGTTTAATCTCCAAAATATATAAACAGTTCATGCAGCTCAATATCAAAAAAAAAAACAACAACCAAGAAATGAGCAGAAGACCTAAACAGACATTTTTTCAAGGAAGACATACAGATGGCCATGAGGCACATGAAAAGCTGCTCAACATCACTAATTATTAGAGAAATGCAAATCAAAACTACAATGAGGTATCACTTCACACCGGTTAGAATGGGCACCATCAGAAAATCTACAAACAATAAATACTGGAGAGGGTGTGGAGGAAAGGGAGCCCTCTTGCACTGTTGGTGGGAATGTAAATTGTTACAGCCACTATGGAGAACAGTATGGAGGTTCCTTAAAAAACTAAAAATAGAACTACCATATGACCCAGCAATCTCACTACTGGGCATATACCCAGAGAACACCATAATTCAAAAAGACACATACATTGCAATGTTTATTGCAGCACTATTTACAATAGCCAGGTCATGGGAGCAACCTAAATGTCCATCGACAGATGAATGGATAAAGAAGATGTGGCACATACATACAATGGAATATTACTCAGCCATAAAAAAAAGAATGAAATTGAGTCATCTGTAGAAACATGGATGGACCTAGAGACTGTCATACAGAGTGAAGTAAGTCAGAAAGAGAAAAACAAATATCGTATATTAACGCATATATGAAGAATCTAGAAAAATAGTACAGATCAACCAGTTTGCAAGGCAGAAAGAGATACAGATGTAGAGCACTAAAGTATGGACACCAGGGGGGAAGGGGGGAGGAGGGGTGTTGGGCTGGGATGAATTGGGAGATTGGGATTGCCATATATACATTAATATGTATAAAATAGATGACTAATAAGAAAAAAATACCAAATTGTACACTTAAAATATATGCAGCTTATTGTACATCAATTATATCTCAATAAAATTCTTTTTAAAAGGGAAAAAGAAAGAAAGAAAGGAAAGGCACCTAGTCCTGACTCTCTGCCTCCCAGTTCCAGTCCTTAACCCAAGCCCTCTGCTGCCCAGGGTCTCCCAGCTACCCCTCAGGTAGTCTGAGGCTTCTGCACAGAACAAGAGCAAACATGTGCACCATGGTCACAGGATTGCAAAGCATTTTCACCCACGTTGTCTTACGGGGCTCTCTGTAACTTACAGGTGATGCCCAGCCCGGCGCCTGACACTGGGCAGTAGGTGCTCAGTATCACTGGTTAGAATGATAACGGTTGTCGTCCCTGTTGGAATAGTAATGCCTTTGTCCCATTGTCACATGAGGATTAACTGAGATACTTGTTGTGAAAGCATTCTATAAACCATAGAGTGCTATACAGATGAGAGAGCATTGTCCTGACCTCTTCCTCCAGAAAGCCTTCCAAATTCAAGCTACTCAACCCCACTGTTCCATTGTAGCATTCCCGTCCCCCCACCGATGCAGGCATCCTGGCTCCCCTGTTAGAGCTACTGGGAACAGGACTGTCTCTCCCTTCTCAGAATGGGACCTCCTCAGGACTGGCCTGTGTCTCCCCATCACACTGAAGGCTCCCAAGAGCCGAGCTTATCTCCTCTATCACACTAGGGTCTCTGAGGCCTGGCCTGTGTCACCCCAATTAGATCTAAGGTTCCTAAGGACACAGCTGTGTCTTCCTCTTGAAGTTCCCTCCTATAAGGAATAGGCAGCATATGCAATTGTAAATGTTCCATGCATGTTTTTCTTTTTCAGTAGGCATTACACCAAGTAGAATTTATCAAAATTCTGACTACAAACCTACCAGCAGTACTACAGGTAGCAAATACATCTATGTGTGAAGGGGCATGTCTTACATCTTCTTACTATCAAGAATAAAACTTAAAAAAAATTAACCTTGCAAAAGGAAAGACAGAATCACCTCTCTATTCTCACTATAGAAATATATTTTTAGATATCATTGACAGCTCTACCTCCTTCTCTACCTTTCTCTTCCTGAAAATCTCTGTCCTAAAACTATTGGGTAGAAAGGAACAAGGTAAAAGCACACACCAGAGGAGGGAGGGTGCCACAACGGCCTCAGCAGGGACAGGAGGGTGTCCTCACAGAGCAGTGACCTGGCATAGAGGGACAGGCCCAGCAGGGTGAAGAAGAAATCTGTGAGTGGGAGGGGCAGCCTGACCCGAGGTATCAGAGTCCAAGTGGGGAGAGAACGGCATCTCACAGCAGAGATGGTGGTGGTGGAGATGGGAGGTTGGTTACAAATGAAGGCTTGGATTTCCCTGATGGCGCAGTGGTATAAAATCCGCCTGCCGATGCAGGGGACACAGGTTCGAGTCCTGGGCCAGGAAGATCCCACATGCTGCGGAGCAACTAAGCCTGTGCGCCACAACTACTGAGCCTGTGCTCTAGAGCCTGCAAGCCACAACTATTGAACTGAAGCTGCAACTACTGAAGCTCATGTGCCTAGAGCCCATGTTCTGCAACAAAAGAAGTCACTGCAATGAGAAGCCTGCACACCACAACGAAGAGTAGCCCCTGTTCACCACAGCTAGAAAAAGCCCGTGCACAGCAACGATGACCCATTGCAGCCAATAAATAAATAAATTTATTTTAAAAAGAAGACTAAATTAGAGCTTCGTGTAGTAGTGGTTGATTCCAGGGGCTGGAAAAGTGATATCTTCATATACCAGGAAACAAACGATGTTCAGAGAGTGATGGGGGCATGTCAAAAGGACATAGACTCCAGCTCAAAGGGGAGTCTATGGCCAAATCTGTGACAATCTGAGCACCAAAATAAATAATGATAGTAACAGATTACAAGCCACTGAATAAAATAGGAGACCACGAACTCTTTCTTAAATACACACACACATACACACATTCAATGTATAAGGAGGAATGTTTACATGGTTTCAAAGTAGCCCCTCAAGAAATACGATTCAGGGCCAGTGGCTAGACTCTGTGCTCACAATGGAGGGGCCCAGGTTCAATCCCTGATCAGGGAACTAGACCCCACATGCTGCAAGGAAGATGCTGCAAAGGGCAACAAAGATCCTAGGTGCCACAACTAAGACCTGGCGCAGACAAATAAATAAATATTTTTTAGAAAAAGAAAGAAATATTGATTCGTTACAAAGGGGAAAAGAGTAACTGGTATATGGAAAAGGCCTGACAGAAATCCCCTTAATCAAGTGACCAAAGTGAACCCTGGGACAGATGGAAATGTGTCCTCCCTGATATACCAGGGTATATCAAGAACACAACATCACTTCCAGAGACAGTCCCACTAAAGATACATAACCTGAGTCTAATCACAAAAAAGCCACAGACAAACCCCAATTGAAAGCCATGCTACAAAATAACAACTCTTCAAAAGTGTCAAGGTTGTGAAAGGCAAGGACAGGCTGAGGATAGTTTTCCTGACTAGCAGGGGCTAAAGTGCCATGGCAAAGAAATGCAATGTGTGATTCTGGACTGAGCCCTTCTACTATATTGATTTCACTGGTGCATGAGGTTAAACTTAAAGGTGAAAACTAGGGATTAGATATTAATTTCCTTATGTTGTTCAATGAGATTATATTAGATTTCCTGGTTTTGTTCAACGTTAATTTCCTAATGATGATTATGTTGTGGTTATGTAGGAAAATGTCCTTGTTTGTAGGAATTACACACTAAAGTATTTGGGGGTGATGGGGATCAGGTTGGCAATTTACTTGCAAATGGTTCAAGGTAAAAAAAAAAAAGTTCCCTGTACTGTACTTGCAACCTTTCTGTATTTGCGTCAGTTTCAAAATAAATATCATTAACATGTGACTATACGAGCAAAGAGTGTGCTTCTAAATTATGCAGGGAAATATTGTCGGGCAATTGATGAGTAGAAGTACTTTGTTATTCTCCTGGGTTTGTGATGTTTGTAATTTGTACTGATTTGTTTTTTCATTTATTAAATGTTCCCTTTCACACCCGATTTTCTATTCTTAAAGAAGGCCCTACAGAATTGTATAAGCTTCATGCCCCATAAAACCAATATTCACGAGTGGCCTTTCTTACTACCCTTTTAAAGATGAGAAAACTGAGGCAGAGATATATAAAGTGATTTGCCCGAGGTCGCTCAGCTAAGTGATGAAGCAGGATTTGGACCCAGCCAGTCTGACTTTAGACTCTCCTTCCAGGGGAGGCTATGAAGACCCAGTAAGATAAAAGGGCATTAAAGGAACTTTATAAATGTAAGAATTAAAAATATTATGCAACTGTAATCGCATGAAAGATGCGTGCCTGTCTGCTGGGGTCTGTTTGCCTTAGTTCCTTAGTCAGAGGGAAGCGAGAGCAAAGTCCTCCTACTGCCTACCAGAAACTGCTTGGAATCTGACGTGGAGGATCTCACTTTGTCCTCGCAGGAGCCTTGCAAGCAGGCATTGTCCCAGATGAAGCTTCTGAGGCCTACAGAGATTTGGGGTTCAGCCCACAGTCACCCAATTGGGAAGTGATAGAGCCAGGAGTAGATGCCAGGGCTGGCGACGGCTGCCCAACAGTGTGTTAGCAGAAGGCTTCCCAGCCTGGGCTTGCAAAGGTCTGCAGACAGGACACAGCCAAGGACCATCCCACTAGCTCTCACAATCCATGCCCCAGCATGTGAGACAAGACGCCTGGGACAGCAGAGCCACGTGGCCAGTGGCAGAGCAATGTTTCTGCCCACATCATAGGTGGGCAGCATCTGTGGACCAGGTAGCAACAAGGTGGGGGCCCAGCTAGTCACCAGCTCCGGCTACACAATTGGGCCAGTGGGTCCAGGGGAAAAAGCAAGGACTTTGGAGTCAGACTGATCTGGGCTCTGTCTTTTCTTGGTGGTGTGAACTTGGGCAAGTCACTTTACCTCTTTGAGTCTCAAAAAGTAAGAATTGTGCCTCATAGGGAAGCTCTGAATATTAGAGTGAAAAGTGCCTGGCACATAGTAGATGCTCAGTAAACAGCAGTATTTCATTATCATCCTGCAAGGGCTTCTCAGCAGCTATGGCCCCTCAGGAACTCCAAAAATCCAGGCTGGGGAGAAAGAGTTCTTAAGGACCTTATTCATGCAGGGCCCCCCAGAACTGGAGTCAGAGGAAGGGGGCCTCTTAGACTGCACAGTGGGCAAAGTCCTCCCAGCCCCCCAGGATCCTGGCTCCCTTCCCTGCAGCCTGTTTCTTACCGACAACAGGAGCAGGGCCCCAAGGTTAGGCAAACAAGTGAGCGATAAGGTGCTTCCAGGTTGGGCCTTGCGTTCAAGGCTTGTCCGCCTCTGAGGCTGGCTTCCCAGCTGAGCGAGAATCCTGCAGGCACCAACTGGGACACCTGCCATGGCCACCTGCTGATTGTGCACCTGAGGCCTTGGTGCCCTGGTACAGCCTGGGTTAATGACCCTGTTTATCCGCTTGAATCATCCGATAAGGGGCAGCCGGGGCAGCCAGGGCAGCAGGCAGGCAGCCCTGTGCCCTACACCCGCCGCTTCATTGACTGAAGTGATATCAGGGCCACGTGGAGCTCCCAAGGCTTCCTCCCCCGCCACATCCCCACCGGTCCTGTCAGGGTCAGTGTGTGCTTTTTTTTTTCAATGAACATGACTTCTGGAGTCAAGGTTGTTGGGCGGTTCCTCCCTCCCTCCCCCATTTGGGAATATAAATAGCGCCCTCAGCACAAAGCAGAGGGTGAGGGAGCCAGGAGGAAGGAGGAACAGATCCTCAGCCATGAGCTCCAGCCGGCCGGGAACCTGCCCTTGCCAGGGTGCTGCAGGCCGCCCAACCATTCTGTATGCACTTCTGAGTCCCAGCATCAGGGACCGGCCCTCTGTGCCCCCAGCCCGTGGCCACTGCCTGTGCAGGCAGCACCGGCCTGTCCGGTTGTGTACTCCCCATCGCACCTGCCGGGAGGCCTTGGATGTTCTGGCCAAGACGTTGGCCTTCCTCAGGAACCTGCCGTCCTTCTGCCAGCTGCCCTCTCAGGATCGGAGGCAGCTGCTTCAGGGCTGCTGGGGCCCCCTCTTCCTGCTTGGATTGGCCCAAGACACTGTGACCTTCGAGGTGGCTGAGGTCCCGGTTCCCAGCATACTCAAGAAGATCCTGCTGGAGGAGCCCAGCAGCGGTGCAGGAAGCGGCCAGGTGCTGGATCGGCCCCAGCCCTCACTGGCTGCCGTGCAGTGGCTTCAGTGCTGCCTGGAGTCCTTCTGGAGTCTGGAGCTGGGCCCCAAGGAATATGCCTACCTGAAAGGGACCATCCTCTTCAACCCTGGTGAGCTCCCAGACACTCCTGGATGGGGGCCAAGGCTGCAGGGGGCAGGGCCCAGCCAGGGACAGCACCTTCTAAGGGCCTGACATCTGTGATCACTTTGGGTCCCAATTATCACCAAATAGTTATCTCACAAAAGAGGCTCAGAGAGGCTAAGTGACTTGGTGAAAGCCACACAGCCAGGTAGGGGCAGAGCAAGAATGGGGACTCACATCAGTGTCTAGTCCTTGCCACCCTGCCTAAGAAATTGCCCTGACCCTCAGGGAAGGTGGGAGTGGGGAAGAGGAGGGTGAGAAGACACAGCTGTGCCTCAGTCATGTCTTCACCAGCGGACTGCATGGGGGAAGTTCTGAAGGTGAAACTCTGTGGGTTCAGAAAGACTACATAGAGAAGAGGAATAAAAATGAGGGAGTGTGGGGGAAGAGAGGGAGGAGTCTCTGTAAACTTCAGCCAGGAGAGCAACAGATAAAGGAAGTGTTCTTTGTAATCTGGAGAGCATCTAGATGAGAATTCCTCACCAAAGGCCCTCATGGAATGCATTATTACAGTGATTCATTTTAATAATAGCAAATACTCATATTACACTTACCATATGTTAGTGCCAATTCTAAGGGTTTTACATATACTAGCTCATTTAAACCTCATAACAAGCACAGGAGATAGGTACTATAATTTATCCCAATTTTACTGATGAGGAAACTGAGGCCCAGAGATTGAGTACCTTTGCCCAAGGTCACACAGCTAACAAGTGACAGTGTGGGATTCAAACCCAGGCAGCCTGGGTCTTAATCATTGCTCTATACTGCCTCTCCATAAAGGATGGATAAATGAAGTGGTAAATAAATAAATGAAGGAGGTAGTAATCAGGCCTCAAAGGTCAAACTGGTGGCCTCAGGTCTTGGGCCAGTCTTGCCCTGTGGTGTTGGAGTAGGCTACTCACCAGCCATCTTTGCCTTCTCTGCCCACAGACATGCCAGGCCTCCACGCCTCCTCCCACATCGGGCACCTGCAGCAGGAGGCGCACCAGGCACTGTGGGAGGTCCTGGAGCCCTGGTGCCCAGCAGGCCAAAGCCGCCTGGCTCGTGTCCTCCTCACGGCCTCCACTCTCAAGTCCATTCCAACCAGCCTGATTGCAGACCTCTTCTTTCACCCTGTCATTGGAGACGTTGACATCGTTGGCCTCCTCGAAGACATGCTTTTGCTGAGCTGACCTCCTCCGGCTCAAGCAGAGACTGGGTGGAGGCTGGCAGCACTGATATGGCCCGGCTGTCCCCTGGGTGACCCAGTGCTCCCAGAGGCTTCCCAGGAACAGCTGGTCCTGGCCCAGCCAGGTGGGCTAGGGGGCCCTCACTCAGTCACACCCTGTCTTGGCCTTGCTTGGTTTGGACACAGTGCTCCAGCTGTCTGGTCAGCCCTTGGTGATCCCAGAGCCTCTGGGCCAAGACTCCTGTCCTCTCCTGGGATGGGGTTGGAAGTTTCGACGGCTCATTGGGCCAGGAGTCCTACTGACTTTGTACAAAACTGTCTTAAGTTATTGGTTTTTGTAATAAAAGGTGTGACACCCATGGAGCCTGACACTGCAGTTTGTACACGCAGAAGGGACTGATTCACCACCAGAGCCACCCTGCCCCATCAGAGGGAGCCCAAGAGGAAGGAGCTATAAGTGGCACAGAAGCCAGACCTCAGGAAACTGGAATTCTAACTTTTCAGAGTGGGACGATGACTTCATTTCTGGGGGGTGAGATTTATTTCACATGGGTCTGAATCCAAGGGGCAGTATCAGTTCAGGACCCCCTCACGTCCTTGCCTTTATCTTAGGGTGGTAGGGAGTATCTCTCCCTGCCCTCAAATCCCCTACTGACCTCTCCCTCAGCTCCTGCCCCAGCCTCCCTCCCATCTCAGTGAGAATCGCCAATTACAGCCAATAAGGAAAATGAAGCAGCCCATTTCCAAATTGCAACAGATCATTTACAGGAATTTCTGTGGTTTGGGACCATTCACTTCCCCCATTCCTTCAGTGGACAGAGGAGGATAGTCCACTGTCCTCCCAATGGGAGGGGCCGAGGGTAATTAGGGCTGACCTGGCGGCTGCTTGGAAGCCAAGGCAGACCGAGGTTTAGCTGCCACACCAGCTGTTAAAGTCTGAAACACACTTCCATGACAGCTGGTTCACAGCCACACCCTGGAGCCCCCCTGCATTTCCTTCCACTGCCCCTCTGTGCCGGCCCTTCTCCTGGAATCCGTCCCCATGTCAAACAATTAGAGGGGCAACGCTTGGCCTAGCCATGGCTTCTGGGGCAGCTCCATTCAGTGTATGGCTTGTGTCTACTCTGATTGGTCAATGTCTGTGCCTCATTGTTTGTTAAATATTTTGAATATCACCCAGGTCAGGGTCACTGACCTGCAGGGTGGGCAGGAGGGAATGATAACAACACACATGCCTATAGGACTCCTTTCAGGCCTCCTCCTTTCTCCAGCAATGAGGCCTGTCCCAACCAGGCCCCGCCCCCTCACCACCACAGTTTGAGTTCTTCTCACGGGGGGCCAAGTTAATTATTACTCAATAAGAGGTCATTCACTAAGGGACAACAGTCTAGGAGTCATCATTCAGACCGCTGCCTAAGGCCCCAAGGAAAGGGACCACAACTGAATCGGCCATGTACCCATATGGACTCCCAGTGCCAGCAGCAAGGGCACCCCTGTCCCTTACCCAGTCACCCACTCACCACTCAGACACCCAGAATGAGACAGAATCGCACAGCTCAGACCCCACAACGAAGACCCACACACGACTCAGACCTACCACTCTCTCTCACACACAAAGTTGAACAACTCAGACACGCCCATGTAGACCCACAAAACAGACCCTCCATCGGCCCACACACAGCACAGAAATGCACAGCCCTGATACACTCACCCAGGGACATACGGCAAACACATTCACAGAAAGGAGACGCACCTCCAAGCCCCATGTTCACACCTACACCCCTCCGCCCATGGGTGGGGCACACCAGAGCATGCTCTCCATCTTCGGCATGTCACAGTAATAGAAAAAGTGGCCCCCAGCATAAGGAGACCTGCGTCTGTGCACCTTCAGGGTCTAGCCAGAGGCTGTAAACCCAGGCCAAACTGCTCTGTCCAGCATTTAGGGCCTCAATCACTCCCTTTTCCCATGGTGACCCCAATATCCACCCTCCTCTCAGAAAGGCCATGTCCTGCTCAAACCCCACCCCCACCCTCAAGCCAGGACCTAATCATATCCCCAGATAGTCATCCTCTAGAGCCCAGGAACAAGCCCCCCATCCCTCTACCCCTTCACCCTCCACCAGAACCCCAGACCCAGACCTCAGTCCCTAGCACCCCTCCCGGCCCTGCCCCTCCCACCACTTGGGCCTTGTCCCCCCATATGAGCCAAAGCCAACAGATTCAAGGACTTGGGGTCATTCTATCTTTTATGTCCCTTCACTAACTGCCCCCGTTAGTTTACTGTTGCACCTCTCTGAACCCTCAGACTGAGTCTTCCTGCCTCTCACCCACGCCCCCCAACCCTAAGCAGCCATTAGAAAGTGCTCCTCTTCACTATCCACCCCAGCCTTTTCCCTCAATTGACCTAGAGTTTCCATCATCTAAAGAGCTTCCCTTATTAGTCTACCTTGTTTCTTTAAAAATTTCTCCCTTACCCCTCCACATGATTGGGGAGCTACACTTCTATTTCTTGCCTGTATCTCTTGAGTCACTCCCTGTGCCCTACCCAAGCCTTCTAGAGGAACATAAAGACAAATTTAGAAAAACTAAAGAGAAAATTACAATACAATTTTTAAAAACATTTTAATTAATTAATTTATTTGGCCGTGCTGGGTCTTAGTTGCGGCATGGGGGATCTAGTTCCCTGACCAGGGATTGAACCTGGGCCCCCTACATTGGAAGTGCAGAGTCTCAACCCCTGGACCACCAGGGAAGTCCCTATAATACAATTTAATAAGGGCAATAATGCTTTCTGCATGAGACTGCAGGGTTTCCAAAGGTGGGAGACTGTCTTCACTATCAGTATCTTAAGAGTGGGAACTCTGTCTCATCAACCAGAGAGGGCAGAGGAAGAAATAGGCTTAGACAGGGTATGCAACTTGTCCAAGGTCTGGACTGAACAACATCTGTGCTGGGATTTGAACTCAGGCCTGTGTGTCTGTGGAGGCCGAGCTCTGGCCACCAGCACAGGCTGGAGTGAGTCATGGCCAAGATCAGTTTGGAGCCAGCTCAGCCACTGTTTATTGACCATCTCTCAGCCTGATCCCTGTCCCCAGGCCCAGTCAGGGATGACTCACTAGGAAGCAGGAGAGTAGCTGTGGCTCTGGGTCAGCCTCAGGTACCATTTTATTATCATCATTTTTAACTTTGTTAGCCAAATCATCGACTGCTTATTAAGCAGTCAGGCTGCTGACGTGTACTGTGCCCTGTGCTGACACACTCTGCCCTTGGTACGGACACGTAACATAGAACCCATGATGCCATCAAAAAGCCAACACCCACTATCCATCCATCCAGTCATGCCATTTTCAACATCTTTCTTGATGTCCACTTGTACCAGACCTTGTGCTAGATGCTGAGGAGCACAGAATAAACAGGATAAAGTCCCTGCCTTCATTGAACATCCTGTCTATGGCAGAGAGAGACACATAACTAACTGTAACACAGAGTGATCTGAACTGTGATAGAGGGACATCCAACAGGTAGCAGGGGCTCAGAAGAGGTAGCAATTAAGTCTGCCTGGAGATGGGAAAAATGCTTCATCCAAGTGGTGACTACTAGGAGCTAAAGAGATTGAATAGGGGATTACCAGGCAAGAGGGAACGATAGGTGCAAAGGCACAGAGGTGCCAGACTTCAAGCGTGTTTCACTAACTGCCAGTGGTCTCTGGCAACTGGGTCCCGGGAGACCCAAAAGCAAGAAAGGAGCCTGGAGAGGTGAACAGGGACCATGTCATAGAACAAGGCAGCAGAGAGAGGCAATCCCAGTGAAACTGGTAGAGGCAACAAGGCTAAGGTCTCAGGGAATCAAGGTTAACAAAGGGGACCACCCATTCCTGGCAGGTCATTCTGGGTAGCTACTAAACAATAACCAGCTAACAGTTATGGAGAGCTATGCTCTAAACACATTACATGGACTAGGTTATGTAATTCTTACAACTCTATGCTGGAAGTACCATCATTATCTCCATTTCATAGATGGAGAAACCGAGGCACCAAGAAGTTAGGTAACGTGCTCAAGGTTACACAGTTAATAGCAGTAGAGTCAGGATTTGAACTCAGGTGGTCTGGATTTAGGGCCTATGCTCTTAAATACTAAGCTATCTTGAGTCTTTAAAGGTCAGATCTGATCAAGTGGAGAATAAATAACAGCACCTAGACTCCGTCCTCTCCCCACCTCACTGTAAGGTAGAATGAGAGAGAAAATGCAGTCTTGGTTACTTTTGGGTTTAAGTTTTTTTGTTTGTTTGTTTGTTTTTTGTTTGTTTGTTTTTTGTTTTTTTTTTTTTTTGAGGCAAGGAATACAACTTTATTCAGAAAGCCGGCAAACCATGAAGATGGCATACTAATGTCTCCTAAAAAGCCATCTTCTGGGTTTAAGTTTTTGATGAGAAATCTAGCCTGTTTGTTCCCCAGGGAAGTGGCCCACTTTCCCCGGAGAGAGTGCCCAGCCACACTCAGCAGCACATCCTTGTGTTAGTGCCAGGAATATTCATTCCATCAACGACGATTTACTGAGAATCTACTACACACTGAGCATCATGCGAGGTCCTGGAAATTTTGTCCCACAAATGGCAACTGTGTGTAATCACAAGTGTGTAACTTCTTGGGTCATCTAACAGCTTTTCTAGAGCACGCCATCTTTATTTTGGTGCACACTATTTGCTGTATAACATTTATTTTTCAATTTCCAGACTTTTAAAAAGATAGTTTTAACTAAATCTTTTCTGTATAACATACATAAAAGTACATAAATCAGACCTGTATAGCTTGGTAAATGACCACAAAATGAATACAACTCTGTAACCACCACCCAGCTCAAGAAATAGAGCATTAGCAACGCTCCAGAAACCCTCCCCATCACTACCTCTCCCTCCTGCCTAAAAGGTATCACTAACCCCTGACTTTCAACATGATAAATGAGATTGTCCCAAACTCTATATAAATGGAACTGTATAGCATGTACTCTTTTGTCTTCTTTTACTTGATATTATACCTGAGATCCATTCTATGCTCTGTGTAGCAGTAATCCATTCATTTTCACTGTTGTAAAGTATCCCATTATACTACAATTTATTTATCCATTATTCAGCTGAGGAACATTTGGTTCATCAAATAATAATGCTAGCATTATTCCTGCACACATTTTTGGTGCACAGATGTTTGCATAACTGGTGCTATATAACAAGAATTGGAATTACCAAGTCATAGAATGTGTGCTCAACTTGAGTAGGTCTTTCTAGCTTTCTAAAGTAGTGTACCAATCTAAGCATCCACCAGCAGATTTTAAAATCCAGATATAATTAATTATTTAAAAATAAAAAAATAAATAAAATAGAACAAGTAGGGAAAGCCCTCTCATATTTATGGCTCCCCATTTTCATGAAAATAACAGGAAACTTTTAAGGAGGGCTTACTGTATGGTAGGCATTTACTGAGTACTTTTATACATGTGATGACATTAAATTCTCACCACAATCCTCTAAGGGTAGAAACTATTATTTCTATCCAACAGATGAGAAAACTTAGGTTCAGACAAGTTAAGTGACTTCCCCAAAGTCACACAGCTAGCTAAGGATTGAATATCTAAGCCTTGGGTTTTTGTTTTTTTGGCCATGCCATGTGGCTTCTGGGATCTCAGACTGAACTTGGGCTCTGGCAGTGAAAAGCCCGGAATCCTGACTGCTAGGCAACTCCCTTTTCTTTATGATCTTAAAGCATACTTAGATGTTTATCCTTAAAAAATGCTTTTCGTTTTTGTTTTTCTTTTGGCTGCACTGGGTCTTTGTTGCTGCGTGCGGGCTTTCTCTAGCTGCAGCAAGTGGGGGCTACTTTTCCTTGTAGTGTGCGGGCTTCTCACTGCAGTGGCTTCTCTTGTTGTGGAGCTTGGGCTCTAGGGCACGCAGGCTTCAGTAGTTGTGGTGCATGGGCCTAGTTGCTCCACGGCATGTGGGATCTTCCAGGATCAGGGATCGAACCCATCCCCCACATTGGCAGGTATTTTCTCAACCACTGCGCCACCAGGGAAGTCCAAAAAATGTTTGTTGATTTGTATTTTTTGAACTTTATACAAGTGGAATATTCTGTTTTCTGACTTGCTTATTTTCACTCAATATCATATACCTGAAATTATTAGTACTAAATGCCAGTTTTTGCTCTTACAAACACTGCACCTATGAATATTTATATATACTGTCAAACAACAAATCTGGACTTAGGGAGGAGAGACTTTATTTGAAGTGATCATTGCAAGGAAGGAAAGGAACTACTGCAATAGGGAGAGGGAAGCTATTGCAAAGAGAGAAGCTCTAACCATAAGACCTACACATGCCTCAAGGGCTAGGCAAAGAGGTTTTCTTTCACAGGTGGGAGTAAATAAGGCTAGAAAGAATTGATGTGAGGAAGTGGGATGACCAGGAATGGCATAAGGGACAGTAGATCAGAGAATGTTTTACCCAAAACCCAGCCTATTCTCAGGAAGGGCTGCTAAGGAGGGGATGTGTACAGCTCAAGCTGGGAGAGGGGGACACAGTGCAAAGTTTATGGACCGCAGAAATGAGAGAAGCTAAACCAAAGTTTAGTTAACAAGCATTTTGTTCTCGTTGATCTGTGGGGCAAAGCAGTTCGTCTAAGTGTTTATGAGGCAAAGAATTGAAAGTTGGAGTCTGCGTCTAGCCTTGCCATAGGTAAACAAAGGGGCACCTATGAGTTTTATCTAAGTAATATAAGGAAGGGTGTCTCTTTGCAGTAAATTGTATCCCAGAACACAAAAGTGTGGGAGGGGTTTCTTAACTTGCATTGTTTTCCAGGATCAGGGCTTGAGCAAGGTTCAACGTTGTCAGTACATCTCCTGATAAATATACAGAAGAATTTCTTTAAAATATGTAACTAGAAGCGGAATTGCTGGGTCAAAAGTTTTGTGTTGTTTCACTTTTACAGGTAATGCCAAATTGCTTCCCAAAGTGGTGGTACCAGTTTACACTTCCGACAGCGTATGGGAGCTCCAGTTGCTCTACATCGTCAGGATTTAAAAGAGGATTTGAGGACTTAAAAATGTTTGCCAGTCTGGTGGCTACGAAGTGGGTCTCATTACATTACCTTGATGATTGAGACTGAGCATCCTTCCTTGTTAATTGCACGTGTTTCTCTCCTGTGAAGCGTCTTCGGCCCACTTTTCAATTGGATTATCTTTCTCTTACTGATCTGTGGGAGTTCACCAATATTGTCTGGTAGAATAAATGGATTAACGACTGTAAAGGCTCTAAACTGATCAAGAATTGCGATCAGGTTTGGAAGCTACCCAACAGTTAAAAATCTTAAACACTGCCCCTCCCTCAGGCTTCTGATTTGACCCTCACTAGACCCTGATGAAAGAGCGCTGTAACCCCACTTCTCAAGTGAGTTTTATGGATCACCCCCGGCTTCTGTCTGTGGGAAAGGGACCGACCGCCCTCCTTCCATACCTTCCGGGTTCTTGGTTCCACCCCCACAACCCCGGCGGACTAATCACCGGTTACGCAGTATTGCAACGTCTCAGCGCCGCTGGCGATGTTGTCGCGAGAGTTGGTTCCAGCCGATCATGTGATGTCCAAGATGGCGGTGTCCAGCGAGGCGGAGGAGGAGGCGGCAGTTTACTTAATAGTGAGCGGCATCCCCTCGGAGTTGCGCTCAGCCCAGCTACGGAGTTACTTTAGTCAGTTCCGGGAACAGCGCGGCTGTGGCTTCCTCTGTTTCCACTACCGGCATCGGCCTGAGCGGACCCCTCCCCAGGCTGCTCCCGACTCTACCCTAACTCCTGTCCGCCAGCGTCTCGCCGAGACTTCACTCAGCGATGCCCGCGCTGTCTCCACTCAGGACTCTGCTCCCACCCAGACCCGCACCTGCTGCTGCGTCATCTCCGTACGGGGGGCAGCTCAAGCCCAGAGGTTTCTCCGCATGTACTCGGGCCGCCGGTGGCTGGATTCTCAAGGGACTTGGTTACCTGGTCGTTGTTTTATCCGCAGACTTCGGCTACCTACTGAGGCAGCAGGTACGGGTAGGAAAGATAATAGACTGGGTCTGCAGGCACTGGAACAGAGGCACCGTTCCTGAGGAGTGATGAGGATAAGTTAGGTCTCTCGTTAGGGCTCTTCAGGAGTTTAGATCATTTCTGGACAAAGTTTCAGGCTCAGCTCGCATGTTAGAAAAACTCGGGCAGGAAAAAAAACAGAAAGAGGCCTATTCAGATGATCTTTCCAATTTATTAAGTCTATTCTGAGACCCTTTTGGTTTTGCACTGATAGAGAAGGGGAAAAAGGAGAACAGGTGTTGTCTTCGTTGCACTTTCTTTGTTGCCCCCAACCTAGTCCTCTCTTGGCAAGATGCAAATGAGGAGACAAACTCTTTTCTCTGGACAGTTCCCATTTTCATGAGAAATCACTTTGATAGGGAAACAGGAAACACAGTGCAGGGCCCTCTAATTTATTCGTTCAACAAATCTAGCCTATATTGCTTGACCTAGTGTGACTCTAACTGGTATGCAGAGAACAGTTGGACACTGTCTGTGCTTAGAATCCAGAGAGGAAGACAGATTTGTAAAAAGGTAATTGTCACAGAGATGCCATTCTAATTGTTAACATATACTGAGCACTTCCTGTGCACTTACTAGGCACTGTTCTAAGCCTTTCATTTTTTTATTGACTCCTCACAATAATCTTATAAGGTAGGAGCTATTGTTACCCATTTTATAAGTGAGGAAACTGAAGAATACAGAAGTTATATTATGTTACAAGGTGACAGAGTCACAATACTAACTGGGCACTTTGCTCTAGAGCCTGTGCTCTTTATAACCAACTGCTGTGAGGTGACAGAGGAGGGAGAAACTGATTTCGTAGAAGAATTAGGAAATTCAGCTTTTCATCTGGATCTTGAAAGATAAACAGGAGTTTGTGGGAAAGAATGGTGTTCAAAGTGAATGGCATTTTCAGAGACACAGACAGAGACGTGAAAGCCCATGAAACTTTCAGGGCATGTTAAATTATTTGATGTGATTGGAACACATGGTATGAGGGTGTGCAGGGGATGAGGGTTAGTGGCAGTTGAGAATCAAAAGGTCAACAGGAAACAGATCTGGAAGAAACTTTTGAACTTAGCTGAGGTGATGAGAAATGGCATGAAATTGCTAGGTGGTTTTGGTCAGGGAACAGAGGAAGAAACTCTGGAAAAGTTTAAAAGAGAGAAACAGCATTAGGCTAAAGGATTTAAACCTTGACCAATTTCTGGCTCAAGTGTTGCAGGAGACTTATAGGTTTCAAGAGCCATTCTTCTCCCTGCTTCCCAAGGTTTGGGCTCCTTTCCCTTCAAGACCCGGAAGGAACTGCAGAGTCGGAAAGCTAAGAGTGAAGCCTTCACGCTGGCTGACCTAAGGCAACTGCCAGAGCTGAACCCACCCGTGCTGATGCCCAATGGGAATGTGGGGACTCCCCTGCGGGTCTTTTTGGAGTTAATCCGGGCCTGCCGCCTACCCCCTCGGATCATCAGCCAGCTGCAGCTCCAGTTCCCCAAGACAGGTTCCTCCCGGCGCTATGGCAATGTGCCCTTTAAGTATGAGGACTCAGAGACTGTGGAGCAGGAAGAGCTTGTGTACACAGCCGAGGGTGAGGAAATACCCCAGGGAACCTGCTTGGCAGACGTACCAGCCAACCCCTGTGGAGAGCCAGAGGAAGAAGGGGAAGAGGAAGAAGAGTCACACTCAGATGACGTGAGTACAGAGAGCCACCTTTTCCTTGCTGGCAGCTTAGAGAGGCCAAGGCATTAACAGTACCACTCTTCAATTGTGTATTACAAGAGTTCTAAACCTGGGGTCCTCAGGAGGATTCCTGAGATTTTAAGCTCCCTAACACTGAATGTAAAACTGCATCTGCATATGCAAGTATATGTTTCTTTGGGGAGAGAGGCCAGAGCTTTCATCAAAAGATTCTCAAGGGGGTCTTCTTTTCATTCCTTTAGAAGAAATGTAAGGAGGGTCCCTTTCATTGATGAAATCTGCTGACCAAGAGATAAGATCATCTAAGGAAATAGAGGCAGAGCTGGGATGTGAACCCAGTCCCCTTTGCTGCTTGTCTAACCTCTGTGTGCTTTCACTATGTGGTTGAAAAGTCACCTCTATTTTCTGACGTTGAGTCTGTGGATTGAACACTGGCCTCCACTGTAACTTTATCAATGAAATAGACATTTCTTTTGTCTCTTTCTCCAAAGTTGGTTGTTCATCCATAAAATCAGGAGAGGTGTGATTTGTTGGGAAACTTTTTTTTTTAATGCATACTCTGGGTAAAAAGTATTGATAATTGACCTATGTCTTCAAAGCTCCCAGCCCACAGTTGCTAACACAACTGGACCACATCCTTAGTGTGGTATTGTCCTGCTTTTTCTCTAGCTCCTGCTCTGCAGCAGTGATTGCTGAGACCTCCTAGAGTTTAACTAGGGCAGGACCCCCAAGATTTCAAGCCAGGAGTCATTCTGTCATTCCATGAGTCCAGTCAAGCAGTTGTAAACACAGGAGCTAGCGCAGGATTCCAAAGACATTCTAAGACTCATTTCCTTCCCTCAAAGAGCCTTCAGTCTCCCTGAAGAGAGAGAACCTGCATCTGGAAAGGGTATATGGTATAGTATAGGTTTGAATGCTGGCTCTGCCCCTCTCTTGGTGTACTGTCTTGGGCATCACTTACATTACAGTGAAGTGAGTAAATCACTTTACTCCTCTAAATCAAAGTTTTCTCACCTGTAGAATGGAAATAATTGTACTTACCCCACAGGGTTGTTGGGATGATTAAAAGAGCTAAGGTATGTGAAGGGCCTGACACAGTAGACAATAGGTATTAGTTCTTGTCCCTTCTTTCTTTGTGACGTAATATAGAAAGGCGTAAACACTGTGTAATGGTTAGCACCGAGAGGTTCAGAGACCAGTGAGAGTGCTGTGGGCCTCAGTGTAGGGGATATCACGTGAGCTATAGAACTTGAGGAATGAGGAGGATTTAACCAAGGGAAGAAAAGGTGGACTTCCCTGGTGGCGCAGTGGGTAAGAATCCACCTGCCAATGCAGGGGACACAGATTCAAGCCCTGGTCCAGGAAGATCCTACATGCCGTGAAGCAACTAAGCCTGTGTGCCACAACTACTGAGCCTACTCTCTAGAGCCCATGAGCCACAACTGTTGAGCTCACGTGCTGCAGCTGCTGAAGCCCGTGCACCTAGAGCCTGTGCTCCGCAACAAGAGAAACCACTGCAATAAGCCCGTGCACCGCAACAAAGAGTAGCCCCCACTACCCACAACTAGAGAAAGCCTGCACACAGCAACTAAGACCCAATGCAGCCAAATAAATAAATAAATAAATAAATAAATAAGAGGTGGTGTTGGGAAAAGAGGGCAGATAGTCAGGCAGGGAGAACAACATGGCCAAAAGCGCAGGGGTACGAGTGAGTCAGGTGTGTGGGGGAAGGGGCCACGTACGTTGAGAAACGCTCAGGACGTACAGAGATGTTTTGGTCAGGCTTTAGGGCCCCAAAATGTGCTGTTTCTCAGAGAAAATTGGAGGAACGGAGCTGAGGTCCCATCTCTGGGACCTCCTGTGCACTGAGCTGCCCTTCTTGTGTGGGCCTGAGGCAGGAAGCTGGACAGGCAGGTCACCTCTCCCCATCTTCTCCCAGAACGACGACCGGGGTGAGGAGTGGGAGCGGCACGAAGCACTGCATGAGGATGTGACCGGGCAGGAGCGGACCACTGAGCGGCTCTTTGAGGAGGAGATCGAGCTCAAGTGGGAGAAGGGCGGCTCAGGCCTGGTGTTCTACACCGATGCCCAGTTTTGGCAGGAGGAGGAAGGAGGTAATGCTGGCGCCCGGGCGAGGGCAGGGATGATCCCTGGGCATTCTTCACTCAGGGCGCTCTGCTCCACACAGTGGGTTCCCTGGCAGTGAGCCCAAATAAAGGGCTAGGGAAGAGGCTTACGTTGGTTGTATATGAGAGACCAGTCATCCTTTCTAGGGGTGAGGGATCAGTGGAGTGGAGACAAAATGTCCTCCTACAAATTCTGAGTGACCCGCCCAGAGGAGAGATTTGAAAATAAAATCAAAAGCCTCAAGTTCTAGAACATGTGTCTAAGCCTAGATTTTTGACAGAACTAAGAGTCCTTGGCTCACTCTGCTTGATGCTTTTCTATCTGCAGACTTTGATGAACAGACAGCCGATGACTGGGATGTGGACATGAGTGTGTACTACGATGCAGGTACTGGGCCAGGGGTTGCAGTACTGGGAGGTGGAATGGTGCCCTGGCCTTGCAGTGACAATTTACCAGACCTGCTTAGCAGCGGCTGAGACGAGGCACCAGTTCCCTTGGGGTAGCCCATTGAGAGGGTTCCTCTCTTAAAACATCACTAGTTGAGTGCATTAAATGGTGGTTTTGGGCAGAGCCTTTTTCCTTTCTTTGTGGAGGAAGGACATGTGGAGACAGCCCTCAGGGAGCTCTGGTTCTTACAGGCAGGCCCTAGTAGAGTGGGAGGGTCAGGAGTTCAGGCTCTGGTTAAGAATTTAGATTCTGGAGTCAGAAATGACCTTGGGTATGGGAGTTCCTAGGTCATGCAGTGGGTAAGAATCTGCCTGCCAGTGCAGGGGACACGGGTTCAATCCCTGCTCCAAGAAGATCCCACATGCCGCGGAGCAACTAAGCCTGTGCGCCACAACTATTGAGCCTGTGCTCTAGAGCCTGTGAGCCACAACTGTTGAGCCCATGTGTCACAACTACTGAAGCCCACGCGCCTAGAGCCTGTGCTCTGCAACAAGAGAGGCCACCGCAATGAGAAGCCCACGCACCACAATGAAGAGTAGCCCCGCTCGCTGCAACTAGAGAAAGCCCATGTGCAGCCACAAAGACCCAATGCAGCCAATTAATTAATTTAAAAAAGAATGGGTCCCTTATAAAAAAAAAGAAAAAAAAGAAATGACCTAGGGTGGTTGGGGGGTGGGAAGGGAAGACCTGGGTCCTAATTCCGCCTCTCATTTTTCTCATTTTTTGGCTCTATGACTTTTCTGTACCACAATTTTCTCATCTGTAAGATAGGACGGCCATGGTTCTTACTCTTGGTGAGCTCCCAGTCTAATGGGAGAAATAATAATACAGTAATAACAAACCATAAAAGTGAATATTAAAATCTTGTGAGGAGGGCCTGGAAACCTGATTCCCTGCTCCCCTCCCTGGCTGAGAGAGACCCTTCCACAAACTGGGCTCTACTTCCTCAGATGGTGGAGACAAAGATGCCCGAGACTCTGTCCAGATGCGTCTGGAACGGAGACTCCGTGATGGCCAGGAGGCCGGCTCCGTGATTGGACACCACCTGGGCACCTTCGAGCGCCACACCAAGGTGAGCACTGTGCCCGGCCCACTGACCCCTCTCTTTTCCTTCTTTACCCCCATTCCCTCCCCCGCCCCCACTGGAGCCCTATCTGTTGCGTCTCCTCCCTTCCCTCTGCAGGGCATAGGGCGGAAGGTGATGGAGCGGCAGGGCTGGGCTGAGGGCCAGGGCCTGGGCAGCCGGTGCTCAGGGGTGCCTGAGGCCCTGGATAGTGATGGCCAGCACCCCAGATGCAAGCGTGGATTGGGGTGAGTATGGCTAAGGGACTTTCCTGGGAGCCCAAGTGAGCCTTTCAGCTGTACCCTGGTTCCCCTTTCCCTCTCATTTTGGGTTGGGTGCTAGAGATCCCAAGGGAATGAACTTCAAACCAGAATTAGAAGGAAGAAGTAGGTCTGAGCTGGCACTGTTTTTTTCAAGACCAAGTCCTCAGGCTAGACATGATCTTTAATCTCCTGGGGGAATTATTCCCCCAAGTCTGAGGAGTTTGGAGTTGATTGCTGTTAGGGAGTGACGTAAGTCACAGAGTGGTGACAATTGTTCTAAATTTTGTGTACTATTTAAAATGAAAGCACTATGTGAGGCCCCGGGTTGCTGGCACTATCAATGGATGGATAAAGGGGGCTGGAGAGCAAAGATCCAGATTTAAATGCTCTCTCTTTGAAACAAACCAGATATGTAGCAGCTGTTACCCTGTCCTTTCCCAACCCCTTTACTGGAGTGAGAGAGCAGCCCTCTCACTGAGAGCCCTTTTTGATCCAGGTACCATGGAGAGAAGCTCCAGCCATTTGGGCAACCGAAGAAGCCCCGTGGAACTGGCTTGGGGCTCATCTCCACCATCTATGATGAGCCCCTACCCCAGGACCAGGGGGAGTCGCTGCTCCGCCGGCAGCCACCCACCAGCATGAAGTTTCGCACAGACATGGCTTTTGTGAGGGGTTCCAGCTGTGCCTTGGACAGCCCCTCAGAGCCGGAGTGACAGGTTCAAGGGCTTGCTTAATCAGGATCACTCATAACTGCACAGTGGCAGCCCTCTGCCGGGCAGAAAGAACTCTGGGAGCAGCAGTCTGCGCAGCTTGTTCAGAACTTGCCTTATGGCTGTCTACCTCAGGGGCGTTTTAATAAAAAGCCCCCATCCTCCCCTTTGATGATGGGGCTTAATGACCTGTCCTCCGTGGTCTCCTAACCCTAGTCCCTGTTTGGGCTTGCTCCTGTTGCCTCCCCCAGCACCTTGAAAAGCTGGATTGACTGAGGTTATCAGCACAACCTTCCTGGGGGCGGGGGGTGCGTTTTCACTATGAAGCCTGGAAAGAGGGAAAAGGGGACATGGAAGAGGAGAGGATTTGAGCTCCGAAGAGACGGTCTTGGGGCGGGCCCTCCATCGCCTCTACCCTTCACTGGCTGGGAAAGGGCAGCGGAGAGTCCGCTGCAGGTGTCCGGGGTCTGCGACCTAACGGGAGAATAAAAAAGTTTACTACCTAATTTCTCTTTCTCCTAATTTCAACTAAGGTGGGGAAATCCCCCAAAAGTTTCCCGCAAGGCCCTCACCTCCGCCCCACGCCCCGGTGTCACCACGGCCCTCGGCGCCAAGCTGTGTCGTCACCGTGAGGGCGGGACTTCCGCCCTAGGCCCCGCTGTTTCCGACGTTGTCCGGAAGTTGGGCGCTGGTCCGGTCAGTACCTGGGCGTTTGGTCTCCTTGCAGCGCGTGGGTCCTTGCTCTTCCTCAGGCGACCCCCGGGCATCTCCGCCGGCCCCCGCCGAAGTACACGTCTGGGATCCCGTCGCCCTCGGCCCTCGTCTCCGGCCCGGCACCCGCCCTGCTTCCCTGCCGAGCTTGCCTGCTCCGCACGAGGCTGTGTGCCGGCTGCTCATGGCGGGGGCCGCTCCGACCACGGCCTTTGGGCAGGCGGTGATCGGCCCGCCGGGCTCGGGGAAGACCACGTACTGCCTGGGCATGAGTGAGTTCCTGCGCGCGCTGGGCCGGCGCGTGGCGGTGGTGAATCTGGACCCGGCCAACGAGGGGCTGCCTTACGAGTGCGCCGTGGACGTGGGCGAGCTGGTGGGGCTGGGCGACGTGATGGACGCGTTGCAGCTGGGGCCCAACGGCGGCCTGCTGTACTGCATGGAGTACCTGGAGGCCAACCTGGACTGGCTGCGTGCCAAGCTCGACCCCCTCCGCGGCCACTACTTCCTCTTCGACTGCCCTGGCCAAGTGGAGCTCTGCACGCACCACGGAGCCCTGCGCAGCATCTTCTCCCAGATGGCCCAGTGGGACCTCAGGGTGCGTCTGGGATCGGGCAGGCCCATTTTGCAGATGGAAGAACTGAGACAGAGAGGACAGGTGCCACGCCCCCATGTCCCACAGCGAGGTCGGGGCCAGACGCTTTGGAGTAAAACAGGTGTGAGTTCGAATTCTGGCTCTGCCACTGACTCACTGTGTGGTCCTGGAAAAGTCAGTTTATCTCTATCATCCTCAGTTTCCTCATCTGTAAAATGGATGTGTCAGTACCCGATTTGGGATTATTGGGAGTATGAAAGGGTTTATGTGGAAAGTAGCATGGTGGTTGCTGTGACTTGGGCAAAAGAAAGTGAAAGAAAAGTCAGATGCTTTGGGAACTGAGCCAGTTGCCCACTGGGAGGCTCAATGCAGGGCATCCTGTAGGAAAAAATGCCCCACATCTCCTGGGATAAGGAAATGACTGTGGCTATCAGAATGAAACAGAAGCAGGAGAAGACTAATGGGAAGACTTGCGCTTTGCCCTCATAAGTCCCCAGTCTGATGGTGGGGGAGACATAGGCCCTAATGTTCCCTGCCTCCCCAGGCCACTCTCACCGTGTCTCTTCTCCCCTGCTCCCAGCTGACTGCTGTCCACCTGGTGGATTCTCACTATTGCACAGACCCTGCCAAGTTCATTTCAGTGCTGTGTACCTCCCTGGCCACCATGCTGCATGTGGAGCTGCCCCATGTCAACCTCCTCTCCAAGATGGACCTCATTGAACACTATGGGAAGCTGGGTAAGAGATGCTATTCTGACAGGCAAAAAGTAGGGCAGTGGCTGGGCTGGAGAGAAGCAGAGATCTCAGCTGAAGGAAGCTGCTTCCAGGGACCATGCATGGCCTGGTGATAGTAGCCACAGGCAGGTCTGACCCCTGCCCATTTACTTTGTGCCACTGTGTGCCAGAAACTGTTCTGGATTTGGGGGACAAGAGAGCTACAGATGGTGATATGTATTATGAAGGAATTAGAAGAAAGTGATGGGATAGTGAGAGGTTGGGTATAAGGGGAATGAACAGGACTATCTGAGCTGAGTCCAGAATAGTGAGAAGGAGCCAGCCAAGGCAGAACTGCTCCTAGGCACAGGGACCAATGCGGGTAAAGGCCCTTAGGGGAGGAGCTTTTTATGTTCAAGGAAAAGGGGGTGAGGAGTGAAGGGAGCCCAGGGTAGCTGAGATGGTAGTCGGGGGAAGGGTGGTAGGAAACGAGGTCCGAGAGGTGGGCAGGGGCCAGAACCTGCACTGCGGAAACACAGAGGGCAGCTGTCGATGACTATGAAGCAAGGGGGCACTGTGAACTGAAAAGGCCGTCTGGCTGCTTTGTGAACTGAAACGAGCAAGAATGAAACCAGAAATCCTGCAGGAGTTTTTGCAGCAGCCCTGGTGGTGGTAGTGGGAGTGGAGAGAAGTAGATAGTTTCAAAACTTAAGAAGTAGGATTTGCTGGTGGTTTGGACGTGGACACAGGAATTAAGGATGACTCTCAGGTTTCTGACTGAATCAGTGGATGGATAAAGGTGCCATTTGTCAAGGTGGGAAAGACAGAGAGAAGCAGGCTGGCACGAGGCAGGGGCGTTGCCTAGGAGTCTCTGGCCAGCATTTTTTTTCCTGCAAAATTAGTGCCCTGCTGACTGGGGCATCAGTTCCCTAAATAGCATCTTTGGCCACAAAGGAACCTAGATAAGAATAGCTGCAATGACCAGCAGTGAGAGCAAGGGAGGTTGTGGGGAGAGTGAAGTGTCAGGGCCTTGTCCAGGGAGGATGACTGGCTGCCAGTCGGGACATGGAAGGATGTCAGCACCTTGGAGGGGCCACCTCAGCCCAGAGCAGGACTCTTGGGTCCATCTCTTGGCAAGCCCAGAAGCCCCATTTTTATCTATGTCCAGATTTGTGTCTTCCTAAGCCTCTCTCCCCCTTCACAGCCTCCACCCAGATGGCTACATGCTGGTCCTCTACATTTCTAGCTCTGACTCTTGCCAGTCATTCTCACAAGAGACCGAGGTACAAACCAGATCAGGCAAGTGAGGCCCAGAGACATTACATGAATAGCCCAAGGTCAGTCACTCAGCTAGCCTATTAAATGAAATAAAATCTAAACTCAAGGGTACCTGGCTGCAGTTTCTTCATTCTCAATGAGATACGTACCTGTCAGGCAATCCAAGAAGTTTGTTGGGATGTCCAGCACTTTCTTCCTTGCAGGCACAGGAGTGTCAGTTTCTAATTGGAGCTGATAAGAACGCCGGAAGCAAAGCTCAGAGTGAGTCAGTCGATCCTGATAGCCGGATTCCCTCGTCTTACTTTGGGACAGACCTGCTGAGTAGCCCAGCTGCTTGAGGCTTCCAGGCAGAAGTGGACAGTGCAGGGAGGCCCACTTTCCTTCTCTTAGTGGGAAGTTTGTATTCATAGAACTGAATCAGGGACTTCTGAGTCATCTAGTCTGATCTTCTTATTTTACCCTAAGAAGGAACTGGCCCGGAAAGGGAAAGTGATTTTCCCAGGAGCCCACCCTGCTAGATAGAGGACTTACAGTGTGTGCACCGGGTCCTAGGGGCACTGCCTGGCTGTGAGCTTCATGAGGCAGGGACCAAGCGCTGTTATTGGTACGTGTTCTATCTTATTGCCATTGATCAAGCGCTTCTCTGAACCAGACACTGGGGTGTATAGCCCTTAATGCTCACAGTAGCCCAATGAGGTGGGTAACTGCCCACAGAGCTAGTAAATGGCAGAGACAGCAGGTAAAATCAAGTATTTTCTTCTTAGTAAGTTCATTTCACTGCCTCAACAAATATTTGTTGAATGAATGAATGAGTGAGTGAATGAAGGCAAAGGAAGAAAGAAAAAGATACGGCCCCTCACAGTGGTTAAGAATCCGCCTGCCAATGCGGGGGACACGGGTTCGATCCCTGCCCCAGGAAGATCCCACATGCCGTGGAGCAACTAAGCCCCTGCACCACAGCTATTGAGTCTGCACTCTAGAGCCCGTGAGCCATGACTGTTGAGCGCGAGTGCTGCAACTACTGAAGCCCACGTGCCTAGAGCCCGTGCTTCACAAGAGAAGCCACCACAATGAGGAGCCTGGGCACCACAATGAAAAGTAGCCCCCGCTTGCTGCAACTAGAGAAAGCCCGTGTGCAGCACCGAAGACCCAATGCAGCCAATAAATAAATAAAATTTATAAAAATAAATAAAACATATACTTTAAAAATAAATAAATAAATACAATGTAGTGTGTAGGTAAAAAAAAAAAAAAGATATGGCCCCGTCCTCAGGTCTTTACCCTGATGCCAGCTGCTCCTGAACACCAGTTTCTCTTTTTCCTTTTTTTTTCTTTCTGTTTGAAGTATAGTTGATTTACAATGTTGTGTTAATTTCTGCTATACAGCATAGTGATTCAACTATACGTATATATACATTCTTTTTTGTATTCTTTTCCATTATGGTTTATCACAGGATATTGACTCTAGTTCCCTGCGCTAACCAGTTTCTCTTCTTAGCCTTCAACCTGGACTACTACACAGAGGTTCTGGACCTCTCCTACCTGCTTGACCACCTGGCTTCTGATCCTTTCTTCCGCCACTACCGTCAGCTCAATGAGAAACTGGTGCAGCTCATCGAAGACTACAGCCTGGTCTCTTTCATCCCTCTCAACATCCAGGTACAAACACACCTCATTTTACTGTGCTTTGCTTTATTGTGCTTCACAAATACTGCATTTTTTTACAAGTCTGTGGCAACCCTGCATCGAACAAGGACATGTTCCAACAGCATTTGCCCACTTTATGTCTCTCTGTCACATTTTGATAATTCTCACAATATTTAAAACTTTCATTATTTATTATATTTGTTAATGATGATCTGTGATCAGTGATCTTTGATGTTACTGTTATAATTGTTTTGGGGCACCATCAACGGCACCTATATCAGATGGCGAACTTGGAATTCCTTGGCAGTCCAGTGGTTATGACTCCGTGCTTTCACTGCCAAGGACACAGGTTTGATTCCTGATCAGGGAACTAAGATCCCGCAAGCTGCGCGACACACCAAAAAAAAAAAGAAAGATGGCGAACCTAATCCACAGATGTGTGTGTTTTGACTGCTGCACTGACTGGCTGGTCTCCCATCTCGCCCTCTCCTCAGGCCTCCATATTCCCTAAAACACAACAATGTGGAAATTAGGCCAGTTAATAACCCTACAGTGGCCTGTAAGTGTTCAAGTGAAAGGAAGAGCTTCACGTCTCTCACTTTAAAAGGCATGTCGAAAAGCTGAGATAGGCCGAAAGCTGGGCCTCTTGTGCCAATCAGCCAAGTTGTGAATGCAAGGGAAAAGTTCTCCCTCTTTTTTTTTTTTTTTTTTAATATTTATTTATTTATTTAGGCTGTGTCAGGTCTTAGTTGCAGGACACGGGATCTTCATTGCAACATGCAAACTCTTATCAGTTGTGGCATGCGTGTGGAATCTAGTTCCCTGACCAGGGATCGAACCTGGGCCCCCTGCATTGGGAGTACAGAGTCTTTGCCACTGGACCACCAGGGAAGTCCCAAAGGAAAAGTTCTTGGAAGAAATTAAAAGTGCTACTCCAGTGAACACAGGAATGATAAGAAAGCAAAACAGCCTTATTGCTGATATGGAGAAAGTTTTAGTGGTCTGGGTAGATCAAACCACCCACAGCATTTCCTTAAGCCAGAGCCTAATCCAGAGCAAGGCTCTAACTCTCTTCAGTTCTATGAAGGCTGAAAGAGGTGAGGAAGCTGCAGAAGAAAAGTTTGAAGCTAGCAGACGTTGGTTCATGACGTTTAAAGAAAGAAGCCATCCCTGTAACATAAAAGTGTAAGATGAAGCAGCAAGTGCTGATGGAGAAGCTACAGCAAATTATCCAGAAGATCTAGCTAAGGTAATTAATGAAGGTGGCTACACTGAGAATTCCCTGGAGGTCCAGTGGTTAAGACTTTATGTTCTTACTGCTGAGGGCCCAGGTTCAATCCCTGGTTGAGGAACTAAGATCCCACAAGCCGCACATTGTGGCCAAAAAAAAAAAAAGTGGCTACACTAAACAACTAAACAACAGATTCTCAATGTAGACAAAACAGCCTTATACTGGAAGAAGATGCCATCTAGTACTTCCATAGCTGGAGAGGAGAAATCAGTGCCTGGCTTCAAAGGATAGGCTGACTCTCTTATTAGGGGCTAATGCATCTGGTGACTAAGTTGAAGCCAGTGCTCATTTACCATTCTGAAAATCCTAGGGCCCTTAAGAATTCTGTTAAATCTGTTCTGCCTGTGCTCTATAGGTGGAACAACAAAGTCTGGATGACAGCACATCTGTGTATAACATGGTTTACTAAATATTTAAAGCCCATTTTTGAGACCTGCTGCTTAGAAGAAAAGATTCTTTTCAAAATATTACTGTTCATTGACGATGCACCTGATCACCCAAGAGCTGTGATGGAGATGTTGTTTTCATGCCTGCCAACACAGCATCCATTCTGCAGCCCATGGATCAAGGAGTGGTTTTGACTTTCAAGTCTTAGTATTTAAGAAATACATTTCTTAAGGCTGTAGCTGCCATAGATTGTGATTCCTCTCATGGATCTGGGCAAAGTAAATTGAAAACCTTCTGGGAAGGATTCACCATTCTAGATGCCATTAAGAACATTCGTGATTCATGGGAAGGGGTCAAAATATCAATATATGTATATTTTAAATGTCTTTCTTTTAAATTTTTTATTTATTTTTGGCTGCATTGGATCTTTGTTGCTGCATGAGGGCTTTCTCTAGTTGTGGCGAATGGGGGCTACTCCTCACCGCGGTGGCTTCTCTTGTTATGCAGCACAGGCTCTAGGTGCACGGGCTTCAGTAGTTGTGGTGCATGGGCTCAGTAACTGTGGCTCAGTAGTTGTGGCGCATGGGTTTAGTTGCTCCGTGGCATGTGGGATCTTCCCGGCCCAGGGATCAAACCTATGTCCCCTGCATTGGCAGGTGGATTCTTAACCACTGTGCCACCAGGTTAGTCCCCAAAATATCAATATTAACAGGAGTTTGGAAGAAGTTGATTCCAACCCTCATGGATGACTTTGAGGAGTTCAGGACTTCAGTGGAGGAAGTAACTGCAGATGTGGTGGAAATAGCAAGAGACCTAGAATTAGAAATGGATCCTGGAGATGTGACTGAATTGCTGCAATCTCATGAAAAAACTTGAATGGATGAAGAGTTACTTCTTATGAATGAGCAAATAAAGTGGTTTCTTGAGATGGAATCTACTCCTGGTGAAGATGCTGTCGAGACTGTTGAAATGACAACAAAGGATTTAGAATATTACATAAACTTAGTTGATGTAGCAGCAGCAGGGTTTGAGAGGATTGACTCCAATTCTGAAAGAAGTTCTACTGTGGGTAAAATGCTGTGAAACAGCTTTGCCTGCTACAGACAAATCGTTCGCGAAAGGAAGAGTCGATGCATCAAACTTCATTGCCGTCTTATTTGAAGAAAGTGCCACAGCCACCCCAACCTTCGGCAGCACCACCCTGATCAGTCAGCAGCCATCAACATGGAGGCAAGACCCTCCACCAGCAAAAAGATTACAATTCACTCAAGCCTCAGATGATGGTTAGCATTTTTTTAGCAATAAAGTATTTTTAAACTAAGGTATGTACATTGGTTTTTTTTTTTGTTTGTTTGTTTGTTTTTTAGATATAATGCTATTGTACACAATAGACTGTAGTATAAACATGACTTTTATATGCACTGGGAAACCAAAAAATTTGTGTGACTCACTTTATCATGAAATTTGCTTTACTGCCGTGCTCTAGAACCCAACCCACAGTATCTCCGAGGTGTGCCTATACTGGGCACCTAGAGGCTTCGTCCCTTGGCTGTTGGCTCTGAAATGTCTGGGACTGCACCAGGTCAAGGGTACCGGAGGCTTTGAGGCCTCAAAAAATGGTCTTTGTCCTGTGTCCAGCTATCATTCAGTCTCCTTGATTTCAAGACCAGTGATGGGCAGGATTCCAGTAAAGAGGGTGGGGCAAACTTTGGCCCTGTCTGTTCTGCTGGGTTCTCTCTACGCATGTTCCCTCCTCTGTGTGAAAATGAATGCGTTCAGAAAGTCATCAGCAAGGGACTTGACCAAGGCCAGGGACAAGTCTTTGAGGCTCCTTCAAGATGGGCCACTGCCTGTTGACTTTGCAAAGTAGTACCCAACCCTGTGCCTCTCACCTTGCACCCTACAGAGGTAACCTGGGAGACAAAGGTGCATGTTAGAGTCCTTTCTGCTGTGAGTGGACTTATGAGAACTTGTCTCTTCTCTGTTTAATGCCACAATTTTCTCCTCTAAAATGAGGAGGTGAACCCTTTATATTAACTGTACAATTACCACTTATTGAAGGCTTTCTGTGCTAGGTATTGTGCTGAGGCCTGTACATGCATTATTTTGATCTGTTTCCCATCTCACCACTTTTATGTGGATGAACAAATAGGTTACATGCATATTTATTATGTGCCTACTGTTAGCTAAATACTGTGCCAGGCACTGGGGATGCTGGACAAATAAGTCCCTGACCTCAAGGGGTACACTGTCAAGTAGGAGAGGCAGATGAGTTAATAACTTACTAATAGTAAGAGGTTGGATCATAGCTACAGTGGGGATAAACCCAGGGGACTGCGGGTGTGCATAGGGGAGCTTAGCTGTTTTAATTTGGATGGGTTGGTAGTCAGGAAAGTTGGGGTGTAGCCGGGCCTCTGGGGACATGTAGAAATACTCCAGGCCAAGGAAGCTGCACGGACAGAGGCTTCACGAGGCAAGATCGAGGAGGATGTTTGGAGACTACAAGTGGCTTGGTACAACCTCAACTCCACATACCTCTGTTTCACTCAGAGCTGTTTCTCTCCCCCCTGCCCAGGACAAGGACAGTATCCAGCGGGTCCTGCAGGCTGTGGATAAAGCCAATGGCTACTGCTTTGGGGTCCAGGAGCAGCGGAGCCTGGAGGCCATGATGTCTGCAGCGGTGGGAGCTGACTTCCACTTCTCTTCGTATCCTTACTTGCTAGCCTCTGCCACAGCCGGGAGCGGGAGGCCAGGGGCTGAGGAATGGCCACGTCTGCCCTTGCAGATGACTGATTTCATGTTGTCCAGTGGGCTCCCTGCTGACTGGCCCCTTGGAAGGCTTCAGGGTTGTTTGTACCTGAGGACAAGGGAGGTTACTGATCAGAAGGACAACAAATACAGAGGCCCCAACGTGAAAGGGCACTGGTCATTTGGGAGAGATGCAAGGGGTTTGGTTTGCCTGGTGTCGTGAGTGTGAAGAGGAGAGGGAGATGCAGTGGTGAGGGGAGGTGGGCGATGGAGGAGCGTCGACTTCGGCCTGTGGTGGCCAGTGGGAACCAGCATGCTGTGGTTGAGCTGAGCGTGATGTGATCAGATGTGCATTTTTGAAAAGCACCTCCAAGTGTGGAAAATGCCTTTAAGGGATGTGATTGGGAGCAGGAGAGCTTTTATAGTCTCCAGATGAGGACGGATGAAACAGTAGTGAGAATAGAGAAAAGGATGTGGACTGGAAAAATATTAAGGAGATAGACAACCAGAGCTAGTGACCAGGTGGTTATAGGACAGAGGAGGTGGAGCAGAAACGAGATTCCCAGGTTTCTGGTTTAGACAGTGGGAGGGGTGGTTGTGGTCACTGAGGCAAAAAAAGGAAGAGGAGAGGGCAAGTTTGTCGTGTGTGGCAAGGATGGGAGCTGGCAGCAGTGCTGTGATTGAGGGGGCTTTGGGATGTGCCAAAACCTCAGTCTCCCTGGTTCTGGAATCTCAAGTTCTGACGCGGGAGTCATCTAATATAAGAGCCATGGTGGCCAACCTAGCCATAGTCCACCCCCACCTTCTAGTCAGACCCCAGACCCAGACCTCGGGCTGGCCAGCCTCACGGGGCTCCATGGAGAGTGTCATGGTCTTTTCCTGTGTGAATCTGATTGGTGTCCTTCCTGCCACACTTTCCTGCTATCCCAGAGGGAGCTAGAAGGCACCTTATAGCCCAAACAGAACGTTCTCATTTTCTTTGAGCTCCCTTGAGTTCCCTCCTTTAGCGGAAGCAGAGAAGTCACAGAGAAGTCATTTGTCAGGCACCTCCTGTGTGCCAGTTGCGATGCTGGGCACTTTATAGTCACTGTCTCATTTGATCCTCACGACTCTGTATTACAGATGAGAAAAAGGAGGTGGCAAAATCAGGATTTAGCCCCCGCGGCCTGGTTCCAGAGCACATGCCACAACACACAGCTGGAGGTTAGTGCTCTCTCGTTCTCTGCCCCTCAGCAGTGTGGGCAAGAGGCAAATAGAGGAGCACGTGAATCTGGTTGCTTTGAGGGACTTCTCAGACCCAGCTGGTCCCTGTTGTCTGAAGCTATAATTATGAGGAAGGGAATGGGATGGGAGGAACCCCCAGACACAGTTGGAGGGCAGGCATCACAGAGGTCAGATCTTGCCCAGGCCAGTTTCCCATCCTTGCCTATGCTATCAGCCTTGACGAGCCCTCCATCAGCACCCTGGGCCTCCAGGAGAAGTACCTGGCGCCCTCAGAGCAGTCAGTGGAACAGGAGGCCATGCAGCTATAGCAACAAGCTGGGCTCTGGAGGACAAGACGCACGACCCAGCACTGGGGAGAGTGGCGGCTCCCAGTGAGCAGCGGACCGCCCAGTGGGCTGCAGATCCCAGAGCAGCCCTCCCGGCCTGAGCTGGAAGACTAGCGAGGGGATACTCAGCCCTGCGGAGGACTTCCGGCCAGAAGCCAGACATATCACCAAGCAGAGCACTGATCACACCCTCGTGAGCTCTGGGCGCTGCCCCCAAGGGATTCAGCACTGGTCCCACTCAAGCTGTGATGGAATGTGCTACAATACAAGAGTTTATTTTCTACTTTTTGTGGCTTCCAAACTTTCTTCAACCATCCAGGCCAAGGGAGTTGGGAATATGGGAATGTCACCTTTCCCCAGAAGAGTCCTGTTTCTTCATACTACAGGGCAGTGTTTCCCCCAAAGCACAGGATCATACTAGAGGGTTGACTCTCAGTCCTCAGTTGTGCTCTTTTGTTAATCTTCAGTTTTAACAGTGAACCTCAAGCTTGAGCTTTCACAGGCAGCACTTCCTAGCAGATCTTGTAATGTTTTATTTTCATTGTATTTATTTCACAGTTTTATTCTTTTGTAGGGCAAGTGTTAACTAGTTTTCCATTTATAATAGTGATTAAAAGTTGACTTTAAAATGAAATTATTTATACAAAATGAGTTGTTTAAACAAAAATGTAATTATATGATATATCGTAAGGGCTGTGGCAAAATTTAAGATGGCTTGAAGTTGGAAATACTAGTGTTTGCTTCCCTTGCTCTTCTTGCAACTGGTTGGATGCAATTCATATTTTCAACCAGTAGGTGGCATCCCAGGCTTAAATTTTTAATTTTAATTTTTTTTTTTCCCAGTTGTAGTGTGGAGGCAGAAGGGGACAGATGACTGTTGTGCCAGTAGTCTTATTTGCAGACACTCAGTCCTTTTCACGCATGGGAAGGGCTTAGCATTTTACAAAGAGCTTCCACACACGCAGTCCTCATGTGGCTCTCACAGCAACTCCTAGGGATAGAGATGAGATGGGGAACACTACTAAGCCCCACTTTACTGTGAGGAAACAGAAAGATGAGGAGTTTGAACTTCAGTCAGCCTGGCTCTCTCATAGCTCACTTTGCTGACTTCTTAGTTGGTGAATACTTAATGGTGAAAAGTCACCGCCCTTCTCCCACAGGATTCGTAGCCAGTCAGGAAAAAGAACTTAGACCCTGTAGAATATTACTGAATCATAAATCAAGGGGAAGATAGATGACTGGTGGTTTGGACAGCTGGAGAATTCAGTTTAGGAAAACTGTTCTGAAGTGGCATTGAGATGGGGGTGACTGGGCTTTGCTTCTCAGTTCTGGCCACCAGAGCAGAAGGCGGAAGAGCAAGGGGCTATGAGGAGCCTCCTCGGGCTGGGACAATGTGAAAGCAGCCGACCTCCACTCCCACGCCTGGCGGGATAGGGGATAATGACCGGGTGGTACGTCCCCCGCCTCTTTCATCTGTGGAGTTCAAAGCACCTCACCCCTGTTAACACTGTACACAGTAGGTGGGGAGTGTCAACAGGGCAAGCCAGGGAAACTGAGGCCAGGAGGCACTGCCTGGGGCTGGCTGTGAGTCACACATGGGGCCCAGAGACCAGGAATCATGACATCCAAGCTGCTGGTCAAATCTCTCATCACTTAGGGCATGAGGGTGGGTGCTTTGTGTCTGAAACTAGTACCAATAGCTGTGGTCATGGGTTTGGATGCTTACCCCATCCTGGAGGCCCCAGCTATCTCCAAAGCACACCAGCTGGTAGGAAGGCGTCATTTAGAACTTTACGGCTTCATACGCAAGCACCCTCAGCGTTTATTCTCTGCAGTCAGCAAGTGAAGGATGGAAATATCCCAAACTTTGTTTTCAGGCCTTGGTGTGACAGCAAGGGTGTTTTCTCCTCCAGTAAATGGAGCTCCGTCCACTTCCCACTGACAGCAACATGATTTTCTGTTGGCCGGTCGTGAGTGGGAGGGGATAGCACAAGGCAGAAAAGCAGAGGCGTCTGGGTTCCAGGTAGGGTCTGTTCAGCATGAAATGTATAGGGCGAGAGAAAGACCGTCCTCAATTTGTCAGCATATGACAACTGTTCTTAAGATTTCTTTTTTTCCTGATACAAATAGAAAAGTAAAAAACTTGGAAAATGAAAAGTCACCCATACTCCCACCACACATAAATCATTTTTAAATATTTATAATAGATTTTCTATTCAAATGTATACTTTGTGTTTTTTCTTTCAGTCTTATTTTTCTATGCATTCGGAGGGGTAGCTATAGCATTTATATATGTGGGATATATGGTTATTGCTTTGTAACCCGTTTTTTTCCAGTTAGTATTATTTCATGTAATTAAAACTGTAAGGACCTTTTTAATGTCTACATGGTAATATTCTGTAGTATGGCTGTAACATTGTTTATCTATCCAGACTCCCATGGTTAGTCTTTAAATTGTTACCAGTTTTTTTGCTACTATAAATAGTGCTGTGATTAACATCTTTGTCAGAGTCTCTGACTTTTAACTTATGATGAAGTCCTAGAAATGAAATAGCCGATGTTTTCCAGGTTCTGGATTCATATTGCCAAAATGCCTCCCAGAAGAGTGCCACTTTACATCTCACAGGCACTGTCTGGAAGTGCTCTTCTCACCCTGACCTCACTTGGCAAATCGTGAACTTCTGGAGGGAGGAAACCATCTGTGAGTGCCTTCCAGTCCTTGGTCATCTCTGCTAACCACTGACACTGGCCTATACTATGCATTTCTTGGCTCTGAACTGGGGGCCTCCAACAACTGGAAGAGACCTTGGAACCTATCAGAGACCACAGCTAATTGGAAAGGCTTCCAGCCCAGGAGTGAGGGTGACGCCCTAAAGCCCACAGAGCTGAAGCACAGCCAGTCTGCTCTTAGCTATTTCTGAAGTAGCAAAATGCTCACCCACAGCTGGCTGAGAATAGGAATCTCAGGGTCTGTGGGAAGATGATCACATTAGGATCTGAGAGAGTCTCTGTCTTTTCTTAAGGCTCCTGAGAGAGACAGGGGAGTGACTTCCCAGCACTACTAAGGCCCACCCTGTTTTTGAAAGAAGCTGGGAGGCCCAACTACCTCAAAGTCCTGGAGGGAAATTCTCTATCAAGCTGAGTAGCTCCCCTTCTCTCCCTTTTCTTCTTTCTTGCCCCTGGCTGTTGAGCCTTTACCCAGCATGGTCTGGGCTGCTCACCTCCTCTTCCCGTCCCCTTTGGAAGAAAGAGTCCCAGGTTACACAGACCTCTGTGGCATCAGGCTTGCTGAGGGTAGGGGAGAGCCATATGCCTCACTTCCAACCCACTATGTCCTCCACGTCCAGCCAGGGAGCGAACTTCACACAGCCCCATGAGCCCAGGTGGCCTAAAACTGAGGGACTATGAGGGGATGGGCTGAGGATCTGGAGCCCAACCGAGGTGAAAAATATGAGTACTGGTAGAATATAAGCATCTCTTTGCCTAAATAAGCCACATTGATGGGCAGCTCTGCTCTTACACAAAATTTCAGATGTCAGTGTCCACATGGGCTTGGTGAACCGCTGCTGGATGCCCAGTTGACCAGGTTGAGCAACAGAAAACAGCTTGGGACTTCTCTGGTGGTCTAGTGGTTAAGACTCCGCACTCCCAATGCAGGGGGCATGGGTTCGATACCTAGTCGGGGAACTAAGATCCCACATGCCTCACAGCATGGCCAAATATATATATAAATATATAATTTATATTATATATAAATTAATAAAAAATAGGAAACAGCTTTCCTGTGGAGTCAGCTGTGGTCCTGACCCCTCCACATCCCTGATGACCCAAGGCATCTGGGAGGCTGGCTTGCAGGCACTCAGTCCAGTCCCGCTTTGTCCAGATAAGTGGCTCCACAAGGTTGTCAGCTTTCACAGCTGTGAAGACAAACCTCACACACACGAGGTAATGAAAACACCCCCCATGAGGGCTCTGTCCTCTCCTTCTGGTTAATGTTTATTTTTCAGCACCTGTTTAATGTGGGTTTTTATTCTCTACCTATTGCATTGTTGTGACTTGGCCATTATTTGGTTTCTGTACAAAAGAAAAGCTTTGTTATAGAAATCAGCATACTAATTTTTTTATCTGGAGAGAAGATATTATGGTGACTGAAAATATGGTCATGTCAAATATAAATGTATAAAAGCCTTCTTGCTGTCCTGTTTCATTCATTTTATATTTGCTGGCAATATTGAAGGTTTTGTTTTTGCTTATGTACACTTGAACTTCTATTACGTGCCATGAATTTTTTTAATTAGTATTTCATTACAGTTGTCTCAGCATTGGTTAACTAATTTTTGCCAGGACCATTATTGATCAAGCAAATAAATTCAACAGCCATTTGAGGGAAAACATATATATGTATGTGTGTGTGTTTGCTGGTTAAATGCTATGGACTAGAACACACAGCAAAGTAGAAATTTTTTTCTCCCCATCAAAAACCCTGAAGTAGTTCTGGAGGAGGGAGATGATCCCAATAAGTGATCCCTTCCAAGTGAACCCAAATAAGCAAATCTAAAGCGGTGCACTTGCTATGCAAGTACAGCTTCAAGGAATGTTCCCTAGTGCTCCCTTCACACTGGATTGTCACCTCTTCCTATACATTAATACTGGAGCCTCTACATTGCTTTGTGGAGTCATAGAAACAGCAAAGAGGGGATACTGGGACAACTCATAAGTCATACCAGTGGTCACATCATCTTCTCTGAGCTAAAAACCAGTCCCCTCTACAGTCAGACAAGGAAATTTCAGGTTAACTTTAGTCTGGAGGAAGAAAGGGAAGAAATGTCTCTTCCTCTTTCCTTCTCTTTTAACAAATATTTATTGAATATCATAATCCGATGTATTAAATACTGTACCTAGCCACAGATTGACGACTCCATGCTTTTCAGAGCCTGGGATTTCCCCCTTTTTTCTCTAGACAAAGAGAGGTTTCTTGGGAATTCCCTGGCGGTCCAGAGGTTGGGACTCGGAGCTTCCACTGCCATGGCCGGGGTTCAATCCCTGGTCGGGGAACTAAGATCCGGGCGCAGTACGGCTGGAAAAAAAAAAAGAAAGACTTAAATTTCTCAGAGAGCGGTAAGGAGAAGATTGGGTGGAGATGAGAGATGAATCAGCCCTCTGACACCTCCAGGGCCACATACCTGTCTGCTACCCCCACAGACATTCCTGGCTCCTGACTCAGTGGGTAGGTGGGGCTGGGGGGTTGTGAGAGGATGGGGACATCCCATCCCTCCCCCCCAACCCCCTGCCAAACCTGGCTTCCTCTTCCTCACCCCTCCTCCTCCTCCTACCACAGCAAGGATGAGGGGATGGCGTAGACCCTGTGAACAGGGTGAAGAATTGAAAAGAAACAAAGGATGTAACCAAGTTAAGGAAATCTTTTTTATTTTTATTTTTTTATTTATTTTTATTTTTTTTATACATTTATATTTTATTTATTAATTGGCTGTGTTGGGTCTTCATTGCTGCACACGGGCTTCCTCTAGTTGCTGCGAGCGGGGGCTACTCTTCATTGTGGTGCGCAGGGCTCCTCATTGTAGTGGCTTCTCTTGTTGTGGAGCACAGGCCCTAGGCACGTGGGCTTCAATAGTTGCGGCACATGGGCTCAATAGTTGTGGCTCACAGGCTCTAGAGCACAGGCTCAGTAGTTGTGGCGCACAGGCTTAGTTGCTCTGTGGCATGTGGAGTCTTTCCAGAGCAGGGCTCGAACCCGTGTCCCCTGCATTGGCAGGCGGATTCTTTACCACTGAGCCACCTAGGAAGTCCAGGAAATCATAACTTGATGAACAAGCCAGGAAATTAGTCCACCACACATTTTTTTTTCTCATTTAAGACATTCCTTTCTTCTGGGCCCTGGGATGGCTTTAGATTAAGTAGAGTAAGAAGGCTTTCTTGAGTCTTAGAAAGCCCAAGATAGAAGCAGGGCAGCATAGCATAAGGTGGTTCTTTTCATACTTATTTTTAACTCATGAAACTCCCAATATACAAAAAAAGACATGTGTGGCTATTTTAGCCAACATGTGTGGAAACCGGGGAAACCCTGATCACTGGGCTCCTGCCCTATGGCAGCTTCTGGGGAACCCTTTGAACACAGTTTAAAAATAGTTGTACTTTAAAAATCACAGGCCTTGGAATCAGACCTGTCCCACTCCCCAGGCACCTAAGTCGTTGTATAACCTTGGTTATTAGGTTATTTAGCTGCTCTGAGCCTCAGTCTCTTCATAACCAAAACAAAGACATTAACATTTATTGGTATGAGGATTAAGGTATGAAATTGCCTGGCACATAGCAGTCATGCCATGTGTTCTTATTACTATATTTCTGCTCTTTAGGAAGAAGTGGAAGTGGGTCACTTTTGGTCAGAAGAGCAATCTTGGTACAAGCATCTGAAATCAGGTTTTCCTAAAAAGGCACTGGACACTTGGACATTTCGTGTGTGTGTGTAGGAGTATCTTGCCTTTGTGCCTTTTTGGAAGGAGCCACAGTAGCTTGCCTGACCAAATGCCTTGGCCTCCTTAGGATGCGTGGTTAGTTCTGAGAAGGTACCTTAACCCCAATGACTTGCTTTTCATCACCTACTTCTGTGGATCTACAGAGCCAATCTGGACTTTGCTCTCTGAAGTAACTACATATAAGAGGGAGAAAAAACTTTCTCTAGAAAAAACATTTTATGTTGCAAATTTTCCCCATACAATCTTTGTAAGCCCTGTGCCTCTGTTTCCTGGGGGATAATCTGGCAGTGCTGAAGGGATAGGACTGTGGTTACCTGGCTCTTTGTGAGCCCAGTCTCTGTTAAGACAGCCTTGCTTTATCCCAGAACTAGCTGTATTTCCATTTCCACAATAAAGGACCTGGCACTAACCTGGTTTCCAGGCATTTGGAAGGACAGTTTTGTTTTGCTAATTTTTTTTTTTTAGATTTTTTTTTTTTTTTTTTTTTTGCTGTGTTGTGTCTTTGTTTTTGCACATGGGGCTGCTCTTCCTTGGGGTGTGCGGGTTTCTCATTGCGGTGGCTTCTCTTGTTGTGGAGCATGGGTTCTAGGCACGTGGGCTTCAGTAGTTGTGATGCATGGGCTCAGTAGCTGTGGCTTGCAGGCTTAGTTGTTCCTCAGCATGTGGGATCTTCCCAGCCCAGGGATCGAACCCATGTCCCCTACATTGGCAGGTGGATTCTTAACCACTGTGCCACCAGGGAAGCCCTGGAAGGACAGTTTTAAAGCTAAGTTTTGAACTCCTTCCTATACACAAAAGCTTGCTGAAGACATTGCAGGAAGAAAGGCAGAATAATGGGACAAAGTTACCATTTTTAGGGAGCTCTCTGGGGAGATAAAGAATAAACCCAGGACATAGTTGCCAACCTAGAGGTAGAATCAAGTAGATATGAAATCATGACTGAATAAATGTACCTATATAAGTGAAAGGAATTGGTAGACTAGATACCATACCCAAAGCTCTGTATGTGTTAAAGGGAAAGGGATGGTGACTAGTCATGTTTTGACCTGAAGATGGCTTTGAAATTTGGAAAAGGTTAAAAGAAAGTGCTCAAGTGGAGAGGACAACTGGAAAGGAAGAGTGGCCACCATGAAATTTCCAGCAGAACTTGGCATTCTTACCAACTTTGCCCTCTGGGACTGATTTTTTTAAATTGAGATACAATTCACATATCATAAAATTCACTATAAAGTTTACAGTTCAGTGTTTTTTTTCATACATTCACAAAGTTGTGTGACTATCACCACTATTTAAATCCAGAACATTTCATCACCCCAAGAGAAATTCCATATACATTAGCAGTTGGACTGAAAGAAAAAAATTTTTTAATTTTATTGAAGTATGGTTGATTTACAATGTTGTGTAGGACTGAAAAATTTTAAATGTAAAATTTAGGCCAGGAAAAGATGACAAGAAATGCTTACTGAGACCCCACCCTGGGTAACATTAAGAAAGCTTTAGATAGAAAAGTCTGGGACCTAGTTCAGAAGCTGGTGCCTAAGCCAGCTCACAGCTAGCTGTCTGATGTGGTAATATTCCAATCCATAGCATCTGCTTTTAAAATGTGTCAACACCAACATTCTACCTTAGGGTAGCTCATTTATTTCCCCATAGAGGGCAGCCATGAGTAGTGTAGAGGGAGTTGGCAAAAGTCAAATGCAGAGAGAAAAGAAAGAATTTCCTTTCCCAGGACGTACCCATTAAGAGAAAGTCACCAAACCCATCTGGTAAGAGAAGCCAGATCACTTCCGGAGCTGAGGGTAAGTCACTTGCCCTCTGCCAGAGTCTCTGACTGGTTTGGAACCTTGAAACCCAACACCATTCTGGGAGGAGAGAGGAGAAAAGGAGGGACCCAGAAAGCATCAGAGTGGTCCTGCCAGTTTCCCCTGTAGAATTAGCTCTGATCAGAGCTCTTTAATTTTGAGTCCCATGAGTGTGACACAACTTGGACTCTGGGGAACCTGATGATGCTAGACTGAGTTCTCCCAATATTGTCAGGTGGAGGAGTGACTACTTGCTGTCAGGCCAGTATTCTCAGGAGGCCCAGTGATCATGCAAACCAGCTTTGTCAATAAAGCTGTTCCTCAGGACGGGCCTGATTATTCTGCTTTTGGCACAGAAATGCTGGATAAATCCTAGCCTGTTGATGCTGGCAGGATTAACAATAGGTAACATGTATTGAATATATACTATGGACTACTTACCATGCATTTATTTTCTCAGACTTCATAGCAACTTTTAAGAGGAAGGTACTATTTTTTAATCCCCACTTCACAAATGAGGACAAAAGGTAAGCATGGTTAAAAGTCTTGGCCAAGGCAGGCTGGGAGTCAAACCCAGGCAGTTTCAACTTCACATTTTTCGTTAGAAAGCCGTTAGTCCAAGCCGTTTATGATACAGAAAGGGAAACTGAGGCTCGGGGAGCTATAATGGCTTTTCCAAGGTTGCAAAGCCAGTCAGGGACACATCCAAGCCTCCTGGCCACCAGTTCAGGGCTGCCTGGACTCTGGAGTGTGATGAGGACATCTTGGTGGCCCTTTCCTAGCCGATCTTGCCCGCCTGACCGGGCCCAGGCACCGCCCGTTGAGCAGATGACTCAGAGGGAGCGGATTAATTTCTCCGCAAGACCCCGCCCCGTCCCGCTGCTCTGAGGATGCCGAGCTCTCGGGTAGGGCGGGTGGCAACTCGTCCGAGTGAAACCAGGAAAGCGCCGCCCCTGGCTCTGGGCGGGTGGCGGGGGCCCCTCAATCGGGAAGCGCGGCGCAGCGCCGGCAAGGCGGAGCAGGCGGTGGGAAGGCGCGCCGCGCGCGTTCCGCCGCTCATTCTTCTATTCGTCAGTGGGGCCCCGGGGGCGGGACCCCGAGCGGCTCCCTCCTGTGATTGGATGACATCGGCCTCGGGCCCGCCTCCAGCCTCGGGCTGCGAAGGCACGGTCGCGCGCGGCGGCCGCGGACCAAGGCGTGTTGCTGCTGGGAGCGGGCGAGCGGAGGCGGCGGGCTCGGCCGGTCAAGACCGGACGCGCTCGCCGCGACCTTTCCTACTCAACTTGCGCCTCCTTCTTACCAGCCCGTTTCATTTTGTCCCCATCTCCGAAAGATGGAGGGCGGTGTTCTCCTCACACCTGGGCTTTTCATGGCGGCGTCCATACCCCTGCCCCCGGCTGTGCTCCCCTCCGCTCAGATCTGATGGGACTCGTCCCCGCTTTCAGACCCGAGGTGCTCAGAGCCGCTCACCGCAGCGTACCCCTCCGGCGCTGTCCTCGGACCTCGGGCCTGAGACTGCACTGACTTCCTGTCCTCTCAGACCTGAGCTCTTCAGCCTCCCGCCCCGCGGGGCCCCGGCAGGGGAGCCTCCGAGCCGCCTTTGCGCTCACCTGACTCTCCCGGGACCGGACCAGACCCTGATGGAAAAGAGCTGGAACCCCAGCCTCTCTCCTGGAGTCATTGGCTCCAGAGTCTTGTCTGTGGATCACTGAGCCAGCCCCATGGGAGGTCAGGGCCTCTGTAACTCATACACCAATCCCTGTCCCGTCCCTCTGCAATAACTGCAAAAGACAGGAGGAGTGTCACAGGGGAACTTTATTGAGAGGAAACATGGTCACACCCAGCACACATGCTTTCCCTCTCATCCTTGGTCTTGCTCACTACATACACACACACACACACACACACACACACACACACTCTCTCTCTCTCTCTCTCTCTCTCTCTCCCTCCCTCTCTCATGCTCTGTCTCATTCTTCATCTCCAGCCTCTGCCACACAGGTGAGTTCTCAGCCACAAGGATGGGACACTCCTCAATTCCTAAGATTCGGAGGCAGCAGGGGCAGGGTGGGGTGGGGTGGGGAGGAGGTGGCCAGGTTGGGGGAGGAGGGTGCAGAGAGCAGGGCTGGGTGGGATGACCAGTGGCCAGGAACACCTGGCAGCTGCAGGAAGCATGGAATCCTCTTGGCTGCAGGTGGCCTCAGCTCTGCTGGTTCCTCTCTGTGGAGCCTTTCTGAGCTGGGACAGAATGTTTGGGGAGAAGGGTCAGGCCTCCCACCCCGTACAAGTCCTCTCTTCCAGGAGTGGGGGACGGGAGCGGGCAGGGCAGGGTAGGGAGGGCAGCAGGCGCAGCTCAGCTCTGGGGCGCCTCAGGAGCCTCGCCCCCCTCTTCCCCGGCGTTGTCAGCGGTCCACAGCGTCAGGTTGTCCCGCAGCAGCTGCATGATGAGGGTGCTGTCTTTGTAGGAGTCCTCGCTGAGGGTGTGCAGGTCGGCCATGGCCTCATCGAAGGTGGTCTTGGCCAGTGAGATGGCCTCCTCGGGGCTGTTGGCGATCTCATAGTGGAAGACAGAAAAGTTCAGGGCCAGGCCCAGGCGGATGGGGTTGGTGGGTGGCATCTCCTTCTTGCTGATGTCCATGGCCTTCTGGTAGGCTGACCGGGCTGAATCGATGATGCGCTTCTTGTCATCGCCGGTGGCCACCTCGGCCAGGTAGCGGTAGTAGTCGCCCTTCATCTTCAGGTAGAAGACCTGACTTTCGGCATCACCGGCCTGCTTGATGAGGTGGGTATCCAGCAAGCGCAGCACCGTGTTGCACACGCCCTGGAGCTCCTTCTCCACCTTCTCACGGTACTCTCGCACCTCCGGGCCCTTCTCTTCCGAGCCCTCCTCATTGCTCTTCTGCTCGATACTGGACAGGACCCTCCACGCGGCCCGCTGGCCACCCACCACGTTCTTGTAGGCCACTGAGAGCAGGTTGCGCTCTTCACAGGATAGCTCCTCGCCCTTTTCCACGGCACTCTTCATGAAGCCTGCCATGTCCTCATAGCGTTCAGCCTGCTCGGCCAACTTGGCCTTCTGGATCAGACTGGCTCTCTCCATGGCTCTGGGGACAGACAGACAGGTGGCGGGCTAAGTGGCTGCCTCGGAAGCAATGCTGGGTTCTGTGCCTCTCCTGCCCTCTGCCTGCCTTTTGGCTGTAAGGCCAGGCCCAGAGAAGGGTGGGGAGGGGCAGAGGGCGGGACTAGGGCCCAGGACCTACCTCCTCTCCTCTTTGCCCCACACCCTTTCCGGCTCTTCCTTAAAGGTAAAAGGGCTGAGATGTGGAGGGGTGAGTCATCTGGACAGTCAGCAGGAGAAATTTGGGCGTTGGCCCCACCTGCGCCGACACCTTTCCAGCCTCCAGGCTGCCCCCTCTTGTTCAGAGCTTCCATTACGTTCCCATATTAGGTAGCTGCCCCAGTTTCTCAAATCAGATCTCCTTCACTATGTCCTTCCAGGGGCTGAGGGTGGCTTCAGCTGCCTGACTGCTGTGGGCCTAGGCAGCGCCCATAAAGCCAGGTGCAGGAGAATGGTGTTCCTAATCCTGCCAGGTACAGTTCCATCATTGGTTCAGGTGAGATAACTCACTGTTAAGGTAGGGCCGTAGTTTCCCAAGCACCTTCATACCTGTGATCTAACTTAATTTCTGCTATGTCTCTGTGAAATGGGCAGGACCTGTGATTACTACTCCCACTGTAGAGGTGGGACTACTGAGGCTCAGAGAGGGATGAGATTTGCTCAAGGTCACACAGCTGCTAAATTTGTCTTCTCTCCCACCAAGGCTTCTGACTTGTGAGCTCCAGGTTGTATTTAGAAGTGAAATGCAGGCTTCTTCCAGAAATGGTTCCATCGGCCACTTCTCACTCCCCCTCAGGGTCTTGTCCCCTCTGAGCTCCCAGAATGCACAAGTGGCAGCTTTCAGGGTGCCACTTAATGAGGTGTTTAACGAGCAGCCTCTGACGCTCCAGCTCAGCTTTTGTAATTAGTCACCCAGTAGGTTTTTTGGATAACTTCCCCATCACAGCACAATTTTCCCTTTCAAGTTGGTGGCCTGTTACCACTTGTCTGAGGGCTTACCCTCTGGCTCTCCATACCAGGTCACCTGCCCCCTCCAAGCCGCCTGCCATCATGCATCAGTGGGGCTCACAGAGGGTGGGGACCCAGCTCACTGGCTGTCCCACTTTCCTGCCTGACTCAGCCCACCCTCTGTCAGAGGCTGGGAAGCAGGCCACCTGGGTGCTCTGCCCAGTTTGGTTCCTCCGTGGCGGGGGGGGGGGGGGGGGGGGAGGGGCGGACGGAGAAAACGGAGGTGGCTGCGACACATGCCATTTTGCTTTATGCGGCAGCACCCCGGCTGAGTGCTGCCTCCCCCAGCCTGCCTCTCAGACGTCTCCCTGCCCCTTCCCTTTGCCCATGGCCCCACCTCCGACCCCTGGCAGAGGCCTCAGAGATGGAGACTTCTCTGTTGCCAGTCTTCTCATCATGGAGGGGCTGTCTGCATGTCAGCCAAGAATTTCACCTGAGGGTGTTGGTATTACACCTATGAGGGTGGGTTCCTGCTTATCTGCTCCAGCCCCAGCCAAAGCTCACACGGGGCTCAGGGGTGGGGCTCCTCTCTCTGGGATCCAGCCAGTTTAATCCTTGAACCAGGACTATTTCACAGGCCTGTCCCTCCCCAGTTCCTCTCGGTGTCTGAATACCCACCCTCCCCTCCTAGAGGGAGGCTTAGGCCAGAGCTGTGAAAAGATGAGATCTGCCTCTTTGAAGGAAAAGTAAGAACTTGTCTGAACTGATGCTATAGGTTTTCCAAGGAAGCAGAGGGAATTTTAAGCTTGCCATCCCGAAGGCTTTGCTTAAATCAGATCACTGACATGGAAAACGATGGAAAGGAAATACACCAAAATACCAATTGACAGAGTATACCTGTAGGTGGTAGGAGTCTAAATGGGCTTCTTTTTTCCTTTGATTTTCCTAGTATCTTCAGGTTCTCAATGGTGAATGTGTATTATTTTTCTATGACAGACAGAATAGGCTAGTATCTTTGGAATCAGACTGCCTGGGTTCAGTTCTTACAAGCTGTTGTGGCTTGGGTTAAGTGCCTTAACCTCTGTGAGCCTCAGTTTTCCTAAGTATAAAATGGGGCTTGTTGTGAGGATTAAATGAGTTGATGGAAAGCACTTAGTAGAGTGGATAGTAACTATTAATATCATGTGAAAAAAAATCCACCCACCCTTATTATTATAAACATATTCTCTCAAAGCACTAATATGGAGCTGGTTTCTACGAAATAAGGAAGGGCCCCAAAGTAGGGCTCAGCCGAAGGCCAGACCCTGCCCAGCGGAGAGGAGAGGAATGAATGGTCATATGCACTCACTCAGCACTGCCTCCTCCCTCTCCAGCTCAGACATTCCTCTGGCCTACGCAGTCCCTGGGCCCTCAAGGACCTTCCTTTGTACTAGTCATCCAGCTCAGGCTTTCCCAGGTCCTGGGGGAAAGCTGGAGATCCCAGAACACTAGAAACCTGGAGGGCAGGGCCTGGTAGGCCTAGGAATTTTGGAGATGCTTCTGTCTCAAGGGAGGAAGCATTCTCTTCCTACCACGCAAGCCAGGAGACCTGGTGGTTCACACCATGAGCTCCATGCCCTCAGCACAGAGCTGAGCAGGGGAGAGGAAGCCTCCTCACTCCTTCCCCTCCCCTGCTAAAGCTCAGGGGTGAATTTGGAAGCCAGGCTACCTGACACCTCCTGCCCGCTCTGGCCTGTCGGTCCTGACTCAGTTCCTGTCTCAGGCACCTCCCTTTGCCTGCAGGCCTCCCTTTCCCAAGTCCAGGAGCCTAGGCAGGCAGGAGGCAGCAGGCCTTGGCAGGGCATGGAGTTCCACCGTCAGCCACCTGAGTCAGCAGGACAGGGGTGGGGGCTGCGGCCCAGAGGGGCTTTCCTCGTTCTGCCTGCTGCCTCTCCACCCTCCCATAGAGCATCCATCCTACCAGCAGCATCAAAGCCTCTGGGCCCACAACCAAGCCCTCTTAGCTGGTAATAATAGGCTTTGAAGAGTTGTGGCATAGAGAAGGCAGCAACCAGTCGCTATCTACCGCCACTGAGAACAAGCACAGCGCTCTGATTGTAGCAGGAGGGACTCTGGTTAGATTTCAGAAAGAACTTCCTAGGAAATTTTTCCAGTCTTCAAATGATCAAATTAAACAGGTGACTGGAGGAAACTATGGCACCTTCTCCCTTGGTTAGTTGTGAAAAAGAGTTCAGTTACTCAGCTAAAAGCTCACTCTACTAGTTGGTTGCCTTTGGGAGAGATATGAGATTACTTTTAAGTGACTCAGCTATCTGAGTCTTTCTTTTCCTCAAGGCACTGCTGTTTAGAGTACCCTTTGCCTCCTAGGCCATTCCAGTCTAGGACACAGTGTGGAATTATTGGCAAGAGAATGGAATAAGGTCCTGGTATGGAACTGCATCTCAGCTCTATTATAAGGCCTTGAACAGGTCCCTTCCCGCTTTTTGGCCTCAGTTTCCCCATCAGTACAAGGAGGCCAACACAGATCATCACTAAGCCCCCCGTTGGCTCTGAATGACATCCTCTAATTTTAGGGTTTCTCCCTCTGAGATCCCCTCCTCCCACATCAGCCATATTCATTCCTTGGGTGGTGCAGAAGGGTCAGAGGTTGGGGCGGAGATCAGGTTCAAATCCTGGATTTATCAGCTGGGAGACTCTGGGCAATTCCTGTGCCTTTCTTCAGCCTCTCTTCTTTCATCTGTAAAAAGGCTGTCACATCACCTTCATAGGTGTAGGGGAAAGAACGGACCTGACACTTGGCAAGCCCTTGGTAAATGGCCACTGTAATTATTTTTTAGCTCTTAGCACACTATGTGTGTATCTTGATGTGGGGCGGCAGCTGGGGAAAGGGACGGTTCCATTGTTACCCTGGGCTGGGCTCAGTTCAGGGGTGTGACAGTTCCAGACTGGAGTTAAACCCTCTGTCCCAGCCTGGGCTGGGACCTTTCCGAGTTCAGAGGTCAGCTAAGGCTTGAAGGTCTCTGGAACTGAGACTAGGAGTTCTGGAGGGGCAGAGTGAAGATGACACTAGGCAGTCTGCCTGTGTCACTTCTGGCTTCATTGTGCCTTTTAAAAAAATTAATTAATCAATTTATTGTCCGTGTTGGGTCTTTGTTGCTGCACACAGGCTCTCTCTAGTTGTGGCAGGAGGGAACCACCCCTAGTTGTGGTGTGCAGGCCTCTCACTGCGGTGGCCCCTCTTGTTGCAGAGCACAGGCTCTAGGCGCACGAGCTTCAGTAGTTGCGGTGTGTGGGCTCAGCAGTTGCGGCATGTGGGCTTAGCTGCTCCATGGCATGTGGGATCTTCTTGGACCAGGGCTCGAACCCATGTCCCCTGCAACGGCAGGCGGATTCTTAACCACTGGGCCACCAGGGAAGTCCCTGTGCCTCTTTTTTAAATCTCCAAAACAGCAGTGACCAGCTGACAAGGCCAGCAGTGAGGGTAAGCCAGATATTCTGCAGATTCATCACAGGCCCCAGCCCTGAACCCCAAAGTAAAGGTGGTACCAGACGGCCAAAGATATGGCAAGAAGAAGGAAATCTTTATTTTGGTTAAAAAAGGTACAGGACAGCAGACAAGCAGCCCCCCTCCTCCCCCCATGGGCTCAGCAGATTTCCTAGGACTGGTTTCCTTTAGCTCCTCTGCAGAGCACAGGGCTGTCAGAGCTAGCTCAGTCCCTCAGTGCCTGAAGCAAAGGGTACAAGCATTCTCCTCGCGTCCCACCTTCTCCGGGTGGTGGGGGTGGGGGGCCGTGGGAACAGTGTCAAACCTGCTGTGCTTAGAAGTCACCAAACTTGTCGAGCAGCGTCCTCAACACCCCAGACGGCTCCTGAAGAAACCTGCTTGGCTAGACCAGAGCTATGCCTGATTCTGGGGGTGGGCAGGCTGTAAGGCAAGATTCCTAGAGTCTTGGCTCCTTACAAATCTGAGGAAGGGGAAGGAAAGTGGAGGAGGGGAGGGCGAGTTTCAGCATAGTATTACATCATTGTGCTGACAGCTGCTTTATGGCTTTCTACGCTCTGGCCGCAGGGAGGGGCGTGGGGGCAGAGAGGCCAGCCCCTGCCTCCTATGGGGGGCCCTAGAGAGAACATGTGTGGGGCAGGCTTGGGGGCAGACCCTGTAGGCACAGACGGTGGCAGATGGGCCACGTGTTAGGCAGGTGGAGGTGCCGGGTGCCTGGCTCCCCCCAGGCCGCTCCTGGAGAGGCAGAGAGCAGCGGTCCTCAGGAGGTCCTTAAGCCCCCGCACACACTGGAGATCCCGGGCAGGATAGCAAAGAAGGAGAAGAGAGAGGGTTAGCGAGACCTAGGAGCGAGGAGGCCGGCAGGGGTGCCACAGCACCTGCCTCCTCCCCACAGAAGGGCCAAGCCTCAGGCAGCAGGCAACAAAGCAGGAGAGAAAACGGGCAGGTGAGAGAAAGCTCAGCGGGGACAGAAAGCCAGGACGCAGTGTTAGTGATCGGGGCCCCTGCACACCAGGACGCCACCAGAACAGGCCCCAGTGCCTCCGAGCAGGTACGCCATCCTCTCCCCGACCTCGCCCTTCACCTCCTGCTCCAGCTGGAGAGCTGCTCTGTGCGAAGCTGCTTCCTCAGTCCAGAGTGGGGCTGGGCTCTTAGCCCTGCCCCCACACCTCAGTGCTCCTGCTCAGTGGGGAGTCCTGGGGGCCCTACCCGGCCAGCACACACACCACACCACACACCAGACAGATGAATGAGCTCCGTGGGGCTGGTGAGGCATGCGATGAGGGTGACACGGTGTGTGAGGGGAGCCGGCAGTGCTGGCTGACAGGGGAGATACCGTCTTACCAGCTAACCCTCTGCAAAGAGGCCTGTCAGCTCCCCTCAGGCTGTGCAGGAGATGGCAAAATCCTGACAGGTGTCCTCCTGGGGGAGATACCAGAGAGGTGGGCCAGTGTTACGGGTTGTCTGGCCCGGCCCTGCTGCCCAGGCGGGGGCGGGGGCCAAGGAGGCTCTGGCTCTCAAACTGGAATCTACTGTCTTATAAACATTTTCTTAGCGGAGCAGTCACTGGGGGTCATGTGGGAAAGACAGCAAGGAAGAAGAACTTAGGGGCCTCCAAGCCCCCAAGGCAGGGGAAGGTAGAGGGGACAAAGAGGGGATAGGATGGCCTTTTCTTACACGCCTGCGGGGGCCTAGCTGCAGCCCCCTCTGCTCGGCCTCCAGTAGACAGACTCCAGCCAGGAGAGGACAACGTGAGCCAGATCACTGGGCTGCCTGCCTTCCTTCTGTCTCCCCAGGAAAGACCAAGTCTGGCTGAAAGAACAGAGGGGCTGCCAGTCGGGGCCTCAGCAAAGAAAGAGCAAACAAAAACCAAACCAAAGCAAATCAATTCTTAAAAACAAAAATTTTATTACAAGCAGGAACAAAGAATACTGGCTTAAATAAAAGGCAGGTAGGAGTCCCCCTCCTCTAGCCAGCTTCCTCCCCACCCCCCACTGCCACTGCAGCATGGCCCAGGGCCCTGAGGCTGGGGCGAAGCTGTTGCTCCCAGAGGGGACCTCTCCTGGCTGCCACTTCTCAGCTGCCTGTGACCCACTAGTCTCTGGAGCAAAGAAGGACTAGATGCAGGGACTTCCTATGTGACTTTCCAAGGGTTTCAGCCCACTTAAAGGGCCAAGGAAGGGGACTGAGAGACAATCTCCTATCTATCTTGACAAGAAACTATAGCTCCCAGGAGAGGAGGGACGTCTTCTAAGTTTCTGGCCCAGATTTAGGTCAACCTTCACTTGTCGCTCGGCCCACCCTGTTCCTTCCTTCCTTTTCTCTGGAGGGAGGCCTCCGGTTGGCAGACTCCCCATGCTCTAGCCCCTGGCACTGGGTCCCATCCTCAGATCTTGCAGGAGGGGGTGCGGCGTGTAGGGTGGCAGCCACTCCCCACAGCCATCACCCCATCCACTTGACCATGCCCCAGCCTGTTTGGGCAGGTCCCAGCTGGAAGCCTGACCTGGGGGCTGGGTGGCTGAGTCCCAGCCACTGTCTGTCTGAAGTCCTTGGAGGAGGGAAAGATAGGAGGATGGGGCTGAACTGCAGCAGAAGCCCAGGGGTCTCTGGTGACCAACGCACACACTCCCTGTCCCCATGGCTCAGGCTGCTTCTGCTGCTGCCACCACCGGCTGCCACCCAAGGGGGATGGTGGAGAGTGAGGCACCCCAGGGGGTGTGGGGGAGTAGGAGCCAGCCACATTCTCATAAGGGTGCGCGTGCGCACGCGCGCACACACACATTCACTCACTCACTCACAGCCAGAAGGTCTCTTGTAATAAACTTATTAAAACCAAGTTGCCTTGTGATAACCCTTCACCTAGCACTACACAGACAGCAATGTGGCTGACTTCTTTTTTCTTCTTCCATTTAAAAAATGCTATATAGAAAAGAGGTCTATAAAATTGTGCAAAATACCGAGCATTAATAAACTCGTTTCAAGTATTGCCAGCATGAGTATAACCTGCCCGTCCCCACACCTGTCTTGGGAGAGAGGTGGGGGGCCAGGCTGGGCCCTTGGAGAACCCTCTGTGGGCAGAGAGAGGGCGAGGCACCCACTTCCTAGTGTGCTGCCCAGGCATCAGGCAGGAGCTGAGGTCTCGGGTGCCGGGCTGGCTGGTTTGGCTTCCTCTGACACAGGCTGCCCCCACCCACCCCCAACTCTGCCCTCTCTGCCCGGAGCCCCAGCTCTAGTCTACTGGCCAACTCCTTACAAAAACAAAAACGGAAGAAATAACAATGGCTATCACAAAAAGAATGAAGGAGCCCGCAAACCAAAAGCAGCCCACAGAGGCATCCTCTCCGACAGCCTGCTGTCCAGAGCCGACCCTCCTCAGTCCTGCTTCACCCCTTGGGCCGCAGCTCAGCAGGGCCCAGCAGCTCCCCCAGCGGGGAGGCGTCCCACTCAGTCCGCACCCTCACTCACACAGGGCGCGGCTCGGCAGAGGCATGGCAGAGGCTTGGCGCGGTCCCCTGGGTGGCCTCAGGGGCCCTGGCCGCTCTCTCCTGTCACTCCTGCTACTGATCAGCTGGGGGAATTTAGGGCCCAAGGTGGTGGAAACCGGGTTTGGGGAGCAGAGGGTACAGCCATGGCACAGTGTGGGGAAAGCCACGCAGGGTGGGAAATAAATACGAAAAGACTCAAAAAGTCTTTGGCGGCTCTGCTTCCCCTCAGGTGGAATGGGGAGGGTCCTGGCAGGTGTGGAGGGCGGCAGGTGAGTGCGGAGGGATAGACAGGCCAGCAGGTGGCAAGTACTGAGCCCGGTTCAGGGGTGGCCTCCTACCATGCTGGCATCGGGCTTGGCTCCGCAGGCTGGCTCGTCGCTTCTGACGGGCGAGGGCAACACGGTGTCGGACTGCACAAATCCCCTCCGGTCAATCAGGCTTTCAAAATACAAGGCGGGGACACGTGAGGGCCCTGCCTGACACCAGGGCTGCAGGCCGGGGGCTGGATGGCAGGGTCCATCTCCCAGCCAAGGAGAGACCCAGCCCTAGAAAGGCTGAGGAAAGCAGAGCTGCTCTCCAGGTGGCAGCTCAAGACCCTTCCCACCTGGAAGGGCCCTCTCTGTACTCTGGACACTTGGCAAAAGCCACAGAATTTATCCACTATTAATTCAAACTGGCCAGCTTTCTGTAGGGCTCCCAGGTGGCAGGTAAGAGGAAGAGCAAGGATGAAAGGGCATTGGGGAAGGATAGAGCAATTCCTACTGTCCCTTCCCTGGGGACAGGATGGCTGACAGGTATGTTGGATACTGGGCGGGAGAAGGCGGGGATAGTGTAGGCAAGTCTTACCAGCACCACCCCCCCCCGCCCCCGCCTTGCCCCCAGTGTCCCATGTAACTCGGGATCTGGACATCTGGCGCCCCCTGCTGTCAGGACAGATGGGGTGCTTCCCAACAGGGCTGAGCCACCAGGGCTCTCTTCTGCCAGGAGGAAGATGGAGGCCCCACCCAGTCCAGCCATCAGCACCAGAAAGGCAGCGCTGCTCAAACATGGACAAAACATTGTGGTTATCCCTGAGGAGTAAGATTACATGTGATATAGAATACTCTTTTTAATATTTTGTACTTAATTTTTTTCTACAATGAGCACACAGGATTGTAAATTACAACTCTCTACAGAATTCCTTTATGTGACGAGTGCCCTGAGTGCATCCAGCAGGGGGTGGTGGACAAAGGGCATGTGTGGTGTGGGGAGAGGTCTGCTGATCCCAGAACCTCTTTGAGAGGAGTAGACTCACAGGGCCACCCCACTACTGGCCAGGCCAGGCTCTATGACCTCTCCCCTGCACCCCCGGCTTACCTGGGAGGTAGGGGGCCGCAGAGCACAGCACAGCAGTTGGCGATAACACTTTTATGGCTGTAGGGATTGACAGAGGCCTCACCGCCCCTCTTGTTGGACCACGAGCCTTTGATCTGCAAGCAGGAAGGAGCTCTGGGTCATTTCACTTGTTCTAGAGGCTGGGGGAAATCAGCAAATTCTGAAACCAATTCTGGCTGGTCTATTGGAGGGAACATGCTTCTAACTCAGGCCATTCAGTGAGAATGTGGGGGACTGCTGGATCTTAGGGGGGCACCCAGAAAAGGAGGCCCTAACCAAGAGAGAAGACAGAGCAGAGCCAAAGGAGCCTCCAGAGGAAATTTTTTGGGTGCATCCTTCCTTCTCTGGCCAGCCACCCAAGAGGGAGGATAGTGCAAGGGCACAGGGCTCAGGCTGACCTGGCCATGAACTCTGGCTCTACCACAGACTTGCTGCATAACCCTGGACAGATCACCACTTCTCTGAGTCTCAGTTCTCATTTGAAAAATAGGGAACTCTCTGGCGACACTGTCGGAGCATTAGATGAAATCTTGCCCGTCTCTAGCTCTGTGAAGCCGGCTATCAAAGGCACTAAGGAGATTAGCAGTAAACGATACTGGCTTGACTTAAACCTAGAGTTTTCCAAACATATTTGGCCATGACATCACTTTCTGCTTAACCCCTAGTAATATCCTGCAGAAACAGCCCCCAGGAAATCACAAAGCTGGCTGACATCATTTCTGCTCTGTACCAATCACTCAGCATGTGATACCCTATCATGCATGCTAAGTTTTGTTTCCCCAAATGATAGGCTGAGGTCAAGGAATGTATTTTCTTTTGGTCAATGGGCCTCTGAGCAGTATCAGAGGGTGGCCCTGGAACAGATGCTCTCATCTGCCTTTTTGTTGTTTGGAAGGATGGGAAGGGGGTGGATCAGGTCTGAACCAGGGCTGAGCACACAGTGGGTGCTCAAACAATGCTTGTTGGTAGAGATCTAGTAGGCAGCAGGTTGGGAGGTCGATGTAGCTTCACGCTTCTGTCCTGGCCGCCCCCCTCAACAAGGATGCCTCAAGGAGCCCCAGGACATCCTGAGAGCAGTCACGTCGCTGCTGTCTACAAGGGCAGAGTGGTGGGCACAGCAAGTTTCCGAGTGCAACCCTGGCTCTGTCGCTTTCCAGCTGAGTGACCTGGGGCAAGTCACTCAGCCATCAAACGAGAAAAAGCATCCTTGTTCCTTCTGCTTCAGAGTTGGCAAAAGGACCCAAAGAGATGATAGAAACTGAAAGAACTCTGGGAACGGTAACGAGCCAGCAGAAGTAATGACAGTTATGGTGTTTGTGCTGCTCTGGCGGGGTTAGGGAGAAAGCAACCGTGGGACTCTGGGAGCCTGCACTGAGGGGGCCTCGGAATCCTGCACAAGGTCTCCCAGGGCCCAGCCCTGAGCACTGGAAGGAGGTATCAGGCCACCTCACATCTCCACCTGCATTTCCCTGGCAGTCTGAAAGTCAGGGCTGCACTGAGGCTGCTCCAGGCTCCCTCAGCCCTGCCTCCATCCCAGGACCCGGCCCAGGGGTGAGGTGTTGCTCCAGCCTTACTCACGTCTTCATTAGTTGTCAGGTTGGAGGCGACGAGGTAAGTGTGAAACCCTGAGAGGCCCAGGATGGACCAGATGGAGAAGAAGCAGATCACCAACTCCAGCACAGTGAGCAGCGCAGTCAAGGACCCACACAGGGACGGGGGCTGCGAGCCTCTCTGTGCCTGGGAGCTGGCCTCGCCAGCCTTTCACCCACCCTTCCATGGAGCTACTTCCCCAGAAAGGAAATAAGTTTGTAACCTTCCCATGATCTCAGCAGATCACCTCCTGGGCCCCAAGGAGGGTTCAGGAGCCCCCCAAGGGCAGGACGAGCCCAGAGTGACAGATGGCAAAGGGAACTGAGGATTCTAAACACGAGAGCCGCAGACATGGCGTGGTCCAGGGAGCTTGGTGTCTTAAGGGAGGACGGGGCTGTGGCTCCTGAGAGCTAGTTCTCAGCCACCCCAGCCCCACAACAGCCCATTCCGAATTGGCTCTAGCCTGGGGGTGAACAGAAGCAGCTGGTATATTGGATTCTAGAGAAAAAACATCGGCTCTACTTCATTCCCCTCTGTTTACAGGATGAGGTGTGGGGACCTGCCCCAGTGAAGGGGCCTTGGGTCCCCCCAGGCCTCTCCCCTGCCAACAAAGGATATCTCGCCGGTGTCTCCTTCAGAGTGGAGAGGAAGTTGCTTCCCTGAGAGCCTGGGGAGGAAGAGACAGGAGAGGGCATGGTTCAAGGGACAGTGACCACAGCGCCTGGACCTGGCTGAGCTTGCTGGCCCAGCCCTCCCGCCTGTCCCTGCCCCAACCCCCCGCCATCACCCCCAACTCACGCAGCGTCAGGTGGGTGACCACACAGGCGAAGATGAAGGCCGTCAGGAATGAAAGAGACAGAATGAACGCATAGAAGAAGCGGTAGTTCCGTTTCCCCACACAGTTGCCCACCCAGGGGCAGTGATGGTCAAACCGTTCTGGAAGGGCCAGGGAGACGGGTTAGGGCCGGCCTGGCCCACAACCAGCAGGGGTTTTCCGAGACCTCTCGTGTCCCCATCCCCTTGCTCTCTCCACACGTGACTCTCAGTTCCTCGACACTCCCAGCCTCTGGTCCTTCGCCCACCAGTTCCTATAATTCTTCCTTCACGTCTCGGCTGCAAGGCCACTTCTTGAGAAAGTCTCCTCCAACCCCGACAAGGTGGGGCCCCTGTTATCTGCCCCGTTGCCATGGCACTTATCCTTTGCAGCACTCTGCCCACACGTTTATATATTTATTTACAATTAGTGGGCTGGCCTGTAACCGCTGCTTGACCGTGAGCTCCATGAGAGGGCCTGAGCTGAATCCTAGGGTCTGGCAGTGTCTGGTACAAAGAAGATCCACAGAAAGTACACGTTGCCTGGCCTACGATCCCAGCGTCACGCCAACAACCAGTGACCCTTGTCCCCTGCTCTAGAATAGAGGACCAGGGAGGGGCTGGGCCGCTACGTACTTTGCGGAGAACCAGCATCGGAGGCCTCCGCAGAGGGCTGAGCTCACACCAGTACGGTGCCCCTGGGGGTGGGGTCACACCCAGACTGGCGAGGAAAGTCCCCTGTGGGAATGTGGGTCACAAGCCCGTTGCAGGCCTCACACCCAGGCCAGCGCCCTTCACGGGGAGTGGGTGAGGCATATTCTCAGGGATGAATGATGCCCACTGAGTCACCCACTTCACTGCCTGCTGTCCCGGGTGTTCCCCACTGTTCTCTTGCTAAGGGAGTGCTGAGCTAGCGTGATGAGCTCACCGCCCTGGGGAGTGTGCACAGTCACCATGGCTCAGCTCGCCTGGGTCCTCCCCACAGCCTTTCCCTTATAACACCCTCCCAGGGGCGCACCCTGGGTCCCCATCAGAGCTGCCGGGCCTCTGGAGAGCAGGGAGAGGGGACAAAACAGCCTCTGGCTCCCCAGCAACCACTGCAGTTGTGGGTCAGGAGCTTAGCTTCCAATCCTGGCTACGTCCTCTCCACCTCACCAGCTTAAACTCCTCGGTTCCCAGATTCTTGTCCCTCCAAATCCTGGGAATCAGTTCAAAGTCTTTTAGTATAGCTGGCCCTGGGCCACATATCTAGAATGTCATTGCTCCAGTCTCTGGTTCCTTGGAACGTGGACCTACTAAGGACCAGGCCAAGGCCTGGGAGAAGGGTTTAGGGTATCTCTGTGTCTGCCCCACACTTCAAAGCTGGGGAAAGGAATCCACCAACCCCGGGCTGAAGCCAAGATACCACTGGTCACATTCAGAGCCCCTCCCCACAGCCCCTCCTCAGTCAGAGCAAAGCTGGGTGAACCAGACTTCCTGCCCAGCCCTGGATATTTTAGATACCCCCTTCTCCCCATGAGCGACTCCCCTGTCTCCAGGGCTCCATCCCTCCCAGGGCTCCCCATATGCCTCCCTGCCGCCTCCCACTTACCCACACAGTTGTCACAGACACTGCAGTGTGAGGTCCGGGGTGGCCGAAACATCTTGCAGGTGAAGCAGTACTTCAGCTTTACCACCTGCCCGTTGATCATCACCTCCCGGGTCCGAGGAGGTGGCCGGTACGTGGAACTGCCTGTGTTGTCTGAGAGGGGAAAGAGAGATGGGGGATGGCCAAGCCCAGAGCCGGGAGCCCCAGCGAGGGGGAAGCCAGGGCTGCCTGGCTGCGACAAGAGAAGCTTCAGGGAAGCTGTTTCTGGGGAACAAACCTTAGGGCAAAATGCCTCCCTAAGGCAGGGACAAATCTCAAGATCTGCTACCACCTCCTGAAACTTGCTATGTGCCAAGCACGGTGCTACGGCTTCACACACCTGCTCACACACCACTCTAAGGAGGGCTATCAGGGAGGGAGACCCAGGAAGCCTTAGTGAGGTTTGACTGCATCTAAACAAGCCTAGATCTAAGTTCTGGTTTCCAGGAGGTTCAGGAGACAGAGGGACAGAGCACACAGTGAGAGTAAAGCTACGAGGAAACAATCGGATCCAGAAATGCAGGACATCTGCGAGACCACTGGCCTGCTCTCTAACAAAAGTCAATGTCAATACTGTACATCAACTACACTTCAATTAAAAAAATTTTTTTTAAGTCAATGTCACTTACAAAAGGAGAAGGAAGATGGTTCTAGATTAAAAGAGATTTAGGAGATATAAACCAATGCAATGCTTGATCCTAGACTGAATCCTGTTTTCAAAAACAAAACAGCAACAAAAGAGATTTGGAGGGCAATGGGGAACAAATGACTATAGATCAGAAATTTGGGAACTATTAATTTTCCTAGATGTTATAATGGAATTGTCATTATGTAGGAGGCTATCCTAAATCTTAGAGATACATGCTGAAGTATTTATGAGTTAAGTGTCTATGATGTATATAATTTATAATGAAATGGTTTCATGAGAATTGTGTGTGTGTGTGTATATAACACAAATAAGATACACTAGTAACAACTATTTAATCTAGACGGTGAATGTATAGGAATATGTCGTACTAATTCTTCCCACTTTTCTGAACGCTAGAAATTTGTCATAATAAAAATAAGAGAAAAAGAAATGCAGAGATATATGATATTCATGGATTGGCAGACTCAATATAAGAAAAGGATCTGTTCTCCCTAAATTAACCTGTAGATTTAACATAATCCCAGTCAGGGTTTTTTAGTGTGGCAATTGACAAACTCATCCTAAAATTCACATGGAAATCAAAAGGCCAAGAATAGCCAAGGCACTCTTGAAGAACAAAGCTAAATGTCTTACACAACGAGACATCAACAATTATGATTAGCACTTAAGACAGCCTGGTTTGGGTACAAGGGTAGAAATGCTGACGAATGGGACAGAACAGAGACTCCAGAAACCAACAGGTACACGACCGTGTGGTTCATGACAAAGGCAACACCACAGTGCCCAGAAGGAAGATGGTCTCCTCCCAATAAACACTGCTGGGTCCACTGGATACGCAAATGGGGGAAAAATGTATCTGCATCTCTGCCTCCCACTAAACACAAATTCAATTCCAGATGGACTGTAGCTCTTAATACAAACGTCTTGGATTAAAAAAAGAAAAAGAAAAATAGAACAACCTAATGACTGTGGAGTAGACAAAGATTTCTTAAACAAGACACAAAGGACATAATCATAAAAGCACGATTTGATAAAGAGCATTTTATCAAAATTAAGAACTTCTGTTCATCTAAAGAGATCATTAAGAGAATGGAAAAATGACCATCAGAGTAGAAGATATCTGCAATATGTTTATCTGACAAAGGACAAAGGATATGAATCCAGAATATATAAAGAATTCCTGACAAGAGGGCAGACAGCAGTATCAAGCAGTATCAGCAGTATTTTGTCTTGTGGAACTGAAAACCACAGCCACAGAAAGATAGAGAAAATGAAAAAGCAGAGGACTTTGTACCAGATGAAGGGACAGGATAAAACCCCAGAAAAACAACTAAATGAAGAGGAGATAGGCACCCTTCCAGAAAAAGAATTCAGAATAATGATGGTGAAGATGATCCAGGACTTTGAAAAAAGATGGGATGCAAAGATCGAAAAGTTTACCAAAGACCTAGAAGAATTAAAGAGCAAACAAACAGAAATATGCAACACAATAACTGAAATGAAAAACACACTAGAAGGAACCAACAGCAGATTAACTGAGGCAGAAGGGCGAATAAGGGACCTGGAAGACAGAATGGAGAAAATCACTGATGCAGAAAAGAATAAGGAAAAAAGAATGAAAAGAACTGAAGACAGTCCAAGATACCTCTGGGACAATGTTAAACGCGCCAACATTCGCATTATAGCGGTCCCAGAAGGAGAAGAGAGAGAGAAAGGACCTGAGAAAATACTGGAAGAGATTATAGTTGAAAACTTCCCTAACATGGGAAAGGAAATAGCCACCCAAGTCCAGGAAGCATGAAGAGTCCCAGGCAGGATAAACCCAAGGAGAAACACGCCAAGACATATAGCAGTCAAACTGACAAAAATTAAAGACAGAGAAATGTTATTAAAAGCAACAAGGGAAAAACGACAAGTAACATACAAGGGAACTCCCATAAGGTTAACAGCTGATTTCTCCTCAGAAACTCTGCAAGCCAGAAGGGAGTGGCACAATATCTTTCAAGTGATGAAAGGGAAGAACCTACAACCAAGAATACTCTACCCAGCAAGGATCTCATTCAGATTCAACGGAGAAATCAAAAGCAAGACAAGCAACAGCTAAGAGAATTTAGCACCACCAAACCAGCCCTACAACAAATGCTAAAGGAACTTCTTTAAGCGGGAAACATAAGAGAAGAAAAGGACCTACAAAAACAAAAATAAAAACAAAACAATTAAGAACGTGGTAACAGGAACATACATATCAATAATTACCTTGAATGTAAATGGACTAAATGCACCAACCAAAAGACACAGACTGGCTGAATGGATACAAAAACAAGACCCACATATATGCTGTCTAAAAGAGACCCACTTCAGGCCTACAGACACATACAGACGGAAAGTGAGGGGATGGAAAAAGATATTCCATGCAAATGAAAATCAAAAGAAAGCTGGAGTAGCAATAGTCACATCAGATAAAATAGACTTTAAAATAAAAAATGTTACAAGAGACAAGAAAGGACATTACATAAAGATCAAGGGATCCGTCCCAGAAGAGGAGATAACAATTATAAATATATATGCACCCAGTATAGGAGCACCTCAATACATAAAGCAAATACTAACAACTATGAAAGAGGAAATGCAAGGCAGAAATAGAGACACAGGTGTAGAGAACAAACACATGGACACCAAGTGGGGAAAGCGGGGAGGGTTGGGGGGGAATGAATTGGGAGATTGGGATACCAAATTGTACACTCTAAATGTATGCTGTTTATTGTCTGTTAACTGTATCTCAATAAAAGTTCTTAAAAAAAAAAAAAGAATTCCTATGAGTCAGTAAGAAAAAGTCAGACAACTGAATTCAAACGTGGACAAAAGATTCAAACAGGCATTTCATAAAAGAAGCTGTTCAGATGGCTGATAGACACAAGAAATAAGGCTCACACTCGTTAGTCATCAGGGAAATGCAAATTAAAACCACAATGTGCTACCAGTACATACGCATCAGAATGGCTAAAATGGAAAAAAACAAATCAAATGACACACACACACACACACACACACACACACATATATCTCAAGTGTTGGCAAAAATGTAGAGCAATTAGAAATCTCCTATGACCACTTTGGACAACTGTTTTGCACTAACTTCCAAAGCTCAGCATATGCATCCCAGCAATCCCACTTGTAGGTATTTTCCCACTAGAAACGTGCAAGAATTGATGTGCACCAAAGACAAGTACAAGACTGTCCTCAGAAACAATTCTCAAAATAGCCAAAATCCTGAACTACCCAAACACCCATCAATAGTAGAATGGATAAAAAAAAATTGTGTGACTTCCCTGGTGGCACAGTGGTTAAGAATCCACCTGCCAATGCAGGGCACATGGGTTCCATCCCTGGTCTGGGAAGATTCCACATGCCACGGAGTGTCTAAGCCTGTGTGCCACAACTATTGAGCCTGCACTCTAGATCCTGCGAGCCACAACTACTGAGCCTGTGTGCTGCAACTACTTAAGTCCGAGCACCTAGAGCCCACGCTCTGCAACAAGAGAAGCCACCGCACTGAGATGTCCTCGCACTGTAATGAGGGGTCGTCCCGGCTCTCTGCAACTAGAGAAAGCCCACATGCAGCAACAAAGACCCAACACAGCCAATAAATTAATTAATTTAAAAAATTTTTGTAGTATGTTCATACAATGGCATTCTATACAGCAATGAGAATGAATGACCCTTAATTACACATGGCGATATGAATGAATCTCACAAATGTTGTGTAAAGTAAAAAACTACCCACAGATGTAAGAGCACAAAATGCTCACAAACAGGTCAAAGTACTCCATGGTGTTAAAAGTCAGGATCACGGTTATCCTCGGGGGTGTGGCAGGGACTGGAAAGGGAATAGGGGAGCTCCTGGAACACCACTGCTTCCTGATTTGGGTGCTAATTACATGTGTGTGTTCCAATTGTGAACCCTCGACAAACAGAATACTTATGAGTTGCACACTTTTGGCAAGCCTGTTATACTTCAGTAAAAACCTTAGAAAAAGAAAAAAGAAAAAAGACAGTGACTTGTCCAAAGTCACGAGGTGGGTATACAGGCAGAGCAGGAAGCTGAGCCCAGGTGTGCCACGTGGAGAACCCACAATTCTACCCACGGAGCCTCTTGGTACCCCAGGCCACAGAGGACCAGCGCTCCCCAGGGCAGTGGCTCCTCCCCAGACAGAATTCTGAGAGTCACATGGGGTGACCTGGGATCCCCAGCCCTCGGCTATGTTCCCAGCCATCACTTCCACTGGACTGACTCCCCACATAATATCTCCAGGTTGGCCACATGCCTCCAACGATTACTTCCTGAGTGGCTACCAGGTGCCAGGCACTATTCTAGGTGCCTGGCATGTATCAGTGAAGCAGATTCGTGTCTCACATTCCTAGCTACCAGAGACTTTTGCTAGGCTGTTTTCCCACCACCTTGACTGCAGCGTGTTTAAAAGGGAACTAAGCATCTAAGCATCTCTTCCTTAGCAATGGCAGCACGGTCAAGGCAGTGGGTTTGAGGCCAATCAAGAAACTCTGAAACTTGGTTTTGCCACTGACTGTGTGTGAGGTTGCAGCCAAATGAACTCTCCTGAGCCTCAGTTTTCTCATCTGTAAAATGGGAACAACAGGTAGAATGGTCCATGAATCCTAGCTCCATCTCTTACTAGCTGGGTTTCTTTTGATGATGTTGTTTGCTAGATGTGTGACAAGGCAAATCATTTAACCTCTTTGTGCCTCTGTTTTCTCGATCACTGAAATGGGGATAAGAAGAGTACCCACCTCACAGGGCTGTTGCGAGGATTAAAGGAGTTAATACGTGTGAAGTGGCACAAAGTACACGCTTAAGAGGTGTGCACTGTTATCATCAGCTCACAGAACTACTGAGAGAAAGAAGAGGAGAGCACCGGTCACTGGGTGCTAGTGTGTGCTGAGCACTCTGCGTGCACCCTCCCTCCTCTTTAGCCCGGACGACACGCCGGGAGGGAACGTTCTCATCGTCATCTCCAGGTTACTGTTCATGATCCTTCTCAGCGAGGCTAGTGACTTGTTCAAGGCCACACAGCGGCAGAACCAGATGCGAACCCAAGTTCCCAAAGCTTGGGCTCGAGGTCTTTTGATGAAGTTTTAAGTGTCGTAATGAGTTATTTTTCCATGCCTGGTTCCTTATTTCTGCTGATGGCACAATCAAGGGCGGAAAGGAACCTCGGAGAGCACATAGCACGGCCCCTGGCACACAGCAGATACCTGATAAATGTCCCTTCACTGACTGCCTCTGTTCTAACTTCTTCAGTTTGCAAATGAGAGAAGAGGCCCAGAGAAGTCTGGGGATTTATCTGAGGTCACACAGCCCGTACGTGCCAGAGGCAGGGCAACCCAGTTTGGAGTCTCCTTGCAGACCCTTCCTTCTCCCTCATCCGGGCCTGGCCAGTCGCTAGGTCTGGTCAGGTTCTTCCTTCAACATCCATCACTCTCTACTCCCAACACCCTAACCAGGCCAGGCCCGTATCACCAAAGAGCTTCTCCAGAAGACTCCCTACTCCCAGCCCCTCTGCCTTTCAACCCACCTTGTACTCACCATCACAGTCCTCTATATAACCCCTTTTGAGTCACGTTCCAGCTCAGAAACCCTTCACTGACCTCCCCTAAAAAAACAAGACAAAGGGAAACTTCTTGTCCTGATACAGGACTCTCCACAGTTGGGCCCAACCTCCATTCCCAGCTTTTCTCTCACTACTCTTCCCCGGCTTCCTGCCCCTGTTGCCGAGCCCGGCCGCCCTCCTCTCTGTGCACCAGGACTCAGCGGGCCTTGTCAGCAGCCTCCCTGACCACAGGCGCCTCGCACGCAGCAGGGAGCGCGCTCTCTGCCCTGTGCTGAGTCGTGACGGCGCTGCTGTGCGCACACTGTCTCTGCAACTGGACCCAACGCCACCTGAGAGCACAGACAGTAGGACAAACAGGCAGTCCTGGGCCCATGAACTAGGAGGCAGCAGACAAAGAGGAGGGACGCAGGCAGGCTTGGAGGTCAAATCCTGACCCCTTCACTGATGAGGTCGTGCCCGCGGGGAAGCTGCTTAACCTCTGTGAGCCTGTTGTTGCATCTGTGAAAGCAGTCAAATAATAATGACGGCCGTGAAAGGTGATAAGGCTGAGAAATTGCACATGTTAAGGAGCTGGTGCTTGCTGAGTGCCTACTAGTAGCTGTTTTCATTAGGGGCAGCAAGGCACAGGCTCTGGCGTCTGAAACACTGGGTTTGAATTCTGGCTTTGCTACCCACTTGCTACTTCAGGAAATCTCTTCACCTCTCTGAGCCTCAGTTTCCTCATCCATAAGCTGGAGACGAGACTATCTCACTCTCACAGGGCTGTGGTGAAGGCTGAGTGAGAGGCTGCAAGGCACAGTGCTGGGTTCCCGGGAGCCTTAGTCCTGATGAACAGCTCAGGCTGTGCCACCCCAGCGTGCAAGAACCCCCCAGCTCTTCCCAAAGCTGTTGATGCTACTCCAAACCCAACCCCTAATCCTGCCCCTCGGGCCCTCGGGCAGAGCACCTGGCCCTGCCCACTCTTGTCTCCCAGGCTTGGATACGGGGTTTGGAGCCAGACAGACATGTGGGTATGAATCTCGGCCCAATAGCTTACTAGCTGTGTGATGTGTGTCAAGTCGCTTAACTTCTCTGTGCCCTCATCTGCTAAGTAAAGAAAATGGGACATAATCAAATCCACCTCCTAGTGCTGTTAAGAGGATCAGGCAAGAATTCATCAAGTGGGTTTAGCAAAGTGTCGAGCACCTGGCTTAATAAATATTACCTATAATTATTGTTGTTGTTTCCACGAAACACTATATTCCAAACAACTGATTTATGAAGAGACTTGAGAACACAGCCCATCTCTGAGTGAAGGACAGCCACAGACCCTCTTCAGGACTAAAAGAAAAGCTATTGGAACCCTCACTGGATTCCCAGAGGCCCTCCCAGGGCAGAAGGGTGCCCACGCCTCTCCCCCAAGGCAGGAAGAGAACGCCTACCAGTGTGTTCTGGCCTCTGGTGGCCAGGCCTCCTCCTCTCCAGAACCCCGAGAAAGAGGAAGTGAGGCTCTACACACCCAGCTTCCTTGGGCTGCCAGGAGCCGGAGGTGAAGAAGAGGAAAGAGGGCCACACCAGTGCAAGAGTGCTACCCAGACGCTGAGTAAAGTCACCAACTGCGGGGCCCTAGATGAGATGGGTCAAAGGAGGCTTTGCGGGGATGCTATATGGGGCTGAACCCCATGAGGGGTACAGGAAGACAAGCAGCTGTCCCGCTGCTTTTTCTCAGGCCAGACAGTGATGACCAATAACTGCCCTGAACTCGGCCTCAGAATCCTCCTCAACTCCCCCCCACCCCCGCCCCCAGCAGCCACTACCAGTGGTAGCTTGTTCGTGTCCAGAGCAAGTCCACTTGCCGTTCCTGACCACAAGCCTCAGGCCTCTTTAAGTTTGAGGAGAGAAAAACCATTTTCAAAGCACACTGACATTCCCTGTCACACTTGTACAAACAATGCCCTGCGCTGGGCAACCGGACATGTGCCGCGTTTTACCAACTTCACGCCAACAGTACAAGGTGGGGCTGAAATTAGAACCCTTGTCCTCCGAGGCATTCATCTGTCCATTCTTTTGGACGTGAGCATCTATGATGTCAAGATACTGTACAAGGCCCGGGGTGGCAGGTGGGGAAGAAGGGGATAAGCACGCAGAGATGGATCAAATGTGGCTGCTTTGTTACTCAGTTCAGAAAATATCTGCTGGAGAAATGGATGAAGGAGTGGTAAGAAGAGATGCTATCCCTGCCCTCCAGGGCTCTTTCTGCTTCAAGCTCTTCCCCAAGAAGAGGGAGGCCCTTCCCTCCAGGTGGGAAACTAAAGCCCCCAGGGATGTGGTAATAATGGGAGGCACCTTCTCGCTGAATGGCTGGGAGAAGGAAATGAATCTCCCACGCCTTCCTGTGGACCAGGGGGCCTGCTTCCGGTATCTCCGCCCCAACCTCAGCCCCAGAGAGCAGGCAGGCTCTGCAGTGTAAGTCTGACCGGCTGGGGCTGTGACTGAGGCCCAGGGCTGGTGTGGAGGCCCCCGGGGCTGGCCATGAGCTACTGCGGAGGCGTTAGTGAGGCGAGGCCGGAGCCCTCTACCTGCCCTGCTGGGCCCCAACCTTGCTCTTCTGTTGTTCCACCTGGGGAGGAAATAGCTGCAGGGCTGCAGTCGCCCAGCGTCCAGGCTTGAGGTCAGCCACAGCGGCCAGGCTGTGGGCACTGGGCCACTGTAATCCCCGCCTGACCATTTCTGTTCATTCTAGAGGTTTATGGAGCCCCTGCCACACACAGGCCTCCTGGCAGGCCTGGGGACACAAGAAGAGCTCGGCCCGGGGCCAGCGCAAGCGGGAGAGGTGGCTGATTACAGAGTCAGCGCAGGAGGCACGGTGAGTCAAGTGTGGTGACCCTGGGGCAGCATGACCTCATTGTGAAACCTGGCCTGGCCACTTGTTAGCTTGCGATTTTGAGGAAGTTGCTCAACCTCCCTGGGCCTCAGTTTCCTCACTGGGTCATAACAGTATCGACCTTGTAAGATGATGATGCCCATGAGAGATGTAAAGCACTCACAGCTGGTCAGTCAATGGTGTTACCGGCGTCTGTACTCAACACCATGAGAAGACAGAGCGGAACATGCAGGGTGGGGGCAAGAGGCAGCATTTAAGAAAGCAACGAGCGCGATGAAGCGGAGATGCAGCTGCGCGGGAAAGCCTGCGACCTCGGGCTCACGGGGTGATGGGGGGGCAAGGCAGCAGAGGGGACCCTGTGGGTCAAGGCATTAGCACGCAGTGCGGCTGGGGTGCGGGGAGTGGGAGGAGATGAGGAGGGAAGGGTGGGCCGGAGCCTGCCTTGATCCTGCAGGCAAGTGCGCCTCAGAGGGCGAGCTTTCGAGAAGGTGGGACATGGTGTATTTCCTGGCCATGACACCAAGCAACACGGAATCACGTGATGAGAAAGTCATTCCCTTTTCAATTCTCTTTCAAGCCCTAACTCCATCCACTGGAAAGTCTCAATTTCTAATAACTAATACCTGTGATCCTCACAGGCCTCAAAGTGACTGCTTTCCACAGCGACTGTAACCACCAAGAATTCTGTAACATTGTTATGCCTTTGTTCTTATGATTATCTTCTATTTAGAGCAAGTGGCTTCTGCTAACAGGGGTGATGTAAATTTTCCTCGTAAAAATACATTTACATTAGAACCAGACTCTTATATACATTACATTATATGCATGTGTGTGTATAAACAAAATTTGTAATTTTCGTATTAAAACAGAAAAAAAAAAATTGCTCACGGCAAAATTCCCACTCTTGGAGATTTGGGGGTTGGGAGTGGGTGGGAGAAGAGGAGTTTTGTTTGCTTTGCAACACAGAGTTCTGAGCATGAAACTGGACTGTTTTCTAAAGTGATCATTAAACAAGCATAATGACCATCAAAAAAAAAAAAAGCGAGCCACTTAAAGGAAAATACTAAAGAAAGGAGGGTACAAGGTGAGATGTAGAAAGGGTAAAAGTCACCAAGGTTGTACTCCAATGGCCGATCTTCAGGAAATGCTGCTGAGGGCACCAGGGTGTCACCCAAATTCTGAGCCAGGGAGGGCCAGGTCAAATCTGGATCTTGGAGAGACACTATGACTGAAGGGAGAGGACAGGTGTGGGCCTGGTCAGCAGAGTCCTAAGCCAACCCAGGTGGAAAATGAGGTGTGCCTGCCCGGGGCAGTGGGCTTTGGAAGGACCCAAGGGGAGACATCCTGGAGACAGACAGGATGCGGTTTGTGACCTGCTATGTGGTGGCACAGGGAGAGTCAGCCTCTGTGTCTGTCGTGTGCGCTGTAACCATGGCTAGGTGAGTGTCTGTCACTTGGATGTGGGTGTTTCTATGACCTCCCATCAGATCAAGAGCTTCGTGGGGGCAATGTTGCTGTCTCCTCCTACCTCTTTTCCAACTGCCCAGAGCCTGCAGGGTAGTCTGGCTGCTTGGCTCACCAGCTGACAAGTCAGGAGCTGAGACGAGGGTGGCCAACCAGCTCATTTTGCCTGCAACTTTGGGGTTTCCCAAGATATGAGACTTTCAGTGCTAAAACAGGGACAATTCTGGGCAAACTGTGAAGAGCTGGCCACCCCACCTCAGAGGGTCCTTGCAGGGTGGCAGCCCTAGAACCAGATCCCGTGGGGCTGGAGTTGCTGGCCTATGGGGCCAAAATGAGAAGATCACACTGTCTGCATGTGTACAGGCCCCAGTAACCAGCTCACATTTATATGAACAGCACCACCCACCTTAGAGCCAGCCTCCAACCTTCTTGAAAAGGCTCAGTGACTTTAGTCCTTTTTACAAAAATATGTTTCACCCTGATTAGAAGCCTCCAGCTCAAGTTTAGAATTCAAAGGCCCCAAAGATGCCACGTTCCAGGCTTGGGAACTGTTCTCAAAGGGATATTTTCAACCCTGACACCCAGAGGCCCACAAGACTGACCCCACCCCATCCTCCAAATTCTCTGAAGCACTCCTGTGTCCAGTCAACACGGCCTGCTCAGCTCCCACGCCTGCCCCCTCCTTCCCACTCTGTCCTCTCCTCTCCCTGTTCCATTTGCACGGGGTGGGGGGGTTCCCTTCACACACCCTCTTATGCTTGAACTCCACCCAAACTTGACAGTTTGGCTCAGGGCACCTTTCCAGGAAGCCTCCCCGTAACCTCCAGGCAGAAGACATCCTGGTTTCTTCGATCCTCTTCCAAAGCCTTCTCTCTCCTGTGGCAGCCAGTCAGGCCTTCCACCTTGCACTGAGCTGGCCTGGAAACCACCAGAGGGAAGGTGCACATCAGATTCCACCCCCTTCCCCTCAACCTCCTTGCCTCCTCCCCCTGCAGTCAAGAGTCGGCATAAAGAATCAACACATAAACAACCAAACCTATAATGCCTAATAGGGAGAAATTCCAACTGTCTCTCAACCAGTCACCAGGGAACAGCAAGAAGAGCCTCCGCAGAGACTGGTCTGTTCAGCCAACGCCGCTGAGCCTGCCTGACAATTCCGTAGTGACCACCATGCAGTCCAGGGCCAAGGTGGAAGGACAAGGCGCTCTGGGACGGTATCACGAAGGTGTGGCCCACCTGGGGTCACAGAGGCTTCCCAGACACTTGAATTGAGACCTAAGAATAAGGAGCGTATGGCTAAGGAAGACCGCGTTGCATCCCTGTCACCATCTCAGAAGAGAAAGCGTAGGGTTTGGGAGTCAAGGCTCTGTTCCTGCTCCCTGGCCTGGGATCCCCTGCCTCAGTTTCCACATCAGCACAGCCGGGCTACTGCGGGGATCTGTGGGGATAATGGCTGGGAAGTACTCAGCACAGTCACACTCTTTCCAAACATGGGGGATTACTGTTGTCAGCGTGACCCAACAGCTCATGGGAGGCCAGAGGGTTCCAGGCAGCCAAACCTCTGAGCCGGGGCTGAGCCGGACAATAATCCTGACGCATGATGAGCCCCGACCTGGAGGGAGGAAAAACGGGGCTGCCCCGAGCCTCCCCTGCTGCCGGCAGCCAGCAGCTGGCTCAGACTACGGGAAACTGAAGCAGCAGAGGCCAGGAGGCTGAGCGGCCAGTGGCCCAGGAGTGCAAGGGGGAAGGAAGCTGGATGCAGACAGAGGAAGATGGCAACCGAGGGTGTGGCTGAGGACAGGCCAGGGCAGAGGAAAGAGACAAAGAACAGACAAGTGCAGGAGAGCATCCTCTCCCCTTCTGCCCGCCCTCCTGAGCTGCTCCAGCACATCAGTGGAATGACTTCCAGGACGGATGCAGCAGGGCTCTGCCACGCACAGGCTGCCAGGGCTCTTCAGAGGCAGCTGGGTATTTATTTAAAAGCCTGTCTGGCTGGCCTTAGAGGGCCGGGACAGGGAGGGTGGGGGGGAGTCGAGGGAGGGAAGGAATATGGGGATATGTGTATAAATACAGCTAATTCACTTTGGTGTACCTCAAAAACTGGTACAACAGTGTAAAGCAATTACATTCCAACAAAAAATAAATAAATTAAAAAAAAAAAAAAAGCCTGTCTGAAAGCCACCTTGTTAGGGGAAGGAGCCAACCACGGACCGGAAACCCCTGAGGTGTGCACATACCCACGTCACTTCTCAGCAGGAAGGAGCCGGGGTGGAGCAAGCCGAGATTAAGGCCGTGGCCGTGGTGCCCAGCCACCCAGGGCACCCGTGCAGCACTCTGGGAGACACCAAGGGCCGCCTGGGGGCTGGGCGCACAGCTCCTTCCCAGCCACACTGGCCTTCCTGCCTCTTCGCAAACACACGAGTCTGGTCGCCATTCCCGGCTTTTGCTTTTACTGTGTCCAGACCACACATGACTGGCTCATTTCAAGTGCCACCTCCTCCCAAGGGCTTCCCCTGACCATCGAATCTGGACCAGCCCGCTCCCCACCCCACCGTGCTCTCCCCCAGATACCCACGTGGCTCAACCCCTCATCTCTGCAGGTCTTTGTGTCTTTGCTCAGATGTCACCGCCTTCACAAAGCCTTCCCCATCCTCCTATTTAAAACTGTACACCCTCCCCCAGCTCTTGTCCTCCCTCCCCCAGCTTCCCTCTTCTCTGTGCCACAGCCTAGATATTTAGTTGTTAACTTTCTCCTCCCACTGGAGTGTCAGCTCAAGAAGACAGGGATTATCATCAGATTTGTCTGCTAGAAAAGTGCCTGGCACATAGTAGGGGCTCAATAAATGTTTGATGAGTGAATGAGTAAGTGTGTATGAATGTTTAGGAGCAGGGGCTCTAGTCAGAGTGCCCAGGGTTTCATCCGGGCTCTTCCACTTACTGGGTGACCTTCGACCATTTGCTTCACCTCTGTGAGACTCAATTTAATACCCGTAAAAGGAGAGCAGCAACCATAGCTGTCGCGTAGGAATACTGGGGTCTTACGTAAGATCATGCACATAAAGAGGTGGACACAGTGCCTGGGCTCCAGGAAGCACTCAGCACCGCCCGGCTGTCCACACCAGCCCTGCCATGCTAGCACTTCTTGCTCACTTGCTTATCCTCTGCTTCCTCCACTCTAGTGTCAGCTCCAGCTTGCCCTGCTCACCACCACACTCCCAGTGCCTAGCACCATGTGGGAGGAGAAAATCAGGCCTCCTCTCAAATCAAGGAACGTGGAGCTGGGATACGCAGCCGCGCCTGGAGTAGGAGCCTCACCGATCTGTTTCTCTAGGGCGGCAGCCTCACAGACGGTGGCCCGGGGCAGGATCCCAGGGTCGGTGAAACTTGTCTGCAGCAGGCAGCTCATGACGAAGAAAAACAGGACGGCAGCAATGATGGGGATGGCGAGGGTCAGCTGGCGGGCCAAAAAGGGACAGCTAGAGAAAGAGAGGGAGAAGTGATGAGTAGACACCCCAAGGGCTGCCTGGGGCACAGGGTTACAGCATCAGGCAGGCGTTGTCATCCCAGCAAACACCACCGCGGTGGTCTTGAATAGAAGCAGGAATATGGCCCCTGGGTCAATGCAGCCACGGGTCCTTCGGCGTCTAGAGCAGACATCACTAATTGACCCTTGCACTTTCTCCCTGAGGCCCTGGCAGATGTGATCAATGGATCCCAGCACTCAACCCCTGCACTTGGCTGCAGACTCAGAATCCTTCTAAACACAGAGCTTCAGGCAGCCACTACCAATAAACTGGATTGTCACTTGAGATGAACCATCCATGACAATGTTCGGTCACTCCACACATATTCACTATGGTCTTCTCTGTGTTAAAGGTAATACCTTTCACAAGCAGCAGGGATGATGGCAGTGAATAAGACAAGAGTCCCCCTGCTCCCTCAGTGAGGCTTACGGTCTAGTGGGGGAAGCTGACATGTTAACAGAATTGCCACACAGGGTTTTGTGTGTTATGATGGGGAAGGGGAAAGTAGTAGAACAGTTATGAAAGACTGGCTGAAGGAGAGACTGCCTAAGCTAGAATCTGAATGAGTAGGATCAACCAGGTAAAGGGGGTAGGGGAAAGAGCATGGTAGAGCCACTACCACTGTCACCCAAGGGCTGGCATCCCCAGTCAGTTCTATCAGGCCCCCTGACTCTAGTGGGCTCCAACAGCCTGTGCACGGGTCTGACATTGAGGCCCACCCACACTATTAACCACCATCCTATGTGGCCTTCCCTCCCAGAGCCACAGTGGCCCCTGATGGGGTAGGAACTATACTCTGGGGATGACCGACCACTGGGAGGCCTGAACCAGCCAAGGTTCCAGGAGCTGGCACAGTAGCAGGAGCAAACCTGTGGGCATCTACACACTGTTTCTGGAGCCTCCGTTGTCAGAGGCTCTGGCCTCCAGAGAGGCCCTTCCCTTGAAGAACAGAGACTGCCAGAACCAAGGGCTCTAAGTAGACCACGTTCTGCTGCAAACATCTCAGTGGTTCCTGGGTCTGAGCCTCGAACAGTGCTGGGCCCTCCGTGACACCCACAAAACTCAACCAGTTCACGTACAACCAGACTTCTTGGGAGATGGAGAAGAGTTTAAGCCTAAGACTTGTAGAGCCCTCAGAAACACCAAGTCCTGGCCCCTGGTTTTACAGAGGGAGACTCCAAAGCCCACAGCTAGATCCAAGGTCACCCCGCCAGGCAATGGCAGGACTGGAGTCTCCAGGCTCCCAGCAAATGCTCTGTCCATTTCATTCAACAAATAAATGTATCTGCTACATTGTATTGTGATGTATTTACTGTATTGAGTGCCTACTACATACCAGGCCCTGCTCTAGGCACTGTGGTTACAACAGGGAGAATAGATACCTGTTCTCATGAAGAGAGACAGGCAAGAAGCTAACAAAAAACCTAAGTATGGTATATCAGATGGTGGCAAGTGTTTTGGAGAATAAGTCAGGGCAGAGGGGATAGGAGGGAGGGGGGCAGTTTCCTATATTACAGGGATGGTCAGGGTAGGACAAGAGAAAGTAAGGGAGTGGGCCAGGAGGCTATCTTAGGGAAGGATATTCCAAACCACGCAAAGGCCCTGAGGTCGGAGTGTGCAAGGAGGCCAATGTGCCTGGGAGGGAATGCACAGGGGGCAGTGGGAAGAGATGGGGACAGAGAGGAAGCCATCACCAGAGCTCTGGCTCTGATTCAGAAAGACAGGGAATATTCAGGTCTGACTTGGAATTAGAGGGGCACTCTGGCTGCTGTGTGGGGGTTGGAAGCAGGGCAGAAGCTGGGAGGCCTGTGCAATAACGCACCAGATCAAACAGTAGAGAAAACCATTCACAGCAGGAAAGGCCCGGGAGCCACATTTACCTTTCCCCAGAGCCTTGGGAGAGTCTGAGTGCCTCTCACCCTCCAGGCCCTCACCAACAGCGTTCCCATACACCAGGTCCCTGCTGAGGTTTCACCCTAGTCCAGGCCCAGGTGAGTTCTCAGCTCAAACCCAAACCCTCCTGCCAAAACCACCAGCCCAAGTGAGGAGGAGCAGCAACAAGCTCTCCCAGAACCCCAAATCTTCGCTTCCTCTCTCTCTGGGGACAAATCTCTCACAGTGAAGATATCCCCTCAGCCCAGAGGAAGTCCTGCTTCTGAACTGACCGAATCCCACAATGCAGGGTCACAGGGGCCAACCCTGGCAAGCACCACTTCCTCCTGCCTCAGCTGCAACCCTGGCTGGGAGGACCCAGTGGAGCCTGAGGAATGCTGGAAAAGGCACTTTCAAAATACCCACCACGTGGGCCGGCCCAGTGAGGTGGATCTGAAACTCAGCCCAAGGGCCATGCTAGAGGCTGGGGGCTCCCCAGAGTTTCTGCCTGTTATTTATCCCAGAACTTTTTATCCACCCTGAGTCAAAAAGGAAGGGTGAAAGGGAGGAGCTAATTTGAAGGAAGTCCTCACCTTGCTTCAAGGGGAAACCCAAGGTTGCCGATACATGATCTGGCAGCTGGAAAGGGTACCTGGGGACCAGGGTCTTTGTGGCAGCCTAATCATGGCCCTTGGGAAGGGTTTTTGGTGATGGCAACAAGTAACAGCAGCAGCCAGCATTAAATGCTTATTACTAGCTAAAGCTTAGGTGCATGAATTCACGCCACCCTCGTGACAACCTGAGGGGGTGGGTGCTACTATAAACCCCATTTTATAGGTGAGGAAACTGGGGTTCTGAGAAGTGAAGTGGCTGCTGCCCCGAAGTCGCACACTTAGTGCATGGTGGAGCTGAGATCTGAACCAGCTCTGTTGGCTGCAGAGATGGAGTTCTTAACCGCCTGTATAATTGAGTAAGACCACAAAGGATGGGTAGAACTAGGAGGGAAAGGTGGGGCTCATGCAGCACGGGTAGGTGTGCGTTTGCGTGTATGTGTGAATGTGCGGGCAAGGAATCAGGAAGCAGGTAGCTCAAGCTAGAGATCAGTGACAGAGTGGGAAACTTCTGAGACAAATATATGACCCTGGTAAAGTGACAGGCACCCCTTCCTCCATCCATGAAATGGAGAATACTGTGTGGGCCAATCCTGGGTCACTGAGGCTATGAAGAGGTCAAAAACCCAAGGGGGGAAATACGACCTGTCACATGAAAATACTCTTGACTCTTGAAAAATAACAAGGCATGGCAACTGCTCCTGCTGTGGAACAGACCAGAGAGTGCTCTGGTGTGTTGGGAAAGGAAAGAAAGCTAGGAGGTCAGGAGGTGGAAGGCAGAGGCCTGGGAGATGTCTGGGGGGACCCAAGGAGGCAGAGGGAAGGACAGGAAGCTCTGGAAAAACTAAGGAAGGTGCTGGAGAGAAAAGGGGAGGTCTCAGAGGCTGCAAGATATTTGAGGGCCTAGGGTGAGAACGACTGAGGGGAAAGCAAGGGGGGGAGGGTCTGAGAGTAGAGAGATGACTAGGGGACCCTAGAAGGACCCTGGAGGGAACAGGGTAGATGGCTGGGAAATTTGAGGTGGGAATATATAGCCAAAGGACAAGGAAGAAATTCAGAAGCTGTTTGGAAGGGATATATAGAAAAGATGCCTCGAGGGGTCAGAAAGAAGCTGGGGACAAGAGATGGTCCAGGGGATAGGTGAGGAGAGGGGATCTATCCAAGGAGCTGGGGAAGCCTGGGGCAAATTCTGAGAGGGCAGAGAGGATGGGGGTTCTGGAGGGACATGGGAGGGCAGTGTTCCTGGCAGAGGCTGGAAAAGGCAGGGTGCCAGGGAAGGATGGGGGTGCTAGAGAGGGGCCAGAGGGGATAGGGTGACTGGCAAGGATGGAGGGGACCAGCTTATATAGTGCTCCAAACTGGGAAGGGAGGATGGTGAGTCTGGGAGGGTTGGAGGGGACCAGGAAGGACAGATAGGAGATAAGCAAGGAGAGTGGAGAGGCCTGAGGGCAGATTCTGAGAGGCACAAGGAAGATGCCGGCCAAGGAAGAGCTGGGAAGGGAGGGTGCCTGGCAGGTGCTGGGAAGGGTGGCATGCCCAGGAGGTGGGAAGACGAAGGGTGCCCGGCAGGGAACCAAAGGGGCTGGAGTGTCCACCAAGGGCTGGGATGGTGGGGTGAGCGGCAGGGGGCAAAAGGGACCGGAGAGGATGGGGCGCCCCAGGGGGCGCCGCCGAACTCACTCGAAGACGAAGAAGAGGACGGTGGTGGTGAGGATGAGCAGCAGCGTGAGTGCGAAGACGCCGCCGTGGCCGGCCAGCATGAGGCGGCCGCCGCAGTAGAAGCGGTTGCGGCCCGGGAACACCTCCCACTTGCGCCGCGGGCGGCGGCCGATGCTCCCGCTGCCGCTGCCGCTGCCGCTGCTGCTCCAGCGCGGCGCGACGGCGGGCGGCGGGGGCCCGGGGCCCGGGCCGGGGGGCGCGGCGGGGCCGGGGCGGCGCGCCCCGGGGGAGGCGGGCGGCGGGGCGGCCCCGGGGCTGATCTGCTGGTACTCGCAGTCCTTCATGCGGCCGGCCGCGGACCTCGGCTCTGCGCCCCGCGGGCCGGCCGGGCCACACCGGTACCCAGGCCGAGCGGAGGAGGTGGTGGCGGCGGCGGTGGCGGCGCGCAGCGCTCGCTCGCAGGGGGCGGCCCCACCGCCGGCCCGGCCCGCCCCGCCCCGCGCGGCCTCCCGCCGCAGCGCCCCCTCCGCCTGGGCCCGGGATGGCGCTCGGGCCCCGCCGCCGGGTCTTGACCGGCGGCGGGGCCCTGACCAATCCCCTGCCGCCCCGATCCCTGCTGCGCAAGGACAGGGCAGCAGAGGCGAGCTCCAGGCCTCTTTCTGCTCTTTTGCAATCAGACCATTTGTTAGGCGTCCCCTGTGTGCCGGGCGCCTTGCCGAACGCCAAGATTTGAGAGACGGACTTCGTGAGCTACTTCTGGCAATCTGTATTTCCAGGGCCAGGCTTCACCCATCTCTGATGACTTACTGGACACGCATTTTGGGGGGCCGGCAGGGGTGGGAATGGGGACACAATCGGCTCTGAAACCCAGGGGCCTGTTAATTACTGTCTTGACGTTCCAAGTGCCCAAGTGATGTGTGTGGCACATCCTCTGTCCTCCTTCACCCAGCTTTGTGATCTGAACTCAGATCCAGGTTTCCTGTCACCTAATGCAGGGTTGATGCCACAGGGCCCCAGTGTTTTTCAGGAATTCTGGGTGCATTAGTTTTCTGTTGCTGTGTAACAAATTACCACAAATTTAGTGGCTTAAAACAACACACGTATCTCACAGGTTCCAGGTCAGGAGCCCTGGGACAGCGTAACTGAGTCCTTTGCTTAGTCTCAGAAGGCTGCAATCAAGGGGTCAGCAAGTCTGCATGCTCCTCTGGGGACTCAGCTGGGGAAGAGAACATTTGCAAACCCACTCAGGCTTTGTGGGCAGAACTTATTTCCTTGTGACTGTCTGTCTGAGGGCCTGGCTGTCACCTAGAGGCCTCCCTGAGGTTCCAGAGGCCGACTGCATTCCTTGAAGTTACCACAGTTCCTTGCCACGTGGGCTTCTCCAACATGGCCACTTACTTTGTCAAGCCCACAAGGAGAGTCTCTAGCTCCAGTCTGCTAACACAGAGTTTTATATAACGTAATATATATAATGGGACTGACAGCCCAGCATCTTCACCATATTTTATAGGTTGGAAGCAAGTCACGGGTCCCACTCAAACTCAAGAGGATCACACAAAAGTGTGAATACCAGGAGGCAGGAATCACTGAAGCTCACCTTGGGGTCTGTCCACCACACGGGTTACTGGAAAACCTAAGGGAAAGTGTAGGAAAAGAGAGAGCTGGAGACTAGGATAGAGGAGAGCAAGAAAGGAAGTGAGGATACACAGTGAAGAGGGGTAGCAAGACAACAATGACCCCAAGGATCAGTAGTTGTTGCACATGCCAAAAGCCACGGAACCATATGCTTGGTGCCAAAGATTCTGGATTTGATGAACCCTACATGTGGATTTGCAATGAACCACATTGTGGGCTTCCTCCCCTCTTGCTCCTTGGCTATGGAACAAAGTCACAAATCTGGATATACTGGTTCAAGTACAGATTCCTGTCCCACCTCAACTGGATCTTCTTGCATCCCTAATTCTCGCTCCCTGTCACTGTATAGAAACCAAAACTATCCTGCTTGGTTGTCAGCTACCTTCCTCTCTACCTCATAATTTCTCTCTATTTGTAACTATCCTTTCCTCTCATCTTAAAGATGTGGGCCTCATTTTGTCCATGGCCAGCCCTCCATTCATGTCCTATCTCTCTTCCTATTCACTGAGAGTACAGATGAATCTCAGTTCTCCTGTATCAATTAAAAAGCAAAACTAAACTAAAAAACCAACAATAGAAACAACTTTCCTTGTTTGGCTACCTCCTCGTTCTAGCTTCAGGTTTATCTTTTTCTCATTAGCCACTGATTTAAAAGTAGCTACCACTTCCTTGTCACTTAATCATTTCTTAACTTTTTACAGCTTGGCCTCTGTCTACGTCACTCCCCTAAGAATTCTACCTTAAATGTCACTAGTGACCCATTTAGTGTGGCAGAAACTACCCATTCTCACCAATACCCACAGCTCCCAGCCTCTCTTACAGAGAGGTACTGAATCCTGGCTAATGGAACATGAATGGAAATGACAGACTGTCCCGTAAAACTCTCAAGTGCTCACCTCTGCACTCCTTTTCATCTGCTGGCGGAATGGAGGAGACTCTAAGAACCTAGAAGAGAGTCAAACCAGATGTCTCCATTGCATGTTTCAGGGTCCCACTTCTTCTCAATCACAGGCAAGGCTTAGTTAGAGTGAATTCAACTGATGAAATTCTACAACATGCACCATATTTTTGTTTTATTTGTAGCAAATAGGTCTGGTGGCTACAAGAAAGAAGAGATTCTTTTCTGGCGATCATGGAAGCTCTGTGACTCTCTGACCAGGAGTTGAGCTGAAAGTTTAAAGACCCAAGTTTGGGACTTCCCTGACAGTCCAGTGGTTAAGACTTAGCCTTCCAATGAAGGGGCAGCGTGTTTGATTCCTTTGTTGGGGAGCTAAGATCCCACATGCCTTGAGACCAAAAAGCCAAAACATAAAACAAAAACAATATTGTAACAAATTCAATGAAGACTTTAAAAAAAATGGTCCACATCAAAAAAATCTAAAGACACAAGCTTGTCATTTTCTTTCTGCAGGGACTCTGATGCACTCAGAAGAATTCCTCCCATTCAAAGTCCCTGTAGTCATTATCACTGCCATAACAGCCAAGTGCAACAACCACTTGGGCCCCTAAGGCACTTGCTTTAGTTGGCACTTCATCACAAATAACCACAGGTGATAGTTTGATTAATCATATTGCCACAGCACCACGTTTCTCATCGGCAAGTAGCTTAGCACATTCAAACCCAATGACACAACCAAACCAGTTCCCTAGCCCATCTTTTGAGGTCTATTTCCTGGGACCCCTCCTAGAACCAATTTCTGTGTCAGTCAGCGTCCTGGCAATGAGACAGAAGGCACAGCAGTCATTGGAGAAATTTTAATGGAAGGAATGGTTAGAATGGTTAACTAGGTATAAAGTTGTTAACTAGGTAACTGAAACAGGGAAAAGAAAACTGAAATACCATGGAGGCAGCAGCAGGAGGAAGCATCTATAACTCCTAGGGCTGGGAGAACAAAGGGAAGAGTTGGAATTACCAAAACTTAGAAACTTAGAAGAGGGGCTTAGGACATCCCTGGCGGTCCAGTGGTTAAGACTCTGTGCTTGCACTGCAGGGGGCACAGGTTTGATCCCTGGTTGGGGAACTAAGATCCCATGTGCTGCAAGGCCCGTCCAGGAGGAGGAGGAGAAGAAGAAAGGAGAAGGAGAAGGAGAAGGAGAAGGAGAAGGGGAAGGGGAAGGGGAAGGGGAAGGGGAAGGAGAAGGAGAAGGAGAAGGAGAAGGAGAAGGAACAGCCCTACAGAGCTGAAACTCAGACCTTTAAGTCTAGTGCTGGAGTCTGGTGTCTCTGAACTTAAAGGAGGGAGTTTTCTGAGGAAGTGTTTTCTGAGAAAGAGGTGCTACCCAGATGGTGCTGGTGTCTCTGACTGGGACACCACGAAGCTGGGTTTGTAATTTTTGGAAAAAACTGCAAAGTGGATTCAGCTACTAGGCAGGAAGGCACTGCTGCTGCTGGGATGAAGGAGCATTGCTAGGGTGACCTCACAGGAACAGGAAGCGAACAGAAGAAAGGAGTCCCTTCTTCCTCCTCTAACCTCACTATCTCCCTCTAGTGGCCCCTATTGGCAGAGCCAAACATAGAGTCAGCTGACTGCAGAAATGTGATTTGCAGAGTCCCAGCTCCAGCATCTCATAGTAGAAGCAGACGGGTGGGTTTGGAGCTGAGACAATAACTTAATAACTAGCACAGGTGCCTTTATAAAATATTAGAAGAAAGAGGTGAAATTAGGTGAAAATTATCTCATTTTCAAGCAGAGGTGGAAGGGAAATGGAGAAAGTCCAAAAATGATGGGCCTTTCAGGGTCAGAAGAGGTGACTGCTTCTGGACTACAAATTATATAACATCGAAAAAGGTCTTGAACAAAGTTGAAAGAAGTGACCACCTCTATGGCAAATATCAGGTGAAGAGTGTGGCCTTCACAATTATTATTTCACATGACTTCAATGTAGCCACCATTAATCATGCTGAGAGTGAGGCAAGGGGGTGATGAGGAGATAAATATATCAGCTTGAGAATTCTCTTTTTTTAATTTTTAATTTTTTAAAATTTTATTTATTTATTTATTGGCTGCATTGGATCTTCATTGCTGTGTGTGGGCTTTCTCTAGTTGCAGTGAGCAGGGGCTACTCTTCATTGTGGTGTGCGGGTTTCTCATTGCAGTGGCTTCTCTTGTTGCAGAGCATGGGCTCTAGGCATGTGGGCTTCAGTAGTAGTGGCACATGGGCTCAACAGTTGTGGCTTGTGGGCTCCAGGCTCAGTAGTTGTGTTGCACCGGCTTAGTTGCTCCATGGCATGTGGGATCATCCTGGACCAGGGATCGAACTCATCCCCTGCATCGGCAGGCGGATTCTTAACCACTGTGCCACCAGGGAACTCCCTGAGAATTCTTTTTTTTAAAAATTTATTTATTTATTTTGGCTGCATCAGGTCTTGGTTGCAGTATGTGGGATCTTTTGTTGTGGCGTGCAGACTCTTCATTGCCACGCGCATGGGCGTTTCTCTAGTTGTGGCATGCGAGCTCCAGATCACGTGGGCTCTGTAGTTTGTGGCACACAGGCATTGCAAGCTGGATTCTTTACCACTGGAACACCAGGGAAGTCCTGAGAATTCTATCTAGGAAAGAACTTGAGTGTGGTTAGTGTCACATGGATCTGACTAGAAGCAAATAGAGCAGAAATCTGTTGTGTTAATTTTATGTGTCAACTTGGCTAGACCACAGTATATAGATATTTGGTCAAATATTCTAGATGTTTCTGTGAAGATATTTTTCAGATGAGAGTGGCATTTAAATCAGTAGATTTGGGTAAAGCTGATTATCCTCCATAAATTGAGCTGGTCTCACCCAATCAGTTGAAGACCTTAATAGAAAAATGACTGACTTTCCTTGAGAAAGCAGGCATTCTGCCAGTAGACTGCCTTCAGACTCGGATTATAACATCAGCTCTTCCACTGGGTCTCCAGCTGCTGGCCTACCTGCTGGCCTACCAGCCTCCACAATCATATGAGCCAATTCATTAAAATCTCTCTCTCTGTCAATATAGATATAGATATAGAAGTAGATATAGATACACATACACACACATCCTATTGGTTATGTTTTTCTGGAGAATTCTGACTTATACACCAAAAATATTTTGATGTACTTATGTTGCCAAAGAAACTATGAGCCCAAACTAAAAAAAACAAAAACAAAAACAAAAAAACAGCTTTGACTACCTAAATTTAATATGAAATCTCAAGAAACCCTGAATAGCCAAAACAATTTTGAACAAGAAGAACAAAATTGGAGGTCTCATACTTCCTGATTTCAAAACTTACTACAAAGCTACAGTAACCAAAACAGTGTGGTACTGGCATAAAGAGAGACATATAGACCAATGGAATAGAATAGAGAGCCTAGAAATAAACCCTTGCATATATAGTCAAATGATTTTGACAAAGACTCCAAGACCTTTCAATGGGGAAAGGACAGTCTTTTCAATAAATGGTGCTGGGAAAACTAGATACTCACATACATAACAATGTTAGACCTTTACCTTACATCACATACAAAATTTACCCCAAATGGATAAAAGACCTAAACGTAAGAGCTAGTACTATAAAACTCTTAGAAGAAAACATAAGGCAAAATCTTCATGATTGTATTTGGTGATGATTTATTGCATATGACACCAAAAAAGCACAGGTAACAAGAGAAAAATAGATAAATTGAACTTCAACAAAATTAAATAACTTTTGTGCATTGAAGGGCACTATCAACAGAGTGAAAAGGCAACACATGAAATGGGAGCAAACGTCTGTAAATCATATATCTGATTAACATCCAAAATATATAAAGAACTCCAACAATTCAACAACAAACAACCCAATTAAAAAATGGGCAAAGGGGGACTTCCCTGGCAGTCCAGTGGTTAAGACTCCATGCTTCCAGGACTTCCCTGGTGGCATGGTGGTTAAGAATCTGCCTGCCAATGTAGGGGACTCAGGTTTGAGCCCTGGTCCAGGCAGATCCCACATGCCATGGAGCAACTAAGCCCCTGCACCACAACTAGTGAGCCTGCACTCTAGAGCCTGTGAGCCACAACTACTGAAGCTCATGCACCTAGAGCCCGTGCTCCGCAACAAGAGAAGCCACCACAATGAGAAGCCCCCACAATGAGAAGCCCAAGCACTGCAGTGAAGAGTAGCCCCTGCTCGCCACAACTAGAGAAAGCCCACATAGCAACAAAGACCATACACAGCCAAAAAAAAAAAAAAAAGACTCTGCACTTCCACTGCAGGGGACTTGGGTTTGATGCCTGGTCAGGGAAGAGGATTTGAACAGACATTTCTGCAAAGGTATACAAATGGCCAATAAGCACATAAAAAGATGCTCAACATTACTAGTCATTAGGGAAATGCAAATCACAACCACAGTGTGATACCACTTCACACCCACTAGGATGGCTAGTATTTGGAAAAAAAAAAAAAGAAGAAGAAGAAGGAGAAGAAGAAAAGGAAAATAAGCGTTGGTGAGGATGTGGAGAAATTTGGATCCTTGTGCATTGCTAGCGGGAATATAAAATGATGCAACTGCTGTGGAAAACACTATAGCAGTTCCTAAACAACAACAATAACAACAACAGAGAATTAACATATGATCCAACAATGTATACTTCTGGGTATATACCCCAAAGAATTGAAAACAGGGACTTGAACAGGTATTTGCACACCAATGTTCATAGCAGCATTATTCACAATAGCCAAAAGGTGGAGCTATTCACATATATCCATCAACAGATGAATGGATAAACAAAATGTGGTATATACATACGGTGGAATATTATTCAGCCTTAAAAAGAAAGGCAATTAGGGACTTCCTAGGTGGCGCAGTGGTTAAGAATCCGCCTGCCGATGCAGGGACACGGGTTCCATCTCTGTTCCAGGAAGATCCCACATGCTGCAGAGCAACTAAGCCTGTGAGCCACAACTACTGAAGCCCACGTGCCTAGAGCCCATGTGCCTAGAGCCCATGCTCCACAACAAGAAAAGCCACTGCAATGAGGAGCCTGTGCACTACAATGAAGAGTAAACCCTGCTCACCGCAACTAGAGAAAGCCTGTGAGCAGCAATGAAGACCCAATGCAGCCAATAAATAAATAAAATAATTTTTAAAAAAGGTGATTAAAATTTTTTTTATTGAAGTATATTTGATTTACAATGTCATGTTAATTTCTGCTACACAGCAAAGTGACTCAGTTATACACATGTATACATTATTGTTTTCTCTTTTTTGGCCACACCGAGCAGCCTGCAAGATCTCAGTTCCCCACCAGGGATTGAACATGGGCCATGACAGTGAAAGCCTGGAATCCTAAACCACTACGCCAACAGGGAACTCCCTACACATTCTTTTTTATATTCTTTTCTATATTCTTTTCCACTATGGTTTATCCCAGGATATTGAATATAGTTTCCTGTGCTATACAGTAGGACCTTCTTGTTTAGCCATTCTATATAAGAAAGGAAATTTTGATACATGCTACAATATGGATGAAACTTGAAGTGACTGTTACACAACAATGTGAATATACTTAATGCCACTGAACTTTATATCAAAAAATACTTAAAATAAATCTTAACCACCCCCTCCCCCATCCCCATATACAGGTCTTTGGTTGGCCAAGACTTAAAATAATTTTTAGGCCTTCTCATGCTTGTACCAGCAGGAAGTGGGCTATGAAAGCTGAGCATTCACCAAGGAGATCACACTTCCCAAAGCCCATCTCCCACGTGGCCAGGAAGGATAAACAAGCCAGAGGGCACAGCCAGGAGCTGTGAGAACAGTGGAGAACAATGGACAAAGGAGTCCCTCCTAGAACAAATCAGCGTTAATCAAGGAACTCTCCCCAGACCCAGGGAAGAGGGCTTTCACAAATCTGACCATTAGGGATTCAGAACTACTTTGGGACAGCGACTGCTTTACGTCTTCCATTCTTTCCTTTTCTGATATTCTTGCTCATAAACTCTAGCTCATAGCCCTATTCTTGCTCTATCGTATGTTTTGCTTGTGAGGTACAGACAAAAACTCCCAACAAAGGTTCAGGAGCAGATGGATGCACAAGAGAATTGCACCAAACTTTTTTTCTTTCTCTTCTAATGGGTGTGTACAGCTTGGCTTTAATTTTTTTAAACTTTTTTTGGAGTATAGTTGATTTACAATGTTGTGTTAGTTTCTGCTGTATAGCAAAGTGAATCAGCTGTACATGTACATATATCCACTCTTTTTTAGGTTCTTTTCCCATGGATAACTTGGTTTTTTAGTTCATAATCACCTTAAGGAACCATATCTGAAACTGACTGAGCGACCTGGAGCTGAATAGAGTGACTAGATGGGATGTGGGGTTATGTCCCTTGGGAAGAGGTGAGTGTGCTTTCTCTGTGAGACGGGCAGAAACAGGTATTTGATTCAGAAAGACAGACTGAGGCAGACTGTGACACACGTATAAATACCAGTGTTCTTTTTCCTAAACCCACAGCCAGACTTCACTTCCCCCTAGGGTTGCCAATTTAGCAAATAAAAATACAGGATGTCCAATTTAATTTGAATTTCAGATAAACAATGAAGAATTTCTTACTATGTCTCATGCAATATTTGGAACATAATTATACTGAAAAAATATGTGTTGTTTATCTGAAATTCAAATTTAACTGAGCATCCTGTATTTTATCTGGCAACTCTACTTCCCAGCCTCCCTTGGAGTTAGATGTGGCCATATGACTGAGTTCCAGCCAACGGTACGACAGTGCAAGTGACATAACGTATGACTCTTCCAGTTCTGGTCCCTTAAAACCTCTCTGCAAAAAGAGGACTCTGAGCATCTATCTAAAGGATGGGGATGGCATGGTCACAAAATGGAAGAAGCCTGGGTCCCAGATGACTTGGTGAAGCAGGCATCCCTCCTCAAACCTGCACTAGACTATTATGTAATGAAGAAAAAAAACGCTTATTATTAAACCGCTGAGTTTTGGGAGTTGTTTGTTATAGCAGTTAGCTTACCCTGAATAATCTCTCTAATTCCCTAAATTCAATAGCTTTTCTCATCCTTTTTAACCTTAACAGCATATGACCTTGGTAACCATTTCTTGCTTCTTGAAACTCTCTTTTTCCCCTGATACTATTTGTTTCTGGTCTTTTAATGACAATGACGATGACGATAATAAAAAAACAGCTACCATTCATTAGATTCTTACTATGTGCTGGGTGCTGTGCTAGCGCTTTATCTAGTGTCATTTAATCTTCATAACTATGCTATGTGGTAAGTGATATCACCTCCATTTGAGAGATGAGAAAACAGGTTTAGAGAAGTTGAGTCACTTGCCCAAGGTCTTACAGGCCTTTCCTTCTCTCTCTACATTTTTTCCTTTTGACAATCTCATCCAGTATCATGGCTGCTATAATTATCCTGCCTGTGTGGATGGCTCCCTGACCCCTCTCCCTGTCTCCACATCCACATTTCCTGGCATATGAATGCGCTGATGGCATTGTAAACTCAACACGTCCAAAATGCAGCTATTCCTTTCTCAGTACCATTCTAAACACTTATCACTTAATTCCCACAACTATGAGATAGAGAATGCTATTATTCATATCTGTGAGGGAGAGAGCATTATCCACTTTCACAGATGAGTAAACAGAGGCCTAGAGATTCAGTACCTGGCTCGCATGTACACAGCTAGTATACAGTGGAGCTGGGCTTGGGGCTGATTTCAATGCTTAGATCGCAATAATGACAATACCTCAGTTCTAATCAAGCTGAGCTCTCCCTGTCCTGTCCTGTTTCCTGCTTGCTATACTCATTTTCTCTGCCTTTAACTTTCAAATCCTACTGTCCTTCAAAGTCCAGCTCAAAGGCCATTCCCTGCAAAGTCTTTTCGTGTATTTCAAGCTGGGAGGGATCATCCCCACCTTGTGTGAATTTACAGAGTACCTACTCTGTACCGCACTTACGTTTTCCCAAGCATACAAGTAAAACTCATCCTCATCATAAAAAGTTCAAGTAGAGAAATATAAAGCAAGAAGCTTAAGTATCTCTTCATTCCCCAGAATTTATCAGTTTTTTCCTTGGTTAATGTTCCTGTGTTTCTGCTAGAAACTCTATCACACAGCTATTTGAAGACAGGAGGCATGGCGAGTCTTCTTTACGCCCTTAAAATAGGCATTACTAAACAATTGCTGAAAGAATCAATCAGTTGCAACCCCCATGAGCCTGCACACGCTACATTTTTTATATGAAGCTGAGAAGGTCTGTTCAAGAAAAGTGATTTTTTTTTTTCCAAGGGGACTGGTAAAGACATGTCAAACACTCCCTCTCCTCCCACCTTCATTAAAGAACAAACAAGCATCTACTTCCAGGTACATGAAGCGTCTGGTTTCTGTTTTAGCTGGGTCTCAGAAGGAAATGACTTTTCTCTGAAATTGTAGACGCCCAACCCAGCTGCAGCATTGTTAGACCTCAGGGTAAACAGGAAGCTTCCTGCCTTGGGCCCTTCATATCCCTCTCCCAGACTATTAAAGACTGTTAATAGGATAGTAAAAGGACAGCTGCTGGCCATAAAATCAGCCCATTCTTTAGATCCTTAGAGAACTAGATCTCTCCAAGGTCAGAGAGAAAACTACGTCCATCTCCAGGTCACATCAGGTGTGTTCACCTAGCTGGGTCCTCAGTTATCCCCTCTATAATCAGCTGTAACCAGAATGGTCTTTGCAAAATACCAGAGTGATTTAGTTCCTTGGTATTTGTTGAGAAGGAGAGGTTCCCATTTATAGGGTTTCTGGTCCTTGAAATCACTTGTTTCTGGGGGTGATGTGATCTAGTGTGAAGGTTAACCTGAGACTGCCAGAGCAGTGAAATCACCCCGAGTAAAAAAACCCCCTGTGGAGTTTGTCACCTCTTCCAGTAGGGAAGCAATCAGTCCTGATTATCACCACCAAAGAGGCAAAAAGGTGAATCCATGAGAGCAAATAATCTAGTACTCCTACCTCTTCAGTAAAGAGCTGAATCAGGACCTCAACTCTTCCTGCACACAGAGTGGAAGTCCCCAGATTTGCAGCTGTTGGAGAGGAGGGAGGGAACAGTTTCTGCCAACTGGAGGGACACTAGGGCAGGGGTGATCATCTTTTGCCAAGAAGGGCACTCGGGTGTCTTGGCAGAAGGCAGAGGGCTGTCCTGATCTGTGTGTACATTTTCAGAAGCATTTGACTCTGGACCAAATTCTCTCAGCTGTGCTAAAGCTGGGGGGGGTGGATGGGAAATGCTTATTGGCCAGGCTGACTAGGAGCTCCAACAGAGGGTGCTGGGGCTCAGCCAGGAACTTCCCTTCAGCTGGCAAGTTTAGCTTTCAGTCATGGTCAGAGGGAGTGTGTCAAAATTCTAATTCTCAGAGCTCTCCAGAAGCTGCTTATGATTATCCATCTATTTTGAAGTTTCTGCTTGTTGGAATTTTTGGCTCAAATGGGGAATGAGTGGTGATGATGCAGAGCCTCTTACCTGGCTCAAAGAATGAGAAAAAAATAGCTCAGCAGGGATCAAGATTTTACTACAATTATAGAGACAGACCGTTATCAAATGGGGGGGCAGGAAGATACCATTTCATTCAACCCTGGACTTACCTACAATTTATCAATTCATACTGCTGTGCTGGCTCATCAGACCCTTGTCTACCAATCAAGCAAGCACAGGCACTGGGGCAGGGCAGGAACACCAGTCACCACTCACCTTGTTGAACATTTAGTTGCCCCTGGGCAGGTTTACTTACACAGGACAGGGAGCCTTATTTGCCAACTGTCACTGCTTTCCCTCATTCAAAGGAAAGGTCACTGGAGTTACTCCTCAGAGTTGCGCCGAGAAGAGGGAGAGTTTCTCCTAAGTGCTGAAAACAGGAGAACTGGATATTTTTTTCCAGTAGGATAATATAATTTTCCCCTAGTTTCAGAAGGGGTAACTAAGGCTCTGAAAACTCTCCCAAGGTCCACAGCTGGTAAGTGTTTTGTTTTTTTTTAATTTTATCTTTGGTTGCGTTGGGTCTTCGTTGACTGCTAACGGGCTTTCTCTAGTTGTGGCGAGCAGGGGCTACTCTTCATTGTGGTACGCTGGCTTCTCATTGTGGTGGCTTCTCTTGTGGAGCACGGCCTTTAGGCACATGGGCTTTAGTAGTTGTGGCTCGCGGGCTCTAGAGCTCAGGCTCAGTAGTTGTGGTGCATGGGCTGTTGCTCTGTGGCATGTGGGATCTACCTGGACCAGGGCTTGAACCTGTATCCCCTGCACTGGCAGGCGGATTCTTACCACTGTGCCACCAGGGAAGTCCCGGTAAGTGGAGTTTTACTGAGAGGACCAGAATCCAGGCCTCCTGCCTCCTCATATAATGTTCTTCCTACCAAGACTCTTTTCCCCCAAGTAACTTATATTAATTTTTTTTTTTGCATTAATTGACCTTTAATGTCCAAATGAAGTGTGGATGCAGAGCACATGGCAGGGTCTCAGCCCTTAATTTGTATTGTTTTGTTTTTAAAGATAATTTATGGGAATTCCCTGGTAGTCCAGCTTGGTGCTTTCACTGCCGTGGCCCAGGTTTAATCCCTGGTCAGGGAACTAAGATCCTGCAAGCCATGCAGCCAAGAAAATAAAATAATTTAAAAAATAAAAATAAAAAGGTAATTCATTGCAGATATAGTTGTTTAATCTGCATATCTTTGTAAGATTTTTTCATACAAATAAGTGAATAATGAAAAAAATTATCAGAAACAATGCCCCTTTTAGAAAAGATGGTCCCATTTTACTTACTATTGCCACTACGATGTCCAGGCCTCCACCATCACTGTGTGGACTATGACCAACTCGTCAGCTAAAGCCGCTGATGAAATTTACATTTAAATTTACGTATGGGTAGGTGATAAATTTAAGACTATCTCTGCTACAGTTGATTGACAAGATAGATCCAGGTGTGCTTTAGAGTTGGAATAAGATTTCTTCATTTACAGAGAAAATAGTTACTACTCTAAATTCTGCCATAGCCAGGACAAGAAGGGGCTCCCTAGAGGCTCACAATTCTCCCATTCCTAACCAACCTTCGAGAGAGAGGTTCTAACAGACAGAGTAAGGATTCCAGGGCAGCAAAGGCAGCCCCAGCATGTATTTGTACTTTCAGACCCTCGGTAAATCTCCTTCAAGCTTGTCCCCTAAGTCTCCAGGTCATGTCCAAGGCAGGAAGTTGCAATGTAGGACTAGTCCCAGGAGCCAGTAAGTCAGGAAGTAGCCTAGAATGCATCGTGTGACCAGAGAACAAGTTTTCCAGTTGTACAAGAGTCCCATGATAGAGTTTCTGGGGACCTTTTGTCCTGGTGGGGAGTCCCCTGCAAGAGGCTTCCAAGGCACAGTCTCTAGGGATCTCAGCAGCGGTTCTTGATGGTGAAGCAAGTGAGCTGAAAACCAGTACACAATAGGAGTGGAGGAGCATAAAAACCTGGTAAGAACCTGGAAATAAGAGGGGGAAAACATACACATTTATTGGAATGTCACTGCCTCAAATTGGATGAGTCTGGAACTTCCCTGCTGCTGGGGTGAACTATAGCTCCAAGACTAGAAATGTATTACACTGGAAAAGATATTCCTTCAGCAGAGCTTAGAATCTGACATAGAAAGCTATGCATGACACCAGCCAGGTGACTGCAATGTTACAAATAAACATAGCTACAGACTAATTACCACAATAATAGACCAATTAATACTAGAAACTCTATGGGGGTCAGGGGACTTCCCTGGCGGTCCAGTGGTTAAGACTCCGTGCTTCCAATGCAGGTGGCGTGGGTTCAGTCCCTGGTTAGGGAACTAAGATCCCACATGCCATGCAGTGTGGGCAAAAACAAAACAAAAACAAAAAACCTCTATGGGGTCCACTTTTAGCCCAGGGCCAGGACTCTAAATTCTAGGCTGCCCCTGGGGCTTTGGGCACCTGAAGCAGTTCCCTCATCCCAAGGGGATGGCAAAGTAGAGGGAAAGGGGGCAGCGGATCCTGTGGTTCAACACTATCCCTCTAGGGGAGTTCAGAGCCAGGTCTCCAAATGGCCTCCCTCGCCTATCCTCAAAACTCCAAGCTTAGCTGGCATTCACTCTAGTAGCTAATCCGGCTACAAACACAGAATGCTACTTTCTATTTCCCCTGTGCCTCTTATTCACATACCTCAGAGAACTTTACAAACAGTGAGTGTGTGCCTCCAAGAGGCAGAAACTGCTGAGGAGTGGCCAGCAAGGAGACAAAAAGCCTTCCTTGGGGTTATGTTGAACCTGGGGCCACAATCAGGAACAAAAAAAATTGAATGTATGATCAAACCCTTCCCATCCCTCTTTATCTTCACCACCAACCGAATACCATACAAGATATCTCCTCTGAAAATGAGCTCAGAGTACCTCAGAAAGTCGACATTCAAGCAGACATTCTGGGTATAGTTGTATGTTAAGGGAAGGTTCCAGAGATATCCTCTGTGCTTATTCCTATAACTCAGATGAGGTCCTTTCACAACTCACATGCCCTTCCATTTGCAGAATGTTCTTCCTCTGCTTCTTAAACGGAATTCCTTCTTATTCTTCAGGACCCAGCCTAAATATGATGCCCTCCTCACCTCCTTCAGCCAGTTAGCTGCTTTTTCCTCTGTGCTTCCACAATACTTTATCTCAAAAGTTATCTCCTCTCCCACCCCACTATACTATAATTTTACCTGTTAAATGTCTGTCTCTCCATTTTGACCACAAGACCCACCTACAGCAGCAATCTTATCTTATTCATGTTCTACCCTCAGTGGTCTGGCTCAGGGACTTGCACTAAAAACACCCCCAAATAGTTGTTGAATGAATAAATTAGGTACAGATCACTCAAATGGGAGAAGTTAGCTATCTTCCTTGTCCCTAACCAAGGGGTTTGGCCGTGTTCACACCTTTTCCCAGCCAGGAGTCCACCTCACCTGAACATGCATGCACAGACTGCCAAACAGCAGCAGTGCTGCAGCGTGGACCAGGTACACAAACACCCGAGGACTGAGGAATCCAGGATCAGGCTTCTCAACGGTCTTTTTGTTCTTGCTCATTTGCATCCCAAGTGTAAGGCAAAGCCAAGGGTGGCTGGTCACATATGTCCAAGTTGCCCAGGCAACCAGTATAGCCATTGGTGCAGCCAGTAGAAAATTGGGCACCTGCTTGAGTTCATAGTATCTCAAAAAGCCAACATTCCAATAGACATCCTGGATGTAGCTGTATATTAGAGGAAGTTCCCAGGAGCACCAAGGCGGCTCATTTCCCTCTGCAATTCGGTAGCCCTTGTCCACAGCTAATTGTAGCAAGGGCTTAGGAATGGGCTGGGCTGAGCCTGGCAGACAGAACTGGGTATAGGCGTAATACTGAAAGAGGGCAAAGGGAAAGCTAAGCGTGAGCACTGACAGGAACACAGAGCCCATCAGCTTCAAGAGCTGTCTCAGAGGATTCCGCACCATGAGAGAAGAGAAAAAGCCTTGGCACTGAGAATGCACGAGGAAGCCAACACTGACCAGCCCGTTGGAGCGTACGCCAGTGGCAAGGGCAAAGAGGAGTCCACCGGTCCAGCTTCGGCCCCTTTCCAGCTGCCCCATGGCGCTGAATGTCAGGAAGGCAAACAAAGCTTCTGAGTAACCAGCTGCCAGGAAGACACTGGCGGGACTGAGGCAGAAGAGCAGTGCTCCATAAAAGGCCTGGCGGGGACAGTGTAAAACCAGACAGCCCAGGTCATGAAGTGCAAGTGCAGCCAGCACGGAGAACAAGGAATTGAGCAATGCTACTGAGATTAGCAGGCAACTCCGTAGGCTCAGTAACCCCCACAAGGGTCTCAGCAATTCAGTCCCCACCAACAGGACCAGGGGGAAACCAGGGAAGAAGGCAAAGTTGTGCTCATACAGGTAGCCATGCTCGGCAATGAACAGGAAGTGTTCAGCATCCCAGTGAGATAGGCCACCCAGGAGACCTTCCACAAGTTGGTCCACAGAGCCAGAGGGGGCGAGGCGAGGAGGAGAGAAGGCTTCTGCATGATGGTCTGGGATGATGGCATTGAAGAGAGCCTGTGGGATGAAGGAGAACTAGAATTTTGGTTGAGCAAGTGGAAGAATTACCATTTAATAAATGAGGAAGAAGAGACAGGGGAAGAATCACAAGTTAAGTTTGAGATGGACGTTCCAGTGCAGAGATCAATGAGGCAGTGAGATATATGAGTTTGAGGGTCAGGAGAGCAATCAGGGCTAGAGATATAAATTTGGGGGGTCACAAGTGCATGGATATTAAAAGGTGTGAGACTGAATGAGATCACCCAGGGAAGAAGTGCAGATAGAGAAAAGAAGAGATCTGAGGACTGGGCCTTGGACATGTCAACATTTAGAGGCTGGAATGAGAGTGAGGAACTAGCAATAAAGGTAAAGAAGGACGGGCCGGTGAGGTAGGGAGGAAACCAGGAGAGCACGGTGTCATACAACCAAATGAAGCAAAGGAGTGACTGGCTCTGTTAAATGTTGCTGATAGGTCAAGTAAGATGGGGACTGAAAACTGACCACTGGATTTAGCAATGGGAAGGTCACTGGTGACTCTGACAAGAGCTACTTCAGTGGAGTGGAGGAGAGAGAAGACTGCCTGGACTGGGTTCAACAGAGAAGGGGAGAAGCGAAACACTAGACACAGACAACTATTTGGAGGAGTTTTGCTGTAAAGGGGAGCAGAGAAATGCAGTAGTAGGTGAATGGCATTGTGGGGTCAAGAGAAAAGGTGGGAGGTAAGTATTTGTTTGCCAGTGGGAATAATCCAGTGGAAAGGAAACCATTGACTACGCGAGCGAGAAAGGGAGGAATTGCTGGAGTAGGCAAAAGTGGATGGAATCTGCTAGGGAGGTGGAGGAGCTGGCCTTAGAGAGGAGACTGAATTTTCACTCAGGAAAACAAGTTTAGGAAAAGGTGCTAGAGACGTGAGCAAAGAAGAAAATGTGCAAAATAAGTCATCTATGACCCTATTTCTCAAAATAGGCTGTGCACTGAAATCATCCAAGGAATTTCAAAAATACTGATGCCTGGGTTTCCCCCCCACCACAACATTAATGATTTAACCAGTATGGGGTACAGCCTGGGCATTTAGATTGTTTTAGCTCTCCCAGGTGAGTCTGCTGTGCAGAAAAATTTGAGAGAATGGGTGAGTGACTGGACCAGGGAAACACACTAAGATTGCCAGGTAGCACTAAGGACTCATTTGGGTTAATAACACTGAATAAAAAGAGACTAGTTAACACAGTTGTGTGCTCTTCTCTGGGCAGATGCAGACATGGAGTAGACACAGATTTGAATTTAACCAAGGCTGGGCTTTTGTCTTGTGATTAAGACATAGGGAGAGGGGAGCAAGTGAGTTGTACGCGTATGCGTGGTGGACCACGGAATCTAGCTGGGTAAGAAGGGGAGCTGAAACCATGAGGTGGGTAAGGGACAGTGAAATGGTGGTAGAATCAATGGATAAGTTCTGAGGGAGTGGAAGAATAGTTAGAATTGGGGCAGTAGGGGGGAGTGAACTGGAAAGTTAGGAGATAATGGTTAGATGTAGCAGCTTTATTCATACTGAAACCACCAAGAAATACACAGTGATGCTGAAAAGAGCAACAGAGAATCAGGAGCTAAAACCCTCAAGGAATGAGGAGGAATGAGTCGTCACGAACAGAGATGACAGCAACAACAAAGGACAACTGGGGCTATAACCGGACGGCATAAGCTTTGAAGGTGGAAGGGGGCAGGGGAGGATACTGAAACAGCATTATTATCAAATGTCTTTTTGCCCCATTAGATTGTCAACTACGTAAGGGAAAAGAGATCGTGACTTTTTACACCCCCATCTAGCATAGTTCTTTGAACAGAGCAGGAACTTAATAAAATTCGGTAGTTGAGCGAACAGTATAGAGGAAACATACTTGTTTCCAAATCACCATCTGAATTAGAACCCAGCTGTCCTGGTACCCTATCCCAGATGCCGAGTCACAGCATTGCTCCCTTAGTTCTGCCGATCACTCAGCTGATGCTGGTTCAAAGCCATCATCAAGTCAGTTTTCCCAGCCTGGCAACAGGAGTATAACCTCATTTTAAAAGCTCTTTCCTTTTCTGGTCAGTTTCTTTATCAGGCCACTTCAAACAGTGAAAACAAGTGGGACAAGAGTGATAGTCACAGGTAACAGCCCTGGTCTCCAAGTGGAGGACACTTTCAACTAAACCTGGGACCCAGCAGAGCCTGTTACGCCTCACACAATGGGGGAGGAGAGAGGAAAGGAGTTTTCCACAAAGGAACCAGCTATGAGCCTCAGAGAGAAAGTTCTTGTGATGAAAGGCACACATAATGTACTAATAGAACATCCCCACGGTGATGACATACATTCAACAATAACAGGTACTGAGGACCCCCTAAGCACTGGGCACTGTGCTAGGCACCATACATACTTCATATATACCTGAGAATTGATGAAAATATGTATCAAGGGCAGCCTTGGAGGGGAAAGGGAGTTGCAAAATGCATTCTGGAGGGTTGTGTGTGGGGGAGATAGCAAGGGGATAGGGCTGGGGGAAGAGCAGGAGACACTGCTGACTAAACAAATATACACAGATGGTCTCAGGACAGTGCCACCTCTCTCCCACTCAAATGACTGGTACGGTGCTGTCTCCTGGTCAGGGGACCCAAGGCAATACTTTGAGCTGTCATACCCTAAAGGCATCTCTGGTTACAGAACATCATGGTCTATTGGAAAGACCACTAGCCCAGAAATAAGGAAACCTGGGATGTGATGCTAGCCCTTCTCTAACTTGCCTTGTGACTTTAAGGAAGCTATTTAACCTTTCTGGGCCTCAGCTACTTCATGTGGAAAATAAGAGATTAATAGATCTAAATAAATAAATAAATAATAAGAGATTAATAGATCGTTTCTAAGAGTTCTGCCCACTTTTCAGCCTATGTGGTCTAGGTCTCTATAGTTCTAACCACATGGAGGGGCACATCTGGGAAGGAGAAAGATGAGGCCTATTCTTAGTATCTAGCCAGTTATGTGGCAATGGCTTGTTCAGGACAAAAGATCAGACTGACCTGCAGCACCAGAGTCAGGACACGGCAGCTGACTGCAAACCCCAGCACCTCTTTCTGCGATGGGTCTGGGGGCCACATCCTCTCACCACCAGGAATTCAGGGAGAGCTGCTGCCAGGACTGAGCTCCCGTAGGCTTCTGAACTCCAAAACCCAAGAAGGAATTGTCACACATGGGCAGAAAGTAAATTCTTAAAAGCATTCTTCATGGAAACACCACCCCCAACATTACTATGACAAACTTAACCACCTAACCTCCCAGATGAGGGAAGAGTATCTTAAAGGCAGATGGGACTGCTTGGTGTCACTCTGAAGCACTGTATTCTTGTAGGGGCATGAAGCTGGAAAGCTAAGCTCACAGAAAACCTTTAAAAGCTTGTTGAATGCCCCTAGGCAGGAACTAAAGAGCTGGGTTCAAGCCCTGACTTTGTCATTCACAAGTTCTCATTTTGTTCTTCTAAGCCTCAGTTCTCTATGTGTAAAATGAGAGCAGACTATTTTGCCTGTCTCACAAAATTGTCATGATGGTGAAATGGACTGAAGTGTGAAGAAGTACTACCAAATCTATATTGTGGTTGCTGTTATTTGGTATGCACCCTTTCCTTCTTGCCCAGAATAATAAACTAGGTCCCAAACTAGAGTCCCAGAAGTGGGGCATAGATCTGAACTGGAAGACCATAATGGCTACACACTCTAGTTAAGCTCTCTGATGTGTGTTCAGCTGGTCTGTTGAATTAAGTGGAGATGGAAAAGAAAACCACCACTCAGCAGGACTTCAGCCAGTTCACATTGCTAAAACAAACTTAGGGGGACAACAGAGTCGACTACTAGGGATGGAGAGAACTGTTATTTCCCATCTCATTGCTGGAATGGCAGCAATGTATAAACAACTGCAAAGCCATTCTGAGGGAAGGAATGCACTAGAAGGCTTTTTTTTTTTTTTTTTTTAACAATTCCTTGAGCTCAAAGAAGTAGCAATGGCTCCTACAGAACCAGTCGGAAATAAGAAGGGAGGGCGAGACCATCAGAGGCAGCTCATCAACTTGGGGTGATGAACTAATCCTAAAGGAAAAAATACTTAAACTGAGAAAAACTAACAGAGAGGCCTGGAAGACTTTTCTTTCTTCTCTTATCTGGCTAACACCTAACAAACCTTTAGGTATTACTTGTTTCTGGAATCCTCTGAGTCTCACTAGACTATGCGAGATGCTCTCACTACACTCTTCCTTGTCGTCTTTAATGCTATCGCTTATTCAAGTTGTTTATGAGGGCAGGGGCTTTGTCTATCTTGCTCCCAATTATATCCCCAGGGCCTAGCATTACAAACAGGCATTCTAAGCCTGTATTCTGAGTCAGTGGAAGTGGCAAGAACTGGATTTGGCTTCACCAGTTCATTGGCTCTGGATATAAAATTCCTGCTCCGAGTATTCCTTCCAGCATATCTCATGTTGAGAGCAAAACGCCAAAGTCACAGAAGCCACAGGAAAATACAATTTCTTCAGAAAAACTGGCCATAAGCAACAGTTCTCTTTCCTCAGCACAAGGGGGCGCCTGTTGCCTACTCCATCACCAGGAGGCCTGGAGGAAGGGAGGGGCCCCCGACGCCACACCGGTTTGCTCATCAAAATTCAGTTGAAAGGCAAGCTTTTGAAATCCCCAGAGAGCAGCGGTGGTTTGTGATTCTACCCAACGTTGCCAACATCTGACTCGCCGAATCGAGAGGAATAGGAGAAACAAGCACAGCCCACCTTACAAGGCCGCTGGTTCTCTATCCTAGGTGGAATTCACTTTTTCCCTTCCTTCACTTCCCACCCACATGCAGAAAAGTTGGGAATAAAAAGCACATAACCCACCTCTGCCTCTTCACCAGGCTTCCATTCTTCCTTTCCACTCTCCAGAGTCAAGCTCTAGACCCAGCGACCACAGAAGACTTGTAGCCTACACTTAGTTTACAGGTAAACCAAGTGAAAACAAAAATAAAGCCGTGAGCTCTCCCTCTCAGCTAATTGCGGGCCTCACTTCCCAACAACCCCTTTACGAAATCACAGACTCTCTGAACTGGCAGGACACTTACAGAGCAACTAGTTTTACAATATTTTCCCGTGAGATAAATATGCCCCAGAAAGACGAGTAATAATAACTCTCCAGAGTTTTTACACCAGAGATCTCATTAGACCCTGTGTAATTACCATCGCCATTTTATGGATGTGGAAACTGAGGCTCACTGGGGTCAAGTGGCACACCCATAGCTGTATTTATGGAGAATGTCTTTTTTTTTTTTTTTTTTTTTTTTTTTTTTTTTGGTCTAAAACATCAGCCTTTCCACCAGCCCTCACTCCTGCCAAAGGGGATGCGCTTTTTCAAAGCCAGGATTACAACCCGGGTCTCCCAACTCCGAGCCCAGTACTTGTCCAATGACAGCGCATGCTCTTGCTGGCTATGCTTAGGGCAAGGAGGGCCCAATCTGAGCAGATAGGAAAACCTGTTGAATGGGGGCCCTGGACTCTCTAGGTAAGACTAACATCCTCTGCGGCGGGCGGGGGGTGGGGTGGGGGTGGAGGGCGTTGTTCCGACCCAGGGTCCTCAAGAACCAGAAGTTTCGCTGGCCGCCGCGAGGCAGGGGCCGCCTTCTGCCAGCCCAGCGGGTCCGAAGCCCGTTCCAGCACTGTCCTTTCAGACACAGTCCCAAGCGGGGATTCGGCATCTCCTCTCCCTAAAGGGGCCAAGGCTCAGGGGTTACTCCCGAGGGGGCCGGCGAGGCCCGGCCCGGCCTACGGCCGGAAGGCAGGGGAAGGCGGCAGGCTGTAAAGGAAGAGGCGGCACCCGGAGGCCGCTATGGCGGAGGGGCGGGGCTCCTCGCTTCTTTGCGGCCTCCGCCTCATTTCCCTCGTCCGCCGTTTGACAACTTCCCTTCCCCCCCAGAACTCCTAGGCTTCCAAGCCGGCGCCGGGTCTTCAGCGCCCGCCGGTCTCAACCTCCCAGGCGGGGCCCGAACCTTAACTCTTCCATCCGGGCCTCCGAGCGGCCGCGCCTGCGCACGCGCACTGGCTCGGCTGGTGACGGCCCCGCCCCGCTCGCGCCGGGCCTCGGAGCTGCCCCGCCCCCCTCCGCGGCAGCCATGTTGACTCCGGGCGAGCAGGGCGGGGAAGGCTAGACCCGCGGCTCCGCGCCGCTCCGCGCCGCTCCGCCTTGGCACCTGACCGCCTTGGTGACACCAGGAGTTCCTCAGCCCCTTCCCACCCCCGCCTTCAGTTAGTTCGCCGGGGCTGCTGTCCCACAGTCGGTGCTCTTGCCCCAGTTCCGCCCCACAAACATCCTCAGAGTTCCCGTGGGGCCGAGGCCCTCGGAGTTGGGGGCTGCCCCGCGGCCTCTTCACGGAAGCCAGAGCCGCACTTTCCCTGCTGTCAGGCAACAGCAGCGCAGCACAGGGCCTGGCACACAATAGCTGTTCTGTGAATAAAAAGAAAAGCCTTCTTGGGGTTTCTGTGGCCAGCAGCGGCACCCTGCGTCCTGGGTGTGAAGAAAGTGGGGGTTCCCCCTGACTTTCCCCTCCTCCGGCTACCAGGGACCTTCTGTCCTGCTTCAGTCATCAGCCCCACCTCAGATGGCTAAGGAGGGTGGTGAAGGAAACTTCAGAGAACGCCCCCCAGGACTCTCTCTCCTTCCTTATTCAAGCAGTTTCTCTCGTAGGAAGTGGGGCCAGAAAAGAAGAAGAAGAAAAAAAAAAAGCTAACTCAACAAAACCGTCTCGTAGGGAGGAGCGGCCGGTTGGTACCCCTGTAACGGAAACTGTTAGAACAACTTTGCACCTTGCTTAAAGGAAATAGATAATAAATCCTTCTCCGTTGGTGGATTTCTCGTTTCTCAGGATTCCAAAGCCTTCTGTGGTTTCAGTTATCCGCCCTCCAAACGAAGCTAGGGTCTGGGTTAGCCTCTGGCCACAGCCCTGGCTGAGGGAGGGGTTTATCTTCCGCAACAGCTACTACTGTGGATGGGAACAAAAGAGGTGGTTGCTATCTCTCCAGGCAAAGACAGCAGTTCTGTGGGGGCCAGGGACTGTGTCTTTTGGTTCTTTATAGCTCATTTCAGATCCTGAGACGTAAACTGCCCTCAGGTATTTGTTGTGTGTAAGGTGGATAAATCAGGTTTTAGTTGTGGTGTGTTGGAGGAGAAGGGGAAAAACGGAGTTTAGAACCCCAGGTTTTTTGGTGACACACCCTTGTTCGCAGCTCCAGAGGCATGTGAGTGAATCGGCAGAGCTGTGGGGCACACTTGTGACTGGGGCCTTGGCTGGAATCTCTAGAAGTCTGTGAGGCTCCAAGCAGTACTGTGTTTGCAAAGATAAAACTGAGAAATGAATTGTCCTTTGTGAATTCACAAGGGGAAAAAACATGCATTCTTAAGGCTCCCTCTATTCACACCAAATTCTCTCAAAAATCTATTTGTGAAAAGGACAGGGGTCTCTTGTCCGAGTGTCAGAATGTTTTTTAAAAGCTCAACTGTCACCTTTTAGAGGTAGAACTTTGTCCAGCTCTTCAGCTCTACTTCTTGCAATTTCTCCTTCCTTTCCTTCTCTACTACCCACCCCCCTCCTCTTCCGCTCTGTTTCCTGTTTCATTTTCTGGCTCCTGCTCCGACTGGAAAACAAGGGAGCTGAATCTTATGCTCTCAAAGCTCTGGCTTGTCAGAATGGAAGACGACTAGGTGGGATGGGAGGGGTTCTGGGCCTTCAAGGCTGTGAGTAAGTAGTGGAGGAGGCAGCTCTCTCCAGTCTGCTTTCAGAGTCTGCAGCTAAAATGGAGCCTGCATGTACACAGGGAGCCAGCTGAGCGGCCAGCACTGTGGGAGAGCCAGAGAGACAGAGATGTATCCTGGGGCTCCCAAAAGATGTTACACCACCCAGCCACTTCCATACAGAAGCAAATATGCCACACCACCAAGAAACGGTTTCATAATACAAATCCCTGACTAAATTAAACAACGTAAGCAGTGTATCACTGTTTCTAGAATCCTAGAACGTAAGAGACTTATAGCATTTCTGTTTCTTGAACTTGCTTGGCTCTGCTATTGCTCTTTACCCTGCTTGAAATGCTTCACTGCTGACCACCCTTTGGCCAACCCACTACATTCAGGTCTCAGCTGAAATGTCACCTCCTTGGAGAAGACACAACCACCACCCTGTACTATGCCATCACCCTGTTCTGCTTTCTTCATAGCACTTATTATCACCTGATTGTCCTGTCCATGAATTTTACTCATTTCATTGTCTGTTTTCCTCTTATGGAAAGTAAGCTCTATGCGAGCAGAGGCCTTGTTCACCAAAGTGTTATCAGCACTTAGAATAGTGCCTTGCCATTGTGTGTATTCAGTAAGGATCTAGTGAATAAATCCGTTTATTTAACCTGATACCTGCCTTTTACGGATGAGGGAACTAAGGCTCGGAAAGGAGAAGTGACTGGCCTGAAGTTGCACAGCTAGTGGCAGAGGTGGGATTTGAATTCAGGTCTTCAGCCTCCCTGGCTGTTGTGTTTTTGTTTTTGTTTTTTCTACCACCCCCACACTATTTTAATCTTTCTCAGGTTTACCTCTCTCCTTCTCTTCCTTTTTTTCTACACAACTAAGAGTCTTTACGGGCTATGCTGGGAATTCTATACAGGGCACACCAAGTCAACAGCTCCTACCTGCTCTTTTCCTCCATTAAATTCCGATTTTATCTTTTTGATTTATTCAACAAAATAGGAGTGCCTACTGTGTGACGGGGATGAGGATGTAACACTGAGCGAGACAGACACAGTCCTTGTCCTCATGGAGATGATAATATCAACTACCTCATGGATTTTATAGTGCTTGGTGCAAAGTGCTTGATGAAGGTGGGCTGTTATAACTCCCTGAACAAAAAGGGGAGCCAGTGATTTTCCCACTGAAGATGTGAAGGAAGTTTGTGGTTCTCATGGAGCACTCACTTCCGTGGAGCAACCTGACAACTCATTTTTCTCTATAGCTGCCTTGCCTTGCTCTGCCACCACATCTGGATATGGCCTTGGCCATCTCTCAGTAATTCAGTTTCCAGGCACTAAACTTTCCATGGTCCTAATCCTATGGGAATGACAGAGTAGCTGATCCTGATCTTGGCTTTGAGGCCAGGCCATTATGGGACAAAAATGACTACACTGGCCTCTGATTCTGACACTGCCAGCTGTTAGCAGGTAGGGCTAATGCCTGTGATGACAGGCAGCTGTACCTTACCCAAAATTTATGCTACTTTTCGTGTGGATTCTTTTCATGGGTATTCGTTGGCAGTTTCCAAGGATGCTGGATGACGCTTAAATCCATCCTGAAACTAGGGGCGGCACCAATCAGGTCTTAGACATTTACCAGAAGCATCCTTTTTGGCCTTGGCCGTATGTATTACTTGAGGATGCTCATCCACCCTGGGACAAAGACCCCACCCTCCCTCCCAATTTCAGGAGCCAACTGCCGATCCTTTAAAGGCCATGGATACTAGATATTTTTCACCCTTTTTTCAGTGTTTGCCCTTCAGTAGTTAGAAAACCTTGACCCCACTGAGAGGCCTAGTGGGAAGGGCCTTAGCCACTTGGGGGTGGTAGTGGCTGCAAGGCGAAAGAGCCAATGAGGTTGGGAGTGTTGTTTAGGCTGGACTTGGCTGCTCTCCAGCTATGAAAGAAGGTTAAGGTCATTTGGGGGGTGGGGAGGGAGGAGCCTGGGAAAAGAACTACTGGCCACACCCCTGGGTTCTCTACTGGCTAGGTTCTATTTACTTCTCAAAAGCAAATTACTCACAGCTCAGTGGCTAGCAGTTCTTTCGGCCTGTGGTAACTCCAGTCAGAAACTGGAGACCAGGCTAGGCTCCTCCTGCATTGCAGGAGAGCAGATGAAAGGAACCCAGGAAACCAAACTCCTAGGTAATGCTCTACACACAGCCCAGAAATGCACTTTCTTGACTAGAAATTGGAGTTTCAGGAGGCCCAGAGCAAAGATAGCCATTAGCAGTATTACTCACCAAAATACAGATATGAAAAGCTTACCATTTAGTTTTTTTCCAGAAGAGTCCTTAGGAAGGTATCTTAGTTGACAAATTTTAGCCAGTTGTCTCTATTTCCCCCTCTCTCAATGGAGAAATATGAATTATTCATTCCTGTCCCCGACCCAAATATTAACAACCACACTTAGTTTGATGAACACTTGACTGAAATTCCTGGGACAATTTTACCTCATGCTAAACAACAAAAAACAGATCTTGCCTGCTGTGCTCCACGACTAGATCCAGTTACTCCTGGTTGTCCTCCAACCTAGGAAGGAGGTGGAGTGTGGTGTATTAGAAAGAACGTGGGCCTTGGAGTTAAGGGGACTTGTGTGTGTGAGCTCAAACAAGCTGCTTTCCTCAACTATGAAATGGAAGACTCCACAGGCATGGGACTGTCGTGGAATTATTTGGTGTACTATGTCTGGTACACAAGTAGGTACTCAATAGAAAGCTTTTGTTTAAAGTTTCGCTTCTAAGTGTCCACAATAATAGCGTGTTCTCTGTTACCGCTCTGGTTTCTCCATTTTTTTCCTCAGGAAGGAGATAAAGAGAGAAGCTATGTATTGCAAACATTCCTTATAAAAGTAATTGCATCTGGCCAGCTTCTACCATTTCATTCAACAACTACTTAGTAAATGGCTACTATGTGCCAGGCTGTTCTATAGGACAGGGATATAGCAATGAACCAAACAAAACCCTGTCCTCAGAGAACTTACATTAATTACAGTGGAAGTCAATAGGTAAGTACAACATACAATAAGCCAGATTGGTAACAAGTGCTATAAAGAAAAATCAAGTAGAGAAGGGGAAATGAGGCAGGGGAACAGATTGCTATTTTATTTTTTGGCTGCACCACACAGCATGCAGAACTTCCCCAACCAGGGGGAGATCAAACCCATGCCCCCTGCAGTGGAAGCACGGAGTCATAACTACTGGACCACCAGGGAAGTCCCAGATTGCTATTTAAAATAAGGTGGCCAGGGAAGGATTCACTGAGATGATATTTGAGCAAAGACCTGAAGGAGATGAAGACTTGAGCCATGCAGTTATCTGGTGAAAGAGTATTCTGGACAGAGAGAACCGTAAGTGCAAAGATCCCAAGGTAGAGACAGCTCTGTATGATGGAGTGAGCAATGGGTAATAGAGACCAAAGAGGTTTAACAGCAAGATAGATACCTGAGGGCCACGTAGGTCATCATAAGGATCTGGACTTTTACTTAGAGTAAGGCTGAAGCCCTGAAGGATTCTGAGCTTAGGTTTGTTTGTTTATTGGCTGCGTTGGGTCTTTGTTGCTGTGAGGGGTTTTTCTCTAGTTGCGGTGAGGTGGGGGCTACTCTTTGTTGCAGCGAACAGGCTTCTCAGTGCGGTGGCTTCTCTTGTTGCGGAGCACGAGCTCTAGGCACGTGGGCTTCAACAGTTGTGGAACATGGACTCAGTAGTTATGGCTTGCGGGATCTAGAGCGCAGGCTCAGTAGTTGTGGTGCACAGGCTCAGTTGCTGTGAGGCGTGTGGGATCTTCCGGGAGCAGGGATGGAACCCATGTCTCCTGCATTGGCAGGCAGATTCTTGACCACTGTGCCACCAGGGAAGTCCTGAGCTTAGGTTTTAAAGAGAGCCTTCTGGTTGCTATGTTGAGAGTAAGTTCAAACACCAGGCAAAGCAGAAGCAGAGAGACCAGTTGGGAGGATATTTTGAGTTTAAGAAATTTATGATGGTGTCTGAACTACAGTGGTAGGTAGCTGGACTGAGGATTATTTTTTGAAGAGTGCTAACAGACTGGATGTGGAAATGAAAGGAGTCGAGGATGTTTTTGGCCAAGTGATGGAGTTGCCGTTTCCTGAGAAAACTATGGGAGAAGCAGGCTTCTGGGGGAAGACAGGGCATTTTAGACGTGTTCAAATTAAACTTCCAAGCAGAGATGTCAAGAAGGCAGCTGAATGCTCTCATCTGGAATCAGGGGAGAAAGCTGGTCTGGAGAAATAAATGGTTAACTTGGAGGCTGCTTCCAGATAAACGTCTTGTTAAAAATTTCTTTGCCTACTTAAACCCACCTTATCTCAAGGGGCTAACAAGCTTTTTGTGCCTAGAACTTCTTGCAGGTGAAATCATCTCAGAGCGTTCTTAAATTCAGACTTAAACACTGTGAAGGTCAAGTGGAATATGGTACAGAAATGACAGGGTCCAGGATGCCACTGTTTAGGGAAAGAGCATATACCAAGGGAGATATGCAAGAACAGGACCAGCTCCCCTAAAAGGTCAAGATTTTATTAAACAGTTTGAAAATAAAAAGCCTCACAAACGTCTTACCAAGATTTAATGTACATTTATTCTTAACACGTGGAACATATAGTATAAAGATTTCATACTGAATAAATGATATTCATTAAGCCAAAAAAGGAAAAAAGGAGGAATTTACATCAAGTTTTAGCTACATTGTTTGAAATACAAATATGCAGATTTTATCACTGAAAAAATCTCAATTGTGTTTCTTCATCAGGAACTTCAACTGAACCTAAAACTTTTTCACACCTCGATTAGAAAGAAAACAAAACAAAACAAAAACCCAGAAAAAAATAAACTATAAGTTGATTGGCTGCTGAGACAGCAAGGACTTTTTACAGAGACCTGTACAGCATCGCTCCAAGAGAGGCGATGTCTGGCAAGAGATTAAATAGCTGTGTCTCGCTTTGTGCAGGTCACCAACTTGTTAACTCGTCATACTATAAAGGGGTAGCTGGGAGGGGGACCAAACTGTGGGGATCCAAGGGTATGTGCAATGTACAACGTCATATATATACACACGTGGCAGCGCAGCCGCTGCAGCTAAAGGTTAAAACCAGTTCTAAGAGGTGATCTCAGGGTTATTCATACAATCAAGGAGGAGAGAAAGAGGTCAGGGTGTTGTAGGTTCACACATGATACTTTGGGGGAAAAGCCTTTTTTTTTTTTTCTCCTCAATGTTTAACTAAAAACATTTTTAAAAACTACAGCTTGCTGCTGACCCAGCGTTTTCTCTTGTTTCCATGTGAGACATTATTATTACAGTATGTTTACAGTATCAGGTGTACAGTACAGTACATGAAAGGGTCTACACTCTACTGCACAGGCCTCTCCAGTGAACAAGGTCTGTCCACAACTGCGAACTTCTCGGTTCCTGCAAGATTGTGAATGTACAACAATAAACCACACACAGTTCAGCAGTCACCTTTTTTGTCCTTCAGGTTTTTTTTTTTTTTTGTATTTTTTTCCTTTTTTTTTCCTTTTTTTTTTTTACCATTAAAAACAGTTATGAAATGTGGCATCCCTTGATGCAAGGACCAGGAAAGCCATTTTTATTTTTATTTTTTTTCCCCAAACTCACTGTAAACGACAGTAACTTTGGTTAAAATAAAAAAGTCTTCTATGTAGGCAGAGCTTTGTCTTTTCAAATAGGGCAGGGTCCTGAGGGGAGTGAAGTGAGGACAGGGAGTAGAAAGGTGGGGAGGAAGAAGGGGCAAGGAGGAGGAAAGAGAAATAGTAGAGACTTTTTTCCCAAGGGAGAAGCTGGACAGCACAGGGTAAACTGGATTCTGAGGTGGTTTTGCATAAATAAAGGGCAACAGTCAGTTTCTAAGTTTTCCACACACGCACACACACACAGGGAGGGAGGTGTCCCACGGCTGTCATGACTGGCCAATCAAAAACAGTACATCACAAATGACTTGTGAAACCAATGAGTTCATCAACGGTGATACCGAGATGTCCAACAGCCGTGACTCATACAGCGTGAACTCCGAGTGGTTCTCGTCCACCTTGGCCAGGGCCAGCAGCGCACGGGCAGCCCGTCGCATCATGTCCACACTAGTTGGCTCAAAGGGCGGGTTCTGCATGTGGAGCAGGCTGGCCTGGCTCTGCTGGAACTGTGTGGCAGCAAGGCTGTCCTCCAGGAAGCCCAGGAGGTTGCCGATGCTGCCTTTCTGCACTGCGATGGCACGGGCTGCCAGGCTGTCACCCTGTGCCAGGTTGGCCAGCAGTACTACAGCCATCTCCCGGCACACTGGGTTCTTTCGGTCACTGAGGAAGCGCACCATGGTGCTATACAACTTCTCCAGGCGGCTGAAGGGGGGTGTGGCCAGGATCAGGTCCACGTTGTTGTCCTGGATGCTGAGTTTGCTGAGGGTCTCCAAGACCAGTCTCTGGGGGGAGAGGACGGCGTTGGGGCCCAGGGTAGAGAAAGGGTCCTGGGCTTCAGCTGAAGGGCAGACTGCCCAGTGTAGGAGTCCGTCCAGGACAGGCAGGCAAATGCTCTCAGGGTATGGAGAGAGGTCCAACTGCCCGGAGATGTTGGCGAGCGTGACCAAGGTGTTCTCCCGAAGCATCTCCAAGCAGTCCCACCACCACTCCACTTTGTTGCAGCTCACCCCTTGGTCCTGCTCCTCCTCCTTCTCATAAGTTAGTGGTGCCTGCTTCCGTTCTGGGTGCTTGTGGTGCAGAAGGATCAGCTTGCCCAGGATCAGCAGCAGCCCCGGGTGTTTGGACATCTCAAAGTCATTGCCTGGCACAAATGACAGGCTTCGGATGGTATTGGAGACACAGACGCAGCGTTTGGCAAGGGAATCCTGCCAGTCCAGGAGGGTACACAGTGGGGTCTCATCTTTACTGTGGGGTTCATCCTCTAGGATCTTGATGTTCCGATGGCTCTGCGCTGGGCTGATGCCAAATGGAAACTTGCTGCTTTCCTTGGTGGTCTCTACACTCTTAGCTCCCTCCTCGGTCAATGTGCTAGACCGGGTGGACAACATGTCATCCATAGTGGCTGTGATCCGTTTTTCTGGAGGGCCATCAGGCGGGGGGCCCTCCTGCTCTGTTGTCCCTGGTGTACCCTCTACTGCTATGACATACTTCCGAGTGACTGGTGGGCAGGGCACATGAGGCCGGGAAGGCAGCAGCTCTGTCTTGCTCTCAAAGTGGGTCTGGATATGCTCAGTGGTGTCCCCCCCACCAATCCGCCAGTGCAGCAGGCCACTGTCAAACTCCTGCACGCGCCCAAGCTTATCTGAACAGTCCACCACAAACGGGTCATTCTTCTGCACGATCTTTACTGGAAGCTTGTCAAACTTACTGATCAGTTTCTCCTCACTATTCTCTGAGGCTGCTTTGTCCTTGCCAGAAAAGGCCATCTCTTCATCATTTTCAGTTACGTCCTCCTCTTCTTCCTCCTCTAGTTTAGGACCTAGAAAGTCTTCTTCCTCCTCCCCCTCCACAGGAGCTGGACTAGACGCTTTGCTGAATCTCCCAGGGTCCAGTAGTGTTCTCTGTCCTGGGTCACCCACCTCATACTCCTTTAAAATGCCAAAGATCTCAATCAGGCAACGTCGGAAATATTCCACAAGGAGCTCTAGCAACCCTGGGAGCTAAAAGAGAAAGAAAAGGGAATAAATTAAGGGAGAAAAGTGGACTAAGAAGAGAATCCTTGACTTGAGAGGCCTGCCAAGGTCTTCTATCTAAAAATCCCCCCTCTTCCCTTCTAGGTCAGATGTCTGTATCCCTGGGAGAGTCAGAATTCTCCTTTCCCAAAAGCTCTCCACAAAGCAAGTCATTAGACTTTCCTCTGCCTAGCACAAAATTCTTCCTTCTGCCCAAACAATCTTCACATAAGCCTGCCTCTGAAGATGGAAACGCTGACCAGCAACTCTGCACCTCACCTACCAGTGCCACCCACCTCTCAGCCTCACCTTTCTCAACCAATTCCTGCTTTTCTTCACCAGGCCCAGTTTCCTACCCGTTGGTCACTGCCATTGTCCCTCTCTACATTCCACTGCCAAGTGGAGCCCAAGGCTAGGCATGGCGGGATGATGCCTTCCCACACCATGCAGGGTGGACAGATGTTCATGTGCTCTCTTGCCCAAGCTCCCCAACTTTCCAGGAGGCTGAACCTCTGTGCATCATGTAACATAATGAGTGAGGTGAGGCTTACGTTCTCTAAACACTGTTGCTTGCAAGCTGGTGTTAGATAGATCCAAATTCCAGCTTAGATCCTGTACAGGCCATTTACTACTCCTAGCAGAAAACACTAATCTCCAGTCAGATTAATCTCTGGCTGAAGAGTATAGCAGAAAGGAAAAAAATAGGATTTAGACTTAAAGATCCAGCTTTGAATTCTGGCTTTTCCAGGAACTATCTGTGTGATTCCAGGAACTATCTGTGTGATTTAAACTCTCTGAGCTATAGCTTTCCTATCTTTCCATTGAAAATGATGCAAATTCCTAAACTTTACAGGGTTGTTCTAAGGTCTAAATGGAATATGTCAAGTGCCTGGCTGTTGGAAATTGCTCTATCAATATTTGTTCCTTTTCTTTCTCATGGGAAGTAGGCTTTGGATTCAGAAAGACTTGCTAACAGCTGTGTGAACCTGCGCAAAGATAAGACTCTGAGCCTATTTACTCATCTCTAAGCGCCCACATCTGCCTCAGAAGGCTGCAGTGAGGAGGGCACAAAAGAAAATATGAAGTACCTAGCACAAAGTGAGGGCACAGTAAATGGGAACTATTAAGAACAATGCCCCCCTAGTCAACTCCTTGAGGACGATGAAGAGAGAGAGTTAAGATGGTGCAGCAGAGACTCTATCCAGCTGAGAAACTCCAGATACAGTCTGCGGAGAGAAGGTCTGGAAAACCACCTCTGCATTAACTCTCCCGCCCCACCCCCCACCTAGCAACATGCACTTCTTTACATTTCCCATTCTACACCTTAGGAAAAACGGGATCAAGAAAGACTTCTTCTATTTGGAGTGGATGAAGAAAGAAAGGGAAAATAAACTGCTCTGCTCACTGATAGAGACCACAGATTCTTCTTGGTAGTCAAGAAAATATGGTGTCCTCACCAATAGAATCTGCATTTCTTACCAATACCAATACCAAAAAGTTTCTCCCAAATTCCTTCTGAAGTCAATCCTGATTGACTAAATTACACAAAGTATTATTGTTCTCAGTATTCTGGGCCCGTGGCTGGTGGCAAAGTACTTGGCATAGAATCAAAGTACTGGCATGGAAGGTATCAGAGAGCAAGTGAGAGAAAGGAGACCATGTTGGCCAGGGATGGCTTAATTCCTTGGTCACTCAGCACCATCCACTTCAAGAAGATGCCAGGCCTTTCCAATCTTCCCCAGGCACCTGTACACTCACCTGACTGAGGTTGAAAGTCATGATGCTGTTGTCATCATACAGCAGGATGTTAATGGTGTCTAATGCCCACGTGCTCTCTGCCAGCAGCCCAGACTTGAGGGACATCATTACTCGCCATGCCTCCGGGGTTCCTGAAATAAACCTCCACGTCGTCCATCCACCAAGCCCAGGTTGGCAGGAGGCCCCCCACCCCACCCGAAAGCTGGCTCATCAGTCAGGTTACTCTGAAGAGAACACATGGTGAGAGGCAGTTCCAATCTGGGAGATGACACACATCTGCCCCTCATGGCTTCTAGGCTCTATGAGGACATCACTGTGTGGTGATTCCTTTACTAAAGGCTGCCATCAGCTGATTTCTTCCTTACCCAAAGTTCTTTGGCTCTATTTTAGTCAACACTGGACCAGATGTGAACTCATCCAGAACATCAGGATGGAGAGAGAACAATGAACAAGATACAAAGAGGCAGATTAAGCAACCCAATCAAGGAGGTCTCCTTACCGATGTCTTTCATTGTGAGCCGCCTCCTCTGCTTCAACACAGGCTGTGTGGCTTCAACAGAGCCAGGTGGGAAGGTGATGTCCCGCCGAATCATAGGGGGCTGCACCGGGGCAGGTGTTATGTGCGAGGCAGGCACTGGGGGACCTGCCTTCTGCATCTTCATCCCAGAGTGCAGGAACGGAGACTTGCTAGGAGAGGTGCGGTTCTCCATTGGCCGGGGCAGGGGAGCAGGGCTGGATACCTGAGGAATGTGATTCTGCATGCTTGGTGGGGGCTGGTAGTTGGATGGAGGGGGCCTTGTCATGGGGGGCACGGGGGCAGAAGGACCATATGGGGGCTGGCGTGTGCCATGGGAGGGCCATGGGCCTTCGTGGTTGGCCCTCTGATCCGTGTGCAGCATTTCATCTGTTCGGTTCACGCCATGATAGGCAGGGCCTTGTGGGGCAGAGCCCGTGCTCTGCCTGTTGGCGTAACTGTAGGTCATGTCATTACGCCCCTGCCACATGGTGCCCTGCTGAGCAACCTCAGCTGATGCCTGTATGGGGCCGCCCATCATCTGTGGTGGCACGTTCTGCTGGGCATTGGAGCCAGGGGCTGCTGAGACACGGTCTCGGCCAAACTGGAATGGAAACTGGTTCTGGGGGCCGCCTGCTGGTCGGCGCTCAGTAGCAGCAGCGGCAGTGGCAGGATAGGCGTTGCCATACTGGTTGTACACATCTTGCTGAGGGGAAGGCTGGGCAGCTTGTTGCTGGCTGGCAGGCTGGGGCTGGGCTGGGGGCAACTGCTGCTGCTGGGGCTGCCCCTGCCCCGTGCTGTATGGCACGCTGTACATCTCCCCTTCATGCCGCTTGGCGGGAGGGCCATATGTGCCATCCATTGGCCGCTTGTAATTCTAAGACAGGGATAAGCAGAGAAACAGTTAATACTCTGCACTCAGGGACACAGGGACACAAGACCCACAGCTGCAAAGATGCTACACCAGACACGTGCTGGGTTTACTTCTGCCCCTCTAGAAGAGGGGACACAGACTCCAAGGGAACAAAGGAATCACCTCTACGAGGTATCTTTTGAAGTTGTTTCTGAAAGCAAGAATCATTCTCTGTTCCCTCTGGCTCTCCCTTGCTCTAAGTAGAAAAACGTAGAAAAGTTCACAAGTCAAAATAAGGCCTGTTCCCAACCCTTTTAGAGAACTAGAGACGGGACTAGACTCCAAACAGGGAAGAGACTGAAGGCCTGGCTCTTCAGACAGAACTGGCTGTTGGGGCAGGAGAAGAACCCGAAGCATCGCACGTGGGCTTCACAGATTTCTCAACTTCGCTTCCTAACTGGCTCTCAGGGGGAACCCGCGTGTCAGCCCACCCACCGCCTTCCGCACCTGCTGCTGCTGCTGATACACTGTGGTCTGCTGGCTGGGGAAGGGGCTGCTGGAAGGGGTGCCTTGAGCGGAGAACTGATTGCCATAGGAATCATGTCTGCAGCAAGGAGAGAAACAGAGGATCAGGATGGGAAGCGGGAAAGCCTGAGCCACAGTGACACTGAGACCAGGCTTTACTCACCGCGGCTGCGGCTGCGGCGGCGGCGGCTGCTGCTGCGGCTGCTGCTGCGGGGGGTAACGGCTAGGAGAATACATCCCCGAGTCGGGGTTGGAAGGCATGAGATTCGGCTGTGGGGCTCCAGTGCCCATGTTCCCCTCGGGTCCTAGTCCAGGCTCCGTCCTAAACAAAATTGGAGAGGCAGGTTGAGTCCACGATAGCTGTGGTGTGCTGGAGTGGGACAGGGTGGGGTGGGGGTGGGGCGCGCTTACCTCACTCTGTCATAAGGACCTCCATAGGGATAGTGCTGTCGCGGTCCCATTGCCACGTTTCCCAGTCCAGGGCCGGCAGCTCGACTGTAAGGGTCCCCCATCCCACCATTGGGGCCCTGACCTGAGGACATGAAGGGATCACTCCCTGGAGCTGAGAGCAAAAGGGAAGGCAGTGAGCAAACTGGTTGGTCAGTAGGCCTAACAACCTATACCTTGCCTGCCCCAAAGACCCAGGCCCTCTTCAGAGCTCAGGTTTTTCCAACTAACAGGTTTGAAACAGAGATCTAAACAGGCCCCAACCTGTTTAGAACACATACTTATAAAGGGATGACAAAGTGAGGCCAGGGAGAGGGAGACAAGAAATGAGGATGAAGAGGATGGCTCGACAAGAACCTTAAACCACTCTCAAGATATCCCCCCCACCCTGCCCCTGTCCTCAAGGACATAAGGCCAACAGCGGTTGGTCACCTTTCCTCATGCTGCCATAAGGATCCTTATTTGGCTCGTAGGACATGCGCCCCATCATGTCAGAGGTATTCATACTGGGCTGGTACCCAGGGTTTGGAGTCATGGAATTCCGCTTCTGGAATGTGGGGTCACTTCCATCAGGAAAGGCATCCTGGATCCCAACCGAATTGCTCCTGCTCAAGAGTGAGGAAAGCCAATTAGACCCCAAAGGAAGCAATTCCTCTGATAATACAAGGCACATTGGAGTCACTGGTTCGACAGGTAGAGCAGGGACCACCCTGGACTGCATAGGGGCTCGTGCACTTCTGTCCAGGATCCCCTAAACCACCTGCCCGTGTTCCTGGCCTTACCTCATGCCTGGCAAGGGGGGGATCTGGCTGTGTGGTGTGGATGCTGGAGTTGGTGGCTTTAGGTCTCCTCCTTCTGCCATAGAACTGCTGGTTGACTGAGGTGTCTGTGGCCCCTGCATTGACCCCGATCCCGCTGCGGAGAGAGAGGCAGGGTGAGCAGGAAGATGTTTAACTCTCACAGAACACAAAAATGCCCTAGGATCTCTCTGAAGAAGATCATTATAAGGCTAGAACTAGGGTTTTTTAAAACCTAAATAACCCTCCTGAGCAGGGGATCCGCAAGGCCAGAAATAAAGAAGGAAATTTGAGGGCTCTTTTGCTGCTTGCTGCTGTTCACATCCGGAGACAAGGAGTGGTGTGGCGATGCCTTCAACATACTGGTGATTCCTTGAGTTTCTGCCAGCTCCCCTGACTACTTTTCTTTACTTCCCCAAGGACCGTATCTAACCTATTACACCTTGTAATGCTGGTACACAAGCTCCCAGTAAGAGGTCCTGGAATGCTGGGTGTGGAGGTTCCATCTTGGCCCAAACCTGCAGCACTGTAGGAGCCTAGGAACTCCTATTCTCAAGCATCTAACCCAGTGTCACTGCGCAGTTTCAAATGTTCTCTTAAGCTGATGAGCACAGAACTACCAGTAATTAATGTTTCCATTAGTTACCATTCCCAGCAGCAGATATCCCACTGCTTAGGCCTCCCCAGCTGATGAGTCATCTCAGGCAGGCATTATACCCTCAGAGGTCAACACCAGGGCACATGTGTTTACACCCACCTTCTAGGAGCCCTGGCCTTCTTCCCTCCCCATGCTTGTCCAGGCCTTATCCTCCTCTTAGAAAGGAGGGTGGGCAGAGGCGCTCCCAGCAGAGAGCTCCATTCATATTCCCTCCCTACCCGCTTCTTCCCATTCATTACCATCTCAGCTCCCTGGGGAATTCAGGGCTCTAGTCTGAGCTGCATTCTAAGGCGCTGACATCAGTGGGCCAGAGCTCCCAGATGGCCCTGCCTCACTGCTATTTGTGAGATTTCCCAACTCCTTTGGTGTCCCTCCCACTCACTAGTTTACAAACATTTGGCAACATGCCAGGTACACAACGAAAATTAAAACTTAAGGGCTGCTGCAAACTACCTCCCAAGGGAGTTGCCACTGCCCGCTCTTTAGTCTGCCACCCTGTTAAGCTCTGTGGTAGGACAGGGCAGAGCATATATCCCTGGTGGCAAGCACTGGTGGATAAGGAACCTGCACCCTTGAATGCTACCCTTGAAGGGTGAGCCTTGGTGAGGCTGCTCGCCCAATCCTTACCAGGAGAGGGAGGCTGGATCTTCGGCTGGGACTTCTTGGAATCAGCAGCTGCAAAGATGTCTGGGGGAGGGTCTTCTCCCCGTTCGATCTTGCATTCAAAGGCATAGAGACACTGGATGTACTGCTTTTTCAAGGAGCTGGCAGCACTGCTTGAGGTGCCGACATTGAGGTTGGTTGCAAGTTCCCTCCATTTTTTGTTCTTGTTGACCTGTACAACCAACCAGAAGAGTCGGGGTATATCTTCCATCTGGTCTTCCTGCCCACATATCCCAAACCCCACCAGGCTACCAGGTACTCATCTTGTGAAATCACAGTTTTCAGTTAACCACAAAAGTTAACCTTGCTTGGTGGATAGTCCACAACAAACATTAAATCCACGGCTTCCTTCTAACCTCAGCAGATTTTATGCACAGATCACCGCAACTATCAGACAGTGCTCATTCAAAATAGGGCAAACTTTACATCACTATTAGTCAGAGAGAACAGAATTCAGAGGTATGGGCTTTACTTTACACAAGCGTACTGCTGAAAAATGATGTGCAAATCACCATCATATCCAAATCATTTTTTAAATGCACTAATAAAAACTAACATTTTATAAAGTGGAGATGTATGACAATATCAACGACCACCCTGCTTGACTTAGTCAAACTGGGGGTTTTCATATCTAATTTTCTCCGTGTGGGGCTCCTTGCAAATTTGACACTCTTGTGTCACTGCTCCCTGCATCTCAGTGACGTATAACTGCAAGCCCCTTTCCCTCAGCAGTCACTGTCTTGATTGTCCAGGAGATGCTCCAGGCCCTATGACGTCTTCCGTATCTTTCCCAGTAGCCAGCCTACAGCTCTGCCTCCTTTCCTCAGCTTAAGAACACACTGATCAAGACCAGTCCCCGATCCCTATAATTAAGTCTGTCTGCTTTAGCCAGGCAGGTCTCCTTCTTCATGTATCCTTATTTTTTTTTTTTTTGGCCGTACTGCGTGGCACGCGGGATTTTAGTTCCCCAACCCAGAATCGACCCCATGCTCCCTGCAGTGGAAGCATGCAGTCTTAACCACTGGACTGCCAGGGAAGTCCCCTTCATGTATTTTTATGTTTATTCATCCACCATGTGATAAGCCTGTCTCTCAAAGGCTAGAAACACTGGCTTTCCCAATCCCAATCCACAAGGAGCTCACTATGTTTTGATACCTGTTGATCTGGTACCTGTGGCACCAGAGAGAAGAGTGATAAGGGAACAAAGAAAGGAACAACCCAGATGGAGGGGAGATGACCAGGAACACTTCTGAGAGCAGGCAATATCTGAGCAGAATCTTGAAGGTTGGAGGTGGCATTGGTAGGGTATATTCCAGACTCTTTCCCATCTCCGTGCCATCTGGACCAGTCAACTGGAACGGCCCCTCCCTCTACCTAAACCCTACTAATCATTCAGAAAAGCTCAGGACTCATCTTTCGCCTTCTTGGAGACTTCACAAACTCACTTATAATAGCACTCTTTCTCCTCTGAACTCTGTCTTTAGAGTTCAGTCACATCACAGCATCTATAAGGTTGGCAACCTTTTGCAAACTGGAAGACAGACCCAGGCTTTGGGACTCCCTCTATACCTTATCTTAGGTCCAGTGAATCCAGAAGGCCATGAAATCAAAAGTATGCCAAATATAACCCATTGCCCCCTTTCCCTACAGGTAGGAGGAGCCCTGACTATGAGAACTCAACAGCAGGGAGAATGGCAGGAATGAGCCTGGGGTCACCTCAGAAGCCTGCTGTGGCTCTACTTCCCACGCCGGTTACGTGGCAGTGTGCACGTGTCTTGTTTTATTTTGTTTTCCTTTTGTGGGGGAGGGGAATAGAGCCTGAGGGAGAAGGAATTCATAACTGACTGCTGGTTGGCTTCATTCCAATCATTTTCTTTTCTGCTGGTGACAGCTGTTTTCCTCTTCTGATTTAGAAGGTTTGGAATACACCCCCCTTCCCACTATGCCTCCCCCTCAGCTCAACCACACACTCAGATCCAATAGTAGGCTCCTGGTATGATGACTACAGAATATACATAAGAGGAAAGTTTGCATCACCTGTTTGACTCCTGGGCTGAGTGTAAGACAAAGATGTAAGTTATTAGGGCAGGCGCAAGGCTCAGGGTGGTGTTCAGTTCAGAGGTTTCCAGTGGAGATTAATCCATTCACATTCACTTGAGTCTCTCATAGAGAGTTACTAAACACAATTTCCCACCTACTTCTTCCTTCATAAACTATTTCTATTTAATAGCTCCTGAAATCCCATCTCCCCTGGGAAGCTTCCGAGAATGAAAGGATCAGCAACTACTCTGGTTTCCCTTGTACCATCTTGTAGACCAATTTATGTGGCAGAAATCTTGCAGAAAGCTTTGTCTGATTACCCCCAGCTTTCAACAGTCTAGAAGGATACAGTGTCTCTATGTTACAAATAAGAAAAATGAGGGCTCAGAGTGGTTATACACGGTGATTAAGGTCATGTACTGTACGTTGCAAGTGGCTAAGAAAGAATTCAAAACCAGACCCATCTCTGAACCTTTCCAAAGGTTCCAAACTGCCTGCCATGGAATCAGAATGCCCACAGACTTGCCCTATTTTTGCAACCCAGGGGGACTCTGGACACATGCTAAGTTAATGCTAATACTTCATACCACCCATGGAGGTCTCAGCCTTCTCCCTTGCCTTTTCTTCTGGAAGGCCTGAGCTCCCTAGTCTGTCAGTATGTGACTCAGGGAGCAGCAGAGGGTGATGTGCCTGTGGGATGCATGGCACCAGTGAAGCCACTGAGTACCTAGAGAGAGGCTCGTTGAAACCACAGGGGAAGCCAAGTGCCAGGCACTCACCTGAGTCAATCCACCAATTTCCTTCACAGACACATAGAGGCGGTACAGGTCCAGAGGTTTCCTACCCACAGCAGGCAGATTTGTCATGCCCATGGCCTTCTCCTCCGTGAAGGCCAGATAACGGTCCACCCACATCTTCCTCTCAGGCTCACCACCCAGCTCATACAACTTGGTGATCTTCTCATTGGTTGTAGTAGAAGAACTGGATTTCTGGAAGGGGCAGGTCAAGATTCTTAGGAACTGGTCAGATTCAAAGCCTATGCTAGGGGTCTCAGAAGTTCCTTGATCAGGGCAGTGGTAAAGCTTCTTATTCTGGGGTGGTCACTAACACCTGCCCTGCCTTCGCAAAAACCAAAAGGGAACGAACTAGATGTTCCTGTAAAGAAAGAAAGCTAACACTGCCTATATGTTATGTATTGAGTGCTGTGCTAGAGGCCTTTACACATTAGGTATTATAAATTATCCTTCTCTTAAAAGATAAGGTAGCAGGCACAAGGAGGCCATGCCTAAGATCTCATAGCTTTTAAGTAGCAGGACTGAGAGTCAAACCCCCTTGTCCACCTAACATCAATGTCACTACTATTCCCACACTACTACTCAGGAGCCTGAACAATGCTTTTATAGACTGTTTCAGAGAACTCAAGAAACTCAAAATGTGATCTTGAGACAACAGACTAAAATGAAAAAGAACTCTTCCTCCTCTCAAGAAAGGAAGGGTTCTGCCTGAATGCCTTTGGATATCCTATCCAAGACATGAGGATGACTAAAAAGGGTCTGGAAGCCAGAGGTGAACGTCCACAAGAGGTGGCAGCTATGATTTTTACTTCCCCTACTTTATAAGATAGGGAAAATGAGGTTTGACAAAGGGCAGAACTATTTTAAATGACTCAAATGCTGAGCAGGTCCCCCAGAATGCCACACAGCCCAACCAATAGCACACTCAGGACCAACCTAAGAGAGGCCAAGGACTCAAACCCCACCTGCCTCTTCTCCCCCTTTATAGAACATGGGGCACCAACCATTCCTGCTGTTCTGAGTAAGCTCCAGGAAGAGAAGAACAACTAGTCGCCTATGGCCTACGCCATCTATCAATGCATAAGGACAGGGGTCACAGTTTCAGAGAGAGAGCAGTCTAGAGAATTCTGCTCTGCAGGTCTGACATTTCCTCCGTATCAGACAGCTGTGAGTAGGTTATGTTATTTACATTAGGACCCCTTAGGCTAACTCAAACCTAATTCAGTGAACTCTTATCCTGGGACCCTTCATGGTAAGAAGAGGCAACGGCACCCTTTTCCAAGATTATCTAGTCAGTGTCATAAAAGGCTGGAATCTAATCACCCTCTCTTCTTTTTCCTTCCTATCACTGAAAGGATGGGACAGAAATTTGAGGGGTCAAGATCTAAATCATTACCTTGGATTTAGATTCCGTCTTGGGTGTCCCATCTGCCTTGTTGTTCATTTTGGTAGCTGGAGTTAACTTGACATCCCCAAGACCCATCATCTCTGGGCTTGCTGCCATCCCTATAAAAGAGAAAAAAAGTCCAACAGGGGTCTGTGACATGAAGATCACTCTGGAAGAAACCTCTGGGGTGAGCAATGACTAGGACTTACCTGCTGAATTGTTGGCCATGGTTCCACTCATGGGATATGGGGGTCCCTGAGGGTTGATCATGCCAGCCATACTATTAATCCCTTGTCCATAGGGAGGTCCGGTTCCCATTATGCCCCCTTGATTCATATTGGGGTAGCCTGGTGGCCTGAGGAAGAAGATGCAAAGTGTGAGAGACAAGAGTTAGAGGCATTCAGCTTTCAGATTTGGACTTGAGCTAAATAGGGCTGTGTGAGCCAAGATCATCTAGTTAGGCTTACAAGGAAAAAGTTTATGGGTCCCACAAACCACAACCATGCACACAAATATTCTTATCTTCTACCACACACAAAAGGTTCTAAGACGGTTCAAGCTCCCAAAAGGAAATCATAGCTCAATTTTAAAGGATATACTCCTTGAAGAATGGAGTCTTACTGTGTCTCTTAAATATTGCGTGCCTTTAAGGCATCTCCAAAGTCAAGCTGTGTTTCCATTTAAGGACCCTCACTATGGCAAAAGGCCTAGATTAAATGCCCAATTTTACTATTTTGTCATGTTACCCCAACCAAACTCACAGGACAGCACCTGGAAGGACTGTGTTTGTTTGTTTTTAAATTATACCTCAAAAAAACTCTTAGTTTTATTTATTTATTTGGCCGAGTCACATGGCTTGTGGGATCTCAGTTCCCCCACCAGGGACTGAACCTGGGCCATCGCAGTGAAAGCCCAGAATCCTAACCACTAGGCCACCAGGGAACTCCCTTTTGTATTCTTTCTTGATGGGCCTACTGTAAACTTTGTGCTTCGATCAAATCCACCTCTTTATAGTCATGATTTAATCACCCTGTTCTACCTCAGTTCATCAACACCCCAGTAAGAGTCACTTTAAGAACTGCAGGCACCAACAATAGGGTACACAGACAGAGCCTTCAAAAACAGTTGAATCATAGTCATTGAAGTCAGCGGCCAAGGATGAAGAGGTGAATCTTGAAGTCATTAAACCAAATCACATGAGCTTTTTGCACTGTTGCACCAGAGTCAAATACACAGGACCACACAGAAGAGTAGGAGAAATGGCAAACCACAACCTCACCATCCTCCATTTCTCACACCACAGATCCAAATCACATGTATCATTAAAAATCCTTTTGGAAACCAAGAAACTAAACTGGCAGAAGAAATAAAGAAACTCTGAAGACTTACTTTACTAATCAAAATAATGTATACTTTATAAAGTTCTTCACATATGATATCTGGTCATGTGAAATTAGATACCAATCTAAGATGCTTACAAATCAGCATTTCTGTTGTATTTTTCACTGTAAAGAAACCTGGTTTTCTAAAGAGCTCTCAATAAAATGCATATTTACCAAGATAACATGGTTTAGGTCCAGAAGTATGTCCACGACCTAAATGACTCTACAACTACATTCCTGGCACTGATACCCTCCGCCTTCACTTCCCAGGCCTTACCTGTTCTGGATGGAGTTGGCAGCAACATGCATGGCGACAGCAGTTTCTTGAGTTTTCCGGTTCATGCCCCCTGGTGGAGGACACATCCCTGACCCAACCTGAGGTGGCATACTGGCCATGTTAGGGCCATAAGGCCGGTTGCCCATGGAGGCGTGACTCATTCTCCCTGGAGGAAGTGTGCCATAAGGTGGGATGCCAGGCTGCCCATGCATCTGACCTCCAGCGCCCATAGGGTTCATGCTTCCAGCCATGCCTGCACTGGGGTAGTTAGCATTGGGCAAGGCATTATAGTTTGGCTGCCTGGGGTAGCCTCCTGGGAGGGGAAGGAGAGAAGATGCAGAGACTTGATTAGTGACTCACTAGCAATTCACTAATAACACTCAACTCTAAAACTCCAAAGATAATAAACAATGGGAATCATTCAATTTGGTCTAGAAAGAGGCCAATTTCATGGTCTCTTTAAAAAACAACAACAACAAAAACAACACTTCATAGTCCATTTAAAAAAAAAAATTAAGGTGGGGGTAGGAGGGGCAGGAGTATATAAAGGCAAGTCTTGTTGTCCCCTCATCGTAATGACGGCACAGCACAGAGCAAGGCTGATTGGCACACAAGGCTGGCTATGCTGCTATCCAGGCCCTTCAACTCCCAGAATTCTTTCCTTTCTACATGCTTATCTTCCATGCTCTGTGTAAGAAATTCAGCTTTAGATCCATCTAGGGCTGATTTTGAGCAAAGATCTATTCTATTAGGACTAATTTACTAAAAAAAAAAATTTAATAACCAATGATTACCATTTAATTGTCTGTGCTCAGTCTTGGGCTAAATACCTTATCTCCATTTTATAGATGAAATAAAGGCTCAGAGATATTCAAGGACTTTCCCATGATGTCAGTCCTGCCCTAGTGTAGGGCCTGGCCTTGGACTTAAGGTAAAGGATAGTTCTACTCTTATAAACTAGATAGCAGCATATCAAACAAGGAACTTTTTTCTCATCTCACCTTCATGCACTCCTACCTGGGTAGTATACTCACCCTGTGGGCCATACTGACTCCCCTGGGGACCATAGCTCCCCATGGAGTTCTGCTGGTAGGAGCCCATGCCTGTGTGCATCTGTCCTCCGGAAGGCTGACGTGGAGATAAGGCTGACCCGGGCTGGGGGGAACTGTACTGGGGCATCTGGGGGTTCCTCTGCATGTAACCTATTTGTGGATGGTGTCCATACAGTTATTACCTTAGTACAGTGGGAACAAATGCTCTCCCTTATCCTAGGACTTCACCATCTACACTTTCCTTAGCAAATACATGCATGAAGTCTCTTATTTGCTGTATAATTATGTGCTCCTTTAGGCACCCTCGAAAGTGACACACAGCCAGGGCATGTCAACTGTTTCTACTAAATGGAAGTTTGATAAAACAAACAGCAATGACCTCCCCCCACCCCCACCAAACCTGTAGGATTTAAAGGGTAAAGATTTGAGGCTGAGTATTTAGTATGCGCTGACCAAATTAGGCACAGTGTGTGGGAGGAACCCATCAAAACACACGACTAACGAAGAATGGTTGTAGGGGAACATAATTCTGGAGCCACCAAGATGGCCAAGCCCATCCTAGCTTCAAAACCTGTTGCCAAGACTGTCTTAAGCTTCATGGTCATACCGTTTTCCAAAAGCTGTTGCACAGATAACCAATCAAAGGTCTGCCTCTGCCCTCCGCCCCCCTCCCTTGAACCTCAGGGTCTCACCTCGATCTTGGGCAATGCTTGACTGGTTCATAGAAGGATGCATGATGCTGTCCGACTGGCCACTGGGTGGCCGAGGTGGCATCTGGTTGCCTGCTCCAGAGAGAGAAAGTCAAGTCAGCCAATCATGGCTAAGCCTGGAAGTTCCAGACAGAAGGTCAACTTAGAACTGAAAATGGCTTTTGGGAAGGCCAACAACCTCCCCGTATCACATACACAGAAGGATCTGGCAAAGAGGCTCCCATCTCCCTTCTTCAAATGCTGAAGGGAAACTCTCTGCCAGTGAGTTGGGGCTCCCTAATATTGCTGGGGGCCAGTCCTCTTTCCCTCTCCCCAAAGGTCAGCACTTGAGGGTACCTGGCACTGCAGCAGGCGAGAGTGGTCCTGAGCGAGACTGAGCAACACTGGCAGGAGAGCCAACTGGGGACGGGGAGGGGCCTCGGATGCCAGGCAGGTGAGGGGAGGTATGGGGAGAGAAAGGAGACTGAGCTGGATTACTCTGCTCCCCTTGGCTGCTGGAAATCCCTGATGTGCTCACTCCAGGGCTCAGAGCTCCTTCTGTCCCCATGGGGAGATCATCTATTGAACCAGACAGATCCTGGAACATACACACAAGGATATGGATTAGCAATATGAGGCCGAAAGATTCTTTTATCAACAATCCTACTACATGATTAACATTTTTATTAAACAACCCAAAGTAAATATACTGCACGCGTTTATGTAGTCATGATACTATAGCTCACACTCAGAAAACTATTAAGGGCCAGATAGAAAATACCTTAGACTCTGCAGGCCATACAGTCTTTGTCACAACTATTCAACTCTGCCATCATATCATAGTACAAAAGCAGTCAGAGACAATACATAAACAAATGGATGTGACTGTGTTCTAACAAAACATTATTAAGAAAAACAAGTAACTAGCCCACAAGCTATAGTTTGCTGATCCCTTGTCTATCTACCAGAAGCAGATCTAGTACTTTGATCTTCTTTCCCAGCCCCAACTTCGATAGTCGTAAGAGAGCAGCTTTCAGTGAGCCTTTAGTTTCTTTTCCAATGGGGAAACTTAAAACACTGCCAGGATGGCACCACGAGCTATAAGGAAATGTTAACACGTTTGGGCAACATTCACACATACCCTCCTCATCAGATTATTATAACCTACATTTACCAAGCACTCACTCCAAGTTACCATACTTTAAAACATAAGGGGTAGGAGGTAAGAAAAAGGGATATATTGCACAGACAATTCCTTAACTGCCAAGAAGGTCTGGGACTACATTCCTAACACCTGGCCAATAACAGGGATGAACAAATGTTTGCCAACTGAACAAACCCAGTTTTTTCCCCTATTTTAAAGTTTTTCAATAAGAACTTGGTATTAATTTGGAGGTTGTGTTTGTCTTGAATTAATCAGTAAAGAGTTCACTCTAGGTCAGTAACCCTCCCCCCAGATTAGCAATCAGGAGTTCAATATGACAAAAAAAAAGGGGGGGGGGGGCGGACAGACAGACAGACTTCCCTGGTGGTCCAGCGGTTAGGATTGTGCACCTCCACTGCAGGGGGTGTGGGTTCGATCCCTGGTCAGGGAACTAAGATCCTGCATGCCATGTGGCATGGCAAAAAATAATAAATTAATTAAAACGAAATACCCCAGGAAACACACCTCCAACCTAGTCCTAGCCCCAAGGTCACTCTCTAGCAATACCACGGGGCTCAACATCACACATTAACTTCAGGCTGCGAACTAACTGTACCTTGAAGAAAGGATGAAAGCTTTGGGTACGGGCTCAGGTCTGGGAAAACACTAATAGTCAAATGGTTAAGAAGAGTTCTCTTAAAGAGACACATCTGAAGAGGAAGGAAATCCAAATGGCCTGATTTGAGTCTACTCCTATTCCCACAACAAGCTCACCTTGGAAACAGCAGTTCAAGGTGATTCTGACCCTGTAGTCGGACAGTAACACTGGAGATCAAAGAGCACCTCTTAGGCTCTCCTCTAAGTATCCAGGTTGGTTGGACCTTTTGCAAACCAGTTGGTTACTTCACTAGTTTGGGAGTATTTCTGCTGAGTTCTATGGGAACAAAGCTTGCCTTGAAGGTAAGGCAGGTAGGTAGGTGTGCATTTTTGTCTGTGTTCAGCTCTCAGTGTTAGCTGAGAAGTCAGAAAATGCTAGCTTTCCAGTAAGAAGCAGACCCAGTACACCATGGCATGCGTTCAAAACACAACTAGAATTAGTCCCAGCATGGAAGAGAACTCAAGAAGCCCTCCTCTAGGTAACACCAAAGGGCCTCTTTCCTCTCAAAGGACTAAAGTACCTGTAGCTATAAAGAGCCCTGAGTTCATCCCAAGAGAGGAGGATTCCTTCCCCACGTTGAGGGCTAAGCTATACCAGGGACACCTGGCTTCTGAACCAAGGAGAGTAAACTCAAAAGAGGCAGCAGCAAGATGACAAGAGGAATCAACTGTGTAGGCCAGAAAAGGCCTTGAAAGCCACTTGTTAAGCCCTGGTCAGTAACAGAAACCACAGCCGAACGCTGTTTTAGGGACCAGTAGCTTCCCTCAGTATTCCTTCCTCCTGTCTCCACTCCTTACCAAACCACCAGCTTCTAGTAACAAGAGCTACTTGCTTAGGGGGAAAAGAAATTAGCATATTTTGGAATAGAATAGGAATCAAAGGCCTATCCATAAGACAAGAATTCTTCAAATGGCCTTGAAAAACTAAGTGTTTTAAAAAATTTTGTCTTTAATTAAGCAAAACATGAACATTCTCAGGGTAAAAACAGTTCAGAGAGTATAGGCAAAATCAAAGTCCCCTTTGCTCTCTTTCTGTTGCCTTCAATAGAGGAACCCCTATTCCATTTGGTGTATGTCCTTGGAGACCTTCTGAGGAGCTGAGGTGGAAAAAAAAAGTTCAACATCACTACTCATCAGAGAAATGCAATTTAAAACAACGAGCCTCACATCTGTTAGGACGGCTATTAACAGAAAGACAAAAAGAAACAAGTATCGGCAAGGATGTCAAAAAAAGGGATCCCTCATGCACGGTTGCTGGGAATATAAATTGGTCCACGCAGCCACTGTGGAAACAGTATGGACGTTCCTCAAAAAATAAGAAAACTACCAAATGATCCAGCAATTCTGAAGAAAACAAAAACACTCACTCAAAAAGATACATGCACCCCCATGTTCACTGCAGCATTATTTACAACAGCCAAGGCATGAAAGCAACCTAAGTGTCCACTGATAGATGAATCACACACACACACACACACACACACACACACACACGGGAATATTATTATTCAGTCATAAAAAGTATGAAATCTTGCCATTTCATTGTGACAACATGGATGGACCTTGGGGGCATTATGCTAAGCAAAATAAATCAGAAAGATAAGTACCATATAATCTCACTTATATGTGGAATCTAAAAACAAAATAAAAACCAAGCTCACAGAAAATAGATTGGTGGTTGCCAGGTGGGGGTGGGGGGAGGGAGAAATCAGAGAAGTGAATCAAAAGGTACAAACTTCCAGTTATAAAATAGATAAGCCATGGGGGTGTGATGTACAGCATAGTGACTAAAGTTAATAAAACTGTATACCTGAAATCTTTATATACAAATACTGAACCATTATGCTGTATACCTGAAACTATAATAATGTTGTATGTTAATTATATCTCAATTTAAAAAAAAAAAAGGAAAAAACCCACCAACCCACCAACCACTGCTATAGGGCCAGGGCACGGCCTACAGATGCTCCTTCAGCCACATGTCTGTTAAAAACCAGGCTCTCCATAGATACACAAGCTATCCCCCAGCTGAGGGATCCCAGGAGTCTGAAAAAAACTGGCAATCCCTGGGGTGGGCTCTCAGGGCCCTAGAGGCACCTGTGGTGGCAATGTGGTGGCTTCCTTCACAGAGGCACTCTGAGGAGAGCTGTCAGTTTTGGTAAAGTGCCCTGAGCACCTTGGAGAAAAAGCACTAAATAAACCACTGTCCACAGCAGCCCACGTGGGCTGAGATGCCTGGGCACAGAATACAGTAGGGAAAGAATCAGCATTAATCTTATCTCTCTCATTTGGCTGGTTTGAGGCCAGTCTCTCAAACTGTCATTTTCATCAGATGGCAACTGGTCAGCATGGGGGGAGTTGATTAAAAAAAAAAAAAAAAAAAAATTAAGAACTAGAATGTTAGCATAGGAAGGAACAGATCATTTACATTAATACTAACTATAACTATCATTTGAGCATCTACGATGTATCAGGAATTTTATGCAGTTGCTTAATTTTCTGCAATTTTTGAAAGCAGGTACTACTACCACTAACATGTTGAAAAGGAGCAAGCGGATGCTCAGAGACTGGGTTACATGCCCAAGCCATCCAGCAAGTGGCAGAAATTAGACTTTGAACCCAGGTCTGCTGAACCCCAAAAGCCATTATGCTGTGACACTATACAGACTGAGGAAAAAAAGCATCATATCTTTGAGTCAAGTACCAAGAGCTGGGCTTTGGTCTCCTATCAGTTGTGACCTTGGGCAAGCTAGCAACAAGCTGGACTTCAGTTTTTCCACTTGTAAGACGAGAGAACTGGACAAATCTGAGTCTGTGGTGCCCCCAGGGCATTTGCAAAAAACGACTGGCACCATATGGTCAGGGCCATATGGAAAATGCAATACCGGCAGCAATAGCCCGGAATGAGGGATACAACAACACAGAGCAGTATAAAGATGTAAGCCATACCCATCAGTTCGAGCGGCTCATCACAGTAATTGTTTTTACTGGGAAATGAGAGGGAGTGGCAAAGACAGAAGACTCAAAAAGAAGTCTCCCCTCTCCCCTCTCTACCTACACGAACAGATGTACCTCTCTACCTACTCTGAACTCCATGTCCTTTCATTGCACAGGACACAACTCTGCTTTCTACCCTACAAAAAGCCAGTTTTTCAGGTCTTCTGTTCCACAAAAAGTCAGATGTCTGGTTGTTGAGTCAGACTTCATTGTGCCTAAGAAGCTGGCTTTCTACAACGCACTTACCACACAGACGAAGTTCAATCAATCCAAGCCCCTATTCTCTCCCCCTGGTGGGGCCACCTTTAGTATTTCAGGACTCACGTTCTCAGTTCTCCTAAAAGAGCCCAACTAACAGGTGCCTTCTAGGAGGACTGTTGAAAGAATTGTAGCAATGCCCTGTAAGTGGAAAGATCTCTTTTCCCGGGTATGCATTCCTCCAAGCATAATCCTGCTGAGAGATAGGAGGTGAGGATCAGCCCACTCAGTGCCCTGCCAGTTCCAAGGAAGCAGCAGGGCCAGAGAGAATTTCCTCACGTGTTTCCAACGTGTTTCATGCATTTTATTGCTCATCTACCATGCAGATCAAAAGCGCTGGAGCAGGTCCAACTATTTCACACAGAATCTCACACTCCAGGCTGGCTACAGCCCCGAAAGCCTTCGTTTCTTCACTTGAAATACTGCCCAATGTTATTTTGGGATGTGACCTGACAGAGGAAGCCCACAGGGATTCCATGACGATAACCGTTCCAGCTGTGATTGGTTGCCCAGCCCCAGCGAGTGCCAGCATGGGTTTGTCAGGCTCTGCTGACAAACAGAACTCAGCAGCTAACACCTTCTCTTCACACCACAACAAAACCATGGCCGAAATCACACAGTCCATACCTCGTTGGGGGTGGGGGTGGGGGGGACGTGGGGGTGGGGGGGGCGTTACTAGTGCTCTCACAGGAAGAGCCGCAAGTTCTCACATGAATTGGCTGCCTGATTAAGTACATTTTCAAGCAGGAAGATACAAGATCAGGGTTACAGAAGGGGGGTTAAACAATCTTCTGACAGAGACTCACAAGGATGACATCAGCTCATTTTGCTGAGCAGATTAAACAACAACAATAAGCAAGTTTAAAGAATGAGCTCATGGCAATGCTCATGTAAGAAAACTCACAGGGTTTTCTCATAAATTTGGCTGAATCCTCAAGAAATGGAGCTTTTGTTAACCCCCCAGATGGAATTCTCATATTCTTTCAGTTGAGAAGAGCTTTTGCCAAGCTGTGCTGACTACTGGCAGGGAAACCATCCACCCCAGGTAAATCCTACACACATACTTATAAATGTGTGTGTGTGTGCGTGCATGTGGGGGGGGTGGGTAGGAACTTCGCCACTCAGCCATGCTCATTTAAATGACAACCCTTGGATGAAAAAAGTCCAAATGCACAGCCTGAAATGACCAAATCTGCATTAGCAATTTGTCAGGTATTTTTCCCCCAGCCTAGCCTAACGGATCCACAGCCATGGTGGACGGCTGCTCCCAGGCTGGAGAATGGGAGGAAATCCTGAAGCACGCAGAAGAGGTTGGGAAACTTAACCTTTGATGAAAGGTAGATGGTAGGAAAAGAGGCAACAGTTTTGACAAATGTCAAGGAAAAAGACAAATAATTACTTAGGAACTACTTAAGGCACATAGGTTCTGGGGAGACCTGATTTTTCCTAACGCCTTCTTTAAGCAACATATTTGTCAAGGGTCAGGGGAGGAAGAGGCTGCCTCTGTCAGACACGCCCCCAAAATATTCGCTACAATAACTCTCTTCTTTCTCCTCCGGAAGGATGGGTGATCTGACCCACCCAGACTAGAAGGGACTCCAGAGTTACAGGACTGCTGCTCTGTTGTTCCAATGAATGGTCTTAGTCCAAGAGATTAAATGCCATCCCTCCCTAGAGAGCAGGCTCACGGTGCTGGCTGAAATACCAAGAACGAATCAACACACAGTGGAGGCTGCCTCTCTGACTTCCAAGTCAAGGTTTAAGCAGGTGGTAAGAAAGAGGAAAGAAAAGACACAGAGGCTGGCAACTATCCTTGCAGCTTAAGACCAAGCACTATCTCCTGCCTGGACTACACTCATTGTGTGGAATAGCAGAAACTGCTCTGGGAAAGGCTCAGAGAACTCTATTTCTTAACACCCCACCCCAAGTTTCCCAAACACACCAAACTCCCTCTTCTCTTTTTCTACAAGCTATTATTCTGGGGATAATGAATCATTTCCTCTTGGTACCTTCTGGCTGCCTGGTGAGGAATGCACAGTAGGGAAAGATCGGACTCTTCTTGTCTCTAGAGCATTTTTCAGGGGCCCACCTCCAATAGGAAATCCCCTACATATACACATCGAATTTCATAAAGAATGCTCTGGGAGACCAAATGTCCAAAGGATGTTGGAAAGAGGAATAAAGCAAGTCCCTTCATGTCTCCTTTTTAAGGGACTCAGAACTGACATAAATATGTGACTATCACGCGTTCAACTCCTGAGGTACGTGGCTGTCTCCCGTTTCATTCTCACAATTATCTTCTGATGTAGCTATCATCCCCATTTTAACAAAGAAGCAAGGAACTCAGAAGTTAAATGAATTACCCAAGGACTGAAAGCTATTAAACAGAATAACTGGGGCAACAGTCTGTCTCCAGACACACTGGGTGATTAGCAACATGACTCTAAGAGGCTAACCTCACTAGGCATCACTTAGCTCTTCTGTAGAAGAGTAAAACTAGATAATCCAACTCTACAATGTTATGTGCTCCTCTCTTTCCTAGCCACTCTTCCTTATAAATCACTCTTCCTTTCTAAACTTTCTTTCATGGTTATTTCAGGTCAGCCCTTTCACCTATAACTCAATTTAAACCTATTTTTTCTATACTAAAGGGTACAGTACTTTTCCTCACCTCTGGGTCCTTAGAAGGACACTTAATGTACAGGGGGGAGCAGGAAGGAGGGAGGAGAGAGTGACTTAGAATCTAGGGAGATGAGCAGGAGGTTAAGTCCCATGAAAGGAGGTATCTGATCTCTGCTGGTATTTCTGTGCCCTAATCCTACTATCAGGCACAAGGGTGTGGCCCAGAGAGAGAAGTCAGATCATTCCTGGCCTCTAGGTGGCCTCATTTCGGATAATTTCAAACCCTCACACTTTCTTCCTCACCCAGCCCTGCAGCCACCCTTCCAAACTGCAGGACAACTGGGTCTTGTTAGGAGCCCCAACCCCAAACTACAACATGGGAAAGCTGCTTTCCAGGGGCATGAGCCAAGCAACCTTCAACACCCTGCCCACAGCTGCGCTCCGACAGTGGGCAACAGAGCTCCTCTAACACAACAGAGTGGCCCATGTCCCAGCCACCAAAGAGAACTGGGTGGGAAGAACAGTTGCTTGAAGTTGCACTGTAGGTGCAGCAACTATAGACTAAAATTGTTTTCTGCCTTGGGAACTTCAAAGATGAAAACAGCTTTGTGGGGACAAAGCCTCTACAATCACAGTGTAACTTCCCTGACCCCTCACCCTCACTCTGTAGGCAGAGACCAGAGTCCCTTCAAGATCCTCTGGACCCAGTGGCTCAGGACTGATGGCACTGTGCTGAATCTGCCCTTTTCCTCACTACCCTGTGGGGCTATATTCCCCTATGTTATTAATGAGCAGAAAAATGCCAAGCACTCAAAAGACAAAATGCTTGATAAATATCACTCAAAAGCATCCTCTTTAGACCCAATCTCTACTAGTCTCTCTCTTTAATAGTCAGTCCCCCACCCTAATCCTGTACCTCCATTCTAGACCTCCACAATGAAGGAGGGACTCTTGGGTGTTGTCATCAAGGAAACTGACTCTCCTTCCTGAGACATACAACCCTGAAAGGGCCTCAGACACCTGGTAAAAGCTCTTGATAGAACTACAGTGCAGGGAAGGAACGTCTGGAAAGGAGGCTGTCGAGAGGCGGGGCTCTGTGTCACTGGAGAAATTTTAATCTAATTACAAAAATACAAGAACCTACTGTTCTAATCCACCTCAGCAAAATCTCTTGACGTAGGTCTGACCCTTTGGGTGGAGGCTGAGGGCACTGCTAAGGTGAAAAGTGGGGAGAAGAAAGTGCTGGACTGTCGGCATTCCTGCAGTAGGCACCCCTTCAAACAGCAACTTGGCCACTGCAGCAGCCATTGATTTTCCCAGGGTCGATATTCTGCTCCCACAGATCTGCTCGGCTAGAGGTTTAATCACATTGAGTGCTTCTGCTCAACATCTCCCCTGCACTTCCCCCTCCCCAAGCCAATAAAACAAACACCAAACACAATGAGAGTTGGCAACAGATAGATGGTGTTCCCCGTAGCTGGCCCTTACCCCCAGAAAAATTATAAGCTCCAGCTCAAGGGAACCAAAAGCTACATGCAATCCACAGGAAGCTGCAGGGACAGACCCACAGGCCCTAGAGAACCTTTTAATCCATTGCCCAACATTCCCATTGAGACCCTTCTAATAATTCAGATGTTTTACATAAAAAAAATCCAGGTTCCCAACTTGTGAAAAGAATAGATCCTAGAACTCCCAGAGGGCACTGATCGATTGAAACCTTGCTTTCCAGTCTGTCACAGACCCCACCAGATCTGTATAATACTCATGTTACCTATCTGACCAGCTCTCCGACACACACCCCACCCCTCCTCTACCAAGGTTTCTCACTTAGGCCAGGAGAGAATGTCTTCTCTAGTCAGAAATCACCTCTTGGTCAAAAATGTAGAGAGTGTTCTAAGGGTCACTAGCTAAGACTCAAATCTGAAAAAAATGAAACTAGGTCAGCGCTGGGCCTGAGTTAGAGCAGTCAAGATCAGTGCATATTTATGGAATAGGGCTATTCTAATCCCAGCAGGAAACAAGCACTGTAAAGCTAGAGAAGGCAAAGAAGTTAAGAACTCCCTACTTTCTCCAAGTCTTGCATTCCCTGTCAGGAAAGCCAACCACACAGACCATGTTCCATCATGATCATCAGCTTGGATCCTAGAACTTAAGCAAGGAGAACAGGAAAAGGGGGAGAGGAAAGGAACACAGAATAGACAGTAGAATTCTAGGTCTGAGAAGGCTGCTCCTTAGAAATACGGCAACCAGAAAGCAAGAAGGATGTAATGTGCACAAGTGGGGGGAGGTAAAGCTGGCACTGTCCTGAACACACAGCACAGACCAAGGTCTAGGAGGCTGAATGGCCTCCCTGGTTTGGTATTTAAAGCCCTCCATTTATATTTGCCAGTGATTTTCCCTACTATCACCTATGGGTCTAGATAAAATCCAGAGGTTAAGGGGGAGGGGGTGGAATAAACAAATCTGAGAGTGGGGAATGGAGAGACTCTTAAACCAGAAAAGGCAGCCCCAAAGGCCTTTAAAACCAAAGAAACAACTCTGTATGTAGGGAAAGGCACAGTCAAGTCCTAAAAGTAGAAGACGAGGACTTCCTAGGTGGTGCAGTGGTTAAGAATCTGCCTGCCAATGCAGGGCACATGGGTTCCCATCCCTGCCCCAGGAAGATAACCGCATGCCTTGGAGCAACTAAGCCCGTGCGCCACAACTACAGAGCCTGTGCTCTAGAGCCCGTGAACCATAACTATTGAGCCTATGTGCTGCAACTACTGAAGCCCATGCGCTTAGAGCCCATACTCCACAACAAGAGAGGCCACCACAACGAGGAGCCCGCGCACCACAACGAAGAGTCCGTGTACCACAACAAAGAGTAGTCCCCACTCACGGCAACTAGAGAAAGCCGACGTGCAGCAACGAAGACCCAACACAGCCAAATAAATAAATAAAGTAGAAGACGAAGGGGGGAGAAAAACGAATATTCTTGATAACAGTTCCTCTGAATACAGATCCTCTGGATTTATTTGGAACTTGGTTTCTCCCCTACCTTCCCCCAAATATCAGGAAATTACCTTCACTCATCTCAGTAAACAATGTTCAATACTCCTTCCACATCAAAGCTGGCCTTAGGGGACAGATTTGCTCTCAGCTTGAGTCTTCAAACCCTAGTTCCCACCTTCAACAAGGCCTGGCTTCTTAGCTCCCTTGGTAAAGGTCAAATGGGAAGCAAGCTAACAGCTCTGAGGTGAGCTCTGCCTCATGGCAATCAGAGATTATGTCACAATACCAGCCAATTCCATGCTGAAACCAGGTGGGGAGGAGGAATAGGTTTTTGGCCATGGAAGTAGATGGAGCAAGAGATCAAGCACTGGCCCCCAAAGGGACAGCACTGGATCATATACCAGTTTCATCACAGCTTTCAGGCAGAACACCAAATACCTTAGAAATAGGAGAAAAAGACAACAGAGCTGATTCTATGCTTATCAGGTACGTTAAAATAGTTCCACACCTATGGGCCCTCCCCTCTGGACCAAGATTCTCACTCTGGTGCAGAGGGGCCCTAATGGTTTCTGTAAATATGGCATTTCTAGGAGGACTTTGTTCAAAAAGCGCAAGCTATCCTCACCACCTCACGCCACTTTCCACCCCTTTCCCCAGAAAGACAAGAAAGACAAGAAACAGCTTGGCAATCCCACATCTAGGGCCTGCCTTTCGGATTTTCGTTAGTCTTCCTAGAGAAGGACAATGGCAGAACCAGGGCATGTACTTCACTGAGGTAGTCTCCCAGGCAGCTTTGCAGAAATAAAAGCACCAACAGGAGAGAAGGAGAAGGGGAGATAGATGGAGGAAAGCCACTGTCACCTAGGCAACTGAGTTCATCCATATGTTGACTCAGGAATTTCAAGAAATCCTAGCTTTTGAAGTTTCTTCCTTCCAGAGTAAATGCTTCCTACATCTTCCTATGGAGCAGACCCAAATCCAGAAGCTATAGTATCACTAGTTTTGCCCAGAAGTCTCAACCCCACATCTCTCCACACCTCCTCCTTCCCCTTCTCTGAAGAGAAGAGAATATGGAAGACAAAGTCTGTTTTCTGCATATGGCATTCTTGCTTCTCTTAAAGGAGCTTTTTGCTGATCCTTTATAGGAGTTGGTCCTAATAGTAAAAGCAATGGGCTCCATTCAGGGAACTCAAAGTTCTGACTTACTAAATGACCTTGGGCAAGTCCTTTACCCTTTCTGGGTCTTGGGTTCCTCATATAGGTATAGTGTGGGATGAGGAGGAATGGTGGTGTTTGTGTTAGTGTGGTGAATATTCTGTGGAGTAGCTCATGCTGACTCCATTCTACTCTTTTCCTAATTGCAGATGTTAAAAAGCTAAAAGCTACATTTCCCTGAATTCCCTGCAGATGGGTTTTGGTTATAATTTAGGTTCTGCTAATAGAATCAGACTCAAGATTAGATCAAAGTATGGCAGTGATCGTACTTCTATCTCCTTCACTTGTTCCTACAGTGAGCATTTTGGTTTCATCTTCTAGTTAACTGGGTGCTGGTTCTGGTAGCAGCGGCTGTGGCTTCTTGATTCCAGCTTACTGATCCCTAGAGAGCAGATTCAGAGCACTCAATCTGATAGTGACTCACAAGCAGGAGTTCCCTTGGTGAGTCAAATCTAGGTCTAGATCCCGATTTCTGGAGCCTAGAACATGCTCCCTCAATCCTCCTAACATTTTTTAAAGCCCAATTCCCTACATTAAATCCTTCTCTATTAAACATACCCAGGGTTTAGTATGGCCTAGGTTCAGTGTAGAAACCACTCTATCTGACACAGTATCGTCAGATGATCCCAAGAGAGTAGCTGTGAAGGAGAAAGGAGAGAATTATTCACAAAGTCAGAGTCTTCTGGGGAAAAATGGGCAAGACAGGGAGGTCTGGAACTTTAAAATACATTTGTCCAGGACAACCTCCTTCACTTCTTCCCTTCAGTCTTCCTGTACTTTCTCCCTCCCACTCTAAGCTCTGGTGGGAGTTGAACTGCTCACACAAGATGGAAGGTTGAGTCAGCACATGCTTTCCTTTCCATCCCTATATACTCTGTAAGCTTTTACTCTGCTGAGGATAACATTACCTGCCTACCCCCAAATAAGTATTCTCTGGGCTTGGGCTAGAAAGGATACCAACTGTCTTCCTCAGCAGCAGGAAATACATTTATTTACTCCAGGTGGTAAAGAACCAGGGCACAACAGTCCTGACAGCCTTGCATAGCTAATAAATGAAGACATGTTTGGCCTGCCAGATCCCAGCTTATCTTCTTATACCAATTTCTGGTTGAAGTAGCAAACCACCAGCTTCCTGCAGAAGGGCTGGGGACAAACTGAAAAACAAGGTCAAATTCAAGTGGCATGCTTAATGGGGACAGGGTACTTCCCACCAGTCCTCAGTAATGCTAACTGAGCCCAGGAGCCATCACACTAGACGTAAGGCTCAGTTAGTTTTCAGAATGAAGTTGTTCTGAAGAAAACAAAAGGTTCCAGCAAGAGGAATCTGTGTGAGACACACAGGCAGGAAGCAGAGCTGAGCCACCAGCAACTAGAATAGAAACAGGAAATGGGCCCAGGAACAAGCATACAGTAATCTGCTGCAAGCAGCACAGGCTCCAGCAGGCAGTATCAGGGCCGAAGCAGCATGACTAAGATGGAGAAGCAGATTGGCTACTCCTGCCAGAGAACCGGCGTTGTAGAGAAGGGACACTATTTGCACAGGGTACATGCTGCTCTGAGCAGTCTGAGTAGATATGACAGAGGGGGTGGGGATTTCCTTTTTGAGACTTTGTAAGAGCACCTGGATTACAATTCAAGGGGAGCAAGCACAGATACACAGTCAGATATAAAGAAAACAGGTCACCAACCTCAGAACGGCCTAGCTTCTCTAAGTACCAAAACTGCTAGTGACATTTGTTACCCCTTTAAAAATAAGCCATCAAAAACCTAGGCAAAAACTGTTGGTCCTGCCTTCCTTTACCATGAAATGTGACAAAAGGGAACACAAACAGTGCAAAATTAAAATCCTTCAAATATTCTAGTTTTTTAAGCCTTTAGAGAATTTGTCACCCACCCCTCACCAATAAACCTAGACAACAAAATGCTGATCCCCAAGCTCAAGTAGGTAGCAAGAACCTAGGAGCCATTCAACAAAGGTTTACTAAGTATTTGCCTAACACGTATTAGACACAGGCCTGCTATACCAACATGAAGAAAATGGGAAGAAGTCCCAGAAAAGGTATTTCACAGCTAGGTTTTGAAGCCAAAGTAGAAGTTGCCTAGGCATTAAAACAAAAAAAACAGGGCTTCCTAGGTGGCACAGTGGTTAAGAATCCACCTGCCAATGCAGAGGTCACGGGTTCGATCCCAGCTCCAGGAAGATCCCACATGCCGCAGAGCAACTAAGCCCATGTGCCCAAAAAAAAACAAAAAACAAAAAACAAAGGGGTGTGTGTGTGGGGGGGAGACAGAGATGACACACATACACCTTAAGCAAAAGGACAATGGCAGGAAGGACCAGGAGTTGTGAGCGAGTGACCAGAGATGAAGTTGCAGAGGTATGCTGGGAGCTGTGGATGGCCCCACAGTAGGGTCTGGACTGTAGGCACGGGGAGCCAGGGCCCCCAGAGCACCCACAAAACAACTGGTTTACTAGTCACAGTATAATTTATTGTATTCAAAAGTCTCTGGCATGATATTCCATGTGAAAATTTTACTCTCAGCTTTCAGGGTCTGACTCCTCCTTGCTTTAGAACCATAAGACACATGAATCACCTCGAGATCTTGTTAACAGTGCTAGAGTCAATAAAGCTGGTGTGGGGCCCAGGAATCTGCATTTTTTGCAAGCTCCCAGGTGATATTTGTGCTGCTAGATGATGGACCACATTTCCCCCAGTACCAAGGACCTAAATGATTAAAGTTTTAGCATTAATCAGGACACTCTTTTTTTAAAAAGGCACAGAACAAGGCTTGCTCCCATACAACACAAGGGAACCAAAGAACCACTTCTGTCAACTTTTCACTGTTTGAGGTGATTTCCTAGTTGGTTAGTTCCTCCGGTATGCCTGACCTAGAGATTTGGCCACCTTCCCACTCCCACTCAGTGCTGTCCCTTCAGTTCACAGCTCATCAATGCCTCCATCACAGGGAGGTCAGGGGAAAAACGGGAAATGGAAATCCATTTACAACTCTTCTTTTAGGACAAATCTAGTAAATGTTAAAAGACAAAGGGCTGAGGCTTTTGGCTAAAGATTAAGAGAGAGTCAGCTTGTCCATGCCCTTCCTCTGCTGGGTGGGATGCTAAAGGAAATATTTCATCTGAAATATCAGAGAAAACTGGATTCAAATCCTAATTCCAAGCCTTAGTTTCTTCTTATGGAAAACAGAAATGATTATTCAATTTAGTACATTTCAATTGCTGCCCTTCCAGGAGGATTCATTTTAGCAGTAGATCCTTTCCTGGCCCCACTCCTGCCCTCTAAGATTCAGATTCTGTAAGAGTTCCCTCCCATTTCCTCTTTTCAGATCACTATCACCCAAGCTCTCAAGATTTGAGAACATCATAGCAGTTAAGCATGAGTGCTAATAGCTACTTTGTTAAGTAGAAATCTAAAGAAGGGCTTGGAAACCCAAGCGATAAAAGAGTATCTTTAATTTAACACACATTAAAAATACCATTCCTATTCACCTCACTCCGGGCATCAACAACTTCCACTCCTATCTAACCGGAGCAAACAAATATGGTCTAGATCTTCAATAACAGCCTCTGAGACCTTCTCAGTCAAGGATATAGTGTCCCTTTTAAGCTAACCCAGTGCCCTTGATTCCCTTCTCTTGCGACTCCTGAAAGATGTGCCTGTTTATACCTTCCTAATGTTCTGCGGGCAGCTTCACCATTCGATGCCTATCTGGCATCATGCACATGTGGGTCTCGAGAAGCCGAGGAATTCAGGCCCGCCCAGCTGCCTCCCTCCATGCCTTTCAGGAGTGCTCTTTACCTTTACACCTTTCCCTAGCGTGCGTGCTTCCCTCCAGCCCTCAGAAATCAGATCCTCTCCCTGCCTCACAAGGATCCCAATAAACTGCTTCATGACAAATACAACTTCATATTCCTTGAAAATACATTAAGTGCAGACCATCTTTGTCCCTTCCTTGGCTTCCAGAAATATGACACAATCCTGGTCCCCCCTCCAATCTCTCCAACTATGTGTTGGGTGCTTCTACTCAGTGACCACAGGCACTGTCCAGGGCGCCATCTGGCTCCTCTCTCCATGCTGCATGGCCTGGGAGGTTTAACTATTCCATGGTTTAACTTAATTCCATGGTTTAACTATTAAGCACTACACAGACAACTCTCAAATTCTATCCAGACTCAGCTCTTACCCAAGTTTCAGTCTCCTATCTCTAACTAGTAACGAAGCATTTGTTTTTAGACATCTCACTCTATGGAACTTAACTTCTCAAAAATGAGTTTTCCTATTAACCTTTCTATTTCTGTCAATGAGATCCCCCTGCCCCGCAACCTGGTATATTGTTAAAATTTCCAGCCAGTAGAATCCACATATTTTCAGTTCTGTAGATTCTTTCCTGTGCATCTCACAACTAAGATTAGGCGGTTATATAAATGAGACAGAGGGGTAGAACTCCACTGAACGCTAGAATTATTTCAACAGTTTATCCCCTTGGTTGCAGACTATCCCCTTTACAAACCATACCACACACCAATGGATCAATTTGGTAAAACATTAGTTTTATCATGTTATTGCCCTAATTACTTATTTGCAGGCCTATGAGATCAGATCCAAACGGCTTACTTATCCTACCGGGGCTCCAGGTCCTGCGATCTAGCTTTCCTTCCTTGTTACTCCCCACCCCAGGAAGCGTGATCCTGACCAGCCCCCCTAAATGTCATCCACATTGCATCCCACAACCATCTAGTCTCTGCTCAGGCTGTACTTTTCCTTTCCAACCACCCCAATACATCCACATCTAGTTCATTCTAACTAAACTTCTGCCATGATGTCTCCCCTCTACTATTTAGACATAAATGGATCACTAACTTCACCTTTATCCTCATAGCATTCATTGTAACATTCAGACACACATTCTTCTATCTATTTCACTAATGAAACAGAGGTGGACCCTTGAGGGTCGCAACCATGTCATACTCAGAAGCACCAACTTAAAGAGTTCAGGTTACCTCATCAAAGTTCAACCCTCATCTAATGCGCATCTGCCTTCTATATAACAACCACAGCAAATAGGGTGCCAGATTTTACTCCAGAGACAGGGAACGTACCTAATTTTCTTTTTCTTTTTAAAAATATTCTCAGTCCTTCAGATCACAAAGGAATTTGTACGTCACACTTGGGCTTAAACCTATAGGCAACAAGTAGCCAGAGGTTTTAAAACAGTACTGTAACTTGCCAAGTTTGATTTTTAAGATGATCACTCTGGTGATTATGTTCAGGACAGACTTCGAAGGAAAAGAAACAGGTCAGGACTCTATAGCAAAACACCAGGTGAGAGATAATGGGGGCCTGTAAGAGAGGCAATGAAGAAAGACAAGGGATTCAAGCCATTTCTGAGGTAGACTAGGATTTGGTGAACAACTTATACAAAGGATCCAGTGATAAGTAACACAGAGCAGGGAGCTCCCAGGATGGTGCTGGCAATGCAAGGGCTGCCTTAACCCACGAATAAACTGCAGGGGTCACAGCTGCCAGCAGTCTGTCTCTCCTAAGTCTCTCTTCCTTCATTTTCAACCCAGTCTTCCCTCCAGATCAAGAGTCAAATGACAGTGTAAGTCACCACTATTATTGCTTCCTAGTCTAGTAATTTTTTTCTTCCCTTTTCAAAGGACTACCAAAGCTCATTGTTATTCAAGTATGGTCTTTAGAACTACAGCACCACCCTGAGAGCTTGTTAGAAATGCAAATTCTTGGGTCCTACCACAACTACTGAATAAGAATCTCTCTGGGCAGAGGTCAGTAATCTGTGTTTTAATTGACCTCCAGATAATTCCTAATGTACTCTGAAGTTTGAGAAGCAGTGATATAGCTAACCTCTCCAGATCAAGGCTTTTAATCCTATATCCATTTTGTACCACTGAATGGAAACTGTCCCAGGCACACTTTCAAGACTAACATGTAAATTTACAAATGTGCCTCAGTAAGAAAAATTTGGGAAGCAGTCATTACTCTAAGGAAACCACATATACTTGGATGAATCCTTAAACAGAAGCTTTTCAAGATGCAACTCCAAGTCATTCTCAAAAATGACCATAATCAAAACTCAGAAATCAATTTACAGATGAGTCCCTTACAGATTTTGACCCAAAATGAAGAAAACTAAAGACTTAATGACACACCTAGAGATTTGCTCACCCGCCCCTTACCAGGGATCAAACCCGTGCCCCCTGCAATGGAAGTGCAATCTTAACTACTGGACTGCCAGCAGGGAAGTCCCAAGAACCTTCTTAACATAAGGTGCAGTGGTAGCTATCTTACAAGATAATGACAAACCCTAACCCCACTTCTTCCTAAGGCCACTGTCAGGAAGCACAAATAAATTAATCCATCTTCTAAAATGAAGTTTGGGCATTCTCATAACAGTCTGTGATAACTGCCTCGCACTAGCAGTGAAAACAACAATCTGGTAATACGGTTAACCTGTCCCCTGTCAGCCATACACTTTTTGGATGATCAACGAATCTGCTCAGGTTTATTTGTTCAATGAGTTGGAACCTACTATATGCCAGGCACTATGCTGGCAATGAGCAAGGCAGAGCAAGTCTACCCTCCCTGCGTGTGAAATAAGTAATTGAAACCACCCTTGAGATAAGCATTGACGAGAAACATGGGTGCTAAGACGGTCTATTATAGTAAAGGAACCTGACATAGTTTGGACTAGTGGATCTCTTCTACCAAGGCCAAAAATCAAGATCACCCAAGACAGCTTCTAAACATACCAAAGCCCAAGCCTTACCTCATATCAAATAAATCAGAATTCTGTGAACCCTGGCCATTGGTTTTAAAATCATTTGCTCCGCAAGTAAATCTAACATGCAGCCAAGGTAGAGAACCAACTGGTTTGGGGTATAATGTGATAAGCGTTATGGCCACAGAGGTCAATAATACAATGCCTGCCCTCCAGAAACTTTCTATCTAGTGGGAAAGACCCAACAACGTAGAAGTACCAGCAAAATGCTCTAGCAACACGGAGCAAAAACCCCTCAGATACAGGATAGTGCTTCTCTGGGCACAGGATAGGGAAGTAATCCCATCAGGCTATACAAGGTGCTTTTTACCTGTGTCAGCAAGGCTTGGTTTCTAAAGATGGGTACTCAGGCACCTAATTATGCTTTATACTTTTCATACATCTTAAATATTGCAGGCTTTTAAAAAAGTAAGATGAAAACTGCCTTTCAGTGAAGGCATCATAGAAAGTTATTTAAGCAGAGCTTTGAATCTTGATTTCTGAGGAATGATCTTGAAGATGCAGACTGAAATACGAACAGGAAAAGTTAGGAGGAAAAGTGTATTAGGCAAAGGGAAGACTGTGCAAGGGGCTAGAAGCAGAAAAGGCATGGGGCCTTATAGAAACTGAGAGAAGGCAGAAAGCAAAAAAGGATGAAGCAGAGGTTCTCAAAGTGCCATCCTAGTAGCATCAGTACATCAAGAATTTGTTAGATATGCAAATTCTGAGGCCTACTCTAGACCTACTAAATCAGATGGGGGGGGGGAGGGGGGGGCGGAGATAGCCTTGGTAATAATATTAAGGATTTTCGATTTTATTCCAAGATTAATGAAAAATAATTGAGAGGTTTTATAGAGGGATAACATAATCAAGATAATAGTAGCTAAATGGTTTGGCATTAATAGCTGAGCAAAAACTCCTCAAAATCTAATTTTTGGAATAATCAGGATCAGAAACCATACTGAGTCTTTAAGTCAAGCGTCACAATCATAATGCCTTTAGGGCTAAGCCAGAAAGGCCAATGAGTGAAGAGAGGGATGTGGAAAACTGAAGGGGCTGCCCTCCAGTCAGCACAGCATCTGCTCTAGAGCCAAAGACAAACACGTGCTGAGTGGAGGGATACTCTGGCGAACCTAAGGCTCCCTTAACACAGCTGCTTAAGAAAAAAGTGGGCCCCTTGCAGGGAATCCCGCCTTCTCCTTTCTTCAAATGTGACTATTTCCCCAGCCTGGCTAGGCAAATCTGGCATCAAACCAAAATTTCAAAGAATAAACCACCTTTTGTTTCTTTGTCCAAGTAGTAGAGGGATAAAAAAGCAATTCAACAAACAAGATGCCAATAACCCAGCCAGCTCACCTCCCACATGGAGCTTCTACTACAGAGCAAATGACCCATTTGGATGAATCTATAGTAGAAGCCTGAACTTTGAATGCTCCCTGTGATAGGCTACCCAGGAACAACCCTCTCCTGGGCCCAAGAGGCTACCAGTGCCTTCACTCCAGTAGGTCAAATTAAGCTCTTGGATTCAACAGTACTAGGCTCTCCACCCTTCCAAGACAGACAACGTGCTTGTACGATAGTTTTCTCAGGACTAAAAACTATCAAATACAGTTCAATCAAAAGGTCACTAGAAACAAGCAGAAACGTTTTGATGAGGAGCAACTTACAGCACTGGTAGAAATCCACCGATTTGGATTCTTGCTACAATAGTACCTCACCCAGATTTAGCCACAGACCATAGATGATGAGGGAGTGGTTACACAGTTCTGACTGAATCAGGTTAAAAAGCACATTCCAGTGAAGTTCAGGATGCAGAAAAGGATTGCAACAGACATTAATGAGAAGGGAACAAAGAGTGATTGCCTTATTCAGACACTTCCTCCCCAGTTTCTCAGTTGAGAAAGTCAACAGTCTCAGAAGTCCCATCTGACAATGGTTATTCATCCTGGCCTGAGAAGCTTGATTTACAGGTGCTGAGGGACTCCACAGATCTTGCCCTACTAAGGTTATGGCTCAGAGATCTTCAGGGGAAAGTATGGAAGCTTCATGATGAAGTGAATTCCTACCTCCTATCTAGTCCTCAAAGATCCAGAAAACCATTTTCTCCAAAGTCAAAATAACTGAAGAGACAAGCTTCAAGTAGAATCAGAATTTCAAAAAAATCTTATTCACATCTGTGGCTGAATTCCCACTTCCTAAACTGAAGCCAGGTTTGTAATGAAGTGTTTGCCACCTACAGTCTTATTAGATTTCAGAACACCCCATTTTATTCCTGTGCCCAACCTAAGTGACTTGCCTACGTGTAGTGGCAGAGCTAAGACCAAGGGTGAATGTTCCCAGAACCAGCCTACTATCAAATAGTTGGTGTTAACTGTCTCTGAGTATCAAGTATAGCCCCTCTAAGATGATAACAGTTGACGTTTATGGAGCACCTATAAGCACCAGCACTCTCTTTATACTGACTTATTTAATATTAACCTCTCCATGAAGTGGATACTTTTAGTTTCATTTTACAGATGCAAAACTAAGGCATGGAGAGATTAAGTGACTTGCCCAAGGCTACAGAGTTAGTGGCAGAATCAAAATGCAGACCCAGGAACTCTGGCTCTAGAGCCCAAGCTGTTAATCAGCAGACCATACTGTCTTTCTCAGGATACCGTCAGTCCATCCTATAAACACTAATCAAGCATCTGGACACCAAAAACTCTACTAGACAAAAGCAACTACACAAAACAACAACTAGAAAATCTGCTTTTACTCCACCATGCTCAAGGTGACAGTCCATGCCAAATGCATCCCAGATCCTACCTCCCAGCTTAACGTTAAGACAAACACCTAAAAATTAAGCCCTCAGAAGTAAGATATAGAAAAAAGCAAAAAACAAAAACAAAAACAAAAACAAAACCCCACCAAGCCTTCTCTCAACTTTGATGGAGAGCAGACAGTGCTTCCACCATCTGCATCTTCTCTGTTTCTCACCTGGGTCCAGGCCTAAGAGCCCAAGATTTAAAATAAATAAAAAAAACTTTTAAACAGTGTTTAAATCTCTAAACAGAGGTCACAAACATATTCTTCCCTGCGCAGGCAACCAAAACAGACATTCTATAAGGTCAATCCATAAATTCCTATTCAGAATTTTGAGCCTGAATTCAAGGAATTGAATTGAATTGAATCATTCATTTAGCTCAATACCACCAAAACATCCAATCAGAAACTGGTCTTCTTTACTTTCTCTCTCTGCTCCCATCATCTTTTAGAGGGTGGCAGAAATACTCACAGGCAAGCTTGAAGGTCTTGACTGAAGGCTCAGGTTCATATCTTCTTGCCCTCCCTTACTGGAGGTCATTGAGGGGGCTGAGGATGCCTGAGACCCAAATGAATCTTGAGATAACTCCTAAAACAAGAAAAACAGAAGCTGTGAGAGCCTCGTATTAATAAACCAGGCAAGCTTGCTTCATGGTCAAATAGCTATGGGACTCTCTCACACAGGGGAAGCTGGGTGTGAGAGACTGCCCAATGGCACACAATATTACCTGAAGGCAGAAAAATACAAGTTGTGGCTCTTAAGAACATCAACAGTGGTCATAAGGCTCTCTGATGGCACTGCTGACCATCAGAGAGACCATTTACCACCACTCACAGAAAGCTGTTGCTTGGGGGATAAATGCTAAAGTCTAGCTAACTACAAGTTATATCTGTCAAGGAATGAGACCAACAAAAACTCACGCCAGAACCTCTGCATTAAAATGAGTACTGCTTCCTTTAAAGACATTGCCTTGGGATGAGATATTTATTCCAATAATGCCACCAATGCACAAAATCTTTAGTGGACTTGTATCACTCAGTCATTCTCTTTTTTTTGCTCCTTAAAGAATAAACCCCTAATCGTTATTTTTAGAAATTATCACCTACCTTGTTCATAGACATGGCTACAAATGAATTTTAGCTATTTTCCAAAATCAAATCCACTCTCAAAAAAAGTAAAGGATTTGCTGCTACTGAGAATGTTCTAAAGAACGTGATGTCAGCGCTGACAGCAGTTTCAAATGAAGGGGTCCAAAATATTCTGAGCAATAGCAGAATGGAATGGCAGTTGGATGAATGTACAGTACAGCCTCCCAAAGTGACTGTTTTAAAAAAGACCAAACTAACTTGGATGCTCAAGTTTTGAATGCTAAGTAAAAAAAAAAAAAAAAATCAGTCCCATTATCTTTATTTCTTATCTGTATATGTAATGTTCCACTGCCCTATTTCATTAGTAAGGAGAGCTACAGGCTTTTATGCAGTCATGTCTTTATTAGTTCAATTACAGAACCAATTTGTATGGCAAAGTTCTCATGACACCAACCCCCAGTGTCTGCAGTCACACGCAGGGAAAGGCAAGAGGAAGGGGCATCTTACCTGTGGTGGAGGGAAGCGCTGCTGGGAATAGGCAGTTTGTTGTGACTGCTGAGACTGGGGCTGAGGGTACGCAGCCTGCTGGGGAAGCGTCGAGGTTGCTGGCTGCTGAGGTTGCTGCTGCTGGTAAGGAGACTGTGCCTGTGGCTGTGAGTAGGGGGGCTGGCTCTGGGGATGCTGCTGGGTGGTGGACTGCTGGGAGGGGTACGGAGTCGGGGACTGCTGATGGGGAGGCTGGGATGGCTGCTGGGAATACGGAGGCTGAGAGGACTGGAGCTGTGGTGGCTGAGACTGAGGCTGCTGCTGATATGAAGGTTGGGCATGAGGGGTCTGGGATGGTGGTTGCTGGGAGTAGGGTGGCTGCTGCTGCTGGGGGTGAGGGCTTTGCTGGTTGTAATATGGAGTCTGGCCCTGCTGACCATACCCACTGGGGCCTTGTTGTCCATAAGGTGGAATCTGTAAAAGGAAAGGATAGTTTTAGCACTGACACTTCTGGATGAAGAAAGGTGAGGTATTCTGTCAGAAGCTATGTCCTGAAGATGGGTATAGAAAGCAGGCAAGCCAAGCTTCACACTTAGAAGGCCCAGGGTTTTCTACCTATCCTGTTAAACTGAGCCAGGAAGGACAGCCAGGCTGGGTGACTAGTTGGTTTGTTTACAAGTAGACTACATTCAACCAGAGAAAATTTACACTATTTAATAAAAATTTAGTCAACTTACAAGAGCTCAAGAATCATTGTTTTCAACAATGAGCTTACTCTTTTCATCATGGCCCAGACTGTTTTTATAAGTGCTAGGAATCTGTATCTTAGCCACAATGAAGAATCAACAGCAGCCTGGCTCAGCCGACTGAAACCCTAGTAGTGTTTAGTAATCCAGACGGTATGCCAATCGCTAAACCACCCTGGTTCTCTTTTTTTACTTAGTCTTCATTCAAAAAGTATCTGAGAGCCTACTTGCTTACTTGTACCAGGCACTATTCTAGGCAGTAGGGATACATTTGGCAAGTAGGAAAAAAAAACCCCAAAGACAAAAAACAATAATATCCACCTCAACTCTCCTCCATTTTCTCATTGAAAAAAAAAATGTGACTTTATATAAGGGCATACTTTGCTTAGAAGTCTTAGAAGTAAAGTTAGGTTTTTTATATTCTATCCCTCACTATTTTCAGTACGAATATCACACATATAAATGGTAGAAAATGCTGTCAGAACAAAAAATGGCAATAAGAAGATGATGGTGCGAATGGTCAGACAAAAGGAGAAGAGTAAAACCTTAATATCTGTAACAGCGCTGTTAGCACCTTTCTGTTCAATCTTCCCTTTTCCTGCTACTCCCAGTACCTTCTAAACATTCACTTTAAACCAGACGGCTATATGTTGAAGGCCTTGAGAAACATGAACGGCCTCTTCTCCCCCAGGGCACATGGTATGAGTGGTTTTTCTTGGTAGTGGTGGATTGGTGCTCAGCCACTGCCTTTTTCTTTCTCCCCATTTCCTTCAGAGATCACCACTCAGTGGGTATAAGCAGGCCAGTCAGCTCAAAGAAGACAGATACGTATAGGCAGTGGCCAGGGAGCAGTTTTCCTTCAAGCCTACATGCAATGGTGACCACAACCTTGGCCTTGTACATAGCACACTGAACTCAATGAGTCAGTTGGCCTATGTTCCTCTCAAGAGGTTTGGAAGCCAAAGACACATTCTGATTCTATAGCTCCAGACCAGATCTTGGACAGCAACAAGGATTAAGGTAATCGGAGTCACCATCTACCTGCTGTGCATAAGAGAGGCCGCCCATAGTACTCTGCGCTCGGCCCTGCATGGTCATCGGGTACCGCTGCGGGGTCTGGGACCCATATGGCTGCCCTGGGTACCCATGTCCTTGCTGTGGTCCTGATGGAGGTCCCTGTTGTTGCGAGTATGGGTTAGTCCCGCCATATGGCTGAGGTCTCATCTTGCCCATCTGATCCATTGGACTGGATGGCTACAAAATAAAGAGCATTTCATTAACCTGAAGCTTTGATGGCCTCTGGCCAATATGAACACAAACTTAGGCATACAGGTCTATATGCCACAAAGGAAAACAGTTACTATGAAAAAGTAATGGTATAGACCCAGTAACCCTTGAGCAAATCATTTAACCTTCCTCAGAACCTTGACTTTGTCATATGCAAAATGGAAACATCACCAGTTCGTAAAAGCATCTTGTAAGCTACATACTACTTTATAAGTGTGTTACTACTTGAGATCCAAGGAATAGGCCAGGTGTGGAGCAATGAATACATGTTCTCTATAATGTAGAAAACCAGAACAAAGGCACTTCAGTTGCGAGGGGATGGTGCTGCTATACTCTGCCATGATCTTGTTCAATAACACCAAAACGGATGCTTCACTACTGTGGTTGGGAATTCAAATACACAAGCATCTAGATGTTTTTATTCTTTAAACAGTGGAAACTTATTTCCTTGCACATCCGTAGCCCATTTGTGCTATGGTATGAGCACTTAAATTTATGCTTTCTTCCAAATGGGTAACATAGCTAAGTTACAGCTATTGAGGGAATTGTGACCCTGAATTTATTCAGAGCCTTGTACAAGTCAAGTGATAAGTTCACCTCCTTGAATACTGAAGAGCTTGAGGGTGTAAGGTGGGTAGAGATTACGTGTCTTTAGGAAAACAAGATATAGAGGTACCAATAATGAAAGCTAAAAGTTTAATTCACAGGTGTTTGGCTACAAACATAACTTTCAGCTCTTTGTGGTGCAAATGCATCAATCAACTCATTCACTTTCTGACATAACGTTATTTTATTGGAGCTACATAAGGCAGAGCACCAGCACACTTTCCCCTTCCAGAGATGCCTACCTATAGCTGTTGGCGGTGAGAAGGGGAGGAGGGAGTGTCTATAAGCATTTAAATAGATACACGCAAGTTGCAGAGTAGGCCTGGACCTGACATAAAACTTGAAAACTGAATCTTGCATTGGGGATAGGGAGTAGACATTAATACTATGGGCCTGAATATCAGGAACTTTCAAATTAAGGAACTCAGCGGTTCTCAAACTTCAGAATACATCAGAATCACTTGGAGGGCTTGTTAAAACACACACTGCTGGCACCCATCCCCAGAGTCTGATTCTGTAGGTTCTGGGTTGGGCCAAGGATATGCATTTCTGACAGTCCCCAGGTGATGTTGATGTTGCTGGTCCAGGGACCACCACACTTTAACAACTACTAGTCTAGATTACACTCTTCTGGTTCTATTATTCTGTAATTAATAAGTTATTCTAACTTTAAGAAAACAACAGCACAAACCCCTCCAAAATGAGGGGAAAGGGGTACTCAAGCAATTGGTTCTCTGTACATATCTTTTTTTTTTTTTTTTTTGGCAGCATACTACCTAAGTGTTTTATAATAGAGGAAGTCGAACTGTCATGAGGAAAATGGATGAGATAAAAAGCCGCAGAGACTATTCTTCTAAGTATCAACAGAAAAAAAGGAGAAGCGAAGTTCTCGCTTAGGCTGCAGCTGAAATCTCAACTTAAAAGGTAATACCCTCCAAGTTTCTAAACTACAAGAATCATAGCAAAACCGTGTCCCAAATCACTACTACATGTCAATATTATTAAAGTGATGTTTCCAACGACCATAATCTAAACAGATTTTGCCCAGTCCTGCCTTTGTATCGGAAGCTTCAATAACATTCCCAATCATAATTTTGGAGCTACATGGATTCTTTGGGGACTGTTTAGGAAGTCCAAATTTAACAGCTGAACCAGTGACCAATAAATAGCATGTGTGGTCTTCCCCAGATATGCCTGGCAATGGAGCCAAAATACCACCATTCTCTCCTATAAAGAGCTCAGGGGCTTACTCGGCCACATCATACTGCAAATAACAAGGAGATCCTCATTTTATCCCAGACTGTAGCTGCTTTCCGTGTGGCCCCCAGGTGAAGAGACTACATTTGCTCAACAGAGACCAACCCACTCCGGGTTATCTCTGTCAGTCTAGATCTCCCCAACACACAAGGGGCAGTCATTACCATGGTTACTACGGAGCTTCTAGAGCAGCAGCTATTAACCAGGGCTATAGATTGGAATTTTCTGTGAAGCTTCACAAGTGCCTGGGGCTCTCCCTAGAGATTCTAATTTAGTTGGTCTAGAAAGGCTTGGGCTCCCTCCCCGCAAACGCCTTAAGATCCTTGGATGATGTGTGTGTGTGCGTGCATGTGTGCGTGTCTCTCTCTCTCTCTCTCTCTCTCTCTCTCTCTCTCTCTCTCGATGCATGGCTTGTGAGATCTTAGTTCTTAAGTTCCCCAACTAGGGATTGAACCCAGGCCGTGGCAGTGAAAGCACCAAGTCCTAACCACTGGACGGCCAGGAAATTTCCCCGTTCTAATGTATATTACTACCTGAAAACCAGTGAGCTAGAGAAACACTGCCCAATAAAATTTTCTGTGTTGTGTGACTATTCAGTACTTGAAATATGGCTAGTGTGACTGAGGAACCGAATTATTTTTATTTACTTTTAATTAAATTCAAACAACCACACGTAGCTGGTGGCTATCATACTGGACTGCATAGTTCTAGAGCAATACTCACAAATCATTTTCACCTCTCCCTGCTCAACAACAGCTCCAAACTTCCTACCTACTACATCATGTACAGTATCAAACAGAAAGAGCAAAGAAAGTAGTAAATCAATAGACTTGGGTTCAAATCCTAACTCTATCACTGTCTGACCTTGAACACATCAGTTCTTTATCCAAAACGCACATAACACACTTCACACGGCGCCTGGTACTTAAACGCCCGATGACTAGTAGCTATTATCAATAATGATAAATAGTGCTTCTGCCTGGCTCTAAAGTCCGCCATAGTGTGCTCCGGTTCTACACATTTTTCAGCCTCATGCCAAACTTCCCACATGTCCAGCTCTATGCAATGGTACCCTGCCCTGCCCTCCTGTCCACAATGGATTCCACCAGCAGAAACCCAGCCCTTCAACATGAAGCCACTCCCCACTTCTTCAGCACATTCTACCCTTTCACATTTCCATATGTCCTATTGTAAAATCAGTCAGAATCATAGGTTTAGCACTTAGTTGTCCAGCTAACTGCATCTCTCAAAACTAAGTTCTCAGAAGTCAGAGATCAGGTATTCTATCTTCAAAGTCCCCTCAAAGACCCCAAGTACAGAACCAGGGCTCAGTAACTTCAATGTGCCAGACTGCCCTCCTGTAAGAAGTGGGTAGGGGATACTATGGGAAGAAAGCCTAGATTAAACCACCTAACCAAAGGGCCAGGGGCACCCTTAAACCCTAAACCAGGTTATGACTTTGAGGACAGGGGAAAAAAGTGGGGACTGGGCTGAAAAAGTAGAGAGTAGAACAAACAGTCAAGGGAGAGTGAGCACACTTCTGAGGAGAATCCTATGTGCCATCCTATAACCAGAGAGGTCCTCAAAGTACACAGGCATCCACAAACACACTGCTTAAAAACAAAGGGCTAAAGGCAAGTTACTATTTCCTCTCTCACATCAGGGGGCCTGCACTCCCAATTGAGGACAGCTACTTACACAGGGGCTAGTTAATAAAGGGTTCAAGGATTCTTCCATTAACTTTAGAAATTCCTTGCAGACTAAAAATAAACACAAGTTAAAGAAATTCTTATTCTAAAAAATGAAATTAAGACATTTCCCTTTCCTGGACATCAGATCTCTAACCCCTCCCTTCACCAAAGGGCTATAATCAACAGAATATTCAGCTCAGCAAACTAAAATATACTCAGTTCAATCAGATTACTCTGGTCTCATGTCAAAGTTAAACATCTGCTCATATCAGAAGGAGAGGTAAGCAGGGACTGAACTCACACTTCTGACATTTAAAACCATTGTGGAAGATTTGTGATTTGCAGTTATAGATGAAATGTCATCTTCCAATCTTTCATAACAGAGAAGGGGCCTTAAATCTTCACTAATCAGTTTTATTGGAAAGTGGCAATTTCAGAACAAAAAAATTCCTACTACATGCAAGATAGAAAAACCAGTATCTGCAGTCTGCAGGCACCACGGAAGAGGCAGAGGATGAGAAACACCAAAGAGCCAGAGATTCCACCCTGGGAAAGACAGAGAGGAAATCCTTTCAATGGGAAACCACAGGAGTAGATTACTGTGATTACACTTCAAAAGCAAAGGCTCTGCCACAAAGACACATAATTGAGAGGAAAATGCTGCCCCCTTGATCAGGGAAGTCAGGCCCCCTGCGATATACTCTCCTGCATTCATAAAAAATAAAAATAAAAAAGAGGAAAAGAACCATAAGAAAACCCCCATCTCTATTCACCACTTATCTCTTTCCAGATCACTGGACGTGCTACAAACTGCCTGCCGAATGAAATGCATCAAAAGATGCAGTTTAGGGGCATCAAAGGCAAGGATGCCTAGCAGGCTGGTCCCTTTGAATATATTCAGAACAAACAGCTTACAGACTAACCACTTGCATAGAGTTCCCCTGCTCTAAGCAAATGGAATTTAAAGCCCCTCCAGATCAGAGGGCTAATGGAATCCCTTACAACTTCTTATTGCACCAAGGAAAGCCATAACAACGTAAGGGGTTGCTGAGATATAACACACTGGATTTCAAATTCTCCAACTTCTGATCACAACTGATTGAGAAGAGCAGAGAAGGTGGGGCCAGGGACTCCCAACTTTCAAGTGAAAGATACTGTTCGTGAAAATGTAGCACGACCACATGACAGCGGCACCAGGAAAGAGAAACTTCCTGATTTTCTTGAAATAAAAGTCCAACTGAAGAAAGCTCCAGGCTTCAGTCTCAATCCAAAGATGCAGAAAGGAAGTGACCAGGCAGCTAACCAAAGGAGCCAGATTTGGTACCCAAGGACCAGCAAGAACATGACCAGAGAGGGATGGACCATGGTGCCAAAATGTGTCCATCAGAAAGCGGAAGACCTGACTACCACTTGTCCTGTCACCCTAAATGCCAACTAGTTGAGGCCAGTAGAAACCTAGAATGTTATTTCTTACTCCTTGTGCTTTCAATTTATTCCTGGCCAGATTTGTTGTATGACTTTTAATAATAACAATAAAAAAAAGCATCCCTGGCTCTTTAACCGAAAGAACCCCCTAATTGATTCCCACAGTAATTAACCTGCATTTTACCTCAGAGAGCGGTAGTTAAGGAAGTCGGCACTGCTATTTATAACTCATCTCAAATTGAGGGCAGACTGCCTAAAATCTAACACATCCCAGCTGTACTCCTGTTTGAACTGGGGCCAAGGGAATTTTTTAAAGCAATCTTGGCACGGAATGAATGACACCAACAGTATGAGAGCGCGAGCGGGTGTGTTGTGGTGACGTAGCACTGGAGGTGGAATGGGAGGGGGCCAGTGTACTGTGATCCCTCTCGTGCACGCCTGCTGCTTGCTGAGTCCCAGTACAGTAAGCTGGGAACCGCCCACTGAGAGCCAAACACAGGAAAAGGCTTTTCCTGTGGAACGCCTTGAAGTGAGAAACACATGGCTAATCTGCATAAACGCGAAGCCACACCGCCCCTGCCAGGAAGGTTAGTGCTCGTAATCTCTGGCCATGAAGCTGGCTGCCTGGGAGGACTTGGACTGGCGCCTGATAACCCAGAAAGAGGCGAGAGAACAGATGGGTAAGGACCCCGGCAGAAAACAGCCCCAGGTCACGTGACTCACCACATGGCCCCGCCAGCACAAACTATTGTCTGGCTGCGGAGCTCCCATACAAAGGCACCCGGCCTCGGCTTCCTGTGATTACAGGGACAGGCGGCAGCTGTTGATCCAGTTCCCGGTACGGGACCCTCCCCTATTGAGGAGCATTCCAGGCAGGGACAAATATAAAAGTTAAGGCCTCTCCCAACCAATGTGCTCTCAGCTTACTGCAAGCTCCACGTGGCCCCACTCAGATCTGCGGAAGGACAGACTTCCATAAAAAGAACCACCCTTTGCACCCCGATACACATGAGTTGACCAGCACAAATCTCACTGTGCCCTCCCCCCTCCGCCCCCCAGCCACACAGACATCTGTATCCTCATCCTGTCTTTTCTCCCTCCTGCAGTACACTTCATGGCTTTGATGACTGGTCTAGGAACCCAACCCCAATTAAGGAGAAACTGCCCAGGAACATGCTTGTTTAGTTCTATCCCCAGACCCTGCCTCCTAAAATAAGACTCCGTCCCTTCATTTTGTTTTGCATTTAAACAGTCATTTCCCCACTGTTTATGTGATCCAGGACAATAAGAGATTCTTTACTTCCTATCTGGCCTCACCAGAGACATCACTAACAATTTCCTGAGACTAAACTGATAAGAAAATAAAAATCTCTCATCAGATATACCAACACCTGACCCAGGAAATCAACGCATTCAGCCTATGTTTCTTATCATTCATAACCTAAGAATCACACCCCATTTTTCTACTTCACAAGAGACTGAAAACAATTCTTTCATTTTAGTTCTAGTTTATTCAAGTTCTCAACAAACTGGTCATATGCCTATGGTGAGAGAGGAACTGACAACTAGTTTGCAACTACCACTCCAAAGAGAGTTTTTAAAAAAATTCTTTCAACTGTCCAAGTTGAATAAAAATAAAAAATCCAAAGTCAGTGAAAAGTTCTATCCACCCCATTCTATTTACAGAAATGATTCTTCAAGATCAGGGCACATTCTCCTTTGCAGCCTTAAGTAGGAGCCCATTTCAAAGACATCACCTGAAGCATCAACCTGACAGGACCCCTAGAAGGGGCTGCATTCAGGCAACAGACTCAGGACCTTCCAACCCACATTGCCTCTAAGTAATAATAGAGAACAAGACAAGGCGCCTGGCTCCCTCCCTGGCTCAGAGATACTTAGGCTGCTGCGCTCCATCCTTCCAGACCAGAAGATCAGAAAAAAACCTCACTATGGGTAGAAAAAAAAGAGACCAAAGGGGGAAAAGTCATTGAATCTTCTACAAACTCAAACAGATTATGAGAGCCAACTGTAATAACCACCTCACAGCTGTCTACCCAAAAGAGGCATGACAGAAAAACCACAACCAGGTGGCTGGTATTTCTTTATTTCTTCGTTGGTCCTGAAAGAGCTCTTCAAATGAAGCAGCCAGAGCATCAAAGTAATAAATTCTCCAACAAACGATAAAGTTCTTCTCATCCAGAGCACTTTCATTAGCCACCTTTCAAAGAGGAAGAAGTGCTCTTCCAAAAATGATGACCGCTTTTTTGGAAGACAAAACTTAGTTAACCAATTTCTCCCTATTTTCAATGAATTACAAAAGCCTCTAAGAAAGACACACACCTTCCTGAGAAAGAATTCTTCAGGTACTACTTAAAACCCATGGATGTAATATACAAACAGTAAGGCCCCAAGACAATGATTAAACAAGAATGAAATGCCGTTTGATGAAATTAAACATCCCCTTCTTTACAACTTTTTCATCTCAAGAGTAAGGCAGCAGGACAACATGGTGAAAAGAGTACACTAGACTGAGAGAATGCCTGGGTTTCAATCCCAGTTCTGTGACCAACTGGGGATGGAGGGGTAGGTACTAACCAGGTTGTACCTTAACCTCCTCAGCTACACTCGAATCCTGCCCTCCAGATTCTGAATCAGCAGCTCTGGGATGGGGCCAGGAATCTCCTCGGGTGATTCTCATGTCCAGTCTGGGAGTATTTGGGCTACATGGCCTCCCTCCAAATCTCCTCCCATCTCCAGCACAGTGACTCTAGAACTACATGCACGTTCAGTTTCCCTGGCCAAACAATGGTCTCAAGAGGGCAGTGCCTGGCCGACAGAGGAAAAACCAGGAATAGACCTCAGATTCCAAATACTCAGCATCCTCAAAGCCAAGATTTTCCAAATTCTTATACTCAATCCCTGATTGTCTTGTTCACCCGACCACCTATTACTAACAATACTGTATGCTTTACTTATTTACCTTGTTCACTGTCTGTATCCTAGACTAGAATATAAGCTTCGGGAAGGTAGAGAGCTGTGTGTAAAACAAACTTTCCTACTTTAAAAGAGGAAAAGAAAGGGGACTGTGAACGAGAAAGTGGAATTCTAGAGGTCCTGGCAATTCCTAACCTCGTTCATGCTGAGAGAAAGTACTTTGGCTCAACACAATCCTAAGAGCTCTGCCTCCACAATGCCTTCAACTTCTCTGTCCCTCAGTTTCTACCATCAACAGAATAGAGATGACAGTAGTAGCACCCTCGGGGTTGAATGAAATAAGTTAATACATTGAAACATAACAACACAACACAACACAAAACACTGTTCTTCAAACCAGCTAGACATGCTCCAGCCTTAGAGTCTTTGTATTCACTGATCTCTCTACCTGGAATACTCTTTCTTCTCTCGGGTATTAGTATAGCTCTCTGACATCAAATATTACTTCAATTTGCCCTCCCCTGGTACACCCAAGATTTCAATCCTGCACACTTCTTATAGCTGATCCCTGAATAACTTTGCTCCTGAGCACATATCACTAAGCATACTATATGCTAAAGTTTACTTATTTATCTTATTTAATATCTATACCCTAGACTAGAATATATAAGCTACAAGGCTAGAATACAAGGTATGTGTCTGTGTTTGATTGCTATATCCTCCAGCACCCAAAATGTTAGCTATTATCATCCTACACAAGTCCCAAATTTCTAGTAATAAAGCTTAGAAACCAGAACAGTTAAGGTCTGGTCCCGCATACTCAAGACTAGAAACCCAAAGTAGCCAACTAGAAGTTAATTAACAATCAAATAAATTACTTTCCTCTCTCCAACCTCTACAGCAGAAAAAGCAGAATGGAGCTGAAAGCAGTTTCAAAATACCTACTTGAAAAACAAGAACACACAAGTTAGACACCAAAAGGGTTGACCAGTCCAATTCTCAAGCTCTACCTACTTTTAGTCTGCTCTTCCAAAGAAATTTGTTCAATAACTCCTTCCAAGAATCCTGACAGTAAAGCCCAACAGTTTTTAACTAGGGCAATACTAGCCCCTGAGAAGTGCTTGGAAAACAACTGCATGAAAGTGCCTTTTTGGTTATCACAGCAATTCTGTGGTATTACCGGCATTTATTACCTGGGGAGCAGGATGCCAAATGTCCTGCAATGCATCTCCACAAAAAGAAGAGCCTCGCTGAGAAACAATGGACTTAGCCCATTACAAGTCCAATCTGAGATGGAGAATTTCCTGTAACACTTGACCCTGGAGCAGTGAAGGGAAAGGGAATCAGAACTGACTGGTACTCATCCCAAGAGCCCAACAGGACAAAGCACCCACTAGCAAAGGTAATTATAGATAAAAATTTATTTTATAAAATAGGTGGAAGATAATTTAATAAAGATGGTACCTCCCCAGTGCGTTAATTACAATTATAATTATGTAGTCATTTGTGATTATTTATTTACATCTTTCCTTACCAGAAAGTACTCCATGGCATTATGAATCCTGGTGCCTGATACACTGTAGAAGCTCATTAAGTATCTGTTGCATTACTGTAAGCAACTGCCAAATGGTAGGTAGGTACTCACAGGTTTTTCAAAAAAAAGTTTTGCCACAAAGCTTCTTACACTTGCAAGTCCCAACTATTGTATGCTTTAAATCAGACAATATTTCAGTAACAGGACTGGACAATTAAGTGAGCTAAAAAAAAAGTTCTTATCCTGAAAATTCTTGAGAAATGGGGCATATGATCAAAGTCTAAGAAAGCCTGACAGTATACAAGGAAGCTAGATTGGTATACTGCATTCCAGCATATGCTTAATAATTAAAAAATTAACAATGTACAGACTTTGCTACCCACACAGGTGTTATGGGTTGACATCAGAAAAAAAAGTATTTCCTCCTACAAACCATCCTTTGGTGCTTCTACTAGCAAAAGGACCTCACTGTGGATGGACCATAGCCCAACTGAGTAGGGCAGGTTTTTTAGACATTTTCTTCCCTACCTGTCATTTATCCTGAATTGATATGGTACATTTAAGGGATACAGGGAGAGGCAAGGGTCATATAACCTTACAAACAGAGCTTCACCCAGAAGAGTATATGTCAACTTTTCAGTAGACAGCACTTCTAAATCACACCTAGTTCTTCTGATCTAGTTTCTAAAATACTACTCCCTCTTCCATATATTAAAATGCTTTGCAGATAACTGCTCAAAAACAGACAAAAAAGGCAAAGGCAAAAACTGCTCCTAGTCAAAAAACTGTAAGGCCTCCCTGTGTTCTCTGTTAAAAAGCTCTCTTTCCCCCCATTCCTTTTACTTTATCTATAACTCCAAACTTGGCCCGGTCTGGCATGGGTCATATAAAAAGATTCTTTCTCTAAGTGCACAGTTCTACATCCTGCCCAAGATTTTCCTTCTATACTAAAAAACGTATCTGTGACACATCACTTAGCTAGCTATAGGAACTTGATTTACATGCAACAGGGAATTGTTTGTCATCATGCTTTGATTGTTGTCAATCCAGTCAAGTCCTATATTTTGATAAAGACACTGAGAAGCAGCAGCCATGTCACTTTCATTAATTCCTAGGGCTGCCGTGGACAACTTTCCAATACTGCCAGCCTTTCCCTTGGTCCCCCTAAGTCCACTCTGAACTGTAACAGGCCCAATAAAATAAGTTAAAGAATAGCTGAGGGCACAGCCAACCTTATTAAAATTATAGATGCTGCCAAATCCTCAGGTTTTTTTAAGATTAGCAGTTTCCGGAATGAAAAGCCATAGAGTCCTACAGATTCTCCAATTCTTTTCAGAGCTCCAAAAGTACCTTCGTACCAACCTCCTCTATACCACTATCCAAACAAATGTGTAGAGAAGAGCCTGGTTTCACCATTTATACCAGAAATACAAGAGAACAGACCAAAGCTACCAGCTGTCTTTCCTGCTATCTCCGGCCAATATAATCAAATTGGGATGGACACTTGGCACGCTAAGCTATGGAAATCTAGCTACTATTTAGCCGTACCCCCACCCCCAGTCTGTTCAGGCTCATACACTCCTTTGAGATTGTCTTATTCAGGGCACACAGAATTTCCCTTTGGTAAATGTGTCTGGGTGGGTGAACACAGCCATCTCAATCTCATTTTATTTTAACCCAAAATACCATAATGAGACCACATATTGGTCACTTGAGGTTTTATGTAGGGGTTTTTAAAGAAGCCAACTCAAAGCTGCACTGGGAAAACAGAAGATTCAAATCACAGGCTAGAAAGAAAAACAAGAATGTTACAAATCTGTCCTAGACCAAGAGAATCCCCAAAACAGATTAAGGAGGGCTAAGAAACAGTCTCCAGACGGAAGGCAATAAAGTGGGAAAAGAGAAAGACGCAGAGATCATCTAGCAAACTTCTGTTTATTAGTTAATTGGATAAAGGCACGTCCTGCCTCTAGTTAGCCAGGCCATTCCAACAAAGGTAAGCAGATACCAGGAATCTTCACTGATACGATGTTGACCTGAAAGTGGTATAAATTGCCTCTCTGGTTCTTTTAAGACATTTTACCAGCTCTGGTGTGTTAAAGTTACTGAAGTCTCCAGTCTCCATGTGCTTTGCATTCTACTAACAGAGTTAGACACCAAAGGAGAGAATGAAAAAGAAAAAAAGCAAGAACAGAGAGAAAATAAAGCTAAATGGCAGAGAGATGATAAAGTGAGTCTAGAACACAGAAGCACCACACACAGAACATAAGACTCCCTACTAGAGTATTTGTACATACAAATATCAAATCACAGATCAAACTGGCAGCATACTGCCTCCTGGAAGCCTCTGCCTCCTGGAAGCCTCTGCCTCCATGGCAGCTGGGTCACAGTGATCACAGCTTCCCTCCTCAGGCAGGAGGGAAAAGAGGTCTGGTACAGGAAACATGTTTTTAATGGGAAGCATTCAGAAACCACATCAGATTTTTCCAAAAGCCCACGTGAACTAGAACACTGGTTCTCCACTTGGTCTTTGCATTATTAATGTTTATTATCTGACCATTTCTGTAACTTCCATTTCTGTGCCAAGCACAATCCTCATTAAGTCATACAACTAGGACAGGCCTTGGCTCAAATGTCCCTTCCTCAGAGACCTCATCACTTCAGAGATGGGGTAACTTGTCAGGAGTCTTCTTAGAAGATTTATTTACTAGGATTTAACAACAGGGGACACAAGGAAAGGAATCACAGCAAAACTCCAGGTGGCCACTGGGGCACTGAGGGGTGGGGGATGACAGATAGAAGGGAAGTTGTTAAGAAGAAAGGTCTACTCAAAGATCACCAGATTCTCAGATCAGCCAGCCATCAACGAGCAGAAAGGATATCATGGCATTTAATTAAGTTCCAGTACTAGCCTCTGAGTAGCATTTTCAAGAATGACTTTTTGGGCAGTTTTCTCAACAGGTCATACCTGGAGACTACCATAGATCACCATCCTAAAATAAGCTTTTCCACCTTCATCAAACAACCGGAACCACAGATACAGATTATCCTCACGCTATGCCACCAAAGAGCTAAAAGAAAGAAAAATGGAGGGCAGGGAGGCCCCAGGTCCTATAAACAAACCAAGTTTGTCATTATTGCATAGTAGAAGATCCATCTCAAAAATATTTTCTTTCTTCTCCCCCAACCCCAAGCACTTTTAACCTTTTCTCCAACCAATAACAACACACTTTCAACATCATGGAAGGGGAAACTACATCTTAAACATTAGCCTTTGGTATAATTTGGAAGAAGCCCCTCAGGTAATTCAGATACATTCTGTAGCCTACTTGAGCATAAATCCAGTAGTTCTCAAACTTGAGTGTGCATTATAGTAGCCTGGAGGTCTTGTTAAAACATACTGCCAGAGTTTTGGATTCAGCAGGTCTGGATGAGTATTTGCATTTCTAAACAGGGCCCAGGTAATGCTGGATAGTAATGGATGGTTAGGGATCACACTGAGAACCACTGTACTAATGTACCTCTCAAACCAGAATAGGTGACTAATAAAAAAAATTTTTTTAGCATTAATATAACTTAGATGTAGCTAAAAACTATGGGATAGCTTTCAATTCAGCAAAGACTAATGCTGTCTTTTTTAAATATGTTTTTGAATATTTATTTATTTATTTATATCTTTGGCTGCAACGGGTCTTAGTTGCTGCACGTGGGATCTTTCATTGTGGTGCAAGCTCTTCATTGCAGCATGTGGGTTTTCTCTCTCTAGCTGAGGTGCCCGGGCTCAGTAGCTGTGGCACATGGGCTTAGTTGCCCCGCAGCATGTGGGATCTTAGTTCCCCGACCAGGGATGGAACCCAAGTCCCCTGCATTGGAAGGGGACTTGGGTTCCATCCCTTAACCACTGGACCACCGGGGAGTCCCTAATGCTGTCTGTCTTTAACCACTCAACACTATCCCCCTCTCAAGCAGGGGCCTCTACCAACTGGGAGTTGTGCTCAAATTTTATTTGATAACATAATACTTTCATATGTTATTTAAAGTTTACTACAGCTGCAAGGTAGATATTTTTCCTCATTACACAGTTGAGGATACAGATTCAGAGAAGTTAAGTGACTTGCCTGAAGTCACACAGCCTAAGGGAACTTTAAACCTCACTTTTAGAGCTGATTCTGTGTGAGGCACTTAACCTTTATGTGTTCACTTTCCCGAAGTGGAAAATTAAGACAATAATCCTCATCTCTCCAGTGAGTACTCCATGTTCTAGAAAGTAAAATCACTCAGCAAATATTTTCAAAATGCAAGTTATTCTGATTTAGATCAAAGTGAAGGGCTCTATCTTTGAGCCTGAATCCCACCTCTACCCCTACTCTCAGAGAGAAAAGGGCCTAAGGACAAAATGATGCCAATTCTTACCACTGGGATCATATAGCCATTCATCAAAAACCTAAATAAAATTCTAAATGGAAAAGATGGATGGGACAGAAATTTAGGTATAATGTCAAATTGTAACTTAAGGCTTTTCAGTCTCTTATCCCATTTAAGAGTTCTAGACTACTGCAAAAATAATGTCCCAACAAGCTCTAGTGCTTGAATAATTTATTTTGGAGAAGTAAACTTAGTATTTTATAATGTTACATAGCTCTGGAGAATCAGATAAACCTTGATTCAAATCTGAACTCTACCTTTTACTAGTTTTTTTGCCTGAGGGCAAATTTCTCATTCTTACTCTACTTCCTCATCTGTAAAGTGGGAGGAGTAACACTAGAATCTACCTCTCATGATTTTGAAAATTAAATGAAGAAATTCATGGAGAGACCCAAGCATAGTGCTTAGCACATAGTAAGTACTCAAATACACGGCAATTATCATTTATATTCACCCTCAACATGCCATCACTTGAAAACAGGGAACTCAGTGAGGTTTTTGGCCTATCCCTGGCCCACGACAAAGTTGTGGACAAACTACCTATAGAATTGATCCCCAAATACTTTATAATATCTTTGGCAGCCCAGAGTCCTAAATAGGTAAAAAGTTAGAAGTCTGGAAGTGAAAGGCAGGTTATCCAAATCTGAATCATCAAGAATTTCACACTCCTAAACTAATGCCATGAAACTCTTATCACCTTAGGACCAGAACAGAATCTTGTCCAAAAGGCAAGAGAGAAAGCCATCTGTATTCACCAGAGAAGATGTAGTAACAAACAGCAACCAATTCCCAGCATTTTTGCTCAGGTGACTTGTTCTTTAAGAACAACAGAAAGCTATAATAAGGTCTACCCAAGAGAAAGGGGAAATCACTGGGCAAGAAGAGCCCGAAGACATATCTGTTTCCTCTAAAAGGAAGCACCCAGCACGACGTAGCCTTTAATCCTCTACCACGTGGCTGAACTCACACTCTTCTTAATGTCAAAGTACACCAGGCACCAGTCAGTTGAGAATAAACAGCTGGACCTAGATGCACTCATGCAAGTTGTGACCTCAAGGAAAACAGGAGGCAAAATAAAAAACACTAAGCACACAGCAAATAGACTTTCAAATGACTGATATCACACCAATCCCTAAACTCCCCTGCTGCTGTCATGCTGCTGCTAGATCTTGAGAGGGGAGTTCCTTTTAACAGAGATGTCTATAAACAAGCAAGCTGAAAGCTAACAAGTTTAAAAAGGAAAAGCATACAAAAATCTTGGCTGCTGGTGATGAGCCACCAAAAAAAAAAAAAAAAAAAAAATCATGAATGTGCCAGTGCCAAGGGAGGAGGAAGTCTAATATCTAACACTGCAGACTTAGGAACTCAGAAGCAACGAAGCCATAAAGAAGCCCAAATGCAAGAGAGAGAGAAAAAGCACATGGCACATCTCCTCTTCATATTCAAGTAGCACTCTGGGCCTGCAGAGCACAGAGCCCAGTGCCCAAAGCCCCTTAGTATTTCATATCAACATTAACTTCCTGGAGGGTGACAAAAATCTGTCCTGGATTACTGAGTGATTTCTAATATGTACCATAACCAACACTAAGTCAACATTTTAAGGATCAAATTTCCTACTCTGCAGCATGTTGGAACGCATTCTTGGCATCAGACTTCTTCCCACTGCAGTCCACTCTTAGAAAATGCAGAAGCCACTGGGAAATAGACTCAACCTGTCCCAAGGCCATCTTCTAGTATGCACAAATGACTAACAAAAATAAAAGTTCACTCAGATGTCCCTCCAAATTCAATACATACTAATGCCATCCATTTAAACAGGGGGAAGAGCAAGTTCAGGGAAGAATACTCAAGGCAGTTAAGTCAACATTCACCCTAACTTGGACTCTTCTAAAACCTGGATTGACTAGAGTTCATCTCAAGCCCCTACACACTTGCTGAGAAACCACTGTGCCCAATTCTGAGTTACTGGAAACTCACTTTTGCAAAATGTCAGACTGGCCCGGTAAAGATGGTAGAAGAGATATTTCCAAACTAGAATCTGTATTCAAGACTCCATACTTTTATACTGAAACAGTGTAACCAACCCTCCTCTTCCAGGTGGAAGCACTGTAATAGCCTGGCACTGGACATTCCGTGTATCTTCAGCTGTTAAGCATCCACTTACAGCCCTTTAAAAAGTGCCAGAAATCGCATGTGATCCAATCACACATGGACCAGCAGGTAAAGAGAAACCAAAATCACTACACTACATTTCAGAGGCTCCCATAAGGAATAAGCATGTGTTTGCAGCATTTATGAGCTTCTTGGCCACAGCCAACCTAATCAAAAACAATATTAAAGACCATTTCTGTGAACAGATGGGCAAACTGCATATGTACAGGCTTACCCACCCAACAACCCTCAATATAAGGTCTGATCCAAGCATCTCAGCTCGAGCACAGGCCCCAAACCTTCAGAAACAGCAGCAGCCTAAAAGTCTGGACAGGTACCTCATGGCTCCTCTTTTAAGAAAGGTCAATTAACTGTGCCAAAAGAAAAACCTCAGGCTCTCTAACCAAAGTGGAACCACTGTCACTGCAGAGTTGTCCAGGGCACACAACGCTGAAGGTGACATGACCTTCCAAACCCCAAATTACTATAAAAGAGCCCCTGAACTGGCCAAGAACTTGGCTGGTTGTACTAAAGGCCTCATATAACCACAGGAACCACTACGACCCTGAAACCACTCTCTTTCATGGAATTGGTTACAGTCCAAATTCTCAAAGTCACCAGAATGAGACAACTACAGGTCCAGGGATGGATGTGTAATCTGGATTCTGTAAAGCCCATGAAACTCAGAGTAGCATTATGAAAAAACAAATTAACATTTTCACTTTCCCCTTCTTGGACATTTAACTTCACAAATCACTGCCTCTGAAAAGCTGTCCCAGGCTTACCCTGCCCAAATGTGACTGCTCCTTATTCTCAGATTCCTTCAGCCTTAGTTTGGTCTATAGCCACTTATAAAACCTTGCTTTGCAAGTTTTCCAAATGTGTGCACATAAGCATGCTTCTCAAGAAAACGAAATTCCTCTGAAGCAGATATTGCCTCTATCTTTTAAGTCCCTCCCTGGTATATCTACTCAGCATGTTCACACACAGCTACTTCCCACCCCCATTTGAATCTCCAGATCCCCCTGAGCTAGAAATCATGATCTCAGCAACAACCCTGAAGTTCTTAATACTCTCCCTACCACCATACTGGGAAAGGCCTGGGCAATGAATGTCAGTGTCGACCCAAGTTTTTGTATTTTGTTTTAAAACAAGTTGATAGCCTTTGGTAAGTTAGCTGAACCTAACTAAAAATTATGGTCAGGGCCATAATTACATTCATACTCCCTACTACTATGCTGAGTCAAAAAGGCACTTTCAGGACCTTGGTCTAAAAAACACTTCTTGTAAAGAAAACTGGTGTCAGAGTCAGTGGATTATGTTTAAAAAGGGACTTTGAGAAAGTAAATCCGGTCATCTCACAAGGCTACCAAGGGAGAGTATGATAGGCAGACAGCTAAAACACTTCTAAAATACTTCCTCCTCCATAAAAAGAATGTTTCACTAAAAGAACCCAGAAACGTTTTTAATCCTAAAATGGCAATTTTAAAAACAAAGATTGAATCTACCCACATAACCCTTCCGGCAGGATTTAGTGAGTCTGCAAACACTGTACTGAGCTAGGAACCTGTGCCATTAATTTTAATATAAAAATAAGTGATGCACAGGAGTTCAGTAAAAACTATATAAACAAACCCGGCCCTTGGAGGAGTGGGCTTATAATCCTGAGAGCCAAAGCAGAACAGAGGCTGAGGACAGCACTGAAGTGGTAGTATCTTTTTTTTTCTTTTTTGGTATTCCAAAAATGCAAACCCAGCCCTACAAACATCTCACCAAACTACAAAACCCTTCTGAAAGAACAAGGCGTTAAATTTAAAACTCACAGTCTCATAAACCAAGCTTTAGGGGCACACTTACTTCACTAACTGAAACTTAGGTCCTTCTTTCCAAACTTCTGTTTATTTTCTCTCTGAAACTGAAATTTTAATTTTAAACAGGGCTCTCCACATGCCTGAACTTAGCATGGAGCCAGGACCAGGGAGGCTTTTCTCTTCCAGGGTATCATCTTTTCACTTCAAATCTCTTTAGATCATCTCCTCTTACCTCCATGCTCTCCACCCCCACCTCTACCCCCCAGCGTTACCCTCTCTTCCGAATCCCCAAGTCTTATTCTTCGTTGTTATTTTATTCCACCATGTAAGAGGGAACCAGCATTATCTTTGCTTGAAAACTGTTTATTAATTTGCCTGTCAAACATTCTATAGAGCCGTTTACATCTTACTACAGAAACCTCCTGGGTACATATTGACAGCTCAGCAAGTATTTACACAAAGCTCTGAAACATTTGGTTCCTTCAGAGAGAAGCTGCTGTGTCAAGCAGAGAATTATCAAACACCTTTCCCCTCTACCTTTTTCCCTCCTTCATAAAGGGAAGCTTCCTTCTAGCACACCTCTAAGATGCCTAAATTACACCTTTTAACTACTAAACCAGGAGGAAAAAGATTGGAAATTCAGGTATGCTGGAGAACAGCTGAAAGAACAGCATTCCCAGGGCCAACTGCAAACCACACAATATAGTTAAAACAAAACAAAACAAAACAAAAAACAGGTATGAGAGAAAGCAATACACCTATGAAGTTGACCCTGAAATGCTTAGCTTTTCCTGTTCCTGTTCCAGTCTCAGGAACTTTTGCTCCTCTCTCAGCAAAACTTACAGGGCAAGTTCAGGCACTCAGATTACAACCAACTGCCCAAACCAGACCTAGACCTGCCCAAACACCAGAAGAGTCTGGAGAGCTTAATGCTACCTCTCATAACCTTCCCATCCACCCAAAGAAACAGTGTTAATGTTGAATTTATGAATATCCACTCCTCACCCCATCCCTCATCTACCCCCAAAATCCCCTTGTGGAGATTTTGAAGGAACTACTTTTCAAGTCCTGCTTTAATGAAATCTGCCTAGTTTTTCAATTACTGTTTAGTGTTTTAACACCACCAGCCAGGTGGAATGACTAATGACAAACAGATTAACAGTCTCAAAGCAAAACAGTCTGGTAGGTCTTCTTCTGCAAAGGGCCACAGACCACAGTGGCACCCAACTATTTAGAGCTTGTTCCTGTGAATCCTCGAGAGAAAACAGCCTTCAGTTCCTGAGCCCAGGGGAAGACAGACGGTCTCAGGATCCCTATCGAAAAAGGTACAGCAAGAAACTGCCCTCCTAACAAGCCAGGTGTAGAAGCACAGACAGATGTGTAGCATCAAAGAAGGTTATGCAGTCCACCAACTTCACTTTACCAATGAAGAGAAAATGAAACAGAGAAGGCAAACGCCCTGCCCCAAATCACACAGTTTAATCCAGAGCTGCATGTGGAACCAAAGCTCCTCTTCCTTCTCAGTCCTGTGCTCTTTACCCCTCACAATTATGTCACACACAGCTCGATGCAATCAGTAATGACACTGACCAATCTAGACAGGGAAAAACCCAGAAATAAAAGCCAAGGGAATCAGGACTACATTTCAGAGATTGAGGTGTCATCCTAGCTCACTGGCAGGAAAAACTATTCAGTGCCAATTTATTTTGAATACTGTATTTTAGCCATGTTTGTATGCTTCAGTTGCTTCTAGAATTTTGAGATTTGAAGCCAATCAATTAACCTTTGGGGGGATGGTAATGGGAAAAGGCCCTGACCATTACTTTGTTAGCTTATTTCCACATTTTAAAAAATATTCGCTAACTTTGCAAAAAGGTGACTGTAGACATCACACCCTACAGGAGTCAGTCTAACATATGAATGTTTAATGCTATCCAAGACATCTTGTTACAGCAGGTGCCACTTGTCATGGTTACTCTGTGTCACACACCAAGGAAGGAACCTTAAAAAGTCCCCACAGGGCTCAATACAAAGAAGCCAATCTTGTTCCTGACTGCCTTCTCTCTTCTCACCATCATCCC